>NC_136390.1:27911425-30905175 GCF_965140285.1 Lepidochelys kempii | reverse complement strand
GTCTGCATGAATGGCTTGTTGTGAAAAAGCTAATGGGATAAATAAAGGAGCCTGCCACTGAGCTCATGATATCTATGTACTAGTCTCTGCTTCTATCTATGAAATACGAAGAGCAAAGATGAGCCCAGCAATTTGCCCATATCATTGGTTTCTTGCATAAACTGAACACTGGTTCCGGAGTAAAGCCAACAACCTTCTTGTGACACTACCTGTGCAAATATCCTGCAGTGTCACCGAAGCTCTCGTACCACTCTATATACATTCACAACTCTGGTGACTAATTAGAGGAATAAGGGATAAAATGTAAAGGAAACAAAAATCTGAAATCATGACAAGCCCCTCATTTTTAGTGGGGCAGAAACAAATATCTCACTTAAGCAACAAAGATACATCCTTGTCGAAGACGTGTTTTTCTCTCAATATTTTGCTGCCTCTAATCAAATGCAATCAGTTCACATTTGACATAGGAATCACCCAGTCTGAGCACTGACACTAAAATATTAATGTTGCTATGATATTCCATATCATATTTCTATGCTCACTGCAACTGATTTTATCTACAACAAATCTGCACCTTCTCCATATATTTAATGCTAAGAGAGGGCTGAAGTTCTTACTCTGGCAAGAATCCTATTAATTTCAATGGGAGTTTTGCCTGAGGAAGGGATTCAGGATCACACTCCTAAGCAATTTTAGGACTGCAAAGTATTTGAGAAAGTATTATGGTAAATGTTTTCTGACAAATCATTTATACAAGGCAGAATGCATAATGTTTTTAATCTTTTGCAATTGCACTCTGGAGGTAACAGTTCTGTATATTTTACAGTGCTTTGGTTTTCACCCCTGCAGCATGGCTAAATGAAAATATAGGCTATCCCTGCCACATGACTAAATTAAAACCTATAAAATAATACGGGCATTATAAAATTTGTGTTAGAACTGATAATAGCGATTCTGATTTACTGACAATGAAAATATATAGCATTTTTCTGTAAGAACATTTATCAACACTTGGCAACCCTAGACTAACTTGACATGTAAGATGATCAAAATGGATCTTGTATGTAATCTTTTCCATTCATTTCTATTTATTTTAGTTATGATAACATTTATCATTGTGCATAGGAAGATTGAGCTTGAAAAGATTTGGTTAAACGAAATTCCTGTTGAAATTGGCTAGTTGTATTTTTAGTATGAGTTTTCAAAATAGGATACTCACAGAACATCTCACCTGTATTTCAGCAGCAAATGAATCTACCTGATAATGATAAATCTGTATTAACTTTTATGATTTAAAACCACTGAATTCTGAACTAAATGACATGTATTTGCTAAATATACTATTTACTAAAAAGTATCTACTTTGCACCTTTATTCTAAACTTGTTTAAGACTAAGCAAAGTTATTTCTGTAACTGCCAGTAACATCAAAGTACCTGTGAGTGCACCATTTTAATCAGTTTTATTGATTGATGCTTTCAGTTCTTATTCAGTTAAAAACAAGGCACATTAAATATATTCTCCTATTGCTCTATAAATGCATGCGCTCATTCTGTATATCAAAAGTAATAAATAATGGCAATAAAACACTGAGACAGTTATAAAAATGACAACCCAGCCTCAAACACAGTATTTAACAGTCCAATCTAGAATAATAAACCAACACAATACATAAAAGTGCCACATGGAAAAATATGCAGTATACATCTCTCCCCCCTCCCACAGACACTATTGAACTTATAGTTTTTGTTTAAACAGTAGTTGTTTCACACTACATTAGAACAATACAGGACAATGAAATTTTTACAGCTGAATTGACCTCAACAATAATCATGAAATAATCTTTTTTCAAAACATAAAAAAGTGTGTTGATGAAATCAAATAATTCTGGATTTTTTCATTTTACTATTTAAACCAGTATAAATAACATACGCAACTTTTTATTTTGTACAAAGTAAGTATTAATACACATTCTACTGTGCCACAAGAAACCAAAAAAGCAGAGGGCTAAGACATTTATTGCAGCTAAAATTCAAAGTAAATCAATATAACAGGACAGGCACACAGCCATGAAAATCCCTTTACATTCTGCATGTTATCTTTACATTAGTAAAGCAAAAGAACAGCAAGGAGTGGGTATGTAGTAGACAGTCTAGGCTTTACAGTGAAACCTCAATTATCATTCTTAATTGTACAACTTATTAAGGGAGTAGAGGGAGAACTATTTTAAAAGGTGTACTGAACCATAAAAAATATGTTAAATACAATGGTTTTCTTCGCCTGACCTGAAAAAGCCTCTTGTGTCACTTGTAGCCATTACACTTTAAAAATTATTGGTAGCATAATGTCTTTTTGAAAAATATAAAACAAACCTGTATTATTGTACCTTGATTTCCTCCCAGTTCTGGAATATGTGGCAAAATTGTTATTGTGTTCTTCATTCTTTCCCTTGAAAGGACATTTGACACAAATAGCTTAATATCTCAAAAATACAGATATACATTTTATCCTGTGTATATTGACATATTTCAATGCAAAAGCTTGATAGAGAAACAATCCTATGACCTTTTTGTTCATAAATTGACCTCATATAGTCTAAGTGTGCACAAGGACTTAATTCACATGGATTGAGCCATACTAAAGAGTGCTCAGTAGTCTCAAAGGCAAGAAAAGTTAGTTCCCCACTGCGATGTGTACAATAAGGTACAAAGCATCTTAATGTTAGGAAAATCTAATAACGAAAAATCATTTAAAATCATTTTAACCTGGGACTTTTTAGAAGACAATCTAAGCAAAATCTTGGGGGGAAGACAAAGTGCTCTATATTCATTTAAGAATTTCAGGTGGGTTTTTCCTCCTTCCATTTTTAGATAGATACAGTTTTAATAGCTGGAAACTTGTCAGACCAAAATATTCAACCACCACCACCTATAGTTAGCACTAATATCATAGTCACTACAAGTCCTCAGCACCTATATACTTTGGATATGAATTTTTTTTAATTGTCTATTTTTCAGACCTGTACTGCTTGCAGGATATTAACTTGGCATCATGTTAAAGAATTTTCAAAACAGGATTAAAATTAATCAGATTTTGCATTTAGTTGTGTACAGATGTGGTGGCATTTTAAACGTAAGGCTTCTGGTTTGATATGTAAACTGGTATTTATACTCATTTATACTTATACTCAAAGGAGTATTATGAAAGAGACACACCAATAAAATATGCATTCATTTTCCCCTCCCTACCACAGATCAGGCAGAAATCCTCCATCTGATCTTAATGCTGATCATAGCCAATTTAATAATAGGAAGAGTCGCAGGGTAAATAGCCAGGTGGAGCATTTGTTGAGAATGGCTCAAATAAATGGTCCAAAACTGGCTCTTTCAGCAAATTAATGCAAAGGTGAATAGCCCTTACCACATTTCAGTAAGGCCTGCTGGAATGCAAAGTAACTTTCCCATTTAAGTGTACATTTTGCAAATATTAAGTGGTTAGGATTAGTGCACTATGGCAAAGTTCTTGTTTTACATACTTTCAGTATTTATCTAAAAGTACAAAAACAGTCTGACACTTTATAGTAGACTGCAATACCTGCTAGACAATGGCATATACTGAAGACAGCAGGGTTTTCACTGGGAGGAGTGAAAGCTGTACCCATACATTTTTAACTCTAAATTATAACTCATCTATGAGATTTTTGGGTTTTTTGGTCCAATCTTGTGCTCTTCCAGTCTTATGCTGTCAAATTTTTATTGCCAGAAATCTGTCTGGCAATGAAATTGGTGTCATTGAATGAGAACAACATTGAGAAGTACTGAAGTGACTATCTATGTAATATTTCATAAATATAACTATGATTCCTTACCAGGACGTTTAATTTAGGCAGCGCTCAAGATATTTCTTTGTGGCATCCTCCTGAAACCTAAATGTGAACATTCCCCCTTCCCCCACCAAAATGATTCCTCTCTTCCTTTTACTGGACAGGCACTTTGAACACATATGGTCTTGCACATATGCAGAATACTTTTAGTGACTGGATCTTAGGAAGCAGTCACTTTCTATGCACCATTTCTTTTTAAGGGGGAAGATTATCTAAAAGCTTAAAGTTGTGAAAGGTAGTGTCTGAACAAGCCTTTTGCAGACTCTATTCTGAATTCCTGCAAATAATTTCTACTTTTAAAGCATGTCCCATCCAAAAGGCCACATTTTGGAGTATCAATATCAGCACAGAAAATAAGGAAAAATAAATGTATCAGTGTGTTTTTGTATACCCTGACCACCAGATACAGTTCACTAGAACAAACAGACATTTGAAAACATTGGAATATTTTTCAGCACTGAACGAGGCAGCTACACATAGACAAATTCTCTGGTAGCTGTAAGCAGGTTTTGTACTTCTCAAACTCACAGTCCACCACCACTTCGATCCACTGGAATAACAACTCTCTCACGTAGGTTCTCTTCAGCAGTTTTCATAAGTACAGCCAATCGGCTTCCAGACACATATCCTTTCTGAATAGCACTCATGAGCTTAAAAAAAACCACGTTTACAGCATATTAATGATAGTAGCCAAATTTAATTGCCGGACAACACTTAAAGAGATACTAACCCCACAGACTGAAGTCTTTCTTGCACTGGGGATTCTACCCATTTGTGACCAACCAGTAAGGTAGCTGCAACTAAAGCAAACCCATCATGTAGACAAGGGAAATTGCTCTGAGCTGCTATTTCCATTGGTACAGCCTACCCCTGCTTGAAACTAGGATATACTGCACTGGTGTAAATCAGTTTGTAGCTATGTACACTGTCTATCCTAGGGGTTTGGAACGGTTGCAACTTCCCCTGATGGGTTGCTACCAACGGCTGAAATTGAGACAAATCTCCAGTGTAAACAATGCCAGAGTTAATGAAGTATGTTGTCCAAACCAGTAGCAAGATTAAAACACAATAAATAATGCTGTTATTATTATAGGTTTTAAACAAAATGGTTGGTATTGCTTTCTAGGGCTGGATTGTGCCGCCCTTTAAATGTACATTTTCCAGTGTGGCCCATGGTAGTTTTGCCTGTGTATGGGCTGCAGGACATGTACAAGTTACTGATGTGATATATTTGTAATAACAGTGCAGCAGACCCCCCCCACCCCATGGCTTTCTAAAGCCATTCATTACAATCAAGCTTGCAAGATAATTCATGCGTGTGAATTCTTTTTAAATCTGAAAAGAGTCACAAAGGTAGAAAAGAGAACATGGTTCCTGATCTACCACTGCCCCTGCAAGGTATCTTTCTCATTTAGCACTCTTATTCTAGTGATAGTGTACTTGACTTCCACGATTCTTCTAAATCCAAATTTCTTTAGACCAGTGTTTCCCAAACTTGGGACACCGCTTGTTCAGGGAAAGCCCCTGGCAGGCCGGGGCGGTTTGATTAACTGCCGCGTCCGCAGGTTCGGCCGATCGCGGTTCCCACTGGCCGCAGTTCACCGCTGCAGGCCAAAGGGGGCTGCGGGAAGCAGCAGCCTGGCCTGGCCCGCCAGGGGCTTTCCCTGAACAACCGGCGTCCCAAGTTTGGGAAACACTGCTTTAGACTTTTAAAACTAGTTTGCATTTAAGTCCTTGAAACTGGAGTCTCAGCATTACCTTAATGAACATACTCTAGTGTTAGACTTTAGATTTTTGTTTTTAAAAATCTATGGATAAGATCCGCATTGGACTTGAAAATACATGTAGTCAGCTGGTCAGAGACTTCCTAATACAAAAAGCAATTGGCACTTACAAAATATTTCTTCCTCTCAGCAGGAGCTAAATAGTCACCTCACTTCAGATTTCTTCCCTTTTTACAAAACTATCGCAGGTAGACTTGGGCCCACACAAACCTGGTGACCTGGAGGATAATTAACCTCCAAGAGAATTTCTGCTAGAAAAATCTGTCTGGCCCCAAAGGGAGCATGCCACAGAGGATCAATTCATCCAGTCCCTCCTCCTCCTGTTTAATTGCTCTTTCCCCTGTCTTCTGTGGCCTCCACCTACAGTTTCACAGCCTCTGGTCCACGTAAGTGAAGGCAGCATTGGGCCCTTGAACAGTACTTGCTGTCCAAAAAATATCCAAATATCTACACAGTAATGTTAAAGATCTGCCAGATTCTCAGCTGGTGTAAATTGTCATAGTTCCACTCTCGCCAGTGGAAATACGCCAGTCGACACAGTCAAGAAACTGGTCTGTGATGTAACAGACTAGTGATCACAACTGCATTAGCTACCCAGATGCTGATATGTTCTTCTATTCAGGTCTTACTCTACAAGAATCAGGAAAACATCCTTTTTTATCTTCCTTCCTCCAGTATTGATTTGAGTGATATCTGACTTTTCTCTTAAAGACTAGACTAGAGCTGAGCAAACAAACACTTTGTAACAACGTATCTAATGAATTTAGCTTCTGCTTCTGTTTTTGATATATCTGTGAGCATCATGATTTCTTCATGACTATTCTTTATTTAAAAACTCCTAACTCTTTTTGACTCATTAGAGAGGCTACAAACAGTTTCTGAAAGCATCCATTGTTGACTGTTTGCAACTGGTCAGAAAAATCACATGGCAGTGCTCTGTTCCCCACTTGGATAGGTGAGCAAGCGCCTTGACACACATTCAAATACTGTACAAATTTCCATAAGTATTTGCAAACATAAGTTTCCACAAACATTCTGCCAATGAAAGTTTTATGAAAGTAATCCAATGAAAGTTTTCAGAAAGCAAACACAAAAGGAGCATGAATCCTAATAGATCCATTAAAAAAGATTTACCACCATTTAAGTAAGTTCCACACATTTCATTACCTTGGTGGCAAAAATCAAAGGTTTGTTTTATTACTTGTTACCTTTTTTACTTGTTATTTTAAAACTTAATTTATAGTAGTGCACAATATGCTACATGCTGTCCACATACATAGAAGACATTCAGCCCAAATGTACAAAGGTCTGATTATTGAAGCTTTGAGGCCTATGACCTCAGTCACCAGATTTCAAACATTTATTTTCATTTCTTTTTTTAAGGAATCTGTTTCAAAATGTGGCTTACGGTGCATTTTTGAAACACAGAGGACAAACTAGAAGCCACCAATAATTAGTTTTTAAAAATATGCAAAAAGTGCTGTCATTCACATTTTGGAAGTATTAAAACCACAAAACAGACAACCTCTAAAGAGTATTGAGCACAATAGACACTGCATGATTAATTGCCAGTTTTCTGTTTCTTAATTATAGTGCACCCCAACTAACCAAGTTACAGCATAACATACTCAGAAATGGAGAGAGTTCTGTTTATAAAGTGCAAAATCAAATTTCTTCCCCAGTTGAAACTTTATATAAAAAGGTGGGCTCTCTCTCAATTGCCTGAAAAGATGTGTGATTTTTTTTTTTTTTAAAGAAAATATATTAGGATGTCATCACTGGACTATTTTTTCCATTTTATTTTAAATGTTTTTTTGGTGACTATGTTTTAGGCAAATAAATCCTCCCTTTTTAGAATGCTGGACATAAGTTGTGAAAATTTTCTGCATTTAGATTCAAGAATGCTCTTATCTACAGCTCATCTCCAGAGAGACAATTACCATTTCCTTTGCCTTGATCTTGTTTGTTTAACTTGACACAGTGAAGAAACGGCTGACATTGACCAAAATCCCCAGCATTAATTTATCACATGTTCGGCATTCATCATTGCCCTGATTCAGGAAAGACCTGGCAGTCATTTGAAATACCTGACCAGTAACGCTCTACAAAAACAGACCTGGCTGGCTGGAAACAAAAACTGCTCATGTGAGGGGAGTCAAATGGTTGGAGGCAAACAATTTAGTGGTATCTTTATTGCCTTCTCTTTTTTTTTTTTTTTGGAAAGCATTTGCAGAAAGATGCATAGAAAACTGACGTTCATGTTCTCCTTTCATGCACTTCTCTCTTTAGATCATTCAGAAATTAAGCAGGACAATGTGAATGGCATACACCACACTTTGAACCTGCAGCTTCTTGCCCCCGATACTTTTTCAGTGAAGCTTTTAATCAATAGTCCTATTAAGCATGAACAAAAGCTATTGTTTTAACGTGCAGCGGCTGGCCAAGTTGTGCCCTCAAATGTGTGGGTGGCTCATGCCTAATTTGAAGGAAGCAACAGGCATGATTCAGCCCTCTACTACTGAAAGGATACCTCGACAAACTACAGAATAGACTGTCTGGACCTAAGGAGGGTTTTTTCTGCATAGGAAAAACTACTTTAGTTTCAGAGTTGCTTGGGAATTCTTTGGGGGAGGATGGGGGATAAGGGGTATTTCGCCCATTTGCATTGCCTAGGCACCGTGGCCTCAAACAGCTTCTTAGGACTCCTGACAGCATGTACCACCCAACTACAGCTGTTCCCTGATGGAATCTCCACAGCACGGACAAAAAATCCACATAAATGACTACTGCAGAATTGATCAGCAGTGTATTGCTCTGTTTTGCCCCTCAAGTTTGCTAGGAGACTTACAGAGAGTGATGGGCTCCTAACCCTATCCCTGAAGGTAGGGTTTTACATGGAGATGCTTGTACAGGATTTGAGTTTGCATCAAGCAACCGTTAGTCATTTCTGTGTTGCCCCCAGTTCAGATCTGCTGATTTACGATCCTCTCTCACAGAAGTCAAGGGGAGCATAAAGTCTTTTGTTCTTTCCCCTCAGCAAATCTTTTAGTTGGGTTACTTTAATTTAAAAAAAAAAAAAAGGTACAGAAGACAGCCCACTATTTTAGCCTCCCGACAGCTGGGGAAAACACAACAGAAGGAAGGAAGACAAACTCCATGTTTAAAAAGAAAACTCCTAGCAGTCATGGATGGATAATACCTACTAGCTCAACTAGTATATCCCCTTGTCAACGCAGGACAGGCTTTGGGTGAAATCCTGGCCCCGCTGAAGGCAATATTCAAAATTCCTACAGATTTCAATGGGGCCTGGATTTCAGCCTCAGGAAATTCTTCACTGCAACAGTTAGCTTGGGTTAGTACTCTCAAGTTACTACACTCAAGCTAGCCTAGTGTTCTGCTTTGTAGTCACTCTCACTCAGAGCTAATCTCTAGAGAGAGGGATCACAATACGCAACACTTGAGCTACACAGAAGAATTTGATTAGCGGCTGATGAGTTGCTGTGATGTGAGCTGCTGCATCCCCACTGTATTACTAGTGCTGTTGTCAGCCAACCATACCCACTGGTAGGCTAGTTGGCTGGATCTTAAAGCACCACCCAGCTCAAACTAGAGATTTGTGTGCGGGATGGCAACCGGGTTAGCAAGAAAACTGAGTTATACTTCAAGCTAATAAAGCAGTGAAAACAACCCCTCAGTCTCTCTCTCCAATGCTTTGTCCAGGCATAATGGTCATCACTAAAAAAAACAACCTCCTTATAAGCACATGCTGCAGCATTTGCCCTTACAAGGATAGGCTCAGAGTATAGGAAACATTGTGATCAATACAAACAGTGGTGTAGAAATTGTTGGTATTTCTTAATGTTGATTCAAGCATTGTCCACCTTTAGACAACGTAAATTCATATACGATTAATAATGAATAAAAAATGAATGGCAAGTCTGTAAAATTTTATGTACAAACTCTACATCTAGCTTTGATAATTAATTTCCAATATACAGAGCAAAAGGAGATGAGGGTTCTTGTGTTCCTTTCATTACAACTAAAATAGAAAACCACTCACCTGCAAAAACTCATCGAGTTCAACCTGCCCGTTTTTGTTCAAATCCACTTCATTTAAAATCTCATGAAGTGTATTTTCATCAATTTGAATGCTGATACTCTAAATAAAAGAACAACACAACAGGCAAATCAACTGGATCAGTTAAACATGATTTATACCATACTACACAACTGAGATAAGAATTCAAAAAATCAAAAGAGAAATTTTACCTCTAACACACTTTGAACATCCAGTATGGTAATAAAGCCTTTCTTTTCTTTATCAAACATGTGGAATCTCTTTTTATATCTGCAAAATAGGATTATTAATGGAAAAGGAATACACAAAAGATTGACAGAAATATCTTCCCAGGGACTATCCGGGAGGTCCATTTGTACTTCATTTACCTGTCAATATCTGAAGGTATAAGAGTGATTTCAGAGCTGTCTGTTAATTGCCCTACTTTTGCCTTGTAGCCCATTTCATAATACAGAAACTTTTTAGCAGATTCAAGTTCTTCCTAAAATATGAAAGAAACAAAGTCTCAGTTCTAGAACAATACTGAATATTTACATGCTGAATTTCTTCTATACCGTAATATTTCATTGGCTCCTTTCACAAACTTATAATTGCTGGTCTTTAGAGGAATATCAGCATTTGATGGCCAAAAAAGTGCTTAGCGTGAACAAGGTCATTAAGATATGGAACCATTTCATGCTTCATCTAGATCACTGGCTTTGACGTACAAGTGTTGATTGTCAATTGATAATTATACTGAAGACATGGAATGCAAAGATTTTTAGGGACATATCATGCCCTCAGTCCACACATGCAACTCACAGTGATGTCACCAGAAACAGCACTTCCAGATCAAGTCTACGAAATCACCTTTCATTAAGAATTGGTATCTTATTCTTCACTTATTTAAGAGTTGTGGGTGGGGTTTTGGGTATTTAACATCGTGTGTGGAAGGCCATAAAATGCATATTTACCTGAGAGAGATTGGCTCTGACCCTTCCAGCTCCCTTCAATATTGTAGTCAAATGAGAATTTACAGCCTTTAATCAAATGATCACATACTATTTCTCAAATATATAATACAGTATATTAGCTTAGCGTACACTTATTTTCTACAACCTTAATTAGAATTATGTAGCATCTTTAGTATTATTGTCAATGTATACCATAAAAGTCACCAATACCAAGAGTTCACAGTAAACTGTACTTAATATACTATAGATTATATATAAATGGCACATACCAATAGTACAAATTTCCCGGGCATGTGTGTGTGTATCCTAAGTTTATAGCCAGGGCACACATGTGGCAAAGATTTACACACGTGATTAATTAAATATCTTCCACTGTTGTTTACAGTGCTGTTGTACCTCTGTTGGTCCCAGGATATTAGAGAGACAAGGTGGGTGAGGCAGTATCTTTTATTGGACTAACTTCTGTGGGTGAAAAAGGCAAGCGTTTGAGCAGAACTCTTTTTCAGGTCTTTAAGCATATGAGGAGAACTACTGGGCTTATCAGGACTACTCACATGCTTCATGTAAAGCATGTACACAAGTCTTTAGAGGATCAGGACCTAAGTTAGCTTTGAAGTTAATGGCCTCCTCCCCTGGAATACTTAAGGAATGCTGTGTTGATAATATACTGAACTATCTCACCCCCAAACAGCAAAAAGATATACTGGACCATAATGAAAATAGAGCACAGAAAGGAATGAAAAAAAAAATCACATTTAAAGATGCTACATGTGTAGCTACTGTAACAGGGTGATATGCCCCTTTAAAAGCCAGGTGTCCTGGGGCCAGTGAGCCCTGTACTAAGGCAGAACCATGTTAAAAAATAGATAAGTACCTGGCAATTTGCAAGGGATCAGGTGATTGCCTGATAAGCACTGGATTCCGATAAGGGCTGAAAGAACTGAGGGAGGAGTGCTGTAAGCAGCAGGTTGGCTCCTGCAGCAGTGGGACTCCCAGACAGCTGGCTGGTAGGACTGGGAAAGAGCTACCAGAGCTGGGGGACTCCCGCAATGAAGTCCTGAGGTAAGGGAAAGGGACCTGGTTTGGCCATTGGATTTATGTTGAACTGTTTATTTGTTGGTTTTTTTTAAGACTGTTGGTACGACCAATAAATGAAGCCCTGAGAAAAAGGGGCTGCTCCAGAAACTGGGCATGGTGTCACTCCTTCCTGGGCTGGAGAGAGACCATCAGTCTACACTTACAGAAACAGTATGTTATTTGTATTGTTGGAGAAATGTGTGCATGATGATCATGCAACTGTGTGATCATGCAACTAAAGACTGTATCATAATGCGTATGCGCAAGGGGTTAGAGAAAGGTTGCCATGCAATCTCAGTGCTGACGTTTTCTGACTGGTTTGCAACCTTAGCACTCTTAACCTAATGTTTTGGATAGAATTATATGAATCCTAACATGTAC
This sequence comes from Lepidochelys kempii, assembly GCF_965140285.1. NCBI lineage: Eukaryota > Metazoa > Chordata > Testudines > Cheloniidae > Lepidochelys > Lepidochelys kempii. The sequence goes on along the minus strand of NC_136390.1, from coordinate 30,893,020 downwards.
TAATTTACCAAAATGATTTTCTTTCGAATTTAATTTCTTTTGTTTCTCTATTTTTAACCAAACCCCTTCCAGTTAGTTTACTGTAGCTATATTACAACAACCCTTCCCTTCTTCCTTCAGGATATTTACCAAGCATTTTAGCACACATCTGTGATATAACTGCATCCCTCTTTTTATGAATCCCTCTGGAAAGGCTTAGAGTCATCACAAGTCCTCCAGCTGAGAGGATTCAAATGATACTCCTCGGGGAATTCTGCATCATTGTGCGTGCACAGAATTCATGTCCCTTGCAGATTTCTTTGCTTCCCCGCAGAAAAATTACTCTCCGACAGGGAAGCTGCAAGAGCAGTTGTGAACCACTCCCTAGCTGCTCGGGTACATCATTTAAGGCACCCAGAGCAGCAGTCGGAGAGTTAAATCACCACAGAGCTGGGAACATCCCAGCCAGTGGCTCCTACCATGAGCCAGGATCAGCTGCTAATCTCAGCTGGACTGGAGGCAGGAGAGGACGGGCCTTCCTCTTTCTCTGCAAGGAGTGGCTGGGGCTGTCAAATGCACTCCCATAAACCTCTTCCAGCTTCAGGAAGCTCAGCGTCATATCCTGCTTTCTGCCCTCATCGCTCCTCAACTGCAGGGGGGAGGGGGAAGGAAAGGGGTCACTGTACAAGGAGCTGCTCCCCCATCCACCCAACCCCCATGCATCCAGACCTCCCATACCCAGACACCCCTGCCAAGCCTCACCCCATACACCCAAAACCCCCTAGTCTTCCATACTCAAACCCCACCTCACTGAATCTCAACCCCTGCATCTGGAGCCCTCTGCCTCCGGACCCTAACCCCTGCACCCAGACCACCCCCCACTGAGCTTCCTGCACTCAAACTCCCATTCTGACAAGCCCCACACCCCTGCACCACCCTGAGCCCCCACATCCAGACACCCACAGCACTGACCCCCAATTAGCTGCACCCAGACCCTCACCCACCAAGTCCACTCCCCAAGCACACAGACACCCCTGCTGAAACCCCCCTCATCCAGACCCTCCTGCTGAGCCCCAACCACTTTCACCTGGAAGCTCCAGCAGAGTCCCATTACCCCTGCACCTGGAGCCCTCCAATGAGCCTCTGTGCATCCGGATCCCCCCACACTGAGCTACCTGCACCCAGATTGTCCCACAAAATCCTCTCACCCCACACCTGGATCCTGTCTGGTTAAGCCTGCCTGCCCCACACCTGGTGCTTCGGGGTGTTTCTGTGGCAGGCCCAGGCCTTGTGCCATGTCATGGTTGGGTGCAGCCTTACCACTGAGTCTGTGTCCCCAGGATGGGGGTGGAGAGGCTGTGGGGTGATCTCCCACCTTTGTGCACTGCCATGCTGGAGCCTCTGCATTTATTTATGGACAAGTAAAACTTGCAGAATTTTAAAATATTGTGTGAAGAATTTTTAATTTTTTGGCGCAGAATTTTTATTTTTTGGTGCAGAATGCAGGAATAAAATGAGCTTCTTTCTGAACTTTAATACAACTTCTAACTGGCTAAAAGGTATCGTGAATGAGCAATAGGAGGCTTCATGTTCCTTTAGGAGCTGAGAAAACCACAACTTGCATGCAGTCCTGCCCTCTTCAAGAGGTCAAGCTCAAACCTGGTCATCCTGCTTGGACACAGGACTGTCTCTAAGTGAATGAGCCAGCCCACATGACTGCACTTTTCTCCTGACACTACTCCTCATGCTGCAGGAGCATTTTACGGCATTGTAAATGTGAGATCCTGCAAGGTGCTGGTCACATATCTTGCAATGAAAGTGAAGGATGCTCACCACCTGGGCCCTATGTGGACCAGGTCCCATATCACTAGATTTCAATGGCTTCTCCGAGATGAGGGAAAGGAGAGAAACAGATGACTTTGGGACTGTTAGTGAGGCCAACAGTGGTATCAAGACCAACTTCGTCATCAGTTCACAAAGGAAGCCTTGTAAGAGAAGAGAAGGAAGATAAGAGGGATACAAAGAAAAAACAATGGGCAAATGCCATGCAAGCTTCCCTTCCACAGCTCTACCAACCAACAGCAGTCCTGTCTTGAAACACTCCTACAAGTCAAATTTTGTCTCTCTCGAACTTTTCTGACAAATTTAATGTTGAACAAAATGTCCACTAAGGAACAGGATGAAACCTCCAATTTTACTTTCACTTTTAAATTACGCAGCTCAGCACCATAGATTCTGATCTTTTCAGAGCAACTGGAACTGGTTTGATAGCTTTTTTTTAAAATGGCATATGCCAAAAGAAAAGGGCATTTGCAATGTTCTATTAACAAATGCATGTCTAAACTCGTTTAAGACTGAAACTGATTAAGGAAAACAAGAGTAGAGCCCTGCAGCACGATTGGGATTCTGCATGCCCCGCAGGACCCAATGCCATAATAACGGGAGTGGATTAAACGTACTTTGTTGCAGGCAGGATTGGGTGGGCAAAAAACAGACTCTGGTAATTTGTGAGAAAACACGCAATCTCTCATCAGTTTGTCATAAATAGAATTTTCAGCAACGTAAAGCAAGTTTTTCTTTTTTTAAAATAAAGGTTTTAATTCTGAAATTTAAGCGAAGGATAGACAGATTTGATGTCCATTATAACAGGGGTTAAAGTATATTTTTATATGGCTTAAGCAAGATTTGTTTTATTGTTTTAGTGGTAAAAATTGTGTCTGAATGTTTACACACTAACCGACTGTGGGGGTGGGGGGTTTTTTTTATTATTTGATTTTTTTTAGTAGCATGGGGAAATTTCTCTCTTGCGGGATTTGTGGGAGGGAGCAGGATAAAAATGCAAGAAACAATGCGGGAGCAGGATTAAAAAAATAATCCAGCACAGGGCTCTACAAGAGAGCTTAAAAAAAGTTCCAGTTCTAAAGTGTCTTTTGTACCTTTTTCTTCTGTTCACTCCAATGAAGTTCCTTCCCCATTATATCAATAATTCTTGGTAAGGCTTCATCAGCGGCTTGCACGTTCAAGAAGGCCAGCCGAGTGCGACGTGAAATCATATCCACTGCAGTGCATGCATACTCTTTTACCCCATACATAACCTAGAATATTAGAATTGGATAAAAAGATAAATGTAAGGTTCTGCAGTGTTTGGACATGGGAAAGGGGACTGGACCTATGTGGGAATGAGGGAAAAAAATAGCATGAAGCTCTGGTAAATGGGGCGGTAAGGTGAACAAGAGCACTGGAGGGAGCGGATATGGAGCCTTATGCATATGTGCACACAAGGCCATAATTTGCTTAAGTGATTAAGAAAATGGATTTATATGAAGCAAGCCCCACTTTTTTTGCTGCAATATAAAAAAGCATCTGGGCTCATGTGTTTAAATGCATTTAATAAAAGTTCAGAAAAAAAATTATTCCATGATTTACTCAAATAAATTTCTGTTTACATGCCAGATACAGTCTCCACCCCCCTCTCCTACTTCACAGGGTGGGTGACTAATAATCATCACAAATTACAGAGATGAGAAACGTAGCCATTTTCACATACCTCAGCTTCAATATAAGGAAATTCAGATACAAGGCGTTTTCCAACAATAGGCCACCTCTTTCCAGTAACTTGGGCTATTTTGGCCACCTCAAAAGCCTTGTCACCATATGTAGACGCAAGGTGCTGAGCCACCTATAGAATTAAGAGCACATTTAGCGAACACTATGTCCCAGCACCTTCTGAGGCACAGCTGAATAGATATAAACTAGTCTTGTCAGTTCTCCCATAGCCTGTAATAAATAGGCTGAGGATGGTATTAGATTTTGATTGTGTGGGAGGAAACAACTGGCGTTGTGAATGCTTAGACCAGCACTAACACTACTATGCATGTATCAATGTAGCGGTGACTAATGATGCTTCAGCTCCTTTCTGCTACTGTGATCACCTTTGAAGAATAGATTTTGTTGGGCTTGAGGTGCCCAAGACCTAGGTTGTCATACATGTTTAAAAACAGAGGGCATAGCTTTGTGCTTATGCAGACGCTGAAATAAAGAACGCACGTGGCTTTTAGTACTCCACTAGCAAAGGAAAATTTATTACTGGATTTCTTTCTTATACAATTATTTCTGCCCCGACCAAACAGTGTAGTCTTATGCCAATTTAAGAGCCCTTAATACAGGCTGTGCGGCTGCTTTTTTTTTTTTTTTTTTTAAATGTTATTGATAACTAATACAAACACTGAGTAGAAATATAGTCGACTCACCTCACTTTCCAGTCCGTAATCTTGGACCAGCCTAATGTAAAGAGTAGGACTCCAGTCCTTAGCCCCCTGCAGGAAAAGTCCTACCGTCTTACATGGACCTGCCTTGAGGTTGTGAGCCTCGATGGCTGCATCAATGGTATCTTGTGCCATGGAGCGATAGGTTGTCCATTTCCCACCTGCAAACAATCTGTTTTGGTAAACTAGTGGAAGTGTGTTGCATCGGCCAAACTTCACACTTAGTCCAGTTTCGTCTTTACTGGACTTCAACTAGTAAATCACTTATTCGCTAATAACTAAATAATATCGCTTGTTCCTTCAAATCTGCTGTACAAACATTCACTACCTTTGACTTAAATACACTGGGGAATCCTGACAAAGCCATATGAGAGATCTGAAATGGATTTCCAGTACCTGCTATAGTAACAAGGCCACTGTCACTAACAGCAACAACATGATTCCGAGATATTGACTGGGTGTCTTTAGAGCTGGGATCTGTGACAAGAGGACGAATGCCGCTCCATGCTGCCAAGACATCTCCTCTTCTCACTGTTTAGAAGCAAATAATGGCCAAACAGAATTAGAAAAAAGCCTTCAGACTTAATCAGTTTTATTATTTTCTGGTTAAAAGCAAAGATTTCATTTTCTTAAAATTACTCTGGCACAAATAATGTTTACATTTCTCCCCTCAAATTCACATGCCAGATAGGCAAGGACAGAGGTATATGTATCCTCAGTTTACTCACATCCTATGACTTAAAATAGCGTCTGTAAAATGTTATTGAAATCCTATCTAATACTCACAACCCCCTTGGGAGAGAAGTATTATTATTTCCATTTTGAAGATGGGGAAATGGAACAGAGAAGCTGACATGACTGTCTCAAGGACAAGAGAGGGATTCAATATCAGAACCGGGTTACAATTCCAAGATTCCTGGTTCCCAGTCATGTGCTCAGACAACCTCAAATATGATGGAAATTAGGATACTTGTGACAGCCTGTGGATTTTACAATTCCAGCACACTTTTTTTATTTTGTTCTACAAACACCATGCTCATTTCTTTTTACAACTATTTCTAACTGCCACAACATATGTGGCTGCATGGTATGTTTCACACTGACCTATTATTTAGTTAGGTAATAGAAAGCGGGTCAGCAGCAATTTGTACATGCAACAGTCCACATACTAGTGAACCAAAACCATCTGATCATTAACATCTGAGTTACAACTGGTAACAAGAATCAGAAAATTATTTGGATGATCCTCCTAATGGCTCAGCTGTTAACACAGTGTTCCACTATGCAATATTTAGGGATACCTCAGAACCTTTACTTTTGGGCCAGTTAGGCTAATGATGCTTTCAGCTCTCTACACAAAGGTTACCTAGCACCTTAGCATCTTGAGGTCACCAAGACCTCAACAGAAAGTCAAAGGGAAAGTGTGGGTGAAATCCTTCCTTGCCAAGCCTATACCTGTTATTTGAAAAGGGGTGCGGGGGGTTGAAGACCCTGAAGTCTCATCCTGCCCCCACCAAAATACTTGTCCTGATGTGAAGGTTCAGGGAGAAACAAAGAGCTTCCCCCACTGAGTGTCCAGCATGTGGGTAACCAGGGGCTGAACCTTTCCACAAAATACTTTTGTGATGTATGTAGAGATGAAGGAGGGGAATTCCACATCCTGGAAATCTCTCACCAGTTGAGTAGAGCTGGTGATGGTTTGCTGAGGGTAGAGAAAATTGGTCAGGTGGTTTTTTTGCTAGGGTGAGCGGTCAGGATGATAGTAATTTTATTTTTAAAAAGGAAAAGACGTTGTTTTCCTTGAAATCACTAGTTTCTCACACTTAAGTCCTCTATTTGTGTTCTATGCCTCAAGGTACAGAATTTCCTCTGGACTATCTCAAAGAGTCAGAGAGCCATTACAACACTGACTTTTCATATTTTTTTTAAACCAGAAAAGCACAGTTCGTCTCAATCAACATTGTAATTGGCATCAACACTATTTAAAATGATGCAATTGCTATTCTGCAGTTCTCTTGTCTTGAGGAAACTGTTTAATTAGGAGAATGTAATGGCTATTATAAAGGAGCACAGTGGGCCTTTCTGAGCCCTCAATGAATTAACACCACTACTACTGTGTAGCTTTATTTTTTTTTTTTTAAGCCTTGTTACATGGAAGATGAAAGATAAAACAAGGTAAATGAAAGCTCACTTTCTTCATCTCTGTCTAAGGTGTCAGGAAGGCTGGATCCAGCAGTGACAGAAGTTGAGTGAATTTATACATCGTGTGACCATAATATAAAAACAAACAGCTTAAACCATATACAGTGCCCAGTTACTGCTCTGAGAACAATCAGCACTACCACTTCTCCACTGCTCAAAAAACAAACAAACAAACAAACCAAAAACAAACAAAGGTTCCAGCAGTAAAAGCTTCATTTTTTTTCCCAGTTAGCCTTTCAGTGGCGACCATCATTCCTGCCCCTCTTGACTGACTTTTGTCCCTCAGGCTAACGTGTTAAAATTACACATTTTGAAAAAGGAACTTATCATAACCCCAGTCTTTCCATTATGCTGTTTCTCCTTACCCCTTTTCTTTATTTTAATCCCTTGATATGATAGGGCCTGTTGCTACTCTCACTGAAGTCAAGACTAAATTCCTTGGGACAGGACATTTCTTTTTCATCTTTATGCACACTTATGAAGCTATAAAAATTAACTACCACCACCAACTGATGTATCCAAGCTTCACTCCATCAAAGTCACAAATTAACACTTAGCAAATTATTCAAACAACCACCAGGGCTGCTCTCAAGACTTTAGGAATGGTTGGCGCACCAGGGTAAATCACCCAAATGGTCTTAGGATGTTGCCCAAAAGTAGAGGTTTAACATGAAACAGGGAGCTTAAAAACCTTACTCTATGTGTTGGCTTCGGGTAAGTCTACACTAGAGTTGCTAGTGTAAATTGCAGCTTGAGGACACACACCCATTCTAAACATACCTGAGGTAATGGGCTAAAAATAGCGTGTAGCCACAGCAGTGCAAACTGGGGGGAGAGGCTAGCTGCCCAAAGTACCATCCTGTCTAAAACCCTAAATATGTATTCAGGATTGTTACACCCTCGTACCACCAATGGCTACATCCCATATGCCATTGTGACGGGGGACACTCACCTCTCATGAGAACCTCCTGTTGGCAAAGTGCGAACCAGAACTCTGCCCTTTTCTGGTGCCCCCTGTTGGCTGTTGCCGGGCAGGTTTTCAGTGGCTCATCACATGAAGGAACCCCTTCTGGGGTAACAAAGGTACAACAGGACCTATCACAGTGCCCTGATTGGTATCTGCAGCCCTGTCTTTGGAGTCAGTTCTCAGCCCTTGTGGGCTAGCTTTAAGTCTGTGTCTGCCCTGTATAGAGCAATGCCCCCAGGGCTTTCTTCCTGGAGACTCCAATACCTGCCCTTCACTTGGTCCTCTAAACAAGCCTTATCCCTTTCTTGGGGCTCAGGCCACCCTGCCAGTGGGGGTATCCGGGCCCACCCACTATTCTGGGTCCCAACCTAGGGACCCTATAAGTACCAGTCACATGCTGCTTCCTGGAATAGTTGCTGCTGCTGCTGATATTCCCTGGGCCTCTTCCTGTGTAACCCCTTCCTCTTCACCCTTATCACAGGGCTGAAGTTATCGCTTCTTCCTTATGGAATGCAAATGTCACCAGAACCAGTTTGCTGGTTCTCCCTTAAGCTCCAGCCACCAGCAAGGATCACCCTTCCTTATTCCTCTGGTCCCTGCCGGAACTAATCTGCAGCTACTTTTTAACTGGACCTACTGCACCCTGACTGCTTCCCTACAACCTCTCTAGGTGGGCTGAAGGATGCACCTTTATTGCTCCTTTTTTGGGGTGGTACAATTGGACCGCAAGGCCACCAGTAAGGGGATCAAAGGGCCCAGTACACCCTATCACAGTGTCCTTGAACTGGAAATTACATCTCCAGTTTGAAATGTAGTTACAGCCTTAGAAAGTAATTTAAAATACAGGAGAGATTTTCCAGAGCAGTAGAATGGGCAGGGTTAGAGAATCAAAGAACAGCATTATCAGTGTCAAACATTTTAGCCCTCTAGCCTCTAACCTGAAAAAAGGCACCCAGAACTAGAGAGGTCCATTGTACAAACTGGAAAAATCAAAAGGCTTGAAAACCAACCAGTAAGTTAAATCTGTGCAATGCACTCATGCCTCTGACTTCAGATGGGCAATTTCTCTTCACGCATTTAAACATGCTAAGTATCATTTCCTTGTGTCTGCATGCCTGACATTTTGTTTCCAATACACTTTTCGAAAATTCTTCTAAAATGATTGGGTTACTATCCCAAGCTCTTAACTTGACAAATAAATCTTGTGGAAGTATACCTAGGCGCGCACAAAGATATGGGTTGAATGCATTTTTATTAGCAGAGCTCCAGTACTCCAACAACTTGTGCTCCGCACTAACCTCCAATACTGCTGGGGTTCTCAGATTACTATACAGTGGCTTTAAAAGGGCCCCATCTTACACATTTCATAATCAACAAGAGTCCATGTGGTCCATATTCAACTGTCCTTCTCAGGACAAGAGATATAGTAAGAGGATTTCAAACTTCCCATTCTTAGCACCATTAGAGACAAAGTTATCTTGATTTTTCCCATCCTATCAAATACATGGCCAACTGGCTAGATGTTTATCTATGCTATTTCTTGGCTCCTTGTCAGTTATAAGTATACCTGTAAAACCAATTTTAACTTTTCAATAGTAGATATAAAACCTGAAGGCATCAAATAGTAAAAATAAAAACCCCTCGGAGGTATAACTAAATACAGCATACCCTAGCTTCTAAAAAATATCTACTACTTTGCTTCAGCCATGTGACTTATTGGGTATGTCTATACCGCAATTAACCCCCCTGAGGCTGACCTGTGTCAGCTGACTCTGGCTCACAGGACTCTGGCTACAGGGCTGTTTAACTGCAATATAGATGTTTGGGCTTGGGCTGGAGCCCAGGCTCTGGAACCCCATGAAGGGGAGGGTCCCAGAGCTTGGGATCCAGCCCGAGCCCCAGGTCTACATCATAATTAAACAGCCCTTTAGCCCGAGTCAGCTGACAGGGCCAGCCACAGGCTTTTAATTGCAGTGTAGACATACTCATTGAGGCCAATTACTGCAGGGTACAAAGTCCACTCCTCTTACAAACCATGGGGATGGGAGCGTTATGAATACCTGCAGGAGGTGAGATACAGTTAGAGAAGTACATCTGCATAGTGCATTGATGACGTATAAGGAATGTGAACAGGCAGCCTGAATTTTTCCATCCGTCCGCAAAGTCATATTTTTTGTGATGTGGACCTTGGATCTTTTTTAATTACTGTAATTAAAAGATGTTCCATGTTATTTTTTATAATATATAAGAGACCAAATGATTTTAAAATGCCAAGTTATAACAAATTTAATCTCTTTTCAACACAGGTTTAGCACAGATCACATCTGTTTATACCATTAAATTATTTATTTTCAAAACCACAAGTAGATTCTATAATCATTTCACTTTTTAAATAAAACATGAGAGCAGTAGAGGCTTTTATAAAAAACTTAATTGTGTTGACTATTAAATTTACAAAGGAAAAAATTGACTGATTTGCTTTATGCTGAAGCATTTTGGGGTATGTTTTTAGATTCTGTTTTTATATGACTGATAACTGAAAATCGATAACAGACTATAAAAATATCCCAAAAGAGCACTGAATAGATTTCAGAATCAATGTTGCTCTGCCAGCATGTTTAACCGCCAAAATGAAGTGCTAATCACAGAAATAAGATACCATATTACATTTATAAACTAAAGAAACTAGAAAAAGCAGCATGTGTGACACTATAATTAAATAGTTGGAACACATCCAAGCCTGTGTAAGTTGATAACCCTGGCACTGTCTCTGGCAGCAAAAAAACAGGTCTGCAGTGAGTTGATACGGCCAGCACAGTTGTTAATTCAATAACAGGCAATCTATAAACACTGCTAATTGCATTCGTGAAAAACAGCATGCACCTAGGTGGGTTTCCTTCAAAAGCTTTAAACACTCCAGAAAACTACTTTTGTGAAATACCTTGCAAAAATTCTGTCCTATTCAATACTCCGAGCCATAGCTTAGTTCAACCAACCACCTGCCTGGCACGCCACATCATTCTGATTAACTTCTGCTCAAGAGACTTGATGGTACATTTTTTGGATAGATCGTTTTTCTTAACTTGATACAAAAACAGAACTATCAATTTACCCATTTCAGGGAAGAATAAACAAGTAAGCTAGAGTTTTCAGCCTCTGGATAGAAGGCTTCCTAAATCTAACTACAAGACACTGTTACATTCCCAGCAGGCAGAGTGCTTTTCAGATTTACTTTAATATCTCTGCTAACGCAAACGTTTTCACAAAATCATTTTAAAAACAACGGTGAAGGGGACAGGATGGCTAAAGGGCTTGGTGATATAAGATATGAAGCCTTTCAACTCTAAACCATGAATCTGAATGCAAACAGGTCATTTCCATCTGAGTGCCCTATATCAAATGAACCTACCAGCGATCATCATCATTCTATTTTTAAAAATTCCCTTTTAGCCCTTAATCCTTCCCTCTCCTGAACTGAAAACTGACAGTATTGGATATGTACCGATTTTTTTTAAGGCAAATATTAAGGACAAAGTGGTTAAAAAAATACAAACCAGAATGATGACTTTGGAAGAGTCAAAAACTGTTTCTAGACAAAAAGTTGGTTGAGACTGGTCAATAAACTCACGCTTTGACACTGGATGTACCCTCAAGTGATCCACATCTTCCACCCCTTCCCTCTCTTGAAAATCAACAGTATCACATACCTCCCCCGCAGGCCAAGAGGAGCAGCTGGGTGGTTGTGAGGCCAAAAGAGTTAACGCCACTTGGGCCAAAAGGGTGCACTCAGAGTGGACGTCTATATATCAACTGGTTTCAGAGTAGCAGCCGTGTTAGTCTGTATTCGCAAAAAGAAAAGGAGTACTTGTGGCACCTTAGAGACTAACCAATTTATTTGTTATTCTCTAAGATGCCACAAGTATTCCTTTTCTTTTTGTATATATCAACTGATTTTATTTTGAATAGCCAGGGTATGCAGGGTACATCTGACAAAGCAGTAATAGTATTACCCTGAAATGTTGGTAAGGATGACCTTTATGTCACATAAAGTCCCAAAATACCAAAAGCATGGTAAATCAAATCATACAAAACTTTAGTGACAGTATAGTTTCACTTTCAAACATTGCAGACACAACAGCATCCCTCCCATGAAAAAGAAAGGTCATTAAATTTACCTTCAACATCACAACTCAGATAGTTGCGCACTTCAGTCAAAATAAAGTTAATATCTTCCTCTGTAGGTATTGGGTGGTGTGTGACTTCAGTTGGAGTGTCTGTGGTGCCGGCAATAGTCATCTTTTCCCATGGCAGGAAGAAAATCACTCGTCCGTCACTAGTGGCTGGGTCGAGTAGCCCCATGTTATCAGGGCTGGAATAAAGAGAGGTTATTCATTTTCAAGTTCTGACTTCAAATAAAATATCTAGTTTATTCACAAAATCTTTCATCACTAAAATGGATTACCTGACACTGTTTTTAGTCAAACAAACCTGGAAATGAAGTTTATGTTATGTTCTTAGGACAAGATTTTCATAAGTGACCAGTGATTTGATTTTTTGTGCCTTTATTTCAATCCCCAACTAGTCATGTTCAAGGAACTTGATTTTCAAAGAGTGGTGGTGAATCATTCTCTTAAAAAAAAAAAAAAAAAAAAAAAAAAAGCAGGCTCCATGCATCTCTCAACCTAAGCCCTCAAAAGCATGAGTGCTGGTGAAAATCTTGGCCATAAGATTTTTTTATTTAAAAAATTGTGAATTTTAAGAACAGCGATGTGAGAGATGTGGTACGAACTGAACACCTTAGGTAAGCTTTTTTAAGCAAAGAATGGATAAATATTATGCAAATAAGGTAAGGTGAAATAGAAAGGGTTGGGGAAGAACCATGAAATGAAACTTCCAATTATAACAAATACAAATCAGCTCCAGTATGTCTGCAGGGAGCCAGATTTAATACAAAGTTATTGCTTTGTGTGTTTTTATAACTTCTTTGTTACTTATAATTTTATCAGGAGGTGGGTGAACTTGTAGGATATTTTAAAAGTGCAAAAAAGTGCACACTGTTTCCTTACATTTACTATAAAGATTTAATTTATTTACATTAAGGAGCCTATGATTCATAGAAATATTTTCCTTGCAAGTATAACATAACTGATTTTATTAGTGAAAAGGAGAAAGAAGAAAGGAGATAAAATGTAAGACAAAAGGAAAGTAACATTAGAAGTCTTGTCTGTGCTTGGAGACCAAAACTTCTAAGGAAGTTATCATAGTAGCCAATTACACAATCTCCCAGTAAGCACCTTCAGCCAGGCAGCTAAATGCAAGTTTTTGGCACTATCTTCTTTTAGTGTCTATATAATGTTTGTTTGTTATATTTTGGTGGGCTCTGTATTTCAAGACCCTGAACTCAAAGAAACTGCCTGACAACACCTTTTCACTGTTGAGCATTTTGAAATATGAGCACTTATTCCCACCCCTTTCCCGATTCAAAAACCAGGTGACAGTGAAACCACTTTCACTGAATTTCAATTTATTTTTAATGAAAACCTTACACTAATGTTTTGTTATGGAACATAATTAGCTAGAAGGTACATATTAGCAGTATACCTTGCTAGTTCTGCATTACTTATATTAAGACACTCAGCTGTAGTTTGAATAAGGAAGAATACTTGGTAATAATTTATGATGATTCCAACATGAAGTATATGGTTACATTATAATTTTGTTGAATATATATAATTTAATATTTTTCACATTAAAGAGGGTCATTATTGTATCAAATGAAAATTGAAGTCCAGGCTTACTTCTATCCCCCTTCTTCATATATCTCTATGATTCAAATATGTATTGTTATTGACTGATATTGCCAATATTAAGTGGATGCATTTTCATGTATTAGAACTTTTCTGCCTGAATTTGTATGTGACCTCTTATAAATTGTATGTGTGGTGAGGTGGGATGAAATGCCAATATTTCAAAATGCTCAACCTTGATACGGTATCATCAAGCAGATTCTTAATATGTATGGTCTTGATCTACAGAATCCACAAAAAAACCTTGTATGGACCCTAAAGCAAGGTTGACCAGGGTGGCTGCTGGATTACTTTTATTTCCATGAAAGTCACAAAAGGCCCTGATCCAAAGACTATTGAAGTCGATGGGAAGACTCACATCAATTTCAATAGGCTTTGGTTCAGGCCCTAGGAGTTGCAAGTACTAGACACTTCCCACACGTTAAACCCATATTCAGTCACTACTAGTTGTTAATTGAAAGTCAAGACCAAGGTTTTGTTTAAAGCTTCCATAAAATGGATAGTTAACACCAGAAACATAAAATATTTCCTCAATTCTAGTGCAGAGACTAATTTCACTATTCATAGAAAAGTTTATATATACTTTTCATATTAATATTTTTCATTAATTCATGTTAGTATCAGTACACAAATAGGAAAAATAGGTAAAAATAAATAGCTCTGTGTGTAAGGAATTTTGATCCACCTACTATTTGCACGTATCCAATTTTTTAAAAAATTGGATGGCCTTTAGTATTTGACAATCAAAATCTAGAGTCAAATTAAAGATTTCTAACTATGGTAACTGGTCAGAAGTAAACATTTTAAAAATAGGCATATGACTATCCTGAAAAAGCACCCTGCCCTTTTCATTCATTCTTATTAAAAAGGAGAAAGGAAAGTTGGACTTTCATTTACACGACCCTTTTTTCCCCATGAAGCACCTGCCATCGGCTGAGCATTTGTAAGCTGAAATACTTCTAGTGCTTACTGGGAGACCTTGCTATATGCAGCTACTCGTACATACAAATTAAGATCCAGGCCCTACATAAAACATGTCCAGAACTGTGCACATAACTCTATCAAGCGTTTGTCCATCTTGCTCTTCAACTACTGACTAGCTTGGTTATGGGGCATTCAGAAACAAAACCTTTTTGCTAAACCTGTAATGTGATGCAACCTCCTATTGTTTGTGTACCTGTCTTCTACAATTGTGCTTTCTCTTCCCTTAATTGTCATGATGCCTCTTTTGATTTTTGTATTAAAGATGAAAAGAATGGTTCATAGAAACCTATTTTCTTATACAAGTACTGCAAGAAAGTGTGGCGATGTAAAAGACATGCCATTTCAGCAAAGTTGAGGCAGTATAGGTTGCGTTACAGTAAATTGGTGCATTATAAAAGCTATATCAGTGACTGAATTCGTTCATCCCATTCACCCCATCTTTCTTCCATTAGTTCATCTGCCAATCAATAAGTTGTCCCATTTCTCTTCATTCTCTTACTCTAGTAATCATATTTCTGTAGATGATAATTTGTACTGGCTTCCATAGTGATGGAATACATTTATTGGCTATAGTCACAAACATTCTGAATAGGTATCTATCTTTGGTAAATTGCAACAGAGAGGACCAGATTTTCAACCAGAACCTCCACTTGTCCATCCAAACTGGGCCTACTAGAGTTAATGAGCTTTCTCGGTGTGAATGCTAACACCAGTATGTGAACATGTGAAAGGTTATTTGAAGGGCAAATTACATAGAATTTGTAGCATGTGTTTGCATAGGGACAATCTGGAGTATCCTCACAGGGAGGCAGAGTGCAACCTCAGATGAAAATATACACCAACCAAGATTTTTTTTAAGGGGTGTAGGACAAGACTTTTTTTTTTTTTTTTAAATGACACCGTTGTCTTCCATTGATCATTAGCAGATATTTGAGCTTCACAGATCAGCTTCCCAGGGGAGGAGAAATCAGTTGTGTGGATTCTGGGAATATGCTAAATATAACTTGTTTTGTTTAGATACATACACCAGTCCCGGAACAGAGGTGGTCATAAACAGCAGGTAGGCTGTTTTTCAGGAATCTCAGCCCAAACACAAATGCCTGTTTCCCCAAGGAGAAACTGCCTCAATAATTGACTTTATCAGAGGCCAAGGCAGAGAGCAAACAGTCCCACTGCTTGCACAGCTCCCAGAACTTTGAATAATAAATAAAACTAATATCACATAGCATGTCTTTCCAAGATTGGACATTTGCTACCACGCTTACAAAAAATAACTTGGATAACTGTAACAGTGCTAACTAGTAACATTATGATCAGTATGGACCTTGTATAATATGCACTTTTCAGGTGCATCGTTTTAAATCAGACTTGTCTAAAATGAAATGGTCTGGCAAAATAGTGAATAAAAATTAATGTTTGAAAAAGTTGAAAATGAGTGTTGGTCAAAGTAAGTTTCAATAAGAATGTTTATGTGAGAGTTCAGGGTCAGTTGGTCAATGTGAAATTAAGTGTCTTTACCCATGTCATATACATGCAGCAATCAGTGCTACTCTTCTCAGCTGAAACACAATCTTGTTTGACATACAGATAACACCACTCTTAAAAATATATATGTGTGTGCGTGTGCATATAATATATATACATGAAAACAGGTCTTTTAATCCTAAGAAGTCAGAAATGGGAATACTCCTGTCTGTAAAATTACTCCAGTGCAAGTGTTTGCAGGAATGTACCCAAAGACTATACCTAAAAAAAGAAAAAAAATCTGGCTAGACTAGTGGTTATACAATTTCTGGACAGCCTTCTCAATAGAGAATACAACAATAACCTAAAATGAAGGCAAAAGTGTGTACTTTTTTATCATATACCTGAAAACTGTAGCAAAGGAACAGTTGAGTTTCATGACCTTTTTTGTTTTTTTAAACTGAGTATAAAAAGCCACTTTGCCCTCTGAATCTGTACAGGAAAATACCACTAAAGTGAACAGGAATTATGTCTGCATGCATTAAAAACACATGGAAGTTGCATTTATTCACAGCTGCTACTAGAATAAAACTCAAATGGTTTCCTTGGACTGGAAATGTTACATGAGGCTTAACTCGGAGGTAGATTCAATGCTTAACTTTTAGAAAAGGTGTTTGTATTTAGTAGGTGTTCTGCTCTTGTCCTGAGGGAACAGATCCTTTTTTGTTTCTGCATATGCCCTACAATTAGTTGTGAAGAATGGGGAGGAAAGGAAGCAGGCATTACAAACTCCTAGAAATCAAACAAAAGAGGTTAGTCTTGAAGGTTCCAGCCTTGAAATGGCTAAAGAACAAAGGTGGGGGGAAGTATTTGGGAGGCAAAACCACTAAATAAATAGACAAAATATATGTTAAAGGTGAGTATAAAGATAGGGAAGGGCTTATTAAGGAATCGTCTCTAACAAAGCACAATGGATGGCCTTGTAGTTAAGGCCATGTTGGGACTAAGGCTCAGGAAATGTGGGTTCAATTCCCAGTTCTGCCACAAAATTTCCTGTGTGAACTTGGATAGGTCTTAACTGTGTCTCAAGTGCCTATACGTAAAATAAGAATGATCATAAAGCTTCCTTTCTCCCACCCTTTGCCTATCTTGTCAATTCATGCTGTAAACTCTTCAGACCAAGGACCATCTCTTACTATCTGTTTATACAGTGCCAAGCAGAGTGGGAAGATTATCTCAACTGGGGCCTCAATGGGTACAGCGTTTTGGGAGCTGTAGGAACAAGTCTCCCAGCCCAGCTTGATGAACCTGAGCTAGTGCTCTAAAAATAGCTGTGTAGACAGCACTTCAAAGTGGTGGATCAGGCTGGAGCTCAGGTTCTGAAAGCCCACCCCTTTCCCTCGGCTTCAGAGCCTGAGCTCCAGCCAAAGCCTCAACTTCAAAGCACTGTTTACACAACTATTTTTAGAACACTAGTGTGAGCCCTGTTAGCCCAAATCTGTCAACCTGGGCTGGGAAACTCACTGCCATGGGCTGTATAGATGTACCCCATGTGCAACTGGAATGCAAATGAGAGGCTGGAGTTTAGGGTAGGATTTTGTTTTTAAAGAACTTTGAATAGGAGTTGGTGCCTAACTCCCTTAGGCTCTTTTGAAAATCCCACACCTAATTACTAAAACAGAAAAAATAGCTATATTGGCACAAGGATTCTTTAAATATAATGGAAACCAAAACAAGAGCCAGGGAAGAGCGAGAAGCTTTCATTGGGATGGCAAAGTAAAGACTTGACTCTGAAGAAAACAGAGGAACTAAATTGTTTTTTCCCTTCTGAATCTGTACCTGATCATGAAAAGACCTCCACAGAGGATGCAGATGGAAGGAAACAAACAAAACAGGGTTTAGCAACTATTTAATTAAGATTAATCTAGACAAAGAACTGATTAGACATGAGTTACCTCCATAGGAGATACATAACATTAGACAGCCACAAGCTGAAGTGTTAATTATTTTGAGGACGGCTACACAGATTACTGGAAATACTGGAAAACAACAGTTTTCAATATTTAAGGAAGAAGGGCTCTAGAAAAAGCTGAAAATTACATACCTTCAAGCTTACATATCTGGCATCTATATTGAGATATTTATAGATAGCTTAAGGATACATTTGGAGAAGTACAGTTTAATAGGTGTGAGTCAATATGGATCTGTGAAGGGTAAATCACATCCAGACAAATGATTAATTTTTAAAATGAAAAAACTTATTGATTTAGAGAAAGGGAATCTAGAGATTAAATATGCAGTATCAGAATATTCAGAAAACTTTCAAAGACATTTCAGGTGATGATTAATGAATTAAGTTTGTACATGTGGTTTGGGTAATAGATTGTTAAGATGGGTAAAGAACAGGTTAGAAATAAGGTAACTAGCACAGAGTTTGGGTTACAAGGTATGTACCCTTTGTGGAAACTGGAACCAATACTCTTTAAAGATTTGAATTCATGAGTTAGATCATTGCATTTGCAGATATAGTAACAGATTCAAGAAAGACAGAGTGATTTGGATACAAGTCAAGAATGGACCCAGAAAGGATACCATATGTGGTGATACACATCAGAGTGCAAGGAATTAGAAACAGAGGAAGATGGAGGATGCATTGGATACACACAATGAAGAATGACAGAACAAAATGATTAAAGATGAATGAAGCTGGTGCAGTATAGATAATAGTAGAAAGACTTCATTTGCTCCATCATCACTGTTGAGCTGATGGACAGGAATTGAAGAGAATGAAGAGTAACAGAGGGAGTGGGAAAGACTCAGACATGCAGAATCTTCTTTGAATCCTTATATTCTCTTCTCCACCACATGAAGTTCAAGCATCAAGAATTTTCATAACCCATCTCCAACCTGCTTATTCACTTCTATCTCACAGCCCCACCTTCAATACACGTTTTCAATTATGCCAGCCTTGACCCGCCCCATTTGACGGCTTCTCTTGCAGCCATCTTCCATGCTTCCCTCTGTGCACGGAACATTCTTTTTAAAACAATTCATACCACCTTCTCTTACTTCAGATCCCCCAAGACCAAAATGCCTGCAAAAAAACCCATTTGGCTGATGGCTAGGTGGAGGGGCAGATGGAAACAGTTAGTATTTATTGTTTAAAATACTGCATGTATTTTATCCCATTCCAACACCTTTTATGTTGCTTGCCTTCTTAAACGTTACACTCTTCAAAGCGGCAACTGGGTCTTTCTATCTGAGTGGACAGTATTTAACAAGCTGCGGTTACTATCATAATACAAACAAAATAAATAATAATGCTGACGTTTGACAAGAAAATCTTGATTAAGCAAATGCGCAAACAGGTGGCTTATCAAATTTAACATGTAAGCATAAAATAATGTATTTAGGTACAAAATGCAAAAATTAAGTAAAGTTTAAATAGCAGTAGCATAGTACAGCAGGGCGTGAAATGGGTCTGGGTTTGTCGAAGTAATAGAAATAATATTTAAATACCTGATCCATTGTGCAGCTGAAGTAAAAAAGACTATTAAGATATTTCCCTGTTTCAACAAGGGCCTCTAAATCTAAGAATATCTGGCAGTGTCTTTATAAAGCAATTCATACGTTTCAAGGCCAGATGGGACAACTGTGAATATCTAATCTGATCTCCTATACAACATAGGCCATAGAACTTGCCCAAAATCATTCTTGATTCAACGATTGGACCACATCTGGAGTGTAGTGCTGAGTTTTGGTTACTTTATGCAGAGAACAAAACAGTTAAGTTGGAGAGTAAGCATATATGGAACCCAATGTTAACAGAAATAGGGGGGTTTTCATATGAACAAAACTGGGGATATTTAGTCTTAAGAGAAGACCACCAAAACAAAGAAATTAAATTAGCTAAAGGTTACAAAATAAAGTTTAGTGATTTATTTGAGGTCCCTGGACAAACCAGAACTATTTGTTCTCTCCAGGCTGTAGGGGGATTAGGTTTCAAGTCAAGAGGCAATACCTGTAATAATTTAAGAAGATGGTATATTATAAATACAGTGGAACGAACAGATAAATGGAACAGACTTCCCGTTGAGGCAGCGGAGTAAAATAGTATAAATGCAATTAAACAAAAACAGCATGACTATATGAATTTTAATAAGTTTAGTGGTGCTTGGCTTTAATATATGCTAAACTTAAGTTAAAATGGTATTAGGTGGCAGCTGAGAATAACTAATGGCCTTTTGGGGGGTTGGGAGGACATCTGTGACAAGAAAAGAAAATTATAGTTTGAATTTGTAAGAAAACTTAAAAATAGATGATCATAATGGTCCCTTCTGACCTTAAAGTCTAGGATTCTATGAATATATAAGAAAACAGACAGTTCCAGACAGAAGGTGACTATGGCCCACACGACACATGTAGTTTAAATCCTGTCTCCATCTCCAGAGACAACAGCAACAGAAAAAACAGTGATGCTTACATATGATACACTTACATAAGGGAGAGTGCAAGAGAGATGTACTGTAGTTACTTGTGTAAGGACATGTGTACTAAGAATAGAATTAATGAGAGGAGGAATACAGAGACTATTAATGAAGATTATTATCAAAATGTAATAATCCACTAGGAAATAACTGCACTGTGTTAACATTAAATTAATCAAACCTTATCTACATTTAAACATAAAAGGCCTTTACCTGATTACTACAAGACTACACCAAAATTTTTATAAAAGGAGGTTACCAGTGAGGAAAGTGGTTGCAATGAAATGACATCTTTTTCATTAAGCAGCATTCAATTGGCACTCAGAGTAGAGAATTGCTGCTAATTTATGTGTACAATTAAGATTAAATGTTCTTAATATTTTTCTCTTATGGAGACTGTTCCTTGGCCTTCTTAAAGTGAAATCAGTGTAGTTTTAACTAATCAGTGGTATTGTGGAGGGGTTATGTGTGGGTAGACACTATTTTACAAGGAAAGAAATGCCCACACTGACATATGCTGAGGAACAAAGTTGAACAAAGGAACTCTCTAAATTTCACAGATTCAAGCCACTCTGTTTATTATGTAATAAACAGACTGTATCCTCCCGAACACAAAACTTAACATTAAAAATTATTTTTTTAAAAAACTTCTGCTCCCAGGCCCTCTTCTCAAAGAGCAAGAAAGGCAGCTGACTTCATACACATGCTCCTCATATGACATTAGAAAGCATCCTCTACAAACACTTTTGCACTTACACAGAGAAAAGAAAGAGGACCTTGTAGTTACTGCACACAACTTGGAGTGAGGAGATCTGGGCTCTAATGCTGAATCTGTCATTGAATGTGTGTGTGTCAACTTCACCAAATCAAACTCAAGTGGTTTACAGTGCTCAGATGGAAGGCAATACAGAAATGCACAATATCAAACTCATCCTGGCCCTGTTATCTGATTAATGAATAGGTGGATTTCTATAATGTGCATGACTTCAGATGCGTGGGAAATATGAGCCTCATTTTATAAGTCTCATACTGCTAAGTAATTCAAATGAGCAGTAGTACTGAGCCTTGCTAAGTGCCATGGTAGGAAAGGAACTAGGAGTGATTGGAAGTACATTCCTTGGTACCAAATGCTTATATCTCAGTTCCAAGAGTCACTGTTTTCTAGATGGTTCCAGGATTCACTGGACTGAGGCAGCAGTTCCAGAAGTGGGAGAGAGAATTCTCAATGTAGATAAAAATAGCTCAATTTTACAGGACTGGTGACCCCAAAACAGCAGCAGCAAAATCCACACGTGAATTAGGAGTAAGGGCAAATTATCTGCTGGTGTAAATGGGAACCTCTCCTCTGACTTCAGGGGAGCTGATTCCATTTTTACAGCAGCAGAGCATTGGATCCTAGATATAGCTCACATCCACTAAAGATTCCTTCCCACCTCAGATTCCCACACTGGACTCCTTATGATTCCTTCCCAAGAGGGACTACCTTGCTGTCCCCATTCCCTCCAATCAATTCCCCAATACTTCCCAAATAAAACTTTGTCATATTGCTACTTTGCCCTCTCAAGCAACAGACCAGGAACCCCGAGGTTCCTGCCCTACTGGTGTGCTCGTTAATTTATGGTTTTAAATGCACACTGTATTTGTATAAACTGAAACCAGTCATGTTAAAACTATACTCTGAGAAGGGCAATTTATTGGCAGTTCCAGCCACTGCAGAGTCTTTAATGCTACACAAACTCAAGAGTGGAATTTTCTATATGAAGGATGCACACTAACATCATCAAACCTTATGACCATAAGAGGTTTTATATATCACTTGCCCCTAAAATCACAGTGAAGTCAGCTCTAGAATCCACTTAAAAAAAAAACCAAACAAACCACACCCCCCAAATCTGCAGTCAATACTTCAGTTTCAGTGGGAATTTGCCTTAGTAAGTCTTGATTAAGTAGTATACTATTTGGTTGTTTTGAGTAGGATAAAATTGTTTTCCTAATAGGCACAGTGCCAGAATCCTGTGCATTCAAGCAGTACCATAAAAGCTGCAAATGTATCCTCTACCACCTTACTCATTATAGACACAAGTAGAGATGGTTACAAATGGGCTAAGCTTTGAATATCGTTACCTGTAATAACCAGGCATCACAATATGCACGCCTGCACTTGGCTGACAGATGTTTGATACTTCCTGATCATCCATTTTGCGCACAGAGTCTGTGAAAGGTCCTGTAGCATTGATAACACATTTGGCTTTGACATCAAATTCCTGCCCTGTGAAAGAACACAGCATCAATCAGATACCCCACTTGTTTCCCTGCTCACTGACACACTGGATTATTAATTTATCTATGAACTTAACCTATTGTAAAGTATATTGTGTCACTCTAGAGGACCCGAACAGCTGGATTAAAGAGTTAAATATTTCTTTTTTTTAAATTAATGTCAAATATGAAACAAGGAATGATACCCATCAAAAGAGCCTTTACAAATACAATTGAGTGTGCTGGACTTTTTTCCCCACCTTTATTTTGTTAAGAATTGTATTGATGAACAGATCATTGAAAAACTGGTGCCATTTGTGTCTCAAACCTTGAATTTAGCAAAAGGTATTATTGCTGTGTGGCACACCGCATTTTACAATGTCAGCTTTGCTTGACAGGCTTTGAATGTAAAAGCCTACTCTACGCTGCCAAAGCATAAGGATTTGGACAGAAACCTGACAGAAGTTAAAGATGATTGACATTAATAACATGACACTGCACTTTGGAAATACCCCATCTTTGTCAGTTAATTGTTATTTCCAAATCTAAGATGTTCCCATCCTTTTTTTTAATTCTATTAATTCTGTGTTTCTTTAATGAACACATTCTGTTTTCCTAAATAGTTGTGTTTTACTCTATTAATCAAAAACTGATAAAACTGAATAATTTCCCCAGTAGATTTTATCCAGTGAATGATGTGCTGCAGAATGCAAATATCTGAAGATTTCTCTCTCTACGTTGAAATATGGCTTAAATTAGAGACCCATAACCAATAAAAGTTATTAGGTAAAGTTAGGCAAGACTCTAGAAATATCTCCTAGAATTAGATTGCAATCCTCATACCTGTAAGAACATCCTTGCATCGTGCGCCACAGACACACTCCTTCCCGCTCTTTGGATCTGTCTTCTTCAGCAAATGCACCACTTCAGTGTAATTGGCTGTGGCAGCACCGTACCTGGCAGCAGTGAGGGCGATGGCAAGGTTCATTCGTGCATCGTTGTGTTGTCCTGCAGCAGGGGACAGAATGAGAGGAAGGACATGAGTCACCTCAAGCCACTGACTTGTGGTATGGAAGTGTGTCAGAACCGATCTGTCACATCTGTCCCTGTCACATTGAATATACATGATGGCTGGTCAGGTCTAACAAGAATTATTTAAAGATACATTGTCTCTTCTAGGTCAGAGCATTAACCTGCTATTTTAACAGCAGAAAATGCAACTTTGCTTAGCACATGGGCATTTATAACATCTAAGATTGTCCAAGTAATGATTTCTATGCGAGACGTGATATGAAACAAAATTAGCATTCAGTCATCTCAAATTTAAGTACAGACAAGTCATTTTTTGTAAGGCATCTTCTGATTCTGGTACTGCAGCAATACAGCATCTCCAGAATGTTTACTCTTGACAGCCCCACTGGTATTAATTAACCATTTCTATTAGCACATGCACTACATGACATTCAAAAACCAAGAAATGATCTTTCAGAGATCCCTGCACGAAGCCATCAGTTTTCTATAAACAGACATTTATTTTAGGTACTTTTCCAGTTCAAAATTAATAATGTTCAGCGTAAAAAGCATAAAAAAAAGAAGCAGGCAGACCAAGATTAAATTAATGAATGGCTTTTAACATATATCATTAAAGATTTATTACTGAAAACCCCGTGTTAAAAAGAACCAAAAAGGGGAGTGAGGGGGCACGGAGGGAAAGATGATTAATTACTTTAAAATAGTGGCATCACCTGAGACTTTTTTCTATTTATTATTGCCACTGAAGTTAAAATCCTGGATGTTTGCTGGGAAGAATTACTCTACATTGCAGGGGCAGGCTCTGTGTGCCCTGAATAATTAATTTACAAAGGGCTAGACTTATAGAGGTATGGTTCATTCCCGCATGTTGGGATCAGTTCCCTCAAGATAATACTGATAAAGGGATGAATTTGTAATGGATATTGTTGTTGATTTATGTTGCCAGCACACCAAACATTTAGTATAAATGGTTTATGTAAAGTTCGGTCCTTCTGATTCTGTCTGTGCAATTCTGAGCCACCTTGCAAGTCATCTGTTCCAAGCTAAAAGGGCAAAGTTATAAAAATAGGATCAATGGCTTTGAGGCCTCTGCTTTCCCTCCCCCAAACTTCTCAGTCTAACACAGCTGAAACGATGCAGCGCAATCAGTCCTCAAATATTTTTTTAAAAAAATGTTATGCCAAGTGTGTGAACAGTAAAAGGGTAAAATGACAAAGATATTTTTTTAAAAAAAGAACAGTAACTTAGTCAAAGAAACCAAAATAATGCCCAAAGAGTAGCGGGCTTAAGACCAGCTAAACAATTGAACCAGATATCAGGAGATGTTATGGGTTCTCTATCACTGAAGATACTCAAAGCTAGACATCTATCTATCAGAGATGGTGAAGGAATAATTAAACCACGCCACAATGCCGGGGGATATGTGAGCTAGTCCACTGGAGACTAATGCAACTTCCACCCTGGTGACATCCATGGGATTGAGGGAATGCTCCGTAACTCAGACTGAGTTTCTGAGCCGTAAACAGTCTCTGTGGGATTAACTGTCTCCTGCCTTGCAGCAATTGTTCCAACCCCATGCCAGGAAGGTAGCAGGAGGAAAGTTATTTAAAAGGTGATTGCATGGCAAAGGCTTTCAACTCCTCTGGAGACATCCCACTTTACTCTGGTGTTTTGTTTTGGAGGTCACAAATCAGTCTTGATTCATTCAAGTCTCTCCAAACAGAAAATATGAAGGGCCTTCTAGACTGCCTGAGACCTAGAAGGTTGTAAATCCTGGCTCCACAGGAAGCACTTATTCAGCAGAAAGGTCTGCTTGTAACAGAAGCCAACAGAATAAACCCAGCACAGCAGATAAAAGCTGCAGGGCCTATCATGGTGCAGAGCATGCATGCAAATAGAATCTGCCCTGCTTTATACTGTGATATATACTATAGACTTGCAGGGAAGGCACCAGGTCTGAAGCCAACTCTCCTGACCAGACTTGAGTGATGATCAAAGGAGGGCTGTTCATTTTTAAAGTCTTGTAGCACCACTGCTGTACCCTGATCAGTATGATTTCCAATTATTTGATTAGAGGAAAGCTGAGGAGCTAGATCTTCAAATTCTCTTTAGTCACTTTCTTGTTCTTCGCTGGGAAAGACCCTTCCACCAGTCACTGATGTGACTTCCCATCAATAATATGGCAATAGAAGCTAGTGCTTGGGATGAACTGCTTTTCCCTGGATGATCTCAGGAGTGGACTTGTCAATTACAAAAAAGCACAATTTAAGGCTATGACTAATTTTAAGTTTATTTCATCAGGATTTGTTTTTTATATCTTGAAAGTCAACTTTTTCCACTGCATTTCAGTCCTTTTTGATTACCTAAGTACAATGACTCCACTCAGTGGGAGGAATACTGCAGAAGCAGATGTAGTTTCTAAAACTGAACAAAAAACATTCAAGCAACAAAGCACCTTAACTGTATACTATATAAACTATGCCAAAGCCTAAATGATGCTAAGCATCTTCTCAGAACCTACAAGTCCCACTGACCTTGATAGGTGGTACAGGTGCAAGAGTTGGGCAGGTACTCAGCAAGTCCCAGGATCTGGCCCACTATATACAATAACCTGAAGGCTACACTAAGTCTGAGTTTCTCACCCCATAAGCAAGGGGTTTGCTAAAGTAACTTTCATTCTCGGTTATCTTTTTCTGACAAAAACTACTTTAATGGATACAGAATGTGTTTACAAGGATTTCAACAGGGCTGGAAATATGTAGCTGCTGCACTGAGCTGTGTATCTATAAATACACACTGTATCCACAATGTATTGAATATGCATTACCCCGATCTACAATACCTGATTCTTGCTCCATTGCTGGGCATAAATAATATTCAGGAAAAAACCCTAAAACTGAACATCCCAGTTAAGATCTCACCATTAACACAAGACACTTTTTTCAACTGGGGTAGGAAATATACTGTTCAAAAGGGAATTCTAATAGCAATGGCTTGAACTAGGCAGGGTGCACGTAAGGCTAAACTTCTCTGACCCACATCAAAGTTTGTATACTGGGGGCCAGATAAGACACTGGTATGACTCCACTGACTAACAGGGCTACGTCAGGGACAAATTTGCACCAGGAATCCAGAGGGCTAGTACATTAATTGAAGCTCTATCACTTGGTAGTGTCACTTTGGCAGGGGCCTTGAGTTTCTTGTATTCTTTTCGATGTAATTTCAATCCTTCTCCAAATCTAACTTAGCATTCTGGGTTCAAACAAATTCAGAATCTCACCACAAAACGTACTCAAAACTGCCATATTTCATATTGAAATCATATTTCACTGAATTTGGCATGATTTCAAAGCAAAACCTCTTTCTGGATGGTTTGCAGTCAGTGTTTAGATACTATAGGGAAAAGAGCTGTAGCAACGCCTAGACAGACAGGTAGGCAGGCAGGCAGGCAATCAATATTCATGAGCCTTTTGAGTAAACTGGGCACCTGGTTTGAGTTTTGAAAATAAAACCATGTAAGGCAAATTTTATACAGTTCATGTTTCTCTATAAGCATCTTATTTCTACAGCTCTACAGATAAACACTGAGCACTAAAAAGAAAGACATGGCTTCTGCCCCAAAGAGCTTACAGCCATCTCTAGACATGGCTTCTGCCCCAAAGAGCTTACAGCCATCTCTAGCATATGTCACACCATGCCACATTTGTCCCCATTTTTTTTTTCCTTCTAGAAACAGGCAGGATTATTGAATTGAATGCTCTAGGGTGCACAGCGCAGGCAGGAAGAAAGTTTCCAACAGCTAAATATATTTACTAAAAGAAAATATTAAGTTTCATATGAGATTTAAAGCGCTATTATCTGGCACACTTTGTAATGTAAAGATTTGTGGACAAATCAACACATTTAGGACCAAATTTATTGGGAGGACAAAGCAATTTTGCCTTTTTTTTTTTTTTTTTTTTAACTGCATTGTACTGATTTTCTTTATTAAGCCTTGCGCTTCTGATCTGGGTGAACCTGCTGTATTATACTGGAGTGAATAATTTTTTATTATTAAAAATAAAACATACAATTAAAATACAGGCTTGGTATGTGACCAGCATCAATGATTCAAAGCAGTCTCTCTTTTTTCCCCTATCCCTTTCATTAATACAAGCCTTTTGTTCCTGTGATGTTCTTTTTATCTGTTCAAAGTTCTCCATTAAGCTATTTACTAGCTGAATAATTTAGCAATCAACGGTGAGCTCTGCTTTTTGGACCAGATCTTGAAATGTCCAGATTTGAAACATTTGAGTAAACCGAGTTTTCATATACTTAGTGATTTTTCAAATTCTATCATCTGGGGAGAACACTTAGATTAAGTAATTCTGAGAGACAGTGATGGAGTCCAGTAGAATATTTATACTCATATGGGCTGAATGGTCAAAAATATCAGCTTTACTGAATTTACTGAAATTACACTGCAATTATATTAAAATCCCATGCTTCAGAAGCACTGATCCTTTTCTTGATTTCCAGAAGAAAGAGCTTCATGTGTTTTGTTTTCTGTACAGACCTATGCTATACAGAGCACAGTAACAGTTCTGTGCTCACTATAGCATGCATCATTCACTGGGGCAAAGTACATTTTGTGAAATAAAGAGGAGCTGCCATATAGGGCTTGTTCTTGGGTTTTTCTGCTTAAGGCCAAGGATGGGTAATTATATTATTTCAGACAGAACATTATCTGTTTTCACAGTTTTATGATCTTCGTTACTGTAATGTCAAATGATAGTCCAGTATAAGGACCCGTTTAAGTTGCACAAAACTGCTTTGTTGTACATTTTAACACACAAACTTTATTAATGATATAATTGAATCTCAGTGGATTAGAAGTTCTCTTTCTTTGCATCTTTGAAAAATCAGCTGTCTTTGCTTCCATCAATCTTCAGCTAAATACTGACCTCCCCATCTAAGTTTGACAGCTCTTCCAACCTCAAGATAATCGCTTCCATGTTTAATTTGCTCTAGAGATGACATGCAGTGCTTTTTGACACCTATACAATTGCCATATCAAGAGGATGCCTGAGAAATACAAGTACAGTTCTGTGACAAATGGCAAGACATTCATAAACACATGGTTATTCCTAGATTATTTACTTGGGACAGTGTTTGTGCAAAGCCATTGGTTTTGACATAAGTCTCTGTGTTAAAGAAAGCACAAGCCTGGAGTTTTAAATACAGTTTGAGTTGTACTGTACAAAGTTAAGGAAAATCGTAACATCATCAACTTCCTTTGCTTTCAGGGATAACCCATATTAAATGCTGAATATCTTTCAGTATATCACAACATTTTGGAGATGATTTAAAAATAATAGATTAGACCCGTCACCGTAATTTAGTGTGTTCATTCAAATAAGGAACTGAGTCAGCTGCCTAAGAACTCACAACAGTTAACCTATGGGCAGCGAAGTGGGAATTTATTACTATTGCATTTGCCCTTAATAGATGTCCACTAGCTCCGTGCCCTGTACTAGTTATGACTTCATTAGCCCTGTTGCTTCCTACGGCCCTATTTTGGAAGTATTCATTGTTTTGGGTGTCAAACTTCAGCAAAAATCTCACCTGCCTCAGAAGAGATTTGAATGACAGCTACATAAGAAGTACTTGGGACAACCATCTGTGGGTCAATCTGCCAAACATTCTAAGTTTTCTTTCCAATCTTCTCTCTATGCTTTCACCCAGAAGGATGATACCAGGAAAAGCCAACATCTTTTAATCAATTTGGCTTCTAATTGCTCTCACCAAAAAGTCCAGCATCCTATTAGGTACAGTTTCAGTGGAGTATATGGCCTGCTTATCACAGAGTTCTTGATCAATGGTATCCCACCTTGTCTCTCAAATACCCTGAGACCGACATGGCTACAACTGCACTGCATCTCAATGGTATGGCATTTTTGGTCACACACTATGGGTTAGACTTTCAAAACACTCAGCATTAGTCTATCTTTGCTCCAGTGAAAGCAATAAAGCTAACACTGATTTTGAAAATCCCTACCCTAAACACTCATATTGGGGTGCCTGGGAAGTTATTTTGTAGCCATCAATAAACAAGTTACTTTAAAATTAACAACGCCACTTGGATCGATAATGGCCTTTCTGTAGTTTGGACAAATGCAGTTTTCATTCCCTTAGCATGAACTGTTATATTCTCCATGACTCTGTTGATCTTTGAGTATGTGCCATTCCCAGTAAAAAAAATTCTCCCATGAAGTATCCACAACATACATGTAGTTTCATTTTCATCTGTCCTAAGCTTCCACCATTAGGGTGTAGAAATTTCTGTTTGTGGCTGGTTTTTGTCTGAACACTAGAGGAGTTAAGATTGCCAGGAATAGCGCTCTCAGCACAGAATACACTAGTGCTGTCAAAGTCAGTCATTTGGTCTGATATCTGCTGCTTTTGTTCTGATCCATTTCAGACCATTGAAAGAAACCCTGTTCAGCTAATAGTGGGTTAAGTTTCTTTTTTAAAATGGTATTTTAAAATGGTCATGCGGCACCAGGCTCCAACCATGGGGCAATAGGTACTAACCCCACCCCCCGGCTACAGCCACGTGGCCACGGCCTCCAGCTGTGTGGCAGCAGGTCCTGAGCTCTGGCTGCACAGTGGCAGGCACTGGCCCCAGGCACTGACAACCCCCAGCCTCAGCTGAACGGCAGCAAGCTCCAACTGCTGACCCCCTGCTCCGGAGCTCCAGTCGGCCTCTGGCCCCCAGTTCCAGCTAGGGGTGGTGGGTGCTGGCCTTAGGCTCCAGCCACGCAGCCCCAGCGCCTGGCGCTGATCCTCTGCCCCAATTCACGGCAGCAGGCACCAACCCACAGCTCTGTTCCCACGGTGGCAGGAGCTTGCCCCAGGTGCTGACCCCTGGCCCTGGCCACTCAGCAGCGAGTGCTGGCTTCAGTCACAGCCCCAGGCACTGACTCTTGGCTCCAGCCACACAGCCCCAGGCTCCAGCATCCAGCTCCAGGCTCTGGCCATGCAACAGTGAGACCCATCGCCGTTGCTCCTGGCCCCCTCTGCCTCCCACGCCCCCCCCCCCACACACACACACACAGATCCTGCTGCCTTCCTGACCTCGCATCCATCCCCCTCATTGCCCCAGGGCCCCGCTGCCTCCCACAGCCCCACATCCAACCCACCATTACCTCTGGCCCCTGCTGCCTCCCTCTTCAGCTCTCCCATGCAGGGCTTAATCGGTCCTAGGGTTTGCTGAGAAAAGTGATATTAACAAACACGCAAGTATCACTTTTCGCAGCAGACTTACTAGCTATCTGTGAAAAGTGATACTTGTATGTTTGTTAGTATCACCTTTCCTAGCCTCCCAGGTAGCTACTAAGTGCGCTGTGATATTAACAAATATACAGATATCACTCCAGAAGGGGGAGGCAGCATTATTTTTAATTATTGAGTCTGCCAAAAAACCCTACAAATATAAATTACAATGATTTGGCTGTGTCTCTGTGCATATTCAACTGTTTTTCCTAAAGTTAATGAAGTATTTTAGGAAAAAGTGTCAGTGAGAATTGGTGGCTGCACTCTGAGGCCACCAAAAGTTTTGTTGTGAGAATCCCTGAGCTAGAGTCTGCATGGGAAAGCAGCCCCTCCTCATACATTCCTCCCCCTAGAGCTGGAGACTATCCATAGCTAATTTAATGCTACTTCAAGCAACACTCATTAAGGATTTGTGCCTTTGACTCCAAGATTTTATAGAGCTACGAAATGCTACGAAAGTGAGGCAGGAAAGCAGCATGCAGTGGCCAACACTTCATAGGACTAGGGATTCCCTTTTCCAAAGGAGCTACGGAATTGTGTTCAATGTCTCATCCTTCCTATCTGCTCCCACATTATGCAAACATCTGTGGGAAACTTGGTACAGTCAACCTCCCACCAATCCCAATATCTGAGCAATTCTGCAGAAGGTTACCATTTGGGCCCAAGAGAGTATTAAACCTTTGCCAAAAAACATTGTTGAGTCCTCCTCACCCCACCCCCGAGACTGGAAAATACTTCACCACCACACTGTGGGTATGTCTACACTTGGAACTGCAGACGTGATTCCCAGCTCACACAGACACGCTCGTATTAGCTCTCATCGAGATATGGAGCTAAAACCAATGTAGCTAGGCTAGCACGGGCAGCAGAGAGCAGCAGCATGGGCTAACAGTGCTGAGTACAAACTCACCTGAACCCCACGGGTACAACTGCTCCTAGCACAAGTACATGTACTTGAGCTGGAAATCATGCCCCTAGCTTCAAGAGCAGACCTAGCACCATTCACCCACCAAAAGCTGCCTATGTAATCATGCACATGAAGTCTTCTGCCAACATACTCACTAGCTAGCTTTGCCATCAGGATTGGTTCTAGCTGCAAGAGGCAGATATTCAAGCAAAGAGGCAACTAAACTCAGTGTGGAGTTGAACAAACTGAGTGGGTAGAAGCAAGAATGGAAATCAGAAAAGGGTAATTTTTAGGTCTTCTTGTTGATTCTTTACCATTAGATCAAGGAAACTATAGTCCATTACAAGCCATTTACCTGTCAGCTATGACACTTGGAGCATCCAAGAATCCTGCATCGCTCCGAGCCTAGGAAGGGCCATATCTCGACAATGCTCTCCCTCTCTCTGAATGATTTTTATAAAAGTTCCATAGCACAGCTGCATATGCAAAATGCATGTGTAACTGCGTGTCTAATTTACATGAACACTTAGCAGAATTGCATACAGACTCTGGAGAACTGAGCATACAAATGACATATGGTCGGTCACCTGCATGCACAATTACATGATTTACATATGCAATTGTGGTCATTGTCATCCATCTTTAAACAAAAAAAATTGGGTCAACCTATGGAATTCCTTGACCCATGAGGTCACTGTGAATGCATTTACAACTTTATTCCTTATGGCTAGTTCACACCTCCTAGGCTCCTCCCAGACTCCTTACTTCAGGGCAAGATCCCAGGATTTACTCTCCCCCTGGACTTCCTCTGTGTTCTTGACTCTCTCCCTCCTTTCAGGGAGGGACTGCAGACTCCTTCCCCTGAAGCTTTTTCACTCTCAGCTTCCTGGCTTTACAGTGCTGTCCCAGCCTCTCCCCAGCTGGGCTTCACCCTAGTTAACCCCAGCCCTCCATCTAGCAGGTGATGCCAAGTGACCTAATTGCGTTAACCCTATCAGGGCTGGTGTGGGATGCACATCCCATAGCAGAGGAATATAATATGCATCTAAGCGTATGCTTTTGCAATAGAAGAAAGAATCCTTTAGACCTCAAAGAATTCAGGTAAAGAGATAAACAGTTCTAATCACCATTCCGTAGAAAGTGTTAGGAAAGGGATAATTTCTCGGTTTTGAACTTTGTCTGTTCACAGATCTAGCTATTCTGACAAATTCATCTTTGTAACAGATTCTGAAGTTTGATAAAAATCTCAAGTTATTAGTAATGATTGTAGCTAGATGATGTCTGCAAATTTAAATATGGCCCTGCTTCTTCTCTTTAGCTCAACCCTAAACCCCAAGAGCTTGATCTCTTCCTCCCGCTACTCAGCAACCTCCACAGAGGCATTTCAATTCCATTACTCACAGTGCCTATCAGTGTCCGAATTTTGGTTTTGCTAACTGATAGCTAGGGAACTACTATCCACTCATAAATAAATACTAGATTCATCACCACCCCTAGTAAATATTGCTCTGGAGAGAGCATAGCAAAAGCCACCTACAATAATTTAAGATTTTAAATCTGCACTGTATGTTATGAGGAAAAAAACTTAAGGAGTTTAGGAAGGCTGAGTTTATTCTCAGATAAGGAAAGATTGAGGGAATTAGGGAGGCTGGAACCATGTAAATGGGTCACATGGTTAAAAATGTCATAGTAAAAAATTAGGAAACAATGCACAGTGATTTTTTACGCAAAGTAATAAACACATGGAATAAACAGCAAAGTAGGAAGGACCACAGAGTTTTGAAAAAAATTTTTTACAAATCCTAAAACTATTTTTCCATCTCTAACCAGTTTTACTACCAATTAAAGATACTGAAGCTAAAGCAGTTGTACAATACATAAGCCGCAACAGCCAGGCAAAAGGGAGATAAATAAATAAAAGGGAAGCATTAATTCAGAATTTCTATCTATTGAGGTACTTACAGATCTCCCAGCACTAACATCTAAGAACTTCATAAACTGCAAGGAATTTATCCACACAATGAAGAAAAGAGGTTGAGAGGAAGGAATTAGTATTACTTTTTGTTGTTGGTTTATAATTATGTTGTTTCTCACTTCTTTTGTATCCGCCTTCAGCTTGTCACAACAATCTTACTACAGTGTCAGTGTAAGTAAAAGCACAGCGTTAAAATGAAACTAAACATTGTCAGTGCCAGTTTGTGGAAACCATGCTAAAATGTCACAATGAAAAAATGTCACTGCAGATGTGTTGTGGCCATGCTGCAGTGTCAGAAAGAAATGTAAAAAGAAAAGGAGGACTTGTGGCACCTTAGAGACTAACACATTTATTAGAGCATAAGCTTTCGTGAGCTACAGTTCACTTCATCAGATGCATTCAGTGGGAAATATAGTGGGGAGATTTTACATACACAGAGAACATAGAACAATGGGTGTTACCATACTGACTGTAACAAGAGTGATCAGGAAAGGTGAGCTATTATCAGCAGGAGAGCGGGGGTGGGGGGAAAACCTTTTGTAGTGATAATCAAGGTGGGCCATTTCCAGCAGTTGACAAGAACAGTAGGAGGGGAAATAAACAAGGGGAAATAGTTGTACTTTGTGTAATGACACATCCACTCCCAGTCTTTATTCAAGCCCAAGTTAATTGTATCCAGTTTGCAAATTCATTCTAATTCAGCAGTCTCTCGTTGGAGTCTGTTTTTGAAGTTTTTTTGTTGAAGAATTGCCACTTTTAGGTCTGTAATCAAGTGACCAGAGAGACTGAAGTGTTCTCCGACTGGTTTTTGAATATTATCATTCTTGGCATCTGATTTGTGTCCATTTATTCTTTTACGTAGAGACTGTCCGGTTTGGCCAATGTATGTGGCAGAGGGGCATTGCTGGCACATGATGGCATATATCACATTGGTAGATGTGCAGGTGAACGAGTCTCTGATAGTGTGGCTGATGTGATTAGGCCCTATGATGGTGTCCCCTGAATAGATATGTGGACACAGTTGGCAACGGGCTTTGTTGCAAGGATAGG
This sequence comes from Lepidochelys kempii, assembly GCF_965140285.1. Taxonomy (NCBI): domain Eukaryota; kingdom Metazoa; phylum Chordata; order Testudines; family Cheloniidae; genus Lepidochelys; species Lepidochelys kempii. The sequence goes on along the minus strand of NC_136390.1, from coordinate 30,858,328 downwards.
GTTATGGGTTAGTGGTTCTGTTGTGTGGTGTGTGGTTGCTGGTGAGTATTTGCTTCAGGTTGGGGGGCTGTCTGTAAGCAAGGACTGGCCTGTCTCCCAAGATCTGTGAGAGTCATCTGTCGTCCTTCAGGATAGGTTGTAGATCCTTGATGATGCGTTGAAGAGGTTTTAGTTGGGGGCTGAAGGTGATGGTTAGTGGCGTTCTGTTATTTTCTTTGTTGGGCCTGTCTGGTAGTAGGTAACTTCTGGGTACTCTGTAGTTCACAAAAACTTATGCTCTAAAAAATTGGTTAGTCTCTAAGGTGCCACAAGTACTCCTTTTCTTTTTACGAATACAGATTAACAGGGCTGCTACTCTGAAACCAGAAAGAAATGTGATGCCAATGCAGGTTATGATGTATCAATGCAGTGTAAGGGTTGACTGACTGATATAGACAGTACCTGACTTTACATCAAGTTTGAGGCAAACTAACTGTGCATGGTCAGTAGCTATTTTTCAAATCCTAAGTCAACTGGAGACCAGCCAATAGTTTATGAACTATCGCTCACTTCATAGGATATAAAAGGAAATGATTTCCTGTTATGTGCCCTTGTCTAAACTAACCAGAGCTAGAGTTACGATCCAACAGTATAAAAACAGACAGATACTATGTCAGAGATACACAGCAGATGTAAAGTCACTCTTCATGAGACAGAAGTGACCACATCACTCACTAGGGACAAATAGTAGTTGCTAAATAAATAAATAGTACCCCTATCACTAGTATAGAAAAGTAAAAATCCCTCAGTGGAGCTGTTGCACATTTGTTTGCTGCCTGTACAGAGCACCAACTGCCAGGCCAGCTAGTTGCTTATTTATACATTTAAATACAAACTGCAAAGCACTGAGTGCCCACAACTCTCAGTGGCAGTCAGTGAAGTCAATGAGGGTTAAAAATGCCCAATACTCACAGGTTCTGCCGGTCACTGACAAAAATAATCACCAGAGTAGGATCAAACATCCGCTGTATAAGTCTACAGCATCCACATCACTTGATAAAGAAAGAACATCTTAGCAAATAAAACAGGGCTGTCCAACGATTTTTAAAATTGCAATTAATTGTCAAAATTAAAAAATAGTCATGATTAATCGCAGTTTTAATCACATTGTTAAACAATAGAAGAATACCAATTTAAATTCAGCATGGAAGCATGTCCTCTGGAATGGTGGTTGAAGCATGAAGGGGCATACAAATGTTTAGCATCTCTGGCACGTAAATACCTTACAATGACGACTACAACAGTGCCGTGAATACCTGTTCTCAATTTCAGGTGACATTATAAGTAAAGGCAACATTATCTCCCATAAATGTAAACATAAGGAGAAAGACAGGAAACATTATTTTCTCCATAAGGAGAAAAGCAGGCAGCATTATCTCCCATAAATGTAAACAAACTTGTTTGTCTTGGCAATTGGCTGAACAAGAAGTAGGACTGAGTGGACTTGTAGGCTCTAAAATTTTACATTGCACTCAAAAAACAGTTATGTAAAAAAAATAATTCTACATTTGTAAGTTGCACTTTCACGATAAAGATATTGCACAAGAATCAGACAAAGAATGGGAGAGGTGTTGGTCAGAGAATATATAGACAGACACTGAACTCTACTTTTATTTGAAATTAGAGTAAACGTTAACTGTCTTGATTCTGTACGGTACCATGTGCCAGCAAATCCACTGCTCAGCACCTTAAAGGAGCAGGCCCAAGGAGACAGCCACTTGGTACAAGAAAAGACAATGAATACTTAACACTAGTTCCATGTATGTATGGGAATGTGCCATCCATTTTAATTGATGCAAATAGCATGTTCTAGGCCCCAGTCCTGCACTCTGCAGTGTATAGACAGACTCCTGCACTTTAGTTTGCACTGCTTACTATCAACCTAGAAGGCAGCTGGCAGTGTAATCAAGTAGGTAAACTGGCCTTCATTTTATTCATATTTATTAAAAAGTAAATACCCAAACAGCTTTAAAATTTTATATATAAAAAACAGTATGGTGGGGAAAGGCATAACAGATTTTCCCTAGCCATATATATTATCATATCTACAGCATGGAACAATGTACATATTAACTAATGGCTTACCATTAAGTTCACATAAAATATACACATATAAATTACAACAAAATTACATGCTTCACTGGAGTCTTTCCTCTAAAAGCCATGACACGCTGGGGAATACTAAGATGTTTGTGGCGTAATGTGCAAATAATGTCATTTCGCTCGAGAATAATCTTTTAGGTAACATGAGATGTGAAGAATTAATCCCCATTCACTTCTTGTTAAGAGAGACAAAAATCATCCTTTGGTTATAGGAATGTTTTTTAAAAATGAAAGCATAGAATTTGCTAGAATATTCATCATTTCCAATCTTAAACTCACAGCATACAAACAGATGAATCCAGCAAGTCAGAGAGCAAAGCCAATTTAATCTGTGGCTCCCCTGAGGTAAATGTAGTTCACAGTCCTGCCCCCACCCCAACCTCAGCCATAATCCCTGGTTCCTGGAGGTAAAAAAGCACTGAAGTGAGGAAAATTCTGCAGCAGGATATAATGATCCAAAATGACAGGGACAATAATGACAATGAATTTCATGTCTCCCAGTCATGAGCTGGGGATGCTTGACTGGGCTGACTTATACAATTAAATTGTTACAGGTACAGCAGGAGATGCAGTTATCAGCTGCATGCTTTTGGGAACGATGCCTCCAGCATAAGAAGAGCTATGGAATGCACAGTCTCTTTTGTTGTGAACAAACTATTACTCCTGTAGGTATGCTTATAAAGTTGTACCCTTTGACAGAGGAAAAACTGGGTTAAAGACACAAGTCATTTTAGGGTATTTATTTTTATCCATTTTGAAAGTAAAAACTCTTTGATGGATAAAATACCATCTGATTCAAAGGGCTTTGTGCTAAAACCACTACAAGTAAACAGAACCTACAGATTTCATTAATTTAAGAAATAAGAAGCACTGTTCATAATACCAAGGCTTATGATTCCTCCGTCTCCCCCACTACTACTTACACCAAATCAGAGTATTAAGAACTCTTAAATGAAAGAGAAAATTGAGATTGAAACTACAGAAACAGCCAAGTCAATGCTTATAGTTCATTTCCCATATATTCCACAAGAGGCAGCCAATCATGCCTTTACAATCCTCCTCACAGCAGATAACTGGTTTTCTTTCTGAGGTCCCTCATATACAACCCATAAGATTTTCTTTTAAATAAAATCAGTCAAAACATTTTCTGCATATCCTAGCTGCTTTTAAACACCCATAATGGTTTGCTAGCAGTTCTCGTGGGGCTGAGCATTAGAAGCTACTTTCACAGTCTTCCATTTTCAAGTTAAAACTCTACTAACATGAAGATGTGTAGCAACAGACTTCATATCTATAAAAGCTTTCTAGTGACAAATTGTCAAACCATTTTAATTTTCAAGGGAGAGAAAAATTTGGAATAAGGATTTAACTGTCTGTGCCTACATTTGGGCAATGCCTCTATTACATATGTCAATATTCTCAAAATACTAATTAAATAAATATGAATTATAAAGCTGTAACATTTCCTAATTCAGCATTTACTCTAATACGAGGAAAAAGAGCTGTAGGAGCTTAAAAAGAAAAAAAGCGTTTATTCTGTTTTTGACAGCTTAATGAACGCTCTATTCCTTTGCATTGATTTTCTTTTTTTTTTTTTTTTTAAATGGGAAGAATTTCTCATGGGGTTTACAGTAAACCAGGAATGCTCAGTCCTCAACCGAAGAGCCTCCTTTCCACTTTTCTTTGAACAACTTTTTTTGTTCAAAGATATAGAATTTTAGTTAACATACTTTGGAAAAAAATAAGCACCAAAATCCTGGAGAATGCTGAATTATGAAATGGAGAGCCTTTCCTGGAATCTAACTGAACTGGAGATTTTGCAAAGCAAAGTGAAAATGTGAATTTCATTAGACAATCAGATTTTTTTTGCGTGTCAAAAAATAAAAAAAAAAATCAAGAAAATACTGTATGAGATCATGCAAAAGATTCTACAGTTCTACTTTCTGTCTTTAAGATACATAAATAGATTCCAGTAAGAAACGGTAATTAACACAACTATTCCATTTTAAATTCATGACTTACTAAAGAACCTAGAAATACATTTCCTTATACACTTAAAAGTTCATCTTGGAGGGAGAATATGTACATACCCAAAAAACTCTATAGCACCTAGAGATATAAAATAATGCATCTTAAAAAAGAACTCTGCCACTTAGAATTAGCCAGCATTTTCTGTGCCTGTTTAAAATTGTAATAATCTTGACTGTTGGAGCTCTGCTTTAAAATGTTTCCTATTTTCCTAGCCCCCAACATAATGTACATATAATTCAAATGGAGATTAATTCTTCCATTAAAAATGCTTTAAAATAATTCTCTCTATGATCTTGAGCTCTCCGCTTTAGCATCTTCATAGTGCCTCTTTTCCAATTTTCCTTGAGCTACATAAATGAAACTGACAGATCACTGCTCAGATAGCAGCCACATTCTTCCCCCAAAATGTTGCCTTTTTGCTATTCAGGAGTATCCGAATACCAACAAATGCTAAATGAAGTCTGACATGTACCCCTAAGAAACAAACTTGTAAGTTGTGGCTTCAAAGGAAACCTTGAATAAATAGGACACATTGTGTACACCCAGGCTAACATCCAACATATGCTATAGTTTCCTGATGCTGAGACAGAGCAAGAATAGCCCCTGGTAAAGTCTGTGATTTGCCATTGCTGGTACTTCCAACATTTATAATGTACCATCCATTTTTGCCTGTATAAACAATTTTAAAATATAATTAAGAGGGCTGAAGCAACAATATTTCAGAAAGCTATAGAGTAGGATATAGTCATGATTGTTTGATAAGTTACTGGTTAGATCAGCAATTAGGAAAAAAAAAAACAGGAATCGCACTGCTGATCCCCTTCTGATAAAAACCAAATACCAATGCAAAAACAGTAAATAACTGCGTAAATGGTTTTATCAAGTCAGAAAATAATCTACACAGTGGGTATATTAAAAGTGTTCTTTTGGGGGGCTTGGGTCAACACTACAACTCTAGGGGGAGACCTCTGCTGTTAAACACTACTCACTGCAGCCTGTAGGTGCAACTAAGGGTACAGATGCACAAAAACCTGTGACAGAGGGAAAAAGAAGGCAAGAAACATTATGAAATTGCATTTAATTGTTAACATAAAACTACTTATGACACTCCTTTCTATACAAGCTTCTCCCCCCCCCCCCCAACCTATTTTGAGCTTTAAGTGTCAATGCCATTATCTAATGCTAAGTTCCTTAAAGGTGAACTGCAAGTAGTTCATGCCATCATTTTGCTTCTTTATGATGTATAAAGAACTGAAAGGTTGGGTGTGTTGCTTATTCTCCACCTCCCTCCCTCCAAGATTCAGGGCTTGTCTAGGTTAGGATGCAAGGTGCATTTCCAAAAATGCATTAGCTAACATGTTTTAAAACTAGTACCAACAGTACAAGTTAACTGGACAAGATGAACTGTAGGGCAGAGCCTAGGGCTCACCTCGGTCAGCTAACAAGTGTTAAAATATAACTTGCCCTAATCTACACTTGGACTGAAATCCTGGCCTTATTGAAAACTGAGAGCTTTCCCAACATCATCAGTAGGGCCAGATATTAACTTACACTTTAAAAATGTAAGGTACAGTGTTTGTTAACACTTAAAAAGAAAAACATTTTCTTGAAATCCAGACATACCCTCTGATAGTTCAAGTGTGTATTATGAGCTTTCAGAATTCTTCACTGAAGGGATGAGATAAAGAATCTTTAAAAGCCAGCTTTTTTCCTTCCAACTGTTCATAGGCAATGGAATTAAAAATGGAAAGAGCTTTAAATGGTCTGAATAGAAAGAGGGTCACTGTCAATCAGGTTTCACTTGCTCAGTACACATGCAAGATCTCTAGGTATACTAGCTCTCCCGTTGTCCAGGGAAATCAGGATAGGCCAGACCTGAATTTCTAACATTAAAAACATGCAGAAAAAAGTTGAAAACATTTCTGGCCCTTTTCCATAACTTACAGAGGCAAAAAAGGGTACAAATCAAATTTTGCTCTTTGAATGGGAAGGCATCAGGCCTATCAGTAAAGTATCATTCAGTATCTGATTTTGTGCTGTATCTTGGCAAGAAAAAAAATGAGAATTTTCCACCATAAAACTGTATTAACCCTTGCTGTTTACTTTGACATCACACAGCAATGAATCTAAAGTAGCATTTCTGCAAGAAAACCTTAAATTAGCCTTTGTGAGTGTCTTGTAAATACATCTGTCGCAATAGCTAGGAATTATTTTAAATTGTTCCGATTATCATTTTGCCATAAAACAACAAACTGCGTAGTCAGAACTAAGCTTTAAATAGATTACAAATAGGTTTCCAGTTAATTACAGTCTTTAAGATTATTACTTTTAAGTAACACTATAAAAATTAGAGTTTACTCTATTTTTTTTTAATACCTAGCAGTAGAGTATCTTAAAATATTTTAAAGCAGCAAAATGGTTACTAAGAATGAACTAAAACTAAGCAATTAGTTTAAGTTGAAAGTTGCTGTTGCACTTTAATAATTTTTACAGTAGCTCTGGCTACAGATCATCCAAAGAAACTTTCAAAAATCTATTTGTCAATATAAAACTTAAGACTGCAGGCTACCGGGATTTTTTTAATTCTTTTAACAATTTTCTTTTAAAGGGAAAAAAAATGCAGATGTCACAGTCTTTAGTCCCAACAGGATATTTTGTAGAGTGGGCCATCTGTAATAAAGTTTATTATTAAAAACCAAGTAGACTAAGGGGAAGATGTATATGCAAAAGTATAAAAGTACTGTACCATCAAGAGAAAACTAAGTGTCCACTGTTAAAATCCATATCATGACATTTCATGTAGACAGGTTAATTTTTGCTATTAGGCTTTGGGGACTTAGGTCTTGATACTGCAATGAGATCCATGGAAGGCTCTGCTGGTGTGAATCTCATTGCAGGTTCAGGGCCCTAGTTAGTTAAGATAATAACAGACCTGAATTCAACACCACAAGGTAACTCACACTAGCAACTGCCACAACCTTTATTTTAGCAAACAATGAATCAAGAGTAATGCTAACCATTTGTACAGTTTTTAAAAATCCGTATGACTTTCAGTCATTCTGAATTACTATAGTGAAATATAAAATTCAAGTATCCTATGTAAAACAGAAGGGTTATATTTTAAACAGTGACACCCATACTACAGACTAGATTGAACCTTTGTTCAACATCCTAAGTATGGAGTGGCTCATAACTGTGCCCTCCACTCGCAACTGCAACAGGTGCCCCATCAAAGAATTGTGACTCTCAGAATCAATTTCTCATCTTTTTCTCTTGGGATAAAAGGAGTAACTTGCAATTAGCCAATTACATCCCTGTGTGTCCATTCCTCACCCATTTTCTCACAAGGCAATGACCCCACAGACCCCGGTGTCCCTCTGTGCCCACATTTGTTGGTGGAAGTTGAGGTTGGGGGTTGGCTTATGCCCCCTTCTCCTTTACACAGTTTTATCACTGCAAGTGACAGTCTTTCCCTAAGTGAGCTAAATACCAGCCATTATACTGAAATAGAATAATCCTACCCATCAGCAGGGAATTTACGAGTGACGGTTGGTGGGCACTCAGAGCACTTTGTTTTATACCCATATTGTTCCATTCGGCTTTTTTGAGCACTGGTTATTTTAATTCTGGTTAAACGTGCCAAAATACTATGTGATGAGTACCTAATAATAAACTGACAAATCAGAGTACAAGGACTCTGTACAATTACTGATTTGTAATTTCACAGTAAGGTGTATTGTGAATTATAATCTGCAATCCCTTCATTCCAATGCAGTATAGCCCTTAGAACTCGTCAGTCATATGCCCACAACAAACACTGCCTTAATACTATTGAACTGATGGAGAAATTCCTCGGCAATACAGCTGCTGATATTCCTTAAAAGGACGAACCCCTCTATCTGCTAGTTCTTAAAATGAGATAATAGAAAAACTAAAATTCAAGTTCTCTTCTTTTCACAGTTTCATATTACTCCTGATTATGAAGATATATATACATACTAGCTGATCCCACTCAAGAGGGCAACCTCTAATTATCCTTATGCTTGTTATTTTTCCACAATATGCCTCCTAAATGCTCTCTGTACCTCATGTATTTCAATTGAATTAGGAGATCTATCCCTATTTTTCCTTTCCAAATGTCCCTATTGATAAACATTGACTAGTTTAATTCTAAAAAAATGGTAAAACCTTTATAGTCAAATATTGTGTGATGAACTTTCAGGTTGCTGGATAAAAGAAATAAACTATCTTCAGGTAAAAAAATTAAATTACACATCCACCACAACTGGCAAATAAGTATTCAGGATATTTCTTCTGAAGATGGTATCTCCATCCCTGCAAGGGATGTGTAGTTTCTTCACAACTGCTCTGCATAGATCTTGATATGAGACTGCCAGACTACCCATGAGGGTTAAGAAAATCTTTCCATAAAGCTCTCTTACTGCTAACAGAAAAAGAATTGTTTCAATTTATATAATCACCCAATAAAATCTACAATGAAAGAACATTAAGGGTCTGATGCAAAGAAAGAAATTCACAGATAAGACTGTCCTTTAGCATGTAGGCACGACGGGGTGCACCTAGAAAGGAGTTAAGTGGACACCCTGCTGTGTCTAGATGTTGAAGTACAATTCGAGCCGTGAATTTCCTGGCTTTTAAGATTTTTGCATGACTCACAACAGTCTTTTTATTTCAGAGTAGCAGCCGTGTTAGGCTGTATCTGCAAAGAAGAAAAAGGAGTCCTTGTGGCACCTTAGAGACTAACAAATTTATCTGAGCACAAGCTTTTGTGAGCTACAGCTTATTTCATAGGATGCAAGCAGTGGAAAATACAGTGGGGAGATTTTATACACACAGAGAACATGAAATAATGGGTGTTACCATAAACACTGTAACCAGAGTGAACAGGTAAGGTGAGCTATTACCAGCAGGAGAGGAAAAAAAAAACCTTTTGTAGTGATAATCAAGGTGGGCCATTACCAGTGGTTGACAAGAACGTGTGAGGAACAGTAGGGGGGCAAAATAAACATGGGGAAATAGTTTTACTTTGTGTAAGGACACATCCACTCCCAGTCTTTATTCAAGCCTAAGTTAATGGTGTCCAGTTTGCAAATTCATTCCAATTCAGCAGTCTCTCGTTGGAGTCTGTTTTTGAAGTTTTTTGTTGAAGAATTGTCACTTTTAGGTCTGTAATCGAGTGACCAGAGATTGAAGTGTTCTCCGACTGGTTTTTGAATGTTATCATTCTTGGCATCTGATTTGTGTCCATTTATTCTTTTACATAGAGACTGTCCAGTTTGGCCAGTGTACATGGCAGAGGGGCATTGCTGGCACATGATGGCATATATCACATTGGTGGATGTGCAGGTGAACGAGTCTCTGATAGTGTGGCTGATGTGATTAGGCCCTACGATGGTGTCCCCTGAATAGATATGTGGACACAGTTGGCAACGGGCTTTGTTGCAAGGATGGGGTCCTGGGTTAGTGGTTCTGTTGTGTGGTGTGTGGTTGCTGGTGAGTATTTGCTTCAGGTTGGGGGGCTGTCTGTAAGCAAGGACTGGCCTGTCTCCCAAGATCTGTGAGACTGATAGGTCGCCCCTCAGGATAGGTTGTAGATCCTTGATGATGCGCTGGAGAGGTTTCAGTTGGGGGCTGAAGGTGATGGCTAGTGGCATTCTGTTACTTTCTTTGTTAGGCCTGTCCTGTAGTAGGTAACTTCTGGGTACTCTTCTGCTCTGTCCATGTTTCTTCACTTCAGCAGGTGGGTATTGTAGTTGTAAGAACACTTGACAGAGATCTTGTAAGTGTGTTTGTCTCTGTCTGAGGGATTGGAGCAAATGCGGTTGTATCGTAGAGCTTGGCTGTAAAAAATGGATTGTGTGGTGTGGTCTGGATGAAAGTTGGAGGCATGTAGGTAAGTATAGTGGTCACTAGGTTTCCGGTATAGGGTGGTGTTTATGTGACCATTGCTTATTAGCACTGTAGTATCCAGGAAGTGGATCTCTTGTGTGGACTGGACCAGGCTGAGGTTGATGGTGAGCTGGAAATTGTTGAAATCATGGTGGAATTCCTCAAGGGCTTCTTCTCCATGGGTCCAGATAATGAAGATGTCTTCAATGTAGCACAAGTAGAGTAGGGGCATTTGAGGATAAAAGCTGAGGAAGCATTGTTCTAAGTCAGCCGTAAAAATGTTGGCATACTGTGGGGCCACACCATGCCCCACAATATGCAGTGCCACTAATTTGAAGGTATACATTGTCCCCAAATGTGAAATAGTTATGGGTGAGGACAAAGTCAAAGTTCAGCCACCAAGTTTGCGGTGAAATTATCAGGGATACTGTTCCTGACGGCTTGTAGTCCATCTTTGTGTGGAATGTTGGTATAGAGGGCTTCTACATCCATAGTGGCCAGGATGGTGTTTTCAGGAAGATCACCCATGGATTGTAGTTTCCTCAGGAAGTCAGTGGTGTCTCGAAAATAGCTGGGAGTGCTGGTAGCATAGGGCCTGAGGAGGGAGTCTACACAGCCAGACAATCCTGCTGTCAGGGTGCCAATGCCTGAGATGATGGGGCGTCCAGGATTTCCAGGTTTATGGATCTTGGGTAGCAGATAGAATACCCCAGGTCGGGATTCCAGGGGTGTGTCTGTGCGAGTTTGATCTTGTGCTTTTTCAGGAAGTTTCTTGAGCAGATGGTGTAGTTTCTCTTGGTAACCCTCAGAGGGATCAGAGGGTAATGGCTTGCAGAATGTGGTGTTGGAGAGCTGCCTAGCAGCCTCTTGTTCATATTCCAACCTATTCATGCCTACTACAGCACCTCCTTTTTTATTATGATGTCAGAGTTGTTTCTGAGGCTGTGGATGGCATTGTGTTCTGCACGTCTGAGGTTATGGGGCAAGTGATGCTGCTTTTCCCGTGCATATCGGCAGAAGCACTCTATGTAGAAGTCCAGTCTGTTGTTTCGACCTTCAGGAGGAGTCCACCCAGAATCCTTCTTTTTGTAGTCTTGGTAGGAAGGTCTCTGTGGGTTAGTATGTTGGTCAGAGGTGTGTTGGAAATATTCCTTGAGTCGGAGACGTCGAAAATAGGATTTTAGGTCACCACAGAACTGTATCATGTTCGTGGGGGTGGAGGGGCAGAAGGAGAGCCCCGCAGAAGAATCTGTCTGACCTCGGGGCCTAAGAGTATAGTTGGATAGATTAACAATATTGCTGGGTGGGTTAAGGGAACCACTGTTGTGGCCCCTGGTGGCATGTAGTAGTTTAGATAGTTTAGTGTCCTTTTTCTTTTGTAGAGAAGCAAAGTGTGTGTTGTAAATGGCTTGTCTAGTTTTTGTGAAGTCCAGCCACGAGGAAGTTTGTGTGGAAGGTTGGTTTTTTATGAGAGTATCCAGTTTTGAGAGCTCATTCTTAATCTTTCCCTGTTTGCTGTATAGGATGTTGATCAGGTGGTTCCGCAGTTTCTTTGAGAGTGTGTGTGGCACAATCTGTCAGAATAGTCTGTGTGGTATGTAGAACGTAATGGATTTTTTACCTTCAGTCCTTTTGGTATGAATTCCATCTGTTTGCATATGAAAAAGGAAGATGTCTGTCTGTATTTGTACGAGTTTTTTCATGAAGTTTATAGATTTCCACTCCATATTGCTAAATTCAACTGCACATCTACCAATGTGATATATGCCATCATGTGCCAGCAATGCCCCTCTGCCATGTACATTGGCCAAACTGGACAGTCTATGTAAAAGAATAAATGAACACAAATCAGATGCCAAGGATGATAACATTCAAAAACCAGTCGGAGAACACTTCAATCTCTCTGGTCACTCGATTACAGACCTAAAAGTGACAATTCTTCAACAAAAAACTTCAAAAACAGACTCCAACGAGAGACTGCTGAATTGGAATGAATTTGCAAACTGGACACCATTAACTTAGGCTTGAATAAAGACTGGGAGTGGATGTGTCCTTACACAAAGTAAAACTATTTCCCCATGTTTATTTTGCCCCCCTACTGTTCCTCACACGTTCTTGTCAACTGCTGGAAATGGCCCACCTTGATTATCACTACAAAAGGTTTTTTTTTTTTCCCTCTCCTGCTGGTAATAGCTTACCTTACCTGTTCACTCTGGTTACAGTGTGTATGGTAACACCCATTGTTTCATGTTCTCTGTGTATATAAAATCTCCCCACTGTATTTTCCACTGCATACATCCGATAAAGTGAGCTGTAGCTCACGAAAGTTTATGCTCAAATAAATTTGTTAGTCTTTTTATTGCAATTTTTGCTGGGCATGATTTTTTAAAAAATTTGAATACTGTTTGGTTTACATTAAACTTAATGTACATGTAATTACATATTATGCTGGACACAGATGCAACTCAGAATGCCTTGAAGACACATTCAAGTAAAGTTAGGATGTGCTGAGATATAGAGGTTTCAGCAAAACTCAAGGCACCCACAATTAACAAAAAAGAAGCTAACTTTCTGGAATCTAGGTAATTCCTAGGCAGTTAAAGCCAAGGAAATTACTAATGTCTAGGAGGTTTATTAATTTTACTATGGAATTTCCTTACTTAGCTGTGAAATTTGGCAAGTGAAAGAAACCTTCTGTTAAGGAGTTCTTTACTTGCGAGTTCTGCTGTGGCATCTGCATCTCCAGGGTGGCCATCTTCAGTGGCTGAGGGGATGACCAAAGCCACTGTAAAGCTGGCGATATGAAGATCTGGTGGAGCATGGGCTTTCTGATTCACGTGGTGATGGACGTAGAGATACAGGACTCATATGTGAACTGGAGAGATCATGCTCCCAAAGAAAACACCTTCACCAAGTTTCATTTCAATTAGTGGACAATTTGGAACATCCTGGATGCCTTCACTTGGAACCAGAATCCTATTTTTCTTGCTATAAAAAAAGCTTTTTCCTCTATAAAGTAGATCAGCTTCAGACCTGCCTGTCAGCATTTCTATGGACAGATTCACGTCTAGAGGGAACAAACACAATCTCTTCTCTGGAAGAGTTTAAGCCAGCACCAGTTTCTGAGGTTCCAAAGGCGCTATGGGTGTTTGCACTATGACCTGCATGTTGGACCCATGCACCTCATCATTCATTAAATCAAGTGAGGAGGTTTGAGTGTTTTTTCATCGAAATTCTTAACACCCTGCAGTTGAAGATTAATTCAGACAAAATGGGGATGATGGAAGTGGAGTGAGGAATGCCCTTGAACGCATAGCAGAGGTGGTTCCTGCCCCCACAGTGGAGGGGGTTTGTCCAAGATTGTCTCAGACTGGGGGTACTTTTGGAACCCTGACCATCCTAGGAGTCGCAGGTGACAGTATCTTCATATTAGTAAGGCCACTGACAGTTTCATGTGACAGTCTCATATGCATACTACTCTAGATGAAATTACTATAAGGTGGGTGCTCAACTGGACTAGAGAGTACTTCCCAATGATTCACCATCACGCCGGGAGGGCATATCCAGAGGGGCCCAGCAAGGGTCAGTTCTCGGTCCAGCTCTATTTAATATTTTCATTAATGCTGTGGTGCCCAAACTTTTCCTGTCATGCTCCCGCCCCCACCAGTAATGTAATCTGTCCATGCTCCCACTCCATTACTGCACAATTTGCTCAGCAGAGGAGTTGGACGCAGAGCTGCAGGCACTCCCTCCCTGCCGCCCACCGCAAGAGCCGCCCCCACCAAATGTTCCTACAGTTTGGGGACCATTGCATTTAATGACTTGGATAGGGGAGTGGAGAGTAGCTTATAAAATTTGCAGATGACACCAAGCTGAGAGGGGTAGCAAGAACTTTGAAGGGCAGGATTAGAATTCAAAACAATCTTGACAAATTGGAGAACTGTTCTAAATTCAACAAGATGAAATTCACTAAAGAAAAATTCAAAATACTTCACTTAGGAAGCTAAAAATCAAATGCACAACTACAAAATGGGGAATAACTGTTTAGATGGCAGTACTGAAGAAAATGCCCTGAGGGGTATAGCAAAACACAAATTGAATATGAGTCAGCGTGATGCAGTAGTGAAAAAGGGTAACATCATTCTGGGGAACAACAGGATGTAATGCAAGACACAGGAAGTAGCTGTTCCACTCTACTCCGCACTGGTGAGGCCTCAGCTGGAGTACTATGTCCAATTCTGGGCACCTCACTTTCAGAAAGATGTGGACAAGTTGGAGAGAATCCAGGGGAGAGCAACAAAAATGATAAAAGTTTAGAAAACCTGACCTATGAGGAAAGGTTAAAAAACCTAGACATGTTTAGTCTTGAGAAAAAGACGACTACAGGGGGATGTAAAAACAGTCTTCAACTATGTTAAGGGCTGTTACAAAGAGGACAGTGATCAATTGTTTTCAATGTTCACTGATGGTAGGATAAGAACTAATGGACTTAATCCGCAGGAAAAGAGATTTAGGTTACATATTAGGAAAAACTTTCTAATTATAAAGATAGTTAAGCATGGACAAAGGCTTCCAAAAGAATTTGTTGAATCCCCATCATTAGACATTTTTATTGTGTTAAATAAACTCCTATTAGGGATGGTATAGGTTTATTTGGACCTGCCTCAGCACACCAGGGATTTGGGGGGAGCTGGACTTGAGGACTTCACAGTCCCTTCCAGTTCCACATTTCTATAATTAATAGTAAGTACGTACATTTTTCATTCATTGGTTGGTAAAGCAATAGAGACAACACCTTTCGGACTTGTACCTCCCCAAAATTATCTTTGCCTTTGGAACTTTGACTTGGTTATTGCAATGACTTATGTAAGTGGCTTGAAGACCACCAAGCAGCTACAACTCATGCATAATGCAGCTGTCCTCCTGCATGGCAGAGTCAGCCAAAAAGCAATACATCACACCACTTCCTCCTGGGAGATGCAACTCATGGTCATGACTGATCCATAAAACTCTACATGGCTTCTCTTAGCTACCTTGGAGGCTGCTGTGGTAATACACAGGAAGAGAGGAAGCTGAATACAGCTGGACTGATCAAGCCAGTAGTCTTTTGACTAGAGGGCTGGTGGAAGAATGTACTTAGGGTTCTTGGCTTAGGAATTCCCTTCTCTTACAAGTCTGACAGGTCTTAAAGGCTGTTTACATTCATGGTGTGCTACAAGGCCTCTCCCTTTTCCTGGGCCTTTCCTGAATACAGATAGCAGGTGACATTTTGGGTGCAGGGTGGAAGACGTTTTGTTTTTTAAACTTTGGGCTAGATTGTGCAACCCTGACTCATGTTGATGAGGACTTACTCATGTGAGTAATCCTACTGAAATCAGTGATATTACATGCATGAATACAAACTCCTCAGCATGAGCCAGGGTTGCACAATCGATGCTTGTGTGTTCACAAGCCATACGAGTTGCTAAATATTGTACATGCCCCTAGGGACTTAGCATGGACGTACTTTATAAAAATGAAATAAAACCCCCCAAATCATTCTGGTACCATCAACATGAATGTTAATATCAACAATTTGAACACACAAGTTGCTGCTACTGCATATTTTCCATTTTTAAAAAGCAGAGTAACCCTTCCATTTATATTTTTCAAACAAGTAATCTGTGCACTTTAGACCTTTAAACTGCAAAACTTCAATTTTTAAAAAATATTAGACTTGCAAAAAAGCACTTTAATCTTCTCCTTCTACAACTCAGTCACTCATTTTGTTGAAATGATACATACATTAACACTCAAAACTGTATTCTGTGCAATAGATGACATTTGTGCCAAGTTTCAGCCCTAAGCTATTTTTTCCTATAGATTTATAACCCCTGGAATACAGAGGTTTCTAGTGGAAACCACCCCAGCCCCAGAGCTGCTTATGCTATTTGAATATATTTGCAATGCAAGTTCTCTCCATAGATCGAACAATTTAAATAGCCGAGGGTGGTGCAAGCAAAAAGCGATTGATGGACCAAACTCAACTAAAAAATGAGAACAACAAAAGGGAAGTCAGATTATCAAGACAAGTGTGAACTATTTTTTTAATGTAAAATACCATGTAGTGAGCCATTTAAGATAATCAACAACATCTGTTTCTTGACATGGACTATTTTGGTAAACATGTTCACAGATCCTACAGTTTTTCTGCGGAAACTAAAGAGAGGGTCTTGGCTTCAGAACATCTCTGAACAATTAGTCCTCAAGTAAACACAGGATTCAGATGCTTAATAAAATTTGGCATATTATCTGATTAGGAAATATTTGTTTGAGGCTTACGAGGGGTTAGCTTGTACAGAGCACTTCAAATACCACATTTGTATAGACTGTTTTACACTGATCCAACACAAAAGGAGCTTCTTTAGTATTACACAACTATGCATGGCTGCAGAAGTCACTGGAACTTCCTATAGGGAATCACCAGACCATGAAGATCCTATGACATATTTTGCTGCATCTACTGGCTGACAGACCAGAACAGATTCTCTCTCCTACATTCAGGATGGAGACTAGGAAGGCCAGAACTAAACCAATCAGATGTGTGAGCCAATTAAACGGATTTAGTTATACATCTAAATTTAGACAATGGAAATTATGCAAGATAGATTCCCACAAGACACACTTTCTATAAAAATACTTTATGTAAGTACATCAAATTAGTTATATATTTTTGTTTTACTTTAAATACATCAACCATAAAGATGGATAAGAAAGGTAAACATAGAAACAAAACATACCATCATAGTAGACAATAGCTCCTACAAGCCTGTCTTTCCGTAGCATTGGAAAGAGTTCCAAGGCTCTTGACTTGCTGAGCACATAGCTGCTTTTCAGACACTGACTTCCAGCTACAAGGTCATATAGTTTTATTCCCACCCAATAGTATGGCAACTGCCACCATCTGAAAAAAAATAAAATAAATGTCAACTGAAAAGGGAAAAAACCCTCCAGTCATCATTATATATTGTAATATTAGCTGTAATTAGCGTTACTATGGTTATTACTTTCTATTCTGCACCAAAGTTTGCCATTTACATAGGTCTTTTTTGTCTTCAAAACATTTTACAAGCAGACATTGACTAACCTACAATACACCTCAGATATTATCCCCATTTTACATATGAGGAAACAAAGGCAAAGGGGCAAAATTGCTTGCCCATGTCCGTAGCACTTATCTTTGAGAACTCAGAGAATGGATGAGGTCCCAGAAGACTGAAGAAGGGCAAACAGATCTTTAAAAATGGGAACAAAGAGGATCAAGGGAATTATAGATCAGTGCTGTGCACAGTTCTGGGCACCATACTTTAGGAGACGTGGACATACTGAAGACAGTCCAGAGGAGAGCAACAAAAATGACAGAAGGTTTAGAAAACCTGACCTCTGAGGAAAAGTTATAAAAAACTGGACATATTTAGTCTTGAAAAGATGTCTGAGGAGGAACCTGATGATAGTCTTCAACTTTGTTAAGGACTGTTCTAAAGAGGACAGAGATCAATTCTTCTTCATATCCACTGAAGGTAGGAGAACTAGTAATGGGCTTAATCTGCAGCAAGGGAGAATTAGGCTAGATATTTAGGAAAAACATTCTAACTATAAGGGTAGTTAAGTACTAGAACAGGTTTCCAAGGGAGGTTGTGGAATCCCTAGTGTGACGGTGCTCCCCATAAGGCTTTATGGAAATATGCTTATGAATATATATGACATAAGTGGAATATGTTCTATGCTACATATGCCATGGAACATATCTACATAAAGGTTATGATCTACTGAATCTATTAATCCTATTTGTATGCATGTATCATTTTTGTATTCAAAGTTATGAATATTGGCCATGTACTGACTTGATTTCTAAATAACCTTAGTAGAGCATTTGGTCAGTTCCTGGAGAAAGGAATTCACAAAGTTAAGCGCCCAGTCAAGAAGCACTTAAGGAACAATGCATCTTGTTGTTGAATGTCTCCAGGAAGGCTTCTTATGTGGATTGGAGATCTTGATGCATCTCCAATCCACATAAGAAGCCTTCCTGGAGACCTTCAAGATACCATGTGGAAATGGCTTCTGCCTCTGAAAACTGAGTCATGCATGGACATGTGACTTGCCCAGGTGACTCCAGAACTCCATCTTGGAGCTGGACTTTGCATAGGAGAAAGGAGGGGGTCTCCACCCACAAGAGAAAGTCTATTTAAGCCCGTGGGAGACCCCTCCATTTTGTCTTCAGCTGGCTAAAGAGAGCCTCTCCACACCCAAGAGAGAAACTGGAACAAAGAACAATAACTACAGGGGGTGTGAGTGATTGCTGGACCGGACTAGAAGGAGATTAGTCTGTAAAAGGAAGCTTACTGGAACTGGTGAGGTTTTGTCTGTATTCAGTTTTATTAGACAGACTTGCGAGTTTTATTTTGCTTGGTAATTCACTTTGTTCTGTCTGTTACTACTTGGAAACACTTAAATCCTACTTTCTGTATTTAGTAAAATCACTTTTAACTTATTAATTAACCCAGAGAATGTATTACTACTTGGGAGAGGGGGACAAACAGCTGTGCATCTCTCTCTATCAGTGTTCTAGAGGGCGAACAATTTAGGAGTTTACCCTGCATAAGCTTTATACAGGGTAAAACGGATTTATTCAGGGTTTGGGCCCCACTGGGAGTTGGGCATCTGAGTGTCAAGGACAGGAACGCTTCTGTAAACTGCTTTCAGTTAAGCCTACAGCTGGTAGGGGACGTGGTTCAGACCTGGGTCTGGGTTTGCAGCAGGCTAGCGGGTCTGGCTCTAACCAGGCAGGGCACTGAAGTCCTAAGCTGACAAGGCAGGAAAGCAGGAGCAGAAGTAATCTTGGCACATCAGGTGGCAGCTCCCAGGGGGTTTCTGTGATCGAACCCGTCACACTTAGCATTGGAGGTTTTTAAGAACAGGTTGGACAAACACCTTGTCAGGGATGGCCTAGGTTTACGTGGTCCTGGCCTCAGCATGGGGGAGGGCTGGACTTGATGACTTCTTCAGGACCCTTCTAGACCTACATTTCTATGATCCTATAGTGCAGAGGTTCTCAGACTGGGAGGCACAGAATGTATTCTGTAGGGGTGAGAGAAGCTTTTCGGAGAAAAAAATATGACTGCACACATTGAGAGCGAGGCGGTCGGAGAGCGGCGGCTGCTGGGCCCAGCTTGGAAGGCAGCGCTGCCGCTGTCAGCAGCAGTGCTGCCTTCAGAGCTGGGAAGCTGCCGGCCAAGCACTGGGACGGGAGACGTAAACTACTACTACTACTCCTCACACACACACACACAGAAGAGGGGTGCGATCAAATAAGTTTGAGAAATACTGTTAGAGAGTGCCTGTATAAAAATCAGAATTTAACTCAAGAATTCTTGGGGAGAGGGGAGGCTTCAGCAGTCATGCAGAAGTGTGACTTAAACACATTTCTAATTTCCCCATCACCTGTCTAGATGCCAGCATTTTACATCAATAATAATAATAATTTGCCTAGAATTTGAAACTGTTCCCGTTTTAGTCAAAGCTTCAGAGTTAATAATTTTAGAATTATATATAAAGAATGTGCTCCTCAATAGAAAGGAATGTGCTTAGGAACAATTAAATCACAAAAACAATGTTACAATCATGTAAAATGTAAGTCAGTGCAAATTAAGGGCCCAGACTTATGTTCCTTACTCAGGCAAAACTCCTGTTGGCATCAATGCAAGTTTTCCTGAGTGAAGAGTCGGAAAGAACCCCTTGGACTATTCAGCTGTAATGTTTCATCAGTTCTAAATGTTTCATTTAATTTTCTCTAAAAACCTCTCTGCCTTCAAAGTGTTTTATATTTGCATATTCGACCTTTCATCCGATCTCTATTTTTATCTTCAGTATTTTTCTTCTCTTCAGCCCTTTCCACCACTTCTTCTCCCCCTGCCATGTTTACATATCCCCTTCCCCAGTGCTTCCTCCCCTCCGTTTCTTCCACCCTAGAACCCATTCTTGCAGAGACTTAAGGGCTCGTCTACACTTACAGTGCTGCAGTGGCACAGCTGTACCACTGCAGCGCTAAGTGAAGACACTACCTGTGCTGACGGTTGGTACTCTATCTTCCCAAGAGGTGGTAGTTATGTCACTGGGAGAAGCCCTCCCATCAACATGGTGCTGTCTACACCAGGGGTTAGGTTGGTGGTATTACTACATTGGTCAGGGGAGTGGATTTTCCACACCCCGAGTGACATAGTTATACCGACATAAGTTTGTTGTGGAGATCAATGCTTACACACGTTTTACTTTATGTACTGTGACTAGTCCTATTGGCTTCAGTGGGTGTATTCACAGTGCATATGTTTCTGCAGGACTGGGGCCTTAGCTATTTTAGGAATGAGAGCCCAAATGAGGTTTCTGTTTTCCCCCTAAATGCAACTGGGGAAAGCGGCTTAGAGAATGAGCAGATGAAAAAATCGGATTGTGGTTGTCTGTGAAGGAGAGCTGAAGGTCCTTGAGTTCAGGTCCTGACCTTATTCCTCATGCACCAATGCCAGGTGAAAGCAGCATGCCCAACCCCTGAGATGAAAGCACTTTCCTTTGCTCTGAAGGAGATGCCTTTGCTCAATGCACAACAACTTAAAGTCACAGATGGGCCCTGGAGCTGACAGGGTGTACGAGTGAGTGTCACTCTATTGAGGAGGCCTTAGCTATTGGTAGGGGGAGTAAAAGCGAAGATTAGGAAGTAGGAGCCTGGAAATCACTCTCCCTCCACCTCTTCCCACCCCTAACAAGATCTGGGAGGGGACAAAGTAAAATAAAAACACTTTTGTCTTTTGCCTTTCCCAGACAAACTGATTCATTTCAAAGTTACTGTGCAAAAGTTTTCCAAGGTAAAACTCCATTGAAAGAGGGTGAACTTGAGGAATACTGCTGGACAGCTAACTGACACGGTGTTAACAGACAGTGCTGTACATGAACTTCACGCTTTTACAATACAGCAACAAATTCTCATCTCTGAAAAGACAAAGCTTGTGACACGTTAACAGCTAAGAAAAAGGCATTCTGAAACCTTGTCCAGTGAAGTAGCTTCATTCTCAAAAGCAATGGTGTAAGAAATTGAAACAGAAGGAGTATCAGGGAGCTTACTTGTAAACAGGAAGCATTATAGGCAAAGGACCAGATAAGTGAGGAGCAATTTCAAGCAAATTGGCCCGCTCATGAAGTGCTTCTTTTACCATCCTGTACTAAAAATAAATAAATAAATAAAAAACAATTCAGGACCTTTAACTCCTCATTAATGGATCACAAACATTCAGTGTTAAAACAGTTTTGCCTATCAGTCCATAAAATACACAGAACACCTTCTTTGTGCTTGCTTACAATTATTACATTCTTTACTATTCTTTCAATAGCACAATGACACTTCGTTGGAAGAATTACATTGGGAACTTCCCAAATCAGTAACACAAAATCTTTAACTTGTGAGTACAGAGCAAATTCCACTAGGCATTTTAGTGCTATGGCAGGTCAGTCTAATTATTATCGGCTCTAATTAAGGGACCTAAAAGCCATACTCCATTTTACTAGAAGCTAGTGGCACTTAATAAGGTATGAAATTCTTTCCGTCTTTGAAGACATCCAAGAAATCACTTCTGCTCTGATCCTTAAAATGGAAGGCCCTATAAAAGTGAGTGGCAACCAATTCCACTGTACAATGGTCTACGACCTTTAAGATTTTTCAAACAGCTTTAATTGCAAGTTTCACAGGAGGAAGGCAAGTTTGGGGGTTTTCCCAAATGTAGAGGATTGTCCCATCTTCCATCATATTATGCATGGGAACACCAATTCTAGATGAACTGAATATGTACCACTGATTTACTATATTTTCTTTGCCAAAATTCCTTTAAAACAACAAAATTCTTATCAGGAAATCTCCCCCACCACGATATGCACAATCCACAAGATACTATTTTCAGATTGTCTGTAAATATGATACTCCAGCAAGAAACAGCATTGGAAATGTCCCCAAAATATTCTAGCAGAATTCACTGAGCAAACTATTCTGTATGCATAGTGCCTCTGATATTCCACAAAAGAAAAATATTAAAAACCATAAAATGAGAACAGAGATTTAATTGGGAGGAAGAAAAAAGAGTCTACTGCCAATTTTTGCTTAACAGCCAGTATAAACAATTACCTGCTCGAAATCCAACCTCATGATGGCCTTCTGAAGATATCTCACTCCACCATGGATCAATTTAGTGCTCCTGCTGCTGGTCCCTGATGAGAAATCATCTCTTTCTACAAGAGCTGTTTTTAGTCCTGTGTAACCAGAAAGCCAAATTAACTTCTTAAATTACACAATTTGTATGTAATTCATTAAAGACACTTCTCTAGGGTAGAGACAATCACAAGAAAAATTACTCTGAACATAGATAAATTTGTATTCCAAATGCAGTGCACTGTCTGTATTATAATGAAAAGATTTTAGTCTCTTTCTGGGGGAAAAGTCGAAACAGAACTCTTAAACGGAGGCACATTAAAATCTGGACATACCACAGTGAAAAGACATTCCAGCACATAGAGGCTAAGCAGTTGGAGTTTTACGCAGGGCAGCAAGGCTCCTATGAATGAATTAGAATCATAGGTCTGGAAGAGACCTCGAGAGATCATCTAGTCCAGTCCCCTGCACTCGTGGCAGAACTAAGTATTATCTAGACCAGGGGTCGGCAACCTTTCAGAAATGGTGTGCCACATCTCCATTTATTCACTCTAATTTAAGGTTTCATGTGCCAGTAATACATTTTAATGTTTTTAGAACATCTCTTTCTATAAGTCTATAATATATAACTAAACTATTGTTGTATGTAAAGTAAATAAGGTTTTTAAAATGTTTAAGAAGCTTCATTTAAAATTAAATTAAAATGCAGAGCCCCCCAGACCGGTGGCCAGGACCCAGGCAGTGTGAGTGCCACTGAAAATCAGCTCGCATTCCGCCTTTGGCGCACGTGCCATAGGTTGCCTACCCCTGATCTAGACCATCCCTGACAGGTGTTTGTCTAACTTGCTCTCAAAAATCTCCAATGATGGAGATTTCACAACCTGCCTAGGCAATTTATTCCAGTGCTTAACCACCCTGATGGTTAGGAAGTTTTTCCTAATGTCCAACTTAAAATCGCGCTTGCCGCAATTAAGCCCAATGCTTCTTCTCCAATTCTCCATGGTTAAGGAAAACCATTTTTCTCCCTCCTCCTTATAATACACTTTTATGTACTTGAAAGCTGTTATCATGTCCCCTTCCTCTCTCCGCCCCCCCCCCCCGTCTTCTCTTCTCCAGAACAAACAAACCCAATTTTTTCCATCTTCCCTCAGAAGTCTTGTTTTCTAGACCTTTGATCATTTTTGTTGCTCATCTCTGGACTTTCTACAATTTGTCCACATCTTTCCTGAAGTGTGGCACCCAGAACTGGACACAATATTCCAGCTGAGGCCTAATCAGCATGGAGCAGAGTGGAAGAATTACTTCTCGTGTCTTGCTTAAAAACACTTCTGCTAATACATCCCAGAATGATGTTTGCTGTTTTTTTTGCAACAGGGTTACACTGTTGACTTATATTTAGCTTGTGATCCACTATGACCCCCAGATCCCCTTCTGCAGTACTCCTTCCTTTCCCATTTTGTATGTGCAATTGACTGTTCCTTCCTAAATGGAGTACTATGCATTTGTCCTTATTTAATTTTATCTTATTTACTTCAGACCATTTGTCCAGTTTTTCCAAATCATTTTGAATGTTAATCCTATCCTCCAAAGAATTTGCAACCCCTTCCAGCTTGGTATCATCTGCAAACTTTATACATGTACTCTATGCCATTATCTAAATCAGAGGTCTCAACCACACGGCCCATGGGGTTATTTTCTGCGGCCCGCCAGCTCCCCGCAGCCCACCAGCACGTTTACCTAGAGCGGCTCCTGCCCGGCAGGCAGCAGGGGCAGGGCAGGCTCCCTTCCTGCCTGCCTGTCCTGCCCCTGCGCCACTCAGGGACCCCTGTGCCCCCCCCCAGTTTCTGTCCACTTCCCGGAGTGGCGCGGGGGCAGGGCAGGCAAGAAGGGAGCCTGCCCTGCCCCCGGTGTGTGCTGGGCTGGAACCCACCCCCTGCACCCCTCCTGCACCCCCTGGGGGTGGGGATTTCGAGGAAGGGGTTGGAAGAGGCGGGGCCTCATGGAAGGGGTGGAGTGGGGGCGGGGCTGAGGTGGCAGGTGGGAGGTGTCAGTGATGTGGCTCTCGAGCCAATGTACTAGTTCTCATGTGGCCCTCATGATCATTTGAGTTTGAGATCCCTGATCTAAATCATTGATGAAGATACTGAACAGAATCAGCCACAGAGTTGATTCCTGCAGGACCCCACTTGATATGTCCTTCTAGCTTGGCTATGAATCACTAACTACTCTCTGGGAACGGTTTTCCATCCTGTTATGCACCCACCTTTATTGCAGCTCCATCAAGGTTGTATTTCCCTAGTTTGTTTATGAGGTCACGTGAGACAGTATCAAAAGCCTTACTAAAGTCAATATATACCATGTCTACTGCTTCCTCCCATTCACAAGGCTTGTTACCCTGTCAGAAAAGGCTATTCGGTTGCTTTGACATGATTTGTTCTTGACAAGTCCATGCTCACTGTTACTTATCACCTTAATATCTTCTAGGTTTTTTTGAAAAATTGACTGCTTAATTATTTGCTCCATTATCTTTCCAGGTACTGAAGTTAAGCTGACTGGTCTGTAATTCCCCAAGTTGTCCTTATTTCCCTTTTTATACATGGGCACTATATTTGCCCCTTTTCCAGTCCTCTGGAATCTCTCCCATCTTCCATGACTTTTTGAAGATTGTCACTAATGGCTCAGATATCTCCTCAGTCAGCTCCTTGAGTATTCTAGGTAGTATTTCATTAGGCCCTAGTGACTTGAAGACATCTAACTTGTCTAAGTAATTTTTGGCTTGCTCTTTCCCTATTTTAGCCTCTAATCCTTCCTCATTTTCACTGGCATTCACTAGGTTAGACATCCAAATCGCTACTAACCTTTTTGGTAAAAGGCCATTAGAGTCGGTAGTCACTGTACGACCACATAACATTTTATTTTTATTAATAAAAAGGTGGCTTTTTGCAGAATAAACCCTCTCAAAAACTTGGAAACATTACAAACCTATTTGCTCAATATCCTTGTGAGGCTGACCATTGTTATTACTCATTTTACAACTAAGAAAGAGAGGTGTCCAAAACCAAGGAAGGAATCAGTAACAGCCGGGACTGACGCTCACAATTTCCTAGCTCTTAGAGCTTAGACCATATTTTGATGATAAAGACAGATTGCTTTAAGGTTCATGGTAAAACCCTTAATAATGTAAGTGTTCTCTAAAATATAATCAGGAGACCTGGGTCCTTCCACTGAAAGTACTGAATATTTGGTGGAGGGAGGCAGGGAAGGGAAAGAGTAGGGAACTCGGATGCAAGTGTTCATAAATTGACACACTAATCAACTAAAAATAAGTTTTTCTAAAAAACTGATAAAAGAAAGGAGTTTAAGTCTCAATATGGAGGGTGCTGAACAGTCTGTTTCAATTCAGGAAAGAATTTAGCCACCAGTTTACATTTTACTTCAGTAGGAGTACTCACAAAGTTCAGCACACGCTTAAATGCTTTTGCTGGATCAAAGTCAGGGGGTGCACCAGTATCTGCTCTTATGCAGTTTGTCTAACTCAAAGTAATTCAAATCTATTCTGGGTTTAAAACTTGCTATGAAAAGTCATAGGCATTAATTATTCAGAGAAAAACAGATTAAGAACAATGTGATACAGATTTTTATGTAATTTAACTTTATCTTCTCTCCATTTAATATTATGCTTAGTTATGGCAACTGAAGTAATGTAAAACCAAGTGGCTCTTCTATTAATTAAAAACACTCCGTGTTCATTTGGATTGCTTCAGTTTGATTACATTTTTCACACTGAGTCTGCCATGGATATTGAGGATACAATTCACTCAAAAAGAGAAAAGAAAAGGCAAGTTAATGTGCAAAATTTTATAAATGAAACTGTGTCATGATCAACTTACAAGAAAATAGAGATGGCTAGAGAAACCTCCATTACAATATACAAAAATGTAGGTGAGCTCTAAATTAAGGAAATTCACAATTCATTCATTTATATATAATAAATTGAACATATACATACACACAATCATATGCACATGTATATCTTTTATACACACTTTATATACAAGCTTATTACATATTCAGTGTGTGTGTATATATATATGCACAAATGTGCATGAATTATATATACACACCTTTTACACATACGTGTATAGATACACGCATATATGTATATTACAGAAATACATGGCAGTGTAGTCCAAGATAAAGTTTTACATGCAGATGTTTCAGGTGACAATGTGACTCAAGTATTCCCCCCACACACACACACACACACACGCACAAACTGAAAACACCTCGGTAATTGAATCTCCAATACTATACAGTTTTTTTAGAAAAAGAAACAGAGAAGAACACTGTATCCATTTGAAACTAGATAGGAGGAATGGAATTAGCCAATTCAGAATTAGGCCTGAACGCTTTATTTTTCCCCCCAAGGGGAAGGAAACCACAGTTAACCAGCTTCTTCAAGAGACATGTTTTACATTGTTCAATCGAATAATGAATGCCAAGGAAGCTGTGTAGGAAGGGCACTAAAAATCATTACCGTATCCTTAAAGTTATTCAAGACAAAGGATAAAGCATAAGGATATCCCATATAGGAAAATGTTTTTATAACATATGCCATTTGGAAAAGTTTTTGCTCTATGAAATAAGGAAAATTCATCCAGGAACGGTTTTGTAGTATTCACAGAGGGGCATGACTTGTGTATGGTGTGGACTATATTTACAGTAGATATCTTACAAAAGTTACTCTACATAGTTTTAGCACATATAATAATTAAAAAAAGGTTTTGTGCACACCAAAACAACCACCTTAACAGTCCACATCAATAAAGATGTTCTCTTTTCAGAGATGTCTTCCTAACTTCTAATATAATTAAGGTCTTGATTTGTCATTTTAGTGTGAAACTAATTAACTTATATAGAAATGCTTAAACTCTCTCCCCCCACACACACACCCCTTAAATATTGTGACTTGGTTTCATAAAAGTGTAAAAGTTTACAAAATAAATCCAATTAAGATAAGCACCTCAAGGCAAGAATGTGGCCTTTTGCTCCAAAACTTTCAGATATATTGCACATACCTAGAAAGATTGCTTTTGTTGTAACAAGTAGAATAGTGGATTCCCCCAACACCATTGGTCTGGGGTTTTTTTTACGTGAAAGTATGTGGGCAAGGGGGAAAGGAAGAGGAAGCAGGTCAATGAGGTTCTTACCAAGGTTGACAAAAGCAACATGACTGCGTGCACAGGGAGAGAATAACTAATGTAAATACTAACACTACTCTATTTTTTTACCCTGCATCACCTTAAAGGTATTTCAGTGCTTTATAATATTGCTTGTAGAACAATATAAAAACCCTTTAACATCTATTGGTTCCCCAAAACTTTTATGTCCTTAAAAATCTAATTATTACTGGTGACTTTAAAAGATCAGAGTAATTTGTTTTTGTCAAATGTGACTGAAGATTAATGGATACAATCAGGAATAATTTGGTGAAAACATATCAAACACAAGGAAAGCAAAATTTGTTAAGTGAAGCATCAAACATAATAAAAGAGCAAATTCCATGAATGAACAGCAACAATACACAATTCATTAACCAAATGCCTATGATTATTTCACACTTCAGAAAACTACTGATATGATCAGACTATGTAGTAACAGGATAAATATAGTTTACCTTCAACCATTCTTTGTGTACTTTCAATTACAAATGCATTTTTTCCAGAGGCCCACCAATATAAGAAGGGCAGGACTGAAAACCTTAGTCACATAGCTGGTAAACCTATTTAGTTATCTTTAATAATCCATTAAAAGTCATAACATACTAATTACAAATTGGACTAAAAATTGGAATGTATTCCCCAATATATCAATATGCTTACGTTACTTCCTTTCACCTTATGTAGAAAACTTAAAAGTTTATATATAATGAGCATACATTTCAGCTAAATGTTTTCAAACAGACCTGTGGTGAAATCCTGGCCCCCCTGAAGTCAATGGTAGTTGACTTCACTGGAGCCAGGATTTCATTCCTTGCATCAGCAGAACTGCACCCTCAGACATCAGGCATTCCTTACATCAGGCCTGACGGTGGGTGCTAGATGCCATGCACAATTCTGCAGCTACCAATCACATTGCATGCAAATCTAAGAAAAAGCATTACGGCTGAGATTTGAATCACAGATGCCAGGGAGTTCGAAGTTAAAGATGCAGTATAGCATTATTGTATAGTGTTACCAAAGTACATGGCACTGTAATATATGAGAAATGGAGGTTATTTACCTGTAACTGCAGGTCCTTCGAGATGTGTGGTTCCTATCGCCATTACACCTGTGCTTAAGCATGCACACTATGTGCCTGAAACTGAAGATTTCTAGCAAGTGTCATTGATCCACACCCGCGCAGTTGCTTTCTTTGTGCTCCGAGCTGAAGGCTTAAGGGGCCAGTACAGTATGACACCTTTCCAGTTCCTCTTCTTACCAGGAGTAAGATAAGATATAAAGCAAAAGGGAAGGAGGGTGGGCAGTGGAATCAATTCAGAGCGGGAAAGTCTACTTTTGGACTCATGTTGACAGAAGTCTGCAGGGCCATTAATCACATCCTGCTCCGAAAGACTGACTCTGGACAACATGCTTGACATTGTAGATGGCTTTGCACAAATGGGCTTCCCTAACTGTAGAAGGGTGACAGATGGCACGCATATTCCAATTCTGGCACCAGACCACCTAGCCACAGAGTACATTAATCAGAAGGGGTTTTTCTCAATGGTTCTCCAAGCACTTGTGGATCACGGTTGGCATTTCACGGACATTAATGCAGGCTGGTCCAGAAAGGTGCATGATGCAGGCATCTTTCGGAACAGTGGCCTGTTCAGGAAGCTGCAAGCTGGAACTTCCCTCCCAGACCAGAAGATCACCGTAGGGGAAGTTGAAATGCCCAGTGTGATCCTGGAAGACCCTGCTTACCCCTTAATGCCGTGGCTTATAAAGCCATAAATGGGGCAACTTGGCAGCAGCAAGGAGCGGTTCAACGACAGGCTGAGCAAGTGCAGAATGACTGTTGAGTGTGTATTTGGCAGTTTAAAAGCCCGCTGGTGCCGCCTCTATGGGAAACTGGACCTGGCCAATGACAATATTCCTATGCTTATAGCCACGTGCTGTACGCTCCATAATATTTCTGAAGGGAAGGGTGAAAGCTTCACTCAGGGCTGGACTGCAGTGGCTCTGCGCCTGGAGGCTGAGTTTGAACAGCCAGAGACCAGGGCTATTAGAGGGGCACAAAGATTTGACACGGGGCCATAAGAATCAGGGATGCCTTGAGGCAGCAGTTTGAAGCTGAAAGCCACTAATACTGGTTGCTATGCTCGGGAGCGCAGTGCTTGTAATGATTGGAGGTGATAGATGCAGAGGATGCAATATATGGGTTTAACATAATTATATGTTGCTTTGCAGAGCTCTTTTTGCTTTCAATTAATAGAATAAAGATTGCTTTCAAACTAACAATTCTTTTATTAAAAGAACAACTGGAGGAGAGAGTGAGTCAAAAAAAAAACCCATCAGCAGTGAGGGGGATGGGGGAAGGGAAGGTCCCAGGAGGAGAAGGGGTCCCAGGACACCTAAAGATTTCTATGTCCAGGGATCATATCCAACCTTCTTCTTTGGAGTACAATGCAGCAGGTCTGGTACTTCATCAGAGCCAAACTGCAGAGGAATGGGTGATGAGTGCAGTGGGTAGTGGGAGTCCACATGGCTGGACTGAGGGGGGAAGAGTGGATTGCCGTGGGTATAAACTGGAGCCAGGAGGTTAATAAGAGTGTGTTGGTGATGTCCGGGGAGAGCATGGGAAAGTTTTGCGATAGCGGCTGCAGGGGAGGGCAGGCACGGAGCTGCTCGGTTTGAAGAACTAGTATTGCCTGGAGTGTGTCTGATTGGCGCTCCATAATCTTTAAGAGCTGCTCCATGGCTTCATTCTGGTGTGCTAGGTTCTCCTTTCAATCCCTCTTCTCGCTGTCCCACCACTCCTTCAATTCCTGTTTCCTGGCGTCGGAGTGCATCATAACATCACACAGAAAGTCTTCCTGAGTTCTTCTTGACCACTTTCTAATTCTGTGCAACCATTCAGCTGCTGATAACAAAGAGGGAGGCTGGGCTACCAAGGTCATCTCTGTGAAGTTTAAATGCAACATTTTACAGAAGCAGTATTGTTTGCAACACAGAACACTGATTCAGTGATTTAAAACACAGCCAGTACTCACACCTGTCACTAACTGGCTGATCCCAGGCAAGCACACACGAGCACAAGATCCCCAAAATGGTGAATAACTGCAGGGGCAGGGTAAATCACTCTTCCTAGACCCTGCTGTACACTGGGCATGTGGTGCTTGGGGAGAGCCAGCACTGTAGGGGGGCTGATAATCATTCCTGTTCCATACTTTCCATTGTGATCATTATGGAAGATATCTTGCTACTGACAGTGAGCAGGGACTCAGGGCGGGGGTCTTCTCCAAGACTGTGACTTCCGCCTTGGCCCCTATGTGGCTTGCCTGCGTACATCAACGGTCCACCCCTGCAGTGATGACAGTGGCATGGGAAAGTTACCATTAATGGGGCAAGAAACAATGCAGCTCTGCCAAAGAACCTGCAGCAGCAGATTGCCCAGTATCTCCACAAGAGTTTCCTGGATATCTCTGACGGAGATTCCATGAAGTGAAGGAGTCAATTACCAGCCTGTTCCACCACTCAGACTAGGCATGCAGTGGGAGACAAGCCTGCGTTTTGCACCCTCCTGCCCTCAACAACTTGCTTCAGTGACTCCCAAAATCAAATCCACTTACCAGGGGCCTCCTCTCCTGTTTGCGCTTCAACAACATCCGACAGCTGTGACTAGCTAGCCTCCTCCGGAGTAGAAAACAGCTCCTGGCGGCATGCATATCAGACCTCCAAGTCATCTTTGTAGAACCGGCAGCTCGTGGGTGCAGCACCAGAGTGGCGGTTTGCATCCCACTTCTTGTGGTAGGCGTTCCACAGCTCCTTCATGTTGACCCTGCACTGCAACATGTCCCCATCATGGCCCCTTTCTGTTATGCATCATGAAATCTGCCCATATGTATCATAATTCCTATGGCTGGAGCACAGCTGGGACTGGACAGCCTCCTCTCTCCAAATGCTGATGATGTCCAGCAGCTCGGCATTGCTCCAAACGGGGATTGCTTGGTGCACGGAGCAGGCATGGCCACCTGGAAAGATGTGCTGAGACCACTGCACACATCACCAAGCAAACAAGAAGGGGACTTTCAAAATTCCAAAGGAATTTATGGGATGGGGATGACAGGGTTGGTCACCTGAGGGCAGGGCAGTAGAGTTTAAATAGATGACCAGAGAGGCTGTGACTGGCTAGCCTCTTCCAAGATAGAAAACAGCTCCTGGATGCTTGCATCTCTGACCTCTGAGTGATGCCTGAAGAGGAGCCGGGAAGTGGACTTAGGGAGAGGAAGGAAAAGGAACACAGAGTACCCACAGTCAATGATTTCTAGTACTTACTTGTCTGTTGTAATTGCCCCCCAATTATGGGCAAAAAGGGTGAGGCAGCCATCAAAGATTGGAGGAAGGGGCCGTGGTGGATGTCGTCAAAAGGAATACACAGTTCTTGATCATCCCATCAAAAAATATCCCTGGATAGTGAATGGGGTTCAGTAGCTGTATCGTGATAGGGATATCCAGGGTTTTTTACCTTCTGGAGATTATGCAGTGCTTCGAATGACTGCTGGTGATAGAACAGTTTGGCAGGAGGTCTCGGTTTGTACACCAGTTTCTGATGTTCTCTTTTTGGGGCCAGAGTCTCAATGTTTGAGTCCTTCAACTCAACCCAGAGTTCGAGTTCTTCGACTAGTGTAACAAGAAGACTGAGTCTCTAAACAAATTACTCATTGAAAGGCAAGTCCTCTGCAGTGTTTTGAACCTCCCAGGGGAATCCCGAGGAGCAAAGCCAAGACTCACTGTGTCTAGAGGGATAGCCATAGGTATACCCAGAGGCACGTGTCAGCTGCATCCACTGCAGCATGAAGTGATATGTTAGCCATCAGTTTGACTTCCTCAATGAGGGCCTAGAATTGGGCTCTGTCCTTTTGAAGTAGTTTAAATTACATATTGCAGACTTGTAGAAAACACCTCTTTCCCTATAAGATCAAGTCATTTAGAACCTTTATCTGCCAGTGTAGCCTGCACCACCAGGGAGTTGGGTTAGTGGTAGGGATCCCTCAAGGTCAAGGATGTTCTCTTTCACAGATATTTTTATGGATCCTTTGGTGACTGAGGAGTCCGATCTTTGAACCACAGGCCGTTGGCAGACATTGCAGGTGGTGTTGGAAGTCAGGGTTGGGCCATGATTGCTGCATGATAGTTGCCTTTCCATTCTTTTTTGGCATTTTTCTGCGACCAGGGCAGGGAGATTTTCCTAAAAAGTGGACGTTTCTTCTCTGACAAGTCTTCACCTGTTATCCCTATTCTGGGCTGCTGTCTCCCAGTGTGTGGTGGTGATGCCACATCTCTTGATGTTTATCTTGAGGATGTCTTTAAAGAGTTTCTTTTGGCCTTGCCATTTCCTTTCATCTTTGGTGAGATGGGCGTACAGCAATTGTTTTGTTAAGCATACACCAGGCATGCACACACAGTGCCCGCTCCACCTCAACTTATGCTGGATAATCAGGGTCTCAACACCAAAGATGTTGGCCTCTGTGAGGAAACTGACACTAGTGCAGTGATCTTCCCACTTTATGTTGAGGATCATCCTAAGAAAGTACTGGTGCTGGCATTCCAGGTTTTTCAGATGTTCTCTGTTGGTCACCCAAGTCTCAGTCGTAGAGGAGTGTTGGGACTACCGCTGCTTTATAAAATTTATAAAGTTTAGTGTGTATTCTGATGTTGTGATTATTGAACACCCGGCAACACTGACGCAGCAGATTCCGTGCTGAGTCTTGACGTCTATGTCTGCCCTCTGAGAGATGGCTGCCAAGATAGGCAAGCTACTCTATATTTTTCAGTTCTTCTCTGACAATATGGACCTTCCTTGCTGGGTCTGATAATTGACTGGGAGCTGGTTGGTGGAGAACTTTTGTTTTGCCAATGTTCAGAGTTAGCCCTAGGCTTTTGTAAGCATCAGAGAAGCAATTAAGGGGTAAATCGCTTTGTAAATCGCTCCCTAAGTGTGCAACTACAGCACAATCATCTACATACTGGAGTTCTATAATTGTTGCCGATATTACTTTAGTTCAGGCACGGAAATGAGAAAGGTTGAAGAGGTTGCAGTCAGTCCGATATTGGATGCCAATGCCCTGTGGTAGACTGTTTTGGGTGAACATTTTCATAGCTGCTAAGAAAATGAAGAAAAAAGGGTGGACGCCAGTACACAACCTCATTTTACACCAGTTCAAATGACAAATGGCTCAAAGATAGAGCCACTGCACAGGATGGAGGCAGTCAACCATGAGGCTCTGTGGAAAATTATGTCAAAGTTTGGCTGTCCAAGCAAATTTATCACAGAGCCTCCTGGTTGACAGAGTTGAAGGCTTTGGTCAGATCGATAAAGGCCATATACAAGTCCTGGTGTTGTTCTTGACATTTTTCCTGGATCTGCCTGGCTGCAAAAATCATGTTGGTGGTACCTCGTGATGGTCTGAAGCCATATTGGGACTCTGGAAGTACTTCATTTACAGGGAGTTGGGTACAGGATGAGTGAAAAGAAACTCCATTCCTTTGGCTGGTACAAAATAGCACCTCTCTGCCCTTTTGGGGTGGGGGTGCAAGAGGCCAGAGCATGCCAGACTACCTAGCTGGGTCCATGATGGCCTTGTTTATTGGGAAGGCCACACTGCTGGCACCAGATGGCTATAGAAGGTCAAATAAATGATTTTTGGTATCCTGGACCTCCTCTAGTAGAACCTGAAGTAGAATAGTAGAACCTATTCGTCACTCTTTACAACAGCTCCTGATATTGCCTGTGGTCATCGGAGGGGACAGAGAAGATGGACACTTGCCTCACCTGGAGACAAAGATGAAACACCTGTCAGTACCTCCAGATCCAGTTCAATCATCTCTCCCTCATACTCTGACAAAGCTGGCAGGTGTTGGATGGGAGAGGTACCGTGGGACGCAAGAACGGATCCAGACACATACTGTACAATTGCATGGGCTCCAATACGGCCAATACGAAGGGTCAGCCAATTGATGTGGACCCCATGTCAACGGGTACCACCAATCCTTGGACAGTCATAAAGAGGTGGAGGAGAAGACCCCAGATCTTCTCACGTCTCTATTCAAACTCCCTTCCCTAAATGGGATCAAGTGATTGTCTGGAGCCTCCGACTTCTCTGAAGAGAAGACCAGCTCCTGTTCAACTAGCAGAGCTGTCTGTATTGATGAGTGAAAACTCCTGCCTAAGGTCTGAGGCGAGGAACATCCCCATCTCCTCTATGTCGTTTCCTCCTCTGGTGTCAATGTGTCTCAGAAGAGTCGGACCCAAAAGAAGAAGGTATGGAAGGATGAAATATCTTCTGTTGAAGTGTAAGTTTTGGTTCGTCCAGGAGTCTAGGGTGTTCTGTTGTCAGAATTGAAGAATCTAGCACATCCACAGTCATCATAGATACAGTTTTCTTCTGGAAGGGGTCAGTACCATCAAAGAGACTACTGGGAAGCTCTTAGATGATGTCGGTAGGTGCCAATCTTTCAGCTTACAAATCAAAGCTGACACCAGTACCACCGGATCCTTTCTCCTTCACATCTCACCCTCAACAATCAGAGGATCTAAGCAAGCATAAGTCTTTAGGACCTGTGCAAAAGGACTCACCCAACTTGGACAGAGTCAAGGAGGGAGCTCTTCTCTTGGAGTAGACCTGGAAGGAGGTGCTCTGTCCTTATGCCTATGAGAGTGCCCCTTACTTTCATGAGAAGTCCTGGATGACATCTCCCCTTGGGCTTAGTAGCTTTGGTTTCCACTCCTGAGCTCATTCTCGGAGGGGTGCTGCTCCTCAGTTGTACCCGATCCACAAGAGGGATCTCCCTGCCCTGGATCAGACTGAGGTCTCATAGTCTTCTCTATAAGATGTTTTCTCAGTTGGCGCTCTCATGCCTTGCGGATTCAAGAGGGAAATAAGCAGCAAATGCTGCACACTTAGCAGAGAGGTGCACTTTTCCTAGACAGTAGAAGCAATGTTGGTGCTCATCACTTATGGAGAAGAAGTAGGGGTACGAGATGCAGTTCTTAAACCCTGAAACTCTGGGCACAGTCTTTATCCACAGGAAGAGACTCCCCAAGACAGGAAAAAACTGTTATACAAACTCTACTGAGATTAAAAACTAACTATACAAAAATACTAAGAACTATTTACAATTTATTTACAAGTGCATTAAGAAGCGGAGGAAATCTGTGGACACAAGAGGATTCCAACTCAGGCTGTGCAGTGGTAAGAAGGAACTGGAGAGGTGTTGGTCCGCACCACCCCTTCTACCCTCAGTTTGGAGCATGAGAAAAGTAACTATGCAAGCGCGGACCAACAGGCACTACTTGCTAGAAATCTCCAAACTCAGGCATATGGTGCCCATGCATGCCCATGTGTGGAATACACATAGGGACCAGCACTCAGAGAAGAGCTAAGTTGAAAAAGGCAATGGTTTGCATCCTTAAGAATTTACAACAAGCACAAGATGCACAAAAACAGCTCAGTGCCAAAAATTTTCTGAGAAATACAACCAAAAGAAGGGACACAGATTATAACTCACCGAAGCCTACACGGAATTTCATGGGACCAAAAAAACGTTACTTCTCTAGCCTGAGGGCTTTCTCCTTGCCAAACATCAAAGCCAAACAAAGGAGAAGCTCAAGCTTCTTAAAAAACGGTCACAAGAATAATTTATTATAGAAAATGTTAGGCCATCTTAATACAGAAGTCCCTACTACATCCCCATATAATAAATGGGAGTGGGGCTTCGTAAATATTCTTGGGCAGCTGTTCTAATTTTATAGAGCAGCATGAAAGGCAGCACTAAGTCTGAACTGTAGGAGAGAGGGAGAACACAGTCAAGAGAAACAAGAAGTATAGAGAGCAGAAGAAAATGAAAAATAGGTAGTATGGATAGTAGTGGAGAGCTTTGCAGGTGAGGTGAAGCTTCCTATTAAGGCTCTGATCCTGCCCGCTTTGAATTCAATGGAAAATACTCCCATTGATTTCAGCGGTACAGGGATCAGGATTTATAAAAGGAATCTATGCAGATATTCAATAAAAGAGGGTGAGGAGTAGTCATTGTCAGAAAGAAAGGAAGAACATGGCTACATTTTAGAAAGACTGGAGCCTGGAGGGGATGGAGACTGGAGAAGAGGAAGACGGTGAAATAATCAAGACGGGAAGTCATGAGAGCAGGGACCACTGTTGCTTTTGTTTTGTAGAGCCACAAGCTGATCTTCTCTTTCAGGAAAAAGAAAAGGAGGACTTGTGGCACCTTAGAGACTAACCAATTTATTAGAGCATAAGCTTTCGTGAGCTACAGCTCACTTCTTCCATTGGTATGTTCACAGGTTCTGTTGCTTGAACATACATAAAGTTACCTTACAAGGATGAAAAAAATCAAGACAGGATGGAAAGAAAGGGACACATTTTGGAAATAAAGAAAAAAGCACCAGGATCTAATGAAGGCCTGGATGTCAAAGGAGAAAAACACCGAAGACTCAAGTTTGAGTGATGGGAAGCATGCTGTGGCCAAACCCAGGTAGAGTTGAGCCCTGTAAATTACCTCTTGGGCCATCTCTTTAACCAATAACATCGAATGCATCCGATGAAGTGACCTGTAGCTCACGAAAGCTTATGCTCAAATAAATTTGTCAGTTTCTAAGGTGCCACAAGTACTCCTTTTCTTTTTACATTTTATAGATCAGCTAATTTATGTATTAGTTTTCAATCTTTTTTGATGTATAAAATCTGAACAAAAAAGTCGAGATTTTCCTCTTTAAAAACATAGCAAACATAGCTGAATCCAAAATGGAGCAATCAATTAAAATCCAAGGTCCAAATTCACCCCAAGTAAGCAGACTCAACTCCATTCACTTCAGAAGTGTTGGTCCTGTTTAAACAGGAGCTAAACTTTGCCCCAATATTTTAACAAGAAATTATACTTTTAGGAGACCATTAATCTAGCATTAAAATATGTCCATTCACCTTAATTTCAAAACAATAAATAAAAAACTTTCCATAAAGAAAGAGAGCAGAACATCTGAGACTTACCATGTGCATCTTCAAGCAGAATGCTATAGGTAGGTTTTAATGAAAAATTCAAACAGACTAATCTAAATCTGTGCTAAGAGTAAAAGCTATTTAACATGCGCCAAACATGTAAAAATGGCTGATAACCATTTTCACATGACACCCCTACAGAAAACAGGGGACTGACACCATATTTGATTGCTCATGTAGAATTCATGCCCAGCCCTCTCCTTCTCGAATGAAGTTGGCTGCAGACTGCCGTATGGCTTTTCCTTCTTTCGTTCCTGTAATTGTCCTCCTGCACAAACCTCGATGACTCACATTTTAAATTAAAGATATACCCAACTAACAGGCTGGAAGTGGGTAAGCCAATCATTCTAAGTACGGCTCACATGGTGTGGAAAAATGCATTTCCATATAGCTACAGCTATAACAACAAAATAGGACTCAGTTTCCTTCAAGTTCACACTAGCCATTGGGATCCAAAGATAGTTATATAATCAAGTCTTTGGAAGGCAGTGAGGAAGACAGCAGGTTGCCTTTTAAACCAGCTTTGTGTTTGAATATCCAGTTTCATTAGTTTATATTAAATTGCATGCAAGCACTTTTATAGTAGGTAATTTTTTCTAACTGTAATAAGCTCATACTTTCATGCCTCACCTCTCGTAACAGCGTCCAACGCACAGCCGCATCCTGTTGCTCCTCCTCCTATAACAAGCACATCAAATTCACTCGTGTTTTGTAGAGCCAGGAACTGATCTTCTCTGGTAGGAAAGTGATTTTTCATTGGTATGTTCACAGGTTCTGCTGCTTGAACATACAAAAAGTTACCCTAAAAAGACACAAAAATCAAGACAGTATGTGTGTCTACTCCTCAGTGGTGTGCCATGATATTTTTAGTCAGCCATGCAGTTGTACAGTTGTATGCAAAATGGCATCCTTCACAGAGCACAATCTCGCACATATGGAGCATATGGAGCATATATCAGGCTGTGCACAGGGTGTTATTTTGTGCTACAAAATGGCACCTCTCTTGCATATTCGAGGGCCAGACAGAATAGTCCTGCAGGCACAGCCCATCCTGGACCACATAAGGCATGCCTTGTATACACTGATGGCATACCACTGATATTCTTTATACAATCAGTATAGTTTCATGGAAACTAATCAGAAAAAGGTGTTTTTATTCAAAGTCACTTTTAAATCTAATAGAAAATATTTTAGCAAATACAAAAGGTAACAAACAGCATTAAAAGGTTAAGGGTTAGTTTTCATTTAAGTCACCTTGGCTACTCCTGCATAATTATTGAGGGATTAATAAAACAAGATACAGTAGCAAATACCAGAAGGGAGTATTGAAGATTTTATAATAAAGATATATCCTGAATAGGATTAGAACTCTGTACTTTTAGCATATAAAATACACACTTAATCCAATAGGCTATAGAGTCATTGCAGAGCATCCAGCAGCCATTGGAGGAAATATTTTGCACCAGAGGGTAGCCATATTATTTCTGTTGCTTTCATGGAACATTGAAATATTAATGCATTATTTGTATTGTGGTACTGATCAAAGGCCCCACTATGCTAGGTGATGTACAAACAGATAGGAAGATGATCCATCCATGTCCCAAAGAAAAAAAGTTTTATTAAAAAAAACTGACTATAAATGTTACATAAGCTAATGTTTTCTCATTTTTATTATTGAAAATCAGCTATGCACAGCCCCCTTTTTTAAAACCTGAACCTGCTTTGCTTTTATTTCTCAAATCATACAATGTGCTACCTTTTTAGCGGTACAGCATAACAATATGACAGTATTCATAGACCATTTCTGGTTTGCTTTTAACGGATTCCAGAATAATAATTTTCTCTAAGACAATCATTGTCTGATATTCTATAGTGACCCATCTTTGCTCTCAGCTTGATGACCCTAGTGAAAGAGAATGACAAACTTTCTAAGTCAATTAACCAAAATGGGCAGAAGGCTTTGTTTTTTTTGTTTATTTGGGGTTTGGTTTGGTTTTGTTTGAAGTTTAAAAATTGACCATTTCCTAAAGACTTTACTTAGAGGTAAGAGGTTTGGTTAATATAAGTTTAAACAGATGTCTGAAAGCCCTTGTAATTATGGGTATCCTAAAATCCTACTATTGGTTGTGCACTTCATAATCTATATTATGAGTACCATCATTATGGGTTGTAATCCACCTTTGCTATGTAGTATATTAATTACTTTATGTACAGTGGGCTGTAGCCAGGTATCATAATTATTCCCAAGTTAATTAAGATGCAAGGCCACAAAAGAAATCGTGCTTGCTCTCTCATACCGCTGTCTGCACCAGCCCTGTCTTTCTTCCCTCTCACATTCTTATTCACGATCAACCTTCATTGTTGCACACAATTGGGTAGTGGGTCACTCCCCAAACTATTGTTTTCAAGCTCTGAAGGGCTGACAATCTTTTTCATAACAGAATAATCACTTGTTGTGTAGGAAATGGATTTTGAGGACAAAACATCAAATCAAAGCATGTGCAAATAATTAGTATGTCTGGGTGCTTGAAGGCAAGAAGGATACTTTTGTGGGTAAGGTACAAAAAGGATACTTTTGTGGGTAAGGTACTGTGGAGTGTGAGTTACAACACCTGTTTTCTATCCCCAGCTCTAGCAGACCTCATATGGTCTTGGGCAAATCATTTAATTCAACATTCAGAAGTATCCACTAATCTTGGTTATCTCAATTTTTGAGTGTCCAAACTCTCAACTAATTTTCAGAGTTGCTGATATCTGCAGCTCCCATTGATCTGAAACACAATTTTGCAAGTCCAGCCCCCAGGAAATCAGATTATTGCAAGCTGAGTACCCAAAATTAGTGATCACTTTTAG
Organism: Lepidochelys kempii; assembly: GCF_965140285.1. NCBI lineage: Eukaryota > Metazoa > Chordata > Testudines > Cheloniidae > Lepidochelys > Lepidochelys kempii. Next base: position 30,817,889 of record NC_136390.1, on the reverse strand, counting down.
AAATTTGGCTCTCTGGAGTATCTCCATTTCTTAACCTGTAAAATAGGAGTAATACTTCCTTAACTCACACAGACATTGCAAGGCTCAATCATACACCTTTGTAAAGTACTTCTACATCAAGACTGAGATTTTGTGCAATGCCTCTAAGACAGTGATTCTCAACCCAGGGTATGCATACCCCAGGGGGTATACAGTGGTCTTCCAGTGGGCACATCTACTCATCTCAATATTTGCTTAGTTTTACAGCAGGCTACATAAAAAGCACTAGCGAAGTCAGTACAAACTAAGATTTCATACAGGCAATGACTTTGTACTGCTCTGTATACTATACACTGAAATGTAAGTACAATATTTATATCCCAATTGATTTATTTTAGAATTATATGGTAAAAATGAGAAAGCAATTTTTCAGTAATAGTGTGCTGTGACACTTTTGTGTTTTTAGATCTGATTTTGTAAGCAAGTAGTTTTTAAATGAGGTGAAACTTGGGGGTACACAAAAGAAATCAGACTCCTTAAGGGGGTACAGTAATGTGGAAATGTTGAGAGTCATTGGTCTAAGCGGTGCAGCCAGAGCACACAGCCCAAAGGGAGGAGGGCTAAATTAGTTTTAAGCCATCTTTGCACCCTCCCGAATCCAATCCTGGGCTGCTCCAGGAGCTGAAGAAGTCCCTAATCCAACTAAGTTACTGCAGCCTCCTTTGGTTTCCCTATGGGCTGCAGGGCTGCCTGGAATTTCTGTAGCACTGTATGATGTGGCTCCACCCCAACATGCCCCTCCCACATTAATATTGCAATGACAGTCCTCGGGAGGTAACCTTACAGCTGTCTACCACAGTGCCTGTGCCAGGAAAAACCTCCCTTGCCACAACCAGGCTTTTAAGGCCCGCTTTATGCCACTCCAGCCCTCCCACCTCGTGCAAAGGGAGCTGGAAAGGTATGAGGATTTCAGCCCAAGTGTGTTGTGTTAAATTTTGCAATCTGAAAACTATTCAGTTTCCAATATTGGAATTGCTATATTTTTTGCACAATGAATAAAAGACAGTATAAATAAATAGGAAAGTAATATGAAGAATAGTTTATATAAGTGAGGTGACAACACTTCTTTCTTCAGAAAGTGAAGCATCAGAACTTAGAAACAGTAACTTTGCTGACCCTTTGCTGGAGTAGCTTCCAAAAATTCACTCCTCTCTATCGGCTGAATACGTTCAACCTCGTACTTCATTAAAGTTCTGTTTATATAAATGATCATTCTAAGTAAAAAGTTAGGAAACAGCTAGCTAAACACATGCACAATTCAGCAAAGGGATTCAGTCTACCAAAGCTGAACCTGAAAGAATAATATTACTATTTCTCCATCACCAGAGGATGTACGCGTCACTTAAAGATACAGGGTTCCATCCTCATGCAAGGTAAGAGCCCTTTGCTGTACCAGTTTAAAGCTGCCATACTCTTTTCCCAGTGATGTAAAGCCTGTGTAGTCAACACTATGACTCCTCTCCCCTTCCACATACACTCAGCTCTAGGCCACAGCGCTTTGTGCTCTGGCTTTTTTTTTTTTTTTTTGAAAAAAATATGTTTCCCCATCCCCTGCTTCAGCTCATCTTTTAGGACCACCGAGGTTCGAGTACATAATCCCTCCTTCAATATACTTACAAACTAAATTAGACAAATAGGGGTGTCAAAAGTAATGTCATTTTGTTTGTTTAGGTCAGACATTGCTTTTTGGTTTCAGGGGGCTTTACAAAATTTTAATTAATTTTTAACATTGTAAAGCATCATGACTTTGATTTTAAAATAAACTCATGTTTATGTGGGAGCAGGAGTAAATGATTAGCAGTAGAAGAAAATAAATTAAGAGACCCCATATCTTTTTTCTCAATCTGCTGAAAAACATGTATGTCACAAAACTGCCTATGGTAAAATCAACACTTCACTCAGAAGTGTGACTGCAGCAAATGTAGACATACCAAAGTTATCTCTAATTTTGATAGCTCGAGTAACAATAGCAGTGAAGCTGAGTCAGCATGGGGTGTACAAGCCCACTCCAGATTCCAAGTATGTACTCAAGCAGTCACCCACATTGCCGCAGCTTCACTGCATTTGTAACTTGAGCTAGATAGATCAAAAGTCAGCCACTCCTCTGACTGCAGTGTATACATATCTTATTAGTTTTTGCAGAGGGGTAAAGGCCAAGGACAAAAGAATTGATTTAGGTAATACAAGTGGGTGCGGCTAGTACTGAAATTGATTAAAGTGAACAAGGAGAAAATTTAGGCTGAACATTGTAAGAGTTTCCTAACAGATTATGGCAACGTTTCCCAAACTTTTTTGGCCATGGAACACCTGGTATATATTTATGGAACACTTCTAATATTATTTTGTAGTCGTTCGGTTTTCAAATTAAAAAATTGCATTATTTATGCTCAAATATATTTTATTTTATAAAACAAAGAAAAAATACAAATTTAACATAACTTGAACTAATATTTTCTAACTGGAAAGCACGTATAAAGTAGTACAAAAATCAAGTGCAAGACCCTTTTTTTTTTTTTTAATTACGATTCTTTCACGGAACACCTATTCACATTGTGCAGAATACAGTTTGGGAAACGCTGGATTATGGAATATTCTTCCAAAAGAAATGGTTGAAACCCACAGATATTTAGAATTTGATTGGACAACGCACTGAAGTATATGCATATAGTAGGTAACAACCCTATAGTTGTGGACTATAGGAGTGTAGTCTAGTAGATCTAATTGGTCTTCACTCTCTAACAGCTCAGCACACGTTACTTGCGTTTAGGTTAAGTTACAAAATACTATCTTCTTACCACCATTGAAGAGCAGCTGTTCTTGTCTATTATGCTGCTTTTCCACCCCTTCCCACTTGCTGAGATGCTTTGTATCTGCCTTTCCTCAATGCCCTATAATCAATATAGTTATAAGTGACAATAGCATGACAATTTCACCATGTAGACCACGCCTACGACCTCCAAACATGAAGGCACATCTTTTTTTAAATGCACCGAATTACACAAAATTGCTCAATTTTAGAAAATAGCTTCATTGTCTCCTGCTCTATTGCCTGTGAATTATAGCTGTTAGAGACATCTTTCATCCCTAATCCTGATGAGAAGGGTTCCCTGAGATAACCAGCCAAATGGTACAGTTTTCTGAAGTGGCCAATCAGCTCTGTGGTAGTAGAAATGACTCAGAGCAAGGCCTCCCTAAAAAACTTCTAAAGAAAAAATAAATAAAGGCACATGACAGATATTTTCATGATCTGAAGGACAATACAATAATATTTTAAATATGTTAAGCTTTAGGCATGTCAACCTTCGGTGTCCCTTTAACAAATAGTTTATTGTTTACCTTATAGTTCTCTGCTACACATCCCCATGGGTGTGAGACTAAATAATGGTTTACACGACATCCCCAAGCTACTGACTAGACCGAAGCCCGATCTACAGCCTTCCATGGTTTATGAACCTTGGATAGCTTCCACTCAAAATGATTAGATCACTTTCTCCCTATGTTTAAACCCTTATTAGACTTGCAAATTTTTTTTAAATGTTCTACACAGTTGTCACTACTGGTGCAACAGAAAACAAGATCTAATAATTAGTGTCTACTGCTGAAAAAAGTGCGTATTTAAAGACCACAGGCAATTAACAATCAGGTTGTCCTGTAATCATGTACAGTATTAATTTGAGCATAGTGTGTAGGGTTTCATGCAAATTACTTAATACATAAGAGAATGAAAGAGGTTGCTGGTGTATTATGCGAGTCAATCAATGGAGTAGTTAAAGTAAAATTCTATTTATTATAATTAAGGAGGTACTAACCATATTTGTATACCTCCTCTAAGTCAAGTAAAAATTAATGTGCCTATTTCACAACCTAATTTTGAGAAATTATAATGGCCCACTCAACCTAAAATATTTCCCCTGCTTTTACATTACAAACTGCTTTTAGCTAACCAGTTGCTACACATGTCAAACACAAATCAGATCAATACATTTTAAATAAAAGCAATGTGAATTGTAACTGTGCAAACAAACATTCACCAGTTTGATTTTTTTAATATGACATTTTCTTTAAAGCCAAATCTATTCTTGGGAGCAGGGGCAGGAAGGAGACAAAATCCTAGCTTCTGGTTCTGTTTCTGATACAATGCTATTCCAGGGTACCTTTAATGAACCAGTAGGATTCACTGCAGCTTCCGTCTTTTACACAAAGTAGAGCTGGGAGTGCGGAATCTCTCACTTCGATGTGTGTCATTGAAATTTTATCAGCAAGCTTCACTTCACTCTAGCTAAAGTCTATTACCCACTGAATTTTATTATATTTAGGGTCCAGTTCTGTAGCTGTCCTCCACATGAAACAAAATTATCTGTAATTCTGACTGGAGGCCTCAATTCAGCAAGGCACTTAAGCATATGCTTAGCTTTAAATGGGACTACTCACACGCTTAAAGTTAAGTGATTTGCTGAAATGGGGCCACAGAATGACAGATGAACCAAATTGTATGGATGGTTGAATGAGTCAGAAATGTATCCATTTCTAGCTATCCGCTACTATTTATATTCATGTCTCTACAGTACATGCAAGTTTGTTTTATTTTTTTAATTCAAAAATTGCCCCTCATTAAATTAGTTCTATACAATAGACAAGGTAAGATCCTTTAACCATTATCACCCTCCCTTCACCAAAAGAGTTGTGTCAATTTCAACATGTTCAGCTGGACATAATATTGCCAGAAAAACAAGACTCAGCACTCAAAGGGCGACAGTCAGTGTGTACAGCTGAATATTTTCACAGCTATACCCAGGTAAAAGAATAGATCCTTTGATATAAAGTCCTAAACAGATACCATATTAGTGTACATACAGCATGGTGCCTGGCGCACTCGAAATTGATATTGATTCATCTTGCTGTCAATTAAATGGGAGACTGAAGGAAAGCTGCATACAGGGATTCCATCTGCAATAATGTTATTCGTTTGGCGGCAAACACTTGTGTTTACCGAAATAAGCGATTGCTGTTTATATCTACAATTTCTCAGGGAAGAGTTCCTTGAATGGTTTTGATTATATTCTTTGGGAGAACAAATTTAGTTTGGTGGCCTGAATTTGGAGTTCTAAAGTAATCTAGTAATTGTAAAGTAAGCATTTCTGATGATAATTTGCCCTGTATTATCTCTAGGTAGGTTTACATCATCAAACTCATAGGTTTGGTAAGATGCCATCATTTGGTAAGAGTAAGATTAAAAAAAAAAAAAATCTGTTTCCTTTTCCAAGCAAAATATTCACCCTAATAGAGTGACCCTATTAGCCCCATCCAGATTCACATACCCTGATAGTGTAATGGTCATTGTTTATTACACATCAGCCTCTGTGCCAGCTCGACAGAGAATGCAAGTCTCTTACAAGTCATACATACAGGGCCTTGGTCTTTAACACAAGCTGCAGAAACTCATGCTTTTAGCTCTGGGATCCCTGGTGCAACCCCAGTGCGTTGACCAAAATGGCAGACATCACAATAGCAGAAAGAACTGCTTTAAAGGAAGGAAATGTTACCATGAAGGCATGAGAAAAAACAGAGAGTGAGCCAGCCACAGGAAAGAAAATCTAGTCAAGATCTTCAATACAGGCCACATCTGTGGTTCCATTTGTGACCATCAGCAACACAGTTACAAGGTTAGCTGCACCTCTACCTCCATTCTGGTCTCAGAGTACAACCCCCTCAGGTGTCAGGCCTCATGCATCTCCCTCTCCTAGGGTTGAATTCTGCAATTCTCCAACTCTCAGACTGGGCCCTAGGCTTCAGAACCTAGAATATCACCTGTGCATAACCAGTGGGTGCAACTGGGTTCTATGCCAGCAGCTCTTCCCTTCAGGAGTCTATTCCCAGTGGTGAATACAGTGACCAGAAGTGTTCTGAAAAAGTATTGTTTCCTTCCAATAGCAGGGAAAAACATAGGATGGGGGAAAAAGGATTTTTTTAAAACAGTCTACATGCATGTCTATCTTACCTATATAGACTCCCCATCTGCGGACAGTAGCTTAGGCAGGCCTAGCTGCTTCAGATGTCCCAGCAGATGCCTGCCTTAGTCTGAAGAGCTCCCCAACAACTTTGCTCTCTAGAAACAGGCTGTTTTTATCCAGCCCAAGTTCTATGTCCATCAGTTCCTGAACTTTTGGCCCTGCTTCTCCAAACAAGTTTGGTAGGCTGCACAGGAGGTTGAGCCAGTATCCTCTGAGCCAATGGCTTTCCCACTGTCCTGTAACAACCTTTAAGTGTTTACTTGGTGTGCCTTATCTTGAGCCAGTGTCCTCCCTCTTGTTTCCTCAGAGCCTGCTATTAAACTAAATCAATATATTCATACAGGAAATATCCTAGTGACCAATATTCAGAAATTATTACAAAGCAGCTCCATGTCCATGAGTTAAGCCTGGTGATTAATTTGTCTTTTGCTGCACAAATCAATGCTTATACAGTGATGGTTTGAAAAAGAAGAGGGAATCACTTGCAGCAGCTTTTGGTGCAATTTTCCCAGGACCACAGGTATTCCGTGATACTACAGCTACAGAATTTACTCCCAATACCATTCTTTACTGGGTAATTGTGCTCCAGAATCTGACAGGGGAGGGTTAAATTATTTTTCCTATTGCCAATGGTTGTGAAGAAAACCATGAACAGCACATAAACCACTGAAGAATTTCTTCGTGAATCTGTAGGCAGTCTGTAAACATAGTTGAGGTTAACTGCCTCATTCATGTTGACTCTGAAACCTAATTGTGCTAATTTAAGTGCCAAAATAAACTACCATTTCAGATTATTTTTAGCAGAAATTTTAGGCAGCTAATGTGCTCATTAAGAATTTAAAACGTCCTCCCACAACTTCTCAAGTTCCAAAAGCCCCAAATCTCCCCAACCCAGCTGCCAAAGCCTCTAGCTTCCACCTGACAATTTCTATGGTGCAGCTGTGTGATTTCAATACAAAAATTTGAAACACTGAATGTGGGAAACAATGTAAAATGAATTACATTTTGTATCAAAATTAACAAGAGCTGCTGTACTGATTGTCTTATTTCTTTTCATATTAAAGACCTCAATTTGTTCATGTTCAACTTGATGCTGGCTGCCGCAGACATTTCAGTTTGCCACATCAGAGTGCCACAGAATCCCGAGTCCTTGCCATAGCACTGAGGTACAACTTGCCACAGAGTAAATGAGGTCATTCTTACAGATAAGGGGAAATCCATATGCATATTAATTTAGGTTTTCTGTGACTGTGTGATAAATTCCATTTTTGAAAAAGCCACAGATTTACTACAATGTATAGCCAATTAGTATGCGTCTTGGGGCAACATCTTTTCCTAGCTCTTGTAGATGGAAAAATCCTTCGCCCTACCATATATTTGATTGGCAGGCATTATTCAAGAGAGGACAGTTTTGCTGTGGGATATGCTCACAGCTTAGATATGTCAACACTGTAAATGAGCTGTTCTCCATTGTGTCAATCCCTCCAGTTATGTCCCACCTGCTGCCCTCCATTGGGTGTTTAAGGAAGTAATTTTTAAGACCATCACAGAGCGAATGTGCAAGTTACTACAACATGGAAGCATGAAAAATTATATGTTGTTCACTTGCCACACTCCTTGCTTATAAATATGCTAGAATTTTTCAGAGAAGTTTTTTAGGACAACCCCACAGTTTGCAGTAGCTTCACAGATCAGGTCACAAGCCAATGTTTCACTTGGCTATTAGGGTCACATCCATCCCAGAAAATAGATTTCCATATGATTTCTAGTATTAATGGAGAAGGGAGCAATTCCCTGAATTTTGGGACATCAATATCATAAAAATCCATGTATGTAATTAATCTGTTACAATTAGAGCTGAGTAAATAATGGATTTTTTGGTCTGGTTTTTCTTCCAAAATGGGGCAGTATATATATAAAATAAATTAAATAATCTCATTCAATTTCAATAGAAACGAAATTTTCTTCTAAACTCAGAAAAATTGTTTTGAATCCAACAAAATTTTCCAGTAGACTCAGAATTAAATATTTTAGATTTTCTAGTCAATTTGATTCTTTGAGTGTTTTCTACCATTTGTGTTCTGTTTGTTTCTGTCAAACTTGAAAACACTAAGTTGTTTCAAAATGAAGAATTAAAATATATCAACTTGGGGGTGGGGAGATCAATTTTTTTTCCTAGTGACATTTCTCTGCCCAAAAAAATTTGCCTGGCTCTAGTTACAATCCTGACTGGTATTAGCATCCTATGTATTTGGTTTATTTGAAGGTCTAAGCTTTAAAATGTTACAGTATACTAATTCAGGCAGACTCCTGATAAAGACCCCAGGGAATCTTTGGAATAAACACCAACTAGTATAAGACAGATGCAGCAGTTGAACTGAACATACGATCCAAATGTGCTATTTTACAATACACTTCCTGTTACATTATATCTGAAGTTACAAGGATCCAGGACTATCCTTTTTCCAACTTTACTCATGTCATGGGGCACAATCTCTTATTCCTGCATCCATTCTACTATTTCTTTATTTATACACACACACACACATATATACACACACACACATATACGGAAAAGTTTCTGGATTAATACAAAGTATTCCTGGTACTAAATGAAAGCTGTCTATAGTCAACTATTGTTGCTCCTGCATTAGACCATTAAAACCAAAACCATATCTTATTTTATCATTCAAATCAAGGAAATTTAAAAATTAACATACAGTAAAAGATGAGATGTTAATTGTCCATGGCAAGCTATTATATTACAAGCAGGTTAAAGCAAGCAGCTGGCTACACATATATTGTGAAAAACAATATACAAATTTAGCACCCAGTCACCTTGCTAAATGAATTGGATATAATCCAAAAGGATTTCTAGGGATCAGGCTCTATTTTCAAGCCCAGACTGGGGCTACTGGGATCAGAGCGCTGCTCACTCTACCTACTCAGACTGAGCAGAGTTAACAGAAAGTTGGTGAATGGCAGAGACTCTGAAAAGGGGAGCTGCCAGGCTTGCAACCCGCACTAAGGACAAGCCCACTAGGCAAATTTCTACATCCACAGATGCCCAGGCCAGGCCAGAATATTTATAAATCCATAGCACTGCACAAAGCCAGTTACTGTATACAATTATCTGCATAGAAGGCAGAGTGGTGAGTGGATTGTGCTGACTGGTACTTAGTCACCACCAGCTCCGCTGAAGACCAGTCCAAACACCCCATAACCCCTCTGTTCACACAAGCACTCCCATACTGGCTCCACTCCTGAGCCTCCTTGGGGAAAGAGGGAAGAGACCAATAGCTCTGCTCCTCCTTTTAGGAAAGGAGAAAATGCAACCATTTCCTACAATGTTAGGAATCGATCCACAAAGTGAAACCAGCAACCCACTGGGTTGTTTTGTTTTTTTTAATGTCTCTGTTTTGTCCAAAAGTACCCTTACAGACAGCCTTTCCCATTCTAGGATTTTGTTTTGTCAACATTTTAATTAACGGGGGGAAAGGAGTCTGTTCTGCCTCTGGATTTTGACAATGACCAAAGTTTTCAAAGATGGGTGCCTAAATTTAAGCACCTAACCCTGGAAGTCAACAGAAATCTTTGTATTAAGTTCAGTGGGAATTGGACCCAGTCCCCAAAGTAAGTGGCCTGATTTTCAGAGGTGTTGAGCAGTCAGGACTCCCATTCTGAAGCAAGAGAGAACTGGGAATATTCAGCACCCATGAAAATGAAACCACTTAATTGCTTATCTGATTGCTGAACAGGGCTCATCTACACACATGGGGTAATGCCCTCTACAGGGATGTCATTTCTAAAGTGCACTGACGAGTTACACATTAATTGGTCCACGTAGATCCTGCTGGTGCATTTTAACACAGTGCTGTTTTAATCAGTACTACGTTAGAGCGCACTAGGGAACCTTTAGTGTGCACCAGGGATCATGTAGACAAGCCTGAGTTTGAAAATATTGGCCTACTCTATTCTGTTACCCATACTGGTGAAGAAAAACCTACCCCACATGAACTCAACAGGAGATGAGGAAGTTTTCAAAAGCATGTTTATGGGAAGTTTAAAGTGTCAATGTTAAAACGATTACAAGAATAATGTCCATGTTTTCTTACTGTTCAAAGATTTAAAGCAATGAAACGTCATTAATACAGTACTCTAAATTAGTTCCAACCAAATCAAGCTCAGAGGCCCTTGGCATTCATATCCAAACAAAGCTATTCATATAAACCTAACATACGCTTTAGCAGATTTTAAGTTTCATATTTTATCAGAAATCGTAATTAATACTTACGTGTTTGTTTCTATACTGAGAAAATTGAGAGAGGCCAAAAACTGTTGCTATGGCACCTCCTCCAATGAGAACAGTTCCTTTTACTGCCTTACGAAATGCCATTTTTTACTCTATAAAAAAGAAAAGAGTAAAATTAATATGTTTCACCCATGTTAGAATTTAGACTGTCTAGAATAAAGCACTAATTACAATTAGAATTGGTGCTGAGCATATAATATTTGGGGATAACAATATATTAGATTAATGATTTTGGTTGTAATATCAGTACAGAAAGTCGGGAAGAAGATAGGAGCAAAAATCCTTGGGAAGTGTGTGTGTTAGAGGAAAATAAGTGAGGAAAGTGTATAGAAATATTTAAATGTACTTACTAATTTACACACCTAGTACCTATCTCAACTGTAGGCAAGTACTTATGAGCAGAAGCAGCTGCTTTTGCCATAAAACATCCTAAGCACAACTAAAACTTCCCACTACTACTGGTTGACAGGTAAACTCCAGCCCAGAACTAGCCACTGAGTACGCTTTGCAAACAAATTCACCTTTTTTTTCCCTTTTTGCAAAGACCACCACTAGCTATCCTTCCTCATTGTCCAGCTCCTTTTTACAACCCCATTTGCCCAACAGGATTGCACTCTAATCTGCCACCCGGGGCATAAATGAGGGCAAGGAGGCAGAGCCGGGGACCTCCTCTGCCATAGGCTATCACAAATTCATGGTCTCTCCAGACTCTCCGACATGGAAAGAGGGAGGAGAGGGGACCTGGAGATGGGGAAGGTGGCTTCCTCCTCGGACTGCAGCCCCTGGGACTCTCCTGGACCCAGCTTCCTGCTTTCCAGAACCCAAGGCCGCCATCTCCTCATGCTGCCTCTTCCACTTCCAGGCTCACTCCAGAAAGGGATACGGCAGCTCAATGAGGACATGGAAAGTAACCTTCTTAGGAAAATTCTGATTGCACCCCCCGATTGCCACCCAAGAATGATAGGCAAGAAGAATAGTGGCCTAACGGACAATGAATGCTTGTTATATCTAGCCATGCTGCAGAGAGGGGTCACTAATGGTCAACAAACCACCAAGGGGAGGCAGTGATAAAGGCAACAGACAAGACACAATAGTTCAAAAAGAAGTGAAGAAGGGTAGATTTGAAGTGCAGGACTCCACCTCCTAGCTGTTGAGACAGAAGACTAGGACTGTGTGTCAGACATTCTTAGAGAACAAATGTTTGAATGCAGGACTGTCTCTAAATCCTAAATAGGCGTAGCCTATCCATTTTTCCTCAGGACCAGCAGAGCATCACTCACAAAAGAAAAAATATGGGCTGAGTGAGAATGGAGCAGTAACTAGAAGTCAGTCAAAGTTGTTTGGATAGGAAAGTGTTCTTTGTCCATGCCCTACATGAATGGAACTGACTCCATAGTGAGATTTGGAATAGTAAAAGTTTAAAGCTTTGTATGAAGTCACAATTTTCTGCCCTTTTAGGAAACTCGGCAGGGTATAATGAATGACACGATATTATAATCTAGTAAATCTTTTCCTTCTCCAACTACGATAGATCTTATGATCTCAATGTCTGTTCTCTTAAACTGAGTATATGTAATTGCTTTTGATAATGACAACTTTCTTGTCAAGCACCTGCAGAAATAATCCTGAGTGACAGAGGACTCTGATTTGTATAATCCTGTAAATATGATTAGACTAGACATCTAAAAATATACTGTACATCTCCATTTACATGTTTGTTTATTTCCTATCTAGCCATCTGCTAGACCAGGGGTCAGCAACCTTTTAGAAGTGGTGTGCCGAGTCTTCAGTTATTCACTTTAATTTAAGGTTTTGCGTGCCAATAATACATTTTAACATTTTTAGAAGGTCTCTCTCTCTAAGTCTATATATTGTATAACTAAACTATTGTTGTATGTAAACAAGGTATTCAAAATGTTTAAGAAGCTTCATTTAAAATTAAATTAAAATGCTGATCTTATGCCGCTGACACGCTCAGCCCGTTGCCGGTCTGGGGTTCCGTTCACCTAGGGCAGCAGCAGGCTGAGCGGGGCCTGCAGCCGGGACCCCAGCTGGCAAGGGGCAGGATCCAGAACCCCAGACCAGCAGTGGGCTGAGCGGGGCCAGCAGCCAGGACCCCAGACTGGGAGTGGGCTGAGCAGCTCAGCCCACTGTCTGTCTAGGGTTCCGTCCACCGGCTCCTGCCAGCCAGGGCCCCGGTTGCCGGCCCCCGTCAGCTCACTGCCGGCCTGGGATCCCAGCCCTGCCCACATAGAGTGGGTACCTACCTTCTCCCTGGTTCTAGCCATTCTCTTCCTCTCTCTGCACTGAGATGAGGGTGGGAGTGTGCTGAGAACAGGGCTGAGAGTGAAGGAGAAGGCTGGGGGTTGGGGTGCAGGGTCTGGCCAGGAGCTAGAATGAGGGAGGGGGCTCAGGGTTGGGGCAGGAGGTTTGGGTGTGGAGCGCTTACCTGGGCAGCTCCCGTTTGGTGCTAGGGGTGCAGTTGGGAATGGGGGGGTGCAGGAGCTCCCATTTGGTGCTCAGGGTGGGAGTAGGGATGTGGGGGGTGCAAGAGTCAAGGTATAGGGTGTGGGGGTATGTGTGGGGGGTGCAGGAGTCAGGGCACGGGGTTGGGGGGGTACAGGGGTCAGGGCATGGGGTTGGAGGTGTGTGAGGCGGTTCAGGGGTCAGGGCAGAGGGCTGGGGATGTGGGCTGGGGTCGTGGGGGTGCTCCCAGCCCCCTGCCCTGAGCGGCTCACAGCAGGGAGCTGGAGGGGATATGCCCTGATTCCACCCCCCTTCCCTAAGGTCCCCGGAGCAGAGAGAGAGGCGCTGCGGCTCCGCTTTTATGTCTCCCCCACTTTCACCTCTCCCCCTCCGTAGCAAGGGCTGTCAGCTGATTGGCCACAGGGAGAGAGAGGAGGGGCAGGAACGCCGTACTGTGAGGGAAGAGGCAGGGGGAGGGGGAAGCTTGCCTGCCCTGCAAGGAGAGCACGGTGGGTGGAAAAGAGCAGGCCGGGCCTGGCAGGATTTTTAGTAGCATGCTGCTGTCTGCCTGCGTCCAGCAGGCAGCAGCGTACCATTAAAAATTGGCTCATGTGCCGTGTTTGGCAAGCGTGTCATAGCTTGCCGACCCCTGTGCTAGACATAGTTACTTCAGTCTCTTCAATAGTATGGGAGAAGGACATGGTACAGATGTTTTAAAGACATGTTGAATAAGGTCACTCAGTTCCAAATCACCATGCCTCCTAGTTCAACTTGACAGGGAGGGATAGCTCAGTGGTTTGAGCATTGGCCAGCTAAACCCAGGGTTGTGAGTTCCATCCTTGAGGCAGCCACTTAGGGATCTGGGGCAAAAATTGGGGATTGGTCCTGCTTTGAGCAGGGGGTTGGACTAGATGACCTTCTGATGTCCCTTCCAACCCTGATATTCTATGATATATTGAACTGAGAACTAATGGTCAGAAAGCCATTTTTAAACAAGCATTGGTCTTTGTGTGTGTTCTAATGATAACAAACATCATCTAGATACATATTGTAAACAAGAATATCATTCTCTCAACAGTATAAAGGAACATGGAAAGAAAAACTGCAAATCTAAGATTAGAAGCAAAAAAGTTAAATTATTTGCCTGTTCCCTCCAAGGTGGGCCTATATGGATGGGACTCTCAGGAGTTCAGAAGAAAAGTCACCAACAAGGCTGGGTTTCATATCTTGGTGTCTGGGCTCCTCTGCAGTGCACATATTTATAGAGGTTTGACTTTATAATAAAGGTTGGGTCCCTGTAAAAGCACTTACTGAAAATCAGGCCTCTTTACGGTGTCTCAAGTTAGGCACCTGAAAACTGAGACACCCAAAAATCATTAGATGCTTTTAAAAAAAAACAAAAACCACCTCTTAGTCCAAATTATTTACTGACTGCATGTCAAATTAGTTACAGTCAGCTTCCCTGACCCTACCTCAACAATAGCATGATGCATTTCATTCTGCATTTAGGATGAAACAATACAGAAACAATTTTGATAAAAATCACATAGCCACTTCTTTCTACTTAACACGTCAGAGGGAAAGGCTATGCAGTAGACAGCTCCAGGAACATTTTCCAGAAATGCTCTTGAAAGGGTTAAAACAACCCTCAAGAGCACTGCTCAGAACTTCGGTCCCAATAATCTGGGAGTCCAATTTGGCCACTGCTGTCACAAAGTCTGCGATATCTTAGTCCAGTTCTGGGGACACACCTATAGGTTATGTTTTCCCAGCAGAGTTAACTCAAGAGAGTATCTGTACTCCAATTACTTCGAGGTAGCCTAGTCTGAGTAAGAGGGATCATGCTGTGAAGTAACTGTTAAGCTGCTGCATCCACACTGTGACTTCTGGACCATATCCCATGGTTCTTTGCAATGCACTAAGATGAGCTACTTTAGGAATTATTTCCCAGTGAACTGCAGGAGAACTTGTCCGTCCTTTCTGGGCACATGGTAAGAAATGTGGGAAGGCATTGGAGGAGTACCAGCACTCAAGCAGAACTAGCATCCACACTGCAGAAAAGTCATGTTAGCAACTGACAAGTTGTGCTAACTTGAACTGTAGCCTGTATCCCTTGATAGGCCAAGCAACTTGAGTTAGAAGCACCACCACACCCAAAGGTCTGTGTGTGGACAGAACTCAAGTTACAAAAAACACTTGAGATATAGTGAAGATAAACTCAGATTCCATAAGAGTAGTACACATCAGTGGTAGCATACATCCATGCCAAAGCATCAGGTCTTTATGACATGCATCCACTAGTAATAGTCTAACTCATAACATTGTGTCAGTGTGAGAAACAGCAAGAGGATAAGTCACTAGATCCATCCATGTACTGAAAGAATGAAAGAAAAAGGCAAGCAGAATACTCTTGGATGACTCAAGTATATTACCTCATGTGAACAGCTCCTGCCAATAAGGTTTATCAATCAGTTTTGCAACATTTGTGGCAGAGGCAAGGGGAAAAGTAAGTAAGTGAGTTCATCTGTATTGAAATACATGCCAAGGCATGCCTCCTGACTTGATAGATTAAGAATTTCCTGAACCACAGCCTCGAAATAAATGACTTCTCTCATAAGGATGGACAGAAAAGCAGCAGATTTGCTTTTAAAAACTTCCATCAGTGATGTTGCCAACCTCTTTAGTGCAATTAGTCTATCACTTGTTCTTTCATTAAATTCACATGTACTCCCTCAATGTGGCCACGTAAAGAGCAGCCCATCTTTCTCTTTCACCACAATGCAGGAGAGGAGGCATAGAAAACAGTAAAAGAAACATCTTAGAGGAAAAGTAAGTTGTTTTGTTAACTAGAAAGAAAAGTAGGGTGCAGAGGTGTTGCACTAATGCTCAGATGCTATGGAGATAGATAATATAGACACCACAAAAACCTGCTGAAATCTTGAAGCTAGTAACCTCTAAAAGGTTCTGCCATGCATTCAAATCACCTCATTTTCTCCAATCTTAACTACCCAATTAAACAAAAGAAGTCCTTGAAATCCTTACTTGTGTATCACTGAAGTACAATTGCCTTCACTACCAGACACACCACCTTACTGGATTTGCTATTTTCAGTTATGGTTTTGGTAAACCCAATATCTTAGTTCATAGTGGTTTCAAAATGTGACTGCTGCAGAGAAGTGCAGGAATTTTGGAACGTTTTATGATGGAAAGGAAGAGAAACAATCAACATAAGTAAAACATCCAATACTCAAAAAGAATTAAGGTGCCCAACTAGAAAAATTATATTGCCATCGTCAACATATCTTTTGTTTGTAGGGAATTACGAAAACGGAGAATTCAGCTTCAGTGAATGTATAACCATTATCAAAGCAGTCCATGTACTACTACTCCTACTGTAAACTTTCTTCAATAGCCAGAATAATTAAGCATTCCGTTTGTAAACTAGTAGTCCCACGTTAATCTGGAAGCAGTTTCACACATTTGATGCAGCAGGAGTGAAATCACTTCAGAAAACATAATGAATCTCTAACTTGTAGATGCTTGTTCTGGGAACACAATATGTTCTAGAATCCAAGTGAATTTAAAAAAGAACAAATTAGCATCTTCCAACACCAGGCAAAAATCAGCCTACATTGTCTGAGAATGAACTGACCATAAAGAGAATAAATGGAAGCAATTCCTTATGCTGTTGTTATATGGTTTATATTTTTATGTAATTGAACACATTTTATAAAATGTGATTTATTTCTAAATCATGAAACCTATATTTTTCCCATTCATATATATTCAAGTAGTGTATATCAAGGATCGACAATTTACTTGAGAATTCAGCTCAGTGCAGTAGTTTATGGTAAATAAACAGTAGCTAGCTACCAGTATCACCCTACAAGATCCTTAGCATCCCCAATACCCACTGCTTCGAATGAGCTGAAAGCATGCTGTGGCTTACAGAATCAGACATCTACATCTTTAGAGGAAAAAGCACAGAAAACTAGACAATGCAAATCTTACTTTTTAAAAATGATACATTTGCACTAACAAAAGTATTCCACTTAAGGTAGTTATATCACATCGCTACACAAAGTACTAGGGAAAACTTTGCTTATGGTTTCCCCAGAGCAGAGGGCGTCAACTTCACCAGCAGGCAAAATACACCAAGGGTGAAATCCTGACCCCACTGAAGTCAATGGCAAGACTCCCACTGACTTCAATAAGGCCAAGACTACACCCAAAGAGTGCATACAGAATATAACGTGGAAGAAAGAGAAAAGCAGTTTGGAAACAGAAGTGAAATGGAACCTATGTCAGACATTTAAATATACTGGCTATCTAAACAGAGTCAACCTTTCACAAGTGTAAATGGTAAACTTCAGAATATTAGTCCATGAGAATTCAGTAGTTTTAGTTATGAAAATAGTGCCTTATGCATGGTCTTCCTGTAATAATGTCCCTTCTAGCATGTAAGTGAACTCTTTTTATAGATACTGAACAGCCTTGTTTGTTTAAATTGGAATTGTCGTGAAGTTAATTGAGAACAAAAGTTGTTTAAAAAGTTGATTTATATTAATTAGTTTTTAACTGTAAGCTGAAAATGGAACCCCCTTAAGAAGGTAACATGCAGAATAAGAAAATGTGTCATTTATCAAGATCATTTTGAAACAAAGATTGTGCACATATTTGAACTGACATTCTGCACACCATTTTCATTCAATAGAATTAAGGTAGAGAAATTTGAGCTGGAACACTAACGAACATGCTGACAAAAATCGTAATGCTCATTTCCACATCTATGTGCTAGTCAATTTAAAAAACAGTGATTTCCAAGGCAACTTTACCCATTATATTATTTATCAGCGGTTTCTAAACTTGAGAACCATAATCTTAAAGAAGCACATTCTATTAGGGCATTTTAACAAATATTTTCCCACTATTTTCAGAAAAGTCTAGTTTTTCTAGGTTGATAGCAATAACTTACCTATTGGTTTTGTTCAACTGACCTTTACATTTTCTTCATTATGGATTAAATAATCCTTTGTGCATCAGCCTAGAGCTAAAATTTTTCCTCATCACACAGAAAGTGTCTGATACATGTGAAGAAAAAAAAAATCACAAAGTTCTCTATCAGTATTTTCTTTTTTCTATGCTAGTTTTCTGCGGCTTGTGTCTGCAAAAATGCTACATAAAAATAAAGAAACAAAATCAGACTCAATTAACTGTTCAGATACACACCTACACACAAAAGTCACAACAAACAGCCAGACAAATCCAGCTACTATTTAAAATGTAAAAACTAAGGGGATGAGACAGTCATACTGTTAATACCTCTACAAACATTATTTCTTTCCTGCCCTTACCCAGCATATGCTTAAATCAGGAATGTTGTAGGTGCTATGGGAATCACTGGGTCGCTAGCATTGCTCCTTTGTGAATAGCAGCATACTGACCAAGATCTGGAACCACCACACTGGTATGGCTCTGGCCCAAGCACCCTCTCCCATCAGCTTCCTGACACCACCACCAGAACCACCACCACCACGATAATAGTGGCTTAGTGCACCAAAGTACCTAGTGCTGATCCTGGAGCACTGGCATCTCAACACAGCTCCTTACTGCAGATTCTTGAATGCACTGAACGGCCAGATTTTGTGAGAATTATCACATGCTATCCAATAAAGCAAATTTCACTCATCTATTATTTTACCAAAAAAAAATGCATCTTCACGTATTTAAGAGAATGAATTTTACCACTGATTTATGAAGAAACAGTCCTGCAAAAACAGTATACACCCAAATCTGAAAGATTGTGAAGCCTTTTCTAGTATCACCATCAACACCTTCATACAACTTGCTCCATAACTATTTAGTTCTTAAGTTAAAAGCTTATATGTATTTGGAAAAAGGATGATTTTAAATGCTAATAAAGGACCACCTTAATTGCTGCAGATACACATTATATGTAAAACCACACTGAAGCATCCAATTATGATTTTTTGCTTGATATAAAACAGTGGTTTTCAACCTCTGGGGATACACAGGCTATGTGGAAGATTTCCAGAGGGATCTGCACCTCCAGTTTTTTAGGGGTCTGCAAATGAAAAACGGTCGAAAACCACTGCTACAGAACTACTGGTGTGAGAAATTTACACTTTGTATATATGTATGCTTCTTAAAGATATCTTGATATCTCAAACTAGGCTGCCAATGAAAGACTACCTTTTACTTTCATGGCAATTAAACTCTTTTGTATCAACACCCCTAAATCACAGTGCAGATTACCAATTTACATGTAATTAGGGACCAGATAGCAGGTGTGAAAAATTGGGACGGGGGGGCGGTAATAGGAGCCTATATAAGAAAGAGCCCCAAATATCAGGACTGTTCCTATCATATCGGGACATCTGGTCACCCTACATGTAATACTTCAGGGAACAGAATACTCCTAGAAGACCAACTACTGAAATAGACTGTATGGGCTTCTCCTCACTGCTAAAAATGCTGTTTTTAAAAAAAACCTTGGGGTAACCAACATGCATGAGTTTTCCTGAGTTAAAAGACACAGTGAAGACCAGGCACTTCTGTTTTTACTGTAAGGTATATTCATGGAGGTCAACCTTATACCCTCAACCTGGAGCGGACCTCTGCAACTTTATCTCATGGTAAAACAAAAATGCCTGATCTTCACTGTGTTTTTCTTTTTTTCCTCAGGATCACCCCAATGTCTGAAAAGGAAGGGGGGGAGGGGAAGCATTTTTTACTCCTGAGAAAGAAAGGCAAGCCGTGTGTGTGTGTAACAGGAACAGAAATTGTTTAACAAACTATGATCTTAGCATGATGCCCTGTCATTAGCAATCGGCCAAAGGAAGTAACAATGCCCTATAAACACCAACTGAAAGCAGAGTGGTCTATATAAGGGTGCACACACAGACACAGTAAACAGTGTTTTAAAGTAAGGACTATCATGGGCCCAGATAGGGGCAGATGACCCAAGAGGCATGACATGAGAATTACAAGCATTTATTGAAATCAGAAAAATAAACTAGGCATTGCAAAGAATCATCTGACAGTAGATGATGTATAAAGTTTTGTACACTTTTCTAGCATATACATATTAAAAAGACATCTATTGCAAGTTCTGAGAGAAAATTTTATTCCTCTCCAAGTTTGAGATAGTTAAAAAAGTTATTGACGGCACAAACAGTCTATCTGTATTAATTTTAAAGGACTACAAAAATAAATCAGTTACTATACAAGGCACACATTGCAAAATGGACATAAAGTTAGGCAGTCAGACAGGTTTATTCCACTATATTCCAAATATTTCAAACAGTTAATAGCATGAGCATGAACCTGGAGTGCTGTAATTTGACTAAAGACTTGAAATCATAAACCGCCACTAAGCGTCTTGTTCTTAATCTCTTATCCAAATGCAAATTATACCTGCATAACAGAACCACCCTAAGATCTATGATCTTGATCCAAAGTCCAATGTGGTCAATGGAAGTCTTTCCATTGACTTCTACAGGGCTTGGATCGTGCTTAAAGAATAACCGAGGAGCACTGAAATTCTTCAGAGCCAGGCTGTAACTAGTTATTTGTATTATGGTACACATAGTTCAATCTGTCACACAAAGGGTTAAGCAAAACATGCAGAATGTACAGCATCCTGCTGAGGGAACTAGTTTAGGATCAATAAAAATGCACAGGGACAATAATTCAAACTTACAGCTACTGGTAGAGCTCCAAATATATACATATATATTAACATTTACAAGGAAATAAAAAAACAAAACAAATGAACATAAAAGGGAAAATATATTCAGGTTATTTAGCATAGAGGACAAATTTATATTTTTAACATTCAACTTCCAAAAATAAGGAGGTGAAATAATGTAACTTTTTCCAACAGAAAATAAAGTAAACCAAAATACTTATTAACCTTTCAGCAGTGCAAAAGATACCAGCTGAAGCTGAATTCCACTTTTGATTCTTCTTTAACATACTACACTGAAAAATTAAAGATGTCCCTCTCTGCGATGTAGACATCTCATTTAATAAGGCTAGCATCTTCCCAAGTGGTTCAAAATGTATAAGATATCACAAAGCCCTCTGAAACAGCATGAGAAACTGTGTTCTGCTACCAGTAATAATAATACCACCTCTCTCTTCTACAGTGCTTTTCAATATATAGATCTCAAAGCGTTTTACAAAGGAGGTCAGTATCATTATCTCTATTTTACAGATGGGGAAACTGAGGCATAGAAAGCCTGCCTACGGTCACTGAGTAGACTAGTGGCAGAGCCAGGAACAGAACCCACATCTCCTAAGTCCTCTACTCTATCCATCAGGCAATACTGCCAAGACAACTGGGGATGGAAAGTTCTTGTTTTGCCTTCACTTTCAAGGAGCACTACGACAAGTAGCTTCAGAACAAAATAAGATATATCAGATTTATTTTAATTTGTGTCTTTGGGTCGGAGGCGCCCTCTTTCATGCACATATGTACTTCAAAATGCAAAGACAGATCCAAAATACATAGGGGAAAGTTGTCAAACTAATTAACTACCATTGTTTACTAGCCTTGTACACAAAAAGCCAATCAAAAACAAAACACAAATACAAGTTTTCTACATTTTCTTTCATTGACTTCAAACTTCTTCAGGGTTTAAGTAAGCAAGTCCTTAATGAATGCATTGTTAACAGGGATGATTCTTCCAAGTGAATCCTTAAACCATGTGATAAAAACCAGACTGAATGCAAAGAGAAGAGAATCTTTCTTCCCTATCTCAGGATCTATTTGCAACCAAAACTCCCTCCCGTTTTATTTGTGCCTTTCCCCATACCTCAGCCACAACAAAGCTACTGGAGCTCCTTTAATGGATGAGTTCAAGCCCTGCTATTCTTAGCCACTTGAACAGCTACACATGAATGAAGGGGAAGGAGTTAAGTGAGCTAAGCAGTGGCCTCAGCTCTGCTCAGCAAAACCACAGCAGGTCTGCTGTCCAGAAAAGAGGCTACACACCATGTCCACAACAACTTCAGCAACATGAGACAAGGCCAGCCTCTTGAACTCGGCCTCAGTTCTAATCCAGCTCATTCTTTCTCCAGCCAGTTAGGGCAGTATCTGGTAGTCCAGAGCCGTGGTTCTCAACCAGGGGCACGTGCACCACTGTGGGTACTCAACTCATCTAGATCAGTATTTCTCAAACTGTGGGACTGCAGTCCCCAAGGGGGTCCACAGGATGGGTTTAGGGGGGTGGCAAGCAGGGCTTCAGCCCTGAGCAACAGGACTTGGGCTTCAAACAAGGCTCACCAATTAAAAACAGACTCAATTATCACACTGACATATAAGTACAAAATTTACATTCCAATTAATTTATTTTATAATTATATGGTAAAAATGAGAAAGTACCATAATTTTTCAGTAATAGTGTGCTGTGACACTTATGTCTGATTTTTGTAAGCAAGACGTTTTTAAGTGAGGTGAAACTTGGGGTATGCAAGACAAATCAGACTCCTGAAAGGGGGACAGCAGTCTGAGAAGGTTGAGAATTACTGATCTAGAGGCAGTGAAGGACTCAGGCTAGATCTGGCCATGCAACTGGCTAAAGCACTGAGCAGGGACTGAGCTAAGGCCCTTACTCAAATTTGACTCTAGCCACCCAGCTGCACTGTAGAATGTTTGTGCCCAGCAAGCATTGCACAGGCCACTTCAATACTGCATGATCCCCATGAGAGTGCAGCCAATTTAACACTCAGTAGTTAGTAAAATCTAGCTCCACGGTGTTTAGTGTCTAGATTCCGCCTTTGTCTTTCTTCTGTGCCAACATTTTCCATCTTCCCTTATCGAATAAATAATTCTGGTCTACAAGGGTCAAATTCTGTCCTCAGCTAAGAATAAGAAGCCCCCTTTGAAGTGACTGGCAGCTGGGGAGACTTCAAGACAGTAATTAGTTTCTAGTAAATGTACACGAGTTCAGGAGATGATACCACTAGCATAAAGGTTTTTATTTTAGGTCGTGAGAGGATTTGAGGTCACATCCACAACTAACAGGACACCAGGACTTCGATCCTTAGGTTCAAACTGCTTAGTAGCTCGAGCACTTGCTCTTCAGAAAATAAGATAGAAGAAGACTCTACTTAAGTAGAAGTCCAGAGACTTCAGGCTAACAGATGGATAAAGTAAACAGTAAAGCTTGGTAGTAAGTGTGAAATGCTCTATACACTGCCATCAGACAGTGTTTGAGATGTAAAACCCATGAAGAGACGTAATCCAATCTGTGATGTTTTGTATTGAAGAACTATATGAGGCTATTACCATGGAATCAGGTTGCCTTGCATTCCATTTTAAATCAGCATAACTAATAAAAAGTGACAGGTTTCAGAGTAACAGCCGTGTTAGTCTGTATTCGCAAAAAGAAAAGGAGTACTTGTGGCACCTTAGAGACTAACCAATTTAAAATAAATTAAAAAATAAAATAAAATAAAAAGTGAGTCTCCCAAATAGATGACTCAAAAATAGACACAATCCATGTAGACTGTTGTGATAATGATTGTTACTATAAATTGTCATTGGTTTTAATAGCTGTGCCTATTTTTTAATATTGTTTTCATTTCCTTTAAAGAAATGTTCAAGTGAATTTAAAATGGTGAGGAATTCCAGACTGATGTCCCTATAGACTGATCAGACAGACAGTGTAAGCTTTCTCACACTGCCCTGCCAACATGCTTCTGCCCTGACCTGGAGTTACTACCCCAGGTTCCCTGCCTATTCAGTCTTTAGCCTTTCCAATGAGACCGCATTACTATGGTGCCAGTTGTGATGGTGGACAGGCAGGAGTGAGACAATCAACCTATGACTGTTTTGTCTAATTTAATAGAAGTTTAATGAAGTATTATCATGACTCAAGGGTAATCCTACATATTAACGGCTGTTTGCAGTCATCCCCGTGAAGGAAATACCCAGCAAGTAAAAAGGGGGGTTAAAAAATAATCTATTAAATGTGATAAGAATCACATGTGATAAGAATCAAATGAATCGATAAGAAAAAATGTTTATCAAAAAAGTTGATCAAAACATTATTTTACATTTAAAACTAACTGATTTATTAAACAAAGGAACTATTATCTGTAGTTAATAAACTTAACTGATTATTTCTGGTCACCATGTCATTCAAGATTTTAGAACCAGTAGATTTTCATCATCTCACACCTGGTTTTTATTCATAGATTGGAAGATGAAAACAAACTTTCCTACTTTTTTGAGGGGGGAGAGAGGATTCTTAACTTGAATGAATGAGTCAGTTAACTGAATTAGTTGAATAAACTGTAGTGAAGAAAATATTCTCTCTACAATTGCTGTCAAAAGCTAGCTTAGCACTTCATACTCTAGTTCCAAGTGCTTACCGAGTGCCTTCCACCAGGTCAGTGGTTTGACTCTCTTTAAAACTTGGCAGCAAATATGTACTACTAAATTATTTTTTGCATTTAATTTAAATTTTAATAAATAACTAATAGTTAAATAACTATTTAAAATAACTATTTTAATTAGATTTGAAATGACAACCTATTAAATAATTTTTAATAAAGCTGCATTTGATTTCAATCTAAAAATCTCATTTTTTATTTTTTTTATCCACCCTGATTACTATGATCCTAACACTTACCCTTTAGCATCAGCCATTTTTTCCAGCCAAATAAACATTGTAGGAGGAAGTTGAGAGATACAAAAATTGTCTTGTTTATTCCAAAACTGGACATAGATCTGCACAACTAAACAGACACCACCCTTTCAGTAATTTCACAAGAAGTAATTTAGGCATGTCAGGGGAGGATTTCAATTTTCTAAATTAGTTCCTCATCTGTAAAGCTGATGAGCACCTGCAACTCCCATCCAAGTGAGTGGGAGCTGCAGGTGTTCAACATCTTTTGGAATCAGACCCTTAATTAGCACATATGGGCTCAGTTTATGAAGCTAACACTAGTCTGATAGCAACATGTATAGCAAGATAATTTTCTAACAGGGCAAAAACAAATCAGGATGTAAGCATATGTACTCTGTTTGGATAGGCACCCAGTAAATAAACTACAATTAAAGGTGTTCACTGAAGTTATTAACATTAGCCTACACTTTCTAGGTGGATGATCACTGGACATTTTGAAACTGCACTGAGAAAAGTAAGTGTTTTGTGTGGTGATGTTTTTTAAAATCAAACCAGTTAAACTGGATTAGGAATTGACTACCTTAGGGACATCAATACACATTTTCAAGCCACCCCTTTTGTTGCTTTATTGTAAAATTTTAGCTAAATGTAACTAGTTAACTTGAAAATAATTTTTTTGGTGTGAAATAATGCCTTTTGGTATTTTGGAAAAAAAACAATTATTTGCAGGGATTCAAGTGAGATCTGAGGTGCACTCTTCATTGCTGTGAACTGAGGGCAGAAGCCATGCAGTGACTTTTTTTCCTTTTTAATTGAAAGGGGGTTGCACTTGGACACTAGGGAGGGAAGCAGCTTGACATTCAGCTTTGAAAGAAAAGCCTGAGACTTTTTAAAGGCAAAATTACAAACATTTCCCTCCTCACTCCACATCCCCCACGAGTAAGACCTGAAGTAGTGGGAGGGATTATTTCGCATCAATGTTGGGCTCTTTTTTGTAAGTTCAGAATATTTCTCAGTCTAAAACAATATCTTCTTTTAAATGTTAAATTCACTAAAATGAATACAAAATGTTAATTTATTTTTACTGTTATGTAGATTTTCTATAACTTATTTTCCTGGGCTCATCCTTCATTCTGCTGAAATCTGTTCCGTCTTCCTCTTTGACAGCATGTTTTTCCCCCCTTTTCTCTGATCTGCCTCACCATTAGTTTTTTTTTTTTTTTTCAATCTTTCATCTAATGTTTGTTTTATTTCCCTCCCTTCCCATGTTACCTTTTCACTCTCTTCATTAAATTGTTCCCCATAAACCTGAAAATGTAGCAGGGGTTGGGGGTCAACAACTTGTGTCCAGTTATTCAGGGCTATACAATGCATGATTGTCATAAGAGCCCAATCCTGCATTTGTATTACATGAATGGTCCCACCAATGTCACACCCCGATGGTCCCCTCCCTCAAGGGGTCCCCTGGGGAAGGCAGATCAGCATTGTATATTGCTAACGCTGTTGCAAGCATCACAAAGCATTTTGGGGAGGGTCAAAGGTGTGAGTGAAGAGTGAAAGATTCTTTTGCAAGCTGCAAGAGGCCAAAGGGGGAAGGAGAAAGAGAGCAGAGAATGGATCAACTCAACACTGCAGCTAGCAAGCTCAGTCCAACGATAAGAAGTCCCTAAATGAAGCACCAAGGAGCCCAGGAATTAAAACCCTCCTGAGAGCTGGAGCAACTTGGAGATCACCATGGACCTGGATGATCTGTAAACACAGGACAGAACTCCCGTTCACCCTTCCCCCTCTTTTTCTTACGTTACACCCAGGCCTGGCCAGCCTCATGTAGTGCGTGTGAGAGTATGAAAGTGGGTTAGGGCTTGGGGCACCAACACTTTCTTCCTTCCTCTAAGTGATGTGGGGAACCCCCCACCCAGAACTCTCCACTGTTATATTATTTTATCAATAAAGCTTTAAAATTTAGACACTTGCTGTGTTATGTCATCTCCTCCCTTAACGATCCTGTGGCCTCAGCCTGATCACCTGACGCCTCACGCAGATTGGTAACAGAAATCTGTCACACCAACTTCAATGGCACACCCATGTGCGTAAGGACTAGTTACATAAGAAAATATAGTAAGATCTATTAGTATAGATGAGTTTAGACTAGAAGACCTATCTTTTTAAGGAAAAGAGAAAGTAGACAAAAGCTCAGGAAGAGGCAAAACAAGAATCTCTGGAAACCTGCCTACCAGCATTCAAATAACCACCACAACAAGCCATACAGATAAAAGTAAATAGCAAATTGTTGTTTGAGTTGCATGAAAACCCTTGCTTTGAAACAGCCAAGAAAGACATTTACATTTGAAAATAGGAACCAACTTTCTAAGCTGATATTGAAAACAGTGGTATTCTTCAACTATACTTATGAGAGAGATTTTAGAGGGTAGAAACCAGAATAGCAAAGAACTGTTGTCTGAGTGGAAATTAGATAAAATTTACCTAATGTTTTCATATAGGAAACTGATCTACCAAAAGATGGCTTACCTTGGTCTCCTCTACCCCTAAAATTTTCCAGCTCCCTTCTAATCCCATCAGCTTGCCTTGCCTTCCCTTCCCTCCCTACCATTCTCTCCCCTGGTCACAGACACAGAAGTCTCATCAGCTCTCCTCCTCTAACCTCTCCACCAGCCTAGTGATCCCATCCCACCTCCTGTTCTCCCTCACACTCATTCTCATCACTTGCCATGCAAAGCTCCTTAATCATTTACTCTTCTCTGGTTCTTCCCTTCCTAACACAAACATGTTTTAGTCTATCCCATCTTAACAAAAAGCCAAAAAAATAAACAAAACAAAAAACTTGATTCTGCATGACTCCCCAGCTACCTTCCCATCTCCCTTTCATCCCAAAGCCCCTTTCGACAACTGCAGTTTGGAGTCCCTCTCCCCCAGTTCCATTCTAGATTCTCTACTAACTGGTTTCCTCACCTTGCTGTCAACTGAAACTGCTCCTTCCAAAACCTCTAATTACCTCTTTTTAGCTAAATCTCCAACCCAGTACTCCATTCTCCTTCACCCATCAGCCACCTTTGACACAGTCAACCATATCCTTCTTGAAATCTTGTCCTCCTTTGGCCTCTATGACTCTGTCCTCTCCCGGTTCTCCTCCCACCTCACCAATTTCTCCTTCAGCATGTCCTTCAGAGGATCTTAATCTCCCTCCCTCCCCCGCTCCCCATTTTTTGTCTGGATTCCACAGGGCTCTATTCAGGACACCTTTCTTTACTCCCACTACACTTTATCTCTGAGTAATCTCATCCATAAACCAATTCAACAACATCTGCATGCTGACAACACACAGCTCTCTCTCTCCATACCAGACTGGTTGTCTTCTGTCCAAACTAAATTTTCAGCACATCTTTCTAACATCTCCTCATGGATGTCTAGCTGTCAGCTCACACTCAGCATGACTAAACCAGATCTCTATCTTCCCGTCTCCCAATCCCTTCCGAACACCAACATCCTGCCTGTCACTCAGCCCCATAACCTAGACATTATCTTCTACTCAGACCTCTCTCTAAGTCTTCACACCCCGGCTATATATAACTCTCTCACATTCTTTCTGTATAACATCTCTAAAATATGGCCTTTCCTATCCATCCGCACATCTAAAACTCTCATCAGGTCACATTTCTACAACATCCTTTTCTCTGGCCCTGACAAATGCAACCTTGCTCTGCTCACATCTTTTCATAATGCAGCTGCAAAGATTA
Source organism: Lepidochelys kempii (assembly GCF_965140285.1). Lineage (NCBI taxonomy): Eukaryota > Metazoa > Chordata > Testudines > Cheloniidae > Lepidochelys > Lepidochelys kempii. Next base: position 30,789,646 of record NC_136390.1, on the reverse strand, counting down.
TTTTTCTAGCCCGCCACTTGACCACATGATCCCTCTCTTTGCATCCCTCCAGCAGCTCTCATCTCTATCCCAAACATAAGCAACTTATTTTCACTTTCAAGGCCCTTCACAGCCTATCCCCTCCCTGCCTATCACCTCTCATTCAGTATCAAGAGCTAGGCGATTGGCGTGCCTATAGCCCAGTGGTTCTGGCCGCCACTTCCACAGCTCCCATTGGCCTGGAGCAGCGAACCGCAGCCACTGGGAGCCACGATCAGCCGAACCTGTGGATGTGGCAGGTAAACAAACCGGCCGGCCCGCCACGGGCTTTCCCTGCACAAGCAGCGGAACAAACTTGGGAACCACTGCTATAGCCTATCGTGCTATTGTCTTACTGTTTCCTTGTATTCCCTCAACAGTCTCTATAGGTATCTGTTGTCTCGTCTTATACTTAAATTGTAAAGTCTTTGAGACAGGGACTGTCTTTTTGTTTTGTGTTTGTACAATATGTAGCACAAGGAGCCCTAGTCATAAGTCAAGGCCCCAAGGTGCTATGATAACACAAACAAACAATTAATGATAGATTGATCCTGAAGACACATTAGTGGTTAGCCTTCCATGGAGCATTCAGTACATTAATTTTCAGGACACTAATTCAGAATGCTAACAAAGCAATGCAGCATATCATTATTATATAAATGGGAACATTTTTAACATTTTTATAGAAATTGTACAGTAATAATCCAAAACACAGAATTCTGTACCATTACAGTAGTACTCAAAAAATAGATTTTTCATTTATATATATTATATAAAGACAGGAATTTACTATTAAAGACATAATAGTTTAGATGACACTAAGTTATTAGGAGGGCCTACTTCAAGAATCATAAAAGTAACTACTGTGCTTACACATGTACGAATATATATGCAGCAACTGGAGCTTATCTGAATTTTAATCTGATATGAAGATAAAATGTACAAGGGAATGCATGAAAATATAGAAACAAGGACATAGACACTTGACTGTGTCCTTAACTGTCAAACCTAGATATCACACACTAAGTAAAAGTTAACTAATCTTCAGTCATTGCCCCTTACTGCTGAACATTTATGATAATATATTACCTTTTCCATAAACCACTGAGATATAGCACAGCTCTGTTTGGCTAATATTATAATAGTATAATAAAAATATACTATTGCCATTGAATATACTATATGCCGAATCTGTTCCTTAATTAGGATGTAGAAACATGCCCCATTTTGGCATGGCACATTCATTGTCCTGCCTGTGTTATCCTCCTGGTCTTCCACTGCTCTGCCCAGCCTCCAACTCTTTCCCAAGTGAGGTGACACAGCCCTCCACGCTAGACCACACAACAGCTCCACTCCTTCTCAAGTCCAAAATGCAGCTGCAAAGATCTAAACACAGCATCTACCCAAAAAAGTCCAGTACAAGAATTCCACCCGCTGAAATCCACAATATACATGAAAAAATAAAATAAAAACTCATCCCTTTACCTGGAAAGGGCCCTGTTAAGAGCAGTCTTCCCAGTTCTTAGCCCCAGCCAACCTTCTCTCCTCACAGAAAGGGCTCAAAGTCTATTCTCCCTCCCACTAAGACAGCACCTGAGCTGGGTTCTCCCTTTTTAACTCCTCCCTCAAAGAATGACACCAGCTTCAGATGCCACAGCATGGGGATGATTTGGCCTCTATTAGCCTAACGAACCCTTGTTGCCTAATATGATATTTGTACACCCCATCATCACATGTTGTCATACAAATGAATATGTAGCTCTCCAGGTACTGCACCTACTGTTTTAGGATTTATCTAGAATTGGGAAATTTGCACCAGTGTGACTACATCAGTGTACAGGTTTCAGAGTAGCAGCCCAAATAATGTAGATAAACTCCATGAGTGCATGCCCCATCTTACATTGGTGCTGTATAGCTACATTGGTGCAAAAAAGCCCTGCATAGAAAGAGCCTGTGATGGAGTGTTCACCCACACCAGTCTTTAAGGGGTTAAGGTATGCTAGATGGGCCAATTAACCACATAGGTTGCCCCTGGAGGGGAGCCAAGGATCAATAAGGCTTAATTAAGGATGAAGCTTACCTGGGCAGAAACAGGCCGGGATTCAATAAAACTAAGAAGCAGAGAACAGAAGGGACTTGCAGGGGGCATAGGGGCTAATTTCATAGGTGCTACGGGGCTAGAGCACCCACCAGCAGTCAAGCTCCCCGCCCCAGCTCACCTCCACCTCCTCCCCTGAGCATGCAGCGTCCCTGCTTCTCCTCCCAGCACCTACCACTGTGAAACAGCTGTTTTGCAGCATAACAAGCTGTGGGTAGGGGGGAGGAGTGGGAACGCAGTGCGCTCAGGGGAGGAGGCAGAGAAGAGGCAGGGCTGGGGCGGGGACTTTGGGGAAGGGGTTGGAATAGGGGCAGGGTAGGGGTGGAGTCAGGGAGGCAGGAGACGTCAAGCACCCACCTGCACCAGGAAAAGTTGGCACCTATGGCAGGGGGAAATAGTCAACAGGAGGGATGTTGGTTAGAGATTACAGGGTTGGAGAAGTAGCTACAGAGCAGAGGAATCTCTGACAGGTAGTAAACCAGAGGTGTGAGAGGACAGAGAGAGGAAGTAAAACAGAGCTCCGAGAAGTAGCAGCTAAGTCTAGAAGTAGATCATAGTTGCAGAGCATAGGATCTCTGGGCTAGAACCTGTAACAGAGGGAAGATCTAAGTTTCCCTACCAGAAAAGTGGCACAGCCTTGGATGTAGAACAGAGAATTGACTGGAACAGCAGAGGGACAGCTTACCTAGAAAGACACTAATGGCCATCCCTCCCATCCCATGAAGTGGAGAATTAAAGTGACCTGGATGGAGGGAGAAGTAACAAAAAAGATTACTACCAAGAGTCCTAGAAGGTGATATTAAAACAATGGGCTGAGCAACTGCTGGAAGGGACGTCTGATCAGTGGTGAGCTAATCCCCAGATAAGCCATGAGTCAGTGCAGGAAGTAGTGAACCCTGCTACAAAGTCTTATGTACATGCAGAGCAAACATCAGAGAATGTAGCTCTCCCACTCAGCTAGCTAATGTTGTATTATTTGAATCGTTAGAAAACTGGGGCAAATGTGGCAGTATTAGGTCCATAAATGTGCAATGTTTCAAATATAACCTCAGTGGGGAAAAAATCCTCCTGCAATGTAAGTTTTTAAAAAATTAAATAATACATTCATTTTTGTGGTTTAAAATTAATCCTCATCTACACATTCACTGACATCAGAAGCAGAATTAGACAAGCATTTTCGCCCCGACAATAAACTTTTATGTACAAATGAGTCTTTTGAAGGCAAAAAAAACTTGGTCATTGAAAATTGCATAATGAATATACTTGGTTATATAATTATGGATGATGCAACTTGAGGCCATTTTTGAAAATATGAACCATGAGCCAAATCTTTAGTTAGTGTAAACTGGTAATTTAAGCCAGTGGAATTATGTTTACACCCATTGAGGATCTGGCTAGTCTCTTCATAGCTATATAAATAATCTGACAATGTTGAAGAATTCAAGGATCTAATAGCATAAAAATGACTTATAAATAAAGAAAATTATAGTTATAATCAGCTTTGTCACTCTCGGTGAGCAGAAGAGATTTTTTAAAGAGTGAAACAAAATTAAAACGGTTGTATTAAAATGTGACTGAGATACTGTTTATCGGGTAAGTTGTCTTCTTCCTCTTTCTTGCCATTTCCCTATCTGGAGTCAGCAACTTGTATAGCCTTCTTCCAAAACTCATGCTTGTATGCCTGGCTGTTATACAATTTGTCTCCCTAAGGTCCATTGATATCTGGTCAAAGTTCTGAGACTTTAGCCTTCCCCTTAGTCATCTTCCATCTACGATCACTACCAATATAACCCCTGGGTCTCCACTAGATATGCCCATACTAACGTAGCCTCACCTCTCTCAATTTGTCTTCAGTCAAGACAACCCACATTAGGTCCCCCACAACCTCATTTTGTTTCCTATCACAGAGTGTCCAACCATTTGACCATCTCAACATCTTCATTTCCGTGTTGGAGAGCACACTCATTTCTCTTCTTGTGGCGGGGCAAGTCTCTGTTCTATACATATAGGATTGGTCAAGTTACAGTTTTAAACACTCTTCCCTTTTAACTTTATTGGCATCTTTTTATCACAGAGACATCTCCTGCCATTTGTACCAACCAGAGTGGTACAATGCTGGGCATTACTCAGGAGGGTACCATATTCAGCAACCATTGATCCTAGGTATTTAAATTCACTTATCTGATAAGTGCTATCTATAATACTACCAATCAGTACTCAGAAGATGGGCCTAACTAGCCTAAGATGACAAACCATATAGCCCCTGTGACAATCAGCTAAGTAGAATCTATACATATTCACACCTGGGATCATGGAATGAAAGACCCAGCAAAATGCACAGAGCCCATGAAAGTAACACAGTTACAATTCCAGTGGAAAGTCAAAGTCTGAATTTCCTGACCTCAGACAATTTAAATCTCAAATCTGTTGCATTCATTATTTTAACATACACAAAATTAATATATAGCATCAATGATACCTCTTATATGTTCAAGAATTGTCCTAGGATGGACCACATCTAAATAGAGGGACTATCTCGTGGACAAACTCTCCTGCCATTTGCAATCAAACACCTCCCCTTTCATTTATAATCACATAACTGTCTTGTAGCAACTACAGTGATCATTACGCGGGAAAGTAATATTAGGAAAGTATTTAATATAGTTCAGCTGTTTTTTAAAGTGACTTCGTAGCTGGAAATAAGGAAAGCCAGCACAATATGACCAGCCAGCTTTCTGAAGACTGCCAGCAACTATTTTCAAACTTTGATCCAAAGAGTGTGTGTATGCGTATATATGTGTTGAGGGGGGAGAGAGAGGGAGAATATAAGAAAAGCATCTGTGATAAATATGGGTAAGAATCACAAAGTAGAATGAGTCTGAGACCAGTGTCACTACTGCAATTATATTTGTACAAGAGGTATCCACGGCTTGACAATTTCAGTCACCAGAGACAAGGAAACTCTCCCTCATAAATTAGGAACCATAAGAATTAAGATTCTATATAAAAATAACCTGCCCCTTATGGTCATGAAGATGAATTTCCAAATGTAACAGTGTTGTCTGAGTCTACAAACAGAACTCCAGTGCCCTGCTACTTATTCAGTGCTTTTTCAAACAGCATTAGTGTGAAATTGGTATGAGGATATTGAGTAGAAGCAGTGCAAATGCCTAGTCTTGTCAATTTCATTCTGTTGCTGCTTAAGAAATCTCTAAGCAGCAGCAGTAGGCACTGGAGTTGAAAAACAACAACAAAAAACAGGACAGAGGATGGAGAAAAGGCAGCTGCTAGGGGAAAAGAAACAGAATTATTTTTGCCCCAACAGTGGAGAACAGTGAGAGTCCAAAGACAGAGACAGATCCTACTTCTTATCAGCAGCCCGGGGTACAGGGCTAGCTTCAAGTTTATCTTTAGTATCATCCTCTACGTAGGTTTAGTCCTAAGGAAGGTAGATCTGATAAATTTTTCAAGCCTTGGGAAATAGCTCATATAATTGAGGGTGTGTCCTAATGGCCTTCACACAAGACACTTCCCTAGCAGCAAGTGGCTGGATAGAAGAGAGAAAAGCTCAAGGAACTCCACCTGGTCATTAACTATACAGAAATACCCAACTCAAAAGATTTTATTCCATAAAAATCTTTTTTAAAACTCAAATTAAAAGTAATTCCCTTTATTTTCAAAAGTTCAGCAATGTTACCATGAATATGGTATTCTGTGGCCAGTATCCATCTTCCTAGAAGTTAGATTTGTATGGTATCCAATAGGAAAGCAAGACTCAATCAATGTTCCGCTATGTTTATTAGTTTGTTATAGAACATTTACTTTTTTGTCAATTAGAATTTTCAAAAAAAAAGGTGCAATATATAACAGACATTTTCAGTAGTGACATCAACTATAGTAGAATGCTTCATTAGCAGAAAAGTTTACCAAACAGATTCCACAATGTTTAGGGAATTGTCTGAAATGTCACTATATAAAACAAGAGCTTCAAAATACTAATAAATACTCAGTGTACTTAACTACTGGATGAGGTGATGCAAAAAAAGAGGTAGCTACAAGGCACCTTACACAAGTTTGTAATGTATCATCAATTTTTAAAATTTAAATGTAAATACTTTCAACTCTTAAGTAACAACTGGAGTTTCTGTTACAGAACACATTCCACTGTGAAATCCCTGTTTAATCGTGTGATCTGAAAGGATGAGTATCCCCAAGAAATTTATAATAATCTGTTGGGGTTGTAAAAATGAGAACTTTTGCAAGTATGGGTAAATGTATAAGGATGGTTTATATAACTTTGAGTGATTACACTTAGTTTCATAACAAGTATATTACCCTGTTCATGGTTTGTTTTTAAAACCACTGAGCAACACTTTGCAGTGTTTCTCCCTCCCTCCCTGGATCCACAACTGTAAATATAAACTTACATCAGAATTAAATGCTGAAGCAAAAAACGTCACTTGCCGCCTACAAAAGTTTTGACAAGTCCATTACAATTTTATCTACGAAGCAAGAGGCAACGCAATCCATCGGAGTTATGACACAACAAAATTTAGTAACTGAGTCCTGAAGAAGTTGCCTGGCCGTAGTTTGCACAAGTTAAACCCTTCCTGCCCCTCATGCATAAAAATGCCTTTTGATGATGACAGCTCAGAAAGGAAATGTTTTCACCCTAGCTGTGCTCTTATTTGATTCTGCCAAATAACAAGAAGGTGAGGTGGAGTAGTTCCTGCAGCCCAGCCAGGGCAGCAGCTGCTTGACAATATCAATTGTGCTGCCAAGCCTTGTTTTATTATTTTACATGTACATATAATATTAAATTATTTATCAGATTACTTACCAGTGTTCCGATGAGTGCCCTCTCAAAAAAGCTCTGCCAGCCCACTATATTTAAATGGAGTGAGGTGGTATGCTTCAATTTTTCTCCCCCAGTATCCCTCTATATTATATTACTGACATGAAGTCAACTTAAAGCAAAGCAGCTTTTAAAAAAATAGCACGGACACTTACAAAGAGGGAATTTGCTGGCAAGGAGCCTAGTCAGGCTGTTGCTCCCTGAAACACGAGGAACTGCCCCGTAATACTAGCCGATGCTTCCAGCAAGGTTTTTACCGCCTAGGATGGAAGAGAAGGTGGATGCAGCGGGGCTGATGCAGCTTCCAGCCAGCAGCCTCGGTACCTGAGCGCTCAGCAGCGGCTCACGGGCTTTCTAGGTACCAGGAAGCGCGGAAGTCCACGGGGGTCGGGCCGGGGCCGCCGGCTTAACTGGCGTCTCCTTCGCCCAATGGAACGGCGAGGCGCGGGCAGGCGGCGGAGAGGATGAGCTCCTTGCAGCGCTCTGGCGCTGGGCCCGGGCTTGCAAGGAGCACGGCGCAGCCTGTGCTGACAGGCTGCCGGTGCCCTGCACCGTGCCCGGAGGAGCTAACGCCACCGAGTGCAGGATGGAGCCGTTACCCCTTGCACTATGGCCTCAGCACTCACTAGTGAATCCCCCTTAACACCCCCCATTAGGCCCAGACGCAACCTGATTCTGTGACTATTTATACCTCCCCCGTCGGCCTGTCTTTGTCCGCGCACTGCCTGGAGCTGTTGCCTAAAGGAAGCGACTCTTCCCCGAGCAGGGAGGGTAGGCTCCCCACTCGGCCCTGTGCAGCACTGGCCCGCGCTGCTCCGGGATGCAGGAATCCGTGCATCTCCCTTACCGTGCTTCTTGCTGCTTCCCAGAAGCTGCTTTCCCTGCTGTACTTGCCCGTCCAGCCCCTAGTTCAACACGCTTCCAGGCAGCACGAGGCGTGTCTTCTGGTAACCAGACGCTGAGAAGTAACCTCCTCCTGCTGCTGCTGGAAGGAGCGGCGAGGGGAACAGCGCAGAGCTGTCCCTGCTCTGGCACTGGCCGCGGCTGCTGCTGCGGGCGGGGGGCGGGTGCGCGCGCTCTGATCCCCCCCGACCTCCTGCCCTGGACCAGGGTCTCTGGCCACAGTGGCCAGTCCTGCTCCCCCACCTTGCGCTGTTTTGTTGGCTCGTCGCTGCTTTTGTCCCCTTGATGCAATTTGGATTTGCTGCCTCCCCCTTTGGGGCGGGGGGGGGGGGGGCGCATGCCTTGACGCCCCTTCTCTCCCCTCTCTCTGCTCTCATATGCCCAAGAAGATCCCCACCCCCCTTCTTGGCAACTGAGGGCCTCCTCTCACCGTTTGTTTCCCCTCTGCCCACCCGTGTCTGCCCCTTCCTGAACACTTCTTTCCCCTCCTCCACCTCCCATGTTTGCCTTGAGCTCTTCTCTCTAGCCATCCCCATGCGGCCGGGAGGGGCAGGTCACTAATATTCCCCTGGTTCCCCTGGTTCTTTTGTTTGGACCCTCCTGCCTCCTAGGAAGGAGGGCGGGCTATCGTTTTTGTTAACTGCCCCCATTTTTCTCCCACCACTGTGGCAAGCCCCCACCCTCCCCTATAAGGCTTCTGCCCCTTTGGCCCAGATGAGTCAGAGGCTGAGGGGGAAAGGGGATTCCATGGTCAACACTGTTGTCCTCTCCACTCCATGTCATCAGCCTTCCCTTCAAGGACAAAGTTTCCACTGTCAGCGCTTTCTTTTCTTCTAAGGGCAAAGGCAAGGGCCTACCAGAAAGAAGTCTTGATCACAGCCACCCCATCTACGGGGGTTGGGGTTGCGTCTATCACCGCCACCTCCAGATTTTCCACCCACTCCATAAGTCCAGGAGTACACAGTCCTAGGACCATGTGGCTGCAGGGTTACCATCTGCCAGAGCCACTAATTACCAATTACCAATTTTTTCTCTGCCTAGAGCAACTGATGCCCCTTTCTCAACCTTGACAGGAGGACCAGGTTCTGGCTTTCTGTTCCTGGTGGTCACCTAATTCTCGGTGTGGGCATTGTAGGCGGAAGGCAAAGCCAAAGCACGAGTCTCAGACAAGTGACTCTCTACAGTTTGCAGCAAGCCTCCCACTCACCATTCAGAGACGATGTTGTAGCTGCCTCTGAAATGCTGCCCCCTAGGACAGTCCAACAGATGGAAATGGCTGAGGAGGTAGCAGAAGGGGACAAAGTTGCTGTCTTCCTTTCTTTGGAGTCCTTGGTGAAATAGGCCTTGGGTGAGATCCCCCCGCCTTTAACACCATTCCCACCAGTTGGTGCCAAGGTCAAATTCTCCTCAGTAATTTATAGGGGGAACTCTGTGGACTTAGAGGCCATCTTTGAGGATATTGAGGCCCTGGGCTGACCCTAGTCATCCCATTGTAGTGCTTCCTCTTCTCCCAGTCCTTGACCCTGATTCTGCCCCTGGCCTAGACTCTGGCCCAGTGCTTGACAGTAGTAGCCTCTTCGCTGTCATGACCAGTTTGGTGGGTAACAGAGCTTGGTGGCCAAACTTTGGGCCTTCTGGGATGCCATTAGATGGAGCAGCTTGTCCCTGAGCTCCTTTGAAACTGCTCAGGGACTCTGAGCCTGCCAAGGGGAATGTCAAAACCAAGTCAGTGGGTGCTGAGTCCATTGTGGCACTGCCAGTCCCTGGTGTTAAACTCCTAGACTCCAGCCACAAAGATGGGTTGGAGTTCCTTGTTGATACCTTTACCAAGATTGCTGTGGTATTGTTGATCCCATCGTTGATCTAGGGGTGTTGACTAACCTCCCATATTCAACAGCCCTGGGGTAGTCCTCTCATTCTGCAGGGGACAGTCACCAGGAGGCTATATTTGTTTTTCTCCTTCTCCCATTCCCTCTGTAGCTGCTTTGCTCTCTCTGTCTCTAACACCTATGTTGAGGGACAGGTTGGCCTATGTGGTATAGGTAGTGCCAGGCCAAGCTGTTGTCACTGTGGAGAAGGGAGTTGTCCCCACAGGCAGAGCAAAAGTGATGAAAGTCTGACAGAGGATGACTGTGAGTCAGTGAGCTTAATTGAGTCCACAGACTCCTTTGCCTGTGCTGTTCCACAGGAGGACTTATACCCCATTTCCTGGAGCAGGTGCATAGCTTGACGATGCTTGCTTTCCAGGAATTTTGGAGTTTCCACTGCTTCCTCAGTTCTGTGAGGGCCCTATTGTAGGAAGCAAGGGAATGGGAGTGGTACTCAACATAGTACCAGGGGGCCCATTGCTTCCACGATTCCCTGTTCACCTATGAAGCAGAGCACAGTGCAGTCCCCACTGTTGCAGGAGGTGCTAGATACTCTCCTACTTTTGGATGGGGGAATTTTCTATGATAATCATGCAGAAGACTCACAGCACTGTGCCTGCCCAGTCCACTTGGTTGTTGGAATGTGGGAAGGAGGGAGAATAGTGTGCACTTCAGTCACCTCACCAGGTTATCTGGCAGGGTAGCTTCCCTGTTTCTCCTGGACCTATCGTCCAAAGAGCTGAGGGTCACCAAGATTGTGCTGAGTCATCTGCTGCACTTCCAGGAGCATACAGTGGGCGGGATTTGAGGACATCTATGCCCCCATAAGCCAAAATTAGTGTATTTATATCAGCAAGCATCTATCGTGTTTAGCTATCTTTGATCCTTTTGAGTGTCTAGTCCAAGAGAGGGATTTTAACATCAACTTTGAATTGTGGGGCTATATGAAGAGTGAGAGGTACTAGGTCACCACTGACATCTTCATTTTGGCCCATGAAGGAGCACTTACAAAGACCACAGTGTGGTAAGCCAGCTGTAGGATACTGCCACTCTGTCATAGTGGGCTTCATAGACCCCTCACAGGAGTTCTGGCTGGCCTGGCAAGGACAGAAGGGTGGTTTTACCATGGAGAGAAGGAGATGGTGGGATACATGCACAGTTCTCTTGCTGCCACTACAGTAAGGGGACCAGTTTGTGGAAGGATGCAGCACTGGGATAGGAAATGATAGAGTTGGAGAGGTGCCTGGTCACCAACACCAATGATCCATCCCTCTGCAGACTGGAGAAATGCAGGAAGTTTATGGCCCTTGGTGACCACCATGCCTGTGATACATTCATTCATATGGTCATGTGCCAAAGTGCTTCAGAGAATAGATCATGCCTTACAGAAGAGGAGGGTTTCCAAAAACTTTCTCTGCCTCCTGGCAGAGGATGGCATTCCCTTTTATAGATCCAGAGGTGACTGGGAAAGAGAAAGGGCTTTTTACACTGATCTGTTCCCTCTGGATCTGACAAATGATTAAACTTGCGAGGTCCTTTGGGATGAACTTCCAAGCGTCAGCACAGGTGACTAGGTCCAACTGGAGCTTCCTCTCACTCTGTCTGAGCTGTTGAAAGTCCTCCATAGGATACTCTCCAATAAATGTCCAGGTATTGATGGACTGACCCGTTAGTGTTCTGAGATGTCCTCATTCCAGACATTCTCCGTGTCTCAACCCGAATCCGTAGGGAGTGGAGCACTCCCCTTTCATGCAGATGGGCAGTGTTAGCTCTTCTGCCAAAGAAAGGGGATCTCAGTGATGTGAGGAATTGGTGCCCAGTATCACTATGCTGCACAACCTGAGCAGGCTACATACCACGCAGCTGGTCTGTCGCTGAGCCTTACCCAGCGAATATCTGCACACATTCCTGCTCCACAAGGTCATAATGAAGACCATCTTACTGTGGCTGAAGGTTGTGCTGGCAGTATTGATCCACCCCAACCAGACCTATGTCGTCTTAGGTCAGAGTATTTTTGATAACTCATTTCTGGTCTGGGCTGTGCTACATCTGGTATGTGTGGAGTGGTCTTCTGGCCAGGGAAAGGGTATCCCATGGAAACTCTGCTGGTGTTCAGATTTGGTCTCTGCACTGAGGGGTTCTTTCAGGTGCTGCGCAGCTCTGTGAAGTCTTGGGTCAACCTCAACAGGGACCTGACCTAACTTGTCATCATCCAGGGAGTGTCAGGGCTCTCCTCTGTCCACACAACTTTACACCCTTGCCACTGAGCCCCTCCTCTGTCTCTTCCTTGGCAGATGATCAGGTAGGTGCTTCAGGAGCCAGACTGATAGTGGTAATGTTGGCCTATGCAAACAACATGCCCCTTGTGTCTCAGTACACAGAAAATCTGGTGAGAGTGTATGCCTGCATGTTCATCTACAGAGCGACCTCCTCCAGCAGTGTCATCTGGGTCAAGAGTTTTCCCCTGATGGTTGGGACTGGGTTCCCTCCCACCTATGCTTTGTACTATTCAGTGGGACACACATCCACTACTTTCTCTCATTATCCATATTTCTGTCACTAATCCCTCCCCACTTGTCAATTGGACTGAACTGGAGTCCAGGATATCAAGGCCTGGACTTTTCCAGTCTGCCTCTCAGTGGTAGGACACTGGTGATTAAATAACTGATCCCATCTATACTTTGGCACCAGCACAAAACCCTGAGCTCACTCCTGAGTAATGTGGCTAATACCAGAGGAAAGTCTTGGATTTCTTCTGGCCAGAGAAGCACTGGATCTCCTCAGTTGGTCTCAGCCTCCCTCTGGGAGAGCGTGGAAAGGGCCTGGTATGTGTACAAAGCTCTCTTACATCAACTGACAGGTCTCCCTTGACACCTCTCTGAGCTGCTGGTCTTTTACCAGGACTTGGAAGCTGGTCTATATAACAAGGTCTATTCAGGCTGTCAGGGGCAAGGGCTTCCTTGCCTAACCCCTCATACCCAACCCCTACCTTTGTGTGCAAGTGATGGAGTTCCCCTTAGTGTTCTAAAGTTTGGTCCTGGTTGGCATCACCAGAGTAGGGTCGTTTCTACACTGCAGCTGAGAGTGAGCCTCCCAGCCCAGGTAGACAAACTCTCACTAATGGAGCTCAAGTTAGCATGCTAAAAATAGTAGTGTGGATTTTGTGGCTCGGCTGGAGCTTGGGCTTTCAAGCAGAAAGGGTCAGGAGACTTGAGAACCCAAGATCCAGCCTGAGCCACAGTGTCCAAACTGCTATTATTGCACACTAGCTCAAGCCCCATGAATGCAAGGCTGTCTACATGAGCTGGGAGGCTTGCTCCCAGCTGTAGTGTAGACATACCTATAGAGTTCAGTTGGTGGAACTGGATGGACTGAACTGTGCTTGTCCAGTACGTGGGACTGCTCATCCCTTCATCTCCCACTGTGCTTCTGAAAATGAAGCTTCCCTGTCCCACACCTCTTGCTTATGTTGAGCAAGTCTTGTGAGAGAGTGCTCCCCACCAATCTGTATCCCCTGGCCCTCTGGAGCTTGATGTTAGGCCACTGTCAGGCCTCCAGCACCCTACCCAAGTATGAGATCCAGAAAGTCTGTCTCTGTGCTACACTTTGGGAATATCGATACATACTCATGCTCCTCACTGTATTTACAGCCCTCTAATCCTACCATGATCCCAAGTGTCAGGATCTGCCACCTCTATATAAGAGCTAAGGTCTCTGGTGGGCCAGCCTGTATTCCACTTTGGTTCCACAGTGTGCCAGGGACATCAGTTGGTGGCTCCTGTGTGGAGTGGGGTTGTGAGCACGGCCATGGATTTGATGTGGTTTACAGATTTCCCCTGCTCCCTGAATCTTGCTGTGGGAAGGAAACCCTGGCACACACTTATCTACAGTGCAACAAGTTGCAGCCTCTCTTCTGCTGACACCTCCTCCAAAATGTGTTACTAAAATTTGGCTGCACTTTTTCATACCCCATCCATGATGTCCCTACAAATATTCAGGGTCTCCTCCTCAGCCTCCTCCTGGCACTGGCCCAAATGACCATTTTGCAGGTCTAGGAGGAAGACGAATGGAGGGGCTCTCCCTGTCACTCTGGGGCCTTTCTCTGAGCACTCATTCTAGCATGTATCTGGGCAAAGTTCCTTGGAGGGGGATCCATTCAAAACCTTGATTCCTTCTTAGAGCAGTGGGGATTGTCTGATGTTCCCTTCTGGATCCCTTGTTTTGACCCCCCTTCTTTTCCTGTATTAATTTCTCTAGCTATTTAGCTGAATATTGTGCCCCCCCCTTCTGTTGATGGGGAAACCTCGTTGTTTCTCTGCCCCCTAGGCTGGAGGAGGAGGTGGTGGTGGATGCACTGGAGCCGATGCAGCATCCAGCCAGCACCCCCAATACCTGTGATCTCACAGTACACAGCAGCAGCATATGGGCTTTCCAGATACTAAGAAACGCACAAGACCAAGGGGGCCCGGTCACTGTTGCCTGATTAACAGGCATCTCGTTCACCCAATATAATGGGAAAGCCCAAGTAAGAGGAGGACGGGCGCTTGGCTCCAGTTTGCAGGAAGCACTGCCTGACCCTTGCAAACTGGCTGCTGCTGCCCTGCACTGTGCCTGGGAGGAGCTGAAGCCATTCAGTGCAGAATGCCTGCCAGCGCCGATGCTAATCTTTAGCTCTTGCAGTGGGGGTCTTTTCACTAGGTGAAGTCCACTTAAAATCCCATGCTAGACTCAGAGGCAACCAGATTCTGTGGCTATTTATATACACCCAAGCTCCCTGTCAGCCTGTCTTTGTCCATGCACAGCCTAGATATGTTACTTAAGGGAACTGGGATCTGAGAGGGCAGGATTGCCCAAAAGACCATGCATTTTACTGACCCCTGCTTTCTTGGGATGAAGGGAGCAGTGATTGCCCCTTACCACATTTCTTGGCTGCGTCCCAAGAGCTACTTTCCTTGCTGTACTTCCCTGTTCAATGCCTAGTCAACGTGCTTTCTGTGCAGGACAAGTCATGTCGTCTACCAGGCACAGAAAAATAAACTGCTGCTGCAAATCGATGATAGGGCCCATCTCCTGCCCTCACATACTGTCCTTAGGGCATGCTCCAGTCTCCTGGCAGCCAGCTAAATGTCAGCAGCAGGTCCCATCTGAGGAGTCCACAGAAATCCAATCCTTCTCCCGTTGCACATAAACATTAGCTCTGATATAACCAGATGAACTAAATTGGAAGCTGAACTAATAATATGTGGCTGTCACATCTCTAGAGATCACTGAAAAGCAGTAAACACTTTCCCCATACTCAGTGTTGGCTTTCAAAAATTTTGCAAAGTAAGTAATAGTCTTTGCTTCCAATTTTGGCAGCCTGAATATCTCAAATAAAATAGAGAGACGGAAATACTTTTTAAAAGGGGGGGAAAGTCATTGGCGTGAGAGTTGGAATTTTTCAATACCCTAGAACATCAAGTTTGAATTCCCTTAGAGCCAGCTCAGCCCTTTGCCCTTCTGGGGTAGATAAACTAGGCACCATGCAGTTTGCTTTGGGGGTGGAGATCCTTCAGATGAGAACTTAACAACCAGGAGCTTGTCTTCTCTGTATGTACAGAGTTAGACCCAAACCAAAAGCCCCGAACTTTACATGGAGGTGAAGGAAGTAAGGCAAACAGTAGGGTTCAAAATCCAAACCTTGATGCGTAATTTACAAATACCCCATGATATTATAATAGGTAAAAACAAAACTCCAAACTGAACATATACATCAAAACTTTGCAGAGGTTGTAAACTGGATCTGAAGTTTGCAGCTTGGTCCATCTCTTGTGGACACTAAAACCCCTAATGTAGTTTTGTATCTTTGTCAGTATCTTTGACTAAAATTCTATCCTCTCACTGTGGTGGAAGGTTGCTGCATTTCAGTGGTGGTGTATGAATGCATATAGTTTGTCAAGTGCTTCTGGGTCATTCAAAATAAAAGGCATTATATAAATCTAAAAGATAATTATGTACATTTTTCCCAAGTGAGCACATTTTGAACTCTGAACCTTCTGTGTTTCATGAACCCTCCAAAACCAACAAAATCATGACTGAGTGGAAAAAAGTAGGGAAAGGGGCAGAGTTGCTCTTCTGAAAAAAAGCAAATCCAACAGTTAGTGAAATCTGTTTAAATTATCACCTTTATTAGGCAATATCCTTGCTAAACAACCCAAATAGCTAGAGCCCTGAAAATCTGCGGATATCCTCTTTATATCCGCGGATATCTAGATGCAGATATCCATAGACCATGCTTGCTGATCGGATGCAGTTACAAATTTTGTGTCTGCACAGGGCTCTACAACTAAGCCCAATGTACAAGGTATAATCCTGCCCCACCTTAATTAGAAAACTTCTGTTGAGCATCCAGTTTTTGTCAAATCCTTTTGGCTGTGCTAAGGACAGGTTCATAAGTTAAAAGGTACAGGACCGAAACAGTATTAAAACAGATTCTTTTCCCAGTTAAACAGAAAATTAGGTGCCCTAAAATATTTTTTTTAAAATCATCCCTTTGAGTATATTGTTTTATTTAATGTCTAGGTTACATTATTATCTCCCAATTCTTCATGCAGTTTGCTGCTTGGGATGTACGTCAGGACCAGAATTTCAAATGGCCCAGAATCAAGTGCTCAGCAGGTATTGGGTTAAGGAAGAGTTCACCTTTTGTCCTTAAACCTTGAGGCAGTTTCTTTTTGTTAGCAAGGGAATACTGAGAAAAGTATTATCAATTCTTGACTATATACCAAAGTTTTATATCATAAGTAGGGCTCGACTTAAATTGCGGAGAAATCACACAATTTTCATGGGTTGGTCATGGCATAAATAGCAAATTTTTGCAGCTCTGTTACACATCCACAAAATTTGCTATTTATGCTATGACCAACCCATGACAAACATGGGATTTCTCTGCAGCATTTCTCAAACTAGGGGCCTGCACCCAAGGGGAGGTTGCAAGCCTATTAGGGGGTCATGGTATTGCTACCCTTACTTCATTGCTGCTGCAGGACGGCATTGCCTTCAGAGCTGGCACCCGGGGCAGCAGCCCCCACTCTCTGCTCTGCCTTCAGAGCTGGGCGGTTGGAGAGCAAATTTCATGAGAGAGACCAGATTTCACGGTCTGAGATGCAAATTTCACAGCTGCAAATTTGGTGGACCCCTAATCATAAGAGCTCCATTCTTGAAGACAATCTGTCCATACTGCTACTGTTTTCTTCAACTAAATTTATTTATTTTTCATTCCATTTTTGAATAATAACAGCAGAGAAGTAGAAATATATAGTGAGGAAAGGTTTCAGAGTAACAGCCGTGTTAGTCTGTATTCGCAAAAAGAAAAGGAGTACTTGCGGCACCTTAGAAGTACTCCTTTTCTTATAGTGAGGAAAATAGCAGCAGAGTCTGAACGCTGAGATTTCTTCAAGAGGGCTCTATTGTAATTACTACCTTCAGAGAACAAAAGTACTTAGTCACAGCTATGATTAAACATTTAGAAATGTGTTTTCCCCCTCTCTGGCTGCTGTTATCAAGTATCACTTGATTATTCAGAAATCCAGTTGAACGGCTTTACACTAGGCACAGGTTGCCAATATATTATCAGGGAGTTCCTGCAAAAATGTTCCCCATTAGAGCGTGATAAACCTTATATTCCAGGGGTGTAAGTGCTTGAGGAGAAGTGGGGAATCCATTCATTTTCCCATTAAAAAAATGCATTTTAATCATAATTAAGGCTTCTTGTTGTCATGTTAAAAAACATGGCTTAGTCAGCAAAAAATGCAAAAGTCACGATTTAGGTTTTAAAAGTGTATAGTCACCGATCTCATTATTTGATGCAGAACACACAAAATAATGTAATGGCCAAGCCCAGGCTCCTAGAATAGGAGCACTTCACCATCTGCAGGAGGCAGGCAGTGGGAATAAGTGGTGTCTGACAGTGCAGTTAGCTCTTGAGCAGTATTTTTATGCAATCTACAGATAAGATGCTTCTGGCAGGGATTATTAATCAATATCTAGAAAAGAGACAACCCCTGCTAGAAGCAGGGGAACTCACCTCAACCTTCCCTTTATTTTGATGTGGAATGTTAACAATGGGCTCGTGAGGGCCTCTCCTAGCTTCCTCTCTAGCACAACACTGAATGGCAGAATTTGCCATGGTCAGATTTGTCAACCTAACGGGGGGTCACATGCAAAAGTGTCATAGTCAAAGCATTGCTAGGTGCTCTAATATCCATTCCTTATTAAGTGGGTTCTAGCCTGTGCCTGCTGGGGGGGAAGATACCAGCAAAAGGAGGACACTCAGGCCTAAGAATAGTAAACTATGCTTTATTGAAGGAAGGAAGAATTTACGCTCCAATCTGCCTGGGGATCCCCTAGGACGCGCAGAGGGGCTGCAGGGGACTCTAGCCGTTCGGGACAGCTGACCAGGTAGGACTCCGCCGGGGGGGGAGTCCTCTGCAGTGATATATTCTCCACGCTTATCTCGGGGTTACATGGGGTCAACAGCTGGCTGCATTCTTATATGTACAATTTATGCTTATTACATAAACTGACTCTTTTACAGGCAAAAATATGCTGAGCTATGCTACAATGTCTTTTGGCAGGATCTGTCGGACAAAGTTCATTGAAACTGCCTGCATCCTCCGCTTACATCCAGTCACATACTGAATCCACCACTTAGCTCCTCGCCAGTCTTCCGCAACCTTGCTCCTATATAGCCCACAAAAGCTTATGCCCAAGTAAATGTGATAGTCTCTAATGTGCCACAAAGACTCATCGTTATTCCTTACTCTGTTACACAAGACAGTCTCTCTATGCATTGCATAAATGCAAATTGCATCTTTCGACAACCAGAAGCTAAAGGTCTCAACAAACTCTCAAGTGCACACTCTCCTGTGAAACCAAGGCACTTTCATGAGCTGAGATCCAATGCAGTCCCTGCCAGAAATACACCCACCCTTCCAATAATTTCAGTAGACATATTGCAAATTTACACTGCTGCAACTGATATCAGAATCTGGCTCTGAAAGTCCAGTGAATGCCCACTCAGCCATTCCTGCCTGCTTACGTGAGTTTTCTGCTTCTCACGTGATGACAATGATAGAGGATCACAGAGTTGTTTTCATCTAATACTTAACAAGGAAATTTATTAGAATAAGGGAGCCATTACTGTCCCTAAAGCTACTCTGTCTCTCTTCCCCAACTTCCTCCTGAAAGACCTTGCCCTTAGAACAGCATCCTGAAAAGCGGTTGCCTAGGGTCCTGCTGATTCATGCACAGTCAGAGCCTGAACTACGAAGCTTGTTAAGGGCGCTAGGACCCAGCAGAAACCAAGGCCAAATTAGGGAAGGAACTGTTTGTTCCTATCACCCTCCTCCTCTTCCTTGTGGTTGCTTCCCCCACCCTGTCTGCAAGGCAGAGAGAGTAGCTCCTCCCTGCCCTGGATATGGCTCAGCTCCTGTATAAACTGAGCAGCTTCAAGGAGCTGGGGGACCAACCTCAGCTTCCTAGAGCAGTGCTGTTCAAGCTCCAGTCCCAAGTATTATGCAAGCAGGGAGAGGGAAGGGAAAAGCCCACCTCAGCAGCAGCACCATCACCACCTCCTCACTCAGGACTAGCAATCAACCCCACTCCACCATCACTCCACATACACACTCTGCAGGTGTACCACTCTGTGCCCCTAGTGCTCACCCACAGCACCCCTTCACACCATCAGCCATCCCCACATCCCCCACCTTGTAAAATCTGCATGTAACAAAATGGCCAAATAGTTGTTTCATGTTCTAAATCCCACAATTCTTTGTACTCAAAAGGGACTGTGGGAGATGATGGGGCACAAGATTTTTTTGGTGCATTTATGGGTTGTGGACCTAAAAGGCACGATCTTAACAACTTCCTGAGTCCCCTGCTGCACGGTTTCCCATTACAGTTTTAAAGAAACAGTACACACAACCTCACACAGCCACAAATTCGGTGATGCTGATGTGCAGGGTGGAATGAGACTGTGGATTTTCCTGCTTCTTCATCCTTGTTATTTTTTATAACATTGCTTCCTTATATCACCACCTTAGAGTAACTGAAACATATTATCTCACATATAATCAAGATAATAAGCATATTCTCTCATTTAATGGCTTCTGTGCCCTGGGGGGTGGAGGAATGAGGGAACAGGCCAGCAATGGGATAAAGCCTGTGCAGCAGTCGTGGAGGCTCAGTAGATACAATAAATAAGGTATAAAACGGGAACATTTTTGCTGTCTCCAGGTGGCTAGCAGCAGCCCAAAAGTCTGGGAATGATAGAAAGTGCCTTGCAGCTCCTTTTTAAAACAAAAAACAAAATAAAAATTAAGATTGGCTTCTAAAAATCTCCCCAAATAAGTGGAAATCTTATTCCAGTTTCTGGAAATTATTATAAATGGTGGTGGCAAATCTTTTAAAAAGTTAAACATAAAAAAGAAGCTTACAAGAAGTGGAGGATGGACAAATGACCAGGGAAGAGTATAAAAATATTGCTCGGGCATGTAGGAATGAAATCAGGAGGGCCAAATCGCACTTGGAGCTGCAGCTAGCAAGAGATGTTAAGAGTAACAAGAAGGGTTTCTTCAGGTATGTTGGCAACAAGAAGAAAGCCAAGGAAAGTGTGGGCCCCTTACTGAATGAGGGAGGCAACCTAGTGACAGAGGATGTGGAAAAAGCTAATGTACTCAATGCTTTTTTTGCCTCTGTCTTCACAAACAAGGTCAGCTCCCAGACTGCTGCGCTGGGCAACACAGCATGGGGAGTAGGTGGCCAGCCCTCTGTGGAGAAAGAAGTGGTTAGGGACTATTTAGAAAAGCTGGACGTGCACAAGTCCATAGGGCCGGATGCGTTGCATCTGAGAGTGCTAAAGGAGTTGGCGGCTGTGATTGCAGAGCCATTGGCCATTATCTTTGAAAACTCATGGCGATCGGGGGAAGTCCCGGACGACTGGAAAAAGGCTAATGTAGTGCCCATCTTTAAAAAAGGGAAGAAGGAGGGTCCTGGGAACTACAGGCCAGTCAGCCTCACCTCAGTCCCCGGAAAAATCATGGAGCAGGTCCTCAAGGAATCAATCCTGAAGCACTTACACGAGAGGAAAGTGATCAGGAACAGTCAGCATGGATTCACCAAGGGAAGGTCATGCCTGACTAATCTCATCGCCTTCTATGATGAGATTACTGGTTCTGTGGATGAAGGGAAAGCAGCGGATGTATTGTTTCTTGACTTTGGCAAAGCTTTTGACACGGTCTCCCACAGTGTTCTTGTCAGCAAGTTAAAGAAGTATGGGCTGGATGAATGCACTATAAGGTGGGTAGAAAGTTGGCTAGATTGTCAGGCTCAACAGGTAGTGATCAATGGCTCCATGTCTAGTTGGCAGCCAGTATCAAGTGGAGTGCCCCAAGGGTCGGTCCTGGGGCCGGTTTTGTTCAATATCTTCATAAATGATCTGGAGGATGGTGTGGATTGCGCTCTCAGCAAATTTGCGGATGATACTAAACTAGGAGGAGTGGTAGATATGGTGGCAGGTAGGGTTAGGATACAGAGGGACCTAGACAATTTGGAGGATTGGGCCTAAAGGAATCTGATGAGGTTCAACAAGGATAAGTGCAGGGTCCTGCACTTAGGACGGAAGAATCCAATGCACCGCTACAGACTAGGGACCGAATGGCTAGGCAGCAGTTCTGCGGAAAAGGACCTAGGGGTGACAGTGGACGAGAAGCTGGATATGAGTCAACAGTGTATCCTTGTTGCCAAGAAAGCCAATGGCATTTTGGGATGTATAAGTAGGGGCATTGCCAGCAGATCGAGGGACGTGATGGTTCCCCTCTATTCGACATTGGTGAGGCCTCATTTGGAGTACTGTGTCCAGTTTGGGGCCCCACACTACAAGAAGGATGTGGAAAAATTGGAGAGAGTCCAGCGAAGGGCAACAAAAATGATTAAGGGTCTGGAACACATGACTTATGAGGAGAGGCTGAGGGAACTGGGATTGTTTAGTCTGCAGAAGAGAAGAATGAGGGGGGATTTGATAGCTGCTTTCAACTACCTGAGAGGTGGTTCCAAAGAGGATGGTTCTAGACTATTCTCAGTGGTAGAAGATGACAGGACAAGGAGTAATGGTCTCAAGTTGCAGTGGGGGAGGTTTAGGTTGGATATTAGGAAAAACTTTTTCACTAGGAGGGTGGTGAAACACTGGAATGCGTTACCTAGGGAGGTGGTGGAATCTCCTTCCTTAGAAGTTTTTAAGGTCAGGCTTGACAAAGCCCTGGCTGGGATGATTTAATTGGGGATTGGTCCTGCTTTGAGCAGGGGGTTGGACTAGATGACCTTCTGAGGTCCCTTCCAACCCTAATATTCTATGATTCTATGATTATGTATGATCAATAAAGCTGGTTGAAATTTTTCGATCGACATTGTTTTTTCACAAAAAATTGGGTTTTCGACTAATTAATTTTTCACAAAAAGCATCTGTTTTCCATGGAAAATTTCATCAAATTTTGAAAGTTTCTTCAAAAAAAGAATGCTTGAAAAATGAAATAGTTTGACAAAAGCTCAAAATATTTAGGATTTTGGACAATATTTTTGGTATGGAAATTTCTGCAAAAAATTGAAAATTTCCATAGAAATTATCAACAAAAACTTTTTTTTCATTTACAGTTTGCAAGACTGTTTCAGGATTTTTTGAATGATTTAAGGATATTTCTTTTCCACTTTTTCATAATTGTAGTTGTGCCACAAAGTAACAATACCTAATGAATATTCTTTTCTTTTTGCCAGAGGGAGAAAGGGAGGACTTGTCAACAGGCTTTTAGGAATCTGTAGTTCTCAATCCACACCCGTGAGAGATTGTCACTGCCTGCCCTGTAACCCTGGGTTCTTTGTCCAAGTTATCCTCTTCATATTATGTATTATATTGCTCTGCTGCTGTAGCTCCCTTGTCTGGACACTCCCAGCCAGCACACAAGCATGCATAGAGTGTCTGTGTGATAAGCAGCCCTGGACCAGCAATTCTGATCCCAGTAACCTGCTTGTTACACCCAGCTATACTCTGGTATCCACCAGCTTTTTGATTACACCTCGCAAGATGATCCCAATACCCCCCAGTCCTGAATTTTCTCAAAATCATGTACTGTGCAACATCCTGCCCTTTCCTGGACCATTCAGAGGAATAATAAGGTTCATTTGCTCCTCTAAAGAGACAAAATGCACAGCTTATCTCTTTAACTGGTGTTCACAATCACTTCAGTTCAGACCCAGCATTGAGTTAGTTGAGATTAAAAGTAAAACAAGTTTATTAACAAAAAGAAATAGGATTTTAAATGAGTTCAAGTACAAAGGATAGAGTTAGAAATGGTTACAAGCAAATAAAAGTGAAAAATGCTTTCTAGAGACTAAGCCTTGACAAAACCACAGTCCTGGTTCAAAGTCAGATACTTACCATACTATCTTCCAGCAAGATGGCTGACCACCCCTCTTGGCAGCATCTCCCACAAAGTCCAAAGTACTCAGTTCCTTTGTCTTGCAAGGTGAAAGATAACTTGGGGTTCTTTGCCCTCCCTTTTATAGTTCAGTGAACATTTGAAATCAATTCTTCTGAAGGTTATTCCCCAAAATAAAATTCATTCAAGCTGTGAGGAAGGATACATGGAGTCTGCTTGTGAAGGAAATTCCATGTTGGTTTCCTCCTGCACTGGTGTTTACTAAAATGCAAATAAATGGCCACTTGAAGAGATTGCTAATCAACTCTCATTACACCTGGCTAGAGACATTGGCCTGTTCTTTGTCTGGGAGAAGCCTGTTTACCCACTGCCCAGACTTGTCTGGCAAACATATTTTAGTTCCATGTTTCCTTCATATTTGTATGGTCCCTTGGGTGTTTACCGTACGCAAGAATATTAATGTTTAGTGTGTTATTAGTTTTCCAATGAAACCTTACATGATACATTAATGAACTGGGGCACACTGAGCTGGACAGGTCAACTGAAACTCACTACCAGATATCAGTGAGTCCCTTTCCCTCTTGCATTGAAAGTGTGCTGCGGTCACCTCTTCAAGTTGTAGCCAAAGAGTGGTGAGTACCAGGGTGGGGCTGTTGTGTTGTAGGAAGGCTGGTGGGGTTAAGGCGCTGAAGCAGGGCTGAAGAGCACACACAGACTCAGGATACTGCATGTTGGTTAGCTGGCTGTTGGTGTCCAGGTTGCGAGCCACAGCAGCCAAGCAGTTAAGGCACCCTGGGCTACAGGGCAGAATCCCTTACTGGTTATGGGTTGCATCCCAGAACATGACAGAAGCCTACTTGTTTTTTCTATAGGGAGACAATAACAGACTAGATTCAATGCCAGCAAACATGCAGGTTTGCTACTTTGTCCCTAAACTTTCTCCAGCAACAGTTCAAGTCATTAGTAAAAAATCTTAGAAAACTTATCTAAAGACACGTCACAGTATAATACATTTAAGAAGTAAACACGAGATTTGAATCCCATGTTGTCCAAGTTATATTCTTCATATTATAGATCAGTTTTCTCTTTAATTAATTAATTAATTAACTTAGGCATTTGGATAATATTTAGACACAAATGCTTTCACAGGAGCCTATACATTCACAAGGAGCTTATGCAGGTTGCTAGCTATGTAATCAATAGCTGTCTACTGAAATAAAATTAGTTCAAATTATCTTATGTTTCTTGTAAATGTTTGTTTAGTAACCTTTTGCATTGCAGAACTATGCAGCTGAAAATAAAGGGAAATGAAGAAATCTGGGAGTTTTCATTTAGCTAAAACTGTACATGTGTTTCTGAGGAGACAAAAAAATTACCAGATATAAATGACCGATAGCATATTAATCTTGCTGATTGTATTTCGTGTTCTCAGCTCTTTTTCAGCAATCTTTTTTGCAATGCCAGCCATCCAGTAGGCTCCTCAGAACATTTAATTAGACTTTTTTTCTACATAAATATTTTCTTTGTATATTAAAATAATTAATTGGGACAGGCCCACTGGGGGTTGAGATGAACTTAAAGGAGGCAGATATGTGTGACCAAGTGACCTTTTCCTGTCCTACAAGTCCCTATGCTCTCACTGTGCTTGAAGGGACACTGTCAAAATAGCTAGGCCTTAAAACTTTAACCCGCATTGACAAGTTGTTCGACATAGTAAGTCTTACCTTAAAGATTACAGCAATTGTTTTGCTTGCTTTGTTTAAACAATCTTTGCTGAAGGCTCTACAATATATATTTATTCTGTCTATGTAGATAGCTATCTTTAAATGCCCACTGTACTCTATGACACGTTAAACACAAATTGATGTGCACTTGCTTTCCTGGGAAAGAAATTAGGTGGTAGGCCAAATTTTCTTCAGTTTCTAGAGAGCATGAATCCATAATACAACTAAGTAATCACTTTACAGGTTTATGATTAGTGTCCACTGTTTTTGGCCCAGTCATATACTTCTATTTCAGTTGGTGATATTCAGATCTGGTGTATTACTTAAATAAAAGGAACAAGAGTACGAACTTTGTTAGTCCTACAAAAGGGCATGGTTTTACATTTGTTTCATAGTTTTATTGTTTCTCAGAATAATAAAGAATTAGTCTTATTCTTAATGCAATATAATACTATTGAGCAAATGCTCAAGAAGGAGTGTGAGTCCAAGCAAACAGTACAAATATGTTTGTAGTCAGAGACAACCTGTGCCTGCTGATAGTGGGAGGCAGAGTCAGGGCAGCCAGCTTCAGCAGTGTTACTGAGCATGCTCAGTCCGTATAAGCATGTTCAGACAAGCCAAACAGCAAATCTGGGGAGGCACATGACCCTGCATGCCCCTCTCCTCCACACACATCACCTCTGTTTGTAGTGTGATCATTTCTTTTTATTCACTCTAGTCTGGTTTACTGTAAGAAGTGTTTCTGTCAAGAAGTATATACTGTTATATATAACAGTTTTCAAAACTCTGTTAATTTAGCACTCGTGGGTGCGAATGGGCTTCATTTGTGCTCGGAGAATGACCAGAGGGTTAGTTGCTGATCACACAAGTCTTGCTAACCTGTAAGGCATTCCGGTGGCAAGTTCCCCTGCATAAAATCAATCTAAACATTTTCTTGACGACTGCAATTCAACATAAATAAAACCTGTCCCATTAGTCACCTAAACCCTAATCCTACAAAGAGAACCACATTGGGGAACGCTTGTGGCTGTTTAGCGCTCTGCTGATTTCAGCGGGACATTCCATGAGTACAGACATCTCTGACCCCACGTTTCCGGATCAGGTGCTGGGCCTTAGAGGTGTACTTTACCTTTTGATGCTCAAAGGAAATTCTTGCTATTAGATTAATTCCTACAATTAATGGGAGCTGAGTGATTAATATTTAGCAAATAATTTATTTGATCTATGTTGCTATATTTCGAAATAATGTGTTTGCCTTAGTATGTAGATCTGAGTGAATAATTTTCAAATATAATAATTTGTCTGGAACATTTCATTGTTATTTTCTAAATAAAACATTCCTTTTTTTTCATTATTTACCTAACTCTTGGGAAAGTTAATGCCTATACCTGTTCTGTGGACAAAGTCTCCAATAATCCAGGGCGGGGGGGGGGGGGGCGATTTCATGCAGCCTCTCTTTTTACATGCAGAGAAAACTTGCACATTCACCCATTTGCACATGCTAAACATGCACTTATGAATGTACATAGGGTAGTCAGATCCACAGTTACAAGACTTATGTGCACAAATGGCCATTCGCATAGGCAAATTCATATTTTGACATAAATATTTTATGAACTCACAAAGCAGGAGAGAGCTGAAAATGTCCCTTGGTGTTAAAATAATTATTTTATTTTTTTATTCGAATCTAACAGATATCTGTTTTTAAATCTTCCATTAATAGTGTTTATAATTAATTATAGGCTCATTCTGGTTCAAATTTATTCCTGTGTGCCTTCTAGGCTATATAATTGCAGACATTGTTCTTACTTTCAGGTCTTATTTTCTCTTGATATGACTCACAAGTTGTTCTTGTTTTCCCTTGAAAGTCTTGCTTGCTATGCATGACTAGTCTTGAGAGTCTGTCCAACAAGACAAACTAAGGTGTCAAGACTTTCTATCATTTGTAACAACATTACATTGCTGCATCACAGTGCAAGTGATGACATTACACTGATACCTCATCAGTTCACAATGATTAATTTTTAATTAAAATATCACTATACATCATATTATATCAAAATGCCAAAATATTAAAACACAATGTTGCAAATCCAGTCATGATGCATTGCTTTGTTGGAGGATAATGTGAGCCCTGGAAGTCTAAAGTCATGGTCCCTACAACAAAATCAGGCAAGCTCAGGATAAATAAAATGAAAAAAGATAACCCTAGTTTGCTACTTCCATTGCACACATTACCAGGCAATTTCCAGGACATTACACAAATCTTCATGTTTATTTATTATTTTTGCTATTTATTATTTTTGCATCTCAGAGACTATTTTATATAAACCTAATGTTATTTAGCAGAAGGTGGATTTAAAAAGTAGAGTTTGTTTTTAAAAAAATATTGCAACATAAGAAATATAAATTCTGATCTGAAGTACAATTAAGAAATACACATCGGATACATTTTAATAGGATGTATTTGATCATGTGTTTGCAGTACTGCATTGGTGGTTCAGTGGTAGAATTCTCGCCTGCCACGCGGGAGGCCCGGGTTCGATTCCCGGCCAATGCAACTGGCCTTTTGCCCAGGACTAAATTCAATTTTAAAACTGTAATTAAAATCCACTCGTTCGCTCTGCTTTCACCGCTGTCTCCCTACAAGCGGCACCTCACCGCCAAAAACCAGACCTCACCAGAAATTTTTGCTACGATATTTTCAATATCCCCATTATTTGGCCTGGACTGGGAAGGACAGACACCAGCTCGGGGGCTGGCTCGGGGGGTTTGAGGGAACCCGGAGGCAGTGGGGGGGGGGGAGGAACTGGATCAGCCCGGTGCTTGGAAACAATTATTTTTAATAAGGAAAAACAAAAACGGCTGGAGATGCCGGGGATTGAACCCGGGACCTCACACATGCGAAGCGCGCGCTCTACCACTGAGCTACATCCCCCAGCTGTCCTCGTGAGTCCCGCCAGGCCTATGCATCGTTCCCAAGGCCTGGCTCGCCCTGCACCAGCACCAGGCTCCCCCGCCCCCCCCAGGCTCGTGCCTGGCCGCGGCTGCTGCGCTCGGCGCGCCCACAGCGTCGCTGCCCGCCCCCGTCAGCGCTCGCGGCCACGTCCCAGGCCAGGCGCGGGAACCGCCCGGGCGGCTCTGTCTGCAGCTGCGCCTTTGGCCCAGAGTCAGCGAGCCCCGCTCGGCCCCGGCGACCCCGCCGCTCCGGGGCTGCCCAGCGCTGCGGGCTCGGCGCTGGCAGGAGCCTTCCTAGGAGCGGGGCAGTGGCGCGAGTGGCCCCAACGGACCCTGGGGCAAGAAGGGGCGGGCGGGGGAAGCCCTTCCTGACTCTGAAATCCGTCCCCGCAACCTGCCCCGCCTGCCACCAATCCCGTCCCCACAGCCTCAAGCCGGCCCCTCCAGCTCCCCACACCCCCTGGCCACCTGCCGCAGTCCAGACCCCCCCTAACCTCTGGCCCCAATCCTCCCCCCTCCAGCTGCCCCACAGCCCCAGTGAGGAGAGGGGTAGACAAGAGCACTGTATAAATCCATGGAATGCCCAGGGGGCTCGAACCCCTGCCCCATAAGGAGGGAGAAAAAAGAGCTGGGCGTTCTGATGGAGGTTTATAAACTCTGGAATGGCCTCGGGAAAGTGAATAAGGACGTATTATTTACCCCTTCACCGAACAAAAGAGTCAGGGGTCACCCAGTGAAATGAATAGGCAGCAGGTTAAACACAAACATAAGGAAGTGCTTCCTCACACAAGGCACAATTTGTGGAACTCTTTACCAGGGGATGTTGTGAAGGCCAAAAGTATAAAAAAGAAATTAGTTAAGTTCATGGAGAATAAGCCCATCAGTGGCTATTTGACAAGATGATCAGGACTGCAACCCCATACTCTGGGTGTCCCAAAGCCTCTGACTGCCAGATGTTGGGATTGGATCACAAGGATGTATCACTTTATAATTGCCTTGTTCTGCTCATTCCCCCTGAAGCATCTGGCACTGGCCACTGTGGGAAGGCAGGATATTGGGCTAGATCAGTGGTTCTCTAACATTTGTGCTGGTGACCCCTTTCACATAGCAAGCCTCTGAGTGCGACCCCCCCCTTATAAATTAAAAACAATTTTTAATATATTTAACACCATTATAAATGCTGGAGGCAAAACGGGGTTTGGGGTGACGGCTGACAGCTCGTGACCTCCCTGTAATAACCTCGCGACCCCCTGAGAGGTTCCGACCCCCAGTTTGAGAACCCTTGGGCTAGCTGGACCATTGGTCTGAGGCAGTATGGCCATTCCTATGTTCAGTCCAGCCCCTCCCAGTTTTCTACAGCGCTAATCTAACCGCCATCTTCCCTAGCTCCTGCCCAGCCCCTTAGCTCCAACCTAACTCCTCTCCAAATCCCCTGCCCCTGCAGATCCCCAGTTCCTGTCTAACTTTACTTCAGGTTTGGGTTGCCAACTCTGAAGCTATTCTGGGAGATTCCCAGACATTATGTAATGTCATTTTCTTAAAATATCCTATTAAAATCTCCCAGATTGCTTTCAATAGTCACTGGGAGATGGATGCCTATTCCGGGAAACTCCAGCCCCAGGCCAATCCTGGAGGGTTGGCAACCCTACTTCAGGTCCCTTACAGCCCTTCTCATTCCCTTCCAGTTCTGATCCAGCTCCTCCCACAGCTCTCCCTCAACCCCCTTCCAGTTTCCTTCAGTCCCTAGCCTTCAACTTCCCCAGCTCTGATTAAGTCACCACTCCAGCCCTTTTTAGATCCTCTCCTGGCCCCCATTCCCTGATCCAGCCCCCTGCTCAATTTCAGGTCCCTACAATTCCCCTTCAGCTTTCCACCATAGAGCTTTTCTCTAATCCCCAAATGCTCTCCCCATTCTCCCAGCTCTGATCCAGACCCCCTGAGCGCCACTCCAACCCTGTTTCCCCACTCTCCAGCTCCAATCCAGCAGCCCTGCTCTATCCAGTTGTGCTCCAGCTCCCTCACCCCAGCTCCCTCTTTTTCCTCCTTTCCCAGTTCCTCTCCCGCCCCATGCAAAATGGCTGATAGTTTTGCCTTGTGCTTTGTCTTGGGACGGGGGTGTACCTGTCCTGTCTCTACTTCGACACACACACACCGTGAATATCCCCCAATACTGCAATCCCCCCACAAACCTTCTCCACTTGTCCTTGCCAGTTGCTCATGTCCAGTTGCTCATGGGGTTGTCCCAGCTAGAAGGACTCCCCATCCCAGGCACTCCCTGCCCCAGTAGGCCAGCAAGCCCCGCTCTCCACAGTGACTTCTCTCCACTGCGGTGTAGCTCATCTTCTTCCAAATTGGCAATGGCATGGACAGGGATACATGTTTGCAGCTAGACCCAAGCTCCACTGTTAGCAGCCCCCTGCAGCATCAGCACAGACAGCACACTCACACCCCAATTGCTGGACGCCTGGTTCTATCCACTGGAGGTAATCCATACAAACAATCTGGTTACATCTCCCGGCAGTGGGTGCACAGGCTTCCCGATGCCTGCATCCCATCTACTACACTAGTTGGCAGTGCAATCCACTATATCTCCAGACATGAGACAGTACCCTCCACCCTTGTCCTTCTGGACTCCTGGGTTCTAAAACAAACTCATAACCTTGTGGGCCCTGGTGCAACTCCACTACTTGCACCATTGTAGCAACTGAGCATGGGCTTCAGCCTCTAAAGACAGGTGTGCCTAAAGCTCTCTGGTTCAGTACCAAATAGCCTATGTTTCCCTTTGAGAAACTAGATCCTGAAAAATCCCTGCCAATATCAAAGAGTACTAGAGCATGTTGCACTAGAGGAGGCAGCCCAGACCAGCTCACCCCCGGGGGAAGATTTGTTTCTTGTGGCATCCACAATGGCAAGAACTCGCTACTTCCTTTTACCCACACAGCCTTCAAAGTCATCCCAAGAATAAGGCACAGTACTGGGAGAGATGACCAGGGAAGAATCCTGCAGCTCTTGAAGAGTTTCCCCATTCTCTAGTCCAGAGCCTTGACCAATGAGTGGCCAAATGATTTTCCTCCCACTCCATGGTGTGGAAAGGAAGATGGAAGAAGGAAGTCAGAACTGTACACAGAGGGAAAAGCATTTGCCACCTGCTAGTGAGGTGAGATAAAATTGATGGCATTCACGGTCATGTTGTCCAAAAGCATAGTACACATTACAGCAAATCAATGGAATTAAAAGCATGCCTTGTGTAATCCTGTACTGTAACTAGGCTATGCCTATGCTTAAACCCCCACAGTGGCAGCAATGCAGCTGCACTTCTGTAGTGCTTCAGTGTAGACACTCACTACAGTGACAGGAGGGGTTCTCTGATCACTGTAATTAATCTAAATGCCAGAGAGGCGGTAGCTAGGTCGATGGAAGAATTCTGCTTATGAGGGGAGGATGGAATGGGGAGCCCAGACAACGACCAAAGCATCGGATGATGGAGTGGCACATAGAGCCCTGGGCATGACAGAAGGGATGGGGGGAGTTGGAGAGAGTCCTTGAAATAGAGAGGAATGGGAGGGTAGCACATAGGGAGCTTGCTGGGGGAATAGAGGAATGCAAGGAGCCCCTGTAGGCAATAAGCTTGGCCTACAGAAGTTACAAGTGTGAAACCTCCACTATACATCTGTGAGAGAGAGACCCCTCTAAGGCCTGATCTACACTGCGGGGATAAGGGGCGGTATCGATATAAGTTATGCAACTTCAGCTACGTGAATAACGTAGCTGAAGTCAACGTACTTAGATCTACTCACCGCGGTATCTTCACTGCGGTGAGTCGACAGCTGACACTCCCCCATTGATTCCGCCTGCGCCTCTCGCTCCGGTGGAGTACCAGAGTCGATGGAAGAGCACTCGGCGGTCGATTTATCGTGTCTAGACTATAATCTTTAACATATAAAAGGAAATGTTAATGTGGAAAACTTCATCCATCTCCCTCAGTTTTCTTCTTTTTCTTTATTTGCCTTCTCCTCTTTCTGCTCCCCACATCTTCTTTAAAATGTACTGTTACTAAGGACACTGAATTAGAGTTCCTGAAACCACGCCAATTCAGTTCCTAAATCATAGTTATGTTAAGTGGAGCCCAGCTATTGGGAAAGGAAGCAGCAATTTTCCTTTGAAGGATTTCCTAGTGTAGAGTTAGCAAGGGCACTCTAGAATTAAATTACTACTTGCTTGTGAACCCAGAAACAACATTTAACAAGTGGCAAGGCTCCTTTTAACTTTAAAAATTAACTTTTTAAAAATAGTCAACTATAAGTGCATTTAAAATAAGAAAGAAAAGTTGTTTATAATATTTCCCTTACCATTTCCCTTATCTTTCTGTTATTGGTTTCATAATAGAAGGATTATGTTGCAGGAAACTCATACCATTGGATTTTTGCAAGGTTTTTGGTTGTTTATTTGTTTTTGTTTTTTTAAAGGAAGAAACAACCTAAGAGCTGAGAATGTTGTAAGAGAGCTTTTCCTCTAGCTGTTTTCTGTGAACTCACCTGAGGGGCCTAATCCAGTCAGCAGCCTCTGAATATGCCTGCCTGATCAGGCCCCACACACAATTTACGTAGCTGAACATCTGTCTTCCCTGTTTTATGACTTGCTCAGGGCTTAGGTGAGAGAGGGTCCCTGGGGCACCTAGAGTGGAGCAGCAGTGCACACACTCAGCAGCAAAAACCTAGATGCCAAGTTGCCTACAGCAGGGGTTCTCACAGCAAATTTTTTGGTGGCCTCAGAGTCCAGCTACCAGCTCTCACTGATGGCCGCACTGACACTTTTTCCTAAAATACTTAATTAACTTTAGGAAAAACAGTTAAATATGGACAGATACACGTCCAAATCATTATAATTTATATTTGTAGAGTTTTTTGGCAGACTCAGAAGTAAAAATAATGCTGCCTTCCCTTTCGGGAGTGATATTTGTATATTTGTTAATATCACAGCGCACTTAGTAGCTACCTGGCAGGCTAGGAAAAGTGATATTAACAAACATACAAGTATCACTTTTCACAGATAGCTAGTAAGTCTGCTGCGAAAAGTGATACTTGCGTGTTTGTTAATAACACTTTTCTGAGCAAGGCCCAGGACCGATTAAGCCCTGGATCGGGGAACCGAAGGGGGGGCAGCAGGGGCCAGAGGTGATGGTGGGATGGATGTGGGCCCAGGGAAGGCAGTGGGGCCCCGAGGCAAGGGTGGGGATGGATGCGGGGCTGTGGAAGGCAACGGGAGCCAGAGGCGATGGGGATGGGTGGTGAGTCCCACTGTTGCGTGGCCAGAGCTAGGATCTGGTGTCTGCTGCCATGTGGTTAGGGCCAGTGCCTCTGTCAGAGCCCAGAGCTGGGGACAGGAGCTGCGTGGCCGAAGCCAGGGATCGGAGCCTGCTGCCGTGCAGCCGGAGCTGTGGGGCAGCGCCTGGGGCCAATGCCTCCCACCACACGGCCAGAGCCTGGAGCTGGATGCCGGAGCCTGGGGCTGTGTGGCTAGAGCCAGGAGTCAGTGGCCGGCGCTGTGACTGGAGCCAGTGCTCGCAGCTGCGCGGCCA
Source organism: Lepidochelys kempii (assembly GCF_965140285.1). Taxonomy (NCBI): domain Eukaryota; kingdom Metazoa; phylum Chordata; order Testudines; family Cheloniidae; genus Lepidochelys; species Lepidochelys kempii. Next base: position 30,756,175 of record NC_136390.1, on the reverse strand, counting down.
GGGCCAGGGGTCAGCACCTGGGGCCAGGTCCCCCCACCACCAGGTGGCCAGAGCCTGGGAACAGAGCTGTGGGTTGATGCCTGCTGCCGTGCAGCTGGGGTAGAGGATCAGCGCCAGGTGCTGGGGCCACTGAGTAGGGATGTAAAAGTTTAACCGGTTAACAGATAAGCTTGATGCTTATCAGTTCCAGTTACCGATTAAACTCCGCTGCCCGCCCCCCGTGCACTTGGCATCCCAGCTGCCAGCCCGTGCGCCCGGGGCTCTGCTGCTGGCCTGCTCACAGGGCTCGGCTGCTGCTGCGCCTGGGGCACTGCTGTTGCCCCCAGATGCCGGGCACCAGAGGTAGCAGATCCCCAGGCATGGCGGCAGCAGAGCCTCAGGTGTGGGGCTGGCAGCCAGGGCCCCAGGTGCGTGGGGGAAGCTGGCATCCTGGGTGTGGCAACAGAGACCCCAAGCATGCGGGATGGGGCAGTGGGGATCCCAGGTGCGGGGGGGAGCGGAGCCCCATGTAAACCTGCACCTCTAGTTCCCCATTAAACTTTTAACTATTTAACCGATTGAATTTCAACCGGTTAAACGGTTACTTTTTTTACCCACTGTTTACATCCCTACCACTCAGCCGGAGCTGTGGGTCAGCGCCGTGCAGCTGGGGAAGAGGATCAGCACTAGGGGCTGGGGCCGCATGGCTGGAGCCCAGGGCCAGCACCCGCCCCTGCATGGCCGGAACTGGGGGCCAGAGGCCAACTGACCCTCTGGGGCCGGAGCTGGGGGTCAGCACCTGCTGCCCTGTGGTTGGAGCTCACTGCCGTGCAGCTGGGGCTGGGGGTCATCGTTGCCAGGGGCCAGTGCCTGCTTCCACACAGCTGGAACTAGGGGTCGGAGGCTGAAGCCCCACAGCTGGAGTCGGGGGGTGGGGTTAGTACCCACTGCCCCATGGTCAGAGTCTGGCGCCGCACAACCAGGCTCCTGAAGTCCTGCCGCTGGAGTCTGCCACCCAAACTCTCTTCCCCCAGTATGGGTCAAGAACTCACCTTGCTCCTGCAGCGTTGTGCCCCACGTCTCGCCAGAGGCAGTATAGGGCCACGCATCCAGGAGCAACAAGGAGGGAGTGGGAGGGGCTGGTGCTTTACCCCCCTCCCTCCCCTCATCACCACCCAGGAGGCTGTCATGGCTGCATAAAAAGCCCCTGGTGGCTGCATGTGGCCAAGGTAGCCACATTTGAGAAATGCTAGCCAGTAGCTGAGCAGGAGTTTTGTGGATCGTAGTAGTGCCTAAAAATGTAACTTAGGCGCCTGAGTACCTTTGTGGATCACACCCTCATAGCCTTTTTGTGCACAACTCAGTTGTGAGTTTTTTGCAGTAGTAAGGCAATCACATGAACCAAATCATTCTGAGTGGATGTTCCCTACTATAGTTTCCTTTTCCAAACAAAGCAAAGGGCTATAAAGTCAAACTTAAATACCTCCCCTTTGTTTTATGGGCTGAGTAATTCCGTCAATTTTGTTAGAAATGTGGTTAGAAACTTTTCATATGTGTAACTGCTCTTTGACCTGTGCACTGTGCTTTTGCTTATTCTGGCTCATACAAAGATGATGGTGTTAGACTAATAATTTCAGAGTAATACTCTGTACTGTCCAGGAAGTAGCTTGAGAAGCCTTCAGTATGACTTGACCAGACTTATGATAAAGCATGAAGTATGCTATCAGATCATCTCAGACTGATTGATTAATTGATTAATACTCCTTCCCACATTAAATGATATTTCTGTTACTATGGCATTTGGGATTCCTAAGGGCAAAGGAGAAAAAAAAGAAAAGAAAAATGCTTGGTCTTAGCATTACTCCCTGTTCTTCAGTTCTCCATGGGTCATAACATAGTCTGGCTATCAAACTTTGAAATTTGAAGAGTGAAAAAAATACAGTCATTTTTAAATGCTCTGGGAAACATAAAATTAATTGATGATATAAAGTAAGAGTTTGTCCTCAAAGACTAATTGTAAAATGAACTATGTGCATCGACCACTGGAAGCCGAAGAACCACACCTCCGTCCTGAGAAAATCTTCCTGTCGAGGTAACTGAGCTGGCTTTCAGTTTGACAGCATCCCTTTGACTTTATTAGCTATTTTCCAAAGAATTCATTCCAAACATTATAATAAAAATATTCTGTTCTTTCACTTAAGATAAGATGTTAGCCAACTTCTCTCTCTTCCTAGCGTCAGTAACATGTTATGATCCCTTCACTTATATTCTCCCTTTAGATATTTTTTCTCCTTCTCTCTCTCCTTTTTCCAATGAACCTGTGACTCCGATTACTAGCTGCTCAAAGCAGTTTTTCTTCTTGCCCATCATGCATCTGGAATAATTTTCATTATTTTACTGAAGGAAGGTCTGGCTGGCCTTGTTTAAACAACCAGCAAACCATCTTTGTTGTCAAATAAAATTAATACATCTCCAGCAAGAAGAAACTGATCTGGAAGAAGCATCCTGACGCCTCATTATCATGTAGGCATGGTCCGGCACCGGACTATAATGTCTGATCTTACAAAGCTTATCTGTTCAGTATGTCACTTAGAAACAACATAAAAATCAGCTTAAGTAAAATTTATGTCTTTTAGAGTAGTGTATTTTCTCATGGGATAAGCTTTACTGACATTAAACTCCAATTATAAATGAAAAACCAGCAAACCCTTGTGTGAGCACTCCCACTGAAGTCAACAGCAAAACTTTGATTAGCTTCAGTGAGAACAAGGACTGGTCCCTTAGTTTCTACTCAGGTGTATTTCTTGAATCTAAGCAATATCTACCTCATCATAATGTAAGCTATTTTGCCTTCAGTTTGTATGCATTTATAACAGATGTTAACATAAGGAGTTGTATGTACCCATTGGTGCCAGGACACCCCCCTGAGTTGATGAGGATTCTATGCCTCTTAATAAAATTATTATATTCCTCTAGTATTTGAGGCTTTGAATTCATATACTTGGTGAAGGTGTTCTTTCAGACAGTCTATCATATCATTTTTCCATCCTATAAGAAGTAGTTATGTTCCTGAAAAATGCGACTTTAAGCGAAACGATGTTAAGCAAATCCAATTTCCCCATAAGAATTAATGTAATGGGTGGGGGTTAGGTTCCAGGGAAACTTTTTTCGCCAGACAAAAGACTATATATATATACATACACATACACAGTATAAGTTTTAAACAAACAATTTAATACTGTACACAGCAATGATGATTGTGAAGCTTGGTTGAGGTGGTGAAGTCAGAGGGTGGAGCAGCACATGGCTGTTGGGGGAGGGACAGTTGAACTGCCAGCAGTTGTTAGCCTGCTGGGTAGCTACCCCACAGGGAACTTAGGGGAGCGGGAGCTAATGAGGGGGCTGCTGGTCCACCCTGGTTCAAAGCCCCCACCAGCTAGCTCCAACGGGCTGCTCTTTCTGCAAGCAGTGGACAAAGCAGGGGGCTGCCAAACAAAGTTATAAGGGAGCATTGCACAACTTTAAACGAGCATGTTCCCTAATTGATCAGCAACGTAACAATGAAACAATGTTAACCGGGACGACTTTAAGTGAGGAGTTACTGTAGTGTACAAATAATTTGACATTGTCTTCCACACTTCAGACACTAACCACCAAGCTTCCAGAAATTAGTGAATTTGCTTTTGATAATTAATACAAAACACAAAATAATTAATTTAATCATCAACAGAGCACAAAATAATAATTGTGTTTAGCACTAAGAGAATCGGATCTAGTCAAGGGAGGTGAGAAGCCACATTCTCCCCTCATTCACCTTCCTGCAGGGGGCGGGGTCTGAATAATGCATGATAAATGCATAGTATCCCTGTATCTTTAAGGAAAGCCTGCTTTGATGGACTGTCAGTCAAATTGTGAAACTTCCTGTTTGGGAGGCAGATCAAGACACCGTACATCCATGTCACTGAGGAGAAACAGATGCAGATCTCTAGAGTACCAGCAAGTATTTAATTAATGTTCCTTTTGTCTTACAACATAAGAGGCTGTTTGCAGCTTATAATAAAGTGAAATCATGCTTCTGACACAGCCCAATTTAAATATCTCCCAGAGCATCCCTTAATAAAAGTAGAGTGAATTGAATCACTCAAACAAAACACTACCCTTGGGCTATACTCAGAGAAATAGATAGATTTAGATTGATCTATATAATATATTTTGCTTTCCTTACATAACTATAAATCTGTTCAGTACAAAACTCAGATATTCCCATCTACTGAATGCTTTTAAAACTTCAGAAAGCAGAAATCTAACATTGTTGTTGTTCCCATAACATTATGCAAAACTCCAAATGTTGCCACATACATATCTCATCTTTGTTCCAGATATCCTCCACGTCAGGCTTGTCCAGATGTCTGGAAGCAACCCATGGTTCCAGGAAATACTGTGCAGAACAATTTTTTAATTTTGCTGGATACCACAATGCAAACTTAACATTCAGCTTACTCAACAGCTCTCTCACAGGACTAAATTCACCTCTTTGTGTTTGTGTTTCTATGCTGACATCAGAGAAAAACAATGTCACTCTATTATATAGTAGTTTCTCTGCATTTCTCATTAAGATTAACTCATTCCTGGTACCTCAGAAATGTTGTACAGTAACTCCTCACTTAAAGTCGTCCCGGTTAACATTGTTTCGTTGTTATGTTGCTGATCAATTCGAGAACATGCTCGTTTAAAGTTGTGCAATGCTCCCTTATAACATAGTTTGGCAGCTGCCTGCTTTGTCCATTGCTTGTAGGAAGAACAGCCTGTTGGAGCTAGCTGGTGGGGGCTTTGAACCAGGGTGGACTGGCAGCCCTCCATCAGCTCCCTGCTCCCCTAAGTTCCCTGTGGGGCAGCCACCCACCAGGCTATCAATTTCCAGCAGTTCAGCTGCCCCTCCCCCCACTGCCATATGCTGCTCCTGCCCTCTGCCTTGGAGCTGCTCCTGGGAGCCTCCTGCTTGCTGTGTGGGGTGAATGGAGGGGCTAATGTCAGGGTGTCCCCCTCCCCCCTGCTCCTGCCACTTACCCCATCTCCATGGGGGTGGGGGACAACATAACGAGCCTCAGGATGGCGGGAGCTTGGCGGGAGCTTGCTGGCAGCAGCTGCTGTCTCAACTTGCTGATCTACTTAAAAAGGCAATCTACTTAGAGTGGGGGTAAGCATACTTAAAGGGGCAATGCACATCTCTCTCTTTCTCTCAAACAGAGTTTATGTCTCTGTCTCTGTCTGCCATGCTGTCTCCCCTCCCTCCAAGTGTGCTGCCTTGTAGAGTGTGAGGCTACATTAACAACATCTTAACTCTTGAGGGCTCAGCCGAGTGCTAGTTCATCATTTAGCAGCAAGGCATTCCCTGGGAAATATCCCACCCTCTTCCACCCTCTGACTTCACCACCTCAACCAAGCTTCAACTTAGGCAACTAAGCCGCCTGACTCCAGGAGGCAGGTTTCTGTACATGGATCAATAAGCAGAGATAAGCACCTCTGTGCAGCCCAGCATTAAGTGCCTCAGGTCTGGTCTACTCTACAGGGTTTGGTTGACATAAGCTGCCTTGCATCAACCTAGCTGTAGAAGTGTCTTCACTTAAAGACTTCACACTTCACTTTTGAGTCCCACCAATGTAAGTGCCTTTCTACGCCTATTTAATAACACCACCTCCCCAAGTGGTGTAGAGTCACAGTCAACGTAATTAGGTTGATGCAGTGTGATAGTCAGTGTAGACACTGTGTTGCTTACGTCAACTATTACTGGAGCCATCCCATAATGCCCCACACTGTCAATACAATGAATACATTGGTGAGGATGCACATCACCAACACAAGAAGCCAAGTGTGCACACACACAAGCAATTTAATAACTATGGTGCCTGTATGCCAACATATGTTAGGTCAACATAATTTTGTAGTGTAGGCCTGGCCTCAGTCTGTGAGAGGGACGGGTCTTAGTACACATCCTTCTCATCAGCATCTCCCATTGGTTAATTTAGGTAGCTTGCTTCTTAGCATGCTGGCTTTGTGGATCACCTTCAAAGGTATCTTTCTCTCTCTCCATTCATTGTATAGGGAGCGTAAGAGACTAATTCAGCCTTTTGGATCTCAGTGTTTTTCCTGTGATCTTCTAGGTGACTAAAAGTTAGGCGCTATGACAGTGTTGCAATGCCAAATCCCTTTGTAGATCCCACCCTAATTCTTTGGGATGAAGATCTTTTCTTCCTTTATGTTTTTATAATGTAAACACTGCCAAGAACAAATAATAAATAATAATCTCTCATGATGCTAGAGCCAGTTGAATAATATCACAGATTTGTGAATAAACAAACAGGTCAAATACATTTGTTTCCATTTATAAGAATATACTGTACATTTTTTTTGTAAATATTCTAGTGGGTCATCACAAAATGTTCATGAATCTTTCACATTTCACCAATTTGTACCAAAGTATATTATTTGGTATTTCCATTCTCCTTGTAAAAAGTTTCCATCAGGGCTCAGAAACAAATTCTTATGACCTAGGTGACTAATTTCGAACAATCCATAGAATGCCAATTACATGCTTGTGTTATTTGTCAAATATTTTAAAATACAGAATGTATTTACAAAATCTGGTATAGGTTTGTGAACAGTTTCCAAAGCCAGCTCTGTGTATCACTCAGGGAACACAGTTATCAGAGTAAATATTACCAGGGAAGATTTTCAAAAGTGCTTAAACATTTAGGAGTATAAGTCCCATTGACTGGGACTTATGCTCCTAAATCCTGTAAGTGCTTTTGAAAATCTGTCCCACTGTCCTTTTACATAACTGATTTTTAATTACTTTCTCTCATGTATTTGATTTGGATTACTCATCTGAGAAAGGTAGTGGAGCATGCAAAAAAGTCTTTGTGTAACTCACATTCATACACTGCATGCCATAAAGACTGACATAGAATCTAGATATTTAATGTCCCTAACAGGAATAGTCTAGTACACCACCTAAGATTCAGTTATATACAAATATGGTATTTACCATCACGTAATATGGAACAATGAAAGTTAGAGAAAAAAATTGAGATAGAAAGACAGAAAAACAGGATTAATGCTCTGAACTGCAAATTTTGTCATGGTTGAAGACTGATGAGTAAGTAATAGCCCTGTAGAAATTATTTGACTGACAAATTAATTGCACAGAACAATAATGGCTCCTTGAGCCAAATTCAGCCCTGAGGAAGCAGGTACAAATCCTAATGACTTATTAAAAGGAATCTTGACTCTACTTCAACTGAGTAAAAGTAGAATACTGTATTAACATTACTGGATTTGATGTTAAATAGAAATTTTGTTGTAAAACTTAGAAACAAAGAGTCTCACTTAGTTATACAGATTTACGCAGCTTATAAAGCAGAAGTTTCCAAACAGTTAAATGACACTGCTTTTTACAGGCCTTTAATTTATATTATAATCCCACTTGTGAAGCCATGACAGAAGTTGATTTGGAAACAAACACAGCATTCCAATTAGGATAGATCATTAAACAGGACATTCATATATGATCGGGGTTTTGTTTTGAAAATGATTCATTTTGAAAAGCATCAGCTTATTTTATGAACCTTAGTCCAAGCATGCAGTTCTCCCCCTCTTTCCTCCCACTACCCTGTGAAGGCCTTTAGAAAACACAGATCATGAGAGAGAGAGAAAAATTACTTTATTTGTCTTTTAAGTAGTAGGATATTTTTAAGGAAGAGATGCTGAGGACTCAGTTATTGAAACAAATATCCTCCATACTTTGTCCTCAATTTGGTCACCTATTGAAAAAGTTTTGGTGCACTAAAATGTACATCTTTTGCTGCGCTGAAACAAATCATCCTTTTGGCCCATGTAACTGATGATAATGTACATGTGTGTTCATTAGTTCATTCTGAACCAACATATTATTGCAAATACTAGTGAAGACAGATGCCGACTGCATGAAACTGCTACATGAAAAGTGAAGGCTCATGCTTATCATAGTGACACAAGAGAATGGCCACGTCATAAACAGCAAATAGAGGTCTAATTCCAGATACTTCCAGAGAAATTCCATCTCCGCTGTTCCTCTTTCTCAAACAGAATCTGATACTTCAATATTCTCTGCATTTTTAAAATCAGAGTTACAGATAGAGTCCAAAATTGTAAGTTTTTCCAGAACAACCCCCCTCCCCCATCAGGAACAGTATCACCAATGATGTCACGGCAAACCTGGTGGCTGAACTTTGTGATTTTGTCCTCACTCATAACTATTTCAGATTTGGGGACAATTTATACCTTCAAGTCAGCGGCACTGCTATGGGTACTCGCATGGCCCCACAGTATGCCAACATTTTTATGGCTGACTTAGAACAATGCTTTCTCAGCTCTCATCCCCTAGTGCCCCTCCTCTACTTGCGCTACATTGATGACATCTTCATCATACGGACTCACGGGAAGGAGGCCCTTGAAGAATTCCACAAGGATTTCAACAATTTCCATCCCACCATCAACCTCAGCCTGGATCAGTCCACTCAAGAGATCCACTTCCTGAACACTACAGTGCAAATAAGTGATGGTCACATACACACAACCTTATACCGGAAACCAACTGACTGCTATTGTTACCTATATGCCTCCAACTTCCATCCAGGACACATCACACGATCCATTGTCTACAGCCAAGCCCTAAGATACAACCGCATTTGCTCCAATCCCTCAGACAGAGACAAACACCTACAGGATCTCTATCAAGCGTTCTTAAAACTACAGTACCCACCTGGTGAAGTGAAGAAACAGATTGACAGAGCCAGAATGGTACCCAGAAGTCACCTACTACGGGACAGGCCCAACAAAGAAAATAACAGACCGCCACTAGCCGTCACCTTCAGCCCCCAACTAAAACCTCTCCAGCACATCATTAAGGATCTACAACCTATCCTGAAGGACGATCCCTCACTCTCACAGACCTTGGGAGACAGGCCAGTCGTCGCTTCCAGACAGCCCCCAAAGCAAATACTCACCAGCAACCACACCACACAACAAAAACACTAACCCAGGAACCTATCCCTGCAACAAACCCCGTTGCCAACTCTGTCCGCATATCTATTCAAGGGACACCATCATAGGACCTAACCACATCAGCTACCAATGTGATATATGCCATCATGTGCCAGCAATGCCCCTCTGCCATGTACATTGGCCAAACCGGACAGTCTCTACACAAAAGAATAAATGGACACAAATCAGACATCAAGAATTATAACATTCAAAAGCCAGTAGAAGAACACTTCAATCTCCCTGGACATTCAATAACAGACTTAAAAGTGGCAATTCTTCAACAAAAAAAACTTTAAAAACAGACTCCAACGAGAAACTGCAGAACTGGAATTAATTTGCAAACTGGACACTATCAAATTAGGCCTGACTAAAGACTGGGAGTGGATGGGTCACTTCAAAAACTAATTTCCCCATACTAATTTCCCCCTACTGTTACGCAAACCTTCTTGTCAACTGTTTGAAATGGCCACCCTGATTACATTAGCCTCATTACCACTACAAAAGTGATTTTTCCTCCCTTGGTATTCTACTGTTGAGAATAGCCCACTTCCACTTTAATTGAATTGTCTTGTTAGCACTGACTCTCCCACTTGGTAAGGCAACTCCCATCTTTTCATGTATTGTGTATATATACCTGCCTACTGTATTTTCCATTCCGTGCATCTAATGAAGTGGGTTTTAGCCCTCAAAAGCTTGTGCCAAAATACATTTGTTAGTCTCTGAGGTGCCACAAGTACTCCTCTTTGTTCTTGCTGATACAGACTAACATGGCTACCACTCTGAAATTAATAACTGAGAAACTCTTGGGACAATAGTTTTCTGCTATGAACTTCAACTTCAGTTAATATATTCCTATAAGGGCAAGAAAGGGAGAGTTATGAAGTCAGTTTAAAGTTTACTTCCTAGAAGACACTACTAATATATGCCTTGGTGACTATGTCAGTGGGCCCTGAAGGTAAACTTTCTGTGCCTCTTTACATGTCAACATCCACACCTGATGTCAGGACTGTGCAACAGTTCAAAAGAAAAGATTAAAGAAAAGAGGTCATCCAGGAAAAGAAAGCAGAAATAAAGGAGAGAAACATTAATTTACTCTATGAAATCACTGGATGGTGGAGGTATCAATGAGCTTAGAGTGTAAATTAGAAAATTTAGTAATAGATGTCTTTAAAAGAGGCATTCTCCCAACCTTTATCTTCCCACCTCAGCACTGCTGAAAATCAGACACAAGATGTCTCAAATTAAGCACACAAAATTAGAACAGTTCTTCAAATGTTGGTCATAATATGTACAACTTGAATGATATGGCTATTTATTAAGAATGGTTAATTGGATTTTATTAATTATAGAATATTACAGCAAATACTCTATTTCATCATATTTTCCTGACTTACATGATATGGATTTTGCCCATAATTGCAAACACTAATTATAGCACTAAAATCAGGCCTCACAACTAAAGGTATTTTTGGAGTCTTTCTCTGAATCTGTAGGATTCTTTTGTTTGTTGATACAAGTGAAAGTGAATGTGTCAGTAGTTGGTAGATGTGTCTTTATGAAATATTTTGTGTGTACCTTCAGAGTCTACATGCCTATCTTATTCTAGCCCCTCTATCTACAAAATTATCGACATTTATACATATAGGCATGTGCATTTTTTCTCTTTTTCTCTGATATTCAAATAAACACTCATTCAGTCTCCCCATTATTATGCCCAGTCCTGCAAACCGTTACTTCCACAAATAATCTGAATTCCTGATAGTAGTCTCATTTATATCAATGGGATTGTGTGACTAAGGATTTGGAAGACCAGGCTGTTTTTTTTTCAATATAATGCATGTAAGAATAGGCCTATAATTACCTCTGAAAAGCACATAAGATGAGTTTCCAGATGTTAATAGTTATCTGCTACAAGTTTTAGTATATTGGCTATTACAGCAAGTATGCAGAGTTATTATTCTAATAGATGCTTATTTGTCACTTTCATCAAAGAGTTTTGCGTGGTCTAGAACATTTTTGAAGTGCTCCAGGCTTGTTTGCTGTCAAAGGATCTTTAATGTGTAATGAAACAATAATTAGATATACTACTCACTTTTAATTAAGAGTGCGTTAAGCAGGGTCTTCACACAAACTATAATTATTTAAAGTAAATTCTTAACAACCCATAATGTGACCACAAAATGTTTTAGTTAAATGAGGAAGAGTAAATGGTTTCCTTTTAGAAACTTTAACATAATGATTTGGAATTCAAATGACAGCGTGGGATTGATTTAGAACATTTTCAAGTCAATGATAAAACTTCCCTGGATTACATGGAAGCAGGATTGGATTTTATATTCACAAAAGACTGTGGGCCAAATTCTGCTTTTGGTTACTCTACTGTAAATCCAAAGCGACACCATTGACTTCATTGAAGATACTCCAGATTTCCACTAGTGTCAGAGAGCAGAATTTAACCCAAGGTGAAGTGGGAAGTGGGCAGAGTTCACAGCTAAATAAAGCAGAACTGCCCATTTCACCTTGAATTGTCTCTTGCAATCTAATCTGTTCCACCCTTGTATTTAGCTGTGACGCTCTGAGTACCTTTCCCAGACCTGAGGAAGAGCTCTCTGTTGTAAACCTGAAAGCTTGTCTCTTTCGCCAGTAGGTGTTGGTCCAGTCAAAGTTATTACCTCACCCATCTTGTCTCTGTAATATCCTGGGACCAACATGGCTACAACAATGTATCAAACACCTTTGAAACTAAATTTCTATTTTAAAAATGTTAAGCTTTTCCACTCCAAAGTGGGCTTATTTTCCTTCAGAAATTATCCTTCTTTTCATGTAAAGACCTAGAAAATGTTGCTGTGCACCATAGAAATACAGCCCCTGCCCCACAGGGTTTCCAGAAACACTCCCATATTTGTAAGGAGCTGTGAGATACGGTGCTTTCCATCTGTAGACAAAGGTTAATTACCACTAATAAATACTTCTGAAGGTAAAGTTCAGCCCGTTGTTTAGGGAAGCCACACTACCTATGATAGGAATTGCACATTTGTGTCATTTTAAAGCTCAGTTTTGCTCTAAGGAGTTGACTATATCAAAATTGGTCCTTGTTATTCAAGGCGGGGGAGGGGGGGGCGGGATGGATCAGTGTCCCTGTCGCACTCCCCATCAGTACCCGGCCTGGCCTGGGGAAGCTAATGTTACAACCAGTGGGCCAAATTCGGTGATGAATCCTGGCCACGTGCTACCTGAGGCACTTGCGCATATACTAAGAAGAAGAAGACACAGGAGATCCTCCTCCCTTTTCAGAGTATCTGCTTACTGTCATGTCAGTCATAGTAGCCTGCCTGGCCCTTAACTGATTTTTCAATGGTACACCTCACATAAGTAAGGGGTGCAGTATTAAACCCCTCCCATTAGCACTACAGAATCTATGTATCCATGGGAGAACAAGCTGGATTCTATTCTGATTTGCACCTCAGGAATGCAATCGTTAACTAAGGCCTGGATCCACAAAGGTATTCACGCACCTAATTCCTATTTTTAGGTGTCACTGTGCTCCACAAAACCCCTACTCAGCTGCCATCTAACCCTGTATGCAGCTAAACTCACTCAGCTCCTAAGTTTTTACAGTAAGAAATCTCCAGGTACCTACGTTCCTGTCTCTGGGCTTGTGCACAACTGCCATACTCTAGGCATCTGGGCACCTGTCACCTGCCTAAGCCCAGGAGCAATCCATGAATCAGGGAAGATAGACGCTTGTCCTCCTATTTTGCATGCAGGGCCCAATCTAGTCGGCCTGATCAGAAGCAACCTAACTCCACACAAAGCAGGTAGGGGGGTAGGGCATGCTTCCCCCTCTGCCTTATGAGAAGGGATTTGAACAGAGGATTGCCCTAACCGCTGAGCTAAAGAGTTACTCATTCTTTCTCTGCCCCAATTTATAATTATTCAGCAATGGAATTAAAGTGGAACAATTTCAATAGGAGAGACTGATGGAGAGGCTCACCACAATATTCCAAGGCCTACTGGTTAGAGCACTCAGCTGAAAGGTCCTTTCAAGTCCCTTCTCCTCACCAGATAGAGGGGGGACATGAACTGGGGGTCTCCTACAGCGTTGGTGCTCTTACCACTGAACTACAAGATATAAGGAAAGTCTTCCTTCCTCTCCCTGGATCTTTTTGTGGAGTTAGGTGGCCTCTGATCACACCTGTAGGATTGGGCCCTGCACATGAGTCAGGCAGAGGTGCTCACTAGCAGAGATATGCACCTCCCTGCAGTCTGGACTTAGATGCCTATCTCCATGAGAGAGGCAGGATGTAGGACACACCCATTTTAGGGGTACTCCACCTAGCATGTTGGCTTTGGAGATAGCACTCTAAGGGTATGTCTACACAGCAATTTATGACCGGGTCTGAGTCTGGGCTCAAGCCAACTCCCCCTTGCATCCACATTGCAATTGTGCTAAACCAGGGCTTGGATCCAGGGTCCCAGGACCCTGCAGGTCTGGAGGGTCTGAGACCATGTTAAGCTGGAACCCATGGTCTGAGCCCTACGGGTTTCCTGTGTACACATGGCCCTGGCTTGACTTGGGTCCCAGGAGCCCTCTGTATGTATCCCACAGCACAGCTCCTGGAGGCAGAGTAGCAGCACTGCAGGCAGCCAGCACAGCAGACCAGAAGCACCATTACTGCCTGGCTGAGCCCGCTCCCTGTTCCTGCTCCTCTCTCAGAAGTGACTCTGGCTCCCCCTTGCTGCTGTGCGGAGCTTGCCCAGAGCAGGGAGCAAAGTTACAAGGTGGAAGGTGGCTCCTGGCCGCTGGGATGTTGGGGGTCATTACTCCCTGGGCCAGCTGAGCCAGGAGCTCTGCCACTCTCCTTCCGTGCAAGGCAGCGCTTGGTCCCGCTCTGCTCTCTCGCCCTTGCTCCCAAGCTTCCACTGTCCTCTCTGGGGCTGTGTGTGCAGGGGCACTCGGGCTGTGTGCACTGTCAGGGCAGTGAGTGGAAGCCAGCCCCAAAACTTCCCTGCAGCCTCCTGGGGTGTGGCAGGGGCAGGGATAAGGGATCGATGGGTGGTGCGAGAGCTCACTGCACGCCAAGCCCTGGGCATGCACTTCATCGCTCCGCAGCCAGCAGCAGTCAGGCTGGGGTGTGTGTGTTTTTTTCCTCTGATCCACTGCATTTTGAATACCAGAGCCCTGGTTCAGCACAGGTTAGAAAATTATTAACCAAGAGTTAAAATGCAGTGTAGATGCTCAAGCCCAGGGTTCCCTGACACAGGTCAGGTGACTTAAGTCCCACTAACTCAAGGCTTACTTTGCTGTGTAGACATAGCCTAAGGCAGCTATCTCTTCCCCATTCATTGTATAGGCACCTAGGTGTCTAACAAGCACCGCAAGGCACCTAACCCCTCCTGAGAACTGGAGACCTCTGTTCAAATCCCTTCTTCCCCTATGCCAAGGAAGGGAAATTGAATTTGGACTTACCACATCCCAGGTAAGTGCACTAACCACTGGGATAAAAGTTAAAAGGTAGGTACCACAACATTTTGTGTGGAGTGAGGCAGGCACCTAACTCATTCCCCCAAGAAACTACATAGGCTGCTAAGCCAGGAGGGGGGTTCCTGTTTGTGGATTGCTAGTAGAACTTGGTGCCTCCTTGTAGCCTGGATTTAGATGCCTATCTGTGAGAAAGGGGCAGCATTTAGCACATCATTGTCTCTCATTGGCTAGTTCAGGTGGAGAGCCACCTGGCTTTTGTAGATCCAAGTCTAAGACGCACATTCTGTTTTAATTTACCAATGTAAATACAAAGTAACTCCATTAACATTGGTGCAGATACTCAAGATTTTCAGCAATGTTACAGAATAGAATTTTACCTGCAGAATTTTATTGTGGTGATGATGCATGAGCCAGAAAGGACTTGCAACTGATACCAGGCAAGGATTACAGGGCTGACAATCTTTTTACTTGTTAAATGAGCAAGTGCTGAATGACTCTAATAAGGATCAGATACTTATTTGATTTCACTGGAATTTGAATGAAATCATTTTTAGTTAGCTTTGCTTTTGGTCTGAATCCCTATCATCTGGAAAACAATATATTTGCATTTACTTACCAATATGTCTATAAGAGCCTACTTCTGTAAGATTTCTTGTTAAATAATATGGACTAATCTAATAGGAATTTGATTGATATAAAATGCTGTTTTGACTTTATTTTCTAATGATCTTTTCTATTGAAATGTTGTGACCCAGAAATTAATGTATTTGTGCTTATTTATCTTATCAATGGGGCTAATTTTTTTGGCTTTGCTGTTGAATAATCTGATAAATATAAAAATCAGTTTTGATTTGGGTCCATATACATTTTTATTTTATCATTAAAGCTCTCGTATCTGAAGAGTAGCATGTTTGTTTTCACTAATAATATTAATGAGGATCAATTTTCATCTTAGTATTAATCTAATTTTTCATATTGAATAATCAGGTCCCATTTAGCTAAAATACAACAGACAAAAAGTGCAGTTTTTCCTTAGTTATATACACGTGTTAAATTTCTTTAGCCCAAAATGTCATTATTCAGTATTAGTATTCTTTCTCAAATCAATATTTCTTACTTAAGGTAGTCTTAGAGATAACCAATGTGCTCCTATTATTTTATTGTGTATTGTTGCCTTAACATTGTAAGGAATATGTTATTCCATTTTAAAATAATTATGTTATTGATCTAATACACAAAATTATTAAAAGAAAATAAACTGAGCAGATTAAGACCCCAGTCATGCAAAGTGATCCATAAATACAAACTTCCCTACACCTGAACAGAGTCCTGTTGAAGTCAATGGACTTTGCATGGGCAGAAGGAACTGCACTGTGTGATTGGAGCCTGGATTTGTAGCTCACTGAGAGACAAGATGTGTGGAACCTCGCTATGTCATTTTAAAAGTGCCACTTGTCAGAGTCGAATTACACCTTACTATGAAGCTGTAATCTGAGAGCATTTAGGGTGGAAATGTTCACTTAGCCGTCTTGCAAAAAGAAAAGGAGGACTTGTGGCACCTTAGAGACTAACCACAAGTCCTCCTTTTCTTTTTGCGGATACAGACTAACATGGCTGCTACTCTGAAATTAGCCATCTTGAAAGCTCTTCGTTGTCGTGGAGACATTCTGTCAGAGAGCAGAAACAATATCATGTGATGGAGGTGACCAATCACACAACAGAAATAGTGAATCGCAACTAGTGAATGCTTAAAGCAACAGTCACAACACATAATATGCAAGCAGCTTGTAGGCTGATCTAGGTACACATGAACTATTCATTGAATGTAAACAAAATAATGTGTAAAAATCGAGGTCTCTGAGGAAATTTGTAGATCTTGTCATAAAAACTAACTTTGTCAAATTGTTTGCTGTATGTAGTTTGCCCAGGTCTAGTCTGTATTTACTTCACACAAAACAGTACAAAAATCTGCCTCAATACAAGTAAACTACATTCACTAATGAAAATGCAAATATACATTTCAACTAGTATTCAGTAACACCAATTTTCAGCTTTTTGAAATTGATAATTTTAAAAAGTATAAAATTATTTTATGATCAGTAAATCATATTCAGTTTAATCTTCCCTTTTTCTAAGAGTTGGAAATAATTAACTGTTTTAAATGTAATTCCTTCATATTCTGTATTCAGGTCAGGCATTTAAAAAAAAACAAAATGATATTTTAATCACTGTTTTCATAATTACAGATCCCGTTCTCCATTCAAGTCCCTTTTTCAATTAACATCCCATATTAATGGGCTTATTCTCTCTACCTTTTACAAGTGTAACATTCTTTATCTCTAATTATAGTTACATTTACATGTATATGTAAAAGAAAGAACGTAACAAATTTGTAACTAACAGAAGTTTTTTAATTTCCCGATCCTCCAAACTGTTATTTTCAAGCTTTCTAAACTGATGGCTAAAGATGACTGGAGCTATTCAGAATTCTCATGTATTCACTCTGAATTTCTTGTCTGATACTTACCAATTGCTTTACACCTTTGACCAACTGAGTTCTGTCAAAAATTAGTTGCTCATGAGTTACACTGTACAAATTTGTAGCGGCTGTAACTCTCAGTTTATGATTAGTATAATACAATGCAAATCCAATTCATTTATGCACCATTCCAAGTCTTCCTCAATTGATTAACTACTCCAATTATTTTATCATTAAAATTAATTTAAAATAAGTCTCTGGTCAGAAAAGTGACTCTCAAAATAGGTTAATGTTTCATATTTATTCAATATTAATGACTTCCAAATGAAACTTGCTCAATTTACAAATCAAAAATAGATTTGTCAAGCCACCACCTCATCAAGCACAACCTGATATCGGAAAAATAAAAAATGGCTTTTTATCATCAACCATAAACATTTTTAGATATCAACTAAGGCCTGGATCGGAGCCTAATTTCAGCCAGATCTGTCCGGAGTGGATCGCCGGTAAATATTTTCAAACCCACAAGCCCCTGGATGCCCCCATGGGGCTGAACCCCCGGCACCTCCTGCAGGGCTGAAGCCCCAGGCTTTAGGCTCCAGGAGATACTCAATGAGAATTTAAGCCCTGGCCTTGATCCTGTAAGATGTTCCACATGGGCAGACCCCCTATGCCCTGCAAAGCTCCCGTGGAGTCTGTGTAGAGATAAGGATCCAGTTGTGCAGAACAGCTTGCAGCATCAGGGCTTAAGGGCCCAAACCTGCACTCCCTACACAAGCAAAATTTTCATTAGTTTTGTCTGAATCAGGAATGCAAAGTCAGGTTCTTAGCTGATAGGTTTGTTGATGATGCATGAGAGAAAATGGCTTTTCTGTAAGTATTCTGATTTTGTGGCACTGACTCCAGTAAAACCTGTTTGTCAGCTTTCCACTGAATCTAGGTATCTATAACTAAAAAGAAACCTAGCAAACAGTGTTTGGGTGATCATAACTACACTTTGGGTCCACTCTTGCAAGCCCTCCCTTCACAAAACTCCCACTGAAGTGAATAGGATTTCCATTCATTTAGGGCTAGTG
Source organism: Lepidochelys kempii (assembly GCF_965140285.1). NCBI lineage: Eukaryota > Metazoa > Chordata > Testudines > Cheloniidae > Lepidochelys > Lepidochelys kempii. The sequence continues at coordinate 30,738,075 of NC_136390.1, read as the reverse complement.
GAACCTAGCCCCTTAATTTAACAATTTACAAAAATATGGATAAAATACGCAATACATCTCCTTTGGGGGCCTTTAACAATTATAACCACCTCTATTACACTTTCAAATCTTCTCTTGAAGCCTTAATGATTGAAAAGACTTATTTCTAGTCCTTACATGTCAATGCAAGAGAAAACATTCAGGACATATAAATAATGCTGTGTTGAATTGGATAAAATAATCCATGGTTTTTGGTATGTAATGGCATTTCACAGATACAGAATCAACATCCTTTATTTTGTACCCCAAGGTAAAGCATAGATAAATTGTATAAAAGAGGAGTCACATTGTCATATTTACTATGGATGTTCACTGTAACTAGTCCCTTGTATATGTTCACCTGTGGACAAACACCTCATTATTTTGGTAATTTATCTATTTGAAGGGAAAATGTTTGAGAGAGGGAGTCTAATGAGTTATTTTTAAATTAAGGAACAAAACAGAGTGTGGAGTCAGGTTTTCTCTCGTCATTCATTTCTAATCCCAATTCAATCACTGGTTTGCCATTCTACCTTGAAAAAACCAAAATCTCTGTACTTCAGTTTACCTAAGTGTAAAATACCATAAGTACAATAATACCAATCTCACAGGATTATTATGAGTCTCAGTTAATGTAAACACACTGAGAACCTTGGATGAAATGCACTAACCGAGAATGAAAAATATTTTTATTTTCATAATGCTCCTCTGAGTCCATTGAAAATTTTGTAATAGAGTCTTAAATGCCAAAAAAGGGAGAAAAAAAAGTGGGTCAAATTCTGTTCTAAATTAGTTTATCTGGAGTAAGTCTATCATTCTTTTATTAGTAATCCCATTGTTAACAGTTACATCAGTGACAATCTAGAGTAATTCTGTTATTATTACAGTGTTCCGAAATATTTCAATGGGTCATTCCAAAGTGTGAAGAACTCCCTGAAATAAATTGTTCAGTCTGTAAATACACAATTCAGCACTTTTCAGGAGCACTAAATTATCTTTTTAAATGAACCAGAAAAAAATATTTCAAACTCAATTAATTATAAATCCTTTCATCACCCACCCTCTGGAGGCAGCAAGGAAGGATGGTCCACTGATGAGGGTTGCAGTCTGTGATTCAAGAGGCCCATGTTCAATGTCATGTTCTCCACAGATTTCTGGTGGCTTTAGACAAGTCAATTGGCCAAGATTCTTGAAATCAATGGGATTTAGATGCTGCCTAATTCTGTAGGTGCCTCAGCTCACTTGGTGTCTACATTTTTGCTTTAAAACATCCCTCCCTGCCTAAGTTTCTGCCTCTGGCCATAGGGTGGCCAGTCACACATTTCTGGATAGCAGACATTCTGGTACTTCTGGGAATGGAGTGAGCCTGCCCCCCTCCAGTGGGATCCTGCCTCCACCACATGACGTCACAGGCATAGTGTGTGTGAGGTCACACCCCACAGGAGTGCCTATCTTGCCTGTGGGGCCCAATTCAGCCCCATTCAAAATGCAGCCAGAGAAGAAGGAGCCTCCATTATAATTTTTAGCCCACGGGTTAGAGCACTCATCCAGGATATGGGAAACCCACATTCAAGTCTGTTCCCTTCTTCTCTCTCCCCCCCACCTGATGGGCAGAAAGGATTTGAATAGGGTGCTAACCATCAGGTTATGAGATACTCTGATATGAGTTTCCCTCAGTCTTTCCTGTGGAGGCTGTTCCACTTTAGCTAGGTACTAAAATAGTCATAGGGGCAGAGAGAGAGAACGTACCGGCTGCTGCTTCCCACAGCCCCCGTTGGCCTGGAGCGGCAAACCGCGGCCAGTGGGAGCTGCAATCAGCCGAACCTGTGGATGCGGCAGGTAAACAAACCGGCCTGGCCCACCAGGGGCTTTCCCTGAACAAGTGGCATCCCAAGTTTGGGAAACATTGGTATAGTGCTTAGGGCATTCACATGTGTGAAACTGTGGTACAATTCCCCTACTTCAATGACTCTTTAATAAATTAATGTTTAATTAGTTTAAACTATTTAATTTAATTATAATTAAGCATTGCAACACCTACATTTCTTTGGAGGGGTCTCCGTGCCTCAGTTTCCCATCTATACAATACGGATAATAGTACTTCCTTGCCTCACAGAGGCATTGTGAGTATAACTACATTAAAAAAAAGATTATGAAACATTTAGATACCATGGTAATGGTACTTAAATACCTTATAAATACCTAAAATGAGATGCTGTGAATTTTACATGTAATCCATAAATATGTGTGGGTGTTTTAAGATTTTTGGGGGTGTGGGTGGGAGAGGGGTGCATTTGTATAGCATATGCTGAGATTCCCAAGCCAGAAGGGACCATTGTGATCATCTAGTCTGATCTCCTGTATAACACAGGTCAAAATAGAACTTCCCCAATATAATTCCTAGAGCATATATTTTAGAAAAACATCCAATTTCAATTTTAAAATTGTCAGTGTTGGAAAATCCACCGTGTCCCTTGGTAAATTGTTCCAATGGTTAATTACTCTTACTGTTAAAAATGTATGCCTTATTTCTAGTATGACTTTGTCTAGCTTTATATTATGCAGCAGAATAATTTCCTTTTTTACATTTGTGATTTTTTTAATGAAACATTTAAGGTGTTTTTAATGGAAGAATGAGGGAGGGAATCACAAATACATAGGAAGGTAGACAAAAAGAACAGGAGAAAGGATTTCATATTAAGAAAGAAAGCTGACAAGACAAATTAGGGGATCAGATTTTAGAGGGATAGCCATGTTAGTCTGTATCCACAAAAACAACGAGGAGTCCAGTTGCACCTTAAAGACTAACAGATTTATTTGGGCATAAGCTTTTGTGGGTAAAAAAACACTTCTTCAGATGCATAGAATGAAAATTACAGATACAAACATAAATATACTGGCACATGCAGAGAAGGGAGTTACTTTACAAGTGGAGAACCAGTGATAACAAGGACAATTCAGTCAGGGTGGATGTGGTCCACTCCCAATAATTGAGGAGGAGGTGTCAATACCAAGAGAGGGGAAATTGCTTTTGTAGTGAGCCAGCCACTTCCGGTCCCTATTCAAGCCCAAATTAATGGTGTTAAGTTTTCAAATAAATTGTAGCTCTGCAGTTTCTCTTTGAAGTCTGTTTTTGAAGTTTTTTGCTGAAGGATGGCTACTTTTAAATCTGTTGTTGAATGTCCAGGGAGATTGAAGTGTTCTCCTACTGGCTTTTGTTACAATTCCTGATGTCTGATTTGTGTCCATTTATTCTTTTACGTAGAGACTGTCCAGTTTGGCCAATGTACATGGCAGAGGGGCATTGCTGGCACATGATGGCATATATCACACTAGTACATGTGCAGGTGAATGAGTCCCTGATGGTGTGGCTGATGTGGTTGGGTCCTATGATGGTGTCACTAGAGTAGATATGGGAACAGAGTAGGCAACGGGGTTTGTTACAGGGATTGGTTCCTGGGTTAGTGTTTCTGTGGTGTGGTGTGGTGTGTTAGTTGCTGGTGAGTATTTGCTTCAGGTTGGGGGACTGTCTGTAAGCGAGGACTGGCCTGCCTCCCAAGGTGTGTGAGCATGAGGGATCGTCCTTCAGATCACTGATGATGTGCTGAAGAGGTTTTAGCAGGGGGCTGTACATGATGGCCAGTGGTGTTCTGTTATTTTCCTTGTTGGGCCTGTCCTGTAGTAGGTGACTTCTGGGTACCCATCTCGCTCTGTCAATCTGTTTCCTCACTTCCCCGGTGGGTATTGTAGTTTTAAGAATGCTTGATAAAGACCTTATAGGTGTTTGCCTCTGCCTGAGGGATTGGAGCAAATGCGGTTGTATCTTAGGGCTTGGCTGTAGACAATGGATCGTGTGATGTGTCCTGGATGGAAGCTGGAGGCATATAGGTAACAACAGCAGTCAGTAGGTTTCCGGTATAAGGTGGTGTGTATGTGACCATCACTTATTTGCACTATAGAGTCCAGGAAGTAGATCTCTTGAGTGGACTGATCCAGGCTGAGGTTGATGGTGGGGTGGAAATTGTTGAAATCCTTGTGGAATTCTTCAAGGGCCTCCTTCCCGTGGGTCCGTATGATGAAGATATCATCAATGTGGCGCAAGTAGAGGAGGGGCGCTAGGGGATGAGAGCTGAGGCAGCGTTGTTCTAAGTCAGCCATAAAAATGTTGGCATACTGTGGGGCCATGCCAGTACTCATAGCAGTGCCACTGACTTGAAGGTATAAGTTGTCCCAAATCTGAAATCGTTGTGGGTAAGGACAAAGTTGCAAAGCTCAGCCACCAGGTTTGCCATGGCCTCATCAGGGATACTGTTCCTGACAGCTTGTAGTCCATCCTCGTGTGGAATGTTGGTGTAAAGAGCTTCACATCCATGGTGGCCAGGATGGTGTTTTCAGGAAGATCACCAATGCATTGTAGTTTCCTCAGGAAGTCGGTGGTGTCTCGAAGATAGCTAGGAGTGCTGGTAGCGTAGGGTCTGAGGAGAGAGTCCAAATAGCCAAATAATCCTGATGTAAGAGTGCCAATGCTTGAGACTATGGGGCATCCTGGATTTCCAGGTTTATGGATCTTGGGTAGCAGATAGAATACTCCTGGTTGAGGCTCTAGGGGTGTGTCTGTGTAGATTTGTTCCCGTGCTGTAGCAGGGAGTTTGTTGAGCAGATGGTGTAGTTTCTTTTGGTACTCCTCAGTGGGATCAGAGGATAGTGACCTCCTACTAGTGATAGTAGAGTGTGGTGTTGGAGAGTTGCTTGGCAGCCTCCTGTTCATAATCTGACCTGTTCATGATGACTACAGCACCTCCTTTGTCAGCCCCTTTGATTATAATGTCAGAGTTGTTTCTGAGGCTGTCGATGGCATTGTGTTCTGTGTGGCTGAGGTTATGGGGCAAGTGCTGCTGTTTGTTCACAATTTCAGCCTGTGCACGTCTGCAGAAGCACTCTATGTAGAAGTCCACTCTGTCATTTCAACTGTCAGGAGGAGCCATGCAGAATTCTTCTTCTTGTAGTGTTGGTAGGAGAGTCCTGTGGGTCAGTGCACAGCGGTGTGCACTGTTCAGCGGTGTGTTGGAAATATTCCTTGAGTCGGAGACGGCGAAAGTAGGCTTCCAGACCATCACAGAACTGTATCATGTGTGGGGCGGTGCGGGGGCAGAAAGAGCGTCCCCAAGATAGGACAGACTCTTCTGATGGGCTAAGTGTGTGGCTGGATAGATTAACAATATTGTTGGGTGAGTTAAGGGTACCACTGTTGTAGCCCCCTGTGGCATGTAGGACTTTAGATAGTTTCCTGTCCTTTTTCCTCTATAGAGAAGTAAAGTGTACATTTTAAATGGTTTGTCTTGTTTTTGTAAAGTCCAGCCACATGAAAGTTTGTGTGGAAGGTTGGTTTATCTGAGAGTCTCCAGTTTTGAGAGCTCATTCTTGATCTTCTCCTGTTTGCTATACAGGATGCTAATCAGGTGGTTCCTCAGTTTCTTTGAGAGTGTGTGGCACGATCTGTCAGCATAGTCTGTGTGGTATGTAGATTGCAATAGATTTTTCACCTTCAGTCCATTTGGTCTGATGTCCATCTGTTTGCTCTTGGAGAGGAAGATGATGTCTGTCTGTATCTGTGCGAGTTTTTTCATGGATGGATTTCCACTTCATACAGCTAAATTCAGTGCTTTGCATGGTGTCAAGTATCAGAGGGGTAGCCATGTTAGTCTGTATCCACAAAAACAACGAGGAGTCTGGTGACTTTTTTACCCACGAAAGCTTATGCCCAAATAAATCTGTTAGTCTTTAACGCGCCACCAGACACCTTGTTTTTTGGGGGGATCAGATTTTGTTATTTATTACATTAATGTATCTCCTAAAGAACTTGTCAAGCATGTTCAATAATTTCACTTTGAAGTTCTGATGAAATAAACAATCACTTGTGTCATTTTTGTGATGTTACCAGAACCTCCTAACAAAAGTTGATGGGACAGTATTCTTGAAACGTACAGCCACTTAAAGAATTTTCAAAAACAAGCAGTTTACTATGTAGGTATCAGACATCGAGTTTTCATCTTTTTTCTAGAGTGGTTTAAGCCTCAAGAAATATTTTATTTTATTTTGTTTAACATGATGACTTCTTCATAACTAGCTATTGGGGGAATCATGATAAAAGAAACAGAGGCAAACAGAAAATGTTCACTTTCAAATATACTACATTCAGCTTTCTGACCATCTGCAGAAATTTGAATCAGATGTCTGCTGTTCAAGTTATTTACTATCTACTTAAAGCTTCTGGCAATGTTATCAACAGGAAAATAAGAAATGAGGTGGGAAACAGTAAGAGAACTTGGAAACAAAAGCTTAGTGTATTGGATCCTTTAAATGTAAATAGCTTCCTTTATCTCCAGGCTAACCTACTCAGCTATCCACTTGGCACATTGTACAAAAACTAGGCATACAGACCCCTAATCACCAGCTTCTTGGTGATTGTGTTTTGTTGGTCTTGATAGTCAGATATTACTGTTTCAGCATTATCTTAAATTTAGTTCTTAGCATATAGTTTGAGATCTAATTTGTTGGAAACTTCTGCTTTTCTACACGCATCCCATGGCCTTCACACATAAATTCATAAAACTTTCAGATTCATTCAGAAGTTCAACAGGAAGCAAGCTCATTTCAAAATCCTGGAAAATCCAAGTTCTAACAATTTACTATCATTTTCCCTATAAATTACCTATGTGGAGATAAGTAGTTTTGGGGTTTTATTTGTAACTCATCTATAGAACCAACCCTGTTGGCTTCATTGTCTGATGACCGAAAGACAAAAATGAAAAACAGAAGCTATGATCCTTGCTCTAGTCATTCCTACAATATACAGTAGTTACTGTATTATGGTCTTTTCAAAGCATTCAGGGAACTACTATCAGGTTATAAATTATATATATATATTAAGGAACACCTTACTTATGTTACTAATTCCACCACATATAATTAAAAATGAAAGATTTTGAAAATCTATTCTCCTGATTCTGCAGTTGGAGCTTCCCATATAGAGCTCCACTGACATCAGTCAAGCGGGAGCAGATCCTAATTTAAGCCCAATCTTGTTCTGCACCATGCAAGAGGTCTGTCCATAGAGAGCAGCCTTGAGGAACAGCGCCATAGTGTTCACCACAATTTGATTGTTTACCTTTGTATTTCATGCCACTTAGATAATAAAAGCAGACTAATTTGTTTCACTTTTGTTTACATATAGTCACTTTCAGTCTGGGGCTCTGGCACACTAGGTCAATGTTGCAGCATTTTTATAGTAAAAACAGCAGGGAGAGATTTGGCTGTAGGAAAAAGCTATTTTCATTTGAATTTTTAGATAATTCTGAAAATAATATGATCTGAATTGTGAACCAAATTTGACCTGATACAGTCCTTTAAATATTAATGACTAGAAAATACTTATATATTCCAAGATACGAAAGTGTGTCATCTCAGGAATTAAACAAAGGGAAAGCTATGAAAAAGCATAACTGCAGTACTAGCTAGGGGTACGTCTACACTATGGAGCCTATGCTGGCCTAGCTATTCTCATATAGCCCCTAGCATAGACACAGCCTAGGCCTGGTCTGCACTGAAGGGTTAGGTCAACATAAGCTGTCTTGTGTTGACCTTGCTGTGGAAGTGTGTTTACTTAAATTTTTCTCCCATCAACATAAGTGCCTCTATAAGCTGATTAGGTAACACCGCCTCTCTAAGCAGCAGAGTCAAGGTTGATGTAATAAGGTTGATGCAGTGTAGACACTGTGTTGCTTACATTGACTCTGATTGGCTTTCAGGAGCCATCCCACAATGCCCCACTCTGACAATACAATCAGTACAAGCGTTCCTAGTGAGGATGCGCACTGCCAACACAGGGAGCCATGAGCACACTAGGGAGACCAGATGTCCCAATTGTGGGGTCTTTTTCTTATTTGGGCTCCTATTACCCCCCACCCTCTGTCCTGATTTTTCACACTTGCTGTCTGGTCACCCTAGAGCACACACAAGCAATTTAGTAACTGTGGTGCCTATATGCTGACATATCTTAGGTTGACATAAGTTTGTAGTGTAGACATGGCCCAAGAGAAGAGTTTGGGGTTTTTTTGGTTGGTGTAGGAACACCACCTCCCCAAACATCATTAGCTACATCAACAGAAGCACTGTCCTCTTGCATAGCTGTGACTACACTAGGGGTTTTGTTGACACAGCTATTTTAGTCAGGGGTGTGTTTTTTTCACACCCCTGACTGATGTAGCTTTGCCATTTAATGTTGAAGTATAGACCAAGCTTAAAAGGCACAGAGCTGTAACCTTTAGCTGTAAAACTACAAAATGACTCCCTCAAGGCTACAGCTAGTTAGCTTTCTCAGATTAAAAGGGCCAACTGCCAGTAGAGACCATACTGGGAAAGGCCCTTCTATAAAATGGGAGCTCCAACTACAGTGCTTATTGATATGGTACCTGCTTTTTGCAGATTATGACTGTCATAAATATAAAGGGAAGGGTAAACCCCTTTGAAATCCCTCCTGGCCAGGGGAAAGCTCCTCTCACCTGTAAAGGGTTAAGAAGCTAAAGGTAACCTCGCTGGCACCTGACCAAAATGACCAATGAGGAGACAAGATACTTTCAAAAGCTGGGAGGAGGGAGAGAAACAAAGGGTCTGTGTCTGTCTGTAGTCGTCTTGGCCAGGGACAGAACAGGAATGGAGTCTTAGAACTTTTAGTAAGTAATCTAGCTAGGTATGTGTTAGATTATGATTTCTTTAAATGGCTGAGAAAAGAATTGTGCTGAATAGAATAACTATTTCTGTCTGTGTATCTTTTTTGTAACTTAAGGTTTTGCCTAGAGGGGTTCTCTATGTTTTTGAATCTAATTACCCTGTAAGATATCTACCATCCTGATTTTACAGGGGGGATTTCTTTATTTCTATTTACTTCTATTTTTTATTAAAAGTCTTCTTGTAAAACACTGAATGCTTTTTCATTGTTCTCAGATCCAAGGGTTTGGGTCTGTGGTCACCTATGCAAATTGGTGAGGCTTTTTATCCAACATTTCCCAGGAAAGGGGGGGTGCAAGTGTTGGGAGGATTGTTCATTGTTCTTAAGATCCAAGGGTCTGGGTCTGTAGTCACCTAGGCAAATTGGTGAGGCTTTTTACCAAACCTTGTCCAGGAAGTGGGGTGCAAGGTTTTGGGAAGTATTTTGGGGGAAAGGACGCGTCCAAACAGCTCTTCCCCAGTAACCAGTATTAGTTTGGTGGTGGTAGCGGCCAGTCCAAGGACAACGGGTGTAATATTTTGTACCTTGGGGAAGTTTTTGACCTAAGCTGGTAAAGATAAGCTTAGGAGGTTTTTCATGCAGGTCCCCACATCTGTACCCTAGAGTTCAGAGTGGGGGAGGAACCTTGACAATGACCTTTGATGACAAGTATGGCAAAGTTTTCATAACTAAAGTTAGGTGTGTGATCTATAATTTAAATTTATAAAATGTGTTAAGTAGAACACCAACACAAGGAGCCAGGTCTTGATGGTGTGTTTTCCAATCCTGTTAGGTCAATACATTGAAAAGCCCCCTCAAGATGCAAGCTAAAATGTTTAAAGCTGTGTTAGTTAGATGGGCTTCAGACTTGTTAGCCTGCATATTGACTGGGCTTTTCAATTTGTGTTAAACTAACTTGATGAGCTAACAATTGAATAACAATCCTTTTTTGCCTGTCAAGACAGGGCCCAGGGAGAAGGAAAGGGGGAAAGAGAAACAGAGGCCCTCATTCACCAAGTTACTTCAGAACTCCTGGAAATGTAAACCTTAATCTCTCTGTGCATCAGTTTCCCCGTGTTAAAACAAAGATGATGCCTACCCCCCCCCCAGGTTTGTTATGAGGCTTCTTCATCAATGTTTATAAAGCACGGGGGGTGCCACAGAATTGGAAGGTGCTCCACAAAGCATGAATCTGCAGTAACTTGTTTCCAAACAATCATTTATGCCCGTTCAACTTGATCATAAATCATTATAAACTTTACAACGGAAAGAGAAGCCCCAGGAAGAAGAGGCCAGTGAATGTTCATGGGAAGGACTCATCGTGTGTGGTTATTCGAGGAACTTGGCTGGGGGACCTGAGACCCAACGCCTCGGCCGTGTGAAAAGATTTCACAAAGCCCAGGATTCCTAGAAATGGTTTTCGCTTAATGAAGAGTTTGGGTTTAGAAGTTCCCCTGGCGGTGTTTGTGTTTTCAGCGCGCCATCGCAGCACAGCGCCGCTGCTGGGAACGGCAGCGCGCGTTGCCTCCCTGTCCGAGCGCCGTGCGGGGGCTAAGCGGCGGCGGCGGGACAAGTTCTGCGGCAACTTTGCTGGTCTTCTAGTGGAAAGGGGAGGGGAGCGCACGTGGGGGCGGAGCGGGATTTCCGTGGCACGGGGGTAATGCCGGGCTCCCCAGGCGGGCCTCTGGGGTCACGGGCGGGGCAGAGCCCGAGCTGTGCAGGCTGGGGGCGGAGCTCTGTGTCAGCCCGCGGCCGCCGGGGGAAGCCCTGCGCCGGGCTGGCCGGGAGCCAGGCCGCAGCGGCGGGCGTTCGGGAGGCTCCCCCCTGTGCGTGCGGGGAGCGCGCCCGCCCCAGCCATTGTTTCCTATCTCCGCACCGGCGTCAGTGGAAAATCCCGCCACCTGCCGCGCCCGGCTCGGGCTATTTATCCAGCGGCGCTGCCGTCACGGAGAGCGGCGCTGCTGACGGGGGAGCTGACGCTCTTGGCCGCTACCGCTGGGCTTGCGGCGGCTACAATGGGGCTCTGTGCGGCGCTGGGAACGGGGCGCGGAGCAGGGAGCGCCCCGCCGCAGCCCCCGCTTTCTCCTCCTCCGGGCCCCGCCTGCGGCAAGCGGGGGCCGGGCGCTGCTGCTAGCGCCGCCCCCGGGGCGCGCCTGGCCTCGTCCTGCCTCCCCTCCGCCGGCGGCGCCCGGGCTGAGCTGGGGGAGCGCGGCCCGCGCTGCTGGGGCACGGCGCGGCTCTGCTGGGAGGGACGCGCGGCGGCGGACGGCGCAGGCAAGAGAGGAGCCAGGTAATGTCGTTACAGGCAGGTGCGGGGGGGAGGCGTGTGCGCGCCGCTTTATGGGGGACCAGTCCCGCAAGCAACACAAAGAAACTTCGGCTCCTAGCGCCCTGCCCGGAGAAAGGGAGACTTCTTCCCCACTCTCCCCCCGGGGCTGGCTGGGGCTGTGGAAGTGTAAAGATGCTCCTTCAGCTGCCTAACTCTCTGTTGCCCCCACCCCACCAGTGCGGGGCTTCCGGGAAAGTCCAGCTGCGATCCCATAAAGTAGCAATCGGGGGGCTGGGGTGGGCGTACGACTGCCCTGCCTGCTTCCCCAGTAAAGGAGCGAGGGTGGGACCCGGCCCTCCAGCGAAGCGTAACTGCTTTTTCTCAAAACAGCCCCGCGCATTGAAAGTTGAAAATTAAATTCCAGTAAAGCTTTTGCCTAATTTAACTTAACCGAGGTTTCTGTCGCCCTGGCAGGCTGCCTGCCTGCCTCGATTTAATGGCGTTAAGCTAGGCTTTTTTTACACAAGTACAATTCCATCAATAGTTTTCTGCACAGCTGGATTTCCGCTGGGTGCAGATGTTGCTAATGGCAGCTTAAGCACGGATGGGCAGATAACATATGGAATGCAACATGTTGCCATATGGTCCGTTTAGCCTTTCACCTCCAAGAATATCAATCAAATATGTTCTGGGAGAAATTTAATGACTCTCTGAACAGGAAGATGAATTGCTTGGTACGATTTATATTCTTTGACCTGATGCTATATAACAATAAGACGGTAAATGGAACTCACCGTTTTTATAATAAGAATGTGACCAAATGGGGCTAGATTTCAAATACTCTAAACATTTGCATGTTAGGATCTTGACAGCTGTCAAATTATTCAGACAGTGAAGCGTGCCCCAATAAAAGCATGTCCACGATAAAAATGGACAACCACAGCTTCAACAGTCTTCAGTAAAATTGCCTACATGTATCTCTGGAAACATTTGACAGTATAAAACATTATTATTTATAAACACTCCAATATCCAAAACTATCCACACTTGTACAGCATGAACCAGGAATGAAGAAAAAGGGAGAGGTGCTATGGAACTAAGTATTAGGATTCTCCAAAAAACTAGGAAAATAGATCCTGTTAAATTTGTTGCCTCTCAGTAATTTCAAACCGGTTTACATCAGGGACCACATTTGTTTATCTTTTTATGACCTAAAGTTTTTGACTTCAGTATGATTGATTAAAATTTTTGGCAGAAATTACACTTGCATAAAAATAAAGTCGCTAACTATTCTACCTGAAACAGGTATGTATACCCTTTCATTGTTGATCTTATACTTTGATGTAAAACACTTAAGTCCCAATCCAACTCCCAAAAAATCAATGGAAAGCTTCCCATTGTCTCCCAAGGCTGTTGGATTGGTCCCTTAGAGAACTGACAAAGCCTCTAGTATTCTATTTTTAGTGTCACAGGTAGTGTTTTGAAGTGTGAGCAGATTCTAAAGGACCTGCCAACCTGAACCTCTAGGGTGTTTATCTTTTTACATTTGCGCTCACTCTGAGTTAATTTTTCAAAGGCACTTTTACTTTTAATAACTAATGGATTGTATTCTTTCCCTCTGATATTTCATTCAAGATGGAAAGAAAATTAATATAATAAAAGCAGGAAAGAGAGATTTAAAATCCATCATATAACCATTTTGAGTCTGTCACTGATATTTTTAAACCTTAAATTAAATTACTTTACTTATACACAGGTAATCAATATAGATTGCAAGCTCCTTGGGGCAGGGACTTTCTCTTTGCTATATGTTTGTACAATGCTTAGAACTATGGGGCTCTGGCCTCTAGGTGGTATTGTAAGACTAATAATAAATATCACTGTATATCCCTCTATTTTGGGATAAACCTGATAAATTATTAAAAACGGTTGGTCAGCTAATAGAAAATGAGGTTTCATGCTCCCAAAAATATATATATACCATAAACAGGATATGTGAGCATGTTTTAATTAATATACAATATGTTTGGAGGTATGTATGTATCATGTACAAAAATTCTGTTTTTACAGGAAGTTATTTCCTTTTCCCAACAGAAAACCAAACTCTCTCAGTCTACTGGCACCATTCTTTTTCCATTGGCTGCAGAAAGAGCAGAATTGAGCCCCTATTCCTAGTACATAATTACAGGAGCCTTTCCATCTAAATATGTGAAGGCAAAGTTTGAGTTGCGCACATATGAAATAACTTGTCATGTTAGGCACAATGAGTTATTGCCATTTTGCCAACAAGTATAAAAAATGCTGTAGAGCCAAGACTCTATCATACTACATGCAATAATTTGTTTGACTTAAAAAAAAATGTTGATCAGAATATGCTTAGAAAAAATGGTATTTTGTTAATGCTTCTTGTATTTAACAGGATTTCCAATGGATGAATATTGTGGCAAGTGTCACTGTGTTGTGATATACAACTACTGTTCTCATAACATAGAGAACTAACACTTTTCACTCCAGTGTGTTTGATCCATGCATGATCTTCCTACTTATTGTGCCTGATTGAGAACTTTAAAAACAAATAAAACTGCACAGAATTATAAAGATCCCTTCAAGGGGACCTACATTCTACGAGTCTCTATAATTTTGTTTTGTACTCATTTTCACTTTTAAAAAATGCAAACCTGTTCTACAGGCATTAGTTCTGTTTTTTGGTCTCTCTGAACTGATTCTGTTCATGCATGTCCCACTCCCACATATGACTTGTGTTGAATTACTGTCTTAAAGTCCTAGGTAACATCCATTATAATTTTAACTTCATCCTGTATTCCTAAAGGTGCTCATTAAAGTGAGTGGGGAGCTTTGGCTGAGTAAGGACTATGGAGTCCAGGTCTAAGAAGTGGCTGATTGCCAAAATTAGCCCTATAGAAGGATTGAACTGCATTTGAACCTGTCACCATTATTCTAATGATCTGGGGAGGGAATCACATTGTTATGTGGATCACAATTTTATAGATTGGTAAAACATTGGATTTTAAAGTATTTGTTTAGATATGGGTCTTCAATGCCAAAAAGGCTTCATTATTCACATTCTTATCTCTTAAATTGCCAACTGACTGGAACATTGATTACATAATGGTGCACATACTTCATCTGTGGCAGGAAAGGAGAGGAAATTTGAAAAAATACAAACATTACATATTGTGGATCCTAAATGCATTAGTTTCCTCATAGTGTAATTCTGATTGCATTACAACCACATTTGTTTATCGTTCACTCTGATGTATTAAAATATTTTGCACTTTTGCTTCTCATTTTGATGTAAGAGCTAAAGCAATATATTACAAACTTTAGAGAGAGTCAACATTATGCTGCTCCCCCCCATGTGAAAGTGTGCCTCTGATTTGTATAATAGTACTACAGTACTTCTTTGGTGGACAGATTGTCTCCCATCTTTTATTTTAAAAAGTCACTTTAGTAATAAAAAGTGACCAGTACATCTCTTCTAAAATGGTTCAGTCTATTAAGTTACAAACATGTAGACAATATCACATTGATATGCAGTTTTTAGTTTATCCCTTTTAGTGGGACTATCATGTAAATATATAATGTAAAAGTGCACTTCCTATTTAATACTTTTTCAGATTGACAGTCGTTTTAATTAAATGTGTTCTGGTATTTAAATACCAAAATACAGCATTTCACTACATTTTATAAAATTGTGTTTTTGCATTTATTTCATGTAAGGTTCTTTTTTAAAGCATGTAGTCTTGAATGTTTGTTCTCCCTTTTTTTCACATCATTACTCTGATACTGCTTGATTAGCTCCCTCCCCAGTCATGATTGGTAATTAAAATAGGCATTAAAATTAGTCACTTAGCAATTTTGCTGTTCAATTGGCAATTAAATTACTTAATTGCAATTAAAGTCCTAATTTTAATTGGCAAAATGATAGATGTAGATTTAAGATAATATGTATAAATACTTTAATAAGTGTCTATATAAGGATTACTTAATTACTCAACTTCAAGTTTATGCTGTTAACTTTAGAACTTTTAAGTGAGCAATGAAATTTGTATTACATCTATTCTAAGGATATGGTAATTAGATGTATTACTTATCATAAGGGTCTTTGCTATAAGTTATTTCTCTTAAAACTGTTGTGTGAGCTAACCATTGAAATATACACTATTCATCATCTTACAAACTAGTCATACTTTTAGTTTTGTGATTCAATGTGACTTTCATTCAAATGGTAGATTGGCCTACTGAAGTAGTCTAAGGTTATTCTGCTGAACATAAGTGAGATTGAACTACAGTAAACTGGTCATAATTTCAGGTGAGAATAACTAAACCCTATATTTTATTTCAAGTTGGAATTTCCAACTATTTAATCGATATCTGTTGAAATAAAGGATGATTAGAAAAAGCAAACCTGTTTTTAGAAAGAGATTCTGAAGATGAAATTTAAAATATTGCTGTACATGTGAATTTTTACTAACTTTACTTGTGGTCACTTACCCTGTGTTATGGTAATCAGTGAGACTTACTAAACAAATCTATAGTTAAGAACTTAAATCACATGCTATGAAACGTATTTGCATTATTTCCCTTTATTTCAGTGGGACTAGATATCTAGGAAAAAGCAAGCCGTTTGGGCCTCATGTTTGTATATCCGGTGCTATATTTACAATATAAAAATATTTTTAGCTCTTAAATTGAAAGCATTCTCAGTTTAGACACAATATCATGGAATAATTACTGATTGATACAGATTGCATGTTTTTTATGAGTGCTTTTGGACATGTATGTAAATATTAACTTAATATTTTGGGTGTTGGAATGTCAACTGTCTGCATTAAAAGATAATTTTTAGGGAGGGTTGTTTTAAAATATTTCTCTGTGAAGTTTTTTGTTCATTCTAAACTGATTATATTTGCATATAATCTGAAAGATGTCTTTTTTAAGTCAATTTTTGTTAGTTTTATTCTATTTACATTCATAATAGAAGAATATAATAGTTTTCTACAAGTCAAAAACAAGGCAGAAAAGAAAATTGCATGCAAATTGCCAAAGATCTGGATCATACATATTACAGAAATATCAGCTTACCTTATTCTTAAACTATATCAGTGGAAAAGTATGAAATAAACTGATTTGTGCGGGTTTTTTTTTTTAAATATACAGACTTAATTGCAGCAGAAAACTCAATTTGAAGACACTCAGCAATTCTCAGAAGTTGCATTCTCACAAGAATCCAATATATGGGACAAATGTTTATTATGAAACTACTGCCAATGTCTAGCTACCTCTCTTTGCTCCTAACTCCAAGGAAGTGTAGTGCATCACTACACTGTTTTAAAGTGGTTGTTCTGTTGCCTTTTAAAATAGATTCCTAAAGTGCTCTTAATGAAAAGATAGTGCTCTTATTTTCACTCTATGTAACTTTACTCTGTAAATTAAGTTTTTGCTTTTTCAGAATTCTGTTCCGGTCACTGATCCCACTGAAGTCATTGGGAGTCTTACTGTTGACATCAGTAGGGTGATGCATACACAATGTTTCATATGTTTTTGAGATGAGGAAAATACTTATTTCATGCAAGCCTTTATTAACCATTTAATTAAAAGTTCCCTGGTTCAGGTTTAATTTCTAAATTGTGTTGTATTTTAAATGTATATACAGATTATGTGTAATATATACAATAAAATATTATAATTGAGTTCCCTTGAGTGGTATTTTTTTAGATTTTAACACAGTGGTATGTAATTATTATAAAAATGCACATATAACTACTAGTCTTGTGCTAATTTTCAAAGTTATCAGAGCAATAGGACCACTGATCTATTAGTCTAAAAATGTTACTTTAAGTTTTTTAAAAGATGGCATAAATTGTGGATTTAGAGGAGGGAGGGAACACAGTGTCCAAAAAAACCCCAACAACCCTCACTATTGAAATGTTGTTGGTATGAGGAGAAAAGACACAGTGGAAAACATCCACTGCCATCAATCTATTCTTCTTAAAAACATTTACTATTTTTGAAAATCAAAACTCTTTTTTAATTTTGCTGAGGCTCTGTAGAACTTTTTCATTTATTTTAAAAGGATAAAGAGTAATAATTTTCATATTTTTATTCCTCTCTGTATTTTTTTTCAAGAAGATGGCAGTAATGGAATAACATTTAGAAATACAGATACCATGTTTTTTAAGAACTGTATGAAGCCTTCCCATTTGACCACAAATCTTTAGAAGGTTAGTCATTAGGCTTTGGGCCTAAAAAAGGACTGCACATCCTGTCACACTGCCACATCATGTTTTCTCTGTATAACAATTTTGAACAGCTGGAGTAATTTTTAGTATGGGAAATCACTTACATTTAGCCCATTGTTTTACTGTTTATAAATTTGTGTATGTGTGTGTATGTGTGTGTGTGTGTGTGTGTGTGTGTGTGTGTGTATATATATATATATATATATATATATATATATATATATAATACACTCTCTCTCTCCCTCCCTCCCCCCCCCAGTCAGGAATCCTCTCCTTAAGTTGATTTACTTAATGTTTTAAAAAATATACCTTTGGTTTTCCAAACCTGATTTGAATTTTGTTAGGTGATTAAAAAGCCACTACTTCTCATGGCATTTATGTGGACATAAAACCTCTTCCTTCTGAGGAGTTAGATTCCTAGAATCTGGCCCAAAATAGAGAGAACACCATGCCAATTTATTTAGGAAATTATTTAAAAGCTTGAAGCAATACACAAGTTGTTATAGTGATGGTTTCTATGCTGCTCTTCCAGAACCATATGCCATTCTGTACAAGGAGACAAGGTGGGTGAGGTAATATCGTTTAGTGGAACAACTTCTGCTGGTGAGAGGGACAAGCATTTGAGCTTACAGAGGGCTTCTCAAATGTTTGTCTGTCTCACCAGCAGAAATTGGTCCAGTAAATGGTATCCCGCCTTGTATCTTTAACAGCGTGGGCCCAACACAGTACCATACCACTGCACAGGCTGTCTAGGTGCGGTTTTGTATTGCTTGTGAAGTCTAGCCCCCTACTGGTGAGATCCCTGAACTGCAGTGGCTGGTGGTTTTGATTGGGCTGCTGCTGCTATACTTCCACCACTTTGGTGGTGGTTTAAGCCTCTTCACACACTGTGTTCATGGGTGAACACATCTGGCTGCTGGACATCAGGATTCCTACTTAGCAGAGGAGTAGCTGCAGCCCAGTTTGTCACAACTACTGTTATCCCTTCACCAGAGGCACAAAAGAAGACCCAAAGATGTTAAGTACAGGTGTAATTTTGGTACAGAGCGGTGAGTGAAGAGAAATTTCAGTAATGTTTTGCACGGGTTAAAACAATACCTGCCCCCTCTTTCTGAAAAGTAATTGTCCTCGTGGAAACTTGCTTCTCTTGTATTTTAGGAATGAGATTGATGCGGATTCAACATAGCTGCATAAAACCAATAGACAGATCATCATGCTTACCTGCAGAAAGATCATGGGGAACTTGCAAAGTTGCAATTCGGAGAGAGCTATCGCAAAAAGCTACAGTGGGGGGGGGGGGGGGGGGGGGGGAGAGTGTGGCACACCTGTGAGCGCCTTTGAAGTACAGTGGCTCAGGGGAGCTTTTAATAAGAGTTTTGACAATGGCAGATACATTGCTTAAACCCCCTCCCCCCCATTTATAGCTCGTTGCAGGGCTGTTGTAGCCATGCCTGTCGTAGGGTAGCAGAGAGACAAGGCAGGTGCGTGCGGCGCCCCGAAGGAATGTCACAAGTGACTCCCGCTGTGAGCCCGCGGGCACCGCGCCTTGGCGGCTCGCGAGCTTCCGACCGGGGATACTGAAAATAGCCCCGCCCACTCTGGGGCTATAAGCGGCTCCCCGCACTGCAACAGAGCGGGGAGCCGGCCAAGCAGCTGCTATTTTTGGCGCAGCCGGCTGCTTGCGTCAGTAGCGGCGTCCCCTTGCGTCACGCGCCGCCCCGCCCAACTCTCACTTTTTCCCTTTCGTTCGCTTCAGCCCACGGGCGGCGGCTGACGCTGCTGCGCTCATGCTAATGAGCCCCCTCCCCGTCTGCCGCTCGCCCCAGCCTGCAGCCGCCGCCGAGCTTAAGGTGGCTGCTTCAGGTTCCCCTCGCGCGGCGCGCCTGGGACGCCCGGGGCTATTTATAGCGCTGCCAAACATAGCTCCCGTGTGACGCCCGGGGCGAAAGGGGTGGGCTGCCCCCGGCCGCCCGGCGCAGACACAGCGTCCTGGCTGCAAAGAGGGTCAGAGGAGTTGTAGCAGGGCAAGCCCCTTCCCGCTGATGGGGTGGGGGAGCCATCCAAAGGGAGCTGCTTCCTTGCAGCGTGGGCGTCAGGTTAACAGAGCTTTGAACCCCAGCACAGGGAAGTCAGATGCTGCAGTCGTCGGGGGAACCAGGATAGATGAGGTGCCTCCCTGGAGGTTTAATGAAACCCCATTGAAGACTACCGGGCAGGAGCTGGGCAGGGACACCCGGACGGTCTCCGAAGGGGTCATGGCCTGCAGGGGAAGGGGATAAAACATAAAGCACAGACCATACCCTCAGGTCGAGAGCCAGCTTTTCCTCCGGCAAAAGGGGAGGTGGGGACAGGTGTGGCTCTTGCGGGAACCCTATAATTGTTCCTATTATGTACAGGCAAGTATATCTCCTTTTAGCAGGCATTTTCTGCACGCCTTTCCTTCCTTCTGTGAGTTGGAGTGCCCACTCCTAGCCTATTTCAGTGGGTTAACATGCAAAGCAGAGACAGGGCTGTGTGACAGCTTCTAGTATTACCCTGATCTGAGTAAAGGGCACCCCCCACCATCACCCTTGCTCTGCACTTTTTCTCTCGGTAGAGCACAGAGGTATTGCAGCCATGCTTTTACATTGCATAAGTTAAAGTAGAATGCGTGTAACTCCGTACAAGCGGGTTCTTTATTCCCCGCGTACAGACAGAGACGTTGTCCACGGCGGGCCAGGAACTTTCCTCCAAAAACAAATATGCATTTCCAATGCCTTTAATTAGCACTGTTAAGTGGTGCAAGCGCTGAAAATATGCTGTGAGATGTAAACCAACCCCCCCCCCCCATTTTCCTAACAATTGGACAACCTGTTGCGTGAAGCTGTATTGTTTTGAGAGAAAGATGATTTCAAGGCACCGGCGGACTCAGATTTTAAACAATGACGATTGCTCTGCGGCGAGTAATAAAACATTCTCTCAAATAAGCCTGGAGACAGTGAAGCTGGTGCTAACAGGCGCTGCTGTTTGTTTTTGGGGGGGAGAGAGGTCCTCATTTCTAGCTGTAGAAAATGCCTCCGTGGGTCACAAAGAAGGGGGGAAATCTGTATCTAACAAATGATGAAAGTAGCGATGTCCATATGTATGTACGTGTGCAAGAAAAATCCCCGTACCGTACTGTGGTATAGACACACAACTTAGCAGACCCCCTGCAGACAGAGCAACACACGTTATTATACAGTGTGCCTGCGTGCAGAGAGCCGCAGAGAGATCCTCTAAGGTGTATGACACGGCGTGGGGGGCTGTGGGGGGGAAATCTAGTTCTTTGTTTACAGTCTAGCACATCTAGGGGGTGTAAGTGCGGGGGGATTGCACCTATTTTGGAAAAGCTGTAACAAGGTGAACCGAGGGGGCTTGTTCCCACCTTAAAATCTGCACTCTTGGTGATGTCACGTCGGAAATTTACCAAAGCAAGAACTGGCCAACTGTGGCGAGAGATCCAGCCCCTCGAATGGCTGATTGGGCGGGCGGCACTGACGTGCACTGACGCTTGGAGACTTTAGGTGCATGTTGGCTGTGGAATACGGAGCCCACATAAACAAAGGCACATTGGAGGGAAGGGCCAGTCTGTCCGGCTTGCTCGCACTGTGCTTTACTAGTACTGTACTTCCCAATAGAGAATAACTAGCAAGTGCTCCGTCATCGGTGGCTTTATCCGCCGATCTGCCCCTGGGAACCTGTTGTGCAGACGGTTGAATGAATGAAAAAGACATTGCTAACAAGTGAGTATTGATTTTTGTAAAATCCCCCTGTTTAATCTTGTCGTTGATTTACAGCCCTGTGCAGGATGCCCTCAGTCTTCACAATGGACTTCAGTGGAGGGGGCTGGGAGGGTAGATGGAAATAGGAGGCGTTAAAATATTGTGTGTGTGGTTTTCAAATGCCACCTTCTTCTATACTGTATTTCCAAAATGTCATTCGGTTAATTCATCGCTCAGTGAGCCTCCGATCTGGTTCTGTAAAAGATGCGAACATGAAATCAACTTTGGTGCAAGAATCTGCCCCTGTCTGTCTGCTGTAACTTTCACCTGTTTGGCAGACCTAGAATGTCGAAGTTGGGCTGTTCAGGTAAACGCGTGTAGCTGGGGCCTGAACTTCCACGGTTAAATAGCAGGAGGAAAGTTCTGCTTGGGAACATTTTTCTCTCTCCATCTCCAAGGTTAGCAACCGGTGCTGGTGGTATAAGGCAGCTCCATAGAGTTCTTTAGTGTCCTAGCACTTAGTTGCCTTTTTATATTTATTGCTGCCGTGCGCGTGTTATAAGCTTGCAGGGGTGGCTTGCAAGGCTTCCTGCTAGTTTCATGGAGCGGAGTTATTCTTTTCGGCGGTGATCCTTTCCCCTCCCCCCAACCTGCTATTTACTTAGTGTACACTGACCATCAACAAAGCAAGCCGTCAGGCCAGGCGTTAATTAGTGGAAGAGAAAGGAGTGGATATTTGGATGAAGTGGAGTTGGAATGAAGATGCGTAGTCGCTGTCTGTGGTATCAAGGCAGTCTGGAGATGTTAGGGACGTTAACATGGTTTGTTTCACCCGGCAGGGTGTATATTAAGTTTGTGGTTCTACCACTGGTAATGTGTTACTTGTGTAAGGTGTCACACTATGAAGCAAATAGTATTGGTGGGCGTTTAAAGTCACTCCTGCTTAAAGGAGCCGGGGGCTCTGTTTATTTCACATGTCCCTTTTTGACTTTAGTTGTGCATAGTTAGAAAACAAAGAGAACATATATTAGGCGGCGTTCATTTATTGTTAATCAAGATTTCCCTGGGTAAGCGCATCCACTGGAAGCATTTTACAGCACTGTTAACCAGGTTTCTTTAATCTGAAACTCCTTTGGCTTCTTTGATTGTCTAGTTACCTTATTTAACGTTGTTCATTGTCATCTATGCCCCTTTTTAGAGCTGTCGTTAAAAGTCACATTGGATTGTAGGGACTTTCAAGGGAAGGTGCAAAACGGTGCCTTCCCCCTTTTGTTCTTCAATAACTGGACTCAGCTGTTATTTGGGGAGGGGATATGTGTTAAAAATCCAATCAATTTTCCCTTCCGTGGAAATAGTAGAACAAAAAACAATTAAAAATAATAATGTAAATATCAACCTGCTTTCAGTAAGTTTTCTTCCCGATAATAACTCTTTGGGAGAACTAGTTTATATGCCAAAATGCCACAAGGACAACATTTCATATTCGCTCTGACTAGCTCTTTTCTTAAACTATTTTAGGTCTGATTTCTTCATTAAAAGGCCGCACAATGCCTCTTACTAAAACAGGCAAGCTCTTGTACTAGAGAAGCTCACGGTTTTGTGATACTACATTTGTTTCAAACCAGTCCTTAGTAAATCTGAACATAAAGTCTATTGTGTCTGTTTCAGAGAACGTACTGGGCAGTCTGGAGTCCTCACTGATTTTCTAAAATCTTGGAAACTTTGTCTCCATTGAATTCCGACACTGTCCACCTTTAATTCCCTCGAAAACGCCTGTAACTCGGCTGAAGGTTTGTGAGCTTAATTTCTTTAATATTCAAAAGAAACAACTTCACACTGAAAGCCAAGTAACATAAGTAAGACACGTGCGTAGATGTGTTCCAAACAACTTCACATTGTGCAACTCACTTCATCGTGTTTCTTTACAAATGAACTAGCTGAAAATATCATTGTACACAGAAATAAAGCGACTGGCGCTCATTCGGTCTGTTTGTGGGGGCCTGAAAGACATTTTGGGGGTACACTATGCACTGTAAACATTCACAGACATCAGAGCTCTATGTACTTTAGTGTAATCTCTTTTTATCCCCTGTGAACACCTTTTCTTTGCGCAATAAGAAGTGTGTGCGGCTTCCTAATGTGGCCCGCAGTGTTGTAGAAAGCAGGTGTACAAAGCAGGGGAGAAAGTATGCAGTTGACCAGGCTGAGTATATATTACACTGTTTCATTTCCAGCCATGCCCTGTGTTCAGGCTCAGTATGGGTCATCGCCTCAAGGAGCCAGCCCAGCTTCCCAGAGCTACAGTTACCACTCTTCAGGAGAATACAGCTCCGATTTCTTAACTCCAGAGTTTGTCAAGTTTAGCATGGACCTCACCAACACTGAAATCACTGCCACCACTTCTCTCCCCAGCTTCAGTACCTTTATGGACAACTACAGCACAAGCTACGACGTGAAGCCACCTTGCTTGTACCAAATGCCCCTGTCCGGACAGCAGTCCTCTATTAAAGTGGAAGACATTCAGATGCACAGCTACCAGCAACACAACCACCTCCCCCCTCAGTCGGAGGAGATGATGCCTCATTCGGGCTCCGTTTACTACAAGCCTTCGTCGCCCCCGACTCCCACCACCCCCGGCTTCCAGGTGCAGCACAGCCCCATGTGGGACGACCCTGGCTCCCTCCACAACTTCCACCAGAATTACGTGGCCACCACCCACATGATCGAGCAGAGGAAAACGCCGGTGTCCAGACTCTCCTTATTCTCATTTAAGCAATCACCCCCAGGAACCCCCGTGTCCAGCTGCCAGATGCGATTTGACGGGCCCCTCCACGTGCCCATGAACCCCGAGCCATCCGGGGCCCACCATGTAGTCGATGGCCAGACATTTGCAGTGCCCAATCCCATCCGCAAACAGGCATCCATGGGCTTCCCAGGGCTACAGATTGGACATGCGTCCCAGCTGCTGGACACCCAGGTGCCATCCCCTCCTTCCCGGGGGTCTCCATCCAACGAGGGCCTCTGCGCTGTGTGCGGGGACAACGCGGCCTGCCAGCACTACGGAGTGCGTACTTGTGAGGGCTGCAAAGGTTTCTTCAAGGTGAGCTGGAGGTGCTGAGCGAGCGTGGGGAGGGTGGCGGAAGGGGTTAATTCACAAACTCCAAAGGGATCCCCGTCCTGTGCTCACCCACACCAAGGCAAAGCAACAGCCTGGCCAAGAAGCTCAGGCGCAGATCCCACTGGGAGGGAGGGAGGGAGGGGAGAACGGCAAACACAGAAGGAGCAAGCAGGAGAGGAGGGCAAATGTCTGCAAATAACGGCGCCTTGTGCTCCTCTAAGCCCGATGTAGTTTTTGCAAAACTCCCCGCTGCAATGGGCCAAGACACACTGGTGTCCGTGGGGCCCGCCCCAAATGGCTGCAGATCCTTGGCGAGAAGTTGCGTGCAGGAGTTGAACAGGAGGCATTTGCATGTGCTAGAAGCTGCCTTCCCCTTCAGATTGAAATTGGTTAGGACAGAGAACCGTGTCTAAGCTAACCAAGTGGAACAGAATTCCCTATGGTAAAATTAAGTGATCTCTTTATTTCACCATCCTGATTGAATAATCTTATCATTTTAAATGGAGAAGGTCTCCAAGGAATGTAAATAATATGAATGCCCACGGATTTGTATTTACTGAGCGTCTCCTTCTCCTTCTCTTGGCATATAAAACACTGCTAGGAGCTGCAAGGTTAGCTCAAATGTTAACGCTATCAATTTTCTTCTGTTAAATGCCCTGGAAAAAAAGGGAGGGGAGGGGGGAATCCCAGCCTTGTAGGCACTTTAACTGGATCAGTTGGGGGCTGCAGAATGTAATGGAAATTAACAAATAATTTGTCGTTTCCTTCTCTCCGTGCAGCGCACTGTCCAGAAAAACGCCAAATACGTGTGTTTAGCGAATAAAAACTGTCCAGTTGACAAACGCCGCAGAAATCGCTGTCAGTATTGTCGGTTTCAAAAGTGCCTTGCAGTTGGCATGGTCAAAGAAGGTAGGTCTTCAGCGTCCCCCGGCCCTTTCCTCTCAGCTACACCCTCCCCCACGCATCCTTTCTGTTCCCCCTCCGCCCACCCCCACCCCAGAAGGTCTTTGTGCCAGGCCTCAGCTGGGAGCATGATCCCGGAGAGCCACGGCGCTTTTGATTCAAATAGGATCCCCTTGGAATAAGAAATAAAATAAAGCAGCATTTCTTTGTGTTACCCTTCTCGGCTGTAGCCTTGCAGCCTTGGAGATTTATACACATCCAGTCTAGGTTGGTACCCATAGCGGGGGGGGGGGGGCAGCATCTGTGTGTTTCACTCTCGTGTGTTATAGGTGGGGGGAAGGAACGCTGAACGTCCTTTTCTTTCGCAGTGGTTCGCACAGACAGCTTAAAAGGCCGAAGGGGTCGCTTACCATCCAAACCGAAGAGCCCCCAGGAGCCCTCACCCCCCTCTCCCCCGGTGAGTCTGATCAGTGCCCTGGTGAGAGCCCATGTCGACTCCAACCCGGCTATGAGCAGCCTGGACTATTCCAGGGTAAGCTGGAGACAATACTAACATACAGACATAGCTGCAAACACGCACACACGTGCCCATATGCAGAGAGAGAGAGAGAACAGTGACCGACCCCCCCCCTTCACTCACCACGAGCAAGACGCACACCCTGCAGATGTCGGTCCCATTTGTTCCACAGAGTTTCGGGACTATCGTGACATTGTCAGGCACCCGTGTATACTCTGAGCACATGCTGTTCAGCTTCTACACACCCTGAAAGCCGGTAGTCCATGCACTGAGTAGTGATCCTGTGGCAAACTGGCCTGGGAGTGAGGGAGAAGGTAGCCTAGCAAGAATATTCGGTGTTATTCCAGCTGCGCGGAAATACAGCATCTAATGACTGGGGGGGGGGGGGGGATTAAAATATATAAAGTTCTATAACTTTTATTAAGGGGTTACCAGGCTTTCCAGGAGGCTAACATCGGGACTGGCATGAATACTAACTTGCTAATTGTGTTGTGCAGATAAGAGTGAACGCTTCTCAATGCAGGGTGACCCTCTGTTTAGTCTGTATAGAAATGGCAATTTACATATTCAAAGCAGCGACCTCATAGCACCATCCCTAATTGAATTAATTGCCCTGGAACATCTCATTTCCTTACTGGTCAGAGAGAGGTTTAATTGTTATAAAAACCTGGCTCCCCTACTAGAAATGGGGTTAGCAATTTCACGGGTTATATATTTTAGAGAACCTCATTAAGTGCTTTTTAAAATGAAATTCCAGTTCCAGGCTAACCCTGACTACCAGATGAGCGGAGATGACACTCAGCATATCCAGCAGTTTTATGATCTCTTGACCGGCTCCATGGAGATCATCCGAGGATGGGCAGAAAAAATCCCTGGTTTCACTGACCTCTCTAAACCGGATCAGGACCTCCTCTTCGAATCCGCTTTCTTGGAACTGTTTGTGCTGCGGCTAGCATACAGGTAAATGGCCAACATTCAAAAGGCAACTTCTAGATTATTATGAAATCAAATCCTTTCATGGTCCACTGATCTGCGTTTTATTAACTCCTGGGTAATTAGGTGCCTCTTAAATCCTCCATTTATTGCTCTTCACGTAATTAGTTGTTTAGCTTATCTTTTCTTTTTCCCCCCTTTCTCTTTCTCGCTTCTTCTCCCCCCCCCCCCCCACCTTGTATTAATTGCAGGTCCAGCCCAGTGGAGGGCAAGCTTATCTTTTGCAATGGGGTGGTCCTGCACAGGTTGCAGTGTGTCCGTGGCTTTGGAGAATGGATTGATTCCATTGTTGAATTCTCCTCCAACTTGCAAAATATGAACATCGACATATCTGCCTTCTCATGCATCGCTGCCCTGGCTATGGTAACAGGTCAGTACAGCTCTACCTTCTTGTGTTTTGGTGTTTCAACATCACTACACAGCCCAGTTGCCCTGTTCTGGTATCCACATTGTCAAACCTGTGATGTCCCACATCCTTGTCTTTTGCAGAGAGGCATGGGCTAAAGGAACCCAAGAGGGTGGAAGAACTTCAGAACAAGATTGTGAATTGTCTCAAAGACCATGTGACTTTCAATAACGGAGGTTTGAATCGCCCCAATTATTTGTCCAAACTCTTGGGGAAGCTCCCTGAACTTCGCACCCTTTGCACACAGGGGCTGCAACGCATTTTCTATCTGAAACTAGAAGATTTGGTGCCACCTCCAGCAATAATCGACAAACTTTTTCTGGACACTTTACCTTTTTAAGACTCTTCCCGTGCACTTAAAGTGAACTTTAAAGAAAATAAACTCGACCTGTCTGAAGGGGAATTCACCTGTGCGCAAAGCAGCACCTTTGGATGCCAGATTCCCATCCCCAAAACTGTTGCTAACCTCCTGAAGGCAGAAGGTGAATGGGCATTTTGGCTCTGGGGCATCAAGGATTCAGATGATGAACAAGGACAACTTAAATACTGTGGTATAAGCTTTTTATTATCGGCTCAAAATATTATTAAGAGGACTTCTGATTAAAAAGACGATCATATTTGGCAACGCCGGACTAAGACTCATATGATGACAAAGTACTAAGGTGACCCACAAGTCTCACCCTCTTAAAGACTAAAGTTTTCTGACGTAAAAGAAAGCTGTAATATATACTAAAAACTAAATGTTGCGTGGGTGGCATGAAATTAAAGAAGGCAAAGGCTTGTACATTTATCAGATGCAGTTTGGCTCTTTAAATTATTCTGTGCCTATTTATGAATAAATATTAAAAACCAATTCTAAAAGGAAGAACATAAATGTGTTTTCAAATAAAGAGAATTAAGTAACTCAATGAAATGGGAAAGCATGATGATTCCAGGACGATAATGTTATAGGCACTTGCTATTTCAGTAATGTCTATATTCTATAAATAGTATTTCAGACACTATGTAGTCTGTTAGATTTTATAAAGATTGGTAGTTATCTAAGCTTCAAACATTTTCTCAGTTGTAAAATAGGTGGGCACAAGTATTACAAAACCGAAATCTTGGACAAAGGGGCACATAGTGTTTGTAAACACCGTCCAACATTCCTTGTTTGTAAGTGTTGTATGTACTGTTGATGTTGATTAAAAAAAGTTTATATCTTGATTATTTTGTTGTCTAAAGCTAAACAAATCTTGCATGCAGCAGCTTTTGACTGTTTCCAGAGTGCTTATAATATATATAACTCCCTGGAAATTACTGAGCACTTTGAATTTTTTGTTTTGTTTTTTATGTCTAAAATTGTCGGTTAATATATTATTTTATGTTTGAGTAATATTTTTAATATTGCCATATTCTGTAGTATTTTTCTTTGTATATTTCCAGTATGGCACATTATACAAGTCACTGCCTTTTTTTCTATGGTGTATGACAGTTAGAGACGCTGAATTTTTTTTTCCCTGATAAACTCTTTCTTTGGGAAAGACAATTTTAATGTTTACAACAATAAAACCATGTAAACGAATAGAATTTCGTCTCCTTTCTGTCTAAGCGAGAAGTACCAATACCAAAATCCATTGCAGATAAAGAAAATTGACGATATAGTCCTAAAAAGTGAAAAGGAGAACGGATGAGCCGTGTCACTTATTTAGTAATTTGTGGAGCTGAATGTGCAGACTCTGAAGGAGGAGCAAGAGGAACACCTAAGACTAAAAGGTTGGTCCAGATTTTGTTCTTAGGAGGTTCCTGTCCTGGTACTGAGTTCAGGCACTACTTCCAATGGCACAGAAGTCATTTAAAGCTTCGTGTGTATTGTTTTTGTAAAAGCAAGCAACTTTTATGGATTTTATTTCCCAAACCCTGTACTGTAGCTCTTGGGGTCTGTTTGGGATGGGGGAAAGTAAAGGGGACAGACGCTGGTGACAGTCCCACAGATGTTGTTTTCTGAAGTCTGAAGATTTTTTTAAAAATGTGTTTAAATTTTGTTTACATGGAAATATTTTCATTTTAGGGATCAGTGGAGCCCGGCTTAGAATACTTAGAGTTCTCTTTGGAGAAAGTGTCTGAATAAATAAGCCAGAATTGTCTGCTTTGACGCCGGCTTGCTATAAATAAGTTATGACATAGTCTCATATTTAGCGACTTCTAAAGTGTAAAGAAAATGAAAGCTAGAAAAGCTAATTTAGCTGTTTGCAGTGACCCCAAGCCTCTTGTATTTCAGTGTGAGACTGAGAAATAGGTCTCTGTTTCATAGCTTTGAACGATGCAGGCTGCAAATTAGTTCAGAAACAAAACATGGAGTGGAGAAATTGCGAAACAATATAATGAATTTAAAATGTGGCTATTTGAATGATTAGCGCCAACATGTTATACTTATAGTGCAATGAAAGCTTTGGTACTAGATCAGGGGAATTAAGAAAACTTCAGTCTCTTATGCTAGGGAAGGAAAATGTATGTGGAGCTGTATCCCGGAGACGATGCTCATCTATTATTTTCAATCTGTTTTGAATATATTATTTGCAAAGTATAATAAAGAAAATGGATGGACAGATTAGGGAGAAAGAGATAAGACCAGTTTTCCGGGTTTCCAGAAAAGGGGATTTAGGAGCGAGAGATTCTCAATCTCTTTTCAGAGTCTAGGAGCGTGGGAGGTAAAAGCCCAAGTCACAGCTAACAAACCTTATTAAAATAAGGAATTTTGCCTCTGGAGTTAGATAACTGGAGGCAAAGGAATGAGAAGACGAGAGCCAAAGCAGGGGAAGTGCGAGTGCGTCATTTAAACCTGTTCCATCCCATTGTGCGGCTCAAGTCTGCGTAGGTATCGTCAACTAGTTATTTCACTTTTTACCTGTTCAGGCTACCAGTGAATCCAGCTGATACCGTAGGAGGATGTGCTGTACAACGTACAGCCCCGGTATCACTGAACTCCTGTCCCCGGGGTTGTACCGCAGCGACGCCCCGGGATCTTCATTGTCTTCCCTTCGGAGACCGGCTCTCCGACTCCCCGCTTCATCCCCCAGGCTGCGCTTGGGCTAAGGCGGGCAGAGGACTGCCCAGCTCCAGAGCGGAGAAGGGACAGGTCCTGTGTCCAGCTTGCCTGTTGTTTGTCACTAAAGGGAGCAGGGTCGCGGGCTCTCGGCGGTACAATCTGCTCTCCAAGTCTCTGATTCTTTAGCAATACAGGGGGTGTAAAATCTTCCCAGTGTCACCCAGCTGTTTGGGGCCGGGGAACTCAAGGTCTCTGAGCAGGAAGCTTCTGTCGCTGCGGATCAAACTTTGTAGGTTAGTGCCCTGACCGATCCCTTAAGCAGAGAAAAGGCGAAGGATCAAATGGCAGGGCCCTATGATTGCCTCACGCAGTCCTAGAAATCCAAGCCGGAGTGAGATTCTCCAAAGACCTCGAAACTTTCCAGGGCACGTTTTAGGTTCGGGGTTATTTTACTTCTTATCCTCAAATGCGCTGAAACTATCCCCCCGCTGGGCCAAATTCTGTTCTCTTGATGAAGTTACTCCGGATGTACTCAAGTGTATCCGTGATTATAACGGAGTTACTCCGGCGTTATCCAGATGGGCATGACATCAGAATACAGCCCAAAGCTTTTAACAGATGAATATTTCTCTAGGTAAATGTACAGATTATGCAGGATACACGTCAACAGAGGGACAATAGTATTAATTTATGGAGATACCTAGAGTTAAATCAATTTGGGAAGTAACGTTATTTTTATTTCCTGAGGCTGATCGTCTCTCTTAGCGTCTGCAAACTGATTTCCTCCTTTTCGTGCGCGTCTTCTGAATGTCTTTTCGCTTCTCATTCGCAGGGACTTTGCTTATTACAGTTACTTTAAATGTAAAGATGCTTTTCTGTCAAGAACCACCTTTATATCTAGTTACAGACTCGCATCGGTCTGAAAGCCAGGGCACAAGGACGGAACATGTGTTTTTTACAAGTGATGGAAGAATTCATTTTTGCCTGTGTGACTTATTTTCTCAGTCGCTGGACACAAATAGCTCAGCCTTCCCTTTTAGATGCCTCCTGCACATCACTGAAGGACAATAAGTGGGTCTTGGGAGTTAGTGCATATCTCCCTGGGTATCTAATACACGTAGCTTTACAGAAGAGAGAGCTCCATTGTCATATGAACACTTCATGTAAATACCTCTAAAAAGAGAGGATTACTTAGCTCCATAATATATAGCTCTGTGCACACAATTAACAATTATGGGAAGAACTTTCTGTGTTTTCTGTGTTGTTACAGATTTCATGTTCCCAGGGAAGTTCTCTGAACTAAAGAAAAATCTCCAGTTAGCCCAAATATGCAGACACTCTTTCACAGTGACCTTTCGTTGTTCACATACTCTCATCCACTCATACCCCTTAATCCAGAGCTCATCTGTTGCCTCTCTGGCATGGAGACTGCTGAGCCAAAGCTCTTTGCAACAAGGCCTAGCCTCTTCCGGGAGGCTGCATACCTGATCGCTTTTGGAGGTCAATAGGGGCAAAATATTGCCCCAGCAGGGGACAATATTCTGAGACAAAAGCCAGAAGGTGCAGGAACAATATTTTGCAGCTTTTAGTTGATGTAATCTTATCTGTTGTATTGCATGTGTGCATTGTTCTAAAATTATAGATCCTGGTTATATTCAACATCTGAAAGGCTTCCAATTCTTTACACAGCAAACACTCCCATTTTGTCAGAGCGGTTATTTGATCCTGAACTCTGGTGGACCATTCCATTACCACAGTCAATATGGGGGTGCTGGGGATACACAACAAACAGAACCTATCTAACAGTTGCTGGAGGCCTAATGTGCTCCCAGTCCAACAACCTAACAAATATTACCACGTGGAATAGGGCCAGGGATGTATTTCTTTTTATTATATAATTGACTTTTTTAGTTCTCTCGGTGTGTGTGAGTTTTAAAGAAATCAGTTCAACACCTTTGCACTGACCGGTGGTTATTGGCACATTGTAAACGTCACTCTTTGGTAGCTACTGGGAGTGCCTGATTTGTTCTTAGTTCTACAATCATGTTTTGCAAATCATTTAGATAGAAAACAAAAACCCTAGTGTGGTTCCTCATCCCCCCCAAACCCACATAACAGATCATCAGTTTAAGACGATGAGGCAATACGTCTTCGTGGCAATCTTTTACCATGTCATCAACCATTCGCATGCCTTAGCTCGAAGAGACCCCAGTCTTGCTCCCATCGAAAGCAATGGCAACCATCTCATTTGCTTTAAAGAGCGTAGGGTCTGCCCATAAATCGTCGATGCACCAGCGTGCCTGCAAGCGTGGCCGGACTTGTGAGCACGTGCGCCTCATTCATTGCCCTGTGGATGTTCCATCGCCTTCTGAAATAATTTTTCAGGCGCTATCACAGATCTTAATAGTCAAATGAAGCCTTTCAGGCGTTGAGAGGGGAGGGAGAAGTCAGCCTGTCTCTGGGGTGGCCCTCATCAGACAGGAGGTGCCACACCTGTACCCATGCCTTGCCAGAAGAGTGAGTATACACACCAACCGCGAAACTACATGCATTTTTCTATTCATTGTTTATAATACACCGTCACTGTGCAAACAGCATCGTTTCAGCTAAGCCTATAGGTCATGTTGCTTCCCCAGCCGCAGCTATGGCATATGTCACAATAACTCGGCTGGTTATTACAACAGAATGGAAAGGATACTGGTTTGCCTGGCTTGGGAAGAGTTTCATCTTCTACTCAAGGCTTATTCTCAGTAAATACCCTTAAACAAACCGGAGGTCACTGACTTTAATGGGAATCCCAGGACTAAAACCCGGCGCACCATTTTGAAAATGTAGGGGATAACCGTTAGTCTCATAATGAAAGAAGCCAGGAAATTCAGGTTTCATCTTGAAATGCCGTCCTTACCACACATATGGGTCTCAGTTTTGTTCTGAGACAGATGGGGCTCATTGCCACGTGCTCTGTAAAATCAGCAGCTGCTGGTGCATGCATATGCACTAGATGGTTTTACGTATATGTGGCGACAGGCACCCACCTACTAGGGGCAAGTATAAAACGCATACAATCACTCACGGTTCAAACACCCCTGCAACAAGGAAAGGACGCTAAAGACATGTAAGCATCTATTCTCCTCTGGGTATCACAAGGAACTTCCACTAAAGGGAACGGGAGTAATGCACACATTAAAGGGAGGGTGCCATTTCATGTTGCTACAGAGTAGTTGTTTGAATGTAAATGTTACACGCTAGTATAGACTGGAGTTGATATCTCCGACGCATTTTAATACTGCTACTCACATACAGCCAATTACCAATAATTTCTATGCACATTTACTCTATTTTATGCGGGCTCACCTATTTTCAGGTTTTTCGGAGAGCCGTATAAGGCAAGTAACAGAGCTTATGAGGCTTCGGGTCAATTCATTATAGTCTTTTAAGCATATTTCTTTAGTGACAGTCATAGACTGGCACGTGCAGCACACACACATCGGTAAAATGAGTGAGGATGCATTTACTCACGCACGCACACGTTTATGTAATAGGTATTAAGCTTTTTGTCAAGTCCTACGCATATCGGAAATGATAGCAAGTCCTTAAACATCTGCCAAACGTCCAGCTAAATCCACCGTTGAAAGTTTTTGTTAGGCATAAGAAGCGATCCCATTTTTCAGTAGGGGAAAGCTGTCTACTTGATCAAACGACAAAACCCTTGCAAGTGTAAGGAATGGATTACCCCGCCCCATGAATAACAAGAAGTATAAATGCTAAGGTGGAGGAATTATGGCAATCGATTGGATTCCCCCCACTGCTTCTTTATCATCAACTATTATTTCTGTGATCGGAGAAAGAAACAAAGGCTGTGGACAATACAGGCGAGCACAGCCAAATTGTGCTGTGATTCGAGCGCTGCTATTGCAGGGCTCTGCTGCTGTGGGGGGGACAAGATATCTGGTAAAGGCTGGTTTTACTTCCTGCAGCTAGGGAAAGTGCCTGTCCCACTTCCAACGCAGAGGGCTCGCACACGGATCTAGCGCTGATGGAGGATTCTCTCATCTTTAGTAGGCAAACGCCCACCACTCGCGTTTATTATGGGGGAGTCTGCTGTGGTGTGAGACAGAGAGACAGGCAAACTGTAACCCTCCGGTCTGCTGTGGAGAGGGAGAGAGACGAGAGAGAGACTGAGCTTGAGTTGGACGGGGAGGGAGATGAGCCGGGCGAGAAAAAGGAAGAGTGGGACAAATGGAGGCTGGGAAAGGGGCGGGGAGTGGCGGAAAGAAGGGACGGGAGAGAGCAGACGGGTAGGTGGCGTGGGAGGAGAGATGATGTAGGGTAATTGAGAAAGAGCTCGGAGGGGGCAAAGAGATGGGAGAAAACAAGAGATCGGGGGAAGGGAGAAGCCAGGGGACTTGTGGGGTGGAGGGTAGGGGAGAGCGCACTGAGTCCTAGGGGGAAGGTCAGGTGGAGCTGGGGAAGGAAGGAGATATGGAGACTGACCTGCTGGGAGTGGGTGAGATCCGAGACAGCCGCTGGCCCTGAGCCTGGGGTGGACTTTTGGAGGAGGCAGAGGGAATCCGAAGTAGCTCAGGGATGTCTGGGTCTGGTGATCCTCTTCCCATTCAAGTTTCCTGCGGACTTCAATGGGAGGATGGAGCCCGGGGAGCAGAGCTGTGAACAGATGTCAGGATAGCCACCAGCTGACAGTGGGTACCTAGGCACCGGGGACTGCAAAGGGGGTATCACCGGGGAGCGGGTCTCATGGTGAGAGCAGGGGACGAGGAGCCAGGAACATGGCTCTGTGCCTGACTGCCACCCCCGCGGTGTGAACACTGGGAATTGGCTGCACCCTTCGGTGCCTCCCTTCCCCCCTGCACCCTTAGGTGCCTCCCCCCCCCCCCTTTTTTAGGCTCATAATTGCAAAGAAGGGAACGCTGGGGCCCTTTGATTTCCTTTATGTGCGGCCCTTTCTACTGAACTGGGCGCCTGGAGTTTGCCTGGGAAAGGCCTCTCCGGGAGCGGCTGGGGTGGAGGAACTAGGCCGTCCTGCAGGGGTGGGAGAAGTAGACACCCGCGGGAGCCTGGCGGTGGGTCCCTTCCCCACAGCGGGTCTAGGAGCAGGTATCAGGCACATAGGAACCAGCGCGGGCCGTTTGCAACCGAGCCGTTGTCACACGGGCAGAAGTGGGCCCCTGAAGCCCAAGGAAACCCACGGGCCCTAAGGCAGCACCAGGCTGCGGCTCTAGACCCCTGCAGGTCCCTCACATCCCCCCAGCGCCCAGAGGTGGGAGCTCAGACCCCCCCCCCCCCGGAGCTCCTGTGCCCGCCCACGTGCTGTGCTGGGAGCTGGCCCTTTAAGTTTGGCGAAGAGAAGCCGCTGTCTGCCTAGGGCGGCCATTTTGTGGCTGGCTCCGTTTGCCTTCGCCTTGCCTCGCGGCTCCTGGGCGCTTAGGTGTGGTCGGAGCCCGGAGAGCGTGCGGGCCGGTGCGTTCGCCAGGCAGGGGAATGATTCCCGCAGCAGCGCCGGAGCCTGCCGGCCGGCCGGTGCCTCTACAGCAGGGCAGCGGGAGGGAAGCGGAGAGTGTGTAAGTAGCCGGGGGCGGCGGCTGTCCGTCCTTTAAGGCCTGGGGCGGGAAAGAGGTTGGGGAGTCAAGGGCCCCTTGAATGGGGAAGAGAGAGAGACCGACCGACCGACCGGCTGCTCCTTAGATTGGTTTCTCCAGGCCCAGGGAGAACCCAGGGAGCCCAGCCGCCTGCAGGTGTAGTTCAAAGATCGCAAACGTCAAGCTGCAAATTGGAGGAGTGACTGTAAAAGCGCTTTACCAATCCGTGTCTGTGGGCAATACAAACATTTTGACTCTTTTTACCCCCGTTTCCAGGTCACTGTCTTAGCTATTGTAGCTCTATAGCTGTTATGGAAGTTGTCTCTCTTCTGGGAGCAGGTAGTCACACGATGGTAGAGGAAGAAGAGCCCCCGCCATGAGCTGGCCCCCAAGCCTCATTTTGTCTTGCACCCACCACTTACAGAATCACAGAGTTGGAAGGGACCTCAGGAGGTCATCTAGTCCAACCCCCTGCTCAAAGCAGGACCAGTCCCCAGTTTTTGCCGGAGATCCCAAATGACCCCCTCAAGGATTGAACTCACAAGCCTGGGTTTAGCAGGCCAATGCTCAAACTGCTGAGCTATCCCTCCTGCTCACTTGAACTCCTTGGACTTGATTCTGACCTTATTTATGCTGCTATAACTTCACTGACTTCAGAGGAGTCAGGAACTCTGTACCCTGATGTGGAAGTGAAAGCAGAACCAGGGCTGTTAACTGTAGTAATCTTTCTTTAAAAGCCACCCTTCCATTGCCGGTGAAGTCCATACAGCGTTTCCATGTGAAAGTAGTGGATTGTCTTTGCCTCCTTCCAGAGGACAGTGGAACATCTATCTGTGTCTGCTTCGTAAGGATGATGGGGTTGCACAAATATATTAATTTACAAAGTTTTTTAGAATTTGCACAAACAAGATATGATGGATAGGGCCAGCTCTAGTTTTTTTGCTGCCCCAAGCACCGAGAGCGCAACTGCCCAAGCGAAGGAAAAAAAAGAGTGCCACCGATTGAATTGTGCCATCCCAAACACATGCTTGCTTTGCTGGTGCCTAGAGCCGGTCCTGATGGTGGATTTAGGTCAGGTGTTTGCTTATACAATTAGATTCTGTTCCTTTTTAACATTTAATTTAAGCTTCATTTGTCTGAGGGCCTGGGTAGTATGAAAGTATGCTTTGCATGTATTATGCTGAGTCCCATAAAACTATACTTGTCTGCAGTTATTCTGAGATAATTCACAATTGGTGACTTAGGGACAAGAAAGCTATGCAACATCTTCTGAAACTGCCTTTTAAAGATGAAGTATTGAAAAGATAGATTACTGTAGGCAGACTCTTACAGGAGCTTTATTAGTTTTGGAATGCAACCAGCAATGCTTGCTTTATTAATCCTTTACTTAATTACCATAATTGCCTGTAGAATGTACAGTTAGAAATAAGTCAGTAGGAATTCATGTTTGATGTAGTCAAAACTTGAAAATCCCTGTTCTGTGTACTTCCTCCTGTGCCCTCTCAGTTGTAGGAATCCCTGGCCTGGCTGCATACTTCAAAACATATTTGACACACCTGTGGCTCATTTTTAAGTATAAGAAAAATAAAATCCATAACTGCAAAATCTGCCTTGGCAGGGGTGTTAGCCCTAAATAACCTTTACAGCTGGTTATGGTGTGGTGGGAGATACTGGTATTCGTTAATGTTTTGACATGTTTGACATTTTGTATATGGTGTGCTGCTTTGTCTGTCTTCCTGATTCTCTCTCTCTCTCTCTCTTTAAAGTAAAATGTAGGTTTTGCCAGGTTGGTGTGGTGGGCTGGGTTGGAGGCAGGGAGCTGGGTCTGCAAAGAAATGTGTGGGATTTTGTTTTTGTTTTATGACACAATCGTAAGCTGAGCAGTTCTTGTGACGAAAGAGGTGATTTGCGTTTTCTTTCAAAAGAAAGACCTGAAGGCAATGGATTCTGCATATCTGAAGCTTGATGTAGATGCTCTATAAATGTGGTGTGCGTATTACCGAATATCAATTTAAAGTAGGGAGTGCTATTGTAAATAGATTAGGATGATCATACTCACAAAAATTATGGGTTTGTCAGCATTTGAATCTCAAATGTAATGTTTTCTACAAGCTAGGTAGCATAACTGGCCAATAAGTGACTTGTTTGATAGTAAAGGATTGATTGTGGATTACAAACTCACAAGTATGCCTTTGCTGAGTAGGCTGCAAATATGGTGAAATTATGTCTAGAGTGGTTGTGTGGTGTATATTCTTTTTATAAGAAATCAAACCTAACTATCTAGGATTACAAACCTAAATTTGTGTAGGATCAGGAGGTTGATCTGTACTCCTGAGTGTGATAGAAGAATTGGTGTGACATTTTTGGCCCTTTTATTTTGATACTTAACATTTATTGTACATTTTAGAGTAAAGGGATCTTTGAAACAATGTAAGAGTGTAGTTTTAACCTTTATGCATCTGCCCATTTATGAGAAAAGATATTTTAATAAAATAACACTTTCCCCCTATATATAGTGCTTTTTATTCACATTTCCTTCACAGAGTATCCATGGCAGAAACAGAATCCAGTGCCTCTGACAACCAGTCCCTTGTAATTTTTAAAACATTATGTGGGCATGGTTGTGCATGTATGCTTGAGAGTAGTGCTTGTGAGAGATGTACTTCAGCCTTGTGGGTAGAAGTACTTTATCAAAACAAACAAAACCCCCTCAATACAGTATTGTCACATAATGTGTCCATTCAGTCACACTTAAATGAATAGAATAAATTTTCAACATTAGATATCTACTAGCCCTATTTTATTTTGTTTTCTAAAACAACAGACCCATCCAAAGCTTTAGACAGTCTGTCATTATTTAAAATCACACACGAAATAATACAGTATAATACATTCACCAACTCAAGACCTATGCGTTGTCAAAATTTAGCTGTAATCCAGTAATAAAACAAACAAAGCAAAAAACCATTGTTTGTGCTGCCACCCTCCACAAAAGCCTGGGCAAACAGATTAAACTTGTGATGTGCCCTAAAATATTAAGGGAAAAAATGATCAGTGGTACATTAGTTACTGAATTATAGAGTTGTGTTATTTTGGACCGAGGGGTAGGTAGGTAAAATATCTAGAATTGAGGGGCTCTCATAGACAAGTCCAGTGAAGTGCAGCAAGGCATGCTCTTAGGCTCGCTTTGATTTAATATCTTGATTAATGGTTAAAGTATCTCCTTTAAATCAAGAACAGCCTCCCCTTCCAATTCTCTCAAACAATGCCTTCAAAAAGAGCCTACAAGAAGGGGCAAGCTTTGCAGCATGTCTTAAAGGCCAAAAAAGATGGCTGGATGAAGGTTGAAGAATGAATTGCGGAGTTGAGCCCCCCTTTGATGATGTTCTGCCTCCATCTTCCACTTCTAGGGAATGTGACCTTGAGAGACTGAGATGTTCTCAGTAGCTGGATTATAACATGGGGAGAGAAGTAGTCTCTAAAATGCACAGCACCCAAATTCGAGAGGGCTTTATAGATCAAAACCAATACTTTGAATTGCACCCAGAAGCAAATTGGAAGCCAGAGCACACATATCATTCCTGAAAGAACAATCATTATGTAAGCCCGCAGCCACATTCTGCACCAGCGGAAGTTTCTGAGGTGGGCTCCAGGTACAGACCCAAAGAATAACTATAATTTCGTCTGGCACTCACAAAAGAATCAATAATTGTGACTGCACTATAGTTGTGGCTATGTGAGTTATAGAATGTGGTACACTGTATGGTATAGTATCTGCTGTAGTTTGTGGCTGTGCAGTAGCTGCATGTGTGTGTAATATCATGTTTTAACATGCTCATAGGTAACTGCCAGGTGTAACAGTTTTGAATGAAAACTATATGCGGACACTTATTTCCATAGGTGATGAACGTAAATGGTATGCAAAACCTTTTCTGTGTGCTGAATCTGTGAGATAGGCTTGGCAGAAAGTTCTGCAGGTGATTTAGTAACTATAATATACCACTAATCACTTTTTCCCCTTAACCCTGATGTTGCTAATTCTGTAGGATTATTGTAAATGTTATTCTCTTTAAGAATGTTCCTAACTTTGTAAGGTCTGACATTTTTTTCGTCCCAGATATTTCTCCTGTTTTTATCTCCACTTACTTCTTGTCAGCTGCCATGACAGCTCCTTACCTCCAGGTGGAAGGGCAGGTGAGCAGCTTTCTCTGGAAATGATGTCAGGGTTGGTTTACTTCATGGAGTTGCTAGGAATGGATGCTTTATGAGCAGTTTGGTCTGTACGCTTTCCCTGGAGTCTGAACTCATCATTACTGTGACATGCTCAGCTTCAGTGGCCTGGGGTCTGGGATCATAAGTCCACCCCCAGTTTGCAGTGAAATTTATTGCCTATCTGTATCCAGGCGAGCTAAATTAGTCCATTGGCATTAAAGCAGGGGTGCTGGAACAATTGTTATAGTGGGGGTGCTGAGAGCCATTGAACCAAACTGCAAATGCTGTATATAATGGAAACTACTTCAAGCCAGGGGGCTGTGGCAGCACCCCTAGTTTCAGCACCTATGCATTAAAGGATCAGTTTGAAAAGTAATGTTCAGAAGGTAGCCTTACAAATTCTGCTCTTTATTATCAGAATGCGAGGCTATAAATTCTGCACACTGGTTTAAAATTCCTTCTAAGTATCAGCATGTCTCCTTAATTACTTGGAGATTTAGGGTAAAAGGTGACTTAGAATCCAAAGTCTCTTCTGCGGGTTTGAAAATTATATCATTTCCCTTTATATGGAAAGTAATTTTAAGTTACACTAGGAGTATTTATATGCCTGAAAAGACTTCTATTATAAGATTACAAATTAACATGGTCCTAATTTCCAAAGTTAGGGTTTAGGGAATTAAAATAAAAATGTTGAATGCACTGCATTTTTCTGTTAAAAAACATATTGAGCGCACATACACCACTTATAGTCTGTCCTTAACTGGAGCACTCGAATAGGATGAAGCCATATCTATACC
Organism: Lepidochelys kempii; assembly: GCF_965140285.1. Classification (NCBI taxonomy): domain Eukaryota; kingdom Metazoa; phylum Chordata; order Testudines; family Cheloniidae; genus Lepidochelys; species Lepidochelys kempii. The sequence continues at coordinate 30,697,447 of NC_136390.1, read as the reverse complement.
TGCTTTCTAGAGTGCATTTTTTCTAAAACTTTATATTTTCTAAAACTTTATATTTTGAACAAATTGACAAAATAAAACAGTATAAGCAAAATGGCATAAATGAAGTTAGATAACCATAAGAAGGTGCTGGTGTAGGTATCAAAATAAACAGGATGGGATCATGGTTATTTAGCATTAACCTGATGTTCATGGTTACCTATTAATTTGCTGATATCTTCTGGGTCATCAAAAAGAAGGGAGCTACAGTTTCAGAAAGCAAGGGGCTGGGTGTAGGCATTTAGTCATTGTTAAGAAATTTTTGTATCCCTGGAAAGGTTTGTGTCATGCAGATTTCTTTGTAAGTTTTGATTCTGGAATAATAATCCCTTTGTGGACAGAATACATACATGCCATTTCTGGGAACATTTATAGTATGTTTTAGATGCAGGTGGACTAAGTACTCAGTTAGTATGAAAAATGCAATATTTATTCAGGAAAGTTATGTAAATAATATGAGGTTTTTTTATATGGAAGAATCTTGCCAGTCAAACTCAGTCATTTTTTATAATTATTTACAAAGTTAGTGGATGAAAGGAAACACATTAGATGTAATATATGTGGACTTTTGATACAGTGCCTCACAAAATCTTACTTCAAAGATTAATTCAAACTGGCTAGGTTAGGATACGAGCACTTTCACGTGAATGAAAACAACTGAAGAGCCATAAATAAAATGGTAAGTAAGATAAACAACAATGTATCGAGTTGTTAGAGATGTAGAATGGAGTGCTACAGTGATCAGCATCTTTATCATGATTTGAGAGAGAAAGGTGAACAGAAAGCGAATTTAATTTGTAGATAATAGTTACGTGGGAGGAGTTGCAAACATCAGTGAGGACAGATAAATAATACAAAGGAGACACTGAGAGCTTAGGAATATGGATCTTGCTCTTTAAGCAGATCCATGTGGAGTCACACTGAATGAGGTAAGGTGTTCCGTATGGTTTGTAAGGGTCTGCCTCAGTGGATCTGATTAAGGTCACGGTCAGGAAATAGATTTTGAATTTTTTTAGGTTGATTCTCATTTTGTTAGCTGGTGAAAAGTAAACACAAAACAGATATTCAGTGGGAGGGAGATATCTGGAAAGTAGTGATGTTAAATCAGAGCTAAGAGTGAACAGCAAGTTTAATTTGCGCTTGTAATGTGATATGGTGACAAAAGAAAAAGGCAAATACGATTCGTAGTTGTATATGCAAAGGCATTGTGGGACAGACCTGGGCAGTGATAGTTCTTATCTATATGAGGAATCTGTACCTGCTGGAATATTGTAGTCTGTCCTGAGTATTTAATTATTAGAAGATGTCCAAAAGTTAGATGGAATTTGGGGAAGAGTAAAATAATTAAAGGGCCTCAATGGCATGCCAGGATCTGTGCCTTGAATGAGTAACCTTAAAAATGGGTTAGTATTATTGTATTTTTGTTAAGGTTGCAATACTAGAATAAATTTGCTTCTACTGCCTTCAGGTGTTTCCTGCCAATGCAGGATTGTTCCCTATATTTTAGAGCTTACTTTCATTAAAGTCAGTGGTTAAAGTATTCTCTGCTTCCTTAAAAGCATGTTTCAAACTCTGTTAGACTATAGTAAGGTGCTACTCAGTGCGAGTAAAGGTGGAATAATTGGACTTCTAAAAATCAGATTTGTTTTGGAGTTAAATATAAAAAAGTGATAAAAACAAGCAAATACCTTTTTTTTTAAAGGCATTATCCTAAACCAGAAAAACATTGATATTTATTTAACAATTAAGGTCCAAACTCAAGGAGCTTTGCTTGCATGGGCCCTTGTACCTACATGGATACCTATTGAATCAATAGTGCTCCCTGCAAGGGTCTGCCTGCATAGATTTTTTAAAATGTATTTTATATGTTCTTTGGTATAAGGTCTTTAATTAGAAAAATTTGTTTCAGGTTGGGATCATGTATGGCCACAGAGACTATTTCCTGCCAACTAATAAACCCCATTAAAATAGGATTTTTAAATGGAAGTGTTAATACAGCCTTGAATATAGTATTGCAAAAACTGTCTGTATATATTTTCACCCATTGACGTTCAAAAAGACCTGTTTTCAAATCTTGCTAGTCACAAATAGAAATAAATGTTAGTCTCCCCCCAGTCCCTACTGGACGTCTGTCCACATCAACAATAAAAAACCCTCTGCCACATGGTTTGGCACAGCTAGGCACAGTTGGCAGCTTCTCCTCAGCAGAGGGCTGGGACTGGAAGAGCAGATGTGTTGCAAGTCTGCTTTGTGGTGCGTTGGCACAGCTGTGTGGGAAAGCTTGTACAACAATTTAATGCATTAGTTTGGCTCCACTTTGCAGTTCTACAGCTAGATTCTCATGTTTCTAGCAATAGAAGTGAATCTACATTTTTTAAAAAAAGGGTAAGGCAGTGGTATTGTGTGTCAGTGTTGTTTTTTCTTTATGGAACTTGTAAATAGGAACAGTGTAAATAGATGAAACCACACAGAGTGTCTTTAATGAGCATCCATTGCATAAATGTTGTTTTTGGAAGATAGTGAGAAAAAGGGAGCATGTATTAATGGAAAAAGTATGTATCAGTCAAACTGCTAATGAGAGCAACTTCTGTTTGAAGCGATGTTCAGTGTTTTGTGCACATTTGTTGAAAACTGAAGAAAATCATTGCTTGAAAGTAGGTTTTTTTGTTTTTGTTTTTTTAACTTTTGATGTCCCCGAATGCTTTAAGTAGTGTTCTGCTAATATCTAAAGCCTAAATGCTCCCACAGTTTCTTTGAGTAGAAAGGATCACGGATCTGGACTGGAAAAGAATGAAAGTGAGGAAAGACAACATCATAGCATGCTCCCTTCCTCATTTCTGACCCTTCTAGGGGGTCTGAGACACTCACCCTTTGCAGACTGGGAGGAAGTGGAGCATGTGTTGAAGGGCCAGTCTGGTGCAAGTTACTGCTTCCTAAGGTCATGCTACTGGTGACACTTAGGTCCATGGTTAACTTTAAGCTTGGTTAATAGTCCCATTGAAGTCAGGGGAATTGCTCACAAACGTAAGTTAAGCATGTGCACAAATTCCTCTTCCATGATGTTTAACTTCATGGAGGGGGATTCTAGAGGCAGTGATTGTCAAGTGAGTTTGCAGTTTGGCTACTGATGGGGGCGGGGGAAGAGAGGAGGAACTGTGAGAGGAAGCAAGGTTTCCACATCGACAAATCCCATGAGATCCATTGATTTAGGGGGCTGAAACTCTTGTTACTTCCATGAGAAGGGGGACCCTGTGCCCATGACAGGAGAATGAGGGGAGTGGGGGGACTTGATAAATCCAAATTTGTAGAGTTTTCTAGCCTCTACATAGGGGAACTTGGAGATTCTTAAGATTTAGCTGGTCTTATTTACAATATTTTAAGTTTGCTACATTAATATGTAGTTTTACATCTACTATAAATAGATTAAAATGTATGATTTTGTTTGTTTCTTACTCATCCTTTCAGCTTGTGGTAGCTGTGAATCATCAGATGACCTTCTTTAGGTGGCATGTGGTAGACAGTGCTGTTAGAGTACGTCTTATTTTTCTGAATCCTCCACAGATAGCTGAGATAGCAAACCTTGGCAATATGCTTGCCTCCTTTAAAAAAAAAATAAAAATCTCATTTGGAAGATAAGACATTCGGCTTTCCACTACAGAGCAAGGGCAGTCTGCCATTATTGGTTTAGACTGTAGGGCAAGTTTAGTGGTATACACACACAAGCTATGGAAAATGTCCTATGTAAATGGAGTGAAACTCAGTGACTGGATGGTTGTTACTGTGACAACACAGCATTTTCTATGCAGTCAAGACAGAGATTTACCTAATAAGGAAAAAGTATGTGAAATATATTTGCCTTTGCTGTGACTGACTGAAATTTTGTCTCAATTTTAATCAAGCAAGTTAACACCCAGGTAAAGTGAAAGCTTTACTTTCAATTGCCTGTCCATGTTGTAATTTTAGGGTTTTTCCTGTATCATGACAGTAGTTAGTCTCATGTGTCAAAGGCTGTTTCCACAATTATGGTTTGCCTAATGGTCCTTTTGTTATGATTCATAGGCTAATAGAAGTCAGAGATGGAAAAGGCCTATTAGATTATTGAGTCAATGCCCTGCAAATGCAGGATATAATCTCCTAGATAGAAGATGTATCAGGTATTATTAAAGAGATTCTACACTTGATCTTAGCTAAATAATCGGTAAGTAGTCATCAGAGTTCCTTGGATAGTGTAATAAGGATTGTTTCATTTCAGATTTTGTATATATTAAATACATATACCATTTAGCATTTTCATATATTGCCTGTAGATCCGCACGAGTGTAAGGGAAAGAGCATATTTCTTACAGACAGCAATGTGCAGAAAGTCCATCAGATTTTGCTCAAAAGCATTTACATTGTGCTAGGTTAAAGCAGTTTTAAATATTCTACTTTGCCTAGTGGGAAGAGGAAAACTGAGGAAGAACAAATGATCATCAGCATGTGAGTCAACACTAGCACTATATGAAACATAGCTGTTTTATTTTATAGGGCTTTGTGCAAACATTTTTTTTTTATTTTGATACAAGTGTGTTGTACCCATCTGAGTTTCAGGTTCAAGTGTGCCTAAAATCTTAAAATAAAAATTAATTTAAAACATCATCCTTCACCTGGTTCTACAATAAAGCTATTGTGAAATTATAAATTTTCCATGATTTCTATGCAAAACCATAACCTTGGCCCAAATTCACTCCAGCCTAGCTGAGGTTTCTTCAAAGCTGAGCTCAGAATTTTCTGTGATTTGGGAGTTCACTGCAAACATTTGCCTAACACCAATGTTCGTTTGTAATGAAAGAGGTGCTGGGGCTCAAACAATATTTTTACTTTCATAACTGACATGTAAGTCCAGAGGTGCCGGGCTATGAACTATCAAGTCTCGAGGTGTCGGGGCTCAGCCCAGGCAAGCCCCGGCACAAATTAAGTAATGCCGAACACTAGGCAACAGAATAATGTAGGTTTCCATTTTCCCCCTTATGAGGGTAGTCTATTATCCTCTGGTTTTCCCTTTACATATTTACAAGCTTTTCTCAAGTTATGCTCCCCAAACCTTTATAAACAAAAGAGGGCATGTTCCATAAAATGTCTGAGAGTGGAAAAGAGAATATTGTATAAATACAGCATGATTACTCTGTAAGTGGCGAAGACCCCTAGTGGTAGACTTCGCTTAAACTCACGATTCTGCTCCGCCCAGGTAACAGGAAAGTCCTTTGACCACATGAGAATCTTTGAAAACTTCTTTTTGTTGTCCTCTTTTCACTTCTCAGTGTTTAGATAAATGCTTGATACTTAGCTTATTGCTGGTAAAATCTGCAATGAATACCACCAAAACCATGAAGTGATGATGAGATTTGTTTTAAGAGGCAGTATCTGTCATACTTTCAAAGCATTAGGCTACATCGTTCACCTGCAGTGCAATGACATAATTTATAGCTGATCTGTTTTTTGGAGTCTGAATATTCTCGGACCCTTTTAAATATGTATGTGTGTGTCTATATCTGTATTTGACGGTAGCAAAGTTCCCGAGAAAAAAAGTGATTGCCATTCTGGTTCTCTGTAGCTTTTATTATTTTTCAAGTCTGATAATGTAAATATGCAATCTCTTTGGAAAAAAAAAAAGGAACAGATGCAATCTCTCACAAAACCATATATTGTGATCTTTTCGATTAGGGAAATGCATAAAATACTTGTGCGTATGAAAATATTTTAAAATGAACAGATGTCTTTAATGAAGGAAGGTTTTTAGTAACTGCACTTGAGCAAAACATATTTTTGGAAATAAATCAGAATATGTAAAGAACTAAATGCGAGGAAATAATCTTGCAGTGATGATGCTTTGCAGCATAGGCATGAAATTTAGGTTTTGTAAAACAGTTTATCAAAATTTTATATTAAATGGAAGTTTTTTTCTTTGTTTGAATTTAAACATTTCCGTACAGTGTTTGCCACTGTTTGGAAACCAGAGGGGGAAACTGAAGGCAACTTGAAAGGAGAAACAAAATCGTCTTTCTATAGTTAGAGCTGTATCATAAAGTTTAAAGACTCAAACAGCAAAGTAACTTACCCTTTTTAGAACTGAAGCACAATATCATAGTATTCTACATTTAGTGAAGGAAAAGATGAAAGCCGGGAGAGACCAGGAATTTTGAGTCTTTCATGATTATCCAGTGCTGATCATAACTCAGTTTAACTTCAGAGGAAGGTTACAGATACTTTCTGTTGTGGGAGAAGATACATACAGTGAATCACTCATTAGGCATGATATATAGGGTTTCTTTGGGTTTTCTCAGGGTCTTAATCAGATGTATTCTGCTCATTTTGATTTGGTGTGGGGTATGCGTGGGAATGTCATCTGACTTAGGTAAGATGCATGTCTCTTTTCAACCTATGAAGAACACATTCTGGTCTTAACATAAAGTATGTAGAGACAAAAAGTAATAGAGGAAATACTATTGTTTGTGTACAGCTGATGAGGAAGTTTGGTCTCCATCATCTGACTTGTGAACAGTGCCTGGTGATGTTCCCAGCTGTGTCTGTTTTGGGATCAAGGAGCTCAGAAGAGCTATATAAAAATCCCCATCCAACATCTCGTACAATAATATGAAAAGCGACGACAGATCTGTGTGGTTCCCATGGCAAGAAGAGAAGTTGTCTTAAAAATGTAACATCAAAAAGTAGTGTTAAGCATTCTCCATGGAATTAAATAGGTTGAAATACTTGAGACAGAATAGCCAGACTGTTAAGACTTGGGGTCTTCAGTGGTGGATTCTTGAACAAGTGTCTCTTGCATATTGAATATACCCTCTTTGTTGGTCTGCCTCATTTGTATCAGAGACTTATCTTTTTTCTACAGATCTGATTCTGATGGAGGTCTCCACTGGTGGTCAGTATAAATCTGTGAGTTGCCAGCTGGAACAAATTCACAAGTGTAATGGTCCAAAAAACTTGAGATGGGTGTAATAGTATAGTAACGTGAGTTTGAGTGTTGGCAGCCATGAAATTCTGTATGAATATCAGATGTACTAGCTGGAGGTAAGAGACCTTGTCAGAAATGTTCAAATGTCTTGTTGAGCTTCTACACCAATGGGAAAGGAGATATGAGTCACATTATTTAGCTTTTTGTCTGGATTATCATACATAACTAACATTTTTCAGGTTGGTATGAGGTTTTTTTTTATTCCAATGGAAGGGGGTTAGTTATGCAAAGGGAATAGAAAGATGTATTCTAAAGGAGTTGCAGCCTCTATTTATTTTCAGAACTGTTTCCACCAGCTTTTTCTTCTACTGACTTACTATACAGTGTGTCAATAAAGAGAAGAAGGCTGGTCTTGTGGAGATTTCCTCCTGTGGGTAAAAGGAATAATAATACCTCCTTTCCTCAATGGGTATTGCAAAGCTTAATTAATATTTGAAAAGTTTTGAGATCCTCAGACAGATGGCACTGTAGAAGTGAAAAGTATTATAGTAATGGGATAGTACAGCACCCTATCTCATATGTCTACTTCCTATTGCTCTGTATGTCTCCCAGTTTGGCTATTACTAGAGGAAGTCCTTATGAATATTATGAATTTCTGAAGGTTTGTTTCCTAAGAATTATCCTGTTTTAATGTACATATGTCTCTATATGTATGTTAAATGCTACTCTGGAAAACAAGTCAATTTGGCCTAAATTTTCAAAAGTGAGTAGTGATTTTGGGTGCCCACAATGATACTTGCTAGACACCTGATTTTCAGAAAATGCAGAGCATCAACCACTTGTTTAAGGTCTCTTAGGCACAAAAAATTGCTAGTCACTCCTGAAAATGTAGATACTTTTTGTTTTATCTAGATTAATGAATAAGTAGAAAGGAAACCTAAAAGTTTCAAAGCTCTGGTATTTGCTATGTGGGGCAGAGGGGCGGCGGCTACAAAGTTTACACTGCAATGTTTCATTCTCATTCCCCTTGGTTTCTAGCTCCTGCATCTGATGATGCGCACATTAGCAACACACCAGTGGGGGTAAGAACAAAGAGGCATAGGGTAGTGACCCCTTATATAAATGGAGTGACATCACTCTCTGGATCACCAGTAGTAATGAATGTTGTCTTTTGTTTGTTTAAAAAAAATAGAATGTCCAACAACCCTTCAGAGGGATACAATAGTTGAGACAAAGCGAAATAATTCTGCAGGGGAGACTTCCTTCTGCACAGCATTGAAAGGGTTTCTTATCCTGTGAACACATTTCCCCCTTTAGCAGGTATGCTTATGCAGTTTCCAGTATGCCCTTTACCTGCCAAACTGTATTTGATCTAAGTTTTTCTCCTCAGGGTCTACAATAAGCTTTAAAAACAATGTATGAAATAGGGCCCGAGGACCCCAAAACACTGAAGCCAGGGTTCATAAAGCATTTATAAGGAAAAGCTGATGATCTCCTGAGGCTATCTGTGTTTACCCACTGTTTCTACATGTGTCTGAGAAGCATATTAATATGCCTATTAGTAATGGAAGTCTATTTCATTTTGGGGTCAGACAGCTAAAAGGATATTTCTCTTTTCTTTTTCTGATTGTCCTACCTGGGCAGTAACTAGCTGAACATTTACAATTCTGAATGATATAATGCAATTAAGACTCTCTATAGCATTCCAATTTGCATATCTCATTATATAGAGTGACACCATTAGAAGACATGTGTTGAAGCTTTCAAAATGATTATGATATGTGAAGGCATTAGGGACATGGATATGGCTTGCTGGATCTTAGGATGCCTGCTGCACTGGCATTGTACAGAACTCTCACAAGTATTGCTTAGCCTAGTAGGTATTTTCAGTGGAAAATAATAGATCCTAAAGGGCTAAAGTCAATGGAGTAATCAGCTCTTATTCACACAAAAGTCCCTTTGGCTGAGTAAGGATTGAAGGATTTACCTGCAAGTTAGAATATTAATTACAACTTTATTTAGTGTATGAATAGAAATACAAGTTCAAGTTTTGTTACAAACTCCGAACTCAGACCTTTTCGGTTGAAAGGTTTGTTTTGAAAATTTTGGCTTGATTTTCAGTTTTCTCCAGACCTACACTTGAGTCAGAAATGGAAGGGGTGTAGGAGGATAAAGCTAGCTTTAAGTTACTTAAGTGCTGTATTCTCTGTATTATTGGACCAAGAGGCTCCTCTAACTTAGATTCTGCTTCTTGTGATCACTTGGAAACCGAGAGTACCTGTACTGTGGTGCACTTTGGCCAGGACTCCTCCTGTAGGGAGAAATTTTCCTTTGTTGTGTAATATCCCTGTAGCACCATCTTCCCCATAACGCCATCTTGGATTACTGTAACAGCCACTTGGAATCCATGTTTGGTATCCTTCATCACCCCCTGTTGTGTTTTGGCACCCTTTTTCATCTAAGGCTGGGAAACTGGCAGGTCACCTGACTTGCAGTCTGCCCCAGTGACTGGGCAGCATATAAGGCTTTGGTCTCCAGTCAGGAAGGGTTGCCCGTCTGGGAGGTAGCAAGTGCTGCTGTTCACCTTGAAGGGTAGGCCTAGGACCACACTAAGGGTTGTCGGGAGGGCACATACCTGCATTCAAGGTCGAGCTATCATCTGCCATCCCTTCTCATACATCCACCCACGATGACTCAGGGAAGAAGAGCTGCAAGAACAGAGCATCCATCAGCCTGTGCCAGAAGGTCGGTCCATCCTTCCTGCCGAGTCATCTGGACCTGGAACCGGAGCCAGTCCCACTGTGACGGTGCCATTGGTTAAAGCTTCAAGATACAGTAGAGACCCAATATCTTTATTTCTACCTACCCTAATCTGGGAGTAGCCTTGGGTTAGGGCTTCAAGCCCTCCTCCATTACACTCAGTGCCCGTTTTTGTATTTGGCCCCATTTGGTTGTATTGTGGGAGTCCTTAGTGTTTTATTCAATACTTTACTTTGCTATACTTACCTGTGTTACTTAACAAGATAAAAGTAAACTCAGGTAACTGTTTTTTGTCAATAAATTTGTTCTTGTTTTGGACCTTATCCTTTTGTTAGTTCTCTTTGGGGAACAAAGGCCCCTTTGAAAGACACGGGATAGGGGAGACGTATTTGAGACTGGTCCTCTGGCCAAGTTAAAAATCCAGTCAACACTCTCTGCATCTGCTTCTATGGGACATGGGAGCAGAGCTGGGTTGCACAGGCAGCCTTAATTCTGGCATTTCCTAACTTTTGAGTGCTTGACTTTGCAACCTTAATAATTTTCTTTTAAATGTAGTTTTTTTGTGTATGTGTATAATTTCCTAGGTATTTTAAAAAAGCAAACTGAAAAAACAGAAACTCCATCATGTGACCTCATATTGAAACTCACATGGGACATCAGCAGACATGGAATCTTTATATCCACTGCCCAGACTTCTGCCACTGGAGCTAAAAGAGTAACTGATAATTAAGGCTACAATTTTGTCATGGAGGTCATAGATTCCATGATTTTAAGAGATGTCTCTGAATTTGGGCTTCTGGGCTCAGGGTTGGGCTTCAGCCCTGAGCAGCGGGGCTTGGGGAGAGACTGCCACCTCCACCCCTGACTCACCTCAGGGGGCCACCCAGCCTGTGGGTCTTCGTCAACGCTTCTGCGTTACACTGTAATACTTTATTGTTAAATTGTTACAGTTTTTGTTGTTGCCATGACCATACCCTGATTTTGTACATTTTTACCGTGACTGTGAATTTTGCCTAATTTTACTCTGACAAAATCATATGCATACTGACGATACTAAGTTATAATCATGTATGTGGACCACCACTAGAGGGGATGAGAAACGTACTTTGCCGGTGAGTTTCACAGATATTGGCTGATAGCAGAGGAGTGGCTAGACTTGGGAATCTTGAATTCCATTCCATGTTTTGGTGGGGAATATTGTCTAGTGAGCACAGATTCTTCTGCTCATTGTCCTGTAAGCTTTACTACTCCTGGCACATCCCTCCAACCTGTCTCTTCTCCACTGCTGGCTCCTTTTCTCAGTCCCACTCTCCTCACCTGCTCTGTCTCCATTCCTCAGGCTTCTCATACCAGTCTCCTTGTCCCAACTAGTCCTAGTCTCCCTCTCTGGGCTCACTGTTTGAGTCCCTCTCACCCCCTCCCCAGTCCTAGTTCCCTTTTCCCAGTCCTCACCTGATTTGTCTCTCCTTTCTCCCCAATATGCTCCCAGTCCATCTCCCTTATTGGGCCTCTCATCCAATCTCTCTACACCCTCATTCTGGCTGTTTGTCCAAGTCTGTTTGCCTGCCCCTACCTCCTCCCACAACTCCAAGTCTCCTTGCACAACCAATCCCATCCTCCTCTACCTTCTCACTCCCAGTCTTCTTGCCCAGCCAGTCCCAGTTTCTCTCACTCACTCACCCACCCGTCCCAGTCTTGCCAGACTCCTTATCCCAATCTACTCCTTTCCCTCGCCTCAGCATTAGAGTCAGATGGCTTCCTTGTGCACCAGCAAGGAGGTCATTGAGAACACAGGAGAGTTGGGTTTCCTGCTCTTGGCACTTGTGCCCTCTTCCTCCTGCCTTCCCTACCTCTTAGTGGGACCAGCCATTACAAGAAAATTCCTCCAGAGTCTGAGTAGCTCTGGGCTGAACATGCTCATTCTCTCTGTGGGGATGGTGCATGCACAATCCTGTTTGCACTAGGAGTTGTGAGAGGCTTGAAACAGAATCTTTGGAGATTTTATCTGTTAAGCTCTAGCAAGTCTCCACAGACCATGTGCAAAGTTAGATTTTTTTTCAAAATGCTTATAACTTGACCAAGTTTGACCAGACTTTCATGGGCACAGTAAAAGGCACATCCCTGATGTAAAGGCCACTCCTGTGAAAAATTTCAAGTCCTTACTCCAAAGTACCAGAACACTTCCAAGAAAACATCTCAAGAATTTTTTAACAGAGACAGTACTATGTATTTTTCCCTACACTTCTTCTCAGAAACAGCGTAACTGTTTTGTCTGTAATTTACCAGAAAAATTCAGCCTGAGGTAGTCACGCAGCATGGAAAATTTCACCCCAAATGGTTAAAGTTTGGCAAAGATGTAAACAACTACAAATAGGGACCTTTCAGGCAACCTTAATAGGTGGTGCTGCCAGTCACACCTGTGTTGTCTTGTGTGGAAAACAGTTACACAGATCTATCAAGCATATTGTGAGTTCAAAATCAGAAAAGTAAACTCCAAATAACCAAAGCTGATTTAAAAAAACCATTTTCTGTAATGTTCATTTTAACAACCAAGGTGCAGGAAATTTCAGGTAGGTTAATGAATGAGTAAGATTATTGTGTTTCTGCTATATCTACATCAGCTTCTCCAAGTTAGTCAGATAACGCCTTAATATTTTGCTTTTATATTTGTATATTTTATATTTATATATTTTATATTATATTCCAAAGCTTAGGTCTCAGTCCTCTTAATGGAAATCAGTAAAAACAAACAAACAACCCCCCCCCAAATCCCTTTTATTGAATTCAGTGGGAAGAAGGCTGGGCCAGTAAGAAATGTGAAAATTTACATATGTAGTTATTTGTTCAGCCATATTCTGAAGTATATATTTAGTCCTTACTCAGACAAACTCCCACTGTCTTCAAGGGGGAGTTTGCAGAATTTTCATTGGCTTCAGTGGGAACTTGCCACAGTAGGGAATAAATAAAAACCGAGCAAGGCTTCTGCATTCTGAATGATTATTCATTAATGTTTCTGAAACAGAGAAACCTCTATCTGCAGCAAATAAACAGAAAATTCACGACAAATGCGCATCTTCAATTGTAGGCATAAACATCTAGCTTCTTTAATATTTCTTTCTCACAGTCATCCACTCCTCCAATGTCCCATTAAAACTGGTCCCGTCACATGCTTACTCTGACCTCCCTGAGGAAACTTAAACCACACCCCTTTTGTACAACCACTGATACTGCCTTTACCTCAAGATGAGGTTTCTTTGACTTGATGGCCTGTGAAAAGAACTCCCTCATTATTCTATTTTCCCACTTCAGTGGCAGAGGGTTATTTTTAACTGCTGCTTCTTTAGGTAATGTCTTTCCCAGTTAGCTAAGAAATATGCTTTCAGAATAGATCCAGTCATCAATACCTTATATACAATAGAATCTATTTACAAACACTATCTCTACCCAACAGGTATACAGCATAAAATAGTAAGAACTATGTAATGTTTTTTAAGCAGACCCATATATGGGTAAGACTAAAGTCCACATTTTCAATGGTCTTGTGTCCCTTTAATAGACTCAATTTGTACTCTGAAAAATCTACAGTAGAACTTCAGAGTTATGAACACCAGAGTTACAAACTGACTGGTCAACCACACACCTCATTTGGAAAGGGTAGTATGCAAGCAGCAGAGCGCCCTCTTCCCCCCGCCCCCCACATCCCCCAAGGCAAATACAATACAGTACTGTGTTAAATGTAAACTACTAAAAAAAAGTAAAGGGAAATAAAAAAAGATTTGACAAGATAAGGAAACTGTGCTTGTTTCATGTAAATTAAGAGGGTTAAAAGCAGCATTTTTCTTCTGCATAGTAAAGTTTGAAAGCTGTATTAAGCCAATGCTCAGTTATAAACTTTTGAAAGAATAACCATAACTTTTTGTTCAGAGTTATGAACGTTTCTGAGTTATGGACAACCTCCGTTCCTGAGGGGTTCATAACTCTGAGGTTCTACTGTTCTTTCAGTTTAACAGTAGATGCAAATCTTAGGTATTTAAATGTATTACTACTAACTTCAGTTACAAATGATATGGCTATTGTGGTTGCTCAGGGGCGAGCTGCACCTGTGATCTCTTCCCCAGTTTCTCCTTGGTGCCCTTTCTGAGTAACAGGCCTATTCTGCACCCTTCCCAAAGTGGAACTCCCCACTTTAAAGTTCACCCCACGTTAGACTGGATTATCCTGCTACAACACCCTCTAGTCCACTGTCCTGCCATAGTTAGAATGAACAATGCCTTATAACCTCTTGCAGTCCCTCACAACAGCATCCCTCAGGGGACAGGTTTCACTGCCTTTACCTCTCTCCGGGTGGAAACCAGCAGTTCTAACAGTCTTAGCCTCTTGCGGGGTGGCACGCTGTCCCTGTACCCAAACATGTTAATGCGATGGGCCCAACTTTAACTAGTACCTGCAAGACACTCCTCTGGGTGCCTGTGACAGGTAGCTGATTTAAAGTAATTCAAAACAGGTTGTTCCAAACAGACATATAGTCTATTCGCCAATGGTACATAGTAAGCACAGGAGAGGGTTAAAACCACCCAAGGTCCACAGGCCTGGGTCTTGCCTAAAGTCTATCACCTCTCTCAAAGCTTAGGCAAAGCTTAGTGCCACGGAACTGCTGCAGAACAGACTCTCCCTATGCCTCTCCTGCATCACCTCTTATCCTCAGCTGCTGCTGCTTGCTCACCACCCCCTCTTTTTTTCTTTCTACAGCAGAGTTTTTAGTGTTCTTTTGATCTTAGGCTCTGGCCTTGGGAAAAGTAGCCCTGTGAACCTAACTGGCAACAGTCAGGTAGGCATTTCCCAATGACCAGCTCATCCATTGGGCACTTAATGACTGTTGGAATTCTCCTAGGAGGTACCTTATCAGACTCGTTTTGTTTCCTGCTTGTTCCCCTATATAACCTCCGTTGATTTGACTCCATCCAGTCAGCCAAGATAATATCAAGAAGGTAAATTTAGGTACATAATTTTATGCAAAATAATATATATCTCCTTCATTCTCCACAGGTATCTACTAAGATTTGTGCCCACAGTTAATCGGAGGGTGCAAAAAATGTAGGTGTAAGTTGTGTAAGAAAGTGGTCTCATTTTCAGTTTAAATTTCATATTAACCTTTTCAAACAAAAGCAAAGAAAATTAGTGATAAATATAGTTTTAAAAAGTGTATTGCATGCAAATATTCTATAAATTAGAAGTTCTATAGAATACCTTAACATATTGAGTAAGAAATTAACAAGATTCTAAATGTTAGTGAAGCATTCAAGCCCATTACAATTTGTTGCATAAACTGTCTTAGTTCTAATCTCTTTCTACAATGTTTGGTTGTAGAGCTATCGTGCGGGAAATCCTACTTGTGTTCCCTCACTCATAAGACCTTTATCCTGAGTTTCGCTTTGCTTGCTAGTCTCAGAGAGAGTCAAGGAGTCACTCATTTCCACACAGAGCTTTGCCAGCTGGTGACTGACTCAGTCTTTCTTTTCACTTAATTATACTGAAAGTCCTTCTTTGAAGTCAAGCCAGTTTTATGAATTAATTTACCTGCTCCCTCAGTACAAACATTTAACAAACATTCAGGAAACAAATATTCAGGCACTGATTGAATTAAATTGAACTTGTGACCCAGACTCAACATGTCATTTGTTCGGTTCCTAGACTGAATAAGTGAGTAGTTGTCCGTCCCTAGTTCTTCCCTCCTGGGTGATTGAGAACCGTTTGGAAAAATGGATTTTTCTACAGATGAATTGGACCAGGAAGATGGCAACCTACAACGTTTGATTCAGAAGAATGGACCACCAGAATGGGCCAGCAAAGCTAAAGACTCTTACCTACATACCGTTTGACAACACTTGACTTGACTTGCTGCCAGGGCCGGTTCTAGGAACCAGCAAAACAAGCAGGTGCTTGGGGCGGCACATTTCTAGGGGCGGCATTCCGGCGCTGGCCATGCTGCCCCTAGAAATGTGCCCCTGCTGCCTCAGCTTGCCTCCGCCGGCTCCCCGAGTATGTCGCCGCCGTTCTGCTTCTGCCCCCTCCCTCCCTCCCTCCCAGGCTTGCCGCATGAAACAGCTGTTTGGCGTGGCAAGCCTGGGAGGGAGGGAGGAGAAGCCGAGTTGCAGCGCGCTCGGGGGAGGTGGCAGAGGTGAGCTGGGGTGGGGAGCGATTCCTCTACCCCCGTCATTACTTCCTGAACTCCCCTCACCTCCCCTCTGCCTGCTCCCCTGCATGCCCTGCCTCTCCCTCACCTGAGAGGGAGGGGGGAGAAGGGGAGCGGCGGCATGTTCAGGGAACAGGCAGAGCGGAGGTGAGCTAGGGCCGGGGGGGGGTAGCTGCAGGAAGCAATGGGGGGGCTGGGGATTTGGGGAAGGGGTTGGGAAAGGGCGGAGTTGGTGCAGAGCTGGGGGTGGGGGCACGAAAAAAAGTGGGGGTGGCCAAAAATTTTTGTGTGTGGCGCAGTAAAAATCCTAGAGCCGGCCCTGCTTGCTGCTCTACCATTGTTCAAAATAGTTGATTCACACCAAAAGACCCCTTCACATTTAAATAATGGCCAATTTAGACAAACTAATACTGATCGTCCCTTTGTTTTGGACTTCTCATATTAAATAGTTTTTACATGTTTTTGAAATGAATTGAAATTATATTGATTCCACTGCACACTTCTGCATTACTGCAGTTAGTCGGCTTTTGACAATGCAACACGGATAAACACGCAGGTAGTTCTCAGGCTTCACTAGTGAATATGAGACTTGCAGGCTTTCTAGAACCTTCATTTTCTCAGTCTTCTGTAAGGTTGCACTGAAGCAGAACAGGAACATTTAAAATTATGCCACAAATAAGGCACCATCTGCAAAGAACCCAAATAAACCATAGCTTTCTGGTTGACAGAACACATTTAATATTGCTACTCTATAAAAGATAATCTCTTTTTTAAGGGACACAGAATAAGAAAGGTTCATATGTATGAACCATGTAAGGCTATTCTTACAATTACAAGTAAGACGATGATAATTACCATGGTAATTTGGTTCCTTCATGGATGAAATTTCTTCAAACATATTCAGAAATATCTCCTCCATGTTGCTGTATCTTTTGTGCTCAGTTCTCAGAGATAAAAGCTTCATATCAAACATTTAAAGGAAATCCAGGGGGCTCACAAAAAAAGCTTTTAATCTATTTTTTACAAAAACTATATACAATTGTTAACTATTCATATAGTTGTATGTAAACAGAAATTAGGTTTCGACTTTTCTGTCTCACATTTTATATAACAGTAGTTCATATTCAGTACATAAGGGAAATTGAATGGCTTAGCAAACTGGCAGTGGGCTATGTATCGCCTTCAGCATCTAGGTTGCTGGTTCAGTTCTAGCCCAGGTTGTTAGTAACTGAAAACTGTTGTTTTTGGATGGCTGTTCAATGTTCACTGTTGAGTTGGTTGACTTTGGGCTCAGTTCAGTTCTAATGGGGGTAAGGTGAACAACATGAAACCCACCTTCATAACCAGCAGACTCTGTGACAGTCTTAGCAAAGAGGACAAGACTCGATAGGTATGGAAACTGAACTATGATATCCTCATAGAGATAATAGAAATGTTGGACTGGAAGGGACCCTGAGAGACCATCTAGACCATTCCCCTGTGCTGTGGCAGGGCCAAGCATACTTAAACCATGTCTGACTGGTGTTTGTCCAACCTTTTCTTAAAAACCTCCAATGATGCCACCTTCCTTGGAAGCCCGTTCTTCACACAAGTAGTGAAAGGGGGAAATAGTGCCCACTTCTAGAACTGAGTGGGCATTTTTGAGATTTTGAAAAATATCCTGTCCCAAATTGGGACGAAAAGGCTAAATCTCTCATTTTCATAAACTGAAAATCCATTTTTTGGATCAGATTAAATGAAACATTTAATTCCAATAATTTTTGAATGCTTTGTTTTGATTTTGACCTTTTTAACTTAAATTTCCAAATGAAAAGTTGTTTTAAATCAAAAAGCCGAACTTTTGTTTTGAAATTGTTTTGAATCCCTTTTTCCCCCCCAAAAGAGGAAATTTGTCAAAAGAACTGATCTTTTCCCATCAACAGCTTCAGTTTTGAGGAATAGGCTTTGTCTGAAGAAAAAAACTTTTCATTGAATAATTCCCAAAGATCTACCTAATACAGAGGCAGCAAGATTTGCTTAGTAAGTTTATATTTAAAGTGTTTTATTCAGAAGGATCCCAAAGTACTTTGCAAACTGATATATAAACTACAGACAGGGATGACGTCATCCATTGCTGAGATGTAGCCACCACTAATTTGGGAAACAGCAGCTGTTTAATAGTGGAGAACAATATTATGCAATAGTCTCTAGATCAGGATGTGAGTATCTTTTCAAATGAGAATGTCATTACTGAGAATCCAGAAGTCATTGCTCCTATTCTTGTGAAAAATGTAATTAGATATTTGAGATTCAGTAGTTAGGACCTCAGTTTTACATGTCACCCAAAAAACCTGCTCCCCCAGCAGGGTAGTGCCCCATATAGTGTGCTGGAGTACTGGCCACCTACAGACACATCAGCACTACTTGATCCTCATAGACCTCTTTCCGTTCAAGCACTGACCCAGTCTATCTTGGTTTGCTTGAGATCTGATGGTATTGAAGACCATCTGCCGGAATCCTTTTTCTAACTCTCTGGAAAATACCATTGGAACCAAAATGAGAATCAATTTTACCCACACAATGGAAGTCAGTATGACTTAGAGCTAGTCAGTTACCAGAAAAAATGATTAATCAAATAAACTAGTCAGTGAAAAAGGGGCAAAATAAATTGAATAACATATTTTTGACAAGTAGTATTTGATCAGTGGGACTATGGATGCACATGACATATTAACAATAGCTCCACCTCTTAGTTCTTTCTGATATTGCTGTTCAGCTGTGAGGGGAATATGAACTCCAACCACAATAAACTGTGTTGAATTATCACAGTGTACTGGCCATATTAAGAAGATATTGGTACTATTATCTCTCATGTTTGTAACCCTTCTGCCCATCAGAGTTGGCAGCAACAAGGGCCGGGTTCAGTATCTAGGGGATCCATTCCAATAACACAATGCAAAACCGGCTCGAGCCCCCACCCAGTGACCTGGGACAAATATATACCATCCCTGCTGGGCGCCTCCAAGAGGCAATACTTCCCCTCTCGCAAGCACAGAGTCTGAGTGTAGCAAAAAGCCTTTTAATAACAGAGAGAAACAATGTGGCATTATGTTGGGGAAACACCACCAACAGGATTCATAACACAACCTATGAGCAAACACTCACCCCAAGCAAATTGGGGCATGCCCTTTCCCTTTGGTTCTTGAGTCCAGCAACCCCAAATCACCCAAAGTCCCAAAAGTCCAATGACCCAAAAGTCTCTGTCCCTGGTCAGGGCAGCCCCAGAGTTCGAAAGTTTATCTGCAGAGCTTTACCTCCCAACCTGGGTGGAGATGGGAGGGGGGAGAGAGAGGTAAGGGGCACGTTACATAATCTGAAGCTGACCGTCCCGCAGCTCCATAGGGCTTTGCTCCGCTCCACCAGCCGCCCCACAAACTTCTTGGCTCAGCTCCACTCTGCGGCCCACAAGCAGCTCCTGCCATCCATGAACTGCTCCACCAGCCGGTCCACAAACTGCTCCACTCCGCGGCCCACAAGCAGCTCCC
The DNA here is from genome assembly GCF_965140285.1 of Lepidochelys kempii. Classification (NCBI taxonomy): domain Eukaryota; kingdom Metazoa; phylum Chordata; order Testudines; family Cheloniidae; genus Lepidochelys; species Lepidochelys kempii. Next base: position 30,677,985 of record NC_136390.1, on the reverse strand, counting down.
GCCATCCCATGAACTGCTCCACCAGCCTGTCCACAAGGCGCTCCAGCCATCCCACAAACTGTTCCACAATATATCTTCAGGCTCCCCCACTACTTAACACAACACTCAGTGATTTCAGCTCTTAGTCAGTTCAGCTCTTTGGTGAATTCAGCTTGTAGTAGGGGAGCCTCAGTGCTGGTGCATCATTAGCCCAAAGTGAGCTCAGCAGCTTTTAACTAGACTCCTAATGGAATCAAAATTAGCTCTGATATTCCACAGTGGAGAGAGGAGGAAGTGCAATTAGCATGTAAGGCCCTCACCAAGGGGCCCATACCACCAAGTATTAATACCTGTTCCCAGCCTTTCTCCATTCACGGAGTTTTGGAGCCCGTGACCCTTGCCTAGCGAGTGCTACTTAGTTGATGGTGAATCCCTCCATCATAACAAAAGGCCAAGTACAGTTCCAAGCACAGTTCCCATAATCAGGGTAATAACAATTTATTCTTCCTGCACCAATAACAGAGACACTGGGGATCCCACAGCAGCCAAAGTGACCATTTGGGCAGCTATGGCCTCATTCTAGGCGGGGTGGGTGTGCCTATGCAAATGAGATCGGCCCCTGAAGTCCTTTTCCACAACTTGCCACACCTCACCACCAGATGTCAGGGTGGAGCTCATCCTGACTCTGCTTACATGTTCTATGCAAATAATGAGGATCCCAATTTCTATATCCAAATCTGGGATTTGACTCATAACCCTCTTGGGTCTTGACACTAGGAGTATGTCTGCACCGGATTGTAGTCCTGGGCTGGTGGACTCAGTGTTTCCAAGCCTGTGCTCGAGCCTCCACACTGCATTGCAAACTGGGTTTACAATTGTTGTGCCCAGGTCTCTTAGCCTTGCTATTGCATCTATATTGCACTATGCCAACCTTCTGTCTCAGTCAGTATAGTGCATCCATGCTACAAAATGGCAGGGCTTGGACCCGAGCCACTCCCCCAAGCAGTTCCTACATCCTGGATCCTGAATGCCTGCTGACCCAAGTCAGACTGATTTTGTGTGTGAATGGAAGACAGGCTTTGCTCAAACCTGAGCAGAGTCTGGGCTCAGTGTGCAGTGGAGACATTGATAGTAATTTTAAAATCAAATGTCTTACCTACTGGTAAACTTATACTTGTTAATAAAAAAATAGATGTACCTGATGATATTGGAATTAAATTTTTCATAGGCTGAGGGATTTAATAAAATCATCATAATAGTACAGTATACAAAAGCATGGGGGAAGTATCAGTAGGAAAAAAAACAGAACTAAACTATTTTACATAAACCTGGAGATGTCCGTCTTGAAAGAGGTTTACCAGACAAACCTTAAGTATAGGAACCTCAATCATCTTTACCTGTCTTTATAGCAGGAAAAGAGTCATGACCCCGATGTCTGATAATTACAGTATTAATTGCCTTGATTGTACAAACTTATTTGGTTTCTCCCATGACTTCTAGATATGTGGCTCTACTATCAGCTACAGTATATTTTTCTTCCTTTGTTACTAGTCCTTGTCAGAGACGCCTCTTGTCATCTTTATCTCCTATTTGCATTAGTATTGTAATTACTTGGAGAAAGTCCGTAATTTTTTGGGGGGACAAAACAGGCATGTTTGCTATAGATAAGATCAGGTGTAAAAAAAGGTCAAAGGAAATAGGGGATGAGCATCGCTCTATTGCAGCTAAGTCCCACATATTGTGTATCTTGACTCATAGCTGAATGACTGTGATTTTTCACTGTGATGTTTGTAATTTGATAGGTATTCCTTTCTTTAGGTCTGCTGTGTTTTTAAAATGATTTAGAACTTGTTTAGATTTTAAAACAGATTTAAAACTTGTTTCTAATTGTCATTTAAAAATACAAATTTCTGGTAGATTGGTAAGGGCTGATTGTACCTCTAGAAAGGCAGACTGGACAGAAGTGTCTACTTCAATTATGTTATGTAAACTGATTTCTTTATATGCGTCCTCGGGGTCCTGTGCAGTCCATAAGGCAAACTGTGCAGCTACCTAGGGTACCAAAATGTGATGGATTCAAAATATGTCCCCTCCAAACTCTATTCAGTCTTTTAGTCTTCAGAGCCTCCCCCTCCCATCCACACTATCCAGAACGTTATTTCCTCTTCAGAGGGGACTTCTTGCACAACTCTGCCTTGGGCACCAAACAGCTTAGTCTTAGCCCCACGTGTCCTCTATATTTGGCTGGGACTGATGTTATATTCAGCGTGAGGTAAAATCTTATAGGCAAGGTAAGTAATTCAAAGCAAATATCTAAGTTGCTTCTTGCCGTTGTTTAGTCACAATCAAACAGTTAAGAAAGGATATAATAAATCCAAGCCACTGAGCTACATATACAAGATAATATAAAACAAGATCAAATGTAACTGATAAGATAGATGATGGTTGAAACTGGGTCTGCAGAAAGATATTTTATAGCATATAATGCTTCGCAAAAGAGACAGTGTAGATCAACTGGAATGCTAGGAAGATTAAAAATGATTATAAAATTGTAAGATCTCTGGGGTAAGGTCACTGATCCTGATAGAACAATAGCAGGACATATGCATAAAAGAAGCCTGTTAAAAGACTGGCGCTAGGCTGTACAGCAAAAACACATAGGTGATATGCTTTTGTATTTTTAAATAAATTTATTTTGAACGTGTTTGCACCTATATTGCATTTATTCTCCCTGAATATCTTACTAGATTATTTTACTGGCAGGAATATTTGATGAAATGGCATATTTAAATACATATTTTAGAACACTTATGGAAAATTCATTTTGAATTTGCAATCTTGAGTATCTGCTCTGGAAATCTGATTCGAAAGGGTTCATTAATCCAATCAGGGAACAGGAAACATACCAAGTCACCTGTGTTAACAATTGCAGAATAACTTGCAATTAACTTTAACAACTTATAGTTACAATTGCGGAGACATGCTCGTCTAAATAATAAAAAACATTGGCTAAATTTGTCCCCCACCTCACGTGCAATGCAACTAGAAAATTTCCTTAACCCACAATATGATTTTCCTGTCATGGGGAATTCCAGGTGACAAAATGTTTAATGGCTCCTATGCTGTTCTCTTCCATTCTTCCCCTCTCCCCCAATCTCCTGCAAAGGTAATGTTGGTGTGGAAAAGAGGGACATGGATGCTGAGCTGCTAGGGCAGCCAGGAACCAATTGAACATAACAGGCCCTTGGGAATCATTATGAACTGGCACAACTTAGAGAAGCCTTGAAACTTGTCTGAGTTGTGCCTTGGGAAAGAGAACTGGTGCCCAGTGGTCCCATGGCTAGTTTTAGGTTGGGGTAAGGGTAACAGCAGGTGCATAAAGGCTGACCCAAGGATCTCGCCCTTTTTTGGTAAAGTCAGTTGAGAAACTAATGTGATAAATAGTTGTGGGCCTGGAGCCCAGTTCATTAAAAGGAGACTTGCCATATCTATGCAGGCAGAGCTGAGATTTAAGTGTGGCATTTCTACATGATACGTTTTTATGCATGCAATTAACTATTTCTCTACGGTTGTTTGTTTTACAATGTTTGGGTGAATGACATAACCGCGCGCACGCAGTATGTGCAACTTCTTATGCTTTGTGTGTGTGTGTGTAGCTTCTCTTCAAGGGTATGAAAATGATGTGGAGTTTTCTGAATAATTAGGAAAGTAATAACGGTTTTACTGATGCCAAAATACATAGTGAGATGAAGCACAGATTTTTTTTCAAAGTGAGAGACAAATCCTATGATACACATGATGTTAGGCTGGGTCTCACTTGATCTGTCTTACAATAATATTGTGCTGGTCTAAGTCTTGACTTTCAGCATAATTAATGCTCATCTGTTCCTGTGTGAGATCAAAATCCTCCTGTTGCTTTATATCTGCTTTATCAAATGGCTGATGAAGATAATGATCTGTCTGAAAGGCAGTGGTTCTATACAGTGACAATTGCTCAGTCTGTCATTATAAATAAGCTACTTTCTTATTGGCTTGCAGAATAGACTTGCTATGTCACTATGTCAGTCGAAAAACAGCTCATCCACAAGAACGTAAAATATATTGTACGTCTGAGTAACAGTATCCGATGTTCTAACAGGTTGAAACTTTTTGTGTGGTGGCTTTTATCAGTAAATAAGTTAGTTTTCCAGCAAGATGACTGGTTAGATTTCATTTTGTATCAAAACTAAGAAAATTTCAAAATAAAAGTTGAGAAGTTGAAAATTAATTAAGAAGAATCTTGATACCGTGTAGTTGTGCGGATGATTTGTCCTCTGGCTCAGTCACATACCAGGCATACTTTTATGATAGTATTTCGTACAGCAATTTAAGGAATTAATTTTCCCATTGATACATGAACTTTTTTCTATTGGGCCTGATTCTGCAGTCCTTCTGCATGCAGAACTTGATTTGCATAGGAGTTATAAACCTGGAAAGGCTGCAAAATCCTGCCCAATTATTATTACACCCTAAATAATGATATAGTGAGTAACTGTCTATAACAACAACAGCCATCAAATTGTATGATTTAACCCTCAGTTATTTGGTATAAAAGATCCAGGCTTTGTAATGGAATATTGGAGGATAAATGTCTCCAGCTTTGAAAATAAACATCTTGGTTTTGTTTCGACTGATTTCTTCTTTTTTTAATGTAACAGACCAAGACCATTATACAGTGGTAATGTTCTAGTCCATTAATATTATCTCTTATGTTGTTCTTGATGCTATTGTGGCATCTTACTTGACAAACAGTTCCACACTGAAATTTTTAGTATTTGGAAAAGTTTTGAAATCAGTAACAAAAAACCAAACCAAACAAACAAAAACCACCACCAAAAACAAATGCAAAACTTTACTTAGTTGACCAATTTTTCATCATAGAATGAAAACCCCAGATGTTTCATTTCAGTTATGTGAACTTTATATATGTTAAATTAATTTTGTTCAAGTTAGTGAAATGTAAGCAACGCTTGCTTCAAAACAAATCTCTAAACTTACAGCAGGAAAGAAGAACTATTCCCCTTTTCTTACTCAGGTGTGAAATAAAATGATTTAGATGCTGAACCTTACTCAGGGATGTTCTCAGAAAGTATTAACTGCAGTTCCCCTCCTTAAAGGCAAAACCTTAAAAGCAAGAGAGGCAAACCTGTGCTCTTGGTCTTATTTGTGACAGAGAACTGGGGGAAGGGAGACAGGGTACAACTACCGTATCACACTTGTTATAGCATAGTTTAGAGCAGCCTAGGAGTTGCTCCACCTTGCACCAACTATTAGCAGCTCCCAAATGACTGTCTCCTAGCTGGGGATTGCAAGAGCACAATGCACTGTAGCCATGCCCTCTCAATGAGCTGATGTACCCTCTATTCCAGGCTAAGTGCTGGTATGGGAGCTAGTTATGCCAGTTCTACACCAGCTGAGTGATTCTTCATGCTGAGAAGAACAAAAATCATACATATTTATGTTCCTTGTGACAGTAACCTACAGGAGTGGTAGTAACCCCTATATTGAGGTTGCCTAACACTTCCCACTATGAAAATAATTCTGAATTAGATTTTGAAGAACTCTAGTGCTTCATTATATTGAGGTCAAGGGGGATAATCCGTTGAACATGAGTTACCAGTGTGAGACAGTGGCCAAAAGAGGTAATGTGGTCCTGGAATGCATAAATGGGAATCTTGAGTAGACGTAAAGAGGTTATTTTACCTTTGATTTGGCACTAGTGTGACTGCTGCTGGAATGCTGTGTCCAGTTCTGGTAGTCACAATTCAGAAGAACTTTGATAAATCAGAGAGGGTTCAGAGAAGATCCATGAGAAGAATTAAAAGATTAGAAAACACGCCTTACAGTGATAAACGCAAGGAGCTCAATCTATTTTGTTTAATAAAGAGAAGATTAAGGGTGACAAACTATAAGTACTTCCATGGGGAACAAATATTTAATGGTAGGCTCTTCAATCTGGCTGAGAAAGGTATAACATGATCCAACGGTTAGAAGTTGAAGCTAGACAAATTCAAACTGGAAATAAGGTGTACGTTTTTAGTGATGAGCGTGATTAATCATTGGAACAATTTACAAAGGGTTATGGTGAATTCTCCACCACTGACAATTTTTAAGTCAAGATTGGATGTTTTTCTAAAAGATCTGCTCTAGGAATTATATTCTATGGCCTGTGTTATACAGGAGATCAGACTAGATGATCACAATGGTCCCTTCTGGCCTTATAGTCCATGAATCTCCATAATAGTCTCCAGATGATTCTAGTGTTATAGAATCTTTTGCTGTCGACATTAAAATCTGTTCAGATTTGGCTGAAATATAAGATATTGAAAATTACCATGTGTCCAAAAGAGATTGTTAGGCAAATATGCTGTTTGTATTATGACTGAATATTTGATTGTTGGGAACTTTTTTGAAATGAAGTCTAACTTACACTTTGCCTTGGAGATGAATCTCCCCAGATGAGGCAGTGATAACCCTGCTGCCTTCCTCAGCCAATGACTTCAGGCTATTTCAGGATCTGGCTAACAGGGTAGCAGACATGCTGCAGATACCTCTCGAGGAGGTAAAAGACACTCATGATAAGGTCTTGGACATCTTGCACTCCTTCTCCAGAATAGCCCTCCTCATCAACAAGGCCCTTCTGGACCCGGCCAAGCTTATATGGCAAACGCTGGCATCAGTCATGCCTACAAATAAGAAATATTACGTCCTGGCTAGGGATATGGAATTTCTCCCCCACCCCCAATTCTATTGTGATGGAAGTCCTAAGCACTTGGGGTTGCTAACCCCAAGTGAGATCCACCTCCTGTGATAGGGATTGACCTATTCAGGAGAAAGGCCTATTTCTCCACCACTCTGCAACTGAGAATTGCAAATTATCAAGTTCTGACAGCAAAGTATGACTATGTCAACTACACCAAGCTTAACGCTATTATTGATCAGCTCCCAGAGTCGCACAGTGAACAGTTTTTGGCCATTATCAATGACGGACAACTGGTGGCCAAGACAGCGCTCCAATCAGCGCTTGATGCAGTCGACACAGTGGCCTGGTCCATCTCCATTATACAGAGAGCGTCCTGGTTGCACGTATCTGGCATCCCTAAGGAAGTGCAGGCCGCTGTGGAGGACCTTCCCTTTGAAGGCACCAACTTATTTGCCAAGAAGATTAAGTGTATGGAGGGACACCTCAAAGACTTCAGGCCATTCTCCATTCATTAAGGATTTATACTCCTGGACAAAAAAAAATGTAGTCCACAAATTCAGCGTAAATCCTGCACTCCACATTTTCCAACTCAGCGCTACTATGAGCCTTAAAGGGAAAAAATCCAGATTTACTAAATGTTAAACCATCAGGCCTCCATTCTTTCTTATCACAACTATCCAGCTCAAAACATCAGTTTTAACATGTTGGTCAAGGCACCGACAGACCACTCCCCTCAACATCATTTGTGTACCGCCTTGTCTCGTTCTACAACAACTGGGAATGAATAACATCCACCTGATGGGTCCTGGAAATCATCCGCAACGGGTACTCCATCCACTTCAGCTCCCCTCCCCGCAACACCCTTCTCCATCCCTCTTCAGGAACCATTCTCACAAGAGTTTATTACGACAAGAAATAGATCACTTCCTCCACCTACGAGCCATAGAACTGGTACCTCTGCATCTACGAGGCAAAGGTTTCTACTCTTATTATTTTGTAATACCCAAGAAGAAAGGAGGTTGGAGACCCACACTGGACCTCAGAATACTGAACAAATTTGTCAAAGCTCAAAAATTCAGGATGGTCACACTAGCAGCAATCATTCCATCTTTGGAACAGGGAGATTGGTTTTCGGTCCTCGACCTGCAGGATGCCTATTTTCACATATTGATCCTACCTTCTCATAGATGATTTCTCAGATTTACCCTGGCCCAGGACCATTACCAATACAGAGTACTCCCCTTTTGCTTCTCATAGGCTCTGACAGTAATTCTCCAAGGTCCTCTCCATTGTGGTGGCTCACCTACGCTCACAGGGGATCATGATTTATTTCTACCTGAACGATTGTCTCCTCAGATCTGGCTCCTTTGATGAGGCCCAGCAGGTTACCCAAACTGCTGTAGACTTGTTCACGGAACTGGGTCTACAGATCAACATTAAAATATCAACGTTCATCCTTGTACTGCACTTAGAGTCACATAGGGAATGACCTTGACTCATTACAGACAAAGACCCTCCTGCCACAGTACAGGTTCCACACCCTGGCCATGCTCATAGAGACAGTACATGTCTGGTAAACACTGCCTCCAATTTCTGGGGCATATGGTAGCAGGTGTGTCCATGATATCTCATGCCAGACTTCACATGAGATTCCTCTAGATGTGGTTCAGCTCGGTCTACCAGCTGAACAGAGACAGACTAGACAAACCTCTAGCACTACCTGCCAAAATCAAGCACTCCCTGGTCTGGTGGAAAGACCCAGCAAATGTCTGCATGGGGATTCCTTTGTGACAAACTTTTCCATTATTACTTCTCACCACTGACACATCTCTCATAGGATGGGGCACACATCTCAGCAATCTTACGACACAGTGCAAGTGGTCATCCACTTAGATGTCTCTTCACATCAACCTTCTCGAACTCAGAGTAGTCAAGAATGCCTGCGCCGACTTCCTCCCACTAATGAAGGAAACACACACGAGTCTTGATAGACAACATAGAATGTATGTACTACAATAGAACCTCAGAGTTATGACACGCCCAAGGGAATGGAGGTTGTTCATAACTCTGAAATGTTCATAACTCTGAACAAAACGTTATGATGGTTCTTTCAAAAGTTTACAATTGAACAGTGACTTAATACAGCTTTGAAACTTTACTATGCAGAAGAAAAATGCTGATTTCCCCCCCCTTTTTTTTAGTAGTTTACGTTTAACGCAGTATTGTACTGTATTTTCTTTTTTCTTTTTTTTTTGTCTCTGCTGCTGCCTGACTGCATGCTTTCAGTTCCAAATGAGGTGAGTGGTTGACTGGGCAGTTCCTTACTCTGGTGTTCATAACTCTTGAGGTTCCACTGTATATAAATCGACAAGGAGGCACCAGATTGCCCTCTCTTTGTGCGGAAGCACTAAAGCTATGGAACTGGCCCATTTCCCAGAATGTCACATTGTCAGCGGCGTACCTTCCAGGAGCACAAAACTCGATAGTGGACAGTCTCTGTCACAAGATCCCTCCTGACCACGAATGGGAGATAAATCCAGCAGTACTTCATGACCTATTCAGGTGTTGGGAGACACTGACCACAGACCTGTTCGCCACTTACCTGAATAAGAAATGCCCATGCTACTGCTCCAGGGCAGGAATAGGACAACACTCTTTGGGGGTTGCTGTCCTCCTTCTGTGGGACAGGGACCTTCTGTGCCTTTCCCCTGTTCCCCCTACTATCAAAAGTCCTACTAAAAATAAAAAGAGAGTGAGATCAAATGTCATACTGATTGCTCCCACCTGGCTGAGACAGACTTGATACCCTTTCCTGCAACAACTGGTAATGTGCCCACTGATCTCTCTCCAACCCACTCCATACCTCCTATTGCAGAATGAAGGACGCATTCGCCATCCTAATTTGTGGATACTCCATCTCAAGACCTGGCTCCTTCATGGTTCCAGCACATAGAAAGATCCTGCTCTGAGGGGGGTAAAGGAAATGTTACTACACAGTAGAAAATCGACTACCCGTCATACTTACCTGCAAAAGTGGACCAGGTTTCAGGCTTGGTATAATTCCAGACAAATTTCCCTGTAATCTGATACTCTCCCAATGGCCTTAGATTGTATAATGACTCTCAAAAAATCAGGAGTATCTCTCAGTCCACTCAGAGTTCACCAAGTGGCTACAGCAGCCTGTGGTGTTTAGATACTGCTTGTAATGATTAGAACTGGGAGCACTGGCTGTTGGGAGTCTGAAAGGACAGGAAACAGGAAGCGGGGGGGAGGAGGAGTTGAGGAGGCGGAGTGAGAGCTACCGAGGGTGCAGCAGCAGTTTGGTAAAGAGGTTTCCACTTTAGAAATAAAGTCCTGTTGAGGTTTGTTAGTCCCTTGCCTGGTTGTTACAACATTTTGGCGACGAGGATGGATCTTCTGCCTCTGAGGCCACGTGCACCCTTTCTGCAAAGCCCAATTGAGCCTCCAATTGCTTTTACTGCCTGGATCCATATGTTTGAGACTTATCTGCTTGCAATCAGTGCTACAGAGATTTCTGAGTAAGAAAGCGTGTTCTGCTAATCCACTGCCTTGGAGAGAAGGCATATATTTTACACTTTTCCCCTTGCAGATGATAAATATGAGACTGCACTCACTGCATTAAAGAACTTTTTTGTGCCAAAAGTGAATGTAGTAGCTAATCGCTACAGATTTCGCCAGCATGAGCAGAAAACAGGGGACACTATAATGCAGTATATTGCTTCCCTGAGGAGTCTGATTGTAACTTGTGACTTTGGGAATATGGCAGATGAGATGATTAGAGACCAGCTCATTGAGAAAACAACTTTGCTTTGTGTAAGAGAACACTTACTTCTAGAACCACAATTTACTCTAGAAAAAGCAATAACCATTGCTACTCAGATTGAGTCAGCCACAGTTGAAGGCAAAATAATGAGCATGGATGCAGGAGGCACAGTCCAGGCTGTGACTCCTTTGTAGAAAAGTTCACTATCGCTGCAGACAAACAATTTTCATTAGAGAAAAACGAATGAAAAATCACCAAATTCAAAATACAGTAAAACCATGCTTTTGCTGTCGATCCCCACAACATCTTGCAAGCTACACAGGATGTCCAGCAAAAGTAGCTCAGTGCAATCATTGCAAAAAGATTGAGCATTTTGCTAAAGTATGTCTCAGCAGCCAGTTCAATCAACATAGAATAATAGAATATCAGGGTTGGAAGGGACCTCAGGAGGTCATCTACTCCAAACCCCTGCTCAAAGCAGGACCAATCCCCAACTAAATGATCCCAGCCAGGTCTTTGTCATGCCTGACCTTAAAAACTTCTAAGGAAGGTGTCATAAATATAAAGGGAAGGGTAAACACCTTTAAATCCCTCCTGGCCAGAGGAAAAACCCTTTCACCTGTAAAGGGTTAAGAAGCTAAGATATAACCTCGCTGGCACCTGACCAAAATGACCAATGAGGAGACAAGATACCTTCAAAGCTGGAGGGGGGGATGACAAAATGTTCTCTCTGTCTGTGTTGTCTTTTGCCAGGACCAGAGCAGGAATGCAGGTCAGAACTCCTGTAAAGGGTTAATAAGCAATCTAGTTAGATATCCGTTAGTCTGTTTTGTTTAAATGGCTGATAAAATAAGTTGTGCTGAATGGGATGTATATTCCTGTTTTTGTGTCTTTTTGTAACTTAAGGTTTTGCCTAGAGGGATTGTCTACGTTTTGAATCTGATTACCCTGTAAGCTATTTACCATCCTGATTTTACAGAGGTGATTCTTCTTCTTCAATTAAAATTCTTCTTTTAAGAACCTGATTGCTTTTTCATTGTTCTTAAGGTCCAAGGGTTTGGGTCTGTGTTCACCTCTGCAAATTGGTGAGGATTGTTTATCAAGCCTTCCCCAGGAAAGGGGGTGTAGGGCTGGTCACCTCCTCCCCATGCTGTGCTGCCCAGTGCAGCAGTCTGGGAGCTGACCTTGTTTGTGAAGACAGAGGCAAAAAAAGCATTGAGTACATTAGCTTTTTCCACATCCTCTGTCACTAGGTTGCTTCCCTCATTCAGTCAGGGGCCCACACTTTCCTTGACTTTCTTCTTGTTGCTAACATACCTGAAGAAACCCTTCTTGTTATTCTTAACATCTCTTGCTAGCTGCACCTCCAGGTGTGATTTGGCTTTCCAGATTTCACTCCTGCATGCCCGAGCAATATATTTATACTCTTCCCTGGTCATTTGTCCAATCTTCCACTTCTTCTAAGCTTCTTTTTTGTGTTTAAGATCAGCAAGGATTTCACTGTTAAGCCAAGCTGGTCGCCTGCCATATTTACTATTCTTACTGCACATCGGGATGGTTTGTCCCTGTAACCTCAAAAAGGATTCTTTAAAATACAGCCAGCTCTCCTGGACTCCTTTCCACCTCATGTTATTCTCCCAGAGGATCCTGCCCATCAGTACCTGAGATTGTCAAAGTCTGCTTTTCTGAAGTCCAGGGTCCGTATTCTACTGCTCTCCTTTCTTCCCTGTGTCAGGATCCTGAACTCGACCATCTCATGATCACTGCCTCCCAGGTTCCCATCCACTTTTGCTTCCCCTACTAATTCTTCCCGGTTTGTGAGCAGCAGGTCAAGAAGAGCTCTGCCCCTAGTTGGTTCCTCCAGCACTTGCACCAGGAAATTGTCCCCTACCCTTTCCAAAAACTTCCTGGATTGTCTGTGCACCGCTGTATTGCTCTCCCAGCAGATATCAGGGTGATTGAAGTCTACCATGAGAACCGGAGCCTGTGATCTAGTAACTTCCGTTAGTTGCCGGAAGAAAGCCTCGTCCACCTCATTCCCCTGATCCGGTGGTCTGTAGCAGACTCCCACCACGACATCAGACTTCTAAACTTAATCCAGAGACACTCAGGTTTTTCTGCAGTCTCATACCAGAGCTCTGAGAAGTCATACTGCTGTCTTACATACAATGCAACTCCCCCACCTTTTCTGCCCTGCCTGTCCTTCCTGAACAGTTTATATCCATCCATGACCGTACTCCAGTCATGTGAGTTATCCCACCAAGTCTCTGTTATTCCAATCACATCATAATTTCTTGACTGTGCCAGGACTTCCAGTTCTCCCTGCTTGTTTCCCAGGCTTCTTGCATTTGTGTATAGGCACTTGAGATAACTTGCTGTTTGTCCTGCTTTCTTAGTATGAAGCAGGAGCCCTCCCCTTTCGCGTTCTCCTGCTTGTGCTTCCTCCCAGTATCCCACGTCCCCACTTACCTCAGGGCTTTGGTCTCCTTCTACTGGTGAACCTAGTTTAAAGCCCTTCTCACTAGGTTAGCCAGCCTGCTTGTGAAGATGCTCTTCCCTCTCTTCGTTAGGTGGAGCCCGTCTCTGCCTAGCACTCCTCCTTCTTGGAACACCATCCCATGATCAAAGAATCCAAAGCCTTCTCTCCGACACCACCTGCGTAGCCATTCATTGACTTCCACGATTCGACGGTGTCTACCCAGACCTTTCCCTTCTACGGGGAGGATGGACGAAAACACCACTTGTGCCTCTAACTCCTTTATCCTTCTTCCCAGAGCCATGTAGTCTGCAGTGATCCACTCAGGGTCATTCTTGGCAGTATCATTGGTGCCCACGTGGAGAAGCAGGAAGGGGTAGCGATCCGAGGGCTTGATGGGTCTCGGCAGTCTCTCCGTCACATCGTGAATCCTAGCTCTTGGCAAGATGCAGACTTCTCGGTTTTTCTGATCGGGGCAGCAGGTAGATGACTCAGTCCCCCTGAGGAGAGAGTCCCTGACCACCACCACCCACCTCCTCCTCTTGTGAGCGGTGGTCGTGGAACCCCCATCGTAGGACAGTTCATCTCATGCCTTCCAATCGGCCGAGTCTCCTTCTGTTCCCTTCCTTCAGATGTATCATCTAGTCCACTCTCCGCATTAGTACCTGTGGAGAGAACATGAAAACGGTTGCTTAACTATATCTGCGCTGCTGGTACATGGATGCTCCCTTTTCTTCTTCTGGAGGTCACATGCTGCCAAATTTCTTCACCATCCTCCTGTCCCCACTGCACGGCCTTCTCTGAATCTTCAAAACATTGAGCCCGTAGAAGCATATCCTGATGTTTGTCCAGGAAATCTTCAGTTTCTCTTATGCGATGCAGGGTCGATACTTGTTTCTCCAGACCTTGAACCTTCTCTTCCAATATGGAGACCAGCTTGCACTTTGTACAGACAAAGTCGCTTCTGTCCTGTGGAAGAAAGACAGACATGGCACATCCAGTGAAGGTCACAACAGCTGAACGCTCCCCATCCATATTACCTTCCTTCTACGAGCTTCCTCAGGAGTTGTAGTAACTACTCAGAGAAGCTGGCAAGATGTAAGCCTCAGTGGGCTCTCCCTGGGCGAACTCCCAGACAAACTCCCTCTGTTAGCCTCTCTGCTGTTCACCACTCAGCTGCTTTGCAGCTGACTGGCTTTTTATAACAGTCAGGCCCACTCAAGGCTCACCAACACAGCCTCCCTAATGCAGCCCTTAGCGTACCTCCTCTCAGACAGATCCCAGGCAAACTCCCTCTGTTAGCCTCTCTGCTGTTTGCCGCTCAGCTGGTTCACAACAGGTGCATGCAGTTACAATACCAGTTGTTACTATGCTGAGCGTTGACAAAATCACTACTACACATATTCCAGAACAAATAAAGTGCACTGTAAATGGTGCCACCATACCCCCAGGCAAATCACACTCTATTCAGCTAATGCTGGACACTGGCTCATCAGTATCTATACTACCTGATTCCATCGATTTGTAGTACTTTAAAGATATGTCTCTTATTGAACCCAAACGTCACTTACTGTGCTATTTGAAAAACCATATTCCAGTACATGGCTGCCTGCCAGCAATAGTTACTTTTGGTGATTGCTGTGTAACTGCTGAGTTTTACCTTGTCCACAAAGGCACTCCTATCCTTGGCAGAGATTTATTGGCTGCTTTAAATCTCAGGGTAGTTAATGGATGAATTGATCTTCCTCAGCAAAGCACTCTTGCGGTGCACACACCATTTTCAGCTGGGACCCAACACCAGGTGGAGGAGAAACTTGGCTGTGCTTGTGGTTTTCTGCATAACGTTAAAATGAGGAATAAAGTGATGCCTGTACGACAGAAATTACGGCGCTTACCATTTTCAGTCAGGGAAGCTGTTTCAGAGGAACTGAGAAAACTTGTTGAAAACTTGACATTTTTGAAGAGATTGACTCCTCGGAATGGGTTTCACCTATAGTAGTGATGCAGAAGAAGGGTGGAGGCATTCACCTTTGTGTGGAGTTAAGGGAGCCAAATAAAGCTATTGTGATTGACAGCCGTCCTCTTCCTCGCATAGAAGAAGTATTTGCAGAACTCCGTGGAGCAAAGATGTTTTATACTCTTGATTTGCAGAGCGCATACTACCAGGTTATGTTGCATGAAGATAGCAGAGACGTCACAGCATTTATTACACATGAGGGACTATTTCCTTTTAAACGTGTTCCATACGGTCTCGCATCTGCTCCAAGTGTCTTCCAAAAAATGTCGTTGATTCTGAAGAATCAACATGGAGTTCAGTGCTATCTGGATGATATTATCGTGTTTGGAAATACTTCTGAGGAGCATGACTATAACCTGCAGTCTGTACTAAACTGCATCAGCAAAGCAGGTCTCAAGCTCAATAGGTCCAAATGCAAATTTAGACAAACTGAACTCTCCTTTCTGGGGCATACAATTTCACAGGCTGGACTAAAACCTGATCCAGATCATATCCTGGCAATTTCAAATGTTCCTCCTCCAACAGATTTGCAAACTGTACATTCCTTCTTGGATCTTACCTCCTCGCATGCAAAATTCATTCCCAATTATGCTTCTGTCACTGAACCATAATGAGAATTAGTACGGAGAAGTCGAACCTTAGTGTGGACAATGGATGCACAAGCTCGTTTTGAAACTGTGAAAGACTTGATTGTACATAGTCCAGTACTTGCCCTATTCAGTTCTGCATTGCCCACATTGCTCACCACGAAAGGACTGAGAAAAACAGTTGAACAGAACCAAGCAAAGTATAAGGCTTTCACAGACAAGCAGCCAGGTGCTAAGGAACAAAAGTTTGAGTGTGGTACCTTTGTTAGAATATGAAAACCTGGAATTTTATGCAAAGGGGACCATAAATTCACAGCTCCTCTTAAAATCATATAGAATAAGGGACATTACACCTGTCGACTTTCTGATGGGCGGGTATGGAATGCTTCTTATCTTGCACCTGCCTATGCACCAAGAGGAGATTATGCCAATCCCCAGTCTGCATTGGAAGATTTCGCCATAGTATCAACACTACAAGACATTGCACGGGAACCGGGGCTTGAGAGACGGCCTGTCAGACCCAGATGACTACCTGACTGGACTAGAGACTATGTTATGTAGTATCTACAGTGTTTTCAGTGTAATATTTCTGCCAACAGTATAGTGTCTTGTTTCATATTTGTTCCTGTGGTTAGAACAACAATGCTTATTTTAATCAGGAGAGTTTCTTAAGAGAGGAGGGAATGTGGTGTTTAGATACTGCTTGTAATTATTAGAACTGGGAGCACTGGCTATTGGGAGTCTGAAAGGACAGGAAACAGGAAGGTGAGGGAAATTGAGGAGGCTGAGTGAGAGCCACCGAGGGTGCAGCAGCAGCTTGGTAAAGAGGCTTCCATTTTAAAAATAAAGTCCTGTTGAAGTTTGTTAGTACCTTGCCTGGTTGTTACAACACAGCCTTCCATCAACAAGTAGAGGGATACTCAGTCCTTTCTCACCCAACCACAAAATGATTCCTCAGAGGTGTAGTAAACCTTTTCCCCCAACCCAGACATCCCACCCCAAAATGGACCCTAAACCTAGTACTAGAAAGCCTGACTAGACCACCCCTTGAACCCAGGGTTACTTGTTCATTCTCATACCTGTCGATGAAGATCACTTGCTGAGGAGATTGGGGAAATAGCAGCACTGATGGTACATCCCCCATATACAATAGTCTGTCAAGACAAGGTCATGCTCAGACTTCACCCAAAGTTCATCCCCAACGTGACCTCATCTTTTCATATAAACCAACTGATTCACCTCCTGACTTTCTACCCCAGGCCTCACTGTGGTAACAGGGAGGCTATACTGTACACACTAGATGTTAGGAGAACCCTGGCATTTTACTTGGACAGGGTGGAGGCTTTTAGGAAGTTTCCTACGCTTTTCCTTTCCATTGCAAAGAGGTCTAAGGGCACAGCAATATCAGCCCAAAAACTCTCCAAATGGGTCTCAAACTGTATCAAAAACTGCTATCTGGTTTGCAACATAGCACATCCATCCACAATCTGCACACAGTCCACGAGGTTGGTTTCCTCCTCTCATAGACTTTGTCAGAAGTGACCATTATGATAATCTAGTCTGACCTCCTGCACAATGCAGACCACAGAATCTCACCCACCCACTCCTGCAATAAACCTCTCACCTATGTCTGATCTATTGAAGTCCTCAAATCATGGTTTAAAGACTTCAAGGTGCAGAGAATCCTCCAGCAAGTGACCCCGTGCCCCACGCTGCAGGGGAAGGTGAAAACCCCCCAGGGCGTCTGCCAATCTGCCCTGGAAGAAAATTCCTTCTCGACCCCAAATATGGAGATCAACCAAACCCTGAGCATATGGGCAAGACTCACTAGCCAGACACCCAGGAAAGAATTCTCTGTAGTAACTCAGATCCCACCCCATCTAACATCCCATCACAGGCCACTGGGCCTATTTACCACTAATAGTCAAAGATCAATTCTTGCTGACAAGTTTAATGAGTGTCCTCTGCATTCATTCATGAAATGTCCATTAGAAATCCAACTTACCTGGGATGGAAAGATTCAAATAATTAGCGACCACTGCAACACCGAAATAACAACAAAATTTTGATTAAGCAATGATCACATTTCTAATTCATTCCATCTATCTGTTGTCTACATATAAATATCATTTTTTCACTGTATTTTTTTCTTTCAGAAAAGGAAAGCAAAGCAAAGAAGGGAAAAATCTCACAAAATGGATGTTGATAAGATGCTCTACAATGATACATTTTCTTCATTAACAGTAAAATTCACCATGGTGCACAGAAGCTATGCAAAATCACCTATTTCACTTAAGCCCTCTGCGGAAGACCTATGTGGTGTGGAGGACCTTGTATTTGCTCTGGGGTGAATTCCAACCTAAGTTTTATAAAAAAAAAAAAAAAAAAAAAAAGACCCCATGTTTTTCGCTTTGGTAGTTTCTAGGCTACCAGCAAAATGACCAGTTAGTTCTCCAAAAGGTTAATGAGAGAGATTATGTTACTATCAATTATACAGACTGTACTGAGAAAATCTAAGCCTGTACAAAAAATACATTGGATCCAATAGGCTTGGGTTTCTGGACCAGATTTGACCCAGGAGTATGTGGCTATGGATCTTTCAAAAATGAATGTGAAGCTTACTGGGGACTTCAGCCTTCCAAAAAAAATCCCTCCCAACCCCTGCATTTTGTGAATATTATCTGTAACATTATGACTTTTGTTTTTATTTAAAAAATACCATAAATAGTCCAGTAAAAAGTATATGACGTTTAGTTTCTCTTGAGTAGTTGCATGTTCTAAGTTTGACTTGGAAATGCCCTTTTATCACCTAATGTTGCCCTCTTCAGGAATTATGCACTACTATGTGTGTGACTGAGAGGCATCCAGTTACATGCATGGTATAAAAGGTCAATAAATCATAAAAAAAAAGACATACTTTTATGTGGAAAAATGCATTCAACTTTTTTTCCTGAATAAAGTATGCAGAAAACCTGCTTAAATGGGGCATATAATTTTTAATGAATCAGGCCTTAGTCCTAGGAAATGAACCGAGTATGATAAATAAGATGGAAGCTGGTGAATATCAAGGGTCTAGTAATCATATCATCATGTTTGAAATACACCTGAGGGTTTGTGTGAAAGGTAGTAGCTCAAAAGGATTAGTCTTTAGACTAGCAGACTTTGAGAAATGTAGGATAAATTGGAGAAATTTGATTGTAATCGACTAATCAAAAATGTACTACTGAAAATTCAGAGGTGCTAATAGAAAAATCAGAAGGACATGAATTACATTAATGTCAATAAAATACGAGTCCAGTAGCTTACAGAAAAATACTTTGATTTATTTCTGTGGAATCCATGTATTATTTTCTTAGAAATGCTTACCCTGAAGTGTAATTCCTTCTTTCCTAGTTTCCTTTAGTTACCATTTGATCAAACCATTAGGTCCTGAGTCTGCTTTCTTGACCAGTTTTAAACTGTTACGCCACTGAGTTTAGGTTTGTTTCTTCTGTTTTATGCCAATTTGAGATCAGAATCAGGCCCATGCACTAGTGGCCAGTTTTCACTTCAGACTTGCCTTGCTTCAAAATGAAACACACAGTCCAGTAGTCAGCTGATAAGAATCAGGTGGTCTGTGCAGGCATTTGAAAAAGCAATGGCTGTATCATTTATTTTATTTAATTTGATGTAATTGTTAAGAAATGTATGAACAGAGTTCCAGACATCATGCTGGGTGACAATGTAAGAAGAATGTGTAAATGGAAAGATTGAAAAAGCTGAAATAAATAGCTAAAGGAGGGAAAAAATAATGTATAAGCCCACTGATTTCAGTGCAGGATCAACAGAGCAACATGGCATAAAGTCTACAGGTACGGGGATATTGGAACCTCTGTTTGCTGTGAGCCCTAATAGGTGATATCACCAATAAGGTTGATATAATGTACCCTGTCTACATATACACATACATCATACATAATTTGAAAGCTTATTATGTCTACTTTAAGAAGATGTATGATGTGCAGCTGTCAAGTGGTGCTGTTACCATGCAAAGATAAACAGTGATACCATCAACACGTTAAAATGACCTCTTTGAAATATGTATATTTGTTTTAGTTCAATGACTCTGTGTATTATTTCAAGACATAACACTGGATTTCTTTGTGACCTCATAGCATCACAAAAATCTAAAGGGTAAAACAAAATCTAATAACAAATTTTTACAGGTACCATTGAAATGTAATGGTGCTGGTGACATTTCTAGTCAACATCATTATCATCATCTTGTTCATCATTATGATCTCTGTCAAGAGTGCGTGGGTTACCACAGTCTTCACTGCTTGGGCGTGTACACAGTTCTGTGCAGGGATGATTGTTCTGACTACAGACACAGTTGATTGTTGTTTGCACCTACCGTATAGGCACAGATAACATTTTGTAGAAGCTCATATGCCATTGGTCCTTGAAGAATACAGGAAGTAGTTCATCATCCACATTTTTCTATCCATGCTTCTATGGTGATCTGAATCTGGTTTACCTACGTGTGCAGACATCCACATCTTTGTTTGCCAAGATGCTCTTTTAACATAATCTTTACAGCTGTCCTCATATGCAAAAAGCCTCCAGAAAGAAGAAGTGTTTGTGTTGCGTGTGCTCTTACAATCTCAGGTGCATTTTTGAACCGTAATCTGTTTGTTCACATTTCTTCTTCTTGGCCATTTACCTTTCTTATATTTACTTTGGTGGACTGTTGACTACATTAATATTACCTCTGTTAGGTGGACCCTACTCTTACAAGAGGATATACATTTTCCATAGAACATGCTTCCTGGGCAGAGATAACATTTAGGTAGAAAATCTGCATAACACAGCAAGTGACATTTGTGCAGGACTAGTGAATGTAAATCAGTAAATTTACTGAATATATCAGTAAAATAATTGATTCCTTTTTTAAATACAACATTTAAACATAAACTAAAATACAAGGAACTGGGCATAATTAAGACCCTCATTTTACCTGAAGATAGCAGAGAGACTGAGTTCTTGTTATCAATATCAACTGATCAACAGTGCCTATATGTATCTAAGCCGGATTAAGCCACTGAATGATCATAGACACTAAGATTTTGTGTGTCCCTCTTGCACCATATTCTTAACCTTTGAACCCTGATGCAGCATGATATGGCAAGTTAGGCAGTCAGAGGTCAAAGGATTGCGCCATTCCCACTATGCCACAAACCTTTCTTCTTTTTATAGAGCCAACTCTGCTTACCTGGTTCTGGATTTCCTTATCCATCTTTTCCTCTTACCATCCTTCCACTGGTACAACATTTCTCTGTTCTGCATGCAGTGAATATGTAGTTATGATTAAGGCGTGTTAGTGTTTGTGTTCCAAGATTAGATTAAACTGATTTTTAAAGACACATTAGATGTTCCATATTTTTTCCTCTCATGGTATCTGTATAGGGCAGAACGAACATTGTTTGGGTGCCTAAACAATGTATTTTTGTCCCTTAACATGTTTTGATTTCTTTTAAGTGTAACCGTAACTCTGAATTTCTTGAGTTTATAATTGCTGGGGTTTAGGATAATTATAAATCTTTATTTTTTGTCCATAAATTACTAATACAGACTCTCAACCTTAACTCCTTTTCAGAGTAGTTATATATCTTGGAATTTCCTTGTCTTTTTTATATTAAATATTTTATATATGAACATGAAACAAGAAACCCAAAGAGAATTTTATTCTACTGATTGGAAGATTTGTAATGCCAATCTTAAATTACTTTTTAGTAATTTGAACATTTAAGAGCAAATTCACTGGTATACCACAGCAACGCAAAACAGGCCAGAGTGCACTAGCTAGTTAATCTGAGTTACATATGGTTTACGTTGCCAGAGCAATGCAAAGCAACAAAAGTGTACTGGTAAATTTTGCACGTAATTTGATTTACTGGTTTAAAGGGCTGTGATAGTGACACCCGGGCTATGTGAAAGGAGGGTAGGGAGACCCCAGTCCCTGAGTCCCAGTGGCTCTGTGGTTTAAGGGCTACCCTTGTGCTCCTGTCTCAATTCCCATGGCAGTACTGCCTTGTTGCACTGTGGAATCAAGATAGCAGTGCCATAGGGGAACCTTTCAAGCACCGCTGCCCAAGCTAGTATGCAGCCACTGAACCTTAAAAGAGCAATGACACTTGCTCAAGTGATTTACCAAAGAGAAATTTTTACACATGCACCTAGTCTCTCTTGTAGCACTGACTCATTACAATATATAGAATTGTTGCAATCAAATCTTCTGTGGAGGAAGGCTGTTGATTTGTTGAGTTGCCTCTGTCACAACGAGCCATTGACCTGACCTATCTGTAGTCTATGTAATTATAGCAATTAGATACTACAATAAGTTAACAACTTACTTTAATTATAACCCATTTCTTCAAATATAGCCTATGCAAAAGATTTTTTAAAATTCTAATTTATGGAATTGTTCCCATTATTAAGATCATTTGGGACAAACAAAAGACTGACACATACTACATTTCTTAAAGGATGAGTTTTTAACAATTTTTAACTCATAAACTAACAAATTTACAGGTAAATTCTCAGCAAATTCATTATATATCCAAACAATAAGTGCTATAAGTTTGGGGCGGATATGCTGTATTCTTCATACAGAACCAACATTGAATCCCTGCTTCAGGTGCAAATGGGAACTCAGTCTTAACCATGGAGTTGTGACTGGTATCTCCATAATATCATATATTCATCTGGAAGGACTCTTATAACATTGAAAGACAGATTTCTGCTATTTTGACTGTTTAGTTTCTTAGGTGTGATTTCCATTTAGACTAATCTTGATGCTGCATCTCTGTGAGGCTTAGCGCTGCCTTTCTCTATGTGCAGATATTAGAATTCTGTCTGAGCATACTCGGCTGACTAAGTTTCATCATCAGCACTAGCCAGCTGCTATACAAGGTCTTGCCGGGAGATGTCAGTTCTTGCTTTGTTCTGATAAGGGCCCCAAAAGTCCAAACTTAAAAGCCTACTCCTATGAGATGTGCTCTTCATGGGAGTGGTGAGAGCTTAGCACCTAAAAGCATCAGAGATCTGAGAGGGAAATGCACCTTTTGAAACTTGACTTCTCTCTCAAAGACCTGAATTGGGAGAAGGCAGCATTTATAGCTCTCAACTTTCTAATGTGCGAGAGAGGCAATCAGAATGTGACCTATGACCAAAATGTCAAACACCTGGGTGGTGTTGCTTGTTGCACCAAAATTGACAGATTACAATGGCTAAAAGTATAATTTATTAGTTAAATGTTTTGTTGTTGTGTGAATGAAATAAAACATTTTAAGAAGAAAGCTGGAAAGAGAGAAATTCCATGATGCACAACTGTAAGGATCTCTTGCATTCTTATTAGCAGGATTGGGACCTTGAGATCCCGAGCACAGACCTCTAGCACTTGAGCTAAAGGAGATCTTTTATGTGGGCAAAGCCAGTGGTTGATAAAGTGACCCAGACTTTGCCAGTGGGTCCACAGCTATTTGCTCGGGAGCAGCAGAATGTTGAGAGTTAGTATTTGTGGATTCTATTACTGCCCCTTAGAAGAGAGGTTTGTCTGATAATTAGAGCCGTGGTTATAGACAGACAGAGTAGTCAAGTAAATACATTTGGCACATTCATGTGGAAAAGCAATGTGATTAAGGCTTTGGTCTATCTGTCATATTAAAGCCTGCCTCTCATATAAAGTATCTGGTGAAAAGCAGTCTAGCACCATTGAACTCAATGGAGCTAGGCTGATTTAAACTGGGGTTGTGTAGGAAATACTTGCCTTCCTCCTAGGGCAGGGACATAGGTCCTTGATCAACAGTAACGGTTTTGAAGAGCACAGAAGTATAAACAGCAGTCATGGGAAGAACTGACCTTGGAACTCACGGCCTTCTGGCTGTAGAGCAGTGCACCCTACCCAAAGTCAAAGGCTGTTTGCGTAGAGAAGGTCTGTCTATCACACCCTTTTACTCATGACTGTGTAAGAGGAAAGTTGATTCTCCCGAAGTGCAGAAATTACTGAAAAATCTTGAATGCCTGAGAGGTCTGGTAGCACTTCAGAAAACAAAACCATTTAAATCAACATTGTCTATTTTATCCACTGTTATCAAATTAATGCCGAGATATAGCCAGAACAGAAGTTATTTTATGAGGTTTAGCAAACGGTGCTTATGCCCCAATCATTTCCTAGAATTCTTGGTGGCTATCAGAGGATAATACTTAGTGATGTCTTCCAACAGTAGCTTAATTTTTGCAAAACAGAAACAAATGTTTCTCAGCTTCACATGTCCTAGACCTGCCATGTGATTCCCTTGACCCATAACCAGAGCACGTACAGCAGTGACAGGAGCTGAGGATATGAAGGTGGCAACTTTAAGACTTCAGAAGTAGCAGCGTTGGCATACGCAGTCTGTGCAGATGAATCAGTTCTCATAGAACAGTCCTTAAATTTAAAAAGCTCCTGAGCACTAAGGGCTCTGTCATCTTCACAGTAATCACAGATAATTCTCATCAGCATTAAGGGGAAAGATACACACATACGGGTCCAAATCCTGAAGTCAGTGCCATGGTAACTTTGGTTTACTTCAGCGGGAGTTTTGTCTTGGTAGGGACGAGTTTTCATTTAATAATGAAAAAACATGGGTGAATAATTATTCAAGGAGAAGTTGCCAAAATTTGCTACGCATATTTATTTGCAATATATTATTCAACCAGAACTAGTAAGGAGTAGGTAAATTCTTCAGGATTTGGCCTATAGAGAAGAAAATAGACACTAAAATGCTTTTTTGTTTCTGAACACTGCATAAAATGCACAGGCAGTACCTTCTCTGTTCCTTGATATGGTCCAAAAAGTGACTATCAGAGTGTAGTGGGTGTGACTGATACAATTAAGTTTCATGTTGCCAGTTAGCTAAAGCTTGAATTTTGGGGTTTCATCTGTTGAACTGCTAGTTTGAGCTACAGTCTTGAAATACAGTAGAATCATTCATTCTGGATTATAGGAAACAATGAATGTTGACTTGTCTGTTTAGGTCACAAAAAGTTATCGTTCTAACCAGGGCCGGCTCTAGGCACCAGCAAAGCAAGCATGTGCTTGGGGCGGTACAATTCCAGGGGCGGCACAGTCCGGCCACACTTTTTTTTGGCTTGGGCAGTTGCGCTCTCAGAGTTTGGGGCGGCAAATTTTTTGCTTGGGGCAGCAAAAAACCTAGAGCTGGCCCTGATTCTAACAACTTACAATCATTATATTTATTTCTTCCTTGAGGTAGTCATGTTGCGTATGTGGCCTCCATTTTGGAGAAATTAAAGTCACGTGAAGTCATCAGTTCTGTTTGTTGGATTTTTAGCCAAGAAAACTGTCAGTGGTGAGTGAGGATGCCACAAGCACCACTAGTGATAGCCATGACCACAAAAAGAAAGGAGTTGTGAGGAGGTCAGGGTCTATCTCAATTAGTATTTAATATCCCTGCTCCATTATGCAATTCATTGTATTCAGATGCTTGTGATGCAATTACATACTTTGGATGGTCTCCCTTGCAGCCAATCCACCCTTCCTATAAATACTTAGATAGAATTCAGAATAAACGTTGTATCTGAAATGCAGCCACGGACACTACTACTTCTTATTGCATACATTGTAAGTACTCCTGATATATTATTGGCTTGGTTGGTAATTTGCATGCAGGGGATCACCACTGATCACAGTGATTCTAAAATAAAAATAACTTGCATTTCAAAAGAATATTTTATGTCTCTTGTAATTTTCCCATGCAAATTATAACAATTCAATAGTTCTGCTTCAGTATGTGTATTGCATAGAAAGCGCCTGAGGTGCATTCATCCCCTATTTATTGTAATTGGCTGCTTTTCATGGGCAGGATGATTGCATTTTCTCTTCTTAGTTACAAAAAGTATTTTCAGATTTTGAACTTATGCTTTAAGCATTTGCCACTTACACTTCTATCTTAGAATGCATTCACTGGGTTTCTCTTTCAGCATTTTCTAGTATTCTACATTTTACAGGAATGCAAACTTTTCAGATAGCATAATCTCACTTTTTTATTATTTCGCATTCCAAGTTTAAAATGGTAAGTTGCTTTAACCCAACCATCTTGTTGAGATTCTGGTATCCTCAGATAGAGAGAAAGTCTGTGCTTTGACTTGTCTCTTGTGACTCTTCTGGATAGTCTATTGTATCTGGAAAGTATCACTTTTAGAAGACGGTGTTTCCAGGAATGACTTTTCAGTGAGGGTAAGGGTGAATTTGATGTCATTCTCAGAAGTAAATAAATATTATTAGTATTTTTGTGGATGGCCATATCTGGGCCAGTCATGGCTCAGTGATTAAGGAAATATTTTCATGGTAGGAAGATATCTGAATGACAGGCCTTTTAGTTCCCACACATCTATTTTTCTAATCCATTCCTTGTTTAATTTAAAAGTTCTCATGATATCCTCAATTATTTGTTAAACAATAACAACAACCTTGCATTTTACAAGATAGACTATCTCATGGGGCTTACAATGGAAAAGATTGCACATTAATTCTTGGGTTTTTTCAGCTTGCATTCATGGAAACTAAAGCATTTGTACAATACACTTATTTAATCTGACTTTAGTGTGTTAAAACTAGAGATGGCCAGAACTCAGACCTCATGTTTGGACTTTATTGAATTTCCTGGGGGTGGGGTTTTCAGTTTTGAAATATTAGATTAAAACCTATCTATACCTTTGTTTCCAGTTTAGATCCCAAATTGGAGAGAACCATTTTCCGTTTCCAGTTTAGATTGATATTACTGGAAATAATATAGTCACATAAATGTGTACTATACATGCTTTATAGTAGAGATAAAGATGGAGACTGTGTCCTGAAGAGCTTGTGCTCAAGATGGAAACAACATAAGGAGGGGTCGGAAAAGGAAGGATGAGGCAGAGGACAATATGATTGAGGTCACTTGGGAGGCTAGTGAGTCTTGAGGGTAACAGTTTATTAAAAAATTATAAGGCTGTAGGTTATATAAGCCTCCCTGAAGAAGCAGGTTTTAAGAAGTTAGAGGAGAGAGATGACCTGTTGCAGATAAGTTATGAGGAGGGCAGCTTAGATGTGGGTGTAAAATGGGGCAAAAAAGAGTGTCTCTAGGTTAGGCGCTTCAGCTGAATAGAGAAGACAAGGTGGTTAGAGCTGGGCGCTAGGAAGCTAGGTTATGGGGACCCTGACAGTGAGAATGAGGAACTTGGATTTGATTTGGAAGAAGTGAGCTAATGAAGGGGATTTTTAGAGGTTCTGAATATGGTTGCATCATTGAGAGAGAGATTTTTACAGTAGTGTTTTTGTAGATTTGGAAAATTATGGATTTTTTTTTTATTTGAAAGGACGATTTGTGAACCTTGATGAAGAAATCTTATGAGAAGATGATAGGCAGAGGTAAAACAAGGTCTAAAGGCAGCAGGAATAATGCATTTAAATATAGTAACTTATTTCCTGAATAAAATTAGAATGGTTGAGACTTGCTTACTGTTTAGCAGGAAGTTGAATATTCTTTATTATTGCACACAGCTTTCTGCATACTTTTAGTAGGCCGTAATATTTTTCTCTTCAAGTCAAACCTTATTTTGATGTCTTTATTTTCAAAGGTTGAGACATTATGGTAGGTTTCCCTAATCTTCGGGATTGTGGTTTAGTCAATTATGTGTATGACCTCCTGGCCAAAATGTCACTCTGAAGCCTCCTTTTACAGGTAAGCTGTTTTGGTCGGCACTGCCGTAATTAAGCGGACTATTATTGTTCAGGATACACTCCCTGCACTATATATGTGTGTGTATATATATATTTTCTTACTATATGTTCCATTCTATGCATCCGATGAAGTGGGCAGTAGCTCACAAAAGCTTATGCTCAAATAAATTTGTTAGTCTCTAAGATGCCACAAGTACTCCTGTTCTCCCGAAACTGTAGCTAAACAGGACTTGTTACAGAAGAAGCTCCCTCCAAAATCCATTGGTACCACTCTGAGATCCAGTTCAAGTGCAACATGAGTGGCTTTCTTCCTCCTAGAAGCTGTGTGTTGCATCCATAGCACTCCATTCTTAGACTCTCTCAGTAGCAGGGAACAGTGAAGAACTAAAACTGAAAATGACGAAGTCCCACAGATTTCTTCTGGGCAGCCCTTGATTTTGTCATTTAACTATATGAATTGTTTAATAAGAACATTACAAGAAATGCAAATATAGACTTTTCTCTCTTGGAAGGAGGGTTGAGTTGAAAGCTTATTTTCAAATAATAAATTTCAGTATTGTAGAAACAGATTTAGGAACTGTTCTGTTTAGTTAGTTTGAGCTGGTAACTTTTTTTTTCTTCAGCAGAACAATTTTACAAAAAGAAAAGGAGTACTTGTGGCACCTTAGAGACTAACCAATTTATTTGAGCATGAGCTTTCGTGAGCTACAGCTCACTTCATCGGCTGTAGCTCACGAAAGCTCATGCTCAAATAAATTGGTTAGTCTCTAAGGTGCCACAAGTACTCCTTTTCTTTTTGCGAATACAGACTAACACGGCTGTTACTCTGAGAACAATTTTAGTGTCTATCATGAAAGGATGCAGGTGGTAATTTCAAATTTAGTTTGATCTGTATATTCATACAAAACAGTATTCAAAACTCAAAATACCACACAGCTGGGCCCTTCAAAGGAAGGTATTTTGAAATAATCTCTCCAGTACATTCAAATATTTATGAGAATTTGTATTGCAGCAAATCTTTAGAATACCAAAAATTGTAGGGTTTTTGCACACTGTCCTGGGGTTTGCCAGGGAAATAGAACTCAAGTCATTTGAAAATGAATCTGATCCTGAACTCTGCTGCCCCTGAGGCCCCATCACCCCTTGAGGCCTAGGTTATTCATGTTAGACCTCTTCTATTGGAGGTGGCTGTTCATAATTCCCCACCCAAAATAATAAGGTCTTCCTTTTAATTCAAAACCATTTATCATGGTATTTTAATATCAAAACTCATTCTTAAATTCACAGTATTTAAATTACCCAATTATGGGCAAGCACGCCTGCCACACAATCACCACTCAGCCACTTGTGCTAATTTGGCATGTGATGGATCCAGTGATATGAGGTGTCAAAGCTGTCGCTAAAGAGTGGGCAGTAGCCAGAACCATCCCTTTGGTAGTGTGAATTGGGGCAACCACTGCGGGCCCCACGGGCCGGTGCAATGGGCTGGCGCGGTCGTCCCAGAAGAGACGAATCCGTCACTTACACCCCACACCTCCCTAGGGCTGGCCCTGGCAATAGCATTGTGGGATTGTAGTGGAAGGGCTGATTGAACTGATGCAGCCGTCTCATTAGCATTTGCTATCTACATTGGCGCTACCATTGTCCACAACAGTTTCACTCTCAACAATGTGTTGCTGGGCCTTGCTCAGAGTAAATGGAATTCTTATCATGCTTATTCTTATTGGCAGTAATTTTGCGTGCGTGAAGGGCCACACACTATGTAGTACATCAGAATTCCTCAGTGTAGACAAGATTATACTGGCAATAACCTGTATCTTCTTGTCCCATGCATCTCTACCAGCCTCTAAAGGCAGTTATTGGATACAACCTTGAATACAATCAAAGGAAAAAAATTGGGGGACCAGGAAGAGTGAATTTTGTTCAATGTAGGAAACACTGATTTGGTAAAATTGTAAGATAGCCAGCAAGGGCATGTTCTAGGTGGATTTCTGACCTCACAGCACAGTTTTATCCCATCCTATATTAAAAAGTGTTTGTTTAGTGATGCCTCATTGTGGTGAAGGGGAGCAGACACAATCTGGGGCTGGGGCACTACATTATCCCGGGGGAAAGTATTTGGGATGGCATTCCTTCTCTCCAACCCCTTGATTGGTTGTGCTGCTGAACAAAATCCCAAATAAAGAGCACCAAGTCAGCTAGAGCTTCCCCTGCTTCATTGGAATTCTGTGACTTGCCCTCAACAAGTGGAAAGGCTTTATCTGTTGAAGTAAAGATTAGAACTGGGTGGAGAAGTGGCATTCTATTTGGCAGAGGATTTCAATATTCCAGTTTGGAATGAAAACCAAAACTTTAGAAATTCTTGGTGAATGGGAATGGAGCCGTGGTGTCCAGACTCTCTGCTCTGTGCCAGCCTGCCAGGACTTGAAACCTGGCTGGCAGGCTCCCCTGGTTTCTGTCAGAATTTTGTTGAAATTGAAGCATCTCCACAAAACTTTTTGACTTTGACTTTTGACTTTGACAAAGCAGCAAATGCCCGTGAAAAAATTTTTTTACCAGAATTTTTTCTTCTAGCTCCGGTAAGGATATTAATAATGACTCTTTAAAGGCAGCCTTTACAGACAGTATTTTAAATTGATAGTACTGGAAGAAATGACCACAATGTTTTCTTTGCTTGGAATCCTAACCCCCTATAAAATAAGTAATTGTAACACATGTGTAGCTTTCAGTGGTTCTGATTGTGCTTTCTGAAGATAACGCAGTGATGAAGAGGGAGGTGTGCTGGAGTATGGGTAGCAAAGTTAACTCCTACAGCTAGTCATAGATTTGTGAAGAAGGCAAAGGGAAAGCCCATTTTTTAATGATAAATGGGATTTTGATTTTCATGAGGAATTTGAAGCAGGACTTCTATCCCAATGGGGCAAAGGGTACATGTCCTTCAGAATCAAAACTGTGTCAGAAATGGTGTCCAGGAAACCAAGCAGACAATCCTGACTTTGTTAGTCTCTAAGGTGCCACAAGTACTCCTTGTCTTTTTGCGAATCCTGACTTTGTAAGAGACCCCAGAACTGCTTCAAAACTTCTGGGTTTTGTGCATATATAATACTGCCCTCTCCTGGAATATTGTAGACCTGCACCATTTTCTCTCCTATCTGAGGTAGTAAAGCTGTCTTTCACTTATGAGAGATGGTAGCCTGTGGTTTTTGAACCAAAGATCTTTCATTTGAATTCTGAAGTTCTGCTAGTACATATGGGCAGACAGTATAGAGCTTGATGCAGCTAAAAGATGATTTTCCCATTTTCAGCTCTGCGGTAAGAGCAAAGTGTGTTCTCTATGTTGCCATGGGTACTGACTGAATATGGAGGAAGAGAGTAGACAGGCTTCCTTCATCTGTATTATTACAAAACTATATTTTTGTTTATAGGATTAACATTATTAATTTTTCATTGTAATATTTTTGTTACAATCTAGAGCATTTAAAACCTAAATGTACTAGAGAGGAGGGAGAAATCAAATAATGTGTGTTGTTAAAAGAATTATTTGTATTTAAGGTACTGTACTATTAGGTAGACTGAAATAGTATGCCATGCTCTCAGTATGCTCTGGCAAGCTTTCACATGGTTTTTGATAAAAGGAAAAAAGTGTATTTATAGGGGGTGGTATTTAAATTGTAGATCCACATTTGGAACATCCAGAAAATTGCCTGATTGGTTTTCTTGAACATTGTTCCATTGGCAAAGAGGTTTGCAGGCTTCAATATTGGAGGTCCAGCAGTAGTTGAGCAGATTTTGTGCAAATATCATTCCTGTTTTTATTCAATTGACTTTCTATTTCATACCCTGCTTTTTGGGAGATTACTTGTTTGTAATTTTGGAAGTAGAATAGCGGAAGTAAAAGTTGAAGTGCTTAATTTTTGCTTATTCCACACATTTTTTTCAATTGCAGTCTAGTGAAGAGGTTTCTGAACCTGATCATATTGCTCTTTAAAGACAGGTAATTATGTACTGTACTGCAATGGTAGACTGTTGATTTTCATGAATGAAAAAATACATTCATTACTCTGTGCAAACTTATTACTAGCTTGTATTCCAGGGAACAGTAATTATGTGAAAGGAAGAATTAGTTTTGGCTTTTTGTTAACCTATGAGAGACTGAGTACACCTCTTATATAAGCAAACTCATTTCTGTTTATTTAGGGCTAGGTTGAGCCTTTAGGCTCAGGCCAGAGTAAGGGATAACGTGTAGCTGCACTGCCCTAGAGCAGCCCTGGGAAGGAGTTGTAATTGAGAGTTGATGCAATTACTTCTCTTTTCCACTCTTGCTCTAGGAGGGGTAGTCAGTTACTGCGACCATTGAAAGATGCATGTTGCATTCCTCCTTGTGTCAGGCCAGCTACCCAGGGTGTGAGGGATGGAATAAAAGATTCCACCCTCTCCCTGTCCTTTCTGTCTCCTTTCTATCCTCACAGGGAGAGTATCTGGAGAACAGGGACTGCACTCTGCACCAGCACTGAAACCAAGATCTCACTAGGTCTTACTCAGCGGGGCAGAGAATGACGAGCCCTTACTATCCCTTATTTCCCCTGTCTGGCCCGGTCAGAGAAAGGCACAACCTGACCTTTACTATTTACAAACCTGTGATACTATAAAATTGAGTGAACTTGGGTCAATCAAGAAATTAAGCAAGAAACTGAAGAACAAAACAAAAAAGAAAATCTGCACTCGAGCTAGAGTAATGGTGAAAGAACAGGCATAAGACTTTTTCTTGTGCAGCAGAAATAGGCATCTCAACTTCACAAATGAAAATCCGATAGAAAGTGCCATTGGCAACTCATGGGAGAGACTCTCAGTCACATTTCCTAAGAGGTGTATGTGGGGGTTTCAGTAATGATTAAAACGGGGATTTTCTAAGAGATTTGGATGCCCAACTCCCTTAGGCTCCTTTGAAAACTCAGCATAAAATGGCAAATATTATGCTAGTGGACGCAAACCAAATAAAAGTATTTAATGAAGATTTGTAGCAGGTACACGATTATTTATTAGGGCATACAATTTTTCTGAATGTTGATCTTCAACCAGAAGAACTATTTAAGGCCTGGTCTACACTACAAAGGGCGATGTAAGGCAGCTTATGTCAAGCTAATTATGTCAGGGTCCAGACTTCGGCTTTGCTTCTGCCGATGTAAACACCCTACTTACCCTATTAATAAATCCACCTCCACGAGAAGCATAGGGCTTATGTCGGTGTAGTTAGGGTGACTCAGTATCCGTGTAGACACTGCAGGTTACTTACATTGGCTGTTAGCTGTCAGTCTTGTCAATTTCATGGCGAGCCATGAAACTGACAAGAAAGCTCAACCCAGCTGACAGCTTGGGCTGTCACCCTGGGTCGGGTGGGGGCTCCAGCTAGAGCCCAGCTGCCCCCCTGTTCCCAGCTGGGCTGGTGCCCCATCGCCCTGCTCCCTGCAGTGAACCCAGGTACTGTCCAGGCTCTGGGTTCCCAGCCCCACACTCCCCATTGGGAGCTCGGCTGCTGCACAGGCTCTTGACCCGCCGCTTCTTGCTGGGACACTGGCTGCTTCTTGGGCTCTTGCCCCTTCCCACTGTCCCTCTTAAGTTGGTGGAAGCACTCCTGGTGAGGACATGCACCACTGACAGAAGGAGGGTAGTGTGGACTTGAACCACAGCAGTTATTACTGTGGTGGCTGTACGTCGACCTAACATAGGTCGACTTAAGTTTGTAGTGTAGATATGCCCTTAGTAAATATGCAAAGAAGTATTAGAAATACGTCTCTAAGGGTCACATTTTCAAATGTTAGAAGCGTGCAAAAAGTACAGAAGTGGGTGCTGACTAATAATTGTGCTTTCAAAAGAAATGCAGTTCTGTGTGCACAATAAGTGATTGTGTGAGCAAACAAATGCAGTTACCCAGTTTGTATGGGCACCTGCATTGTTTACATATGTGCCAGTATTTGAATCTATATATCTTGTATGCAAAATGTAGGTACCTAAATTTGAAAAATTGACAGGAAGATCTAACGAGTCTTTTCCATGTGGCATACCTACCTTGCTGTTCATATTCATGCACAATTTGCAGTGAGGCTCACATCTATTTCTCTTTTAAATTTTGCCCTAAAAGTATATCTAAGCTTATAGAAAAATGATGACATGATAGCAAATTATTTCTCAAATAATATCATATCTTGTAATTAGACTATGCCGTAATGCATGTGCTCGGTCTATCTTGTCTTTTTAATCTGATCTATAATCTTATACTATGTATAACACTGCAGTATGTGAGTGCTGGTGATCTAGAGAGCACATGTATAGAAAGTAGGGATGGGCTAACCTCAAAAGGTCCAGAGGTTCATTTTAAATTCTTAGCCAAATATTTTTGGTCAGTATTTCCAGTGGTGCAGCTATGATGGCAGGACAATTGTAGCGACCCACTTTTAGAAATCAGGTGATATAATTTCTTGACATGTTTAAAATACACACTTACCATGGTGAATAATCATATTATGGGTGCTGTTTTAGAGCCTGAAATATACACAACATGCTATAGGAACTTTTGTATATTTCACTATATGTAAATGAATGTATTTGTTAGTGAGAAGTGCAGCTAAAATGTTCCTAGAATCACCTGCCTGTTGTGAGTTTTCTCTGATGAGTGAGTGAACAGTTTTTCTATGCCTGGGGTGGACATGGGTTTTTCCTCATGCCATACATGACTGTCTACATGCAGATTTGGTCTACATGCAGATTTTGCTGCATAGTTTGGGTAGCTATGCACACAAGTAACCACTGAGACAGGTGCAGAGACAATATTTTGCAAACCAAGTAATTTGACCCAAGAACGCAATACCATTGTTCTTTGTCACCCTTGTTGTGTGAAGAAGTTGTTCCTCACTGGAAATGCTATTTCTATAAACTGTTTCAGGATCGGAAATGCTATATTTTCTTCCAGTTGCTGCCAAATGCATTGTCCTCTAATCTAGAGGGGGAATATTTCAAGCAATGTTACAGTTAAATAAAGTTGGTCAGTATTTTTGTGTGTGCATCATCTTATTCCCTCATTGGATATTTTTCTTGCTGTAGGAAATGGTGTGAATTTGGTCTTTCTAAGCAGGAAGGTTTAACAAAACAAAAACCAGAACTGTCATTATATAGATCAAATGATGAAAAATGTAAATATTATTTCTCTCTGGAGGCATCACTAACTTTTTAGTTCTAATGGCTGATTTTTTGCATGTGCGCCATAGGTGGATGAAACCAGTGTGTTTTTGAATTATCATTGACATCAGTACAAGAGCCTGACAGTCTATTGGAACCAGAAAAAATGTTCAATGCATGTTTGTATTTGCCTTGTTTGGAATGATTTACCAAGTAAAAGAACTTGAAAAACCTAATATAATTAAACTCAGAAGAATGATGTATCAACCTGCCATGGGTCTGAAATCCTTTTCTCAAGGAAGAAAACGTTACTACATTAAGAACCTCAAGATTTAATAAATATTTATTGAATAGTAATGTCCCATTTGATAAGAATCTCTCTCCATACCTGGCATTTCTAAGCCTACAGTGGCAGTGGAGATACTTTGCTTCAGAAAGAGACCCAGTGATTTGTAACTGACCTGCGAGAATTAGAATCTGTTTAACAGGAGCATCCCCTTTGTTAACCAGTTGTTTATAAATTTGAAAAGTGGGGAAGGGAAATATGTTGTCCTCTTCTTTTAGTAATTTGAAAGTCAGGCACAGAACTATCACTGCCTCGGTGCTCTGTGCATTTGTGGCAAAGGATAACATGGCAAAACCCCATGTCTTACAAAAAGTGCCGTCACTGAAAACATTGCGGTGTTTGAAGCTACTGTTGCACTGCAAAGAGGGGTGTTAGTGGCAGTTTCCAGGGGTATTGTGGAGGAGGGAAACAGGCAGGATTCTTCCAGCAGCACTGTGAGAAATGCTTCTAGTGACAGACAGTCACAGGATACCTTATATGCTCCCCATTCAGAGGCAGTCCTGTCCAACATCTGGTGCATGGTGGGTGGGTGTGGCCCCTTTTGTGGTTTTTAGGGCGACTGCTGCTGCTAATATATACACACACACTGAGGCAGGGGCAAGGAGGGAGGGTTCCCTGCACTCTTTCCCCACACCTCATGCACTCGTGGGGGTTTGGGTGTAGAATCTGGTCCTTGATACCCATGCAGAATAAAATGTCTGTTTTGAAATTTTCATCCAGAGTTTCTCTATGTAGTAAATTGCACGGAACTCTATTAATTTCTTTCTAAAGAAGGAATGAGTGAGATGACTCTGCTGGTATTTCAACTTGTGGCTTCAGGAACTCTGC
Organism: Lepidochelys kempii; assembly: GCF_965140285.1. NCBI lineage: Eukaryota > Metazoa > Chordata > Testudines > Cheloniidae > Lepidochelys > Lepidochelys kempii. The sequence continues at coordinate 30,642,292 of NC_136390.1, read as the reverse complement.
GTAATTCAGATCTAATGCTTATAGCTTGTTAAGCCATTCACACCGGGTGTATTAAAAATGCAATGTTTGTATTGAGAAAAGACTTTCAGTGTAAATTACAAAGGGTGGGAGATTGGTGAAGAAATTCCCTGGGAGATGGGCGGTGAGATAAGGCACCTTTAACTTCTGGGGCATAATAGGTGAACACTGCAAATAATTATTTGTGAATATTCATTTGTTTAATGCCCTCAAATTCTCTTTGAAGGCATCCACAACACCTTACATAGACTTCCATACAATCAAACATTTTGTTCCCAAGCATGTAAGTGGAAAGATCGTGTTATAAATACTTGGGAATATATATTTGCATTAATAGTCATACCAGAAATGTTAGGTGTTTCCCTTAAAAGCTCTTTTTGGTAGGGAGTTATCTAATCAGGGAGCAGAAATAACACTATGGGTGACCACCTCACAGTGCTACTAGCAAATAGTCTATGCACTGCTTGCAAGCTAAAATATGTTCACGTAAACTTTTGGTCTAATTGTGAATAATGAACAAATTAATAAAAAGCAAAGTCTTTGCAGATGATTGGTTAACAGAAAAGGGGTTGGCATTTTGTCTAATGGTTTTCTTGGGCTAGTTTGCCCATCGCTGTTTTTGCCATTTAAGTAGCTGGATGGTCTCTGTGGAAGGAGATGATGGCTTCATTCTAGTTGACAGGAATCCACGTTACACAAAAATATCACCATAATTGGCAGACTTGTTGGCAGTGTCAGTAGAATGGTCAGCCTCTATATTAAAAAAAAAAAAGGGGGGGGCATGCAGTTATCACTCTGGAACAGTTAGGGCATATGGCAGGGCAGTGTGGAGAAGCTTACTCTGCTGCAGCTGTCCATAGTATACATGTGCTATGGGAAAATCTAGGACTTCACTCTGATTGACAGCACTTCATCTTTCCTGGGCAGTATATTCAGTGCGGGATGTATGTGTGTTTATTTTTAAAGGAAAACAGAGAGCTTTCCGCCTTCTGAATAGGAAAAGGTTTGGGTGTTCTAGATGTTCGGCTATGAGCATGGCCTGATCTTAGAAGCAAATCTGCGAAATGATGATGATCTGCACAAACTCCTGGAGCAGTTGCCAAAGAAATCTCCACTGCTTTACCCTTTCTAATTCTTGTGGTGTTCCTTCACAACTTCTCCCTGGTAACACCTTTTGTTACAAAGCCTTATGCTTCAGAGCAGATGCTAAATTGTTTATACGTGCAGCTAATTCATCCAGATTCCGATTTAGCTGTAATCAAATACACTTTATATATCAGGTATAATTAATATTCCAGGACATCCACAGTGCTTAAATATCTAAATTTTGTTAATGGATTCAGTATGCAAGCCTGTTGTGTAAGCACAGGACTACATAATCCTTTGGGGATTACTCTGGGTCTTTCGTTAGTGATCTAAAATACCACCCAGGCTAAAATATCTATTTTTCTGGAGGGCTTCTTAAGCGATTGATTATAAACACAGATTTAACTAACAAATCAATCATAATAGCTGGGATTATATTGCCAATCCATGTTTAGTGGATTTTTATCAGTTAGCACCTGAAACTTCAGCTTTTGGTCTGAACTTTGTTGACTCTTGCTAGACTTTGGAAGACAGGTGGATGTGTTTCAATTAATGATGGGAATACAGTATCTGTAGGGTAGCCTTTAATTCTATGTGTGGATAATCTATATATTGTGTTTTCAAAAATAATGTGTTAATTAAGATTAAGGGCCTTGTTCTGTAATTACACACACAAACTGATTATAATGAGTTTGTGGTTTAGGGCTCAATTCTGCCCTCCGTACTCACATAGGTCTTGATCCAAAACACTTTAAAGTCAGGGGAAAGATTACCATTGACTTCAGCGGGCTTCAGCCCTCTGCATTATTACTACTCAACATGAGGAAGGGGGCAGAATGAGTATTACTTGTATTTACTTTGAGTGGTTGGGAAATATAGACTTGTTACTTATAAAAAAATCTTGTAACTGAATGTATTCGACTTCCTGTAAAATACAATATAGTACATTGAAATATCTCTGTTCATATGTTAAAGGAATTATGCAAGTGTCTAAGTTAGACATAAGAAGAATGTAATGAATAACAGTGTTTCACAGGGCCAGGTTCTGATACTTGCGAATAGTTTAAGTGAAATCAGTGGGGCTGCTTTTGCAATAAGGGTGCTTCTTCTTTGAGGGCTGTCGCATTTTCTCACTCCTAGGATGTGCTAGCTGGTGCAGCTTGGATGGTGGAACCTTAACTAGCAGTGCCCGTTGGAGCACTTATGCGCCTTTCCTACCCCTCTGCTCTACTTGGTGTTCGTGAGCTGTTTCTGGGCAAGGCTATAACGGGGGGCATGGTGCTTTGGCTGCCTCAGTTCCTTGCAACTGAGACCAGCTGTCTAATCAGGAGATGTTCTGGGCTTTCCCCAGAGCCATCTTTAGTGCTTGGATTAGATAATTTGTTAGCGGTTTTTAGTGCAGTTTTGATAGTGAGTCCCTTTGGATATAAGTAACAGCCGTGGGTGCTTGACAAGTAACAACTTCCATAGAAATGCCTATAAATTAATAAAATCTAAATGTTTATGGACTCTCCACTATCTAGGCGAGGCCTTATCCTCAGGCTGCAGCCATGTAACTATGAGCAACAGGATACATTCACCCATGAGAGTTGCTTGATATCACACCAGGATGTCAATGCCCCTGCTGCTGTCTCTGTACACAAATGGGGAGATGCAGGGAGAAAGCTCTGTACTGGCAGGTGGCAGCACAGGAGGTGGTAAGTGAAAGCAGCACATCACGCTATTGCAGTTAAAATCTAGAAAGAAGAACGTCACATGTGTAGAAATATCTTCCTTGATTCCCATTTTAATACAACTATATGCACATAATATTTTGTAACAGTTAAATATCACAAAATCCCTCAAGCAAATTATAATGTATAATCTCTATATGTTACTTAATCTATACTGTTTTTTAATAACACAATTTCATACATGATAGGTGCAGAGCAACTCTGTCAGTATATTTTATGTCACATTATTGAATGTCTGTTTTCTACATTATGAGGGTAAGCAAGTTCCCCACAACTAATTTATAGTATTCTTAATGGATTATATTTTTCTTCTCACAGCTTCCAAGTGGCTTTGCAGATCAATATGCCCCACACACCGTCAAAGTGTGAAAGGAGAATAGTGCTAGAGTTACTTTAACTTAACTCAGCTTTGGTGTTTTTTGTTTTTAAATAATGCTGAGTGGTGAAGTGGTCAAAAGCGGGTACATAAATATCAGTTCTGTGCATCAGGATTGACAGATGAGATGGGATCCGACCAGTTTGGGGAGAAGAATCATTTTGGATCTTAAATGACCATCTGAAATGGGATGTAGTAAACTAACTGTATTAAATGAAATGTGAATGTTAGTTTAAAAATATGCAGTTTGTAGTCAAACGTACACCTAGAGCCTTAAAACTGCTCTATGATAGCTTCCTACTTTTCAGGGTGAATGTGTTTTGAATTATATTGAATTCCCACATTAAAATAAAATTAAAGATCCTCCTGTATCGAAGGAATGGATGGAATTTTGAGGATGTGGAACTCAATAACTCATAACCTCAAAATCCTCCTTGCCATTCCCCTCTAAATCCTCTCTTATTGGGGACCATAGCAGAATTTATTCTTAGCATGAAGCACAAGCAGATACAAACTACTATTTTGCATTTGATGTGAGGAAAGACTTTCATGCATGGTCTTGATAGTGCATGGTCTTAGATTCCTGGGAAACGAATTCCAAATAGTGAGGTTCTTGCATTCTTCTCAAAACCGTATATTAATCTCTTTAATATCTGACACAGTAGACACTTATTCAGGTGAAACTCCCATTGACTCCAATGAGTAATTTGCCTGAGCATGTGCTACAGTATTGGGCTCTTAATACATTTTTTTAGACACACATGGAAGACGAGTACGGGAAGAGATTCTGCTTCTTCTGATTCTCAGAAAAGAGCAATTGAAGGACAAAGTAAAAAAGAAAAAAGTCTGTTTTTTGTGAATGTGCTTTCTCTTTCATATCCATAAGCTCCTATGTAGTCTCCTTGTTGTTTAATGAGCATGTTCCCAAAGATTGTGTTGCCTGGATGTCTCTTTTTCAGTGTGTGCATTCTGCAGCACCTTAAATCTCGGTTCCCTGGAAAGGTTTGATATATTCTGAACTTATTTGAGCAGGTGATTGCTAATGAATGGAGATGACTAGCTTGAATATCTTTGTGTGATGCTATTTCTTCTTATGTCTGCCAGTCGCTTGTCACCTGTTTGTAATGAACAGATATTGATGCAATATCTAGAAGAGTCATGAAATACATAATTATTTTCTTCAGATTCCTGTTGTTTTCCACTGTTTGTTGGTCACTTGAATCTTTGTCAGGAAGTACCAGCAGCAAATAGTATCCTAGGTTTTGTGAACCCAAAATAAGATAATTCTTAATTTATACTCTCTTTTCCCTCTGCTTTTCTCCATAGGTACCAAATAATGTCTGCATTGTATACTTGTATACTTGCTTTGCCTATTTATATGAGCTTTTTATAGTGATTTTGAAGAGGTGACTCTTGTACTCTTTCTCACATAAGAATGACCATGCTGGGTCAGACCAAAGGTCCATCTAGCTCAGTATCCTGTCTTCCCAAAGTGGCCAATGCCAGGTGCCCCAGAGGGAATGAACAGAGCAAGTAATCATCAAGTGATTCAACCCCTGTTGCCCATTCCTAGCTTCTGGCAAACAGAGACTAGGGACACCATCCCTGCCCATCCTGGCTAATAACCATTGATGGACCTATCTAGTTTTTTTTTTAATGCTGTTATAGTCTTGACCTTCTGAGCATCCTCTGGCAAATAGTTGCACAGATTGACTGTGTGTTATGTGAAGAAATATTTCCTTTTGTTTGTTTTACATCTGCTGCCGATTAATTTCATTTGGTGACCCTTAGGTCTTGTATTATGAAAAGGAGTAAATAACACTTCCTTATTTACTTCTCCACACCAGTCATGATTTTAGAGATCTCTATCATATCCTCCCTTAGTAGTCTCTTTTCCAAGCAGAAAAGTCCCAGTCTTATTAATCTCTCCTCATACTGAAGCTGTTCCATACCCCTAATAATTTTTTGTTGCTCTTTTCTGAACCTTTTCCAATTCCAAAACATCTGCATGCAGTATTCAAGATGTGAGCATACCATAGATTTATATAGAGGCAATATGATATTTTCTTGAGTGGTAACACCTAATTTAGAACCCATCATTTTATATGTATAGTTGGGGTTGTTTTCCAATATGCATCACTTTGCATTTATCAACACTGAAGTTCATGTGTCATTTTGTTGCCCAGTCACTCAGTTTTGTGAGATCCCTTTGTAGCTCTTTGCAGTATGCTTTGGACTGAACTATCTTTCGTAGTTTTGTATCATCTGCAAATTTTGCCCCCTCACTGTTTACCCCTTTTCCAGATAACTTATGAATGTGTTGGATAGGACTGGTCCCAGTACAGACCCCTGGAGTATGCCACTATTTACCTCTCTCCATTCCAAAAACTGACCATTTATTCCTACCTTTATTTCCTATCTTTTAACCAGTTACTGATCCATGAGAGCATCTTCCCTCTTATCCCATGACTTACTTTGCTTAAGAGCCTTTGGTGAGGGACCTTGTCAAAGGCTTTCTGAAAATCTAAGTACACTATATCCACTGATTTTCCCCTTGTCCAGACACTTGTTGACCCTCTCAAAGAATTCTAATAGATTGGTGAGGCATGATTTCCCTTTACAAAAACCATGTTGACTCTTCCCCAACAAATTTTGTTCATCTATGTGTCTGACAATTCTCCATGAACAAGTAAATGGAAATGATGTTTTATGATGCCTGAAACTATGAAGATATCTGCAAAGGTTTCAGAAACATGCTCATATACTTGTCCTTAAGTGTCCTTAATTTTTGATGATGAATTCGTGTTCCTGGAAGGTTTATGGCTTTTGGACTTGGTTAAACCCCAAAAATATTGTAGTTGGATGGCTACTACGGATATACTCAGACAACTATGATCCTCCTGGTAACACATTTGATAAATGAATTTAATTACACATAAATACCAATTGATATGATCATAGTGTTTACAAAGTGTGGTTCATTTTTTGTATTGGTTGGAACATTCAGAGGTGATATCCACTGAAGCCTTTTTATAACAAAAAACGGTTGTCAAGAATGAATCTGATTACATGTACCATTCCCTGTATGTTAAAAGGCATTGCAATTAACCTACGTGAGTCCACTCCTCTCTGCTCACCTTCTATGGCACATGATCATTTTCTCAAATAGAGTGAAGGTAAAGGTACAGTATGTGGAAACCTTCTTATGTAGTTTCCTTCACAATCTGACATTTCTTTTTCATCTTCCTTGTGGAGAACCTTCAGAAATCTTTACATAGACTGATGGCTCTGGCATATAAGCAGAAAGAATGATTGCTTGGGGCAGCAAACAAATGGAAAAGACAAAGGTTTGGTGATTGTTTCTTCACCGTGTGACTGGTTGAAGGGCTTGAAGAAGCATATTTTTTCAGTTTAGGACAGCAAAACTTTCCAAGCAGTGCTGTCCTTTGTTTTGAGTTTGCCTAGATTTGACAGTGTTTCATTAGCACAGAGTGAAGCTGAATGCAAGTTAGGTTGAACAAATGGAACTTCATTAAATCCTGTGCGTTGCTCTGTCCATGTGGCTGCATTGCTTCCAGTCTGACTCCTCTCAAACCTGATTTCCTGGTATCCCCTCAGTAACAGGTGCTCCAGAGAACATTGGCCCTCTGATTACATTTTCACTGATCACGATGCATCATCTTTGTTTTACAAAATTTTAATGTAAAGATTAAAAACAGATAATTGACATTGAGACCCCAAGTCTGTGTCCCTTTGGCCCGAGTTTGCTAGTGCATAGCCATGTTGGAGTCTTGCCTTTAGGCACAGACTCAACTGGTTGCATATTCTTTAAGATAGTTTGGGATGGGATTTGGCAACTGTTTAACATATTGACACCACAGTGTTACACAACAGTTTATGATAGGGATAAAAAAGGAGGAGGAAGAAGACAAACACTATATTCAATTGAAATAAAGGGAGAAATTAGATAGCACAGAATGAAATATGATCAGGAAAATAAACACACTGTTGTTATGAAAAAGCCATGGGAATTTTAATTACCTTGGTGGATCAGTACATAGGATTTGAGAAGGATACTATGTCCAACTTCTCTGAGTTCCCTGGACACAAGGTAGGGCATTATTTCACTACTGACTCATTGAGAGGACTGCCAGCTATTGAATCTCCAGTATCCCTTTCTGTAGTATCCATTCGGTAAATGTTCCATGGGAGGTTTCCTGTCAAATTTCCCAGCTTGACCCTGCTTAGCTTGTGAGATCAGAAGGGATCATAGTACAAGATGGTATGGCTTCCGGCCAATTGTAAAACACAGAGTTGGGCTGGGATTGAAATACCTAATTCCTGTGGCTATTCACTGCTCTAATCCTCACCTCCTTGAATCCAGCTAGTGTGCTATGTTTTGACATTGCACTTGGAAGCACTGTCTTTCAGAAGCAGCCCTTCAATGGTATGACCAAACCTTGAAAGGTATTTTGTGAAAGGTATTTTGTAAAGCAAAATTCCAATTCTAGTTCCAAAATTCTGTGGTAACTGTACAGAGACCATGCTCAGCCCATTTCTGCAAAAATAGGGAAGTATTTTAACCTCTCTATGTCTCTGTTTCTCCATCTTTAAGATAGAACTAATTAATATCCACTTTTGAAAAGCACTTTGAGAACCCCCGATGACAGGCACTTCCTGCCCTTTGTCCAATCAATAAAAGTCCAATCCTGTGAGTTGTTGAATGCCCTCACCTACATTTGGTTGCAAAGAGATTTAAGGGTGCTTAGTGCCTTACAGGAGTGGGCACTATATTTTAAAAATACATCAGAAAGGATCCTTAACTAATGCTATTAAGCATTTAGTTCTCCACATTCAAACTGTAAATTGTTTGGGATGTTATTAGATTTAAACTGCCATTCTTTGAAAATATACTTGCCCTAGACAAGGTTGCTGATGTCACTGGTAAGAGTTCACATCCTGGTAGAGGCTTACAATTGAAATGGAGGTGTATCTGATTCAACCTCAAGGCAGAAAAACTGGATGAGGCAGTTTTGGGTTTTTTTCTTTGCCAAGTACGTGGTTTCTGCAATTACATGAGCTTGACAAATAGGGAAGTGCTTATGCTAAATTCAGTTTTTATTCTAAGGTCATGGTGTATCTGTGTTTCTTAATTCTTTGACATAGAAATCCGGGACATTTTATTTTCTTTTTTCCTCCATAAAGGGAATAAACATTTAGAGAAAATGCTGATCAGGTTGTAACGAGAAGAAATTTTAACAACAAAATGTTTTCAATGCTCCGTGTTTGCTATAGAGAGAATTGTTGCCAGTGATAGGTATAACCCTATTAGCAAGATAAAAATTAATATTGAACAAACAGTTTTAATTTTTTTTAACTAACGTTATCAATAATTCTGTTTACTACATAAACAGAACATTTTGTGTCCAGGGTTGAGTACATCTTCCTTTTCATTGATTAACTACCTGCTATAATATAATTATCAAGCTGCTGCCTGTTGTACCATTCCACTTCATTGGCCAAGTTGCCTTATTTTGTTTAAGTAAGAGTCATTACTCTGATAAAATGAATTTGAATGTATACAAGTGCCTTTGCAGGAAGAGAAATCTTACTTTACATAGGTATGACTTGTATTTTTTTTAGTCCCATTTTGATACATTCAGCTAACTCGTGAACTGATACCCTCAGTGAATGTAAATTTAATTAAAGTCCTCTGGGTTTCCTGGCCACCTCTCCACTATGAATGCTATTTTTGTTGTTTCTGCCTGTGCCACTTTATTTTCTCTTACCTTTTCCCCCTTGGTTTTATGTAAATAGTGCTTGGATAATAGAGGGAAATGGTTTCCATGGTGCTGAACAAATATAGGTCACGTTGTTTGGAACTCCTCTGCACTTGATCAGTAAAGGTGAAAATGTATATGATTTTTAATTATTCTATTTTATACACCTAAAATTAAGAAATAAGTTTAGTGTTTTATAGCAGCTTTTTTGTGGACTAGACATGTTTGTTGTTAATTATGAACTCTGCAAAAATTATGTTCCTCTATTGTAATGTAATTTTCATTGTATTTCATACTTTTTGAAATGTTATTATGCATTGTACCATCTGATTAAAGAATCTGCTGGAAAAAATATTACCACAGTGAATATCTGTCATTGACATCTGCCAATATGTACTGTATTTATCTATAAAGAAATCAAATTAAGAACTTGCAGTCAACAGAACTTTTTTGGAAGGGATAAATAGGCCTAAGTGTCCTGTTCCCATGCACTGTCCTTCCAGGTCACTATGGTATATAGGTGACCTGAAAAGACCAAAGATATGGGATGGAAAGCTGTAGTGACCATCATGTTCTAAGCCAAACAGAGGCATACAGTGTATAGATTATTAAAATACCACAGTGTTTGTTAAACTTTGTCCCTCTGGAACTGTGCTGTGCTGCAGACAGCTTACTGAATCTGGATTGCCATTGTCTGACACTGTTCAGAGTTTCCTGATGTGACACATTTTTCCCAAAGAGATTGCTTGGATTCAGACTGCCATGGAAGCAGATCCATATCTTGTGGGGAGGGAGGCGGAAGGCTCTGTGTCTGCTTTGGTTGAATGTTTACCACAGGAACATTATGGCGGAGTCCTGATATTACCTGTGAATTGGACCTTTGTAGTTTGTGAACTCAAACCAAGAAGAATATTGTTGGGGGAGGTTGTGAATGTCTCTTAAAGATGACACAAAAAGAGTGAAAAATGTCAGGCTTGTGCACATTTTTGCTTCTTTATAATAATTTATATAGATAATATGTAATCAAAGAAGGCCTAAAATTTTGAAATTCTTACTTGTTCTTTATTTTTGCTTGTTCTTTTTTTAATATTAGAAACTCAGACCTGGTCTATGATGGCTGGTTAACTAGTGAAAAGATGACATAGAAAGAGCGAAGCAAGGGAAAGTTAAGCAATTGAAAGAGAAAGGGATTTTTAGTCACTGTTTAAAACTTAGTTTGTTTTGTTGGGGTTCCCCCAAGACTGCTTCCACTTGGTTCCCCAAGAACTCAGTTTGACTCCAGTCTCATCACTCAAGTTCCTTTATTTGGTATAAAGCAAAGTTATGCTGAGTTAATCAGGCTCAAGAGTAGGAGGTGAGGATAGGGCATACCACACATCCAAAGTTACACAACAAACCACCTCCTTTACATAAGTTTACACATGACTTTGCATTTACTATACATTGCATCACACGTTTTGGGATTGGCTTGGTCACATTGTATTAACCAATCCCTGTATAGCATGCAGTGCCATGAATGACTTACTCGTTAGCTCATTTTAGATTCCAGGCTTATTTTGACCATTTGTAAGTGGTTCCCTGGGTGTTCCCCCTTATCGTAGTTCTAGTATAGACATTCTTTTTACAGACTACTGATCCATTTATGTCCCTAATCCTGTCTTTCAAGATATGAGGGCTTCCCCGTGTATAATTACTCATGTCAAGTCAGGCCTACATTCCACTGCTTTTGTTTTTCATTTTTATATTAGCAGTTGTTTTATTTGCATTATATCCCCATTTTTCTGTGCTTTCTTTAAGTTTGCTACCCAGGAACACATTCTCAAGACTGCAATAGTTGTAATTATTTGAACCATGATTAATATTAGGCTCAAAGTACAAACCAGGGAGTACAAGCTCACCTCCTATGATATAGCCTACCAGGGTATAATCTCATATTATAAGCTTGCTCTGACTTTAAAGCATCCTTTTGTAATGTTAACTTTGTTTTCATTTTAATTACATTAGAAAAAACTGGGACAAAATATAAAAATCTTTGTTTATTACAACAGGAAATGTAGATGTGAAACAGAACAAAGGGCAATTAAAATAACATTCCCTGGGTCCATACCAGAAGTGGTCCTTTTCAGTCACCACACAATATTTGTTATCACCAGCATAGGCAGTTTTTACTTCACTAACGTCCTAGCGTATCAGCCATGTGCAATTTTGAGATCATTCCCAGAGAGTGAACCCACATGCCAGCAACTCTGTCTGTAAGACATTACATCTGCACATGTACATGTCTCCCAGGTGCAAACAGCAGTAAAAGTCTGAGGCTTTCCAGATCTTGCATTGTCTTGGAATAATATCTGAGGAGGGAAAACAAACTTCTTTGATACTGTATGGGTTGTAATGACTTCACATTTAATTTCATGGCATTGGACCCTTGTTAATATTTTCTTACCCTGCTCCCACTGGTGTCACCTCTCTTGTATTAACTTTCCTGTTTTAAAAAGAGGGCAAGTTTTCTTGCTCTGTATTGCTTAAGACTGCTCTTACTTTGCATAACATATATCCACCACATACTACACATAGTATTATTGTTAAAACACACTGACTTAATACCATACTTTTTGAAAAGCAATGAGGTTTTTTATTTTGCCTATTTAACGGATGCAGTACTTTTGTTGCTATTTTCTGTTGAAATGCTTGGTTATGTTTTGAAAGCATATTTTTTGTTAACTAGTGACTATGACTAAAGTTAAAGTGTTAAGTTTGCAGAAAGGAAGCGTTTGTTAAAAATTCCCATCCTCATCATTTCAATTAAGATGTTAGATCTCATACCTAAATGTTCCCAAGACCTCCTAGAAGTTCTTCAGCCTAACCAAGAAAGGTCAGATGAGCTATTCCTGATATTTCTGTGGTAAAAATAAGCACAAAATAATCTTAAAAAAAGCTTTCAGGTGTTTTTATATATCATACAGAGGCAAAAATGCTGTAAAACAAATAAAAAAATATTTACAGATAATTTTTAAGGTGAGGACAGGGTGTCAGATTCCTTCAAATGAGCGGTTAGGCCTTTGGTTCAGAAGTCATCTTGGTGTTGCCTGTCTTGCTATCTATTACCCTGTCTCAGATTTGTCATTTTTGACTGAGGGTAAGGAAAAGATGGTGGCATGGCAAATTTGGAGTGATATAGAATCTTCAGATATTCCTGAACCTTATAAATCTGCTGTTAGGCCTGTGTAGAGTACAGCTATTACACTGGTTGAGTTTGCTGTTGGTCTGCTAGCAATGGGCCAGATTAAGATGTCCATGCTTAACCACCCTGGCTTAACCAGGAGATCGTCAATGATCTAAAACTCAAATAGAGTCCTACAAAAAGTGGAAACTCGGTCAAATTACAAAGGATTAACATAAACAAATAACACAAGTATGTAGGGACAAAATTAGAAAAGCCAAGGCACAAAATGAGATCAAACTAGCTAGGGACAAGAAAGCCGTCTACAAATACATTAGAAGCAAGAGGAAGAGCAAGGACAGAGTAGGCCCATTACTCAATGAGGGGGGAAAGACAATAACAGAAAATGTGGAAGTGGAAGAGGTGCTCAATGACTTCTTTGTTTCAGTTTTCACCAACAAGGTTGGTGGCGATTGGACATCTAGTGAATGCCAGTGAAAATGAGGTAAGATCAGAGTCTAAAATAGGGGGAAAAAGGTAAAAAATTACTTAGACAAGTTCAATGTCTTCAAACCACCAGAGCCTGATGAAATGCATCCTAGAATACTCAAGGAGCTGACTGAGGAGATATCTGAACCATTAGCAATTATCTTTGAAAAGTCTTGGAAGATGGGAGACATTCCAGAAGACTGGCAAAGGGCAAATATAGTGCCCATGTATAAAAAGGGAAATAAGGACAACCCGGGGAATTACAGACCAGTCAGCTTAACTTCTGTACCCGGAAAGATAATGGAGTGAATAATTAAGCAATCAATTTGCAAACACCTAGAAGATAGTAAGATAACAAACCTTGTGGATGGAGGAAGCAGTAGATGTGGTATATCTTGACTTTAGTAAGGCTTTTGATACTATCTCGCATGACCGTCTCAGAAACAAACTAGGGAAATACAACCTACATGGAGCTACTATAAGGTGAATGTATAACTGGTTGGAAAATTGCTCTCAGAGAGTAGTTATCAGTGGTTCACAGTCATGCTGGAAGGGCATAACGAGTGGGGTCCCTCAGGGATCGGTTCTAGGTCCGGTTCTGTTCAATATCTTCATCAGTGATTTAGATAATGGCATAGAGAGTACACTTATAAAATTTGCGGACGATACCAAGCTGGGAGGGGTTGCAAGTGCTTTGGAGGATAGGATTAAAACTCAAAATGATATGGACAACTGGAGAAATGGTCTGAAGTAAATAGGATGAAATTCAGTAAGGACAAATGCAAAGTACTTCACTTAGGAAGGAACAATCAGTTGCACACATACAATATAGGAAATGACTGCCTAGGAAGAGTACTGTGGAAAGGGATCTGGGGGTCATAGTGGATCACAAACTAAAAATGAGTCAACAGTGTAACACTGTTGCAAAAAAGAGAAAACATCATTCTGGGATGTATTAGCTGAAGTATTGAAAGCAACACATGAGAAGTAATTCTTCCATTCTACTCCATGCTGATTAGCCTCAACTGGAGTATTGAGTCCATTTCTGGGCACCACATTTCAGGAAAGATGTGGACAAATTATAGAAAGTCCAGAGAAAAGCAACAAATATGTTTAAATGTCTAGAAAACATGACCTCTGAGGTAAGATTGAAAAAAATTGGGTTTGTTTAGTCTGGAGAAGAGAAGACTGAGAGGAGACATAACAGTTTTCAAGTACATGAAAGGTTGTTACAAGGAGGAGGGAGAAAAATTGTTCTTAACTTCTGAGGATATGACAAGAAGCAATGGGCTTAAATTGCAGCAAGGGCTATTTAGGTTGGACATTAGGAAAAACTTCCTAACTCAGAGTGGTTAAGCACTGGAATAAATTGCCTAGGAAGGTTGTAGAATCTCCATCATTGGGGATTTTTAAGAGCAGATTGGACAAACACCTGTCAGGGATGGTCTAGATAATACTTAGTCCTGCCTTGAGTGCAGGGGACTGGACTAGATGACCTCTCAAGGTCCCTTCCAGTTCTATGATTCTATGCAGATATCATTTACCACAAGTTTTGTTAGTTTGTGGACCTTGAAAGGCTGGATGGGATTGCTCTTGAATGGCAACTTTCAGAGAAATTCCCAAGGATGATGGTGGCAGTAGCTTATCAATACCAAGGGCTTTATGGTGCAGGGTTCCACAGGGTTTTGTTCTGTAGTAGGTAGGTAAGGCTGCTATGGATTCCATTTTGAATTGCGGCATCACTATGTAGATGGAAGACAGCTTTCAGGTCAGGCAGCCAAGGGAGCCAGCCAGCCTGGAAAGATAGGGAGCCCTGGGGTCCTGGGGCAGTCTGCATGGTAGAGCTGCTTGAAATTGGCATTCTTGAATATGTCCCAGGGACCAAATTTTGTTTTGGAAATTCTGTGTGTTTCTGAAATGAAATTTCGTCAGGATTTCTGGTTCTCAAGAAACTTTGAAAAAATTGGTTTTGTTCCAATGCATAATGAAATCCAAATTTCAAAATGCTGAAATTTCTCATGAACTACAAATATTGAGTTTCAGCCAGCAGTAGTTATGAAGCTCTAACTACCCTGGATTCTCAGGTTCTTCACTAGTCTGGATGCTCTATACACTTATGCTTAGCACAATATAGTATAATAATTTCTTTCAGATGTGTACCTTGCCACAACCCTCCATGCCTTTGTCACCTCCAGACTGAATTATTATAATGTGCTGTATGTGGGGCTGTGTCAGAAAACCACTCAAACGTCATTTGGTGTAGAATGTGGCAATCTGATTACTTAGTGCTGCAGGCTGAAGAGAGCATACTATACTAGTCTTCCAGAGGCTGTACAAGGTCCTTATTCACTACCAAGAGTAATTCAAGGTGTTGATTAGAGTTGGATGAACTACTTGAAGTGAACCATTTATTTGACAGATATATCTTCCTCTTCTATTCATGGGTTATCCCCAGATAAACTTCTGTTTCTCTTAATTTATTATTAATCATTTATTATTTATTCTGAATTATTCAATGAATGGCTCATGTGGTTTATAACATATTTCAGCCTAAGGATTGCTTGTGAAACATTCATCATGACTATTGGCCTGAAAATTAGTTATGCTGTGTGATTTGTCATGTAAATCATATGGTACTGTTTCTTGTCCCTGACTAGCTGGCTTCCAAACTCACAAAAAGCTTTAAAATGGCCTTTCTCGTTAGCTGAGGGTTCTCACCTAGCATTCCCTAGATATAAATGTCTGGAGTCTTCTGGCAGGACATTTTCAATGGAGAAACCCTCCATTCTGGAATTGGTCTCTCCAATTATTATGATACAGCCTGAGAGTTGACCTTCAAGTGCATGGTGCACAACTCATCAGCTTACACAGATTTTTGCCTGATAGGATAATGGGACTTTGTTTTATTTAATGTAATTGTTGAGAATGTTTGGGAATGTTATTTAAGTTCACTTTCCCTTTTGTTTAAAACTTCTGTATATCTTCCTAAAATGCAGTAAGGGGCATGTTTTATAAATGGAAAAATAAATGCTACCTAATTTTAATTATTTTAAACTTTTATTTAAGGGAATTTCTCATTGTCACTTATTTAATGCAATGTTTTATTAGAGTCTTACAATGGGTTTTAAATTTAGGGCTAAATTAAACCAAACTCTTTGCATATCTCTTCTTTTGATTTCAGTGGAGATGTATTTCCTCTCAGCGGGGTGACTTTAGCTCTTAGGTGCCAACTCATGAAATAAGATAACATCATAATTCCTGTAATCTCTCCTCTACTGTTTTGGGATGGAGAGGAACAAAGCCATATAAAACTATGGCTATAGAGTAGAGCAGACTGTACAATGGAAAGACAACTGCTTGGTAATAGCTATTCTTGGCCCCACTGGCGGATTTAGAGTTAGTGGGGCCCTGTGCGCAGCTTCCTTTTCGGCCCCCCCTTGGGACCCAGCCAAGAAAAAGAACATTCTCTCATCTTCCCTCCCCCCATTTTCATTCTTTTTTTCTTCATCCTCCTCCTATATTATAAGTAATGGGAAGTAAATGAAAATAAAGTGAGGTACCTTGATTGGGGCAGGGGAGTTGGGTGCGGGGGAGGTACGGGGGTTGGGCTTTGGGAGGGAGTTTGGGTGTGGGCTCTGGGCTGGGGCAGGGGGTTGGGGTGTGGGAAGGAGTAAGGGGTGCGGGCTCTGGGAGGAAGTTTAGGTGTGGGCTCTGGGCAGGGGTTGGGGTGTGGGAGGGAGTGAGGGGCGCGGGCTCTGGGCTGGGGAAGGGGGAGTGGGGTGTAGGAGGGGTCAGGTGGGTGGTGCTTTCCTTGGGAGACACGGCTCCCAAAGCGACCAGCACATCCCTCTGGCACTGGCTCCTAGGCAGGGGAGCCCAGGGGATCTCTGCACACCATTGCGCACAGGAGCTGACTTAGCCCTGCTGCACTGCTGCTGGCATGTCTCTGCGCACCCCTTGGGGGAAGAGGGGTAGCAAGTCTTCGTGTGCTGCCTGGGGCGGGGGCAGTGTGTGGAGCACGCATAGACGTGCCAGCAGCCGGCTGCTTCTGGGAGCGGTGTGGGGCCATCAGCTACGGAATGCGGGCAGCCAGCCTGCCTGCCCGAGCCCTGCTGCGCAGCCAACCAGGACTCGGGGGCAGGTTGTAAGATGAGATTTGTCCTGCATTTCAGGGGCCCACCTGTCACTGGGGCTCTGTGCCACTGCACCGTTTGTTTTACGGTAAATCGCCTCTGCCTGGCCCCACACGGTAGCCACTTCTAGCCTCTCTCTGGCTTGGTCTAGACAAGGATTTAAAGGAGTGTTGTTAGATGGGCTTAGCTAATGTTTTAAAAGTCTAGTGTAGACAAGGACGTATAGACTTTGACATGTGTTAAGATGGTTGAGTTAAAGCCTGAGTAGAAACAGGAAAAATGGCCTGGATGAGTCAATTAACAGATGTTCTCTCTGGCAGATTTCCCTCTCTAACCTGAAGAAAGAAAAGTGCATAGAGGTAAAGGATGGTATTGCCGTAAAGGCTCTGAACTGGGTAGTACTTGTGTGATCTGGGTTCTGTATGACTTTGATTTTGTGCAATTTACTTATTATCTGTGCATCAATTCCCCACTTCCCTATCTCACAGGGTAAATTCATGGTTTCTGAAGTGCTTAAGTGCTACTGTGATAAGCAGAATAGAAAAGCTTGCAAATAAATAAAATAAAGTCCATGGAATTATATGCTGCTTTGTGCTGGAGAGGAGATCTCTAGGGACTTCATTGTATTTTTCCAGGGACATCCATCCATTATGAGTTCTAGAAGCAACATCTTCTGCATTCAGTTTTATTTTCCTGAAAGGGTTACTAAGCAAAGCAGCCAGAAGCTAAAAATAATAGAAATTTGCAGGTAAATTTTCCCCTCTCACAACTGTTTATGTGAGAGTAAAAGATATAGATCCATGTGTTCACCAGTGCATCCCACAGTGCAACCCTTAAAACACTGTGAGTCAAATTCATTGCTGGTATAATGTCACTTACAAGAGTGGATATATTATGTATCTCTCTGGAAGGACTGATAGTGGAGTGGGTCCAGGGAAAGAGCGGTGTTCCAGACCTACAGCTACTGTGGTTTGTTGAAGTAATGCTTGGGTTTTCTGAAAGTCTTTGAGAACTACTGTCATATATATCAGGCCGAAAAACTGGCTTGTAGAGAAAGTCTACATAATCTTGTCCTGGATGGTGCATCAGTTATGGCAATTAAAGAGTTAAAAAGTGAAAATTTGTCCTTGAAGATATATAAGCCTGCGTAGAAGTGACTTTAATTTAGTTGCCTTGATATATTGTACAGGTCTTGCGTGTCTCTTCAACCTGTTATTCACTAACAAAATAAATACACAATGTAAATAAAACACCAGAAAGTTCCTCTTACAGTGCAGAGAATACTAGAGTAAAGAAACTTATACCTTTTGAAATATTTTAAGTATTTGTCTTTCATTTCTGAATGAGAATTACACCACAGTTCATCAATAAAAATCTTAGAAACTGCGTTCAACTCCACATAAGATTTAATAACCAAATAAATTAGACGTTACATCATTTTTCATTATTCAATGGTTCAGCTGTGTATGTGCTGATACTCTAATATTCTACCACACAGGATAATTTTTTAGAAATCAAACATTTAAAATGTGTGACTAGTAGATTTTAAGTGATTAAAAATAAAATCAAAACAGTAAATATTTGCTTTTGCATCCTGTATTATACAGAATAAGAATATTACACTGATGATTTAAAAGGTTTAAAAGATTATTTTCCCTGACGTTTTTACACATAAAAAGTTTGTAAAGGGAAGTGTGATGTTTATACTAGCAGTACACTATGGCCTGAATTTAGTTACTGATGAAGCAGGAAACTGTGTGAAGTAGTTTAGGTTGCAGCTGAATCAGGGAAACCCACCTTCTTCAGAAATTAATGGATGCTTTCAATCTTGCTGGCAGAGCTACTTTATCATTCATATGACTAAACAGACAATCAATTTAGCAGCAATGTATGGGAATGGAGGGAATGAGCAAATAAGCTATGAATGATGAGAACAGAAAAATCAAACCCCCCTCCCTTATTCTCTTTTTAATGGCTAATACCAACAGGGACAAGACCAGTAAAAAGAGGTTAATGAATTGCAAAGATCCTTTAGAAAGTGATTGACTGGTATTGAAGCTCAGTCAAATCAGTCATAAATATTTACTTTTATTAGCAACAGTGAGTTGCCTGTTATTTTCAATTGATTTTTAAAGCTGTCAAAAATCTACCACTGTGACTATTATCAAGTGTTTTATTTCATCGATATTTTCAAGTTGCAAACAATTGCACAAAACACAGTGTCCTAAACCCTTTTTCAAATCTATTTTATAAGCACTGTTAATAATGATTAAAAACAGAAAGTTAACATAAGGTTCATGGTACCATTCAGACGAATCATTTAAATCTTTTCATTTTGACATTTAGTCAGTCATATTTTATATAAAAACTGGGGGTTTACTGTTCCCTGGTAATCTCTATTAAACCAGTAATGATTCTCTAACCTGCGGTTGTATTATCTATTTTACCAGTTTGGAATGAACTATAATGGAAGCCGACTGCATTATTTTTATTTCCAGCCAATATAAATGGTATCAAGAACTCCAAGAGTTAACATGACAGCATCCTTACTGTTTGTGGAAACTGTGCTAAAATTTGCCCACACAGAATATTGCTATCTGCTGTAAAAATCAGAATTACAGGACTTCCTAAAGTTGGTATCTAGACAATCTGAAGTGAAAATATTTTTCAAGGTGCTATTTGTTACATTAAAGTCCAATAATTTAATTCAAAGGAACATAACAAAAGGAATTTCCTAGAGATAACAAAGAGTTAACATTTCCCAGGGCAGACAAGTTTCCAATTCAATTAGTTTTAATGAACCTTCTGCTCACTGGTTACTGAACTAGAAAGAACAGCAGTAAATGCCCAGAGGAAAGAGAGAGAGAGGATGTTAAAGGAGGGTTAGTGTATAGTATATAAATTTCCAAGTTGACTAAAAGAGTAGCCTTGATATAGTTTTGGGAACCAAAAGCCACAGAAACCTATATACCGTCTCTTTCCAGTGAATGATTGTCTCATGACTTTGGCTGATTTATACTTTTTCATAATTCTGTCCCACTTTTGACCCTATCCTGTCTTTGAATGAGTTTATTAAAAGAAAAATAATAATTTGACAAATTTAATATGATTTGCAACCCATATTTTCAGTTAGTTTGTTGAGACCTGGAAACAGAGGAGAGTAAAAAACACCATCAATTACAATTTTAAGTTTTCAAAAGTCAGGTTTAAAGGAATATAAGTTAATGAAAAACAAAGGAAAAGGCAAATAAGAATTCTATAGATACAATTCTCTGTTGAATATCTTTTAATATAAAAAGTATGCTAGTTTAAAAATGAAACTCTTTGAAGATAAGGGACACTTCACAAGGGTTTTAGCTAAACCATTTCCTGTTTTTAGGTGAGTTTATTGGTCATTGAAATTGTGCTACAAAATTTCTCGCCTATATTTCCAGGATCAAACTGTGTGTCAAATTGTGGTTAAACATGCATACACACAAAATTACATATGTATACATATCCATCTTAGTTAAATTTTTTAAGTAAATAATAGATTCCTATAAATGCTCCATACCCTATTATTGTTTGAAGTAAGCACTGTTTGTTATGATTTTTTTTCTTTTCCATTCACTGAACTTCTAAGGTTTAAGTTATACCTTTATTACACAGGCTTCCCTTAAAACCCCCAGAAGTATTTCATTGTCTGTTTTCTTGGATTAGTAGTAATAAATGCAACAATAGGATTTTTAGAACAGTTTTCAACATATGTTTTCATCCTGCTTAATTTATGATATAAAGGATTTAGTAAGAACTAACATTTCACTAAGAACCAGCATTTTTTAGTTTTTCATGTAAGTGATATTAACTATCACTGTGTTAACAACAATTTGCTGCTTGCTATGTTTTCACAACAGTAATATTTATGACTAGTCACCATTGACCATGCAAACTGATTTTCAATTATACATATTCTTAATTGTGTATACATTTCCTTACATCATCTTTCATTTAAATTAAGACTGTCTTGTGAAGTACTGCATCTTTAGTCGATCCCACAAATATATACTGTACAACACATATAGAAAAGACGAGTTTAAGTTAACTAGTTTTAAGTCTATATCCACAAATCTTACCAGAAGAATACTAATCCTAAAGTAACCATAATCTATAGCTGTTAGAAAAAAGATATTCTATATCAGTTTATTATTCATGTATTTTGTTAAGGTATCAATATCAGTATTAAAAGGAAAAGAATTTTCAAATTGTTCATATTTTAATAATAGAACATATTCAATGTTTTGCAAAGTTAATAAAACATAACCAAACCATGTAGTTAAACTGCAAATATGGATATTCCTCAGTCTTTAAGGTATTAAAGTAATCAACATTTTATGCAAGGTCTCCAGGTAATCTTTTTAGCAGTGAATCTTTAACCTGAGGTTACAAATATTCACATAATGGAATGTAGTGGAAGATACTCTCACACAGTTCTTAGATGGAGTTTGTTCTATGGAGGCAGGAGCATGAAGGATAAAAAAATAAAATGCAGAACACTAAATTCTGGTATTAATTTTTCATTCTCTATATATCTGCGTTCTAACCACACAGAAAATTATTACGAGAATCCTACAGTATATATAATACACAACTGATCTGTCTTTAGTCAGAGAATGAACTTGACAGGGCAAAGTTCTTTGGAAACATAAATATTCATGTTTCTCAAAATGGGATAAGGACAGGATTGAATTTTGAAAATGTAGCACCATTACAGCCATATTTCACTTGTATCAAATGTAATGGCAGCTAGATTTCATGTTGCTTTGGTTTTCTCTTTAACACAGCTAGGGAAATTGTAAGACAGTATGTGATAGTAGAAAGCCAACTTTGGACACTATGTAATAAAAATTTTAGGGAGCCTGAAGATAATATTTAAAACTAGCAAATAGACCTTTAATTGATGTCACATGGAAATCTGTACAATTTCCTGTAGATTCAACTCATTTTACTTCCAAAAGGTGTAACTCCTTGAAGTTATAAATTCAGTAGTGAGCCATATATTTATTTTAGTGGCAAAAACTTCAACACTGGAATACCACAACTCATAGAAAGGTGAGACTTAGAAAGAAACAAACTGACAACTTCCTTTTAGTGTATTAAAACACAATAAATTGGCATAGAGGACAATGGGAAGGGGAACCTGAACAATACAGAAGATAAAATAACTCTGACTTCCAGTTTCTTAAATAGCAACTAAAACTCTAGAACTTGCCTCTAAGATATTACAAGAACTTTGTCAAGTAGCACATGAGAAAATAGAGCCCACAGCCATATAGTAAGCAAAAAAATTCTGTTTGAGTATTGACATGACAGTTTTTGAAAGTTCAAGCAGAAAACCAATTATAATGAGCACTGAAAAGCCCGAAGCCCTGCTGTTCAATAAATAAAAAGTACAACAAACTATTTTCCAAAAAGGTTCTAGAGAGTTTCTTCTTGTCCCACTACTTACAATATGATTACATAAATAGTCTCTATTTGCTGTTGAATTGCCAGGCAGCTGTATTAAAGTACAAATCAAATCAAGTCAGGATTAGAAAGTAAAAGAGCATGGTTTAAAGTAATCTATCCCCCAGGAACTGTGCTCAGATTCATCAAACAGAGCTTAAAGTACAGTATATCTTATACCCTTGTGTTTCCATGCTGCACTGCTGCAAAACCAGTTATTATTTTTGATATCCAGAGAATGTTGCTTGTAGCTTTAGGAGGCTCACTTGATTATTTAAAAGTACTATAAACCATATCTGTCACTACTTATTATTTCTTTTGGTTAAGATTCATGAGAAGGACATAAGTATGAAAGACAAGAAGCCTGTATATTGATCATACAATATTTGTCTCTGCTGAATTACTTTGAATATCTTCTGTGGATAAAAGAATAATTAGTTTTTTCTAAGTTTCTGGTGATATACTTTTATAATGTTTTTAAAAACTTGGGAGATCTATTGTACAACACTTCTTACTATGTAAAGCAATGCACTCTCTTTAATATACTTTTATGGCCCAGGTATACAGTCTTTACTTGGGCAAAATTCCCATTGAAGTCAATGTACTAGATTCTCATTTTACCCAAAGATCCCTTGGCACTTTTCTGGTAGGTTAACGTAGATGAGAATCATTTGCCAAAGGAAAGACTGTAGGAGTGAGCCCTTACATATGTATATGCCCTTATTGTTAAAGAAGGAGAATTATATCTCATAGCCTAAATTCTGATCACTTTTGTTGTAAAAGAGCACATGGATGGATATGTAGCTGCTGTTACCCTCATCATGGCTAGCCATTTTTGACGCAAGAAAAAATAGCATGAATTTGAGTGTAGAATTAGTATGCTTATCTGATTAATACCTTATTTAGTTTTAGTTCTGAAAACTCTTTACTTTTCTCCTGGAGATGTGACTGGTAAAGTAAAAGGTAGTCAAGCCTAAATTGTCTTATTAACTCCATTAATAATAGCTTCATGGGTTTATAAGGTAGATCATTAGGCAAAGCAGAGCTTTATATATAACCACAATGCACAGCTATACTCAATACGTTTAGTTAGAAATGATTGATCTTTACTGGTGTGTCAACTTGACACACTGGACTGAGTTAAGGACTAGGAAATCCCAAATTCTAATCCTATCTCTGATAGGTCTCATAATGATTGAATGTATGGCCTAGTTCCCAAATTATTCTCCCTGTATCTGTATCCCTATGCGCAAGATGGGACTGATAATACTTATCTACCTCCTAGGAATGCAGTGAAGATTTCTTAGTTAACATTTGTACAACACTTTGAAAATTGAAAGTGCTATGTAAGTGTTAAGAATTACTGTTGTGGTGAATGCTTGTTTTTGTAGAACAGACAGAAGTACGTTTTAAATCCGGTAATAATATGGTTATAATCAAACATTTACATTGGAACAAATTTTAATTGTATGTATCGACATGATGGATGTATGTTGTCCTTAGTTAATATTTCTTATGCAGGTGACTGTGCTTCTAGACAGTTCCTCTGTGTCCCAAATGCCTACCCACATATGGGTATCTACACCTGTATGTCACAATTTGGGAAACCTAAGAATAATATTTATATTCTATCTATTGTTTTCTCATTGATTATGGATCACCTTAATGAAAGTCATCCTGGAGGTTTGGGAGTGATGTGTATTTATTAAGAGACTTGGAATATTAGAACAGAGGAAGTCCAAACCAAATCCAGTGGCCCTTGTTCAAAATTCCTATTGACTTTTCAGGATATGGCCCGTAGTCCATTGATGGTGACAATGATAAAAGTGGTAAAGCAATCTACCTGTTATGGTTCCTCTTGCCAGATGTTTCATAGAAAGGTGAGACATTAGAATTCACTATTTCCTCTCAGCCTTACACCAGTGGAGTAACCTCCTGTGTCCTACCCCACTTATTTCCATGGCTTGCATGTCTTCATCACTTTCATTTCATGAAGTTGCTATATTAAATGGTGTAGTACATAAATTATTATATAACATTGGAGACTGGCCTGAGTACAGGAACTGCCCCCCAGGTGCTTGAAGTAGTCTTAACAATTTCTGAAAATCTTTTAATGAAGTATTGATTTAATCAAGCACATCAAAATAAAGGCAAATGTACCATGATGTTGTGATTTAGAAAAAACAAAACAAACCCTTTCTGCTCACTCCCCGCACCCCCATTATATTACAGGTAAACTAAGACAAATGATTTAAGTGCTCACTTTGTGGAGTAAATTGAAACCATACATCACTAACTTTAATTATTTTTCTTATAAATACTGTAAGGAATATGGGAGTTAATTGAACAGTAACATAAAATTAGTAATAATGGATGTAACACTACTGAGGGGAAATTCTCTCTCTTTTAATGCAAGTAAGATGGACTAATCTCCCTAACAAAAGCTATTTTTTCTATTTCTTTTAAAGTGATTGCAGTGTGATAATCAGGGGACTATGACACCCATTAAATTGCACTTCCCCGATCCTGCATGAAGAAATGAAGGAATCTGTGTTAATTTTAAACCTCCCTTTGATTGGGTGAACCTGTCTCCGTTTTGTGTGACACTGTTGCCACAGGTCATTGCTTGGTGCAGTGTACCATGAAACAAACAAATAGAAAAAGGCACCTTCTGGCACTTTAAGTTTCACTGCCATCTGACTGCAGCCCCAGTGGTTTGAAATGATGAAAAGCATAGCCTTGGAAAAATCTTCCTATGGTTAGATTGGGAAAAATGAGTATGATTATCACATGTGCGGGGAAGGGCAGGATAGACAGCTGAAGTCATCTCAAAACTCAAGAGAAAAGAAGAAGACAAGAGGTCACAATTATATTCTAGTATCACACTCCCTTTCACAGAGATCTGATATA
Organism: Lepidochelys kempii; assembly: GCF_965140285.1. Classification (NCBI taxonomy): domain Eukaryota; kingdom Metazoa; phylum Chordata; order Testudines; family Cheloniidae; genus Lepidochelys; species Lepidochelys kempii. The sequence continues at coordinate 30,617,126 of NC_136390.1, read as the reverse complement.
TTCAGTTTGTTCTTGTATGGTGCTTAGGGAAGTTCTAATTAAGGGAAGAAAGAATTTTGACACATGTGAAGCAGAGATCAATATTTAGCACTATAATCAGCAATTCGTGATGGTTTGACAATGTCACTATACACATTGTAACTATCCATTATTCTCTGAAAAGGGAGCCAGGCGGAGGCTACCAGGCTTACTGCAAGCTATCATGAATCACATAAAGCAGTGCCTCATTCACTTCTATTTGTCTTGCTTTTCATCTTCATTCATCCTTATAAAGAAGGCTGTACTGCCACCAGCCTTGAAAGCCACCATGCCTCTGAACTGCAGTGAAAAGGAAAACAGTTACTAAAAATGTCTGTTGCATAAAACACAACAGCCTCTTTCTATAGTAGCTGTGAATATTTACTACACTTATACATAGTACTATATAACATTGACACATCTGTTTGGGAACAGTGTTTGCACAATTGCACATACTTAGGAGCAGTGTGTTCCAATATTTGAAAGTATTACAGAATTGATTAAACGATCTTGCTATTTAGTAGCCCAAACCAAAAATTCTGTCCTATAACAACCAATACAGAGGTAAGGAAGTGATTTTAAGGGTCTGATCCTGCAGTGAATGGCATTGTTGCCACTGACTTGTATAGCAGATGTATCGAGCCCTAACGGTATAGGAGTAAAAGAAAAGTGGAGGAACAAGCTTAATCTCTAGTTTTCACTAGCTGTACACCTAAACAGTCATTTACCTTCTTTACCAGCTAGACTATAAGAAAAATCTGATTCACAAATAAAGCACCCTGTTTGGTTTGCTATTGTGTGGTCCTATTCATTCTTTGCAAGTACTTGTATAATCACTAGGTATTTCTAGTGTATAATCACTAGAAAATGACTGTGGATATTAAAATTTAACCTGTTTTAGTGTGAATTAATGTTCTGAAAGTTTGTATTTGAATGTATTATTCACTGTTCATATTCACTATTCATTATTTGTTCTTTAGTTTCAAAAAATTCGGCTCATCCAGTCAGGAAGCAGAAACAAGGCCATCTGACTTAGTGACTAGTCACACACCATGAATATTGAATTGTCATGTGTTTGCAGACAACTCCTGAGCTAAAAATTCTCCAAGCTATTTGACTTTACTTGCAGATAATCAAAACATGAGCAGACATGACCATTTCACAGATATTAGTAAATTTGCAAAGAATATATAATTGGCAATGGACAATTCCATGAGCTCTAGTTTTGGATCATCATAATATGGCACACAGTTTTTCGTGGGAGTTTGTGAGTGATGTACTATTTTGGATGACAGTGCCTGATGGAACTTGATTCATTCAATAAACTGACATTTCCTACTAATTTAAACTGAAAGCATAATGTTTGTTAAAAGAGTAAAAGTTTAAATGTAAAATTCAACATGTTTTCACATAATTCATAATAGAAAATGTTTGCTGGCAAATTTCCGATAGCAGATCAACATAATAGGGACATAATTTTCCCTCTTTGTCAAATAATCGGTTGTTTACTTAAAAAGGTATTGTAATATATTTCTTATCGATATTTCCGATCCAACACTTCAAATGTTTTTCCTTGCTTTTAAGAAGGACTTCTTCTTTAAATACTTGAAAAATATTCTCATGTGTCAGTTCTCAATTTTTAATTAGCTAAAGGTGATTTCAATGTTTTTTTTTTTTTAAACTGTTGAATACATTTTTTGGTACGGATGTGAATGTGCACTGTGCTAACTTAAAGAAATAAATACCGTGTAATATGTAATGGAATAATTTGAGTCCATTTAACATAAAGAACATTATTTCAAACATTTCTCATAACATTATCAGTCTTGCAGCGTGCATTGTATTACTGTAGACGGAAGTGAAAAAGACTTGGTGTCCTGCATTTCAGATTGTCATCTGGTTTTCACTGCTCTATTGCTGTTAAAGGGCCCAATCATGCAAAGCGCTGAGTGCATCCTGAGTGCCTGCCACTGCCATTGACTTCAGCAGAAGCTAAAGGCACTCAGCGCCTTGCAGAATTGGGCCCTAAGTGAGATGCTGACACAGACTCTCATCCTGACTATCCCAAGTAGCACTAATTAAGGGCTGTCCAACTGTGCTTTCTGTTGAGCAGTTTGCTCTGGTGGGTGACAGGAAACAGCCTGGGATCTGTCTGTAGAATGACATAACAAAGAAGTAAAAAAAATCAGATCTGGTGGGCTGGAATGAAGAGAGCTAAACTAGACCTAACTTGCATATTTTTGTTGTTATAAATGTGTAGTCTGAGATTAGCACTGAGCTTGCTATGTCATAGCTTTCATTATACATTTATCAAAGCTCCTTTGGTTGATATAAGTGATAATTAGACAGGAGCATAAATTAATAAGGAACTTGGAACAATGCTCTCTTTGTTAGGTTATCAATAAATCTTCCTTTTTAAAAATGGTGGTCATTGTTGTTGTACCCTAACCTGTAAACTGTGAAATGTAACACACATTTTAACAGCTGTGGAGACAGTGCACCTGGGGACAGTGGGGAAACCAGTGTGTTAACATCCATATAGATTAACCAAAAAAAGTCTGATCCAAACAATTAGAATTGGAGATACAGTAACCCAACGTTTACAGAGCACTGTGTTTAAAATCTGCACTCAGTTTGATTGTGATTCAGCTTCTTTATCCCCTCCCTCTCCAAAATAATCCCTGAACAAGATTTTGAGAGAACTGTACATAAATGACCTAATTCCCCACTATTGTGTTGTTTCATTACTTAAGATGTACCACTATAGCGTAGAAAAGGCAGCATTACTACAGGATTCTGTGAAAACCAAGAAAGGCACCCAAAGTGTTTCCTAATGCAAGACCTAGATCATATCGTCATCCTATGACATGACATTACATTTAAAAAACACAACAAAATGTAGAGCTGTTTTGCTGAAAGCCTGAAGCAATAATGCCTCCTGGTTGCTTCTGTGTGTCTAATAAATACTGTCTGGCCTACTACAATACTGTCCTTTTTACAGGGGTATCATTTAATTGCAAACCAAAGATCAAAGGTCTTTAACTCTTTAACCAAATTCCAATGTCTGCCAAATTCAATAGCTGTCATTCCTTTAGAAAAAGACAGTGTAATATGTGCGTTCTGATCTAATTTTATAGAAAAAGACACAATTTACATACTGTTTATTTAGTTAAGTCCCTAAAATCAATACCTTTGTCTGTAGCTCTTTTATTTAAAATACATCATGACATTGCAAACGGCAATATAAATGAATTTTTCTAAACCACACATGTTGTTAATGTTTTTTTATTGCACATTTTTTAAAAAGTTTGAATCATAGCATTTAATAGATCAACTTAAATGTATTTTAATATTGGATTACTAAAGAATGTTAAATTTTACATTTCTAAAATTATAAATATTGTTTTGAAAGGTCAGTCATTTTCCCAAGATCTATTTACCAAATGGAGGACATATTTCAAACCAAACCAGTACAAGGAAACTGCTCATGCTGAATAGTAAGAAAAACAAATGTACTTTCTTTAAACTGCTTTTCAAGAGCAAAGAGAGAGATACAGCTGCCTTGGGCAACAAGCATCTGAACAAAAATTTCAATATGCAGCAGCAGTATTCCAGAAAAACAGAACCCACTTTTCGTAGGGAAGAAATTTTAAAATAATTCATATCATTTATATGTAGGTTAAAAAGTAATTTGCTGCATGTAAGAGAATACAAACAATGCTTTATTGATGTTATTTGGGCCTGATCCAAATACACTTACTATGGCTAACCTCTCAATGAAGTCAATGGGAGTTTAGCCTGAGGAAGGAACCCCTCCTTCAGTTGTAAATGTGTTTGCTGTAATGACTTGTTTTGGAGAATTTCATCAAGATGCGAAGCAAATTAATAGTTTCATAACATTTATTTCTGTAATTATTTCTCTGTGTGCTTGACAATTAAATATTTATGGTTTGACAGTCCTTTGGAATTATTCACTCTCTTCATTGTCTTTTGGCATGTAATCAGGTTAGGCCCCAATCCTGTAATCAGAGCAATATACTGACTTCACTGGGGTTCTCTGCTGGCACAGAGGTCCACTCATTTGGATCAAACTGCAGGATCAGGGTCTTAGTTAGCAAGGCAGAGGCATGGGTAAGAGTGAATGTCCCCCATAGGTTAGAGATAGTGATGAAGGGCACAGTCCAGTCAGGTTCTGGATGCTCTCAATACCTATAGTTTCAGTGGAACTAGAGGGTACGCACATCTAATAGGATCAAGCCGGAAGTGAAAATTACTTTGTTTTGCTTTGTACGTTATGGTGAGTTAGATAAATTCTTGTAGGAATGAAAGTGCTAATGTTACAAATGCTACCTTCTCTCCATTCCCATGAGTTCCCCAGAGTTCTGCCGGTTCATCTCAGTCCTGATCTACATCAGCCTTACTACTCTGGTCCTGGACCTCTCCTAAGCAGAGGCTGCCAATCATGCTGAATAGAGCTAAAATGTTTTTTTTCACTTTTCAGAGGGGAGAGGTTAATTCATTAACACAATCTGCTCTAGACAGAAACCAAAGAATAATTGCTTAGAATTATTTATTTTTGGCTAGGCTCCTTAAGGTCATATCCTAACACAATTGCAATCTAGTTTGTTCCCCAGTGCTCCTTTTCAGGTGAAGCTCTACAAAGTGGGCAAGTCCAGCTCTTAGGAAGCCCAGATAAAACCTATTTGCCTTTAGGAAAGCTTGTTTTCATCCTTGTAAATTCCTATCTCCAAAAGACACAACAATGACTTTCCTCCGGTCAGCTGTGTCGCACACCCTTTAGGAGTCCCATCAGCCCTCATTGCTATCAGAGATTCCTGCTCTACAGCTTTTTAAGGGATAAGTGTACTGTTTCTGCAGCAGCCTTAACCCCTTTTCAGTTTAGGAAGTGCAAGCCTGAATTAGGGTTCATCTCTAGGACTCCTGCACAGCAACATGTAACATTACTGCTAGGCTAATAATAAAATTTGTGTCATTAGTAGTGAGTATCTGGGTATCTTGTTTATCTCTTTGCAGCTGTGTAAACTTTTAACATGTACCTTTTTTTGTCTTTTGCTTGAATGACTTTTTGCACTTGTCCCCTGAAACCTTAAATACTAAACCCAATGACTGCTCTGAAATGGTTGGTAAGGGCAGAGCTGATCATTTGTATGCTTTTTCTGCTGTTGATCTTAGTTGACAAGTTGCTCATATAACTCCAATAGAGGCAGCTGCTTCTAAAGAACTTTAACTGATTACCCTTTCTCCCCTCCCCCACATAGAAAATGCCAGCCACCTTTAAGGCCTCAGGTATTTATCTTTTTATTTTTATCCATAGGCTCTCCCAAACACCTCTAATCACCCTCCATAATGCTTAACCGACAGAATTAATTAGAGAGCTGCTGTTGGTACATATACATAGATATTTGTATGTTCAGTACATGCTTTTTATAAAATGAACATGTGTATTTTGTGTGATATCCTGGTTATTCTGGGATTTTCTTACCTACAGGGCTCTGCGTTTCTTTTATTGGATGCTTCAGCTCATTTCTCTGGAGTCTTCTGTAGCTTAATTGCTGAATTAGCTCTTGCTGCTTGATCTGCAGAAGCAAAGTATCAAATGACTTCACAACAGCAACAATTTTGATTGAAGACTCTATGAAATGGAACTCCTCCAGTAACTTCACATTTGAGTCCTTGTTTTTTTTTTTTTTTTAAAGTAATATTTTTCATGCTAAAACCTCACTGGCTTTTATGGTGACCAGATGTCCTGATTTTATAGGGACAGTCCTGATTTTTCAGGGTCTTTTTCTTTCATAGGCACCTATTACCCCCCACCTCCTGTCCCAATTTTTGACACTTGCTTTCTGGTCAGCCTACTGGCTTTCTAGGTTTTTTTTTTAATATCAGCTTTTGTACTGAATGCAAACTTTAAAACATTATTGTGTTATTAAAACTGCTTATGGCTTGTTTCTGTTAATCCTCCATTTTTGTAGTAGAATGTTGTTAATATAAGGACAGCTATTTGAAGGGGGTAGCAGAATTTCTTACCCACATTGTCTGTGATGTGCTGTTGATATTTGAAAAGTGGCATCTACAAAATTTTCACCTTTAAGCTGTGATCAACCCCATCTTCCAGAGATGCATGTAAGTGCATAGAGAATGGTGAAGGACTGGGGAATATATTGATGTATTTTCCTCTGTAATAAAAAATGTTTTTTTCATAATCAAGGAAGGTGGCAACACCATTTGGCAAACAACATTATTCTGAATTCACTTTGCCAGTAATATTTAGCATGAGTGGCAGTGATTGCTAGAATGGAGGTTGAATAATAGTTTTCCATTCCAACATCTGTTTCCAGTCACTCATAACATTGTTGAAACATCCATCTTTAGGGCTAAAACTTTCCAGGCTCTTGATCTCTGGCCAAAATTTATTTATTTTTAATTTGTCCTTTTATTAAAAAAAAATTCTTGCAAACATTTTTTTTTGGAAGAGCTCCAAAGCCAAAATAGGTGGAATAAAAAGTTGATAGTTGCCATGAAATAACCATCATTGAGTGTCTTTCAGTGTTCTGGTGAAATTTATTTTCAATTCAACAGAGTTATGAGACTTTTAAAATCACCTGCTGTGCGCACATTGTACATTTTGCCCAGGTCTTTCCCTGTCTGTTTATAAAGTGTGCAGCTAAAGAAAGCTGCCTGCACATGTATACATGGGTAAGTTGTCTGTAATGAAGAATGTACTGGAGTGTACACACGGAATAAACAAAAGGCTTCCGTATGCATATTGTAAGGTGAGAAAGGGTTAGGGAAGGTGACTTCACACGATCACATGTGCTTAACTTTAAACAGTTTGAGTAATTCCATTGAAGTCAATGGCACTACTCAGTGTGGAAAGTTAAGCAGATAGTAAGTTTTTTCAGCGGTAAAGCCGTTGTTCAATAGTTGGGAGACAGTTTCGTTCTTAGGCATCTTAGGAGCTTCTTTCTATGGACTGTCTAAGAACTTCGTAGTATTGTCTTGACAAGACGTTTCAGATTATGGACTTCACGCATGATGTTGCATTTGCACTTTTTTTTCTAGTCAACAAAGCCCTGGTATTGGAGTTGTTGGGAATACAGCATGTCACAACCCATGTTTCGGATCTATGTCCTTCCTGGTTGGTAAAGGCCAGCTGGGAAGACCTGTGTTCTTTTGCTGTCGGTGATCATCAAAGCCTTCCTTAGGAAGATGCTGACTTTAATAAAGCCTTTTTGTGGCTATCACTCCAGAAAAACATTACTTGATGGACAGTCTGGCCAGCTATCCTCCAGTACCTATCTTCCATTTATTCCAGTAAACACTAATGGGGGTAGGCAATTGTCCTTCAGTGGCATCATTTTCCTGTCTTGAAGAAATCTCAGAGGGTAGTTAGGGGCAGCTGCCTTTCTGCCCGTAGAGATCCATCTTATGAGGTACTACAGAGTACCATCTTCTTCCTCCTTTAGTCAGTCTGTGAATGGAGCCATTGGGAGGTTTCGTGATGAGCCATTGGACTATGGTGTTTTCAGTAGGCTGATAACTAGAGCTGGGCAGGAGATAGTTTCTCATCCCATGAGAATTTTTGAGACTTAGAAGAATTTTCTAGCCCTAAATTGGGGGAAAATTGGAAATCTGAAAACCTTTTGTGAACTGAAAATATGAAAAAAAATGTTCAAATCAGGTCAATCTAAATCAGGGGTCTCAAACACACAGCCCACAGGCCGCATGCGGATCGCACAGTTATTTCCTGAGGCCCACCATAGCTCCCTTCACCCCCTACCCGCCCTTGTCTTCCCCCCGCCCCAGCGCACCACGTCCCCGCTCCTCCGCCTACCTCCCAGCGCTTCCCGCTGCCAAACAGGTGTTTGGTGGCATTTAGGGCTTTCCAGGAGGGAGGGGGGAGGAGCGGGGCCACAGCAAGCTCAGGGGAGGAGGCAGAGAAGAGGCGGGGCTGGGGCGGGGATTTGGGGAAGGGGTTGGAATGGGGGCAGGGAAGGAATGGGAAGAGGCGGGGCAGGGGCAGGGGTGTAGTGGGGGCGGGGCTGGGGAAGAAGGGGGGCTTTTGTATCTTTGTATGAAAAGGTTTCAGTGATGTGGCCCTCGGGCCAATGTACTAGTCCTCATGTGGCCCTTGTGGTGATTTGAGTTTGAGATCCCTGATCTGAATGTTTCACTTAGATTTCAAAATATTTTCTTTTAATTTTGACCTTTTGATTTTTTAAAACCTTTTTTCCTATAAATTAACTCAAATTTCAAAATAAATATGTTTTGACCCGAAAAGCTGACCCCCTCCATGCAAAGAAAGGGTCAAAATGAGACATTTGAAGATTTTCAAAACAGGAAATGTGTCAAAACTGATCCTTTTACAGTTTGTTTTGATGACTTAGGTTTTCTTAAGTCTGAAATGCTAAGCTGAAACATTCCTGACCAGCTCTGTTGAGGGCCAAATCCTGTCCTACATGAACTCCTTTTTTGGCTGGTCAGTATGGTGAAAAGATAACTTAAGGCAGTCAAAGTGGCAGCTGGTGACTCCCCTAGCACAGAGGAATTTATACCCAGCTCTAAATCATTGCTGCTTGAACTCTGAGATTGATCTAAGTTGTGCTAGGAGCGAAAGGGGTAGAATTGGAGAAGCAACCAAACAACGTGGCAATAATTATAGATACTACTGTAATTAAGAGTGTATGTACTCTGTCTGTTACTAGAGTTCTCAGTATTGGGTACTGCTGGATATACAGTTGCTATTAAATGATTGTGTAGCAGGAGTGACCAGAATGGCTTTCTTTCGTCTATGTCTGATCAGGATGGCTGTGTCTGTTTCTTTAAGACGTATGCCTTGCTATTATGACCCATGCCTTTGACACTTCAAAACTAGATTATTGCAGAGCATCATACCTTAAATCCATTTGAAAAAACAAGATGGTGCAGAATGCAGCAGCTGTTTGGTAAGAAGAGCTGCCTGAAGTGAGAACATGACACCAGTGCCTTGTGATCTCTACTGACTACCTGATGGTTTCTGCGTAGAGTTGAAGGTATTGGTTTTGACCTATAATGGCTTGGGATCAATCTTTATTCTTGAGAGACCCAGTGATCAGGGAAGGCTCTTGGCTTAAAGGAGGGAGTTGCCAGTGCTGTGTTCCCCATGAGGGACTCTTGACTTTGGAATTCAGTTGCCCAGACCCCCTCTAATCTGAAATACCTAAACTTTGTTAAATTCATGGCACTGAAGACATCTAGTATATCTTGGATAATATGATGATAAGGACCATATAAATACTTGTATTGATAGACAGTATTTGTGGCTGGCCCTTAAAGACCAGCCCAATCCACTCTTGGAGCTGAACCGACTTGCCCTGAATCCCCAGAAGAGTGATGATTGCAGGTATCTTTCAGTGTTATGTTTCCCTTTGCCCAGTCTCTGGCAGACCTTTTGCCACTAGCGAGAATCTGGCCCAAAAGGTTCAAGACAGAGTAAGAGTGAGAATCTGCTGACACGTGTCATCTAACTAAATTGAGGTTAGTTAACTCTCTTATGCTCTGAATTGTAGCTAAAGAAGGCTGTGCAGTTGGTTGAAAAGAAAATGTATAGTACATGAGGACTGACAAATTTATTAAATTATAAATATTTGAAAAGTATTGATTATATAAAAACTCTGTTAGGTTATACTAGGCTGTTATAAATTGTGAAAATAGTGTAATTGAAAAAAATTAAAAGATGTTGCACTTTTCTGAGGATTTAGAAGTTGCTATTACATTGCATTATTTGAGAAATAACATGCAACTGCATAATTTAAAACTGTATAGCAGTGTATATGCGCAAGAGGGCTGAGTTAAGGTTGCACATTGACTTTGTCACTTCCTGACTTTTGGGTTTACACCCACACAGCTCTGTATTTCTCAATGTAATTTTTTTATTTTTTTTTAATTTACTGAAAAATACACCAACTCCATTAATAAGTAGGGCCCTACCAAATTCATGGTCCATTTTGATCAATTTCACAGTCATTAGAATATTAAAAATCTTAAATTTCATGATTTCAGCCATTTAAATCTAAAATTTCACAGTGTTGTAATTGAAGGGGTCCTGACCCAAAAAGGAGTTCTGTGTGTGTGGGGGGGAGGTGCACAATGTTATTGTAGGGGGGGTTGCGGTACTGCTACCTTTACTTCCGTGCTGCTGCTGGCAGCGGTGCTGCCTTCAGAGCTGGGCAGCTGGAGAGCGGTGGCTGCTGGCTGGGAGGCCAGCTCCGAAGGCAGAGCCGCTGCCAGCTGCAGCACAGAAGTAAGGATATTACTTACAGTGCAGGGTATGGTAAGTTTACTTCTGCGCTGCCTGCAGAGCTGGGCCCTCAGTCAGCGGCCTCCACTCTCCAGCTCTGAAGGTAGCATTGCAGAAGTAAGGGTGGAATGGTAAAGTTTTGCCACCCTTACTTCTGTGCTGCTGCTGGCGGGGCACTGCATTCAGAGCTGGGCGCCTGGCCAACAGCCTCCCAACTCTGAAGGCAGCACAGAAATAAGGGTGGCAATACTGATGACCCCCCCCCCCAATAACTTTGTGACCCCCCCTGCAATCCCTTTTAGGTCAGGCCTCCCACTTTGAGAAACGCTTGTCTCCCCCATGAAATCTGTATAGTAGAGGGTAAAAGCACACAAAAGACCAGATTTCCCTGTCCTTGATGTATTTTTTATGGCTGTGAATTTGGTAGGGCAACGTCAGCAAAATGTCTCACAGCCCGCAATCAGTTACCCTGATGGGCCACAGGTTGCCCACCATTGCTTTAGATAGTCAAATAACTTGTTGAGCTCCCTTAAATTGTCACAGGAGTGTGTGTTTTCATTTAAATATATGGTGCCCAATCAGTAAAGATCAGGAAAGTCACAGTTAAAGATTAAGGCTTTGATTCGCCTATGACTTTACCCCGCTGTAACTCAGCTGACTTCCAAAGAGTTACTGCTGATTTATGTTAGTGGGGGGAAGAGAACTGGGCCCCAAACATCCATTATTTAGTTTTCATGCCCTGTTTTTCCTAGGGCCTGCAGGGAGTTATTCTTCTGGGAAACACAAAAGAAAACCTTTTGATTGATTTGTGTGTATTGGCAGAATTACTGTAATTGCATCAAATGACATAATTGGCGAAAATAGGAGTAATGATGTCATTACCATGTGTGATTGTGACATTTAACAATGTAATTAAAATGTATAATGACATCGTAAAAGTCCTTATTAAAGTTTGTGAGAGAAGCTCTGAAGGTGGACAGAGCAAGATTTTAAAAATTCAATGTCACTGTCATTCTTTCATGTTCTTTTCAAAACAGCTAAAGCAATTAGGTCACATCAGAGCAGATTTTTAAAAACAAAGAGCCTAATCCTGCAAATCCTTTCTCTAACGGGCAGTCTGTACATATAAGGATAATGCCCTTGATTTCAAGGGGACTACTCACATGAGTAAACTCTACTCCTGTAAAATATGCATATTTCAGCACAAAACCTCTTTCTAAATTATTCATGCAGTAGCATCAGTTTGTTCTCCTTAACGCACACAATGGTCAAATTGATTTTATTTCTTAGAAATTTGTTTTGTTCTTAAATCCCCAATATGAGGAATTGGTATGCCAAGTATCAACCAGGATCAAATTATATTTATATAAATAAACTATGTTGGACAGATTGAAATCCCAGTTTTCAAACAATGATGTCGTTATATGTCATACAAATCCTACATTTAGATGCTCATATTAGCACTTATCTTTAGGTGTATCAAATGGATATTTATGTACCCAAGTTCCTGTCTGAATATACAGATGCAGAGTTTGATCATCATATTTAAGTGTCCCATACTGGAAAACTGAGTTTTTTATTAGACATTTCATGAACAGGACACCATGTTGGCATTATATCTGGCTTCCAGCTCCACATCCGACCTTACATCGTTGTGTCTTTTCAGTATTTCTTGATATTTATATCACATAAATATTCAGCCAACCTGTGTGTTAACTAGTACCCACCTTCTCCCCCCTGAAATTTTCAAATAATCATTTGTGGATTTTACTATACAATACCTACTGATTTTAATGTGAGTCTTATGGCTAAATTCCTATGTACCTCTGAAAATGTGCCTTTATATGGCGTATTAAACAGGATAAAGAAGACAGGCAGCATGGAAGGTATATGAAAGTGCTGGGTTCATTGTTAAAAGAACATAAGAACTGCCATACTGGGTCAGACCAAAAAGGTCCATCTAGCCCAGTATCCTGTATTCTGACAGTTGCCAATGCCAGATGCCCCAGGGGGAATGAACAGAACAGGTAATCATCAAGTGATCCATTCCCAGCTTCTGGCAAACAGAGGCTAGGGACACCATACTTGTCCATCCTGGCTATTAGCAATTGATGGACCTATCCTCCATGAATTTTTCTAGTTCTTTTTTGGGTCCTGTTATAGCCTTGGCCTTCACAACATCTTCTGGCAAAGAGTTCCATAGATTGACTGTGCATTGTGTGAAAAAATACTTCCTTTTGTTTGTTTTAAATCTGCTGCCTATTAATTTCATTTGGTGACCCCTAGTTCCTGTGTAATGAGGAGTAAATAACACTTCCTTATTTACTTTCTCCACAGTCATGATTTTATAGACCTCCATCATATCCCCTCTTAATTGTCTCTTTTCCAAGCTGAAAAGTCCCAGTCTTATTAATCTCTCCTCATATGGCAGCCGTTCCATACTCCTAATCATTTTTGTTGCCCAAACATGGTCTATAATGGTTGCAAAAACATTGTCTATTATTTTGATTGCAGCCAGCCTGAAATTATGGTGTAATTGCAATACTGTATTTAAAAGGATATTGGTAACTACATAAAAGCCCACACTTCTGTCCACAAACATTGTTCTACATAGTGCTCTACGTGAAAGAGTAAAGAAATTTTACAATTTTCATTTTGTTTACTTTGTGCATTTGACATCTTTACTATATTAACTTTTTTCTCTGTTTTTTCCCATGTATATCTAGTTTATTACTTTATTAGTCAATTTCCCCTTTGTGGTGTTGATTATAGAACAAAAAAATTGGCCTTGGAACTCAGGGTTGGGTGTAATACCTAGATCTTCTGTAAACTGTCTCTATCACCTATCTATAGATATATTTTAAACTGACTAAATTTCAAGTTGGTGTCCCATATGTTTCAATAACTCATAATTTCAACTGGTCTGTTGTGTTAGCTCACCAAAGCTGTTTTGCATGCTTAATGGTTTTTTTTTAAATCCCAGATCCCTATAAAATGACAATATATTCTCATTACTTTGGTGACTCACGGTCTGGTTTCATTAGTAAGATTCAGGAACATTTTATAGACAAAAAATGTGGAAGTTTCTGTATTTAAATCCAGCTTTTGTCGTTGCTTGTATAAACTATAGAATTGAAAGTTTTGTTTCCCTAGAAAGCGAATATAATTAAGGGAGGAGATACAAAATACCCACCTCCCAGTGTGGTGTTGGAATAGGAAGTGACTCTGTTGTGTTAGGTTCTGTACTAGCTGGTTTGATGTTCAGCTTTTTTCCCTTCTAGAATTCTGTGAAATCATATCACTAGCATGTAGAATTGGTTTTCCAAGGATATTTGCTATGGACAAACAGTACAGTATGTTTATATTTGATCACAAATTAGTTATCTCCGTTAAAAACTTAGACTTTCATAATTGATTATTTTTAAATTATTTTCTGCTGAAGATGCTTTGAGAAAAAGCTTGAATTCAAGATGGAATCCTAATCCACAGGAAAGGTAATTGAAAGTTAAGCTGTTTAATGTTTTAGTTTGTAGAAGCAGTGCTTATGGGTTTCTCCACATATGCACATGCCAACACATTCCCATCCACTCTTTTTGTGTATGGGGAGTGATTGGGACGGGGGAATTTTATGCTCAAGAGCTCTTTTCAGCAGGCTAGGTCAATCTTCAAGACCACGTGAGAGCTGTTTTTATCCCCCTCAGTCATGTTCCATGCTTTTCCTACAACTGCCACTAAACCATGTGATTCCTACTAAAAAACCAGGCAGATTTATGGTATTGTAAAGTAAACCGTTGTGAGCCACATTTTGCCACCCTTGTTCAGGTGTACTTTACTCCATGTACAAATTGTCATGTTGGTCAGTACTTACTCCAAGAGTAGTCTCATTCATTTCAATGGAACGACAAGCACAAGTAAATACTCCGCAATATGGCCCAATGTGCCCTACTTATTGAGCAAGATGCTACTACACCAGCAACTACACACTGCACCATAGTAACTCTAACTCAGGAACCAATCCATGCAACAAACCTCGATGCCAATTCTGCCCACATATCTACACCAGTGACACCATCACAGGACCTAACCAGATCAGCCACACCATCACCGGTTCATTCACCTGCACGTCCACCAATGTAATAAACGCCATCATGTGCCAGCAATGCCCCTCTGCTACGTACATCGGCCAAACTGGACAGTCCCTGCGTAAAAGGATAAATGGACACAAATCGGATATTAGGAATGGCAATATACAAAAACCTGTAGGGGAACACTTCAATCTCACACAATAGCAGATGTAAAGGTAGCCATCCTGCAGCAAAAAAACTTCAGGACTAGACTTCAAAGAGAAACTGCTGAGCTTCAGTTCATTTGCAAATTTGACACCATCAGCTCAGGATTAAACAAAGACTGTGACTGGCTAGCCAACTACAAAAGCAGTTTCTCCTCCCTTGGTGTTCACACCTCAACTGCTAGAAGAGGGCCTCACCCTCCCTGATTGAACTAACCTCGTGATCCCTCGCCTGATTCTTGCTTGCATATTTATACCTGCCTCTGGAAATTTCCACCACATGCATCCGACGAAGTGGGTATTCACCCACGAAAGCTTATGCTCCAATACTTCTGTTAGTCTATAAGGTGCCACAGGACTCTTTGCCGCTTACTCAGCATGAATAAGGCTGGCAGAATCTGGCCTTGCAGTTGTGTGAAATTTACCTGTTTCACTTTGCAGCAGTTTGTGTGGTTACTTTATTTTATATTTTTTGGTTTACATCTGAGTGATTTTGCATCCTCCTTTCACTTCTTGAAACTATTTAAAACAACTAAATTTCACCTGGTTTACTGTCTAAACAATGTAAAAATACACATTACAGTTTTGCATTACAATATTATGAAATGTGGGCTCAGATAAAATGCTTAAGGGACCGTAGCGAACTTCTGTTCTGATTTTCCATTTGTCACAAAACTTGAAGTTTTGAGTGAGTGAGATGAGTTTCAGAAGTTAGTGAACGTTTTGAACAGAATGATACACCTTTGTGGAAAAGTTTGATGGTTATTTAGTTAGAAGAGGAGGTCTGTGTGAGAGAGAAAAAAATGCACTTTTCTCTTGATGTATACCTTACACTGCTCTTGTTTTATGTCTTTACGGTCTTCAGTTACCTAGAAGAGACTGCATCCCTTTACACCTTTTCCTCTTAAGGCATATAGTGAAAACTAGAGTTGAGCATGTAACTTTAAAATTAATAATTTATTGAACAAATCCACCCTTTTGTACTGTTTGTGGATGGTCTGCAAACACAATGTAAAATTCTCAGATTTATTAGCTGTTTGCAGTTAGAGGTGAGTTTTGATCTCAGATTGTTTAGATTGTACAATTGTACGTAAACTTTAAGTGGTATAAAGTAACAATGTATGGAACTTATGCGACTAACTTATGTAAGTGATTTATGTAACCAACAAAACATGAATTTCTAGTTTAATTTATATTTGTACATTTGATTTCAATATTCCTGATTCATGCTGTGTTGATTAATTACAGAAGTAATCCAGACAGGGAACATAAATGGTACCATGTCACTTATGTACTGAGACAGTTGATAGTCTGGACTAGGAGTCAGGAGTCAGGTGACCTTGGTTGTAGTCTCAGTTCTGCTATTAAATATTTACCCACTCAGTGAATTATCGGTCTATGCCTCAGTTTCTCCATTTCCAATAGGTAGAGTGATACCCACCTTTGAAAAACATGTAAGTTTTGTTGTCTGTGTAAGTTGTAAGCATTATTTCTATTATTGTAAACAATCAGCACAGCATAAAGCACAAATTTTACAGTTGAATGTACAATTAAAATTTTCTTTCCAGTGAATATTCTTGCTAAAGATTTTCTTTGTGTGAACAGTCTTACCTATAAATCTCGGTTGGTTGTATGTGTCCAGAAAGTGAACTCAGAAGGGTTGTGAACAGTACTAAATGAACATTTACTTTCTATTTTAAACCAATATCTGTGACTGTTTTTCACTTTGATCAGCTCAAGTTTACCCAGATTTTTTTAATGATATATTTCTTAACTCTTCTTTACTGTAACTTTAATTAGAGGCTGGTCTGAGATCTGGTGTGTGACGAACCCCAAAGTTTGAGAATGTTCAGTGCAGATATTTTTGTTTTGTGCCATATAAAGATAGGTCCAGCTATGAAATGTGGATCCGTGTTTGGACTCTGAATCCCTTCGCAAGATTTGGGCTGTTCAGAGCTGTGATTTTTGCTTCAGCTTTAATGCCCTTTCCACCACCAACCTCCAATTCTGTTTTTCTTGTTTTTACTTGTTTATAATTTTTTAGACCCTTCTGCTTCAGCCATTAACTCGTTAGCCCCTTATTCCCTTGCTTTTCATTCTTCTTAGATCACTAAGGAGAAGGAAACAAAATATTTTCTTTGATACCACCCTCACATTTATTTCATCATCCTGAATCATATACCTTGCCCCTGCCTTTATATCACACAAATTATACTCTCCTTTTAAATATTAATCCTGGAGAAGGCCTCATGGTTGAAACATTGCTAAGAACTGTACTTTCTATAATTCTTCTGTGTTGTCATTGCAAACAGAAACTGATGAAGTGCTCCTTGTTTGGTTGGTTTTGAACTTTACTCCTGGGGTCTGTGCTATTTTAAAAATAATATTTAATGATTCTAATTAATCTCTTTATTTCAGCTCTGTATATATTACAAACCTGTAACAACTCTGTATTTTATTCCTATCATTTGTAAAACCAGAGTTTGTTTCTTGTTAGAATTGATGGTACTGGGATGAACGGAATTCGGAAATGATCCAGCTCCAACTGAAGTCAGCAACTGTTTTGCTCATTGATTTCAATGGGAACGGGATCAGGCCCTTGATTAACGTGAATAATTATTATTGCCTCAGATAACCATCTCAGAGTATGATTAAGGGATCATAATCCATCACTGAGCAGTGCGGAACCGTCTCTTTTTGTGTGTGCATGTACTGTATTTGTTCTGCACCTAGAGCTTTAGGTTGTAAGTGTTTTACCTGGACTGGAATCCTGTCACTTTGGCCAGATTTAATTAATAATCTTATTGATTTTAAGGGGTTAAAACTATTACTTTTTTCTCTTGTGCATGCTCTTGCTGGTGAGCATAGTTAATTCAGTCGCATGAGTATTTACTATTCATAAATTATGAGGCAACCTCTGACTACATTGTGAATTATATTCTCACTAATTTAATCATTGAAAACCATTTCTCACCTAATGTGTTAATAATAGTGTGTGTTAACACCACATGGGTAATTTCATGTAGAGGGTATGCTTCATAAGGAGCTCATATGAGACCCTCTATCTTACTATTTTCTTAAACTAAACAGTGTCATCGTAATTTATTAGAACCAAAACAAGACACTGGTGCAATTCAAAGCACTTTGAAAATATGTATTTCTTCAGTGGAAAATGTTGTGTTACTTGGAATGTATTGCTCAATATCTGTCAGAAGAGCATATGACATTATTACAGTTCTGCCCAATATTGAAATCTAATCTTCAAGCAAAAATCAAGATGAGGCCGCAGTGCTGCAAGGAGCCCACACTGGTAGTCTTGCATCCACATGGAACCCAACTGACTACACTGTGGCTCTGTGTGGGTGCAAGGGTCAGCTCACGCAGAGCTCATTGCAGTATCGGGGCCCAAAATTGTTTCCTGCGTCTGTGTTTCTTTTGTTCTCTTTTCTGAATGCTACTGTTGGGGCTTCTCTCAGATGGAGCCTGATACTGTGATGGTGCTGAGCACCTCTTGCAAAGCATTGAGAGTGTCCTCAACTCCCATTGACATCAGCGGGGATTGACGGTGTTCAGATTTTTAAATGATTGGGCATTTGATGCCATCTTGGTACAACGCCAAGGCAATGGAAAAACATGCCATTTTTTAGTTGTGAGTTTGTTTCCGTGATGGTCATGATACTGTAGGTGGCCTGCAGATAAACATCCCTCAAGTGTATATGGAGTACAGTTAATGTTGTTGCTGTGCTGTCTCTGCCCCAGTGCACCGTGAAGTACTCTCCATTTGGATATTGTTCAATGGCTTTTGTTTTTAATAAACTGAAATGTTTTAAAATACTATAGTTAGATGGACCTTGATGGCACAGGGTTGTGAGATGTAGACATTTTTGTTTCTAGGTCATCATTTCAAATCCAGTTTGGTAGAAAGTCAAAGCAGTTACAGTGTAATGACTCTTTGGTGTCCTATGTTTAATCTGCTGGTTTTAGTCTAGTAGGCCTACTAGATAAATGTTTCATCACAACAATAAAACTGATTGACATCCTCGGTAGTCACAAAGACTACAAAGACTAAGTGGACATGGAGAATAAGTTATTCACTCACCACTAGAGGTGATTCTCTCAGATTAGGATTGAGGCACATTGCTAAAGTGGACAGAACATGATACTTTTATGGATAAAGGACTCAGTCTCCAAGGTTGTTGGCTGCATACCTCTCATAAGCACAAAATACATGTGAAACTTTTTTCAAAAAAGTTCGTTTTAGAATAGTCAAATATCCCTGCTAAGAAACCCTTTTCTAAGACTTGGGGACATTTTGTGGCCTCTTTGAAGCAAATAAATGATCTCATTCCATATCCTAGTGAAGAGCTTTCCACAGCACAGAAAACAGCCATCAAGAGTTAACAGTAATTGGTACAGTCATCGACAATCTCTGCTAGGAGGCTGAAAATTAAATGGGTGTGGAAAGTGAATTACTTCCTCCCCCACCCCCAAACCAGGCTGCTGGATTTGACTCATTAATAGGGTAGCCTGGGAAAGCATGCATGGCTGCTGACTGTGCTTTGTGTCCTGAGGATAACCAGGAGACTTCAATCTGTAGGGATATCAATCTGGCACCTTATTGAGCACTAATAGCTAAGTAAAAATGGTAGACAATAAATATACTCTGGTAACAAATTTCAGAGCTTTGTTTTTAAAGGCAAAAGAGTAATAATTAACTACATGCTAACTAAGCATGGTAGAATTAGGTAGATGCAAGATTCTGGCCCATTTTGCTGGGCAATGTAAATGCCAAGATTTCCAAACTCAAGCACGTGAAGTATTGCAACCCAGTTGAGTTGTGCAGTGCTGCAGATACACACTATAAATTCACTGCCAAACAAAATAAATTTTACAACACAGAAGGCTCTGTAGACTTGTTTTTTTGACAGTTGGAGGACTAAACTATTTGTAAAGATACCCATCACCTGCTAACTTTTCTTCAAAAATACCCTGCTATTCTGTCTACACTTTTGAAAAAAATGGTGCCTATTCGGTCAACATCTGACATAACTGCTGAAATCTAGTCACTCATACAGTAGTCAGTCACACTTCGATACTGTGCCTGTCATCATGTTAAAACAGTCATGCACTGACATATTTTATGGGCACGAACATGTTTTAGAGATGAACAATAAGGGTTGGCCTTTAAAAAGAAGCAAGAGTAGCATTTCCTGTGTCAAAAGACATATAATTTGAAATAATAGTATGTCAATAGTACCTATAGGAAATTGCTGTAAAATGGGAATTTCAGCATCAGCTTTTAGCTGGGCTAAAGTACCGTAGCTCTCTCTAAAACAGTGGGCATCTCATCTGCGTGTGTGGTCCTGAAAATATTTGTTGCACAAAGTGAACATAGTTGTTCTCAACATTTCTTCCGTTAACAAGACAGCTGAGATTTCGTCAAGATTAGAGGTGAACATTGCATAGCATTGTTCTGATTCAATTTGCGTACATTTTGACTGGTAATATTACATAATATTAAAAGTGAGTGAGTGATTGAATGGTGGTTTCAGATTAGATGTAAAAGCTTGGTTACATGATTATATATAATATCTAGCACGTACACTGTGCTTTTTAACTTCATGCACAGTATGTGTGTATATGTATGAATATATGTCATGTGTAAATTAAGCAACTATATCAATTAAACCACAGAATATTAGAAGTGGATAAACCCTGGTTATATGGTAGGTCACTGTTAGTTTAGTGAACAATTAGCAGACTGAAGTACGGAATGGTTAACAAAGAGTGTGCTGCCAGAATGTGATCACTGGAAGTCATGCTGTAATTGTTCATTTAACTAATTTAGTAAATCCCAAAGCAGCTACACAGTGGTGTTTATTTAGACTGAGACACAGTATTATTAAGAAGTTTCATTCATGAGGATTTAAGCTCTGCATTTAAGCCTGCACAAAGGGAAGCTGCACTTCTTCTTACAATTTAATCCCCCACTGTATATATTTATAATTAATATTTTATTTTAAAAGAAGAAAAAATTATTCCAGTTCAAGTGTTTGCTAAATTAGAGAGCTGGCCACAGCTATTATAACTGATACTGAGTAGTTCTTGTGCCACATCAAAGTTAAAAACAATCCCGCATGTAAAACATGTTTTTTAGTATGATAGTGAAATTGCATCAAGGAAGGCAGTTGATTTAAGAGGTTTTTTTTGATAATTCAAAAACTGTTTTTATATATTTTATATATTTATGCTATATATTAACTGACTGTAAACATATTGAAATGCATTGTCAGCTGGTTAGCAAACTTGTCTTACTATGTTTATATTCAGGAGGCAATTGTAAGCAGAAGAAACAGAGCCTTATTTGAGTTAGTCTGCTGCTTTGTTCATTAAGCTAATTACTGCATTCTACATTCCTCCTTTTCATCTACCTTGTTTCTGGAGCTTGATCCTTTCCCAACCCTGAATCGACTGTTACTGAACAGTTGAAGCTGAACAGGAAGGAATTGCAGGTGTCAACTCACAGTTTACAAATATGACATCTCCTCTGGCATAGCTGGAAATATGAAATATTGATTTATGTGCAGTAAAAGGTCTTATAAAAATGATCACATACACATGAGAGATTAATGCGCTGGAGATCAATAGAAATTTCATTCTTGACGCTAGACTGTCACCTATGGTGAAATGCTAAAATACAGAAATCAATATTATCTATGAAATGTCAAATTTATTATAATTATGAGGATGAAAGCTGGCCAAGTGGCTCCCAAGAGAGAAGGAAGGATAGGTTACTGTGCTGAAGCATCCTTCATGTCCCTTGTTCACTTGCTGCCAATTTGAAAGCAATAATGGTGCAGGGGGTTTTCAGGCATTATGTATCACTGTGTAGTAACAAATTCCTCCTGGAATATTTAACTCTTGAAACTGACAATAACACAAACGTCTTCACAGTCAAAAGGTTCAGAACTTTTAGGGGTGTTGGTAATAGGGTAAAATTCAGAGAACGTTCCCGGCACAGATCATAATCTGGTATATAGACTACAGTACATTGCTTAGGAAAATTGAGTTTTTAGAGTTGCAGGATTAGTAAAAACCTTGTAGAATTTTACTCAAGCTCATGCTATATTCATAGCAATTAGGAGATGGAAGAAAATGAAATTATCTATTAGCAGTCTTCCCATTTTTTAGAGCCTTGGCTATTACCTTGATTTTTAAGAATTTCCCTTCAATCCCCACTGCTATGCAGCAATTCTTTGAAAGAATATTTATGAGTTTGTGGCAGCCCACCAGCCTCATGGATCAAGTTTAATAAAAGTCTTCCAAAAAGTAACACACAGCTAAAATTTTATGGGCCAATAAGAAAACAATCAAAATACAGAGTGGGTTTTTTTTTTTTTAAAGAAATCCTATTTAAGAGGGAAAACTCTCCCTATAAGTATTCTCAACGAATACCTGTAAAACCCTATTAAGGAGCCTCTTATCAGTATTGCATTTGTTTCTGATGTTTTCGGGATGGTGTTCACTGTCCCACCACACAATAATGCTTCTGGAGATTAAGGCTTTATGCAGTAGCACCACATCTGGCTGTGATCTTGTCAGATCTGATAATATAGAGAGGACTGAGCCTAACCAGGATTCAGAAAGAAAGCCCTCCCAAGGAAATCTCAGGTGCTGCTAGAAGTGATCCTGGTGACTTAGTAGGTGATGCCCTTCCCTTGAAGTTAGTATTGTAGCAATACTTCAACCACTGTTCTGGAGGGATATGTTCTATTTGGAGGTGCCAGTGTTTAGCTGTCAACTTGAGGTTGTGGAATATGCCTGGTACTGCTTGCAAGTGGCTGAGTCTTGGGTAATTAAAAACATGGGTAATTAAAAAAAAACATGGGTAATTAAATTCTGCCTGCCAGGTTCTTTCTGTAATTTCTGTTGCAGAAGTTATTGTTAACTTCCCATCCTAAGCTGTATTTGAAAGTATTGCAGGGACCAGATAGACTGCATTCCTGCCTACACGTGGGTGCATTTCAGTTGTGGATAAAGGGATCTCTTTATATGCTAAAGTGTACAGTGCCTTTTCTACTTTTGAAGTGCATTGTATAAATTAATCATTTACAATAATTTAGTAACCAGTGATATTGAATGCTGGTAGGAGTTTTCTTTTCCTCCTTTGAGTTAGGAAATTTACTTAGCATCCAAAAATTTGTTCTACTCCTTTAACATTGATTATTTTAGCCTTCCTGGTTGTTACTTGAGGTAGCCTATTTCGCATTAATTGTTTGCTGGGTAAAGAAATCCCTTCTATGTTCTTTTTCTGACTGGCTTTTCTTTCACTTTAGTTAATGTATTGTTCTTGTATTTCATATTAGCTCAAATACCTTTGCAATATCTCTCCCAATATCCCTTCAGTATTTTCTACACCTCTGTAAAATCTCCTACTTTCTAAAGATTACAGGTAGCATTCTCTGATCTTTCTGAATACCTATTACATATGTACAGGTTTCAGAGTAACAGCCGTGTTAGTCTGTATTTGCAAAAAGAAAAGGAGTTAGTCTCTAAGGTGCCACAAGTACTCCTTTTCTTATTACATATGTATCTCTTTATCCATCTTTTGGCCTTCTGCTTTACCTTACCTATTGAGGTAATAGCCTTTAGATGATAAGGTGACCGGAATCACACAGTCATTATAATGCAGCCTTGGTTATTGGCACCTATTATTTCTGATAAAGAAATTTCCCTTGACTTATCAATATTTCCTTTTCTGTTCTGTGTTGAGTGCTGTTAAGCTCTTTGCCAAATTTCTTAGCGGTTTATCCATCCTTTCCCCAGAGTCGCCTTCAGCACATGACCACAGAAAATAATTCCTGGGTCTTGTGTTTCCTTCCTTAAATTCATTATTGTGCATTTATATCAATTTGCAATTAATATTTGTCTGCTCTGAATTTATCAAAGACTTTATAATTATTTTACCTCTCTCAAATTTATGTTTTGTCCACCACCTTCTCCAGGCCCCGATATGCGTACCATTTTTGTGTTATTAGCACACACACACAGTCACTTTGTTTTCACATTCTATTCTGTTCCTTTATCATTTGTTTGTATTTGTCTACCTGGATTGCAAATTTTTCAGGGCAGAGGACTTGTATTCTTATATATCTGTAAAGTGACATGCCTACCAATAGTGTTGTATAACAACAGGCTTGGATCCAGATCCAGTTCTGAATTTCATGGTTGGCCCATATGTTTGTAACGGATCAAATAAAACCCCAATCCAAGTAGTCCTTGAAGTTTGGGCCCCATTCTAATCTTCCAAGATACAAACCAATTTTCTGTACTAGGGTGCATGGCATATTGCAGTGCATCTGCTTTCCTGCCTGGGACCTTAACTGCAGTGACTACAGAACTCCTACCGGGTTAATAGGTCTCAGTGTAGAATTATCATGTTGATCTGTGGTGTGGATGATGCTTTTTTGCTCCTTTTCGGGCAGTAGATGAATTGACCGACTGAATCCTGGTTGTCCATCCTGACAAAACTGATTTTGAGGATGAGAAAAGGGAAAACAATCGTTTAAAAAAGGTCAGCCGTAATGATTTAGTAAGTGAAAGTCTCTCTCTCCTGAGCAATGTTACTTCACACGCGCACACACCTCCTTTAATCCAAATATCTGAAAGCTCTTTACAAACACTAATGAACGTAGCTTTTGGCTGGTGTTATTACCCCCATTTTATAGAGGGGAGAAAGATTATGGCCAACATTTATAGAAGTGGCCTCTGATTTTTGGATGCCTCTTTTTGGGTGTCCAATCTAAGTCATTTGATACTCAGAGATACTAGGCACCCACAGCTCATTGATTGAAATCAATGTGAGTTGTTGATCCCCCTGCCCCCCAAAAAAAAATCAGGCGCGAGGTGTTTCAAGGTGTGCATCCAAAATTGGAGGCCACTTCTGAAATTTTTTGGCCGTGGTGACTTGTGCCAAGGGCAGAGCAAGCCTGTAGCAGACACAAGAATAAAATCCACATCTTTCCCGCCATTATTTTCACATAGAGCTTTTTTCCTCTCCATATAATTGATATGAAAAAAGAAACATTCAGAAATAAAAATACTTGCCTTGATAGGCAGGCTGTGCTGACTGATTATATGTACATGTCCTAAACTTCATTAGGAAGTATCTACTGATGCTGATTACAACAGAATGGACTAACAGATCATTAGCGTGAAATAAAAAAAATTCTCTATCACCTTTAATTGCTAAATAACATATTGATCGTACATCATTAATTTCATAATACTGTATGCCTCTTCTTTTTTCAGAACCTTTGCATTTTAATGGGTTGCCAGCTAAAAAAGGGAGGACAATATGTTGGCTTAGGTCTGTAACACACACACACACACACACTTATTTATAAAAAGAAAAGGAGGACTTGTGGCACCTTAGAGACTAGCAAATTTATTTGAGCATAAGCTTTCGTGACCTACAGCTCACTTCATCGGGTGTTGAGACTCTGAAACCTGACACTTATTTATTTATTTTTACTTTGGAGGGTGCTGGAGGTGGGAGAGGGAGAAAAAGATTTTTTTTTATACACTGTAGCATTTCCACAATTTTTCTAAATAAAGATTTGGGAGATTTTCCATCTTTTTCCAGCTTCTTAAGGTTTTCTGTACCTCAAGTGGCCAAAGCAGTTAAAGTTAATACTTAATGCAACACAGTTTAAGAGATAGGCATTTCTTGCAGTCAGGTCTCAATTAAGAGATAAAAGACAAAAAGTGTAAAGCACTTGATAAAGCTAAGAATACAAGGACCCAGCATGGAAGTGCTTGAAGCTGTCCATAGCGATAACTGGATAGTCAGCTGGAATCTTCTTGAAATGAAGTGGGTGCTCTAACTTATCAAATTCCACATATGGGGAAATTACTCGTGCCTACAGGGGTGATTAACACTAACTGAGTGGGTCAGAAACAAGCTGGGATAAAGGTGAAAACTGTATCTGACTATCAACACCAAATACATCCATTTAGAGAAAGATAGTGTCTCTCTCTCTCCTCCCCCCCTCCCCCGCCCATATATCTTCAGTTGTGCAGGTTGTCAGGGTAGTCACACAGTAGAAGCTGCAAATATAGAGGGTTCTGTATAATGCACAAATTGCAGTGCACATTAAAATGTAAT
The DNA here is from genome assembly GCF_965140285.1 of Lepidochelys kempii. Classification (NCBI taxonomy): domain Eukaryota; kingdom Metazoa; phylum Chordata; order Testudines; family Cheloniidae; genus Lepidochelys; species Lepidochelys kempii. The sequence continues at coordinate 30,591,353 of NC_136390.1, read as the reverse complement.
CTATTTTAATAGGTCATATTATGATTACATTTTAGATAATTGTGTTTATCTTATACAACAAATATTTTCCCTGCTATATATAATATAAATATATATACATACATTTTCTCTCTCTCTCTCTCTCTCTCTCTCTCTCAATTACAGTTATTAACACCACAAGAAAAAGCAACACAGACATTTAAATGATGTTATGAAACAAAATCAACAAAGACTGGAAATTCAAAGTTAGAACTCAGGGATTGCCTGTAAGTCACTCATTGTGCCCAAGATTCCTGAAATAACAATTCATGTTGGTCTCAATTTATCTCTGGGGTAACTCCATTAGCTTCAGGAGACCTCTTTTTGGACTGAATTTGGTCCATTAAGAATTCAGGATCAAGAAGTCATACCAGCTGAAAGTAGGCACTACTTCATTGACATCAAATACAGATTATTTGTTTTCACTTTTCCCTTAACTTTGCTTAAATCAGCTTCTCTACTAGATGACTGGAAGATAGCTAATGTAACGCTGACTTTTAAAAAAGAGTCCAGAAACAATCCTGGCAATTACAGGCTGGTAAGCCTAACTTCAGTACCAGGCAATTTTTTTGGAATTATAGTGAAGAACAAAATTATCAGGCACATGTATGAACATATGCTTGGGAAGAGTCAACATGATTTTTGTAAAGAGAAATCATGCCTCACCAATCTATTAGAATTCTTTGAGGGTGTCAACAAGCATGTAGACAAGAGTGATCAAGTTGATACAGTGTATTTGGACTTTCAGAAATCCTTTGACAAGGTCCCACACCAAAGCTCTTGAGTAAGCAATCATGGGATAAGACGGAAGGTCCTCTCATGGATCAGTAACTGATTAAAATATAGAAAAATGGGTAGGAATAAGGGTGGTCAGTTTTCAGAACGGAGAGAGGTAAATAGCAGGGTCCTCCAAGGATCTGTAATGGGATGAGTACTGTTCAACATACTCATAAGTAATCTGGAAAGGGGGTTAAAAAGTGAGGTGGCAAAGTTTGCAGACAATACAAGATTATTCAAGGTAAGTCCAAAGCTGACTGTGAAGAGTTATACAAGGATCTTTGGGGCAGGGAATCTCTCTTTGTTATGTGTTTGTACAGTGCTTAGTGCAAGAGGGCTGGAGATTGTAGGTGCTGCTACTGCTATACAAAGAAATAATAAAGTAATGGAGTCGCACCCACTCACACTGGGACTGTGCTGTGTGCCTTCACTTTAAATTTTTCTTGTCAGAAATTGGTTTGTTGTCAAATAAGCAGGTATTCCTTTTCTGTGTGAAAGAAAACCCTTAATAAAATACAATAGCATTATGAAGTGCTGGCCCCAAAGCCCTGTAGTGGCACGGCTCTAGTTCCTGAAGGTTCTGATGTGCCTTCAGTCTGCCTTTGGTAATGGTGAAGTTGGGAGCGACTCTTCTATGTAGCGTGGAAAGCACAGTGTTGTGTATTTATGCACTGCAATAATTCCTCATTAATTCCAAGGTCCAGTTGAAATGAAATAAGAAGCAGAGTATATACTCTTGGGGCTAAATCCTGCTCTTTTGACTCAGGCAGTATTTGCTGCTGAAACCAAAAGGGAGTATTGCCTGAGTAACAAATATAGGACTGAACTCTGTGGATTGTTTCTTTGCTGCTGATCCAGCTGAAGCTGAATGGTTCAGATGTTATAGACAAATTCAGACTGTACAATGAGCAGCCCCTTAAATGTTATAGACAAATTCAGACTGTACAATGAGCAGCCCCTTAAACCAGCCCCTTAAAATTGCATAGATTAAAATGTTTACATACTTTCCTAGTGATATTTCAGCCCATTTCTACCATGTATCTTATAACTCTCCTGTTCTCTATGGTCCCTTAGGCTAATTAATGGTCCTTTTGTATATTACTCACCCTTCCTTCCTTTTAGCTATTGTATATGGCCCTTTAAAAGAAAAATGAGATTTTACTGATACAGGAAAATTGTGAATGATATATTAGAGAGATGTAAAGAAGTTTGACAGCTGAAGTCTTTCCCTTTCCATGGGAAGAAAGATTGTAATTTTATATACTGCCTATTTCTAGCCTTAAGTGATCATTCACTTTACTTCTAATTCTTCATGTATCCCATTAGAGATGGTCCTGAACCAAATCTCTGAATCCAACCATCCCTCCCTCCCTCTATAGACTTGGGGATGTTTGATCTGTATAGCTTGGCTCCATCTTTAATCCTTATGAGGGAAATTCTTTCTCCTCCCCCACAACTGCACCAGAGCACAGAGGTAGCAAAATCAGCAGTATCACAATCCTGAGTGGTATTCAGGGAGCTGCACCCCCTTTGCACAGCCTTGAAGGGCTCTCTGTGTGGTGTTTAGGTGCCATGGCTGGGTGGGCTACAGGTGGAGTTAGTAGTAGCCTCACCCCTAGGAAGATTTTTCTAGTCATTGTTCCAAAGAAGTGAGAGTACAAGAGTGTCAGATTTACTGCAGCCTAGTGTTGTAGTTATGGATCTGGGGTCACTCTATGATTTGTTTGAGAGGAACCTCTGTGTCCAAAGTCTGGCTTCTCAAGTATGGCACACAGAATAGGATTTAGCCTTTATAGACTATTACTTTCCTGAACCAACAGTTTTGAAGGCTAATTTATTAAGAACCCAAAGTATTTTCTCTAAACTCAATAAAATCAGGAAATTCATAGCTAACACCAAACTGTGGTACAGTGCTCTGCCTTTAACTCACCCTTTCTTGCCAAAGCTAGATAGGCCACGGGGTCAGAGCAGGTGGTGAGGTCACATATGTTGTGTAGTTGGCTGCAATATCCGTTGACCCAAGAGGTTGGGTTGAGGATACTTAATTCTGAACTTCCTTAATTTTCTGTGTGGGAATCAAGTCTTTAGGGTGCATATGTATTGCATATGTGGTTTACTTATTATTTGAATCACTAACTTTTCCTGTGATTACTATTGCTCATTGCATTTGTATTTCTTTCTGAAAGTTGCTAAAATGTTTGTTTTTTATTTTCTACATTAATAAAAGAAATAAAAATAGCAGCAGTTGATATCTAAAACATTACATTTAAAATATGTATAGAATCATAGAATCATAGAATATCAGGGTTGGAAGGGACCCCAGAAGGTCATCTAGTCCAACCCCCTGCTTGAAGCAGGACCAATTCCCAGTTAAATCATCCCAGCCAGGGCTTTGTCAAGCCTGACCTTAAAAATCTCTAAGGAAGGAGATTCTACCACCTCCCTAGGTAACGCATTCCAGTGTTTCACCACCCTCTTAGTGAAAAAGTTTTTCCTAATATCCAATCTAAACCTCCCCCACTGCAACTTGAGACCATTACTCCTCGTTCTGTCATCTGCTACCATTGAGAACAGTCTAGAGCCATCCTCTTTGGAACCCCCTTTCAGGTAGTTGAAAGCAGCTATCAAATCCCCCCTCATTCTTCTCTTCTGCAGGCTAAACAATCCCAGCTCCCTCAGCCTCTCCTCATAACTCATGTGTTCCAGTCCCCTAATCATTTTTGTTGCCCTTCGCTGGACTCTCTCCAATTTATCCACATCCTTCTTGAAGTGTGGGGCCCAAAACTGGACACAGTACTCCAGATGAGGCCTCACCAATGTCGAATAGAGGGGAACGATCACGTCCCTCGATCTGCTCGCTATGCCCCTACTTATACATCCCAAAATGCCATTGGCCTTCTTGGCAACAAGGGCACACTGCTGACTCATATCCAGCTTCTCGTACACTGTCACCCCTAGGTCCTTTTCCGCAGAACTGCTGCCTAGCCATTCGGTCCCTAGTCTGTAGCTGTGCATTGGGTTCTTCCGTCCTATATAGTAGAAAATATATAGTACTCTAATATTCTAGAGTAATAGTGTAGATCATGTTTCAGAGGAACAGCCGTGTTAGTCTGTATTCGCAAAAAGAAAAGGAGTACTTGTGGCACCTTAGAGACTAACCAATTTATTTGAGCATGAGCTTTCGTGAGCTACAGCTCACTTCATCAGATGTTTACCGTGGAAACTGCAGCAGACTTTATATACACACAGAAATCATGAAACAATACCTCCTCCCACCCCACTGTCCTGCTGGTAATAGCTTATCTAAAGTGATCAACAGGTGGGCCATTTCCAGCACAAATCCAGGTTTTCTCACCCTCCACCCCCCCACACAAATTCACTCTCCTGCTGGGTTTAAAATGGTGTTACACCTGTGTTTTTGACCATTATTGTAGAATTTCTTAATGTGTGCTTATCATGGTTGGCAAAAGGCAGTGTTTAGACACTGGTGGTTGGAATGTTCTTCAGTTGTATATGCCTGTTCCTTAGTGGAACATCACAAAAGTTGGAGCCTGTTGAGAGCTGGAGTTATGGGTGAATACCTCTGTCTTGGGTGTGTATCACAAATGCTCCAAAAGGCCAAGTATGTAACTTATTGAGACCCAGATTCTGCCAGCATTACTCAGGTTTATTATTACCTTACTCTATGAATAGTTCCACTGAGAGCATTTGTGGAATGAGATGATACTTACTGCAATTATGTGGCAGAAACTAGACCTCAGAATTCTCCACCCTTTTTGAAATTTCCTAATTACATCCATGTAGATTTTTTTATACCTTTTCACCTACACAGTATTTTTTACTCAAATTGCATTTGTTCAATTGATTACAAGTTTGACATTTGGTCTAATGAATGAAGATCTGATCAAGTTTAAACAAATGGTTTTATAAGGCTTTGTTTTGGCACAATCAGCTGAACAACCATGTGATGAGTTTCATGCACTAAAACGGAGAGTGATATTACACTCTAGTGGGGCCTACCTGTCTATGGTCTTCTATTCTTATGCCAGAGATGCTGCCTCTTCTTACAGCGTCACCCTTTCAAGGCCATGGATGCAGAGGAGCACCTCTGATGTCTCCTTTTACCTCAGGACTGTGTGGGGACTTGCAGAGCATTATGTGCCTTTTCTGCCAACCACAGACAACCCCACAAATTCAGGGAGGTCGGGTAAATCTGCACCTTCACCTCCCTGAACTTCCAGTGATCACCCCAAGGATATGTCTTTAGCCCTCTCAGCTGCAGGGGACTCAGGACTTCATTTATTGTATGTAACATTGCACCATTAACCCCATTAGCTCTGATTTTAAAAAATGTGTCAATTAGCTGGAGCTGATGGGGAAAAGAGTGGGTGGAAACACTGTCTATACTGACAGGTTTCAGAGTAACAGCCGTGTTAGTCTGTATTCGCAAAAAGAAAAGGAGTACTTGTGGCACCTTAGAGACTAACCAATTTATTTGAGCATAAGCTTTCGTGAGCTACAGCTCACTTCATCGGATGTCTATACTGCTGTCCCAGCACAATGCTAATGTGAAGCAATAAAATATTAACATCGGGTTTTTATGGAATAATCAATTACATTAGGCCTAGCAGTTACTCAGCACTCAATGTAAATGTAAAGTTTAGCTGGTGTTGGTGTTTGGGGACATATCGTCCCTCCTCCTAAAAAAAAGAGAACATCTTTAAGCAGAAAACTGTAACACATGATTACTAGCAATAACATGTTGAGTAAGCCAAGGGTGAACCAAAGTGATAGGTGGCTAGAAAAGAGGTAGGGAGCTTAGCTGTACCCATTCCATTTGTGGCCAGAGCTGGGGGAATCCAAGAAACCTTTTTGGTATTACTTCAGACATTTATGAAAGGGAACATTGGTGGTTGCCCGTCAGAGGATGTAATTACCCAGCAAATCCATTTGCCATTCACTTGCTGATGCTCTCCAAATTCACTCCTACCCACTTATGCACCCCCATATCTTCTCACCATCCAGTACCAAAAATACTGGAAGCAAGGGAAAGGGGAACTGTCTAGAGTCTTTTTATCCCCAGCATGCAGGAGGTAGAACTCAGGGGGTATTGTAGGGCTAACCCATGTCCTCATCCAACAAAAATGGGTGGTGAAATAGGAAGCCTCCTTCCCTGCAACTGTCCAATTAGTCCAAAACCCTCAGAGTCCTCCAGCTTGGTTTTTCCAGCCCCTCCGCCAGCCCTGCTGTAGTCTCTGATTATGTCCTTGTCTCCCAATAGCGCTCCATTTTCTCCCCAGAACCCTTCCACTTTTGAAGATCTGGTTGTGGATAATGGCAGCTCTGATAGCCAGCCTCCTGCACGCCGGCAACTATTACATTAAAATTTTGCTTGCATTATGCTGCATGAGGCATTGACTGAACAACATTTTAATTGGGGTCCAGAGAGAAGTTATCAGGCCTACTGGTGATGTGTCCAGAAAGTGGGGTGGGAGGAAGGGAACCGACCTCAAAAACTGATGTGTGGTGTATGGCAGGTTTTGAGGGGAAGGTGAAAGCTGAAGCCCTGTTGAATATTGCCAGGGAAGGGAAGCTGCTCTCAGGAAGATTACAGGATGAAACTCCAAAAAGTTTTCGTGGACTGTTCTCAGTGGTAGAGGATGACAGAACAAGGAGTAATGGTCTCTAGTTGGAGTGGGGAAAGTTTAGGTTGGATATTATGAAAAACATTTTCACTAGGAGGGTGGTAAAGCACTGGAATGGGTTACCTAGGGAGGTGGTGGAATCTCCTTCCTTAGAGGGTTTTAAGGTCAGGCTTGACAAAGCCCTGGCTGGGATGATTTAGTTGGGGATTGGTCCTGCGTTGACCCGGGGGTTGTACTAGATGGCCTCCTAAGGTCCCTTCCAACCCTGATATTTTATGATTCTGTGATTCCTTGTTAGTTATCTGAACTAATGCCCTTTGAAGTCCATCTGAAGAGTATAAATCTCCAAATGAGCCATCAGGACTTGAGTATTTACTAACACCTGACAAGAGATCTTGAAGTGTCAAGTTCTTGTAATCCACACAAGCCAAACACAGATGGTATACTCACTTCTAGCAGTGTTCCATGTAAAGAGAGCATATGAAGTAATGAGTAACTGTGTGCACAAGTGCTATTTTGTGTGCTCGATACTTGATTAGTTAGTACAGATGCATGGGTCATACAATTATTTGCTTTTGCTACATCCACAAAATTTGGGGGAGCAACTTCATCACCAGCCTTTGAAAGTATCTCAGTAATTCAAGGATCCCTGCTATCTGGGACTCATTGCCACCCATCCCTTGGAGAAATAGTTCCAAGCATACTGTTGACCCTGATGGCAGAACTGAACCAGAACAGTAATGTAACTGAATTAGCGCTATAAATGGCCTTTTGGGAAGGTGTCATGGCCTCGTAGTTAGAGCCTGAGACTTGAGTTCTTTTCCTGATATTGCTGTTGTATGACCTTGAGTCAAAAACATAACTTATCTGGGCCTCAATAAAATGGGGATAATAATTCTTGCCTTTACCTTCTGTAAAGTCCTTTGAGATCTTTGGATGTATTCATGAAAAGAATTGGGTTAATCTGACAGGTGCTGAGCACAATGAAGTCAATAGGAGTTACAGGTATTCAATTCCAATAAGAATTTTGCCTAATGTTGTTGTTTGTTATCATAAGGGGAACGTCAGACAGGTTGCAACATGTGATATAGATTGCAGGGCTGCTAGGTGTCTCACGAGCCTGAGACCAGACCCACTTTCTAGGTGGCAGGTTTCTTTCTTTAACTTTTACTCCTTGGTTTTGATGGAAGTTTATCACTAAAATTAAAGAAATATTCCCCAGCAGATGGAGAAAATAGTCATTTAGTATTTTTTTAAAAGCTAATCTTCCCCGTTAGTGTAACATGCTGTCATTTTTCTTTATCTTAATTATTTATTACTTCAAACAATCTGGACTGGCACTTTTAACATCACAGCTAATATGGAAATCTACACAGGCATTTTCTTTCTTTCTTTCTTTCTTTCTTTCTTTCTTTCTTTCTTTCTTTCTTTCTTTCTTTCTTTCTTTCTTTCTTTCTTTCTTTCTTTCTTTCTTTCTTTCTTTCTTTCTTTCTTTCTTTCTTTCTTTCTTTCTTTCTTTCTTTCTTTCTTTCTTTCTTTCTTTCTTTCTTTCTTTCTTAGTGTAGGGCAGAAAGACAACTTGAATTCAAGGGTCTGTTTGATAGCATGCCACAACTCAAGTTAAGCAGGTGGCAGGGTGAAATATAAAAGGCATGCTAAACAAAGAACTTTTATTTCCTGGTTTGTGCCTGCAGGGGGGGGGAATTATGAAAGCAAAGCAGAAACTTGATAGGCAAAGAGCAGCCACAATTTTTAAATGAAGTGTTTTGTGTTTATTAAAAGCTATGCAAATGAATTACAATTTACAAATAAAAGCAGGCCTTTGCGAGCAATGAACTGTTTACAAAAATTAATAATTCATAAAATACTACAATATACTGAATAAGAGCCTGGTACTTATAATGGCCTGGTGTGCACTGTATTTGACCAAACTCATCAAGTGGCTAATCTTGGTGAGACTGCAAGCTTTTTTCTCAAAAAAGTGTGAAATTATATACAAATAATTTAATCTTCTGAGTGATAAAATATATTTTTCAGTTGCCCATTGTGTTTGCAATTGTATTGAAAATGTGGGGGAACTTTGGGGACGATTCACCTGCTTAAGCTCTTAGTGCCAAAATCAGAAACCTTAGTTTTATATTCTTTCATAATAACCTAATACACAAATCCATAACTGCACAGTGATCTCCAGTGTTGGAGCCACACCATATAAGCAATAAGTACCCCTTGCATTTCTGAAATTAATAAAGTTACTTTGAGCCTCAAATGTCACTTATTTGCTTTCCTGTTTTCATAGGTGATTTCACTAAGCAGAAGCACTTGCTAATCCTACGTTCACATAGATAGAAGGTCAAAGTTGGTCAGTGAGCCAAGAAATACCATATCAGGGTTTCTTTCCTCTCCAATTGAAAGAAGTATAAATTGTGGAATTAGTGTATTGATTGAAGGCTACAACTTCAAGCAATCAGTTTTTCTGGCTTGACAAGATTATTTTATCCTACTTTTCTTTTATTATTATGTGTTGTATTTGAGTCATCCTTCAGGCAGATGAAGTGACAGCTTGATTTAACTCAATAAAATCCACCAGTTAGGAAACCTACTGAGCCGAACAAAAGATGAAAACGACTGCAAGGGGAAGGTGCACAGTTAGTGTAAGCAAGCATAGCACTCTGAAAGAAGAAAATATTAACTGAAATTATGCTCTAATCAATGCATTTCTATGGAAACTTGGGAGAAATTTGTAAGACCTTCTTGCTGGGCCAGTAAGCAGATAATGCCATCTTTCTTTATTTAAAAAAACCTCACCTCTGCCCCCCAATCTTTAAAAGGAGCAAATGTGTAGTGAAAACAACAGTTTCATAATGACTGTGCTTTAGTCTAATGGCAGCAAGTCAGATAGTATTATTTCCTTGGCATGCTTGGAAAGAAAATGCTAAACCATAGATTTCTGATAATTTGGTAATTAAAACAATCATTTGTATATCATGCCTTTTGTTATTGACCCTTTACTTTCCTATAGCTTAACAAACTGGCAGTCTTTGTCTCTAACAGGTACAGGATGCTTCTACATGGGAGTACTATTTCTGGGTCCACTCCTGTGTGTGTGCAATATGGGGAAGGAGGAGAAATTGGGCTTAGGGAATTCTTCCTTCTCGCTCTCCTCCCTTCCAGTTTGCACGCCAACTAAGTACCTGCTGCTTGAGTGTCATTAGCCCAAAGCAGAGTGTGTTGGCACCACCACAGAGACTAGATCCTCCAGTAGGGGCATGTGTGTTGGGATGGGGAGGGGAGGGACATGGGCCCAGCCTCTGCTGCACAGGGATGATTGAGCCCAGTGGAGGAGGAGCACTTTTATCCTTACAGAGTGTTTGTGCCTGTGTGTGATCTCTGCAGTGTGTCTCTGGGGACTGTTTGCCCCTCTGCATGTTTGCTTAACAGTGTGTGGCTGTAAAAGTTATGGTTTTACTCTTACTGTTTGAATGACTTCCTTGGGGTAATTTGGGGTCATTTCAGAACTTATCTGTGAGTTTATCCCAATACACACACACACAGAGGTTGCCTGTCTTTTTGATCATGGGACTATGAGTGATGGCCCCCTCCACTGGGCCATAAATTGGGAAGGCTCCTTCTTTGTGTCACATCCATGTACACTTGTGCAGAGCCAGCGCCAGAGTGCGTATATAAGGACTCACTTTACCTGTCACTGAAATTCAGCAACCGTTAGGAAGAAATGCAGAAGCTGTTTAAAGGCTCATGCTGCCAGGTGCTGAACATTCCAGTCATGATCCAATGAAGTGTTTCAAACAGGTGGTTAACTTTTAAGCATGTGAGTAATCTTCTTGACCTCATATCCATCAGAGCCCAAAGAAATACTTTATAATACCTTAGGACAGGACGTGAAGAAGAATACCATATCTAATTGAAACCTCAAGGGAATTTTAGGTAGGCAGAATGTAACTATCTGTATTTGAATTTTGCCAGGATACCAGGGTGAACAGCCCCAACTTACAATAAGTGTTACTGGGTCTTTCATGACCACAAGTGATCAGGAGGAACGGCTGCTTTAAAATATATAATTGTGTTACACATTATCTGATCTATCTAAATCAACTTCTAATGAGCATCTCCTAATCTTGAAATATATCCTTGTAGCTAAGAAATTAGAGCTAGACAGATGTATAATATAATGTAAATTTTCTATCTTTCCATGAATGACTTAAAAAATCATTTTTCTTAACTCTTTGTGAGTTGGGCTTAGTGACAAAATAATGCAGTAAAGGACTAGATAAAGTTATACCCTCTAAATACCTTGCTGGATCAGAATCTTAATTTTCAAATAACTTGTTGAATTGAGAGCTAAATAAATAATGCAATAAATACATAATTTATGTGCACGGGAAACAAACAAGTACTAAAAAGTGGTACTGAATGACACACATCATGATTTAATAGGAGTAATAGAAATTTACTTTGGTGATTCTCACAACTGGAATCTCATTGGTTATCTGTGTGTGGGTGTGTATCTCTGGACAACCTTGTGAGTGAATTGTGGTATATTTGAGCTGGTGCATGCTGCTGAATTCCAATGACATTGCACTGTCTACCCTTTATTGTTGGATATTGCAGTGGGCATGATTAGGAAAAATGTATTGAAGTAAAACAAAAAGTCAGAAAATCTTGTTTAGAAAGACTTATTAAGATAAGACAGTTTGAGACAGATGAGTTTATAATTTTTATCCCATTTGAAACTGTTACATCATGCTTCCAGTGAAGGCCACTAAATAGCTTCCTAATATTGAACTAACAGGATTATTCACTTGGTATTTTTCTCCCTTACTGTGTTGACACCTGTTATCATCCTGTTATCGGCAGGGTAATGTGATTGCTTTCCAGTGGGGTAGTGAGAATAGTTACTTCCAGTTGCCTTTATTTCGTTTAGAAATAATGTCTCTGATAACTGTGGCCTGACCACTTCTGTGATTGACATCAGATGGTAGCAGGTAAGATAATGTGTGTTGCAAATGTAGCATTTTATGCTTCTTTCCACTAGCTATTAGCAAAGTGCACATGACCTAATAAATCATAATTGTGGTACACATCACATTCTGCAAGCTTTTCCAGATTGCTGGTAGATTCCTTAGCAATTGGACCTTGATTTCCTTTGGGATCATGTTACTGTTTGTCACAATTATAGAGATATAAAATTTGGCACTTAACTCATCCTGGTTAGAGGTTTTAGAAAGCAGAAATAAGCTTGCAAACTAAATTCTAACCATTAGCAGAATATCAGTGTCTCACTCCTACCGGGCTAGGGGGACAATGAAATTCTGCCACAAGTTAGACTCAAAAGAACAATGAGGTTTTTTGCTAAAGAACAATAAATAGGAGGGCAAAGTTTGCTGTTGTTTAGTGGCATCAGTGGAGTTAAGCTAGGAATGCTTTTCGCCTTGGGTATATAGTTGTCCAAAGGACCCTAAGAAAAACATCTCACAACTAGTAACTTTAAGGCATTAAAGCTACAACTTTAATAAATAACATTAAACACTGCTGTAAGTAATAACTTGTGGGAAGTATGGTCTTTAAAACAAATGAAGGCTATAGCTAAGTGCCCTAATCTTAAGCTACCTTTGTTAGACTGACACCAGGGTCTGGGACAACTAATTTAAACCATTCACTCCTCCCACACCTAGATGATTGGCTTGGAGTCCGTCAAAATCTTTACCACCACAAAAGGATTAGAGCAGCCTCTGAGCCAGTCTCTGCCAATGGACATCACTTCCCTGTGGCAATGACTGACCTCAAGCCCCTCAGTTAATTCTGGAGTTAATGACCCACTCCCCCTAATCCTGGCCCCAAACAGGCCTCAACATTTCCCCCATGTAAAGGCTACTAATTAAGTTGGTAGCAAACTTGGCAGAGCACAGGTTTTAGTTCATTTACTCAAACACATAGGTGGATGAGAGGGAAAAAATTGTTACAGCTGCAATGCTAATGTAAAACAACTTTACATTTTCATGGTGGGAGGTGGCAGCTCAGTTGTCTCAGCCAATCAGAGAACTGCTTGGGATCGCATGGTCTAACGCACCTGAGTTGGGAGACAGCCTCCATCCTTTCAGCACAAGCAACCTGACCAGCCATTGCTGCGCTCTGTATATTTGAGGTGGGAGTGCTGTAGGTAGGCCAACTTCTCTCTGTTACTCCTGTGCCACACCACTGACTTCAATTTGTATAAAATAAGGTAGAATTTGACTAATACCCCTGGCAAGTCCAGAAGCCCCTTCCAAGGCATATTTTCCCCTCTGTCTTCCGAAGCTTAGTACACACACACTGATGACTACTTTTTTTGGGGTGAGAAACACCAAACTGAAATTGTCATGGATAATTAATTTCATCATCTGCCGAGAAGTTATTTTTCAGAACATATGCCATTTGTAAACAGTTTCTAATTCTCTTACTGCTATTTAGTAGAATAGTCTGCTCCTGGATGCTTAGGTTAAAAATTTTGATGTGTTAAACATAATTAACTGCTTACATTTGGTAGAATTATTAATGTTGTGTCTTATATAGTATATATAAATGGTTAGTCCCATGCCAGTAGAAAGATATTACTCCCTCCCTGGCCCTAATAATAATACTTTGAAATCGACTGTAAAACATTCATGTAGTACCTGTTACTTTGATGCAAACGATTTTTGGATTTATGGTTTTCTTGCATGTTTGATTTATGTTTCAGTCTTTAAGGTGATGTAAAATCATGAAAAGGACATTTCTCAGTTAAGAGTCCATAGGAAAGACCAGATGGATGTGTGACCATTTTGAAATTATAGCTTGTAATATTAGGGAGGGTTATGGCCATACATTAACATCTGTGTATAATTTCCCCCCACGCAACACTTCTTTACCATTTAAAGTTGTTTTCATTTTTTGTAGGAAGTGCATATACCATCATGATCTCTTTAAACCACAGTTTGGTAAATGATTTGTTTAAATTTAAGGAAAAGAGGTTGTTAATAAGTATAGTTTTCTATTACTTCCTCAACTGTCATTTACTTTGACTAAATTTATTTAAACCACCTTAACCTTTCTGAGAAAGGCCAGGAGATGTTTAGAAGAATAATATGTGTCTGACATTCTGGTTTACCAAAAGGACGCCATCATCATTCTGTAGTGCCTCTGTTAAAAATAAGCAAAGCAAAGGAAGATAAAAATCTTTTTCTTTATTTTCTGCTTAATTTCGAAAGAGCAGATGGAGATTTGACCAATAGTGGCATTAAAAAGTGACTTGCAGAAGTAAGCACCAAATCCATTGACTAGTCACTTCACCAAGGTACGCTGAGTGTCCTTGGTGTACAAGTAAAGAGGGACATCCAGCACATTAGTAACTAAGAACATACTTGTTGGGATTATTTTTGTCCTATGATGTTCATCCTTGCCAGGACCCCCATACTGATGGGATACTCTCAGATACGCTATAACACAAAGTCACAGCTACTCTGGGATCCTGCTGGAGCTTGGAACTGGGCATATTGAGGATTATTTAAAACACACAATGGTTTTTGTATTTTTCAATTTTTTCATTACTGTTCTTTTATTATTGTATGATGTCAATAATTTTATTATTGATGCATGACCCAGAGCCCTGGCAAATAGAATATATATGATTACAAATGCCTAAAGTGGATTGATAACTGGAACTAATGAAGAGAACACTTTGGAATTCAGCTTGTAAGGTCTTTCTGCAACAAGACTGACTAATAGTTTGCTTAATGTCTTCAATTAGGCTAGAGATTTTTTTTGTCTGCTTTAAGATGGGAATGCAACTATTGTTCTACCAACTTAATAAATACTTTGAACTAGAGTAGCCTGTGCTCAGAACCTTTTCTCTTAATGGATATTCCCAGTTTTCAGGAACTTACAGTCATAAATCCTTGTTCTCTCACTGCTGGAATTGTGCAGCTTCTCTTTTACTCCCTCTGTTGTTCTGGAACAATCCCCCTAGCCCAGCTGTGAATCAACAGAGAGCAGCAAGCACAAAAGTGAAAACCCACATGCTGTGCAGTTATTCAGTCATAAGAGTTAAAGAAAAAAATATTTCAGGTAAATTCAATTAAATTTCCACTATTTTTCTTGTGTTTGGACAGATTTTGGATTCATATCTCATAATAAAAGGAGGGAAAGGTGGTTAAGGAAAAGGAAGGACATTGTTATGAGTTTTTCTATGGGGATTCCAATGAGTTTATTATCCATCACACTTATAACCAACATAATTGGCAATTTGGATAGCCTGAAGGTGCTCTTCCAAGTGAAAATGCTGCTTTTCTGTAAAAATCCACATGCCATTCCACATATCTTATCTAGATTAGAAGAACATATGTAAGAAAAAAAATAAACACATAGTTATTAGGGACTGCTTCAATTTGTCTTTGGCTCTGAGTTAGACAAGTGTTTGGTGTGCGGTTACAAAAGAAAACTAACACCTTTTAAACGCTTATTATTGCAGATAGTATTGTTTATAGTGGTCCCACGATATGAGAGAGACAAGGTAAAAAGTTTGAAAGCTTCTCCACCAACAGAAGCTTGTCCAGTAAAAGATATTACCTCACCTGCCTTGTTTCCATTATTACGGATAGCAGGACAGTTTACCTAATAACGTTGCAAGCAGTCATATATATCTGAATATCCTACAAGAAGATCTGGATGACCTTGAAAACTGGAGTAATAGAAATGGGATGAAATTTAATAGCGCAAAGTGCAGGGTCACGCACTTAGGGACTAACAAGAATTTTTGCTATAAGCTGTGGTCTTATCATTTGGAAGTGACAAAGGAGGAGAAAGACTTGGTTGTGTTGCCTGATCACAGGAGAACTGTGAGCTGCCAATGTGATGTGGCTGTGAAAAATGCTAATACAATCTTGGGATATATCAGGCAAGGTATTTGCAGTAGAGGTAGAGAAGTAACTGCATGGGTCACTTGCAGGTGCAAACTAGTGTAAATTGTGGATACTCTGTAACTTGAAGTCTTTAAATCGTGATCTGAGGACTTCAGTAACTCAGCCAGAGGTTATGGATCTATTACTGGAATGGGTGGGTGAGGTTCTGTGACCTGCACTAGGCAGGAGGTCAGACTAGATGATCATGATGGTCCCTTCTGGCCTTAAAGTCTATCAGACTAGAGGCACTGAAAGCAAAGTCAGATAATAAATGTATCAGAATAGTGGAGTATATTCCTTCCTGCTAAGTGGACTACGTCAAAGGTCTTCAAACTTTTTTCATAATGTGGAACATACTTTAATACTGAGATTGTCCTTTGGACCACCAGCCTCCCCATTCATAAGTGAGCAGACCATTTCTTCTGAATAATTATATGATATTCCTACAGTATTTGCTAACATGGAAAAATTCTTATATTTTTAATGGAGTTTAGCAGGTGGAAACAGGAAGGAAAGGTCACTGTGTGGCTAGCTAGATCTTCTTAGAGCACCAGTAAGTGCTCTACAGATCACAAATTAGACACTTCTGGGTTAAAATCCCACATGCATGATCCTGCCTCCTGTCTGTTCCCAAATTTAAGCACCAGCATGTTAGTTATGTATTTTAAAGGAGCTAAACCTATATGCAGTGAAAAAGATAAAATCAGTATGTTGAAAAAAAGATTACACAAATAGCACCTATATTCTCTCTCACAGTTTGTGTTTGCATGATAAAATGTATCATCTCCAGGTCCAGTCCTGCAAACCTAGGGCTTACTACTACGAGCAATCCCATTAAAATCAATAGGGCTACATACTAAGTAGACTTTAAGCATGATAGTAAGTGTCTTCAGCATGGGGCCCTCTGATTGCATAATTGATAAAGGCTTGTTGAAGGTACTACTTATTTTCATTTTTGAGATGCGTTTCAGTACTCTTCTGTAGCTGGATACCATCCTGAGAATAATAGGGAGAATACTGACTTTTCCTTGAATCGATGTTTTGTTGTTATTGCCTTTGTATGGGGAGCGTTTTATACACTGTTGTTCCAGAGGCTCAGCTTTGCACATAACATTTTGATTGTACTGTATTTCTTGGGCAAGAGGTTTTATTTTTCATTTCTTTTATAACATTCAAAAGTCACAGTGATGTCAAAGGCACATATCCTATCCCATTTATTCAAACATTCACATTATTATTATTTTATTTGTACAGTAGAACTGCTGTAGTGAAGTCCTTGATATGGTGAACAGTTTGTGAGGTTCTGCTTTTTCCACTGTGTACCTCAGTGAAATAATAATCCTGTTCTACTGTGAAATCACTGGCCAGAAGGCATTATTTTAATGTACACATCATTTCATACTAAACTAAGATTTCCTCGTGTTCCGCCCTCACTAATAAATGCAAAAGATCATATAATTCATAATTGCATGACAAAAATGAGGTAGAATAGCATGTGTCTGTTCTCTGTGCAGTGCAATCTGTCTCCCTGATATAGTGATATTTTCATTTACTGTAAAAAGGCTTTGCTGTCTTAGAATATATAAATGACTAGCTAGCAGGTGTTTGAATTTGGGCAGAGAAAATGAGTGGGACTCTCAGATGTTTTGTGGAAATGAGATTGGATGTCTATGACACGTGACACAGCTCTCTCTCTCTCTCTCTCTCTCTCTCTTTTCAAGCATTACTATTTCATTATTGTTAATGTAGGGAGAGATCTTAAAAACACAAATAGGAATTTGGAGCCCACTCCCTTGGTACCTAACCTGAGTTTTGTTTCTTCGAAAATGTACATTACTGTAGCAACTTGAGGTGCTGCATATTTATACAGTGTCTCTTTGTCCTAGGTGCTGTACAAATATACTGCTAGGCCAGAGAGTTTACAATCTAAATTGAGCAACATAAAACGTGGTGGACAGGAACACAGCTGCATGCACATTTTTAATATACATTTGATCATATGCATGTACTGTATTTATGTACCCCCCCCCCCATATTATGGCCATGAGTAAAAGTTCATTTTCATTATGGGAGATATTACAGGTTTCAGAGATGTTCCCAATACTTATAATTGGAGAATACTGATAGAATCAATATTAACTTTTTAAGTATGCCCGCTGTATGTGTCTCTGTGTCTTTCTCTCTGTGCACATATGCACATAGACAATGTTTTGTAATTCTATAAATAAATATTTCATTTCCCAACTCCCCTTAGCCTAGCCATCAAGCATCGACTGATTTTTTGTAGGCCCTATGACAGAAGCAGGTCTTGAGAAGGGATTTGAAGGAGATAATGGTAGTTTTAGGCATAAGCCTAAACCCAAGACCTAAGGCCTTGTCTATATGGGCGGTTTCCTGCACATTGAGTTGTAGCTCCCTGGCTGGTGGACAGTGTATGTGCTGCAGTGATAGCATACACAGCTTAGTGAGGGTGTTCTATGCATGGAAGAAAGCGGCATGGAAGAAAATGTGGAGATGTTTGTGGGTGGGAGGAATGGATAAGTAGAGGGTCAGGATTGATGTCGTTTGTGAAGCAGAGAAGGAAAGGATTATGTCATAAGGGGCAAGAGTGGATAAATAGGGTGGGAATGGATTGTGAAGAACCTTGGAGGTTGACAAGAAGAAAGAGTTTGGTACAGTGGATGAGAGGAAGCCAGTGAGGTGACGAGGTCAGAGTGATTGGCAAGGAAGATGATTTTAGGAGTTGTGTTTTGTAAAGATAAGTGGTGATGCAAGTGTCTGGGAGGTCAGAGAACAAAAGTAGGTTACATTAATCAAGGTGAAAAGGTGATGAGGGTGTAGATAAGAGTTTTATCATGTGTAAACGGAAAGAAAAAGTCAGGTATTAGAAATGTTTGGGAGGCAAAATGGCAAGATTTGGAGGCAGCCTGGATATGAGAGAGGGAGGAACTGAAGGCGACTTCCATATCACAACCTGATTGACAAGAAGCATTGCGGCATTGTTGACAGTGGCAGAGAAATTATTCATGGCACCAGGTGACATGACACATCCTTATCCTTCACTCATAATTTTTACTTCATTCTTTCGGCAAAATCTTGAAAGGGAGCGGAGGTGGATGTTCTTGCTGTGGACACAGCAAGGATACTGGCAGAATGTAACAGTTTATTGTTGCTTTATGGGTAACATACAATTGTCACTTTTTTATGGTGTAGTACAGTGTGAACTTCAGTGAAGTCCTGGCTTCCTGGTTCACTGACAAAATCTGCTTGTCTGGAACAAAATATCCAAACTTAGAAACAGACTAAAAAGAGGGTGACTATTCACAGAAACTCCTGTGGGTTCTGCTTCTGCATTCTTGTGAGTAGTTGAATCTAGGAGGCTTTGACGACCAGAGTGAATTCGGAACACCCCCAAACTCCATTATGTGCCAGGGCCACAGCTCACCTGGGAATTCCATCGCATGGCCCAGCACACATGCAGTTGGGCCTCCAAGTAACGTTTCAAGCAAGGAGCATGGCAATACAAGGGAAGGCTGAATTATGGTTGGACGGCCCAGGTACCAATTCCGGAGTCACTGGAGTTACACAGGCTTCCTTGCAGGCTACTAGCTGGCTAAAGTCAATGAGTTACAAGACTGTTGTCTGAGGAACTGTGGCCTTTGGAAGGGACTATGGTGTTCTGTTTTTAGCTTTGCCAGTGACTCAATATCTGTGCCATTTCACCTTTCTCTTCATGCACTCTCAGAGACAATAAGCCTTCCACACTCATAGGAGTGCTGTATTACTAAATAGTACTTGCAAAGTATTTTGTAATATTCAAAAGAAAATGTACATAGATGTGACAAAATAATTTTGGAATTGTCACATATTTTATAGTTCCTAGGTAAAAAAGACTATTTAGAGAGATGTGTATGTGCATTTATGTGCGTGGGAGAAGGTCCTATATGGTGCGTGTACATTATGAGTCACGTTACTTCCCTTGCTGCTAGCATGTATCCAGCCAAAGGACAAAGAACAACATGTCTTAGAGCTATTGTAACACCCGGATGAGCCCCCACTTGTAGCGCTGACAGACCCCAGTTGTCAAATGTGGCTTTTAGCTCATGTCGTAGAGGCTCATGCATTTAGCTTCAGAGGTTCTAGGTTCATCCCACTCACCAACGACTGGGATCTGTTGGCGTTACACTATGTGATACCACAAAGGGCCCGAATTCCTAGTTAATTTTCCTATGTGCTGGTTGCAGTTATTTGTTAGTAATTCAATTATGCTTCTATTCAGAATAAGGGTACAGATGCTTAGCAACTCAAGTCAGTTCCTGCAAATGCCTCTCATAATCAGTCTGTCCTCTCTTCTAAGTATTCACTTCTTGGTGTTAGATGCCTCTATCCACAAATTGTATGATGGGAGGAAGATCTTGTAGTTAGGGCATTGGATTGGCACTTGAGAGATTTGCCACAAACTGTTTGTGTGACCTTGAGCAAGTCACTTATCTCTGTCTCCATTCTCCGTCCATTGAATGGTGATTAATACTTCCTTGAGCCTACCCTTTGACTGTCTATTTCAATTGTAAGTTGCTCAAGTCAGAGATTGTCTCTTATAACGTCCGTGGAGAATGTCCAGGCACAATGTGGTTCTGGTCTCTGAGGAGGCCTCTACACACTACAAATAATTAGTAATAACAATAGTTCCTGGCTCTAGACTCAATGTACACTTCCCTCACTAAGCAAACTACAAGAGTAAAATGTAAAGGAGAAGATTTGAAGACCAAAATCCTGAACCATGAACTTGATATAGGTATAGTAATAGAGAAGGTGAATAGGGATGAAACTAATAAGGTTCTGTAGTAATTTACAGTTTTCTAAAAATTACTCTAAGAAATTATAGAACTTAAAAGAAAATGATAAGCTTTTGAAAGGTTTCAAGCCATCCTGTAGAATTCTGTAGAATTTTCTATTGAATTCTGGAGCCTATGGAAAGATTATCATTATCTATTAAATACTATAGAATTTTTTCCAGAAGGGTAATCGGACAGTCAGTTGGTATCACTGTTATTGTGGCAGGACTCCTAGCAGTATCAGAGTTTTTAAATGCAAGGAAGAAATTGCAGAAGAGACAACACAACAGAGAACACACTTACTAAACTGGGGTAGAAAGAGATCTCTAGTTCATTTACGGTTGACCAGAAATACAAAGACAGCGTTTATTTTTAAAGCCTAATGCTTGAATCAGTTCTTCTAGTGTTTTAACACAGAGCAACACTATAGTGAGCTGAATCTAGTTCAACCAAAACAGTCTCGCATCCAACTTTGGAAGGAGGGTGGGAGTGCAAGAGTGAGAGTTAGAGGTTCAAGCACTGAGACAGTGGTAGAGAATTAGTAGGCTGTGTGCAGTGTCTGTGGGATTACTACATACTGTCAAATGAAAGTCAAAAACTTGTGTGCCTGATATACAGAGCCAGCTGTGTGTGTATTGTGACAAATAGTGCAACTCCATGCAGTATCTTTGGGGACCATTTTATTAAATGTATGAGTGGCTTATGCCTGATTGTGACCTACACCATAAGGGAGAGTTACCACAGCTGCTATAGGAACTAAGGCAGTAGGGGGTGATTACCCCAGAGATTGTAAACAACTCCAGAGAAGTTCCGCCCCTTGGGGTGATTTGCATAGACTGGTTCAGGCTTGGTTTTTCAGAGACTAGGACATAAAGGGCTTCTGGACTAAAAGGATGAGCTTGAGCAGACTTTCATTTTGATTCAGCAAATGGACATGACTCTTTGTCCAAGGGGAGGCTCCAACCTTTCTGAAGGGTTGGAAGGTGCATTGGCATATCTGACTCCCCAGGTGGAAGATGGGTGATTTCTGGTATGTTTTGTGTGGGGTTTAAAGCGGTTCGTTGTTTTTATATGTTTTCTCTGTAATGCTTTTGCCCTATGAATAAATGTGCTTGTGTGGAAGAGCAGTGAGAGTACTGGTAAAAACACCATCATTTTCCTTGGAGAGAAAGCACAGCTCAGGTGCTGGCCTTTAGGAAGACTGGCTTGCTAGGGGTATCACAATGTAAGACAGGGAGCTATGTGACCTTAAAACTGCCAAGGATCTCTGTGCAGAGACAGGTGATAACTGGAGACCTGCCTGAGCATTCCTGGAGTGGATCACGGAGGGCATGTACAGGGGCAGTCGACCTGAAACTGTGACATGTATCATCTCTCTGATCTATCTGCAGAATTGTGTCATTTGCTTTGCATTGAATGGAGAGAGATCACAGCACAGTTAATAAGCATTCTTTTTACTGATCTTTTTCTTCTGCACATTTCTCTTTCATTCTTTTTTGTTCAATGGCATTTGTTCTGAGTGGTTATTAGGGATCAGTGATCTAATGGGCTGCATTATTCCCATGACCTGCCGGGCAGCTTACAGGAAACCAGAGTCTTTGGGTTCCAGGGGGAGTATGGTTGCAAAGCTGAAATTTAAAGGAATTGACACCACCAGGAGTGGAACCTGTGGCTTAATTTTACTCAACACGGGAAACCTCACCCGGCCTGGACATGGAAAGGATTGACAGATTGATAGCTCTTTTTCAATTCTGTGGGTGGTGATGCATGGCCGTTCTTAGTGGGTGGAGCGATTTTTCTGGTTAATTCCGATAACGAACAAGACTCTGGCATGCTAACTAATTATGCGACCCCCAAGCGGTCGGCGTCCAACTTCTTAGAGGGACAAGTGGCGTTCAGCTACCCGAGATTGAGCAATAACAGGTCTGTGATGCCCTTAGATGTCCGGGGCTGCAAGTGCGCTACACTGACTGGCTCAGCATGTGATGGGGATCGGTGATTGCAGTTATTCCCCATGAACGAGGAATTCCCAGTAAGCGTGGGTCATAAGCTCGTGTTGATTAAGTCCCTGCCCTTTGTACACACTGCCCGTCGCTACTACAGATTGGATGGTTTAGTGATTGGCCCTGCTGGGGTTGGTCATGGCCCTGGTGGAGTGCCGAGAAGATGCTCGAACTTGACTATCTAGAGGAAGTAAAAGTCGTAACAAGGTTTCTGTAGGTGAACCTGTGGAAGGATCGTAAACAGGATTGTGCTTGGCTGGCTCGGGGTCCCCTGATGGTGGCACAGCTGATGACCGAGGCCTCGGATGCCTCCCCGCGTGCAGGATGGGACCCTGGCGGCAGGGTCCTGGGTGCGGGGAGAGCCGGGCGCCCCCTCTGCACTCGCTCTGTCCCCGTTCCCAGGTGGCTGGGAGGGGCCGGGATTGAGGTCGGCGGAGGGGGTCTCCTCCATCCACTGTCGGACCACTGTCACGCCTTCCCCTCCGTGCGTGTACCTGAGCCACCCCCTCAGAGATGCTGCCCACCTGTGCGGTCTTTCCCGGTCTCTGGGACCGTCCTCCACGCCGCTTCGGCGACCGACCCTGGAAAGGGAGCTCGACGTGGGTGTGCGGCTGGGATGGTGCGCGTGGGGCGGAAGCAAAAACGGCAGTGGCCCCAGTCCCGTCTGCCTCCCAGGCACACCGTAAATGGAAGGAAACCCCGGATCCCTGGGAGCGAGCGAGGCCGTGGCAGTGGTTTCCCAGTGTGCCTTCTGGGACGATGCCCCTCCCAAGGTAATGCGGAGCCAGCTGGCAGGTGCCGGGCACCACTTTGTGTGCCATCCATCGCTTGCCTACCCTGTAGGCTGAAAGTGGTGGCGGCGGGGGGGGGGGAAGATGCCCCAGAGGGATTGGAACTGTTTCCCTCACCCAGGAGCCAGGTACCCAGTGCTCTCCACAAGCCTCGTGGCCTGGGGAAGATGGTGGTTCAAAGACTTGTACGGCCTGAGGTGGCCCGTGGACGCCCATGAGAGGGCCCTGGGGAGGGCGGAGGGGGACCGCCCAGGAGGGAAGGACATCTGAGGACGCCCATGACCCCCTCGATACACCCGTGCCACCCATCCCAGTCACCCCAATCCACGGGAAGCCCAGGACGGAGAGGGGCTATTCTGCCTCCCTCTCTGCGTTGGGGCCAAAAGGCCAGGGCCCGTCTTGCCTCTCCCCCCAGACTCCCACCCCATGGTCTGCGAGGGGAGAACGGAAAGGGCTGGGGCTGGGGAGTCGGACTGCACATGGCTGTGGCCGCCTGGCCCCTCTGAGCCAAGCGAAAAAATTTTTTGGAGGGGGGAGGGATAGCTCAGTGGTTTGAGCATTGGCCTGCTAAACCCAGGGTTGTGAGTTCAATCCTTGAGGGGGTCATTTAGGGATCTTGGGCAAAAATTGGGGATTGTTCCTGCTTTGAGCAGGGGGTTGGACTAGATGACCTCCTGAGGTCCCTTCCAACCCTGATATTCAATGATTCTATGATCTGGTTCAGATAAAAAAAAGAATTTGCCCAAACCTTTGCCCAAAACTTGAGAAGGGAATAATTTACAGATTTTATTATAAACTCACTTCTTGTGGTCATTGTGGAGGAGAGATTTGAATCAGACGGTAGGTTGTCTTTCTAGGGGCATCTTAATGCATGCTTACCCTGATCTACTGTGTCTCTAACCACAGGGACTTTGAGAGGTCAACTCCCCACCCTGATTCTTTGTGTTTCTTTGGAAGCAGCTAATTTCCCACTTCTCTGTTCATGACCTTTCTCTGAAAAACAAAACAAAAAACTCCACTAACCTTGTCCATATCCCTGCCGCCAAGAATAAGAACATAAGAACAGCTATATTGGGTCAGATCAATGGGCCATCTAGCCCAGTATCCTGTCTTCTGCCAGTGGCTGCTGCCAGATGCTTCAGAGGGAATGATGGTTCTCATTGCCAGGGAAGGAGTAATTTCACATGTTCAAAGTTTTTTTGTATCTCTTGGGGTCCCATAGTATGGTAGGGCTCTCAGGTGGGATGGTCAGAGAAAAAGAGGGAATGAATGGTGCATAGGCCACCTTGCAGCCATCTGAAGAGAATTACCTAATGTAAGGGTAACTCCACTGTAATACATGTGTGAGACGCATAGGTGCTGGTAAGAGAAGAGACTATTCTTCATTTCTGCACCCAGTCACCTGACATGGCTCAGGGTTACAAAAGGTTACACCTCCAGTGGCTACTGTTACACAAGCTATTTTCCCCTCCATCCAGTGACAGTGTAACAGAGAGGGAGGTCTGGGACCTTTTGGCAGAAAGGAGTTTGTGTCAGGAGGGAGAGAGCTGGGTATAGTGGGTGAGGTATTGGGGAGGAGAGGGTGGTTTGGATCATTTCAGTAAGTTTCAAATATGTATTTCCCGTGTTGATGAGAAAACTGTCAAAGGTCTGCATGGTTATGTGAAGTGTCCCATTAGCTGGGGTCTGCAAACTGAGCTGGAAATATTGTGAGAACAGGCTTTATTGTGAAATGTCACAACTTTCTGTTGTTCGCAGGCAATAGCATGTGAACGACCGCACCACACCTGAAGCGGGGTGGGGTGAGATGGGGGGTGGGGATTGTCTGGGCTTGCCAGAGGAAGGTAGCAGTGCTTTATGGCAGAGGTTGGGGAGGGGACGACAAGAAGGAGGTTGGAACCTGGTGCAAAAAGGTGTGTGGTGTTTAGCTTTGCAGTGCTGACTCACCCCCTAGGAATTTGAGGGTGGAAGGCTTTAAAAGTGTAACCCTGGGCATTGGAACCCTTTCTCCACACAGCAGACAAGGCAGAACCCACCCTCCCTCCTCTTGAGGTGTGAACATCAGGTAAGGTTTAGGACCTGCTGAGGGCATTACTGTAGTTGCTCCTTTGTAGGGGGATTGGAAAGGAATTTTTCTCACCACCATATTGGCTTTGGTGGAGTAGGGTTTTTCACTTTCCCCACAGTGGGTGTCAGGGAGAACTTATTATGTTGAGGAGAAAAGTGGTTAGGCTATTTGTCACAACTTATTTTGTAAGTGTGGGGCGAATGTCCAGGTCAGGTGCTTCATAGGGAAGGCATCCAGTGGCCAGGTAAATGGCCTGGTAATCGACTTGAAAGGAGGTGCTGGTTAATGGAATGGGGTGGGAGATTTGGGGCTCCTCTGATTGGTATGGCAGGGAGCCAAGTCCCCTTTTCTTATAGCCCACCTTAACCCTCCTATGAGGGGGAGAGGTGGATGGTAAGGTCCTAGCCAGTGGTTCCCAACCTTTTCACCGTTGTGGCATGCATCCAATACTACCTGCATGTCCCTGAGGATGTTAAATGGGTTGCAGCTCTGTGCTGATTGGGCCACAGGTTGAGACCTACTGGTCAAAGCCCTGGGCTGGCTGTGGGATAAGGATGGAAAATGACAGGTGCTGGTGGAAGTCCCGGGTAATTATTTGAATGAACATGGGGTTGCTTGCACTGTATACTTTTATCTGCCAGGTAGTCCCAGACATCTAATAATAAAGTTGCCGCCTGTTTAAATCCATATCAGGTGTCTCCTATCCTTGGTTTTGGCCAGACAGTAGCTTTCCTCACTGTAATTCAGCAGTTCTGTGTCTAGCCACATTCCAACAGTGCAGAAAAACCAGCAAAAGTGAGAACCAAGTAAATTCTTTCAAACCTCAGAAGAGATTCAGTTTGAGTTTTGGGGAAAAGTTTGGGTCAATGCTTCATCTGAACCATTCTGCTTCTCTCTAACCTGGATTTATGCATGCTTACTGGCATCAGACTAAACCTCCAGACTCATCACTAACGCTACACTTGGTTCAATCTCTGTATTTAATTTTGAAGAAACTCAGACTGGATTTTTAGCTCCCAGATTAATGTTTGCTGATAATTGGTGACTAGCTGGTTTACGCTGGGGCAAGTTTTGTCCTGTCTTTGTCATCACTGGCGAGTAGATATGTTGAACGTATCTTGAATATGTTTCAACCCTATGTTTGAAAAATGTGTGGATTTAATGAATCTCCATTCATATGACTTAAATTTTCTTTTTCTTTAAAAAATATTGTTTAGTATTCCCCACTGATAAATGATCTGGAAATAGTTCCTTATTTTTCTTCAGAAACATGCAAAAATTCAAGTTCTGAACTGGAAACTTCTTGTTTTGAAGACAACTTTTAGGAATGAGTCTGTTTTCTCTCAAAAATTGGCTCATTTCACGGGGAAAAGTCCATTTTCAAGCAAAAGCTTCATGAAAAATGGCAAACTTTTTGCAGAATGTGTTGCTTTTCATGTTCATAATGAAATGCAATCCCCCTTCCCAAAATTAGAAGTATTCATATCTTTTGTTGTGAATTGTTCATACACTTCTACATCAAAACAGTATTGTTCTGGCATACTGGTAGCAACCTCATGACATGGGAGGATCAATGGACAATGGATTGACAATCAGAATCCCTGAGTTTAAGGTATTTCCATGGATTTATCAGGCTGTGTTCTTAAGTTTCCCTGCATTCATCATAGTAGAAGTGATCTTTCTAGCCATTTCTATGTACATCTTTTTTT
Source organism: Lepidochelys kempii (assembly GCF_965140285.1). Lineage (NCBI taxonomy): Eukaryota > Metazoa > Chordata > Testudines > Cheloniidae > Lepidochelys > Lepidochelys kempii. Next base: position 30,564,577 of record NC_136390.1, on the reverse strand, counting down.
TGTATATAAAACAATACATTGTTACCACCTTAAAGGAGCTCTGCAGAAAATTATTTGTACTCAGAAAAGCAAAGGCAGTAGCGTAGGAATGAGCTTAATTCTCCATTACCTCAATGACGTATTAACTATCAAGGTTTAGTTGGGTCTATTTAAATGTTGACATAATGAAGGAAGACCATCTAAAAAGCAAGCACTCCGTTGAGTTAGTGAAGTTTTTTATGTAAACCTTGGGCCAAATTCAACCCAAGTGTAACTCTGTCAGCTGAGTTTGTGCCAAGGATGAGTTTCAGATATTGTCTTTATATTCATTGTACCTTCATTTTGACCAGGCTTCCACACATGCCTATTAATTGCCTTTTGAAAGACATTTCAGCAATGGAACCCTACAGACAACTATATACAAGAAACCTACAGATCACCACACCTCCCTTCACAGATCCAGTAACCACTGCAAACACACCAACAAATCTGTTATCTACTGCCAGGCACTCAGATTCAACAGAATATGTTCCAAGGAGAAAGTCTGGGATACACACCTTAACATACTTAAAGTTCCCTTCACCAATCAAGGACACTCCCCCAGAGAAGTAGATTGCATCATGGAACAGGCCACCCAAATACCTGCTTCAATACAGAAATAAAATCCCCTTTCATTGCACATCCCTAGTTGTCACCTATGACTCCATATCATTAAACAATTACAACCCATACTCAATAGGGACCACATCCTGAAAGAAATCTTTACTGAATTTACTGAAGGCCCTCTTCTGGCCTTCAAACAACCCCCAACCTCTCCAAGCTCATCATCAGAAACAAGCTTCCCACAGACCAGGACACACCAACTTAAAGTGGCACCAGACCCTGCCAGAACAAGAAATGCAAAACCTGTAGATATATCTCCACAGCTATGATGATCAGCACACGGTATAATACACCTTTCAAGATCCATGGGTCTTACACATGCCTATCACATCATGTGGAATACGTCATCCAGTACACTAAATGCCCCAATAACAACCGTGTAGGTGAAATGTGCACAGGAAAATGATAAAAGACAAAAACATCCTGCTGTGGGTGAACACTTTTCACAAAACAATCACTCTATTTCTGAATCTCTGTCCTTCTCCTCAGGGGAAATCTGCACAGCACCAAAAGACGAGCCGGGGAGCTTAAATTCATAGCTTTGCTAGAGACTGAAAATCATGGACTGAATAGAAACACTGGATTTATGACTTATTACAACAATGTATAACTCACTAACAACCCCCCACCGCAACCTGTCTTTTGCCCCCCTTTCCTTCCTATGATTCGAGGAGTGTTAATGGACCACTTCACCTCGAATAATCCCTTGAAATATATGCAAAAAGAAAAGGAGTACTTGTGGCACCTTAGAGACTAACCAATTTATTTGAGCATGAGCTTTCGTGAGCTACAGCTCACTTCATCGGATGCATACCGTGGAAACTGCAGCAGACTTTATATACACACAGAGATCATGAAACAATACCTCCTCCCACCCCAGTGTCCTGCTGGTAATAGCTTATCTAAAGTGATCATCAAGTTGGGCCATTTCCAGCACAAATCCAGGTTTTCTCACCCTCCACCCACCCACACACAAACTCACTCTCCTGCTGGTGATAGCCCATCCAAAGTGACAACTCTCTACACACTGTGCATGATAATCAAGGTGGGCCATTTCCTGCACAAATCCAGGTTCTCTCACCCCCTCACCCCCCCCACACACAAACTCACTCTCCTGCTGGTAATAGCTCATCCAAACTGACCACTCTCCAAGTTTAAATCCAAGTTTAACTAGAACGTCTGGGGGGCGGGGTAGGAAAAAACAAGGGGAAATAGGCTACCTTGCATAATGACTTAGCCACTCCCAGTCTCTATTTAAGCCTAAATTAATAGTATCCAATTTGCAAATGAATTCCAATTCAGCAGTTTCTTGCTGGAGTCTGGATTTGAAGTTTTTTTGTTTTAAGATAGCGACCTTCATGTCTGTGATTGCGTGACCAGAGAGATTGAAGTGTTCTCCGACTGGTTTATGAATGTTATAATTCTTGACATCTGATTTGTGTCCATTTATTCTTTTACGTAGAGACTGTCCAGTTTGACCAATGTAAATGGCAGAGGGGCATTGCTGGCACATGATGGCCTATATCACATTGGTGGATGTGCAGGTGAACGAGCCTCTGATAGTGTGGCTGATGTTATTAGGCCCTGTGATGGTGTCCCCTGAATAGATATGTGGGCACAGTTGGCAACGGGCTTTGTTGTAAGGATAAGTTCCTGGGTTAGTGGTTCTGTTGTGTGGTATGTGGTTGTTGGTGAGTATTTGCTTCAGGTTGGGGGGCTGTCTGTAGGCAAGGACTGGCCTGTCTCCCAAGATTTGTGAGAGTGTTGGGTCATCCTTTAGGATAGGTTGTAGATCCTTAATAATGCGTTGGAGGGGTTTTAGTTGGGGGCTGAAGGTGACGGCTAGTGGCGTTCTGTTATTTTCTTTGTTAGGCCTGTCCTGTAGTAGGTAACTTCTGGGAACTCTTCTGGCTCTATCAATCTGTTTCTTCACTTCCGCAGGTGGGTATTGTAGTTGTAAGAAAGCTTTACAGAGATCTTGTAGGTGTTTGTCTCTGTCTGAGGGGTTGGAGCAAATGCGGTTGTATCGCAGAGCTTGGCTGTAGACGATGGATCGTGTGGTGTGGTCAGGGTGAAAGCTGGAGGCATGTAGGTAGGAATAGCGGTCAGTAGGTTTCCGGTATAGGGTGGTGTTTATGTGACCATTGTTTATTAGCACTGTAGTGTCCAGGAAGCGGATCTCTTGTGTGGACTGGACCAGTCTGAGGTTGATGGTGGGATGTCATGGTGGAATTCACCTGATCAACATCCTCTACAACAAACAGGGAAAGATTAAGAATGAGCTCTCAAAAATGGATACTCTGATAAAAAACCAACCTTCCACACAAACTTCCTCGTGGCTGGATTTTACTAAAACTAGACAAGCCATTTACAACGCACACTTTGCTTCTCTACAAAAGAAAAAGGACACTAAACTTTCTAAACTACTACATGCTACAAGAGGCCACAGCAATGGTTCCCTCAACCCACCTAGCAATATTGTTAACCTATCCAACTATACTCTCAGCCCAGCAGAAGCAGCTGTCCTATTTCGGGGCCTCTCCTTCTGCCCCTCCACGCCCACGAACATGATACAGTTCTGTGGTGACCTAGAATCCTATTTTCGACGTCTCCGACTCAAGGAATATTTCCAAAATACCTCTGAACAACATACTAATCCACAGAGGCCTCCCTACCAACACTACAGAAAGAAGGATTCTAGGTGGACTCCTCCTGAAGGTCGAAACAGCAGACTGGACTTCTACATAGAGTGCTTCCGCCGACGTGGACGGGCTGAAATTGCGGAAAAGCAACATCACTTGCCCCATAACCTCAGCCATGCGAAACGCAATGCCATCCACAGCCTCAGAAACAACTCTGACATCATAATCAAAAAGGCTGACAAAGGAGGTGCTGTTGTCATCATGAATAGGTCGGAATATGAACAAGAGGCTGCTCGGCAGCTCTCCAACACCAGTTTCTACAAGCCATTACCCTGTGATCCCACTGAGAGTTACCAAAAGCAACTACAGCATTTGCTCAAGAAACTTCCTGAAAAAGCACAAGATCAAATCCGCACAGACACGCCCCTGGAACCCCGACCTGGGATATTCTATCTACTACCCAAGATCCATAAACCTGGAAATCCTGGGCGCCCCATCATCTCAAGCATTGGCACCCTGACAGCAGGATTGTCTGGCTACGTAGACTCCCTCCTCAGGCCCTACGCTACCAGCACTCCCAGCTACCTTCGAGACACCACTGACTTCCTGAGGAAACTTCAATCCATCGGTGATCTTCCTGATAACACCATCCTGGCCACTATGGATGTAGAAGCCCTCTACACCAACATTCCACACAAAGATGGACTACAAGCTGTCAGAAACAGTATCCCCGATAATGTCACGGTAAACCTGGTGGCTGAACTTTGTGACTTTGTCCTTACCCATAACTATTTTACATTTGGGGACAATGTATACCTTCAGATCAGCGGCACTGCTATGGGTACCCGCATGGCCCCACAGTATGCCAACATTTTTATGGCTGATTTAGAACAACGCTTCCTCAGCTCTCGTCCCCTAAAGCCCCTACTCTACTTGCGCTATATTGATGACATCTTCATCATCTGGACCCATGGAAAAGAAGCCCTTGAGGAATTCCACCATGATTTCAACAACTTCCATCCCACCATCAACCTCAGCCTGGTCCAGTCCACACAAGAGATCCACTTCCTGGACACTACAGTGCTAATAAACAATGGTCACATAAACACCACCCTATACCGGAAACCTACTGACCGCTATTCCTACCTACATGCCTCCAGCTTTCACCCTGACCACACCACACGATCCATCGTCTACAGTCAAGCTCTACGATACAACCGCATTTGCTCCAACCCCTCAGACAGAGACAAACACCTACAAGATCTCTGTCAAGCATTCTTACAACTACAATACCCACCTGCGGAAGTGAAGAAACAGATTGATAGAGCCAGAAGAGTTCCCAGAAGTTACCTACTACAGGACAGGCCTAACAAAGAAAATAACAGAACGCCACTAGCCGTCACCTTCAGCCCCCAACTAAAACCCCTCCAACGCATTATTAAGGATCTACAACCTATCCTAAAGGATGACCCAACACTCTCACAAATCTTGGGAGACAGGCCAGTCCTTGCCTACAGACAGCCCCCCAACCTGAAGCAAATAGTCACCAACAACCACATACCACACAACAGAACCACTAACCCAGGAACTTATCCTTACAACAAAGCCCGTTGCCAACTGTGCCCACATATCTATTCAGGGGACACCATCACAGGGCCTAATAACATCAGCCACACTATCAGAGGCTCGTTCACCTGCACATCCACCAATGTGATATATGCCATCATGTGCCAGCAATGCCCCTCTGCCATTTACATTGGTCAAACTGGACAGTCTCTACGTAAAAGAATAAATGGACACAAATCAGATGTCAAGAATTATAACATTCATAAACCAGTCGGAGAACACTTCAATCTCTCTGGTCACGCAATCACAGACATGAAGGTCGCTATCTTAAAACAAAAAAACTTCAAATCCAGACTCCAGCAAGAAACTGCTGAATTGGAATTCATTTGCAAATTGGATACTATTAATTTAGGCTTAAATAGAGACTGGGAGTGGCTAAGTCATTATGCAAGGTAGCCTATTTCCCCTTGTTTTTTCCTACCCCGCCCCCCAGACGTTCTGGTTAAACTTGGATTTAAACTTGGAGAGTGGTCAGTTTGGATGAGCTATTGCCAGGAGGAGAGTGAGTTTGTGTGTGTGCGTGTGTGTGTGTGTCCCTGGGAAAAAAGGGGGGGGGTGAGAAAGCCTGGATTTGTGCTGGACATGGCCCACCTTGATTACCATGCACATTGTAGGGAGAGTGGTCAGTTTGGATGAGCTATTACCAGCAGGAGAGTGAGTTTGTGTGTGTGTTTTTTGGAGGGGGGTGAGGGGGTGCGAGAACCTGGATTTGTGCAGGAAATGGCCCACCTTGATTATCATGCACGTTGTGTAGAGAGTTGTCACTTTGGATGGGCTATTACCAGCAGGAGAGTGAGTTTGTGTGTGGGGGGGTGGAGGGTGAGAAAAACCTGGATTTGTGCTGGAAATGGCCCAACTTGATGATCACTTTAGATAAGCTATTACCAGCAGGACAGTGGGGTGGGAGGAGGTATTGTTTCATGATCTCTGTGTGTATATAAAGTCTGCTGCAGTTTCCACGGTATGCATCCGATGAAGTGAGCTGTAGCTCACGAAAGCTCATGCTCAAATAAATTGGTGAGTCTCTAAGGTGCTACAAGTACTCCTTTTCTTTGTGCGAATACAGACTAACACCGCTGTTACTCTGAAACTTGAAATATATGTTAACTACTTATGCTAAACAATCTGTTCCACCTTGTGTTTAGCTACCACACTTGGAGTATGGTTCCCAGACCTGAGGAAGTGCTCTGTGTAGGCTCGAAAACTTCTCTCTCTCACTAACAGAAGTTAAGCTGGTCCAATAAAAGATATTACCTCACTCACCTTTTGTTTGTCTAATTTCCAAAGGATCTCATTTGCTGAGCTAATTATTTACACAACAAGCAATAATTGCTTCTGCAAAAATAGGTAGAAGTAACTTCAAAGGAGACAGTCTGGACTGTTAGAAGATGAATCCATTATTTTGATTGAACCGTGTTCAAAGGCTGATTTTGATCATGAGTGGGGATGACTGGTTTGTCTATGGCTAGCTCCTAAGCCTCTGTCTAAATCGCAAAATTGCCAGGTATTTTGGTGTGGTTGGAAGGCTTCTCAGAATAGGCTCAGAATTTAAATACCATGGGTGTTGCAGCTTAGTATAGTGGTGTACTGGCAGAGCTTTGTGTGTGTGTGTTGGATGGGACGGGGTCTTGGGAAAGGAGGTCTGGTCTACACACAGTTTTTCTACTGGTATAACTTTGTCAGTTAGAGATGTGATTTTTTTTTTACTGATACAGTTATACTAGTACGAACCCAAATGTAGACACTAATATGTGTATAAAGGTGCCTGTTAGTGATATAATTTATTTCCCTTCCCCTAAAGGTATAGATTATATTGGTATAAGCACTTTTATATTTAGGTTACTGCATCCACATTGGGGGTGGACACCGCTTTTACAACTTTTGTGTGGTGACAAGCCATTGGACAGTGCCTTCTTGAAATATGTTTAGCTTTAGACAAGACTATTAGTTTCTCATTTCAGAACATACGAAAACCCTATAAAATAAACCCATCCATCTGTGAAGCGACCCTAAAGGAACTGTTTGAGTCTAGTGATGAGTAAAGTGCAATTGATAATCTTCCATGAAAAGTTTCCTTTGTATTTTTTTAAAAAAAAGGCTAAACTGAATTAATGTGTTTTAAGAGTTGTGGGTTTTTGTTAAAGGCATGGACACAAAATGTCAAGAATAAAAGAATTTGAACTTAGGATCGTTACTGGGTCTTTAAACTACACTCTCGCTGTCCCCACTCCTCTTCTCCCCACCCTGTTATGAATTAAGGAGAGAGTGTCAGCTGTGCCTTTGGATTTCCTTGCTTTTGTCAGTTTGTGTCACAGCCTTATATTATTTAAGTGTACTTTTTGTATTTAATATTCATATCCAGGTATTTAAGCTGTAATTTCTGTTAGTAAAAGTGACATTTCTTAAAGTTCATTATTTTTTCACACAGAAATCTCAGGCATTTAAAAAAACCGAGACTTTAAATAATAGAATGGCAGTGTCTTCAGGCTAACAGCCACCCCTATGATTTGTCATTTTAATACTTGAATAGCTGGGAGAGAGAAGTTTGATAATACCTGGGTCATTTAGCATGACTTCTTGGAAACTACAGCCGTCAAAATCACTGTGTCACAGTGGCTTCATAGAGACTTTAGCATCCAATGGAAACCCCGTGGACTATTTTTCTTGACATTTTTGCCTGGCATTTTCAAGCCATAGTGCACTATATAAACCTCTGTCAAATTTATCCTCATTTTTGATGTCACAGAAATGTAAAGCACCGGCATGCACATAGTTAAGTGACTTATCGATGGAATAGAACCACCAGAATGTGTCACATATCTAGTATTTTGCAAATAAAATATGTGACTGACTCATGTAAGTTAGTTCACATGGATTGTGGCCTTTGGGAGATGCCACAAAATAAATGTTTGTTATTAGTATTTTGCATACTTGAGAAAAGTCAGATAATGTAAGAGGTAGAGAACAAATGCAAGAGGCCTGCACATTACTGAAAGAATATTGTATAAAACTGCAGTACTTCCTGTATTGAGCACTTTGTAGTACACTACAGTATAGCCCTTACCCACTTCCAGATAATACTTTTCTTTTTTCCTTCAAGGAATTTTACTGTTTTTCTATTAATTCATACTTTTCCTCTTCCTCAGGATAAACTTGAGCATTTGCACCTCTAGCTACCTGATTTACACCGGCAATGAGGATCAACTACTCAGATTTGCACTTGTAGATTTTGTGGGTGCAAATTTTGCATGAAAAACAGAGACCACGTTTCTGCAAATTTACCCTAGCATTATCTTGGAAAAAATAATCAAAATGTGACAGTTTTATGTGTTTGTGAAATAGTTTATTGGGGAATTAATTATAATGTGAAATCTACCATAGTTCAGAAAGCCCATAAGGACATCACCACTCTTTGCATAGTTAGCTGGAAATTTTTGCTCTGAATTTGAATGCCCATAGTACTTGATAGCTCTTTGAATAACAAAAGAATCCTTACTCCTCTTCAGAATTTACTTTTCTAACTGTACCTTTATTTTCTCTGTAACTTAGTGTTTGTTTTTATCAAGGGCAGTTCATCTGTTATATGCAGGTTATGCAACTTTATTAAGAACATAAAACCTGCTGTTATAATGTGAGACTCAGTGTCTGAGCTCTTTTATGTTTTCCCTCTCAGAAAGCAGCTAACCTATGTAAATTAACCACTGATAAACCAATATGAAGTGTTCAGAACACGATTGCTTGTGCACTAGTTTAAAAACATGATATAATCAAGAATATGTGCTGATGAATCGCTGTGACACGTAATGATGTGCTTTTCTATTCAATTTAATTTCATATTTTAATTTATCATCTCTTTCTTGGCAAGATTTAGAAGAAAATTTTGGGTTGTTAAGTTTCTCATAAGGTATTTTAACTCCTTACCTTTGTTAAGTTCTTATGTCTCATTTAGAGAAAATGACAGCTAGAGTGCATGTCTACCATTAATAAAGATGAGTGAAAAAGTTTATGAAATAATGAATTCATCAATAAATATCACAAGGAAACATCCAAGGATTCAATATAAAATAGCAACATACTACTACTGAGTACTAGTGGAAAAGGCTGCATCATCTAGCTCAGAGCATTTTCCTTTCTGTATATGTGTGTGTCAGTTCAGATGGTAACTTCCATACTATTAAATCTGTTCTCCACCCATTCACTTTATTCTGTTTTTCCAGCTCTTTGTCCAAGGAAGGAATTTACTTCCTTCACTGCTGTCCCAATGCATGACAATATTTGCTCCATGCCTACCATCTTTCCTCCTGGCTTATTAACACTTTCTGCTTCTACTTCTTCCCCTCCCTTTTCTCAAGTAACTTGTCCCCCATGGACATTTCTGACATCTAATTCCTAAAGGAAACCACCTCTCTCTTGATCCCATTTCTTTGTTCTGCTTCTTTCCTGGTTGTTCTCCACATTACTACCATTTTAAATAATTCCTTCACTCTCTCAAATCTGCTGCAAGCAACTCCCTTCTTGAAGAACCATGCTTGATTATTACACTCTAACCACTGCCCTGTTCCTTACCTCAGGAAACAGCCTTCCTCCATCCCCCCAGTATCCTCTGTTAGGACAATAGCATTTAATTGTTTTCAGTCTGAGGTTTGCTGTGGCCAAATCACAGAAATGCGTCTTCTCCATGTAGTTAATGACCTTTCTGCTAGGAAGGAGGCTCCTTCTTATTCGCAGTGCAGCCTTCAGTACTATAGACTAATCCATTCTGCTGGACCCTACTGCCTTTTGTTAAACAACTACTTGCTTAATTTGTTCATTTTTATCATTATTTGAAAATATAAAGTACTATACAGATGCTAACTATAGTCCCTATTGTGTTTTTTGTAATTCTAAAAGATAAATTGTAAGGTTAGAATCTTATATGTCATTTTTAAGCAATCCCTTACACACCTTACAGACAGTGCCTGGATTATTTGAATAGAAACAACTTTAAAAATCTGCTTTACACCATCTATGACTTATGTTTGATTTCCACACTTGATTCAGCTTGTATGATGAAAATAGTCCACTTTCATCTTTGTTTCAAGACTAGACAGCTTCTCTTCCTGGCTGTCATGCACTACCACAGTGCTACAATACTTGGGATTGTAAACATTGGAGCGGAATATTGAAATCTAAAGAAAAACCTGCTTTCATTCATTTCTTCTGTATTAGACGTCGGATGCATATACTGTGGCCACTTCACCTGCCTTTTAGGGATTTTGCTACACTCAGTGGGCCACAAGATAGAACTGTACTAACACTGGGTCAGCAGTGTCATCTGGCAACAGTACACCTTCAGAGAGGTCAGTGAGCTTCCAGCATCTAAAGCAGATGGGACAGAAAGTCGTTCCTTAGGTTCTAGGCTTCTGAGACACTGCGGCGATGAGAACACTGAGTATGGTCTTCAGTGTTTACGATGAGTTAGTGAATGTGATATTTATTGATGAATTCATTATTTCATAAACTTTTTCACTCATCTTTATTAATGGTGGTACATGTGTTGTATGTTTGCTTCAGTCTCTCTTTTGCCTGTTTGTTTATTTTATTGGCTGCAAACATTTATTGGAATATACTCTAGATCAAATATTTTACGCTTTCTTTAAAAGTTCTCTCTGGTAGGATATTCCCTGATGTTCACTCACTGTACATCATTTCCCAAATCTATTATAAAGTTTCTTTAAAAATATGCACCTAATTTAAAATAGGCAAATCACTTGGCTCCTCCTATTGTAGGTTCCATTAACAAAGCATTAAAGTGTGTTCTTACGGCCTTTGCTGAATTGGAGTGATAGTTTGAAAGGAGAGGAATCCTGTACAGTTCTCACTTACTAACTCATGAATTCAGTTACTGGCAATTCGTTTGCCAGCATGAAGGGGACGGATGGTGACACACTGCGAGTACAATATGGATATTACAAAGAAGTGGTGCATCTGACTTTTCCAAGACAGAAACCATATTGTCTAGCGGTTAAAGCAGGGACTGGCATGCAGGACTTTGGCGTTCTCTTCCCAGCTCAACCACTGAGTTAGTGTGTGACTTTGAACAAATCACTTAAACTTTGTGTTTCAGTTTAGCCATCTATAAAATGGCATAATACCACCATCCTCACAGTTGGGGAATATGAAGCTTAATCATCTAATGTGTCTAAAGTGCTTTGAGGTGTTTGGATGGAAGGTGCTATTAAAGTTCAATTATTATTTACTGTTTACAGTATTTTTTTCACAGTGGTATACTCCACCCGGTACCAGAAAATGTGAAAAAATTTAATGAAAAGACTGAAACATTAGCTTGGAAATAAGGGGCCACAATTCTACTGCTGTTAAGAGTTGCACTCTCTTTCTTCAAGGCTGAATGTGTCACCCCTACTTCTGATTTTCCGGTCTTAAACCATTCTGTGTCTTTTTAAGAAAAGGCATTTTTATATTTAGTTGCCTTTTAAAAAAATATTTTATGAAGTGTTATTGAGAACAACTGTTATTTAGCCATGAGCCATTCCTGTCTCGCAGGTAAATATGTATTTAAGATAATATGCACGTATTTAGGATTAGTGAATTATATATTTAGGCATTTTAGTGGGATATTATTTTGCTGATCAAATATGTATTTTGGCAAGCATGACATATGTATATATTTTGTTTTGCATCTAGTTTTCCTGTGTTCTTTAATAGCATTTTTGGAACCTAATTTGCTGTGTCCCAAGGAGATGGGTTACTCTATTGTATACTTTCTTCCTGATGGGCCATTATGACTTCTCGAAGCTGTTGTGGTTTCTTGTGTTAATCCTGCTCTTATGCAAGAGCATCACATTCACATACTGCAAAGCCTTTTCAAAAAGATTGTTGAAAAAGATGAACTATACATTTGCTTAAAATCAAATTTCAAAGTGAAATATTTTCAATTTTGTTCTCCCCACAGCTCCAAGTAATTCCTAAGGAGGCCATATAGGAAGGCAGCTATTTTCTCTGATCTTCTAAAGTGGCAAGGAGTGCCAAAAACTTGACTTCTTGCATTGATGTCAGTGCTAATTGTATGGGCAAATCCCTACACATGCAGTTCAACAATGTTGTGTTAATTAATGTCCTACAGTACTGTAGTGTGAAAAACAGCAAAGCTATTTTTGAGTTTCAGGAGTACAAAAAACATGAGGAATTGATATTAAATTATGTTAAAGCTACAGACAAAAAATGGTAAATACTATAGCTGGAGCTTGAGACTAGATGTGCCAATGGGATTTTCTGCTACAGTAGCGTGAAAAAAATCATAATGCTGTTTAAAGTGGCACATGGGAGGGGGAGGAATTCTTGGTTTTGTGAAATTTTATTCTTTAGCTCCGAAAATTGCTTATTCACATAAGGTGATACATTGTGTGACATTCAGAATGAATACAATTCTAAAAATTCCATCTTTTTGAGACTTCATGAATATCTAAAAGATATGCTTTAGAAAGTATTTTGGAAGTTATATGGCCTGTGTTATACAGGAAGTCCGACTAGATAATCACAATAGTCCCCTCTGTCCTTGGAATCTGTGACTCAGAGGCTCAGGACCTGTTACCTGTTTTTTTGTTTTTAAACCTTGCCTTGCCTATTTGAAACGTCTGTCTGTCTAGGATTTCCTTAAACCAGATCATTCTATACTGAGGAGATGTTTTGTTTCCCTGTTTGATTCTCTGTGTGGTGCACTTATGCGTGAAAGCAGGAATGGAATGCATTTCTGGCCTCTCTTCCATCTGGCTTCAGGTGAACAAAACACTGTCTGAGGTCTCTGATTCTGATTTAGTAGTGAAATAGGGACCATTATGAAATCAGTACTACCAGCCTCCGATTTAACAGTTGGGACAGATTTATGTATAGATTCTTTAGGTGATCTACAATCCAAACTAAATACCCAGAATAGTATTTTAAAAATTCCTAACTGACTAGATCAGCCCTTCAAATTGTCTCCCTAAAATGAAGTGTCCGAATAGGAAGAAACCCCCAGAACACCCCCTGAATGAAATATATGTACAAAGAAGCATTTGGCTCTCTTTGCAACCTTTAATGCACCTGAGGTCCCTGTGAAAATGAGCTGAACTGAAAATGTGGATGCCTCTCACAAGATAGGAAGGGATGACAGGTAGGATTGATAGATTTTCTGTTATCTTAAGTGAAGACTTGCTAAACGTCGCATGATGCTTCTAAAGCAATCAAATCTCCAATAGCTTGATAGACCTAGAACTCCATCCTCCCTTTTCATGTCTAGTTCCCAGGTAAGCTGAAAACTGTAGGCATTTCCAAGTCACTTTACAAGAGAAATCTATAAAAGCAATCAGCACTTACTAGGTATGTCTTTGAGTTGGGAGGTGTGATTCCCAGCTTGTGTAGATGTACCCATGCGAGGTCTGCTTGAGCTAGTGCACTAAAAATAGGTGTGTAATCAGGATAGCATGGGCAGTGGCAGGGAGTCTGGGCAGGTATATACTCAGGCAGCTAGTCTAATCCGCCACTCGTGCTATCCTAGCTACACTGCTATTTATAGTGTGAGGTATGTCTACGCAAGCTGGGAATCAAACCTATTATCTCCTCAAATAGTGAGGAGTCCACCTTGGCACTTATAAGTGATAATTAAAGATGACAATGAAATTGGCTGGAGTCAGAGCAGTCATATACGATTGTGTTCAGTGAATGAAATCAATTTCTTACCGCTAACTTGGACCATAGTCTCCCAGTTATTCAGCAACTGGCATGAAAATACTGAGGGAAGCTAACCAGAATGATCAGTCCTATCCTAACCACAGCAGCAGGTTAGAAATATGCTTGGTCAGCAGAGGTGGCTCTCATAGGCAACATCACCCAGATATTTTGTGAAAAAGCTTGCTTCTTCGCATAGGGGTGACCCAAGAAAGAGGTCAGAACAGGTAATCATGGGAGAGGGGCTGTCCCCAAATACTTACTGTCTGCCTTTAAGGAAAGAGACTCTGAAGATTTCCTACCTCAGTTACCAAAGATTCCTGCACGTTGTATTGGCTGCTCTGACCTACTACTATGTTCCCGGTAAAGTGGAACTTGAAGTACAGAACTGTGCATTTAAGAATGAAGCACAAGAGGTGTTGTAGTCATTTGATCAGTGCCCGAGACAAGCAACTGACATGTAACCCAGAGCTCCTTCTGTGAAGTGAGCAAGCGCTATATTAAATGAAATACAGACCTTTCCATTATAGTTATCAATATGTGCATAGGGTTTTCTTATTATTATTAGTGTTACTTATTATGTGTATTATGATAGATAGATTGGAGCCCATTGTGCTAAGAGCTAAATACACAGAAAACAATACTTTCCCAGTGAACTTACAGTCTAAGACAGGGACTACAGGTGGATGTAACAAATGAAGGGAGAATGGGGAAAAAAACAATAACACAAACACAATGTTGCATGGCTAAGCACACTGTTTATAGGGAGCAGCTTTTTAGAAGAGAGAACTCAACTTGGCAGGGTCAGTAGTCCTCGTCATCCACCTGCTTAGCTATTTAAGGTTAAAACTCAGCAAAAAACTGATGCTCAGCCTCTGGGAGAGGGAGATCTCTGGCACCAGAGTCCAGTGGACAAAGGAAATATAGTGCACTCGAAGTCGATGCTCTCCTTGAGGCAGTCATCTGCCTAGGCGTGACCAATTACTCCAGTACCAGCACAGGCACCATTGAGCTCAGTGCTGCCATCTGTGTTGACACCAGCAAGAGGCTATCCTGGTGTCATCAACTCTGGAAGCTTATGCTGTGGTGAGGGACTTATTGAGTCTATCTGGTACTGGTTTTACCAATGTACAGGAGTCCTTTCGCCCGATATCTATGACTGCAGATCAAGCATTGCCGACTGTTACGACTCAGCATTTGGTACTGTGGGCCCCTCTGGATATCCTAATCGTTCGTTGTTGTCCAGAGGGAAGTTGTTGCTGATCTCTCTGGTGCCATCTTCTCTGGACTCTCAGCACCGATTGCTGGAATCAATAAGAACAGCCCCCCTTGGTGGAAGGAAGCTGATTCATGTTTGGACTCAGAGGTTGGCTCATATGTTTCACAGTCTTGTACCTCACAGTTCCCCTCTGAGGGCTTACCACCACTGGTACCCACTGGAGGGCCTGTCTTAGGCAGCCAGTAGGAATCCAGGGCCTGAAAGCAATTGAGCTCCAGGGCCTTACCAGGCTGTTTTGGAACGCTTGGGGGTTTCTGCCTGCCTTCAGGTCGTCTCTTTGCCCTCCCCACTTGGCTTCATCAAGTAGATGTCAAGATCCACGTCACCAAGTACAGCGGGAGGCCATGCCCATTACTAGGTGCAGTACTGAATAGAAGGACATTGCTAGGGTAAATCCTCCCTTGGAAGTGCCCCTTGGAAGCTCTACCACAGCCGATTTTGGCTTCTTCCTTTGATGAGGATGTGGTGTCAGAAGGTTCCTCGCCCCACCTGAACTTGAGAGGACCTAGGGAGAAAGGTTTTTTTCCTGGCTGGTCCATGTTGTAATAATACAGGGATGCTCTCTATCAAAGATCACTCTTCTTTGATAAACTGCTGAGCTCCAGCATGATTAATCCAGTCAAGATGGAGGCATTCTTAGTGAACGGCTGAAAAATGGGAATGTATGGTGGCCAAGTTGTGAAGGGTGAAACCTCAGGAAGTTCTATACTTCAGTCTCTGTAAATATCCAGAAGTACAAATGCTTATGTAAGCCTCTTGGATTTGAAAACTTGTACTGAAAATCTTCTAAGAGCAAGTGTTGTTCTGGGGTTTTTTGGTTCTTTCAGTGCACAGCTCAGTCACAAATAAAGTGGGAACAGACTGTTTATAGTACATAGGCACTTCAATTTCCAATCTTACTTCATGATGCCAGCCAGGGAAACATACAGATATATAAAACATGGTATGGGGGGAATATAGTCAAACCAAAATTGTATATAATTTTCAGTGAAAAAACATTTTGTGAAAAAAGAAGTTTCACAAGTAAGGGTACAGGTGAGGAGTAATAAACTGGCTAAAAAAATTCATGATTTTTCACGAAACCTTTATCAAAGGCTGGTTTTTGTTGCAACAGGTATTTCTGGTACTATATTTGTAAAGCTGCATTCTGGGATATCTTTAGAGTAGCAGAAGGTACCCAGAGAATTTCACAAAATGGGGAAAAAACTTTAAAAACTTATTTCTCTGCATTATGCCTTCTCTTTCACCCCTTTCCCCAGGTCTCCCCCACACACAGCTTGGCTAATGGGGTAACTCAGTTTTGCTTACAGTCACCCTTAAACAGCTTTTGTTTAGCCCATGTTGCAGAGAATAAGTTGCAGATTCAGAAAGAGATATCTACCTAATTATGTTGTTTATATAGTCCAGATAATGCCAGACAGGTTTTATATTTACTTACTTAGATTTATTCTCATGCTATGTGTACAATGATATTTTTATCTACAATTGACACTGCAGGGACTCCATCACAATGTGTGTCTGTGAACAACACTGTCTAAACATCTTAAATGCTTCTAATATAAATACAGAAGAACTCCATGTACTAATTATGAAAATAACATGAACGTTTTTCTGATTTTAACTACATTCAAGTGATAGGTTTTCCTGCACTTAGCTAAACAATTAAACTAATTCGAATGCCATAAAAAGATTTGCGTGTAATAAGAGAATCCGGGAACCTTGCCAGTTTACAGAGATCAGAAGAAAACTGTCTGGGGGAAAAAAAACCCACACAAACACATGTGCGCACGTAAATCTTGCACTGGATTTGGATCCTAAGAAACAAACCTATTGGAAATTTGTGGCTTGAAACTTGTAAAAGGATGAAAATCTGGACAGGGAATTAGAGAATAGATTGGAAAAAATTAAATTGAGCGACTCTTTAAAAATAGTGGAGTGTAGAAAATACTAGTGAAGGGCTGACAATTTGAAGATTGTTGTTATTTCTTGATTATTTGCATTACCACATTGCAACACAGACCCAGTTTTGCTATGCACTATATAAACATAAGAAATACTCCTCCTTTCCCCAAAGAATTATATATTAAATAGTCAAGCCTGACATTGGGTAGAACAGGAAAAAGAAGCATAGAGAGGTGAAGAGACTTGCCCAGGGTCATACAGCAGGTCAGAGGCAGAGCTAGGAACAGAACCATGTAGTCTTAGTCCTAGTTTGGTGCCCTGTCCATTAGATCACACTGCTTGAGATGCAATCCTTTCACAGGCAGAATTCCCATAATCTTTTTTTTGTAGGGATTGAGGTCTAGGCCTTGGATAATTTCCACATTTAAAAGGACCAAAGAGGTTTCACTTGAAAATAAGCATAATTTAATGCAAAAGGGAAGCTAACATCTTCCTTGTTTATATTAGGTAGTGACATTACTCCTTGCTCTATATGGCAACTAGAATTCACTGTGCAAGAGAGAGGAGGGTATTTCCCATGAGAGAGGCTGTGTAGAATAGATAAGTTGCTGAGGACATGTTTTCCCTCTTTATAAAAAAACAAAAACAAAAAATGAGCAAATTTATTGGTGAGGAAACAACATAAATAAATGCTCTAAAAAGTGCTAGGTAAATCCCTGTGAAGAGTCATTCATAGAATCATAGAATATCAGGGTTGGAAGGGACCTCAGGAGGTCACCTAGTCCAACCCCCTGCTCAAAGCAGGACCAATCCCCAACTAAATCATCCCAGCCAGGGCTTTGTCAAGCCTGACCTTAAAAACTTCTAAGGAAGGAGATTCCACCACCTCCCTAGGTAACGCATTCCAGTGTTTCACCACCCTGCTACTGAAATTTCTTTTCCTAATATCCAACCTAAACCTCCCCCACTGCAACTTGAGACCATTACTCTTTGTTCTGTCATCTGCTACCACTGAGAACAGTCTAGATCCATCCTCTTTCGAACCTTTCTTCAGTTAGTTGAAAGCAGCTATCAAATCCCCCCTCATTCTTCTCTTCCGCAGACTAAACAATCCCAGTTCCCTCAGCCTCTCCTCATAAGTCATGTGTTCCAGTCCCCTAATAATTTTTGTTGCCCTCCGCTGGACTCTTTTCAATTTTTCCACATCCTTCTTGTAGTGTGGGGCCCAAAACTGCACACAGTACTCCAGATGAGGCCTCACCAATGTCGAATAGAGGGGAACGATCACGTCCCTGTATCTGCTGGCAATGCCCCTACTTATACATCCCAAAATGCCATTGGCCTTCTTGGCAACAAGGGCACACTGTTGACTTACATCCAGCTTCTCATCCACTGTAACCCCTAGGTCCTTTTCTGCAGAACTGCTGCCTAGCAATTTGGTCCCTAGTCTATAGTGGTGCATGGGATTCTTCCGTCCTAAGTGCAGGACTCTGCACTTGTCCTTATTGAACCTCATCACATTTCTTTTGGCCCAATCCTCTAATTTGTCTAGGGCCCTCTGTATCCTATCCCTACCCTCCAGCGTATCTACCTCTCCTCCCAGTTTAGTGTCATCTGCAAACTTGCTGAGGGTGCAGTCCACGCCATCCTCCAGATCATTTATGAAGATATTGAACAAAACCAGCCCAAGGACCGACCCTTGGGGCACTCCACTTGATACCGGCTGTCAACTAGACATGGAGCCATTGATTACTACCCATTGAGCCCGACAATCTAGCCAGCTTTCTATCCACCGTATCGTCCATTCATCCAGAGCCATGCAGTCTGCAGTGATCCACTCAAGGTCATTCTTGGCAGTATCATTGGTGCCCACGTGGAGAAGCAGGAAGGGGTAGTGATCCGAGGGCTTGATGAGTCTCGGCAGTCTCTCCGTCACATCGTGAATCCTAGCTTCTGACAAGCAGCAGACTTCTCGGTTTTCCCGGTCGGGGCAGCAGATAGATGACTCAGTCCCCCTGAGGAGAGAGTCCCTGACCACACCACCCACCACCTCCTCTTGTGAGTGGTGGTCGTGGAACCCCCATCCCTAGGACAGTTCATCTCATGCCTTCCAATCGGCCAAGTCTCCTTCTGTTCCCTTTCTTCAGATGTATCATCTAGTCCACTCTCCGCATTAGTACCTGTGGAGAGAACATGAAAACAGTTGCTTACCTGTATCTGCGCTGCTGGTACATGGACACTCCCCTTTCTTCTTCTGGAGGTCACATGCAGCCAGATTTCTTCAGTGTCCTCCTGTCCGCACTGCGCGGCCTGCTCTGAATCTTCAGAACACTGTGCCCGTAGAAGCATATCCTGACGTCTGTCCAGGAAATCTTCAGTTTCTCTTATGCAACGCAGGGTCGATACTTGTTTCTCCAGACCTTGAACCTTCTCTTCCAATATAGAGACCAGCTTGCACTTTGTAGAGACAAAGTCGCTTCTGTCCTGTGGAAAAAAGACAAACATGGCATATCCAGTATAGGTCACAACAGCTGAACGCTCCCCATCCATATTACCTTCCTTCTACGAGCTTCCTCAGGAGTTATAGTAAATACTCAGGGAAGCCGGCAAGATGTAAGCCTCAGTGGGCTCTCCCTGGGCGAACTCCCAGGCAAACTCCCTCTGTTAGCCTCTCTGCTGTTCACCGCTCAGCTGGTTCGCAGCTGATTGGCTTTTTATAACAGTCAGGCCACTCAAGGCTCACCAGCACAACCTCCCTAATGCAGTCCTTAGCGTACCTCCTCTCAGACAGATCCCAGGCAAACTCCCTCTGTTAGCTTCTCCGCTGTTGGGCGCTCAGCTGGTTCTCAGCTGACATTGTATGAATAGAATAGGCACCTTCCCACATATCTGACATTGTCCCAGGCCCTCATCCTTAACATACTTTGTGCATTATAAGTAGTCTCATTGACTTCGGTGGGACTACTCTGTGTGCTAAATTAAGCATACGCAAAAGTCTTTGCAATTCTGGGGCCTTAGGTGAGCCATACAAGTTGATTCAGGTAGCTGAGGCAAAACATAGTTATCCAGTATGATCTCAAGCTATTTTGTATTCAGACTAAGGCATGCACTCCACACTCACATTGAAGGGGTTAATGTAGGCTGGATGGGCCAATTAACTTATTAGGCTGCAACCTGGGTGACATTTAGGTAGAGAGAAGCCCTAATTCAGGGAAGTTCCCTTGTCCGGGAGCAGGTGGGGCTTTCATAAAACCAGGGAACTGGTGGTAGAAAAGAGTTTGCAAGGAGGAGTGCTGCAGTCACTCTCCCTGAGATAAGAGAGAGGAAGGGATTTGGACCCAGGAGGATTTGTCTAGCAGACCCAGGAAATGGGGCTCTGTTAGAAGGGTGGAGAATGCGAGCCTGGGAGAGGCAAGATAGGATGTAGTCCAGGGGAGTGGCAGGAAGGTTTGTGCTACTGCAGACCTTAGTGGTTGGAGAAAGGGCTGTAGAAGGGGGAAGGGATAGCTCAGTGGTTTGAGCATTGGCCTGCTAAACCCAGGGTTGTGAGTTCAATCCTTGAGGGGGCCATTTAGGGATCTGGGGCAAAAATTGGGAATTGGTCCTGCTTTGAGCAGGGGATTGGACTAGATGACCTCCTGAGGTCCCTTCCAACCCTGATATTCTATGATAAGGCAGGGCTGTGTTCCCCTACCAGCAACTGAATGAGTGGCACAATCAGGGCAGTGAACTTTAAGGGTGTCGGGGACTGTTCGTTCCAGTCACTGAGGGAGTGTTTCAGCCAGGGCAGTGGACTTAAGGACTTGATGGGACGGCAGGGAAGACGTTGATAGTACCCCAGAAAGGGAGGACGACTGTGACTTGGCCGGAGGTCTAAGTCACAAAGACGAGGTGTAGTAGCTCCAGAGAGGCAAGAGAGGAGCCACAGAGTGAGATAAGGGGCGAACAATTGCGAGAAGAGGGTCCCAGGCTGGTAGAGCAAATCCCCAGGCACAGACAGGAGGAGGTGCTCCAGTAGTGAGAGGCAAAGTACTTAGTTTGTGTATTTAATCATTTGCGCCATTACACTGTCCCGATATGTACTCATTCTCATGTAAAACCTGTGACTCTTTGGAATGAAGTAGAGACCGTTCCCAAAGTTCTGGTATGAAAATGAAGTGGGTTTTTTTCCCTAAGGCATCATAGTTACGTACAGTGCTCCATCACTATAAGGACATAACACCATCCTTGCATATAAAGCATGATAATGTAAAGTATGAACCACATAGAGTATTGACAATAGAAACAAGAGCCCCACAATGGCATAACTACAATGGTACAAGTGGAGGTGCAGTTGTGCCTGGGCCTACAAAATTATGGGGGCTTAGCCAGATATGATTTTGGTTGAAACCCAGTAGTCCAGAGAGACAAGGTGTTTATGCGTGTGTCCGTACCCACCGTCCCCTGTGGGCATGTAAGGGCATTGCACTCCGACTGGTACAGTGGATGGGACCCAGGCATCGGGGAGCCTGTGTGCCCACTGCATGGAGACATAACTAGATTGTATATATGGATTACCCCCAGTGGATGGAAACCAGATGCTTGGCAATTAGGGTGAGTGGGGGGCTGTCTGTGCTGCTGTTGCAGTGGGCTGCTAGCCCTGGAGAGCTCTCAGAACTACCTGCACATGTGTATGCCTTCATGCCTCTGCCAACCCAGCAGAAGTTGATCTGTGCTACGACAGAGATGGGTTGCCATGGGAGAGTGGGCTTTGCTGGCCCCCCAGGGCCGGAGTGTGGCTGGGATGGGGGGCCTCAGGCATGACCAACTGGAAAGGATGCGTGGAGGTGCAGGGGGTGAAGTGAAGATGGGAGATACGTGCTCCTCACCCCAAGATGGAGTGCAAGATATAAGCATTGGCTGCTTTGTGTGTGGGGAAGCCAGATTAGAGCTCGGGCGGGGGATTGGAGCAGAACTGGGATGCTGGATTGGTGTTGTTGGGGAGGGGGGCTGGAACATAGCTCAAGGGGTCTGAATCAGAGCTGGGGGAATGGAGGGAGTTGAGGAAGGTTGAAGCGGAGCTGGTAGGAATCATGGTGAGGTGCTGGGAGTGGCCTTGGGGGTGGATCAGGGAAATGGGGGGCAGCAGCGAGCTAAAAGGGCCTGGAGGGATGATTGGATTGGGTCTAGGTGAAGTGGGGTCTGGACTGAAGGAAGCTGGAGGGGGGTAGAGGGAGAGTGGTGGGGACTGGATCAAAACTAGAGGGGAGTGAGGAGGGACTTTGGGGAGAGCTGGGGGTTCTGTAGAGGACTGTGAGGGGACTGGAGGTAGGGTGACCAGACAGCAAGTGTGAAAAATCGGGACAGGCGGGGGGGGGGGGAGGGGAGGGGAGGGAGGGTAATATGTGCCTATATAAGGAAAAAAAACCCAAAATCGGGACTGTCCCTATAAAATCGAGACATCTGGTCACTCTAACTGGAGGGATGCCTAGGCAAGAGCTGGGGGATGGGAAGGCTGGATTGGGGTTGGGGGTAGCTAGGCAGGAACTTTGTGTCTAGAGCAGCTGGGGAGGGGTTGATTGGCGCTGTGTGTGGCAGGGCTGGATTGGGGATAGTGCACCAAAATATACCAGTGTGGACGTTGTGGCTCTGGTGGAGAGTTGCGCTAGCTGCCCAGCTCAGCCCCAGTGGGTTGAGTAGACTTGAAAGCCCCACCTGCAAAGTGCACACTGCTATTTTTCGTTCACTAGCTCGAGCCAAGCTAGCGCAAGTCTGTCTAACCAGGCTGGCTCCCAGCTGCAGTGCAGACATACCCTAGTGGATGTTTTAATGGCATGTCACTGGAAAATCTCATGAAATTTAGGTTTATTTTCTCCATAGAGGTGACTGGAACTAAACATATTGTAAGATTATACAATTATAATTGTAATAATTAATCTCTGTTTGAACTACAAGGCTGTATAACTTTGGTAATATTTTATCTGGCAGTTTCCCAGTAAAATTAGTCAGAAAGCTACTAAAAATGGAAAATGTAGATGCGAAGTCAGTGCTTTGATAGCTGTGGGTTACAGGAATAATACAGATGCTGACTTACATTGCACAAATTGGTTATTTTGTTTTCATATCTATAACTGTTTTTTAAAAGGAATTCCATTTTTTCCCATGGTGTGCTGTCACCTGTAGGTATCTGCCTGGTAGAATTTAAAAAGTATTTATTATTCTTTTTTCTAGCTTTGTCCAGATGTTTAGCTACAGGGTAGTGTTACTGCATAGATTAGTGCAGCTGGTTAGGAGATACTGTGCTAAATATGGAGAGCATCTGTGGTTTGTCTAGGGAGGTTGAATTTCAATTAATTAAATGTCCACCTAACTTACAAAGATCTTTTGCATTTCAGTTAATCAGACATGCAGAGCAGACATAATGTTTATTCTTGCCTTTTAAACTTATGAAGCAGATCCTCTGTTGGTGTAAATTGGTATAGCTCTATTGACTTCAGTATAGCTATGATAGTTTACACCAACTGAGGATCCGGTCCAAAAGGAACAAAATCACTTTTTCCTATAGCCTCAAACTGTTGTGAATGTGCTATAGAAATAGAACAAGAATAAAGGATTTGTTTCACTTAAAAACCTCCTCATTAAGCTATTTAAATTTTATGTCCTTTTTTTCAAGTATTGCTATAAAATATATTATTGCTTTTCTAAGAGATTACTGTAAAATTAACAAACTGTAAGCTCTCAAAGAAAATTAGTTGAAGGGTTTGTAGTTGACTGCATGTGGGATTGGTGTTGGCTTTTATTTATAAAAATATAAAGAGAGATTTGAGAGTAATCATTCCAACAACATTATACCAACCCAAAATTAATCAGACTTGCGACTACAGTGTACACTCCTCATGATTATGTGTGTGATGTTTAGATGAATTCCCTACCTTAATATTCTGTTAGAAGGTCTTTTGTCATTATTCAGACATTTGGAAAATGGATTTTCTGAAAAAGTATTTGAATTCTGAATGCTTGCAAAACTTCCCCAGAACATCTGGAACAAATTACAGATCCTGGTTTATAAATTGTATGTAATAAATAAGGTAACGTGAAAAGTATAAAACTAAGACTCAACTTTCTTTGGTAAGCTGCAAGTTATTTTATGTAGAATGGTTTTTTAACATCAGTGGTGTATGTGTCCGATATCTACCTGATACATGGGACCAACAGACTGATTGATTAATTCTGGCTTTAAAACACATGTGCCCATGCCAATGCTGGATTGAGCATGGTTGATCATCTTAATGTGTAAAAACTCATTAAAAGGCTCTCCCTCAGAAAACTTCTTTATCCATCTATTTTAACACTGGGGCAATTCTCTATCATTAGAAAAAATCATAAGGTGTGCCAGGTACTTAAAACTCAGGGAAGGGTTTGCCTCAATTCCCTCGACACTTTGAAGTTATCAAGACAACGAAACTTGCCCTTTAAGTCATAAGAGAAACTTCCACATGAATTCATAAAAGAATGAACCAGTTCTCAAAGTCTTTACATACTCAAGTCTCCTTGTCTTCACTCATTTGCATTAGATATAGTTAGCCACTAGAAAAGGAGTACTTGTGGCACCTTAGAGACTAACCAATTTATTAGAGCCTACAGTTAGCCACTAGGTTTACATGTTCCATAAATGTGGGTAAGCCCCTTATCCAATCCCCTCAAAAGGATAACCAGCCCTTTTCAGGTTCCTTCAAATAGGTATCAATACCTGGCTTTTACAAACAGGAGAAATTAAACTTTGTAGCATTTTGCTATTTGAATGACCTACTCAGTGGAATTACAGCAGCAAACTAATCCTTTAGGAGAGATGGCTCTATCAATCTTTAGATTTTTCTAATGTGGAAGCTACTCAATTGCATCTCAGAAATCAGGGAGGTAATTACTCATGCAGACAGCACAAAATGAAAGAAAAAAAAGGAAGTTCTGCTGAGTATCCCTTTTAGAACAAGCAGTGGAACAAGGAAAACAGCCTCTGTAATCAGTCAAATTCTTCCACTAATTTTTCAGGTGTTGAAGGCTATAGTGAGGATACATGCTATGAAAGTTAACAAAGCAAAGTGGCTTTAATAGAGGGTTTTTGAAGAGAAAAATGTCTCTTATTAAGCAAACATACTATTTTTTGATGTAGTTCTCTAAGTTATTACTTCATTGTTTTAAATAAACTAGTTCTAGGATAAAGACATTTAGAGATCTCTTCCCAGGCATTTTCCGAAGGTGACTACATTTTAATTATTTAAGGTAATATGTACCATATTAGGGTCTGATCCTATGTGTTGATGAGTGCCCTCAACTCTCTTGTGAATTCAGTAGAGTTGAAGGCACTCAAAACCCTAGAAGAGCGCTTAGCCTTTATAACCAATGAGATCTGAATTTTGAGGAATTTGGTTTTCATTCCCAAGGTACAAAGTACAAAGCTATTAGGAACAAAGCAGAGAAGAGTATTAATATAGAAATGTACTGATTAAAAGATACTGGTAAGGACCTAGTAATTAAATAAATCTTAGATTACTTCTGAATGCTTTTAAAATCTAGAATTTAATAGAATTCTGATACTTTTACTTGGGCAGAATGTGCTTTCTCACTTCAGTGGTCCCATTAAAGTAAATGGAATTCTTTGTGGAGTAAGAATAAGGGTATCAGAGTAGGGCCCTTAATACTTCAGTTTAAAGCTCAATATTGATCATCAGGAAACACTGGAATCTAAATAGTTAAGGGCCAGATCTTTGCTCTTATGCAGATTGAGTATTCTTATACTCCACTAGATGTCCCATTTTCTTCAGATGGATTATCTGCAGAACAAGATACTGCCCAATCTGAGTAAGTGTGGCAGAATTAAGTACTGATTTAAGTGACTTTAGCTTGATCTTATTAAAGTGATAATGTCCACACATGGTGGATCCAATTCTGTTGTCCTTATACTGAGTAGTATGCAAATATTCCTATTAATTTCCACGGACCCAGACTAAGGCACTACTCAGTGTAAGTAAGGGGAGCAAAATCAGACAGTGAAGTGGGAGATCTGCTGGTTTTGGTGCATTTTAATTGACTTCTGTCATTGTATGTAATATGCGAACATGGATTTCTCCTCCTTCCGCCAGTATTGAAGGTCCTTTGTCCATCAGTGTCATGTTGCTAACCAGAGTTATATACTCAGGAATGGTACAAGATGTGATGCATCCTATATAATAATATGGAAAAAATCATTTTAAGATGTTTTACATTTTCTTTACTGATTTGCCTTTCTCTGCTTCAGTGTGTCCCTCTGAAGGTAAAGAAGGGCCCTTGTTTTCACTCACACCTCCATTCATATTAGAGGTAATGAGCTGAAAACCAGAAAGAGGGAAGAAGGCTAGTAATTGTAGCCGTGCCTTTTATGGCCTTTGGGAACTGAACAATATTCTGCACTGAATTTCTAGATAACTCCCAGAGAACGGGACAATGTGCCAAACAGCAGGTAGACATTTTTCCAGAATCCAATCGCAAAGTCACTAAACCATTTCTAGAATCTTAAAAAAATGGAAGCCCTTCTCAAAGAATAACACATGCCGAATATTTTGGGGATAGATCCCAGTCTTCTGGAATTAAGGAATGCCACCTGGATGAAGGACCCTGCAGGGTAACCAAGGGATGCCATTTCTGACACAGATATTACGTTACAGTGGGATATCCAAGAGTTCAAATAATGAAGAGATATATGCATGTTCTAGTCAATAATGAGAAGACATCATCAAAAAACAACATCAGGATAAAGTAAACCATTTGTCACTCAAATTGGATCAAGCCAGCATAAACTGTAATGCTCTCTTATCTAAAGGCCAAATTTAGACCTGATGGTAATATTGTGAATTCTGACACCAAGTCTGCCTTTGGCCCCTATACACTTGCCAGTTTACTCCACCTCTATTTGCAGGCTCAGATATACCTATTGCTAGAACATTTCAAGCCAACATCTGATTTTTATGCAAAAAATTTGTATACAGTGTTTTCTATGTTTCCTCCTTTTATCGGTTTACATTATGCATGGATATAATTTCAGTGCATAACCCTCACATTGCAATTTTAGTGCAGCTGTGATACAACAATAGTCTTGATACTTCTGTTAAACATTAATCCTTATAATGTACTGAAAAATATCCAGGGCAGTGTTATAAAAATGAACCCTGAAATGATGTATTTCAGATCTCATAGTGAGAAGATTAGTTTGCTGAGCATCAGTCCTCTCTGGCTATTTTTTCTGCCTCTCAGAAAATGTCCAACTCTTATTTATCCATAAACATTGTGGTATCTGTTGAAGGAGAGAGACAGAAAAATATGTATGGTCTCCAAAGTGAACTCTCAGTGCAGCAAGGTAGAGCAACAAAAAAATCCAGCCCCATCAATTTCATTCTTGTTTTAACAGACACAAATGCCTTTTGATGCTAAAGTAAAGCAGGGCTGTAATCTAGATAGAATAATATTCTTCAGGCTCAAAAGCTGAAATCATACTTCCATACAAACAGAAAACAGTTTAGGACTTGCACATTGCACAAAGAATGTACCGTGTACTATACACGGTAATGTCTGATTGGCCCTCTCAGGAATACAACTTCCTGATGTGACCTGTTACAAAATGAAATAAAAAGTATTTATGCATGCCCCTTTGTAGCCCAGTAGAAAACTATTTTTCGTCCTCTCAGATGTCCCTAACAATCTTGGGCTTGTTTTCAGGGTTTTAAACATTTCAATTTCTCACTAAGTGTTAAATTTAGTAGTATGAGGAATAATTAGTGACAGTGGCAAAGTACAAAAGTTTCTAAAGTTTGAGTCAGTTTGGATAAGTACCTGAAAGTCTGGAGCCAAGATTCTCCTATCTGCTCAACCAGTGTAAATCTGGAGCAACCTCATTTATAGTTACTGCTATTTATACCAATTTGAGAACACAATTTAACCAAAATTTATGACTCTTCTTGTTGAAGTTGTTCTGCTTTTCCTAATGGTATGCAGTTCTTGATGGTCATCAATAAAGTTTTATTTCTGAAGTTAGCTGCAGGTCTGAAAATCTAGTTAGAAGTGTGTAGGAGTAGACTAATAAATCAGTAATGTTCCTGGATTCTCCTACAAAATCTGGAATATTTTACTAAGTATGTTGAGATCCGTTTAGGAGGAAGGAGGATATTTTAGGTTGGAAAAGGACTTTAAGGGTTACTAGGTGATTGGGTGTATTTTAAATTCATTGAGGTGAAAAAAGGAACAAGAATAGTGGAATAAGGACATCATGGATTACAAACAGCTTTGTGTTTCTGGAACTTTATTGTGGCAAAATGGAAAAGAAACTGAGATTTAACTGTAGATTAGGGAGAAAGGACTACAATTTAGATTTTGGGGGTGATGGTGAAGGGAATGATGTATAAAATAGTCTGGGGAAAGCTGGGACATGCAGTTGTGTAAGAGTTTGGTGGTAGTTGGGAGGTTCTGGGGACAGGTGAGAAGTCAGTTGGGTTCCTTAAATTGAGAACATGCATAGTGGCTGTGAGGTATAGGGCAAGAGATTGAGTTATAGGGTTAGGGAAGAGACAGGGTCCCACATGCATTGTGTGTGGACACATTTGGGCCAGTCGAGATATAAGGTGGTGTTCAGGAGTTTGTAAACAAAATGCATGTGGAATTGTAATGTAATGAAATAAATTATAAGAAGCATAGATTTTATTAATACCTTATAGTTGTACAATATATTAAATTACATGTGGTAAAAATATAATATGCAATACATTTTATGTAACATTTCTGAAGACATACAGTAGCCATTTCACTTTATCAAATATTGCTCCTTCAGGGTGTGCAAAGAAGAGACTGCAAAGAGATTGCAAGCTGGCTTCTAAAGTAATGTCTAATCGAATAGGGACCATGACAGTGCATGAAGCCCAAGACATATTAGCATGTAACCATCTCCATGTCCACTTTCACATTTTCTAAAAGATTTAAAATATGCTCTTAAGTTAGACCAGGTATCCTTAAACAATAATAAGAGATTAAGCATATACAGAAAGGACAGCATTACTGTATTGTGATGACCAACAATAGACAGGAGACTTTTATTAATGCTGGTGTGGGCACGTCATCTGGTGCAAAGTTTTCTTCAAAATTATATGAAGTCAAAAGTGTATGAGTTCAAAACTCTTAGTATTAAAACAAAAAGGAAGCACGATGAGAAAGAAGAGGGTAGTAGGGCTGTTTTCAACTGTGCTCCTTCCAGTTAGATAACAAATCAAAGGGACATTTCTGAATAGATGTGAGGACCCAGAGGGTCTCTTGCACACATTATGCCAGCTGCTAATACAGAGGTGAAAGTACATTCCATATTTTAACATGAAAAATTTTAAATAGCACAGATCCTAAATTTTATGGAACTCAGTACAGTATATTTGTTGAACTGTAGTTTGTCATGATGTTTGAAAATATTGATTTAGCAAACTATTAAATACAGAAGGCCAGATTCTTAGTTTAGCTAAGCACAGCAAAGAAGCAATTAGCACAGCTTCATTGACTTACACCAGCTGAGGATCTGGTCATGAAAGGTTACAAAAACGCGCACAAACAAGTGCAACCACCTTTTTTGTTCAAATCTGTCATTTACACATGTAGTTAGGCTTAGGGACAATTTTACATTAGAGCAAGAATTCCTGGAGCCACATCATATGGTTAATAACTGATCAATCCATTTTATTCTTTAAGCAACGTTAAGGAAACAATTACAGAAATATAAAAATTCCCAATTTACTAGGTCCCTGGGGAGATGTTACCTGAGTTTGTGTCTCACTAACTCTGCCAGATTCTCAAATACAGGGTCTCAGTGTTATGTCTCTTACCTCAAAGATCCCCAACCAAGTTATCCTGTAGTTGACTCCTGCTGTTCTCCCCAAGAACTCACTCTTCCTATGCCCCCAGTCTAGTCTGGCTCCTCTTATGAGGGCTATGGTCTTATCCAGCCTGTTGTTCATGGGTATCTCCAGTCTACTCTGGCACTTCTTAGGACAGAAATTTTTTTCCTAGCTCAGCTATTTGCAGTGGCTGCTTTACCAGAATGTTATGGCAAAAGTCCCCTTGTGGTGGCCACTTTCTGCCTTCCATTTGCAGGACTCAATAATCAGCCTCTACTTCTTCAAAAGTTTGGCTTTGATAGATAGCAACAGAAGAGACGTGATGAATGTAGCAAATACAAGATTCATACTGAAAGGGTCTTCTGCTTGGTGGATGGTAGTCTTCTGAAGACTAATGAGTGCTTGGTAGCATTTTTGGCCATGGAAGCCTTAACATACCTCAGAAATGTATTATTCTCAACCTATAGTCATGCTGTTAATCCCTTAATTCTCTCAACCTAAGAAAGTTGGCCTGGACTGGGATAGTAGTTGAATGGCAAGCCTCCAAGCAAAACTTGGATGGTGCAAGAAGTGCTGCTTTTGTTTCAGTAACTGGTACTCTTCTCTCTGAATCCATGCTGCCCCAAGATGGTGCTATGATGCACAGCCCAGATGGAGGTGTTGACCATAAAACAAGCACTTTCCATAAGAACAGGGATATTAAAATCTATGGCCAAATTCTAACTCAAGCAAAGGCATTCCACCTATCTAAGCTGCTCCTGTGTTTTCAGTTGGAGATGGCTTGCTTCTTTGCATCCTGTCCTAAACTGTTACTGTGTGTAATGCAAAAGTTACTGTCCTGCAGTTCCCTGCATATTCCTTACCTAGCTCACAGGGTGTTTTAAGGCTTAATTATTCAATATTTGTGAAGCACTTTGAGATCTTCAGATGAAAGACACCCTAGAAGTGCAAAGTATTATTTTTATTACCATTTTCTCAGAGGGAGCATGAGAGAGAGAAGCTTAATCTGATAACATTAAAAGCCTGGTGGGCTTGCCAAACTTTAATATCATCTGCTAAACTCAATATTCGTGGGGTGTCTCTGAGTTCATGCAACTGTAGTTCCATGTAGATATAATTCATGTTCATTTCTTGTTATAGTTAAAACTCCTCTTACAATAATATTTCACCGTCAAGAGGTAGGGAGGGGAAAACATTTTCACTTACATTTTCAGTTTCTTCTGATTTTTGTCTGTTCGGTGCATCCTTGAAAGTATTCAGGCCGAGTGGGGTTTTTCTAAGGCTTGGCATGAGTACAGATTTTATTTTTAAAGCATCATAAAAAAAACCCCAAGCTGTAGTTAAACAAAACATTTGTCAAATTAGATGGGCATATTCCCCTCTCCAAGCACTGCTGTTGGAGAGCTGTAGTCTTGCTAGGTAAATAATGCATATAGTATATGAATATGTAAAAAAAATAAACTCTTTTATTACATAAAATCTAAACAAATGCAAATAATTTTACAGAATTCCTTGAGAAACCAGATTAACAACAAGGATCAATGCTTAAAACCTAATGTTCTGTTAAGAAAGATCACCTCTTTAACACTCTCTTGTATTTAACACATATGTGCTTCAATATATTTGATTGGGACATTAATAAAACCTTATTGCTTATATTAGCATCCACTTGTATAAAACAATTAACAGGGAAGAGGAAACCAGGCACAGTACATTCATTAATCATTTATACAAAACCAGAAAAATTTAAACAATTCTTGAAGATGATAATTTTGATAAAACATGAAAATCAGATGGAACAGTCTTCTGATAATTAGCCCATATGTATAAAAAATAAAGTAAGAGGAAAAAATATCCAGAGGCAATATATTTGGGGGGGATTCTTCCATCCCCAATCACATTCAAATCTTGGTTATGCTCTGTGTGTTGGTAAAAGATTCATGTCTTCATTATAATGATCTATAGTGTATTTAAGAGACTGGCCATGTTTAAAAGTGTTTGTTTATTTTTTAAAGAACATTGCATATTTACTGTTTTAGAGTTTTTTAGATTGATCACAGATCACCATAGGAGGAAGCAAACATAGGGGAAAGGAAACAGCCCCAGTGCCTGAAGAAAAAGCTTTGATTTAGAAAAAGGATACTTGGCATGCAAGCCGGCCACTATGTGGTTCCTTTTGTGTTTTAAATAAATGCATCAGAAAAAGTCTGCCACTTTTTCTCATTCTGATCTAAGTTGCACAATATGTCAAAGCTGAATCTATGCCTTTTTCTTTTCTGCTGGTCAAGCTAATGTGCATTTTCTTAGCTAGACTCTCAGTAAATCTAATTGTCAGCATTTCCATCTCAGAAAACTGTATACAACATAAAAGCAATATAATTTTATGCTTTTTAATGTTACTCCTATATTTCATTTTCAATTTTGCATTATGTTCTAACATCCCAGTCTTCTCGTTCCTAGAATCAAACCAGTAAAAAGAGTTTTCTGCATTTGTTTGAAACTGGCAAGCCCCACAATATTTATCAGTTTGGCTTTTGTTGAGTTCTGAATAGGCTTAGGCTGATGACAGTGCTGTATGCTAGCTGCCTATCATGGCAGTGTCTGATGCTTACCCTCCACAAATTCAGTGGCAAAACTTACACTGAGTTCAGTGGAAGTAGGATTGGGCTTTTTGGGCCTGCTGCTTATCTGCAGAGAGAGTGCATACATCTTTTATTTCTGCAGTTTCAGCTGGATCAGAAGCTGAGAAGATTAATGACGTTTGACTTGATGTGATTATACCTGGAACAGATTAACACTGGGTAAATCCATTGACACAGACTTCTTAAGGCAGAAGGATCATCATGACCATCTAGTCTGACTCCTGCAGGCCACAGAACCTCACTCCCACTTCTGTAATAGACCCATAACCTCTGGTTGAATTACTGAAGTCCTCAAATCTTGATGTAAAATTTTCAAGTTACAGAAAATTCACCATTTACTTTAGTTCAAACCAGCAAGTGACCCATGCCCCATGCTGCAAAGGAAGGCAAAAAACTCCCAGGGTCTGTGCCAGTCTGACCTGGGGAAAATCCCTTCCTGACCCCAAACATGGTGATCAGTGGACCCTGAGCAAGTAGGCGAGACCCACAAGACAGACACCTGGGAAAGAATTCACTGTAAAAACCTCAGTCTAATTTCAAGCCTAATCTTGTTGTTGGGCAGTTGGTATCTATTTGTTCTTTTGCCAACATTGGCTCTTAACTTAAATAACTCCTCTCCCTCTCTGGTATTTGTCCTTCTCATGTATTTATAGAGAGTAATCATATCTACCCCCCCACCTTCATTTTGTTAGGCTAAACAACCAAAGCTCCTTAAGTCTCCTCTTGTATGGTAGTTCCTCTGATCATCTTAGTAGCCCTTCTCTGCACTTGTTCCAGTCTGAATTCATCTTAAATATGAGAGACCAGAATTCCATACAGTATTCCAGGTGAGGTCTCACTAGTGCTTTGTACAATGATGATATTGCTTCTCTATGTCTACTGAAAATACTTCACCTGTTGGATTCTAACATTGCATTAGCCTTTTTCATGGCCACATCACACTGGTGGATCATAGTCATTCTGTAATTGACAAATGCACACAGGGCTTTCGCTTTCTCTGTTGCTTCCAACAAGTAACTCCTCAGCTTGTACAAAAAATTCTTGTTTTTTTAGTCCCTATGTTCATGACCATGCACTTTGTGCTATTAAATTTCATCCCATTTCTGCTACTCCAGTTTTCAGGCTCATCTAAATGTCCTTGGATGATACTCTGGTCCTCCTTCATATTGGCAATACTTCCCAACTTTGTGTCATCTTCAAATTTTATTAGTTCACTTCCATTTTTTAATTTTTTTTCCATTTCATCACTTTTAATTTCTTTAGTCTATCTCATCATTAATATACAATGTTACTCCGCCACCTTTACCTTTACTTCTGTCTTTCCTGAACAGCACATACCCTTCAATACCCGTACTCCAGTCATAACTACTATTCCAACATGTTTCAATTATCCTTATAATATCTGCACCAGTAGTTACAGTTCTTCCATTTTGTTACCCAGGCTCCTTGCATTGGTGTACAGACATCACAGTTGTTTCTGCTTGGCCTTACCCAGATTCCTTGCCAGTCATTAGGTACAGTCATTTTACTGCCAGTATTGCCTACTTGACTGTTACTGTCATTGGTTTTGGCATTGTATTTCATCTTGTCCATTCTCCTACCCTCTATTGTTCCTTTCTCCATTGCGGTATCCTCTTTTACTTGATTTTCCACCCACTCAATATAAGAATCAAGTGTGGCAATTACATGACATCTCTCAACCATCTCCCCTGAATTCTAGTTTAAAGTTCTTTTAATCAGTTGCACCAGCCTCTGTTCCAGAAGTCTATTACTCTCCCTCTTCGGGTTGAGTCCATCCAATGAGAACAGTGCTCTGCGAATGCCTGTCAGTGGTCAAACATTCTGTAGAATTATTTCTGTTTACACTAATCAAGACATCAGGATCAGTGCCTCTAAACTTATCTAAAGTTTGTTATTCTGATGTCTCCAACTTTGGAGTAGTGCTGTGCACCAACCATCAGACTTTCATATTTTTGTAAATGAATTTGAAGACTGATCGTGTAAATTCAGACTATTCTTTAATTCCCCCACTGAATTCAAGGGCTAGGATTTCACGAGAAGGTTGTCAGCTTCACAATGGCTGTATGAACCAGAGATCCACTCGGTGGTGGTAGGATTATGTGTTACCCGCACAAAATTCTCTGTTCCTCTCACACTCTCGGGACACCCACCTTTACCCAGTTCCTAGGGTTCAGGCATAACCCTCTTAATTTAGGCAACCACCCTCACCCTTCTGTGGGCTCAGGTGTAACATTACATTCTAGGGCACCCACCCTTACCCTGTTCCTAGGTCTCAGGCGTAACCCTGCAGGTTTGCAGGATCTTTTAGCAGTGAAAGAGCTTTACACAGTAATATACTACATAACCTTTATTTATTAACAATCACCAAAAGCAGATGGCACATACTACACATTCAGTGCTCACCACTCCCAATAAGACAGATGAACTTTTCCCTGTTAACCAGAGAGAATCAGGTCCATCTGGGGGACTCCAGTTTCTGTACGGTGTCATTGGCAGAGTGTTGTGGTCTGGCAGCTCTGATCTTGGGGCTGTGTCCTGGAGTTGGTTCCCAAAGAACTTCCTTTTGGACCCCAGTTTATATAGTGACAGGTTTCAGAGTAACAGCCGTGTTAGTCTGTATTCGCAAAAAGAAAAGGAGTACTTGTGGCACCTTAGAGACTAACCAATTTATTAGAGCATAAGCTTTCGTGAGCTACAGCTCACTTCTTTTTTAGCTGTACCTTAACCAATCATTATACTAAAATTTTACTAACCAATCCTAACATAGTGTAACAAAATTCTCTAACCAATCCTACCCCACCACCTTAATTAAATTACACCTAGCAAAATTAATTAATTAACAGACAAACAATTAAAGGACCAGACAGAGACCATACAGATAAACAATAGGGAAGTAGGGACCATAATGACAAAACAATAAAGAAATGAGGATTTCACAACCACAACTATTTCTTGACAGACAGGATGCTATCAAACTAAGTTTTCTTTAACCATCTTAAGATCTGTTTCTTTATCTGGTGATAGTGGGTGCTATTAGGGCAGGGTCTCCTCCTTAACAGCCTGATATTACAGTGTTGTAATTTAGATGGAATGCGAGGATGTGGCTTCCTGCTTCTTCCCTAATGGCTGCTGCTCAGCTGCTCTTTTAATCTGGCTGCAGACAAAGGCCTTAGGCTTTAGGCCTTTCAATATGCCTGCACACAAAGGCCTTATCCTTGCATATGGAGGGTCAGGGAGATAAGTTTGTTACACTCATCATCCCCCTGGCACCGGTAAGGAATCTTCTGGAAAAGGTAGTATAGCCTAAGCCTGTAGCATCACTTCCACAGAGCCCTTCAATACTGCACGTTGCTATCCATTTAGGGAGAGATGCTGTGTCCAGCAGGGAAGGCCCTGTCAACATATCTCTGGGGCTGTTCTTTTCGAGGAGAGTTTCAGGAAACTAACTGCTAAGCTCTGGTCAGGAGATGAGTAACTGTGTCAGAATGCCAGAATGTCAGGGTCAGGCACCAAGTTGCAGGCAGATAGCAGGGTCAGGGCCTCTCTACCGTTTTTGCTGCCCCAAGCACTGAAAAAACCTGTCACCGCCGAATTGCCGTCATGGACGGCAGGAGAGAGAGACGCTACCACTGCATTGCCGCTGCAGCCGAAGGAACGGAGATGCCGCCGCCGAATTGCCGCCGCCGTGGAAACTCTGCTGCCCCTGTCTGACTGCCGCCCCACGTACTTGCTTGGAACGCTGGTGCCTGGAGCCGGCCCTCGTCGGGGTCACGCTGGGTCAGGATACCAGGAAGTCAGGGTCAGGCAAGCAAATAGCAAAGCTGAGGACAAACCAGAATCGGAAGCCAGAGTCTATGGTCTACAGTAAGCAGAGTCCGGACCAGATAGGCAGTCAGTCAGTCTGCATTCTTGCTCAGACAGCTCCCCACAATGGCTTCCTGGTTTAAATATTAGCACCAGCCAATTAGTGGACTCTGAGGAGCCACCACATATGCCCTGCTGGGTGGTACTTCCTGCAGAGCCTAGCTTCACAGAGTCTGTCAGTGGAAACCTGGCCTAAGCTTCCAATGTTGGTGTGGAAGCATCAGTGGCCCAGAACCTCCTAGGTTCTAGTCCTGCATGTTCTTACACTAGCAGACTGTGAAGAGGCATAGGGCTTCCATGCAGGTTGCCTTGGCCTCTGTTGTATTTTTAAAATCTGCCAGTTCTGGGGGCTAAGCCCCCTACATATTCCACCTTAGATTAATCTACTGGAATCTTTTCTATGGATTTTTATGAGTTTTTGATTTGCCTTACACCTCTCCCATGAGTTTTTCTATGAGAGGAAATGAACTGACTCAAAATTATAATTATAATGTTCTTTTGTGTTGGGAATTAGTATCAGTTTATCACAATTTATACACAGCCCTCAGTTACTGAATTTCTCCTGCTGCTGTTTTGAAAACATTGAAAACTGATAATTTCACAGGGATTTGGCACACCCCATAAATTGGCCTTGTTGGTCAAAGCTAGTCCCAAGGGTATTTGAATAGATCACAGATTTTGGAGTGAGTCCGGCTTTTGTTCTGAATTTGTAACCGAGTGAGCCACACCTTACTTCGTGTAATGTTTGCAATGAAAAACACTGGTCTAACAAATAACGACTTTTACGTTTTCTTCTCCAGTGACATAATTCCTTAGTTAACAAAACATATTGCTCTGTAGCACATTAGTACTTGTCTACACAGACAATGCACGGCAAGCTGGGGTGTAAATCTACAATCTAAGTCTAGCCTGCCATGCATTAAATGGCCATGTGGACTTGGCTGTAGCACATGAAAAGTTCTGTGGTGCATTTTGACGTACTGCTGTTTCATTTAGAACATTTAGTGAATGGTAGCAGAGGCCACGCGGCCACTTAGTGAATGTCAGGGTAGAGGACTGTAGATTTATACCCTGTCTTGCTGGGTGTTAAATCTCTGTGTAGACAAGCCCTTACTGTTTTTCACTTGAGTTACAGTTGCAGAAAGTGGGTCAGATTCACTTCACATCAGTTTCACTGTGGCGTAACTACATAGAATTCAATAGAGTTACTCTTGATTTACACTAATGCAAGAAAAATCAGATTTTCCTTTCATTTCTTTTATAAAATTTACCTTAAATGACAAATATATGGAAACTTTTTGGTGATCCAATAACTTCCCTCCTCTTCTCCTTCGGATGAAAAGTTTTTTATTTATGACTGTATCCCCCATCTGCCCTTTACCCGATGTTCAATCCATTTTGTGTTACATTTATGTCCATTCCGCTTCCTTCCTTTCTTTAGACCTCAATCTCTGTACAAAGACCTTAATCTCTGATGTGGAACTTTGTCAAACACTGTCTGAATGCAGGCTATCCACTGCACGGGGACAAAGTCAAAGACCTTTTCTAGAAGCAGAGGTACTGCTGGGCATGGAAATGACCATGTTTTGCTTCAAACAAAAGCTCCACAGCAAAATTAGTTGATTTCAACACCCTCCCCCACCTCAATAATTTATTTTAGATATTGTTGCCCATTTCATGTAAATTACCCATCATTTGATACAATTTTGTTGTTCTTTTGGGAGTTTGACATTTATCAACAATACTATTAGGCTAAAATTGAATTTAGAAGGGGTGTTTGGCTCAGTGTTTAATAGATGTCATGGCTAAGATGGTTGTAAGACCTATCACAGATGTGTGACAGAGGAGAGGAAAGTAAGCAATAGTGCCTCTTGCCCTTCAAATTCACAAAGGCCAAAATAGTCAAACTTGACTATCTGGTATTAGGCGCCTGAATCTATATATAGGCATCTAAACAAGTGGCCAGCTTCTCAGATATGCTCACTTTGGCTAGGAGTGAAGTTTTTTGCATTATCTTTCAAGCTTAGTCTTTTGTGTCAAAATATTGCCCTATGAAAAAGTGGATGGTTTAACTATTTTTAATATTCTTTATTTTTGTTGTTTTTATATAGAAATATAAAGATGCAGAGATACAACAGGATGGAATAGACATTGCCATCCTCCAAATATATTTGGTGAATATTTACTGATTACTTTCTTATTTTTAATACTCTTAAAGTTTTTCAGAAGTACGCTTGGAGAGGAAAGTTAAATTTGGGAGGGACTGAATTAAATAATACTGAAGTTATTTTCCTCTTTACCCTGAATTTACCCTTCTTTAGGAAGCAGTATGGTCAAAAGCATAGAGCAAGGAACTTGGTGTTAGTGCTCCTATGGCCTGTTCTCAGCTCTGCCTCTCTGTAACCTTTGGAAAGTCATTTAACCTTTTGGTGCCTCAGCTTTTACTCATTTATGAAACAGGTATAAAAGGTGAGGTTGGGCTTAATTAGCATTTATGAAGCACTTTGCGGGCTTTGGATGAGAGATGCTGTAGAAGTGTAAAGAATATTAACTGGCTTTTCTTCACAACATTTCCATTCTTTTCCTTCTCCTCTATGCCTGTTCTGTGCTTTTTTTAAACATTTCTCCTAAACAATAAGGAGAAATATAATAAACAATCCCTTTCACAGGCCTCCACTTCGTCACACCCTGATTCCCTTCCCACACGCTCAACCAAACAAAGACAAAACTTTGAGAAGCTGCCTTTTCCAAGACAGAACAACAAAAACTATGAACCAAAAGAAAATGAGGCAATGTAGAACATTTTCATTACTCATCGAGGAATGGTTCTTTGCAGTATTTCCAGCTAGTTTTTCTTCCACACCTACATGAGCTTGCTTGTTCTCTCTCCAAATCCCCCCTCTTGTATCTAAATCCTGCTGATGATCAGGGTATTGATTCAGCCCACGAAAATATGTTGCAAGTGGAATTTACCCTTTGACCTTTAGCTCCCCCTCTCGTATGACCAACAAGTATTGTTTTCACTTGTTTTCCCTTTCCCTAGTGAAAGCTGCTTTTCGCTTATTTAAAAGTCTCTTGAGACTCTAGCAGAGACAAGTTCCCTCCCGTCCCTTTCATGAAACCAAAGGGAAGAAAAATATGCCATTTTTCCCTTCTCCCCTTTTGGAGAGAAGGTTAAAAACCTCTCTCCAAAATCCACTCAAAACTCCATTCCAGGCTTTCTTTGTGAGTGACTTGCAGTACAGTCTGGTGAATGAAGAATGCATAAGGGACTCCCTAAGTCTGAGCCAGTGACATCCTCAGTGAGGATTCCCCACCACACCCAGAATTCCAGGAAACAGTAATGCATGACATTTTCTGCCTATCTATGTACTTATATGGCTATCAACATGGTAGTGTTTGAGTGCCTCACAATCCTTAATGAACTGTGTCCTCATAAGACCTCTTTGATAAAAGGAAGTACTAGCCCCTTTTACAGATTGAGGCACAGGATAGATTTTGTGATGTGCTTGCGGTGGGAATTGAACCTAGATCTCCCAGTCTAGTGCCCCATTCACTTTTCCCTTTTTCTTTCTCCATTATTGGGAGACATGACTGAAGTATTTACAGCTATGAAGGGCAAAGTAAAAGCTGCTCTGTCTCACCTTTCTTACCTTGTCTCATAATACGAGGAAAAAGAAGCATTTGAAATTAAAGTGCAGTCAATTTAGAACAGATAAAAGGAAGTGCTTCTTTGCATATCCAGCCTGTAGAGTTCACTGCCACAATGGGTCATCAAGTCAGATACAGTGGCTGGATTTAAAAAAGGGCTTGGATAATTTTATGGCCACTAATAAAATTTGTAGCCATACAAGCTAAAGTAATTATAACGGTAATTAAATCTCATGCTTCAAGATATAAACTGATTGACGGTGGGAATCAGGAAAAAATATCCCTCTTGTACAGCAGAATGCAATTGGCTACTGTATTTATATTGAAACAGTTACTGGTCACTGTAGGAGGCAGGATCTGGAATAGATAGATAAATGGTCAGATCTGGTATACGGGCTCTGATTTTTTTTATGTTGAACTACTTTGACCAGACAGGGCAGTGATAATGCAACTGAATGCCTCCTGCAATGGGAGAAGAGGATACTCACCATCTAGCAGTTTGGGGCATACTGTTTTCACTCCTTCTGCCTCCCCCATTCTTCCCTTTTTAGTCTTTTACAAATATTCTAAGACTGTCACTGCAATTTATTTCCATTTAAAACTTCTGTGGAGTCACACAATAATGCACTGAAATAGCATGTTGCAATTCTACTGTAAAATTAGACTGATGTTCTATAAAGCTGTGTGAAATACTTCACGTACACAGGAAAAAAATGGCTTTTTAACCATCACTTTTGTAATAAGGTGGGGAAAAAAGCCTTTTTCATCTGATGTTGTTTTATCAGTGTTGTGCAGGCATCAGAAAGTGGGGGCTGTGGGAAGAAAACTATAAAGTGAGGAAAAGAATCCACAGAATGAAAGGAAGAGCTCAGCTAAATGTTCGTGATGAGCTGGGGATGACAATTTTGCCTGACCCCCTGCATGATTGAATTGGGGAGTGAGGAATGCTGGTAAAAGGGCATCCTCATTCCACACCCCCAGCACAGCTCTAATTGTCAGTCAGGATCTAGCTCTTTGGGAACAGTATTCCTTGAGCCATGCAATGTCCAACGTGATAATGCACTGCTCAGGGGCCTTGACAACTTGAGTGCAATTCTCTTGTGTTCAAAGATGTTTATGATTGGTGTTGAGCTAGTTTGTAGGTTGTAGCAGGACTCAAAAACCTTTATTATTCTTTTACACCTGTTAAGAAGTTTGGTTTCAAGAGCAGAATGAAAAAGTGGTATGGCATCAGAACATCCCTGTTGTCCTTTTCATTATTCTCCATCAGCGGTCAATGTTTCTGGCTATTGTCTGAACTTTATAACTTCTGAATTTAGACATGTTGGATCAAAGTAATGAAATGATTAACAGGTGACCAGATTAACAGGAATATTAATTGTGTTTGTGTGCTCTTTAATTTATTTATGTTTGAATTTTAACCGTAAAGTTCATTTTATAAATGTTTTAACTATATATTTTTGAAGTATGTTTTTTTCTAACAGTATTAAAAATAAAATAAAACCAGACATCTGGTGTGATTCCAAAATTGTGTTACTGTCAAAGCTAGCTTTGACAGTATGGCTACATAGCAACTGGGAGGTGTTATTGCAGCATGCCAGGGCTAGCTTGGATCTAGCTGGCATGCTAAAATTAGCAGTGAAACTGCGGCAGCATGGGTGGTGGCACAGAGTCCCAGGCAGACTTGAATTCAAGTCACTAGCTTGTGCTGCTGCGGCTTCATTGCTCTTTGTAGTGAGCTATCTAGCTCAAAACTTGCTCAGGAATGCTCAGATATACACCTCCTGATTGGTGTGTAGACATACCCTCAGTTCACACACCATGAGAACCATGCTACACCATTGTATTTCTGCACCAGTGTAACCCCATTGATTTTTACACTGGTGTAAAAACAGAAAACTGTGGTAATGAATCAGATCTTGTGAAGCAGAAAAATAGTGGTTAGAAAATGTTCATTAATGTTCTACAAATGAAATAATATATCCAGTAACTCTTATGTGAGCACTACCTATTGTTTGTAGGGTAGTGCGGTATTTTGACTAGCAAACCACCATTTTAATGTAGACTCAATTAGTTTACGAACATTAAAAGTAAGAGTTTAAAAATCAGTGGCTTTGATGAGATGGAAGTGCAGTGGGTTTCAGAAAACCTTAAATGTGATCCAATTAAAAATCATCCTTGTCTACCTTTGGGAGTTGTGCATGAAAATGAAATATAATTCTGGATCTAATCAAACCAGACGGCAGCAACAGGTGAAAAATAAATGGGATAATACAATTTGCCATGCTGTATTTTCATGTGCCAATATTGCTGAGTTCATATCTCATTCTAATAGAGCTTTAGCCTGTTTCTCTTTCTTTTTATATCACTTTATTATAGAAGATGCTAGCCTGTATTAGCCACTTACTAGATAAATACAAGAAAACTGCTTGCCATTTATTGGTTTATCCATTATCTCAAACATAGGATAGAGTAGTCTGATTTCAAAGTGACAGCTGGTGGTGCCTCTTCCTGATACATGTTAATCCAGTTTTTATTATGGAAAAATTGCCTGTGCTTTGAGACAGCGAAAGGGAGTTACTAAATGTAATCACTGAGGAGGGAACCTTAAAATATCACACGTAAAAGTCTAAAATTGAACAGTTTTCTCACAATGGGATGGTATACTGGAAAAATAAAGAGGCAGATAATTTATAGACATGAACATAGAGCACTGTGCAGTTGTTTTTAAAATATTGTGCTTCCTTTACCATTTAAAATGTAAATAAAAGCAAGTGTCCAATGCTTTGATCAGTCTTTTTGTTGGGGTCAGCAGTTTTTTCGGATTGGACAAAAGGGCACAAAACGTTAGATGCAGCGGAAGAGAATCTGGCATAGCCAAGGAAGGGAGGGTACATAATGGTGCTCCATTACTTCTGAGTCCTCTCTGAGCCAGGCTGGTTTCCAAGTACAGGTGAGAGCAGCCTAAAGGAACCTTGCACCATTGGACCCTCACAAAGTGGTAAGTGTACAGCCCATGTTTGGGACCCAGGGTCTGGAACCACAAAGGGACTTAGGTGCCTACACCATAGATTTAGGCATCTAAATGCCAGTTTTTGGTACCACAGAGGATACACAAGCTCCCTGCTCCTCTGCCACATATTCCTGTCAGTGCCTAAATTCACTTGATGCCTAAATTTCTGCTGTAGAGTTCTCTCGGGGCCTAAATTTCTACCTCTGGACTTTGGACTGCTGCATC
This sequence comes from Lepidochelys kempii, assembly GCF_965140285.1. NCBI lineage: Eukaryota > Metazoa > Chordata > Testudines > Cheloniidae > Lepidochelys > Lepidochelys kempii. Next base: position 30,521,486 of record NC_136390.1, on the reverse strand, counting down.
AGGCAGGTGTCCAGGCCCCTATCTCACATGTAAGCCCCAGTGCAGCCCTCAGAGCAGGTGGAGATAGGAGGGGCAATAACTATCTTTGCCTGCAGGGTTCGATGTGGTGTCATGCGCAGAGCATATCCAACTTCACACAAAGTGGCCCAGGAGTGGGAGGAATGAGGGTTGTTTTCTAAGTGGTGGGGAAACCCTGTTCAAATGCTCCTCATCAGGCAGAGGGGAATTCGAACCAGGGTCTCCCACATCTCAGGTGAGTGGCCCTAACTCAGTGAGAGGGTCAGAGCTTAGAACATATCCCTCTCGTTGGCATCTGCTATTGGCTGGATCAGGTGGCTCCCTGCCTAGGGTACTGGCTTTTGTGGATCCCTTTTCCAGGTGCCTGTCTCTCCCCATGCATTGTATAGGGAGCCTAGGCACCTAACTCTTGGTTTGTGGATTCCAGTGATTTTTTTTGAGGCGCCTACGAGTTAGGCATTGCAACACCTAAATCCCTTTGTGGATCCAAGTCCAGGTATCCTCTAGATTTAGTATGAGATTTTCACCAGGTATCAGAGATTTTCTGTCATGCTCAAGAATGTCCTGCAGCACAGACATGGAGAAATACTTAATGTCTTTCTTCATCAGTGAGGGATTCTGATCTCACACCAATATGAGTGAACACCTGCACTGAACTAAATAAGGTGATATTAGTGTAATCCTAAGAATCAGGCCCTGAGCAATGATGAGGGTAGGAATTTTACAACCATTAATAAATATCTGCATTTTGTATTGGGACCTTAGGCATTTAAAAGAGTTTTGATCCCCATCCTCTCTGTCAAGCCCCAAATTCTGACAATCTAGATCCTGCTTGTGGAACAGAAATAAACAGCTCTGGAATTTTAACTCCTGTGTGTCAAATAGAAAGGCCACCCAGCTATTTCATTATATCCTAATTAATAATACACCTCAAAAATTATTAATGCAATCACTACATAATGCACCAGCATTTCAAATCTCCTGGTAAATATTAGCTTTTCTACAAGAAAGCATTCCTTTTTTCCCCTTTGGAAATACAAGATTTATATTATTCTAACTATCCTAATCAATCTTTGATTTAACACAAACATGCCTGGACTAAAAATCTGAATTGCAGAAATGTTAGTGCTGTGTCAGCCAAACTTATATTCACCTACTTAGGAAAAGCTCTGCCAAAGATCTCACAAAGGATACCAGTTCCTCAAATGTGCAATCCAAAAGGCTTTGTAGACACTTTCCATTCATCATTTGGAATAAAAAACATATTCACAAATGGAAGATAGTGTATCCTAGAGGTTGGAGCATGGAAATGGTAATCAGGATGTCTGGGTTCTGTTCTTGTCTCTGCCTCTGATCTACTCTGCTTTGCACACGTTATTTACCCTGCTTATGCTTATACTTTGGGAAGACTGATATAAAGTAATAACTACCTCAGATGGTTTTTGTGAGGCTTAATTGTATGGATTAATTGCTTGTAAACATGTGTGGTTCACAGAAGAAAAGTTTTATGTAAATGGTAATAAAAGAGGTAAATACTCAAAGTACTGGTGATCAGCTAACTGATCAAAATAAAATGATGGTTTGGGAGTTTTTCTATGCTATAGTTGGAAATTTAGGACCATCTTCTGCTTTTTTTCCACAATCTATGTGATTCTAGTCTACTCTTGTGTCAATTGCTTATCTCTTGGTAATGTCAATGGGAACTAGACACAGAGATCAAGTCCATTCAAAGTAGAGTTCAAGTTCATCTAAAAACAAGGCATTTGTCAGGATCCAACTCTGACTCCACTTACCACAAAACACTGTACGTAGATTAAAGGGATCTATGAAGTTGTATATTGGGAGTCAAATTCTGCTCTCAGTTGCACCTGTTGTTTTTATTGGGGTCCATGAGTAATTGAGGCACCTAAAATATTTGGCAGAACATGTCATAAATAATAACATTTGATTTAATTTCAGATCGCTTGTTGCTGCCATGATGAACCATTGTTCATGCTTGCAAGGAAGTATATTACCTAGTGGCATGAACTCTCTACTACAATCCCCCAAACTTCCATTTCCCATGTTGCAGTTTTTCGGCATTGTATTATTAATAAAAAAAAACCATTTAAAAACATGCCACATAGAGAAATAAAGAAGTGCTAAATTAGAGATGTGGTAAATTAATATTTAAAACAACCATGTCAACCAAGACAAATCCATTTAAAAGGGTGGGGAGAATTTAGTGAATTAATATAATGCATGCGCATTTATGTCACTGTTCTGTAAAGTGGAGCTCCACTTAAGAACTCAGGTGATCCCCTATACTTTTTGAAAAGTGACCAGAGATGGAGGTACTGATAGAAAAGATATGATTTTAATGTGTCTTATGAAGAATGGGTATTCTACTCTATTGTATTTGGAGCTAATATGATTGATGACCTAAAATCTTGGCTCGGATAAGATTTTTTTATACCTGGGGTAGTGCAAAGCAGCCTCAAAATTTGTTTATCCAGCAACACATGGATTTCCTTAGTACAGGCATAGCCGGTCCTGTGCCCCACTTAGGGTTGCCAGGTGTCCGGTTTTCAACTGGAGCACCTGGTTGAAAAGGGACCCTCCCCAGCCTGGTGAAAATGAGTGAGTGAGGGTGGGGGAGAACAAGCGATGGAGGGAGGGAGGATGGAGTGAGCGGGGTGGGGCTTTGGAGAAGGGGCAGGGCAAGGGTGTTTGGTTTTTGGCCAGGTGGGCCAGTGCAGCTGGGCATAATTTATAACAACTCTGAGAATAGAAAGCCTTCACATCCTCCCCTCCCCCCGCCATTAACTACACTGAACAGAGCTCTGATGCAGCTGAGAATCTGGCCTTGGGATGTTTTAAAATATTTTTATTTATTTTTCTATTCATTAGTTGGTTATTGAAAGCATTTGGGATGCAGTTTGTATGAAAGATGCTATACAGAATTAAGGCCTGATCCTGCAATCCCTTATAAGTCTTAGCAGTCTTTACTCACATGAACAGTCCCATTTACTCCTGAGATGAGTAAAGGTACTCACATGACTAAGGGCTTTTAGAATTGGGCTCTAAAGTTGTGCTATAATTTGTTTTGCTGAATGAACAGTTAGTTTCTCAAATACAAATATGATGTAGAGTATTTGATGCCATTTTTTTTAAACAAAACCCCTAAACCTCAGGAAAAATGCATGGAAATATACTGAGGGTCCGATTTAAACTCCCAAAAGTAAGAAAATGGAGGCTTAGCTGATCAAAAAGTTGCAGGCTTATCTCCATTGTTTCAGAGGCTCCTAATTAGGGCTGATTTCACATATCAGAAGTTCTAAGATACCTAGACACAATAGGGTGAGTTAAGGATGGAGTTTTAGCCTAAACTGAATTTCCTGGCTTTTGTGGATTTAACTTTATTTGAACACAGTTTTCTGTGGTTCAATATAGAATTATTTTAGGGTAAAAATTGGTAGGAAAATAGCTGACACCCTTTCTGCTGCTACTTCCCCATTAAAAAAAAAAGCTTTATCTTAATTAAAGTTTAATTAAGGATCATGTTTGGCAGTACTTTTCACACCGATCTACACCAGCAGATTTTCTAAGGCTTAACTTTATCGTGCAGAAAATCCTCTTTTATTACTCCCAACCTGTTGTAAAAGCTGTTGGCGCAGAGCGATGGCTGCTTCATTCAGTGGCCTTGTTTGCCGCTGGAAAAATCCCAAGTCTCTAGAGACAGCACCACAGTGGTTCAATTTAATATCTGTCCTATCACTACAAGACTCTAGCTCATTATTAATGATACTATTCATTAATTTCTTGTTGGGCTGATGTTGTTATTTATTAAAATATTAAAGAAAGCTCCTGAGACACATACATAATGAGGGACACCTCTGTTTCATGAGCTTTACCAGCTGAAAGAATGAATATACTGTAGATTTACCCACACCACCAATATCTCCCTCCCTCATTAGTCCTGCTACATCTCTGAGTGACACTGTAAATTCATTTTGTGCACTGTCCAATCGGAGCATAATACAAATGGGGGGCTCTTTTTTAATGAGCTATTCTTATGCAAAATGAATTGACTACTATCTAACTCACCTAATCTGCCTGTATTTTGGGGAAGAACTAAATTGCCTATATTTATATAGGAAATAAATAAAAGTTGACATATTTTTCCCTTTTCAGTCTTGTATTTGAGAAATTTCAACATAATACATTTTAAGAACCTTCCACCTTAGTTAACTAAATCCCAGCGTGACATTTAAAGGTGTGACAGCTGTATTTAAAAAAGCCTCAACAAGCAGTGTGTGTACTGCAGTGGTCATTTGATGTGCATTTGCATGTGCATTCAGGTACAACCTATAGAAATTCTAAGGACACAAGATGTATTACTTACCCTTTTAATATAGAGATATTTTACATCACATCGGCTTCAAACACACTTAAAATATATACAGTGATATAAAGAAACACAACATATGTCAAAATAAACCAAATAAAGATGTAACCTTTTTAGGCACTGTATCACCGTTTTGTTTTGATTATCTGAGAGGTAAAAAAGCCTGTTGTTGTGTGTCTCTTTTGCCTTTTACTGAATGAACATGATGAAATCTGCAGAACCACTGTGGTAGCGTCTGAAGGTAAAGATTTAATTTGTTCTATATGGTGGTTATTTTCACCCCTGTACAAATAATTACTATGGAGAAGAAATGCCTCACTGTTTTGAGGGGATTAACTGGGCATAATTGCAGCCTGTTTTGATCCCTCTTTTAATAATGGATCCTCTCAATCCATATCCAGTATAGCCGCTTTGTGTGGATTGAAGGCTAATTTCAAAGCATTTATATATACCTAGAGGTCTTTGTACTATGAATTCACAGTCATTTGTTTCTGAGGAGAAATATGCATTACATTTGTACTTTAGTGTTCAAAATATATAACTCAGCATCCTTATTCATAGTTAAGGACCAAACATCTACTGATGTCTAGCACAACGAGTTATAACTACATAATCATGGAGACACGTACAACACTGAATGTGTTGATTATATGGCAATAAAATTATTTTAGAGAATAAATTTTTGGAATACATTGTTTTTAGTTTCTGTTCCCCATGTGATGAAATATGACCACTGTAACGTTGTGATCTGAAATAAAGTGAACCCCTGTATTCAGTGAAGTCATCTGTGGTATGTAACCATGAAGAAGAAAACTATTTCATCATCAAATATTTATAGCAACAAGCCTAAATAGTCTCCATTGATGCTTACCGACCATTTAGTAAAAATTAAACAACTTGAATATAAGTGGAGCATTTGTTTTATTTTAATTATGTGTTTTTAAATTTAGAAATGCCACTCCCTTGTTTAAAGAGAGTAAGTCCTTTTGCACACGTGTGGGCTGTGTTCCACGGTACTGGTATGGTCAGGATATATGAATTTCTTCTTTGCTTTTGACTTCCTAACTCAAAGTTGACACCCTTTTAATATATTGTAATGTATATTTATAGATCTAATTTTTGTGCATTTAATGGAATATTATTATTTGCAGGGAAATGTATTTATATTATACTCTTGAGTGCAGTAGATCTGTGATTCCATAGATCAAGGTTACAGAAAACTTGAGTTGGGGATATTTACCTCAGCCCTGCAACCATGAAATTCAAACAGAAATATTCTTTAGAATAGTTTTGTGGAATTGCTATCTTTTACTGCAATTTGATAATCCCATGCAATATGTTCGTGCAGTGACCACTTTGACAAGGTTACAAAAGAGCATTTGCTAAGAGCTAGATTGTAAATTTATAATCTGCTTTAAGTAAAGGAAAAGTGCATAGCTGCCCTGCCCCTAGACTTTGAGAATCACAGGTCTCTCCAGGCTCCCCCCCCGGCCCTAGGGGTTGCTACTGGCTTATACCAGTAGCAGATTACATCCTCCTTCACCACTGCAGCTGTTCTAGCCAGAGTGTTGGGAAGGGAGAGCCAAGTCTTGGTCTGTTACCTGCCCATGCCTGCCCGTCCCCTGTGTGGGAGTAGATGTAGTAGCCCCATAGAAGCTGCTCCCTATTCTCCTCTCCCCCCTCCCCCCCCCCACCGCCCAACCCCAAGCACTGGCACCGGCTGTCACAAAGCATGTCACAGGGGTATACTGCTTTCATACGTTTACCCCAAAGGAGAGGTTCCTTTGTAAAGCGCTTTGAGATCTACTGATGAAAAGCACTAAATGCAAGCTAGGTGGTATTATTATTAGAGATGCTGTTTTATCTTAATATCATTTTCTCAAATGTTCTTTGTTTTGTGATTTTTATTCTTTATGTTGGATTATGAACAGGCATAAAAAAGGGGCCATTTTCTTTTGTTTGGTCGAATTGTTAGTCCTAGGTATGGCCAGGAAATAGCAGTTGCATTTGGAGTTTGCAACTCTGGAGGAAAACATTAGGAGTCAAAATTCTGCTCTTAGTTAAACTGGTGTAAATCTGGAGTGACTCCACTGAAGTAAATGGGAATTACTCCAGAGCCCCAGACCATGGAGGCCAGGCACGCCGAGACTCAGGCAAATACCTGGCTGCCCGTGGAGGCCCACAAGGGAAGGGGTCATTGGGAGCTTTGCTGGTCAGCTACCCCAGAGATCCAAAGGACCTGTGGTCTACAACACAGGAAGACAGTAGGAAGTAGCCCAGGAAGCTAGATATTGATCTGATTGTGGAACTGGGGTTTGGCCCAGTGTGTTTTGGATGGATCCCCAGTGACCCAGCAAGGGGTACACTTGCCACTGATAGGGCTCTAGGCTGGAACCTGGTGGAGTAGGGAGGACCCGGGTCTCCCAGCTTCCAACCCACCCCTTGGTGGCAGCCCACATCCTGCCTGACCACCAGGCCATACTGCTCTGCTTAGAAGGGCAGTCCTATTCACTTCAGTACCTAGACCCTACCGCCTTGCCTGGCATAGCAGGGCTGCACTATTGACTCTGGCCACTAGGCCACGCTGCCCTGCACAAATGGGTAGCCCCATTGACTCCAGCCACTAGGTGACACTGCCCCACGCAGACGGGTGGCCCTATTTGACTCTGGCTACTAGGCCAGGCTGCCGCAGGTTGAGAACCACTGATTTAGTTGCATAAGAACTTCCTTGAGGAAGTTTTTAACCCAAGAACCCCACAGTTTTTAACCCAAGAAAATAAACATGTAGAATTACGTATTTTTGACAAATAGTTTTGGTGCTCTTTGTCTCGAGTAGAATTGGGTATAAAATTGCCATGTTGTTGTACTTACAGAGCAAAGCACAGGACTTGCAACCTGGCTGTAGCCCATCTCTGTTTCTGATCTTGTTAATAAAGTACACAGGTAAAGAAGGTTAAGGGGAGTTACCGATGGGGAGAGATGGACAGAGTTTTGGTTTTGAATGGACAGGGAGAGAAAGGTAGTTCTGATCAGGGAATGTCACATTTACTTTGTATTGGGTAAAAGAAACACATTTAAAACTGTATTTCAGAGGAGCTGCATGTATGTACATCTGTGCTGAACTTCCTTGATTACAGTAAAATCTGCAAATATTTTGGTAAAAAACCCTATTTTTTCTCTGTATGATTCCTCCTCAGAAAGGTACTCATGTCATAGGCATCAGAAGGCCTAGATGCAGCATGTGAGTTGCTTAAGTGTGGTGAAAGGTACTGACCCTCGACCATTCCTACTCTGCATAGCCTCTGATGGACCAAGCTCAGTTTCACATTCAGGATCCTTGCATGCTGCTGCTTAGGTTCCTCATGTGGTTCTTGAACTCAGGTCTGTGGCATGGTACACTGTTGAGCTCAGCGTTTGTTGGCACGGGTTAGAACTACAGTATGGCCAACCCCCAAATGTTAAAGAATAAATGAATCAGCCACCCCAAAAATACTAAGATTGAGACTTTAAAAATACAGTAATATAGATAACACATTGGGTTCTTTTTATTTGCCTTATGGTGTTTGAACTTTTAGGGTACACTTGTCATATTTTCAAGCTTTTCTTCTGAATCATGAGGGCTAGAAACATTTTTTTACATGAAAACTGAGATTCTCTCATATTTGCATGACTCCAGGAGCTGGAGCTTTTAAAAAAACCACCAAATATTGTGAAACTGGTGATAAGATCATGTGAGTTTGCAATGCTGAAACCATTAAGACACAATTATGACTGGTCTTGCATCAGAGCTGTTTGCACTCTGAAACTGTCATGGTATGCCAAGGTTCAAACTGCAATATTCAAGACAAATCCTGGCAGCAAACAGGTCAAGGGGGCAGCTTCTTACTGTTAAACCCAATATCTATTGTTTTCCCTTTCAAGTGTATAGGGTAGTTGGATGTTGTAATAAAGGTTTAATCAGAAATGAGCCTTTGTGAATTATTTTATAAGAGCCCAATGCCTGCTCTGTAGTCATAACAGTTACATTTTTTACTGTAGTTATAACAGTCACATTTTTTAGAATTAAAGCTACTGCCAATTAACTGTTAAAGTTGTAAATCCCATAAGTTTGTTTTGTGACCTAAATGCTGCTGAAAATATTTTGCCAAAATAAATGGAAACATGATCATTATAACTGGATGTGATTTTCAGTAAACTACAATTGCTTGAGGTCTCTGAGACTCAGTAGGGAGGGTTAATAACTCTTTGAGAAAGGGGGAAAAATAATGCATTTTGTATCTTCTGCAACCTGCAAGACTGTGAAATGTTTCCAAGTGTAATTTTCTTGAAGTTAAAGTTAGGGTTATTAAGGTTCACTTAACAGATAAAGTTTGCCACAATTTTCTTGGTCTCTATGATGAGATGACAGGATTTCTAATTTATAAAACCAAGACAGCATGTTGGGGGCTATGAACCATGCTCAAGGGATATGTTGAGGTATTTCTAGCTCTTCCCTTTCACATATTTCCAAATTTCAAAGAAATTTGAAAGCAGTGTGCTTCAACTGCAGCAGTAACCCATCTGAATTGTCTTCATTTTTTTCTATTTGCAAATAATCTGTGGAATTTGAAGTGTGTGCTGACCACCTCTGGTGTCATTAGTTTTAATGGCTTCATGTGCTGGTGAGTTGCTTAAAATACTTTATTTTTATTCTTTAAGTTTAAATGATGATTCTAATTGAAACTGCCTGACTGGCAGTTTTATCAGAAAAGAAATTAACTGTTAATATTAATGTAAAGGAAGATCATTTTACTATGTAGAATTTGGGAACTTCTTGTACTTTATTTTTCATTATTTACTGGGTATTTTACAGACAAATAAGATATGGTCCTGTCCCAAGGAGTTTACAATCCAGTTCAAACACAAACACATGGTAAAGGGACACAGTATACATGGCAGGCTGGTGCATGCTGGAGATGGCATAGGAATCTTGAGTTTATAAAATAGCACCCCATGTAAAAACAAAGCAAAAACATCAAAAGCCTGGCTAAACAAATAGTTTGTAGACTATTGCCAAATTTGGAGCCAGATTCCAGAGGTGTGAGCTCTTCATTGAGAATGCCTAGCTGATAGCTATATAAAGTATAAACCTGAGCACCATCAACATCAGCAACCCAGCAGATAGTAATCGCTATGGCAGAGTTAAAACCCTATAAAACATTCTAGTTATCAAACAGTTATTCTATGTTATCAAACAGATCTATAAACATATAATATATGTACTGTTTCAAATTAATTCAAAACTCAATAATACAAATTCTCCTGAAAAATTTTAACAAGCTATATAAATTCTCCTGTTCTTTGACTAGTGTCCCTATGGGTGCTCATGCACCTCTCGAGCCCTTGATTGGAAATTTCTAGCTAGCAGTGTCCATTCAGCCCAGGCATATGTCCTATGCTTCCTAGCGGCAGGCATTGAGGTTATATGAGGGTGCACAAGCGAACTCCCCTCTGTTCCGTCTCTACTGCCTTGGCCTGAGATGGAACACTAGTGTTTCCGCTTAGCGTGAGCTCAGCCTTTTCTCTTCTCTACAAAGTTAGTTCGTTTATAGTTGTAGGTTACTGTTTAGCATTTAGTATAGTTAGTTTTAAGTGAGAGGGCTGTTTTACCCTCTGTTTTCCCCAGGGAGACGTGTCAACTCCTGCTGGTGTGTGCCTGGTTCACCAGGCTTCTGCCATTGCCTCTCTTGCACAGAAAAAGACGTAAGTAAGTCAGTAAGTTCCAGAGGAAGAGGACTGCCTATCTGCCCCCCTGCAATCACTAGGTGTCCTCTAAACTGTAGTTTTGATGGGTTGGTCGAGGGTTCGAATCCTCCCACTCCTCTGAATTTATAGTTACTTCCTTTAGCTCATCTCCCACCCTCTGGGGACTGCCTTATTCACTTCCACCAGGCTTAGGAGTGGATCACCACAGACCAGTGGGTCTTGGATGTCATAACATTGGGCTACATTATGCAATTTTTGTCACTTCTTCCCTTCCCCGTCCCTCTTCAGGGACCCCCCCCCCCCCCACAAACTTCTACTAAGGCAAAAGGTAGACTCTCCTCTGACTAGGAGCAGTAGAACTGGTCCCTCCCCGTTACAGGGCATGGGGTTCTACTCAGAATGCTTCCTAGTACCAAAAGAGGACAGAGTTTGGAGGCTGAACTTAGACCTAAGACAGCTGAACAAGTTCATGAAGCCTCAAAAGTTCAGGATAGTGACTCTAGCAACTATAATTCCTTCACTTGAGGAGTGAGGATTGGTTTTCATCCATCATCCTACAAGACATCTACTTCCATATAGGTATACACGCATCTTACAGGTAATACCTATGATTTAGCATAGGTCAAGATAATTTCCAGTACCGAGCGCTCCCCTTCAGTCTGTCCTGGGTCCCGTGGGTGTTTTCAAAGGTTCTAGCTGTAGTGGTGGCTTACCTTCGGCAGGACTGCTCTTCTGAGACAGTGTTATCGTCCACACAGAAAGCCCTTGTTCTGTCTCAAGAGTTGGAGCTACAGCTGAATGTAAAGGAAACCACAATAGCACTGGCACAGTTTACAGGGCTGTGCTTGGACTCGGTGACATCCAGAGCGTACCTCCCTTTAGACAGATTTGTGACCTTGTCAGGACTGGTAGGGGCAATTCCAGATGGGCCACAGTGTCTCCAACTTTTGGCCACATGGCAGCTTACACCTTTGTAACAATAATGCAAGGCTAAACCTCCGCTGCTTCCAGAGTTGTCTACGAACTGCCTGTTCTCCAACCAGGGACACCTTTGACAAGTGTGTGACGATCTCCTTGCATGTAAAGAACTCTCTAAACTGGTGAAAGGAGCAACCCCACATCTATCCCTTTCTATCTCCAAACCCCATCATTTACCCTAATGACCGACTCATTCGTGTTAGGATGGGGGGCCCACCTTGACACCCGCACGGTTCAGGGCAGATGGACAGTCCATGAAACCAGTTTCCACATCAACCTGCTGGAGCTCAGGGCAGTCATGAACACTTGCCTCTGTTTTCTGCCCTTCATCAGAGGCAAAACAATCAGGGTTATGAGGTGAAACATGTTTTTCCTGTTTTACAACAAGCAGGGATGAGCAAGATCCCCCTCCTTGTGCACTGAAGCGATAAAGCTGTGGAATTGGCACATAACCATCATATCCAGATTTCAGCAGTCTACCTTCCAGACAGCCAGAATGCCACAGCCATTGCCTTCAGCATGCACTTCTGTGGGGACAATGAATGGGAGCTGGATTCTCAGGTTCTCCACAGCATGTTCCAGAGATGGGGACTGTCAGAGATCAGTCTTTTTGCCACCTCTGAGAACTGGAAGTATCCTCTCTTCTGTTCAAAGCAGGGTGCTTTAGGTCACTGCTTCCTGAGGGATGCCTTCCTCCTATCTATTCTGTGCCTTTCCCCCAACACCCCTAGTTCTAAAGGTGATGAACAAGATCAGGCAGAACAAGGCTTCATTGTACCTACCTGACCGAGACAAGCTTCGTACCCTTATCTGATTCAACTGTGTCCAATTGCCGATCAGCCTCCTGACTGTTCCTCATCTCCTGTATCAGGATGTGGGTTGCATGTTTCACCCCAACCAGGCAGTTCTATGCCTCAGGGCATGACTGCTGGGTGATTCTCAGCAACAGAGGTTTCCTGTTCTATTGAGGTACAGCAGGTGTTATTAAACAGTAGAAAGTACACTACTTACTTGCAGAAACAGAAGATATTTGTCCATTGGTGTAGTCATTGTTAGCTCCGGCTAGAATCAGTTCCTCTTTCCCTCATCCTAGATTACCTGCTGAGTCTAAAGACATCCGAGTTATCCGTCAGTTCAGTCAAGGTACACCTGTCAGCCATATCAACCTGTCATTCCCTGGTTGAGAGATTCTCCCTTTTTGCTCACCTAGTATGGTCCAGGTTTATTAAAGGTCTACATAATCTCTTCTCACACATTAGACACTCCATGCAGTCTTGGGGTCTCAACCTGGTTCTCAACCACCTCACAAAACCTTCATTCGAATCCAGCATGACCTGCTCCATACTTCATTCATCCATGAAGATGGCCTTCTTAGTTGCCATCACATTGGCCCATAGGTTTGGGAGACTGGACCCTTGATGGCAGATCCCCCTTTACCATTTATTTAATGATAAGGTCTCTCTATGTCTGCATCCTAAGTTCCTCCAGAAGGTTACATCGGATTTTCAGTCTATCCATATACCAGTATTTTTTCTGACGCCTTGTAGTTCTCAGCAGGAATCCTATTTCCATACCTTGGACATTAGGAGGGCATTAACCTTCTATCCAGATAGACCCAAGCATTTTAGGAGATTGCCTAGACTCTCTGTATCCTTCGCAGATAGATCTAAGGGGGCTCCTATTTCTGCTCAAAGGTTTTCAAAATGGATATCTGGTTGTATCTCTACCTGTTACGAGTCTGCAGGTGCTCAGTCTTGCGGTGGGTGAGAGCAGATTCAACTAGATCCCAGGCAACATCTACTGCATTTTTGAAGAATGTTGCAATATCTCAGGTACGTGGAGTTGCTACATGGACTTCAGTCCATACGTCTTCAAAGCAATACACCCTACTCCATGTTGTCAGGTCTGATGTGGAACTTGACTGTGCAGTATTGTCTTCAGTTCTGGACCCTATTCCAAAGCTCCCTCCTCCTTCTAGGGATACTGCTCAGATGTCACCTGAAGTGGAGCACCCATAGGGACACTACTTGAAGAAGAAGGAAATGTTACTCCCTCGTGCAGTTACTATAGTTCTTCAAGATATGTGCCCCTATTGGGGCTCAACTACCTGCCCTCCTTCCTCTCTGCTTTGGTTGTTCCCTAGGGGATGACCGAGTAGAGAAGGAACTCGAGAGTGGTTCATCTGTGCATCCCTATACAGCCTTGGTATCTGCCACGAGGAGGCAGAGGGTGCATGTGCGGGCCGAATGGACACTGCTAGCTAGAAATCTCCAGTTAAGGGCCTGAGAGGTGCATGTGCATCTGAAGTAGAACACCCACAAGGGGGTCACATCTCAAAGACCTACAGTTACTGCACAGGGTGAATAACATTTCCTTCTCCCTCATTCTTCATAGATATTCAGATGGGATGCTATACAGGTAACAGTGAGCTACCGTATAAGGCTGCCTGCGTATCTGGGGGAATTGATTACATCTTGGTAGCTACAATGTGAAGCTTCAGTGATTTGTGATGTTATCAGATTCCTGAGATATGGGTCAAACTTCCTCAGTTTGAGCTTTTTAGTATTGAAGTTTATATCAATGCTGAATGACACAACATTTTAACTGAAGCTAATTTGTAGGCTGTAAGAACAGAAGGGACCATAACAATAATTTAGTCTGACCTCCTGCATAACACTGGCCACAGAACCACACCAATAATTTGTGCATAAAGTCCATAATTTATGGTTGAGCTAGAGCATATCTTCAAGAAAGATATCCAGACTTGATTATAGATTTTCCAATGATGGAGAATTCACCATGTTCCTAGATGAGTTGTTCGAATGGCTAATCACCCTGACTGTTAAAAATGTACATCTTATTTCTAGTCTGAATTTATGTAGCTTCACCTTCCAGCCATTGGATGTCATTAGCCTTTGTCTGCTAAATTAAAGACCTTTTACTATCCGAAATCTCCTCCTTATGTAGGTACTTGTAAACTGTGATCAAGGCGCCTCTTAATCTTCTCTTGGATAGAACCTAAATAGATTGAGCTTGTAAGTCTCTCAATATAAGGCATGTTTTACAAATCCCAAATCATTCTCATTGCTCTATTCTGAATCTTGTCCAATTTTTCAATAGCCTTTTTGAAGTGTGGACAACAGAGCAGGACACAGTATTCCATTAATGGGTGAAATTCTGTGGCCTGCATTGTGCAGGAGGTCAGACTAGATGATCATAATGGTCCCTTCTGACCTAAATATCTATGAATCTATGAATCTATGAATCTAATGGTGTCATTAATGCCATATACAGTGATAATACCACCCTTGCACTTCTACTTGATGTTAGTTTCATGTCACTGATACATTTTATTAAGCGCTATATATAGCACAAAAAAGGAACTTGCAATTTCTTTAGTGCCTGAAGAGAATAGCTGAATTTTTTTAAGATTCTGTTTGTCGTCTTAATGAGGGGAAAATAGCAGCCAAATGTCTATGTTCTGGCAATTTCTGCAATATCCTTTTAAAACTTTATTGTATTAAGCTGAATTGTATGCAGTGTCTCCAGGTTGGAGATGTGATAGATATTAGGTCTGGGAGTTCCATGGACTACATTGAACAACATGCCAGAAAAAAATGGACTTTGGAACAAAACATGTTAAAGTGGTTTTCATGTGGAATATCTAGGGGGAGGTGAATGCAAATGCCGCACCTCTGGTTATGCAAATACCCTGCCTTTTGAAGCTACATTCTGAGGAGTGGGCCATTTTCTGCTGATCATCTGTTACATGAGGCCCAAGCTGTATAAGGGAATGATTGAACTACTCATGGTGTTCTGGTTCTGAATCTGAGACCGTTATGAACTTGTAACCACAGGGAAAACCCAGTTGTGGTTTTTACAGGACTGACACCTAGAAGAGCCCGAGGTTGGAGTTGAGATGACCTTTGGTAATCTTTTTTAGCATGTGTGTAGGTTCTTTACTAGTTTTAATGTTTTTTCTGTAATGCTTTCACCTTAGGAATATATGTGCTTGCTTAGAAAGAGCTATGTGGTAACTTGTAACTGCAGGCAATACACTGGGCAGAGCATCTGGAGAGAAAACAAAGTGCAGATACTGGCCTGTTTAGGCAGTCTGGCTTGCTGGGACTATCACAGTGTAAGGCAGGAAACTCTTCAGCCTTGAAAACTCTCAGTCATGAGAGAGAGAGAGGCACAACTCTCTGCCCAAGAGAGGTATGTTCTGGGACCTGGAAATCTAACTGTGTGCCCCCCGGTGGACCACAGAGGGAAGGGGGAATACGGTGTAGTTGCCCCAAAGCTGTGTTTGTTTTATTAATGAGGAGAACAGAGCAGCCAAATGGCCATATTCTGCCTCAAGTGGGGCTCCCGCTGATTCCAACTAAAGCCCCGTTCTCATACCTGAGCACAGAATTCAGCCCAAACTTTGTAGATGTTCAAAATGAAGGCTGTTGGCCTATTTTTTGAAATTCGGCACCAAATTTAGAATTCCCAAGTGTGGAAATATATATCCTACATTAATCACCCAAGTCTGAAAGCTCTGTCCACGGTTTGATTTCACAGAGAGGTGGGAGAATATTTTAAAGCCAAGTAATAACCAGCCTGAACTTGAGCCTGAACTTGATGGATTGTAGTTTCCTCAGGAAGTCTGTGTGTCTCGAAGATAGCTAGGACTGCTGGTAGTGTAGGGCCTGAGGAGGGAGTCTATATCAAGAATTATAACATTCAAAAACCAGTCAGAGAACACTTCAGTCTCTCTGGTCACTCAATTACAGACCTAAAAGTGGCAATTCTTCAACAAAAACACGTCAAAAACAGACTCCAATGAGAGACTGCTGAATTGTAATTAATTCGCAAACTGGACACCATTACATTAGGCTTGAATAAAGACTGGGAGTGGATGTGTCATTTCACAAAGTAAAACTATTTCCCCATGTTTATTTTCCCCCCTACTGTTCCTCACACTTTCTTGTCAACTGCTGGAAATGGCCCACCTTGATTATCATTACAAAAGGTTTTTTTCTCTCCTGCTGGTAATAGCTCACCTTACTTGATCACTCTCGTTACAGTGTGTATGGTAACACCCATTGTTTCATGTTCTCTGTGTATATAAAATCTCCCCACTGTATTTTCCACTGCATGCATCCGATGAAGTGAGCTGTAGCTCACGAAAGCTTATGCTCAAATAAATTTGTTAGTCTCTAAGGTGCCACAAGTACTCCAGTTCTTAAACTGTTTCTCTGTTGTGAGTAACATCACTTTGGTCATGCCCTGGTTTAGTCTGAGCCAGTTGTTCTTCATCCAGCTGATCCCTTGCTGGCATTTTGACATTGTGTGATAGCACTGGTTGTGTCTGTGGAATATGGACTTAACAGCTGAGTGTCATCTGTGTGTTGTTGGTAGAGGAGCCTTTGGTCTCTCACCATCTCTCCACGTAGATTCTGAGGTAGATGTTGGAGAGCATTGCATGCATTGCCCTTCTCGGTGAACATTTGTTACTGTGTTGTATTAGACTAGTACATAATAATATGTCAACTGTGACCCATTGAGACTGAAATCAATACATTTGTTGTTATTTCAGTGTCTGTGCAGCATACTTGTCTTATTAGTAATATTAATATTAATTGCTAGTATTGTTTATAATGTATTAATTTGTATTCTGATAGCAGTTACAATGTGAAAGGAGGACACAGTCCTTGCCTTGAAGAGTTTATGATCTAAGATGACAAGCAACTTATGAAGGATGGAGGAGAAGGATACAACCAAATATATACATTTAAAAATATAAATATTCTCTTTTGTGTCTGGCCATTATTATTTGGCAGATATCTCGCAGATGTTACAGAAGAAGTGAGTCTTGAGGAATGGCATTAAGTTTCAATTAAGGGAAGAAATTCTTTAGATAAGTCACAGTGGAAGAAAGCCCAAAGACAGCTCAGTGTCCCATATAGCACTTAAAACTTTTAGTTAACACATTAGTCTGCAGTATAATGTTACCCTTTAGAACATTACAATTAACTTAAATATTGAAAAACAACTGACAGGTTCTCTTTGCTTCTGCAGAAATCAGTGACAGGAGTTTTGGGATCAAAAAATAGCAGTTGAGACTCTCGAGGGTAGGCAGTGCCTACCTCGTTTTTAATCATATACATTAGAATCTTTACATGCTGCTGTAAATTGACTCTGAGTGCCCCTTTATGTTTAAAATTTTCCTTCCCATTTTCAGATGTTATCGGTCTCCACTGGAATTTAGACATCCTTGAGAATATGCATGTGGTTTTATTGTCCATGTCAAGAAATTTACACAACACACTAATATAAAATCAAATTCATTTTGTCATTTTTTTCTTCCCTTACAGGACAGTGGGTTTTTTTTGTTTGTTTTTGTTTTTGTTTTCATTTTAAAGCAGGAACATGAACCCCTTCTGCTACAGTTTAAAGTCGTCTTGAGAGAATCAATAAAATAAGCTTATGGCCTCCATTTCCAATGAATGATTGAGTTGCAATCAGTACAGTTAGAACCTGAGTTCAGGAGAAGGAGAGAGACGTGACTATGTTAATATGTTCTAGTTTTTTTTTTTTCCCTTCCAGAACTGTAATATGTTATCCATACTTAAATTGGTAGGCGGAAATAAATGGAGCCTCTTAGTGAACTCTAATCTTCCTTAGTTGCACATGCCCTAGAGAATGCTCCACTGCTTTTCAGATGATAATAATTACAGCCAAAATGATGTTCTGCAAGCTTCCCTTATCTTAAATTAGGATAAGATTAAGGTCTAAGAATTCTATTTATGTTAGGTTTTTGGAAATAATGGATGTCTGGTTCAGATTTCTTCAGCATTCTACAATATTTATTTCTTGTTTTACTTCTGTTCTCACTGACCACTCATGCTCTTATCTTTCATGGCTTAAAAAAATTGAAAGGTAAAAAAATGAAATCCTTGTTCCTTAAATTAATATTTTGGTTGATAGGTTTTCATAGTTTGTGGATTTAACACACAAGAGTCCCTGTTACGAATAGAACAGATTTGCACAATATTTTAACAAACCCATGAAATATAAAGGAAAACTTGCCTTTCTTTGCTTACAAGTTATTATTCAGTAGTTCTGAACAGTCATAGGAAAATATGTAATGGGTTCAGATTTCGAAAACATACCTATTATAAACTGGCATTTCATGTTATCAAACCCTTATGCTTTCATGAATCCAAAATTGTACAAAAAAGTGTGTAAAAGTTTCAGAAAGTTATAACAAACAAAAATAGGGCTATGCTCATTTACACGCTAAAAATAAAATAGATTGTGAGTGATTTATGTATCAAACTCATTTCTATTCCCTACTTTTCAAGCTCGCAATGCATATGTTTTGTGGCTGTAATTATGATCCTCAGGGTGTGCAAGCCAAAAGGTGGCAGAGTCAGACAAAAAAACATTAGGAGATTGATGACATGGTATTTTGCTAATACAATGCAAAATGTGCTAGCAGATTATGAAGCTCATGCTTTACCCATTCTGCTAATATGATCTAAATTTTGTTTCCTTACCAACTTCTGAACTGATCTCTCACTCATCTCAACTGTCTTTATGATAAAAAATGAAGAAAAACCCCTAATAAAAATGAAAATAGGAACACAAAATAATCTCACCATCATCTGCTCCAAGATCTTTTTTAAAAGGTTCTCAGGATGTTATTTTTCATCTCCAGATTAGAGATGTGTTTCTTTTGCACACACGATAGGTTAATGCTATCTGGAAAGATACAGAAGGGAGATTTAAGAAATGCAGAGAATTAACACAATCACATTAGTGTTCTAACACACTTTGAATCAGGCATAATGCATAATTGCCTATCAATTTCCTTAGGAACATAGTTCAGTAAAAACAGTTAAAAGTAGATTTTAAATGTGAGTAAAGTATTTTTGGTTAGTTGTGACAAATGGACTGTAGTAAACTTTATCTGGCACTTATTTCTTATGCATTAGTTATGGGCTTTGCAACATAGAAATAAAGACAAGCTGGAACTTCCAGGGGTATTAACTTTAAAACAAACAAAACCTCTTCATCATCTCTCATGATCATTTCTCTCTTATTGGTTGTTGATGTGGGGATGATGTCACAACCTGCCCCTTCCTGGGCACACATCTTGTTCAGCACCATGTCTGTGAGTCACTAGTGCAGCCTTTTGACTCCTCTAAGCTTCTCTCTCAGGACACTTGCCTGTAAATATTGGGCAATCCTGGCTGCCTTTCCTTACTCTCTTTTCAAGCTCCGCAGATCTCTTCAAAACTCACTGATTCATTATATCTCTGACCTCAGGGTTTGACAAACCACTAAACTTTTATTTAACTAGATTAAACATAACATACATCGCAGTAGCTTTCAGTAACCCTTCTAACTTCTGACTCCAAGAAGGAAAGCCTAATTTTATAAGATCCTGGCAATACTTCCCTCCCTCACCACAATCTAGCTCTCCAGTCCCCTCTGTGAATATGCTCCTCTCTCCTTTGGAGCCAGCCCACGATGATTCTTCAAACTGAACCCCCCACAAAGTTTCAAGTGGGCAGGCTGGATGGCACTTCCGTCCAAGAGTCCAAGCCCTTGTGTGTCAGTGCAGTCAGCAGCATGTGTTCTTGTCTTTCTGTTGTTGGACAATTACCCTTAACAACCTTTATCTTGCAACAACATCATATATCGTACAATTCAAGTTAACCTAGTTCCTTCTGCACTGTGGGCCGTGTGACAGAAGATAATGTGTGTGGTTAGAAGGTGAGATAGTGGGCACCTTGTGATTGGAAGGTTGTCATCCATGGACCTCTCCTCCCTTTCCCCTTACTTTCTGTCTGCAACATACTTTCTCTCTGTTTATTCCCTATCACTCCCTTCTCTCAGTCTTCCCTCATTTTACCGCCAAGCCTCCTCCCACCAACCAATCATTATAGCTACTTGCATTAATACTGAACCCCGCAGTGACTTTGTATGCTATGGAGTGTGGCAAAAATAGGGATGAAAATCTGGACCTTTTTGTGTATATGTCTGTGTTACACATACAAGTCACTTTATTAAGTGATATGTTTCTAAAACTTCTTTGCATTTTTTTTATTTTCTAAAGGAAAAATCAGTAGCAGATTGTGAGCAATAACAAGCTGCAGGTATGCATGATACCAGAAAAGCATCAGTGAGGAAGCAGATTCAAGATTTCAAGAGACTATTCTAGGCCACAGTAAATAATGATTTCTGATTAAAACCCTGACATATTTTCCTTTTATGGTTACTGCAGCACATTCATTTGGAAAACATGAATCTTTGCTTTTAAATTTCCAAATCCTGTTTTTCATGTACTAAACATAGTCCATGTATTAATTTAAATAACAGGAAAATTAGGGCTCTGATAGACTCCCATTGAACTAAATGGAAACACTCCACTAGGAAGAAGAGTGAAGTTGGGCCCTTAATTCATGACAAGTATTCTACAAGAGCATTCATGTATGTAACAAAACAGCAATAAGCGAAATTCACAATTTAGGGTGAAACATAACATGTAACGACCACTGCTGAAAGGTGGTGAGTTAAAATGGAGCTGGACTGACATCTCACATGAATCTCCTACTCATTTCAGCAAATCGTGTGAGATACCTGGCTCCTGCAAGATCTCATTTTGTATTGTCCTGTTTTTCAGTATGTGTCCTTCCAATCAGGGCGAGTCATATGCATGAGCAAAATAAGTGATGCAATAAACTGCTTACTTGGCAATTTATGTGCTAGCCTGATCTCTTCCTCCCACAGAAAGCACCAATGTGGGGAGGCAATGCTTGGCCTAATTCTTTAATTCAGCAGTGTGAGACCACATTCTTGGGTTGTGTCTTACAAATCAAAAGGCTAGCCTTGTGTTCAGAGGGTGGTACACCTTTAAATTACTTCATGCGACCTTACTTTGAAGATAAAAAATGATAAAATGCTAAGTATTGTGTCCTGTCTCACTATACATGGACACTGATACACAGGTATCAAGGGTAAATAAATAGGCTTTAGTGTGCCCATTGTGCTTATTCAGATTTTGATGTAGGTGTTTGTCATAAATATAAAGGGAAGGGTAAACACCTTTAAATCCCTCCTGGCCAGAGGAAATACCCGTTCACCTGTAAAGGGTTAAGAAGCTAAGATAACCTCGCTGGCACCTGACCAAAATGACCAATAACGAGACAAGATACTTTCAAAGCTGGGGTGGGGGGAACAAAGGGTTCTCTCTGTCTGTGTGATGCTTTTGCCGGGACCATAGCAGGAATGCAGGTCAGAACTCCTGTAAAGAGTTAGTAAGCAATCTAGTTAGATATGTGTTAGATTCTGTTTTGTTTAAATGGCTGATAAAATAAGTTGTGCTGAATGGAATGTATATTCCTGTTTTTGTGTCTTTTTGTAACTTAAGGTTTTGCCGAGAGAGATTCTCTATGTTTTGAATCTGATTACCCTGTATGGTATTTACCATCCTGATTTTACAGAGGTGATTCTTTTACTTTTCCTTCAATTAAAATTCTCTTTTAAGAACCTGATTGCTTTTTCATTGTACTTAAGATCCAAGGGTTTGGGTCTGTGTTTATGTATGCAAAGCCATCCTCAGGAAAGGGGGTGTAGTGCTTGGGGGGATATTTTGGAGGGGGAGACGTTTCTAAGTGGGCACTTCCCCTGTTCTTTGTGTAACACTTTGGTGGTGGCAACGTTTAACCTAAGCTGGTACTTCCCCACATCTGTACCCTAGAGTTCAGAGTGGGGAAGGAACCTTGACATGGTGGCAGAGTAGTGGGATTAATTTGAAATCATTTTGAGATTTTTTTTTGAACCAGAAGCACAGAAAGATTTTAAAAGATTTTAAAGGTTTTTGTAAAAGGGGACAAAGCAACAAGCATAACAAGAGGGAGCTTGCTTTTGTGAGCTTTAACTTCTCTACCTAAAGGCAGGGTAGTTAACCTCCTGCAGGGAAATTCACAAGTTTTCACAGACCTGAATAGGTTTTTTTGTTTTGTTTTTTTTTATAGCTAAAAGCAACTAGAGTGTTTTTCTGTCTATTTGCCTGGAGACAAAGTTGTTAGTTTGTTTTTTTTTAAAGGATTTTTCTGTAGGCTGACAATCACGATCAGAGAACATAGGTATCCGGTTACAGCACAACCTATTTTTTTTTGACAAGCCAAATTTATTTATTTTGTTTTGTTTTATTTCTAACTCTCGGGTGTAAGTTAGTTAAAAACAAACAGGCAAACATGACAGAGCCCAAGGCAGAAGCGGCCAAAGAGGCTGCCCACAGGAGAGAACTGGAGGCAGTGAAAGAGGCAGAAAAAAACCAAGAGGCTGCCCACAGGAGAGCTATGGAGGCAAAGGAAAAAGCAATGGAGGAGAAGGAAAAAGAGAGGAAGCATGAACTGGAGTTGGAGAAGGTAAGGGCTGAGCGGAATCTACTGGATAAACCTAACCATTCTTCCCCAACAATCCACAAATGGGAGCGACTATGTCCACAGTATGATGAATCCGGTGATATTGTTGAATATTTTCTCACCTTTGAGAGACTGTGCACTCTCCATAAAATTCCTGAAGCTCATAAAATGACCACATTGGTCGTAAAATTAACTGGAAGAGCTCTGGACATATTCAATAAGATGTCTATTGATGACGTTTCTGACTATAATAAGTTCAAAGATTTGGTTTTAAAGCAATTTCAAATTACATCTGAAACATAAAGAGTAAAATTTCAAACCCTTAAGAGAGGGCCTGGATGAAGTAACATGGCTTATCTAAACCAGATGAAGGATCTGTTAGATAAATGGGTCCAAGGAAGAGGTGTCACTAGGTTTGATGGAATATGTGATTTGATAGCTCAGGAGCAATTCCTGAATATGTCCAAGGAGGAAATAAAACAGTGTTTATGGGATAAGGAAATGGACTCAGCAGAAAGTCTTGCTTCTTATACTGATCAATATGAGCAGTCCCAGAGAGCTGGGACAAGCCAGAACAAAACAGGAGGAGAGAGGAACAACCCTGGTCACAGTTGGAGCAGATACCAGAAGGGACACCCTCAGACCACACCCTACTACCGGGGGCAGCCCAAGGCCCCAACTACACATTAAGGAATATTCCAGACACCTTATCGTCCTGCCACACCGTTCTCCAGCAACCCATCTCGCCCCAGTGACCCGTCAGCTGGGCGATGTTTTAAATGTAACGAGCTGGGGCAAGTAAAGGCCAACTGCCTCAAGAACCCCAACCAATTACAGTTCATTGCATCGGAATCACACCAGAGGTCCTCAGGCCCAGATACCTCCCAGATACTCTTGGAGCAGAAGGAAACTATGAGTGTGGGCGTGAAGAAGGTCACCGCGTGGAGGGACACCGGAGCATAAGTGTCGGCTATCCATGCTTCCTTAGTGGACCCCAATTTAATCGACCCAGAGATCCAAGTGACAATTCAACCCTTCAAGTCCAACTCTTTCAATTTGCCTACAGCCAAGTTGCCTGTCCAATACAAGGGCTGGTCAGGAACGTGGACTTTTGCAGTCCATGATGATTATCCCATCCCCATGCTGCTGGGGGAAGACTTGGCCAATCATGTGAAGCTAGCCAAGCGGGTGGGGATGATCACCCGCAGCCAGGCTAAGCAAGCTGTCATGCCTAGCTCTGTTCCGGAAACTTCTACCAGGACCTGGTCAGAGGTGATGGAACCGGACGCCATGCCAACGTCTGCAACAGCAGTAGTGGATCCAGTCCCAGAGACCCAGACAGTGCCAGCCCCAGAACCGGAGGAACAACCAGCACCAGACCCATTGCCAGCACTGAATCCAGTACTTGCAACCCCAACACCAGAGGGCCCCACCAAACCTGAATTGGCAGCAGCTGATAACCCTACACAAGAGGCTCCGCCGGAGCCTGAACCCCAACATAGTGCATCAGCGGAGAGCGGTTCACAGTCAACAGAAACAGCCCCATCCCCTACATCACTTCCAGAGGGACCAGGCCGAGGTCCACAATCCAATGAGGAACTGATGTCTCCAGCATCAAGGGAACAGTTCCAGACTGAACAGGAAGCAGATGAAAGCCTCCAGAGAGCTTGGACGGCAGCACGGAGCAACCCACCGCCTCTCAGCTCTTCTAATCAATCCAGGTTTGTTGTAGAAAAAGGATTTTTATACAAGGAAACTCTTTCTTTTGGACACCAGGAATACTGGCATCCTCAGAGACCGTTGGTAGTTCCAACTAAGTCGCGGGTAAAGCTCTTGAGCTTAGCCCATGATCATCCTAGTGGCCATGCTGGGGTGAACAGGACCAAAGACCGTTTGGGGAGGTCATTCCGCTGGGAGGGAATGGGCAAGAATGTTTCTACCTATGTCCGGTCTTGTGAGGTATGCCAAAGAGTGGAAAAACCCCAAGACCAGGTCAAAGCCCCTCTCCAGCCACTCCCCATCATTGAGGTTCCATTTCAGCGAGTAGCTGTGGATATTCTGGGTCCTTTTCCAAAGAAGACACCCAGAGGAAAGCAGTACAAACTGACTTTCATGGATTTTGCCACCCGATGGCTGGAAGCAGTAGCTCTAAGCAACACCAGGGCTAAAAGTGTGTGCCAGGCACTAACAGACATTTTTGCCAGGGTAGTTTGGCCCTCCGACATCCTCACAGATGCAGGGACTAATTTCCTTGCAGGAACTATGGAAAGCCTTTGGGAAGCTCATGGGGTGAATCACTTGGTTGCCACCCCTTACCATCACCAAACAAATGGCCTGGTGGAGAAATTTAATGGAACTTTGGGGGCCATGATATGTAAATTCGTAAATGAGCACTCCAGTGATTGGGACCTAGTGTTGCAGCAGTTGCTCTTTGCCTACAGAGCTGTACCACATCCCTGTTTAGAGTTTTCGCCATTTGAACTTGTGTATGGCCGCGGTTAAGGGGCCATTACAGTTGGTGAAGCAGCAATGGGAGGGGTTAACACTTTCTCCAGGAACTAACATTCTGGACTTTGTAACCAACCAAAACACCCTCCGAACCTCTTTAGCCCTTGCTAAAGAAAACCTACAGGATGCTCAAAAAGAGCAAAAAGCCTGGTATGATAAACATGCCAGAGAGTGTTCCTTCAAAGTAGGGGACCAGGTCATGGTCTTAAAGGCACTCCAGGCCCATAAAATGGAAGCGTTGTGGGAAGGGCCATTCATGGTCCAGGAGCGCCTGGGAGCTGTTAATTATCTCA
This sequence comes from Lepidochelys kempii, assembly GCF_965140285.1. NCBI lineage: Eukaryota > Metazoa > Chordata > Testudines > Cheloniidae > Lepidochelys > Lepidochelys kempii. The sequence goes on along the minus strand of NC_136390.1, from coordinate 30,496,134 downwards.
TAGCATTCCCCACCTCCAACCGAAAGCCGAAGGTGTACCATATTAATTCTCTAAAGCCATTTTATTCCAGAGAATTAAAGGTTTGTCAGTTTAGAGCCCAGGGAGGAGATGACGCTGAGTGGCCTGAAGGTGTCTACTACGAAGGGAAAAGTGCTGGTGGCGTGGAAGAGGTGAACCTCTCCATGACCCTTGGGCTTGTGCAGCGACAGCAGATCAAGGAGCTGTGCACTAGTTACGTGTCGACGTTCTCAGCCACCCCAGGACTGACTGAACGGGCATACCACTCCATTGACACAGGTAATGCTCACCCAATTAAAGTCCAACCTTACCGGGTGTCTCCTCAAGCTAAAACTGCTATAGAACGGGAGATTATAGAACTGCCCCTCTGGCAGTGCATGGGCATCTCCAGTGGTTCTAGTTCCCAAACCAGATGGGGAGATACGTTTCTGCATGGACTACTGTAAGCTAAATGCTGTAACTCGCCCAGACAACTATCTAATGCTACGCACAGATGAACTATTAGAGAAACTGGGACGGGCCCAGTTCATCTCTACCTTGGACTTAACCAAGGGGTATTGGCAGGTACCTCTAGATGAATCCGCCAAGGAAAGTTCAGCCTTCACCACACATGTCGGGCTGTATGAATTTAATGTACTCCCTTTCGGGCTGCGGAATGCACCCGCCACCTTCCAAAGACTTGTAGATGGTCTCCTAGCGGGATTAGGAGAATATGCAGTCGCCTACCTTGAAGATGTGGCCATATTTTCGGATTCCTGGGCAGAACACCTGGAACATCTACAAAAAGTCTTCCAGTGCATAAGGGAGGCAGGACTAACTGTTAAGGCTAAGAAGTGTCAAATAGGCCTAAACAGAGTGACTTACCTTGGTCACCAGGTGGGTCAAGGAACTATCAACCCCCTACAGGCCAAAGTGGATGCTATCCAAAAGTGGCCTGCCCCAAAGTCAAAGAAACAGGTCCAATCCTCCTTAGGTTTGGCAGGATATTACAGGCATTTGTACTGCAATACAGCCAAATCGCCGCCCCACTGACAGACCTAACCAAAAAGAAACAGCCAAATGCCATTCAGTGGACTGAAGAGTGTCAGAAGGCCTTTAACCAGCTTAAAGTGACACTCATGTCTGACCCTGTGCTAAGGGCCCCAGACTTTGACAAACCGTTCCTAGTAACCACAGATGTGTCTGAGTGTGGTGTGGGAGCAGTTTTAATGCAGGAAGGACCGGATCAAGAATTCCACCTTGCAGTGTTTCTCAGCAAGAAGCTGTCTGAGAGGGAAAGCAACTAGTCAGTCAGTGAAAAAGAATGTTACGCCATTGTCTACGCACAGGAAAAGCTAAGCCCATATGTTTGTGGACAGCGTTTCAACCTGCAAACCGACCATGCTGCGCTACAGTGGCTTCATACCACCACGGGAAATAACAAACTTATTTGGTGGAGTTTAGCTCTCCAAGATTTTGATTTTGACATACGACACATCTCAGGAGTTTCTAACAAAGTGGCTGATGCACTCTCCCGTGAAAGTTTCCCAGAATCAACTGGTTAAAATCATCCTTGAGATGTGAAAAATATTGTTAGTCTTTATATATTTGGTAGTATATTTAGAGGTGCATGTGTCTTATTAACTCTATTTTCTCCTAGAGCTCCAGGAAGAAATCACAGCCAGCGTTTCACCCAATCTGTGATTTGGGGGGCGTGTCATAAATATAAAGGGAAGGATAAACACCTTTAAATCCCTCCTGGCCAGAGGAAAAACCCTTTCACCTGTAAAGGGTTAAGAAGTTAAGATAACGTCGCTGGCACCTGACCAAAATGACCAATGAAGAGACAAGATACTTCCAAAGGTTGGGGGGAAGGGAACAAAGGGTTCTCTCTGTCTGTGTGATGCTTTTGCCCGGACCAGAGCAGGAATGCAGGTCAGAACTCCTGTAAAGAGTTAGTAAGCAATCTAGTTAGATATGCATTAGATTCTGTTTTGTTTAAATGGCTGATAAAATAAGTTGTGCTGAATGGAATGTATATTCCTGTTTTTGTTTCTTTTTGTAACTTAAGGTTTTGCCTAGAGAGATTCTCTATGTTTTGAATCTGATTACCCTGTATGGTATTTACCATCCTGATTTTACAGAGGTGATTCTTTTACTTTTCCTTCAATTAAAATTCTCTTTTAAGAACCTGATTGCTTTTTCATTGTACTTAAGATCCAAGGGTTTGGGTCTGTGTTTATGTATGCAAAGCCATCCTCAGGAAAGGGGGTGTAGTGCTTGGGGGGATATTTTGGAGGGGAAGACGTTTCCAAGTGGGCACTTCCCCTGTTCTTTGTGTAACACTTTGGTGGCGGCAGCGTTTAACCTAAGCTGGTAAGAATAAGCTTAGGGGGTCTTTCATGCAGGTGCCCACATCTGTACCCTGGAGTTCAGAGTGGGGAATGAACATTGACAGTGTTTCATGTTGTCATCTGGTACATTTTGAGTTTAGTTATAGATTTCCTTGGTTATAACTCAGTGTTCTATTAATGCAGTAGTTTTGGATTTTCGTGGTCTTATTAATTAGATAATACAGTGCATTAAAGTTTTAACCAAATAACAAATTAGTTTTTTTAAAAAAACTTTAAGACACCTTTCATAGTTTAGGGGCTTATATTTTTGTGTGTGTCTCAGAAAATGAGGCCGGTGTTTTCCTGTAGGGTGGGATGGAGTGAAGGTGGACTCTCAGGTTTAGCCAAGACTCTGAAAAAGTCTAGCTGACAACTGGACACAGAGAAAGTTGGTGGGAAAGAGGGACTGTTACGTCAGGGAAGGAAAACTGGAAAAAAAAATTGTACTGTACCTTTGACAAATTGTTTTTGTGCTGTTTGTCTATATCTGTGTGTCTGACTTATATTTTAGATTGTCAGCTCTTTGGAGAGTGGGGTTGTCTTCTGTTCTGTGTGAATACAATGCCTAGCACAGTGCCACCCCAGCTCTGGTTTAGGCCTTTAGGCTCTGCCAGAATACAAATTATTAATAGAAGTAATAATAATGAGTGAATCCACAGTGAAGAACAAACCTTTGGTAACTCTTTTTGCACAGAATCATTACCATCTCCTGGGAGTAAACATAGTGGGTCATTTAATATCCAAGACACTAATTAACCTTGGCAAAATGTTGGAGAGTGATGGCAACTGTGATGTGCCTGATAAATCAAGAAACTGATAAATGCAAGTGCAAACCTGTGCTGTTTTTTTTTCTTTTTTCAAAACACATTCTTAATGCTTAGAGAATAGAGCTACACCAAACTCTCATTTTCTGTTTCACAAATATTCCCATGTGAACACAGGTTTCCATGTGCATTTACAAGACTTTGGTGGGCTGATCATGGGCAGAATGTTATCACTTCCACTAACATGGTTCTTTGTACTAAAAAGAGTGGAGGGACAAATCTGAAGGTTTTCACGCAGTTGCTCAGTGGAAATTTGCAGAGACACATTGAGGTATTGTAGCAGAACTAGCTTTTTCCTGGAAAGAAAACTGCATTTCATTGATGTGGAATGCAACAAAAAAGTGAGTCAAAATTTTAAAATCACCTGCCCCCTCTTTTTTTTTAAAAAAAATTTGTTACTTGTGTTACAAAACTAATAAAAGCATGCTCGCCCAGCTGCTTGCTGTGGAAATGTTTTCTCCGCGTATGGAATGTTTTGGTAAGAATGTTCCTGGCATTCAGCTATGTGTAAGCGGGAGAATGGTCCTGCTATTGTGGGGAACTTTCCTGGCTGATACACGACCCCAGTGAAATAGGCTAGCGAAAGGATCTGAGACCTCGCTCCCACTTCCCCTGTCCAGAGGCCTGCCTGACCTCAAGGGCTCCCCTTCCACTCTTCTGTGTGGCAGAGTCCTCATAATCCCAACAAGGCTGGTCCCAGGATTCCTGAGGGGCTCAACCCCCAACCTTGTTGTGGTCACTTAGGGCGGGGCTAGGGTGTCCCTACTCCGGGCTGCTCTCTCTGCACTGGATGCTTCCCTGACCGACTGATCATTACATACAGTTCAAAGCAAATAAAATTTATTAAACAGTAATCAATTTAAAAAAATAAGGAAAAAATTGGAAAGGTTAAAGGAAAACACATAACCCCACTCTGTGGCACGGGGACATCACAAGCAGCATCTCTGGAATGTAAGGGAAGTTCATAATCTGTTCCTCACAAGTCCCAGGCCTCCTTCTCAAGCCCTTGCTGTGCTGCAGGGATGCTGTGGGTCGGACACTTGCTCTAGCGGTGGCCACACGCCTTCAGGCTTTAGGTGGCAGGACCCTTCTTCCCAGCGTTGCCCCCACCCCATTGGGGTTACAATCCCCCTCCGAGTCTGGTCTGCAAGGTGTCTTGGCTGGGGGGATCTCCTTGCACTGGGCCCACTGCCCAGGGTCCCCCTTGCTCTCCCCAGTAGCTCACTGCACCCGGCTTCAGACTGTTTCAGCTCCACTCTGCCTCAGCTCCAGCTCTATTCTGCCTTAGCACTGCTGCTGATCAGCCTCCACCTCCCTGGGCTGCTTCTCTGGCCCCTCTGGCTCTGGTTGATACAGCTCTCTTCCCAGCACAGGTCTGCTCTGTGGCTGCTTCTGTGACTCTGCTCCCAGCACTGACCTGCTCCCTGAGCTGCTTTTCTGGCCCTTCTGGATCTGGCACAGCTCTTCTCCCCAGCTCAGCTTGGGCCCCTGCTCTCTCCTTAGCTCGGCACCATGCTGTCTGACCTAGGCAATTCCAGCTCACATGGAGGATGGGACCCACCATGGCTTCCTGACTCTGTGATTAGCCTGTGATTAGCCTCTGTGATTGTCAATCAGGCTGACCGGGAGCATTGGCCTCTCCCCATTGTTCCTGGGGACTGTCAGTCTCAGGGTCCTGATTTCCCATCAAGCCTTCCCCTTCCTTTTGGTACTGGGAGTTAGCCAACCAACTCCCCCCTCCCCCCCCACTGAGTTCTACTAAAGGGCCAACAGTCCCGTTACATATCGAGCAATGAGACTACATGAGCAATCTGCTTGTTATAAGGCCTTCTTCTGACCTCACTCTCACTGTTTTTTCACCATTGTAACAGCACTGATTTCAGTGGAATTACTCCTGATTTACACCAATGTAACTGAAATCTGAATCACCCCCCATGTATTTTTCAGCTGAACACAATCAAGAAGTTCCTGCAGTTTTGAAAAAGTGATAATGAAATAGCTGAAATTTGCTAATATTTCTGCGTTAAACTAGCATTGTAGCAAGTTAATACAATATTACACATATCTAGCAAGATGGGAAACTATTAGCTTTTTGTTTGACTATAAAAGCTCCATTGTTGTTTATTCTGGGTAGGTTTCATTGATGCCTCTAAATTTAGGTGCAAAATAGACACATCTTTGTACTAAAAGACATGCATGTGTTTGAGTGAAGTCCTCAGACTGCACAGTTTGTATGTGCGCTGCAGCCTTGGAAAAAAAGTAAGCTGTGGTAATGCCCTTTCTGATCAGAGACCATATGATCTCATTTGACAAGCCACATAATGGAGCTACTCATTTGTGTTGCTATGAGAGTCACATTCCAAATACTTCATCTAATAAAACATTTCCCCTTTTATTCAATTATGGCTGTAGTTTATTTCCCCCACCCCTTCTGCTTTTCCTCTTAACCTTCCCTCTTGTTTTCAGAGTCCTTTTCAATGATGCTTTCTGACAGTGCTTCACAAACAGACCTCTGCTATTACTGAGTTAGCAAAACACTGCTGAGCATTTAGCACAGCAATAGAAGCAATTTCCTCCAGTAGCAATATTGCTGTAAAGACTCTGTCCCTAACTAAATGGAATGTATTGAGTTGGAGTGGAAGTGTGTAATGGGTGGTTCAGGGAGTGGTGTTAGGACTGATCTTATTTAGCATCTGAAAGAGCAAGTTAATGACACACTAATGAAATTCTCACAGGAAGCTATACTGTGAAGGGATTTGTGAGCAGAGAACTAATGCAAGGGGACCTAGAAAGGAAATACCAGAATGAAATATGAAAGCAAGTACATATGGGAAAAATCATTTGAAACAGTCAGATTCAACTGAAGGAAGAAACCTGACAAAAAAGTAATGGTGAAAAAAACTTTGTAGTGACAGTGGACAGCAAATTAGACATGAGTTTTCAATTATGGCTGCAATAAAATCAATATAATTTTAGGCTGCATATTACAAAGCAGATTTATGTTAATGATCCCTCCTGTTTGCCTGTAATTATACCACACCTAAAATATTGCATTTATTTCTGTACATCTCTAATACCAGAAAATTTTTGTCTGGCCTTCCTCCAGTTTGGCAATATAGATCAGGAATTAAAGGGATTAGTTGATCAGGAAAGATTAAAATATCTAAATCTGTATAGTTTGCTTTGGCAGTTGCAGAATAGGGGGTGTGATGATAATTGTCAAATATTAAAAGGGTATAAATACCAAGGCTGGAGAGAAATTATTTCACATTGTCCAGGGGTTATAACTAGAAGTAATGGGATGAAATTAAGAAAGGGAAAACGTTTAGGCTGAGAATCATATATTTTGACAGTGAGGTGTAGTGGATTGTGAAACTGTGCTATGAGAAATGGTGGAAATTCACTGCTTGGGCCTTTCAAAATAAAACTGGGAAAAGCACTAGGAAAATATACTGAAGAGAACAATCCTGCATTGAGAGGGAAATGATTGCATGATGCAATAAGGCCTTTTCTATCTCTAACTATGATCCAAATATGATTCCATGACCTAACAAATTGAAATTCAGGGAAACGCTTTCCCATAATTGTGCAAGAATAATGATTTCCTTCGTAATTTCCTTGGTATTGTTGAAAATATAGTGTGCTTAATTCCATTTCAACTAATAATTAATAAATGAATGTCCCCTCATGGTATCAAAACACTGAGATTTCCCACCTATTTAGTGGGTGTAAGAGCCTCTAGCGTGTTTAACAGAATGCAAACTAATGTTTACTTTGGATCTCCATTCGGGCAAAACCCACATTGACATAGTTTTTTCTTTTTCAATGGAACTAAGCTGATTTACACCAACTGAATATCTGGCCCATTATGTAAACACCAAGGGCAATAGGAAGCACAGATTGGGTAAAAATGTTGATCTTAAGGAAACGATACAAAACCTTTTTTCTTGGTAAACCTTTGTGTTGATTCTGCCTTACTAGTTGTTCCTATTGGAAAATGAAATTATTTTACTATATGTTACACGTTTCATCAGAAAAATTTAACACAAAACTAATTTTCCTAATGGTATTTCAAACATTTAATGATGTTACTAATCAGTTTGTTAATAATCGTTTCATTTTTCTTATACTATTGTGAATACCTACTATTATCTTGTCCCCTGGTCTGTGTGAATGGGGCAATGATCAAATACTGAGTAGCATTCATGGTCTGTTCCCCATTTTCAGTTACCATGAAGTGCAGCCCTCTGAAATAAAGAACTGGCATGGACATGTTCCATGAACACAGGGCTTTCAAGATTTTTTTATATGAATTAATTTCTTTTTTTCCTAAGAAGCAAAGAGGAAATATACCTGATTTAAAATGTAGACTACACATAGCATGAGCTGCAGAATTATGAACCAGTATGCACCTACATGAGAAAACACATAGTTTATTACAAGTAACTGTGTAACATGACTTCGCAATATCCAGAGAAATCACTTAGGTTCACTAGACATGTGGCTACTGTGGTTTTGACTGATATGATCTTTGACAAATTGGCATCTTGGTACACCTGGCAACAAAGGCTCCATGTGTCTAGCCAAGCCATCTTATTTTGTGATCTATTTGTTAAGGTGCTCTGTTAAATTAAATAGAGTATGCTTTATTACTATTTGAAATCTTGCTAATTTTTCAATGCACTTTTCATACATTTCTCACATTTTGTTGTGGAACATTGTATTGTATTGACCATAACATTAAAGTTAGGCATTCTTATTGTCTCTTTTATATTCCCTCAGACCCCTCAGAGGTTTTAAAAATCTTTCATTTGATAGTGAGTTCCTCCTGCAAGTGTCTATATTTCTGATTTTGTACTAAAAGAAATTCCTTTGCAAAGTCTCAGTAACATTGCACCCAAAATCTCAATGTCATTATTTTGGCTCAGAGTTTGATTAGGGCTGCTGCTATTTATTACAGATTAAAATCACATTCAAAGTCTTTACATTTGGAGATTTACACTCAAGCAAAATCACTATCTTCTCCCAAATCAGAACACTTCCAAAGCACATCTAATTCTGTACACCTTTTTCCCCCTGAAGCTTTTTGCCACCTGCTTGGAACTCATGCTATCTGATTTTATACATACATATATATGTGTGTGTGACTGCCATTAGACTGAAATGATTTTTCTTCAGTTTGCTCAAAGCCATATTTAAAGTCAGGTCCCAGAGGTAACAGGAAAGTCGATCCCCTAAGCTACTCAGTCATTGTTTGCTTTTTTTTACATGTAATATCCTATTTCTAAGCCAGAGTATAATTTAAAATACAACATGCACTACATAAATATGTCCTTTGGAAATTTTGTAATATGACATTTAATAGAAATTAATTGCATTTATTATCATGTTTGTTCTAAACCTCCACCTCTCCCAAACCAAGCCGTAACAAAAATACCTGAAAAACTGATAAATCTACTTGGTTATTCAAAAGCATTTCTCAGTCTTATTCTCTTTTTCTATAGTTCCATGCTTTAAATCAATGCTGCTACAGTAATTCTGCTGAACTCATTAAAAAATATACTCATGGATATGTAATTTACAGTACAATAGTTCACCTAAAAATGAAATCTGAACTGCTCCCATATTAGTTATGTTTTAAAATCACTTAAAACACACAGATTTGTAGGGAAATCCAAATAAGATCTTCATATTTACTGTAGAGCTCAGAACAGCAAAGGGTTATTCTAGCCTAGGCATTGTAAGTACAAGCAACAGGACTCCATTGGCTTTAATTTGTCCATGTCTTTCATTTGATACTACCGGTATTAATAGCTTCGCAAGGAAATTCTGCAGTCATTAATCATAATAATTAATCAGATCCAATTATATTGCATATAAATGCGAACAAATTGCTGAAAAAATAATGATCTATCACCAACATGTCACAAGGAAAAAGAGACTAAAATAGTAATTAGAAGCAGGGATTTAGTTGTGTACAAGTACTCTGCAACTGATTTTAACAGTGTGATGATCTGATGATGTAATTAGTGGAAAGTAAGTCTAGCAGGCTTCTGCAGCAGACTACCTAATGATTTGTGCAACCAGAAAAAATGAGTATTTGCATTAGTGTCCACTTTTACATTAACCACTACTTCCTTGTTTTTAGACAAAAGTGAGAGTTTGGAAATATGTAGATTTCAAACTCTTTAAACTAAGTTTTGCCTTTGTGTACTTCAAAAATCTTTAAATGTTACTTCTTGGGATATTTTTGGGAGGCAATGATATTTGTTAACTGAAGATCACTAATAAAAAGACATAATTTAATAAAGATAAATACAGTAAATATATGACATATATTAGTAGTGGGTTTAAAGAAGTTACACACTATAATTTCTCTGTGTGATCATGGATGTGCGTGGATATCCGCACACGTGTATGTATATATATAATGAAAATGTTACTTATGTTCACTCAACTTCTATCTGGTTTATGGAAATATTCTGTAAAAGGGACTAACATTTTCACTTCACTTTAGTACATCATGTACTATTTGAAGCAGCAGTTGTTTTTTCTTTTTAAATCACAGTTGTACGTGACATAGGATTTTATTTTGCAATGTCTGAAACCTGGCCCTCCAACTTCACAAACAAAACAAAACAAAACCCAACCCTATGAATTATAAATTAATCTCCAAAATTATTTCAACACATAGCTTTTTTTCTTCAATGCAAGTTTTCAGTTGAACTAGTGCAGTATAGCTTTACACTGTGTTATGTACACTGGTGATTAGCACACATTTACTGAGTACCAAAATGTTCTTTTTATTAAACTCCCCCCTCACCTTAAAAATGTTCAATGTTAGTCCAATGGATTACACTTGAAATAGTTAACTGAAGATTGATGAGCATTTTTATGATAGATTTGCTACTTGAAAATAAATGTTAAGTTCATCATAGTTTTCAATACTAAGCACTGCACTTTACTGTCTTTGATCTCAATGTTGTGACTACTACAAAGAAATAAAACCTTATCTTACCTTTTCCAGCATCTACTGCAGAAGACCTCAATAATGCATAAGAACATCTGGAAGTACGGTAATTTCAGCTATCAGAGATAAGAATTGACACAGAACAGGTAAACCCTACAAAGTCATCATGTTGAAATGAGCTGATTAAGGTTTGGTAACATAAAACATCATGTATAGTATTTTCATGCTTGCTACATCTCGCTATTTCATATAAAAAAGGAATGTCAATTATTTAATCCCTTTCAGTATATTTAATAGGTTGATTAGCTGGGAGCTATATTATATTTTAGATAAAGAGACAGAAATGACTGCAAATCTATTGCCATATACATCTATTTAGAGTTAACTGTGAGTTCATAGAAAATACATGGGCATAGTAAACAGGGTTTTGAAATGACAATTTTTTACTGGTTGCAAGTGCTAATTGCTAGTTTCTCCAGGGTATAGAATTAATCACCTGCTAGATTTACAGTCTCTAGGTTGAGACCTGAGGATGGAGGCAATAAGAAAAGCTCTTGAGGGACATATCATATGGTGATTCTAAATATCAGTCTCTATGCATATGTAAATTGGCAACAAAGTTTTTTCAAAGCTCAAGTATGCTAATTTCAAACAGGCAAGACTAAAGCTAGCTTTTAGCAGCTGTTTAACGTCTGCCTGTGGGTGGTAGAGAGAGCTTAAAATACAAGCAAACAGTGGTGCATAAGTAATTAAGCAACATTTTGCTGGGCATAAATAATTCTGTTTATATTGCTCTTTTGAAGAGTATAGAATACAAAATAACAGATCGAGTGCACCTTTGGTCACCAGAGGTTAACTGTTCTTCCTCTTTACCTTTCCTTTGGTTTCACATTTTAAGAAAAAATTAACTGTGGGTTGATGTTCTGTCATTCGTATATTCAGGAACTTCATTTATCATTAAAGTAAAACTAATCCTTTAAAAAAGTTTTTAACATACCATATTTGCAGCTCAGCAGCATCATTTTTATGCTACTCTCAAATAACGTACCTCTCTAGAATAAACTTTCTTTATAGTATAAAGTATATCAGAAGCATACATTTATGTATATAGACAGATCTGCTTTTTCACAAGGCTAGCCAAAGTTGATAAAATTATGCTAGATATGTGCTTTTTTGTTAAGTTGACTCACTGATTTTTACAATTTAACTATTTTCAAGGTCATAAGGCTGTTGATAGTCCGTAAAACAAAATAGCCTGACTTTTGCAGTTCTTATCATTTAAATTATTACATGCATTAAAATAATAAGACAGTTGTCATTATGATAGTCTCATAAAAAAGAAGAGTTACTGATGTGGCTGAACGTAGAATGGTCGCCTAATTTTGATAGCTTGATCTAGACTAGTAGAAGTGACTAAAAGCTTGAAAAACCAAGGAGAGAGGTTTAAAGAAAGCTTTATTTGATTCAGTAAAAACCTTGAAATTGACCAGAAGGAAGATGAAAGATTTAACATGATTTGGAAACATCTAGTCTGGAAAAAAGGATTATAGGTACTAACTGTGATAAGAGTTAGGGTTTTAAAACTTGGTTTTGATTAAATGTTAATGATTTAAGGAATTAACCATTAAAAGAATTAATAGTTAATAAAGGAAGCTTTCAGTGGAAGTATCGTATGTTACTGTAATGAAATCAAATACATATATACCATTTATACTGAGGACTGTCACTACTAGTTTGCTGTAGAAGGAGGGGGCTATTTAGGGAGAGGAAGGAGATATATTCAGAAAGGAGAGCTGTCAGTTCAGTTACAAAATTGCAGTTTGCACTTGCAGAATTTACTTCACTTCATTGTGTGTAATTGGAGTTTGCTCCTATGCATAACTAGCCCACTAAACACCAGTATCCCACTATAGGCAAGGCCAAGGCTTTATGCAGGCCCTGTGCCTTTGAGTTGTCTCCTGGCTCCTTCTCATGGCATGGCAACACAGCTCCATGGATTTCCCTTTCCCCACCAGCTACAGCACTCAACACCTCTCCCATTCAGAGGGGAGGTAACAAAGCAAGGACCGTGGAATCACTGTGAGGTGGCAGTTTAGGGTGACCAGATAGCAAGTGTGAAAAATTGGGACGGGGTGGGGGGTAATAGGTGCCTCTGTAAGAAAAAGCTCCAAAAATCGTGACTGTCCCTATAAAATCAGGACATCTAGTCACCCTATGGCAGTCCTATGCAGAATGATTGTCCCTCCTTTTCCCAGCCCCTACCCACTTCATGTGTGTGGATTCCAAGCCTTGTAGCACTCCCACATAGATGATTTGGCTCCAAGTTTCTAGTAATTAGGAATTTCTCCTTCACTCAGGATCACCTACCTCTTCCCCTCCGTCTTTTTGGACATTTTAAAAAATTATTTGTTTTCTAAATCACTTGCATCTGTTCTTTTTTTCTTCTTCTGGCTTTCTCACATAGTTCTGATGGTAGTGCTTCCTCATATACCTCCCCGGGCGGGGAGGAGGGGGGAGCGGGAGCCTGCTTTCCCAACTTCTGTGGTCTTCTCCACTCCACATGAAGCCAGGAAGTCTGTTTGGTAGCTGTATGTCTGCAGCACTAAGTAAAACATAGTAATTTATGGTATTTTTTGAGGGGAAAGTTGTTGCTATTACTCATTCAGTTTAAGAGACGATAGTTTGTGACCACACTGATTTCTTGCCCTAGGAGGTTATAACATAATCCTCAATCGTCTGTTTTATAGCTGGGAGTGATCTTGTTCTCTTGGGAATATCTGAAAGACTGTGAATTCTTGGTTTACCACAGTGCCTCTTCCCAGTTGACAGGCATCAGGCTGGTATCTCAAAATCTGGCCTCTGACAAATGGCAAATTAACACAACCACTTATCTCCTTAGAGACTTGTTCATTTTCTTTAGTCCACAGAATTGTAGTGGCTTATTATCTTTAGTAGGTCTGTTAAAGCAGTAATTAAAAAAAATATAGGGACAAACCATCTGTAGTACTTTATCTGCTTCCCTTCCTTCCAGCTAGAAAATATTAGCCCTTTCAATCCAGGCAGCTAGCCAAATTTGGGGTCTTGCAGGTTGTTCCAGCTAGGAAAAATGGATGAGTGAGTCATGTTTCTTCAATTCAATTCTGTTTATTTACAAGATTAAATGTAGAAAGTTCTGTTTTCCTGAACATAGGAGGAATCAAAAGAACCAGAGGGTGTCCCTGCTCACTGCACCAAACCTCTTTTTGCCAGCACCCCCAAAAGCTTGCTCTCTAGGCCTTGCTGCAGGATCCTGCTACAGTGCTTGTCAGGCTATTGTTGTAGAAACCAGGCAAGGTACTAACAAACTTCAACAGGACTTTATTTTTAAAGTGGAAACCTCTTTACCAAGCTGCTGCTGCACCCTCAGTAGCTCTCACTACACCTCCTCAACTCCCCCCCCACTTCCTGTTTCCTGTTCTTTCAGACTCCCAACAGCCAGTGCTCCCAGTACTAATAATTACAAGCAGCATCTAAAAACCACAGCTATGCTGTTGCTTTCTGCTCCTGCTGTCTCATGGTGCTTCTCTTGAGCTGTCTGTCTGTCTGTCTGTCTGTCTCTCCTGCTCCCCCCATCCCCTTACCTAATACCATACTCAATGAAGCCCTCACAGTTCTAATTCCTGGATAGATGGACTGACATATGCCTTGATTTTCAGCAGGGACTGCTAGTTTAACTGCCTCTTAGCTATCTTAAATGAGAGGCTGTGGTCACACCCACCAGTTTAAATGAGGTTTAATCCAACCTATAACAATATTTTGGTTACTGTTTCACTTTTTCCTAGCTTCCTTTCCATTCTGCGGAGGTGGCTAATTTGCATACTTCCCTTTCACCTGGGTCTGAAATACAGAGCCTGTTTGGAAACTCAAAAAGTGAGATTAATTTATTGTATTTTTCTTATGCTTCTGCCTGCACTTCCTGCATTCAGCTAGCACTATAAGCAGAGGAAGCAAAATATTTCAAGAAGCACCATTTTTGTGATGTTTTGGTCCTTCCACCAATTGGAAAGGTCTAGAAATCTTGAGATAAAGACTAATACAATGAGATTTCTGGCCTGATGTACTTTCCTGGACCTGGAAGCTTTAACTTTCCAAACTCAAGTAAACCTCTGAAAAACTTTGATGATTGCTTATTGACATTGACAAGACCTATGAACCACTGAAACTGCCAGTGGCAGATAAAAACACCCTTCGCACCTACTTAGAAAGTATGAGGGGTAAATGGCATATTTAAATACTTTCCACATCTTCCTCTGCAAAGCACATCTTTACAGCTGTGTTTTACTCTCTCATGTATGCATGGCAGTTCCTCTGGGATCAATGGGACCCTTCCATGCATAGCTGAGAGTAGAATTTGTCCCTTAATATGCCTTACAGTAAAAGAAAAAATCGGTTATCTGCATCTCTCCCATGGAGACAGCACTGGATCTCTGGAATACTATATTTTAATAGTGAATCTAGAGAACAACATCCTTGAATTGATTTTCATTGTATTTGTTTTTCTTCATAGCTTTTTTATTTATATTATATGGGTTTGAGTCCACCTATAGCCATTTTCTTTCATCTTATAGACACTAATTTGCATAGTAACCTAAATTTGGGTAGGAGATAACAGCAAATATTTGACTAGTCCATGAATTTTAAAATTGTTTTCTCTAACACAGGAAAAATATTTTTGCTTAAACTTTGCATTTTTCCTGAGTTTTAAACTAACTCCTTTAAAATTAAAAAAATGGGAATTTCATATTTCTCTTATTTTGAAAAGTATTTTACATTTGCTTGAATAAATACTGTCCTATGGAAGGAATCTGATTAAAAGAAAGTACCTGACCACTAACACTATTAACTCTTCAAGAATATTAAGGTATTAGAAATACACATCCAATAAGGCAACAGGTACATCCAGTTAGTTTCCACCTATGCTAGAAAGATTTCTTTTAGCTCCACACATATTAAAATCCCCTTCAGCTGTCATTCTAGTGTGGCAGAATTTAGTTTTCTTCTGAAGCGCTTACTTGTCCCATGAGTATAAAGACAATAGTACACTATACAGAGAGCCAATAAATCAATTAGCTTTAACAGCCAGTGTTCAGGAAATGCATTTATTTTCTTCACTGAAAACACAGTTTTTACTTGTAGCCATACTTCATACTGTTAAGGTCAATATTTCATGTGGAAATTAAATCCAGTGGCTGAAAAACTGCTTGTAAATTTCATAAAGTAAAAAAGAAATGTACTTACTAATGTAGGATCACAAGTTTTTGTTTTGTTTGTAATTATCCATCTTTAGCATAATTGAGATTTGAAACAGCAGCTAACAGCCCAACTGTCTCAAATTACTACTGCCTGTAACTTTACCTTGCCAAATATCAGTGAGCTTGTCAGTTGGAACACAACTCCTAAAGTCCGGGTCATTTTCATGCAATTAATTGAAAGAGGTGATTAATAGCTTAATAATGGGTTGTTCTGTGTTTAAAAAGTGCAGGGAACATGTACAGGAAGGGAATATGCAATTTTGTATCCCTAAAACATACTGTAATTGAAAAATGAGCAGCTAGTTTTCCTTACTAGTACTTTACATTTGCATTTTGAGACACTCGTTTGATCTGTTGTGAGAAAATGTGAAAATCTGTATTTTTAATTAACTCCATGAGTACTGCATGTTGAATGAATTCAAGGATAAGGTGTCTGGTGGTATCTAGCAAATATTAATAACACTTAGCATTGATATAATGTATAATATGTTCAAAGCTATTAATTTTTTTAGTACCACACCCCTGTGAGGTAGATGGCTGAATAGTAGTAACCTAATGTGATGGGGCATACGTGGCTTTTACAGCTCCTTATAGGAGGCCTCACAATCCTCCTACACCCACCCCAAGAAGCAGCAAAGTGACAGGAAAGGAGCAGCAAAGGTGGGTCCCTCCAGGCCTGCCTAGAAAGGCCTCATGAAAGCAGCCAATCAGAGCCCGGTAAGCTCAGATAAAAGGAGCTGCAGGATTTCAGCAGGTTAGTTCCTGGCTGGGACAAGATGGGTAAGGAAGGATCCTCCTCTCTTGCCAAAGCAGCTCAAAGGACAGCCACAGTTTGTTTAAGCTGGATTTGTAGGGAGAGAGAGAGAGAACCTAAGGCCTGGTCTACACTGGGAGGGGGGGATCGATCTAAGATACGCAACTTCAGCTACGAGAATAGCATAGCTAAGTCGACGTATCTTAGATTGACTTAGAATCACTTACTTCGTGTCCTCGCGGTGCGGAATTGACGTTCGCCGCTCCCCTGTCGACTCCGCTTCCGCCTCTCACCCTGGTGGAGTTCCGGAGTCGACGGCAGAGCGATCAGGGATCGATTTATTGCCTCTACACTAGACGCAATAAATTGATCCCCGATAGATCATCACTACCCACCAATCTGGCGGGTAGTGTAGATGTGGCCTAAGACCTTAACCGTGAGGCAAGGGTGATGCTAAAAGGGGCCAAGTAGGAAGAAGCCCAGGGAAGAAGCAGCAACAATCTAAAATCAAGCAATGTGTAACTACTGTTTATAGGGCTCCTGGATTTTAACCCTGAGCTGTGGGTGGGACCAGGTCCTCATACTGGCCACAGTGGAATAAACTCCAAGAAGGGGACAGGGTTTATTTGAGAGCCTGAACAGAGTGCTGAATTTCAAGGGCCCAAACCTGAGGCTGAACTTCAGGGGACTTTTCATTTATTGAACTCTTTACTACCTTGGAAGGAATTCATTTGGACTTTGTGACTTGACTGGAGGGCCAAGCCATGAAAGACCCACCAAGATTGGCCAGCAGCCTGCAAGGTTGCCAGGGCAGAGGGAAGAAAAGAACTGTAATATCACACCCAGCTGCAAGGAGGCCCTCAAAAGGTGAGTGCCCACCATTACACCCCTTTTTACAGATGGGAAGTTGAGACAAAAGATTATGTGCCTGAGGCCACATAAGTCAGTGGCAGAACAGGATTAGAGCTCCTAGTCTTATGCTTGTTCCTCCATATCATGCTGTCTTGCAAACTTCAGTGTAGCACAAGAATGTATGGTGCATGTCTCTAGGGTCATACAGATGATGATGTCAACAGGAACCATATTATGAAGGCACAGAAGAAAAGGATTAATTAAGACATGAATATAAATGGAGGCTGTTCTCCAAATGCTGACAAGGCCCCTAGATTACCATGTAAACTAAGAGTTGTAGCAATCTAGAAAGGGCTGGAGCAACTTTGGTCAAAGCTGGCCGCTATTCTAGCTGGCAGGCTCAGCTCCTTCCTACTCTGTTCTTTCTCTCACCCTCTACTGGCAAAGTGTGTCCCTCATAATTAGCTCTGCCCTTTACCTTGTCTGCCAGGAGGAGGCAATTCATCTGTCTGTCATACTGCTGTGCCCGAGAAAGCGAAATCTGGTTCACCTTCATGTTGTCTGCATGGACTGGGTGCAGGGGAGGGATGTAAGGATAGGTATCGAGGTTCAAGTAAGGCAGTGGCTGTGTTACTGTCTGTGTAAAATTTCTAAGTATCTGTTGTGTAAACTGAATATTCTGGAAGTATGAGCTGTGCACACATGCAGTTATTAGAATAATGGTGTCTTCTTTCTTGACAAACGTGAGTGTTTATTAAAACATTGCATGGTGTCAGGAATTGCCTCAAACCAGAGATGGCACAATTACTTCTTCCATATCCACTGGATTTACAAGAAGACTTCACAAAATAAGCATCAGGTTGGCAACAGTGTGACATTTTCACATCACTGGGTCTGCCTAGGAAGCACCTAATATGCAAAGAGTAGTCTCTCTCCATCTGGTAGGCACCACATTATTCTAGGTACATAATTCATTTACACAGTGCAGGGTAAGAAGACTAAGGCATTTGTTATCGGTTATGGATAAAAACATAAGAATGGCCATACTAGGTCAAACCAGTTGTTCCTCTAGCCCACTATCCTCTAGTTGTTTAAACTAGAGGATAAACATACTAGGTCAGACCAGTTGTTCCTCTAGCCCACTGTCTTTCAACAGTGGCCAGTGCCAGACATGTCAGAGGGAATGAATGGATCAGGGCACCCTTGTCCATAAGCTTGACAGCTCCCTGAAAGAAGTCCCTACTAGATTGGCTGAAATTATAGTAAAGAACAGAATGATCACACATTCAGATGAATATGACATGTTGGAGAGGAGTCAGCATGGCTTTTGTAAAGGGAAATCGTGCCTCCCCAATTTGCATGGAATGGAAGTTAGTCTTCCCAGCCCGTTAAATGCCAGAATTGCCTCTGGAGCCTTTTTAAAAAATCGGCATTATGTTAGCCTGTGTCATCCAGTCGTCTGGTTCAGAGGCTGTTTAAGTGATAGGTTAAATACCACAGTTAGTAGTTCTGCAATTTCTATTTGAGTTCCTTCAGAATTCTTGGATAAATACCATCTGGTCTTGTTGACTTATTACTGTTTAATTTATCAATTTGTTCCAAAAACCTCCTCTATTTGACACCTCAATCTGGGACAGATAAATCAGAGAGATACTATAACCCCAGGAAAAAATATTACTTACTGAAAATCATTTGTTTGTAATAAGAGCAATGTGAAGGAACTGATGCATATGTAACTAACTTAAAGCCTACCTCTAACAAACAAATTGGGTGTACGATGATGATAAAAGAGAGCCTTGTGAAATACAATGACTAAATAAGGTGCATACTGCTGTGGGAGGCTAATTTAGCTCTAAAGCTCTATGTTTATAGAGCTGGTGAAATGCAGGTCCAGGCTTTTTGTCACCTGGTACAGAATGAGCAGTTAGCACATGTGGTGTAGTATTGCCAACCCTCCCAGTTTTGCTGGCAGTCTCCCTGAATCGAGCTCTATCTTCCGGAGGCTACTGAAGCCAAACTGGGAGATTTTAGGCCTCTAAAAGTCTGGTGGCGCAGCGGGGCTAAGGCAGGCTCCCTGCCTGCCCTGGCCCTGTGCTGCTCCCAGAAGGCCGGCACATCCCTGCGGCCCATGGGCGGGGAACAGGGGGTCTCCGCGTGCTGCCCCTGCCCCAAGCGCCAACTCTGCAATTCCCATTGTCTGGGAACTGCGGCCAGTGGGAGCTGCGGGGATGGTGCCTGCAGGCAGGGGCAGCACACAGACCCCACTTCCCCTTCCCCCCTCCCACGGGGCCTCAGGGATGTGCCATCACTTCTGGGAGTGGTGCAGGGCCAGGGCAGGCAGGGAGCCTACCTTAGCCCCACTGCACCACCGACTGGGAGCTGCCCGAAATAATCACCACTGGGCCAGAGCCCGTACCCCTCACACCCTCCTGCACCCCAACCCTCTGCCCCAGTCCTGAGCCCTCTCCTGCACCCAAACTCCCTCCCAGAAGTCCCAGAAGGCACCCAGGGGTCGGTCCTGGGGCCGGTTTTGTTCAATATCTTCATAAACGATCTGGAGGATGGTGTGGATTGCACTCTCAGCAAATTTGCGGATGATACTAAACTGGGAGGAGTGGTGGATACGCTGGAGGGGAGGGATAGGATACAGAAGGACCTAGACAAATTGGAGGATTGGGCCAAAAGAAATCTGATGAGGTTCAATTAGGATAAGTGCAGGGTCCTGCACTTAGGACGAAAGAACCCAATGCACAGCTACAGACTAGGGACCGAATGGCTAGGCAGCAGTTCTGCGGAAAAGGACCTAAGGGTGACAGTGGACGAGAAGCTGGATATGAGTCAGCAGTGTGCCCTTGTTGCCAAGAAGGCCAATGGCATTTTGGGATGTATAAGTAGGGGCATAGCAAGCAGATCGAGGGACGTGATCGTTCCCCTCTATTCGACATTGGTGAGGCCTCATCTGGAGTACTGTGTCCAGTTTTGGGCCCCACACTTCAAGAAGGATGTGGATAAATTGGAGAGAGTCCAGCGAAGGGCAACAAAAATGATTAGGGGACTGGAACACATGAGTTATGAGGAGAGGCTGAGGGAGCTGGGATTGTTTAGCCTGCAGAAGAGAAGAATGAGGGGGGATTTGATAGCTGCTTTCAACTACCTGAAAGGGGGTTCCAAAGAGGATGGCTCTAGACTGTTCTCAATGGTAGCAGATGACAGAACGAGGAGTAATGGTCTCAAGTTGCAGTGGGGGAGGTTTAGATTGGATATTAGGAAAAACTTTTTCACTAAGGGGGTGGTGAAACACTGGAATGCGTTACCTAGGGAGGTGGTAGAATCTCCTTCCTTAGAGGTTTTTAAGGTCAGGCTTGACAAAGCCCTGGCTGGGATGATTTAACTGGGAATTGGTCCTGCTTCGAGCAGGGGGTTGGACTAGATGACCTTCTGGGGTCCCTTCCAACCCTGATATTCTATGATTCTATGATTCTAAGTACAAAGAGGTTAAGTGATTTGCCCAAGGTGAGTCAGTGACAGTCAGGTATCAAATCCAGATATCCTGACTCCCAGACTCTAATCACTAAATTACACTTTAAGATTTTTAAACCTGCCTTGCTCAGTTGATCCATGTCTGGAAGCAGACTTGACTTTCCCAGTCAAGATTGTTCTGGAGAAACTCCTTTTGGAACAATCAGTGATAGCTGAGGGGAGCCATTAGTGTCAGTTTCAAAAGATAAGCTGCTCACATCCTTCTCTCTGGGGTGAAAGCTATTTCCTTCTTTTGCAGCTGAAGTTTTAGTTGAGTCTCCATGATTGTCATTAACAGTCTAATCTAGACCTACTGTTCCAAACAGGTTGTTCAGGAACCTCTTAGAAGGCGGTAGTTGGTTTAAAAAAAAAAAATTCAGTGAGGGAGAATAGAAGAATGTAGCAAAGTGAAAAGGTAAGCTGTGGTGATAAGACCAAGCAGAAATAGTTGGAACTGCTTTCCTGACAGTGTAGTGAACTGCAGCAATGGTGGAAATGCAAAAATAAAGATAAAGGTCTGAAGGGAGGAAAGAGGCGTAAAGAAAATGAAGATATGTGAATGAAGATGTGAAAAATGAGTGAGGGGTTGGCCAATGCCTGCTCAAAATACCTGCTTTTTGCTTTAAGGTTTACTCTCCTGAAGTCAGAAAATGTTATAAACTGAAAACTTCACATTATATTTTCCTGCTTTCATCCCCTGTCATTACTTTGCTATTTGATAGAATTTCAGTAACATTCTGTAAAGTTTGCTTCTGTGTCACTAGCATCCTATTGCAGACATTCGAAACAACATTCAAAGGTTCAGATCCACACCTGATGTATGCCAGTGTTCCTCCTTGAAGTCAATGGAGCTATTCTGATTTACGCTGGCTGAGGAGCTGGCAGAGATTCCCCCCTCTCCCTACAGTGTTTATTTCTGTAGTGAAGGAGCAGTTTGGAACTAAAGGCCTTTTACCTGGGTATTGGACAGCAATGCAGCAAGCAAGAGAGGAAAAAGCACTATTTTCCTCACAGTGAATGCAACTTTTTAATTGAGTCATGGCCTCTTGAGGGGAGACCTCATACTCACTCACATATGCTAAGCCAAAACCTGCTGTTGCTAAACTGAGCCATGCAGTAGAAGATGAGACTGGAAGACAGTTGACTATATGGAAGGTTCCAGAATTGTCGTTTTGGTTTCCGGAGGGCCTGGCACTCTGCATTTTTCTTTATTGATCCCTTTTCTACCTTCAGCTCACTACCTCTGAATAGTAACATTCACCGTTACATAGGTGCTATCTGGGTCACCTGGATAATTAAAACTGACTGTCACTTTTATTTCATAGAAGCAGCCGTGGTGCAGTGCAGCTAGCACAGGTATGGGAATAAGGAGATTTTACCATTGACTTGCTGTTTGACCGTGGGCAAGCCATTCAACTTCCATGTGCCTCCAACAGACAAACTTCTACCATCAACCAAAATGGGCCATATGCTTTTGCTGACTTGCTTTTGTAAAGCACTGAGTTTTTGAGAATGTTGTTTATTAGTGTATATCTACACTTCCAGCTTGAGGAAACTGTGTGCGTATGTCTCTTCAAGCTGGAAGTTACACCTCCACCACGAAGTTTAGACATAGCCTTAGTGTTGTGTACTTGGAGCACTATTCAGTAGTAGGAGCAAGTAAACAAATTAAAAACTCAGCAATTAGATTTGACACATACTGCCCAAATTCTGAATTTGGCTTTAAGCTGCATTTCCAATATACACAGAAAATGACCTATGTGTGAAAGTCCAAAGGCAACAGAGTCTACTGAACACTAAGGTAAGTTTAAGACTTTCTGAGTGAGTTGCTGCAGTGAGAGTCATGAACGCTCACACGTACACAAATAATCACTCTCAGATCCAGTCTCAAACTAACTTTATTAACAAACAGAAAGAACATTCTGTGACTTGCTCTATCTATAGACATACCATTGGGGGAGTTCTATTACTTACTCCAATAACTTACTTTCCTTCATCTAAAATCACTAACTTTACTTGTTTTTACTTTAACACTGTCATACATCAGTGATATGTCATGTGTAAGTAACCTTGCATCACAAGTGTGTAAGTTTAATACTGCACAGACCTGAATGCAACAACGCCTTTAAGTTTAATCTCAGTTTATTGGATAACAAATTATCTATCTGATGGGCAGGCATATTTATCTCTCTAAATGGGTGGGGCTTTAAAAAGTCCTTGGGTGATTTGTTTGTGATTCTTTAGGTGCAGTTTCTTGACCCTGCTGAACTGTGATATCATAATCAAATCAAGATATGTCTGTAGTTGGGTCTTGCTCCATTTCCCTACTTAATACTAATACTAAATACTAAAGCGACAAAGGAGGAAAGAAAAGGAACAACACTTCAGTGAATAACTATATCTCCTCCAAGATTACACCTGTCACTTCTGTGGGAAAATCTGCAGGGCACGAATTGGGCTCTTCAGCCACCTAAAAACCCACCAATGAACCCCCTTGGGGAGACATCATCCCCTCATTGAGGGATAGCTGAAGAAGAGAGAGACTAAATATCTCTGCAGTTCATCAGATAGTGTTACCGGTGTTAATTCTGGAATTTTCATAACAAATTAATTAGAGTTAGGTGTTAGTTTTGCTACATGTGACAGATTTGTTTCTGCACCGGATTTTGTTATCTCTATCATTTACTGTGTAAAGCATCAGACTTAACTGTGACTGACCCATTTTTGGTCTCTATGAAAATCTCTTTTCCATTCTCTTGCTGTAAGATGGTATATTGCTTATTGGGAGCTTGCTTCTTACAAAACAGGTGGTGCCTCTCCAGTGCTGCCACAAGAAGCATTTTTTACTTGTTTTTACTTGTTTTTTGTTGACCAGTAGTTGACCAGTTTTGTTTTCTGATTGCCCTTTTCTCATTTCATAGGCTGAACTCCTCTCTCCCTACATTTGAATAAACCACTTAGTCAGGTCATTTTGGGATGGATTGTATGTGGCCATGGTTAGATGTGTGATTCCATTTAACTTTATGAATTCTTGAAATTCTGATGAAGAAAACAATTGAACATTCTTACTGGAAACCCCTTGTAAATAAAGTGAGTAGGACTTCAGTTAGATGCACTGATGTAGATGACACAGAAAATACATGCAGCCATTTTGAGCAGATATCAGTTACAGGAATGCATTATTTAGCTCTGAAAAGGTCCCATGAAATCCATGCATATGCACTGTCATTAAATCTATATATATCCTTGACTATTCCCAAGGGTGGGTTGTTGCCTTGTCGGGTACATTCTGTAACATTTGATACACAGTACATTATTTGGACAACTTTTTTATTGGGCTGTTCATGTTTGGCCACCAAACATGGGTTCTTGCCGAAGTTTTCATTTTAACCATCTCTTGGTTTCAGCACTTGTTGCAGCTTTTACAGGTTGACTGCTTGAATGGCCCCACGTAGGGACAAGTTTTCTGTGTCCTCAGTTAGTAGAATGGGAGAGAATACAACTGTGTTCAGACCTCCATTTACTCACTTCAACATTGCAGAGATGCCTGGTAAAGTCTCTATTTAAGATATGTTCATTAAATCCATTGAATGTATTCTGCAAACTGATCCTAGACTATTCCATGGTGATTGGGGCAGTCCATAGGCATCTGAATGCTTTGCTGGGTTCCTATAGCCAACTTCATATTGGTACTTGCCAAGGAACAAAGCCCAGCATTGCAAACATGCAGAAGTCATTATTGGGAATACCTTTTCTGGGACTGAATAAAGATGTCAGCCTGATGGTCTGTTATTGAGGTAAAAGGTCAACTATGTAAATACCAGTGAAATTCCTTAATATCCCCCAAACCAAATGGAGGGTCTCTTTATCTGTTTGCATATAATTGTTTTCAGATGATGTTAACAAACGAGATGCAAATAAAACTGGTCTTTCAAAGCTGTCAGGCAGAACGTTACATAACTACTCCTGTGCATTGGGGTGAGGCATCACCAGCCAATCTCTGGGGAAGTGCTAGGAGAATTCCTATCTTCCTTAAATAGTTCTGCACAGGTTAGCTGCTGCTGTATTTAATCTTTCAGAAACAGAGCGTTCAGGACTGTTGCAAGTTTTGGCAAAAAATGCTTGCAATTTATTAATCTCCAAGGAATGCAGCTGTGCAATGTTTGTAGGACATGGGACATTCTTTACAACAATAATTTTATCACCTAACTTATGTAGGCCCTTTTGATCCACCACATGGGTACAGTTCTCAATTTACTTTACATTTAACCTTGTTTACTCTGACCCCATGGCATGTCTAACCTCAGCAACACAAACAATTCCAGGGATCTCTTCCAGTGGATCTTTGTTATAGCACAGAAGCTAATGCTACTCTAAAGCAGTCTATTACATTGAAAAGGTCCGTTATGGGTGTACACAGTGAGGCATGATCTGTAAATAAGCATGAACCGAGTCCGTCTTTACCCACCTGCTAATGCACAATTCATAGTAAAAATATCTCTTGTATGTGATAAGAGGTATTTGCCTACTTTTAAAATAGGATCAAGTATTAATTTGGTAGCAACAAAGATCTCTACAACCCTTTTCTTCTTGGGTGTAGCTGCAATTGACACTACCCATTTACTGTGATTTGCCTTATTCACGGTTCCTTCAAGCTCTAACTTCTCTAGTTCTGGTTCATCTTTTGACCTGAGAGCATGTGGAACTGGGTAGGCTGTCTTAAAATTTAGCTAGCACGCTTCTTCCATTGTTACTAATTGACCCATGCCACCACTGAAACCTATAACAGCTTTTTCTGGAAGTCTTGGTAAGTCATTTCCATGACTGTCAAGTGCATGTTGTACTGATGCTTTAGTACCATGCCTAAACCACCTCCTTACCAATAGTGGATGACAACCCAGCTCTATAGCAAATAGCCATAAATAGCTTATCTTTTTCCAACTTCAAAATGCAGGATTGCCGTCAACTTTTTCTTCTGTTTGTGTGTCTGAAGATACTGTAATATTTAGCCTGGCTCTACATAACTCTTGATGATCCTTATAGGAGGAAATGGCAACAGCAGACCATGTCCTGTTCCATTTGTAAATTCCCAGCCACTTGCAGTTCTCCTCAGATGATATCTGTGGATAGTCACCGTCACTATTGCTAGCTCAGGATCTCAAAGCACAGTTTTAATTCTTTTATTCTTTCTGATGAAGTTGTCACAGATTTTCACATACAACATATATATGTCTTGTCTTACGGGACTTTAGATACAACTTTCCCTTGAAACAGCATTCATATGGTTAAAGGTTTGTTCGGCCACTGTGAGAATATTTAAAATTTGTTTGCTCGGACCAATGTTTACAGAATCTGACATTAATCTGATGTGCATCATCCTCACTTTGGGACAGTTTCTCTGTGTGTTGTGCTGCATTCTCCATGCAGTGTCTAAACCTTGTGTATATGTCAGGTCAATCTCTCTTAGCAAACATTTCTGTATGGCTTCATGTGTCAGACCATAATCAAGTGATTCTCCAAAGCGTCTTCAAAATTAATTCCAAATTCACAGTACTGGGTTAAATTTGGCTATTCTTTGTTGGCAAAAGGTTGTAGAGATGAATGCCTTATATAGATATTATGGTTATTTTTAAAATTCATCTCTTTTTGCTTCACTGGTGCTGTGAATATATGAGGCAGTCCATAAGATTTACATCTTCTGTGGCTGACAAAGGGTATCTTTTTATTATCTGCTCATTATTAGTGTAGCAAAATACCTCAATGTTTTCTGTATAGAATTCTGAGCTATCACAGCATTCATCATAGGGATCCATGTGTCCAAAAAGCTAGAAAGTATTCCTATAACAGGTCAACTTGGATACAAGAAATGTAATGGCTTCTGTATCTTTTCCAAGAATGGAAAAGTAAACCATAAGATACATAATTTGTAAAAATTTTGACAATGCAAAGAGTGCTACATGTAAATCATTTGGACAATTTGCTATTTAATTTAATTTAATTTAACAATATTAAACCAATAAAGAAGTACATCACAGGCTTAGGTCTAACTAGATGAGTTGGGACACACAGAGAGAGAAATAATACACAATGCAATCTGTAACAGAGAACCGATTATTGCAGACAACATTTTAAAAAAGTTATAGACACAAACAGTAAAATCTGCCTTTGTGTACCTGCAAGTCATGACGATGACACTTAAATAGCAAATGAAAAAAGTCTCAATAAGTTTGGCAGCTTTACAGTGTGATTTTCTTTAAAAGGATGAATCATTTAGTATCTCCTATGTATGAATTACAGACTGCCCACATCCATCATGCATACTGAAAATTTAAAACCTGCACCAAATAGAGAGGATATTGAGCACCAGCTTTTTGGAAATCCAAAGTACAAGGATAGCAGAACTTGTTTAGAAAAAATTCATACTTACTTAATCATCTTGGATTCATAATTTTTCAACCAAACACGTTGAGCTTCACTGTCATGTAAAGGTAGGGCTCCATTAACGTTGATGGTGGTGTCAAATAATTCTATTTTATTGGCTGGCATCACAAAAAATATGTGACAAGTTGAATGTGTGGGGATTCAAAAAGGCTAATGTGAATTGAAAGGGGTGAGGGGGGAAGAAAATGGGGTATAAGCACAAAATGGGTCTCGAAGCAGAGAGAAAGGGATTATCATATTGGGGTGTAGGCAGGAGCAAGCAGCACATGGTACAATGATAGCAAGTGCTTTATTGGTTAATCAGCACTACTTCAGGTGTAGTGGAACCACAGTAACAACTGTTTAAGTGCCTGCCAGATCTGTAATGGGGAGAGAGTATAGAATGTATGGGATTTTCAGAAGTGTTTAAGTTAAACCTCACATTGACCTAACTCTGATCCCATTGAAGCCCATGTTGAGCATTCTTTAAATGCTCACCTTTGTCACTCAGCTAATACACACACTAGATATAAAGAGGCTTTGAGAGAGTTTGTGTCTGGCCGGCAGAAAGAAAAGGGGCTGGGGCTCCTTTAAACGTCCTGTTGATAATTGGAAGGGTTGGCATAATACTGTGCATCTGGCCTACAGACAGCTAGTGAGTTCCCTCTGGAAGGTAACTGCTGGGCCTCAGTGGTGAGGTAGCTCTCACTTGGTATGGATGAGGAGCACTCTATGGGGAGCAAAGGAACAGGTGCAGCCTGTGACTGTGGGACCACTGTGCCCCCTTAACTCTCTCCAGCTTGGGCTGTCTCTCTCAGTGCCTTGCTATTGACCAGCAGCAAACCCCTTCAGGCGCTGTTATCACTCAGCACAAAAGCATGTGGAGCCCCACACCCAGCTAGATTGCATGAATGCTCCCAGAGCCACTCATGAATCACATAGAGAAAGGCACCAGAGCCTAATCTCCCCAGCTTTGTACCTCAGGATATACTGTTTTGCAATGCTCAAGATGGGCAGTGCGGATTTATGAATTGGTTCACCACTTCAGCAATGGAAAGTAGTTATACACCAGCCTTTGTCAAACCTGAGCAGATGTGCCACACACTTCATACAAACTCACTGGTAAAGAAAAACAGTTAAACAAATGTATTGACTATAAAAGATAGATATTAAGTGATAGGCAAAAAGTCAGAGTTAGTTTCCAAAAGAAATAAAATATAAGCACGAAGTCTAAACTCTCAACCCTATTAGACTGGGCAGCAACTAGATTAAGTAGTTTTTTTCACCCCGCTGGATATAGCAGTCCTTAATATCCAGATTTGTTCCTGAAACCTGGGCCAATCTCCTGTGTTGGAGTCGTGTCGTCTTCTCAGTGTCTTGGTTGCTTGCAGTGTAGGTGGGGCAGGAGAAGGGCATAACCTAGACCCCCTGGGTTCAGTTTTATACCCTCAGTCCATGTGCCGTAGAACACAAGTCCAGGCATGTCTGGGGGGCATTGCTGATTCTCCAGGCAAAGTTGAGCAATCCCCCAGTGTGGCCATGTGCAGGTGAGTCGTTGAATTTTAGCTCCCTTGCTGGACAATGGCTGTTGATGGGGTTGTTTCACACCCCGCCCGGGCGTTGGTTACTTTCCTTGCTGTTGCCTCTGGGGAGCTAATATTTGGCTAATTCCCCAATTTGCAGCATGTTTTAGGGTATGTCTACCCTATGAAATTAGGTTGAATTTATAGAAGTCTGTTTTTTAGAAATCGTTTTTATATAGTCGATTGTGTGTCCCCCCACACAAAATGCTTTAAGTGCATTAAGTGCATTAACTCGGCGGAGTGCTTCCACAGTACCGAGGCTAGCGTCGACTTCCGGAGCATTGCACTGTGGGTAGCTATCCCACAGTTCCCGCAGTCTCCGCCGCCCATTGGAATTCTGGGTTGAGATCCCAATGCCTGATGGGGCAAAAACATTGTCGCGGGTGGTGCTGGGTACATGTCGTCAGGCCCTCCTTCCCTCCGTGAAAGCAACGGCAGACAATCATTTCGCATCTTTTTTCCTGGGTTACTTGTGCAGCTGCCATACCACAGCAAGCATGGAGCCCGCTCAGCTCACTGTCATCGTATGTCTCCTGGGTGCTGGCAGACATGGTACTACATTGCTACACAGCAGCAGTACATTGTCTTGTGGCAGCAGACAGTGCAATAGGCCTGATAACCATCTTCATCATGTCCTAGGTGTTCTGGGCCACCTCGGTAAGGTCGGTCAGGAGCGCCTGGGCAGACATGGGTGCAGGGACTGAAATAGGAATGACTCAACCAGGTCATTCTCTTGAGTCCTGCCAGCAGTCCTATTGCACCATCTTCTGGTGAACAGCCAGGAGATGAGGATGGCCAGCAGTCCTACTGCACCATCTGCTGCCAGCCAAAGATGTAAAAGATAGATGGAGTGGATCAAAACAAGAAATAGACCAGATTTGTTTTGTATTCATTTGCTCCCCCCTCCCTCCCTCCCTCTGTGAAATCAACGGCCGACAATCGTTTTGGTGAGGTCTATCAGGGGCACCTTGAAAAGTTTAATGGAGATTCAGTCCTGCCTGGAATACTGTGGGGAGGGATAGCTCAGTGGGTTGAGCATTGGCCTGCTAAACCCAGGGTTTTGAGTTCAATCCTTGAGGGGGCCATTCTGTGTGACAGTTGTTTTTGTTTCTCCTTGATGTAAAGCCACCCCCTTTGTTGATTTTAATTCCCTGTAAGCCAACCCTGTAAGCCATGTCGTCATTCGCCCCTCCCTCCATCAGAGCAACGTCAGACAATCATTCCGCGCCTTTTTTCCATGCAGACACCATACCACGGCAAGCATGGAGCCCGCTCAGCTCGCTTTGGCAATTAGGAGCACATTAAACACCACGTGCATTATCCAGCAGTATATGCAGCACCAGAACCTGGCAGAGCAATACCGGGTGAGTAGGCGATGTCAGCGCGGTGACGTGAGTGGTGAGGACATGGACACAGACTTCTCTCAAATCACGGGCCCTGGTACTGTGGGCATCATGGTGCTAATGGGGCAGGTTCATGCCATGGAATGTCGATTCTGGGCCCGGGAAACAAGCACAGACTGGTGGGACTGCATAGTGTTGCAGATCTGGGATGATTCCCAGTGGCTGCGAAACTTTTGCATGCGTAAGGGCACTTTCATGACACTTTCACTTTGTGACTTGCTTTCCCCTGCCCTGAAGCACATGAATACCAAGATGAGAGCAGCCCTCACAGTTGAGAAGTGAGTGGCAATAGCCCTGTGAAGGCTTGCAATGCCAGACAGCTACCGGTCAGTCAGGAATCAATTTGGAGTGGGCAAATCTACTGTGGGGGCTACTGTGATGCAAGTAGTCAACGTAATCAAAGATCTGCTGATATCAAGGGTAGTGACCCTGGGAAATGTGCAGGTCATAGTGGATGGCTTTGCTGCAATGGGATTCCCTAACTGTGGTGGGGCCATAGACAGAACCCATATCCCTATCTTGGCACCGGAGCACCAAGCCGGTGAATACATAAACCGCAAGGGGTACTTTTCAATAGTGCTGCAAGCACTGGTGGATCACAAGGGACGTTTCACCAACATCAACGTGGGATGACCGGGAAGGTACATGACGCTTGCATCTTCAGGAACTCTGGTCTGTTTCAAAAGCTGTAGGAAGGGACTTTCTTCCCAGACCAGAAAATAACTGTTGGGGATGTTGAAATGCCTAGAGTTATCCTTGGGGACCCAGCCTACCCCGTAATGCCATGGCTCATGAAGCCATACACAGGCATCCTGGACAGTAGTCAGGAGCTGTTCAACTACAGGCTGAGCAAGTGCAGAATGGTGGTAGAATGTGCATTTGGACATTTAAAAGCACGCTGGTGCAGTTTACTGACTTGCTTAGACCTCAGTGAAACCAATATTTCCACTGTTATTACTGCTTGCTGTGCGCTCCAAAATATCTGTGAGAGTAAGGGGGAGATGTTTATGGTGGGGTGGGAGGTTGAGGCAAATTGCCTGGCTGCTGGTTATGTGCAGCCAGACACCAGGGCGGTTAGAAGAGCACAGGAGGGTGCGGTGCGCATCAGAGAAGCTTTGAAAACCAGTTTCATGACTAGCCAGGCTACGGTGTGAACGTTCTGTTTGTTTCTCCTTGATGAAACCCCCCCGCCTTGGTTCACTCTACTTCCCTATAAACTAACCACCCTCCCCTCCCCCCTTCGATCATCGCTTGCAGAGGCAATAAAGTCATTGTTGCTTCACATTCATGCATTCTTTATTAATTCATCACACAAATAGGGGGATAACTGCCAAGGTAGCCCAGGAGGGGTGGTGGAGGAGGGAAGCAGCGGGTGGGATGGTGGAGGAGGGAAGGCCAAGGCCACATAGCACTTTAAAACTTATTGAATGCCAGCCTTCTGTTGCTTGGGCAATCCTCTGGGGGTGGAGTGGCCAGGTGGCTGGAGGCCCCCTACCGCATTCTTGGGCGTCTGGGTGAGGAGGCAATGGAACTTGGGGAAGAGGGTGGTTGGTTACACAGGGGCTATAGCTGCGGTCTGTGCTCCAGCTTCCTTTCCTGCAGCTCAACCATACGCTGGAGCATATTAGTTTGATCCTCCAGCAGCCTCAGCATTGAATCCTGCCTCCTCTCATCACGCTGCCACCACCTATCATCTTCAGCCCCCCACTTACTCTCTTCAGCCTGCCACTTCTCCTCGCGTTCATTTTGTGCTTTCCTGCACTCTGACATTGTCTGCCTCCACGCATTCGTCTGTGCTCTGTCAGTGTGAGAGGAAAACATGAGCTCAGAGAACATTTCATCGCGAGTGCGTTTTTTTCGCCTTCTAATCTTCGCTAGCCTCTGGGAAGGAGAAGATCCTGTGATCGTTGAAACACATGCAGCTGGTGGAGAAAAAAAAGGGACAGTGGTATTTAAAAAGACACATTTTATAGAACAATGGGTACACTCTTTCATGGTAAACCTTGCTGTTAACATTACATACATAGCACATGTGCTTTCATTACAAGGTCGAATTTTGCCTCCCCCCACCATGTGGCTAACCCCTCCCCCTTCCCCCCACTGCATGGCTAACAGCAGGGAACATTTCTGTTCAGCCACAGACAAACAGCCCAGCAGGAACGGGCACCTCTGAATGTCCCCTTAAGAAAAGCATGCTATTTCAACCAAGTGACCATGAATGATATCACTCTCCTGAGGATAACACAGAGAGATAAAGAACGGATGTTGTTTGAATGCCAGCAAACATATGCTGCAATGCTTTGTTCTACAATGATTCCCAACTACTTGCTATTGGCCTGGTGTGGTAAAGTATCCTACCATGGTGGACGGAATAAGGCTTCCCTCCCCACAAACCTTTTGCAAAGGCTTTGGGAGTACATCCAGGAGAGCTCTAAGGAGATGTCCCTGGAAGATTTCTGCTCCATCCCCAGATATGTTAACAGACTTTTCCAGTAGCTGTACTGGCCGCGAATGTCAGGGCAAATTAATAATGAAACACACTTGCTTTTAGACCATGTATACTATTTAAAAAGGTACACTCACCAGAGGTCCCTTCTCCACCTGGCGGGTCCGGGAGGCAGCCTTGGGTGAGTTCGGGGGGTACTGGCTCCCCTTTTTTTTTCCGCTTGCTTGCTATGAGCTATCTACAACCTCATCATTATCATCTTCCTCGTCCCCAAAACCTGCTTCCGTGTTGCCTCCCTCTCCATTGACGGAGTCAAAGCGCACATTTGGGGTAGTGGTGGCTGAACCCCCTAAAATGGCATGCAGCTCATCATAGAAGCGGCATGTTCGGGACTCTGACCCGGAGTGGCCATTGCCTCTCTGGTTTTCTGGTAGGCTTGCCTCAGCTCCTTAAGTTTCATGCAGCACTGCTTCAGGTCTCTGTTATGGCCTCTGTCCTTCATGCCCTGGGAGATTTTGACAAATGTTTTGGCATTTCAAAAACTGGAATGGAGTTCTGATAGCACAGATTCCTCTCCCCATACAGCGATCAGATCCCGTACCTCCCTTTCTGTCCATGCTGGAGCTCTTTTGCGATTCTGCAACTCCATCATGGTCACCTCTGCTGATGAACTCTTCATGGTCACCTACAGCTTGCCATGCTGGCCAAACAGGAAATGAGATTCAAAAGTTCGCGGGCCTTTTCCTGTCTACCTGGCCTGTGCATCTGGGTTGAGAGTGCTGTCCAGAGCGGTCACAATGGAGCACTCTGGGATAGCTCCCAGAGGCCAATACCATCGAATTGCGTCCACACTACCCCAAATTCGACCAGGCAAGGCCGATTTCAGCGCTAATCCCCTTGACGGGGGTGGAGTAAAGAAATCAATTTTAAGAACCCTTTAAGTTGAAAAAAAGGGCTTCGTCGTGTGGATGGGTGCAGGGTTAAATCGATTTAACGCTGCTAAATTCGACCTCAACTCCTAGTGTAGACCAGGGCTAAATGACAACCATACAACACAAATCTCATAACTTCACATGCATTAATAATATACATATATGGATAGATAAATTACTTTCAGCAGATCATATCCTTTCCCCTGATACCTTACAAGGCATGCTTTATATGTAATATCACAATTATATACAGATGAGGACTATGCGGGGTTACAGGGTGCTCCCCCAAGGTACAGAACATCACAGTGGGATCCCAGCAATGGACTGAGACCAGGCTGGGAAGGGGAGGGATGATGATGGTCCTTCCAAATAAGTGAAAATGATTAAGGAAGGAATGATGGCCTGGACTGAATGAGTTATTGCCGGCTGTTCCCAGTTCAAGTGTGGCATAATTTTGCATCTTGTCTTTCTTCCTGTGTGACTGGGACAATGAGAAAGTGGGACATATGGTGAGGATATGCAAAGGTTCTGAACTGAAAGGAATGTGAAATGCTAAAAGAGCACTGAATTGAGATTCCAATCTACAAGTTGTGTTCCAACATGGGGCAAAATTCTTACTTAACTTTCACTTAGGCAACTTCCCACTGACTTACCCAACATACAGTGCACAAATTTGCTTTAACGTGTGTATGCTGATATACTCTTTCTTCCTTTCTTTCCTTAATTGAAGACTTGAGCCATTTACTTCAGAAGGAGCTGAATTTGACTCTAATTGCGAAGAGTTCCATTCTCCATTTGTGGTTTTCTTCATGCCTCACTCTTACGTGGAGCAGTTTCTGTCTTATTGTGGAGGATCCCTACAAGCCTTCAATACTATAGAACAAACTGGTGGTATATATTTATTCTATATTTTCATTGTAGTTTGGCTTCTTTTTGGAGCAGGGATGTGTGAAAAAGATGTTGATTATTCTCATGTTCTCTTACTAAAACCAAGAGTTCTTCTTTGAGTGATATTCCATATTGTATTCCACTGAGGGTTACACATGTGCCTCATGCACCCAGAGTTGGAGAATTTGAAAGCATGTCTGTTGGTCTGCACATGTGCCCTGACTCTCCTCGTGCTTCTGTCTGAGGCCATAAAGAGCAGGGTGGACCAACCGCATCCTCAGTTCCTTCTCTCTGTTGCATGGTCTGGGTGGGAACCTTCAGTTTTCTCATCTCTGAGGAAGTTTTATTTCTTTTGATGAATCCCATCTCTTCAACCAGAAGACAGAGAAGCAGGGCCCTAACAAATTCATAGCCATAAAAAACATGTCACAGACAGTGAAATCTGACCTCCCCTCTGAATGGCCGTTGGGAGGGATGCTCCTACCGTGTGCTGGGCTCCAGCTACTAGTCCTGACCAGGCTGGGAAGAGTCAGGACTTCCTCTTGTCCTGCAGGGCCACTCCCAGATCCACCTCCGTGAACCTCATCCAGCTGCAGGAAGTTCTGCGGTTGCGCTGCCTTCAGAGGCCACCTTCATTTCTGTACTTCCTTCAGCACTGGGCTCCCAGCTAGCAGCCCCAATCTCCTTCACATCATCATGCCCACCAATTCCCCTCCTGAACTTCCCATGTCCCATCTTTCAGCAGGCTGTGCTTGCAGACATTGGGAACAGACATGAAGAAAACAGCCTTGGAGACAGAAGAGTCAGCATCAAAACCACCATTGTGGCCAATCATGAAGGGGGGGAGGGGTGGGTTACATCTACCACCATTTGCCTAGCAACCTAAGCCATTCCTGTGCATTATTCAAAAGTGTAGTCTGCTTGTATGTTGCTAAACGCTGCAGTGAACCTTATGCCTTTTTGACTAGCATTATTTTTTTTGCATAATTCAACATGTTCTTGTTTTTTACATAGTGCAGAATTTAGACAGCTATGTCAAAATGCTCTTAGGTATTTTCTATGTCCAGAGGCTGAGTGACATGCATACTGTGTACCAATTCTACCATGTAGATCTACCAGAAAAGAAAAAAAAAAAAGACATGTAAATAGAAGAATCAGAAGAGTGCCTGAAGTAATGTATCTGTTTTTTTTTAAAATTGTGCGTGCATACCTGTTGATGCCTGCTGGAATATATAACATTTCTGAGAAAGCTGTATGCAACATAGTAGAATAATAGAAAGTCACAAATTGGCCGTAAAAATTAAGACAGAAATGATTTGTCCTGTCCACTGTCATATATTGTGTTTTCTTTGTGAACAGCCATCAACTGAGAGAAGGAACCCATATTCAGAAATATACCTGTAACATGTTGGAAAATAACCTGTTCCTATGTTCCTTGCATATTCAAATCTGTTTTTATTATGTGCAAAGAATTCAGGATCATGCCTGTAGTCAGTAGCAATATATTGTAGCATGTGAAAAGTAACCTATCCTGCTGTGTTGGTTTAAAGTGAAGTTGACACTATTACCTTTACATGACTAGGATAGCAGAATGGATAGTCTGATATCAGAGAACCAGGAACCTGCCTCTACACACACTTTTGGAGACCAAGGGCATCACTCCCCTAGTATATCAGTCTTCACAAACCAGTCCTATATTTGATCCAGGACTCTATGCTGTGTCAGGCTACTGGCTGAGATCATGTGTCCAAACTTGCAGATTGGCTGCTTTTCCCATGTGCCTTTTTGGTGCAATGACTCCCATTGTGTAAGGTTTTTTTAACTGTCACAGCAAGTTATCAGAGTTTAGAACAGCTGAATGTCCCATAAAATGCAGAAAGCATTTGTTTGTCCGAGACTGAGTCCATCAGGTCTGCTGCTATCTCACCTGTAAGCCAGGAGAGGGGTTTTATTTTAGCTGACATCAAATAATATTAAAACATATCTAGGATGATGAGTTGCCACAGCTGAATCAATGAAAGAATGTCTGTTTTTTGCCACGAATTTTGATGACACTAAAATTCGTAGAGAAATTTAAAATCCTTGTTGGAGTGAGTTGATTAGTGAGATTTAATTTTGCTTTTGGCTCTCTGATATTGTTGTAAATATTTTTCTTATGTTATGCATAACAAAAAAGTACATTAATCTGTCAGAATATAAATGATTTTCTTCTGGCCACCAGGGCTTTAGGGAATTATTTAAAGTCAGTTGTGCTATTTTTTGCCCCCAGGATGTGTAATATATATTTTAAGGGAATGTGGATTACTGTAAGACACCTATATTATTTGTGTGATTAATATTAGTGTTACAGTGAATGAGGTCTTGTGGTCCTACTTTGCTCTTATAGTGACTTAATCATTTCTCACAACAGCAAAGTCATCTTAATAAAACATTCCACACACCAGTTTGTTTTTCCACAAATGACAAATGCAACTGTAGTAAGATGTGAATTTTCTGTTATTAAATATATAGCATCATAAATTTAATCTACTGTACTACATGTACATGATAACATTATACAGCAGAGCTGAATCTGTATCCAAACCCATTTCTCCTAGCTTGTGGGGGTTGAAAAGTAGATTGTGGCAAAATAGTGCATTTAAAGTTCAATCCTCAGGATAATAATTCTGTAGTTTTGGTTATGGAATTGTAAACTGTGAAAAAGGTCAGCTTTTTGGAAGCATATTTAAAGTTTCATGTTTGTAATTTGTAATGATATGTGTAATTACTTGATCATCCCTGCCAGATAATAATGATGCCCAGATTTTCAGCATTGTATTCTGATTTTCTGTTTTGTTTTGTTTAGTGACAGGTTTGTATTTACTCTGTAATGACAGTATATACAGTACTTATTCACATGGCTTTTTCATCTATAGAAAAGTTGCAATATGAGGAATATGAGTTCCATAATGTGGAAGAACAGAATTCAATTGTACATGTATGTATATAAAACACAGTATAATCAATGGTGAAGTGGAAATTATGCTAGTACTTTCAGATGAGTGTTGCTTTTTAAGTTGTGTATTGGCAATTGCATTACACAGTGAAAGTCCCATTGTAAAGGCGTGATCCTCAGAGGTGCTGAGCACTCATAGCTGATTATCGGACCTTAAGGGTGAAATCCGCCCCCGTTCTGAAAGCCTATGCATCCCTTAAACCTTTTATTGAGGGTTAGGTGGGACTTAAATGGTGCTTACTTGTTGGTCCTCTGTATGGATGAATGTTGCTCTGAACGCATGACTTACATTGAGAGAGAAAAGAAAATATCATTTCTTTAGTGCTGGGCACCTGTACAGTTTTTAGCATCTTTTAAGCATATTTGCTACCTTTTTAGTAGTGTAGTAAAATATTGAGTACATCAATATTAAAATTGTTACAATGTTTCTTTAAAAGTATTATGTTAGTAAGGTATGTCAGAGGGCAAGAATATACGGTACACTGATAAAATGCAGTATATGTCATTACGGCACAAATATTATTTTGAGTATCTATCTGAGTGAAGACACAGTACGATACTTTCTCATTAGTCAAGGAATTAGTTTGTTTATTTTAAGACACAAAATGTTCCCATCTCACAATGACTGGGTGTATATACAAAAATTTAATATAATATACACAATGTATTGACAACCGTGATCACAGATAAACTCCACCACAGAACATACATTCCCCAAAGTCACCCCACTTGGGCAAACCCTGAAGAAATAGATGGGCTTTACACTCTGTCCTGAAGGTCAATGAGTTCAGGCATTGGTGGGACAATGGGAGGTGTGAATTCTAGAGCCAAGTGCCCGTTTCTGAGAACACCAGGCCTCCAGTTGCCTTATGTTTAAATTTGAGGATTTCTGGCCAAGGGCTCCTTAGCTGATCTCAATAGTAGCAAGCTGGGAGAGGTGAAACTGTCAGTTCCTTGTCCTTATGAACAGTGTTGTTTAGTGATTATGGCAAGGAATGGGAAGCCAAGTATCCTGGGTTTTATTCTCAGGTCTATATTCACATGCTTTGTGATCTCAGGAAGTTACTTGCCTTTTCTGAGTCTCTGTTTCCCATCTGTAACTGGCTATACTTACTAGGCAAATTGCTTGCCAGGACTTATTTTGGGCCAGTTGGGCTAATGTGAGTATTATTGAGGGCACGATTCGACCCATTTATGTGCACTTTTCATAAGACATTCTAAGTCTCAAAGGTGCCATATTCATGTGGATACTTTATACTGCACCTAAATGTTTTAAGCAAAATATCCTTGTTTTGTTCTATTCACTATTACTGTTTTGCTAGCTATGTATCCTCACTGTTATATTATGGTGCAACAAATGATATTCAAGAAAGCAGAATACTGTAGTCAAGGCCTCTGAAAACAGTTCACATTGTATACCCTGTATAAAGAATCCCAGTAAAATCCCAGTAAGATGCCACAAGGGGCCACAACAGTGGTTCCCTTAACCCACCCAGCAGTATTGTTAATCTATCCAACTATACTCTTAGCCCAGCAGAAGAATCTGTCCTATCTCGGGGCCTCTCTTTCTGCCCTTCCACCCCCCCCGAACATGATGCAGTTCTGTGGTGACCTAGAATCCTATTTTCGACGTCTCCGACTCAAGGAATATTTCCAACACACCTCTGAACAACTTACTAACCCGCAGAGACCTTCCTACCAAGACTACAAAAAGAAGGATTCTGGGTGGACTCCTCCTGAAGGTTGAAACAACAGACTGGACTTCTACATAGAGTGCTTCTGCTGACGTTCACGGGCTGAAATTGTGGAAAAGCAGCATCAATTGCCCCATAACCTCAGCCGTGCAGAACACAACGCCATCCACAGCCTCAGAAACAACTCTGACATCATAATCAAAAAGGGTGACAAAGGAGGTGCTGTCGTCATCATGAATAGGTCGGAATATGAACAAGAGGCTGCTAGGCAGCTCTCCAACACCACTTTCTACAAGCCATTATCCTCTGATCCCACTGAGGGTTACTAAAAGAAACTACAGCATTTGCTCAAGAAACTCCCTGAAAAAGCACAAGAACAAATCCGCACAGACACACCCCTGGAACCCCGACCTGGGGTATTCTATCTGCTACCCAAGATCCATAAACCTGGAAATCCTGGACGCCCCATGATCTCAGGCATTGGCACCCTGACAGCAGGATTGTCTGGCTATGTAGACTCCCTCCTCAGGTCCTACACTACCAGCACTCCCAGCTATCTTCGAGACACCACTGACTTCCTGAGGAAACTACAATCCATCAGTGATCTTCCTGAAAACAGCATCCTGACCACTATGGATGTAGAAGCCCTCTACACCAACATTCCACACAAAGATGGACTACAAGCTGTCAGAAACAGTATCACCGATAATGTCACGGCAAACCTGGTGGCTGAACTTTGTGACTTTGTCCTCACCCATAACTATTTCACATTTGGGAACAATGTATACCTTCAAATCAGCAGCACTGTTATGGGTACCCGCATGGCCCCACAGTATGCCAACATTTTTATGGCTGACTAAGAACAAGCTTCCTCAGCTCTCATCCCCTAATGCCCCTACTCTACTTGCACTACATTGATGACATCTTCATGGAAAAGAAGCCCTTGAGGAATTCCACCATGATTTCAACAATTTCCATCCCACCGTCAACCTCAGCCTGGACCAGTCCACACCAGAGATCCACTTCCTGGACACTACGGTGTTAATAAGCGATGGTCACATAAACACCACCCTATACCGGAAACTACTGACTGCTATATTACCTACATGCCTCCAGCTTTCACCCAGACCACACCACACGATCCATTGTCTGCAGCCAAGCTCTGTGATACAACCACATTTGCTCCAACCCCTCAGACAGAGACAAACACAAGATCTCTATCAAGCCTTCTTACAACTACAATACCCATCTGCTGAAGTGAAGAAACAGATGGACAGAGCCAGAAGAGTATCCAGAAGTCACCTACTACAGGACAGGCCCAACAAAGAAAATAACAGACAGCCACTAGCCATCACCTTCAGCCCCCAACTAAAACCTCTCCAACGCATCATCAAGGATCTACAACCTGTCCTGAAGGACGACCCATCACTCTCACAGATCTTGGGAGACAGGCCAGTCCTTGCTTACAGACAGCCCCCCAACCTGAAGCAAATACTCACCAGCAACCACACACCACACAACAGAACCACTAACCCAGGACCCTATCCTTGCAACAAAGCCCATTGCCAACGGTATCCACATATCTATTCAGGGGACACCATCATAGGGCCTAATCACATCAGCCACACTATCAGAGGCTCGTTCACCTGCACATCTACCAATGTGATATATGCCATCATGTGCCAGCAATGCCCCTCTGCCATGTACATTGGTCTAACTGGACAGTCTCTACGTAAAAAAATAAATGGACACAAATCAGATGTCAAGAATTATAACATTCAAAAACCAGTCGGAGAACACTTCAATTTCTCTGGTCACTTGATTACGGACCTAAAAGTAGCAATTCTTCAACAAAAAACTTGAAAAACAGACTCCAAGGAGAGACTGCTGAATTGGAATTAATTTGCAAACTGGATACAATTAACTTAGGCTTGAATAGAGACTGGGAGTGAATGGGTCATTACACAAAGTAAAACTATTTCCCCATGTTTATCCCCCACCCTTTCTCAGACATTCTTGTCAACTGCTGGAAATGGCCCACCTTGATTATCACTACAAAAGGTTTTCTCCCCCCCCCCCCAACCTTGGTAATAGCTCATCTTAAGTGATCACTCTCCTTACAGTGTGTATGGTAACACCCATTGTTTCATGTTCTCTATATATATAAATCTCCCCACTGTATTTTCCACTGCATGCATCCAATAAAGTGAGCTGTGGCTCACGAAAGGTTATGCTCAAATAAATTTGTTAGTCTCTAAGGTGCCACAAGTACTCCTTTTCTTTTAGTAAAATACTGGAATTCATACATAGCAAATATGTATTGTGCATATTACAGTTTTAAAAGTACTTAAAATTATCATACTCCTAATGAAAGTAGTCTATAGGGAGAAAGAATGATGTTGGTAATTACACTAAATTCAGCTAGGATACGGTGGACAAGAGCTTTAAAAACTTCAGAAACATCAATTAAAGCCCAAGTTCTGTGCAATAAGCATCAAAAATTGATAAAAACTCAAATTTAGGTTTTTAGATTTAGTGTTTAAATCAATCAACTGCAAACAAGATTTAATTAAAGAATATTATTTCAAAGTGTAATTACCTACTGGGATTAGAATGAACCTCTATTGCCCATAATGTTCTCCTACTGTGATCCCACACTGAAAAATGTTGAGTTTTAGATTAATATGCATCTTGTAAGTACAAGTCCTAATCTCAATCTTAAAGGACATTTAAAACACACTTGGAACCTTCTATGCAATCAAGCACAGTGTGACTACAATGTCCACCATGCTAAATTTGTGATTACATTTTTTATGTGCATGATTTAAATCGCGTTAGCAGCCGTCCAGGGAGCATTTTACCCTGCATATTAATTACACAAAGGCTTTGTCATGTGAGGGTCTCAGTGGTCATGGTCTGTAATCCAGCTCATTTGAACTGTGAGTACAGTTTTTGAGCATGCTGTGCACATTAAACCCAACTTTAAAGCTAGAATATGCTGAGATGGTTAACAGGTATGGTTCCTGCTTAAGGAATGAATGCCATTTATTTAGTGACATCTGCAAGCTAGTTGCTTAAAAATCTGAAACTGAAAAAGCATACTTAGGAGGCTGTTATAAATACACAATGAAATACAGTAGATAATATTCTAGCATTGTCTGTCTCCAAAAAGCAAGACGTAAATGATATCACTTAAATAAAAAATCACAATTCGTATATCAAAAAGTGATTATAGTATTTCTTGTTTTCTTTAATTTATCAGTAGTTTTGAATCTGATAAGGTATTTTGACCTTTTTTTCTTGTTGTTCAGTAGAATACTATTGCTTCTCCGTAATTTATCCCATGTCTTGTTTGTTTGTCTGTCTTGGGTTATTTAGATTGTAAACTCTTTGGGGAAGGGAATGTACCTAAATGTGCTGGGTAAGTATGTGGTGCTATATAAATGATTAGGGCCCTACCAAATTCACGGTCAATTTCACAGTTATAGGATTTTAAAAATAGTAAATTTCATGATTTTAGCCATTTAAATCTGAAATTTCACAGTGTTGTAATTGTAGGGGTGCTGACCCAAAAAGGAGTTTTGGGGGGGGGTGGTTGCAAGCTTATTGTAGAAGGGGGTTGCAGTACTGCTACCTTTAGAAATAAGGATGGCATAGTATGGTATTGCCACCCTTACTTCTGTACTACTGCTGCTGGTGGGGCACTCCCTGCAGAGCTAGGCGCCCACCACTCTCCGGCTGCCCAGCTCTGGATGCAGCGCAGAAAGGTGGCAATACCTCAACCCTCCTGAAATAACCTTGCAACCCCCCTGCAACTCTCTTTTGGGTCAGGACCCCCAATTTGAGAAACACTGATCTCCCCCATGAAATCTGTATAGTATAGGGTAAAAGCACACAAAAGACCAGATTTCACGGGGGGAAATCAGATTTTACGGTGTGTGACATGTTTTT
Source organism: Lepidochelys kempii (assembly GCF_965140285.1). Classification (NCBI taxonomy): domain Eukaryota; kingdom Metazoa; phylum Chordata; order Testudines; family Cheloniidae; genus Lepidochelys; species Lepidochelys kempii. Next base: position 30,453,222 of record NC_136390.1, on the reverse strand, counting down.
CATGGCTGTGAATTTGGTAGGACCCTATAAATGATAATAAGAATATAAAGCAGAACTGAAACATAATTTAATCAAGGCACATATTTTTTGGTAGCATCTTAGAAAACTTTTATAAAATCTATATCCTTAATTGTCTTAAAGTATCTGTCTTCATTGTATGTATAAAAGAATAATTATGTTTAAAAAACTTAGGACCATTAACAATGAAAAGTCCTGTTAGATCATTGAGTGCCTTATTGTATTTAAGGATTATAGGGCCAAATCCTGCTTGCCTTTTTCACGTAAGCAGTCCTATATAGGTCAGTGGAATTCTGTGTGAGCAAGGCGAGTAGGGTTTGACTCTTTAGTTTAGTCTTGGCCTAGGCCAGTCGTTCTCACAACAAATTTTTTGGTGGCCTCAAAAGTGCGCCCATCAACACTTGCTGGTAGCTGCTCTGAAAATTTTTCCTAAAATACTTAATTACTTTTATGAAAAACAGATAAATATGCACATACACCTGTCCAAATCATTGTAATTTTCTTATGTAGGTTTTTTTTTGCCGACTCAATAATAAAAACAATGTACTGTTGTCTCTCTTCTTTACTGGACCTAACCAGAATACACAAATAAGGTGTTTTGCATGTTCTTGTATTTGTTGTTGTTTCTTTTGCTTTTTTGGTTGCTTTTTTAAAGACTTGCTAACTGGTAAGTCTGCTGCTATGAAATGTGATGCTTGTACATTAATATCACTTTTCTCAGCCTCCCAGCTACCTACTAAATCTCCTGTGAAAAGTTATGTTAACAAACATAAAAATATCACTTTTCACCGCAGATTTACTCAGCCCTGGCAAGCCCTGGATGGGGGAATGGGTAGGTAGGCAGCAGGGGCCGGGGTAATGGCGGGGATGAGTCCAGGGAACAGAGCCCGGAGCCCTGCAGGTGTGGTCCGCGGCCTGAGCCCAAAGCTCTGCAGCCAGAAGACAGAGCCCACCACTGCTCAGTCGAAGCCAAAGCCCCACGCTGGAGCCTGCTGCCTGCCACCCCAGGGCTGATGTCTGATCCCACCACCTCTGGGAAGGTGGGGAATTCACTGGCTGCCTGCTCCTCCAGCATTTGTGTCTCCAGAGGATGGGGACCATGGGTAGGGGCCACTGCTTTTCCACTCACCCCGAATCAATGCCCAGGAGGCTGTAGCTACAAGAAAAGCCTCTGGTGGCCACATTTGAGAAATGCTGGGCTAGACTTTGCAGTCCTTAATTACTTCTCACTCAGGAAAACTCTCATTGAAGCCATTTATTTGAAATTATATAGGCAATACTTTTATTATAATAGATGTGTAGGACTAATCAAATAATGAAGGTAGCTTGGGAGCTTCTATTCTCCCAGTCTCTTAACATGAGAACAAGATACATTCAATGAAATGAAAACGTGGGAAATTCAAAACTGTTAAAAATAAATGCTTTTTTACACACTGTGGAGTTAGACTATGGAACTCACTGTCACAGGAAGCCATTGAGGACAAGAATTTAGCAAGATTCAAAATGAGATTAGACATTTATATGGCTAACAAGGATGTCCAGAGTTGTTCCAATTAATGCTAACAAACTTATGGAAAGGAAGTTGAACCTTATGCTTCAGGGCATAAGCTGATCTCAAACTACTAGGGGTCAGTATGAGACCTAACATGAGGAGAATTTTATTCCCCCATCTACCCATGGAGGAGTTCTGACACCTTTCTCTGGTGCATCTGGTACTGGCTACTGTTGGAGACAGGATACCTGACTTAAGCGGACCTCAGGTCTGATCCAGTGGGGGTGATTCCTGTGTTCCTAAATGAAGAAAACTATTACAGAAATAGATATGTCAGATTTATTTCAGTGATATATTTGGAAAAAACTTGTCCTACATGAATATCTAATATATACTAATGTACATGTTTATGCATTTAAAAAGGTCTCTGGGTTACCTGTGGAGTGCATGTTGCTAAATGTACAAAACGGAAAGGGAAAAGGTGTGCACATTAAGTATTTCCACTCATGACCATAACACAATGTAGATGGTAGCCTCTTGCTCTACAGACAGTTCACTCAACACACAGCTTCCCTTGAAGAAGTAGGACTATGCTATGATGTTAGAAGGGAAGTAAAAATGAAGAAGACACTAAAAACAAATAGTAGAGGATTCTAAATACTGAGGATTATGTTATACTTAAGTAGATAAAAGATGCAAAAGAAATCCAGCTACACTTTCATTCTGGAGAGAGTGGAAAGGAAGAAAATATACTATATATAACAGTGGCTCTCAACCTTTCCACACTATTGTACCCCTTTCAGGAGTCTGATTTGTCTTGCATAACCTCAAGTTTTCACTTACTTGCTTACAACTACTACTTGCTTACAAAACTACTTGCTTACAAAATCAGACATAAAAATACAAAAATGTCACAGCACAGTTACTCAGAAATTGCTTACTTTCTCATTTTTACCGTATAATTATAAAATAAATCAATTGGAATATAAATATTGTACTTACATTTCAGTGTATAGTATATAGAGCAGTATAAACAAATCACTGTCTGTATGAAATTTTAATTTGTAATAACTGCTAGTGCTTTTTATGTAGCCTGTTGTAAAAATAGGCAAATACCTAGATGAGTTGATGTACCCCCAGGAACACCTCTACATACACTCAGTGGTAGGTGTACTCCTGGTTGAGAACCACTGGTATATAATAATCAGTGAAATCTGGAAAGGAGGATTAAAGTGACCCCTAGTATCTGAGCACTCCTTACTCTGACTGCAAATTGTCATCATCTCTCTAGTTCTTCAATCAAGATTACTTTTATATTTTTTTGCTTGGGGGAAACTATTGACTAAAATATACTTTCTGTACAGCATTTATTACATTGTCTAAATATATGGGAGAACAAGGGAAAAACTCTGGCTGAGGACTGGATTAAGACAGACTAACAGAATTTCATATGGTAGAAGTTTTCAGTTCCTCAAGGGCTTACTCTCTCCTCTTGTTTTTTAAACTTGTTCACATTGAACGTCCCGCATAGGAAATGCTTTGGCAAGTAAACAAATCATTCTGAGTATGGATGGATTCATTCTTTTTAGGCTAAATGCAAGGAAAAGAGATTTGTTTGTTCTTAAACCAATCTTTTTAGGTTTATGGGCCTGTTGTGCATATTCCGGCTTTCTAAGTCACGGATAAAAGGGACTTGCTGTGGAGACAGCGGCAAAATGAGGACAGGCACATGCATCGGATTAAATGGCAGGCCACAACTTTTATTAAACTTTAACAACAAAGGAGGGACCCGTCCATCACCCATACTGTTCTATACCAGGCATTTAAGTGGTTCCAGTGCAGTGGTTACAGAGCACCTTACCACATACCCTGTAACTGGCACCAGGGTTACAGGGCATCTTACCATATAACCCATAGCACGGGATAGGCTCTCCTCAGCCTATCCCACAGGACTCAGCTCTCTCTGAGTCCTAGTATCCTCCCCTGCATGAGGGGGACAGAGTGTATGAAGTAGGATGGGGACCTCAGCCCACGAGGGTCATAGAGTCTTACCTCAGGCCACAAGGTCTCACCCTATCACATGAGCCCAAAACCCATCATCGAAATCCCAAGTCTTTTGCCTCTGGGAACCATTAATTTTAATCTCTTAGCACCAAGTTGCGATGAGTAAACGCCACAAATGCCACCTCGGTTAGATATCATGTGCATTCCTACTTAACCCACTTTGCAGGTGCTTTGAGGAAGGCAAAAAACTCCTGGTCCTCCGTCAATTGGCCCAGGGGAGAGAATTCCTTCCTGACTCCCTAAACAGGTGATTGGGTAGATCCTGCAGCATCTGTCAGGCCATGTTCCCATTCCTGGTTCAGATGGGTAGCGTGGGCTGCTGGAACAGAGCTGAAAGAAGCTCCACGTGGCCCCTGTGCTGGGCTAAATCCTGGGAGTGGGGAAGTGCTGGTCAATCAGCACCCCTCTCCCTCAGCTGGCCAATGGGTGCCAGAGACTCACAGCGGGAGGAGCTATCTATTGTCCCTTGGTGAGTGTCTCCCTTCCTTGCTGCTGAGACTGTTCCCCTTTCACTCCAGCCCCATCAATTTTCCCCACGTATTGATGTAAGTGGGTGGCATTTTCCTGAATTTAACTGCCATAGCTTTTGATGTAGGTCTTTTGTATGAAAAGACAATAAAATGTCACAAAAATCTTAGGTTTCTATGGATTTGCCACAAATTCACCAGGCCATGTGAAGACATAAGGATAAAGATATATACAAATTGCATTGAATTGGATATCGTTCTGAATTTCTCATCTAGAGGCTTTTCACGGGGTGTTTGATTGAATAACTATTGAAATACTTAAGAATTTCTGAATAAGACCTTACCTTAGATTTTAGTCCATGCCGTACTTTGCTGCACATTGGGCTACCATCCTTGCCTGTCAACTGCCCTTCTCTCCAAATCTTCCCATTTCATGTTGAGTTGCTTGATGTTGTTCAGAACTGTTCGTTTCCACGTTTCCATGTTTGTGGTCTTCCTCTTACATTGTAGGCAGTCAGCGAAGACATATTGGGCCATTTTCTGTCCTCAGTTATACCCACTAAAATCAGGGAGGTTGCACTGGTGTAAATGAGAGCAGGGTTTGGACTGTAGAGCTGCAGGTGCAGTTTACTTTTTATAATTTTCTCTGTTCTCAAACAACGTTGTTGTTTTTTTAAGTTGTGCTAAAATACTTTAAAGGGAAAATGCCATTTCTGTGCTAATGTCTTGCTTCTAATATTGCTTTCTAATAGAGATGTACGGTAATGAAATATATAGATTGAAGTTGTGAAGCTATTTTTCTTGAAAATCCACCCCAAATCTGTGGCCTTTTACATTAAATTTTAATCAGTCTTGAATTTTGAAATCTCAGCATAGAATTGTTGATATGGGTCTCCTTTGATGAATTATAAAGGTAAACTTTAATGAACAGTGAATAGGATCACCTTTACTACTTGGGGTAATAGAATAAAAAAGCAAACAAACACATTTTTCTTACTGCCACATGCCTCTCCTTAATAATAAGTTTTGTCTTTTCTGCAGAAATAGATGCTGTATAAAGTCTCATTAAATTAGCTGACTGATGGAATAAATACACAGCCTATGGCTCTCCAGTCCATAGTAAACTAAGCAAGGGTCTTGATATCTTAGAGTTCTGCTTATTTACACATGCCTTGGACTCTTCTCACAGATATGTAAATTATTCTGGTTAAAACTAAATGCTAAAGTCTACACCATTAGTCTTCCACTTCATGATCTCCACATGGGGCTGTTAGAGGGATAATGTACCATACAATACACGGTTTACTTTTAATTAATAGAAAAAAAATGTGGAATGAATATTAAATGTAGCTTAATGTGAAAGAAAGCTCAAAGCAGTATGTTTATTTTTTTCAGCATTTGAAACTAAAAAATGCAGCAGCAAACTAGAAATATCACTAAAGCACTGGAAAAGAATGAGAAACAGGTGAAGGCATTAGTAAAACAAGGTCAGTTTTATCCCAGTTGACAGGAAGGGGGGATACCTGTGTAGTGGGTACATGGGGAGTTCTGGTGATAGCCCCGATGAACACTAAAAGGAGTTATAATCATAAGTTCCTGGGCACCCTGCTGAAATTGTACCCCACCACGTAATGCATGAATTGAAGAATCTGGTATTAAATCTTAATATAAAAAACTCATCAAATAGAAGCATTTAATTAAAACACAAGATTTGTTCATCTGCACAATAATTCAATGTGTCAAAATTAATGCCTCTGTTTTTAATAAATAGAATTACCAATTCACAAACAGTTTATCACACTGTTCTCAACAACAGAATGGAATTTTAATTATATACCATTATTTATTGCAATGAAATGAGCATGTTTCATAATATTTGCCAACAGTACAAGTTAGGATTTAAAAAGAAAAGCTCCATTAAATAATGATTTTCTTCAGTGGCGTTCCCCTTGTGTCATTTGGTTCACCTAGGATAAGGTAAGAATCTCAGAATAAGACAAAGAATATGAACAACTCTGTAGAGGCTTTAGGAGATAACAAAGTGCTCACTGAAGGCACTTATTTGTAAGATTAAAGGGTTTGTACTAAAGCCTGAAATTAGTAACTTTTCATCGCCCTTTACCAAGACAAGCTGGTGTTTTGTAATAAAATAAAGAACTTGTGTTTTAAAATTCCTTGAGCAGGGAAAGTGTGAAACTAAATGCTACTCATTTTTAAATTATTCATACATTCTTAATTGTGATGTTATCCTTATAAATGATACTGTTTAAAGTCTGAAAACCAGCAAGCACCTGTCAGCAAAAAGGGTTCATTTAGTGCATGGCAGCTGAATCTTTAAATCAGGGGTGTAGATGAGAAGGCTCTGCTGGCAGTAATACAGTAAGACACTTGAGTTTTCCAATGGGAGATTAAGGGACCTGATATCACTGCTACATGCTAATGGGAAGGGAAATTCCAGTTCTCGATTCCAGGCTTATACTCAAGCTGCAAAAAAGCCTGTAAAATTCCATCAAACTTAACTTGGAAGCAGTTGAACTATAAATAAATGCTGTCTATCTTTGTTTGGTGGATGCCCTTGTTTGTTAATAATTCTTGTTAAGTATAGGTTTCAGAGTAGCAGCCGTGTTAGTCTGTATCCGCAAAAAGAAAAGGAGGACTTGTGGCACCTTAGGTGCCACAAGTCCTCCTTTTCTTGTTAAGTAGTCACCCTTTTACCATGAAAGCTGCAGGGGAAAGTGATGTGGGTAAATCATAGAATCATGGGACTGGAAGGGACCTTGAGAGGTCATCTAGTCCAGTCCCTTGCACTCATGGCAGGACTAAGTATTATCTAGACCATTCCTGGCAGCTGTTTGTCTAACCTGCTCTTAAAAATCTCCAATGACAGAGATTCCACAATCTCCCTAGGGAATTTATTCCAGCTTTTAACCCCCTTGACAGTTAGGAAGTTTTTTCTTATGTCCAACCTAAACCTCCCTAAATGTCTTCTAATGAAAGATATAGGGGTTCATGTTCTGCTCTCAATTACACCAGTGTAAACCTTAGACTATTAGCATTGTAACTGAGAGCAGAATTTGGTCCATGTTGTGTTTTCCTCCTCAGCTGTAGGATGACAAATGTGAGAACTCTGATAGAATGCCTGATCCCATAGAATCCTTTTCTCGTGCACATTTTCTGATCTGGGATTCCCAAATCTTTCTCTTTACTTCTGTCACCAAGAAAAGATGTTTTTGTAATTATTTGAACTCCATTTTAACCCATTCACTATAGGGCTGGATGCTGCATGAGTTTAATAAATAAATGAATTTTTGAACAGTTTTAAAAGAGAGGCATGTTTTGTGTTTTTTAAAAGATTTTTATTATGACTGATTCTTTAGATTTGATATCTCTGGATCATATTACTACCCTTCTTTTTACTGACCTTATGTTAAAATAATTTAGCTTTCATACTCCTATCATTATGCTCTCTGTTAACTTCAGTGTAAAACTTCAGTGTAAAGGAGTAGTTGCATTGATAAGTTTTGTTAAAAACTGCAGTCTGTTGTGGTGAGAGTAGGAGAGGGAGTTGATCAGTTGGGGAATTGGCAAGGGGATATAGAGCATTAGCTCACCAGTTCAAATCCACTAGAGATGAACAGAGACTGAGCCCCTTGACTACATGGTTTTAGCTACCATGTGGTTTACGCTAGTGCAGTTTGCCCTGAAGTAAATTCCACCAGTGGAAATTGTGCTGCACTAGTGCAAATCATGTGTATAGTAGAAGCTAGCACTGATGTAGTTGCATAGGTGACTGAAATCCCATTGTAAACAAGGCTTTACAGTTTTTAACCATCTGATGGTTGTTTTGTGGCTCTGTGAAATAAGGTTTGGTGATCTTAGTCCAGTTCCCTAGGGACAGTCATCCACATTGCAAAGTCATCTACAATTGTCAGTAATTAGCAGTCTCAGAGAGACCAAAATTAGAATGGCCCTGGATACTGAACTTCCCTCTTATATTTAGATCAATGCAGAGAAATTTGCGCTGCTGCTGCCTATGCTGTCGCTATTATGTGCATAAATGAAGGGCTTCAGTCTCCAGGGCACTCATTCCAACACTCTTCATGAGCCGTAAGTTTACTTAAGGAGGAAAGAGAGAGAGAGTACAATTTACAGAAGAAAACTTGACCATTTGTTGACCTGGTCACCAATCAAGAAACAGAATTTGCAATGGTTTGGGAGGCAAGTTAACTTTTATATAACTGAGACCTAAATGTAGTGCAGACCCAAATGAGATGATGGTGAAATAAATAATGTTCCTATTTTAGAGTTAATTCTGATCAATGAATGCAAGGTATAAACTATGCTTCCCATTTTGAAGCTTTGGTTCATTGGACTCTAGGTCAAAGGACTGTTTCTAAGTGGTGGAGGAAGTATCGTTTCCTTTCCAAAGTAAAATCCACGAGGATGATATATGACTATTAATCATATATCACCAGATGTGTTTTGGTGCTTTACAGAAGTGTATGTGCATTATAAAAGACCCTGCCCAATGGACCTTGTAGTCTAACATAAGCAGTTATTGTCACTATTTCTTAACTTATAAAAGCTCCAAAATATTTCACTGAGATATCAATGCCTGTCAATAAAGTTGCTGTGTTTTCTTGTGGGAAAGGCAGAGCTATAACAACTAGAAGTTCCTTCCTGCTTTTTGTGCCCTTTTAGAGTTCCTACATTTGTTTTGCTAAATCTGTGTATGTGAGGCGTCCGCTCCAATTTACTACTTCTCCTTGAAATAACTGCCACAGATTTCCATAGAGCAGCTAAATGACCCTCATAAAGGCAAAAGTAGATGGCAACCATGAGAAAGATGAGGAAATATCTGTTCTGTAAAGCTTTGTCCAAATGACAATAGATAAGATATTATTTTTCCACGGAACATCTGTAAATTGTTTATAGTTCTATAATTCCTTCTAAAAAGATACTATCCGTTTAAAACTTTTTTGTTTTTAAATAGAAATTCTTTATTAAAATGGAAAAAATTAAAAATCTAATTTTTAAAAATTAGTTTGTTTACATCCTGCATTTCATTCAGCTTTGACCAAGGAAAATAGATAAATCAGTTTCACTTTGGTTTTACTTTGACTCCCATGAAATAGAACAAAGTTGCATAGAGAAAGATGAGCTAATGAGATGTGGGTTGGGTTTCTGGTTGCGCTGCTGGCTTACTAACTGACCTTAGGCAAGCCATAAAATATGCCTCTGTTTCTTCATTGGTAAAAAGGGAATAATGAGGTTTACCTTTGTAAAGTGTGTTGAATTCTGTGGAAGAGAGACTCTGTGCTTATTATTAATGTTTAAAATCCAACTATAAAGCTGTTCTTATAAAAACAAATTTATATTAATGACACAATTCTTTAGATGTTGGATTTTGTGAAAACCTGTCTACTGTGGTGATAGGTGCTTTAGGAAAGCTTGCTTGTTCCATTTGACAAAACATGCATTTTAGGCCTGAATTGAGCTGATACTGTCCTTTTAGTAAAACAGGACTCCATCTGCTAGCGAATAATTTTACTGGATGCTCATATGGCACCTCCGATTTCCCAAGAGGCTTTCAGGAATGGGCGCTGGGGCTGTTGTGTGCTTTATGGGAAATTTTGAGTGCTTTCATCTGCCACTGAAGTTAACATAAGTTGAAGATCAGCAGCACTGAGGATTTGGCCCTTTTGCAGTAAAATGAGTATATGTAAGACTATGCTGTAGTGTGGATACAAAAATATGCCTGCTTCTTGGGCTAGTCATGATGGCATCCATGTTTGTCTTTTTCCTCTTCCACTGCATCCAAATTCCAATCAGAATTGTACCTATAATTTTTAAAATTGCATTTTCAATTTAAAAAATGATCTAGAGAGAGGCTCTGTCTGCTAAAATTTTATCTGGATCCTGATCTGTATTACTAACCCTACAAAATTTGGCATGCTGGGCCTTGGGTTTTGGTTTGAGCCCATCTCTGAAATAAACAGACCAACCCCCAAAGTGACAAGGACAGAAGCAGAGTCTTGGTTGTGTTCTGGATTAATATAGTAAAATTTCACTTCTGGGAATTTAAATTCACAGGGTCACACTTGACAATGAATAGGATGGTATTCCATGGGTGTCCAGGTATCCGGTTTTCAACCAGAACACCTGGTCGAAAAGGGACCCTGGCGGCTCCCGTCAGCACCGCTGACTGGGCAATAGCACTAAGGCAGGCTAGTCCCTACCTGTCCTGGCACTGCGCTGCACCTTGGAAGCGGCCAGCAGGTCTGGCTCCGAGGCAGGGGGACGGGCCACGGGGCTCCGTGCACTGCCCCCGCCCCAAGCACCGGCTCCACACTCCTATTGGCTGGGAAAGTGAGTGATGCGGGGGGAGAATGTGCAGGGCCTTGGAGAAGGGTGGGGCCTCGGGGAAGGGGCAGAGCTATGGTGTTCAGTTTTGTACGATTAGAAAGTTGGCAACCGTAGGTCTTCCCCTAGTCTCTCTCTATGAGAATCACAGCATCATCATGTAGCTTAGCATAATTCACCATAATGGGCAACTGACTACTCCATGTGGATCTTGAAATGGAATAGTAGGGATATTTCAGGTTAGGACTGAAATATGTTGGCAGAGCTTTGGGGAGAAGCTTCCACAGTATCTGACTGCCCTAGCTGAAGCCAATACTGTAATTAGTCACTGCAAATCACAATTTTATTCAGAATTTAAAAAGCAAATCCCAAATGGACTCCTCATTGAAACACTTTATAGGATTATAAAACAAAATTTAAAGATAAGCAACACAGGAGATAATTCTATGTTTTCTAACAAACTTCTAATAGGAAATTATTAATAGTGTTGTGTTATAGAAATACACACAGCTTTATGTATAATTAATATCATGTAAGCAGGGCTCAAAAGCCAAAATACATTTATTTACGGATGGGTATGTCCCTGTGCTGTAACCAATGTGGTGAATTCTCAATGGAATTTCTTTTCTTCGTTTGATTCAAAGCTTGATTCACAGATAATTTCCTGTATGGGTTACGCCTCAGGGCCTTGGCATTAAAAAATGGAATACTAGATTAATTTAGCCAAACAATCTTTGTTTTATGTATTTATTTTTTTCTATATTTATGTGCCTGGTGGACTTCAATTTCTAAACAACAGTGCCTGAAACTTTGCCTTCCGATGCGTCTTAATACAATTACACTTTAGAGTTTACTTTCCTTCAAAAAATAACACAAAATAAAGAAACTTCCTCTTTCAATTACTGTCTCAACAAAAGAAACGAATACAACATAAACCCTACTGAGAAATATATTTAAAATAATTTAAAATCAATGTAAAATTATGTTTTGGGAGAGGTAGAAGCAGTTCATACACAGGTTAGTGGATATAATAATATTTAGGACTTTATCTTTTTTTATCAAAAAATGAATACGCAATTTTAAGTCTTCATCTGTAAGTACAAGGTTTGAAGCAGGAATCCTGCTTCTTGCCAGTTATGTCAATTAAAACTAATTACAAGGAGTTGAAAACAAAAACTAAGCACTTAGGTGCTCAGTGAGGCCAAATTCTGATCTTGTTCACATGGGAATTCATTGACTTGAATGGAGTTACTTTAGATTTACACGAGTGTAAATGAAAAGGGAAATTGTCCCCACAGTCTTAATCTCCCTTGACTTCATATATTAAAGCCATTGTTATAAATGAAGGTACATGTTATGTACTAGAGCTGTACATTTTTTTCTCTGTTGAAACAATAGATATATTAAAAAAAAAAAAACAAAAAAACCCCACAAACAGCCACATCTCTAATCTCAAGAACAATGATTTAGTAAATAATTCTGACATACTTAAATCTACAAATAGTAGAGTTATTTGCAAATAAACGGTCCTCATAGTCTAAAAAAATTATTATTCAGGATGTCTCTCCCCTCTCACAGATGAACTATAAACTAATAGTTCTTTTTTGCATAGTTCACTTGACAAAGAATTGGTAGATTTTCTGTGTAATTTGCTATTATCCTAAAACTCAGAGCAAACCAAAATGCCAGCCTCAGTTTTAAAATGTGATATGTTTGAAAATGGAAATTTGACCACTCCAAATAGCAAAATCTTCATTTCCATTAGGATTTTATGAACTGTCTGATTATAGATCAGAAAAATCTTATACTACTCTGTAGCCCGCTACCATGCACTAGGCAAAATGATGAAAACAAAGACAATTATTTGTACTGGGAATGGCATATTTCATTAAATGTTTTATCAGTGAATATAGCCACATTGGAGGCTATTACATTTTCAAGGATTTATTTATTTTAAAAGGCCACAAATCTCATTTACGTCTTATATTCTTCCTTCCATTCCATGGAGAGCAAATGGGAGTTAAAAGGGATGTAAATTTTCCTCAAAGCATTGGGGAGGGGTGCATCAGCAGTTCTACAAAATGTTTCCTCATTTCTGGGAGCCCACAGGAGTCCGTCTGCACTAACTCAGCGCATTTGGGCTTTGAGTGTGTCTCTGTGGGAGAGATAGGAAAGATTTGCTACATGCTCCTCTCTGAATCAAATGGTATTCCTGCCAGAATAACTAGCAGAAGTTAATGCTGTTAACATAATTGTCAAAACCCAGTGAAAATGTAGGGTGCAGTTGCAGTGGGGCAGCCAATGGCCGCATGATGCTTGACTGAACCGTGTTGTTGGGATGGACCAGGGGTGGAGAACAGTGCAAAGGAACATCTCTAAGTGGATGACCTGGGATCTGAAAAGTTTGGAAGCAGCACCCGCCTTTCTGTGAGGGACAAACCTCTCTTTGCAGAATTTCTGTTGCATGTTTCTTCTGAAAAGTGAATCATTTAGGATTTCTTGAGTGATCTTTTCCCCCTCCCATGGCTTTTACAGTGGGAGTGTTAGTTACTGATGCACTATGTTCTCAATGCATGAGTAATAAATAGGAACCCATTGTAATTTGGTGCATTTACCTTTCAAATTGCTGACACATTTTCATAGATATCACAAAAATATAGGCCTGAAAGGGACCTCAAGAGGTCATCTAGTCCATCCCTTTGCACTGAGGCAGGACCAAGTATATCTAGACCATCCCTGACAGATGTTTGTTTAACCTGTTCTTAAAAACTTCAAAGGATGAGGATTCCACAACCTTCTTTGGCAACCTATTCCAGTACTTAACTATCCTTCTAGTTAGAAAGATTTTCCTAATATCTAACCTAAATCTCTGTTGGTGCAAATTAAGCTGCTTGTCCTACTGTCAGTGGACATGGAGAACAATTGATCACTATCCTCTTTATAACAGCCCTTCACATATTTGAAGATAGTTATCAGGTCTCCCCATCCATCTTATTTTCTCAAGACTAAATATGATTAGTTTTTACATCCTTTCCTTGTAGGCCAGGTTTCTAAACCTTTCATCATTTTTGCTGCTTTCCTCTGGACCTCTCCCATTTTGTCCACATAGTTCTTAGTGTGGTGCCCAAAACTAGGCATATTACTCCAGATACGGCTCACTCCAGTGCTGAGTAGAGCAGAACATTTACCTCCTGTATTTTATATACAACACTCCTATTATTACATCCCAGAATGTCATTAGTCTTTCTTGCAACTGTATCATGTTGGCTCACATTCAATTTGCGATCCACTATAATGCCCAGTTCCTTTTCAGCAATACTACTGCCCAGCCAGTTATTCCCCATTTTGTATTTGTGTGTTTGATTTTTTCCTTCCTGCATGTAGTACTTTGCACTTGTCTTTATTAGATTTCAGACCAATTTTCCAATTTATCAAGGCCATTTTTTTTTAATTTTCATCCTCTCCTCCAAAGTGCTTGCAACTTCTCCCAGCTTGGTGTCATCTGCAAATTTTATAAGCACACTCTCCACTCCTATATTCAAGTCATTAGTGAAAAACATTGAATAGTATCAATACCCAGACAGACCTCCAAGGAACCCCACTAGCTGTGTCCTCCCCATTTGACAGTGGACAGCTGACAAACTACTGTTTGAGTATGTCTGGGGTTTTTTCAACCAGTTATGCTCTCACTTTATAGTAGTTTAATCATTTTGTTGGGGTTGAACAGTAACAAGGTTTAAGATGGGAGCAATGGCAGAGTGCACGCTTGATCAATATCCATTCTTTATTCTTTACTAAATGTATGTCTTCCTCTGATCTAGATGCACAGTTCTGTGTTAATATGCTTAAGGATCCATTTTAAAATTCACTTCTTTCCACGGTCACTACTTCTTTTCCTTCATTCTGTTGCACTGCTATCTCTTCTGATTCATAGCCCACAGAGCATACCTGAGAATGCACTATTGCCTAAAGCAGTCTGGACAAAACAGAAGCTGCAGTTCATAGCAGTGCATTATCAACACTTGCAAATTTGCAGTACAGCTGGCTGAGGTCTCAAAAGGCTCATTTGTAACCTATTCCATCTCTACTCTCCCTAGGGGTTGAGCCTGTCTTTGGTGTACAAGTAATGTCACAGTAATGATGCCAAGCCTGGAGGTTAGTATACCTGCTAGCTGTGCAATGGAAACCACAAAGATTGCTTCAGGATCACTATACACTTTCTTACCAGATTCCAGCATCATGGGCAGACTGCAAAATTATGATGTATGTTAAAGCTGCCAATATGCAGAGACAGAGTAGCAGGAGGAAAAAAAATAGTTCTGTGCTACACTTGAAACACACCCTACATGCAGCATTCATGCAGAATTGTGTTATAAGAGACTTGTTCATTTATATGTAGATCTCCTTTCATTGCTGCTCACCTCTCATTACTGCTCATACACATGAGGTGCCCAGACTGAACTAACGTGCATAGCTGGAAGGTTTTTAATTTATCAGAGCTGGATTTTATCTACTGATTTTTACTCTCAGCATCTGAACTGATTCCATGAAGAAGGCTAAATACGTGAATTCAGATTATATTTGATTCAAAGTTAACATAACATAAATGCAAAGGTTTTGGAGGGATACCATTGTGAGTGAAAAATGAAATACCCTGGGTGGGGGGAACCTATACAAAATGATAAGTACAGAGTTTACAACAAATATCTATGCAAAACAAGTAATTCTAAAATAGTCATAAAGAACTGATTCTGCAGTCTATTATATTGTGACAAATCAATGGCTAACTAGGAACCTCATGCTTGTCGTCATTCTGCAGGCCATGATCACTCAACTTCAAGAGGGGATGGAACTCCTATGTGTCCTTTTGCTTCAAAACTTCCTAAGCTACAAAAGAATCAGGATTAGCTCTTAGAAGAATAGGGCCAATGACATACAGTTGAGCAGTTCTGATTTTATCCACTAGAAGGAAGCATTATATGCACATGTACACACTTCCTTGCCAATGAGCATAGTCTGAAGGAATATGACAATATTTGTGTTGAGGAACTTCATTACATTGGACAATATGTTTTATAAGCTCCAGCTAGTTCATTAAGGTTGGCAGGCTACTGAAAAAACTGAAGGGGAAAAAAAATTAAACAAACTTCTCAAACTTCTAGTTTCTCAAACACCGGCTGCCTTGAGATTTTGGGGGTGTGGGAGGCTTTTCTGACCGTCTCCTCTGAAGCTTGCCACTATATGAATAATTAGCAAACACCACATTATTATTTTATGTCTGCATTACAGTTGGTCAAAATGGGGGTTTGACTGAACAAAAATGTTTTGTGGGAAGTTTCTACTTCTACAAAAAACTTCAACTTTTTGTTGAAATAACAAACACCCTAAAAACCAAAAAGTTTTGTAGTGTGACTGACTCTCACTGTGCACCTTAGCAACTCAGCAAGAGGTCTGTGATACATCATGGGAGTTGGAGTACACTGCATTTCCAAATTGAAATTTTCATTTTTTGGCAGAAAATTTTCAGCTTTTGATTTTTCACCAAAATTGAAAATTTTCATAGAACATAGAAACGCTTGAATGGAAAAGTATGATGACATAGGTTTTGAGATAATAAGGAATATTGGATGGATAGCCAGACATTAGAATGAAATGCTCATGCATCCCAGCAAAATATTGGCATAATCTTTATCGAGGAGAAAATTGTTCCACTTACAATAAGCTACAGAATCTGAACCAAACCTGAATTTAAGTGACATGATTTATTCTTGGAAAATTGAAGCAGTTTCCTTTTAGTTGGAAAGCATAGTTAAGCACTGCCTTTTTAGAGATAAAAGTCTTTGAGTGATATTTTTAAATTTATATTGTTATACATTTTCTTTTGTATAACAATTGGTAGTTTTGTAAGAATTGGTTTAATATAATAAAAGAATATAATAAACATGATTCTATTAGTCTTGCTAAACATATCAATACTTTTTCCCTAGATCATTTTCCAATGGAGATATATTAGTAAAGGATTTTAGCAGCTATAGGATTTAATAATAAACATTAGGTCTGTCAAGGGTTTAAAAAAATTAATCGCGATTAATCGTGCTGTTAAACAATAATAGAATACCATTTATTTAAATATTTTTGGATGTTTTCTACATTTTCAAATATATTGTTTTCAGTTATAAAACAGAATACAAAGTATACAGTGCTCATTTTATATTTACTTTTTATTACAATTATTTGCACTGTAAAAAAAAACCCACAAAAGAAATAGTATTTTTCAATTCACCTAATACAAGTACTGTGATGCAATCTCTTTATCATGAAAGTTGAACTGACAAATGTAGAATTATGTACAAAAAACCTGCATTCAATAAAACAATTTAAAAAAAAATCCTGCAAGTCCACTCAGTCCTACTTCTTGTTCAGCCAATTGCTCAGACAAACAAGTTTGTTTATATTTGCAGGAGGTAATGTTGCCCGTTTCTTGTTTACAATGTCACCTGAAAGTGAGAACAGGCGTTCTCATGGCCTTGTTGTAGCCAGCATCACAAGATATTTTCATGCCAGATGCGCTAAAGATTCATATGTCCCTTCGTTCCTCAACCACCATTCCAGAGGACATGCGTCCATGCTGATGATGGGTTCTGCTCGATAACAACCCAAAACAGTGTGGACCGATGCATGTTGATTTTCATTATCTGAGTCAAATGCCACCAATGTAGACTGATGCATGTTGATTTTCTTTTTTGGTGGTTTGGGTTCTGTAGTTTCCGTATTTGAGTGTTGCTCTTTTAAGACTTCTGAAAGCCTGCTCCACACCTCATCCCTCTCAGATTTGGGAGGGTCAAGTTCTGTAGCTATCTTTAGAAATCTCACATTGGTACCTTCTTCTGCAGTGAAAGTGTTCTTAAAATGAACAACATGTGCTAGGTCATCATCCAAGACTGCTATAACAAGAAATATATGGCAGAATGCGGATAAAACAGAGCAGGGGGCATACAATTCTGCCCCAAGGAGTTCAGTCAGAAATTTAACTAACACTTATTTTTTTAACAAGCGTCATCAGCATGGAAACATGTTCTCTGGAATGGTGGCTGAAGCATGATGGGGCATATGAATGTTTAGCATATCTGACACATAAATACCTTGCAATGCTGGCTACAAAAGTGCCATGAAAATATCTATTCTCACTTTCTGGTGACATTGTAAATAGGAAGAGGGCAGCATTATATCCTGCAAATATAAACAAACTTGTTTGTCTGAGCTTTTGGCTGAACAAGAAGTAGGACTGAGTGGACTTGCAGACTCTAAAATTTTACATTGTTTTGTTTTTGAGTGAAGTCATGTAACAAAAAAAATCTACATTTGTAAATTGCACTTTCACTAACAAAGAGATTACACTATGGTACTTTTATGGGGGGAATTGAAAAATACTATTTCTTTTGTTTACCATTTTTACAGTGCAAATATTTGTAAGAAAAAATAATATACTCTTTGATTTCAGTTACAACACAGAATACAATATATATGAAAATGTAGAAAAAACATCCAAAATTTTAATACATTTCAATTGGTATTCTGTTATTTAACAGTGCAATTAAAACCGCAATTAAACACGATTAATTTTTTTTGGGGTTAATTGCGATTGACAGCCCTAATAAACATCAGTTTTAAAGCATTGTAGTGATGCTCAAAAGTATGTGAGTGAGTGAGCTAGACTAGATCAGTGGTTAGGCTGATTTTTTTTTCTAATGATCTTGGGAGATAAAGTCCACATACATTGGGGAGCTTAAACATCATCAAAATACGCAAACATGATGGTCACAGGTTCACCTAGACAGAAAGACTGACCTGGTCGTTCTATGTGGCTCTCTAGCTTCCAGACTGACTAAGAGAGACAGTGTCTCCCTAAATCCTGGTCTAGAAAAGGCAATGATGGAATACATTCCTTCAGCTGACTCCAGTACACTACTTATGTCTGCTCAAGTGCAGCAGTGGATTTTTCGGACATATAGTCATGCATAGGAGGCATTTCTAGCCCTACATCAAGACACACATTTTCTTAAAGTTCTGACTGTCTTCCAGCTCGGATGAACAACCTGATTCGGACAAATCTTGAGCTAACCAAAACCCTCATCAAAATCTTCAGTGAATCCTGAACATTTTTGGAGGTAAGAAAACTTTAGATGAATTTTTCCCTATTTGTTGTTTTCATATATCTTTTTTTTCAGTTGGGCTTGGAAGTGCTACAATACTGAGAGGGTGATGTTCTCAGTATTTCTGGCTTGAGAAGTAGGAAGTAACAAATAACGAGAGAGCCATTTCTCTCCTAGAGGAATTGGCTTTGGCAAAGTGAGAGGACTAGCTTCACTAACTGTTGGGGAGAACCCAGTGAGAAGCTGGCCGGAGAGCGTCCTTCAACTGTCCACTTTAGACATCACCACTGATGTCCAGAGCTGTATAATGTTTCTGCTACATGCCCTATTGCTCGTTTGCAGGCAACAGCAGGCACCATTTTTTGTCAAGTGATCCTGCTTTAACCAATGGGATTGCAGGAAAGAAATCCCAAAGGTTAATCTATCCATTATTATAAATATTTATAAATGAGTTGGATAAATCATACACTGTAATTATCTAGCTAACTAGTCAAGCCATTAGGACATTAAATAGCACAAATCAGAACTCATTTGGTTCATCACTAGACTGATATTGTTATGAAACAGCTGAGCAGTGCTTGTGAGCCTTTATTGGAATTCCAAAGGAGTAGAGTCAGACAGGAACTTTCTCTCCAAGGTGTGCTGTTCTTTAAAATGATAATAATTCAGATTACCTCAGTCTAATTAAAGCCATCTAAGTAAAACAATGATGCCATAAGCTCTCCAGGAATAAGGCAATTTATTAATGTCTCTTAGCATTATTAGGTTGAGTGCCAACGTGGATCTACTGTATGTTAGAACTCCAAACCCAAATCAAACAGAATACCTTATGAAAGCTAAAATATAGCTCAGACATGAACATCCATTAAACCTCTCATCTTTATCCTCTGTTCTATATCTTGTGGTGGCTAATTTTAAAGTTAACATTCATTAAAAACAAAGCCTAAATGTAATTTATTGTGTAATTTAACTTATATCATTTATATTCTCTGACACCAACAGGTACTGCTAATAAATTTCCAGATTTGATTTAGAACCCTTCACAAATAATGTTACCACAAATATGATTGAAATCGATGATGACTTGTCCTTATTACTAAAATATTTTCATGAGTGGTAATTTGGTAAATAGTAGATATTACAGATATCTCTAGGGATTACTTTAAGGTACCAGGAATGGTTGCATTTTAACCTGAAATTTCCAGGTTTTTTGTTGAAAAGGATAAGGTGTTTTTTTAAAATAGATTTATAAAAATAACCCTTCCCTGTGCAATCAATAACACCTTAGATACTAAATTAGAAATATTTTTATACTCTGATTTATTTTTACCATTTATACTTCTACCCTTTTGCATGTCACTTAGTCTGAACAATGAAAACTAGACTGATAAATCACACTGTAGTGTCAGTTATTTTCAATTCCACTAGAACAGTTATGTCATATCAGATTTCTTATCACTTCAGGGGAATGTTTACTTTTAAAAGAACAACAAATAGCCCCCCTTTTCACTGGACATCTCTTCCATCGATTAGGAGATCTGGAAAATCTAGGATTGGTAGGCATGGAGGAAATCATGTCATTTCCATGGAACTCCCAAAGTTAGTGTCTCACAATCAGGTGGGCTCTTTGGATTATGAAGGGTAGATGAGATGCAGGAGGAGTGTGCTAGAGTATGTACTCTCTTCTGAATTGTCTCCCTCCCGCCCACTACTTGAAATACATGATTAATATAGCCATGTCATTGTCATCTTTCTTAGTCTTCCTTCTATATTCTGAATACTTCCCTGAAGGAATAATCATAAGAACGGTCATACTGGGTCAGACCAATGGTCCATTTACCCAGTATCCTGTCTTCCAACAGTGGCCAATGCCAGGTGCCCCAGAGGGAATGAACAGAACAGGTAATCATCAAGTTATCCATCCCCTGTCGCCCATTCCCAGCTTCTGGTAAACAGAGGCTAGGGACACTTCAGAGCATGGTTTTGCATCCCTGCCCATCTTGGCTAATAGCTATCGATGAACCTATTCTTCCTGAACTTATCTAGTTCTTTTTTAAACCCTGTTATAGTCTTGGCCTTCATAACATCTTCTGGCAAAGAATTCCAAAGGTTGACTATACATTGTATGAAGAAATACTTCCTTTTGTTTGTTTTAAATCTACTGCCTATTCATTTCATTTGGTGACCCCCAGTTTTTTTGTTATTAGAGGGAGTAAACAACACTTCCTTATTTGCTTTCTCCACCATTCATGATTTTATAGACCTCTATCATATCCCCACTTAATCATCTCCTTTCCAAACTGAAAAGTCCCAGTCTTATTAATCTCTCCTTATATGGAAACTGTTCCATACCCAAAATCACTTCTGTTGCCTGTTTCTGTACTTTTTCCAAATTCAGTATATCTTTTTTTGAGCTGAGATGACCAAATCTGCATGCAGTATTCAAGATGTGGGCGTACCATAGATTTATAGAGAGGCAAATATGATGTTTTCTGTCTTATTATCTATCCCTTTCTTAATGATTCCCAACATACTATTAGCTTTTTTTACTGCCACTGCACACTGAGTGGATGTTTTCAGTGAACACTCCACAATCACGCCAAGAGGTGGTATTGTCTGGTCGTTAGTGTTTCCAGAGTACCCGACACTTACCTGGGAATGTCCTGAAACTTCAGCTTTCAGTTAGTTTCAGGAAGAAGTATTAGATTGACAGTAGAAGCACCCAGCACTGCATGTCTCAACAGAGGGAAGAAGAGCCTGGGGGTACGGGCAGCTGACACCCCCCAGGCCATCTGTAGCTATACTACTGTGATCTGAAGCAATAACTTTGAAATACACACTACTGAGCAGATTTGCTGTTTTGTATACAAAATGGAGAAATCATTTTGCTATGACATTTAAATAACAATGATAAAGAAAGCAGAATTTAACTCCTAAGTAGTATATTTTCCCCTTGTTGCGGGCATGTAACTCTTGCTGATATTGATGGGAATTATGCAGACACATCTGGGGAAGAGTAAATCCTTTAACATTGTGTATCATATCAGAGTTTCTCCTGAGGATACCAGAGCAATTGGTTGAGAATGATATATTTGAAAAGTTATTTGCTTCACCTGTATAGCAAACTTTTATTTATACTTTTATTTCAGCTCTGTTGTGGTGCCTGTTCCACTTCTGGAAATATACTGTACAATAACCACACTCAAATCAAATTCTATTTCATACAATGCCTAAATACATTGACAGAAATGAGATTCAAACAATTAAATGTGTCTTCTGTGATTTTCCCTCTGTTAGTTCAATGGCCTAATAATTACCTCAATAGCTTTAATATGACTTGCACTATATTGTCAATTTATTTAGTTGGAATTAGTTTTCTATTTCTTTTTGTAAGTGTTGCTTGTTTACTTAACAATATTTGGCTTTGCCTAATGATATATACAGAAGACAGGGCTAAGTGGAACATCAGCTGTTTCCATCAGCTCCAACAATTAATGCATGTTAATTTTTAATTACACTGATTGTACTAGAGGCAGTATGTATGTTTTTTCACAGAACAGATGTACTAGTCAGCTTTGCTGGTGAACATGCATATCGATTAGATGTTGATGCTGCCAGCATTTTAGAGGGAGTCAGCTTCTAATATACTTAGAAAAGTACAGCTTATAGTCCTGGGGTAGTTACGTATTCTAGCTAATCATATGTATCATACTACATGCAAAACACTACACTGAAAGAATGTTAAGGCTGCAAAGTCACACTCAGGTGTTAGAAAATTTCAGAATCAAGGTGCTCCTCCAATGTTAATGTACCCCCCTTGTGTCTTGTATAACCACAAGTATTTACAACGCAACCAAGGAATGTTGGGAATCAGTAATCTTGACATCTGTTCCTGGCTATGCAGGGGGGATTGTGGTTTAATGATTATCGATTGCAAAGCATATGCATTGTACACATTCACTCTGAAAGACAGTGTGATTAAACGGATGAGACGTGGACTAAATACTAGCCCTGCTACAGTTCTTGAACAGGAGTGGCACACAGAACACAATTATTAGCACTAGTCAGTGGAGGATCTGAGTCCAGGACTCACGGCATAGGCACCGACTCCATGGGTGCTCTGGAGCTGGAGCACCCACGGGGAAAAATTGGTGGGTGCTCTGCACCCAGTGGCAGCCAAGCTCCCTGCCCCAGCTCCCCTCATCTTTGCCTTTGCCTCCTCCCCTGAGTGCGCTGCGTCCCTGCTTCTCCTCCCAGTGCTTGCTGCCACAAAACAGCTGTTTTGCGGCGTAACAAGCTGTGGGAGGGAGGGGGAAGGAGCGGGAATGCAGCACTCTCAGGGGAGGAGGCGGGGCGGGGTGGGGATTTGGGGAAGGAGTCCAATAGGGGCAGGGAGGGGCGGGGACTTTAGGGAAGGGGTTGGAATGGGGGTGGGACAGGGGTGGAGTCTGGTCGGGTCGGGGGAGGGTCGAGCACCTACCAGTGCCTGGAGAAGTTGGTGCCTATGACGCATGGCACCCAGATTACCTTTGTGGAAGCAGCTAGTCCTGCTGTATCCTCTCCCTATCAAAAGCTCTAGCTCGTGCTTGGAAGCAAGTTCAGTGTGATTGTCATGTTCTGAGATTTTAGCAGCAGGCCTTTAACAAGCTCTGTAGAGCATGTGTAAATGGTAATTTTCAGTCAAATCTGGATGGATTTTCATGAGGACAACAAAAGATACCTCTCTGACCACAGGATGGTCCCCTGTCTGAATTCATGTTCCTGCTCCAAACTTTGCATGCACTAGACCTCAGAAAAAAGTTGGGAAAAATACTTAATTTTGGCAAAACTACCATTTCCCCTCATCTTATTTTCAGAAATGGCTATACTGGTATTTTGCTGAAACTTAGAAAACAAAGAAAGAGACAACAACAAAACCAGATCAAATCACAATGATTCTCTCTATCACTTGGTTGCACGCACACAACCTTCAGCCTCACACATGAAAGCAACCTTCAGCCTGTAGCAGAGAAAAAACATATGATCAGCAACTGAAAACAGGGACTTATAATGGGAAGAGTTAGGAAACATTAACGAGAGGTGTCACTATTAGGTCACTTTTTTAGTATCCAGGCTACCTGGTGATCAACTGGTTCTCTGTTTGAGACTGAAGCTTGTTACTATTGGTCACATGGTGTTGTGAAGCTGTGTCTGTGTGACTTCTTTCTATTCTTTGAGAGGACCAAGAAGGGGATGGTATTTGATGACTGTTGGTTTACCGTGAGATCTCCCTTATTCAGATGATTATAAGGGTCTTTTTAGGGAGCCCTTTTGTTCTTAAGCATATGTGAGGTTGCTTGGAGAGCTAGTTTTGAGTGCTGTGCCATTGATGTATTGATGTTCTACATCTGTTTTATCAGATATGAAGGGTGCAGTCAACCCTTTTTCACCAGTCTCTGGCTGAGACTGATGCTTAGTTGCAAACTGGGTGTCTGAGGTTTAGCTCAGATAAGACACAAGTGATGCTGGTAATGAAAGGAATTGATGGAGGTGATATTTGAGGAATTACTGCCTGTCCCTTGCTACCAGTGTTCACAATCTTACGGATGCCAGTAGCAGCAGCCCAGAGCACTTATGTTTATCTGCACTTAGCGAGGAAGTTGAGACTGTTCCTGTTAGATGTGGATGGTGCCACAATTATGCTTGCCTTTATCACCTACGGACAGGATTACTGCAATGTGCTCTGCTTAGGGATACAGTTGAGGATCACTCAAAGACTTCACGGAGTGCAAATGCAGCTTCCCTTAGTTGTCTTGTTTTATGGAATATTACTTAGTTGTTTTGTTTTATGGAATATTTTACATTAATACTCCAGAGTTTACCCTGACTTCTAATTGGGTTCTGGTTAGAATTCAAGATGTTGGTTCTGATCTATAAAACCCTCATGGTTTCAGTCTTGTGTAGCAGATGGGGTGCTCTCGCTTCATGCTTTATTATTCTGGCACTTGCAAATTCATGTAGGAAGCTCAAACTAAAATCCCCAATGATTTGTGTGTGAAGGTGTTGGAGGCAAGATTTTCTCACTTGTTGCTAGAACTAGCTTCCACCCCACCTTGGTGCATCAGAACTGGCCTTCATTTCCTACTGCCAGGTTACATATTACACCTGTGAAGTGAATTGAAGAGGAGAATGGAGTTGGGAGGGCCTAGATTTTTCTCTGTGTATGAGAGCTGGGGAGTACTTTTATTGTCAATACAGCCCGTCCCCTGTCAGCAAATGTGAATATGTGGGATAGGATCACTGTCATGGGGGAGGTCCTCAGGGCATTGAGGGCTCCATGGCTGTTAGTCATGAATATGGTTATAATATGCAGGAGTGTCAGATCCATTGGTAGTGCACTTCTTTATACTTCTAAGGATAAGATATGGAGAGGTGAATAGAGAGACATATTATCACTGCTGCACAGGGAAGCTCTGACAGAAAGTAAGCCAGGACAGGTAATGAGAGGGAGTAAGCAAGGGAATGAGAAATCCAAAAGAACAAGGTTGGCTGGAATCTGGGAAAACTAGAAAGTCACTTTTTTAAATCTGAAGGTGTGATGTCAGAGAAATACCCAAAGAGAGGTTCAGCATTGTTCAAACATGTGGACCTAATCCAGCAGGGATATGCTACGTTCAGGGCCATGGCTTGGTTTAACAATGATGAGTTATTTAAACTAAGAGTGCAGCTAGAAATTTGGTGGGACATACCACATTGTACACTCAGCATTTGAAAAATTCAACACAATGCTAGAATGGGCAGTGGTGCAGGTAGTATGCTATTTAGATGTCGTCTTTGTTTGCAGGTACGGCAGATTCTGAGGAGTGTACTAGCCTGGCTGCTAGATTAGGAGTACCTCTTGAGAGATGAAAAAAACAGATGTGCCCTCTAGTGAGATGACTTACCTGTGGATTGAGATAGACACTCAGGGTAGTATAGTTACACTCCCCGAGGATAAACTGGGGAAACTTTTAGAATTGACTATCAGGCTTGAGTAGCCAGGAACATTAAACTGTGGGAACTGCTATCTAGTTTTAGCATCTTAACTTTGCACACTGAGCTGTGCTGCTGGGATGGACATTTTGCACCCATCAGTTGCCACTGCTGGAATGTCACGGCCCAAACATTTTATGAGAATTAATAAAGAAATGAAGAGGTTTCTGAATAATTTTAATGGAGGGTGTCTTTTTGGATGGAAGAATAGATGATAGAGGCAGATTTAAAGATTCACCCAGATACATTGGGATGAATAGGCTTTGGGATATTTTACTAAGGAGGTGGTGGTCTCAGAAACGGCCCACTGGTTGGTTACAAAAAGGGATTATTAAAGGGTATAATATTTCTGGAATTCTTTTCTATTTTAGTTGCAGTGAGTATTTGGGGAATGGGTTTTGCAAATAAGTATGTTTCTGTAGTGACAACAACATGGAAGTGTTTCGTGTTATCAACACCAGTCCCCCAGATTGCCCAGGGTTATGAGTTTGGAAAGGTCATCTGTATGCAGTGTTTAAACTTTAATCTATATATATATGTTGCCAAATATTCTGCCTGGGATTGATAATGGCATAGCCAATGCACTATCTCGATTGCAGGGCAACAGATTGCAGGACCTGGCACTGGGAGCCAACAAGGAACCTGAACAGATGCTCATAGGATGGCTCTCAGAGCAGTACCGAGATTGGTAGTGCTGCAGACATTTAGGGTTTATGACGGGAGTTTTAACGATTTTCTGCAATTTCAGAGAAATTGCCTATGATATGGTCTATTCCACAGGACCAGATAATTCATTACATGGTGTTGCAGGTAACCCATGGGCTGGCATCATCTACCATCTCTGGTTGCCTACTAGGCCTTACAGTTGTTAGTTGGATGAGGGGTTACCCAGATCCTCTTTGCAGGCTGTTAGTTCAGTGGTTCTTAGTGGGATGGTCTCGAGATATACACCCTAAGGAAGATCCTTGACATCTCATCACTGTTCGGATGCTTAGGGATTTGGTGCAAGTTCTAAACAAAATATGCAAAAGTGGACAGGAGGTGGTCCTGCTCAAGGCTGCAATCCTGGTAGGTTTTTTTGAGCTTTTAGAGTCAATGTCAAGTGAACTAGTGCCTGGTTCAGTGAAGGATACTTTGGGAAGGGCTTTGGAATAGAGGGATTTACAGTGGGAGGAGTGAGCAGTCATCTTGAAACAGAGGAGGTGAAAAACAGATCAGGGAGGGCAAGGTGAGTCCATAATGCTACAGTGAGGCAGGGATTTGCCCAAAAAGGGGTGTTAAGAACTTATATGGTGATGAGACCAGTTGGGGAGGGGACACTCTTTATTCATGGTGACAGATGACAATTTCTCACAGTTGTGAGAAAGGGGCTTACAAGGTCAGGAGCTACTGGGACATGACTCATTCTGACTCATTCCGGATCAGGGCAGCAATGATAGAGGCCTAACTAGGGCAAAGACAATTGAAGCAATTGGATGATGGCGTTCAAATGCGTGTAGAATATATGTGAGACCCCAGGTAGATGATCGGAACCAATTTTACTATTTCCAGTTTCAGGATCATGCAAACAAGTCAAGCAAATGGTGGTGTGAGACTGTGGGCTCAGTATTATACACTGGGCACACAGGCAGGCTGCTAACTCATCAAGAGGTTTACAGCTGGGCCTGCATGATGAGATATATCTGAGCTCGTGTGGAAGGAAGGGAATTGTCTGGCACAGCTGATGCCCCTTGTATGCTCTGGCAGCTTGGGGGCAGGCACTGACTGTGATTATTTTTCATCTCAGTGAAAATAATTTAGGAATATGAAAGGGGATCAACTTGATGATCAGAGCAAAGACGATTTTGGTTAGACCCAGGATTTTTTCCTGGGAGTGATGATTATTTGGTCTGAAATGTTACAGTGCAGGGCATAGCAGAAAAGTGTGAAGCCTCTGTGGGTTGATAAGGCCAGAAGGTATGTGAATAGGAAGGTGGACTGGTCATCACTCATCTGGAAATATCTTATTGGGCACCAGAGGGAGGTTGGGGTACACTGTCCATATGAGGAGTGGATATATTTTTGTCCGATATTAGGGAAGAAATTGGTAAAGATTTGGGAACCTGGTAAGGGAAGATTCAGCCAAGCTAGTTGTCGGTGTCTTCTTGTGGCAGATGTTCAGTGCCGGTACTCATTATGGAAGGAGTACTGTGATCTGATAAATGGATTGGAAGGGAATTTAGAGAAAAGACTCCCTTTAAAGAAGCTGAGTAAGGACGGTTCAGGGCTCCTAATCTCGGGTGTAGCAGGGAGCCAGCTCCCTTAACCCTCAGACATGGGGAGGGTGGTGGTATCCTAGCAATGGGCTGGCTGGAACCAGGTTGAGAAGAGGAAGGGTTGACAGCAGCCATCTCAAGTGGGGGAAGCAATTAAGGAAATAACGACCTGCAGTGTACAATTTTCTTGCCAGGTACTCCCAGATATTCTAAATGAATAAAAAATAAAGTTGCAGCCTGACTAAATTACGTACACTGCTTCCTGTTTTTTTTTTTTCTGGCATGACTAGACAAACTTGACTTCCAGAGGGCTCCAAGCCGTTCTGTAAACAAGCATTCAAGATCCCCCAGTTTTCACTATCAAAATAATCATAGCCATATCATATCTGTAGCACTGTAAGCAACCACACATCCTGAATCTTACCCTGATGTCTACATAATCCAGTCGGTGAAGAAAAAGTTTGAGGGAGGTTGAGTCACATTTTCAAAACATTTCAAACAT
The DNA here is from genome assembly GCF_965140285.1 of Lepidochelys kempii. NCBI lineage: Eukaryota > Metazoa > Chordata > Testudines > Cheloniidae > Lepidochelys > Lepidochelys kempii. Next base: position 30,424,897 of record NC_136390.1, on the reverse strand, counting down.
TTTGAGGGCTTAAATTTTGGGGTGGCCAACTCTAGAGATGAGCACTCTCAGCTTTATATTACTTTCGCTAGTATCTCTAAAAATTAGCTATTACATATCTCAAATTGGGCATCAAAAATCAGAGGGCACATTTGAAAATTTGGGCTTAAGTAACTTGCCCAAGTCCACAGAGAAGTGAGTATCAGAGCAGGACTGTAACCTTGTCATGTACCTGTGATGAGAGTCTAGTCGTATGGTTTCTCTGTGACTAGGGCCATTGACTCTGCCCCTTCCCTGTCTGCATGCTTTGTGAAGCTGCACCAATAGGGCTTATGCAGTTGGTGACAGCTGCTAGGATCTCTCATCTTCCTTACCCATAAAGACAAATCACCATCTCAGAGAGAGATCACGGAAATATAATACAGCCCAGGCTCCCGTCTATATTAGGATTTTAAATGACCAAGCCATCACTATAGGAATCCGAGCTCTATGTGGCCGTGGGTAGACGTTGCACAGTCATCCTTCCTGAACTAACCACCCTACTGCTACCCACTCATGGATCACCAGACCTATAGAGAACAGAAGGGACTGAGATTATACTGCCACTGCACACCCTGCTTTCTGTGCATGAGTGGGAAAAGCTGCCTACAGAACGGCTCCTCCACAAATGGATTTTGTGGCCACAATCAGGCCTTGTGTTATATCTATGTGTTAGCTCTTGTCTAGCTTGTAAACTTAGTTTCTACCTTTGTAGAAGGAGCCTGGATATACAAGGGTTCACTTCACCCTGCACAAAAATACAACCACCTCTGGAGGGAAACGTGACAGCTTTTTAACAGCATGCAGCCAAACAACACGAGTTAAGAACAGAAAGTATAGGATGACTTATCAAGTGATAACTACAGGAGAGTTTTAGGAAGGCAGATTGCAGTTACTCAATAGAATATTATATTTGCCTTTCTTTTAACATAGCTCATATCTTATTTATTCCTTGGTACTTGTGCTATGGCCCATAGCTAAGAATAGAATGTTCAATGAAAGCAACCAGCTTCCAGCATCAAGGAGTTAATGAGAGCAACTCTAGATCTACTAGCAATCATCTCTATTAGAAAAGAGTGCTCAGTAATATGCAATTGGCATTTTTTAATAAGCACATTTGATTACACAATAAATACAGCTAAGAAAATAAGTATTTCAAGGTTTTGTCTTTTTCCAGAATGCTAGTATAGCTAAATATTGAGAAAATCGAAAATGAGTTAGTTGTGCTTATCAATTCCACTCAATCCATTTTTGGCAAAATATACAGAGGTGGTACAATGCTCATATATTTCCTGGACACTGTTCAGAAGAAAAATGCTGAAGCACACATAGATGACTGACCAGATGGACTAGAATAGCATTATTCACAGCAGACAATTTCCCTCCTTTTGTAAATTTCCACAAAGAGAATATAGTACTCAGGGAGGGGTGTGCCATTCACTAATTACACTTAAATGGGGATGCAGTTAAACAATGACAACAACAAAATATATGTGTGAGAGAGAGAGAGAGAGAGAGAGAGAAAGAAAAGCCAGCACTAGTATTTTGCAATATGGTGCTTTGTACATTATAGGGCGTACAGCAAAATAGAATATCATCTAGGCCGGCAGACAGTACTATTTAAAAACCCACCCTATTTTTAAAAGTGTCCTCAAATTTTCAAGCCTACAGATAATTTTTTAACGTTACTTGTTCTCACTTTAAAAGATCTTCATTGTCACTTCAATACTGCTTCAAGAGGCCACCATTGCTTACTCCAGTATGTCCCAGCAGGAGTGATCAGACTTCAACAATGACACACTCCCACCAGCTCCTTCAGTTTGATACTTTTTTGCATTCACACCTCCCAGCTTTGGAATTCCATCCCAGATCTGTTTGAGACTACCTTTCTGATAGCAACCTGTCTTAAAAATAAAAAGCCTCTCTCTGCACCTTGCAGATTATCATCCAGTTCCATATAGAGCCACAAATTAAAAATAAGTATCTTTTTCTCTTTTGCCTTCCCTCTCTACCTCTGTCTCCTATCTCATTCTTCCTTTCAGCCTCACATCACAGCAGTCTCATGCACAACTCTAGCCACTGCCAGAATCTCTTCCAAACTATCACCTCTTTGTATAAATTTCATCTCAGTACCTAGGGGTAAAATGATTCACGTGTAATCCTAATAGTGAACTGCGTACACACATATTTTAGGACAAGCTATATGGATTGTTTGCCTTTTGGGTTTACTCCAGGTTAACAGCCTGCTGCAGATCTAATGGAAAAAAAACCAACCAAACATCTCTCCAAAAGAAGTTTCTATTAAAAATCACTGTATGCCAATTATTGGTAGGATGGTAGAGTATCATGGTCGGTTTGTCAATAACCTAGTTAGGTCAGTCATCTTGTACAGCAATTATATTCAGTTATTTCCCCCATCTCCTCACCTCTCCTGACCTCTTTTTGACCATTTGAGTTAATGTTTTTGTTGTGTTTTGTTTTCTATTTAAACAGTATCTAAAGTAAATTATTTTGAACAGCTGATAGAGGCCATTTCTCATTCAGAGCAAATTGTTGTAGTGGTGGATATGGCACACTGTACATCCAGCAAAGGGGCACTTCATGCCCTGTGGACATATGCAGCAGCATGCCATAAAACAATCAGAATAATAATTTGAGCTCTATCTGAATAAGGGCTGGCTCAAGAGATGGGAAGGGCGGGTAGTCAGTGGGTTGTAGGACTCAAGTGGACAGTATTTATATCATGCAGGTTTACTAAAAAAAAAACACAAAAAAACCCCTTCTCCACTGACGTTTTGAAATGTAAATTAAAGCAGTTGTGTGTGGATATTTGCAGCAGGTAGAAGCAGCTAAAAGAGATAATATCCTTCGCTGTTTATAGAAATGCGTATTGCACTGCTGCATATTTTTACTAGGCTTCTATAGCTTTCTAAGGATTTCTAAACATAGAAGTTAGTATGTCTACTAAACAATTTACTTACTTACCTAAATGCCACCAGCATAACAGGCACACACACAATAGGTTGAAATTATTACTGTACCTTGTTTTAGAATCAGAGTAGATTACACACAAAAATTGTGGTGGTCTATATTGCAGATAAAATCACCTTTTTTGACATATGCAAGCAACAGTATCTAAAACTAGTGTTCAATAATCTGTATTTCACTAAGACAGAAAATATATTAGCCCAAAGGGAATGCATCATTTTAAGTGAAAAAAATCTATAAATAACAGTTTTGGTATTATTTAATGTTAAAATATGTTCCTTTTTAATTAGTCATTATATATTGATTGATGCCTACTGTACTTCTGATGCCTTTCCTTCAGGGCTTTGTGTATTTCATAGATTGTAAGGTGTAAAAATACTTTAAATCAAAGCAGTAAAATAAGCACAGTTAGAGGGAGAACATGAGGGTTTTTTCTTCATTTACATTCATTACATATTATGAGTTTAATTACCTCCCTCAAATAATACCGGTATGAAGGAATGATGCTAAAGAAGGCGTACTTCTAGGATGATTTTATTGATTGTGACTGATGGATGGCATCAACATTTCATAGTGAAGAATCATGGTTTTGTTACATCAGGAAAATTAAATTGGGAGAGTTATTTTCTTTCCCAGTGATAGTGGCAGTTAGAATATTTCACCTGTAATGAGATGTGTGCGTTATGTGCCATAGTGAACCACTGCTGAGCCATTAAATATATGTAAATGAAGAGAAACACAAGAGAGCCTGGGCATAATAACGTGCAGAACAGAGAAATGGATCCTGGAAAGTGATTAATTTATTTGATGATGCCTCAAGTGAGGAATTTTAGGTCACAAATGAAGTGACAGAATGACAAATTACCATTTTAAAGAATTTACTGGGCATCATTACTGAACAATTGTCAGGTAGTTTATGGTGGCTGAGAAGATGGTATAAATATAGATCTTTTCCTTATCTGAGATGAATTATTAATCACCTTTTAAAAAATCTTTATGAGTGATGGTTGGCTGTCTGATTGGAAATAATGTGTTCTACAATTTTAACTAAATTCTAATATGATATGTAACAGGAATCTTTACAATTAAAGTCTCAGTGGAGAGTGGTAGGAGGTTTACAGTCAATTGCAGTTTTAATGTGATAGAAGAGGATGAATTCACTAGCATATTTCAATAGGTTTCCTTAGGTATATTATCCCTGCTGTGATGTTATTCAAATGTTTACAGTTTATTTTCATTTGAAAAATGACATTCAGATACTTAAATTGTTTTCCTTGGTTTATTAGTTAATGAAAATGAAATTCTTGTATTTACTATATTTTTGCTGCCTGCCACGTTATTTAAAGTGAAGTGACTCCCTTTGTCAGCTGGATTGTAAATGCCGTTGTCTTGTATTTTGTTCAGTTTCTGTTTGCTTTATGTATGTCATGTCCCTTCCCTGGCTATGTGTCACCGCCTGTGCTACTCATAATGACCGGCGTATATGGAGAAAAGGTAGAGATAGGAAATTAAAAGGAAGATGATAATGCTTTTCTTTAAGTTTATTTCATCTGTCACATATAAAAAACAACTTCATTTTTGTGTGTGTGCAGAAGTTGGGTAAGGTTTTGGTCCATACTAAGAAATTTGAACAAATTTAAAACATGAGGCATTTGTAAAGATTTCTGATGATATATGTGTCCATTGTATGTTGTCTGTTCATATTAGGTGTATGCACACACACACATTAATATTTTATAGACGTATGTACACAGAAAAGGAGTATTTCTAAATATACAGTAGGATTTCACTAAAGTGCATATAAAAAAACTGGTAGTGACTGTCCACCTCCCAGCAGCGATTTGCTAGCAAGCCCATTTGCTAGTATATTATGAAGTATTAGCATATGTAAAACTAAACTAGCACAGACTAAAGGAGCAAAGTAGATTTTGCAATGCATTTTCCTTGCTCTTAGTTGTATGTGTTCATTTACTCACCAGTGTGCAAAATTAATGTGAGATATTGAGGGTCCACAGTACAGTGTATATAAAAACCTTTATTTGTTAACTTTGCTTTTCAGCGTGGTGTTTGAAACTATTGAGAACAATCTCTAACAATTTCCCATATACTGCCGTGAAAAACTCACAAAGAAAATATGGTTTGTATTGTGGAGGATGTTGGGGTGGGTAGGTGGATCTAACATTTGGAAAGGACGCCTCCTAATCTGCTTACACATCTGGATGCTTTCTACTTTAACTCATTCTCATGATTAACACAACATTTCATAACTCCTATATTTTTTTTAATTGAATGTTTTGTTCTCAGGATTTTTAGTTATAGGTGCAATTGTAGATTATTGTAATCTAGATTAATTATTAAAGCAATACTGCCAAGTAAAATCATAGTTAAAAAATACCTGACCCTTGATACTAATACGTCAGATGGTTAATACTGAAATAATTCTAAGAGTCTAATTTATTTTGAACTGCTGATGTTTGTTTTCTCCACTTCCCTTATACTAGATAGTGAAAATCAACTGGCTTGCTTATTTTACTTTCCTATTATACTCTGTTTTCTTTTTTTACTTCATGTGTCACCGCAGTGCTGTTGTATTTGGGCCTATGGCAATATAAAGGGTGTTTTAAATAAAAATAAACTATTTTTACAGATATTTTTAGACCAAATATGAAAATATTTTTGCATTAGATGTGGTGAAATTTTAGCTTCGAATTATTAAATAATGTCCCTTTGAGTACAGATATATTTTTTCTAACATTTAACATTAGCTCATGTTTTAAATTGTACTAATATAAATGCAGAAATTATATATATATATATATGTATAACTAAATAAAGAAAAATAGCTGTATTGTACTTTGTACTAAGAAATCAAATGATCTGTTGTAAGGCTTTGAATAAGTGTTTGCCAGTAGCTCTTATCCCAGATCAGTGTTCATCCACAAGACTGTTCTATGGCAGTAAAGAATATGAATATTTTTGAAGCTAGTGACTGTTGCACACTTTCCATACATCAAGAGATACCTGTGCATACGTTACAATAATAGATGTGAATTATTTGTGTTATGGTGAAATTAGATGCATTAGTACCTCAAAGCTCTCACATTTAGTGACACATTTAAGGAATCTTTTCATTAACTTCAGTGGATTTTGGATTAGACCCTTAAATAGTTCAGGTGGCTGGCTCTTGATAAAGAGCAAACCCCTCTCACATGCACATCTGTTTTTTTTTCATGTACAACCATCATGCCATTTTTAATTTTTTTTTACTGCTTCCTATCATGGGGTTATCATCGGGGATATACTTGAAACCGTGATCAGCAAACTGGATACTTTGGCTACCGACAAAAATGGAGGGAATTTTTTTAGATGTTTTTCAAAATAGCACAGTGGAGATCCTCTCTCGTAGTGTGGGTCTTTGGGGTGCTGTGCAATAGACACATATAATAATAATATTGATTTTCTATTCTTCTAAAGATCAATCCTGCAAGAGTTGAGTGCTCTGGGGCTGATCTTGCAAAGTAATTAAAAACATACTTAATTTTTAAGTATGCAAATAGTCCCTTTGGCTTCAGTGTGGCTATTCATATGCTTAAAGTTAAGCACAAGCTTAAGTTGTTAAGAAGTGGGCCCAGAATGCCCAGCACTTTGCAGAATCAAGGCCTTATGGCTCTGGACTAGTTCAACTACAATCTAGTTTAACGCATTTTAATGTACAAACCCCAATTTACATACAATACGCTGCATTTCATGTGTATATGACATTCTCAATACACAGTGTCATAAAATATTTTACATTAGAGCCAATTATAAGTTTAGGAGAAAGTTTAGGGGGTGATCTGAAGAGAAAAGTGACTCAGAGCTTGGAAGGAAAAGAGAAAGTTCTGACAGAGCAGCCCAAGTTAATGCGTGGACCTCCACCACTAGAAAGTTGTGAAGAGGGAGCACAGGCAAGACTAAGGTTTGAGAAGCAGAGTGAGTAGGCAGATTTAAAAACAGCCCGACACCTAAAATCATAAATAGTAGATTAGAAATCAGAAAAGCAGAGTGGAGCAATTCCATTGAAAGTATGGAGTAAATAGTATGGAATTTGTTATTTGGAGACAAAAACCGATGAATGTAATCTGCTGATAAGCAGAGCTGGTTTCAAAATTGGGTCTTTTTATCTGCAGAAAAAAATTAGTTTTGGCAAAAATTGAAAACTGAAATATTTCTGTCTAAACTGAAACATTTCAGTTTGAAATGCTGACGTGATGCCACATGCTCCCATTCTCCTCTATTGGCAGGGCTCCCTGGTTGGGCTACTTGTCTTACGGTGCACCAGTGTCTCCCATGTTGATGAGGGGAGATGGTACATCATGGCAGTCACATGGCTATGATACATTATCGGAGATGATGTCCACTGGGGATCTCAGCTCATAGATGAGAGTGGGATCATAAAATACTACCAGCTACCAGAGCTACTATTCCCATGAGGCCCCAAGGAGGCATTTCAGAATAGAACTATTTCAGTTTGTGGTCATTGTTTTTTTCTCTCAAAAAACCCTGAAATTTTGCAGGGAGAGCAGACACTCCAGACAAAAAATTGTTTATTCGACAACCCAATTTTCTGTTGAAAAACAGTTTTGATGGAAAAAGAAAAGGAGTACTTGTGGCACCTTAGAGACTAACCAATTTATTAGAGCATAAGCTTTCGTGAGCTACAGCTCACTTCCTCAGATGCATATCGTGGAAACTGCAGCAGGCTTTATATATACACAGAGAATATGAAACAATACCTACTCCCACCCCACTGTCCTGCTGGTAATAGCTTATCTAAAGTGATCATCAGGTGGGCCATTTCCAGCACAAATCCAGGTTTTCTCACCCTCCACCCCCACACACAAATTCACTCTCCTGCTGGTGATAGCCCATCCAAAGTGACAACTCTTTACACAATGTGCATGACAATCAAGTTGGGCTATTTCCTGCACAAATCCAGGTTTTCTCACATCCCCCCCACCCCCATACACACACAAACTCACTCTCCTGCTGGTAATAGCTCATCCAAACTGACCACTCTTCAAGTTAAAATCCAAGTTAAACCAGAACATCTGGGGGGGGGGGTGTAGGAAAAAACAAGAGGAAACAGGCTACCTTGCATAATGACTTAGCCACTCCCAGTCTCTATTTAAGCCTAAATTAATAGTATCCAATTTGCAAATGAATTCCAATTCAGCAGTTTCTCGCTGGAGTCTGGATTTGAAGTTTTTTTGTTTTAAGATAGCGACCTTCATGTCTGTGATTGCGTGACCAGAGAGATTGAAGTGTTCTCCGACTGGTTTATGAATGTTATAATTCTTGACATCTGATTTGTGTCCATTTATTCTTTTACGTAGAGACTGTCCAGTTTGACCAATGTACATGGCAGAGGGGCATTGCTGGCACATGATGACATATATCACATTGGTGGATGTGCAGGTGAACGAGCCTCTGATAGTGTGGCTGATGTTATTAGGCCCTGTGATGGTGTCCCCTGAATAGATATGTGGGCACAATTGGCAACGGGCTTTGTTGCAAGGATAAGTTCCTGGGTTAGTGGTTCTGTTGTGTGGTATGTGGTTGTTGGTGAGTATTTGCCTCAGGTTGCGGGGCTGTCTGTAGGCAAGGACTGGCCTGTCTCCCAAGATTTGTGAGAGTGTTGGGTCATCCTTTAGGATAGGTTGTAGATCCTTAATAATGCGTTGGAGGGGTTTTAGTTGGGGGCTGAAGGTGACGGCTAGTGGCGTTCTGTTATTTTCTTTGTTAGGCCTGTCCTGTAGTAGGTAACTTCTGGGAACTCTTCTGGCTCTATCAATCTGTTTCTTTACTTCTGCAGGTGGGTATTGTAGTTGTAAGAAAGCTTGACAGAGATCTTGTAGGTGTTTGTCTCTGTCTGAGGGGTTGGAGCAAATGCGGTTGTATCGCAGAGCTTGGCTGTAGACGATTGATCGTGTGGTGTGGTCAGGGCGAAAGCTGGAGGCATGCAGGTAGGAATAGCGGTCAGTAGGTTTCCGGTATAGGGTGGTGTTTATGTGACCATTGTTTATTAGCACTGTAGTGTCCAGGAAGTGGATCTCTTGTGTGGACTGGACCAGGCTGAGGTTGGTGGTGGGATGGAAATTGTTGAAATCATGGTGGAATTCCTCAAGGGCTTCTTTTCCATGGGTCCAGATGATGAAGATGTCATCAATATAGCGCAAGTAGATGGAAAATTTTTGACCACACCTAGCAATGGGGCTGGAACTATAGTGTAGTGTTGAAAGTGTCTGTTAATGTGAATAGGTACCATGTATCACCAGAGTCCCTGAGAAAGACTGCTGAAAGTAACTAGCGTATGTCTTAGCACTCCGGAGTCAGGCTCAGCAGTCAGCCAGCTAAATATTTTTCACAGTGGTCAGGGAACTCTGATTTTCTCTGTCTCCCCAAGCACCATTTGATGGACTTGAGTTTACAGAGGCCACCAGAACTCACGATGGTGGGTGAGTGGTGTGGTGGTTTGAAGGATGACACTGGAGACTTTCAGGCTGATCTCTGGAAAAGCATGTATGTTTTGTTAGAAGGGTTGTCTCAGTAAGTTCATTTTAATGGCTGTTTAACAGCAAAGAGTAAATAGTTATATAGTGTCAAGGGTATTCATGTATGCTGCCCAATGGAGACACAACAAAATATGTAAGCTATTTTAGTTTACAAATAGTATTAGGAACCCCATTTGTGCTTGCGTTCTACTGAGACCCAGACCAGACCACCTCCAACTTATATATAGTAGAAGATGAAATGTAAAACACACTTCCCTGCCCCTGGAAGCATATTTTATGGAAAAACATGTGGCCTACTTTATTTGACTTAAAAAAGAGAAGAACTGGTGAAAATGGAAATTTATCTTAAATGAACATGCAATATTCTCCCTTTCAGAAAACTCACAATAACCAAATGCCATGGGTATGATTTGCTGACAAAGGTTTTTATGAGTTTTTTATTTCAGAATGTACCGACACTTGAAATGTCTTAATATTTGGTCAGCTAACACTTCACAGAATTCTAAGAGGTTGCTGTTTTAAAACAATAAATGTACATGCAAGGGAATTACCAGAATATTGTGTAATTTGACAAGGTATAGTAAATACCATCAATTTTCTTCCTGTATTCTTTCATGTTAAATGCCCTTATTGTGTCAAATCTGGCCTACAGAATTGCTCCATAAGGCACTGATCCTGCAATGACTAACATACATTCTTAAAGTTAAACAAGTGAATATTTGCAAGACTGGAGCCTACATTTTTGCATGTTCAAACTAATGGTACAATTTTGGAAGCCTTTTGAAAATGCTGTCTCTATATCATGTTCGGATACCACAGTGATGGGCATATGATAACATATAAGTTGGTCATTTAAAAAAATATCCTCTAGAAGTGTTTGCTCATGTCCACCACCAACCAGCCTTTCCTCTAGGTCCAGTCTATAGACTCAGCAGCTTCCAATTATCTTCCTGGACTCCAGCACCATTTTTTCCAGAAGAATTTAGGCCATGCAAAATGAGAAAGTGTGTCAAAAGTTGGGAGCACCAGTTGAACAATGATGAAGGCTTGTCATAAAGAACAGTGTAACTGTGTGTTTTAAAATACATTCTGGAATTCAAATCCACATTCATCTTGAGATGGCAGCTTCAGCAGAAGAGCTGAAGAATGGGATCATGGATCTGTGATTTTCCATAAACTTTCCTTTCCCCTTCCATTCTGCTTGCCAATGCCAGGAGGAGTCCATGCATTACATTAGGATTATCAGAGAACAATCTGTTGTGCCACAGTCAATTTAATTTAGGTTTGTCGCTTTCTGCTTGCAAAGTTCAGAGAGAGAGAGGATCCACTGTGTAGCGATCAAATTAATGCCTGAAACCAGCTCAGTCTAGATATCATAGGCAGTGAAAAGAGATTTCAGGAAGTTGGAGAGTGTTGTTGAGGGAGAAAAAAGCAATGAAACAAAGAACCAACATTGACTGGAAGAGATAGGAAAAGGAGAAAGTAGTGGTTAAAGTAGAATTAAACTTCTCTTCCAATTTTGATCTAGTAGTTAAGTTAGAGGTGTTGTTTTGGTGGTGAAGTAACATTGCATCCTTTCATGTGAACAAAATGTGTGTGTGCAGGGAAAGGGGATAGCAGTGTCTGAAAGGAATCCATACCCCCAAAAGGTCCGTATCTAGCCAAACAAAAGTGTGTGTGCATGTTCATTAGAAGTACTGGTCTTTCTGTAGAAGAAAGGAAGCATATAATGGATTTTCAGCTTGGATAATTCTTCTCTGATCAGGTAACCTTGGAGAGCTATAAACTCCCCAGAAGCTGCTTTCTAACCCTGTGTGTCAGATAGTGAAAAATGCCCCTTGTATAGGAATAATTGTACAAGATAGCTTACAGGAATCCTGTGCACCAGGGTAAGGCAGGCTAGTACCTATGCTTTTGGATTCTCTGGGGGATAAATTTGTACATCATATCTGCATGTTTGAAATAGCTCCACAGCATGACACCTCCAAGGAGGTGCTACAGGAAGCAGGATTGTCTAGTGATGAGAGCGCTGGACTGGGAGTCATGAGACCTGGTTTCTGCTCTGCTGCTGTCACTGAGCAAATTGCTTTCTTACTCTGTGTCTTGGTTTCACAATCTTTAACACTGGGATAATGGTACTGTTTAAAGAACCTTTGAAAAGCATTGGATAAGAGATAAGCTAAGTCAGGGGTTGGCAAACTTTGAGAAGTGGCTCACCAAGTCTTCATTAATTTAAGGTTTCGCATGCCAGTAATACATTTTACATTTACAGGCCCCGCCTACAGAACCCCAGACTGGCAGCAGGCTGAGCGGTGCCAGCGGCCAGGACCCCGGCTGGCAAGGGCTGGCAGACGGAACCCCAGACCAGCCGCGTGGGCGGCAGATGAAATCCCAGACCGGCAGCGGGCTGAGCAGCTCAGCCTGCTGCCAGTCTGGGGTTCCGTCTGCCACCCGCACTGCCAGCTTGGGGTCCCAGCCGCCAGCCCCGCTCATCCTGCTGCCGGCCTGGATGGACAGAACCCCGGACCGGCAGTGGGCTGAGCGGAGCCGGCGGCTGGGACCCTGGCTGGCAGATGGAATCCCAGACCGGCAGCGCGCTGAGCCACTCAGCCCGCTGCCAGTCTGGGGTTCCGTCCGCCGGCCCCTACCAGCCAGGGTCTCGGTCGCCAGCTCCGCTCAGCCCGCTGCCTGCCTGGGGTTTTGTCCATCCAGGCTGGCAGTGGGCTGAGCGGGACCAGCGGCCGGGACCCTGGCTGGCAGCAGAGTGCCACTAAAAATCAGCTTGCGTGCCGCAAATTGCCGACCCCTGAGCTAAGTGATTAAAAAACAAACTTCTGAGACCTAATTAGCTGAGTGGTGCATGCATATAGGTGGCGCCATCCAAAAGCATGAGAGATGTTAGCGATAAAACACAGGTCTCTGGAAAAATACCAAGGGAACCAAAGATTAGATTTAGACACAGTTGCAGCTAACATGGTTCTATGGATAAGGCTAAACTTAAAATATTCAGCAACCAGTGTGGTAGCTAATATCTAGTAAGATCTATCAAAATATAGTATAACCTTGATTATCTGAGCTTGGTGATCTGTTATCCGAAATGGGGTCATGTTCCCATAAGGGAATTTCTTTGGTTATCTTTGGTAATCCAACCATTTCCAATGCTGCGGCTGCTGCCTCCTACCCAACATTTGAATAATGGGTTTTACTTGAAATTTAACATGACATTCTGTCTTTGATCCATGCCTCCCATCATGATGACACGAAGTCCGAACTGGAGCCAACTCCCATTCTAGAGGGTGAATGAAATCCACCATGCAGCTTGGAGGAGGTTTATGTGACATTTTAAGTTTGAACTAGTAGCTGAATGCCCTTGCTCTTGCATGGGTCTAATTTGTAAAGTCACGTGTGTATTAAAAAAAGGGGGGCAGCCAAAAATTGGGATTCTTGTTTCTGTGCTCTGTGTAGTAGTGAGCAATGTTGCTGTTTGTATATGTTACCCAAAGGTGTGGACACAGCTGCCCCTTGAGTGGAGGTAAAAGCAGCTCTTTGTTATCCCACATAGCTGTTACTTCCACCTTCTGTGGTCAACTGTCACATTTCAACTGCCACAGAACCTATAGACTTCAACATTCCATCTGGTTCTCATAGGGCACAGTGATGGCTGAACCTGGTGATATTCTGAACAAAAAGAGCTCTCAGCCCTTCTTGTAGCTCTTTCTACCACTTCACACTGGCCCAACAGACACCCTAGGCTTCAGAGTGGCACACAGAGAAACAATACTGGAAGATTTGTGTTGATTTGTGCAGGAGACAAATGGGATGTGTGTGCTGTGGTGAGGGGCTTATGTGTGTTTGGAGTGTGTACAGTGGTTATGTTATTGTGTGGATGGTTGTGATGATTTGTGGGGAAGACAGTTGCGTGCACAGATATGGCAGTTGGGGCCACGTAGTCCACCACCTGTGTAGGCTCCCTCATACAACCAATGAAGCTGTTGCATGCAAATTATCTGGAAAGTTAGGGTAGTGATTGGTTGCACCACCATTGATTTCACAAAGATCTAAGACTCTTCATGTGACATAAATAAATTCCTTCCTGTAGCTGTACACCACATGGATGTAATTCATAAAATGGAAATGCCTGAGAACTTAAAAATTGGACTGCAACAGACTTCAAATCCTAGTGATTATTCAACCTGCTGATATTCTGCTTATACCTGTTTCCATTGCTCCACACTCACTGTACAGACATTTTAGGCTTTGAAGTGACACACAGAGGTCAGTCCTGGAGTCTTGTTATATAAATTGAGAAGCTGAGGCTTTTGTCACACACCAAGGTATAGGCGGTGCGATTTAGCAAAATCAGAGGGCAGAACCAGTCGTGGTCAGGAGACAAACCAGTGGTTAGAGACAGGAATCAGGAGTTCAGGGGGGACTGGAGTGGAGCAGGCAAGAATTGGAGCAAGGGCCTGACGGGAAGCAGGTCTGACACAACTGCAGGCATGGAATGAATTGAGCAGCCATTGTGCTGCTGTTGCTACAGGGTTTAAATGGGGATCTGTTGGCTCTTCTGACCAATCAGGGAGCACAGTCACTTAGTAAGGGTTTATTGGGCCCAGCCAAGCTCACTGGATTGCTAGGCAACTGAGGCCAGAAGTAGCTGAGTTCCTGACACCTCTAAGGAGATATCTATATAGCATCTGGAACAGTGCTTCCCAATGCAGGGGGACAGACATGTGCTAGCTCTGTTCTAACTAGTGTGCTAAAAATAGCAGTGTGGCATGGTGGTATGAGTGGGTGCTTGGGTAGCCACCTGAGTATGTTCTCAGGGGGTCAGGTTTGTACTCGGGTGGCTAGCCTGAAATGCTCCTCTGCCTCTGTGGCTACGCTGCTCGAGCTAGTACATATTTGTCTATCCTTGCTGGGAAGCGTGCTCCCCGCTGCTGTTTAGACACATCCTAAAGGTTTAAAGAAAAAAATTCAGAAGACAGAACAAAGCCAATACAATTATTTAAATTTCATGATCTTTTAAAGCCAGGCTTATGGTTTTTTTGGTGGTGTTTCTTGTGATTTTGTCAATAATGTCAATTGTCTCCCAGCAAAAGTACTGTAGTAGGTTAACAACAACCCACTGGCCTTCCCCCCTGCAAGAAGGAAATGTTAGGTATAGTTTGTTTGGTTGATTACATGTTGTGCTTGGTGAATGTGGTACTGAGTAGGGACAAAAGACTTTGAAACCTAATTGGTATCTCCATAGATTTTTAAAGGTATCCCAACCCAAACTGAAACCTTTGACTTTCTCTACCACTAGATTTATATCTAATTCTGCAATGGTGCGTGCTTTTATGTGTAACTTTCCACTCCTGACTTTGTTCTAAGCTTGGCAGAATTTGTTTTTTATTTTTTCATAATCTTGATGAATAATATCAATGTTTATTTATCAATTTAAATTTTCACAGTTGTGCAAAATTATGGGTTTTAAGCATTTTCTTAGTTTTTTGCCTCATAGCACTAGAAACTTGACACAAATTATTTAAAGAGGAAAAAGAGATTGTTTCAATATGCAATTCACCATTTAACATGAGAAAATTGTAACCAGCAGAAGAGAGTGTATGTAGACTGTGCAATTACTCTGCAACTCTTCATGCGCTTGGATTGTGTGTTCAGTGCCGAGTGTAACATTTCTGCGAGTGCAGAGGCTCAGTAAACCATTGATTTAACGTTTACAGCAGTGAATAGGGAACCAGTTTGGGGACCAGGGATGAAAGGTGTAACTTTGTTGCAGCTCCTGCTTTAGTTTCTTACTACAGTTAATATTCTGTAGATCATCATCAGCACTCTGTGACTATACTCCTCATAAGAGTCAGTACTGCTTTGGGTACACTGTATGGCTCTGGAAAGGAACTGACAACCTTGGCTTCTGTTAATGAAAATTATTCTTCAACATGAACATTTGTGCCTACTTCCCTAAATAATGACAGGTTTCAGAGTAACAGCCGTGTTAGTCTGTATTCGCAAAAAGAAAAGGAGGACTTGTGGCACCTTAGAGACTAACCAATTTATTAGAGCATAAGCTTTCGTGAGCTACAGCTCACTTCATCAGATGCTTCCACGATATGCATCTGATGAAGTGAGCTGTAGCTCACGAAAGCTTATGCTCTAATAAATTGGTTAGTCTCTAAGGTGCCACAAGTACTCCTTTTCTTTTTACTTCCCTAAAGTTACCCTGTAATTTTGATCCTGATGCCATGTGATCTTAATCTTTGTCCTGTCTTCCTGATTTATATACCATTATACTTTACTTATAATATTTTATTCATTATTATTAATTAATTAATTATTGCACCTATAAACCCCAGGTGAGGATCAGGGTTCCATCCTGCTAGGTCAGGGTTTTCCATACTTCATTGCACCGTGACCCCCTTCTGACAACAAAAATTGCTACATGATCCCGGGAAGGGGGACCGAAGACCAAGCCCCTCCGCCCTGGGCAGGAGGGCCTGAGCCCTGCGCATCATACACACAAACGGATGAAAAAGTATTTCCATCAGTAACCATTGAAATTTACAGATAGGCAAAGTAAAAAAAAATTCTGCTTGAGGACTTATTAGAGTTTGATTTAGGGATATTTATTTGAAGATTTTGGCATGTGGTATTGACAATTTATGTTTTAACACTTCTAAAACTTTAGCTTTTTTGAATCTCAGTATCTACTGTCATTAAATAATTCTTGTCCAGTTCCCCCAGAATTTCCCACAACTGTGAAAATTTTAAATAGATAAAAATTAAAAAATCTTGAAACTCATAATTTTGCTCAGTTGTGAAAATTTAAATTGATAAAACAAAAAATGCTTACAAATAAACATTGATATTATTCATCAAAATTATCTAAAAATCAAATTCTGTCAGTCTTATAAGAAAGTCAGGAGTGGATGAAAAGTAAACAGTTAAACTTTGCAGAATCCTTATTCTGAGAAAATTGGTTTATTGAAGAATCTCCTATTTCTTGGTAATAGTTTTCATACCAACATATGTAGTCCAAGTAATGATCAACAAGAGAATTGTAAATAGGTAAATCTAAGCACCCCAGTTTGTTAGAATAATTTAGAAATTGTCTTGGATAATTTTTACAAGCAGTGTACTTCCAAGGTAATTGGGTACTATCTAGCAGATATATTAGATTAGTGTTTAGGGCATATAGGACTCAGTAAATCCTAGTAAAAACAGGTTGAGGATGACCTATTTCAGGCACAAGATCAATTTGGTGTGTTGGGCAAATAAACAAATGCAGTCTTACTCCATGGGAAGAGTAGTTGAAAGGCTCTGATGGTGAGGAGCCCAATTTAAAGGCCTCCTGACTTCCAGAGCAGCCCGACTCTCTGTTTTCTGTTCTGTAGTCTTCCTAATCTGCTCCGGTTACACAAGGATATACAGTAGGAGTACTTACTATAATTTATGGATCGTTTCAGTGGAGGGGAAAAGGGACATGTCTGAGATTTCTTGTTTTTTTTTTTACATGTGTTTGGAGGAACTCCCCCCACAATTAAAAAAGGACCACTGAGGTTCCCCAGACTTCAGGTATGGCAGTCTCCACTTCCACATTGCTGCTGTGGCTAGTGCACATGGTTGTTGGGTGACCTCTCCCACGCAGTACACTAGTTGTGAATAGGTGACAGTTTCTGTGCAAAATATTCTGCTAGTAATGAAAGAGGTGCTCTGATTACTGTCAGAAAGTGCAAAGGGCATCCTCTTCTATTTTCCACTGCTTGCTATTGCTTTTTGGCCTCAAATGTTGTTTTCTTCCCCTGATTGTAATAGTTGTCAGGCAGGGAGGCTCACTTTGGGCTGAACAGTCCCTTGAAGATTGTCACGTGGAGAAGAACCCGTTTTTCCCTACCCCATCTATGAGGTCACCTTTCTAATTGCTGGTAACTGGACCCCAAGGCTCTATCCCTGCCCCGCCTCTTCCCCCAAGACCATGTCCCTGTTACTTTCTCCTCTCCCTGTCACTCGTGGGATTATCTCCACCTCCTTTGGTAAATCTGGCCTCCCTCTGCTCTGGGGCTGGGATGGGTGCTGCTGTAGCCTGACAAGGAGCCTGCCTGCAGGTAGGAGGCAGCCCTGGCTGAGTAGGGACTGGTGTGGATTAATGATCCAGTGCCTCCCGCCACCTCACAGTAACCGGGCTTTTGGTGTCTGGTCAGTACAACTGACTGGACACTGCCAGCTCCCCTTTTTGACTGGACTTTCTGGTCAAAAACCGGGCACCTTGCAACCCTGGTGAGCATGCACAATCCGCTCCCCCACAGCTTGCATTTCTAGTTTTTCAGGACAGCTACTAAAATGTCATGCAGAGACACCACCCTGCCCTCAATGCAGTGCACACAGGTTTAGTATCCAGACTCATGTCACCCTCAGCCTGAACTTCCTTCTGACATGGTTGTTTATAAGGATTTACTTTGCAAGGTCTCCTGTCTCATCACCAAGCCCCTTGAGACACAAAACCGCGTCTTATATTCCCTGGGGTTGGAGCTAATGAGACCCTCCTGGTCAGACAGCCAGGATGAGTCAGAAGAACCCTTGATGCAGGGTCCTAAAATCCTGTCATACTATGTCTTAGTCTATTAATTTGAAAAGTACCATGCACATGCATAGCACCATGCACATGCATAGCACGTTTAATAATAACGTGAAAGTCAGGTGGAATGGAGCCACAGACCCCATCCTGAGAAAAAGATGGATTTGGGTAGCTTTGTGACTTAGACTACATGAAAAAAGAACAGGAGAACTTGTGACACCTTAGAGACTAACAAATTTATTTGAGCATAAGCTTTCGTGCATCCGATGAAGTGAGCTGTAGCTCACGAAAGCTTATGCTCAAATAAATTTGTAAGTCTCTAAGGTGCCACAAGTACTCCTTTTCTTTTTGCGGATACAGACTAACACGGCTGCTACTCTGAAATCAGACTGAATGGGTGCTCTTCCCCAGATGCTTATGGAGCTTTTGCAGAGACAATTCTGTGTTGAATTGACAGAGCCTTGTATACAGGGCAGGAAAGCTTTCTAGAATGATCCATTGTGACCTGCTATACTGTATCAGTTAAATTTTTTTAAAAGCCTTCCTCCCTGAGTCCCTTCTTGTCCCAGGAAATATGCTGTAACAAAACTGCAGCCTTTCCCTTTTTCAATGAATGACATTGTGGAGTGTTAATTTGATTTCTGGACAGTGGGGTGGGTTGCATCAATGTAATGAGGAATTATTGCAACCCACGAACGCTTTGTTTGTACTGTAGATAACTCAAAAGTGAGTAATGCTGATTTTCCTTGCTTACTAGTTTATAAAAAAAAAATGTGAATAAAAGTGGGGTGCTTTCTTTTTTTTGCGGAAATACTTGCTGCAAGGCTAGAAAGAAAAAATTAAATCCTTTTTATTTTCTACTCACTTCAGAAGAGTTTTGTTTGTTACTAAATATTAAAAGAAGCTGAGCTTTGAAGAATATATAGCAATTAAATCTAAGAATATATGAATGCAATATAGTACACTGTAGTACACTGATTAAAAAAACAACAACCATGCAATGCTGGGAGAATTGGAGGAAATCTGAATGAAGAACTACAGGCACCACACAGACTTAAGCATTGGAGGTAAAGCTAAGCAAAGTTCACTGTGAATAAAAATATAGCACAATAGCTGCTGTATTTGGGCTCACAAATTTTAACCAAAGCTAGAGCCACTGTGCACAATTTGGCCTTATGTGAACAAGCCCCTTTGAGTTCGTGAATATTAACTTCCTGCCTTTTTGCCTGACAACTCTTCATGTTGAGACTGGAAATGCCCAGCTGGTTTGCAAAAAAAGAATCAGGGCAAAGACAAAGTGAAAAACTGTGTCATTGAGGCTGTAGGAAACTTAAACTTACGCAAATGCAAGAGCCAAGAGAACTGATGAAATATGAAGTCAGTTTCAGAGTGAGATCCATGTGTCACAATCTTGTCCTGAACATGGGTTTTCATAGTGGAGAGAGGGAGGATATTTTGTGAGGTGAGCTTGGGTGACTGCTTCTGTGAGACAGAGAGGATTGGACGAGGAGTAGTAGAGCAGAGTTCAAGAGAAGACGGTGTTAGCGTATTTGTTGTTTTCAAAAAGGGTTCAAGAATCTAGGAAATTAGGAGGAAAAATTGCATGATATTTGAAGTTTGTTTTTTCCATGTTTTTCATTTCCATTAAGAAGATTGGGGGGCAGAGAGAGAAAAAAAAATCAAACATTGCTCTAATTTTCACTGGTGTAAATATGGACGAACTCCATTGACATCAGTCATTCATCAGACATTCTGGATTTATGTCAGGGTACTGCTAGCTAAAATCAGAATTTGATGGGAATGGGGTGGTAGAGATGGAAGGTGGTTTAATTTATGAGACTGAAAGTAATAAAGAGAGATATGCTTTTGTTTTCCATAAAGCATTCCACAAAATGCAGAAGGAAGAGTTATAAAACCACTCAGAAGTTTTGACCAACTCATTTTTTAAAAGATCAGAGCACCATGTAGAGGTGATCAAATGAAGTCATCCTTGGCGTAACTCCATTGACCTTGATAGAGTTACACCAGGGATTAATTTGGCCTGATGTGTCCACAGTAATATACTAGAATGTGTGTGAATTGAGGGATAGAGGTTGTTTTGTTTTTTTTTAAATTAAAGTTACTTGGAGTTGGAAAAATCCACTAGGCAAAGCATCTTACTTTTTTTTTTATTATTTAATTTTTGTTAAATGCCTTTGAATTTTATAGCTATAACATTATAGAAAACATACCTCAGTAATACCCCATTTATTCAACCCTCACTTAGCCAGCACTCCCTCTCGTTTGAATTATGGTTAATATACTTTTTGCTTGAATTGTTTACCCAGTTGCTTCCCCTGATTATCCAATCCCCCATTTATCTAAATGTTTTAATGTCCCAGAATCAATTTAGATAAGAAGTTATACTGTATAAAGAATGAAAAGTTATAATATGCTATAATCTTAAAGGGAAATACATAAAATAGATATGCTATGTGTATGTGTTGCTGTAGATGTAATTGTACATTATGTGAGAAGTAAAGAATGTATATTTTTAAGTAATATCTCTCCAGATTTATCAGCATTACTGTGTTTATTATCTATTTATTTGAGTACATGTGAAGAGTACTGATTGGGGATATTTAGTAATACAGTATAATACATTTGACAAATATCTTACCTTTATACTGTGCCTTTCTCTTGGGAGATCCTAAAGTGCTATACAGACACCAAAAGCTACACATACAGATTTCTACATCCTACACTGAAGTACATCAAATTAATTAACAATTAGTCGTAGTGATCTATGGAGGGAGACCATATGGCATTAATTAACTTGGTTTATCCTGTAATTTAGTGGATACCCTCTTTTGAGCTGCTAAATCACTTATTGATGCAGATTATTTTATTCTGGATATCCAAGGACAGTACCATCTCTGTCATGAATTCCTTTGATATTCCTGTGTACTTCAATGGACTTCTTTCACAGCATCACTCATTTCATTTTAAAGCAAAAGGAAAGAAAACCTCTCCCAGTTTGCTGGGATTGCTAAATGTCATTCTGACATAATCTGTCAGCGATACTTTTGAAAGCTACCAATTGTAGTAACCTACATGGAACCTAGAGGGAGGAGCACAGGTTGCGAGAGGGAAAAAGTTAAAGGAGGTATCAGAAAGCCAGTGTGTGCACATGGCTTGAACATCAGCTCTATTTGTAGCACCTCTGTAAATAGTTTTCTCAATGAACACCCAGTTTAGTTTTAGAAACACGGAGTCCTCTCATGTTATTGCCCAGCACATGGTACATGAAATAGCAACAGCCATCTTCACTTGCCTTCTTCCCCTGCATCCACCCTCCTCCCCCACCCCCGCACTTACCTTTCCTCCAAAAAATGTTCCTTTTGTGTGACTACCCATACACTAATCATATGAAGGTAACTTGCATTTTGAAGTGTTTGCCTGATTGAGCTCTATAACGGCAAGATGAACTACTGTATTTATTTATTAATTACTATTATATCTTTGTATTCTGTTAATACTGAGAGGCCTACGTCAGGATCATAACCCCATTTTCATGGCAATATACCTACAAAGAGCAGAAGACAATACCAGTCCCATTTTATGATCTAATCTATTTGTTGCAAAGCTGGTGAAAATAGGAACTAGGAGACCTTTTTTAATTTGTGTTGTGTATCATGATAAGTGCTGCAGCACTGAAGGGCAGAATTGATGTTAGTGGACAAACCAACAGTATTTGGGGCAATATTTTGGTGTTTCTTACCAATAGCAAACAGATGGTGAAGTGCAAATATTCCATTTCTGCTCAGTTGTTAAAGGAATGGATGAGTGGGATGTGATATTTCCTATCCCTGACATATCCCATCAATTGCATCATTGATGACCCTCTGGTTTCTCCTTGGACTCTGTTCAGTTCTTTTTCTTTTCTTTTTTTCTTTTTCTTTTTTTACTGCTTGGTTTCTCCCCACACTTTGGATTCCTTGAAATGCTCATTCCTGGCTCCCCAAACTAACAAATGTGAGCTCTCTTTTTCAGCATTGTTTAATATAAGTTGTGTGTGCCACTGTGTATTTGTTTTTCTCTGCTTTTTATTGTTCTGGTAAAGTGGGGAAGTTTGACCTGTCATTCACTCTTCCTCACCCAATCACATAGCAGTTGATGGTCAAGCAGGGCATGGGAAAGGGGGAGAAAGTATCAGGCAGGTTTTGTTAGAAGTGTTAGTTGAGACCAGTTCAATAAAGCACTGGGAGGGGGAAGGTGTGGCGGGTGGGCTGGGCTGGAGGAGACAGGGAGGCCTGGCAAGTGAGCAAGAAAAGGTCTGGAATAAGACAGAGAGAGACAACCAGTAAGATAAGGAGGGAGACTTGGAAAATGAAACAGAGAATACTTTGTTCCTAGGGATGTGTGACAGTAATTGTAGCCACAGACAGACCCCAGTGATAGCGTTTAATGTATTGTTATATAAAATAGAGAAATACATTTTTTAAAAAGCATATACTCTTTCTTTTACATAGCTTCATGCTGTGGTAAGGTGTTCTTTCAGGGATTGGTTAACAAAAGTTATAAAGGTCAAGGTTTGGTAGTATCATTCTTAAATGCTCCTAGCTAACAGAGCTGACTAGTTATTCATTGTGAATATCTTAGCCCACAAGTGTTTGTATTTTACATCAGACAAATTATTTGTTATTGGACCAGCTGTACTTTTAGCAGTTGCATGGCTCTTTAGAGTCCATGGCTCTTCTGTGGATCTCTGAGCTTCTTGATGCTATCCTCCCAGAAGTCTGCATATCCTGTGTTAGTCCAAGGCACACCTTTCTCTTTTTTTGGCCTATATCTACACTACTGCTGGATCAACGCTCCGGTGATCAATGCACTGGGGGTGGATTTAGTGAGTCTAGTGAAGACCCACCAGATTGACTGCAGATCACTCTCCGGTCGACCCCTGGTACTCCACCCCGAATTAGAAGAGTAAGGCAAGTTAATGGGAGACACTCTCCCATTGACCCAGCGCGATGTAGACACTGCAGTAAGTCGACCTAAGCTACGTTGACTCCAGCTACATTATTCGCATAGCTGGAGTTGCGTAACTTAGACCGACTTACAGCAGTAATGTACACATAGCTTTATTGGTTGTTTTTAAAATCCAAACTGGGTGGAAAAATGGGATTGCTTAGATACTGTGAATTGAACTCATTTTGTAATATTTCTGGCATAATATCAAGCAGAATGTACTGGAAATCTCATGCCAGACCCTGTACTAGTGAGATTTCCATACTGGTTCTGATGGCTCGAGGATTGTGGATAGTTCATATGAATATCAGAACTTCGGTGGTTCTTTGAGTGCTTGCTCATATTCATTCCACTGTATTTGTGTGAGCACTTTGTAAACAATTGTGGGGGAATTTTTCCTTCAGTAGTATCTGCTGACATTGTCCAAGTGCCCTCTGTCACCATGCATCACTGTGTGCTGGAATAAGAGGGTGGAGCCATCCCTGACTCTTCCTTCAGTGATGGTTGTTGGAGCGATTGCAAACTTGCTGTGACAAGTGCTTCCCTCACTCTTTTGTGGACACGTCCTCTTGTTTCTTGACTTTAGCAAAGCTTTTGACACGGTCTCCCATAGTATTCTTGTCAGCAAGTTAAGGAAGTATGGGCTGGATGAATGCACTATAAGGTGGGTAGAAAGCTGGCTAAATTGTCGGGCTCAACCGGTAGTGATCAATGGCTCCATGTCTAGTTGGCAGCCGGTATCAAGTGGAGTGCCCCAAGGGTCGGTCCTGGGGCCGGTTTTATTCAATATCTTCATAAATGATCTGGAAGATGGTGTGGATTGCACTCTCAGCAAATTTGCGGATGATACTAAACTGGGAGGAGTGGTAGATACGCTGGAGGGGAGGGATAGGATACAGAAGGACCTAGACCAATTGGAAGATTGGGCCAAAAGGAATCTGATGAGGTTCAATAAGGATAAGTGCAGGGTCCTGCACTTAGGACGGAAGAACCCAATGCACAGCTACAGACTAGGGACCGAATGGCTAGGCAGCAGTTCTGCAGAAAAGGACCTAGGGGTGACAGTGGACGAGAAGCTGGATATGAGTCAGCAGTGTGCCCTTGTTGCCAAGAAGGCCAATGGCATTTTGGGATGTATAAGTAGGGGCATAGCGAGCAGATCGAGGGACGTGATCGTTCCCCTCTATTCGACATTGGTGAGGCCTCATCTGGAGTACTGTGTCCAGTTTTGGGCCCCACACTTCAAGAAGGATGTGGATAAATTGGAGAGAGTCCAGCGAAGGGCAACAAAAATGATTAGGGGACTGGAACACATGAGTTATGAGGAGAGGCTGAGGGAGCTGGGATTGTTTAGCCTGCAGAAGAGAAGAATGAGGGGGGATTTGATAGCTGCTTTCAACTACCTGAAAGGGGGTTCCAAAGAGGATGGCTCTAGACTGTTCTCAATGGTAGCAGATGACAGAACGAGGAGTAATGGTCTCAAGTTGCAGTGGGGGAGGTTTAGATTGGATATTAGGAAAAACTTTTTCACTAAGAGGGTGGTGAAACACTGGAATGCGTTACCTAGGGAGGTGGTAGAATCTCCTTCCTTAGAGGTTTTTAAGGTCAGGCTTGACAAAGCCCTGGCTGGGATGATTTAACTGGGAATTGGTCCTGCTTTGAGCAGGGGGTTGGACTAGATGACCTTCTGGGGTCCCTTCCAACCCTGATATTCTATGATTCTATGATTCTTGTTAGTTAGTTAGTTATGCTGGTTTTTAGTGTTAAGTTTTCATTATAAGTCTCTTTTGACCACTTTTTATCTTTTCTTACTGGGATCAATATTGGAATGATGCCCTGCGTGCCAGGGTTTAAGTCCTGCCAGACTTGTGCTAAACCTATGCCAGTCAATGACCCACACCTGGCCTGCTTAAAAGGTTTGGGAGAATCCCACATTAGTGACATTAGTCACATTTGGAAGGGATTCAGGCCCTGCACAAAGAAAGATACGGTGGCAAAGTTCGAGTACTTATTTATGGAGGCAGCGCTTCGCCCTCCATCAGAGTCATCACATGGAGAAAGTGCCTCAAGTGAATCAGCTTCGGTGCAGAGCTCCCCACTAGAGATATCTGTGGCTCCTCAGTCCCAGTCATCAGTATTGAAGAAAAGACTCAGGCCTTCCTCAGGTTTGGTACCTCAGTTAAGTGTGTCAGTACTGAAGTCACGTAGAGGCAGAGACTCTGCAAAGTGTTAGTGGGAAAGGTTCCCCTTGGGGCACTCATCGCCTAGGAAGACGGGATCACCGCCTCTGAAACTGTGCCAGGTCCGCTGAGACCATTGCATGGAAGATCTTTGCAGAGCCATCAGACAGTGCTAATCCCAACCAGCCAGAGGCATACACAAGGGACCTACTTAGCCTCTGGGTACCGGCATTGCTGGCATAACAAGGAGGACTACAGGTGGTAGTGAGTTTTTCTACCTCATTGCATCAAATATCTGCTGTACCATTACCACCTAAGCTTCCACAAAAAATGGTGCAGTTGATAGGCAAGCCTCTGATGATATCCCCACTACTACCATCTCTGGGCTTGAGCTGCTGCTTCACCTACCCTTCCATTTTCTGAAGTGTCAGACTCTTCTTCTTTGGACTTGGAGGCCAGGTGTCTGTATTCCATCCAAATGAGGAACATACAGCCCCTTCAGAGTCTTTAAGACCGTGGCCCATGCAGATGCTAAACACTGGCATCCTTCTAAGGAACAGTGGTCCTGGCAAGAATGGGTCCCTAGCCCATATCAGTGGCTGTTTGGGTACTGTGGGGCCTCACCCCTCCAGCTAGGACCTCCCCTCAACCATCTCGCTGTCTATCCTTGAGAGCACTTTGGGGGTATTAGCACCAAGGACGTCATTTGCCAGTACTGAGATTGGTACCAACCAGCTAGAAGTCATTCGGGCAGCTTCTCCTTTGCAAGTCATGAATCAGCCACCACTTCAGAGACCTGCAGCTTTCTCTTCCTTATCACCAGACGAGGCTTATTGAGCCAGTGATTGATTTACCACCTCCAGAGGATCACAGAGCTTGTTGAGATCTTTTGAGAAGGGTGGCCTCTGTGCCTTAACCAGCTCCATAATGGCTAGGTTAATTGGCAGAGCCATTCTGGCAAAGGCCACCAGTACCAGAATGTCTACCAATTTGTAAGCGCTTTCACGTACCTCCTCTGCCGGAATGTCAAGCACAGAGGTCACCCTTCTCAAAAGATCTCAACAAGCTCTGTGATCCTCTGGAGGTGGTAAATCAGTCACTGGCTCAATAAGCCTCGTCTGGTGATAAGGAAGAGAAAGCTGCAGGTCTCTGAAGTAGTGGCTGATTCATGATAACCTAGCCATTATGGAGCTGGTTAAGGCGTGGTGGACACCCGCCTCCTTACTCGCCATGGCAAAGTAAGCTGAGAGGAGGTACTTTGTCCCCTCTAACTATTTCTACTCTCATCCTCCCCTGGGTTCGCTTGCTGTGGTAGCTGCCAATGAGTGGGAGAGAAGGGACAAGTAGCATCAATTCCAAAAGGGAAAGATTCAAAGATAATGGATCTGTTTGGTCATGAACTTTATTGCTCAGGAAGTCTGCACTTTAGGATTGCAAACTAAGAGGCACTCCTGAATCACTGTGGTCTCACTTTCTGGGAAAACATTTTAAAATTTAAAGACAAGTTACCAGAAGGCTGTATGCAGGAGTTTGCAATAATGGTGGAAAAGGGTAAGCTGGTCACCAGGACTGGTCTCCAGGACAGTTTAGAAAGCACAGACTCAGCTACCCCAACCATGGCATTAGTTATTACTATAAGAAGATGTTTGTGCTTGCAGTCATCTGGGCTGCCCCTTTCCAAGGTCCTTTGTTGTAAAAGATTACAGGGTGACATTAGAATCTGTTGGAGTCTATACTCCAGCAATGAAAAGGAAACAATTTAATCTGCAGCAGCATACAGGCACCAAGTTTTTACTCCCCAGTCCCGAGATCCACCAAAGAGAAAGGCATAGGGTTATACGGCGTGTCCTCCACCACCCTTCTCATCAGCATCAGCCAACCCATTTTGTACAACCTTATCCAAACAGGCATTTTGATGGGTTGGTTGAGGGCAGGGTACCAATTACCATAGTTCCATCTGTTTCCAACCTTTTTTTTACCAATCACTTATTCCACTTCGTAAGTGCTTGGACCCACATAACATCAGATTGGTGGATCTTAAGCACAATGGAACTGGGATATGCCCTCCAGTTAATTTCTACCCCTCTTCTTCCCCATCCATCTTCATGGACCACTCTCATGAGATACTCCTTCAACAGGAGGCTCAGTTTCTTCTTCAGGCAGGAGACATAGAAGAAATCCTGTTGTGCCTCAAGGGGAAAGGCTTCGATTTCTGCTACTTCCTTATTCCCAAAACAAAAGGGAGTTTCAGGTCTATTTTAAATCTAAGAGAGTTGAATAAGTTCCTGAAGAAAATAAAATTCTACATGGTTGCCCTGGCTGCAATTAATCCCTCCCTGAAACAGAGGAACTGTTATGCTGCCCTCGGCTTAAAAGACACTTATTTCCATGTCTCAATATGCCACAACAACAGAAAATGCCATCAGTTTTGTTTCCAGGGAGGTCTCAAGCCAGGATGACTGACAGATGCTTTTTTCCTGTCCTGGAAGAATCCCCTCTGACATGCCTTCCCTCTGATTCCTTTGCTACCCAGGGTCTTGTCTAAAGACAAGCAAGACCATGCTTGTCTCATCCTTATAGCGGCAGTGTGGCCTTGTCAACAATGGTACTCAACTTTAATAATTAATCCTTTGCTGTCTCATCCATTCGACCCAGATGTAATTTACCAGGGCCACGATTGTCTTCTCCATCCCAGTCTCCGAGCACTTCATCTAACAGTGTGGATACTTCATGGCTAACGCCCTTTGAAAGATCTTGTTCGAACAACATTCAGAAAGTGCTTCTGAACAGCAGAAAACTCTCAGCAAGGAGCACCTGCCTGGAAACATTTCTCCATTTGGTCCCACCAACAAGGTATATCTCCAGAGTGGGCTCTCCTGGACCTTGTACCAGACCATCTTCTATAGCTAAAATAGAGTTAGTCTATTAACTCTGTAAGAGTTCATCTGGCAGCTATTTTGACCTTCCACAGCTCAGTGGATGATAGATCTCTTTTTTCCAACCCCATCATCACCAGATCCTTCAAGGGCTTGGTCAGACTGCATCCACACATGGAAGATCCCATCCCTCCCTGGGAACTGAACTTGGTTCTAGCAAAATTGATGGGACTATCCTTTGAACCCCTTGCATCTTGCTCTCTGCTTCACCTCTCTATGAAGGTGGCCATTTCTTTGGCCAGAGGTGTGGGTGAGTCAAAAGCCCTAGTGTTAGAGTTCCACTATGCAGTTTTCCACAGCGATAATGTTTAGCTTCATCCTCACCCAAAATTTCTCACTCAGGTTGTCTTTAATTTTCACGTTAATCAGACAATCTATCTGCCAACTTTCTTTCTGAAACCTCACAGTCACAGAGATGAGGAGAGACTTCATTCATTGGATATGAGAAGGGCTCTAGCTTGCTATCTGGAACATACTAAGTCCTTTAGAACAGTGGCTCTCAACCTTTCCAGACTACTGTACCCTTTTCAGGAGTCTGATTTGTCTTGGGTACCATCAAGTTTCACTTCACTTAAAAACCACTTGCTTACAAAATCAGACAGAAAAATACAAAAGCGTCACAGCACACTATTACTGAAAAATTGCTTACTTTCTCATTTTACCATATAATTATAAAATAAGTTGATTGGTATATAAATATTGTACTTACATTTCAGTGTATAGTATATAGAACAGCATAAACAACTCATATGAAATTTTAGTTTGTTAACTGTCTTCGCCAGTGCTTTTTATGTAGCCTGTTGTAAAACTAGGCAAATATTGAGATGAGTTGATGTACCACCTGGAAGGCCTCTGCGTACCCCTAGGGGTACGTGTACTTCTGGTTGAGAACCACTGCTTTAGGACATTGACTCAGTTGTTTGCTGTGATTGTGAACAGAGCTAAGGGTGGACGAGTGTCTGCTCAGAGGATTTCATCCTGGATCTCTTCATGCATTCATCTATGCTACCAGTTGGCTAATATAGTCCCACCAGCTAGAATATTGGTGCATTTTACTAGAATGCAGGCAACATAGCGGCTTTCTTGGTAAAAACACCTATCATTGGTATTTGTAAAGCCAACACTTGGTCATTTGTCCAAATCTTTGCTTCACATTATTCCATATCCCATCAATCCAGGGACAACGTCAGTTTCGGAAGGTTGTCTTACAATCACTGATCAGGTAGACTCTGAACCTGCCTCCATATTGGTCTGCTTGTGAGTCACCTACAATGAAATGGCCCCGTGCAAGCACTTGAAGAAAAAATGGTTACCTATCTTTCTGTAACTGTTGTTCTTCAAGATGTTTTGTATGTGTCTATTACATGACCCATCCATCTTCCCCTGTCTATCAGCATCTATCTGATCTGAAGGAACTGACGCTTGTTGCGGGTGGCTCTGTCCTGTTATATGAGCATGCAGTGGTGCGAAGTGACAAAGGGTGCTTGGGCCACCCCAATGGCTACTGCTGAGGGAAAATATTCTCCAACAACTGTGCATTAGGTGCAGGCAAACCTACAGTGGAATGGACGTGTGCAACACAGCTTGAAGAACAACAGTTACCGAAAGGTAAATAACCATTATTTTCCTTATCCAAATTGCTAAACTGTAAGAGAATTATACATCACTATCTCATATACATAGTCCCTCTTCAAAGTGAAAGCCTATTTTCTATGGTTTTTCATTTCTGAAATGGTTTTGGGAAAAGACAACTTTCATGAAAGTTTCTCCCTCTATCCTTTATTTCTGCAATGATATTTCTTCCTCCTGTGTAGCTCTGTTTTCATATGGATGGCTCCTGAAATCCTTTCCATGCAACTAGAAATATTTCAAGTAACTAGCTTCAAGGGTTGGGGGGTATTTCTTTGAATTCTGCCAAATGGGCATTCCAAATTGTGCTCATGCACTCCACTTCAAGGGTTAATTAAAGGTAAGAGGGCACTCCTGCCAGTTTCCCAAGGCAAATTTAGTTACATAAAGAGTGTTGCTGGAGGGGAGGGATTAAAAATATAGGGCCTTGATTCAGGAAAGCATTTAAGTATATGCTCAAATTGTATTGACTTCAGTGGGATTTAAGCACATGCTTAAAAGTAAGCCTGCACTTTAGTGCTTTCTTAGGAGAGGAAACTAGGCCTTTCATGAAAATGTGAAAGATCTTGTTGACCTCTACACTGCCCTGAAGTTTTCTATTTCTGTTCTGGTGTCATGACCGGCACATGGGCAGTCTGACCTAGTGGTCAAAGCAGGAATCTGGAATCAGGCCGGGTCAAATACTGGGAGGTCAGAGGCCAAGACAGGCCAGAGGGCAAACAGTGTCGAGTGTCAGGAGGCAGGCGGGGTCAGGTTACCAGGAGATCAGAGGTAGGAAACAAACTTGAGAGCAGACCATGGATCAATAACCAGAGTCACACTGGATCAGAATACCAGGAAGACAATCCAGGGGAACAGGAAGAGAAAGCACAAGGAACACGGTCCAGAGCAGATTAGATCCCAGTGGCATGGACAACTTCCTGTTCCTGTGCTGGGTTTAAATAGGACTTCATGCTTCCGTCACCATTCCAGAGGACATGCTTCCATGTTGATGACGCTCATTTAAAAAAATGTGTTAATTAAATTTGTGACTGAACTCCTTGGGGGAGTATTGTATGTCTCCTGCTCTGTTTTACCTGCATTCTGCCATATATTTCACGTTATAGCATCTCGGATGATGACCCAGGACGTGTTGTTCGTTTTAAGAACACTTTCACTGCAGATTTGTGGCTCATGCTTTCAGAAGTCTTAAAAGAGCAGCACTTCGATTCAGAAACTACAGAACTGAACCACCAAAAAAGAAAATCAACCTTCTGCTGGTGGCATCTGACTCAGATGATGAAAATGAATATGAATCGGTCTGCACTGCTTTGGATTGTTATTGAGCAGAACCCATCATCGGCATGGACACATGTCCTCTAGAAGGGTGGTTGAAGCATGAAGGGAAATATGCATGTTTAGTACATCTGGCACAAAAATATCTTGCGACGCCGGCTACAATAGTGCCATGCAAACACCTGTTGTCACTTTCAGGTGACATTGTAAACAAGAAGTGGGCAGCATTATTTCCTGCAAATATAAACAAACTTGTTTGTCTGAGCAATTGGCTGAACAAGAAGTAGGTCTGGGTGGACTTTGTTTTATTTTTTAGTGCAATTATTTTTTTGTACATAATTCTACGTTTGTAAGTTCAACTTTCATGATAAACAGATTACACTACGTTATTTGCATTAGGTGAATTGAACAATACCATTTCTTTTGTTTTTTACTGTGGAAATATTTGTAATCAAAAATAATAATATAAAGTGAGCACTGTACACTTTGTATTCTGTGTGGTAATTGAAATCAATATATTTGAAAATGTAGAAAACATCCACAAATATTTAAATAAATGGTATTCTATTATTGTTTAACAGTGCGATTAATTGTGATTAATTTTTTAAATTGCTTGACAGCCCTAGTTCTAATACCTGTATTGTTTGGAGCAGGATTTTGAAATTCAGAAAAGACAGAACTGGGGGAGCAGAGAAGTGACTTTGTTGTCTCATGAAGTTCTGTTTAGGTTTGGCTGAGTTATAAACTTAAACATTGCCATTTCCCTTCTCTTGCTTCTCTTGCCAGCATGACAAAATAATAACTGAACACGAACATTCTAAAGACACAGGTTCAGGTCCCCAACAAAGCAGCAGCATGCACTGTACTGGGAACACCTGGGAGTTGCCATGGCAGCTGTTGCAGTGGGATGAAGGGAAGACAGACACTAGACTCCCCTCTCTCTGACCACCCTCTCCTGGGCAAGGAACAAGGCTACAGTGGTCCAGTCTCCTCTTTGGTGGCACCCTATGTGTGAGAGGGAATGTTTGTTTGAAACAAACCCTGAAACCACTCTCTGGGCCCAGCAGTCCATCATTATTATAATTCCATACTAAAAATCCTATGTTAAAATAATGTTGTTTAGGTTGCATAGTCAAGCATTTGAAGTAAAAACATGACAGATTTCCATTGCATGTACTACCATAATTCTGTTCCTGTGCAGGAATTCCCCATATTTGCCCAGCTCTATATTCTGCGATCTCTAGTAGAATAAAAAGCGAAGTCATTAACAAATCAAACAGATAAAGAAAAAATTAAGGAGAGTGAGGAAGAACCCAAAATCAAAAAAATTTAAGCCTGGAACTCTAGAAACATTTGTTAGGACAGTTGTGAGTTACTAACACATAAATAGGTAGAGCCATACCTTCTCCTTGCCTGCAACCAATGTTTATAGACAATTTTGACCCTTTTTCTTTTCTCTCATTTGCCACTGCAGCTACAACCTTTGTCCCCCACTCCAAAACCGCAAAAGCCAACTTCAACTCCTCAATCTTATTTGGGGTTGTGGACGCTCAGCCCCTCAGAAAAAGAAGCCATTAAAATTATTAAACAAATTCTGATGCACAGAAGTTGTACTGTTCTACAGAACCTTGCTTTCTTTATAATCAGCCATTTTTGGCTGTATCCTTCCTTTTAGTAGACAAACATGCCTGAAACAGGAGCCTGGGATCATGTGATACCTGCTTCTTAAACAAATTTCTCTAGGGGCTTTACTTTTTCTTTTTCTAGGAACGTACAGCTTTTAAAATTATGGTTGAAAAAACAGTTTTCTTTACAATTCTCTGTTTTCACATTGTCACAACTTTCTGTAACATTCTGGTTTTGGGCTACAGTTTGCGATCTTTGAGCTCCACCTCAAAATCCCTTAAGCTGTTTATCAGTTACGGAAAGTGATTTTTTCCTCCATTATGTAAAATTCTATGTAATTTGTTAAGGGGACACAGCAAAAATAGTTGAAGTCTGAAACTTGAAATTTTTTTTGAGGACTAGCCTCTTTCCTTGATTTGGGGGAGCTGGGTAAGTAACTGAAAACTTCTGAGTACGCTTTACAGATGAACATTTGCTGTGAATATTAAATGAACTGTGTTCGCACTTCTTTTGCATTTGCTTTCCATAAAATTTCTACCAAATGAGACTATGGGAAGGGAATGTTAATGAAAACAGCAAATTTTATGTGAGTATTGTGGATATTTGCAGGATGTAGATTCATAGTCCTAAGTATTCATGCTGAAAACCTGATTCTAGAGCTGCATTTATGAAATGAACAGGGGACAATGTGGCCAATGGGTCCAGTCAATACATCTGAAATGTTGAATAGCAAATACTTGCATCGTACTGCTTGCAAATGAACTCCAACAGAAATTGTTCTGTAAATAACTTTGAAAAACAAATACATTTGAGAAATTCTACAGTTTACAATAATTTGTGAACAAAAAGAGATAAGATTAGTCAAATAAGTTGATTAGAGCTAGGCAAACAATTCACACAGACAACTCAGAGAGAGACCCAAGGGTAAGTTCACTTAGTTCTTCCCCCATACCTCATTTTCTACATACTTTGCTATGGCTAATAGTAGTTCTAAATATTTATATTAGAGTAGTGCCTAACTGGGTGCTGTTTTATGGTTGCTCATGTACAGACACTATGCAATAGGGTAACCCTAAAGTAAGAATCCCCTTTTGGTTTCCCCCATTCTGATTGTCATCTGATTGGCTTATTTCACAATTACAAATACAAAACAATGGCAATTCAGGTACTGAACAGTTGTTTCAATTTGACCAAATCCTTCCTGCTTCTGCAGAGCTCTTTACTTACCTTAAGCAAAGAATGGATGTCAATCTCAATTGAAGGGACCTGACACCATCACAGTGGGCAGTAATACCAATTTTATACTGACTGCTGCACAAAGGGCCTTTTTAACCCATTCAGTGCTTCATATCTTCTGAGTTGTGGCAGCCCCCTTATATTACTTATTATTGGATATATTCTCTTTTTCTTTTTTCTTCTCTTTTTATACAATACATCAGGATTACAGTTTGTCCAGTCTTATCTATCTGCAATCTAATCTGCATCAAATTTCAAAAAGAAAACACATGTTTTGTATTTAATTTATAGTTTGAATGATTAGATCATTTACATTAAATCTTACTGTGATGTTAATTTACCTTAGCTCTTTCAGTACTAGATTGAGTACTATCCATCAGATTTACATGTAATGAATTTTTGATAAACAGGTTAAATATAATTACGTTTAGAACATAGGGGATCTTCAGAGGGCGCAATGAGAAATGCTGCAATATCATTCCTTAAGAAACATGATTGCCACGGAGAGAGAGACTGTCAGACATGTCAAGATCATCCTTTATGATACAGCTGAACTTTTGCTAAAGAGTTGATAAATGCAAGTATATTTAAGATTTGTTGTGTCTTTATTTAGACAGAATTGATTTTTTCCTTCTGAGGCCACTTGAGGCAATCTGCACTTAACAAAACATGTTTGGAAGAAAATTTAGAACAGATACATTTTTCAAAGTTTTTCCTAAGTGGAACTTTCACATTAAGAAGAATTTCTTATTAATTCAAATTTCTTTCCTTTAGTCCCTCTTATTTATTTGTATTTTAGTAGCATCTAGAGGCCCCAACAAGGGTGGGGTCCCATTGTGAAAATTTTATAATATATATTTTAATCGTAATCTATATGTTACAGATATCTGGTTATCTGCCTTGAAGAGTTTATAATCTAAAGACCTGATCCAAAGCTCTTTCATGTCAATAGGAGCATTTCATTGGCTTCAGTAGGCTTTAGAATAGACCCTAAAAGACAATACCCAAACCAACATAGGCAGAAAATGAATAATCAATTTTTCAAAAGTTACAGTATAATTTCTCCCTCATGCTACTTGCATAACAACCTCCCTCTCCACCCTCCCCTCTCTCCAACCACCAGTCAGTCTCCTTTACATCCTTTATTGGCCCCAAGTGCCCTCCTTCCTCCCTACCCATCTCAATAGAAAAATGCTCATTGTAATTCTGCTTTTGCCAAACTTGTCAGAAGGTATGCTACTGACCACTTGAATTCCTGCGAAGGGGGAAGAGACAGGGGACCCTGTGGTCTCTCCCTGTCCCCCATGTATTTGTGTAATGCCCAATAGTTGAGGTGGGCTAGGGGGCATTCCAGAGTAGAAGTCCAGTGTGCTTTGGTTGTGGGTAGCTGGGAGGTCAGTCAATGTCAGAGGCAGTCTGGGGCAATGGTCAGAGTTTTCACAGGAATCAGTAGCCAGAAGATCCAATCCAAGGGGCTGGATCAGTAAATTGGGGAGATGAGGTCGGGCAAGGCAGGGTGAAGCAAGGCATCAGGGCAACAAAGCAGGGTCAGGTGAGGCAGCAAGGTAAGGCAGTCTAGGCAGTGATGGTCAGGCAATATTCTGTTGTTCAGATACCTTCCTCTTCTTGTTGGGGCCTTTATATAGTTCACGCACCCAATGAGAGTACTGCCTGTCCATCCAAGCAGGGGTCTGGATTGTGGCTGCTGAGAGTCTGTAGGCCATAAGCACTAAGGCTGTTGGTCAGGGGCAGTTGTTCAATGTGTCATCATGGCAGAGAGGCTAAGGATGCTGCCTAAGGACCTGGCAGACGTGGGTTTGATACTGGGGTCCTAACACCACCCCACTCCTTTGCAGTAATATTGGGGCACCAAAGGCCCAGTCTTGTCCAAATGGGCTCTGTGGTAGAGTCTGACCTTTCTAGGAGTCTGCACTTAATGGGCTGGTTCTGGGGATTGCTCTTCCGGCCCATACACTTTCCAGTCAACAAGGTACCGTATCTTCCCTCTTCATATCTGAGAGTTTAGGATGTCATGGACCCGGTACTGTCCTTGGACTTGGGACTGGCAGAGGTTGAGGTTCAGGAAAGGAATTGTTGTAGAATTGTTTAAAGAAGGAGACATGGAATTCAGGGTGCACCTTCAGGTAGTCTTCAGAGTAACAGACATGTTAGTCTGTCTTCGCAAAAAGAAAAGGAGTACTTGTGGCACCTTAGAGACTAACCAATTTATTTGAGCATGAGCTTTCGTGAGTTGAAGTTCAAAGATTACTGGGTTGATTTGCCTGCAGACCTGATAGAGTCCTAGGTACTGGTGGTCCAGTTTACATACAAGTCTACATGTCTTGACATGTTTGTTTAGCTGATAGTCAGATCTGATAAGGCCTCAACTGGAGTAGTGTGTCTAGTTATGGGCACTTCACTTCAAGAAAGATGTGGAAAATTTGGAGAAAGTCCAGAGGAAAGCAACAAAAATGGTTAAAGATCTGGAAATGTGACCTCTGAGGAAAGATTGAAAAACTGGGTTTGTTTAGTCTGGAGAAGAGAAGACTGAGGGGGAACATGGTAACAATCTTCAGGTATGTAAAAGGTTATTGTAAAGAGGAGCGTGATAAATTGTTCTCCTTATCCACTGAGGACAGGACAAAAGTAATGGGTTTAAATTGCAGGGAGATTTAGGTTAGACATTAGGACAACTTTCTTAATGTTAAGGGTAGTTAAGCACTGGAACAAATTACCTAGGGGGGTTGTGGAATCTCTGTCATTGGAGATTTTTAAGAACAGAGTACACAAACACCTGTCAGAGATGGTCTAAATAATACACCGGACGCTCGCTAGAACGCGCGTCTTAAAGCGTGAATTCGCATATAACGCGGTCGCGGCCATGGATCCCAAATTTAATTATTTTAATTGCAATTCATTTTAACGTGATACCGCGCATGGATTCCAAATCCCGCGTTCTAGCGAGGGTCCAGTGTGCTTACTTCTGCCTCACTCCAGGGACAGGACTGGATGACCTATCAAGGTCCCTTCCAGTTCTACTTTTCTGTGATTCTTTTGTCTTACTGTAAATATAGGGCCCTCCTGTCAGTGACAGTCAGCATGATGTTTGTATGCTGTCTTGGCCACATTTAGGTTTGTTTCAACTCTTTCCGTGTCTGACGGATTTGATGAACCAGGTCTGAAGCTGCGGGACCTGTGGGTGCTGTGGGCAGTGCAGGGTGAAAATGAGGGTTGAAGCCATAATTTGCAAAAAGCTGAGTTCTCTTGGTTCTATAAATTCCACAAATTCTATATATGGAATCAATGAGGTCCAGTAATTTTGGTGTTAGTTCATGAAGCGTCACAGGTATTATTCCAATACCTGGTTCACTCTTTGTAGCTGGTAGTTGTTTTCTTGATGATAGGAAGTCGATACATGGAGATGCACCTCTAGGAGATGGAACTATCTCCTGCTGAAACTGAGACACAAACTGGAAAGGCCGGTGTGAAGTGATATGGTCTGGGAAACTGGAGGTGGGACACATGTGATGAGGAAACAAGCGGTATTCTTGGTGATAGGAAGATGTGCACAGAGAATGAAGGGTGCCATCTTTGTTAGACGATCCACTACTCTCAGTATGGTATGGGATCCCTCAGATTCTACTAACTTGACAATGAAGTCCACGGTAATGTTAGCTCATGTCTTCAAGGGGATCTCAGCGAGTATTAACATCCCAGCAGATTTAGTTTGGGGAACTTTGATACGGACGCAGGTGGCAAAAGACCTGACATAGGCCTGAACTTTGGATCACAGTTTTGGTCACCAGAAATACCCACGTGCCATGAGAGTGGTCTTTGCCTGGCCGAAGCGTGCAGTCCAAGACACTTCAGGTCAAACATGTAGGGTCTTCAAACAGGGACATCCTTGAGGGATGTAGATGCGCCAGTGAATGAGGAGGAGTCCAGCCTTTTGTGTGAACTTATGCTAGGGGTTGGTGTTGGAAGTTTGGAGTGTCTGGGCACAGGGGTCATTTGGTAGGGTAGAATATATGGTCGTGAACAAATCAGCAGTGATCCTCAGAGGCAATGATGTGGTTTCAGAATGCAGGGAGGCTCTTCTTCAGCACCTTTAGAATCATTGGCATATGCCCCTTCACAGGACAGAGCATCTGCCTTACCACTGTGGGAGCTAGGGCGATATGTGATAGTTTTTTCTAAACCTAGAAAAAAAAAAAGAGCCCACCATAGCTTTCATTAGGTCAGGGCTTTGGCAGAGCATGGGTATTCTAGATTTTTGTGATCGGTGAACATCTGAACGGGGCGAGCCCTTTCAAGCCCCAATCCCCGAAACACCCCCGGGGCTGAAGCCAGGAGGCACAGGGCTAAATCCCAGAGCCCCGAGCTCTGATGCTCCCTGTGGGGCAGAAGCCCTGAGCCCGTGGGCAGAGCTGGGGACATGGAGGGCATTGCCTCTCTCCCCCAACTGCAGTGCAAGATCACAGCAGTCCCGGGGGGTGGGGGCAGCTCCACAATTCCTTCCCCGCATCTCCTGTCCCCACCCCCTGGTCAGGTCAGAGGTGGGAAGGTGGAGCCGTGCAGTGTGGGGATGCTGCTGCTCTGGCTGGTGTCATGGAGCAGGCAGTGGCAGCATTCCCTTGTCTCCTGCTGGTGCCCCTGGTTGAAGCTGCTCCTCAACTTCCAGCCCCCTTTGCTCCTGAAGAGGCAGCCCATAAGAGCTGCCCGG
Source organism: Lepidochelys kempii (assembly GCF_965140285.1). Taxonomy (NCBI): domain Eukaryota; kingdom Metazoa; phylum Chordata; order Testudines; family Cheloniidae; genus Lepidochelys; species Lepidochelys kempii. The sequence goes on along the minus strand of NC_136390.1, from coordinate 30,386,150 downwards.
GTTAGGAGACTCGGCTCCGTGGCTGGCAGACCCCTCCTGAAACAGGGTCTGCAGGGGAACCCTCCCAGCCCCTAATACTCCTCTCCCTACACCAAGCTGTGCCCTCCCTGCACCAAGCTATGCCCTCTGCCCGCACACAGTCCCAGCTACCCCATCCCTGCACCCTGAGCTACCCCCCTGCCCGCACACAGCCCCGGCTACACCCTCCATGCACCCTAAGCTACCCCCTGCCTACACACACACCCTAGCCACCCCTCCCTGCACCCACAGCCACACAGTGTTTGCACACAGCCCCAGGTACCCCCTCCCTGCACTCTAAGCTGTTTTCAAATTTTTGAGTTAAGCCCCCCACCTTTGAGTTATAATTTTTGGTTGCACACCCCCCACCCCCGAACCCAGACGGGCTGGTGGCTTGCTGAGGTGAGTCAGGGGGTAGAGATGGCACTCCCTCACTGGACCCCACCATGTGGAGGTGGCTCGAATCCCGCTGGCCCCCTCTCACATAGAAGTCAAACTACACCTATGCCCAAGGCCTCTGCCCCACCAGGCCTTGGAGTTTTTATAGCATGTCGAGCGGGGTCTCAGAAAGAAAAAGGATGAGAGCCCCTGTTCTAGATAATTCCTCCAGGTCTTGAAAGCCACTTTGATGGCAAGTGGTTCCTTGTCTGAAATTTCATGATTGTGGTTGGCAGGAGTGAACAGTATGTAGAGGAGCCGTGTCTGGGACAGCATCACCGCGATGGTGAGATTGGATGCACTGGGTTTCCAAGATTAACGGCTGACTTGGGTTGAGGTATGTGAGGATGGGGGCAGAGGTGAATGCTGCCTTTGGATGACTGAAGAATTCTTGGGCTTCTGGTGGCCAAGCAAACTTGGCAGGAAGATTGTTACAGGGAGTAGTCCAGGGGTGAAAGTAAAATGCAGATCTTACCAGTACGGGGCTGCTCTGGCCCCTCTGGAAGGGACGGGGCCTCAGGCAGAAGGGGTGGGGCTGGGGGGCTCAGCATCCCCCAGCCAGTCCATCTGCACTCCCTGGCCTGCACTGCCTGGGGCTCCAGCAGCGATTTAAAGGGCCCGGGGCTCCGGCCATGAGTTATTGCAGGGTGTGGTTTTCTGCCTGAAGCTGATCCACTATGGCCTGTATGGCTTGGTTTTCCTCATGTAAGCAAGCAATCTGCTCCTGGAGTCTCAGTGTCCCCTTGAGTGCCTGTGGCACAGTATCAGGGGTCAGCAACGTGTCCGTGGTAAACATTTTGAGGTCTGTAGTAATTTTCAAAAAATTGAATACCCCTCCCAATGTCCGTCACTAAGTACGGTAATTTTGTCAAGTGTCCGTCGCGCAACATGGTGGTGCCAACCCCTGCAGAGAACCTGTGGTTCCATACCCTTTTTGGGTAGGGCGAGCCTAGGTGGAGACCAAAGTGAGCAAACTGTGATGCCCAGTGGCTGAAGTGGGCTAGCGTCAGTCTAGAACAGAAGTCAAATCTATGTGAGTCATTGAGTAGCTGCAAGGTCAATTAGTGTCAGAAGCAGTCTGGGGCAATGGTTGAAGTTCTTGCAGGGTTCAGTAGCCAGAACATCTAGTCAAGGGGGTGGGATCAGTGGGTTGGGGAGGTGAGGTCAGGCAAAGTGCCAAGGCAGGGTCAGGCGAGACAGCTGGGCAACATGATAGGGTCAGATGAGGCAGCAAAGCAAGGCAATCTAAGCAGCGATCGTCAGGCAATGGTCTGTTGCTCAAACAGCTTCCTCTTCCTGTTTGGCCCTTTATATAGTCCATGTATGCAATGAAATGGCAGCCAGTCCATCCAGTTAGGGGCCTGGAGTGTGGCTGCTGTGAGCCTATAGGCCATTAGCACTAAGGCTGTTGGTCAGGGGCAGTGGTTCAGTGCACCATCAAGGCACCAGCAGCTAAGGTGGCACCCTAAAAATCCAGTAGGCCTGGGTTCATTCCTGGGATCCTGACAGTTTGGCAGCAACCCCAGTTCCGAGCTGTTTTTCCATCCTCCATGGAAGATGAATTTATATCAGTTAACAACAACAAGCGCATATTTCCCATTTTCTTAATCTGTAACATAAACACCTAAACATAGGTAAGTTTACCGTACATATTAGTGATTATTTTTATGTAAAAGAACAAAAAAAAGAGCAATTTAAGTGTTGATTTCTATTCTATATACATTTTTAAACCACACTCATCACGGTGTTATCTCAGCTCCTTTTAGTAGTGCATTAGGCAATGTAACTACATCTGTTATGTATTTGCTCTCTCATCCTCTCCCCAGGGGGAGAAGTGTGTGCAGTGAAGTGTTTTGTTTTGGATTTTATATATATCTATACCTATATATCTGTAACTCTCTATGTAACAAACACGTTACTGTATGTTTATGTTGGGGAAGATGAGGTCAAAGAAGTGCCCTTTGCAGTTAGAATGGAAGATGGTGAGGTTTACGATGACCCATACTTCCTATGGGAGTCCACCCCACAGTCTTGGGCTGGCCTCTGAGAAAGGTCTCTGACTCGTAGATTCAGGACCAAATCTTTTAAAGTTGAGCTATGCTAATTAGTGATGACTGAACACTGGCTGGAAATTTTCTCTTTAAACAATTTTTTACTATGAAAAACTGGTAACATATTTGTGATTCTCTCCTCCCCCGACCCGTTCCTTTGAGCACATGCTTCTAGTTCCTCATAGGACCACTTGCTACCTCTTCTTTTTAATGATTATAGATATAACCCGATATATTACTTTCATATAGCAATCTAGAAATGCATCATCATTAATATCATTATTATTATGATTAATTATAATCATGTGATTACATTTTATTGTCCACCACAACACATGGGATGACACTCTGCCTGGTACCTGGAAAAAGACACAATGCATGCCATAAGCAAATTCATAAATAAATAATGCAAGAACACACACACACACAGCTTTCTTGCATAATCTATTCCTACTGGAGAGTAGGAGTAATCTGCAGTCTGTAGAGGCCATTGTTGGGTTAGCGAGTGTATGCAGCTAAACTCAAACACCATTGATGTCTTGTCATCATTAATGTCTGTGATTTCTGTTGAAGAGGACCTGTGACGTGGTGGCCAACCTTTGTTCCATGTTCTTGCTGCTGACTTTGAACTTGTAGTGTGTGCTTACGCTCAGCAGCAGCCAGAATTTCGCTGTTTTGTGTTTGTACCTACTATACCTCCCAGGCATTTTATTAAGACTTCTAGTGAATAGTGTCCATACTATCTTCACATGAGTTCTCAGTACCAATTATAAATGTTTCTATTTCTTCCAGCTGATTATAGGGAGAATTGGCAGTATGTATAAGGCAAAGGCAGACTAAGACTATGAGAGTGAAGTGAAGTAGGCCCCAATTTTTAAATGTCCACAAATTTTGGAGCCCCATTGTTTAAATTCTGAATTGGAGACACCTAGGCCCTGATTTTGAGTTGCTGTACGTGCACATTACAGGTGGTGATGGTGGTGGTAGGAAGGAGACTAAGATGTAGGGCCTGCTCTGATTCAGCAAGACAAATTCCAGTGGAAGACCCCTGCAAGGTTCTCTACACCCTCATCCAACCTTCTCCACTCATGCAGGCCCGGCCACAATCTGCCCCTTATCTTTCTCTCTCGGTTTCCACATCTATAATTGAATTAATGATACTACTTCTGCCACACAATAGTGAAATGATTATAAATTCATTATAAAGTTTTGGAGATCCTAAAATGGCAGGCGCTATATGATTGCAAAATATTATTCTGCAACTCCTTTTTATCTACATAGTTTTTAATACCTTATTCAGAATGACAGCTTGTCCTAGAGTTGGTTAGTTGTTTGTTTGGGGTTTTTTTCCCATGAAGCCTGAATACCATACATTGAGCTGAATACCATAAATACACTGTGATAGGAAAGACTCTAAGGAAAAGTTTAAAATATGTCAATGAGAAAATTATGTGCAGAAGTGCTTGACTGTTTCTTTCTAAAAAGAACAACCCAGTAGAAAAATGACTCTCTCAATTATTTTGTATGTGAGATGAGCACCATTAAGAAATGGTTTCAAGTAAGAAGATCGCTCCTCTCAATACATAAATATTTTAGCTATTTTTTTTAATATTCAGGCAAGAAGGGCCTACACATATTTACATGTGGTTGATTTTTAAACCAGTATAGAGTAATAATTAGAATTTGAAACTTGCAAGATATTTACTAGCTAATATACATCTTAAAATTGTAATATTTTATAAATCACATCTTTTGTTTACATAGTCTTCACAACAGGGTGGGTAAGAGGGTTGTCGTGAAGAGATATTCTTATCTGGGTTTCACAGTGTGAGGGCACCCTGAAGACATTTTCCAGTGTTTAAACAATTTGTGCCTTGCAACCTGTCATTTCGCAGTGCCATTTGGTAAGTGAATATATTTTCCCCTTAACACTATGTAAAACAAAGAAATTCATGTGACATATATTCATTTGTGCATTGATGGGAAGGCAATCTGTGGATCAGAAGAAGCAGATAGTATATACCATGTGTACTGGCTGCACAAGTTTGCTAAGGTACTAAAAAGACACTTTTCTTAATGAATACCAAATTTAATAGGCACATGACAAGTCTGTTACTACTGCCCTGAGGCAGTCCAAACTTATAGATCTTTTTTTCCCCTTGTCTGGCTGAGATTCTCATTTCTTTCCAAGTGCCAAAGTGCAGTGAAAGGACAGAGACGTGTTTGGAAGTTTAAATGGCCAAAACTTTATTTATACAGCAACAGCATATAATCATGTCACCGTACAAGTAACCCTTGCCAAGTACTGAAGTGAAACCAGTGATGATGGTTCTCTTTGTGGCAGTTCTGCTCCATCATAGGAATTTGGCAATGTGCCTGTGATCTCTGGTCCTGCAGGTCTGTGGCACTGCTACTTCCATTGCAGAATATCAGCAAGCCTTCCAGAGGTACTACTGTCCTTTCTACAGGCCCTTCACTGCCCAGCTGGACCCTTCGATCTCTCACCACAGATGTTGCTGTCTCCTACCAACCCCAAACCTGGGTCTGGCTTGACATTGCCATAATTTGTTAGGCCATAACTTAGGAGATATCTCCACTTATTGAAGCTGGCTTTGTCAATAAGAACTACCTTGCTCAGCTGCAAGAGTGAAGAGACCACACAATAAGGATATGCAGGAAACAGTCAACAAGCAAGTGGTATGAAACATTAAAACACTGTAAAATCCAAACCAGTAGGCAATTAAATAAGATATAGGTGGCTAGTGACTAGTCAACACAAGGGGACTCTTCCCTTGAATGCATGTCTGTTATTGAACAAGCAAGTATGGACCTTCCCTGAGTTTTTAATAGCTGAACCAGAGTGCAGTTGGCTTCTCTTCTAACCATGTTGTCCAGCTATTGATTGACTGTGCTGTTTGAAAATCACTTTTGGATGTCTGCCAGGCAGCTACCAGATAAACCGTTTCCTCAGAAGAGGGAGCTAAAATTGATGATTGATGATACAGATCACAAATGGGACTCAAAATCTAGCCAAACAGAGAGGGCAACTGCCAGTGACTGACTGACCGTTCAGGAAGAACTTGACTGAATGTGTTTATGACTCTGTATGTTTTTGTCAATTTGAGTATCTTAAATACACCATGTTACATATTGTAGAAATGTCAAACAGCCATATGTGCAGCAGAAAAGGAGGTTTAATTACAGAAGTAATTTCTTTTTACTTACACCCCTACCTTTATTTATAATAATAAGTAATATAATTTATTGTATAAATGATGCGCTGGGAACCAGATTTTCAGCTATAGTTGTCTACAGTATTCTCCGTGTTAAGATAAATGTGGAGCCAGGTGTGGATTACTAGTCCTTATAATATTTGCCTTTAATTTTTCATGTAACAACTAAACTGAACTGTTTCTCTTAAATGATAAATTGTGCGAGCTGTGACTATTACAAACAGAAGTGCTCCAATCATGGTTTCACTGCACATGTCTTTCATCCCTGCCCTTCCACAATAATGAGGAATAAGAGATAATGACTTAAAGAAAAAGTGCTGGATTAAGTGGGATAGTAAATTAGGCATTTATCTCTCTCCATTGGAGGCCTGTTTCCAGTTCCATTTTAGGTCCCAGCTGAGCTCTAGTTAAAAGTAAACCACATCATATTTCACAAAGCCAACCCATCCCACAGAATTCAGCATATAAGCATTCCCATTAAATTACCATATTACCTAGGAGGTCCTGGTTTCCAGGAAGGTCAGAGTTGAGATGAATTAGCAAGGAAGAATGGGGACATACCATTCTGAGTTATCGCTCTGTATCTTGCCTGTGGAAAAAAATAAGATTATAGTCCCTCTAGTTCTCACTTTTTTACTTTAAATTCTGCTTACTTTAGGTACATAAGAAGAGAAAAGTACAGCTACATTATATGCAGAAATCACTTTTCCCATTGCTTACCTTGTAGACAAAAAGGACTCTATGCTATTAGGTAGCCACCACAGTATTTTATTAAAAGTAAAATGTGCGTGTAATAATATGTTAATCTATGTTCAACTCTGAAAGTAAAGTATTGAAACATTTTTATGTGTGGTAACCTGTTTTTATTTAGAAAAATATAGCAAAGGTGGTGCCTTTTTAATGCTTAGTGGTATATAAAACATAAGAGGATGACATGGCCCCAGGCCCAAGGAACTTAGTGTAAATAGTTTACTTATCTATTACCATCTACACATCTATATAATTTTCTAGGTGGCAGAAGTTACACAGCATGGTCTTGATTTAGCCCTCAGTTATGTTCTCAGGGCATAGAGCCCTCGAAAGAACACCGGAAATAGGGGTGTTAAATGTCATACATTGCCCATAGCAGATTAGAGCAGCCACAAAACTGGCTGTGACCAGAGAGGGAAGTGGTATGTGCAGTCATGCTGATTCAACAAATGGCCCAGCCTCTGGATTCAGGTTCACATTCTATTTGATGATCAGCAGCTGAACTCAAACACAAGACATCTCCTACTTATTTGAAATATGTTTGGACTGAGCTGACTTGTATAATTTGTTTTTCTGAATGAGACTTACTCCAAGGCAAACCGGTTTTAATATTAAGAACAAGAGCCACTTGTAGAAAAGAATCAGGATAGAGAACTGATGGATGCTGAAAAATTTTATAAACTAAATCAACATTTAAAAAAATCCAAACAACCAAAAGAGTGCACAATTCAACTCCACCAAGTTATGGTTCACTATACCACAGTTCGGCTTAATAGTCTAAAACATCTAGGCTTTTTGGAACTACGGTTTCTAGCCTCAGCAGCATTGACTCATTTATTCATTAGACTTACATAAATTGATTTCCATACACTTTACTGTGTGTGGATTATTGAGCTGTTGGGAGTTGAGGGATATCCTGTTTTATGAATGTTTGGGTTCATATCAGATGGAGATCTTTATTTCCTCCTTTAGGGAAGACAAACTGTTGACAGTATTTTCAATCACCAATTACTGCCCAGTCTCTAATCTCGCTTTTTTGGGAAAGATTAGTGAGAAGACAATTCCAGCTGCACCTGACTTTTCAGTCTACTGGATTTTTGTCAGCTGAGCTTTAGACCTGCATATGGCACTGTGGAGAAGGAACTATGTTGATTTTTAAATTGTTTGATATGAGATACTGTCTTAGAATAAATGTTTAGTGAAATTGTATGATGGGGTATGTTAGGGAAGGAAGACCAAAAAGAGCACACACTGCTGGGTGCATGGAGACACAGGAACCTGGGCTTCTGGATGGATTGCTCATTTAGAACTTGGGGGGGGGGGGTGGTTGAATTTGAAGGATCAGTAGTTCCTGGGAAGATGGAGGGAAGGTTTGTTGGTTGGCTGCTGTGAGGAGAGGAAGAACTGCTGGGCTCTTCTAAGCTTAGGCTGTTCCTATCAGAGTATAAAGTAGGAAGGTTACTGAATGTTATTGTTTTGTTTTTGTTTGTTTTGTATTGAATTATGTTCACGTGGGTTAAATAGAAGTTTAGGGTTTTGTCAAACCAAGGATTTGGAAGGCATTGTCAATCAGTGGGTTTTGAAGAGCTCTACAGGAACCTTGAAATAGAGTTAAGAAAAACAACCAGGATTGCCCGATTATTTCAGCAAGTGTCCTGAGAAGAAGGGTTATAAAAGGCTGCACTAGTGACCCGAGGACATCGGTGGTGAATACGGCTTGTGCCCCATAAGGTGCAGGTCGTGACAGGCACAAAGTCAGCATTAGCTGTGATATTAGGTGATCTGGGGGCAATGGATAGTTCAGATGTCAATAGTAATGATTAGATTTGTCACTGGACCCCAGTACTATTAGTTGAGGTATTGCTGACTCTTTTTAATGTGGTGTCACTAAGATGGCTTCATGTATTACTTATTGGACAGATTCCACAAGTCTCTTCTCCTTTCTTCAGGACTTTTACTAGTGGGTCAGTCTTGTCTTAGCCCTCGTATTCAACAAGTACACAAGGCTTAAGGAAAGACAGAGACAAGGTAGACTGTCATCAATGTGCTGATTGATATTATACCAGTGTTGTACAGTGGTTGCCAGTGCTTTTTGGTGATTTGATCAACACTTTTTAAAGCCCTAAATGATCTAGCTAATTCAGAATAGTCTTCCCATATGTTCTTCTGCAACAATTATGGACCGCAGAGATGCTTTAGCTTTTGTTCATCAGGGTTGAACTTATGGGGATTTGGACTGGTAGTTCCCAGTAACAGGTCCTCATCTTATTAACTGCTTATTTTAGAGGTCTGTCAGAACCCAAGACTTGCCAGTTTCCAGGCACAAAGGAAAATTTGAGTTTTTGATCAGGCTTTTCCCAACTATTTATTGGATTTCCACAGGCAGTTGGTCTCCTGGTTAATTACCACATCTGGATTCCTTTAAGAAATTTGTATTAGGTGATGTGTGTGTTGAGTAGAGCAAAGGGGGAAGAACCTAAAGAATTGTTCATTATTTTGATATAAATTGTATTAATTATGTAGTAAATATTTTGCATTTAATGTTTCTATTCTACACAATGCTCTCTGCTGTCTTGTTTTTTATGAATATCATATCTAAAACTGGACTCCTTTGTTTTATGCTGAACATTGTAAATGTAGATCAAAACTAAAGCAGAGTCACAAGGACAAATATTCGTAGAATTTTTCGGATATTAGCTAATATCTGATAATTAGGAAAAGGAGGTTCGCCTATTACCACGAAAATATCCACTAAACAATTCTAATAGCTCGAAATGCAAGTGCTGGAAGTCATCTATTAACAAACTCCACAGTTTCTAGTTCAGCCCCAAGACATTTATAAGGCATGGTTTAAAGCAATTTATTAGGTTTGCGGCAGGATTTGTTCTGTTTTGTTCTATAGTTTGAATAACTCGTAATTTTGAAAGGCAAGAATAATGTAGTGAACAAGCTTTAGAGTAACCAAGCACAGCAATTCCCAGATACAACAGAGCTGGCAGATAACATTAATGCTGATTCTAATGCATTGATGTCAAGAAGTCCATAAAAGAGAGGGAAAGATAGAGGGCACAGGGGAGAAAATCAGTGTAAAAACGTATATCATAAACTGCAAGTGGTTCATGTAAAGGGCTGTAGATTATGATTGTTTTCCAAAGTGATATAAGGAGAGTTTGATTTTTAAGGTGCTAGTGAACGGAAAGGGGAAAAATGTGAAGTACATTCTGTACAGTGTAACTGCCCATTGTATGAATTCCCCTGATGAGATATTTAATTTCGCACTTTAATACGGCCCATTTTGGAGTGCAGTCCCCTGTTGTGTTTTTCCACACTGTGGCTGGTAAAACTGACCTGCATAATAATGCATTGACACAGCTAGAAGCAGCACTTCATGCCGATCACTTCCAGGAATACGGCTCCCGCTGCCAGTGCTGAGTCAGCGTATTAAGGCAATACGTTGGCAAGAATTAAAAATATACATTTTTAGAATGTTTCTTGTTTATTAAAGTGTCTGTGATTAAAAAAATGGAACATGGATGGCTATAGATTATGAGGGGAAAGAGAAAAAGGCAGAGGAAAAGAGCAAAGAAAATTGAAGGGGGAAAAGTGGCTAATGGGAGATTAACAGGGGAAAGAAAAGTGAAGGGAGTGGAAAAAAGAAAGGGAGAGGGAAGAGAAATACACAAGAAGAAAGGAAGGCCAAAAAGAAACCGAGAGCAGAGAGGTACCTCCCTAACCCCTTTTCCCAACTCCTCACTTTCCTTTTACTCCCTAAACTCCAGTTTTCCTACTTTAATGCCCCTTTTCTTCCCCTTTTCCCTTGAATGTCGCATGGGCAAAGTAAGGTGGTAGCTCTCCTGCTGCCAGTCCACACCTCAGCCATTCCCACATCCTCTAGGTAAGTGCTGAAGATGGGAGCACATCAGCTGGAATTTGGGGATCTCCTTGCCCTCCTGGCCTCTCTGTAATGCGTCATGAAAAGAGTTTCTGTTCTGTTTTAAATTATGTTCAGCTGTTTACAAGAGCATCTCAGTGGGCAGATGTGGTTAAATTATAAATGCTGCACCATTAATTATTTTAATACTGTAATCAATGCCAAACTTTATTCAGATCATAACCATAAAACAATAACAGACATGACAGCATCTCTTTTCACTGGGTAAGAGTCACATCCTTACAGGCAGTTTCCAGTTGGGCCCTGTAATCCATTTTATCCGCCCCAGTGACCCTATCCCCATGTTTTGAGGCTGGCCAACAGGAGATCCTATCATCCAACTCAGAGTGGATTCCAATCTCTGAACTGTCCCGGGTCAGTCATAACAGTTATTTGGGGTTACCAGGTGAGCCAAATACTTCCTCCTTCCTAATGCATTCATAAAGTCAGAATACTTACTAAATCACACCACTATGGCTGATATTCATTTACTTCACACACAGGAAGAGGCATAGCTGCGCAGGAGTGTCTGCATTTATACACAAGAAGATCCTTTTTTTTTTTTTCCTTTCTGGATTTTCTGTAGTCTCAAGAATTGACTCCATTTCCTGTGTGCACTGAGATTCATAAACTGCCTATTTGCCAAGATTTAAATACCTAACCTTTCTGATGGCACTTGGGATTGAACTATGGTTCTTGAGAGAGGTTATTAAGCCACTGTGCCCATTATGCTTAATTTCTGAGAATAGGAAGTAAAGTGTGCACTGTAGCCAGAATTCCTTTCTTTGCTCAGCTCAGCATATTTTTTAATGTCAACAATTAAGAATTGCCATTAAAGAGTATCACAATCAGAGAATGTCTACAGTTCAGGAGAAATTAATGAGGTACACTAAAAATCTGTACCAGATATTCTTCTTCCTTGTGTACATTTTTCCTTCTTTAGTAAAACCACCTGAGATCAATGTCCCTCAACCTGATTACTTTAAATATAGGTATTCAAATATTACTGTATTGTAACAGGCCATGTGGAAGCAATGTGGATAGAACTGGGACCTGGGCCATGCAATCACATACTGACCCACGATGTTCAAATTTGTTCAAGTGAAAGCCACATTTGCAACTTCCTTGTGCTGGAAGGACACACGTAATTTGAATAAAATCGCATAGACTGTGGCCATCCTCACGCCAATACACAACAGCCTAGAGAGGTTTACAGTTCTTAGTATTCAATGGTTTAACTGGATTTCAGCAGCCAAAAAGCTCAAATCAAAACTTATGATGAAATCCTGGCGCCATTGACGTTAATAGATGTTTTTCCATTGATTTCAATAGGGCAAGAATTTCATTGCAATGGTCACCTCAGGCTGCATGTCTATATTAAATTAACTGACCATGGGATTCCACAAGGGTCTGTCCAGAGTCTGGTACTATTCAATATTTTCATTCTTGACTTGGATAATGGAGTGGAGAGTATGCTTATGAAAGTTCTGGATGACACCAAGATGGGAGGGGTTGCAAGCACTTAAGCGGACAGCAGACAGCACAAGAATTCGGAACAACCTTGACAAATTGGATAATTGGTCTGGATTAAACAAGAAGAAATTCAATAAAGACAAATTCAAAGTAGTACACTTAGGAAGGATAAATCAAATGCACAACTTCAAAATGGTGAATAAACTGGCTATATGGTAGTATTGCTGAAAAAGGATCTGGGGGTTATAGTGGATCACAAATTGAACATGAGGAAAAATTGTGATGCAGTTGGGAAAAAGACTAATATCATTCTGGGGTATATTACCAGCAGTACTGTTGAGTTGTTGATTTTTCCTTGGAGGACATCCTTTATAAAATTGAATGAGTCTATCGATTTTTAATTATATTTAGTTTATATATATAATAATTAAAAAAAGCCAAAACAGCAACCCAAATGTGTTGTTCAGTGCTGTTTTGGAAGTCTCAAATTTCACTTTTCATTCAATGTTGGCAAAATGGCAATTTCCACATTGGAACATAAGACGTATTGCTGTTTCAGTTTGAAAACTGATCTGTATCAAAATGAAAATTCAAAATTTCAAAAATGTTGCCATTATTTCTTGAAAATGAGGATAATTATGTAGGGTTTTTTGCAAAATGGAATAATTTTGTGGAAATTTAAAATGTTGAGGTTTTTGAATTTCACTGTGCATATATTGTGAAGTTTAGTGTTTTGCACCATATACAAAGATTTATTTCTGTTAGATTTGACCCTGCAAACATGTACTAATGAGTGTAGTGCTTATCACTGAAATAAACACTTCTCTCTATAGTAAATGGTCTCCTATAAATAGGAACGGGCCTATTATTTTCATGGTGATCTCAGGAAATTCTTTCCAGAGCTTGGACTTTACCATTGGATTTGGAGATGTGGTCGTTGCCATATTTTTTTTAAAAAACATTTGTACTTTGAACTTTACACTTGAATTCTGTTCTACAATCAGGTGAAGGAAAGATGCTCACAGGATTATATTTTTCACTCTTCAGAAAGCATTGGCAAAAGGGGAAACATTGCTCAGGTAAGCAGATTTAAGGTACGTAGCAATTCATGTTTAGGGTACCAGTTCAAATTTAGCTCCGGTCAGAGGTAATCAAGATTTTGTTTGTTTTGTTTTTAATGATGACACTGGTGGTGTATGGTTCCTATTGAAAAGGTGTCCAAAAAATCACAAAATATCACAAAAAAGTTGAAATGAATAAATTTGAATTACATTATTATTTTGATCCGAATTAAGATAAAATAACAGGGCATCATGGAGAGCGCTGCAGATGCAAGTAGCATTTATATAGATGTGAACAAAGATTAATTAATTTTCCAATTTTCTGCCTGATACTTTGCATGTTCACTAAATTCACTTTGAATGTTGAAAAGACAAATGCAAGCACTCACTGTTGTCAAGAAATAGTTACATGTCCCTTTCTACTACTTGCTAGTAGAGCCGGGCAACATTTTTCCAGCAAAATGTTTTCAGAGAAATGCAAATTTGGTGACACTAAAGGATTTTTTGATTTCATGTCAGATTCTCCCAATTGTTAGTTTTGGGGAAACAAAAATTGTTTCCTTTTGACATTTTTTAAATGAAACATTTTTGTTTCAGGGGTCAAAATTTTTCTTCAATTTCATTAAAAGAAAATGCAAAAACATGAGGAAAAAAGCACAAAATGTTAAACAAAATGTTTCATTTTGGGTTGAATTAAGAATTGCTAGTTCTAGGTAGCATGATTCATGCCACCTCTTTTCAAATTTCTTATTGGCTTCTTGTAGAGTATTTATTTTTTGTGCTACTGTCTGTATTTTTGTCAAAGCACTTTGAAACTGCCATTGTGCTCCGTAGTCCTTTTTTGTTTTGATGTTCACTCAGCTTGTTCTTCAGATGCCAGCTAAGGGTTTGTGGCCTCAACTTAGTTTTGAGGGCGCAAGGAAGGTAGGATCAGTCCCCAAGATAGTACATTAACTACAATATTACCGGAAGGGATCAATGGGATGGAAGTGCAAGTTATACATTTTGTTGTGCTTTGTATCTGTTAATTGTTAGTTTTTCTTCTATGAAATGATGAAAACAAGTATTTGTTAGCAGCTAACTTTGAATAACAATCAGATATAAAATAATCACAGAACAGTAGGAGTGTCATGAATTCTTGCATCTGCTAGGTTGTGAAAGTTTGCAATTAGTTTCTATTAATTAAATTTTTAATCAGATTTTGAGTTTATCACATTTTAATGTTCAAAATTTTAGTTTGATCCTTTTATAACCTTCCTATCACAGTATAGTCCATTCCAGTGTTAAGACGACAAGTACCATAAAATGGGGGAGAAGAGTAAGTGGCTTCTTGCCAGATTATTTTCATTTGGTGAGATCATACCATATGTGTGGTTTACAGTAAAGGCAGAGAAGAGGTCTGGAGTTGAAGGACTAAGGGTATTAGGATCAAAGGCCTAATTGTCTGTTTTCTAGAAGTTAGAGTTATTGGCAGCTGCCATTATACCATCTAATCTGCTGTCACACAGCACAACCAACCAGCATGCACTAATTGCGGTGGCCTTTTCATCAAGTAAGATCATCCAGCTAACCACAAAGAGCTGTCTCTCCATTAGTACAGACAGTAGCTAGCTAGATCAGCGAGGCTACTTGAGTATGATTGGACTGTCATATTGTTATGATTTGTTCAAGTTTAGAGCATTTAGCAGATACCCTTTGCACCTCTCTTTGTACCTGAATACTATAACCTGACTGCCCCTATCATTTAAGAGGGTACTATTGCTTTTCAAAGTTCAGCAATGCACAATTGCAAGCAGGCAACTGGTCTCTGACAAGAGATCAATACTGTCCTTCCAAATGCTGGAGTCAAGCTGCTGGGTCTGTCAGAGGGATGTGTGCTGTAATTGGATCATGGATGCAGCGAGTCATCTGAGTCTCCCTTCAGCACTGTCACAGCTGTCAGATGTCATCCCTTTGTACAGCTGTCACTGCAGGAGGGTTGTGGCTCTTTTTCCGTTCTAACCCAATGCAAATGTCCACTTAGCAGATGAATATTGAAGATATTAGACACTTCTTTATGCCTTTATGCAAAATAAAGATCTGTGTCATCTGTGAATTTCATGGAAATAAGTTGCAATTTATTCACTGTGAGAAAAGTGAAGTGAAGCCTGTAAAAAATGAAAAATTATTTGGTTCAGGCTATTAAAAATAATATTTTTGAGAATAAACAAAATATGCAGGTTTTTTCCTGAAGGGGAAAAACTCTCAGCTACGTTCTTCTTTGTGAAACTAGGATAGTAGTTTCATATTAGAGTATTATTTTAAGCAAATGTATCTATATTTCTATATACTCATACTGAGAGAGACCTATACAATTAGAATAAACTTTGATTCCTACCAAAAATCATTACATGTTGTTGAAAATATAATCCCAGTATTGGTTTTAAAATAGCAAGATGATGAAATTTCAGGTGCACACTTATAGTTAGAATTAGATCTTCCTGGTAAGTTTTTAAGACAAAAAGAGATGAGCTTGGATAAATAGAATAAGTTATATAAAATTATGTTATATAAATCTTTCTCTGGAATGAAAAGAAAAACATCTCAGCTGCTGAACAGAGATGTAAGTACTCAGTGGCATGTGTGATGTGCTTTTCAGGTGTTTTTGTTTTGAGAAAGATGTAGATGCATGTGCTGGGTTTCTTTTTTTTCTTTTTCTTTTTCTATTTGTACTGCAACTTACACACGTAATTGGCATAAAACCTACCATTGTGCCTAACTTAAAAGACAACGTGGCTCAGTGAAATAATAGAAACCGTCAATCGGTTCGGAGTGAAACACTCTCATTTATGGTTACATTCTCATGTAGGTTAGGCAGTAGTCACACTATGTCATTATTTCCATTAAACTTGTAGTAGTTTACATGTTGTAGAAGAGGCTCAATACTTCTTATGCTATTATTAAAGAAAAAAGAAATTATTTAAAATAATTTTTCTTTTTTTTTAACTGCTTCCCTCAGCTGATTTTAACATCATCTTTGGCTCTCAGACAGGGTTATTTTTGATCTGGGTGGCTGACTTTCTTTTTTCTTGGAGAACAGACCACACACAACCTCTCTGTCAAGCTTGTGCAGGCCCACTGACAGAGGAGCGTGAACCTTATTTCCAATATATGACCTTAAACTTCAGTGAACCACCAGGGGAACCACTGAACCAGGCCACAAAATATCTCGGATACTTGTATCCATGTGACTCGAAAAGATGAAGCCAGCTCTGTTATTGTGGCCATATAGAAATTCCACTTAAAAAAAAAAAGAGAAAAAGTAATATTGGTGAAGAACAGCAGAAAATCTGTTTGTGGCTTTTGCAAGCAAAGGCAGATTATATAAGGTTGGTATTTTTAAAGATAATACTGGGCCCCTTCAAGTCAGTGGCAAAACTTCCATTAATTTCAATGGCAGCAGGATCAGGTCCAATTTTTTTGTAGTTTGCATTGTTATGAAATGATTAAAATATCTGAACAAATTAGGAACTGACCACAATTCCTCTCACCTCTACTTTCTTCCAAAACAGTATAGCTACAGCCAAATAAATATCCCAGCAGTAATTAAAATGAATGATCTATTTTAAAAAAGAGTATTTAGCAGACCTGCCTCGGTTATCGTTACCTGCACTATAAAATGCATCAAATAATCCTCAGAAATTATCTGGTCAGAAGAATGTAGTGATCTATGAAGTTACTCCATTTCTTAAGTTTATGTTTCTATGATAGAGCATAGGCAACTCTATATGCAACTCCAGTTACTATACTATGTACTTTTTTTTTTTTACATGGTTTATGGCTAATTATGTCAGAGATCCCAAACAGTCGTCCTTGCATTTGCATTAATGAGGTGTATCATATGATCCAAACTGAAGTAGAAGTATACATCAAAGGTAGATTAAAGCTTAGTTAAACATCAAACTATGTTCCATATATAAATTTATAGCAATGATATGCTGTGGAAAGATAGCTTACCCTCTATTTCTCTGCTACTAAATAAAATTAAAAATTCACAACTCTGGTTTATGGGATTTTAAATGAATTTGATCTCTCTTTTGGGCAGGGCAAATAAGTGTTTTGTGATGTATTATTTTACAAAAAAAAAAAAAAGAAAGAAAGACCATCGTTCTGGCTCATTTAATTTTGCGAGTGAATGATCTAAGATTAACTACAGACTAGTCAGTGCAGTTTAAAAGCTGAAAGCAATTTTCAGCCATAGATGGTAATGCCACATTTAGTCCACAACCGAATGACTCTAAATGACTAAGCTGCAAGGTCTTTGTATATGACCACAGGGCCTGATAAAGCCATAGGAACACAGTAAAAGCACAAAAATAGTTCCAATTTATTTGGTGCCATCACCTTAATGAGATTAATACAGACGTGTTCATGTGCCTAATTGGTGATTTTGTTTTAACTGGTAATGAAGGATTAAATCTTCAGGCAACAGGCTACTTATAGGAAGGGGGATCTGAGAGAAAAGTTTTTTAATTATGAAAGGCAGCTAGTGAAATATACCACTACAAACTTGTTAATACGTTTTTAAATAAAAAATATTTAGATTATATTGCATTGCCATTTCACTGTTTGTCTGAATTGTTTTAAGGATTATTTATTTCATTGAGGACTAAGTTATACCTTAAATAACAGACCAGTGACATCTTTTGGAAAAGGGAGAGACATGTTGAATTAGAAAAACTAGACACATAGAAGGTTCTCTTCCCAAAACCATGCACATGGAAAATCTGTATATTCCACAAAATCAGGATGTTTCTCTCATTTGTATTGTGTTCTCCAGAGTTTCATTTACAAACAAAATTTGGGGTATATCCCGCTCTTGTGGAATTGGTAGCTTCCTTGTTAACTCCGAAGAAGTCTGACAAACAAAGGCACTAACAGAGGTGTGAACTTCACCCATTTATTGCAATGGGCTGCTCCCTTCAAAGTCTAATTGTGACCATTTAAATGCTAACACTATTAAACATGCTGCCAAAACACAAACACTCAGCCTAAGTCATTAAAATTTAATTATAAAGGGGCAGCTGAGCCCGATTTGAGTTTTGACTCTGAGGAATCTTTCAAAAGAAAAAAAAATGCATGAAAACAAAACAACCCAACCAAACCCTGTACTCAGCTGTCCATGCCAATCCAAAGGACTGGGTAAAAATAATAATTCCATGTAAATATTTTAAATTGCTCTTCGTAGTCTTTTAACTAGGCTTAAATATTTTTGTAGCGCCTTACAAAAAATAGGCTGCTTAGCATGGGACACTGTTTTTAAGCAGATTTTCAATTTAAAACAGGGATGAAATCTGCTTAAAAATCAATGGCACAATATAGTCTAGTCTATGACTTTTGAGTGTACGTTACTTTAATTAGAGTGTGATTCAGCCAGCTTGCATTTTTATATAAGCTAATATTTGGGTTTATTCTGCCAAAATAGCAAAATATATCCTTGTTTTATTCTCTTTCCTTGTCTATCACTCCTGAAACCAGGACAATATTCTCTAAGATATCCTTCTTTTCCCAAAGATTTTGCTCTACCCCAGTATTAAAATGACTTATTGGTGGAACTGTTTAAAAAACAAACAAACAAATGTCCTGAATGCCTATAATATATTTGGTCTTTGATGTTACATTACAAACCACTTTAAAAGGACCCCGGGTAGTGATATTGTACACTGCAAGAGCTACCTTCCCAGAGAATGAAGACAGAAATATATTTTACATTTTTTGTCAGATTGAACTTTAAGACATCTTGACTGCTTTCTCTATAATTTAAACATCACAGCCAAAATGGCAACACGCTTTGTTCAGTTCCAGTTGTGTGGAGTTTTAGTGCTTCATTGATTCAGAGGAAGGCTATAGCTGGCACATACAGTAGGGCGACTGAATCACACTTTCACTGCAGCATGTCAAACCATTATACTAGGGACCAGAATGTCACAGTGGTCTCAATGGTTCGTCAACTGAAGGATATGGTTAACAAATGTAAAACCAAACTTCAGAGGAGCTGCTTTTTTGTGCTAAGTGATCTGTATTCCCTCTGAATTTACTTTCCCCTAACCCCGTGAAATTAACAGTACTTTCTGACATTCGACCCCCTGACCTCACATATAATAAGAATTTAAAAAGCACCATGCATGAGTGTGTCCGTGTAATGCAAAACTGGAAAAAATGACCATGTCACAGTTTTATTATACAAAACCTTCTCAATCTCCATTGCATGCTTCATATATGAGTGCTCAGTTTAAAGTTGTTATAAAGAAAAACACAGCTTTAACAGTAATAATTCACTGTTCATGATTTTTATAGATAATAAATTGTAGCAAATATATATTGCTACAAAAAAAAGTGTCGTACTCCATTACTGCAGATATTTACCAAGCTAAGTGTTAAAGATGGTTCAAAGGAAGTAGCTTCTAGGGAGCTGGTTGCCAAGGGTGCAAGTGTGTGCACAATGTGTAGGTCTCAAGGTTTAAGAGGCAGAAGTAGAAAAGTGTTATGTGGAAATGATTTTGCAGTTATCAGGCTCAGGGGATGACAGCATACAAGAGTAAGAACAAGGTGCTATGTGGCTTTTTCTTCACTGTGAAGTAAAGATTGGCAGCTGGAAGTAAGGCTTACAGGCAGACCTGCACACAGGACCTCTTCACCCTGGACTCATAATCACTACTCAAAGGAAAACGCATTTACCAGTAAAAAGCGGCTGTAGCCATCAGAAGTGTGCTTAAAACACCACTTAAATATCACTTTATACACTATTACTTGCAAACTGTGGCTTGGTATTAAATTATACTTGCATAGGCTTTTGCTTGGGTGCTGATAATGCTTTTGAGGTTGCATTGGTGAAGAAGAATTTAGGCTGCTTTACAAGAGACGTGACTAGAATATCCCATCGTGCTGACAGTGACAGGGTGAAAAATTGCAGAACTGTACTTTCTTTCCCCATATAGATTGTAATTTTAATTGTCATTGTGGCCCTTCTGTTTTAATTATGGGACTTCTTTGATATATACCAGGACATCGTATTGAATGAAAATATGGTGCTATAATAGTCTCTTTATAATTAATGACCACATGTAGATCTTGGTGCATAAAAGGAAAGGAATAAATGAACAATTTATTTAACTAGGTTTTGGATTTCTTTCTGTCTTCCAGTGAATATAAAATGATCCTGGGGCTTCTGAGGCTGTTTGATGTAGGAACTGCCCTGAATATCTAATAACATTACATTGGTGTAGATTACAAAACATATTATGTGGTTTTATTTTAAAATGTTCCCATTACAAATGGTACATTTCTTCTGTTTACAGTTTTAGTCTTCAGTCATTTTAGGTTTTGAAACGAATGATCATTATTTAATTTACTTGCAAGTGTATTTTTTTTAAAAAAGAAAGAAGATTTTACTTATGAAACTAGCAGTTTTGCAGGTAAGATCTTATAATGTGAACAATAGCAAAGATCTCTTTTTTGAAACTTAATTTATGTGCTTATTTTAAACTGCAAATAACAATTCGTCCCCCTAACTTTTGCTTTCAAAATATGATGGATTTATCTTATATTAGTCTCTGACTGAAGAATTCATCCTGGCTTTTTAATCTTAAACAGGAACAGTTATAGGCAAAAACAACTAAAAACATAAATGAGAAGTAATTTTAATGCTCTGTGTAGTTTACAGAAAAACATTGAAAACGCATTGTAGATGTAATCTTATCCTGGAACTAACACTTAGATTTTTTTACCATGCAGGAATACACTGACTTGCAAATGCAACACTCATATACATTTCAGGAGAGTACAAACCTCAATGGATTTCTGAAAAGCAGACATATTTGTCCAGTGTCTGTCACTGTAAAACTAGAAAATATACCCTGACAAGCTTCTGCTAATTTTATTGTGGCATGGAGGAGTGTGCATACATCCTGTATAGTATGACTGCAGTTCAATTGCAGAGCATGATAAAATTGGATCGGCAGAGACAGGGACTACCCTGGGGTCAGCTGCGACCATGCCACTTCGATGTGATGTCTAGTTGGGGTGATGGTGTGTAAATAAACGTAGAGAATTGCAAATCTTGTCATGGCCACGCAGAACAGCTCAAGCATTTAAAGATGGTTGCCCGCAAACCTAACTGGAAGGTGGTTGCTCTGTGTGGTGGCTGAAGAAAAACTCAATTCTTCGCCGTAGTCTTCTCCTTCTTGACATATCTGAGAGCACTGACCCAGCACTTTATTGCTGAAGGGATTAATCACTAAATTGTTTTTCATTTTAGTGGAAAGTAAAGAAACCAACTAACCACATTCTAATATTGTTCTTTTAAAGCTGAGCTGCACTGATGCTAACAAATGCTTTTTATTTATATTCTCTCACTTGATTTATTTGTTTTTTAAAATGAGGTGAGGAATCTTAATGCCCCACTGTTTAATGAATTTGGCACATTAAAGTTCCATGAGGTCTTTTCATTATTATGAACTTTACTAATGTTAGAAAATAAAATATTATAGAATTCACATTTTCTTCTTATGAATCTAATTTTATTTAAATACTACTTACAATGCTCATTAAAATATACTTAAATTTTGCTACCTTCGACCAATAAGATGTATTTTTTACCAGTTTTACATTTGCACATATCTGTTTTTCTGTTACTTTTCCCACATGACAATTACCTTTCATTACAAATTTATAAAATCATTTACATTTTAGCAGTTTAAATGTTTCTGCTGACATTTTGTAACTATTACCCTCTTCTAGAATGGCATATGTTCAGGCAGTTAATAAAAAATTAAATGGAATAGCACTAGACAAGGTGAAGCTTTGTATCAGAGTGTTCTGCACATTTCTGAAAATACCATCTTTGTGTTGCAAACTGTGAAGTGAGGTTAGGGCTATGCCAATATGTGTATTTGTCATAACTGTCACAGAGTCCATGAACTAGCCAATCATACTGCTCCTAATTAGACAGTTACATTTTGCTTTTTAGAAAGCATCCTCATGTAAAATGGTGTCTAAGACTGAAGAAAGGTGCTTAGAGCTAAGAGGGCAGAGAATACCAGCATTAAAACACTTTTTATCTTGAAGAAGCAGAATTTTTAACTGGTGTGTGACTTCTAAATGAGGGTATATAAATTGTGTATTATCAAGAATCTTCCTTGAATTTAGAATAGAGGAAATGTCCTATTAGACTTGTTGAAGAAGAAATCTAAGAAACTGCTAAGATGTAGAATATTTTGTTTGTGTGCGCATATATAGTACAAATAAATGACTATCCATAAAACGAGCATTCCATTTGCTTACTTAGAGCATCTACAGACTATACTTGGGTCATTTGTGCTGATATCAGGACAGCTGGTTTGTATAAGAACCATGTCTTTTATTAAGCACAGTTTCTCAGCCTCACATATCTGTTCTGACTTCAGGAACGCATTTATAGTACATTGCATTTTACAACTGTCAGAGTTAGAACCATCCTATGAACACTATTAGAAATATATGACTAACTTGGTTTTATATTTCAAATCTTTCAATTTTTTCCAGCTATGCTAGGAGGTATGTAGAAAAAATAAATACACAAAAAATATATTCTGTGACTCCAAAAGAAGTACTATTACTCTGCTTCTTTTACAAAAAAGTGTTTGTTTAGAGCTATGCTATGAACTAATATTTAAATATTTAAAATTTAGATAGTAAAAGATCCTTTATTTAAAATATAGATATTCATTTACCTTAGAAGAATACAGACTAAGTCAGGTTCATCTAACAAGTACCAGTTATCCAATAGGGCTTGTCAGCATTTGCCACTAAATTTACCTTAGGATAAGAATGTGATGAATTTCTCAGTTCCCTATTTAAGCAGAGAAGCACCACATTAATTCAGAATAAAGAATATTCCAGATGCAAATTCAGATTACTACCTTTTACTGAGGACTCTGACCCTCCCACCCCCCGGCATAACTGTTCCAGTGATGTTAAATATTCCTAATATGTTAAGATTTGATGATTCATTCAATTTAGAGCAGATTGTTCCTTGTGGGATCATCTTGAAATAGGCTGTTGATAGTCTTCAAAATCTCCATTGTTGAATGGCATGTCACTAGGAAAACAAAGAACCCTTTGTGAAGTTAATAAACTCTAACCTAGATAGGAGATTTTCAGTTTGTTTTTTACAGTGGAGATTTTATATGTTTCATGGCAAAAGAAAGAAACACAATTTGGGGTAACTTGTATGGTTCATCCTATTTTAAATCTTTATTCAATAGGCATATCATAGAAGTTTTAACAGTCATAGCAGATTAACCTTGCCTGTGCTTTTTGAGGCTAGTCATCTGATGAATTTACATGCAGCTGGATGAAAATGCTATTTGGAGAGAGATTGAGAGTTTATTTGATTAAATCCCTTTCTCCACTACCTTGACCTCTTTCTTGTGAAATAATCAGAACTGTTTAGCAAGAATATTCAGGCATTAATAATGAATTGCTTTTTGCACTGGTTTCTTCTGCACTGCAACAAACCCATTGGTGTCTGTGCTTTTTTGGGGGGTGGAGAGGCTGTTAAGTGCTTTGTATGAAGAACGCACTGATTCTTGAAAAACATATCATTTATAGTTTTTGTTTTATAATTTGCAAGCCAATGTATTATTTAGGGCACACTCTGAAGCACTAATTGTTTTTTCTGACTTACAAGTGAAAATGAAATGCAGCATAAAAATTAGGATCAAATGTCCCGATTTGACTGGAGGATAAGTTTTCATTTACAAAGGCAATGTAGAATGACAATTTTTAGCTTTAAAAAAGTAGTATTGTGTCATCCTTAACAGTTCTATTGACTTTGATTCTGCACTTTTAAACTTGTATACTGTTATGTATTTGAAACAGTTTCGACACTCAGATTTGCTTTATGCCCAAAATTCACTTTTTGTGTATTATTTGAATACTAATCAGCTTTGTATTTATTATTTTGTAAAAAGCATTTGTCAGTCATGATCACAGAATGTATTTGAAGCTAAATTGATGACATTATACTATTACTTGACTTTAAGGTAATGGGATCACGTGTGAGCCTTAAAAGGTACAGCACTATCACCTATGTACATTTGTGCCACAATACTTGAGCCACACACAGGTTAGTGTAATAGCTCTGTCTGATCCCTTACTCCACTGTCAACCATGATAAGGCTACAGTATCTCTTGTCTTCCAACTAAATTAAGCTTCATTATAATTTGTTTCTTAATAACATGCACTTCATTGTAATATGTAAAATGCTTGGCTCTCATGAACAACTATGGAAAAGCTATACAGTATCTCATTTGCATTTAGCAATTATATTATATTACAATAAATTAAGCTGCAGAAAACCTAATCTAACATCATAATTTAAAATCATAATTTAAGTACTTTACATGGAGCATACAAGGCAGGTTACAATAACACATGCCTTTTTGTATCATCCAGTAAAATTATTTACTCATTTATTATTTAGTTTTCAAAAATGTTCTGTACAAATTTTATTCCTTATCTTCAGGAATCATATATATTGGTGATATAACAGAAAAGCCCAGTTTCATACTATCAAAGTAGACTGTTATGTTATTTTGTATCCATGAGTGAGTGATGCGTTTTGTAATAACCATTGTGATTAAATATTTGGATTAAAGGGATGTGGTTTTTGAAAAGGAAGGTTGTTCAAAGAAGTCTAATAGATATGACTCAAACTGAAACATCTGTTGCAGTTAAAATCAAATGTAATGAGGAAGAATCACTTTTAAAGGCCTTTATACAAGTTGTGACACAGCATTTGATGAATCATTTAATATGCTATACGCGATGTTGAAAGTCTAGAAACTGCTTCTGTTTCAATTTTTATTTGTAGTACAGTTTGGTTGGATTCAGAAAAACTTTAGAAAACATCAAATTTGAATAAAGTCTCAATATTTCTAGTCACTCAAATGTTCTGAACAAACATATTAAATATATGTAGTTGATCTAGTATTAAAAATAATATGGGTTACACTTTACTTAATAGTTAGTACTAGTTTGGTATTGAGTGTAATTGTATCATCTTATCATAGTGAACTATATAACTGGTACTGTGAAATTAGTTCAGTCCAAATTGTGTCTGTGAATATCGCAGAGTTTCTTTGACCCCAGTGTGCTCTACAGATGTGGAGGGTGCTCTGAAGGCTAAGGAGGGATTGTTTCTTTACATGCAGATGTATAATATCAAGTTTGCTGTCTAGTCTTTTGATGCCACCCTGCCTGATTTCTCTATTTGACAATTGGCTTGAGTGGAATTTCATCAGGGGATGTGCAGATCATGTTTAATACATCCCTGGAACCTAGAAAGCCTAATAGGAGAACAGATTTTTGTTTAGCTTTCAGCCGGCTATGAAAGAAAATTAAAAAGTGCTCCCTGGCTGACACTTTTGTTAGGAAGCCAGGGCCTATCTTCACTTCAGTGAAAATATAAAATGGTGGGGGAGGGGGACAAAGAAGAAGGAGGTTATTTCCATTAATAAAGTAAACCCCTTCTGCAAAACAGATTTGGTATAGATACATCTTACCGCAATGTGGTACAAACATCCTTTTTCAAATGACTGGGGAAATCTAGGTGTTTTTTTCAATGGAAAAAAAATCATAATAGAAGGAGGTCATGGGACCTTTCTGCTCTCCTATGCTGGATCCACATATGCCCTTAATAGTAAGAGACCAAAAATTAGGAAAAGTGTGTTTGGGGCTGGAACAGGATTCCCACTCCTGAGCAGCTACCTGATTCCCAGATGTGTACAAAGTTTTGTTTGTTTTTAATTTTTGCTTTGCTCACTGGGATACCCATTCATTTAAGTGTACTGCAGTTTAAACACAGAAATACTTTGCACTGCTTTTAATTCCACTCTCTATGGTTAGTCTTTCTATAAATAAGTGGTAATGTTGTGTGCTAGATATGTAGTTGTCAATATTTAAAAGAAAATCTTCCAGGAACAGTTCTCCCAAACAGCTGGGGACCTAAGAGCTCTTGAATTTATGTTATTGTTATATTTCACATCATGCAAACAGAAAAACTAGATGAAAACATGAAATACTTTTGCTGGAAGACTGCAACACTATTTCTTTATTTCTTAGTATTCAGAACACACAAGAATTCCAAAATGAAGTGAAATAAAACAGTCTGTTCCCTAAAACAGAGAGGCACAACCCCACCCCCTTTTACTCTAGCTGACTGACCACAAACTGACTCTCATAGGCCCAGATCACAGGCTTCCCTTCAGAGTCCCTTAGCCTGCAAGATGGACCAGAGTTTAAAGTGGCAGCTTGTAATTTCTACAATTTCAATACACCACAGTTATATCTCCTTGTGAACTTCAGTTTATTTTGAATTACTCTTTTAATTATCATAGCCTCAAAATGCATGTGGTACAGATACATATCCACTCCCAAACAAAGTCCTTCTCACAATAGAATCCTCCTTCCTGAAGGTTGCTTGCTGGGAGCAGGATGCCCAGTGACAGAGATGGATTTAAGGATTAGGGCTCAGTCAGCAAATGAATTAAGATGGCCCAATGAGACAGCCAAGCATGAAGCTTGAGGGGGAAGAGTGCCCTGGGAGTGGGAGGGAAGAGTGGCAAGGAGCTTGAAGTTAGGATCTGTCAATTCAAGGGAGAAAAGAGAACGTGAGATGGTAGAAGGTTGGTGGAGTATATAGCAGTGTTGGAATGAGAGTGCAGGAGGTTTTGGTAATCGTTTCAGTTGCCCACAAACTCAGACTCCGCTATTTGCCACACTCACGTGTATTCATGTTTGTATAAGTATTTCAGCATGAAATTTCCAATACCAAAAGTAATGAAAATTAACTGTTTACTACGTCTCCCTTTTAGCCTTTTCCCCCCTCTTTCACTTTTCACTTCCCATCTCCTTTCCATTTTCCCTTTACTTCTATTGTATATCTTGGTGTATCCAATCCTCCATCTTTAAGGGTTCTCATTTTAGGCACACACAACACATACACTGCCAAAAACTCTGGGAGCTAGGCCACCGTACGGTTTTCTCCTCCCAAGTCCAAGGGAATGAAAGTTCATCTTTAGTCCAACTTCCAGATGAAAGAACAAGGGCCCCTCAATTTTTCCTCCCTGTACCCCATGCCAAGGAAAGAGGGTACACTCTTCTGACCCACCCCCTTGATCTCCCCTCCCCCCAAGCTTGGTCTGAGACTGAGGTAGGAGGAAAATCTGTACTGGCCAGCTAGAAGAAGCTGCAGAGTGAGCTTGTTGGCTGGGAGGAACTGGGCTAGTTGGTCAGCCAGCAGTGAGGAGGGGCCCAGCTCTGCAAGTGAGCATAGGAGTTAGAATAGGCCTCTGTTTACATTAGGGTAGGTATTAATGGGCATTTGTTGCCTTTTGGAATTCCCTGCCCAATTTTTTGCACATATTTGTGATAAATGCATGCTCTATTTTGGTACATACAAATACGCCTCTAACCTTGTCCTTTAACAAGCAAAAGCAGGCTAATTAAGTTCTTGTTCCGTTTCTGCTTCTCAATCTCTTTTGATCTTAATAGTAAATACAGTAAATGGGCTAGCCAGCAGTACATTACTTTAAAGTATATTACTTTATCCCAGCTTGTCCCATTTTTTTATGGGAAAATTTAGCAGGGGCCAGCTGTTACAGTGGAAGAAAAGGGGAAAGTAGGAAATCAATGTGGAAAAATACAGGTGTTGCTTTTTGGATGGGCAACTGAGGGGTGACCAAACCATAATCAGAAGCTTCCCCAATGGCAGAAAATCTTCAGGGAAGGAATAAATGATTCATCACTCTTGGGGGCCCAGCTGGCATCAGGAGGTGTCATTTCTACTTCCTTGTGCCAGGCTCAGTGAATCTGGCCTATGCCCTGTAATGTCCCGTTGAAGTCCCATAATTAAAGGTTGTGTGCATACAGGATACCTCTTTATCTACCTTAAGACTTCTTTGTAGAACCCATCAACATAGGATCAAAATCTAGTTCAATATTACATTTTTGGCAGAAATGCCAGTGTCCTTCCTGTGTTGCTGTGGAGTGTAAACATCTGTAAAAGAGAATAAAATTGTGTAGCATAAGAGACCTGAATAACCCTTAGCAGTATATATACAACATATACACCGTATTAGCGTTCCAATACTGGTGAAACCATGGAATAAAATCAATAAAATCATTTAGTTTAGGCTGTTATCCTAATACATGCTAAAGTGCACCTAATGAAATTTGCATCAAAGGGAGAATTACAGTATCGTTTGACAAGATTATATAGTGGAAATTTGCCATTCCAAGAATCTTGGTCCAATAAAAACTTTGTTTCCCTGGGGCTTGTGACTATATTTTGAACTGCCTTTGGCTCTCAGAAAATGTCTACATTATCTTTGTATTTAATTCTGAGTGTTGCAGGAAACAGTATGTTGACGTCTACTTGTTTTAGAGCTATTGGGGAAGCGTTCTTCAACCTTACATACATTGTCCGTGTTTTTCTTTATAACTTCTTAAATTCACCAGCTGGCCAGTGGTTTAATAAGTAAGATGTTTCTAAAGTTATTTGGTCATGCTTTATTTTCCTAGAGACCTGGAATGTACTATATATTCAATCCAGGCCAGAATTGCTTCTATGTCAAGGTTCATTGAGTCTAAGTTCATGTAGTATACATAGACCAGTGAAAGCTTTGCATTTCTCTGATTTTGGAAGCCCTGGTATTAAATATTATATGGATCAGAGAGAATGTTTACATTTCAGTTTCATACAGTCAAACTTCGTTAGATTTTACCATATCAGAGTGCTTATTCCAGGAATTTGTATTATCTTGATTTCTCAGTCTTGCAGCTTTGTTCTCTGTTCTCTTTTTGATGGTGTCTCTATGTGCCCCTGAACGTAAACTAGTCAAATGTAAACAGGTCAAATTTAATATCAACTGTTGCTGCAATCGTTTGGATCTTCCTTATTTCCTACAGAAACATAAGCAAAGAATCTGCTTCTTCTTTCTCTGATAAAGGCATTGGAGTTTACATTGTTGCTGTGCTAAACTCTAAATATTGATACTTCAGATCTCTTCACTAACACATTATTTCACCACTATTTTTTAATTATGTAGGAAATCCCACACCTTATAAATATCTGTAACATACTAAAAGACAGTCAAGCCCAAGGAAATAAAAATATTCCCAGTAAAGTGTTCTCTTCAGCTAAGGATCCATTATTACATCATCCTTGTGTATTTAAATTTGTAACCATAATAGAAACAGTTTGCATATATAATCTATTCACTCACACAAATTTCAGCGCACCTTTGTGTGACCCAAAAACTCTTAATGCCAGCCAGCCAAAGGGCACTGGGGGGGTGCATAGAGGTTCCTGAGTCTGGCATGTACATTCTAGTTCATCAAAAAATGTCATGTAAGTTATCAACGAATATCAACGGTTATAGATATCATTGTAAAATGTATTTATGTACTCCTCAATAAGGATTCACTTATATATGCTGGAAGTATATACTGGAAGTATGTTCTTATAGTTTGTATCAAGATGTTAATCCCAAGTAGAAGTGAAAAACAGGTTTCCTGCCAGACCAGAGGTGTTTATCCATCTATCTGTTGAAATGTAAATCCAGTATTGTCTCATTCACCATCACCAGTGGGAGCTGAGATGAGGGATTGTGAGATTTCACAGGAAGAGAAGAACAGCAGGGGGAAGAGAGCCTTCTATGGGGTGCACTTCAAAGGACTATAACCAGGTCACAAGGAAAGACTGTTATCCTGCACCAAGGAAGTAAATGGACAGTGTGTTTACATTCATGGAAACAGGACCACAACCAGCCTCTGTTGGAAATGCTGCAAAAGTCTTTGAGTGAGATAAGACTGCTCTAGACAGGAGGTTAGCATGTTAAGTTTAGTCTCTAGAAAGCATGTATTGATTTTGTTTTATATGTAACCATTTTTTGTTTCCAATATTCTTTCTGACTACTCACTTGAATCTTTGAATCTCTGTTCTTTATTAATAAGCTTATTCTTGTTTTCACTACAAATACAATAGAACCTCGGAGTTACAAACACATTGGGAATGGATGTGGTTCGTAACTCTGAAATGTTTGTAACTCTGAACAAAACATTATGGTTGTTTTTTCAAAAGTTTACAACTGAATATTGACTTAATACAGCTTTGAAATTTTACTATGCAGAAGAAAAATGCTACTTTCCTTTTATTTTTTTAGTAGTTTACATTTAACACAGTACTGTACTTTATTTTTTTTGGGGGGGGGGAAGGGAGGGGGTCTCTGCTGCTGCCTGATTGTGTTCCAAATGAGGTGTGTGGTTGCTGCTCAGTTTGTAACTCTGGTGTTTGTAACTCTGAGGTTCTACTGTGTAGCTAAGTGATGTGGTATTAAGCAAAGCAGTTATTCTGAGTTGACTCATACAAGCTGGTGTGTATTTGTCCCTTTGGAGATGGCTAAGTTGGTAATTCTGTGAGGGTTCAGTGGAGAAGGGGCTGGACACTACAGTGGAATGCTTCAAAGGGTCTCAGGAACTGGGGTACACCTATCCTTAACCTGCAAGGCAAAGTAAGGGCTGGATATTCCAGAGGAAATTGTTTGGGGGGGGGGGGAATAACAGGCTGGTGGTGTCAGGGAGCTTATACCCAGTTAAGTACAAGCAAGTCTGCCTCTTGTTAGAGGTGGGGGGTGGGTGTAAAAGGTGACTCCCAATCCTGGGCACCCTGAGAACCGTCAGAGTTTCTTTGCTCCCTGAGCTCAGAGAGAATTCTGTATTGAAATGACTACGAGCTAGAAATGCATTTCTGGGTGCAATTATACAAATAAGCAACATGTGAAATGTTCATCCATCTCACAGCTGTTTGATAGTAACACTGCCTGAGCTATAGGGACAGAGCAAACTGAAAGGGTTGAGTGTCTTGAGTCAGAATTATGGTCTGGAAGGCTTTCACCTCCTCTAGCCTTCACACCTGAGAATGTGTGAAACAAAACAATACAGAACAGAACAAGTGTAGTGCTAGGATAATGCCACTCCCTGATTGCATTGGGAGGCATGTGATTAAGCACCTTCAAATACCTGACACATGGTGATGTTCGGCACCAAATTTGCTTTGTTATGTATTACTGCAATCATTAAATATACAAGTGACATTTTTCTTTTCTTTTTAAAACTGTTTTGGTGTAATGGTTGTTTTATTGCTGCAACTCCAGAGAAACCAATCAGAGACAGAAAATAATAATTAGTATGTCATAGAAAACTCTTTTTCACTGGCTGTACAGTGTATTTGTTTTTTTTCCCCCATGGGTTTCTTTCCCTGTATGTTAAAGGCCTCCTTGCTATATGGCTTGTGTTATACAGGAGGGCAGATTAGATGATCACAGTGGCCCCTTTTGGCCTTGGACTCTATGAATATGACAACATAAACATATAATTCCACTTGATAAAGACATCGAATAATATTTTGAAATTAATGTAACCATTTCTCCTCCTTTCTTACATTATTTGGATCTGACCTATATCTCCAGCCCTGTGTCCTTTCATCCCCACTTTGCCATCAATTGAGTCACCTGTGGTTTAAGTTTGAGATGTTAGCTCTGTGTGGTGGGGGTGGAGACGAGGAGGGGGAGGATGTGTGAGAAAGAGAGAGAGTGTACGAGAGAGATTTTGTGCTTGAAAGGACTGTGACTGTGTAGCCAAAGGTTCCCCAAAAGAGGGAAACGGGGCAAATTTTCAAAAAGGAGCAGTTTAAAGCATTTCCTTTGCAAACAGTAAGTAATTTACTAAAAAAAAAAAGACACAGAAAAGTCAGTTGTCCTCTGAAGCATAAGCGCCGACTCCATGGGTGCTTCAGCGGCGTGCAGGAGGTGCTGAGGGGGAAGAGGGAGGAGTGGGGTCAGGAAGAGGTGGGGTGAGGGCGGAGCAGGAAGAGGCAGGGGTGGAGGTAGGGTGGGGTTGGTGATTTGGGGGAAGGGGTGGAGTGGGGGTGGGGCCTGGGGAAAAGCAGCGGTCACACCCCCGCCCCCTCTGGGAACAGAGGAAGTTGGCACTGTTGGGGAAATGTTAAATGATGGAAAATAATCTTGGCTGTAGCCAGCCCTAGGGGAAGACAGGCAGGGCTGTATGAAGCTTCTGGCTAGATGAAAGGACTGCTGGATTTAAAGACCGTTTGTTGTCATCTCGTTCATTCAAATATCCCTGAGGCTATAATAAATATACACATTACATACACTCCTTGCATATATAATATGTATATCTGAAAAGGAGTACTTGTGGCACCTTAGAGACTAACCAATTTATTTGAGCATAAGCTTTCGTGAGCTACAGCTCACTTCATGGGATGCATCCGATGAAGTGAGCTGTAGCTCACGAAAGCTTATGCTCAAATAAATTGGTTAGTCTCTAAGGTGCCACGAGTACTCCTTTTCTTTTTGCGAATACAGACTAACACGGCTGCTACTCTGAAACATGTATATCTGAGTGCCTCTGTGTATAAACGGCACCACCACATTGTATAAATGACTTAGTGAACAATCTGCCATCTTATTACGGAAACCCTTCTACCTCTTCCCTCCTCATTTTTGTTCATTTGTATATTTCTCTTGCTTTTTGCAGTTAAATTTACATCCTGGCACTGTACCTGCATCAGTGTCTGGACCCCTGTGCCAACAGGGAGCCCCACTGAAGTCTATAAAGAATGATATAAAAGGTAACATTTTAATTTAGCATACAAAAGTGAGAAAATCAAAATTAGTATTCATAGTATGATTAAAATATTTGTTGCATTTCTAAATGACTTTATGTCTGACCAGACAATAAATATATATCTTACAGATATAATACAAAACTGAGGTCATGGTCATCTATGATCATTAAAGATTGCAGGACACTTTTTATAAGGGCATGGGTGTTTCTCCCTTGTATCCTAGTCCATTTCAGATGTGTATAATACTAGGGCCCTACCAAATTCACGGCCATGAAAAACACATCACGGACTGTGAAATCTAGTCTTCCCCCATGAAATCTGGTTCTTTGTGTGCTTTTACCCTATACTATACAGATTTCATGGGGGAGTCCAGCATTTCTAAAACTGGGAGTTCTGGGAGTTGCGGGGGGGGGGGGGTCACAAGGTTATTTTAGGGGGGTCGTGCTATTGCCAACCTTACTTCTATGCTGCCTTCAGAGCTGGGCGGCCGGAGAGTGGCGGCTGTTGGCTGGGCGCTCAGCTCTGAAGGCAGTGCCCTGCTAGCAGCAGTGCAGAGGTAAAGGTGCCAGGCCACCCTTCCTTCTGCACTGCTGCTGGTGGGCTCCCAGCCAGCAGCCACCGCTCTCCAGCTGCCCAGCTCTGAAGGCAGCACCACTGCCAGCAGCTGCACAGAAGTAAGGGCAGCAGTACCGCAACCCCCCTACAATAACCTTGCGACCCTCCGCTCCTTGCCACAACTCCTTTTTGGGTCAAAACTTCTATAATTACAGCACTCTGAAATTTCAGATTTAAATAGCTGAAATCATGAGATTTATGATTTTTAAAATCCTATGACCATGAAATTGACCAAAATGGACCATGAATTTGGTAGGGCCTGAATAATTACCTAGTAATTATTGCGATTCTGTAACGTGCTGAGCACTTCTTGAAAATGCTAGCACCCTCAACTCACATTGATTCTGAGGGCAGTTAGACCTGCAGAATCAGGTCCTAACTACTGAAGGTAAGTCCATGAACACTGAACAACAGTTTGCCACTGGAAATGGAGAACAAATTCCACATTTGTTTGAAATTTCATGATGAATTTAAGTAGTAAAAATTTAGTTACCCAAGTTTGAATTGGGCTAAGATACAGAGGATGCCAACCTCACTCTTATAAAAAGTGCTATCAGATCTTTAATAACCACTGGCAACCCAGACTTAAAGTATATGTATAAACTAAAATGTTAATGAGAACAACAGTAATTTGGATTTTCTTAATTTTGTGTGATTTTTCATACATTCTCCTAAAGTGCACAGAGATAGAGACGAGGCTAGTCATTATGTGAAGATGACACAATATTTTTACAGTAAGTTATATAGTGCCTTTCATCCTTAAGAATCTCAGAGTACTTGAAAAGTTAGGTGTATACATCACTTTTTAAATGCAGTCAACTATAGGGCACAGGGAAAGTGGGTGAGTGGGAAGTGGCACAGCACAATAAGAGGGAGAGGAAACATTCTGGCTAAAACTCAGGGGCAGTCTCCTTCATGGAAGACAGGTGCCAAGAACAGGGTCATCTTTTTGAGTTCATCTGAAAGACCCTAACACAGTGAACTCTATGGATGAATTGGTCCACTTTTAATAGTTGGAGAACTGTGTCACTCCACCCAAGGGTTTGATCCTGCGCTTCCACAGACACTAGATATTTCAGACTTGATATGTAGACCACTAAGCTATCTCTTATGGCTTTTTACGAGCGCAGAAGCAAACAGGATTTCTAAATGCTGTCTTAACATTCCCATTGAATCATGTACCAGCATATTAATTCTAGAACATTTTAAATTACAATGTGAGCAAAATCCCTTTTCCCTTGTCAGTGTAACATCCCTTTTAAAAGTATACTTGGTTGCTAGATTTTTGTAATAATTTAGAGCTAATTCTAACAGAATTCAATGAAGGAAGCTTAGAGCTACTTAGAATAGTCTTCTTTAGGGACAATCTTACAAAGAAACACATCCACCAGAGAGGCTGCACTCTTCACTGAAGTTAACTGCCATTCCTCATAGATTTTAAATAGAGATTTTTTACCTGTGTTTTCTCTTCCGTATTTTATTTTATACTTCCTTCCCATCATTTCTTTATCCATGCAGTGATCAGCTCTGATATATGATGAGGGTTTTCACTTGAAGAACTGTGCATTTTTAAAATGTCTTCCCTTTATTCTTCCTAGTTCTTACACATGTAATTTCCTCTTTAATTTGACATCATTTAACGGCACATTACACGTCAATGATGTGATCTGTGAATATTTACAATGTTCGTGTCATTTTTATTTTCTAATCCAATTTAAGTAGCTCAGCTTTTTATGACATCATGAATTCTTCAGTCTTTTTAGTCTTTTTGGGGACTAATTATTCCATTAGTTCTTTTAAACTAGCTCAGTGTTGTCAGTCATTTTTTTCCCTTTTGATCGTAAGACCTTTGCTGCCCTCCTTTGCATGTGCAATCAGATCCTTAGGAATATGTGACCAACGTTAATAACTAAAGGCTTCAGTCTTCACATCCCTTCCCTCAAAGAGTTTTTACCATTGAAACAAAATTATAAATAAGTCTTTTACATTTACCAAATTGGATAACTTTTTCTGGCTTGAACTTCTATATCCTTGCAGCAAATTGTGCACTATGCCTGCCTTGAAGTTGTAATGGAAACATAGTTTTGGGGTCTTTGTTTTTGTTTGTTCACTCGTCTGTTAAGAGACAGGGTGAAATCAAAACAAAAAATTCTGAGTATAAACCTCAAAAGAAAAAACATTAGACTTTATTTCACTTGCTACCATATGGTCTGATTCATATGTTGTGACTCATGGTTTGTGCTTATTTTTTAAATCTGGATTTGATATATTGACAGAATGAGTCAGGCTTAACTTGTTAAACAATCCAGGCTTCCCTAACCCTTTCCAAATCCATTTACCTATTAACATCTAAAGAAGGATTCAATGTATAATAAACAATCTTTGACTTCATTCTAGCTAAAATTTCTGGTCTGCCTAAAGGATGAATTTCTCTTTAGCTCCCTTGTTTACTAGAAATGTTTAACATTTCCTCTGTAATGCTAAAGAACTCTGTTGTCTGTTGCTGCCCTCTGTAGTAATGTGGTAGAGACCACAAGATTTTTCATATGCAATAATAATCAAAATCTGTTTAGTAACTACTGTAGAGATACTATAAAATTACAATACTAGTGAGTCTAACATCTTAATTTTTCTTCTTTTTTTGGTTTCTTGTATGAATATATAATCTGT
This sequence comes from Lepidochelys kempii, assembly GCF_965140285.1. Classification (NCBI taxonomy): domain Eukaryota; kingdom Metazoa; phylum Chordata; order Testudines; family Cheloniidae; genus Lepidochelys; species Lepidochelys kempii. The sequence goes on along the minus strand of NC_136390.1, from coordinate 30,350,180 downwards.
GTGAAATAGATCACATTAACTGAAGTCTATATGAAGTGTCTTCAAATTATTTTTATTTCTCTTTGGTTGAATTCATATTTAGAACACTGTCAAGATAATAGTTCTAGCACACTGAATTGTTTAAAGTAGTGGGAGTATCTCTCTCCCCCCCCCCCAAAAAAAACACAAAAAAACAGAAAAACACAATAAAAACTCAGGTGATATTTAAAGATCTAGAAAAGGAAAGGATCAGGTTTCTAGATTTCAGAATAGTTTTTTTCCAGAACAAAGGGGGCAAATTCAGTGAAAAATCACAGAGGTTAGTTGTTAGGAGGTTATCCATTTCATTGTCCCACTTCTTCTTAGTAACTTAGATAAAGCAACTTTCTGGTACAGTAGATTACTAAATGTTCCTTGCAGTTTGTGGATAAAAAAGAAATATTAAAAGCCCTGTCTTTTGTATAACACCATAGAAGCGCAGGCAAATTCCTCTTTGGGACAACTTTCACTGACAACTACCAGTATTGTATTATAGCACTATGGATAATATAATATGCTGTTGCTGAGAAAATAATTTTAGCAGGAAGAGCCATGTTACTGTAATTACCCTAACTGCCCTTATTATTCTTTTTTCTTTTGCTAGAAGATTAAACTGTTTAACCTTTAAATAGAGAGCAGTTTATAAGATTTTTATTAAAATTAAGAAATGTGTGATAAACAGAAATTGTTAACACATTTCAGTTAATGGAGGAAGGACAAGCTTTACATTACAAGTTGTTTTATAATGAATGTATCATACAATGAACACAAAGACGGCTTTTGGTATGTTGATGGGTGTGGGCTATAGTTTAATTCTTGTATGGAAGAAAATTGCTAGAACTGCAAGAAGCAATTGTTAGATCTGTCCTCTGGCAGGTGTAATATGCTTAATGCTTTAGAACAGTATATTTTAAAAAACTTATGGTGAGGTATTGTGATGTTTGGAATGGAGATGCCTCATTCTGAGTTCTACTCTTGCCTGTGTTCAGTGAGATATTGTGTTTGCACGTGGGGATTAGATTGATCCTATTTTGTGTGTGTGCACACTTGCCATGTGCAATTTCAAAGGTTTCTAAGTGTGTGCATGTATTTTGGGAGGGATCATCACGGCTGGAGAAGCCATGGTTAAGGGAGTTCAAAGGAAGGGGAGCTGATCAATTTTGGTGTTTGACATGATGGGTCATATGGTGATTTAAGCCGATACCACTAAAGCTAGTGAGCCCCAGCATCTAACACTAGAACGGATGTAAAATCCTATCTGTAAGAATAGTCTCATCAACTGCAAGTTCTCTTAAGCCACATCCTCCTGTCTTTTTTCCTGACATCTATATCAAACATTACTGTTTATTTTCTTTGTAATACTTTGGTACCTGAATTTCTATACAAAAATACATTTTTAGTCACTATGTCTCCTGAGTTTATTGTTTTCTCTTCTTTTCCTCCCATCAATCCACTTTTTTTCTTTACTTCCATCTCCATTTTTTACTTAGTCCTTCATTTTCCATATAATTAACTTTATTCTTCCCTCACTCCATCTGAGTTTCCCCTCTGTTCACCAGCTTCTCCATTCTACTCCCTTCTGTATTCTCTCCAGTCTTCCTCTCTGTCCCCTTCTATGCTCCCTCTTCTATCCTTTCATCCTTTTCTCACTCCGTCCCAACTGGTTATGCATTCTCCACTTAACCTTCCTAAATTAACTCTCCGTGTGGCTAACTCTCATGATATTTGGTGTTTTTTCTTAAAGCCCCTGCTCCTGGAGATATGAGAATACATGAGAATCTCAGCTTTCATTTAAAAAAAAATGTTTCTAGTCCTCATGGTTTCAGAAAAAAGCTTGAAAACATCATCTTAGGTTATGTCTATACTACCTGCTGGATCAGTGGGCAGAGATCGATCCAGCGGGGGTTGATTTATCATGTCTAGTCTGGATGCAATAAATCTACCCCCAAGCACTCTCCCATTGACTTCTGTACTCCACCGGCGCGAGAGGCGCAGGCGGAGTCAATGGGGGAGTGTCAGCTGTCGACTCACCGCAGTGAAGACACCGTGGTGAGTAGATCTAAATACGTTAACTTCAGCTATGTTATTCAAGTAGCTGAAATTGTGTAACTTAGATCCATCCTCTCTTCCAAGTGTAGACCAGGCCTTAAAGGCTCAAAAACAGAAGCAAACGAAAAGAACCAAACTTAAAGACATCTCATGATTTTAAAGCTAATGTCACATTTTTAGTGTGTATGTATCCTCACTCATGATTTGTTTTAATGTTTGAGCAATACTCCTCCTTTCCTCTGCCAATTGGAATTCCAAAGGACAGAGGGAAGTTTTGGGTGAGCATGGAAGGAGAGGGATGATGCCTCTTCTATCTCCCACTCTCCCTGAAACTGACAGCAAGAGGTCTCCATCTCCCCCATTCTCCTGGAAAGAGGGGAAAGCTAAAAGGGGAATAAATCTTTGCATAGTGGAAGGAGAGAGGAGACACCTTCCTTATCTTATGTGTTGCTGCTGCTCCCTTGACTCTAGGAAGGCTGCTAGCCTGAGAAAGGCACCAACTTATTCTACTCCCATTTCAGATTCTCCTGCCTGGTGTGTATTCACTTTATAAACTACTGAGAAGGCGGGAGAGAAGGGCAGGGAAGGGAGGCCTCCTGCATTTAGTGTGTAGTTCTACGTTGAACAGTGTGTGTAAAAAATGGTACGATATTCCATAATTGTGACTTCCTGTTGTAACCCAATGTGGAATGCTCTAACGATAAGTAAGGACTACTCCTGTGAGTAAAGATTTGCAGAACTGGCACCATTGTAATTAAATGGGATATAACGGAGACTTCACAATGCCCTTATGATTCAAACACACAGTATAGAGTCTGTGTGGGTTGTGTCAGACTTTCAAGCTCTGTGCTAGCCAGAGTGGGAGCTAAAATCCTCTGTTGGAGCTGCTATCCCATGTGCACCTTAAGATGTCTGCAGATCCTGAGCCTTTCTAAGACCAAAGCCTGAGTTGCTATGCACGTCTTAGGATCTGTGTAGCCAGCAAAAGTTTCACAATCAAATTTCTTTATTTTGATGCATGAATTGTTTGATTCAAACTTATTTCATTAAAACTTTGTTAAGCTGATTTAAAATTGTAAATATCTGTCATTTGCTTACTGGCCAAATTCCCACAGAGAACTTCGCAGTTTTCTCAAAACCCACTAACTTTACTAAGCATGGAGATACCAAATTATGCATATACTTAGAACGATCCCACCCCAAACAATGGAGAATCTGGGAAGTTGAGTTTATCCATACAACTGTATTTTTGCCTCTTTTCCCTATTCTTCAACTTATTATTTGTACTTTACTAGTGCCTAGAGACCCTAACTAAGATCAGGGTCTTATTGTACTAGATGAACTATAAACATATAATAAGAGACAGTTCCTGCCCTGAGGAGTTTGCAATTTAAATGGACAGAACACATGAAGAGTAGGAGGGAACAGAAGCACAGAGAAGTGACATGACTTGCTTAATGTCATACAGCGGGATAGTGTCAGAGCTGAGATTAGATCCCAGGTATCCTGACTCCCAGACCAGTTCTCTGTCCAGTAGAGAATGCTGCCTCTTGTGTCTTTACACTTTGAAAAGTTATGGAGAACTCATTGCAGAGCAGCGAGTTAGAAATGAGGTGCTAGTTTTTTAAAAATGGAAATGACACCTATCATTTTTGATAAATTTACCTTCAATCCAGAAAATAATTTAACAGTATTACTAGAGAAAATCTGTAAGCAACTAAAGGATAATGAAACTGAGATGAATGAACAGCATGGATCCAAATCACGCCAAATAAATTTAGGATTAAATAAAAATAATTAGTTGCTGAAGAAAGTTGTTTTTAGCAAATCCTTTGAGATGGTAACAATTAAAATCTCACTGAAATTAGATGGGACCTGAACACTGGCACATGGGGAGAAAACTGGTTAATAATAAACAGCATTATATTGAGTTGTGGAAAATGTTTAACACCAAACAAATTGTAAGCTCTTTGGGGCAGGGACCATCTCTTTGTTGTGTGTGTACGGTGCCTAGCAAAAAGGGGCCTCTAGCCACTACTGCAATAGAAATAATACATAACAATTATGTGGAAGAAAGAAAAAAACGCTCAGAAAGTGTCCATTTCTCCACCTATAGAAGTCAATTGGAATTTTGTGGTTGACTTGAGAGGGAGCAGAATCAGGCCAAATCTGTGAGGATGGTACTAATTTGGAAAGTGTGAATACCAGCAAAGAGAGAGAGTAATAATGGAGAGAGAGCCAGAGTTTGAAAACGTGATGCAATATGGCAAAGATGCAAGCTATTTACATGGGAGAAAAATAAACAGGCATAGCTATGGAAAAGGAATACTTGAAAAAGCACCTACAGGTGGTGGTGATTGTGAGCTTGCAGTGTAGCCTTCGTGAGGGGATGGGGTAGACGATCTAAATGGATCTTTTTCATTTCTTGTTTTTATGGTTCTGGGAAGATAACACCTGCAACAATTCCTAAGAGATACATAGAATATTACAATCAATTAATTTTTTACATATAATATATAATTATTAGACATATTTTTGCTCAAGTGGAAAAGTCTCTCTTTTGAAGGGAGATTCTAGTATGTTTTGCCAAAAAGTGAATAGCCACTTTGAAGCTACTAGGAAGCTACCTTCTGAAGACTGCTGCTTCTGGAAGCTTGAAAGAGGGCCACAAAATACCCATTTATTTTGCCACTGAACAGGGGAGAGAACCATAGTATAGAGTGAGGTCTTTTTCCAGTTGCTGCTGCTGAATGGAGAAGACTTTGCCACAGAGGGGAAAGAATAGAGATAGTGGGCAGCACCTGTGTTAACTAAGTTACAATTTCAGAATCTTTATTGGTGTTGATGATACATGAGCCAGAAAGACCTCACATTAACTCTTCAATCCCAGGTTATTTGCTGGGCTGATGGGGAGGGAAACGGGAAGAAACATGTTTTTACTTGTAAACTGAGAATATGTGGTCTATAGTCATTTAGATGCAGTATGTGAGGAACCCTATCATGCCATTTTTGCAGACACTGCTTAGTGTAGAAATGCACACTGAATATATGAGGAATTAAAAGAGAAAAAGACTGTAAACATCTTATGCAAGAGCCTATATTCAGAGAGGTTAGTCTACCTCTTGCATTCTAACACCCACCACATCACTGCCCTTCCAACAGACTTGGTCAAAAAAATCAATACAAGGTTTCACAGTAATTTTACATATTATCACTGTTTTCCTTTAAGTTTGAAAAGTGTTGAAATTTCAGTAATTGAAAATATCAACTAATTCTATAAACCTGAATATTTTGATGAGCGGGAGGTGTCAAAAATTGGATTTTTGACAAAACATTTCAGCAAAATTCAGAAAATTTCAACTAATTCTGTCTTCCATGCTAGTGAAGGTGAAAGGATTGCACACATGGACCTGAAGACTTCACTGCTGTTGTAACTTTACATGACCAAGTACTTCTCTTGACTTCAGTGAAGGTACTTATGGTTGTAAAATTACACATGTGCTTTAAGTCTTTGTAGGATCTGGTCTAACAGTTCATGTTGTTTAATATTTTACTATTTTTTATTTTATATTATTTTATTACAAATGCAGTTATAGAATACTATGGAGTTGTAGAAATCCAGCACTTCATATAAATCAAATTGTATTTATATTATCTGAATATCTATTGGTTTCCAAAGAATACAGGCATTTAATATTCTTTACTATGTACATTTTTGTATGTGTCATTGAACTATGTGTTACTTATCTACCGTATATATTTTATTAAATAGTTATTTATTAAATATTTATTTATTATTTATTTTATTTTATTTATATTTATTATTCACCAATGTGTGAAAAACAAACCATCTTTCTGCCCCTCTGTGCTTTGTTAGAAAGTCAAATCCCCCAATAGTTAGGCTCCATCTTCATCCTTTTAGTCAACAATTCTCTGTATGATATTAGGCTGCCCCTAGGTTTCAGATATATATACCATTCAATACCTAGGTCATCTTTTTTTTTTCACTCCTAGTGTAAAGTCGACAGACCCCGGTCATCGTCAGGCAGGATCGAACCTGGGACCTCTGGAGCTTAGTGCATGAGCCTCTACAGCAGGGGTGGGCAAACTACAGCTCACAGGCCGAATCCGGCCCATCAGAGTTTTGGATCCGGCCCTGCCTGCTCTGGCCCCGCACCGCTCAGTCCACACCACATCCCTGCAGCTTCTGGGAGAAGAAGGGGGCAGCTCCCATTGACCAGGAACAGGGCACTCCTGCACTCCACATCCCAACCCTCTGCCCTGAGTCCCCTGCTGCACCCCGCACCCCTCCTGGACCCGAACCCCCTGTCCTGAGTCCCCTGCTGCACCCTGCACCCTTCCTGCACCCCAACCCTCTGCCCTGAGTCCCCTGCCACACGCCACACCCCTCCTGTACCCCAACCCCTGCCCCGAGCCCTCTGCTGCACCGCACACCCTCCTGCACCCCATCCCCCTGCCCTGAGCCTCCTGACACACCATGCACCCCTCCTGCACCCCAACCTCCTGCCCTGAGCCCCCTCGTACACCCCACATCCCTCCTGCACCCCAACCCCTTGCCCTGAGCCCCTTCCTGCACGCCACACCCTCTCCCGCACCCCAACCCCCTGCCCCAGCTGTACATTCATGGCCCTGCATGCAATTTCCCCACCCAGATGTGGCCCTCGGGTCAAAAAGTTTGTTCACCCCTGCTCTACCGCATGAGCTAAAAGTCAACTGGCTATTACCTAAGGCTGTACAGCAGATTCATTTAACTCTCTCTCAGGGGTCTCGATGCCACTAGATGGGACAGAACACTGCACCCAGGAGGAGTGTGGGTCACACTAGCACCGGTGCACAGAAGGACACGTGGTGCCTTACTCCCCCAACTCCCTTTCTGCCCCTGCACAAAAGCAACAGTATGTCTTGTGCTTGGGGGAGTGCAAGAACAGCTTCCTCCTAGCTGTCAAGGAGGTGCAAATTACCTCAAAAGAAAGGGGGGAGGGACAGACAGAAGACAGATCCATGCCTTCTGCTCATATACCAGTCCATATGTCAGAAGTGACTTGGGCACTCAGGAGGTATGGGCTGTACCAGCCAAAGAAAAAGTGCCATGTGTACGCTCTGTCTGCCTGCTGGGTAGCTGCCGGGGGGCGGATGGTGTGCATTTTGATGCACAGTCTCTCTAGGAGCTCTGCCTGGGCCAACTGAATACCCCACTGCTCCCAACTCAGGACATGTAAAATTTGCAGTCTGGCTTATATATTGATACACTGGTAGCACTCCAATAGTTGAAAAGCTTAAGATGGAGTTGTAACGACAAGGATACAGTTGCAAGAATAGGGGACTCATGCAGCATTTTAAAATGTATACTTTGAAGATAATCACACTTTGAGTGATTTAATCATTTATGACCGACAAGATTTATTATTTTCTTTTCTAATTAAATAAATCCTTTACCATCTGGTCTGTGTGCAGGGTGCAGGGTTATAAAATAGTCTTGAAAGTTTTAAGTACATTTCATTGCAGTTTTCCTCAACTATAAAATGTATCAAATCAACAGATTCAACACTTACAGCTTCAGGAAACGCTTGAATCTCAGAAAAGCATATAATTGAGCGTACCTGTGGTATTGGACAATGTCTAATCAGTCATCTGTGTAGGTGGGTAGTGTCAAGTGCCATTCATCTGTTTCCCCTGAGATCTCTGGAAACAAGAAGGAGGGGTAGTAGTAAGACAAAGATATATAACCATGTTGACCACTGAAGTACATGGTTAACAGCTTAATTATCTGGGTTCAGCTATCAGTCAGAAACAAACCTGTATAATTTAGACATACTTTATAATTTACTATAGAAATGGCATAATGATAAGGACAGTGTTGCTAGAATTAGAATCTGCATTAGTGTGTTTAATTCAATTTTTCTAATTATATTTCTAATAGCTTAAATATGTGCACTGATAAAATGGTTAGCCACCTGCATTTAAATGCCACCTGATGCGTTTATTTTGGAACAGTAGCAGATTGATATAATTTGAGCTCAAGTTCCTCTGAAAATTTATCTATTAATGGGTATTAAATTATTCTTTGTGTCTGTATTGCACATGATAGACCTACTATCATTGTGGGAATCACTGTTAAATGTTTTAAATCTGAAAACACCTATCGTATTTTTGAACTCCATTTAAGGGGTCTATTTAATTAAAAATTTAAAGTTGCATTGACATTTTTCGATGGAGCTTTTATGCTGGAATAGTGCATTAAAAAAATCCATTAAATTTAAATGTTTGCATAGCGTATGTGGGGAAGGTTAGGTGAGTATGCAGTATATGTACAGGGTATGTAAAAATCCATCAGTATTTTTATTATAGTGTAATTTTCATATGATATTTCATAGGTATCATCTTACTGTTGATTTATCACATAACCTTAATAGCAAACAGTATAGATAACTGTAAGTTGCAACTTTGATAATATCTGCTTGTTTTCAAATATTTAGAACTTTCTGAAGAATTTCCCTTTTCAGCTAAAATTTTATACATTTAGGGTTTTATGCTTTGGGGTTTACTTTGCATCATTCAAAAATGGTTTGGAAACAATATGAAAAAACCCTCTTCTTTGAACACAGGTAAATGAAAATTGGCTTAATTTTTAAAAGATGCTTTCTGAGTAGCTAATCACATGAGGACATGTTTCCAGACCAGTTTGCAGTAAGAAATATGTGAAAAATAAAATGATTTTTAAAAACATTTTTTTAAAATCAAACTGACTAAATTTCATGAATTCAGACATATGCTATTATTTACGGAGCTACAAAAAACATAAATCCATAAAATCAATGTTAGATAGATGTTTATTTGGGCTGCCATCTTACAGTGTATTTCCAGAGTCACATGTGTGTTTTGACCATACAGCAGTGAAAGTACACAGTGAATGCAACAGTGTTAATCTTTTTTCTTTGAAACAAAGAGAAATTAAGTGTAAAACTCAGACTAATGTAATATTTATTACAATTTTAAACACTCAAAAATCAGGAAAAGATAAAAATAGGGTTTTCATAGGAACCTTAACTTTCCCAAATTTTTCCCTCCTTTATGTTATTTCAGTCACTCAGATTATACAGATTTCATTGTACAAAGTTTTCCCTCCTTTATGTCATTTTAGTCACTGCGAGTGTACAGATTTCATTTCGTCCAGGGACTATTTTTGGATTACTTTTCTAGTTATGCTGTTAAATATATATTTTACCTTAATTCACAGTGGGTGGGATTTTCAGAAGTATTTCAGAGTAACAGCCGTGTTAGTCTGTATTCGCAAAAAGAAATGGAGTACTTGTGGCACCTTAGAGACTAACCAATTTATTTGAGCATAAGCTTTCGTGAGCTACAGCTCACTTCATCGGATGCATATTGTGGAAACTGCAGAAGATCTTTTTATACACACAAAGCATGAAAAAATACCTCCCCCCACCCCACTCTCCTGCTGGTAATAGCTTATCTAAAGTGATCACTCTCCTTACAATGTGTATGATAATCAAGTTGGGCCATCTCCAGCACAAATTCAGGTCTCCCCCCCACACACACACACACAAACCCACTCTCCTGTTGGTAATAGCTTATCTAAAGTGACCACTCTCCTTACAATGTGTATGATAATGTGTATGGTCTCTAAGGTGCCACAAGTACTCCTTTTCTTTTTTCAGAAGTATTTATCGTTGGCCTAAACTCTACTCCTAGTGAAGACAGGGGTAAAACTCTCATTAACTTTCTGGGAACAGAGTTAGCCTAATGCTTAGTGCTTTTGAAAATTCCAGAATTTTAAATTTAATTTTTAAAAATGCAGACGTAAAAACTATAAGTGCTTGCAGTTAGATAGCCTCAGTATTTGCAGCATTGACTGCATTATCAAGAGTAAATATAGGAAACAAAAAAAAAATACTGCCAGAGCTTGAGTAACCTCTTAACAGCTATAAATAACTCTTTATTTTAAGAGAAACTAGCAAATTTTTAAGGGCCACCACTGTGAGGGTTCTATAATGTGTATTGGTACAGATCTATGGTTTGCAGTAGCTTTTGGTGTATAAATAACTTAGGTCGGTATGATTGTTAAATAACAAGTTGAGCTTGAATAATAGTGGACAGCAAGATAAAGAAGCATGAACTGATGGATGATGGTATGAACCTAGAATGTTTGAGGGACTGTGTAATACTGTGAATAAAATATGTTCAGTCAATCAAGAGGCATCATGGGAAAATAAGTGACTAAGGAGATGTCTACATTGCAAAAAAATACCTGTAGCAGCATGTCTCAGAACCAGGTCAACTGACTCGGGCTTGTGGAGGTTGTGCTGTGGGGCTAAAATAGCAGTGTAGACATTCAGGCTTGGGCTGGAGCCCAGGCTCTGAGTCCCACCTCTTTTAAGGGCTATGTTCTTCATACTAATGTTAATAGGAAGCAGGACTCTCCCAATCTGACGTACTAATGATTGGTGGACGTACTTTATATGTAAAGAAAAGTGCACTAGGGGGATAAAAGTATATGGCTAAAGTGTCTATGCGTGTGTGTTGTATTCCCACTAGTTTACTTTGTTAGAACCTAAACAATATAAAACTAAGTCATTAGACACATTCCACAGTCCTTTGTAAAAATTGTCATGCCTGCTTGTTAAAAGATCCTATTTCTGCACATCCTTGACAAACACTTTTATAATGCTTCATTATAATAGGCATCTTGAAGACAAGTGAGATGTGCAAGTACAAGAAAATGAAATCAGTATTTAATTACTAAATTTTCTACCTCTAAAATAAAAAAGCTTAAATAATTCAGTTTGATTTGGTCTAATTAGCCTGATTTCCTAGTATTTAGCCCTAATTATGTGATACATAAGCCCTAATTATGTGGTACGTATACAGTGTGCTCTCTAAAGTTAAAGATCAGAACGGATACTGTCTTAAATGATAAACTATGTTAAATTATTAATTATAATTAATCTTACAAAATAGGCATAATTAGCTTAAGTACTTCAGATATTATACTTAACACATTACACATTATATGAAAGGTTTGAGCATTTTAAAAATACTGTACCAAAAGGAAGATATTGGTAAGTGCTATGATTTTATTGAGTATAGCTTAACTGATGTCTCACTGTTGTCAAAACATATCTGGCCTTCATTGCTGTAAAGGTATGTTTGTTTTAACTTGTTAAATGCCGTACCCCATGTGACTTGATGAGTATGGCTTAACCATTTTTACTTTTATCAGTTTTTCTTCTTAATATACTACAGTGTATAAGTCATTAGAGATTTTTTGTTGTATTCATTAAGGTCATTTTAGATTTGATTGCATCTAGCTGATACAATGAGTGCACCTAGAACTGAGCACTCTAAATATGTTTTTACTGTAACAAAATTGTCGTCATTTGATATTTAAGATTTAGGTTTGGTTCTAAATTAAGAAATCCTGAACTTACCAAAGCCCAAATGCTCTCTGTTTCTACTGCTTTGAACCAAGGCGCATTCTGTGTGTACAACAATTTCTGCCAACAGAATATAGTTTGCTAATAGACCAACTTTTTAATTTTCTGCAATGAATGATATTGTGGAAGGGAAACGGATAAAACATCCATTTACTTAAAGCACATTCATAGGATGGAAGTGAGCAGGTAGAGGAACAGGAATATGTCTTATTGCTTCGTTGTTGTCTCAGTTTATGTTAATATGTGTCCCTGGCAGAATATGAGGAAAAAATCATTTAAAAAATATAGTATTTTCAGCTTTCAGCTTTTTGTCTCTTCAACTATTTGTCTGAAAAATAGCACAATTTTCAGAAACGTCATGAAATGGCTAGGTGGTACAGCCTTAACGTATATTTTCACCTGGTCCACATATTACCTAATTAAACTCATACGTTTGGTGGTCTCAGTCTTCTGTAGGGTGGCCAACTTTCTAATTTGTGAAAACTGGACACTGAGAGCTGGAACCTCACACGGCCCCTTACTTCACTTCTTCCCCCTAAGGCCCCACCCCTGCTCCACTTCTTCCTCCTAAGGCCCCGACTGCTCCTCTTCCCACCACATCACTTGCTGCTCTCTCCACCTCCCTCCCCACCACCACCTAAGCAGGGCTCTGGGTTGGAGGGGTGACTTGGGCAGGATATTTGAGGGAGAGCCATGCTCTGGGAGTGGAGGGGTGACTGGGGCAGGACCCTGGTGGCAGGGCACAAAGGAGACTGAGAGGGGGGCCCCGGCTGTGCGTCTGGCCACCAGCCCCACTCCTCAAATACCTCATGTACTTCAGGATCCCGCCCCCTGGACACCAGCCACTGGTACCTCTCTTCACCAGAGCTGGCAAGTTCCTGACTGCTCCTCCAGCTCCAGCAACAGCTGCTATTCCCGCCTTCCCAGCAGTGGAACAGCAGCCAATTGTGGTTAGTTACTCAGGTAACCGGACTTTTGGTGTCAGGTCCACTTTTCAACCAGACTTTCCAGTTGAAAACTGGATACCTGGCAACCCTAGTCTACTGCTCAGTGGATATTTGTACACAGCAGAAAACCACTGGTACCTGTCAGTCTCTGTGAAGGAGATGCTGAGGCCTGGAATAATGGTGTTGAAGAATAGGATTCAGGTGTATATGCAGAAGTGCAAGTGTCTTGTACTACAGTTTGTCTATGTTTTGCCAGGTTCTAAAACTAAATATTTAACCTTTTAATTACTGCAGGACTAAGTTTGTGTCTTTGCAAGCAGTTTTAACATGCTGTCTGTTGAAAGCAGTAGAAATCTAATGAATGTCCATATGCATTGGCGTGAAATTCTGGCCTGACTGAAGTCAGTGGGAATTTTGCAATGGACTTCAATGGAGCTAGTATTTCATCTCAGATGTGTTGTAGCATTCAGCTGCTTTAAATAGATGTTGAGTAAAACTTAGTTGAAATACAGGCAGGAGTGAAGAGGTTAAATGGTGTTTTGTGTGTGTGAGGAATACCTCTTAGCAATTTGTGTTTTTCTTAGCTTAAAGAAGATACAAACAAAATTAATAAGGTATACATGTTGTTCCTTTGGAACACGCACTTTAAAGAGATGAAGTGTAGCAGAGAGTTTGCAAAGTTAGGCTGAAATTATTGTGAGATTTCTTGTGCTTCATGCTTCTGATTAAAGAGGAAGTCTCTGCCTCCAAAAGCTCACTATCTAAATGTATAGACAATAGGTAGGTAAAACATATGGGAAGAGTGCAAGGAAACAATGAACAATACTGATCAGCATGAAAAACAATGGTCATGGCACAGCAGCTGCTCACCATTGTCAAGTTTTTGTAGGCATCACAAATAAGGGGCAGTATGGGATGGCGCATATTTGTTAGAAAAAAATTTAACATGAGCAATCAAGATTGACATTATTTGAAGGGGGTCAGGATTCAATATCTCAATACCGTATAAGAGATAGTTAGGGTAGGGATAGGCCATGAAATGTCTCAGATGTGAAGATGGATAGTCTGTGTGTGATGCAGTGGAGAAGGTGGGAGAGAGGGTCAAGTATGAGATGACACTCACTCAGATTACATGCCTGAATGGCAGGGAGGGTGATGACTGAGAAAGTAATGTGGGGGGTAGGCCTTAAGGGCAGAAACTGAGAGCTCCATTTGGGCATGTTTAGCTCATGTGAGTAGGCGTTAGCCTCACAAGTAGACCCACTGGAGGTTAAAACCAAAAAGTTCAGGTATTTAAAAACAAAGAGACCGCACTCCAAGGCTTCAGTCTTGCAATGAGTTCTGCATGGACAGAACTTTCATTGGGACTTCACATAGATGCAGATGTGTGTCTGTGTGGAGCTCTTTGGAGAACTGGGACCAAAATTATTAATACTTTTAGGCTTCCCAGTGTGTCCTGTGTTGTTTGTTTCTGACTATACAGTAAATTTTTTGGAGCAGGAAACATCTTCTTATGTCTTTGCAGATGTTAAATAAAAATTTCTGGGTAGGGTTTTACCACAGAACTTATATAATGCTAAGGCTGACAGAAAACAATAACATTTTGAGCTCTTTTAGAGTGGAAGCCGTGTTAGTCAGTATCAGCAAAAAGAATGAGGAGTACACCAGACCCTCGCTAGAACACGGGGTTCGGGATCCATGCACGGTACCGTGTTGCCATGGATCCCAATTTAAATATTTAAATTTGGGATCCATCGCCGCGACCGTGCTATATGCGAATCCACGCTATAGCGATGCATGCTCTAGCGAGGGTCCGCTGTACTTGTGGCACCTTAGAGACTAACAAATTTATTTGGGCATAAGCTTTTGTGGACTAAAGCCCACTCCATCAGATGCCTGCAGTGGAAAATACAGTAGGAAGATATATATATATATACACAGAGAACATGAAAAAATGGGTGTTGCCATACCAGCTCTAACAAGACTAATCAATTAAGATGGGCTGTTATCAGCAGGAGAAAATAAAACTTTTGTAGTGATAATCAGGATGTCCCATTTCAAACAATTGACAAAAAGGTGTGAGTAACAGTAGGGGAAAAATTAGCATGGGGAAATAGTTTTTACTTTGTGTAATGACCCATCCACTCCCAGTCTTTATTCAAGCCTAATTTAATGCTGTCCAGTTTGCAAATTAATTCCAGTTCTGCAGTTTCTCACTGGAGTCAGTTTTTGAAGTATTTTTGTTGAAGAATTGTGACTTTTAGGTCTGCAATTGAGTGACCAGGGAGGTTGAAGTGTTCTCTGACTGGTTTTTGAATGTTATAATTTTAGATCTACCAATGTGATATATGCCATCATGTGCCAGCAATGCCCCTCTGCCATGTACACTGGCCAAACTGGACAGTCTCTACGCAAAAGAATAAATGGACACAAATCAGACGTCAAGAATTATAACATTCAAAAACCAGTCGGACTGGTTTATTATTTATTTATTTCACAAAGAATAAATCTTTCCTTTACTTTGTCTTTAGAAACTAACTTGAAGATGTTAGAAGATTAAATTGATTTAGTTGCTCGTTGGGTTCCCAAACCTCCTAGTTTGTGCAGTGCAAACAGTAGCATTAAGCATATCACCATACCCGGATTATGGAAATACCATAGCTCATGCACAGGAGTAAACATTGAATCATTTTATACATGTTCAGTTTCTAGTTAAGTTCTCAACCAAACTGTTACTCTTTTTTCTTTTTATTGTACTGGTGGCCTTCTATCTCTGCTCCACGCCACACTTACTGTTTTCTCACCTTGTAGTGATTGTACATTTGCATAATGGAACAAACATCTTAGATGATATTGTCTTCAAATATTACATGGAAACATAGGATTTGCTATTCTGGAACAGACTATAGGTCCATCTAGCCCTAAATCCTGCATCTAGCAGTAGCCAGTAACTGACACTTCTTAGCACCATGTTGCTTCTACCGTCAGTTGTGCAATGCCATTCTATTATGGACAAGGAGGAGGGAAAGAAAATGAAATGCTTTCCAGGTATATGCAATAATCAGTTATTTTATTTCCTGTTTTCTGGGTGATGTTTTGACACAAAATAGATTTTTTTATCTAATTAAACAATTCTTACAGTGAATGTTTGATCTGCTGGGGGCTCTGATGGCCAACTGTGACCAAGTGGCTCTTCCTATTTTTCACTACTTTCATGTATACATTAAAATTAATAGTTTATTTGAACTGGAAAAAATGCCTCTCCTGGGCTTTCATCAGTTCAACCCTTGTGTATGCATTGTGTTATCAGGTAGGTGTAGTGTGCATGTGATAAAGAGATAAGGACTTTTATATGTAGATTGATGTTATTGAGGAGTAGTGGTTGGAGAATCTCAGGTTTTACAAGTTTGATCTGAATGTTTCTTCTCTCTCTCTCTCTCTCTCTCTCGCTTATTGCAATGGTATAATCCTTGAGATTTTCTCTGTGTCAATCTCTTTTCGTCATCCCAGCGTACCCCAGATTTTTATCACACTTCTTCCTTTACTCCACAGCTTTCCAGACCTGATCCACAGCCCTTCCTCCAGATATTGGTTGAAAACATCAAAACAAAAAATTCAAATATGGTTCAGGTGCGTTCAGCTGGTTCTTAGAGATTGTACTATTTTTCTATAAAATGTTTTTCATTATAATCCTGCTATATAATGTAGATTTAACATACTTCATTTACTGAAGGTAGTTATACTGTGTTGCCAAGAAGTGTATTTTGCATTTTGAAAGCTTTTGGAATAAAAATGTCTCTCAAAAGTAGCCATAATTGCAGAGTAATAAATAATCCTCAAGGGATGCCATCAGTTAGAGTTTAGTTTGGGCAAGAACTGCTGGATTGGGTTATAGGTCTTCAATATTCATATATTTTTTGTTTTTCTCTTCAGAAAGAGCCCTGGTAGAAGGAGGTGGTCTCATGCAGAGAGAATCAGTAGAATGATCATCATGGGACAATACTAAGACTGTATCTTCTATCAATGTAAACACTGATAGAAGCTGTAAGTTTATTGGTATGTTCATCCTTGAAGATACTAAAAATGTTACGTACTATACATTTTCTGACACATTACATAGTGTTAATTTACTAAACACAATGGGTGTACACTGGGTGTACACTGTACAGAGTCATTATAAAGTTTCCGTTCTAAAATTATATATGGAATGAGACTGTGCTTTAAAACTCCTCTGAAATCAGTGATAGATACACTTTTATTGACAGCTTCTTACTTATGCTACCCTTACTGTAAAAAATAAATGACCCTCTTGTTATGACTATTTCATACATAAGATCCCTCTTCTGAGGAAAATACGGTGCAAAACCTTGGCCCTGATTATGCAGTCTGCTTTCTGCAAGTTGATCCCCATGTCTGCATTAAGCGCCATTGAAGTCAGTGGAACTCCACATGAGTGCTGGGATCTGCCTTTGCAGAGCAGTTTGTGGAATTGGTACCACAGCTTTAAAGGATCTGTGGGCTTTTTCCTTTTTAGTGCAAATATTGTATTGAATTTTCAAACATACAGTAATATAAACAATATAAAAATACATATGCACAAGATAATGAAAAGCAAACATTATATGAAAATACAAGTAATAGGGGTATATTTTCAGATCACACAAATCCTTCCTTTCTTTTTCATTCCTCCCACCCCATTTATGATATGTGCCTATTGTTCACCTCTGGGCTTGATTAAAAACAACACAGTGCATCAGCCAAACTATGGCTCCAGTCCTGCAAGATGTTGCATGTGGTCAGACTCCCTCAGCACAGGAAGCCCCATTGAAATGAATGTCCCTATCAGGGCATGACTCCACTGAGTGGAGTGGGGCTCCATGTGATGTAGGAATCTGCCTGTATGAAACAACTTGTAGGATTGTGGCGTGGGGCCTGTGTTAAGTAATGCAACATAAACAACTCTCAGTTACATCGGGGTATTGTGTTGCCTGGCATGTTCTGTCATCTGTGGAGTCATGTATTTCTGTGCCTGTTCAAAGATACCTATAACTTATATCGGAAGACTTCATACATTTTCTATATTTGGTTGAACAGTAGAATATATGACCTGCTACCTTTTATATAAAATGTATATGTCCTTTTGCCACTATGGTTTCTTCCTAGGATTCCATAATATAAAATTTTCACAAGTTTCTTGATTTTTTTTCCAGTGTGTATCTATTTTTTTTGTGTGTGTGTATTGCTGAGCAAGGTAATCAAAAGACTTGATTTGTCCTGTCAATTAAGCATAACTAGCTAAGTGGACATTTGTTAATCAAATGTCTTAGAGTCTTTTCATAAGCTTAGGTAATGATTTAACAGTGCTAAGGGTTATATAATGTAGTGAAATATCAAGTTTTAGCTGTAACACTGTGATTGTTCTGCATACACTTTCTCTCTCTCTCTCTGTCTCTCTAAACCAAAAGTGAAATGTTGATATGCAGAACAGCACCATGGGTTGGAATATTCCTTCAAAATTATTGGAGGACATTCATAGATCACAGTGAACAATGTTCACTTTATTTAATTTTGCAGGAGGCCAGTTGGCTCAGTGCTTCTTATACTGTAATATATGGACCTTTTAGTTAGGTATGATGTAAAATGGGGACATATGCAGCAGTTTGGGGCTGTTTAACAGTGAATGGGGACAGAAGACTAGAATTGTTCAGAATGAGCATGAGTGTTTCAGAAATGTGGAGCACTGAAACTCCAGTTGAAGTTAATGGGAACAGTGGATGCTCAGCACTCTTACTGTATTAGGTCACTTCTGGAGTCCATGGTCAATTTTTCAATTGCAGGGGTACATTAACAATGGGTCACATAGTTACATAGCTGCAGAGAACATTCTTTGACATTATAGTGTTTTAATGCTTTCTAATTTCTGCCCCAAAACTATTTTTAAAAGGAAAATTAGTTGCTGTTATATCTTTGAAAACTGAACTCAAAGTGTATTAAAGGAAATCCATTTAAAGCCTAGGGCAGTACCTGATACAAACTTTTTTTTTTAAGGATGGTTCATTCTCAAGATGCAGTTGCTAGCATAGACATCAAATGGGAGTGCAAAATTTCAAAATAATTTAGGTTTACATGAGAAAACGGTAATTCTTTATAAATAACCAGCAGTTTCATTCTGTTTTAAGAAATAAAGAAAATAAAATTCTGCCTCCCATCACTTTTAGCTTCCTGGATTTTAAAGGCACAGATTTATTTACCTAAATATTTTTCGTGTATATTTTTTGTGTTAGATTATAGGCTTTATGATCTCCTCTTTGTTCCCATGCAGTATTGCACTGCGCTACCATGTTGCATTTAATCTGTTGTTTGTTGTATAAAATGATTGAATATAACAAAGATTTTTCTGGAACTGAAACTACACAAGGAAAATTATATCAAGTAATACCCAAAGGAATTTTTAAAATCTTAGTTTAATTTTTTTCTGCATTACTACATTAAAAAATCTGTCCCTTTGTCTGACTAATGTTAGTTTGATGATTATACTAATATTAACTGCTTTACTTGAGTAAGCAAAGAAGTAGTAAAATACCAGTCAGACCAGCTGCTAATTCACAGTGTAGTACTGTGGTTATTAAAAATACCCCAAAGATGTACCTTTGTGGTTCAGTCTTTTGAATTAGAATCAGCATATTAATTTAGGCCTGAAGCATGATTAAACATTGGAAGGCCCCTTAAGAATTTTCTCCAAATTTTCTTGGATTTCTCTTTATTGGGTCTTCCTGGACTCTGTTTAGCTCTGTAATTGCTTTGCTCCTTTGGTGATAGGTTAAAGCACAATGTGATTTTCTCCACGCCATAATATTTAAGAGAACGGTTCAGTGTGTTCCACATGTATCTGTACAGCTGAGACACAGAGAGACATAGCAAGGGGAGTGGGCTTTTTTCCCCCAGTGTATAAGAAATTATGCACCAGGAAATAAACATGGCCTATCCATGAAAAAGAAAGGCAGCCTGAATAGAAAGGGTTTTCTCTGAAGAAACTGTACTGATGCATAGTGTAGTTGAGGGAATAAATCACTAGTCACATGTATTTCAGGTCTTTATAAACTTCATAGCCAGCTGGCTACTTCTGGATATTGCATGCTGCTAGAATTCCAACATGGAATTTGGCCCCTATGGATTTGCTCTGTGTGTGATCCAGTGCTTCCAACACACACTCTTTTCTTTTCTGTTCTATGATGTGATGGGAAGACCCACCATTGAGATACTTGCTCACCAGAGGGGTAGCCGTGTTAGTCTGGATCTGTCTCCTCCCTCGGTGTTCAACTGCTAGAAGAGGGCCTCATCCTCCCTGATATAACTAACCTCATTATCCCTAGCCTGATTCTTGCTTGCATATTTATACCTGCCTCTGGAAATTTCCAGTACATGCATCCGACGAAGTGGGTATTCACCCACAAAAGCTTATGCTCCAATATATCTGTTAGTCTGTAAGGTGCTACAGGATGCATTGCTGCTTGTTCACCAGAGTTCGGGCTGGCAGTGCAATGGTATTGTTATGTTTATGGTACTCTTGGCCTTATGTGCTTGTGTAAGTGGCTAAGATTTTGGCTTTAGACTTTATGTAACAAGAGGAGATATGCCTATTTTTATTTTCAAAAAAGTACATTTGCCTCAGAAGGTATGGATACCTGCCAGCCAGAAGTTTTATTGATAAATGGAAGACTTTTGTTAAATAGAAGGGTTTTTATTTAACCACTAGTCGTCTTCCCCTCATCTCCACATTTATTCATAGTTGCCAATTATTCCATTTTCCCAAAAGAAAAATGCTTTCCAAATTTTTAAAAATAAAAATAAAGAAAGTTTTAAATGGGGCTGTCAAAGTATTCCCTTTGTACATGTACAGACAAAAGTATCATCTGGCATGGCATGGAGAGAAAAAAGGCAGGGGTCAGAAATCTGATCCTCTGCACAAAAAAATGGAATACTGAGCCCATTCCTGCAGTAATTACTTAAGCAAAACTCCCAGTGAAACATATGGAAATTTTTCCTAATATCTGCAAGATTAGGCCTTACATTTTGTTTTTTCTACGGTGGCGTGAGAAAGGACTACATAGGAAAAAAACAGAGAAGTTATGGTCATCCCTCCCAAAACAATTTACCCAAATAAATAAATAAATTAAATTAAAAATTGGCCAAGAAGCCTAGTCTGAAAATTAGACATGTGGGATTGAGAAAAGAAAAGAGACAAGGGCTAAACCTGAGGTCAGCAGTGCAACCAACAAAATAGCAGCGGCAGAAGTAGTTTTGCACCTGTCAGAATTTCAGTTGAAAACTTGGCTAGACGTTAGTACGATGCATATGTATTGCATATTTTTATGTTGAGGACAAATATAAAACTAAATGATGATATCATTTCAACTTTTAAGGAGATCTTAAAAGCACATATTCTAAAGCGAATGTGCAGCTCTCATTAACAATGATGAGAGATACGCACATGCATTACTTAGAGTGATATATAATAGGTCTGAAATGCATACTTTTTTTGCTGTGGAGAGATAATTTATATATGTCACTACTGGTAGTCTAAAATGTTGGCCAAAATGTCAATGACATTTAAAATTGCGTATGATTCAGAGATTATATAATTAATCAGGAAGGCGATAATCTCTTTCTACATATATCTACCATAGTATCTGAGGACCTCACAATCTTTAAACCGCCCTGTGTAGTACAGAAGCATTATTATCCCCATTTTACTGATAGAAGAACTGAGTCATGAAAAACTCAAATGCGGGACTGAGACTTCAACATTTTTGTGACTTGCCCTAAGTCACACAAGTAATCTGTGGAAGAGCAACGAATTGAGCCTTGCTCTCCCAACTTAGTGTCCTAACCACTGGACCACCCTTCTTCTCCTCGTACATGATGCTTGTAAGATTGTGCTTTGAATATTATGTACAATTAAAGCAATGAAAAGACAGAGAGACTGATTTATAAGAAAAGTTGAAAAGAACTAATACATTATCTTTAAAATATACTCTTATGTCTTTGTCTAAACAACTCTAAAGAGAGCATATGATAATTAGGTACAAATACTCCTCAAGCAGAGGAGGAATTGTTAAGGAGGGACCAAGAGGGCATAATCAGGAGCAATGGGATAAAATTGAACAAAGGGAAATTCAGGCTAATTATAATTTACTAACATGAAATTTGCATGGCTCATTAGGATCAACCAATCATTGTGAGGTGCACCTGCCATGGTCTGATTGTTTTGTAGAGGGTTACACTTCACATATTCATTTCAATAATACATTTTTGCTACAATATATTTAATATAAATTACCATTTGCTTGGGACATTTATTGGAAGGCCTCTTCTTAGTGGCCAGCTTCTGAACTCTTATTCACATTGAGTATTTTCTTACTGCTTGAGTGGTCTCACTGACGTCAGTGAGCTTATCCCAGAAGTAAGGTGCTACTCAATGTGAATAAGAATATCAGAATTTGATCATAAAGCTTTGTGATAATCACATTGAGATGATTAGAATAAATTTCTGATTTAAGTCCAGAATTAATAAGATCAGTAAAATCTTTAATAAGATGTATGTGATCTCAGCAACAATCTGAAAAAATATTGTATTTGACAGTCTTTAATTGCAAATTCCAACAGGAACTGATGAGCATAGCTAGGCTAACTTGAAATGAATCCAGTGCTGAGTGTCACTGTGATGGCAGAAAAAAGAGCAATAAGTACTAATGGTATTGAAGTGAAGATGCATATCATCAATATAAAGATTGATTGGTGACAAATTGTTTCACAAAAGTAGCAAGGACACACACACGTGCATGTAATAGATGAAGGATGGAGCACTCAGGCATGTCAGAAAAAACAGTACGGAGACAGTAGATTTAAATCCTTCCAGAAAGATAGAGCATATTACAACTGCACAAAATATACTTAGAACCAAAAAGGAGAATTGATCTGAATGGATACTAAAGATTCTAACCGGACCTTTACTAGGTCCAGCAAGATGCAATGGTCCATTGTATTAAATACTATACTGAGATCTAGGCAAAAGGTCATTTAATATTGATGAAAAGACTGTCTAAACTGTGAATGAGAATTTCCATGAGTACCCTTGGAAGATAAATGTGAATGGATCTGGTAGGCAGACTGTGAGCAAAAAGGCAAAAAAAAGTTTGATTACCATTTGTCATTATTACATTGTAATCTAGGGATATTTTTTTCTTTAAAATGTAGTAATAGTTATTTGATTTTGAAGAGGCAAGATAGAGAGACTGATGAAAGAGACTGTAAATAACAATCAAAGGTAAATGATTAAATTTTGAAATAACCCAAGAAGTATAGTACTGAATAGTGTAGCTATTCATTTGTCAACCAGATTGATAATAAGATAAGACAGATAAGATTAATAGTGCTAAACTCACTCAAATTATTAGAGATGGACCCAGAATGTACCAATTGGCAGTGGGATTTGAAATTGACAATGTGTTTTTAAAGTGTAACAGATGTATTATTAAATGTACAAAACAATATTGCAGTTTTGTAGTCTACTGTAAAGTTTGCTCAGAAGAAAGGTTTGAGGTTGTGAGTTCTTTCTAAATGGAGAAATCTTATTTGAAGCAGGCAAAACCTGGTCTTCTCATCACACCTTCCACAGTTGGTTAGTCATGTGGAAACCTCAAAGAGTGTAGAGATTGAGTTCACTTAAATATCCCAAAGTATTGTTGCTGACCCGAACATCTTTGATCCTGAAATCAGATGGAAATCTTATAAAACTAGGCTTTTTCACGAATTATATTATTTTCACAAAGCTTATGCATTTTTGAGCAGTTATGTTTATCGTTCAAAAACAGGGCTAGAGTCTGCACATGGATCCTGATATTGTCTTCATGTGACCACAGCAGTGCGCCCAAGTGCAATGAAGTGTAGGATTGGGGACACCCGGGATATGCCACCCATATAACGATAGCTGTGAACATCCAATCAAGGGCAATGTATTGGGATCAGATTGTGCCTATTGGACATAGGCATGTGTTGGTGTGAAGCTGTACTACCCAGCATGAACTTCAGGAGACATTGTATCTCAAAGGCATAATGCTTCCTAGAACTCCTGGAGATTAGTCACTGTGCAACCCTTTAGGAGGCTGCAGCATGTTCCTCTTTGTGGCTGGACAATCAGCCTTTCTGGCAGGTGAGTACTGGGGATGGCATTTCCTCTCAGTGTGGTCAATAAGAATATTTCTGTTTTAATGGAAAGTGTGAATTTTGTAATAAGGTTGGTGTTGGAATGCCATATGTGATTTCAAATTTGATTTCCGTAGTTTTTAATGCTTAGAGTTTTAGTGATGAGGGTAATTGTATTCCTTGCTCTGAGCTGAACTTAGCAGCAGCCTTAACTTAAGTTAGGAACATTTTTCTTTTTTTGGAATGTACACATTAGTGGTGGAGATGTTGAAAACTCCGGGATATGTGTTTTGGGTCACAGTTAAGCTTGTGAAATGTGTAAGATGATTTTTTACATGTTAGTATTATCCTTAATCATTTGTACAAATCATAACGAGCTCTTAAGTGGCTATTTCCAAGTTTTCAAATGCATAGGCAGTTTATATTTGACTATACAATTGTTAGTCTTTTATTTACAATCACATAATTATAACCAATTTGTAATCATCTGAGGAACCTTAACAAGAAGTTAACTAAATTTTCTGCTGCCCTAAGAGAAATGCATGTTTTAGAAATGACCACTGCATGCCATGGGCCATAAGTGATTTGGAGAGTCTTGAATGGCTTTATGATAACCAAGCTGAATTTCACCCTCACTGAGTAATGAAACAACTAAAAAATAACTTCATCAATTGAGTCTTAACAGAATGCACATTTTGAAAAAAAATTTAAAATACTTCCAATGTAACAATGTGTTGTAAATTCTGTTCTCTTTAGCAAAGTGCATAAGCATACACCTAACATTAAGCAACATAAACTTCAGTGTATTTAAACACCTTAATGGAACAGCCTAAATGCGGAGTATAAACTGTACTCATTAACCTGACTAAATTTTTTTTGTCAAAAACATAAATCACATATTGGGCTAGATAATGCATTCCTTGTACACCCAAACTTTGCACTGACCTCTCTTGGAGTTTTGGATACACAAGGAATACCATATGCAGCCCCTTTTGTCCAAATTATTCTTTATTACAGCAATAAAATGTTTTGCTCCCATGGATGTATTTGTGGCCAAATAGATTTCAAAACAATCATAAAGTCAAAATGAAACTGGCCCAGTGAAAGAAAACAGTAACTGGATAGTTTTGAATTCTCAGTGTAGTCTGAAAGCAATGTTTATGTAGAAAATACAAATATAATGCCTTATGTTCAAATGCAACTACAGCATTTAGCTGTATGAGTTTTCTCAGCATAACGTCTCTTACTTTCTCATTTCCTTTTCTCTACTGTTATCCAAACTAGAAGATATATTTTGGCATGACTTCCAGGGGTCTCGTAGGCTATTGCTAAAGAGAGAAACTTGGACAGTGGTGCCGCAGAGCTAGCTACTGGCTGTAATGACTTTAGAAAGTTGCTTGATATAATTGTTGTTACATACTTCATATAATTCCAGTGGTTATTTTTATTCTGCATATATAAATATGGTTCCATTGTGATTACCTATACACTCTTTCTTCATGTATTCCATGTGATTACAGTGTATTTCATTCAAGAGTAAAATGAAGCTTACTTTGAGTTTCATCCTGAAAGGACAATGACCACGCTGTACCTTTAGGCGGGGGAGGGAATTTGGCTGGCTGGCCGAATGAAGGGAACTGTGCTTTATGGCGTGGGGCAGAGTGGGGAGAGGTCAAACTGCTGCAGAAGGGGACAAGCAGCCAGTGTGATGACACTGACTCATCCCCTGGGAACTGGAGGGGCAGAAGGGTTTAAAAGGGGCAGCCTGCATGGTGAAGCCCCCTTTTACATGGAGCATGCTGAGACAGCACCCACCCTCCCTTCCCTTTAGGTGGTAAAGAGCCAGGTTTGGTCAAGATCTGCTGTGGGCATTGCACTAAACAGCCGTTTTTAGGAGGGCTGGAAAGGATTTTTTTCCCTTGCTACCAGATTGACCTAGGTGGAGTTGGGCTTTTTTCATCTTCCGCCCCATGGGAAGTAATTGAATGAACATGGGGTTACCTGCACTATAGACTTTTATCTGCCGGGTAGCCCCAGACATCTAATAATAAAGTTGTGGCCTGTTTAAAACCATATCAAATGTGTCCTGTCCTTCTTTCGGTATAACCGGACAAAAAATGAACAGCATATGCTATGAAGTCTAGAGTATTTCTACAGAGAGTAAATAACTCATAATAAGGTTGAATCTTGTTGTTTCTTTTATTTAATCCTTCAGTACTTGATTACTACAAATTTAATTTTGACTGGAGCTGTTTAATCAGGTCCACATTAACTAGCTAAGTAGTTGATTTTTTGACATTCATAGCATGCTATATAAAAGATTAGGATGTTTCACAAGGATACAGACAGTGTTACTGCCTTTGGGGAAGCAACAACTTGATTTTCTTTTTTATTATTCAAGATTATAAAATTAATGATGAATGTTATGAATGACAATACTAATACAATAATTCTGGAGTCTCACAATCTTCTCCTTCATACATTATCGTTTTTCCATATGTGAACTGGAAAATCATTTTGAATCTGTAGAAGCAGATAAGTATGCTGGTCCTAGGCATCTTCTCGAGATTATTTACCAACTGCATAGATTTGAATCACTAGATCTAATTGACTGGTAACAGTATGCAGCATCAGTATGATTATTTTTTGAGTTATCTATATTAGGCTTGCTGCAAAGAAGACAGAATGTTATAGATTGACGGTGACGTCCCTGCCGCTTCAATTATGGCCCAGTGCCTTACTTAAGATGTATCTTTACTATTATATCCTTATTTCAGTTAGCGTCAGCGCAGCATGTCAGTGGTCAAATAAGGGAGGGAAGCTACAAGCCAGGCCTACTCAGCAGGGGAAAGTCCTGCAGGCCTGGAGATGCATGGCATCCTGCTGGGGAAGGTGTCAGAGAGAGGTCCACTCCAAGGACCACTGCTGTCACTCAAAAACCTTCTAGACAGTAGCAGCTCTCAGTAGGGGTGTAAATTGAAACAAAATACACTTAGCTGGGTTTTTAGTTTTAGAGGAAGAAGGATTTGCAGCTGTATTGTAGAAAATCTGAACAGATGCAGTCATTATTCAGAATCCTAATAACATCTGTAATATATTTAATCCTTCAAATTACTAGTTTTCCTAATTTTTTCATCTGATTCTGCATAGTGAAAACAGCTGTATATGATGCTTTAAGATCACTTAGCTCACTTTTTAAAGCAAACTGCAAATTTCTAGGAAACTAATACTCACATATTTTAAATTTTGTTAATGCAAAAATGGTGTGGGTATATGGTACTGCCTGGGAATGAAAGGTACATGTTAAATATTTTATTATGCCAAGCAATCTGTTTATTTTTATCATACATTTCTGTTTGAGTTCACATATGTAGTTTGCACATCAGTGTGCTCCCTCTCTCTCATGTGTGCACATGGTCTCTGTAACCATGGACTTGATTTAATATTTTCAAATAATATTAAACTGATGCTAGTATAGAAATAGGAAGATAAAGCTTGCAGTTTGCCATCTCTGCTTGGTAGAGACAATGGAGCTATTCTATTGT
This sequence comes from Lepidochelys kempii, assembly GCF_965140285.1. NCBI lineage: Eukaryota > Metazoa > Chordata > Testudines > Cheloniidae > Lepidochelys > Lepidochelys kempii. Next base: position 30,322,940 of record NC_136390.1, on the reverse strand, counting down.
TGGTAAAACAACCAATGATTATCAGCTACTATCCAGAAACTTTCTGGGTCATATAGAGTGTAGTATTCTTGTCTATCCAAATGTAATTATATATCCCTTTTAAAGTACAGAAATAATGCTTACAATTTTAAAACATGCTTTTTTCTAATACATTTTTCTAACTCTCTGTCTGCTTCTCTTTCTTTGTGACTTTCTCCAAGTAGCTATTGAAATAATGATCTATTAAGTATTCACATGATTAATTTAAAGGAATGGATGTTTCTGTTATTAACAGGCAGAACATCCATTGAAATGTGTGGGAGGTCTGAAATAAAGCATAGATTGAAAAAATAATTAATTGCTCACCTTTGGCCTGACCCTAAAGGTGCTGAACATCTGCAGTTGTTTTCTTACTGTGGGCCAAATCCTGCAGTTTCTACACAGAGAAAATTCTAACTGAAGACAGTTAACATACTATTGAGAGGTGCTGAGCACCCACATCTTCCATTAATTTCACTGGGTGTTGGGGGTGCTTTAGCCTCTTTCAGGATTTGGCCACATGGGAGTTTTGCCTGAGGGAGGGCTAAGAAGTGTGAAGGAGGATTTAAGGATTTTCAACAAAGTAATTAAGCACATGCTTAAGTCCATCCCTGTTGAGCAAAGCATTAAAGTATGGGCTTAGTCTACAGCACATGTTTATGTCCATTGAATTTAATGGGGAATTAAGCACTTAGATCCTTAGCCTTACAGGGGTGTATTTAAGTATGTGCTTAAGTGCCCTGCTCAATTGCAGTTTTGGCCTGATCTCTGCAGAACAAATTCTATATATCTAAAATGTTAGACCTTTTATATTTGTTATACTGTTCAATATGCACTGTAATGTATTTTAATCACTTAGGGTGTCAGCATTCCGCTACCAAAAAAGAAGCGGAATCTAACCGAGATGCATATGTCTACAAACATGCACAACATCAATGATACTAATGGGAGTTATATGCAGATCCCTGCATGCTTGGTGGGGGAGAGATACTTGTAAGAGTTGAATAATGCACTTTATTATGAAATATAATATTACAAATGTCACATTTTGGAGAAAAAATTTAAACCAAATAGTTCTTAAACTAATAACAATCCAGAAAATCTAGTTTCTCTGCCTTTTAGATGCCCTTCGTATTGTTTTTGTAATCCTTATATAAATATAGATTTAGAACATCATGACTGGAATTCCTAGGGGGGATTTTTGTGGCACTTTAGAGCAAAATGTGGTTGACACTTGTTCCGTGTTACCCTTGGGCTACAGTTTTGATCACAGACTGAATGGATTTATTCTTGTCAGCACAATGAATTTTACACTCATGTCACAGGTAAATTTTACAATCCTTTTTCATGTGCAAATGAAGCACAACTGAATTCACTTATTTTATAATATTTCAGCCGAGTTCTGAAAATAAAAAGAAGCCTAACAGATAAAATACAGACTGGGGAGCAGTGCCCTTCTGCTCTTAGGCAGTCCTGGGAAATTTATTGCAATACAAAGCATTGATGCTTCTTTGAAATGAAACAGTAGTTGCACAAAACTCTAAACCATGATGACTACATAACAGGTGCAATGATAGAGTACCCTTCCATTGGGTTAATTTTAACAAAGCAATTAGTAATCATTTCATGACCTCTCTGATTGTAGTTAACAGGTGTTGAAGAACATCATATAGCCTCTTTCAATTTTAAAACATTTTAAAGCGTTCAAGCCCTTTTGCCCTGGTATTGGACACCAGTGACAGTTGCTTTGAATTTAAAAAAAAATTGTATTTCGATCATAGAATCTCAAGAAGGTTAAACATAAATTAGTCATAAAGCCTATGAAACAGAGAGGAAATGATTAGGCTTTAGTATTATCTCAAAATTTCAGTGTTTTAATCCTACTAGTATTTAATTATGAAGAAAAAGAGCTAATTCCGTTTTCCTTTAAAAACAAAAACAAAACTGTCACTTATAACTTCAAACATTAAAGTGCAATGTGCTATGTAATGCTGCAGATCTGAGCAATGTTTAAGACAACAAAGTGCTATTTGATAGTCTAGCCTTTCTGTGGAACAGCTCTTCTTCCTGTCTTTGATGTGTGGATGGTTTATTTAATCAATTATTAATCAAAGTTATGGCATTTTTCTTATATATTTAGGTAAAACTAAAAGATGCCTCTCCTTGCTTTCTTGCTTAAATAAAAGTTTAAATAGCTTGTGGAAATACTTGATTTTGAACAAGAAATATATTGGAGAGATTCCAGTTTTAAAAGCCCTACTGTGTTTGAGCAGTGTAGTGTATGTTTGAAATAAAAGGGAAAAATTGGAATTTCTTAGTCCTCTACCAGGTGATGAGCTTAGCCAAAGAAACCACAACACTTTTGTTAACCTGCCTTTCTATAACAAAAGCAGTACAAATAATTTTATTAATGTTTTCGTTGCACAGATGTTAAACTAGACAAGAAACAGTTGAAAGACGCACTGTTCTGGAGCAGGGTGGGCAGCTGGACACTTTGTGCATGGAGAATCTTGAGCAGTTGGTAACATTTGGCAATTTAACATAGAAAAAAATCACTGCTAGGAAAATCTCAACTGCTGCTAATTAGCAGCAATGAACTGTGGGTAAGGACAGTACATTTTAATGTGAGAAGGATTTTACTGTAACCACCACACTGAAAAAAATATAGAAAGAAATGCTCCCTAGCTGACCCTTGTGGCAATCTAAGCTGCATATTGCAATAATCCTGTAAATTACTATGCTTTCTTATACAGTAACTTGGAGTTAATTAGTAATTTAACATTCTTCTACACTATTAAATGTCTTTCTTGCATTATATTATGTTGTTTCATGGTCTTACCTTAACACTAATGGGGTTTTGTTATATTTTCTCAAAACAGTAACAGTAAAATAAAACTGAGCTGGAAAATTAATTAGTTCTCTTTTACCTTTGATTTACCTGTTATTAACAATTAAGTGGTGAAGCACGGTTTCAGAGGGGTGCATGAGGTTACGCAGAGATGAATAGACTTCCAGAGTATATTGTTGGGGTGGGGAAGTGAATAAAGATGAGTAGTGGGCAGAGCCCTGGAAACCATACAACAAGTTCACAATGTAATGCAAACACACTTAGAATTCAAAGTTGAATGGGATGAGAAAAAGACAAGGAGGCATCATACTTCAATATCACAACATGCGATATTTTCTCTTTGCAATGTAGGTGCTCATGTTTAATGATACAGCACTGCTGCCTCAGGAGCTGTCTCACTGAAGGTTGGGAGACTATAGGGAAGTAATATACTTGTGAATCTGGACTTTAGTCTCATTGGCTTTTTAATGCTTGAGATCTGTGCATATTCTGTTCTTTTGCAGTTTAAGAAAAACATGTGAACTAATTAGAGGAAGCAACGATAATGAAACATGCAATCTGGGTGAAAATACAGAATATAATTATGTGTGGGCATATGGTGAGAGTTTCTATTCTAGATTACTCCAACACAAATTAAAAGTTGGAAGAGCTTCTTACTCAAAAGTCATTTTCTCACTTGCAATATTTGCTTCATTTTAAAGGAGAGTTTAAACAGGTTTCTCACTAGGTATTTTCAAAACTTAAGCCATTGGAACTGATGATTCACTGTTACTTTGTATTTTAAAGATAAAGGGAATGTTTTCATTTTATATTCAAAAGATCAATGTGAATGCTACAATGGAACAATTCGGTAAAAGCAGAGTTTCCCTGGAAGTGAAAGCAAAAGATGTATGCTTGGAAAGGACTGAATTCAACACAAAACATTTCCAGAAGATTTTGTCTCTAGGGGCTACTGCTAAAAGAAGTGCTGCTACCATTTAAAACTCCATTCTTTGCAGCTGGATTTGAACATTCCATAAAAAATTCATCCATGCTTTAAGAGATTTCTGCTTTTCTGTCCTCTCTATTGTTAGACAAATTGAAGTGTGCACTCTGAAGGAGTGTGGCAGTGAACTGAGAATTTATTTACTCATTCGATTCTAATATTGAGAGAATCTACTCTCTCCGTTCAAAGGGTAGAGCAACAATGCAAGTGACATCAGGTCACCCGGCACTTCATAGCTACCTGTGAGATAGAATTGTTCTCATGGCAGATAGGAAGTGACTGAAACCTCTTTTTCTCATCAATGTCTATTATGATTGATAGCTCTATGGTCACACTGAATATGCCCTTTTTAAATAATTTACAATGTCATCATCATAGTACTAGTTTATAACTAGCCTGTTATTTTTACCTTTGTTCATTCACTATCAGAAGGTTTGCTAAATTAAGTACTGTGGATTTTGGTGGCATTATAACCAATCAAATCATACTTAAAAAAACCCACCAAAACCAAACCTGCATGTACACAGCACCAAAGAGTTTTAAAACATCCACTATCTCAATGTCTTTAAGTACAATAATTCCTAAATGAATACCTCTCCAACTAAATGCACTCACTTTGTTGTTGTTAATTAAAATATGAATGTACCAGCAAGATGTTACAGTTAAGGAGTTTCACTGAGTTAAGATAGGTTGCATTAAATGTTTTTATACTTCAACAAGAAAATATTTTAAAGATGATAAATGTTCATTAGAAGTTGAGGATAACTGGTTGTTAGCCCTTAAAGCTGAATGTTATAGTTATGAACACAACCATGCTTATTCTTTGAGTGCATTGAAAATAGTTTTATAACCTTAGATTAAATTATTAGCATGTTACATAATAGTTCAAATTAGATATCAGTTATTTTTAACAGTGATTAATGCACAAAATATTTAATTGAGGAATGTATAAATCAGTTTTTAATTGTTTAAATCTGAAGTTGAGGTTTAATAAGGCATATTAGAGAGCAGGGTAGTAATTATCATCTTTCATTAAACTGCAAAGATGCTGCCAATAATTAATGGAAAGGGCTAATAATAATCACACCTGTTTCTTTGCATAGTCTTTATAAATTGCAAGCTTTAAACTATATCTTACATTGTTTTAATTCATTTTAAATTAATTACTCAAATAAAATGTTTTATTTCCAGTTACTTGGCATCCCCCCGCCCCGCATATTCCTTTCAGAATCTCTTCTACATTTGGGGCTCTATCCTGCATTCTTTATGCCCCAGAAACTCCTCCTGACTTCAGCAAGAGTTTTAGATGTAAAAGGAAATACAGATTTACATCATGATTCAAGTGGAAGGGAAAAAAATGTATCAGGGCATTTAAAGACTGCGTCTGCCCCTGCACAGACGGCCAAGGGAAAAGAGAGACCACAAGAAGCTTCTCTTCTTCTGTGACTTGTGCAGTAGCAGTGTGCCTGCCTCAGAGTGCTCCTGCTGCATTGGTGCATCTCCAGGCTGGCCCCATGAGACCCGTAAGGGCACCAGTATGGGCAAGAACTTACAACTCTTCATGTTCAAGATTCAGATTTATATTTGTTCCCTTTTTAAGGACCTTCTTGAGAGTTTTCACATTTGAAACAGACAATGCAATTTTTCAAATGTGTCTGAATTAACCAAACAAAATGTAACATATTAAAATAGAATCCACCTTAGATTCCTTGTGAAAAGCTTACATCACTTATGTACCACTTGAGGCTTTTTATCTCTACGTACTTGATTACTGCATATGTGCTTTTTTTGGTCTCTGCCTGGCTCAGGACAAGTACATTGCTGCATGGTAATCAGCAAAAGAACATCCACCACATGTGGTCACCTCCTGGCATCTGGCTGGAGTTAGAATGACTGCATCTATTTTACTAAGTATTTAGAATCTACATGCGGGAAATTCAAAACAGCTCCTTAGTATTGTGAAGAACAAGGAAATACTCTTTGTGCACAGTTTTATGCTAGTCTGTGATGCAATTGCTGCAGAAAAAATCCTTTTTGCAATGTGTTCCACTCACAGATGTAGGAGTATAAAACCAGAAGATCTGCACCTATACAGCATTCTACAGCAGAATGAATTCAACTGACTATAAGCTTCCCTACAGTAGAAGTTCCAGAACATTTAAGATGATATAAATGAAATATGTTGGGTTTTAGAAATAGCTGTTAAAAAAGAAAACAACCCAAAGCTACCATTGATTCCTTGATTCCTTTTTTCAAGGTAAAGCTCTAATGTTAAAACATTGAGTGGAAATTCTTTGTTTCTTTAGAGGTATTCCAAGATTCCTAGCATCTCATAAGCTATAGAATCATAGGAATGTAGGGCTGGAAGGGATTTCAAGAAGTCATCAAGTCCAGCCCCCTGCACTGAGGCAGGACCAAATAAACCTAGTCTATCACTGATAGGTGTTTGTCCAACCTGTTCTTAAAAACCTTCAGTGATGGGTATTCCACAACCTCTCTTGGGGCTTGTCTACATTATCTGCAGGATTGATGGGCAGCAATCAATCCAGTAGGGGTCGATTTATCGTGTCTACTCTAGACACGATAAATCGACCGCCGAGCACTCTCCAGTCGACTCTGGTACTCCACCGGAGTGAGAGGCACAGGCGGAGTCAACGGGGGAGCGTCAGCTGTCGACTCACCACAGTAAAGACACCGCGGTGAGTAGATCTAAGTATGTCGACTTCAGCTACGTTATTCACGTAGCTGAAGTTGCATAACTTAGATCAATTCTGCCCCCCCCACCACCACCAGTGTAGACCAGATCTTGGAAGCCTATTTCAGTGCTTAACTACCCTTACAGTTAGAAAGTGTTTCCTAATATTTACCCTACATCTCCCTTGTTGTAGATTGAGCCCATTACTTCTTGTCCTACCTTGTCCCTCACCAAAGGCTCTTAAGCAAATTAAGCAGTAATGGGAGACGGAAAATCCTCTCATGGATCAGTAACTGGTTAAAAGATAGAAGACAAAGGGTAGAAAGGATAGAAGAGAAACTGGTCAGTTTTCACACTGAGCGAGATAAATAGTTGGGTCCTCCAAAGATCTGTACTGGGATTGTGCTGATCAGCATATTCATAAATGATCTGAAAAAAGGGGTGAGATGAGGTGGCAAAATTTGCAGATGATACAAAATTACTCAAGATAATTAAGTCCACAGCTGACTGTAAAGAGTGAAAAAGGGATCCCACTAACCTTGGTGACTGGGTGACAAAATGACCAATGAAATTCAGTGTTGATCAATGCAAATGCACACTGGAGAAAATAATCCCAACTATACATACAAAATGATGTGTCTGAATTAGCTGTTAGCACTCAAGAAAGAGATCTCGGAGTCTTTGAGGATAGTTCTTTGCAAACAGTGTGCAGGGCAGCCAAAAAAGTAAATAAAATGTTAGGAAACATTAGAGAAGGGATAGCTAATAAAACAGTAAATAGCATAATACCACTATATAAGTCCATGGTACACCCACACCTTGCATGCTGGTCACTCCATCTCCAAAAGGTTATATTAGAACTGGAAAAGATGTAGAGAAGGGCAATGAAAATGATTAGGGGTCTGGAACAGCTTCCATATGAGGAAAGATTAAAAAGACTGGGACTGCTCAGATTAGAAAAGAGATGACTAAGGGGACATATGAGAGAGGTTTATAAAATCATGACTGGCATGGAGAAAGTGAATAGTGAAATGTTATCTACCCTTTCGTATAACACATGAACCAGGGGCTACCCAATAAAATTAATAGGCAGCAGGTTTAAAAGAAACAAAAGGAAGTACTTCATCACACAACTCAGTCAACCTGTGGAACTTGCTTTGCCAGGGTATGTTGTGAAGGCCCAAAGTATAACAGGTTTAAAAAAAAAAAGGGATTATATAAACTCATGGAGTATAGGTCCATCAGTGGCTATGAGCTAAAATGGTCAGAGTTGCAACCCCGTGCTCCACGTTTCCCTAACCGTCCAGCTGCCAGAAGCTGGGATTGGATGACAGGGCATGGATCACTTGAAATTGTGCTGCGCTGTTTATTCCATCTGAAGCATCTGGCTCTGACCACTGTCAGAGACAGGATACTGGGTTATCTAGACCATTGGTCTGACGTAATATAGCTGTTCTTGTGTACTGTCACTAGACACATAAGCACTGACTCTGTGGGTGCTCTGGGTCTCGAGCACCCTTAAAAAAATAGTGGGTGCTCAGCACCCACTGGCAGCCCCATCCATCAGCTCCTCCCCTTCCCCCCCACAATGCTTCCCACCACTGGCGGGCCCCGCTGATCAGCTCCTCCCCATGCCTCCCACCACCGTGATCAGCTGTTCAGGAGGCACTGTTGGGGGTGAGGGCAGGGCAGGCTCAGAGGAGGGAGCAGAATGGGGCAGGACGGAGTGGGGGCAGGGTCTTGGGGGAAGGGGCAGAGCAATGGTTGAGCACCCCCGGGGAAGGGAGGAAACCAGTGCCTGTGATTGAGCATGGAAAACAACAGATCGCAGGCCTCTTTAATAACAGTCCTTACCATATTTGAAGATTATTATCAGGTCCAGCCTCAGTCTTACTTTCTCAAGACTAAATGCGCCTCTTCTAAAAACCTTTCTCCTGGTCTGTTTTTCTAAACATTTTATTGTTTTTGTTGCTCTCCTCTGGATTCTGTCAAATTTATCTACATCTTTCCTAAAGCATGGCACCCAGAACTGGACACCATACTCCAGCTGAGGCCTCACCAATGCCAAGTATGAGTATGAGACGGTCATGTGGGACAATATCAAACATCTTACTGAAATCAAGTTATATTTTGTCTACTGCTGCTCCCAGCCACTAGGTCAATAACCCTGTCAAAGAAGGAAATTAGTTGGGTTTGGTATGATTTGTTCTTGACAAATCTATGCTGGCTATTTCGTATGGCCCTTCTAGCTTTTAGGTTCTTACAAACTGATTGTTTAATAATTTGTTCTGGTATCTTTCCAGGGTATCAAATTTCGGCTGACCGGTCTATAATTTCCCAGGTTGTCATCCTCGTTCCCCTCTGTAAAGCGAGGTACTATGTTTGTTTGCCCTTCTCCAGTCCTCTGGGACCTCACCCGTCCTCCTGGAGTTCAAAGGTAATAGTTCAAAGGTAATATTTTATTGACTGGGCAATAAAATATGTTTATGAAATGTTGCTCCATAAAATTTGCCATTTTTCTTCATTTAAAAAAAAGTTAAGAAAGAAACAACACTCTTAATGATGTGAGTTTTTAGAGACTTTCCAAGATGCTACCTCATGGGAATGAAATTGATAATGCAGCACTTAGACTCCTTCTAGAACACCTTGTAGTAATTAATAAGAAATTCTCAGCTAACTGTGACAAATTTGAAAGCTGTGAATTTGGAGATAAGAGTGAAAGGTCACAGTTTACTTGTTACTGAGGCTAATAAGCACTTAGAGGCAAAAGGGACCACAAAAGAGACCACAAAAGAAAAAAGTAAGGGGGAAGAACATTAGAGTAATTGTGTTTTCCTATTAGTATATGGTCCATATAGTGAGACTACCATAGGCTTGTGGTCCCACTATCTCCGTTAGTTTCTTATTGTTGAAATCTCTTCCATTGCACATTAAAATATCCAGCAACAGTCAACACAGTCTTCATGTTCAATAATAGTTCCTAATGTCCCGGTATGTGATTGTAACAAGATCCAAGGAGCTGCAAGGAGACAGCATTTGATCCATTTTATGAAGATGTGAAAGTTAGATAATTTTTTTCCAACGATATGCACTGCATGAACCATAGAATGTTTGGAGATTAATTTCAAACTAGCATCCAAAAGTTTGCTTATTCAAAGCCCAGCTGAACTTTTTGGGTCTGCAAAGTTAGATGGAAAAATCATTCAAACACAGGTTTTCTTCTTCAAATTTCCAGTACTTCTTCCTTTTGATCTAGGAAGGAGCCTGGAAAATTAAATGCAAAATAAAAATCAAAAATGAAGAATGATTGTAAAGCTCAAGAGTGAAGTCCTGGCTCCATTTACATCAATTGCAAAACTTCCATTAACTTCAGTATGATCAAGATTTTACCCCAAAAGTTTGGACATAATTTAATGTGATTTTTTAAAAGAGGATTGGGATCTAGGCATTCTTATTTTATCCAGATCTGTTCATCTACACCTAATGACATCCCCAGCACTTCTAAGAGACTCACTTAACTCTGAGATGTAAAGCAGAACTTGAGGTATTTGGTCACAGCTAATCTTATTTTTCCCTGGCAAACTCAGTGTTATTTTGAGGATGCACACAAATAATGTATCTATAACTGAAGAGGCTTTTTCATCAGCTGATGCTAGGGAAGCCTCTGATTTAGCACTATGGCTTCCCAGTGAAGTAATGTACCAATAAAGCATATTCCTTTCTTTTGCTCCAGTACTTGTCATTTTGATACGGTTCACGTTTAAGTTTGTTGAAGCCTATTTCATGTTGACCCCGTAGATGACTTTGTAGCTACTATGATTGTTAAATTGGATTTAGGTATATTTTATTTTCTTGTTCTTGGGTTTCCTTTGATGTAGCACAGGGTTTAAAGTTCAATAACCTAACAGGGGTAGAAGAGTCAATTCAGAGGGAAGGGAATAAGGGACCACATACCATTATTTTGCCAGCCTGTACCAAAGTACCCTTTGTTAATTTTGTTTGTCACAATAATTTCTTTCTACACAACAGGTGTCCAGAATAGTTTTCTAATGGTCTGCATTTTAGTGTTCTGTGCTCTCTTATGTTCCATCTGATATTATGTGGGGCATTGGTTATATTTATCTTTGATCCCAGGCAGCTCTGAAATTATCTTAACTTGTCTCTGCTAGGCAGTAAAATGGAACTGAGCCCAGGTATCCTTGGACTTAGGGCTGTGAAAGGTGATGCTCTCTGGTCTAACAGCTGGCACAATGCCAGTCTTTTGAAACGCATATTGTAACTGTGACTGCATTCAAGTACATGCTTAGTTTGTACTATCAAACTGTAACCATCTCTGGCTACAGGGGCAGGTTTCTATGCTTCTAATTTTGAATACTGTCTGTGAAATGAAAACTGATAATAGGTATTGGCAACAATGGTACACTAATAAAATCAATCCCTCTATGAAGATAGAAGAGTCCTGTTACATAATGAACTATACGTAGCACGGGGCTGTCTGGATGCTAATTACCTATAACAGTTCCTGCGTATTAGTTCTACAGAGAACTTAAGTGTCACTTCCTGAAAACTCAAGGGAAAATCCATCTCTGTGTTATGTGAATGCAATGGGTGGAAAGAGTACATAGGGAGTGTTGCCGGCCCTCCAGCCCCAGTGCACCTGTGCAACAGCAGTGCAGAAGACAGATCCAGCACACAACAGTTTAGGAAGGGGTGCCCAGATACCATACCCCCATGGCACCTCCAAAGTGCGAGGTAGGTAGCTAGGAGTTGTGGGCTTGTCTCCAACCACCCAACAGATAAACTGTGGTGTGGAACAAATGTAACCTGGGTGAAACTGCTCTTTTTAAAAGGAGCAGGAGTTCCATCACTCCCTCTCCTCACACTCCGATAGGTAACAGAAGGATTTAGACCTCAGACTTTAATGTAAGTAGAGACATTAAAAGATAATTTGTCTATGAGGCTCTTTAAATAATTTCATTGGAAGTCAGTGACTAAACTAATCTCTTCCTAGCTGTCAGAACCTCTTAGGAGAGTGTGATTGTCCAAGGAGGAAACAGTTATTAACAAGGTGTAAAGCCATCTGGTAAAACAGTGTTGATTTTAAGCAGTGAAGCTATTTAGTGTTTTGTGCCTGTCTCTTTATGTCCTTCCTCCTGATTACAGTGATTCTCTGATCATGTGCAGGCTTCTGTAGCCCAGTGAGCAGCTCAGAAGGGCAGCAGAAGAGACTGTACCCAGCCTGGTCTCCCATGCACAAATGCAGGGAGTGAAAGGGAGGTAAGAGAGTTTCGTGTTTCTTCATTTTGGACAAAGTACTGTCAGATGAACATGATCTAAGAGAACACAGAATCAGAAAATATTTGGGTTGGAAGGGACCTCAGGAGGTCATCTAGTCCAACCCCCTGCTCAAAGCAGGACCAATCCCCAATTTTTGCCCCAGATCCCTCAATGGCCCCCCTCAAGGATTGAACTCACAACCCCGGGTTTAGCAGGCCAATGCTCAAACCACTGAGCTATCCCTCCCCCCATGATCACTGTCTTCTTGCCTGAGGCAGGTAAAGATTGTATGAGGACTGTTTACCCATGTGAGGTAGCATTAGGAATGTGGAGACCACAGAGATCACCCAGAACAACTGAAAGTAACAGGCATTTTCAAATCTATTGGAATTCTATTAAAATATATTGAAAACAGGGGAGGGAAAATTATGTATGCATTTAAGCCCATCAATGATGGAATTATTGATGCATAAATCACAGGCTTGATTTTTTTTTCACCCCACACTGGCAATCTAATCCAACTAACAATAGATTTGCATGCAATTTCCAGTAATATTGTCAAGAGATATTCAGATCCAAAATTTGTAACTATGCCACATGGAATGTGTCCTGTAGCAAAAAACACAAACCAGAACAAAAACCTTTTTGAGTACTTGGGTTCTGCAAGATGCCACAGCTGTATGGCAAGCTGTAGGTCCTGCTCCGATAGACCTGCTAAGAATTCAGAAGTGTGATTAGAAATAGCATATAATTGCTACATAGAAGACTTAGTGGCGTATAAGATGTTCCAAATGCAATTGGTTAATCAATAATAATAGTGATCTGCACTCCTGTAGGGCTTTCCATGAGAGGATCGCAAACCACTTTACAAACACTCATGAATTTAATCTCACATCACCCATTTTACAGGGGATAAATTGAGGTGCAGTGCTTGGGTTACTCCTGACCCTCAAATCACTGGATCCTCACAGTCTAGGACCATCCACAACCATGTCCTCTATGTTTGCACTGGCTCTGGCTTCCACAGTCTCTTGTGCACATCGCTTCCACAAGAGCCTTTTTTTCAAGTGCTTGCTCTCCCTTCTACTTCCTTAAGGTTGGCACTCAATGTGGGCAGGTTAATGCATCAACACTTAGCTAAAATCCTGGAGGCTGGAAGGGTACAATGCTGCAGCCTCGCCCTCTCGCACTGCAGCAGAGACGAAGAAGAGAGGCTTCGGGAAGGGCGTAACTGTTCCAAAGATAGGGCAATATCAACTCTTCTGCCAAAGTGAGAAGGAAAGAATATGAGAGAGTCTGGTAGGGAAAGCACTAAGTGACTTGTCCAAGGAAGTCTGTGGCAGAGGAATGTACAGAACCAGTTTCACAGTGTCCAGAAGGCCACCTGGGAACTGTTACTACTTCTATCCTAGGGAGACTGTTATCTAGGGAGTTCTTCTAGATCACCCATGTCAACATATAACTTATCCCACACAAACAATATTCTTAATACTGCCTTCAGTTTACTTTTTTGCAGTTGCCTAACCATGGCCCAACTGACTGCAAGTTCCTGGCTCAGCCTGGGGATTTCCTGTTTGAACCAGCCAATATAGAACTCTCAGTTCATTTCATACAAGTGTGCACTTTAGAGGTCATTTACAAATATCAAATTTACAAAATATTCACTTACACAGTAATGACATCACACTTTTCACCCCGGTAAGACACCAGACAGTGTATAGCTACAGGCTGAGACCTGTAATATGATAAAGGAAAATTAATGGTATGTTTTGTTGTGTATAATTTGGAGTGCAAATTCACTTTGTTGACTGTAAGATATAGGTGTTGTGTATAAAATTAGTGAGTGTGCCCTAAGGAGGGATTTATCGATAAGAAGAGATCTGTTTAATGAAGATTAAACAAACATCATATTGCTAAGAGATTTTTTTTGTCTAATGCAGCTGAAAATGTTATATACACACACGTGGTGCAGACATCTCTTGATTGATAGCACTCAAAACTATAGGTTTTCCATGCTCATTGGCTCATGTGGCAATAACCACATGGCACTATCTCTCTTAGCAATTACAATGGGAAATGGGCTGGCCATTTTCCTCCTCTTCTAATAATGCTCAGTCTTGCAGTCACTGTGAATGGGGATCCTCTCTGCTGCCATGAGGAATTCAAAGCCCAAGAGTTCTGATCATTGACATAAAAAGAAATGAAGATGAGGGTAAAATGACTTTCAAAGTGCCCATTCCATTAGCAAAACAAGACCATGTATGACTGAGTTACATAGCACACTGTAGCATTTGTTACACAACCCATCTTATTTACAGCTAACCCAATGGACACTTCTGTGTAAATCGGGTAAAGACCAGTCCTTGTATAACAGGAAAATGGATTTATCAGGGCGAGTCAACTGGATGATTTCTGAGTGTTAGAATTCCACACTGATTTTGGTTATAGACTAATGGACTGATTCACTCTATAACAAAAGGAACAAAATACTCTTATCCATAAGAAACACTCTTTATTGTAGAGACTTGTTTTCAAAAATCCATGTTAGATGGTATTGTGGCATCTGAATGTAAGTCTTTGGTTTATGAAAATTATAATTATTTTGATTTTTGTCCACAGGCAGCTTGAAATGTTGCAAAACTCTGCAGGTGCTTGCTGTTATAACAAAACCACAGAACAGATGGTGCAAGGTACCAGGCCAGCTCAAGGGATTAAATGCAAGGCTTTTGAAATTTTAAATTAAAGCTGGGTGATCTTGGGAAAACGTGCCTGCCAAACAAGCTTGCTTTAAAAAATAAAATTCTCCAACTTCTCCAGAGAAGCTGATGTAAATTAAAATGAGACAAAAATTGGGCACTTATAAAGTGCTTAGTAGAGGCTGATAAACACCTGATCAAGTCAAAATATGATATATTTAATTATTTATAGTTGTGGGGGATGTTTTGTATATGGATACCTTCTCTTTAGTTCTAAGTGTCTGTAATGCTTAGATGGAACGATAGGGTTATTGCTTTACAACTCTTTTACAACTCTTTTCATCTCTTTTCTGAGTTCAACTACTAAATGACATCATCAGTGAAGTGAGTTAAGTGGTCTCATCGTCATCCCCTGTTTGTGCATATCTCAAAAACTATCAGACATTTTCTCACAGTTGATGGTGTAAATTAGAGATGATTGTGAACTTCAAAGTTAGTATGCTTATTTAATTCTGAATTTCTCCAAAATTCAGAATACCTGGATGTATACATTCATTCTTGGTTTAAGGGCATAGGACTGTGAGATCAGGAGGATATTGTAGATGAGAGTTGAAGTGTGTATGGCACAGCTGTGCAAGGGATGATTACATAGCCCAGGCTTCTAGTTTCTTGCTTCCATGAAAGCTAAATTAATTTTGAAATTTATGAATGAAAAGGAAAAGTGTTCTTTTCATTGTTTTGAACTCTTGTGTGTGTTTCCTTTCTCACTCATGCAGAATAGTCTGGTCTCACATTCCTCTCACAAATAGCAAAGAATATTAGGTTCAGAATAAAATCATAGTCCTTGCACTATGTTGCAGATGTCACCTTTGTTTCAGTAATGTTGTGACTTGCTTATAGAGCAATTTCAATTTCTCATTGGCACAGGACATTGTTTTCTGCATTTTTTAAAAATCACTCTTAATCGTGAGCCTAATGGAAGCATTTAGGCTCACAATGAAGAAAAAGCCTACTGGGTGAAAAGCAGCAATCTCACAAGCTTTGATGGCCTTGTTGGCCAGAATTTGGAACTCCAGTGAAGAGTTTGCTATAGCTCTATTTAAAACCAAAACGGCTGGCAAATATTGTAATATTGGACTCTGTTTGCAAGAGCCTTTGTTAATGTGTTAGATAACCTATTAATCACAACTTTATATTCATATGCAAAATGTTCCTGGAGGACAATTTAATCATTTATTACAGGCACTTTATATATTTACTTTCCCTTTCCCTTCCCATCCTATGAGCTATGTTCATTAACCAAATATGTTACAGTCAGAAGGATATGATGGACATAGCAAAATCACTGTATGTACTGAGATCAAGACCATAAAAGGGTTGTCCAAAATATGAGCTCTCGGTGATGTGGAAAGAAGTGGGTGAAAGAGTGATAATTGTAGAAACTTTTAGCAGGTGCAATATTTTGATGTGGATTTGAAAGGCAGTTTGACTGTGATAGCTGAATGACACTCTTTCATTTTCTTTTCATATACCTGTCCAATCTTGTCAGAGTAAAGATTTTAAAGACTTTAATTAGGTATATTGGTTACAGAGAAGAAACAGAGCAAACCTTTCCACATCAGACATATGATTGAGGATGATCTATTTGGCAGGTACAGGCTGGCAAGCTGAACTGATATAAATTAACTAGAAAAGGTTAAATTAAAGTAAAATGAGGTTTGCAGACAAAGCTATAAACTAAAGTAAATTCTGAGCTATGGCCTCAGTCTGCCTGTTGTGCTTAGTCATGGCTCATTATAGATGCTCCCATGACAAAGACCAACATGTTTATTTTGATAGTTTCTTTTAAAAGATGAGTTCTGATACTAAGGCTGTAGGGAAAGTGCTTATACTATTGATTACACACCATGGACTACCCATCCATGACTAGGGCTCCTAGGCACTACATTATTACAAATTAATAACAGTACAAGACATAGTTATTTTGTGTAGCCTCTTTTATAAAAATTGTCCAAAATACTTTACAGAGAGCTATGGTATAAGACAATTACAAAGTGAAAATAACACATGATGATAGCAGAGGTAAAGGCAATAGACAAGGGAAGCGATACATTGTTCGATGCTTTTAAGAAGAGAGCTGATGAAGAGATTGTGCTTGACTGTTATCCTGATGGATGCCAATATAAGAACCTAGAGAGGTATGGAGAAGAGTGATAGCGAAGTAGTTTCAAAGGTCAGGGGTTGCACAGTAAAAGTCTCTCACACCAACTATCATACTATGTAAAGCAGTGATACTCAATTAGATTTACTCATGGGCCAATTTGCGAATTTCATGACAAGAGGTGGGCATTTGCACAGAAGGCTGACAAAATAAAAAACAAAACCAAAAAACTTCAGCTGACCTAGATTACAACATAAGTATTAATGTTTTTATATTTTAACAAAGTTTATAAATCAATATTAGCACCTGTGTTTGTGGCAATCTTTCATGGGAGAGGTGACATTAATGATCTCTGGCAAGCTTTGTGAACAGTGGTTTGTAGGAGGACAGGGCAAGGCTCATGCACTCGTGAAGATGCTCATCCAATGCACTGGTGACGTGGTGTTGGTTTTCTATAATGTTCACGGTAGAAGACCCAGATTCACAGAG
Organism: Lepidochelys kempii; assembly: GCF_965140285.1. NCBI lineage: Eukaryota > Metazoa > Chordata > Testudines > Cheloniidae > Lepidochelys > Lepidochelys kempii. The sequence continues at coordinate 30,305,771 of NC_136390.1, read as the reverse complement.
GTATGTTGATCCGAACATCATTAAAAGATAGAGGGCTAGATTCTGGCTATTCTGAAACCGGTCAGCATATTGAGCCCAGAAATCACAAAGTCCCACTTCTCTGAATTTTGCCTTCAAGACATCTATGCTTTGGAGCCTTACAATTTCTAATTGAAAGGCATCTTCGTCAACTGAATCACAAATGTCCTTTGCTTCAGAAGGGGAAGGTCCATCGTCACAGACAACAAACACATCGCAAACAAACAAAAGCAAATTCTTTGGAATTTTTAAATTCTCAAATCGCATTTTAAAATTTTCAGCGAGATTGATTAGGAATTCTTGCTTCATTTTCATAGAAGTTTCATCTGTAGCAACAACACACAATGAGGGAAAGTTCAACATCATTCCTGTTAAGTCTGAAAGATTTTGAGACTCCTCTGAAAGGCACACAATTTTTCAAACAGATTCCCAACGTTGCTTGCATGGCCTTGGAGCTGCAAGTTGAGGGAATTCAGGTGACCAGTAATATCACACAGAAAAGCTACCTGTGACATAGAGGGGACAACATTCATAAATGCTAGGAACTCACAAGCCTTGTTGGTGTGGTGATATGAAAGGAATTCTATTATTTCTTTTTGAAGTGCACTAAACCTCTCTAACATGCGCCCCCTACTTAACCAGCGAATGTCACTGTGTTCGGCTTTAAAAAGACGATGTTGCAAGCTAGACATTGAGCGTATGTAGTTCACTAATCTCATCATAATACCCATTTTTTTTTCAAGTCCCCAGACAACTTACCGCACAGGACAGTCTGGTGAATGATGCAGTGAAGTGTATTTAATGAAAGTATATCGCTGCCAAATGTGAAGCAAAGCCCTTCTCTGTCCCTGTCATGGAGGAACTTCCATCTGTAACAAGCAAGTTTACTTTCTGCATATCTAAACCATTTTTTTCAGAAAAGCCTTTTACTTTTTCAAATGATCTCTCCTGTGGTGTAGGTTTCTAATGGTATTAAGCACAAAAATTCTTCCTTGAAAATTTCATCGTCATAAAATTTAACAGTGATAGTCACTTAAATCACTTGATTTGTCCACTGCAAGAGACATGAATTTGGCATTTTTTAAATTGGAAAGCAGTGCTGACAAACAATCCTTGAAAATTACCTTCAATCTTTGCCCTGTTGTGGAATTAGAGAGGAGAACTTGCTTCACACAGTTCACAATGTCATCTTTGTTTTTATCTCACGCAAAAAGCTGCTCCAGCATTCACATCATGCACTCCTTCACAAGCTTGGCATCCAGGAAAAGCCTTTTCTTTTTAGCTAGTACCAGCATTGTCCGAAGAGAAGCAGCAATTGCTTTTTCCTGTACAGTTGCTGATTTGAAAATGACATTTGAAGTGTGATACGAAGACTTCAGATTTTCATGTTTTGTAACACTGCAAGGAAGATAGGCCGCATTTAAGTTACTGTGCTTTGATTCAAAGCGGCGCCTCACGTTGCTGACCTTACAGACAGATACAGTGGTTGGCATATTAAACACAAAGGTTTTGCCTTTAAGTGAGGTGGCATAATAAAAAGAAAATCCACTGTCCAGTTTGAGTTCAAAGCTCAAAGCTATCGACTTTGTGATGTTTACTCCCATGTGCATTCATTTTTTACTCCATTTAGGCAGCATCCTAGCTCAATCATAGCTGATGCTATCGCGAGAACTTAAGATCCAGTGAACAGTGCTTAATTTGTGCCGGGGCTTGCCGCTGCTTTCCGGCTGCCCAGCTTTGAAGACAGCGCCGCCACCAGCAGCAGTGCAGAAATACGGGTGGCAAGACCATACCATGCCACCTTTACGTCTGCTGTGCTTCAGAGCTGGGCTGGGTGCCCAGCCAGCAGCTGCTGCTTTCTGGCCACTCAGCCAGTACGTAATTTGTACTGGAGCCCCAGCACCTCTTTCATTACCAGTTAAGCATTGCCAGTAAGTTACTTACTAAGGAAGTCATAAGCAAATGATAAGCAGCTCATTGGCTGCCTATTGATATCACTGGTGTGAAGGGATGAAGAAGAGGCCAATCCTGGAGAGAGAAGGTTGGTGAGGTATTCTGAAGGAACACCATAGAGGGTGTTAAGTGGTGAAATCCTGACCCCATTGAAGTTAATAGGAGTTTTGTCATTGATATCAGTGGAACCAACTGGAGGGTCTCATGAGACATTGTAGAGGAGGTGAGGACAGGCTCATTGCAGACATGGGAGACTCAGACAGATTAAGAAATCACAGGAATAAGATTGTATCAAAGCATCCCATCATACCGGATGAGATTTTCAGATTTGCCAAATTCTTTTTAAAACAAATGGAAATTTTGTGTTCAAACTCCTTGTTTGGGTTTGAAAAACCTCAGCCATTGGACAATAATTGCCTTATATGAACATTGGTTTTACGGTGGCAAGTTAGCTACACGGAATAATGATGATGTATAATTTAGTATGTAGCAACTGTTTGTGACAGAAATAACTGGTTTAAGTAGAAGTCATATGAAAATAGCTCACTGTGCATATGACAATCTTCCCCATTTAAAAACAAAATTGCTACATCATCAATGCGAAAAGCCCCATTGACCTTTCAAGTTCAGAGGCCCAGACATGCAAGCATTACTTAGGTGAGTAATCCATACATAAGTAGTCCCAATGAAATCAATCATATTATTTTCATGAGGGAGGGTTTCAGGATTGGGCCCCAAACACATGCCAAATTTCATATTTTAAGCTTTAGCCTTTTGTCCCCTATTGAGAAGAGTAAATCATGAACTAGAAATGGGTGGGGACTGAGGATTTGGGAGCCAAGTCAGATCTCCATTACAGGGCTTATATCTGGGGAAGATCTTGTATCAGATTGGAGGTATAATATGAAGTATAACTATATGCAATGCAGCATAACATGAAGCCAGTATGGACTTCAAGATTAAGGGTACCATAATTATTGGCTTTTTATGAGTCAAATCAATTGATGTCTTTCACAAAAGTTAGTAAATAAATATGATTTGCTGTATGTGAAATGTGACACAAATTTTAATTAAGAAAAATATTAATGTTAATTTTGGGTAAATTTTAGAGAGGTTATGTGGTACTCTGATCTGGCCATTATCTTGGACAAAATTAAATTTAAAGTACGCCTACAAATTATATTATTTTTTATTGGATAGATGTTCCACTTCCATCAGAACTAAAGTGGTAGGGATGAGTGAAAAAACTGATGGATTTGCAGTGAAGCTGTTCTAGCTTTATAGTCAGAAAGGATTCAAATCTAAAAATATAGAAGGCCAAACCCAGAAGTGCCACATATAGAGGTGGAAGTAACATGTTACCGTCATCCAGTGGAAACCCCTTCCCGCTGCTCCATGTGGATTAGGCTGTGATGGTGTTAGGCAGTATGGTAGGAGAGAGGAGAAGAAAGTCACTCTCTGTGGCATTCATCCCTCCACAGTGGAGTAATTTCCACACTAAGGGGACTATAAATTACACCTTCTCACACTTTCCTGTTTGCTTTCTTGCTACAACCCTGCACTTCCTCTGCTTCTTACACTGATTTTATGAATTACTTATGCCATCTTTTCCGTGTCCCCTGAATTCAGCCCCAGATGTGTAGGTTAGGAATAGAGCCTTCCAGGTTGATGCTGGAGACGTCTGAATTCACTGCATGATTTCTCCCCATAAGTTTTAGGAATGTGGCTTGACACACGTATTCCAGGTTACAGTGGTACATATTGTAAAACTGATGATAATCTGAATATTGCAGTGCTGCCAAACAACAATAGTATTTCTTCAAAAGACTCAAAGAACAGGCAGTGGTGCAGCAGCAGCTCCTGCGGAAAATAGTGAGTCCTGCAGGGGGAGATGGCACCGGCCCCCTGGGCCTCAGCCTCTGTAAGATGGCCCCAACAGACGACCCCAACGCCTTTTTGGGCACCTTTGAAAGGGTGGCCTTGGGCATGGGATGGGACAGGATAACCTGAGCCCTGCGGCTAGCCCCATATCTTACTGGGAAGGTGCAAGCGGCGTATTTGGCCCTGACGGATGCCCAGGATAGAGATTATTACATGGTGAAGGCAGCCATCTTGGACCGCCTGGGTCTTTCATTGGAAAAATACCAGCAAAAGTTTTAGGTGGCCCGGTGGGCAGGGGACATGCGGCCCCAGGCCCTCGCCCAGAAATTGACAGACTGGGCGACGCGGTGGTTGAAGCCCAATGCCCAAACAGTGGGGCGGATCATGGATCAGGTGATCCTTGAACAGTTTGTGCAGTGCCTCCCTGATAGCATGCGGGTCTGGGTGCGGTGACATCATCCTGGCACTGTAGAAGCCACAGTCAAAATGACGGAAGAATATGCAGAGGCAGACTTCCCCCTGAGGGAGCATCGGACTTCGTGAGACGCAGAGGGAGGCAAGAAACCCCGTGAACACCCCACTGGGAAGCTGGTGGACAAGCTACGGGAGGAGCACAAGGGAACCCCTGGCCGCCTGAGACAGCTTGTATGCTGGCGCTGTGGACAGCTGCGGCATAAGAGCCATGTCTGCCCGGTGACGGACTATGGGGCAGAAGAAGAGGCATGGGGTAGCCACCTTCCCCATGCGGGTTGGGAGAAAGCCCCAGAGGGGACTAGTTGACATGGCCTCAGCCCGCTCCCTCATGCAGCGGCGCTTGGTAAAGTTGCATTGGCTTATACCTGGAGAAAGGATGCTGGTGGAATGCATCGACGGGGATGGGGAGTATTGTCCCATGGCCCAGGTACCCCTGGAGGTTCAGGGAAGGTTTGCCTGGAAGCGAGTGGGAGTAATGGAGGGGTTGCCCTACACTGTGATCCTGGGGTTGGATTGGAACCCTGCCCCAAAGGGGAAAGAGGGCACGGGGACGAGACCAACAGAGAAAGTAAGAGGGAGGAACCTGGAGGGAGAGGGCAAGGCCCTATGGGGGTGGACCCTAAGAAAGGGGAGTCACCACAACCTCAAGGGGAAAACAATAGGAACCCTAGACAACACAGCCAGGATAGAGACCCGGCAGAAGTGACCGATGAGGGAATGGAAGTCCCAGGATGGGACTCTGTGGTCAGACAGAGCAGTGTTTCTCAAGGATAGCAGAGCCCTGGAGGAGGTAGGGGAGAAGGGAACAAATGTGAACTGTTCTGTGCAGGGCTAAATTCTGGATGCTTCACTCTCGTATGTAATCCTATAGACTTCAGTGGGACTTGTCATGTGAGCAAAGTTTTTGGACCCTGTCGATGTAAGAACTGCAAAGTTAGGAGTGTTTCAGTATTTAGATTCTCCTCTTTTAACTCAATTCTAAATTGTCTTTAAAGCAATAAAATTGGACATGGATGCTACTACAAATTCTTATTCCAAAGCTTTGGGAAATTTTTAGGAGTTTGGTTTAATTTTTAAATAATAAATGAAAATAAAAGGAGAAATGCAAGTGTCATATCCAGATGTTGCAGGGTAGGATTATGGGTATATGAAATAACCCCCCAGCTGTTGACTACCAGAAAAGAAAGCTAAGCAAAGCAAAGCTAAGCAAAGCATTACTAAAGGGAGATTTAAATTTCACAGAAACTGCTCTTTCTAAATAATCCAGAGACAGTCCTGTGTCCACTATAACACATGGCACTGAATGTGCCATACTATCATGCATAAATGATTTCAATAGAGGAGTTGTAACCAATTCCATCCAATGCCTCCTTCTTAGAAGTTCTGAAATGTGGAATTCTCCAAGGGCTTTTATCTTTCAAGTGAGTAATAAAAAGGGAAAAGAGAACTCAAATGATATTATTAAACTATATGTTGTACTCACTTTATCAGGCAAATAAAATATATTCCTAAACTGATATTTACACACTATTAAAAACATCTGTGAATGAGTCTTCTTTGTCCCCCAGACAGCTCACATTTCAAAAACTCAACAACAGAGATGTTTTAAAGAGAGAGGTTTAAGTACACAATTACATGATCAGAGCTATTACAGTTTACTAATAGCACAAGTTATGAAAACTCCCTGGACTCTATCTTGCTCACTCACCTCATGCCCATGAGCAGAACTCAATGGGATTGAGACCTTTCTCGGGGGAGTACAATGAACAGGATTTGGCCCCCGACTACACACAGCACTTCTCTTTAAAAACTAGGGCTTGGGGTTTTTTTATTCCTTTTCTCATCAGCAATAAAAAATAGGTGACAGCATTCATAAGGGGCTAGCAGTATATGTAAATGAGGGATTAATAAGTGAAATGTGGAACACCGTTTTGAAAAACTGGATCCCTGATACAAATCAAAGTTACGGCTGATGCTGTATCTTTTATAGCTAGACAAAGTATTTGGAGTTATAGTATTCAATTAGTGCAAAACAGTATCCTGCAATATGTGTTTCACTAACTGGGCACAACTTCAGGAGTTCTGAGTAGCATCAACCTTAGCTCTAAATTTCCTTGACTTTGTTCATTTGTCACTGCTTTAAGGCCACCTAAACCTTATTTCTATGTATTAATCTTTCCAATGTTTGAGCTTCCTTTGAATGGCAAACAGTGGTCTAGCTTTTACACTGCACATCTTTATTTGTTTTCATTTTTTTCTAATTTGATAGCAGTATTAATTACTGCTTCTCCAGTTCAGTCCATATTGCCACTTTGATTATTTTAGTTTGCTGCAATTCAATGAAATGAATTATGCCATAGCACTTAAAAAGTCGTGAACGCTTATCCTTTTTAGTACTGTTAGGTTCACACATTGCAAATGTAAACTGACACAAGGACTTTGTTTGCTGTGAAATGAGAAGACAAGGCCACTGTAATCAGAAGAGATGGCCAACGCTTTTATCATAGTTGACAAATCTCAGTGTAATCTGAAATGGAATTTCATCCACGTCTTACATATAGATACACATTCAGCTTGACAGCAAAGTCTTTGGTAGACATGGGGTTAAATAAAAAACCACAGCCGTTTACATGAACCTTAAACAAACTTACAGTAGCATTTTTTTCAGTCGACTGACATTTTTCTTTATGTTTCGTCAGTCATATCTGAGTGATCAGACAGCCACTACACATGGTACACCCACCAGGATTATTATCTAGACCAAAGGCCCAAAGCTCATTGTAGCAGGCATGTAATTCTTTACAATGTATGCCACGTTAACTGTGTTGGGTTATCTATTCAACAGCTGACTGAGCTGGGCTCTCAAGCTCTTCTCAACAACCATGTAAGAAGCAATGACAATTGTACTACTTCATAACAGCTGCATGGAACTCTGACATACACTTCACAGCAACCAGTCATCTATATAAACCAATTTCAAGAGCAAAATTGCATGGTGCCTCCACTCTGTTATAAACACAATGATATCCACTCAAAGCTGATAAATGCACTGTATTTCTCTAGAGCTTTAAAGAACAAGTTCCTTGCATCTGAGAATTCTCCTCAACAAATTAGGCCTCTTTATGTGCTAGCCATTAATTTATCATTTCATAAAGTACCAGACATAGTAGAACTTTAAAAGAAAGGCAACTCCGATATTAACAGTTTGTTGTCTTACAGTGAAAACTTCCCTCCTTTTCCCTTCAAAGATATTATATCTGATTAGCTAAACAGAAAGAAAGACAATAAGTAATTTAGGTTTTAAATACTTGACAACTCCGTAGCAATTTTCAAATTAATAACAGTATCTTTTCATAGGATTACATGCAATATAATCCTTATTATAGAATAAAATATCTATGACAGCTAGAAAGTCCTTGAAAACATACTTCAATATTAACCACTCTAAAGATGGGGTAGATTAAAGATTATTGAACAAATTAAACATTTTTTACCAATTAATAAATTGTATAGCTTTATTATATAGTACTTTGGAACCTTGATTGGGATTCTTTCTCCTTGAAGACTTTACTAACATATGAATTAGAGCAATGCATATTGCAGAATACAAAAACTGTCATGAACATTGAGTTTCTCAGTTTGCAAATACTGCAAAGTTCCATAAAAAATTCCCTTTGAGATTTTATTTTATGCAGTGTGATAGCATCATAGCTGAGTACAGATTAGATACAGCAATGATGTATCTCAGAGAAAAGATGAACTATAGCCAGAGAGATCTTCATTTCATTAATTCAAACAATACCTGAGAACAAGTGATTTAAAAATTGTTGTGCTGTTAAAACAGAAAATCTAGTTTTACTTATTAACCAGGTAAAGATAGGTGCAATACTTGATTGTTTATACTGTTCAAATAGACAAATTCAAGATTAATATGAAGAATCTATATTCTATAATTTAAATGCATCAAAATTCCTATGTTATACAGCCATTAAGCAGCCATTTTTCAATCAACAGTACAAGAAATATGCATGTGGTCAGCATACAATGTTAGGCCCTGATTCAACAAGGTGTCTGAGCATGTACCACATGAGTAGTCCCACTGACTTAAATGAGACCACTTGTGCTTAAAGTTGGGCAAGTTGTCTAGGTATCTTGATAATATGGGGCCATAGGGTATTCTACCCACAAGCACTAAAGTATGAGCTATAACCCACAGTGTGGTAAAAGGTGTTAATTGTATTTACTGGTCCTGTGAAAAGGACACCGACTATCATAGATGGGCAAAACCAGGATTTTTGCAGGTTTTGCAAAATGATGCTTTTTGTGTTTAGTTCTACAAAATCAAGAGTAGTTTGCTTCCCAACACTGTTTAATCTGAACCTCACAAAGCACAATGGCCACGTGTTTGTATAAATGGTTCCAGTCTGGGCTGAACAAATTATCTCACCAGGATAAATACAGAGAGAAAGGGAGACACAGAGGTCCTGTTTTTTGCTTATCCCTAATCACAGGCATTTTGCTACCTTCTTTTCCATGATAGGAGAAAGATCGTGACTTGCTTAAACATTTCTGATACACAAAAGATGCATAAGTCACCTTGGAGTGAATCTACAATGGATTCCGAACCTAAATCACAATCACTTCTTGCCTGTTCATACAGTATACCCCTGTGGCTTGTTGACAATGCACTCATTGGCAGCATATAAGACTCTAGGGTCAATGCTAGACTTGTGTCTTTGGTGAGCTTTTCTTAAAATATTTCCATGACTTTTGTGTGGTGGTTTGCTTATATAAGAAGCCTCTTTAAAACTCATTTTATTCACCTTTTATGGAGATCGAAGCATAGATACTACGGAATGAGAGCCATAGAAATGCCTGCACATAAATAAGAAATAAGAAATCTACGAGCAAAGAAATCAGCACGAATAAAATAATAATAAAAAAAATCAGTGAGGAGTGAGGAGAAAGGAAAGCCTTTGTAAAGAATATTTCATCATCACTGGTAAATTGTACATCACTTGTATTCTTTCAGTCAGTAATAACTTAGATTTGCATAGCATCTTTAATCCTGAGTGAGCTAAAGACCTCTATAGACTTGGCTCTAATTTTCAAACTTTGGCACCTAAATTAGGACAGGTTTCAGAGTAACAGCCGTGTTAGTCTGTAGAACACTTCAATCTCTCTGGTCACGCAATCACAGACATGAAGGTCACTATCTTACAACAAAAAAACTTCAAATCCAGACTCCAGCGAGAAACTGCTGAATTGGAATTCATTTGCAAATTGGATACTATTAATTTAGGCTTAAATAGAGACTGGGAGTGGCTAAGTCATTATGCAAGGTAGCCTATTTCCCCTTGTTTCCCCCCCACCCCCCGACATTCTGGTTAAACTTGGATTTATGCTGGAAATGGCCCACCTTGATGATCATGCACATTGTAAGGAGAGTGGTCAGTTTGGATGAGCTATTGCCAGCAGGAGAATGAGTTTGTGTGTGGGGGGGGGGGGTTTGAGAAAACCTGGATTTGTGCTGGAAATGGCCCACCTTGATTATCATGCACATTGTAGGGAGAGTGGTCGCTTTGGATGAGCTATTACCAGCAGGAGAGTGAGTTTGTGTGGCGGGGGGGCGGAGGGTGAGAAAACCTGGATTTGTGCTGGAAATAGCCCAACTTGATGATCACTTTAGATAAGCTATTACCAGCAGGAGAGTGGGGCGGGAGGAGGTATTGTTTCATGGTCTCTGTGTATATAATGTCTTCTGCAGTTTCCATGGTATGCATCCGATGAAGTGAGCTGTAGCTCACGAATAAATTGGTTAGTCTCTAAGGTGCCACAAGTACTCCTTTTCTTTTTGTAAATTAGGACACAAATTTAGGTGCTTAAACAATTAGAGCTACAAGGCATTAGGTACCTAATTACCACTGAATTCAACTGAAGCCAATGGGAGTTGGGTGCCTACCTTTAAAAATCTGTCCCTTAACCATCAAAATTCTAATTGGCATGCCTACTTGAAGAAATGGTTGCCGTAATTCTAGTCTAGTCTGTTGAGGTCCAACATGAGACCACCACACACACTGAATCAAGCCTCTTAAAGCATTAGCGGTCTTGAACCAACAGCCCTGATCCTCAGGCTCTGAGCCATGCAGGACTTGCAGCCCATGGGAGGGCTTTATGCTATGCTTGCACTTTCCCAATCTCCAAAGCAGAGCTAGTTTGGCCTCCAGCAGTAGTTCGACCAGCGTCCACCTCCTTGAATAACCCTCAAAACCGTTCTAATTTATGCTGGCTTCTAACATCTTCCTAGGATCCATTTCACCATATGAGGATCACTGAAGTGCAGCATACTCCATCTACCTTCTCTGCACTGTCTCCTAAAGGGGAATGGGTCAGGAGGGAGTCCTGTGAGGAGATGGCATAGAGCCTGTTATGCCAATCAGGGATTTCCCTATGCCTGGGGAATCCTCAACTGCCCATTTATGGCAGCTGTAAGACCTCTTTGCTCTGCTGAAAAGGCAATGGGGTGATTCCTTCGGTCACACATTCTGATCTCGCAGATCATCAGCGTTGCTTACAAACTCCAAAAATGCACTCCAAGTCTTTCCTGTAGCTTATCAACCACCAAAACGGTAAATATAAGAGGTCATCAAGTCAATTGAGTGAACCATTCCCTCCTTCTCCAGTATCTTTCCAGTGTTGTAAAAAAGACGTTTTAGCTGAGATCAAGCATATTCACAGTCACATTCCTTTTCCAAAGGAAAAGACTTTAATAGCAGAAATAAAGTCCTGCAAAGTCCGTTGTTGCTCGGCCTGCCAAGCCAGTAGAGCTTGCTTCCAGCTGGTGGGACTGCTGAAAGGCCTGCAGTGTCTTCTGCATCTCCCTGTGTTGCCCCGTGAGCCATTGCAGAGTGCCCTCCATCTCCGGGTCGCCAAACTGTGTCTCTGGTAAAGCCCCCATGTGTAACAGGGTCCATGTCTTTATTTACTTAATGTTGTCCCTCCACCAGTGTCCATCTATATACAAGCTTTACAGGTTTGGTTACCTCCTTTACAGGCAGAGTCAGCCTTTAGCTAGGATGCCTCCAGCTCCCTCCCTGACTGACTTCTCCCTGGCGGCTCCTTTCCTTCTGGCTCCCGCTATAGCCCTTGGCTTGTCAGGCCAGCAGGTGTTGCCAATCCTCAGGCCGGCATCAGGCCTTTTCCATCAGCCCCAATCTGCTTCCCCTGATTGGAGCTGACCAAGCAGGGGCTAATTAGGTGCTTCTGCACCAGTACCCTGCTACAGTGCTCCAGTGAGGATGAGGAGGGAGAAACAACAATCATTGTTAAATATGGGAGAGAAATAAAAGATATAAACTGAAACAGATAAATTAACTTTTTTTTGCCAAGCCTTGTTTAAAAAATTAATAAGGCTGAAATAGCCTTATAATTATATTAGTGTGGTACAGATGGCACCACCAATATAATCATGTATGGAATAAATGATTCTCTCCACATGAGTTAACATCTACACTTGTCACATACCATTTGTTTCTCAAAGTATACATTTTGACAGTTATTTTTATTAAAAGGAAACAGATAATCCAAATGTTCCACCTCGGCTGCATTTCTGAGCAGTAGGGGTTAAGTCTAGATTGAAATACAGTGTGTTTGTCTTTCCTTCACAAAAGGTAGAATCTTGAAGTTGTAAGTTTAGCATACAGTTTTCCCTTTTCAGACTAAACATCTGAACTGAAAATTGTCTCCTCTTGCTTTGTGAAGAAAATTTGCAGCTGTACGCCAGAAAGGTGTCAGAATATCTTTTGAATGAGGAAAGCTAGAAGGATCTTGACCTCTTGTAATTTCATGTATTAGTCAATTCACTTTTTTGTCACCTAAAAACAATCAGCCAGACTATGCCCTCTTTTACAAGATTTTTGGGAAAGTGCAAGGCACCTCATTATGCTCTGCACCCCTATGAGAGATCATGCATAACAACAGCACCACGCACACTCCGGAGCACAGGGACCGATCCCTCCTGGTACCTTCTGGATCCATGCCTTCCCCTACCACACACACCCATGCAGGTGGAAGCACCTTGCATCCTCTTAAGAGAGAAAGCAGTAAACATGTTCTGCTTATGCATTTGGGAGCTCCAATTAAGACCATAACTCACTGTGGCACAATCTCTTCAGGAGTTACCCTGGGCAATACAACTCTGTGTAGTCTCCAGTGGGAGTCCAGATCTAACAGGCACAATCTGCTGCAGTGTATTTTCTGTAAACCCCATCCCTACATATATGCCTCCAAAACAATAATCCTCAGTAACATTGCCCCCAAAATATTATGGAACTGAGATTGTTGCAGGAGATAAATTACAGTCCCAATACAGTGCACTCCCTTATACACGGCAGCATCCAAGGGCTTGCAGCCTGTTTTTATTTTTTCTCTAACTCTGCAGATCAGCTTTTATTTATATTTTTAAAAATATGCATTTATTATTGCCATAGATCACAGTATGTGGGTGTTCTGTAGTATATGTGTCTGCTCAGATTTAGGCTGGAAACTGTATCTCTAATACCAGCCTTAGTTTTGCCTAATATAATTAGCTTTTTATTACATATTTCAAACGCTAAATATTGGAAAATGAGACATTGGAAATAACGTCATTCACACTTAAAATTCTAATTTTGAGGGGAACTGGGTGGATCTGTAGATTTGTAATTGGTTGACAAGCCTTTAACTTAAAGACCACTAATTCAAATGCATACCAGATCACTTTCCTCCTTGTCCTCTCACTTACCTCGCTCCTTCCCCTTACTATACAAGCATCCTCTAATCCCAGCTGCTTCTCCATCTCCCTTCACTTCTAAAGTTCCAGAATGCATCTACAGCTGCTGACTTCCATAAATTCATAGAGTCCAAGTCGGAAGAGACCATTGTGCTAATCTAGTCTGACCTACTGTATAACACAGGCCATAGAAATTTCCCAAAATAATTCCTAGAGCATAATTTTTAGACAGAACATCCAATCTTCATTTAAAAATTGTCAGTAATGGAGAATCCACCACAATTCTTGGTAAATTGTTCCAGTGCTTAATTACCCTCACCATGAAAAATATATGCCTATTTCTAGTCTGAATGTGTTTAGCTTTAACTTTTAGCCATTGGATCATGCTATACCTTTCTCTGCTAGGTTGAAGAGCCCGTTATTAAATATTTGTTCCCCATGTAGGTACATGGAGACTGTAATCAAGTCACCCCTTAACCTTCTCTTTGTTAAGATAAATAGATCGAGCTCCTTGTGTTTATCACTATAAAGCATGTTTTCTTTCCTTTACTCGTTCTTTTGGCTCTTCTCTGATCTCTCTCTGATTTATCAACATCTTTCTTGAATTGTGGGCACCAGAACTGAACACACTGTTCCAGTAGCGGCTGCCCCAGTGCCAAATACAGAGGGAAAATAACCTCTCTACTCCTATTCAAGAGTCTCCTGTTTATGCATCCTGGGATTGCATTAGCTTTTTTGGCCATAGTGTCACACTGGGAGCTCATGTTCAGTTGATCATCCACTATGACCCCCAAATCTTTTTCAGAGTCACTGATTCCTAGGATAGAGTTGCCCTCCATCCAAAGTATGACCTACATTCCTTGTTCCCGAGGTATACATTCACATTTAGCTGTCTTAAAACACATATTGTTTGCTTGCTCCCAGTTTACCAAGCGATCCACATCATTCTGAATCAGTGACCTGTCCTCTTCATTATTTTCCTTTCCCCCGATTTTTGTGTCATCTGCAAACTTTAGCAGTGATGATGATATGTTTTCTTCCAGGTCATTGATAAAAAAATTTAAGTAGCGTAGGACCAATAATCGATTCTTGAGGGATGCCACTGGAAACATACCTGCTTGATGATGATTCCCCGTTGAGACCTATCAGCCAGTTTTCAATCCATTTAATGTGTGCCATGTTAATTTTATATTGTTCGAGTTTTTTAATCAAAATATTGTGCGGTACCAAGTCAAATGCCTTGCAGAAGTCTAAGTATATTATGTCAACACTATTACCTTTATCAATCAAACTTGGAAATCTTCAAAAAAAAGATACCAAGTTTGTTTGATAGGGTTTTTTTTCCATAAACCCAGGTTGATTTGCATTAATTACATTACCCTCCTCTAATTCTTTATTAATTAAGTCCCGTATCTGCATGCCCATTATCTTGTCTGGGATCACTGTCAGGCTGACAGGCCTATAATTACCTGGGTTATCCCATTTTTCATTTTTTAACATTGGCACATTAGCTTTCGTCCAGCCTTCTGGAACCTCCTCTTTGCTCCAAGACTTATTGAAAATCAACATTAAAGGTCCAGAGAGCTCTTTCAGAACTCTTGGATGCAAGTTATCTGGACCCGTTGATTAAAAAATGTTTAACCGTAGTAGCTTCTGTGTAACATCCTACAGCAATACTAGTAGAATGTTCCCTGACCTCCCTTCCTCCTCCCACCACCCCCCAGACTCCATCCTAGATAGAATCCATCTATTTCTCACTGTCGCCTCTTAAAACTTCCCTTTCTCTATTGACCTCTTCTTGGCCAAATCTCATGGTCTCAATCTCCTTGATCCTTCTGGTGAGTCTCACACTTTTGATCACCATCTCTAATTTTTGCCCTTTCCGGGTTTTTGTGATACTGTCTTCAGGTGATTGCATCTGCCCATTGTTTCATCTACCCTATCCATATTGATGACTCTCAGATCTACCTGTCCACTCCTGAATTGCCCCTTGCACCCAGTTGTGCACCTTCCCATTCTCTGTCCCTGTTGACAACACCACAGTATCCTCCTTGTCAGCCAAGCCTATAACCTGGAAAGCATGTTCAACTTTTCCCTTTCCCTTGACGATGCACCGAACCATATCCAAATCCTGACTCATCATTAAGATATAACCTTTTCTGTCTCTTCAACTAAAACTCTTACTCAGGTCCTTCTTATTTCTTATCTTGACGACTGCAATGTTCTCCCCTCTGGCATCCCTGATGCCCACATTGTCTTACTTCAGACCATACAAAATAATCATCAAGGTCCCTGCCCCTTGTTCTGATGACCCCACCTCCCTTTTTTGAATCCTTCCACCATCTACTCCTAGTGTATCAAGTTCAAGCTTCAAAGACCTGCATAGTTCTACCCCTCCCTGCTTATCATCCACTGTGCACTGATGTCTTTTTCTGTCACTCTACGTCTCCTAGTGTTGCCTGCCTTGATGCAATGTTTTTCTGCTTCACTAAACTTCTCCAAGGGTTCTTGAGTGCTGCTCCTTGTACATGAAATGCCCTTCCTGAGCTGGCCTACAAGGCTACCACCCTCTCCTCATTCAAATCCATTCTAAAGATCCACCTGAACTCTGACATGTATGAACTACTGAAATGACATGATGGGGTTTGTGTGCCTTAATATACAGAGATAGACTGATATGTTTATTAGCCTTGTCTCTAGATATCTTTATCAAAAACCTTATTGTGCCATATCTCTTTGCATAATTGGGATGTGGCCAATGGTCACTTGGCTATCTTGTTTTTTATTCTCTTCTCCCCTGCTCTCCACCTCAGTCTGTATTTTCTCTTTTCAAGAATGTGAACTTTACAGGGCAAAGTGTTATTTTTGTTTGGAAAGCAGTTTGGGAGCATACTAGAAATGACACTGGGGATAGTTCATGTTTTACTTGCACTAAATAAGTCAGGTCCAAAATTTTCCAGCAAAGATTTTTTTTGACAAGAAAAGGGTTTTTGGTTGCAGTGGAAATTTCATTGAAAATGTCTGTTTTCAACTAATTTTTTGAGGTTTTTGTTGAAAAACTAAAAAATTTCAGCTGAAAACCAAAACATTCTAGTTTTCACTTTCTTTTTTGGCTTTTGAAAAAATCTAAAAAAATTCAAAGAAAATTTTTTTCTCGGGAAGAAAACGTATATTTGCGGATCAGCTCTACACTAAACTTCTTTGACAGATAATTAGTGCTTATTTATAATAATAATAATAGTAATAATAATAATAACAACTAAAGCAAGAAAATGCCATTTTGAAGTTACAAGGTAAATCTACTGTTTGTAGTCACAAAGGGCCACATTGACAGTCAGTGAGATTTAGGATCCTAAATGCCTTTTGAAAATGAAACTTAGGCTCCTAATTATTTAGGAGTTTCCATGGTGAGTACCGCAATGCCTAAATACCTTTAAAAATCTGGGCCTAAGTTACAAGCTGATGTAAGGAGTCAGAATTTAGCTTCCCCTAATCTTAAAAGTAAGTTTGTCAGAAACCACTGTTCCTCTCATGGTTATATAATAGAGAACATCAGAGTCAGTCACTTCCTCTCATTTCAGGTATATTAAGGTATCCTTAACAGAGGGCTGGGGGTAGGGGAGGACATGGAAAATTACAATAGTGTCATGGGATCAACAACAGGAAATCAGTTGGGGAATCTGCTCAGCACCGGAATATTGGTTTAGAGGGCTATAGCTTGTACAGGCAGGATAAAATAAGAGAGGGTGGTGCATTATACATCAAGAATTCATATGATTGTTCTGAGGTCCAGAAGGAGGTAAAAGGCAGATCAGTTAAAAGTCCTTGGATGAAGTTAAACGGTGTAAAAAATAGGGGTGAGGTTATGGTAGAAGTCTACTATGGACCACCAAATCAGGAAGAAGAGGTGGATGAGGCAGTTATAGAACAAATAACAGAAATACCCAAAACACAAACCCTGGTAGTAAAGGGGACTTTAACTACCCAAACATCTGTTGCAAAACACAAAATTTCCAGTAATTTATTGGGGACAAGTTTTTTTTCAGAAAATGGAGGAAGTAACAAAGGGAATAATCATTTTCGACTTGACTCTGGCTAAAAGGGAGGAATTGGTAGTGAATCTGAAGGTGGAAGGCATTTGGGAGTAAGTGATCATGATTGTAATTTTAAGGAAAGGAAGGAGTGAGAGCAGCAGAATAAGGACAATGGTCATCAAAAAAGCAATTTTAACAAACTCAGAGAACTGGTAGGTAAGGTCCCCTGGTTACAAAATCTAAGAGAAAAAGGGAGTTGAGGGGAGCTGGCAGATTTTCAAGGAGACAGTATTAAAGACACACATGCGAACTATCCCGATGCAAAGGAAATATAGGAAGAATAGTAAGAGGTCAATATGGCTGCATAAGGAGCTCTGTAATGACCTGTAAATCAAAAAGGAATCCTACAAACATTGGAAACTTGGACAAATGGCTTAGGAGAAGTACAAAAGAAGAGCACAAGCATGTTGCAACAAAATGAGAAAGGCTAAGGCACAACATAAGCTGCACCCAGCCAGGGACATAAGAAGCAATAATACGATCTTTAAATACATTAGGAGTAAGAGAAAGACTAAGTAAAGTTCTCTACTTAATGGGGCAGGAGAGCTAATAATTGATGACATCAAGAAAGCTGAGGTGTTTAAGGCCTATTTTGCTTCAGTCTTTACTAAAAAGATTAACAGTGACTAGATACTGAACACAACTAATACTAACAACAAAAGATAAGGAATGCACGTCAATATAGGGAAAGAAGGGGTTAAAGAATATTTAGATAAGTCAGATGTATTCAGATTGACAGGGTCTGATGAAATTCATCCTAGGTTAAGAATGTAAGAATGGCCATAATGGCTCGGACTATAGTCCATCTAGCCCAGTATCCTGTTTTCTGACAGTGGCCAGTTCCAGATGCTTGAGAGGGAGTGAACAGAACAGGGCAATTGTTGAGTGATCTATCCCCTGTCTTCCAGTTCCAGTTTCTGGCAGTCAGAAGTTCAGGGACACCCAGAGCATGGAGTTGCATCCCTGACCATTTTGGCTAATAACCATTGATGAACGTATCCTCCATGAACTTACATAATTCTTTTTTGAACCCAGTTTTACTTTTGGCCTTCACAACATCCCCTGGCAACAGGTTCCATAGGTTCACTGTGTGTTGTGTGACGAAGTACTACCTTCTGTTTGTTTTAAACCTGCTGCCTATTAATTTCATCTGGTGACCTGTGGTTCTTGTGTAATAGTGTTGTTCACTTTCTCCATGCCATTCATGATTTGATAGATCTCTCTCCTATCCCCTCCTTAGTCATCTCTTTTCTAAACTGAACAGTCCCTGTCTTTTTAATCTTTCCTCATATGGAAGATGTTCCATAGTCCTAATCACATTTATTGTCCTTTTTTGTATATTTTCCATTTCTAATATATCTTTTTTTTTGAGATGGGGTGACCAGAACTGCATTCTGTATTAAAGTGTGCGCATACCATGGATTTATATAGTGGCATTACAATATTTACTGTTTTATCTGTCTGTCTCCGAATGGTTCCTAATACTCTGTTAGCTTTTTGATTGCCACTGCACATGGAGTGAATGTTTTCAGAGAACTAACCACAATGACTCCAAGATCTCTTTCTTGAGTAATATCAGCCATTCTAGACTCCATTTTGTATGTATAGTTGGGATTATGTTTTCCGGTATAGGTTATTTTGCATTTGTCAACACTGAATTTTGTCTGCCGTTTTTGTTGCCCGGTCACACAGTTTTGTGAGATCCCTTTGTAACTCTTCAAAGTCACCTTTGGATTTGACTATCTTGAGTAATTTTGTATTGTCTACAAACTTTGCCACCTCACTGATCATTTAGGTAGAAGAGCACAGAGTCTGACTACAGATCCCTGGGGGACCCACTACTTACCTCTGTCCATTCTGAAAACTGATCATTAATTCCTACACTTTGTTTCCTGTCTTTTAACTAGTTACTGATCCGTGGGAGTACCTTTCTTCTTATCCCATGACTGCTTATTTTGCTTAAGAGCCTTTGGTAAAGGACCTTGTCAAAGGCTTTAGGAAATTCCAAATATACTATATCCACTCGATCACTCTTGTCCACATGTTTTTTGACCTCCCTCGAACAATACTAATAGATTAGTGAGACATGATTTCCCCTTACAAAATCCATGTTGACTCTTCCCTAACAAATCATGTTAATCATGCTAATTCCGCTCTTTACTATAATTTCAACCAATTTGCCTAGTTCTGTACTGTAGTTAGTCTGTAATTGCCATGATTGCTCTGGAGCATTTTTTTAAAAACTGGTATTACAATTCAATACAAATATGTGCAAAGTACTTCACTTAGGAAGGAAAAATCAAATGCACAACTACAAAATAGGGACTAAGTTGCTAGGTGGTAGTGGGAGAGGAGGGTTGAAAAGGATCTCGGAGTTGTAATGGATCACAAATTGAACATCAGTCAACAATATGATGCAGTTGTGAAAAAAGTTAATATCATTTTGGGGTGTATTAACAGGAGTGTCATATGTAAGATGTAGGAGGTAATTGTCCTGCTGTTCTTGACACTGGTGAGACTTCAGTTGGAGTACTGTGTCCAATTCTGGGCACCACACTTTAGGAAAGATGTGGACAACCTGGAGAGAGTCCAGAGGAGAGCAACAAAAATGATAAAAGGTTTAGAAAACCTGACCTATGAGGAAAGGTTAAAAACAAAAGACCATATTGAGTATAGAGAAAAGAAGACTGAGGGAGGTCCTGATAATAGTCTTCAAATATATTAAAGGTTGTTATAAAGGGGACGTGGTCAATTCTTCTCCATGTCCACGGAAAGTAGGACAAGAAGTAATGGCGTTAGTCCTGCAGCAAGGGAGATTTAAGTTGGATATTAGGAAAAACCTTCTAACTATAAGGGCAGTTAAGTTCTGGAAAAGATTCCAAAGGAGGTTGTGGAATCCCTATCATCAGAGGTTTGTAAAAACAGGTTAGACAAACACCTGTCAGGGTGGTCTAGGTTTACTGTGTCCTGCCTCAGTTCAAGGGCAGGACATGACTTCTCGAGGTCCCTTTCAGCTGCCCTACATTGCTATGATTCTGTATCCTTTTTGAAAACCTAGAGTATGCTGTTTGAGAGAAGCTTACTTCAGTAACTTTTAATCCCATGAATTTACAGAACCAGGCCTCTACTTCCAGGAACGCCTTACTGTTTATTCTCAGTGACATTGCCATCAAATGTCCAAATCTTTGTCCCACTGAAGTCAATGGCAGGACTCCCATTGACTTCAGTTGGGCCAGGATTTGTCCAAAAATGAGAGTGGCTATCACATAATTATTAGATCAGTAAATAATTGTGGGTGTTTCTTGTACTAACTTAGGGTCAGATTTTTCCACTGTTACTCTCTTTAAGTGGCACCTTACTTTGTGAATAAACTAAATGATATTGATAGGTGTATGTACTATTCAGTGGCAAAACTGGATCCTTAATTTTCTGTTTTTATTTTTTTCTTAGTAAAATTCTATGATGTGCTAATCTTAAAACATGCAAGATGATTTCTTGTTTATAAGGGGTCTCAAACTACTCAGTTAAAATTTTCAGTTTTTATGGATCAGATATTAATTTGAAGTGTGAACAAAGTAATATGTGTGTTCAATAAATTCACTATTTTTCATTTTCTCTGTCTGCTTGATTTTTATTTTTTTTATTTTGTCTTCTGTGAAAAATCCAAAAATGTTTATCTCGTAGCTGTTCCCCAGAAATCTATCAGGAACACATTAAAGCTATTCTAGAAAGATGTTATTTATTCTTTTTAGATAACATTTGTTGAACTACATGCTACCATTCTGAATAATATTGAAATTACACTAGGAGTGACCTGTCTGCCACAAAAAACATTTAAAAAACAGTTGATTTCAAAGCTCTAAGTTGAGTTAGGGTGCTTTTCTAAGCCAGCACTTTCTCAAAGTGGTAGCATGCTGTGCTACCAGCCAGAGACGGGAGTTCAGAAGCACACTCTGGATTCAACTCCAAACCCAGCTGAAGGTAGGGACTGTTCAAAGCTGATGTGTTAATGCTCTAAAGGTTGAGCTTACCAGGTGCTTTGTGTCAGAGGGTATAAAGTTTGCTTTTAAAAATGTACCCAGTTTTGTCTAATGCTCAGAGTTCCTCAATCACCCTCCTATTTGGAGTCACTCTTATGGGCAGGACTGTTTGGTAAAGAGATGTGGGGGAAAAATGATCATACTTGAAATTATTTTTTATAAAAAAATGCTGCTTATACAACTTTTCATTGTGAAGAAGGCTGCAGTTTCAGTCCTGATCCAGAAAGTAAATGTACTATACTGATGCCTTATACAACCACGGCAAAGAGTCCTGTGGCACCTTATAGACTAACAGATGTATTGGAGCATGAGCTTTCGTGGGTGAATACCCACTTCATCGGATGCATGTAGTGGAAATTTCCAGAGGCAGGTATAAATATGTTATACCAATAAAATAAAAACCAGCAGGATCTTATTAAAGGGGAAAAGGCAAAATACCACATTTATTGTGAATACAGAAAGAATCATAGTAAGCAGTTAGTTACAGCTATAACATTCCATTCAATCTCATATTTATTCACACATTCATTCATACAAACACACACGCACAGTTTCTCCAAGGTTGTTATCATAGTTACCAGCCTTAGAGTTGCTCATACCAAGCCACTGGCCAGGTGGCCTGGACATGAGGAGGGAGCAGGGCCTCATCAGATGCACATCTGATGCTCCTGGAAGTTGGTCTGCAGAATCAGACCCCAAAGTTCTCACTTTCTAGAGTCCATTTTTATAGGAATTTCTTCCTATGCCAGTCTATGGGAATTGCTTCATCATGCTGTTGTTGAATCAATCAGCAGATAGCACATTCCTGATGGCTCCGTGCTGCTAGATGTTATCTTGTTCTTTGATTATTCCATTCTTGAGGCTGTTGGGTGGATTCCAGTCTGCCCTCCGGGGGTCATCTGGTTGTCTCCACTCTCTGCATTCTTCGGCCGATCAATACTGAGCTCCTAGTCTGGCACCTCCCTGATCATTCAGTTATTATCCACACCAGGCATCCATCCACATACATCCTCTATCTCTATTTTAATCACAATTGTTAACAAAGCAAGATGAATACAACAAAAGGGCGGGGAGTCTCTGGGTGCTGTTTCTGTTGTTACAGAGTATTGCCTTGAGTCTCTCTCTGTGTGAGTAGTTGTTATTACAAAGAATTGCTTTGAGAACAGACTCTGTCTTAGAATGTACTAACGCAATTAGCAGCTTGCAAGTTTCACACATAGAGGGAGAGAAACAGTACCAAAAACCAAGAGACCTCTTAATTAATAATACCCTGGAATTTAAACTATGGGGAATCAAACTCATTTGTGATTTTAATACAGAACTTCTTTAATATGATCCAACAAATATGCAAGCAAGAATCAGGCTTAGGGATAATGAGGTTAGTTCAATCAGGGAGGATGAGGCCCTCTTCTAGCAGCTGCGGTGTGAACACCAAGGGAGGAGAAACTGCTTTTGCAGTTGGCTAGCCATTCACAGTCTTTGTTTAATCCTGAGCTGATAGTGTCAAATTTGCAAATGAACTGAAGCTCAGCAGTTTGTCTTTGAAGTCTGGTCCTGAAGTTTTTTTGCTGCAGGATGGCTACCTTTACATCTGCTATTGTGTGTCCAGCGAGGTTGAAGTGTTCTCCTTCAGGTTTTTGTATATTGCCATTCTTAATATCTGATTTGTGTCCATTTATCCTTTTATGCAGGGACTGTCCAATTTGGCCTATGTACATAGCAGAGGGGCATTGGTGAGGCCTCACATTGGTGAGGCCTCATCTGGAGTACTGTGTCCAGTTTTGGGCCCCACACTTCAAGAAGGATGTGGATAAATTGGAGAGAGTCCAGCGAAGGGCAACAAAAATGATTAGGGGTCTGGAACTCATGACTTATGAGGAGAGGCTGAGGGAGCTGGGATTGTTTAGCCTGCAGAAGAGAAGAATGAGGGGGGATTTGATAGCTGCTTTCAACTACCTGAAAGGGGGTTCCAAAGAGGATGGCTCTAGACTGTTCTCAATGGTAGCAGATGACAGAACGAGGAGTAATGGTCTCAAGTTGCAGTGGGGGAGGTTTAGATTGGATATTAGGAAAAACTTTTTCACTAAGAGGGTGGTGAAACACTGGAATGCGTTACCTAGGGAGGTGGTAGAATCTCCTTCCTTAGAGGTTTTTAAGGTCAGGCTTGACAAAGCCCTGGCTGGGATGATTTAACTGGGAATTGGTCCTGCTTCGAGCAGGGGGTTGGACTAGATGACCTTCTGGGGTCCCTTCCAACCCTGATATTCTATGATTCTATGATTTCTGGCACATGATGGCGTATATTACCTTGGTGGACATGCAGGTGAATGAACCGGTGATGGTGTGGCTGATCTGGTTAGGTCCTGTGATGGTGTCGCTGGTGTAGATATGTGGGCAGAGTTGGCATCGAGGTTTGTTACATGGATTGGTTCCTGAGTTGAAGTTACTATGGTGCGGTGTGTAGTTGCTGGTGAGACTATGCTTCAGGTTTGCAGGTTGTCTGTGGGCCTTCTCTACGTACGTTACATTGATGACATCTTCATCATCTGGACCCATGGGAAGGAAACCCTGGAAGAATTCCACCGCGATTTCAACAGCTTCCACCCCACCATCAACCTCAGCCTGGACCAATCTACGTGGGAGGTCCAATTCCTAGACATCATGATGCAAATAAGTGACGGTCACGTTAACACCACCCTATACTGAAAACCCACCGATTGCTAAGCCTACCTTCATGCCTCCAGCTTCCATCCCGCACACACCACATGATCCATTGTCTACAGCCAAGCGTTGAGGTACAACCGCATTTGCTCCAATCCCTCAGACAGAGACCAACACCTACAAGATCTTCACCAAGCATTCTCAAAACTACGATACCCACACGAGGAAATAAGGAAACAGATCAACAGAGCCAGACGTGTACCCAGAAGCCTCCTGCTGCAAGACAAGCCCAAGAAAGAAACCAACAGAACTCCACTGGCCATCACATTCAGTCCTCAGCTAAAACCTCTCCAACGCATCATCTGTGATCTACAACCCAACCTGGACAACAATCCCTCACTTTCACAGGCCTTGAGAGGCAGGCCAGTCCTCGCCCACAGACAACCATGTCCATACCTTTAAAAATAGCAGTTTAAATAGTCTTTTAAAAGT
The DNA here is from genome assembly GCF_965140285.1 of Lepidochelys kempii. NCBI lineage: Eukaryota > Metazoa > Chordata > Testudines > Cheloniidae > Lepidochelys > Lepidochelys kempii. The sequence continues at coordinate 30,281,388 of NC_136390.1, read as the reverse complement.
TATAGTTAGTGTTAGTGATAGTTTTAGTTAAAAAAAAAGTTTACTTTCCAGTTTACCCTTCCTGCACTCGGGTTGGTTAACCATCAGAGATGCCTGGCTGCCCAGGCTTTAAGTGATGCGACTTTTGCAGTGAAGCAATGCCTGTTTCGGACGGACACTCTGTGTGTGTCCCATGTTTTGGGGAGATACATATCCCGCAAAAATGCGCCCACTGCAGTAATCTGAAAGCGAGAGCCCAGCATGACCAAGATCAGCTTGAAAATGATACTGATAGAGAAATCTCTCCAACCAGAGCCAGACCAATCCTCCTCTTTGGGCATCCCTCCTGCAGGGACAGGAGACACGCCTTCCTCTAAAAGACCAAGGAAGAGGGTGCAGACGTCTTCGCAGAGAACACCGTGGAAACATAGGTGGTCTCCTGCCAGGTTGCTACTCCTGATGCTGACACATGCTGGGCACTTCCAGCACAGTTGAATCCTGAGCGAAGGAGATGGAGTCAAGGCACAGACAGCAACATGCCTCCTCCACAGCACCGAATTCACCCATAAGGGACCAGGTACCGAGCATCTCCTCAGGCACCATGCGTCCACCCCAGCATGGACATTGCAGTTGGCACCGGCTCAGAAAACTAAGTTGACACCAACTGCACTGACTAAATCAACACCACATCTGATGGCACCAATGTTGGCACTGATGAGAGCATCCCCTTCGGCACCAACATCAGAACTGCCACATAATCTACTGCAACAGAGAGACTTGGCTCCTTCATCAGCACTGCAGTCCACACTACTCACTACTGAGGGCTCTCCTATAAGTTATAGAGGTGATCCCCATACTTCTCATGGCATGGTACTCTCGTCCAGTGATGGTGATGATGATGTGCAGGAACCATGCACTTTCTCGTTGCACCACTCATCACCAAAAGACTTACAACCACGCTGGAGCAAGACGGGTCCTAAATACCCTTATAACCAGCTGGTTCAACTGTGGTAAGGACCACCATGGAGGTATCCACCTAAGGCCTTTCCAAGGCAATGGGCACATTGGGAACCCTGGGCAACTTACCAGGGCCCCCACACTAGGCCACCCACGGGGTCCCAGAGCAGAGGTCTAATTCCATGTCTCCCACTCCGCAGGCTCAGGATGTTGGGGATGACACAGAAACAGCAATTGATCAGGAAGCAACAAGAGGCTTGACCTCTTTGGATGAAAATTTTACTCCTTGATGACATTACAATTCCTTGCTGGCCAAATACAATTATGATATTTATGGGAAACTCAGCTCATTCACAGCGAAGCTCCCGAGGAGAAACAATCACAATTTCAAGCCATTGTAGACAAGGGTCAACTCATAGCTAAAACAGCCCTCCAAGTGTCTTTGGATGTCATGGGCACAGTAGCCAGAACCACAGTCATGGCTGTAGTCATGCACTGGGAAGCCTGGTTACAATCCTCTGGCATACCTAAAGCGCTCCAAAACAAGATCAAGGACCTACCTTTCAACCGAGAGAAGCTATTTTCGAACAAGACAGATGAGGTACTCCACTCAGTGAAGGATTCTCAAGCCACTCTTCGCACTTTGGGGATCTACACTCCGCCTGTGAAGAGAAGAGAATACCAGCCTTATCAGAAGAAAAGGGATCCCTCTTCTAACCGACAGCAACAACACCGGCAATACGAAAACCAAAGACATTGCCAACAGTTGCAGTGATGGAGAGCACCTCAAGTTCAACCATCGACTTCTCAATCAGCTCCACCCAAGCCACAATTTTGAAGTTTTGGTCCAGGGTCTGGACGACCTCCCTCACCAGGCAGTACTTTCATCTGATCCATCTGTTATACCAGTAAAATAAAAACCATCAGGATCTTTGTCATAAATATAAAGGGAAGGGTAAACACCTTTAAATCCCTCCTGGCCAGAGGAAAAACCCTTTCGCCTGTAAAGAGTTAAGAAGCTAGGATGACCTCGCTGGCACCTGACCAAAATGACCAATGAGGAGACAAGATACTTTCAAAGCTGGGGTGGGGGGAGAAACAAAGGCTCTTTCTGTCTGTGTGACGCTGTTGCCGGGAACAGAAAAGGAATGGAGTCTTAGAACTTAGTAAGTAATCTAGCTAGATATCTGTTAGATTATGTTTTGTTTAAATGGCTGAGAAAATATGCTGTGCTGAATGGAATGTATATTCCTGTTTTTGTGTTTTTTTGTAACTTAAGTTTTGCCTAGAGGGATTCTCTATGTTTTGAGTCGGATTACCCTGTAAGGTATTTACCATCCTGATTTTACAGAGGGATTCTTTTACTTTTTTTCTTCAATTAAAATTCTTCTTTTAAGGACCTGATTGCTTTTTCATTGTTCTTAAGATCCAACGGTTTGGGTCTGTGTTCACCTATGCAAATTGGTGAGGATTTTTATCAAGCCTTCCCCAGAAAAGGGGGTATAGGGTTTGGGAGGATTTTGGGGGGAAAGATGTTTCCAAGCGGGCTTTTTCCCGGTTATATATTTGTTAGACGCTTGGTGGTAGCAGCAATAAAGTCCAAGGGCAAAAGGTAAAATAGTTTGTACCTTGGGGAAGTTTTGACCTAAGCTGGTAAAAATAAGCTTAGGGGATCTTTCATGCAGGTCCCCACATCCGTACCCTAGAGTTCAGAGTGGGGAAGGAACCTTGACAATCTTATTAAAGGGAATAAGGCAAAATGCCACATTTATTGTGAATACAGAAAGAATCATAGTAAGTTAGTTATAGCTATAACATTCCATTCAATTTCATATTTATTCACACATTCATTCATACACACACACACACACACACACACACACAACGGTTCTGCAAGGTTGTTATCATAGTTACCAGCCTTAGAGTTTCTCGTGTCAAGCCACTGGCCAGGTGGTCTGGACACGAGGAGGGAGCAGGGCCTTGTCAGATGCTCATCTGATGCTCCTGGAAGTTGGTTTCCAGAATCAGACCCCAACGTTCTCACTTTCTAGAGTCCATTTTTATAGGAATTTCTTCCTATGCCAGTCAATGGAATTGCTTCATCATGCTGTTGCTGAATCAATCAGCAGATGGCACATTCCTGACAACTCCGTGCTGCCAGATGTTATCTTGTTCTTTGGTTCTCCCATCCTTGAGGCTGTTGGATGGATTCCAGTCTGCCCTCCGGGGGTCATCTGGTTGTCTATAACCACTGAGTCTGCCAAAACTGCTGGCATGCTGCTGTCTATATCCATCTCACTGTAGCGTGTCTGGTGAAGATGTTCTATGCCAACAGCAGAGAGCTCTCTTGTTGACACAATAAAACGACTTCTGCGAATGGTGGTAGCTATGTCGGTGGGAGAAGATCTCCTACCAGCATAGCACTGTCCACACCAGCACTTATGTCAGTGTAATTTATGTCACTCAAGTGGGTGGTTTATTCACTCCCCACCCCGCCAAGTGACATAGGTGATGCCAACATAAGCTGTAGCGTAAACACATAGCCTTAGACTGTAAACTCCTTGGGGTGGATATTGTCATTTTGTTGTGTTTGGACAGCTCCTAGCACAATGGGTTCCTGATCCATGACTGAGACTTCTAGGCACTATGATAATAGAAGTAATACAAAATAATACAGTATGTGACAATTCCAAAAAGGAGGGACTGAGTGATTTGAAAAAATACTGAGTGATTTGAAATCATAGGAAACTACTATGGTTGTATTTTTTTAAATGGATTACCAGACTTTTTTAATGAATAGAAAATTATGAGTGGGAGGAAGTAACTGGATAATTCAGGGAATAAGGGTCTATATCCTATTACTTTACTATTTGGGTCACCAGTTTAAATCTAGATCAGGTAGATACTGGTATTTTTTTAATGCCTAAGATTCCTTATCATCCAGTGTTCAAATGAGGAGCAATGGGAGGAGTGGTTATGCCATATCCTTTCATCTTCAGTTGGAAAAAAGACAAATTCAGAAATAAACTGCAGTTTGAGAAGTGTATCCAAGCCTGACAGTGTCCTTTATCCCAATCACCACAAGCATAAGTGACCCCTCAGAATAGGATTTCTGTGGTTGATTAGTTCAAAGGCTGTTCTGCAGGTTCTGTAGCTTAGCACCCAGAGATAAAAATGCCATTCCTTTTGACTACATCCCGAGACTTTCAAATTCCATCCATTTATGGGATTATGTAGAGTCACTTCCAACCAGTGGCCATATTAGGAACTCAGAAAAAATGATGGGAGGGGTGGGAAGGGATAGAGATGCTTAGGGCATCCTTTGAGATCTCTGCATTGTGCAGAAGGATTCTCTGTGGGTAATAATCAGCAAGCCCTATTACAATGAGCCTTGGCATTGTGAACAGTGTAAGAAAAAGTTACCTTTAAAAAAAAATAAAAAATCTTTTATAAAGATTTATCTTTTAAAGCATGTTGATCAAAAATCACAGTTGTACCTCTGCCTCCTTCATGGCCTCCTCAAGGGCACCCCTTTGGGTCTCAGGCCTCTAGCTGTCTCCTCTTTTAAGTGTTCCTCTTCCTTCAGACCAGACTTTTAAGGCTGCATCCCCCTTGCAATTCACTGTACTTGTCCCAGCAGATCTGACTTTGGGTCAGTGCCTGTGGTTCTGATCTCTCTTAGGGACAATGACAGAGGTAACCGGTGACGCACCAGCTTTCACAAAGCACAGTATGTACATTTATTTAGAACAAAAGCATTACAGAGAAAACTGTCTACATGCACATTAAGCTTACCAGGTACTTCCCATCATCTGCACGGGATCCTGGTAGGTCTTCACTTAAGTCTGACAGTTCTTTGTTCCAAAATGAGTCTGAGGCTAAGGGCATGGCTACACTGGAAACTTCAAAGCTCTCCCACGGCAGCGCTTTGAAGTGCAAGTGTGGTCGAATGTGAGCGCCAGGAGAGAGCTGTCCCAGTGCTCCTGGTAATCCACCTCCATGAGGGGATTAGCTCCGAGCGCTGGGAGCATGGCTCCCAGCGCTCGGAGCCTGTCCACACTAGTGCTTTAAAGCATTCAGACTTGCTGCACTCAGGGGGGTGATTTTTTACTCCCCCGAGCCAGCAAGTTAGAGTGTTATAAAATATAGGTTTCAGAGTAACAGCAGTGTTAGTCAGTATTCGCAAAAAGAAAAGGAGTACTTGTGGCACCTTAGAGACTAACCAATTTATTTGAGCATGAGCTTTCGTGAGCTACAGCTCACTTCATTGGATGCACACCGTGGAAACTGCAGAAGACATTATATACACAGAGACCATGAAACAATACCTCCTCCCACCCCACTCTCCTGCTGGTAATAGCTTATCTAAAGTGATCATCAAGTTGGGCCATTTCCAGCACAAATCCAGGTTTTCTCACCCCCCCACCCCCCTCCAAAAACCACACACACAAACTCACTCTCCTGCTGGTAATAGCTTATCCAAAGTGACCACTCTCCCCACAATGTGTATGAAAATCAAGGTGGGCCATTTCCAGCACAAATACAGGTTTTCTCACCCCCCCCCAACTGCACCCCCTTTCCAAATGCAAACAGATGGATATTGTACCAAAAGGACTGAAGGTAAAAAATCCATTACAATCTACATACCACACAGACTATACTGACAGCTTGTGCCACACGCTCTCAAAAAAACTGCGGAATCACCTGATCAACATCCTCTACAGCAAACAGGGAAAGATTAAGAATGAGCTCTCAAAAATGGATACTCTCATAAAAAACCAACCTTCCACACAAACTTCCTCTTGGCTGGATTTTACTAAAACTAGACAAGCCATTTACAACGCACAGTTTGCTTCTCTACAAAAGAAAAAGGACACTAAACTTTCTAAACTACTACATGCTACAAGAGGCCACAGCAATGGTTCCCTCAACCCACCCAGCAATATTGTTAACCTATCCAACTATACTCTCAGCCCAGCAGAAGCAGGTGTCTTATCTCGGGGCCTCTCCTTCTGCCCCTCCACCCCCACGAACATGATACAGTTCTGTGGTGACCTAGAATCCTATTTTCGACGTTTCCGACTCAAGGAATATTTCCAAAATACCTCTTGTCACGGTTCCTCCCCCACTCTGAACTCTAGGGTACAGATGTGGGGACCTGCATGAAAAACCTCCTAAGCTTATCTTTACCAGCTTAGGTCAAAACTTCCCCAAGGTACAAAATATTACACCCGTTATCCTTGGACTGGCCGCTACCACCACCAAACTAATACTGGTTACTGGGGAAGAGCTGTTTGGACGCGTCCTTCCCCCCAAAATACTTCCCCAAAACCTTGCACCCCACTTCCTGGACAAGGTTTGGTAAAAAGCCTCACCAATTTGCTTAGTTGACTACAGATCCAGACCCTTGGATCTTAAGAACAATGAACAATCCTCCCAACACTTGCACCCCCCCCTTTCCTGGGAAATGTTGGATAAAAAGCCTCACCAATTTGCATAGGTGACCACAGACCCAAACCCTTGGATCTGAGAACAATGAAAAAGCATTCAGTGTTTTACAAGAAGACTTTTAATAAAAAATAGAAGTAAATAGAAATAAAGAAATCCCCCCTGTAAAATCAGGATGGTAGATATCTTACAGGGTAATTAGATTCAAAAACATAGAGAACCCCTCTAGGCAAAACCTTAAGTTACAAAAAAGATACACAGACAGAAATAGTTATTCTATTCAGCACAATTCTTTTCTCAGCCATTTAAAGAAATCATAATCTAACACATACCTAGCTAGATTACTTACTAAAAGTTCTAAGACTCCATTCCTGTTCTGTTCCTGGCCAAGACGACTACAGACAGACACAGACCCTTTGTTTCTCTCCCTCCTCCCAGCTTTTGAAAGTATCTTGTCTCCTCATTGGTCATTTTGGTCAGGTGCCAGCGAGGTTACCTTTAGCTTCTTAACCCTTTACAGGTGAGAGGAGCTTTCCCCTGGCCAGGAGGGATTTCAAAGGGGTTTACCCTTCCCTTTATATTTATGACACCTCTGAACAACATACTAATCCACAGAGGCCTCCCTACCAACATTACAAAAAGAAGGATTCTAGGTGGACTCCCCCTGAAGGTCGAAACAGCAGACTGGACTTCTACATAGACTGCTTCCGCCGACGTGCACGGGCTGAAATTGTGGAAAAGCAGCATCACTTGCCTCATAACCTCAGCCGTGCAGAACACAATGCCATCCACAGCCTCAGAAACAACTCTGACATCATAATCAAAAAGGGTGACAAAGGAGGTGCTGTTGTCATCATGAATAGGTCGGAATATGAACAAGAGGCTGCTCGGCAGCTGTCCAACACCACTTTCTACAAGCCATTACCCTGTGATCCCACTGAGAGTTACCAAAAGCAACTACAGCATTTGCTCAAGAAACTTCCAGAAAAAGCACAAGATCAAATCCGCACAGACACACCCCTGGAACCCCAACCTGGGATATTCTATCTACTACCCAAGATCCATAAACCTGGAAATCCTGGGCGCCCCATCATCTCAGGCATTGGCACCCTGACAGCAGGATTGTCTGGCTACGTAGACCCTCCTCAGGCCCTACGCTACCAGCACTCCCAGCTACCTTTGAGACACCACTGACTTCCTGAGGAAACTACAATCCATCGGTGATCTTCCTGATAACACCATCTTGGCCACTATGGATGTAGAAGCCCTTTACACCAACATTCCACACAAAGATGGACTACAAGCCGTCAAGAACACAATCCCCGATAATGTCACGGCTAACCTGGTGGCTGAACTTTGTGACTTTGTCCTTATCCATAACTATTTTACATTTGGGGACAATGTATATCTTCAGATCAGCGGCACTGCTATGGGTACCCGCATGGCCCCACAGTATGCCAACATTTTTATGGCTGATTTAGAACAACGCTTCCTCAGCTCTCGTCCCCTAACTCCTCTACTCTACTTGCGTTATATTGATGACATCTTCATCATCTGGACCCCGGAAAAGAAGCCCTTGAGGAATTCCACCATGATTTCAACAATTTCCATCCCACCATCAACCTCAGCCTGGTCCAGTCCACACAAGAGATCCACTTCCTGATAAACAATGGTCACATAAACACCACCCTATACCGGAAACCTACTGACTGCTATTCCTACCTACATGCCTCCAGCTTTCACCCTGACCACACCACATGATCCATCGTCTACAGCCAAGCTCTGCGATACAACCGCATTTGCTCCAACCCCTCAGACAGAGACAAACACCTACAAGATCTCTGTCAAGCATTCTTACAACTACAATACCCTCCTGCGGAAGTGAAGAAACAGATTGATAGAGCCAGAAGAGTTCCCAGAAGTCACCTACTACAGGACAGGCCTAACAAAGAAAATAACAGAACGCCACTAGCCGTCACCTTCAGCCCCCAACTAAAACCCCTCCAACGCATTATTAAGGATCTACAACCTATCCTGAAGGATGACCCAACACTCTCACAAATCTTGGGAGACAGGCCAGTCCTTGCCTACAGACAGCCCCCCAACCTGAAGCAAATACTCACCAGCAACCACATACCACACAACAGAACCACTAACCCAGGAACCTTATCCAAAGCCCGTTGCCAACTGTGCCCACATATCTATTCAGGGGACACCATTAAAGGGCCTAATAACATCAGCCACACCATCAGAGGCTCGTTCACCTGCACATCCACCAATGTGATATATGCCATCATGTGCCAGCAATGCCCCTCTGCCATGTACATTGGTCAAACTGGACAATCTCTACGTAAAAGAATAAATGGACACAAATCAGATGTCAAGAATTATAACATTCATAAACCAGTCGGAGAACACTTCAATCTCTCTGGTCACGCAATCACAGACATGAAGGTCGCTATCTTACAACAAAAAAACTTCAAATCCAGACTCCAGCGAGAAACTGCTGAATTGGAATTCATTTGCAAATTGGATACTATTAATTTAGGCTTAAATAGAGACTGGGAGTGGCTAAGTCGTTATGCAAGGTAGCCTATTTCCCCTTGTTTTTTTCTAACCACCCCCCCCACCTCGACGTTCTGGTTAAACTTGGATTTATGCTGGAAATGGCCCACCTTGATTATCATGCACATTGTAAGGAGAGTGGTCAGTTTGGATGAGCTATTGCCAGCAGGAGAGTGAGTTTGTGTGTGTGGCGGGAGGGGGAGGGGGGTGAGAAAACCTGGATTTGTGCTGGAAATGGCCCACCTTGATTATCATGCACATTGTAGGGAGAAAAGGAGTACTTGTGGCACCTTAGAGACTAACCAATTTATTTGAGCATGAGCTTTCGTGAGCTACAGCTCACTTCATTGGATGCATACCGTGGAAACTGCAGAAGACATTATATACACACACAGAGACAATGAAACAATACCTCCTCCCGCCCCACTCTCCTGCTGGTAATAGCTTATCTAAAGTGATCATGAAGTTGGGCCATTTCCAGCACAAATCCAGGTTTTCTCACCCTCTGCCCCCCCCCCCCCAACTCACTCTCCTGCTGGTAATAGCCCATCCAAAGTGACCACTCTCTTTACAATGTGTATGATAATCAAGGTGGACCATTTCCTGCACAAATCCAGGTTCTCTCACCCCCTCACCCCCCTCCAAAAACCACATATACAAACTCACTCTCCTGCTGGTAATAGCTTATCCAAAGTGACCACTCTCCCTACAATGTGCATTGTTACCGGCACCCAGTGCCGAGAGGCTGAACAACAGCTTGAGTTGGTTCGTTACCCGGTGTGCTACACCCAATAATTACAACGGGGTGGAGAAGCAGAAAAGTTTATTTGAAGCTTTAAAAAGGTACAGGGAGATTTGAATCTCAAATCCTGTACAACAGAGCAGGAAGTTACACAGGCTTTTATACATTTTTTTTTTGAGCATACTTATTTAATAGCAAGCTGCTTCAAGTATTTATATAGCCAGCCAATCTAGTTTCCAGCTAGTTCCCTGATTTTTTGTATTATTTGTTAAACTATACATAAAGCTGCTTTATTCAGCATTGTTTTTTTATATCTCCCCTGTTTGGCCTTGCTTAGTTTCAGGCAGTCTGACTCTGCAACATACTGTTGCAGATTCTCAGCATAACTGCTGTGTGTGCCTCCAGGCGGGGGGGGGGGGGGGGGGGGGGGAGGGCCAAGGACACTTGGGCCTAGCACGCAGAGCTGCTGCGAGTGCCTCCAGGCAGGAGGGGGGGGGGCAAGGACACCGGGGCCTAGTGCGAGGGGGCTTCATCGACACTCGTGGTCTTTCATCCCCTCGAGTTACCTAGTGGCCATGCCCCAGTGTTCCCAACAGCATGAAAATCAAGGTGGGCCATTTCCAGCACAAATCCAGGTTTTTTCACACACCCCCCCCGACCCCCATACACACACAAACTCACTCTCCTGCTGGTAATAGCTCATCCAAAGTGACCACTCTCCCTACAATGTGCATGGTAATCAAGGTGGTCACTTTGGATGAGCTATTACCAGCAGGAGAGTGAGTTTGTGTGTGTATGGGGGTGGGGGGGTGAGAAAACCTGTATTTGTGCTGGAAATGGCCCACCTTGATTATCATGCACATTGTAGGGAGAGTGGTCGCTTTGGATAAGCTATTACCAGCAGGAGAGTGAGTTTTTGTGTGTGTGTTTTTTTGAAAAAGAAAAAAAAAAGGGTGTGTGTGTGGGGGGGTGAGAAAACCTGTATTTGTGCGGGAAATGGCCCACCTTGATTATCATACACATTTTAAAGAGAGTGGTCACTTTGGATGGGCTATTACCAGCAGGAGAGTGAGTTGGGGGGGTGGGGAGGGTGAGAAAACCTGGATTTGTGCTGGAAATGGCCCAACTTGATGATCACTTTAGATAAGCTATTACCAGCAGGAGAGAGGGGTGGGAGGAGGTATTGTTTCATGGTCTCTGTGTATATAATGTCTTCTGCAGTTTCCACAGTATGCATCCGATGATGTGAGCTGTAGCTCACGAAAGCTCATGCTCAAATAAATTGGTTAGTCTCTAAGGTGCCACAAGTACTCCTTTTCTTTTTATTATATACACAGAGATCATGAAACAATACCTCCTCCCACCCCACTCTCCTGCTGGTAATAGCTTATCTAAAGTGATCACTCTCCTTACAATGTGTATGATAATCAAGTTGGGCCATTTCCAGCACAAATCCAGGTTTTCTCCCCCTCCCCCCCCCCCCCCCCAACTCATGTGTAGCTAAGCCCTGAGTTAGAGCAGGTTGATTCTTTTTACAATTTGGAGGCCTTTATCTCCCAGGCTGCCTGAAACAAGTAAAACCAGTCAGGTTTCAGAGTTAGTGTCATTTCCCCCGGGGGAGAATCTTGAAAGGGCTGTGTATCTACATAACCAAGACTAGGAATTTGCATTAATTACACACACCCAATGATTCCAGAGTCCACAGGAAACCCACCCAGTGAGCCAGAAACACAAATATACATATACTGCTTATTGATATAATAGGTTACGAATATCCTATGTGCCCACAGTATCTGGCACATCTCGGTAAAATAGTCTTTAAAGTTTTCATGTTTGCAAGGTCTCACATCTATCATGACCAGAAACATGTCATCGGCCCACCAATGCTCAGTCAGTATTCTCACTCAGATATAGGCTCTTAAATGATACATGAGTAAAGAGAAAATACCTTCCAGGCTTGCCACTTTTCTGCTAACAGCTAAGCTGAGTGCAGAGAAAAGATCCAAAAACCTCTATGATCTGTTAATGATCCATGACCACAGAGGCTACAATCATCAGCCAGACACATACATAAATGAGAGATGGTACTAATAGCCTTTGCCTCCAGAAAAACAAGACCTCTACCCATTTAGTAAAGAAGGATCTTCCTTTTGTGCCAGTAGTTAGTAACATTTATGTCCTTTTCTCAGGCCTCTGGCCACTAGAAGACATCATAATTAAAAACCCAATGTTCACTTCAGCAGGCTGGATATTCGACATCCAGAAGGGAGCAGTGCACACATATGGTGAGTGCACATGGCAGCACACAGCACTGCGGGAGGCAATGGATTCTAGTGCAGTGAACGTACTGAGAAGTGAAATAGTCACGAAGGGCCTGATTTTTTTAAAAGATTTACAGTTCCATTGAAGTCAATGGGGCCACTCACATGGTAAAAAGTTAAGCAAGCGTATTGGTCTTTGGAGGATCAGGGCTTAAAAGACCACTTCAAATGCTTTGTCTTTTAGTCCTAGTTGTTTTGCTTAAGCATATGTGTTTTGGAAAATAATGTTCACTTTTGAGATAATTGAAGTGCTCAAAGAGCCTGTTTAAGCAGTATTACCAGGGTTATAGATACTAGGTACAGTGTGTGTAAGAGAACTTGATGAAAGAAACTCACCCAGCAACCCTCATTTACACAAAAAAGCAAATCCTTTAATTTTCAAGCATCAAAAGGCACTTACAGTTTTTGAGGAAAGCACTTCATTTCAAAACAAGCACTCTGCTTCAGAAAGACGGCTGAAGTAGTCCAACATTTTGAAGATAAATTTTCTTCTGCTCTTTATTTTCTCCTGACAAACTTAAACCAAAGTGTTTGTGCGTATTTGAGACAAGTCTGCCTGCCTATTAACATTGCCTTCTGTTAGTTAAGGTATTCTATTATTTACTTAGAATTTTTTTTACTTTAAATACATCAGGGGGTAGCTGCAAAAACTACTATGTTTTATTTTTGCCCCTTGTTGAAAAGCACACAGTTCCCCAACAAACTGAACCACACATCAGGCAAATGCCTGAGGAAAAGTATAGTTCTTGCAGCATGCTATAGAGGCAAACTTGGTTTCTGCTGGAGACAGCAAATTCAAGAGTAACGTTTGACTATGAATTTAATTTAATTTCTCTGACAATGACCAGCTTCCAGCCTCTGAATTTTAAAGCCAATTTTAAAGTGGGAACAGCCCAGCTAACAGCAAACGCTGAGTGTTTACATGGGGGAATATCAGGTTCTCAGGGAGCCAGGATGGTTGGAATCCTTCTGTGAATACTACTGGAAATTAACTAGAGGTTGGCTAGTGCAACAAAACACAATAGTTTTGCCCTGGTGTTGAGCTACAGAGTTACACCTAAACACATTAACGTGGGCCTGATGCAAAGTGTAATGAAATCAGTGAAAAAATTCCTGCTGACTTTAGTGGGCTTTGGATCAGGTCCACTGTGAGCCAAGCATTTCAATTTGCTTCTCTGTATATTGTATGGAGGGAGAGGAACTATACTGAACCATATGCATTTGCTTGAGACTACAAAGAAACTAAACTATTCATTTCATTTCAGGCCTGATTGGAGTCTCCCTTGACTTCATAGGGATTGGATCAGGTCCTTCAACACCATTCTAATTTCTGTAAATCATGCATCTCTTGTGGGTACAGCTTCTCAGGTGTAAAGCCAGTTTGTTGCTACAGTAATCCAATTAGTTGCATAACTGTTCAGCACATTTGTTTAAATGGTTTATAACTGGCAAGGCACAGAGCTTTGGGCTTGATCTGGCCAGGTGCTGAGTTGCCTCCACTCCCAGTGGCATCAATGGGAGTTGAGAGATCTCAACACCATGAAGATTTCTTTCTATCTGTCTCATCTACCTGTTTATCATTTTATATCACATTCATTGCCATGGTGTTGGGAGAGTCTTTTCCTTGCTAGTTCTTGTGCAATAACACAAAACTGTAACGTTAGGGCTGTAATTACCAAAGAGGAATGCTTAAATCCCCCCAAAATGTTGATTTTACTGAACACAATAAACAAAAGAGAAAAGTTTTAATACTTGATTCTGTCAACCTTTCCCTCGGCCCAAAACTTAAATTTGAGGCCTAAAGTATGTGTTAATAGACATGGTTAAATAATGTTAAAAAATTTAAAAAAATATGGAAATTTCAAAGTTTTATGTGATATATTTTAACAAACTTTGTACTTAAACTTTTATTGCAATCATTTCCAAAATAATTTCTGTATCAAAAAACAACACTTCAGTGAGAAAATATAGTTTTTTGGCAAACAAAAGTGTTGTATCATGCATTTAAAAATTATTTTAATAAAATTGTTGATGAAAAGTTCAATAAAAATATTACAGAAAATGTGAAAAATGGAAACTTTCAACAATTTTGTTTTTTAAAAAAGGCTGGGATTTGTTTTTTTTTTTACAAAAAATCTTTTTGTATTGCAAAATTTCAATCAGCTGTATCTGACAGTTTCTTTTACTCTGTTGAATATAGTTATAGGGCATGTGCTCTTCTTGCCTTTTGTTCATATTACAGGTACAGATAGGATGCACCAAAACCATATACATCAATTTACATCAATCTGACCACATCAGTGTATATTGCATGTATTCATGGCTATACTGCATGTATATGTGGCTATAATATCATACTCAGAGAAATGCATATGAGCAGAATTTAATTGACAAGATAACAGCTTAAAAATAACTAAACTCTGAAATATTTTCCACCTGGTACTAAACAATTAGCTTTTAACATGATAATTATGCAGTAGGTACTTTCTCGTGCAAAGATCAGGTAAATGAAAATATCTCTCTCCTGTGAGAAACCCACACGTCAGCCTTTTTAAGTTCTTTTGTTACCATTTTTAAAATTCTTAACTCTTGCATCATTGATTTAAGTGTCCTCTGAAATGTGTAATTGCAAAAACATTTTGAAAATTAAAATACTTACATACTTGTACCGATTCATTACTATTGAGGTGTTAAAATAATTTATTCCATTATATTAATGGTTGCTTGATGCATCAAAAGATAATTTGCCATGTAATTTTGTTAAACCTGAAACTGTAGTGTATTTTCTTGATAATACCATTAATATATCAAGAGTAAATAAAATGTTTAGTGGTAGGCACATTAATTATTGCCTTCATCTACTGGTGTTTAAAACTAAGAAATAATTAAATGTGCTTTAATAAGATATGGTTCTGGGAAAGCAGGATCATTTATGAATTGCTAGAGGTGCATAGAGCTGCCTTTCCCTTGAGAGACGGAATTTATGCCGAACACCCCGCTGATTGTTCAGGAGGTAAAGAACCAATAGCTGCATGTACAGAGGTTTAAATTAAAGTGTGTTTCTCACTAGGCTGCTCACAACACTTAATTAAACTCTGCTGTTTTGGCAATGACAAATGCTGTAGTGCAAAAGGAACCAGAGTAGCAGTGACTGAGAAGCTTTTGTAATTTCTTTCATGTGCACTGGCAGCAAGATTCAGGTCAGAAAAGAAAGGAAGAATAAAAGAAGATTTATTTAAGGTGTTTGATGAAAGTTGCCACTTTTAAGCATCTGTTTTAAGCACCACAGAATGTATCTTTACTTGCGGATTTAATCAAACAATGTTTATGGATATTATGGCATGTGGCCATAGAAAACAGTCTGCATCCACTTTTCAGCCTTTTCATCTGAGGAAGATCCTGTTCATCATCTTTGGCTTATACTTAAAAAAGTTAAAATAATACAAGATTCCCAGACACTTACATTCTCCATTAATTACTTAGGCAAAATTTTTGTTGACTTGAGTTACGGGCACATCAATAACATGTTTATGAATTCTGCACTCTATCTAAATAATGTATATATTATAATATAAATAATTAGAAGCAATAGACCTCTAATCACAATTTTTTTGTGCTTTACTATTCAGAAATGTTTGTTAATTGACATAATTTCACTCATTATGAAATTAAAATCTGTTTTGCAGATTTCTGCTGTTAAATGGAAGGTTAATATATTAGAACATACTTTACAGATATATTAATCATCTTCCTCCCCCCAGTTTGTAAATACATGAATAATATATGGTATGGTATGTTACATTACACTATACTGTATTTAATAATTTATTCCATATATATATATATATATATATACATACAACGTAACATGAGAAATATAATGTGTATCACCAGTATATAGTGCCTTTTTATTGAGAACAACAACAACAAAAAATCTGTGAAGCAGCATTCAGTGACAATACAAAAGGTTTTCTTTTTCACTCTTACTAATCATAGTTGAGTGATACATTCATAGAACAATAAAACACTTTTTTGAGAATTTGTTTCACAATTTCTGAGAACACCAAGCAGTACTGTGTTTAAAAGCCCATGAGGTAATAATAAGAGCTTGTTAAAATAGGACTTAAGGTATTTTTACACAAAATATTACATCAAGGCAGAAAACTGGTTTAGAAATGTTCCCGGCAAACTTTGTTTTGATTGCTGACAATGAATGTGTTTGTGGAGGTAGAGGGGGAAAGGTTGGCCACATTTAAAACTTTTCCTGAAATAGAACTGCTCATGTCAATAAAGTTAAGCAAGAGGATACATCATTGCAGGATCAGGGCCTAAGTAATAATCCCTCTTATGTATATAGGGGCTGGTAAGGAAACTGCAAGATAAAATAGTGGTATTGATTTCCTACTTCTTCATGTGCTGCTCTTGCTCCCTCTGAGAACCTGCTGTTCTTGAGCAGAACAGAAAAAAATTCATTTCCCAATACTTCGGTGAAACCGTTAGAACTTCTCAAAAAGAATGCAGATATTTATATAAAATCATATAATTTTAATTGTTTTTCCCTCAAAAAGATAGTCTGAGAAATCCAAGTGTTAACATTTTTTTTCCTAATTAAGGTGACATTACGCTTTTTAGTTGAACCTAAATAAAATCTCATATGAATCTCCTATGGATGGTGATACTCTTTGATTTATGTGTACTGTTTCTGTATCTGTCTTCTACAGTTTCTCCTGCCTTCTCTTTGCTGGGAGCAGGGCTTTTACTCTGTGCAACTACCATACTGCTTTCTATGAGGTCCTAGAGGCCTTTTCCTATCCTAATTCCAATTAATCCCCCAGGTGACTCCATTCCAGGTAATGGAGGCACAGCAGATATTAATTTGATCCTCTATATTTACCAAGGACCTCTATTCTACAAAATTTCACTGATTAATTCTCTGCTTTTCCCAACCTTTTCTTCTCATCCTGCCAATCAGCGGACGGATAAAATCCAACTGGCTGGCAAGAATGTCACCCATGCTCTCCTTCTCCCTCACCAGCATTACCGGTAGGAACGTAAACCACAAGAAGTTGCTTCATCTGGAAGCTTCAAACCCACAATGTTCAATCACACGAATCCAACTTCTTGCTCTTACGCTTTCTTTCTTCTTATCCATAGTGGTTCTTGAACACATTTGAAGTATTAAGGTAAAACTCTATATAATGCCCTTTACTAGATATGGAGCAATTCAGCCAGGGCCTATTTACCCTACACATTTATTTTAAAACTCCAACAATAAAAACCAGTCTATTCTAAATGGTGGATAAAAGGCAATGAAATTGATGAATGCCTTTTGGCACGTACAGTTGAGCTGTCATGGGGTTTTATACATTATTGACACTGTCAGTGATTTCAATGATTGTGGCTACAGCTGGGGTGTTATTATTACCATGTTACAGTACTTCTGTTGGGAGGCTATTGCATAGTCACAGCTGGAAGTGTTAGTAGCATTTGATGTTCATGACCTGCAGTAATTGTACCATTTTATAACAGGAGTTTAGGAAATCCACAGTTAAGAATTAAACAGTCCCCAGCCAAGTGACTTAAGTTAGTAGGCAAGAGAATGGGTCTGCCAGAGTCAGAATTCAATTGCTGGCACTAAGATTGCAAAGAGGGGGCATCACGAGGATAGAGTTCAAGCAGAGTAGCCCCGATCTACTTGGAAATACGTGAATGATGTTTTTGCATTACTGTGCATCATTCACTGTGTCCATTTGGACTGGATGCCAGATATCTCATATTGATGTTTGCTATCTGGTCTGCAAATAAAAAGCTCTTTCTTTTACATGGTAGTAAATGTTTTGTTAAGTCTAGACTTGTGTGGGTAGCAAATTACCTGTTCACTTGTAATAGTTCCAGTTAGTATTAAATATAGAAAAGATTAAAAACATATTTTTTTCCTGAGTGTTGAAATGATGACAAATGAGCTGTTAAAAACAAAATGGTAGTTTTCACCCCACAGCATATGCTTTTAAAATGTGCAGGTTGCAGCATCATTCCAGTGAAGCACACTGATATCTTGATTACTGATTATGCTGATTACGCTGATATCTTAATGAAATTGAATGTGTTTCACAAACTCGTTGCAGCACGTTACTGTGATCAACCATTTGCGCAGAAATTTTTCAGATGTAGCTGTTGTTGGAAACCACTATCAAAAGTCTTTTCTCTTAACAGTTTGGATGATGAAGCATTTAAACCTTTGGAGAGCAGTGTTAAAATGTACATACATCTAACAATCCACAATTGAGAAATTATCACAATAGCTCCCAAAATGGACAGAGGCAAACTCTGCACCAAGAACATTACCAGGGCTCCAATTCCCCAAAACACTTAAATCATGTTGCTCAATTTTAGGCATGTGAGTTTTCCCACCCCTATGCAACAAAGCACTGTAGCACACACATGCTTAAAACTAAGGATTAGCTGAGTATTTTGCTGAATCACGGTTCAGGCTCCTGTATTCTTATTTTAATCAGACCTCCAAAGACTTCCACAATGCAAAGATTATCCCTGCTTATACAAGAAATCTGCAGGGAGTAGTAGAAAGAATAATCTAAGGGTTATAGGAGCTTAGAAGTGTGTAGGTGCATCAATATGCAAACCCTTCACCATGCTACCTAAGAACAGTCTTCCACGGCTCCTGTTACAGAGGTCTTTTGGAGATGCCTCTCCATAGGTTTTGAAGGAAGCCAGATACCTCTGTTTTGGCAATTCTCAAAACTTCACCAGGTAACTTCATCGAATATGGGCTTTATTCATCAATATTTAGCTAGCTAGCTAGATGAGCTGCTCACAAGGCCCCTTCCTATTCTACCTATCATCTGAGCCCCTTGTATGAGCATAGTCTCTTTTTTTATGTTTTTTTTTTTTTCACATTTGGTAACCTGCAGAGCCTTTAGAAATAGTAGTCACCTGCATCTATGAGGGGCTGACAGAGGATCCGTTTGAATAAGGATTGTAAATCTGAACACCAGAGGCTGTCATGTGACCATAATGAGAAGCCTAATAAAACACCAAATACAGTACTTGTCAACGAAGAAAAAGAGCCTCTGGAAAGGCACAGGGATTGGAAACGAGCTGAGTTTGTCACCGAGATGTAGTGCCTGGAAACAGTCTGCTCATGCTGATACTACTGTCAGTGTCAGTACACACTGAAATGGTTTAGCCTTCCCGTGCTTGGGGCTAGTGGTGCCAAGAGTCACAATGGAGTATGAGGTGCTTCCTGCAATTTCTTTGGAGAAGCAGAAAAATCTTCTCAAAAGAGACCCTAGCTCGATTGTTCCTACTTCCTTCATAGATGCCCAAAGAGAGACCGAACCTCTTCTCTCCTCTTCACCAAACTGGTGCTGGGCAGTTACAGCCCTGGGACACACCGGAGTGGATGGGCTAGTGCTGCTAGTTGCTCTACTCTTATAGAAAAGTCCTTTAGAATTTAGTAGGCTGAATCCCAGAGGAGTCGATACAAATAATGCTGAAAACCTATAGAATAATGTCCTTTCTATATGTTTGTTTTGAACCACTTTTATAGAAAGGCTATAATTAGCTATTAAATCTTATGGGGCCAGTTATTAAAACCTATAGAAAAACATAATTCTCCGTTAAGTTCTATAGGACTTTCCCCTAGTTACCTTAAAGGGCCTTGAGTTGGCCATGGTGATAGAAGAGTGCGCTTCTCCCCTACTGCCTTTTTGGTGAAATAGCAAAAGTATTCCTTTGTGGCTTTGTCTACACTTGTGGCTGCAGTGTGTAGCTACACATGGCAGTAAAAGGCTCTGGCTGCAGGGAGGGAGTCAGGAAAGGCTCCAGCAGTAAGGAGACCGCAGGACACTACACTTCTGAAAATAGCAGTGTAGACATGGGAGGCACAGGCTGGGCTTGTAGACAGCAGTGTAGGATATCCTAAGGCTCTGCCATGTCTTTACTCTGCCTAAACAGTGCCTTGTTGTCTACACTGCTAGTTATACCATGTCCGTAACATGGGTGGACAACGGAAGCGTTATAAGGACTTACTTAAGGACAACTTAAAAAAGTGTAATATTGACATTGACACTTCAGAGACACTTGCCTAGCATCACTTAAAATGGAGTGAAGTCCTACGTGATGGTCCCCTGCATTTTGAACTTGCTCATTTGACAAGCTAAAGAGGACAAGAGGTGCAGAAGGAAGGACAGACTGACTTCCAGTCATGGTCAACAGCCTCCTGCTGAGCCTGAAAACATCTGCCCCCATTGCAATAGAACTTGTGGTTCAAGGATTGGCCTTATTAGCCACCTGAGGATCCATAACTCCCATGGAAGATGATCATACTCGGTAACGAGTGATCGCCCATCATCATCATCATAGTATGTGAGGGGGCATACAGTGTCTATACTCTACACAGTGGCATAATCACTGTTGCTGATACCAGGATCAGGACATGCCGGGCCCTATCATCAGCACTGATGCTACTGTGCTGGCCTGAAATAAAATGCCCGTTAGAGCTTCATTTTGGCAATGCACATCCACACTGCCCCCAAAGGTTGGCTGGGACTTCACAATTGACCCCTACGTGCACACATGCAAAAAGTATCACCCCTTGCTTTATGGCACAAAACGTGTGGAAGAGAGAGATTGTCAGTAAAGAGAGAAGAGTGCAGTAGTATTCCATATTCATCAATATTTTAATTTATCTTAAAAGGAGAACTCATCCCAGCAGGAAGTTGTTTCCCCCCTCTTCATCTGCTGCTGTTCATTTCCCCTTTTGGGAAAGCACTAAACAATTTAACAGAAAATGATACCCTTTGTAAGACTTTTTTTGGACCATCCAATATTTAATAGATTATTTTCCTGCTGTAGATTTCAAAAGGTTTGCTCAAATATCAACAGAAAGGATCCTGTTCTCTTTTAAATTCAATAGGTTTTTAGAGCGACTTCTATAGAGCCTTATTAAGTTTGGCTTTTATTAAATCCTATCGGTTTTATTCCCTGTTAAATTCATAAGAGGTTGTATAGTGTTGAAGATCCACACAGTGCTGTAGAGAACATAGAATGAGACAGAAACCCAGCCCCAGAGACGGTGCATTTTAACTGGCCATATATGGATGAGACCTAAAATCTAATTTTGGGTCACTAGTAGTGAATATAGCACTGGTGATATAACCATTCCTTCAGTTTCAACTGGACATGGCATATTTGCTTAGCTTCTGTCCTGAACTACTGGTGCTGCTGTGTACTGTTTAACAACTTCACCATTTCAGTGGTGGTTTGAAGTTATTCCTATACATCTCTTACCTACTTCACAGATATGCTGCAAGGCATTATCATTGTAATAAATGTTTATAAAGGCCCAGGTTCTGAAAGATGTAGTCTCATAATTGCCTGTCACTTTTGAAAATGAGACGTATGGTCCTAAATCAGTTAGGCATTGCAAGGCTGAGCAGAGCAACACCTAAATACCTTTAAAGATCTGGATCTAAGTGCTTTTAAGGTTTGCCATGAAAAGTGTTATAATTGTAATAAAAGAAAACATGGGAAACAAATCCTTCATGTTGTGGGAGATCATGTACAGGATAAGCTGGTGAAACTCCTTGTCTGGTGCATTTTGGGTGGTTTGTGAGTCTTCCAAGTGTTACTGCTAATGAAATTTTGAGGCCCCCAAAATATTTTGTGGCTGAGGCTATAGTTAAAATGAGCATCAGCATGGATTGTTACTAGGGCTGATGATTAATTGCAGTTAACACATAATTAACTCAAAAATTAATTACGATTAAAAAAATTATCACATTCATATGCTTTCAGAAGTCTTAAAAGAGCAACACTCCAATGTGGAAACTACAGAACCCGAACCACCAAAAAAGAAAAATCAGCCTTCTCCTGGTGGCATCAGACTCTCATGATGAAAATTGAACACGCGTCAGTCCGCACTGCTTTGGATAGTTATCGAGCAAAACTCATCAGCATGGACTCATGTCCTCTGGAATGGTGATTGAAGCATGAAGGAACATGTGAATCTTTAGTGCATGTGGCACGTAAATATCTTGCAACACCAGCTACAACAGTGCCATGCGAATGCCTGTTCTCACTTTCAGGTGACATTGTAAACAAGAATTGGGCAGCATTATCTCCCGCAAATGCAAACAAACTTGTTTGTCTGAGCGATCGGCTGAACTTGTAGGCGCTAAAGTTTTACACTGTTTTATTTTTGAATGCAATTTTTTGTACATAATTCTACATTTGTAAGTTCAACTTTTAAGATAAAGAGATTGTACTTGTATTAGGTGAATTGCAAAATACTATATCTTTTGTTTTTACAGTGCAAATATTTATAATAAAAATAAAGTGAGCACTATACACTTTGTATTCTGCATTGTCAGTGAAATCAATATATTTGAAAATGTAGAAAAACATCCAAAATATTTAAATAAATGGTAGTCTGTTATTAATCATGATTAACTTTTTTAATCGCTTGACAGCCCTAATTGTTACACATGCACTGTAAGTAGTAGCCACACAAGTTAAACTTGTTAGTTTAATATGTATCCTTGAATTTTTAAAGATTTGCATTTAAATGGGTGTGCTGATTCCTTTCCCTCACTCCTCCCTCTTTCCACTTTAATCTTTAGATTGTCTAAAAGGAGTTTGGTGACATGAGGTGGTTTACTGAAGTCAGCCAATTTCAGTGACGGTTATATTGTTGTGTAGATGCCTCATATCAAATTGTTCTTTCCATGTTCTGTTAGGGGGCAAAAACTTGTTATTACTTGTGATATCATTAGTTTGATACTCCTCCTTCAATTTCTTTTAAATCCTGGATGTTAAAAATTATTAAATTAAGAATTTTAAAAAATAAAAATGTTTTACATAGAAATTCCAATTATATATATATGCATTTCTATTTTATGTATGAACTTCAAGGGCTGAGCGTACTTCTAAACATGCAGTGTGGTTATTTGGACAGGCATAGGCCAGTTTTTTTGGTGCTTGTGAGGTCACTGTTGTGCTGATTTAATATCCCCCAAAGCTTGGCTATTAAGAAAGCATGCTGTCTGGAATAACATGCTGTCTGGCTTCTTGTAAAGTACCACTTTTAGAAATACATTATAAGGAACCTTAACTCTCACTCATGAACTTTTAAAATGTATTCTTTTATTATCTTGATGTTAGTACCTGAATATTTTAAGTGACACTGTAAATTAGGGAATACTTTTAAAGGACGAGATTTTCAAAGTTGCTTTGCACCCAGCTCCTACTGAAAGTTAATATGGTTTGTGCCTTTGAAAATCTGCCAATGCCCCTCCCCCAATATATTTATTAATTAATAGGGTTTATTTTGGCAAATCATTTGTTGTCCAGCTATGTCAGAAGAAAGGCAGGAGGCAATGGATGTTGTTTAATTAGGCCACAACTTTATTCACCTAAAATATCTGGGAGTACCTGGCAATAACTCATACAGTGCAGGTCATCATTATTTCCTTAATTGTTTCCATCTGTTTGGGGGGTGCTGCCCTCTCCCTTTTCCAAACTGGTCCCTGCCCTTCTGTTGCTGGGACCCCTGCCTGCCCATTGCTGGGTCCTCACTGCCTTCTCCTCATATAAGGGTTAAAGGGCTGAAAAAGAAGGGGGGTTGACTTCCCGCTGTATTAGACATTAGGAGCCCCCAAACCCCCTTCCCCAGCTTTCTCAAGGGGTGCTTTCCTCTAAATCCCCTTCCAATCCATTTTATTTGACCACGTTCCATAACAAGTACCTGCACTGCCCACCCCACTGAATTCTGGATGGATTAGGAGGTTGTGGGGCTCTGGACCACAGCAAGTGGGGGATCTTCACCATCCCTTCTGCCTGTATTTCCCCCCTACCCTCCCCCAGAACTCCTGCTGTGGAAATGCTAATCCGCCACTGCCTGGACATACTGTGGGGAAGGTGAAAAAACCCATCCTACCTTGGCCAGCTTCGGAGTGAGGGAAAAATTCCTTCTCAGCCCCAAAGGAAAAAGGGAGATTAGCATACTGTTTATAGAGAGTCATGAAGAAATCTGGTTCTGCTGAGTTCATGGGAGGGAGGGTCGGTCTTTCCAGCCCAAACCCAGTTAGTGAGGGCTTCCCTGGAACTGCCCAATGTATAAACACCCTCTGCCCCCCAGTCACCTGGAATTGCAGTGACCCTACTTCACCTGGTGTGGTCACTCCCTGTTTCTCCTTGCCCTGTCCAGGTAAACCTTCTCCTCCATCCTAATTACAGAAGAGCCCTTATAACAACCCTTTTTCCTTCTAGCCAGCTGGACAAAGGACCTGCTGCATAGAGTTGTGGTGAGCACATTATTACTATATCTTGAAAATAATTTTGCATATGTAGTTAAAATAAGGAAAGTGACTAAAAGCTGTGGATTTATGGTAAAGTTATGAAAGTGTTGTGGTCTTGCATTTGAGGCTTGTTCACTATGTATCACTAATCTGTATCTTTTTTTATATTGTTACTTTTTCAGGTGCCTTTTTTCATGTTGTTTATAATTTGAGATTACTGATGAGAGAATAGTATTTACTTTGTGCCAGGTTAAGATTATTATGTTGGGATGAAATATGTATTTCTTTGTACTGAAAAGGGATAATTAATATATTTGGGCCTGATTTTGCAAACAGTTACACACCTGCGGTCAGTTCTGTAGGGGGGTATTTGCAGGATAGGGCTGTACATTGTTGTCAGCACTCTTTCATAAATTAACTTTTTTTGCTTTGGGGATTTGCAAGGATATTTGTTTGTGTTCTTTTTTGTAATTTTTTTCTTCTTTCATCTTTCAGTTTTCTTTTGTAGGTAAATAGAGATACAGTTAAGATCCTCGGTGTAAAGGATGCACCTTCATGGAGTAATGGTGAATTAAAGCAGCTGAGGATTTGACCGACTCTGTGATGGAGGGGTCACCAACTATGTCCTTAAATAAGTAGATGAAGGTGACCAAGCTAAAATGATTGGAAACTCTGCCAATGGTAAAGATTGATAGAGGAGTCACTTCTAACACCAAATACAGAACACTGATTACCCCTAAAGCTACACAGCTTCTCTCCCTACTTCTCTGTACAGCCTGAAACTTCCCCTGCTCCTAGATTTGAAACTTCCCTAATGCCCCCCCCGATTGGCTTTCTGCCATAGACTTAAAGAAATGGTACACATATCCTCATAGAAATCATATTCTCTAGCAGTTTTAAAATTCTTGTTGTGGATAGAATCTGCCAGCAAAAATCAACTGTCTACAAACAATACATCATCTTTAAATGTTTGTATGGATTATGGAAAGTACTTGTTGATGGGAGATGTATACAAGTAATACATCTTTGCTGTGGCTGTTGAAATAAGTCTTAATTGACAGAGACTGGCAGAGAATATATTCTCCATTGGCTTCCTGTTTTCTCCATCAGTTCCAATGAGGGAGATTCATGTCTGGTTTTCAAGTAATTACAATTTCTTAAACATTTTACTGTGTCTGACCTTGAAAACTGTCTGTTGTACAAGCCAACTTAAAAATCGCTCCGATCAGTCTCTCAGCATTTATAAAGCACTTATCACCCTCACATAGTACCTGAGCACTGTGCAGGGATTACAAAATAATAAGGCTGCCTGTGGATAGTCAGTAAAATCTGATGATGATTTGGATTTTGTGTTGTGATTTCATTGAGCTGAAAGCAGGACACAAAGACATGATATGCTTCAAAACATTTCAAAATGGAACCATTATGTAGTTTTTTAAATCCTAAAATGTACTCTACCAAAATAACTAATAGATAAGCCTTAGCTAGAGGCAGGATTTATGCAATTGTTTTCATTTAAAAATAACTTGGAAAACTACACGCACAATTTTGAAAGTCCTTTATATAGTAAACACCAATTCTGCGAGAGATCCTACTCTCTACGCTGGTATACCAATGGAGAAAGAGGGTGTAGAGACCTCAACTCCCTCTCCCACTGCACAGGTAGCAGGCTAACACTTCTCCATAGCACTCCAGGAAGCACTGAAAGGGAAGACCAAGTATCTTGCTGACTGTACACCACAACTTTAAGGAGGTGTGGTCTGCCGGTAAGGGGCATGTCGAGCTCCCAGCCAGAGAGTATGTATGCTGTAAATCTGCTGCATATGCCAGCCAAGAACAAACACTGTACCTTCCCAGTGTAAGATTTAGCAGAATCCTATCCTGTCTACATGGAATCTTGTAGGAGAGTGCATATTTGTCACGATCCCTGCCCCATCTCACAAAGCCAGCCAGGGGACGATCTGACCACTACGGTGGTAAATAAAACTTCCTATATTTTCTTCACAACCGGTTCTTTCTAAAACACACACACACAGGACAGACAAACAATAGAAGGAAAGTAAATGAAAACATCTACGTGGAATCTATAAGGCTAAAGTTCTGTTTAAGACAAATTTAAAACCGATAGCCTGTCTTTAACAAATATCACATTTCATGACTGAGATAGTAAGGAATGCTCTGTCAAGCTCAATTTTTAGTGTCCTGAATTTTTCCAGGCGACACGAGACTGTCTAATAGTTGTTTGTGTTTAATTTACTCTGTAGTGATGGGGAAAGATACAACCCATTGCCAATAGTATGGATTAAGATTTAAGAGATGAAAATTCTTTCTTTCTAAATGAAGAAGATTTTAGCACCATATTTACCCCAGAAATATTTCTGTGATTTATTGATATCAGTTATGGCTATAAATTATTAAAACTAAAAGAGTGAACACCAGCTGGGTGTAGAACTTTTCTGAATTTCGACATGAGAAGAGGGGAATCAGCTGAAGGCTATATAAAAGTGATGTGCATTCATTATCAGTGGGCTTTCTGCCCTTATGCTATAACTGGGAACAGTATCAGTTACATGCTATGGGCTTGATCAACTCCCACTGAACTCACTGGAAAGACTCCTATTGGCATTAACAGGAGCGTGTTGGAGCAGACCCTGTGGGCAACATTCACCATAGTGCAGAGGACTGGTGTAAGGCTCTTTTCCCACTTAAGTCCTATGGTAGGAGCAGGGAGGATGAGTGGAGTGGGGCATAAAGGGAGCCTTGTACCCCAGCATGCTGTGAAGAGGAGCTCTGCACTAACACTGAATCTTCTGGTGCTAAGGATGAGGGATTGACAATGTGCCAGGGGAAAGGCTGGGATTACACAGTTCCAGTGAACAAGAATCCCTTCCCAAAGGTCTGCCAGATGCTATTCTGACTCATTGACTTGAGCAGCATCCAGAAAAGGGCTGCCCCACAGCTCTGGGGCCTGCCACTACGTGGGGCTGGAATTTCTCCACCTTCAAACCAAGCACTTCAGAGCTGCATAATGCCAGATTACTCACACTTTTGGTGGCACCTGAAAATTTCACCCCACATGGGTTGCTGAGAAGGGAGTAAAGGCCTCAGTGTAAACACAACAAGTTGGTTCATTAAAAGTAAATAAAAAGGACCAGCCTTCACTTTCAGCTCAAGCAGCTACATGTGACTATTACTTTGGCACACCATAAAGCAAGTAGTTGTCGTAGCAACTGCCACCATTTCAGGGTAGTTTATTCAAATGCTGTGGCACAGAACACTCTTGTTAAAAGAACTGTCAATCTCTCTGTGAGAGAAATGTTTACACATTTCCACAGACATAAATCGGAGTTATTTCCCTACATATTTCTGCATTCATCGTGTATGTGTATATATGTCCAATAATGCCTCTTCTCTCAGGGACTAATTTATTGACATAAGACACAAAACAAAACTCAGTCCTGGGGCTTCTCTCCTCCCCCTCAGTCTGCTCTGTGCAGCTCTTCCCCCCCTTGGCAAGGCACTCTTAGCCCTACCTGGCTAGTCTTTTCTTACTCCCATGGAGTCAGCTATTCCTGGGCCTCAGTTGTCTTCAGCCCGATGGCTCTGGCTTCCAGACCCAAATCCTACCCTTTGGCCAAGGATCTTGTTCAAGAGCCTTCTGCTCACTGCAGCTGTTCTGTAGTCTCTGCCACAGCTCCCTCGGATTGCCTCTCTATGCACACCCTCCCCCTTTGGTAGCTTCCTCCTGCTCTTATAGGGAAAGCTACTGATCCCTCCTCAGGTGGGCCACCTTAGTAACAAAGGTTGGCTGGCTCCAAGCCTCTAGCTGTTAAAGGGGCCAGGCACCCTGTTACATGGTGATAAAAGCACAACACATTTTTTTCTTTTTAAAAATTAACTATGGATATTTTTTAAAAAAATAAACTTTTTTTTCAAGTTTTGCTTTATTAGTTGTTTGGGATAAATTCTGCTTCTTCCACAGCCAAAGGGGGCCCCAGATGCCATTCCATTGCATTGAAGAGGCCAATTCTGGGGAGCCCACACTGGGGGGGGGGTGGTCAGTAATCTGTGTGCCCTCACATTCCAGCTCTGGGATGTCTCACTCTGCAACACTGCTCAGAGTTTTAATGGGGGATGGGTTGGGGAGGCCAAGACTGCACCAGGCTAAGCCAGTGGAGGTAAGGGGTGGGGCTGGTGTATCTATGGATCTATTGGCCTTATTTCCCACAGGCCAGTGGCACAGAAAACACAAGAGTTGCTGCATCCTCAGAGTTCCAGGAGCAGCAGCAGAGGACCAGTGAATGGGGTAAGGATTGTCTCTCACTATGTATTTGTTCAATACTAGTATAATGAGCCCCAGTCATGATTTGGAATCCTTGATTGCTACTGTAATACACATAATAAAAGTAATGAGACTACAAAAAGTTGAAGAAGTTTTCATGGCCACTTCTGGAAGGCACTGAAAGGATTGAACATAAATACTGACTTTAGTGGGACTTTTGCATACAAAAAAAAAAATTGAGCACTAAGTTTGCAAAAGCGGAGCTCAATCATTGATTCCTTATCAGGACTTGAAATAAATGGGAGGGGAGTCTTGCCTGAGTAATGAGTGCAAGATCAGGCCCAGATGGAACAGTAAAGGGGTGAACCTGAGACGGTTCAGACATTCAGCTCACCTAAACTGCCTCCAAAGCTTCTCCAAACTGCCTTGGCTTTAGAAATAGGACTGCAATCTTGAATTTACTCAGACTTAACAGTTTCAGCAGGAGACCAGCCCTCCTCACAGGTTTCAGTACTTCAGTTTCATGCTGAAAGCAGGAAAGGCAGTGGCATATGTGATTTTTCTTTTATTAAGTTTACCAAATTTTTTTGAAGCTCAGAACTCAATCAAAGTTCATATCTGGGTTCATTCTGAACTTCAGCATGAGCTTCAGGACAGTTCTTATTTTACTTCAACTGATTCACATTTTCCTGATCTGAAAGATCAGGGTTTATCAGGTAGTCAGATGGCTATTAAGTTACGGCTCATGTGCCTATCAAAGGCAATGGGAATTTTACCACTGATTTCAGTGGAAGTAGGAGAATGCCTTAATATATTAATTGCACATCCAGACACAATTTAGGGCCCTATTCAGCCATCTTTCTGCATGTAGAATTCCCACTGAAGTCAATGGAGGATTTGTGCAAAAATTGATAAGCTGTAGATTGAAGAGGAACAGCTGAATTTTAAACCCAGCTCTGGCACTGATTTACAGTGTGTGGTGTTGTGAAAATTACAAAACCGTTTCTCTCTCTTAATTTCCCCAACTGCAAAACAGGGATAAAATACATGCCTCAAGGGTGCTATGAAGAATAACTGGTTAATTTTTATTCAGTGATTTGAAAATATAAGCACTATTGCTAAATGTGGCCCATATAATATACACGCAAGGTAAAATTCACTTTACCCATACAAAGCTCCAGTAAATCCATGAAATCCACATACCATCAACGTGGATGCTGGGAGCCTCAGATGGTGGTTCCAAGCTTTTCAATCTATGTGCTGTATTATTTATTATTATCATTTATCCTTTTGAGAGGACTATGCAACAAAAGTTAACTTACCTTGTTCCACAATAAGAACATAATTTGATAAAATTAAATTTAAACAAGATAAAAATTATAGAAACATCCTTCACATATGGACTTTTAAATGGAAATCATATAGTTCAGTGGCAAAATATACCTTATGAATGTTAACTATAAAGCACATGAAAAGAGGAACTGTAGTTCCTCAGTTAGTGTGATCTTCAATGTGAAAATAAATATGGATATATTTACATTTTGGCAAAACTAAAACCACCTGATACATAGTAATATAGCACTGCTCTGAAAAATTTAAATAATAATAAATATTGCTTGCTGAACAATATTTTTGACAGTGCTTCCTGTATTTTCATTGAAGTTAATAAAGAAGTCACAAATGATTCTGCCCACTTTTGTCCCAAAGAGGATCATATTTAATGCTCCATTTAATTTGCTCAAATGTCAGGGAACATCAAAAGAGGAAATTTATTGTATTAGTCACTGAAAGAGATATAGTAGGAGCATGATGCTATCTAAAAATGATTAATAAAAAGAATGATTGATTTTGCAAAGTCAGTAAATCCAGCTGTTCAATTGATGGTATTAGTAGAAGGAATAGTTTAGTTTATTTGCTACTATGAAAATCTGTCTGTCTGTCCTATTTATTTATTTATTTATTTTACTGGGGATGGCCAAACTAGTT
This sequence comes from Lepidochelys kempii, assembly GCF_965140285.1. Lineage (NCBI taxonomy): Eukaryota > Metazoa > Chordata > Testudines > Cheloniidae > Lepidochelys > Lepidochelys kempii. Next base: position 30,250,791 of record NC_136390.1, on the reverse strand, counting down.
AACAAACGAGACACTGCCTTGAGTTTTTACTCATCTGGTCTGAAAGATTGGGATTGCTTAGACAAATTTGTGCTCTGAAAGGGTGTGGTATTTTCAATAACCCAGTTAGGGCAAAAAGAAAAGGAGTACTTGTGGCACCTTAGAGACTAACCAATTTATTTGAGCATGAGCTTTCGTGAGCTACAGCTCACTTCATCAGATGTTTACCGTGGAAACTGCAGCAGACTTTATATACACACAGAAATCATGAAACAATACCTCCTCCCACCCCACTGTCCTGCTGGTAATAGCTTATCTAAAGTGATCAACAGGTGGGCCATTTCCAGCACACCTGTTGATCACTTTAGATAAGCTATTACCAGCAGGACAGTGGGGTGGGAGGAGGTATTGTTTCATGATTTCTGTGTGTATATAAAGTCTGCTGCAGTTTCCACGGTAAACATCTGATGAAGTGAGCTGTAGCTCACGAAAGCTCATGCTCAAATAAATTGGTTAGTCTCTAAGGTGCCACAAGTACTCCTTTTCTTTTTGCGAATACAGACTAACACGGCTGTTCCTCTGAAACCAGTTAGGGCAGCCATTCAGGAAGCATATAGTTTCTCTCAGCCTCTTTCATGCTAGAACTGTCACCACAACTTCTTAAACAGATGACAATGTATGAATTGTTGGATGGAATTTGATACATATTAAAACGTCTCAGGCCCCAATTCTGCAACTTGATGCACAGAAGTGGCCGCCTGCACCTACATGGAGTGCCTGTGAAGTCATTCGGGCTACATGCAGGCGCAAGAGGTCTGTCTGCTTCAAGTCATTTGTGGGATTGGAACCCTAATCTTTTTATGTGGTTTCATTCTATTTAATGTTTCTTATGTTGTATATTTTTAGTCTTGTAAACAATGTTAATAGTTATATTGTAATTATAATCCTCGTTGACATTACCATATTGATGGGTGTATCCTTGGAGAATGTCTCCTGGAGGCATGTTACACGAAAGAGAAGTAAGATATTATGGACAGAGTTGATCTGACTTCCTTAGTCGCACAGGCAGGAGAATGATTGAACCACAGGCTGAGAGCATAGAACGACCCTTGTTTTGTTTGAAGATGAGGACTAGGAGAATATTCCATTGCAATGTGCCCATGAGGTTGCATGCCCGTAAGGTTTCAGGTTATACAGACGAGCTGAATGGCTATAAGATTGAGACACATGGAAGAGAAATCTGTGATTGTGCATGAATTGGGTTGAAAAGAGAATTGGGAAGGAGATATCTAGAATTACATATAAAGTAAATAATGAAAACACAGGCTCAAATGAGTGAGTTACATACTCCATCTATTAGAGATTTCTTTTTTAAATTAAAATTGCATTAGCCTTCCACCCCCATGAACAGTATTTGTTGTTGGCATTTATTATTGTTGTTGTTTTAATATTTTGAACTTATATGCAAAAGCAATTTTCACCTGAGGATCTCAAAGCTTTGTCCCTGTGAGATGAAGAATGAGCCACAGAATAGTTAAGCGATTTGTTCAAGACTACATAATACATCAATGTTAGCACTGATAATACAAACTTGGTAGCACTGAACACTCCCTTCTTCCCTTTTTTTCCTCCTCCAACTACTAGACAACATTCTCTCCACACTCAGTCATACAGCATATTCTTCTCAAATCTCCCTTATAACTAGTGGGTCATAGTTTCACATGGTTTAGCATGTCTAACAATTTTTCCAGTTTTAGGCACAAACAGATTTTCCCTAGCCTTTCATCCCAACCATCTCTTTTCATCTGCCCATTTTTTCAGTGAACATGGGCAATAAAAGAAAAAACAAAGAAACTCCCCTTCCCAGTCATGCTTACAGTGCAGCAGGGCAATGAGGTTGTACTGTGACGTTTTGATGAATGTTGGTGCAGTGGAAAATATCGGAATCACTTTTAAAGGAACAAAATCCAAGGCTTGTGATGTTTATAAGACAAAGATACTGTTTTTATTCACAGGTTGATGCTCATAATAGCAAAGTCAAGTTCTACAACTTACTATATTTGTCACACAGTGGCATGACTAGTAACTCTGTTCAATAGTTACTAAGAAACCTAAAGAAATATGGTATTTGGAATCATAAAATGGAAAACACTAACTGATCTCAACACTTTCTAAATTCTCTCCTTGAGGCCTGAGTTTAATACTCTAATTTCTCATGTACAGTTGTGTTATTGATAGAAGAAATAATTAAGAATACTTATTTGAGTTTTTAAAAGCTTTTGCTTCAGCTGTGCTCATTGCCCCTTTTGTGGTTGCTTTCTGAGCACTGACCAGCTTGGCTTAACAGTGAAATCCTTGCTGCTCTTAAATACAAAAAAGAAGCTTACAAGAAGTGGAAGATTGGACAAATGACCAGGGATTAGTATAAAAATATTGCTCGGGCTTGCAGGAGTGAAATCAGGAAGGCCAAATCACACCTGGAGTTGCAGCTAGCAAGAGATGTTAAGAGTAACAAGAAGGGTTTCTTCAGGTATGTTAGCAACAAGAAGAAAGTCAAGGAAAGTGTGGGCCCCTTACTGAATGAGGGAGGCAACCTAGTGACAGAGGATGTGGAAAAAGCTAATGTACTCAATGCTTTTTTTGCCTCTGTCTTCACGAACAAGGTCAGCTCCCAGACTACTGCACTGGGCAGCACAGCATGGGGAGAAGGTGACCAGCCCTCTGTGGAGAAGGAAGTGGTTCGGGACTATTTAGAAAAGCTGGACGAGCACAAGTCCATGGGGCCGGATGCGTTGCATCCGAGAGTGCTAAAGGAGTTGGTGGATGTGATTGCAGAGCCATTGGCCATTATCTTTGAAAACTCATGGCGATTGGGGGAGGTCCCAGATGACTGGAAAAAGGCTAATGTAGTGCCCATCTTTAAAAAAGGGAAGAAGGAGGATCCTGGGAACTACAGGCCAGTCAGCCTCACCTCAGTCCCTGGAAAAATCATGGAGCAGGTCCTCAAGGAATCAATTCTGAAGCACTTAGAGGAGAGGAAAGTGATCAGGAACAGTCAGCATGGATTCACCAAGGGCAAGTCAAGCCTGACTAATCTAATTGCCTTCTATGACGAGATAACTGGCTCTGTGGATGAAGGGAAAGCAGTGGAAGTGTTGTTCCTTGACTTTAGCAAAGCTTTTGACACTGTCTCCCACAGTATTCTTGCCAGCAAGTTAAAGAAGTATGGGCTGGATGAATGCACTATATGGTGGGTAGAAAGTTGGCTAGATTGTCAGGCTCAACGGGTAGTGATCAATGGCTCCATGTCTAGTTGGCAGCCGGTATCAAGTGGAGTGCCCCAGGGGTCGGTCCTGGGGCCGGTTTTGTTCAATATCTTCATAAATGATCTGGAGGATGGTGTGGATTGCACCCTCAGCAAGTTTGCAGATGACACTAAACTGGGAGGAGTGGTAGATACACTGGAGGGTAGGGATAGGATACAGAGGAACCTAGACAAATTGGAAGATTGGGCCAAAAGAAATGTGATGAGGTTCAACAAGGACAAGTGCAGAGTCCTGCACTTAGGACGGAAGAATCCAATGCACCGCTACAGACTAGGGACCGAATGGCTCGGCAGCAGTTCTGCAGAAAAGGACCTAGGGGTTACAGTGGATGACAAGTTGGATATGAGTCAACAGTGTGCCCTTGTTGCCAAGAAGGCCAATGGCATTTTGGGCTGTATAAGTAGGGGCATTGCCAGCAGATCGAGGGATGTGATTGTTCCCCTGTATTCGACATTGGTGAGGCCTCATCTGGAGTACTGTGTGCAGTTTTGGGCCCCACACTACAAGAAGGATGTGGAAAAATTGGAAAGAGTCCTGCGGAGGGCAACAAAAAAGATTAGGGGACTGGAACACATGACTTATGAGGAGAGGCTGAGGGAACTGGGATTGTTTAGTCTGCAGAAGAGAAGAATGAGGGGGGATTTGATAGCTGCTTTCAACTACCTGAAAGGGGGTTCCAAAGAGGATGGCTCTAGACTGTTCTCAGTGGTAGCAGATGACAGAACAAGGAGTAATGGTCTCAAGTTGCAGTGCGGGAGATTTAGGTTGCATATTAGGAAAAACTTTTTCACTATGAGGGTGGTGAAACACTGGAATGCATTACCTAGGGAGGTGGTGGAATCTCCTTCCCTCGAAGTTTTTAAGGTCAGGCTTGACAATCTCCTGGCTGGGATGATTTAGTCGGGGATCGGTCCTGCTTTGAGCAGGGGGTTGGACTAGATGACCTCCTGAGGTCCCTTCCAACCCTGATATTCTATGATTCTATGACTTGAACAATTAAGTTTTACTTGCAAAAATGTTCACCTAAAATTTGCAGATGAACAAATATAGATGGAGTGATAAATAATGAGGACAGGATACTTATGCAGAGTGATCAAGATCACTCGCTAAACTGAGCCCAATGAAACATGTGCTTTGCAGTCAAATGCAAGAGTTTGGACCATACATATAAGGTAGCTGCTGGATCATGTAAAGCAGCAACTTCAAAGAGAACTATGGGATTATGTTAGGTAACTGACTGAACCTGAGCTCCTAGTGTGATATTATGACCAAAAAGGATAGCATAGATGTATGAATAGAGGAATATAGAGTAGCATTAGGGAAGCTGTATTACCTCTGAATCTTGGTAAGACTGCTTCTGGAATACCATGTTCAGTTCTGGTGTCCACACATTCAAAAGAATGTTGAAATACTGGAAAGGGTTCAGAGAAGAGCTGAAAGAATTATTTGAGGTCTGTAGAATTCATTTTACAATGAAAGGTTGAAGGACATCTTGTTTTCAGTATCATCAGACAAATAACATATATCTGTCATGAGAAACAAAGGCCCCAAAACTGAACTCTCAGATACTCACATAATGATCCCCATAAGCCTGTCTTGACAAACCAAAAAGGTGTATTTATTCCAATTTTTACTGAGGTAACTTAGCACAAATGAAAAGGCCTCCAAGACAGAGGCTAACACGTTTGAAGCCATGTTAAGCAAAGAGCCTAGGCTAAAACACAGCCAGTAAAAATGGCTGCAAATATGTTAACCTGCAGCTTGACAGGGCTCTTCAATCCTGTTAAGGTAACATAACGAGAAAACACATCCCTTTGCCCATCAAGACAGGCCTCTTCTGTCTTGAAGAATCCCCTATCCTAAACCAGTTCTGTGTCTTTATCTTGGGCATTAATCTCCAATGTGGAACCTTGTCAAATGCCTTTTTGAAAATTTAAGTATACTGCATCCACTGAATTTCCCTTATCTATCATGGCAGTAATATCTTCAAAGAACATGGACGGATTAGTTAAACATGACCTCCCGTACTGGAATCCATGCTGGTTATCCTTAATCACATTGTACTTTTCCAGGACTTCTCTCACTGCCTCCCTTAAGAGAGTTTCCAATATTTCCCTGCTCACAGATTTAAGCTTGCTGGTCTACGGTTTCCTGGCTTGTCTATTTAAAATAATTGACTTATGTTTGGCACTTTCAAATCCTCTGGAAGTTCACCCAAAGCTTGTGAATTCTTTAAAATGTTCATTAAAAATTCACCAATTTCCTTGCTTTTTGTTTGACATTACATTTTCATTAGCTCCTGACACATGTGCTCTAGTCTCATTTTTAAGTTTCTAAATCAGTTTTTAGATTTTGTCTGTTGTGTATATATAGTGGTAAAATCCCACACTGTTGACTGAATTTTTTTCTGCCAGAATGACAAGTGTGATCACTGGGGGGGGAAAGGTGTACACTGTACTTTGCCTTGCACTATATGATTTGGAGGGCTGAGGTCTCGCCTGCTGCTAATGAGCTTTGTATTGCCACAAGGAGTCATAAGCCCATTTCAGGAGAACCCCAACTTCCTCAGCCAGGTTGTCTCATATCTTTTTAAAGAAATCTATTTATTCAGCAGACTTCATTAAATGCCTTCTGAAGCCTTGGATATCATGTTAGGTTTATATGCCCTCAAAGTTGTTTTAACTTGTTACATTTTTCATAGCGTAATTCTTTGAGGTCTGTCTCTCTCTGTGTGGGTGTTCAGAAGCTGACACGCTGCCAGGCAATCTTGGAAAATCTACCCACCTTTAGAAACATCAGACAGCTCCCACAGAATGTTCACTGGAACCCCTCCTGACGTCACTGCTAATTAGATCATATACTAGATATTGCCATCAGGGAGAAGACTGAGCTAGAGGACCTGTGTGTGTGTTGGGGTGCTGGGGGGGGGGGGATTTGTGGGAAGTAAAGTGAAAGGCCAGAAATACTGGTCTGTTATACCATAAAGCAGATAATTTCTCCTGAATCAGTATTAGTCTCAGTGGGCACTGAACCGTGGAAGCTTCCAAGGCAGGCACCCAAGGAGACCTAATCTGGTGGAGAATAGAGACATTAGTGAGCATGTTTCTTAATAAAGGTGTTCTTATCTCAGACCTTGCATGTGTACTGTGGGTTTCTGCAATACCCATGATAAGTAGTACTCCTTATTTCATTGAATAGCACAGTAAATAGTCACATAAAACCCAGATAATTTGATGGCTTGTAAGTTAAAGCCCCAGGCAACCTTATCCCTTCTTTTGTCATGTCCCTTATACTTCTAGGGCAAGTCCTTTGTCAAATAGTGCTACATTTTAAACCCTGGGCCAATGAAAGAGGTAATGTGCACAATTTCACCATGCCTGCATCCTTTTTTTTTTTACACTTTGTATTTCATTATTAACTGAACTATTTTTTCCTTCCTTTTTACCTTACCCTGTGGATGCACTAACAGCAAATCATTTCACCAGCAAAGTCATCTATTTGATGAAAGCACAGAGGAAAACATCCATGTTTGACTAACTTTAAAAGTGAAAGTGTTAATTATTCAGCAGTAGAGCCGCTCTTACTTTAATACTGATGTTTAGGCAGATACCATATTTATCTTAAAGTACCCCAGAGCGAGGAACCTGTGAAGAAGACAGTTACCTTCGGAACCATATTTATCAAGTAAATAGCTCAGAAAAGGATACTGCCACTTACATCTTTAAAATACAAAAATGCATGCATTTCACTATTTTGTAAATGCCAGAGAGATGCAGCATCCATTAGAGTTAACGGTGCGGCACTTTTGTGTTCAGTAGCATGAATCATTAATCATGAGACAGGCCATATTCTTGTACTGCTTCTGCTTTCATTACTTGGCCTAATTAAACAGTTCTCTGAACTGGAATCTCAGATTCCTCTGTTACAGATTATCATTAATTATGGTGAAAGTGCTCAGAGATGTTGGACTCAATTATATTCTGCTCAACTCTGGCACTGTGTGATTCATTGCACAGCCTGCTTTGCAGATGTACTCTTTTCTTATCTTGCACTCCCACTTTTGTAAATTGGGCTCTGCCAGCCAACAAACTAAGAGTTATGTGCTGCGTTTTCATTAAAAACATGTTGCAGAAGCACAGACCAATTAAGGATTTTGTATTTTATATAGAGTGATGAGATGAACACTGGATTCTGGGAGAATCAGTTTAGCAAAGAAGCAATCTCAGTTTTCCATTGTATTGCTAAATTTGTGTACTTCGTTGTTGTGAGTTCAGTTGTTTAAGTCTTTGGTTTGGATTTTTCCTCGTGTTTCTTTTACATAACTTCTAATAGGAAAATTTAAACTCCATCTTTATTAAAAAAAGATGACACTTCAAAGATGACAACTGCAATCTCTGTTGTTTTAAAATATTGACAAAGAAAACTTTCAAAAACAATTAACATATTTCCCCATATATAAAACCACAACATAGAGATTTCTCAGTTAGTGAGTACCATATGTTTAGCAGTATTTACAATATGAACAGCAATAATACTGTGTAGTGTTTTGAAATTTTTATTGTAATCAGTCAGGTAGGGATTTGTTTTTAGTTGTTTGTTTGTAGTATGTGCTTTAAAAGTAACATTAATAATAAATACGTCCAGTTCATGTTAATAAAATACTGATATCAACAACTTTTAAATCTATTATTTGTGTGATATAGCTTAATGAATTAATACTATGAATATGTTTGTCTCTTTTGTTTTTTGCTCTAAGCAATCATGCCAAAATTTAAAAATAGTGAAGATTTTGTGAACATTTACAATAAAAATATGATCTAAAACGACACTGCTCTAAAACATAAATAGAAAATAACATTTTGTTTTTATTTATACCCATTTTGGCTTTTGGTATGTTTTAAAAAAAACAGTGGTCATGCTGGAAAACTGTACCTCATGAATATTTGTAAAGTGGCATAGTGGTAAATTAAGTCCCATTCCATTGGGTAAACATGTATTATGTAAAAATGATGCAATGTGACCTATGGATGAAAAAGCTAAACAAACACCTATATGTCATTTTTGACTTTCAAAGTATCCATTGAGAAGTTTGTTGGGATTTGATTCCTTGCATGGTTCATAGTATGGACTTTAATATAAAACATAGTGTTGCGTTACACAATGATCAAGTATGCAAACACATTTGGGAATAGCCCATAGGCAAGCTACTCCTCATGCTTTTATTTCATGAATTCTAAACTAATGTAGAAGTGATCTGCTTTAGAGCTCAGCTGTTCATAAAATAAAATAGATTGCCAATAAAATTGCTTATACTGTACATTGTCAACATATAAGTATTTACAGATTGCAGGTTAACATGGCTTACATGAGAGAGTCTAGGTTAGGAAAAAGTTTTACAATTCGGAGTGTAGAGAATTTATATTCATCATCCTCTTTAAACCAAGCACAAGATGTATTTTTACTGATACATGATTAGCTAATTCACCTGCAGTAAGTGGATTTCTTTTCCCCATGTCAAAATATATTCTCTGGATTTTATCTACAGGTAGACTGAAGCAGAGAGTTCTTGATTAAGTTATCATAACAGCAGCACAGTTTGTACTTCATATATGATTGCAGTAGCAAAATATATCTAATATATAAATAATTTGTTGTGGTGCAAACAGGAACATTGGGTTTTCACAATACCCTTTCACCTGCAGAAACATGGGTTCAAAATCCTTAGGTCACATATGAAAATGAGTTTGGTTGTCTCATTCTAGTCCCTGTTTACTCAAATCATAACATCACTATACAATCTGGCTTGATTGGCAGCATCTGCTTGACAGAGGCCTAGGACATGAACAGCAGGCCCCTTCGAATAACAGGTCAAGTTTGAGATGCATTGGCAGAGTTTTATGTGGAAGCTTGCATACAGCCCATCGGTACTATGCTTGGTTCATACCAGCATTGTTGATCTCTCACTTTAAGAACCACCACATTCACTTTGCTTAAAACTCTTTGTTTTAAAGAAATTTACCAGTTGTTTTTCCAATATACCTATTGTCTGAGAAGTGTGTACTTAATGAAGTCAGAGCAATTTCAAATGTTATATTATTTGGATTTTCCCAGGTTGCTTGACACCAGGAAGCATATACTGTTTTGGTGATATTCTAAATGAATGTGTTTGTATTTATAGCTGTATTTCATGACTGCTTGTCAGAAAGAGAGCTGAATTAGAACAATACCAAAAAAGTTCTAAATGTAAGTCTTTTGGCTTAACTGTTTGCAGGCTCACAAATCCTACAGTAGTTGCAGGTTTTAATATATATGAAAATCAGTAGTCTTGTATCTCTGCATATGTGCCTTTTGTAATATAATTTTGACAGATGGTGAGCTGGATAAATCTAGCTCCTCACTATAGAAAGCCTTGGCTTGTCTTTGGTGTTTGTTTATTTTTTAAATACAGATCCTTTTGGGCCTGCTTTTGTTTTTATTTTCCATGTAGCTCCCAAGTATTTCCACCCAATATTCATTTCCATATACAAATTTTACCTGAGATGTGACTTATTTCTTTGCATAATGCCACTGCCTATGTTAGTTTACATCTCTCCTTATTAAAATAAATATGTTACCCTGACCCTGTTTGCACCAACTAAAATTCTGACAACAATATCTTACTATATAGGGGGAATAAAACATCCCAACCAGGAAGCAGTTTCCTCTCCTACCAGCTCCAGACAGACTGCTCATTGAAAATGTAATACACTGCTGCCATGTCACAGGTCAGCTGGCAAATGGCAATCTGAATTTTAAAAGGAATATGAATAAAATTCTGTTTTATTTTGAAAATGAACTTTGTGCCCTCCATCATGAATCCAATATATGTCTTAATCTTCTATGCTCTTGAAGCCTGCGGCTCCTGGCTGAGTCCTTTGACTCCTGAACCTAATAAGGAAATAGGTTGTTTTCTCATCCTAGTCTCATTTTTAGAAGGGCTGAAACAAACAGTCCCTATTTCAAATGTAATTGACAAAGCATAAAAACATGTGTGTTATGTAATTTTAGGTTTATGACAGAGCTCAGCGCTGGGATGTTTTATTTTAAAATTTGATTAAGATGTTATACCTTTGGAAATATGCTGTCAAGATTCAAAATCAAAATTTACCAACTGTACTATTTCATGTTTACTTTGGAACCATACACGCAAAACTGATAAGGGGGATGAAACAGATAATAGTACACTTCAATTGGGACCATTTTCATTTAACCTAGACATTATTTACAGCCAGATATTGACAGCTTTGTATTTGTGGGAATTGGTGTTATTTAAAAATTGCTGGGGGTTTTTGTTTCTTGTTTTTTATTACAGTTGGGTTGATGATGTTTGCTCCTTTTGAAGGGCTTTTAATTCATTTTTGGGGTACTACACTTGTAATGCATTTAAGTATAAGAATCTAGAAAAGAGGGCAGATTCTTTCTCTGCCTTGAAAAATAGAATTTCTATTCCTGGAACATTCCCACTCCCTTCTCCCAAAAAATGATGTAGTGCCAGTCAGTTTAACTGATTTATTATTTCCTCTTTTGTGAAGAGAATCTGAGAAGTGTGCCCTTACCTTCAAACATACAGATGTGCATGGCTTTTGAATAAGTGTAATCAGGCATCTCAGTGCTTTTCTGCTACCTTATCTTGAAATCACATCTGTGTAACATCAGAGCCGAGCTGATCAGCTCTAGGAAATTAATGCTGGCATTTTCCTGGGCTAGGGAAATAACTTGTGTGGCTTTTCTTTTTTAAGCTAGGAGATGTTGATTTTCTACATTAGCTGGCAATCTGTATATTTACCTAAAGGTAGAATGAGTGCTTCTGGGAAATATAGGCCTTCTCTCCTGTTTTAAACCAGGATACTAGTGTGTATCAGATAAAGAACAATTAAAAAGCTATTTCCCTGACTTAGGGCTGGATTGTGCTCTCCCCCATCTCTTCCTCTCGTGGATAAATTTAATGAGAAGCTAGAAAACCCCGTAAAGTGAATTTCACTAATTTTCCTGGAAAGTGTCCCCTCAATGGAGCTACAGAGTGAGGAGTTAAGGCTTCCTAGTCCTGTGAATCCAGGGACTCATAGGAAAGGGAAGCCACAAATCTGTGGAGGCTGGAGTCACATGACACTTACCCATCCTCACTGTTGGTTTGACATGTCTAGTTGGCAGCCGGTATCAAGCAGAGTGCCCCAAGGGTTGGTCCTGGGGCCAGTTTTATTCAATATCTTCATTATTGATCTGGAGGATGGCTTGGATTGCACCCTCAGCAAGTTTGCAGACGACACTAAACTGGAAGGAGTGGCAGATACGCTGGAGGACAGGGATAGGATACAGAGGGACCTAGACAAATTAGAGGATTGGGTCAAAAGTAATCTGATGAGGTTCAACAAGGACAAGTGCAGAGTCCTGCACTTAGGATGGAAGAATCCCATGCACTACTACAGACTAGGGACTGAATGGCTAGGCAGCAGTTCTGCAGAAAAGAACCTAGGGGTTACAGTGGACAAGAAGCTTGATATGAATCAACAGTGTGCCCTTGTTGCCAAGAAGGCTAACAGCATTTTGGGCTGTATAAGTAGGGGCATTGCCAGCAGATCAAGGGACGTGATTGTTCCCCTCTATTTGACATTGGTGAGGCCTCATCTGGAGTACTGTGTGCAGTTTTGGGCTCCACACTACAAGAAGGATGTGGAAAAATTGAAAAGAGTCCAGCGGAGGGCAACAAAAATGATTAGGGGGCTGGAGCACATAATTTATGAGGAGAGGCTGAGGGAACTGGGATTGTTTAGTCTTCAGAAGAGAAGAATGAGAGGGAATTTGATAGCTGCTTTCAACTACCTGAAAGGGGTTCCAAAGAGGATGGATCTAGATTGTTCTCAGTGGTAGCAGATGACAGAACAAGGAGTAATGGTCTCAAGTGGCAGTGAGGGAGGTTTAGTTTGGGTATTAGGAAAAAGTTTTTCACTGGGAGGGTGGTGAAGCACTGGAATGGGTTACCTAGGGAGGTGGTGGAATCTCCTTCCTTAGAGGTTTTTAAGGTCAGGCTGGGATGATTTAGTTGATGATTGGCCCTACTTTGAGCAGGGGGTTGGACTAGATGACCTCCTGAGGTCCCTTCCAAGCCTGATATTCTATGATTCTATGACATTGCAACATGACTTCTGGGGAGCCACACTGCCATTGGCTAAGCCACTTTGCATCTCCATGGCAGTCACAGAGGGGACACAGTGGGAGCCAAAGCTGCTGCATTTCTCCAAGCCAAAGAAAGCTCTCCTGATTAACTGGCCCCAGAGTCTGAGTTCATGGAGTTAGGAGGTCTTCAAACTTTATCATTTTTTTTAGGAGGGTGATGCAGAGTTCTCAGAACCTTTTTTTAAATTTTAAACTAGTTTTGACAGCGTGGTTCAATTATAATTTTTCCATAGCTAAAGGGAGAAAGAATATTGTATTGATTAGGGACAGATGAGCCCCATAGCTGAAAAGGCAGACTGGCACATCTATGCCTTGTGTACAATATATTTAATTTTTCCAACAAAATATTTTTCTTTTTTCTCCCCCACCCCTCACCCCGCTGTTTTGTTCACATTTGCTGCTAGGTGGGATATAAACTGAAAAATATTCGAGTTAAAATTGAGTCAAATATTTGAGTTGGGTCAAAGTAGAACCGAGTAAATTCACCCATTTCTAATGGTGATTGGTTAGGGACTTGATTCCTGATATCCAATTTTCAAAGGGATCTGATTAATAATTTGTTTAGAAAATAATCTCAAACTAGACAACACTTTTGGTATATCTCTCTGGGAAAGAAGCTCTGTAGCTAGTCTATATTTGGTTTAAGAGTCTGACCTGCTAGTAGCAACCTATTGTGTACAAGAAGTACGTGATGTGGTGTTAGCATTGGGATGTTGATAAAATCCTGCAACCTTTGTTGCTTCCCCACTGCCCCCTTCTGTTGCAGCAGACAGACACCTCTGGCAGCAGTTAGACTGCCTTTACTTCCAGCTGAATTTGTCTTGAGCCAAAACATTGGCTAGAAGTTCCTGGATACTACCTACAATTACATCAGCTGAATCACTGCTATCTTGAGTACATGAAGAGGATAATTTCCATCTCCTCACACTGAAAGTCACATAGTACCTTCTGCCAGGGGGTGAAGACAAGGTGCTGAGATACATCTCACTGAACCCACTCCCTACCAGGCTCATTGGAACCAGGGAGCTTTCAATGCCCAAATGGGCCAGATCCAGATGCTTGTCAGTCATGTTTTAGCAGGACCATATTCCAACGAACTAGAAAGAAACTGGAGGAGGTCAATTTTTTCTAAATTTCAAATTTTTGATCTGTCTCCCCAACAAAAAAGAGAAAAGGGATGAATTTTTCACCAAACTTTTTGTGGAAATGTTCCTATATTTTGACCGGATCCAAAAGAAACAAATTTACTTACTGCAGGAATTGCTTCTTTGTAAAGGTCTTGTAAAAGGCCTATACTCTGTAAGTATAACTGAGCTGCTCTTATCACAACATGCTTCCACTCAAGGCAGCATATAGACAATGTACTTCCTTCTCTTTCCTTTACAATTTCCTCTTTCTCTCTCTCTCTTTGGAGTGGGTGGGTGAGATTCTGTGGCCTGCATTGTGCAGGAGGTCAGACTAGAGGATCATAATGGTCCCTTCTGACCTTAATATCTATGAATCTATGGCTGTTTGCATCCCCTCCAGAGGCCTATCTGTGGAAGGGTAGTTGGGATGGTGGCTAGAGCTGGAGAGGAGTCAACTATTGTAGAGTTCCTTTCCAGCAGAGGGACTCCTCGGTAATAGGCTAGGATGGTCCAGCAAAAGGCAATGAGGGAAATAACACTTGTATGGGGGGGGGGGGGGGGAAGAAGAGGGAAGAGAAACAGCTAGAATGTGTCTGGTAGGACAATTTTTATTTGTTTCTGCTAAAGGAAAAAATTAACATTTTGCTTCTTTCATGATATTGGTAACAAGGAAACACCATGGCCAGTAGAAAGTTTGAAAGCTAAATGGGTCATTTAGGAAATGAGTCTAGAATACTATCTTGCATGATAGCTTGGATAGTCAATGCATTCCTTGGGGGGGAGGGGTTATGCAAACATTTTCTTTGGTTTTAATCCATGGTGCTTCATGCCCCTCAAGATTTGTTCTGAGTTTTGGATTTAAATGAACTTCAAATGTCAGCATGAAACTCAGATAAAGCCATCAACGTTCTCCTGGTTTTCTCCATGAATTTCACATGGTTCCACATGAAAACATAAACTGGCCCAAATTTGCTGAAAGGTGGGTGCAGAGTCATTAAAATGTCTGGCAAGCCCCACGGAACTTTTTATAAAATCCAGCTTGAGGTACTTTGTAACAAAACCCTAAATTAAGGATGAGATCCTCATCCTCTCCCTGGGCTCTTTACACCAGAAAAAGGGCTGGGGCAGTGTAAAGGGCTCCCCAAAGCCCTATATCCTCTGAGGACCCCCTCACAAGCCATGGCACAGGGCTGTGCTGGGTGCCAGGTCAAGGGACATGTTGGGGGAAGATTGTGGCCCGCAGTATTATGAAGATTCCAAGCAGTGCTACAGTGCAGGGAAGCAGCTGTGACTTAGACAGGCCCCCAGGGTGGCCTAAGTTACACTGGGGGACAATGCAGACCCTGGAGCAGCCCAGGATTGGGAGGAAACAAAGGTCAGAATGTCACCATAAGTGCATTTCCCAGGATTTCAGGATTCACTGCTAACATTCAGCCCTAAGCATCTGAAAGCACTTTATAAACATTAATTAAGGTTTACAACACCTTCATTAAAGTAAATAATGGGACGGGCACTAGCATGGGATACCTGGATTCAAGGCCTGCTCTCCCACAAACTTCCTGTGTGATTTTGGGCAAGTGATTTAGTCTCTTTGAGCTTTAATTCCCCTTCTGTAAAATAGGGATAGTAGGCACTTCCCTACCACCCAGTGGTGATGTGAGCAAATGTACATTAAAAATTGTGAGGCACTTAGATACTAGGTAATGGGGACCATATAAGTACCTAAAAATAAGATAGATATTGTTATTAGTAAAGACATATTATTATGCCCAGTTCACCACTGTGTAAACTGAACCTCAAACGGATTAAGTGACTTGCCCTCGATCATATGGTGCGTCAGTACAGAACTGGAAATAGAACCCAAGAAATCTGATTCCTGATTCTCTCCCTCATTCTAATATCTACAGAGCCACATAAGAGTTTATCAAAGATGTTTTGAATTAGCTTTGCAAAGAGTGGATGTTGTTCTGAATTCACTGTTGCTTAAGAGTCTCAAAAGTATGATGACTCTCTAGTCTTTCTGCTCTAATAAGTCCACCTTCTGGATTCCTGGGCAAATGCATTAGTATCCCTAATTTTAACAGTTAGTGTACCTTCTCCTTAGTTGAAGTAGAAGATGTACTGCTAATCCCTGTGAGGATGGATGGTTTGCCCTTTGAAACTGTGACATCACCATACTGAACTGTAAAAAGAAAAGGAGTACTTGTGGCACCTTAGAGACTAACCAATTTATTAAAGCATAAGCTTTCGTGAGCTACAGCTCACTTCATCAGATGCATATCGTGGAAACTGCAGCAGACTTTATATATACACAGAGAATATGAAACAATACCTCCTCCCACCCCACTGTCCAGCTGGTAATAGCTTATCTAAAGTGATCATCAGGTGGGCCATTTCCAGCACAAATCCAGGTTTTCTCACCCTCCACCCCCCCACACAAATTCACTCTCCTGCTGGTGATAGCCCATCCAAAGTGACAACTCTTTACACAATGTGCATGACAATCAAGTTGGGCTATTTCCTGCACAAATCCAGGTTTTCTCACATCCCCCCCACCCCCATACACACACAAACTCACTCTCCTGCTGGTAATAGCTCATCCAAACTGACCACTCTTCAAGTTTAAATCCAAGTTAAACCAGAACATCTTGGGGGGGTGGGGTAGGAAAAAACAAGAGGAAACAGGCTACCTTGCATAATGACTTAGCCACTCCCAGTCTCTATTTAAGCCTAAATTAATAGTATCCAATTTGCAAATGAATTCCAATTCAGCAGTTTCTCACTGGAGTCTGGATTTGAAGTTTTTTTGTTTTAAGATAGCGACCTTCATGTCTGTGATTGCGTGACCAGAGAGATTGAAGTGTTCTCCGACTGGCTTATGAATGTTATAATTCTTGACATCTGATTTGTGTCCATTTATTCTTTTACGTAGAGACTGTCCAGTTTGACCAATGTACATGGCAGAGGGGCATTGCTGGCACATGATGGCATATATCACATTGGTGGATGTGCAGGTGAACGAGCCTCTGATAGTGTGGCTGATGTTATTAGGCCCTGTGATGGTGTCCCCTGAATAGATATGTGGGCACAATTGGCAACGGGCTTTGTTGCAAGGATAAGTTCCTGGGTTAGTGGTTCTGTTGTGTGGTATGTGATTGTTGGTGAGTATTTGCTTCAGGTTGTGGGGCTGTCTGTAGGCAAGGACTGGCCTGTCTCCCAAGATTTGTGAGAGTGTTGGGTCATCCTTTAGGATAGGTTGTAGATCCTTAATAATGCGTTGGAGGGGTTTTAGTTGGGGGCTGAAGGTGACGGCTAGTGGCGTTCTGTTATTTTCTTTGTTAGGCCTGTCCTGTAGTAGGTAACTTCTGGGAACTCTTCTGGCTCTATCAATCTGTTTCTTTCCTTCTGCAGGTGGGTATTGTAGTTGTAAGAAAGCTTGACAGAGATCTTGTAGGTGTTTGTCTCTGTCTGAGGGGTTGGAGCAAATGCGGTTGTATCGCAGAGCTTGGCTGTAGACGATGGATCGTGTGGTGTGGTCAGGGTGAAAGCTGGAGGCATGCAGGTAGGAATAGCGGTCAGTAGGTTTCCGGTATAGGGTGGTGTTTATGTGACCATTGTTTATTAGCACTGTAGTGTCCAGGAAGTGGATCTCTTGTGTGGACTGGACCAGGCTGAGGTTGGTGGTGGGATGGAAATTGTTGAAATCATGGTGGAATTCCTCAAGAGCTTCTTTTCCATGGGTCCAGATGATGAAGATGTCATCAATATAGTGCAAGTAGAGTAGGGGCTTTAGGGGACGAGAGCTGAGGAAGCGTTGTTCTAAATCAGCCATAAAAATGTTGGCATACTGTGGGGCCATGCGGGTACCCATAGCAGTGCCGCTGATCTGAAGGTATACATTGTCCCCAAATGTGAAGTAGTTATGGCTAAGGACAAAGTCACAAAGTTCAGCCACCAGGTTAGCCGTGACATTATCGGGGATAGTGTTCTTGACGGCTTGTAGTCCATCTTTGTGTGGAATGTTGGTGTAGAGGGCTTCTACATCCATAGTGGCCAGGATGGTGTTATCAGGAAGATCACCGATGGATTGAAGTTTCCTCAGGAAGTCAGTGGTCCCAGCTTTAACAATGAATTCATAATGATCATTTTACACTCAGACAATGGATTTTATTCTAGTCATCCCAAAATACTTCACAAATTTAAGGCTCGATTCTGAGTGTCACATGAGTAAGAGTTGTAGAATCAGGCCCTTCACAAATTGAAATGTATACTATGCACAGGTATCATTTCACCTGCCACAGAATGGCAGCCACCTCCAGGGTGAAACACAGCAGCTGTTCAACAGCTCACAGGAACACTAAAAAAATACAGGTTTTCAATGGGAAGTGAGAATACATTTTCAAACTGAAATTACAAAAGGGATTTGTGTAGTTAGAGATTAGCTGGAATTTCCTCACAGCCTCAGGCAACACAAGAATTATGGCTGTAAATTTCTAGGAGTGATATAAAACATGGAAATCCCACAGCACCTGACATACCCATAAGAAGGTCAGGTATTTGGGGGATGGGGAGTATCCTTGGGCTGTGAGGCAAATCAATTATTTCATTACTCATCCATCTCTCATTCAGAGCCAGCCCTTGTTTGTGTTTGATTGCTGGTACTGATAATGATGATGTGGAGAATTACTGTGATGAGAAATTGCAATCAGCTAAATAGCAGAAGAGGTTCCCCTTGGGGAAGGGTAGACTAGGAAAAGAGACTTATATAATCCTATGCCAAATTGTTGGGGCTTGTACCTCTTTGTTTAGCTGACGGTAAACCTGTGGGGAGTGATGTAGTGAGTGAATCTAATACGTATAGGACATGCAGTATATGTGCTTTCTTTATTTCTGTTGTTGCAGCCTATTAATTTGCAACATATAGCATCATTTTATTATATATTAGCATTGCATTCTAAGGCAATATAGGCAACGTTTGTATCTATTCTCTTGCCTTACTTTGAAACATATAATCTGGCATTCATTTCCTACAAAGGCATTGTATAATTGGGGGTAGGTGTGTATTCCTAGCCAAAAACTTGGTTGCACAATAATGAAGGTAGCCACACACCATATACCTGCCACAATAATACAAAAGCAAGAAACAAAAAGTTGAGCCTTCTGCAAGAACATATCCTCTACTCTCACAGCCACAGACCTTACACTTCCACAACTACTATTTACCACAGGACTGTTGCTGGAACTAGGCCAGCTTTCCAGCCCATCCTTTACAAAACTGCTTCCTCCAAGCACACTAGACTGCTGATCAACCCTCCCTTCCATACATCCCCTTCACCACACTACCTCTTCCCATCAGTATTCATTGTGGTGTTTGGCGAGTAGTGAAAAGAAATGTAACACAGTCTGCCTCACCTCACAGGCCAACTGAAGATGTATGATGTGTAAAAGATGTCCAACAGAAAGTCTATATTCATTAGAGCTGAGTGAATAATGTAAAAAATTCATTCAAATGGTTAAATGAATTCACTTAAGCCATAAACACACACCTTTTGTGTTCAATTTAAATAATATTTCAGCAATCCATTCAACTGACATAAATATTGGTGAAAAGCAAATTTCTAAGTGAATGTTAATATCTTCAGTAAAAGGCACTAATTTAGAGCATGCTCATCCAATTAGGGAAGGGTATACTGGAAGGGTGACATCCCACTGGCATGGGAGTGGTGTACAGTAATTATAATAGTGGTAGAATGTATTCTGGTAAATGGAGGAGTAGAGGGTTTGTACTATTAGGTGGCTTAACTTTTCTTTCTTTGGTTTTGTGGATTCGTTTAATCTATGTTGTCTGTGAGGCAACCTTAAATATACTAGAATCACATTTTTGTGTGGGAATCTGCTTATAGGCATGTATGGAAATATTAATATTAACGAGACAAGTATAAAATACAATGTTTGGGGATTTTTATTAATTTGTTTTAGTTTTTAGGATACTGCCTTTAAAAGTAATGAAGGTCCCTACACTTACTCCCTCCAGATGCTACATTTTAACAAAGTATCTCTGAACAGATTCCACACGTCTGCAACAGCATTTAAAATTCTATTCTACTCTGAAAAGTAGGAATCTGGGTTCCAGGTCTATGTTGTCTAGATGATTTTCATATCAATTCTGCTCAGCTTACAAGTATTAAAATATTTTCTCTAACCTCCCATTGCTGCAAACTCGACCAGCTATCTGAAAAACAAGCTGTCCTTTTTCTGGCTCATGCATCCTCACCAGTAATAAACTCTAGGTGGGCCAAATTCTACCCTCATTTAATTACATATGTGCAGTCCCATTGTCCTCTAATTCTGCTTTCAACTACAGCTGTGCAACTATGGTGCCATAATCTAGCCTGGCTATTGGAACTTGGTTAATAAGATTTGGCGCTGCTGCCCAGTACAGAATAAAACACTGCTCAATCTCTTAGATGTGTTGGCTCTGCAGTACTTATAGGAATAAAAAAATATTTTCTGTGAGCATAAGTGACTTTGTAAGCAGATATTAGATATGCTGTAAATACACACCAAAAGTAGAAATGTTGAGTAAGATGGTGACATTGTTACATAGTCACTAGTTTTAAAACTAGTACCACTTTTCAATAATGTGCCACTGTTGTACTCATTCAAAGTGAAATCCAATAGCGCTAGATCTGTACAGCATATTGGCTGTCTAGTTCAGAAATGTTTAGGGAGTTAAAAAATTAAAATGTACTTTTTGGTAGTTACCAAACCCTATTTCAACAGTGAATGAGATCAGAGCCCAAGTCCATTTTATAAAACATAATTTAATCCCTGTACTTCATTCATTATTGTGATTGCACTATCATATACATGATTCATCAAGTTAAAAGATATGCAGATAGCCCTGTGGACATATAATGTACATGATGATATTTCATTGACAAAAGCAGAACATAATTGCATCTTAAGCACTGAAAAAAGTAGTGATCTTATTTGGCAAGAGTTGAAAAAGTGCAAGTTTTCCTTTAATTGCAGCATGTTTCCTGCTCCCTTTGCTTTTTCATGGGAGCACTTCAGTTTTCAGAAGTTGTCACTGTATACATTCTGGTCCCTCAGGCTTCTTGGGTAGCAAATAAGAAAAGGAAATCTGTCTAACAGAAAAGTCTTGTGGGATACTATGGTAAAGTATATGCTATGTTTCACTAGCACTGCAAATTCAACTCATCCTTGCATTGAAGAAAACTCCAAACCTTTAACTGTTTGGTGATTGGCCCGTCCATATGTAGTTTGGGGAACACATTTTCTAACCCTTTCAAATTTGTTCAGCAAACATTTGAACATACTGCATGACCATTTTAAATCAGTTTCACAGATCCATAGGTTGAAACCCCAAAAGGATGACCCCATTATAAATGGTCTGGCCAAAACTGACACATCTAGAAGTGGTACTGTCATGAGATCTGGCTGGAAAACTAAATTCAAAGTCTTGAAAGACAGGGAAAAAATCACAAAATATTTTTACAGAATTTTTCCCTCCACTTTTCTTTTGACCAACTCTAATCTTTATCCTAGCCACAAAGTCCAAGGATGGGGACATTTCCTACACTGGAAATGTGCCTTAATGAAATATATTTGATGCTCTTACTGTATGTGGTCTCTTGGCTGCTTAGACTCTGTCCATCTGCTAAAATGGCTTTGTGCCAGTTCATAAAGTGATCTGCCAGAACAGATGCCAAGAAATCCCACAGCAAGGAGTTTAGATATTCAAATTATATAATGTTGCTAATGCCGTGTGTCAACCCTGTTGACACCTACATTTTATGAAAGATGATATCTATATACTGGAGGAATTCAAAGACTATTCATAGGTTATAAGGCCAGAAGGGACCATTATGATCATCTAATCTGACCTCCTGGATAACAACACAGGGGATTTGGCATTCATGGGCACCAGTAGTTTTACAGAAAAAGACAGTGGATTGAAGAACCCTACATTAGGAAATTGATTTCTTCCCATCATTAAACAAAGCAACTTCTTATTTCTAATTGTATCCCATATCATCCCCTTTTCTCATCTAATTGTAGTGTCACCACTCCTCCCCCCCCCCTTTCTTGCTGTCTTCTGTGCCTCCATGTATACTGGCAATGCCAACCTATTCCTATGTGTCAGATGCCCACACTTTCATCATTCAAATCCTTCCTGAAAGTCCCCTTCTCTCAGGAGAAATGCTAACTCATGTCAATTAATGCCATCACCCTAGTCATGTAAAAGGAATAAAGTGATCTACATGGTTACCTTGCTCTGAGCCTCCATGTATTTTTGTTAGATCTTAAACTTCTTGGGTCAAATTCAAAGATGATGTGTAAAGAGAAGGTGAACCTTGAACACAGTTCTCCCTACTATTGTGCAGAATCAAGTACCTAGTCAGAGACAACTGGGTTATTAATAAGCCTGCAATGTTATCTGATAAGGTCTGATGAATACATATAAACTTCCTACCCTGGGTTTTGCCAGAAGCTGGGAACGGGAAACGGGATGGATCACTTGATGATTACCTGCTCTGTTCATTCCCTCTGAAGCATCTGGCATTGGTCACTGTTGGAAGACATGATACTGGGCTAGATGGACCCTTGGTCTGACCCAGTATGGCCATTCTTGTGGTAATCAAGTCACAGATGCTGATAACCAATACTTGCCATTGACACTACATTACCAGTGTGAAATATAGGGCAAAATCACTGTAATTCAGTGCCTTATGGTCTTCAGCAAGACCACAGTGAAGACCAGATGGATAGATCTAGTCTACACTAAAAATGTAGTCTTCTCCAGCCTGGTCGCGACCAAAGGGTCTTCCTTGGACTTTCACGTTTCCAGTGAACAGCCACAAACTAGTGATCCAAACAGCATAGCTACCACAGTCAGGTGTATGAGCAGTGCAGTCCCCACAACATAACATAACTAATCACTACCTTGAAAGGAGAGAAGAGACCTGCTCCATTACAAAAAAACACCAAGAAATCCCACCCATGAGGATACAATTATTATACCATACTGGCTATAGCATCTCCATAGCTCAGCTATTAAATACAGACAAAATGGCTTCAAATTAGCTCGGATGGAATAACCTGTAAAGGCCTGATCCAACTGTCATTAAAGACCATGAATAGACTTCTCTTGGCTTTGAGTGGTTGCAGACATGTATTCCACTCAAGAGTCTGTGTATGCCCAATATGCCAAAGCAAGATAATTTTGCCTACCACTACCCACAGGGGCAGCACTCACGCCTTCTGGCCCCTTAGCCCCTCCCCTGACTATTTAAGGGCAGCGCTACCTCTGTCCCTCAGTTACTTCTTACCGCCCACAGTTTGAGTCAGAGTGCTCAGTGTGGTTTTTATCTCAAGCTTGTGTCCCAGTGCTGTCTGTGGTATTTTACTGTATATAATAGTGGTTAGTTTACTAGTACCCTTAGATTTAGTTTATTAATAATAGTTAGATAGGATTTGCCTGGTGTGATACCCTCCCTGGGTTTTAAATGCTGCCTGTTGTGGGGTAGCCATGCCCAGTAGTAACCCCTACATTCAATGTCTCTTTTGCCTTGGGAAAAAGAACATTAAAGAAAGGTTCTCGATCTGCAAGGCGTTCAAGAAGAGAATTCAGGTGGCCAGAAACTTACACTTGAAGCAGCACCTTATGGAACAGGCCATGAGGCCCACTTTGGCACTGGGGATCTCCACAAAGAGTCAGGCCCCCGGAGGGCATCTGAGCCAACATGGGCTGTTGTTCAGCAGGATTCCAATTTCTTTCCCAGGAGGAAGAGAGACCATTTTCCTTCCTCTGGTCCTCCTAGAAAGATGTCTCATAAAACAGACTGCTGCTGTTTCTTCTCCCCTTCTAACAGAAGTTCAGACTGGCACCATGAATTGTCTGGTACATGAGATAGATCAAGGCCATCTACCTGCTCTCTGGTACCAAGGCAAGAGCAAACGAACACCAAACCTTAGACTCCAGTACTGTCTGCAGGACATCAGTTGAGTCCACTACTGATGACTTGGTTGTCGGCACCGACTGTTTCCATGCCAGTGGTGTATGAGGCAGCATCAGACCTGCTTTGCCTGTCTGTTCCTCGCTCTCCACTAATTCAGGAATTTTCAGCTGTGGTGGCTTAACTGGAGTCCTTAGTTGTATGAGCTGGTTGAAGACCTGCTGTTATTGTCAGCACCATCTTCTATGCCTCTTCTAATTCAGGGTGCAGAGTTGAGGTCACCTACCTTTTTGGTACTGAGGGGCTTATCAGCGCAGGTACTATTTTCAATGCCGATGACCACTCCAGTGCACACTGCATATATGGGACTGGTGCTGGCTTCAGATTCTGTGCCAAAGTTTGCTCTATTATCGAGTGTGAGGCCCCTATCAGTATTTAAAGCACCGACTGGTTTACTTTTGTTGGTACCGTGCATCCTGTGTTCTGAACTTTGGATGAGGCTGGACGTTTACTGGCTCCTCCGGGGTAGATCCTTCATTGCCTGTGGACTACTTGGAAAGTTTCTCAGGGTCAGGCTCAGAGACCTCTTCCTCACTTTCTCAGTATAATTCTCGAAAGTCCCCAAGATCCCCTAGCGATCACCATTGGTATTGAGACTGGCACCATTTCAATAGCAGGGATACAGGCCCTTGGCCCAATTCCTACTTATCACCTGTGTCATACTCCTACCCAAAGTGGCCTCACTAGGACCCGTGGCATGTTCTGCAGTCAGCAGAAATTTTTCCCAGAATCACAAGCAATATCTGAAGACCAGTGTGCTGAAGTCCATTTTTGGAGAATGCGGCATCCTGGCTATCGACCTGATTGCAGGGAAAGACAAGAAGAAGGGCCATCAATTTTGCTCTTGAGTGGGTTTCAATCTAGACACTTTAACTAATGTTTTCCACCTGAATTGGGGATCTACACTGATATATTCCTTTCCCTGATCTCACTCATTCCTCAGCTTATTCTCAAACTGGAGCTGGGTAATGCCAAACTAATTCTCATTGCACCAGCTTGGCCAAGAATGTTGGTTCTCTGGCCACCTCAGCCTATTTGTTCATCCGCCCATATCTCTTCCTCTTTATCCTGACCTACTGACTCAGCACCATCATCAAATTTAGCATCCAGCACTGAGCAGTTTGCACTCACGGTGTGGATGCTGCATGGGTAGATGAGGAGCAAGAATGCTGTTTGGAAGCTGTTAGACAAGTGCTACTCAATAGTAGAAAACCTTCCATTAGAACTGTCTATTTGGCCAAGTGGAAGCAGTTTTCACTTTGGTCACTAGCCTGGGAGAGTGAACCAATGCTAGCCCGCATTCATGACATTTTGGAGTACTGTTACATCTTCAGCCCTCTGGTCTCTCTCTCAGCTTGTTGAGTGTCCACTTATCAGCAATCTTGGCATTCCATCCTCTGATCCAAAGGAAGTCAATTTTCTTGAACTCTATGATAGTGCGATTTCCAAGAGGAATCATTGATCTTTTTCCAGTGTTGAAAGAAGCAGTTCCTTTTTGGGACCTTAATATAGTGCTGGTCTTCCATTTGAGGCACCTTCATAGAATATCAGGGTTGGAAGGGACCTCAGGAGGTCATCTAGTCCAACTCCCTGCTCAAAGCAGGACCAATCCCCAATTTTTGCTCCAGATCCCTAAATGGCCCCCTCAAAGATTGAACTCACAACCCTGGGTTTAGCAGGCCAATGCTCAAACCACTGAGCTATCTCTCCCCCCTAAACTTGTTCTCTGTCTCTACTGTGCTGAAAGACAGCCTTGCTTGTTGCTAAGTTGCTAAGAAGAATAAAAGAGCTTCAGGCATTAATGGCAGAGCCCCCCATATACTCAGTTGTTCAAATACAAAATGGCCCTAAGGCCACATCCAAATTTTTTGTCTAAAGTAGTTTTGTAGTTTCACGTTAACCAAATAATTTACTTACCAGTATTCTTTGCCAAGCCATGTCCAAATGCAGATGATCAGCAGCTTCATGAGTTGGATGTTGGATGAATCTTGGCATTTTATTTGGAGAGGACTAGACCATTTCATTTATCACATCATCATTTTGTCTCCTATGCCGATCAGATGAAGTGTCAGGCAGTCTCTGCACAGATAATATCCCGACGAATAACTTTATGTATTTCTATGGCATATGGAGTAGTTCATTGATCTAGGGCCCAAGTGACATTGATCACATTTCTCAACAATGTTTCAACATTGGACATTTGCTGAGCTGCTGCCTGGTCTCCTGTACATACTTTTACCAAACACTGTGCTATTACAGCTGCATCTAGATCAGATGCAAACCTTGGGAAGGCAGTTCTGCAGTCGTTCTTCAAGTAGACTCTTTGTCCACTTCTTTCTGATACAGCTCGTGAGTCACCTGAATGGAATTCACACCTGCAACCACTCGAAGAAGAAAAGATGGTTCCCTACCTGTACGGTAACTGTTCTTTGACATGTGAAGCAGACTTGCATTCCGCGACCCACCCTCTGTCCCCTATGTATCGGAATCTCAACTTTTGACATTTGGTGTGAAGGAACTAAGCAGAGTTGGGGCGGCCCTTAAATAGCCAGGGGTGGAGCTAAGGGGCCAAAGGGTGCTAGTGCTGCCCTTATGGGTGGTATTTAAATACCACATTAAAAATTCTTTATATATTTTCAAATTTTTAACTTTATTTTAATTTTCTTGAATGGCAAAAATAAATTCTGTGAAATAACATCAAGGGACTGATGAACAAAGTTAGTTAAAGCATTTTATGTGACAATCCATCATTCACTAAGGGCTTGATTCTCATTATATTACAGCAAGGTCCTTTGACAATGTTGTAGCATGGTAAAGAGCTCTTAAAATGGGCTTTGCCAGAATTAGTGCAAGTGAGAATCATATCTTTGTTTACCACTGCTCTCTTTCATTTCTTCTCTATTATTTTACAATGGTTTTGTCAGGTTTTTAATTCTGCAGTTTCATTCAGTGTGTGTGTGTGTGTATATATATTTATATATATATATAACACTTGAAATATGATGTAGTATGAGAAATCTGTCTAGTGGTAAATTAAATATAAATATTTTAAAGAAGAGAGTACTACTAAAATAGAGAATGAGGAAGTGGTGTATATTTTATACATTTCATGTTTTTCGACCTCTTTTCGTCTAGACAATAAAGAAAGTTTAAAACAAAATGGACAGAATAGGACAATGTACAATCTAAGTTAAATAATAAGTGAAACTTTAGTCAAATGAGAAACATTCATTATCACCGAAATACTTGAAATTACATGGGAAACAGCTACAGCAATTGGCAGATTACGATTCAAGTACTTGTAAATTTTTATGACACTGAAAAGTATGTTTTAAAAAAGAGTGTGAGAAAAGGTTCAGAATATAGTGACAGCTCTTAAAAAGTCCTAGTTTTTACCAAAAAGAAAAGGAGGACTTGTGGCACCTTAGAGACTAACCAATTTATTAGAGCATAAGCTTTCGTGAGCTACAGCTCACTTCTTCAGATGCATATCGTGGAAACTGCAGCAGGCTTTATATATACACAGAGAATATGAAACAATACCTATTCCCTATTGTTTCATATTCTCTGTGTATATATAAAGCCTGCTGCAGTTTCCACGATATGCATCTGAAGAAGTGAGCTGTAGCTCACGAAAGCTTATGCTCTAATAAATTGGTTAGTCTCTAAGGTGCCACAAGTCCTCCTTTTCTTTTTGCGAATACAGACTAACACGGCTGTTACTCTGAAACCTAGTTTTTACCTAATCATAACTAGCTAAGGTTACCTCAATGTCTGCAGCAGTTCCTTACACACTTCATAGAACATATCTTACATAGTTCAGATGCTCACCTTATCTATTGCAAATTCCTAAGCCCCTGTCCTGTGACAAGCTCCATGTGGGGTGGATTGTCACGGGGTCCTACAGCCTGAGCCCCAGCCTGAGCTTGAATGTGTACACCACAGTTAAACAGCCCCTTAGCCCAAGCCCTGCGAGCCTGAGTCAGCTGCCACAGGCCAGCCGTAGGTTTTTAATTACAATGTAGACATACCCAAAGAGTTAATTGAAGGATCAGGGACATAAGGTCTGAGCCAAAGCCTGTTGAATTCAATGGGTGTCTTTCCACTGACTTCAGTGGACCTTGGATTAATTTCTTAATTAACTAAGGCAATAGCCAACATTTTAAGGGCCACTGTTTTATATTTGTAATATTCTACGTATTATAAATGAATTATGGACTTAAATTTGAACTGAATGCATGTAGGGTTAGGCCTTTAAGACTCTTATAAAGTCAAATATCACAATTAGAGTGCACCCTCAAATACTAATGTACTCTATTGTAGTTTTGAGAAGCATACACAGGGAGAACAGGTGAATTTCTAGTCATGCTTGGATGAAACCAATAATAGTCTCTTCATAATTAATACAATCTTAGGATCATTATTTTTAAACAGGGAACTATGCATGATTGAACATATGGATTTGGCTGTGCTGCAGTATAAATAGGGAGAGCTGCTTTTTCTAGATTCTGCTATTTATCTTAAAAAAACAAAAAAAAAACAAAAAAAACCCCCCCACACTAAAGTTTGACTGACACTAATTTCCCGAACAAGATACCCTAGAAACTCCAGTTTATCTCATAAAATCATAACAGACAGGGTTTGTGATGTCCCCTCTGCAATATTCTTTATTCTGTCAGTTTATAGCATTTGAAATGACGGAAAGAGATGCGTTCCTTTCATATGCCAGCTAGAAGAACAGAACCTGTCACCAACAGTGTAATGTGCTGTGTATTATCACTCTGACTGATCCAGAGGCCCAGAGACTGTCATCTTTTTAGACTGTACAAGTCAACACAAATAAAACTGAGGAGGCAAATGATAATGTCTGAGATAGATCCAGGCTCATTCTGGCCATTACTTTTTATTCAAACCTTAGAGATGACATGATGTGAAAAATGAGCCTGTGTCTAGTTCAGTGCCCATTAGTGTGTGAGCACATTATCTTCCACTTTTCACATTGAATCTCTCTGTACACAGCATGGCAGTTATATCTATGCAGCCCGTCAGCTTTAGGGTTGTGAGTACCTTTTTTTGCTTAATGTATAACAAATATTGCACGTAAAATGATATATTGCAAGCACTCTTGGACACATTTTTTAGGAATGGTTCTTTACACACACTTCACACTTTTTTTCCATAGTGTAGAACTGATACAGGTCTAAACTGGTTCTTTCAGACTTTAAAAAATATTCTCACATTGGTGTGCCATGAGTGACAATGAGGTACCTGTTTACCTTTCCATTAAAACTAGATCTATAGCCACACAAGTTCCTTACTGTTGTACAGTATCCAATTCATCTGCATTTCTGGAAGTCTAATGTATTCACTTTCATGAATGGGAATGAAAAGTGTAATTTTGCAACATGTACAGTATATGTAGACCTTTGTTTTCTGTAATAATTGATTATCTAAGAAAAATAGACTGTTTCTATGCTACTGTCAGATGACAGGATCCTTACACTGTCTGCATATCCATAAAATAAACATCTTTGTTGCCTGCTGATGTGGAGAAATCAATTAATTTTTCATATCACTCCTTAAGTGTCACATTATTTTTGCCAGAGATAGCAAATTTCACTATGAAAATGTGCCTTTCAACAACTCTATTGGATACAAAAACTGACAGACCTCAATGTATGCATTTGCCGCCTTTAAAAATAACAGAAGGAAAACCATGCTTCAGACATGAATCAGTTTCCTGAAGAGTTTTTAGCACAGTCACTAACACTATTAATACCCAAGTAAAATTCTTATTACTCTCCTGTATAATCTTTAATTACCCCCACCAACCCCCAAAATATCCCCCAATTACCCTGTGGGCAGAATTATGCATATTTTTAAAGTTCTCCTAGGGATATAACACTAAACGTTGGGTTGTTATGGTTCAGTGGTTTAAATTACAGTGTACTTAATTAAACCAGTGTAAAAAACTGTCATTATTCCATATAATTTGAAAGACTTTGATTAGTGATTTTTTTTTTACTGTTACAGTATACTTAGCTTTGCCATTATGTTGTCATTTACTAACACCTTAGCATTGAAAGATGCTTTCATGGCTATAGGAAACGTAAACAAATGAGAATTACTATCTAAAGAAGTCAGGGCCTAAGTCCATCCTGTTGCTGGGGATTCTTGACTTATTGTACTAAAAGAGGAGCAGAAGCAAATAGACTTTGTGGTTGGCCATTTGTTTCACGTCAGAAAGTGTAAAATTTCCAATCTCAGAATATTGTTGTGTTTAGTTAATTTATTACGTCAGAAAATGACTGAAATACTATGACGTGTTCTTTTTTTCAGAAACCTCATGGACATACCATATCATTTGTAGGAACAGTAAAGAATAATAATTCAAAAGAGTGGAAGGAGCATTTGTTTTAAAAGATGTTAATTTTCTGTATGTATGGTTTGTTACTACTAGTCTTACCCCTTTGGTTAAAAAACAAAACAAAACCCACGTACACAGAGTAGGCAAACTCGCTGCTCTCATGTACAAAAACTGTTGAAAACAGCAGCTCACTTTATGAATGTAAGATGTTGGTTTCATCATGTAGCTGCAATATTGTTAACTCATTCAGCAAGATGAATGGTTTGTGAGAGCGTAGTATCAGGTGAAAGGGCCTCATGGTCAGTGGATACTAGTGGGTATGTGTCTGGAGAAAGTAAATTATTGCTTGAGCACATGGGAAACTTAAGTATTCACACCTCACCTTCTTATAAATCAGTTCTTTCCTTCCATATACAAATGTTATTAAGGGTCTGTTTTAAGCAAAAGAATTATGAGATTATGTTGACATTACAGGCTGAAAGCCCATTCTTAACTCTTTATATTGGGCATAGACATTGCAGAAGTATGTATGATCTGCAGTATATTATGCACCTTTGTGTGATCTTTGTGATTGCTAAATACTGTGCTATTGATCTCTCTCTCTCTCTTTATAGCACTGCCAGAGGATACAACACCCAAAATTCCATTGTCTAGTGCTAGAATTTCATCTTGTATTTTGGGCGTATAATACTCTTTATTACATTCTGTGTAAAATTGGGACAATTACATCATTTTCCCAAAATTCATTTGCAAATTGGATACTATTAATTTAGGCTTAAATAGAGACTTGGAGTGGCTAAGTCATTATGCAAGGTAGCCTGTTTCCTCTTGTTTTTTCCTACCCCCCCCCCCCCAGATGTTCTGGTTTAACTTGGATTTAAATTTGAAGAGTGGTCAGTTTGGATGAGCTATTGCCAGCAGGAGAGTGAGTTTGTGTGTGTATGGGGGTGGGGGGGATGTGAGAAAACCTGGATTTGTGCAGGAAATAGCCCAACTTGATTGTCATGCACATTGTGTAAAGAGTTGTCACTTTGGATGGGCTATCACCAGCAGGAGAGTGAATTTGTGTGGGGGGGTGGAGGGTGAGAAAACCTGGATTTGTGCTGGAAATGGCCCATCTGATGATCACTTTAGATAAGCTATTACCAGCAGGACAGTGGGGTGGGAGGAGGTATTGGTTCATATTCTCTGTGTATATATAAAGTCTGCTGCAGTTTCCACGATATGCATCTGATGAAGTGAGCTGTGGCTCACGAAAGCTTATGCTCTAATAAATTGGTTAGTCTCTAAGGTGCCACAAGTACTCCTTTTCTTTTTATTGATACCAGTGTGATTACTGAAATGTATTGTCTGCACAAACAAACAGAATACTTAAATAACCTACAGGTTATGATTCAAACCCATTCTTAGTGAAGAATTACAGAGGAATGGGCAGTTAAACAGTAAATTTTCAATCCTTCATTACAGCAATGCCAAATATAGAATCATGTGAGTTATTAGGAAAACGTGTATAAAAAGAGACAACTAAATATTTAATTATTTTATATTTAAAATAAGCTGTTTTCCTCTTTTTCAATTATAGTATTCTACCATTATTTTGTTTAAATAAATTTTGAGAGAGTCATATTGGCAGGACTCATATTATTTCCTTCCAGTTTCTCAGACAATTTTGAAAGCTATTTCTGTAATCAAGGAGATGGCAAGATTTCTTAATACAAAGTTCAATTTCAGATGGTTTTATGCTCAAGCTCAAAAATCTGATTGTTTTTCAAATGACTTTTTGGAAATTATTATTTCCCTTTAACTCTGACTAAGCTATTTCAACATGTACAAATCCATAAGGACTGACATTCCCATAAATATACACCTAAAGAGTCTTTCTTTCTATAATTTCCTCTTAAAGACAATGTCCTTGTTAGAAGACTTCCAAAAATGAAATTTTCAGCAGTAACCGATAATCTACTTGGTACCATATTGGACATGGCTGTAATAAATGTTCCCAAAACATGTTATAAAC
This sequence comes from Lepidochelys kempii, assembly GCF_965140285.1. Taxonomy (NCBI): domain Eukaryota; kingdom Metazoa; phylum Chordata; order Testudines; family Cheloniidae; genus Lepidochelys; species Lepidochelys kempii. The sequence goes on along the minus strand of NC_136390.1, from coordinate 30,218,719 downwards.
ATTTACAGTTCAATATAAAGCTTGAATATGTGGGAACCATAGGATTCTTCTTAAGTATACCCAGATAGCAGCTTCAGATTTACCCAGAATTGACTGAATTACACACTTGAAGTTGAGTATTTGTCCCAGTATAGTTGAGCAACTGTACTGCTATAGCTGGAATAATCATGATTTTGTAGTGATTGTCCAATTAGCTGCAGTGGGCACAACAATGGGACTATTTCCTTCAAAATTCAAAGTGAAATACCAAGCAATATGAATATTTTTTTTATAACAGCAGAGGGCAGCATCATATGTTGGATATAGAGATCTCACTACTACATGGGGAGGAAAATAAGAGGACAAAAGGTTGAATAGCTGTTTTATCACCTATGCAATAATAATGACAATAACTCCACTAACACACCTTTCCTCTGGGATAATAGGAAGTAACAGAACTGTGTGCCCTTTTACTCTCTTGGATTATGACATTAATTTTTATAACTATAAAACTAGAACAAAATATTATGGTCTTTTCACACCTACACTCATGTAACTTTGGATAAATAAAGCCTGTTTTCTATCAAGTTATTCTTGTCAAAACATTGGTTGAAAGTTTTATTCGTTAATCTCTTACAGTTGTTACTTCGTAGCTTATTTCCTCTGCTAGGTATTTATTTTATTTTATTTGCTCTAGCCTCATACTGCCATCCAACATCACAATCAAAGTTTGACGAAACCTTCAGATTCCCATTTACTAACTCAACTAAGACCTGGTACATTACAAAAGGGTGATGTGTTTAATCCTCCTCCTAGAGGTCACAGCACCATGGAATTAGCTTTGCAGATGGTTTGCATACAAAGGAAAGATGCAGTAAGTGTTACTATTATATAGTTGAAGGGGTCACTGGAAAGAAAAAGGTTGCTGTAGGCAGAAGGAGTAATGAATGGCCCATATTGAGATACCTCAGAGTGTTTGCTACTAAAATATGTATAAAATCTTTAGGAGCAAATACCTATCTGAGTGTGAACCTTGCTTAAAGAAACGTGTAAACAAGAGAAAAACATGTAACACTATGATCCAAAATCAATGCACAGATGATGAGCCCTGAAAAAAATTCTAGTGAAATGAGGCAGCTCATGCAATTATGATGGTATGTTTACTGATGCTTCAAGCACCTTGAATCACTGGAGGATGCAGTTTTGCCTTCAAAGATGTTATATCTTGGGGGTGGTCACCTGATCTAAAAGGTCTAATTGCTTGGGATGATTTTCCCTTTAAAGTAATTTATATTGCTGAAAGGATGACTCCCTTGGGAGAATATTCTTTGAAATTGTTGCTAACACAGAAAAGATTTTTCCTTCATTCAAGAATGTCTTCTTAAATTTTGCAAATTCTCAAATTGCAAAGGAACTCTTCCGTTTGAAGTATTTTATGCCTCTGGAAGGATTCCTCTTGCCATGAGAACAACCATTATATAAAGGGTGAGCTGGTTCTCTCCTCTTACCCCAGCCAACAAAATCTGTGGCTCTAAGTGCTCTAAGAAGCATACAGTAGCATCTACAGCAGACATTATGTAGTGAATCTTAATTAGGCATATGCAGGTAGTTCAAAATCTGCTCAGGATAGATTATCTGAATGAATACTAGTAAATTATCTTTTTATTATCCCTTTATCGTCCGCTGGGGAGATTGGATGGGATAGCAAGCATCTGATACTTTTTCTTCCCTGGGCTAAAGTGGAAAAAAAAGCAAAATGGTGAGAAGCAAAATGGTACACAGGGGCACTAAAGTTACATGTTTAGGGTGGATTGCTTAAAAAGAGAAGAAGAGACTCTTGTGACATATCATGGAGTCTGCACAGGTGGAGAAGCTCCAAGTACTGTAGTGGCTCACAGCAGGTTGGGGTTTGGAGTCCAGTGAAATAATGGGTAACATTTTCAAAAGCACCTAAGTAATTTCGAAAGTTAATTGATTGTGTCTCTTTGATTTAGGTGCTTCTGAAAATGTTACCCCTTTGTGTCATGGTATAGGAGTGGCAGCGACAAAGCTTAGTGAAAGTCTTTTCTTTTTAAGTGTGCACTGTACCATTTGAACGTGGCAGACACTGATTTTTTTTGCCTTTTCACACGTCACTTTAGCCTTTTTGTACCAGTTTCACCATTTGCCATACGGGGGTAATAGTCCCCAGGGTACTAAAAATGACAACAGGAATTTCTTCACAAAGATTTCAAATATCTGACAGACTAGAAGAACTAGAGTAGGATGCTGTTGCTGCCACCATTTTCGATACCAGCTATATGTACTCTCCAGGGGAGCTTGCCGAATCTAGCTCCGTGGGCGGGAAGTCTCGCTCTGAAAGTGACAGCATTGTAAGTCTAAATGTAACATGATATTGTACCCTCAGTCATCAAGAGGAAAAGATTTTTCCACTTGTCCACATCAAAATTAAAATAAATAAAAGAAAAGAAACAAAGTGCTCGTCCTCCTATCCATCTGTTTGCAAAATTTAATATCCCCTCACCCCCCAGAAAGCAACCAATACATTGGTTGCTGGTATTTTACAAGATGTTGTTCAAGGGACACATGGATACAGTGTCTCCCCAAAACATTTGGAAAAATTCTTTTATTTTTCTATTGTAATCCTTTATTTTCTGGTGCTTACAGAACAGAATGTGGGCAGTTTCCACCTTTATACCATTATTATGCATTTAAGTTTGCTCATTGCCAATCATTATCCTTGGAAATATGTGGAACAGTTAGAGAGATATCTTTGGCAAGAACACTGTCCAACCGAGATCTTTTTCATATGGCCTTTTCCCTGCAGACATGAAATGTCTATATCTTACATTTACAAAAGTTGGGTTGGGTGCTTATCTTTTATAGTATATGGAAACAAGTCATTCAGGTGAGACTGCTGTAACCCACAAAAGTTTTAAGATGATATCTATATGGAAAACCCTGACTGTTTAAAATGTATTTTGCTCTCTAGGTACCCCCTGTATTCCTATCAGAGTCCTCGCCACACATCCTCAAATTCTGGCATTCAACTTGCTTTTGAAAGTATAGCTTGAGTTCTGAGTGAATTTTTGAGTCCTTTATTTCATCTTAATCTGTTTTCTCATCCACAGTGTGAACTTGGCACAATGGTCGGCACAACTGTTAGAATTCAACTATATAATGTCCAGTATAAGAGAGAGAGAAAGAATTCCATCATAGATTATTTATCCAGATTGTTAATTCCCTGCACAGATGGTTCTGCATAAGACAGTGACAGAGAAGAGTGGCTTTTTAAGCCAATTAAATAGAAACCTTGTCCAAGAAAGATTTTCAGAATGCCTACGCATCTGAATTCATGACGTATTATACTGTGTATTGCGCTTACATTGCCACCCCTCTCCCTCATCCATTCTGCTCACTAATGACATGTCTTCTTTCCATTTCTCCATCAAGTGTCTCCACGTTTTCTCCCCCTGCACAGAATACCCTTTCTGGATCAGTCCACAAGACTACTCCCTTCACTTAACTGAAAACCCTCCTGAAGACCCATCCGTTCTGCAATTCTTACAAGTAAGTATGATGGCATGATTGTAGGGTAACTTGGGATTGTCTACACGTAACATATACACTTAGAAACCACTATGTTATTAAGACTGTACTTTTAGGATGTCTCTAATCACCAGTTGGTGGCCACTTAACTTGTTTGCTATCCCCCTTACCCTTTAGTCACCCATTTGTCTATATCTGGTCTATCTCCCCCTGCCCCTCAAGAGTATAAGCTTTTTGGGCAAGATAATGTGCATTCTTCTGTGTTTGTACAGCACCTACAAGATTGTGGGCATTACTGGAAATTAATAGTAACGATGCTATGGAGAAAGTGAATAATGAAGTGTTGTTTACTCCTTCACTAACACACGAACTAAGAGTCACCTTATTGGGTCCCCATTAAGAAGCACCACTTTTCAGTTTTGGTGCCCAAGGAAATAAGGAATGTGATTTATTTTTTTTAGTCAGTAACTTGATACTTGTCATTTTGCTGCATTTTGTTCCTTTTATCCTCCTTTATTTGATTGATATAAGTTTGTGTAGCTAAACTAATGGTTTCCTTCTCTCTTATGTCTTTTTCTAAGATTCAGTGATTGGGCTTGTCTTTGGCCAGAAGCAAGACATCCTTCAATGAGTTGCCCCAAACCCTGGGCATATATAATTTCATGTGGGAACTGGGGAAAGAGGGGAATGAAAGATAATGAATTGGAACTAGAGAGCACCAAGGAGAAAGAAATTGGTGGGTAGCCTTGTTTTTCATCTACTAACAAATGGGCTGCTCTGTTTTCACTCTTTCAGATCAGAGGACTGTTAGAGATGCTACTGAAGACATGACTAGAGGGCAGCAGTAACCCCTGGTAAATGAAGTTTGTTAAATGATGGGATTGTTTATCTTTTTCATATTTCACTAGAGCTTGAATTCACTTGTCCAACATGTATACACTTAGCATTTTGAACATATCTGATGCACCAGGTCTTAAACCAGGCCTGGGAGTTCGCAGACATCCACTGCATCCTGGCCTCCACCCTATATCTGCTGAAACCTGGTAGGCCAGGAAGCTAATAGGACTCAGGCTCAGCCAACGCACCACCCATGCATGCCTGGCTTCACCAGTTGGTCCAGCCACACCATTTAAGCCAGAAGGAGGCATGGGAAGGCATGAGCAACAAGGTGATTTCCTGTTGTGACTACAAAGGACCTTGCTCATGCCTGCTTCCTGCACCCAGCTCTGTTCCTTACTCCTGCCTTGCTCCTGGCTCCTGCCTCACCCCTGACTCTGCTCCTGTTCCCACCGTGCTCCTTTTTTGTGCTTGATCCTTGCCTCTCCTCTAATTCCTGCTCTTCTGCCTTGCTTTTATCAGTTACCAGCCCTGGCTCTGATCCTGTCTCTGGCTTGGTCTTTGGCTCTAGCATTTGGTATCTGACCTTGGCTCTGACCCAGACCTTCAATTCTTGATTCTGACTCTGGCTTGACCCCTGGTTCTGGTAATTGGCAGTTGACTTGGGTGCTGACCCTCAGCTTTGTTTCCCACCCTAGATTCCTGCTCTGACTACTAGGCCAGACCACCTACACCCCAGTCCATAACAACATGAAAACCTGGAGCTAAAAAGCAAAACTCCCTATATGCAGGAATACCAGCTCTCAGACTGGGCCCAGCAAAGCCCACATGCTATGCCTATTCATCACTGATTGAACCTCTGGAAGTTTAGAGCAATGACTTGCTAATTCAGTATTCACCTGCTGAGCCTTGCGAGTCATTACTCTGAACTTCTGCAACATCCTGCATTACACATGCATGCACTGCACCATCATTTATAGATGCAATGAGAAGAAACCAGATAAGATGAGTCTTTGGGAGAAGGAAAGACATATAACAAATACAAAAATTAAAACACTCGGGAATAAGGCAAATACTGAAAGTAAGAAGTGGGAATGAGACAAATATTGGATTAAGACAAATACTGCTGTAGATTCCAATGTCAATTCTAATAGTGATGGTGAAGATTGGAGTCTGTTGACAGTTGAAGATGAAGGGCTAAGGCAGGAGGCAAAAAATCTTCTAGAATTTAATCCTGTGTCATTGTATTATTTGACTCAGCTGACTCAGATAACTGGGATATAACCAAATAAACTTAAACATGAGCAGTGCACTTAAATACATGAGAATCCAGTAAATTAATGCATATTCTTGATAACTAGAAGTTGACAGATATGGCAATCTTTGCATGTCATCTAGATGTTTTAATATACTTTAATTGTAAATTTTGGTATTTGGACATATCCAAAATAGGTGGTGGGAGGGAGGGGGGACTTCTGAGAGAGGGAGAGAAATAATCCATTTACGGAAATGTAGTGCTGTAGAGAGATATAGAAAACATTTCAGATCTGAAATAGGAAAAGGCATTTGTTAAACAGTTATTGCATGCATAGTAAATTATTTAGAAAATTACTGTTCAACTTCATATATGAATGTCATTAGGAGTCCAGGTTTATCATCATAAAAGGCCAGATTCAGCCACTATTATTCACATTGAATAATATCTTACTCTTGGTGTAGTTCCCTTCAGTCAGGATGTTAGAATCTGGCTAAATGTGAGAAAAGTGACACTGTAGTGTTTTAGGTCATCTGTGAACCATTTTATAATATCAGAAGGGAAAAAGGATAACATTAATTATCAAAGAAGAAATAGGGAAACCCAGAAATTAGGGGTATGGTTTATGAATATTGATTATGAATTTCATGACTGGGCATACAAGTGACAGGCTATTTGTTTGAAGACAAAATTATTAAAATTTATCTTTATTTCAACTGGCAACTTAAAAAAATACTGACACATCCCAGTTTAAGTATTCAAGGGGAGATTTTTAAAGGCACAAATGACAGTTAGGTGTCCTCTTTATTCCAATAAACTTCTTGTGTCATATTTTAGTATTATCCCAGGCCATAACAAAATAATAGTCAGCTGACCAACAAAAGAAAAAAATAAACAAAACCATACACATCCATTCATACACATACTCCTACATGAAAGTTAACTCTGTGGCCTATTGGAAGAGGCAAACATCTTCCTTCCAAATTGTTCAGTCTATATCAGAGCTCCCCACCTCAAACAGTTCAAAATATGACAAAGGAATGACCTAAAATTGTCTACTGTACCATTTAAAATTATCTGTACGTGCATGATTTCTTCAAACATACACAGAAGTGTTTTGGGGGGATATGCATGATTCTAGGCATTGTGATTGAGCAGAGCTGCTTTGTGGGGGAGATAGGTGGCTACATGTACAGAGTCATAAGGTTTAAGGCCAGAAGAGACCACAAGATCATCCTCCATGAACTTAGTGGACAGCACTTCTATGCTAAAGACAAAAGCCACACGGCTGTATTATTCTGACAATTTTTCACAGCGACTTGTGAGATACTTTGAGAAGAGTTTCCTTTAGTTCTAAAACTGTGGGCCTGATTCTGAGACGCTTTACATTGCTCTGGTGGTGTAATCAGGCATTTAGAGTGTATATTAATTACATTTTCACTTATTTTGAGGTTGCTTTACAATGCCAGGCCAGTATAAAGTGGCTTTTGTGAAAATGAGAATCAGGCCTTGTGTTCCCTTCCTGGAAGCATCTGAAATTCTGGCATAGCCAATACCTCAGGCATTGAGCTGACACAAAAGGATGCTTTCTCCCTCTCTCCAGACTCTTGATCCTTTCTTTTCTTTAACCTCACCTATTATGCCTGAGCCGCATGTACAGTGTGTGGGTTCACAAAACATTATGTACAGTATATGAGAAAGTTATGATATTATGTACAGTATAGTAGTCTATTGTGTTGTTTAGGCCATAATAAAGAAATACCTAACTACATGTGCATGGAATTGTGTCTGCATATGCAGTTTTCTGGGCAGCCCTTGGCTTCTGTTGCTGTGATAGTCTGGACTTCAGTGGGCATATTTTTACTTCCAGAAATGAAACAGGTATACTTCATGTACATGCTTGTATCCTCAGCCACACCCACTGTTTTTTCCTTCAGTAAAACAAAAAGCCACATTAAAAAACTTTCTAGAAACCACTCCTTCAGTTCCAGCCAAGGATGATGTTCGTGTAGCTCCCATGTCTCTTGTTACTTATGGTTAGTCTTCTGCTCCCCATATCCTGCCTGTCTCCTCCTGTTCAACTGGACACCCATCTGGAGTAACCCCTCCTGCTGATTAAAGAATGAGGGATTAGCAGTCTCCTAGGAAAGCTCCATTCAATTTGCCTCAACTGAATGGATGGATGGGATTACATTACAAGAGCTTTATGGATGGATGGGATTACATTTGGGGAAATAGGTGAATCCTTAGGGTGCCATCAAGCCTATGAAGGACTCCCATGAAGAAAAGAAATCATTTTTATAAGTCTGATATTTGTGTCAGGAGACTAGAAAGAGAGATTTATTTATGTGCTTTGTAGTTGAGAGTGTGGAGACAAGGGAGGGATAGGTATGTCTGAGTAGGGGCATACTAGAATGACAATTAATTTCAGCTGAAAATAAACAACATTCTATAAAAGTCTAATTTTTGAAAGTGAAGAGGCCTCTCGCTTATTTTTTTGTCATCTGAACATGTATTTGCTTCTAAGCATTCTCAGATAATGAATGAATAGAATAACGATATTCACACATCTTAAATTGTCAGTACATAAAGGGTTCTGTTCTGATCCTTTGTATTTATGTGAACATATTCTGTTTCTCCAGATCTTCTGCTTGGCTTAATGGGTGTCCATGCTGCATACTATGTTTCTTTTATGACATGGAACAAACATTAATCTGTAGTGGCATCAGGGTGGGGAAGTGCACAGTTCAAATTCTACATGTGCATCCACATTCAGATTTACTCACAAGGAAGCACCTATGGTACCATTTGCTTTTTTACTGTCAAGTTGCAGATCTGGGTTGTATATCTTCATCCTGGAGCCTTGAGCTGTGTCGTTTGGATTATCTACATCTCAACATCTTTGACCAAAAAAACAGACAATCAGTATATCCCCTCTTGTAAGGAAATGTGGACACTGGAAAGTTCAAGAATTCAAAACCTGTCTTATTGCTGCCTCCTGGACAGATCCCAACTGTCTATTCCTCCTTCATTCTGTCGAGTCACTTTCATCATTGTATTGTCTGTGGCTGTGATACTCATGGCCATGTGCTGCAGAAAGCCCTTAGATTTTTTGAGTCAGCAAGAAGCTAAAAATGCCAGAAGTCTGATAGAGAGACAAATTTTAAGTGACCATTCATGTGACCCAAAAGAATCAGGAGCCAAATTTTCTCTCGTATATTTGTGGTTATTTTGAGGACTTCTCTTGAGATAGATCATAGAGTATCAGGGTTGGAAGGGACCTCAGGAGGTCATCTAGTCCAACCCCCTGCTCAAAGCAGGACCGATCCCCAATTAAATCATCCCAGCCAGGGCTTTTTTTGATGGTTGTCTAAAAGGTTGGTCTCTTGTACAGGACACAGAATAGTTATGTATCTACCTACAACAGACTGCATAGAGATTCATGTGTAATCACGCATATACACAGTGGTCACAGTTAAAAGGTTTCTTCTGTTTTGAACAATGTTGCGCATTTGAAAGATATTCTGTATCCTTAAAATAAGAAACACTGGCACAAGTAATATCTCTAAAAAATGGAAGAAACTTTTTAATGTGCCCATCGTAAGTAAGTGGTGTGTATGTGTGTAAGGGTAAAATATATCGGTGTGTGTTTATGCTCTGTCCTCTTTAGGATTGCTACATTCTATATGAAAAATACAAGGGAGAGGTAGTCAAAGAAAATACCAACAAATAACATTAATTATAGCATCAAAAATTTATCACTGAAAAACAATTAAAGACCAGAAGAAACTTTCTTTTAGGTTTCAGAGTAGCAGCCGTGTTAGTCTGTATTTGCAAAAAGAAAAGGAGGACTTGTGGCACCTTAGAGACTAACAAATTTTTTGGTATGATGTCCATCTCTTTGCATTTGGAATTTGTTAGTTTCTAAGGTGCCACAAGTCCTCCTTTTCTTTTTTCTTTTAGGTAACTGTCAGTGTTGGGTATCAGTGGAGTTATACAGAAAATGAAGGTGGAAAATAAATAGGCATAAAAAGCTATTTAGGGACTGTGAAGAATACATATTTAATAGTTTTGATAAAGGTTTAAGTTCTGAAAGAAATGCAGCAGCAATATTGAGAAAAACCTACATGAAGTAGTGAAACCGAATGAGAAATTGATGCTTTATTTATTACACTGCAATCATCTTCATAATATGCTTGAAGATAAATGGTTAGGCATTCTTTCAGGAAAAAAAGCATAGCAGAATGTTGCATTTGACATAGTGATTATTGATAGTGATGATAAAGTTCAAAACATCGAACAGTGAAAAACCCAAAAGCAATACTAAAAATGGTGGAGTGGAAGTGGAAAATTATGTGAAATGTTCGGGATGTTTCATTTCAGTACCTCTGCCTAATTATACTATCAGCAAATTGTAAAATACATAGACTAGATAAATGTCTCATTAAGTCTTTCACTGTTCACTCTGGGTGCGTGGTGGTGTGCTTGAATAATGAAATATGTAGAAGGACTTTTATCACATGGGGGCAAAAGATAGCAATTTGACAAAAGGGTTTTTTTAAAATTTGGTCTATAGAATAGTATTGTATGGTAATGTATAGTATGGTACAGTATAATAAACATTAAAAAAGCGTGATCCATAAAATATCTGATACAATTCAAAAATGGTTGTACAATACTAAGGCAGAATCTGTGCTCTTTCACAAGTAAGTGGAGATAAGCCCTGATGTGCCCTTCTGAGCATTCGAACACAATATGCTTAGAGTTTAGCAACAATTTTCAAGCCTGGGGGTAGAAACTTAGGCTCCTAAAACTATATTTAGGCACCAAAATGTAATCTATTTTCCAAGATGCTACGAACCTGCAGCTCCCACTGAATTCAAAGGACTTTTCACATATTCTGCACTTTGCAGAATCAGGCCACTATTATTTAGGTGCCTAACTATGGATTTAGGAGCCTAACTTTTGCACAGACACATAGGTGTGTACTGGGTGCATATCTTTAAGAAACTATGGGAGAAGGTTTCCTCTCAATAGCAGCAGTACAAATCTCATTAAAGAAACTAGGAGCTGCTCCTATGTAGCTGAAAAGTGAATTTGGCTCAACCATGGTGACATACATTAGCTTCATACCTGTTCCATAATAAGCCCTGGACCTGCAAAAGACTTAAGGATATGCCTAATTTTGAGCACAAGACTAGTTCCACTGATTTTAACAGGGCTACTCATGTGCTAAACATTAAGCTCATACTTAAGTCCTTTGCAGTACTGGGGCCATGGTGCACAATTTCCAACAAGATTAAATGGTACAGCAAATGGTGTTTTCATGGCTTTCAGGGTAACTTGCAGACACTTTATACCTATCATATCGTATACCTATTGGTTTAAACATACTGATGTTTGACTTAAGAATATAAAGCTGGCTGTAGTGAATTAGGTGCTTCAAATCAAATTTGATAATTATTTACTTATATAAATTTGCTCTGAGCTGATGACAGAGGAAGCAAGATAGCTATATGTTACACTAAAGTCAGAAATACCACACACATAAAATCTCTCCTGTTAGTTATACAAGTATCCCTGATAATATTATCTTCTGAGATGCTGAAAGGAACTTCTATGCAACATACTATGGGAATGCGAGGAAACATTAATAAATTCAACACTGGCCTAAGGCTGAAACTCATTCTGCAGGAAGCCATCTTCGGATCACAATGGGCATATGCTAGAATGAGGAGAGTAGGAGTGAGAGATAATATAAGGTGTTAAAATTATGGATAGGCCAGGAATGGATATCAGTTACTCCCACTATTGAGATGCAACTTAGTTTATTCTTTTGGGAATGAAATAATAATTAGAATTAATCAGATTTTAAATAGTGCTAGCCTATGTGCCAAATCTTTACAGTAGAAGATTCTAGCACTGTGTGCCCCAGGAACATTTTTTGCTCAGAGCAGGTGCAATTACTAAAAATACCCTATTACTTAAAAAAAAAAAAAAAGTGTGTGTGTGGGGGGGAGGATGGGGGAAATCCACACCAGGTTTGACTATTGTAGACTAGTACAACTTATTTAATGAGTCATTGAGTTCTACAAGAATTTGTAGAATTACAAATTGTAGAATTAATTTCTGGAAATATGGTTCTCCATTATAGAAATGTAGTGGTTGCATTTTTCACAGAACATTTTTTCTAAGATGTTTGCATTAATAGGGACTACAATTTGCAGTATTGCAAGGCATTGAAATTATTTTCAATCTTCTTCACTATAATCTGTGATACTAATGCTATTAAGTTCTTACACAATGCTTTTTATCCATATTGCTTTTCACCAAAATAAAAAGAGCAAGTGCTATCTCTATTGTTTTCATTATATCCAAGCTCATCGTAAGTGGATGCACTGTCCACTGTTCAGAGTACAGTTGGTAGCATATTCAATTCCAGATTCAAACAGTCATGACTCTTTTTGACTAGTTTATAGAATGGTTGAAATATTTTGAAAATTGAAAATTTCAAAGCAAAGAATGTGGGGAAAATATACATTTTTGATGAGCTCTAGCTAAGTCCAGGTCTGGGTCAGAAGTTTATAGCTTTATATCTATCTCTGTAAGAAGCCCAACCAAAACTCGAGATCTGACAATCTTCAAAAAATTTGGAGTATTAGGAATCCATTCTGGAATATTTCAACTTTGGGCCCAAATTTTACCAGGTTCACAATTTTCTGATAGTATACATGTGTCCTTTCATAATAAAAACAAGTGTCTATGGGAAGACAGAACCTTAAACTTCACTAACTGGAAACAGAGTTGAAAGTAAAAGTAATTATTTAAAATTACACAGATCCAGACTAATTTTACCTCAGAGTGCACAAAGTCCTATGTGGTCACTGTTTAAAGGTCAGCAAGTGCCAAAAATTATCACAAAGTGGTAAAATCCTGAAGCCATGATATTCCACCTATGTTGAAGGTTATTCTCTTCCCTGCAAATTGAATTTTATTGAATAACATTGAGTTTTTGTACAAAAGTGACTCCCCAAAAGAAAAGTGGAATTTTAAGGCTCCAGGTCTATATTTGAAATACCATAGTTGTTCCCTGTACTTCATATGACAAATCTCAGTTACATCTCATGCTATGTAGTAGCTGCTTATAAATATTGACTTTCAATGGTGAGCACTATATCAAGCCCTCCTGGTTGCTACCTACATAGTATCAACAATTATAGTCTCCAAGTTTCAAGACAAGATAAATTTGTAATTCTTGAATCCAAATCAGGACAAAATACTGTCCATTTGTTCCAATTTCCTAAGTGTTCTTCAGCTTCTTAAGTGTTTCCATCCTGCCGTCTCCTTTCAGACCCAAACTCTGCATGCTTTATGCCTTCGGTTTTCAAACAAAGAATAGTAAGTTAGTGATTTCTGTTGGAGCCACAGTCCTTTTTCAAGTCCTTTCTTTCAGCTCATGCTGTTTCTCTCATCCTCAAACTTCATGGTAGTGCTTTCTAATTCAATTGCGCTTAAATTTTTAGCCACCTGGAAAGGTGAATTAATATCCAAACCATTTTTATGTAATGTAACCCTAGAAAACTGCTATATTGGACATAACATCAAACCAGTTTAAATTCTCACTAATTCAAAGCAAAACTATTCTGCAACACCATCTAGTGATGCTGAAATGCACATTCATTATAAATATATATTTCTAGAGCTATTGCAGTAACTATCTTAAATAATTATACTGTGATGGTATATACAGGTTATTATTCAATATTCCAGCATCTATATATTGCTTGTTTGGGAAAAAATACATTGAAAGGAAATAAAAATAAACTGTATATGCTTCCCTGAGATGTAACTGACTTGCAGAAAGTGGAAAGATAGTACAAAAGATGGGAGACCATATAATATGCAACATTATGTTTATAGGAATAGCTATCTAATCTATAGTTAGAACAGTTTAAAGGATAGTTTTTGTTCTTTCTCTGAAACACAAATACACATAACTATCCTATGTTTCAGAGAATGTTTCCGTCAATTCAGAGAAACATAGGATATGTATCCTATACATATTATTCTCTTTTACATATTCTAGGTATGCTTCAATCTGAACAATTTACATGTCTGGGATAATGCATCAATTTTTAAAGGCATTTCAATTTGTAAATCTTAATAAATTAGAAATTCTTAGATGAAAATAATTTATGCGAAAAGTGTATTATTATAATAACACTAATTTGTCATTTTATACAGATATACTGAATATAAAATACTTCTCCAGCAAAGATATTGCTGATAGTTTTTCTTGAGGAAGGTTAAATTGTAGGGACTTAAACACGTTGGCAGTGTCACATGAACAGATTAATGAAGACCAAACTACTGGAGTTACTGCACTGAACAAAAAAACACTACCAAAGATAAATTACTAGCTAGATAGTAATAGGTTAGTTTTGTTTATGCTGTAGCCTCTCTGACATTTTTGTCTTCTACTGCTTCCAGAGAAGTAGATGGACTTGTATAAAATGTAAACCTTCTTGTACTGTGCCTTTCCAGTACATTTTTTCAGTTCTGTTAAATGTATTAAGAACACCAAAATCACACTTCTCTCTGTGGCAGAATTTAAACGTCAATATTTTTAAAATAACTATAAAAATATTGGTCTTTCTAAAATTCCAGGGGACTACTATATCTATCTGTCTACACAGCGATGGTTTTAGAGGTGGGCATTTTAATCTCTCACCTCAAAGATTTCTTGTATGTAATCCTGTTTGAGAGAGAGAATAATATCTAATACTTGTTCATTAGCATTATTCATATAACTAAAACGCACCACTGGGACTTAAAGTGATCCACTCCATCAATTATTCTCCTGCTCCCATGCCAGTTGGCACACACACTCTTGCTACATGTGTGTTTGCATGCATGCATGTGTGTGAGAGGATGTTTGTGGTATGGAGGAAGGCTGAAAGACTGGATTGAAGAAAGCATCTGCTATACAGTGCAGTTTAACAGAAGAGAATTTAATAGCATATTTCAACTCTTCTCTTTGCTGAAAACTCTTACTGTCCTAGGATAGTATTAGGTCCTGATTATGCAACTTCTTTTGTATGGTTGGACAGGCTCCATGAGGCAAAAAAATCCATCCGTGTGTAAGAAATTGCAGGATCAGGGTCTAATCTATTTATAAACATTTTAATGACTCATATGTTTTGCAAATCTATTTAGTACATATCACATTAGTAATTACATTACATTAATTAGTAATTACATTAGTACATATTACATTAGTAATATTTAAGGTTATAAAAGGATTTCAGTTGCAGTCTAGTCTCCTGCTTTCGCTTGCTCTTAACCTCCCAAAACATTTTCTTTTTGAGCTTTTATTTTTCTATTCTTGATCTGTCCCTGAAGGCAAAAATTGGGGGTAATTGTATTATTAATTAATTATTATTATTATTTATTTATTATTATCTATATCACTGTAGTGCCTAGAGTTCCCCACTGAAATTGGGGTCCTGTTGTGCTAAGCACAGTACATACACATAGTAAGAACTAATCCTGTCACAAAGACTGTGTTTAAGTGATTTGGGGTTATGCAGTATATAGATTAGAAATGCAAAATGCTAAAAGTTCCAGTTCAGTCTGAAATTAGTTCTCAGTGAGGTGTAGCAAGTTTAATAATACAGAAAAAATATTGGATTTAACTTACAGAGGAATTCTAAGTTCATACATTCTGAGTAGCATGGGGCAAATGAGGATGGAGACAGACATCTGGAAATTTTGACCAAGTGGCTGCAAAGTTATTTAAAACACACTCAGAAGGCAAGGCAGGGAGGATTACTTCTGAGGGGTGACCTGTCTGGGCAGAATCAAAGATGGAGGAGGGCAGGTGAGGCTGCTCCCTGGCTACCCCTAGCTCTTGCCCTTTGAAGCTCTCTTGTAGAGCCCCATAAACATTTTAGGGCATGACCCACCCGCTTAAACCAAGGCCTATGAGTCCTTCTATTGCAGGGACTGCCAGGCCCAAGATTGTGGGCCTGTTACTGTGCAGAAAAAACACTAAGCCTCATAGAAGTGCTCAGAATTCATTTCCAGGAGAAGTTAATTCTCTGTGTTGAAGAAGGGTGCTTAGCCTCTACCCATGATTCCTTGAAATCCTGTCACACCTTGTTTCTGGCCATCCTTAATGAAGGGGAAACCTGTATTTCCACTGCCACGACTTACTGCCCAAAGATCTGATCCTGTGAATCTATAAACATGTAACTGTGTCCTAGACCCATTCAGAATCATTACCCTAACACCAGCTCCAGTCTTGGCAAATTCAAGCAAACTACTGCTACAGCCCAAAATATGACAACAAACCCAGAAGCTAAATGCATCTATGCAGTTATCCAACAATATTTTCAAACCTGCCAGTGTAACCCTCACACCTCCTGGGTGTGGTGTTCTGTCCCATCTAGTGGCACCAAGACCACACAGAGAGACATTAACGAGGAGTCCAGTGGTACCTTAAAGGCTAACAGATTTATTTGGGCAAAGGCTTTCATGGATAAAATACCCACTTCTTCAGTTGCATGGAGTGAAAATTACAGATCCAGGCATAAATATATGTTGGCACATGAACAGAAGGGATTTACCTTACAAGTGGAGAACCAGTGCTGAAGGCCAATTCAGTCAGGGTGGATGTGGTCGACTCCCAATAATTGATGAGGAGGTGTCAATACCAAGAGAGGGAAAATTGCTTTTGTAGTGAGCCAGACATTCCCAGTCCCTATTCAAGCCCAACTGATGGTGTTAAGTTTGCAAATGAATTGTTGTTCTGCAGCTTCTCTTTGAAGTCTGTTTTTGAAGTTGTTGTTTTTTTTTGTTGAAGAATGGCTACTTTTAAATCTGTTATTGAATGTCCAAGGAGATTGAAGTGTTCTCCTACTGGCTTTTGTATGTTACCATTCCTGATGTCTGATTTGTGTCTCCTCTGATATGGAGAGAGATTATGAGTCTGCTCTACAGCCTTAGCTAACAGCCAGTTGTCCCAGTAAGCTCCAGAGGTCCCAGGTTTGTTCCCCGACGACTGGGGTCTGTCAGTGTTACACCAGCACCACTCAAAGAGGGTTCCAGTGTCCAGCAGTGCCAAAGAGAAAGTCCCAGCATCTGGAGTCTCTGAGTCATGCCACATTGCCTAGAAAGCAAAGCCATCAAGCAGCCATCACCAGAGATCACAACAGAGGTGGAAGGTAGGATTACTGGCAACAAAGGGAAGCAGAAAAGGGCTTGTTGGGCTCCTTTATAGATTGTTTTGGCCCACAGGCAGCCAACACAAATGCCTATTACAGGTAATATGAATTTCCCAATGAGTGGGCTCCGTTGTAAGGGAAATGCAGAGCATCCAGTATCTCATATCGTACCATGCTCCCAGAGGTGTATGGATAATTCACAATGAAATTCAAAAAGCTCAAAACTTGGACATTTTCACATTTCATTGCAAAATCAAAAATTGGTTCTGTTTTCACAAAATGTTCATGCTAAAATTGGCTCATTTCAAGCTAAATTATTTTCACTGTGAAAAGGTAAAATTTCATAATTTTGCAGCCAGATTACTTTTCCAGAAGGTTGATCAGATGGTCTTTTTGTAGCAACCACCCCCCACCCGCTTGCAATTTATTAGGATGATTTAAAGGGAAAGGTATTTCTGTGGGAGAGTAGAGCTAGGTCCTATATAAAGAAAATTTTCAAGTCTAAAGTGTTGGTTTAGCGTTTTAAACTGATCACACACAGTGCTGGTGATTGATGGTAGAGAGGCTTAATAGGAGTGGCAATATAAACAGCTCACAAAGATCAGGAGGTTGCTGAAAAGATGACATGAACTTAGAAATTACTTTCTGAAGTATTTTTGAACCTGAGCAATCCTTTTCAGGTGGTTGGTACAGTGTCAGTACAGTATATTTCTATGGAGAAGAGGAGTTGAAAAAGCAAAATGTGGGATTTGTACCTGTGTAAGAACAGGTATCTGAGGAATTCTGCTATTCCAGACAGTTCTTCGGAATTGATGTATCATTCAGGACAGCAAGAAAATGTATTCTATAGGCAAGTAGATCAGTTAAACTAAACAGCACCAAGTTTTACTTTGTAAGGTTAGTACTGTGCATCTCCTACTGGAACTCAGCAAACCAATTAAATAAAAAGAGACTAAACATGAATCTTAACCAAATATTTGTTGAGGTTCAGAGAGGCTGGATAGTTATGTTTGCCCATTATTTTTTATTTTGTGTCTCTACGCTCCAGGGCTCCAGTCCAAAGCAGCAAGGCCCGCGATGCCAGACAGAGAATGTTCTCATGCTATTTCCAACATAAAGAGCAGCATCACCTTTTTCGTGAGATGCCCAGACCGGTGCTGACATTCAAGAGCTCCAGGTACTTTGGATTGACATCCAAACTTTTAGCTGCTTACCTGAACTCCCAAACCTTCATCTGTTGTTTCTTCCTTAATGAAAAATGGGTGACTTCTTTGACCAAAAAATATCTTTGCCAGTTTTAGTAGAATTCTCTGTTTTCCCCTAGATGGATATGCCTTGACTCCCACACAATGGAGTTTCTTTTTGCTGCACAGCTGATCTCTGGGGTTGTTATTCCTCCCTTTTGAAAATGAAATGGAGTAGCCTGATTCTTCTTCACTCTCATACTTCAGTGTACAGTAAGTAAGCATCTCTGCTGTTTTACACTCCCAGAGAGCCAAGAGAACCATTTTAGTAATTGGGGACACAATCAGGATTTTGTGGCTTTCAGAGGGGACTTTTTTAATTTTGAGGGGACTATGGGCCTAAAGGGAATCTCAGTCAGCACCCTGATGCAAATAGATATTTGATATTTGCACTACTCTAGTAAAATGAATTTTAAGAACTTCCCTAGTGTTGTTACATGTAAATTTGATGCTAAGGTCAATAATATCAATGTCATTAGAACACTCTTGAAGACAGAGTGTCTCTAAATTGTTTCCCAATAGTGCAATATAAATTAGATTAAAATGCATTATTGAATGTGGCACTAAGGTATTATAAAGCAGTTTCACAAGATAAAAATGTGTTTTCATGTCTATTTTCCAGAAAATATAACTACATTTCTTTACTACTACTTTGCATTTTAAAGACAGAAATGCACCGACTTCATTCAACAGGATTAAATTGAGATTCACTGCTAGTTTCTTCCTATGTTTCCTGTGCATTGTAGACCCTCAGTTACAATTTGACTGTTGTTTCTTGGTTTTTCAATAAGATGTCAGCACAAAGTATTATCTAAGAAGATATGGACGTTAACCAAAACCTTGAATCTAAACACACCCACCTTTCACAAGGGCTAGGAATCTAAACTTGGGTCTGGTGCCACAGTTGATCCCTGTACAATACTGGTAATGTACACATAAATAATTATCATCCTAATGTATCTCTATAAAGAGCTAAACCAAATTCCCAGATCTAAACATCTCCTCCATCTCTAAATTTTAGGACAATTTTTGTATGCACTGTTATTGCCATGATGGCCCCAGGTTATTATTAGAGAGACACAGTGGATGTGGTAATATCTTTTACTGGACCAACTTCTGTTGGTGTGAGAGGCAAGCTTTTGAGCTTACACAGAGCTGAAGAAGAGCAGTTAGACTCTGAGCACGTGGGCAAGACCCACCAGCTAGACATCTGGGAGAATTCTCTGTAGTATCTCTGAGTCCTCCTTATCAAGTGTCCCATCACCAGCCGTTGGAAATATTTGCTGCTAGCAGTTGCAGGTTTTCTACATGCAATTATAGGCAGTTTCATCATCATACCATCCCCTCCATAATCTTATCGAGCTCAGTCTTGAACTCAGTTTTGGTGCTCCAGTTGAATGTATATTGGAGCAGATGTGTGGCAATTTGAAGGAGCCAACCCCTACATGGTAGAATGAGATAGATAGGAAAGTAGGTGTCACAGATATAAGTGATTTATAGCTTACAGAAAGAATAAAATATTTTGTGAAACTGCTCTGTGGGTTTGCTGGTTACACATTATATTGTAATGGGCACTGTAGTTTAGGCTAAAGAGAGAAGCAATCCAAGGCTGACATAATTAACTGGATGAGCATAATTAATCTCTCCCTGTGTTTACCCTGAAGGAGAAATATTCATGGATGCAAAGATGAAATATGATGAATGAGTGGAAAATGCAAATGAATTCAGTGGAATTCAGTGGTCTGGGGGGTGTATGGAATATTTGTTGGAAAGGGAGAGCTGGACTGGTAACTTGGGGTTGTGAGATAGTCTGTAGAAACATTAGTAATGTAATGGCAAGGGAACTAAATAACCAGTTAGGATTCCCAAACTCTTACACCGGACTAAGCCCCAGCATCACGATTGCTCATCTGCCAACAACACTTCCACACCTTGCATAGGGTGAGCACTGAATACTCAAAATGGCTGCCTTTGCATAAATATTTTAGTAATTTTGGAGGGGGATTGAGGTGGGAGCAGTGATCTTGTGCATTGGGGTAAGCTTTCATTCCAGACTGAAACTTAAGCCTGTTTACTGTGATATGGAGCTCCCTGTTCAATTTCTAATAAAAGTAATGACTGTTTGAGACTATGTCCCACACAAAGGTCCTAATTATAGGTATAGGAGATATAAAATGTATGTCCTGTTTTCCTGTCTTCCCCAAAACCTCAGATTTCTATTTCCCTTTGATTAAATGGTTCTCCAACAAGCTACCTTGGACACGTCAATGCTGTTCCTTGGAAGACAGCCAGCATCCCCAAAAGACTCAGCACCATCATGAGATGTTGAATACATAGTTACAGTGGATTTCATATTTCCTGAAATTAACTCCCCTATTCATCTGTACACTGAATTGGAAAGCGAAAAAAAAAGTTTGGTCACACCACCTGCCAGCTAGTAGCATTATATTAAGTGCTTACTAGTTAAACATAGCTTAAGATGCTTGAAATGTGCATTAAATCTTAAACCCATTATTTACCCAGCTGAAAACCCCCAAAACTTGGTTCTAATGAGCATATTAACATTTGTGAATGGTCTGCCTTTCAAATATATTTTCAGACTAGGTATTTAGTGTCTGCTTCTATTATTCAGTGAGTTCTAGCCTATACAAAAATAGTTGTATGAGAAAAATTTAAAAGACCTTTTACGCTTGTATTGCTACCCGGGGGAAAACATTCAGTGCATTCAGCAGATTTTCCTTCAGCATGAAAAGCTATTTAAATGACTATTACTTTAAAAGGGTTCCCAATCTTCCTTCTCTGGGCTCTCTCATCCATATTATATGTATTTATTTTGAGTTTCTAAAATAAACCCATCCTCTGCTCTGGACACAGGCACAAATATTATCAAAACAGCAACTACTTATCTCCATGTACCAAAAGAACAGTGAATTTTCCCAGATCTCACTGGCTCCTTCCACAAAGCTCTGTGCTACCACTAACCAGCTTCTCCTCTCCCACATCCAGAAAAAGCATGGAAGAACAAGAAACTTTGCAATGTGACTGGAAGGACAACTGATGTAGCCTCCAGCAAACTGAGCTGGAAAGCCATCTCCACACTTTGGAAACCCTCACTGAAAATGTCCTGCCTCCAGCCTCCTCCTGAGTAAACCAGGAGTTGTTAAATTGGTCACCTCTGGTGATCTCAGATGCCACAGAAGACAGGGACAGTCTCTGAAGTAACTAGGACACAAGTCATTTAAAGATTTATTGGTGTAAAAAACCAGCAGCCAGAAACAAACACAGACTCAGCATTCAAGTTTAAATAGTTGTTTGAGGATAACCAATTCCAGAATAATTTATTGGATTAACTAATGAGACCCTGGTTTTCCAGCACAGACACAATTCAGTGCACTTTAGTTTCAATGTGAAGGATAATTTGTGTAATTTCAGGATGGAAAATAATAACCAGTTATGTGTTCTGCCGTTGAAATACTGAACCTTGAAGCAACAGCATATCCTTAAAGCTAGTCCTAAATAAGTGGCTTCACTTATCATTGATCATTGATGGACATTGACCATTTGCTGGAGGTCTGAGCTCAGTAAATGCCTCCCCTTGCCAGAATCTCAACACCCAGGTCTGCTTGTCAATCATCTGGAGATTGAAACTGATATTCTTGCTGAAATCCATAAACAACTGGGAGGTCCCACTCTAAGCTCAATGATTTCCAAAATATATTCAAACATTCAGCTGGATGTTTTATTGGTAATGTTCAGTGTGTGTGAAATGATAAGGGAGGCAGGAAGGAAGTCACTTATATGCATCATAAAGATGGATCAGGATTAATCAAAACAATATTTTTTACAACATTCTGTGAAGTGGTGCCAGCTGATTTAACTCCAGTCCACGTGACACACACACAGAGTACCATGCTTCGTCTTATCCAAATGCAAGATTTGTCAATATCAGATAATAAAAGGGAGACACAGAGGAGCACAAAATATACCAATATCTAATTCTGCTTGTTATATTCTTTATTATGCTGTCTTCCTTAATGTAATGTGTCTAAGATGCCATCAGGCAAGAACCCATTGTGAATAAGCTGTCAAGTTTAATTGGGCCATACAGTTAAAGAAATTCTTTAATAAATAAATAAAACTGTCTCTGTGTGACTCAAAAATACAAGGATCTGGGAGCTCTGAAAGCAATTCCAATAAATTCAACTAGGCAAAAATATCCTATCCTTAAAACACTATAATGTATTTTAAAGGATAAATAACTAATTGTAATTCTTTACGTGGAAGTTAAAATTCAGTGTGGGCTGCAGCCTTAAATGAAATGATCTGTTCTGCTGTTGTATGAGGCTGATAAAAATTTCTATTTTCTAACAAAGGTGGCTCATTTCTGTGGAATTTGAATATATCTAAATCACTGCCAGGCTCTGAGGACTAAAATCTGATCTGTGTTAATGCTGTTGTAAATCAATCATGTAAAGCATCCAGGTTCTGTAAGTCAAGTTTTTTTTTTTAACCCGATTATTGCTATTTCACCAATTAGAAATGTTAAAATAGCCACTAACTTTGGAGGTCCTGCAAAATACAAATACTAATTTTGCAGATCTTACAATATTCTGTACTCCTCTGATGGCTGTTTAACAGCAGCTAACTGATCAACCTCACTCCCTAAAGAATGTTAATTATAAGCCCATGATACTAGCAACAACAATGATTTGGCATGACAAGGACATGTGTGAGTTGCTGCCCAGCTACTCTGCTGTGCTATGTTCTGCTCCTTCTAAAACTGCAGAAAACAAATCAATATTTGCCAAATAGCAAAAGTAATAACACTTACAATTTTATAGGATGTGTGAATATCAACTATGAGGGCACAAGCGCTTAGAGTTGGGTGAAATTTTTCAGTGAAACTTTTTTGATGAAAAAAGGAATCAGTGATACCTTATGTATAACTTTCGTTCATTCACGTAGATTTTTGTCAAATTGTTTCAAAATCAGAAAAAAATGGAAACGATTTGTTTTAATTTTTTGAAATTAAACATTTCAGTATTTAATGCAAAACAACATTTCATTTAAAAATTTCATCTAATTTTATTTTTTGAACATTTAAAATGTTAAAAGAGGCTCAAAATCAGAGCAAAACATTCAACACACAATGAATCTTTTAAATTTTTTGGTTTGCCCAAAACTTCAAAATATTTTGTTTTCATATTGATCCAAAACAATTTCCCCCCAATTTTTCAGAATTGCCAGTGAACTGAAAAATCTGTTTTTTGTCCAGCTCTACTGGTATCCTTAGTCCCTCTCCTTTCCCTGCACTGAAATATCTTCAGGCCCAGTCTGTCGCCATCACACCATGAGATTTTGTCCATATCACTCAAATTCCTCTCTTCATCATGAAGGTATTTGCCAGGTCCATCTTGAACACTGAATATATCATAACATTAGCCATTCTCAGGAGATTTCCACCACCAGCTTCTTGCTTGAATTCAGTCACATCCATGCTAAACTAGGAAACAGCTCCCTTTTGGTTTTGGATCCAACTTGGCATATACACCACTGAGGTAGATGTGGGGATTCAGATCTGAACCTTATTTCTCAGCATTTATACCATGTCCATCATTATAGTATCTGAGGTACTCATCTGAAATTTTAAAGGGATTGAATTTGAAGATATTTTGGGTTTCTCCCCTCTATTACTGAACAGACTAAAAATCAGTGGTTCTCAAACTTTTTTTTCATGGACCACTTGAAAATTGCTGATGGTCTCGGTGGACCACTTAATGATCTTTCCAAATATTGTTTGTACCATTAGCTAACTATTGTAAAGCACTTTGGATAAAAACACTATATTAAAAAACCCTTAATAATAATTAACGTTTTTTTGTTCTACAAATAAAAGCACACAACTCATATTTTAATATCAGTAGTCTTTATTTCAAATGCAATGGATGTGCCTTCTGGCCCCCGCTGCGGCAGCTTCTGAGCTGGGGCTGGGAAAGGGGGGCATTCTCCCTCTCTCCCCCATAGCAGCAGCCCCAAGCTGGGACTGGGAAGGAGAGGAGTCTCTCCCCTGCCACAGCAGCCACAGAGCTGAGGCTGGGAAGGAGGGCCGTCTCTCTCCAGCAGCCACAGCCCTGGAGCTGGGGAAAGTAGTTTCTTTCAATGGCTGCTGCAGCCCCGCACATCCCAAATCCCCTCACCCCCTTTTCTCACCCCACTGCCACCTCCCACCTACCCCCTATTACCTCCAAGGCCACCATCTCACCTTACATGTGCATCTTCTACCGGGTCCATGCACCTAATTAGTGGAACCACGCCTGTGTGGCTCCACTAATTGGGTGGGTGGCCCTTCACTCTCTCGTGTGCAGCCGCCCAGGCGTGCATCTAAGAGGGAACTATCCACGGACCACCTGAATGGAGCTCACAGACCACTGGTGGTCCACGGACCACAGTTTAGACCGCTGGACTAAATTAAGGTTATAGAAGTTTATTTATTATGATGATTATGCTCCCTTAAAACCGACTGAATTATTTGTCTTCTCCCTCTGTGTAACTGAAGTATAAAGGACCCTGATCTATTAAATAATTGTGTAATATACTAAAGGGAAAAGAACAAGAGATAGTTTACTTGATATGGGTTTGAATTTTTCAAGGAGTTTCCTAGAGCTTTGCAGGACTGGTGTTTTTATCTGTTGTGCATTTGCATGTGTGTGCATGTGACATGAGACTGCTTATCTTTTGAAAGCAATGTGGGAGATGTCACAGATGTCAATGGAAGGTAGGAGAAGTAACATTAACATAACTGACCACAACACAGGTGGAGAATTTCTTCGTTGTTAGAAGAAAACTGTGTAAAGAGGACTTTTCCCAAACAAAGCTCATACAACCCTCTTTTTCTGTTGCAAAAACCAGCCAATGTCCTAGGCACCAAACCTACAATGAATTCCAGATATTGGTAACTAGCACTGCACAGAGCCTCATTGACTCCAGTTGTGGCTGAGTGTGTGCACAGGAGCTGTTAGCTCGAAGCTCATTGTAAGTTCAGAACCTTTCTAAAATACAGGAAAAAACTTGCAAATGTTGCAAAAGGAAAGCGGTGCACAGAATGTTGTGTTTTTTCTCCCGTGCTCTGATTTACATACATATTCAATAAAAAGTTGTACCTACTACAATGCAACCTCAGTAAACTCCTACAGCATTCCTCTCCATTATGTAGTTTGTATAATTTTCAGAACAAAGCAGCCCTGCAGCAAAGCCTTCGATTAATTATTAAAACATTCTGAGAATTGCTTTATTCATCCAAAGAGCTAACTAAGGACCATATAATTCTGAGTTATTAACATATAAATGCAAAAGAAACAAAAGTCCTGATACAGATATTTTGTACAAAATAATTGTTTCCTTACTTTAACAAGGTCAAATAAATAGAAAGATGTAAACTTTTGATGCACTTCAGTTCACACTGTTATGCATTCATCAATATTCCTGTAAATAAATGCTTAATAGCATGCTGAGGGTATTAGGAAGAAAACAATAATGAACAAGACCTGGAGTAAGAGAGAGCTGAACAAGAGTGAAAGAAACAACAAACATGTTGTTAGGAAAAACAAACATGCACATCCTCCAACAAGAGGATCAGATATAGCAGCATAATACCTTAGGGCAGTGGTTCTTGGGCCATGAACAGGTTTGCAGGAGGTCCGCCAAACAGGGCCAATGTTAGACTCGTTGGGGCCCAGGACAGAAAGCCGAAGCCTCGCCATGCGGGGCTGAAGCCTGGGGCCCTGAACCCTGCCTGGGGCTGAAGTCAAAGCCTGAGCAACTTAGCTTTGTGGGGCCCCCTGTGGTGTGGGGTCCTAGGCAATAGCCTTGCTTGCTACTCCCTAATGCCGGCTCTGGCTTTTATATGCAGAAAAAAAGTTGTTGTGGCACAGGCGGACCGGGGAGTCTTTATAACATGTTGGAAGGGGCCTCAGAAGGAAAACGGTTGTGAATCCCTGCCTTATGGTACATTTGCAAGTAGTGTGCCATGTGCACATCAGGATGTACAGCAGTGACGCGTTTTTGAAAGGGACACAGACGAACAGGAGAGAGTTTGGTGGCGAGCAACAAAAATGATAAAGGTTTAGAAAATAGCACCATGAAGAAGCATTATGAGAACTGGGTGTGTTCAGAGTAGAGAAAAAGAAGACTTAAGAGAGACATGATAACTATCTATAAAGACTTGATAAAAGGTTTGGAAAATAACACTGTGAGGAAAAGTTACGAGAACTGGACATGTTCAGGCTAGGAAAAAGAAGACTGAATGGAGACATGATAATGCTCTAAAAACACGGACAGGGATATTTTGAACAGGACAGGGACCAATTATCCTCATTCGTCAATGAAGACAGAACAAGAAGGAATGATCTTAAGTTGCAGGAGGGAATATTGGGGAAAAAAATTATAAAAAACAGTTGACCCATAGAATAATCAGACACAGGAGGTTATGGAATTGTCATAATTGGAGCTGTTCAGGGGTAACTACATATCCATCTATTACAAATGGTTATAGAATAGGAATTTGGATGGAGCTGAGCAGAAACAATTAAGATGTGTCTACACCTGTGCAAGGAGCCTGGTAACAAAAGGGAGGAATTGGACTTACTGGTGCATTAAGTGAAACCAAATATTATAGAGATAATAGAAACATGGTAGAATACTAGTCATGACTGGAGCACAGGTACTGAAGTGTTGTTGTGTTGTTCACAAAAAAACAGAAATAAAGGTAAAGTTGGTGGAGTAGCATCATGTATAACTGATGAGGTAGACTGTAAAGCAATTAGAAGTGATGGAATTGCTAAAACAGAGTCTGTTTGGGTCAAAATCACTTTGGGGAAGAAAGGTAACAGAGGCTCCACTGCAATAGTGCTTGGGGTCTGCTACAGACCCCCAGGATCTGATTTGGCTGTGGGTAGAGACTTTAATATTTTAATGAACTAACTACCACTGAGAATTGTGTGATTATGGGAAATGTCAATTTCCAAGACACTAATTAGAGGACAAATGTTATTAATAATGGTAGGGCCCAGATATTCCTGTATGTGATAGCTGACAGGTTTCATCACCAAGGTCATGGACTCAACAAGAGGTGATGCCATTTTAGGTTTAGTATTGGTAAGGAGTGAGGACCTCGTAGAAGAACTGGTTGTAGGAGACAACCTTCATTAAAGTGATCATGAGCTAATTCAGTTTAAACTAAATGGAAAGATAAACAAGGTGAAAGAGAGGCTGTGGATCCTAGAACAAACAACACTGATATAACAGAACTGCAGACATTTGCCCTCTTGCTGTTCAGATTCTCTTGCTGTGAGATGGCAATTTGAAAGCCTTGCCATAAACCCCCTCAAGAATACCCATGGAGGTTAACAAACTTCTATGAGTTAAGCAATAAAAGTCATGAATAAAAGCAACAGAAATGGACAATGGAAAACACATATATAATATAACTACTTCCTGAGACAAGGAAGAGTTGGAGAGAAAAGCCATGTTAATTATCTCATTATAAGCCTATCATTATTATTATTAGTGATCCTCACACTTCAAGAAATTTGTCTTTGTAAAAGAGACTGTAACAAAGAATCAGATTGGTCTATAAAATCAAAAGTCATGACCAGTATAATAAGAACAGACCATTTAAACAAAACTCCCATTAAAATCATTGGTGTGATTACTAAAATATCATGACCACTGTAGAAACTTCGATAAGCGATCTAACCAATGCCATTATATTTAAATATTGCTGAATAAAGGACTCACAAATCTGTCCATTGGACTGTGATAATGGATTGTGTGAGATGGGACATGGCTGCTATTTTACTGATTTTGGTGCAAACTCAATGAAGGTGTGAGAATGAAAGTTTGGTGTGAACACACACTTCTATAGCTAGTACTTGCTTTTGTTTTATTTTTAATTATTATGAAAGTGGAGGAAAGTCAGCGTTGAGCCGATGTTTTTCTTTTTGCCCCTTGCTGAAAAACACCAACTAAATCAGTGGTAGGGGAATTTTGACATATCCAAAATAGTGTGTCAGAGTAAAGGACATACTAGTACAGGTCTATTCAGCATATCCTAGTAAAGGGTGGGGGGGTTTTTTGGAGGGGGGGAGGAGGCGCGTTGGTCCTAAAAGGACTACAAGAACTCCTAGACTCTTCAACTTTGTCTTTCTGGTTTCTGTGAGAGTTAGGCACTGATGGAGAATGTGTGTATCAGTAAGTGGGAATTATCCTTTGACCTCTGTCTTTTCCTCCTCCTCCTACAGTGCAGTGTTCTACAATGGAAAAAAAAAATCAGACCAGCTTTTCACTGACAGTGAGAAAATACACAACTGCGCTTCAAACACTGGGTGGCTAAATACTGCAAATAACTGAATTTCAGGGCCTTGATCTGCAGTCTTTTAAGGGCAGTTCTCTCTGCGAACAGTCTGCAGGTGTAGTGTAGTTGACTTTTATATACTTCTACATAGCTTTGCCTGTTTGCTTACCTGGTCCTTTTTCATCCATATCTCATCTGTAAAAGACTTAGGAGCTGAAGAATATAAGACTAATGCTAAGATACTTTTCAATGGCATGAAGTGCCCCTGAAAGAGTAGATCCCAATGAAAGCCAAGATGTCGCTTTCTATTGTTTCTAACACAAATCTTTAATTTTTATGACTTATCTCATCGTTCTGTAGATCCAAAAGATTTGATTTAAATAAAAATATATTATCAATGTATTTTGCTGTCAATTTTCTCTAATTTTTCTATTTGCTTAACCAATATTACCACAGTGGTATTTACTGAGTCTGGTACTTTCAAAGGAGTCTAAGGGAGTTAGGCACTTGCATATGACCCCTTTCCCTCTCCACACTGAAATTCATCAATCTCCCTTAGATGTCTGAAAATCCCAACCTTAAAATGTTTCCTCAGTTTTCCTTTTTGCATAAACAGAAATTATTTTGGGGGTAGTTCAGTGTATAAATCTTTTCATATAGACATTTTTGCACTGTCTGATATGTTTTCGTATCACCTTCATCTATCTTTGATGCATGGTGTTAAACATGCGTCAGGTAAAATGTACTATAAGTAAAATTTACAAATGAATTATCTTTTGGAAAAACAAACCAAACTTTACCATTTGTACCAAGTGATGGAATTTGTCATTCATTATCATTTTTTGTTTTTAAATAAAAATGATTTCCTTAATAAAGAAAATGCAGCACTGAGGTTAATTACTACCAAGTTTTAGTGCATTTATGAACATGGGGAGGGGGGTGAGTGGTTGAATGAGCACATTCCATTAGTAATGTGCAGGACTTAATATTAACAACTAGTCACTTAATTCAAGCTCACAAATATATGAAGACAAATGCATACATACATAGCATCTGAAATTCTCTTTCTCTCTCTCAAATAGACCTGTACTCTTTGAATTCTCTGTGTGGGTGAAATCAAAGCGCAGAACAAACACTGTTTTGATATGGCTTTGAAGATGATAACAGCTTCTAACAGAGAAGAAGGAGGCTTTCGGTCTGCAAGAAAGCAATGATTGACATGACATACAGCCGAAGAAAAGTTTACCTTTTAATGAGCATGCAGTAAGAACCTCTCCAAGAATGCTTCTTTTCAGTATAAAACATTCTAGCTACACTAGATTTCAATCCTTTATTGCAGTCATTCATAAAGCGACACCTCTTCTTTTAAGCAAAAACATCTTTTGAATCAAATGAGCACACTTTAGGATCAAGATCCATACAGGAGGAATTATAGCATGCCTAAGGACTTTTTTATCCCTAGTACAAAGTTTTTTAGTAAATTCCTATAATGCTTTCCTTGAGTGGCAAAGCTTACCTATGCATTCTAGTAAATATTGAAATAAAGTGGGGATGGGAGGGGAGTTAAGTCAAATTTTGATAATTTCTGGAAGGCTTTTTTAAAAATTAAATCTGAAGTTTTATAGTTATTTGTGTGTAATAGTAAACTTTAACATTTGTCTGTGCAATTGCAAATTAAGCTCATGGAAACAAATTATGTATATTCAAAATACTATATGCACTATCATATTATGGGGAGAAATTTGATAAAAATATAAGTGCACAAATTCATATTTTAAAGGACTTCTATATACATATTCTATAGTCTCTGCTTTATGCACCTCAGAGCTGACTTGGTTCAAAAGAAACATTGAGAGTAGAAATTGACCTAAATGAGGTACTTCTGTCCTTATAGCATTTTCTTCAAAAAATGTGAAAATCATTTTGCTAAGAATTATGGTTTATTCAGTTTCTACAGGGAAAGTTTCAGAAGCATTTTCTGTGGTAACCAACCATTTAGGCACTTTGAAGACTAGGTGACTCAGCTGGTGTCAGCAATTTTCTATCTGGCACTGGTTAAAATTCTAAATGCATCAGGTTGCATAAAGAGGATGGAGGACTCAGGTTGCAAACTTCTGTAGAAACCAAAATAATGGTTTGACCTGCTCTTATTAAAGTCAAGGGAAGTCTTTCAACTGGAGTTGGTCCTAGCCCTACAATAACAGTAGAATGAACCTATTTTTTGGACGTAGAATCCAAAATGGCGATGCTGTGAAGCAGCAGAGGGTATTGTAAACTCTTTGTTTAAATGCCTATGGTTGTTTATTACACAACTTCATATTTACCTGGAAATTGCACTTTGTGAAAATCTTTTTGCTATGGGTTTCAGGCTCAAGAATATGGACAAGGCTCCTTCATTTTCTTCAAAACCTGGGTACATAGGAAGGTTCATGATTCATCAAGAGGGGCCTTTTATCTGAAAGAACCCCAACCCTACCCCTCCTACCCCCACATGCAGAGTGTGTGGTGTTTCAGGGACAGTGCATACACAAAATACTATAAGTGTTTTATCAATAGGGCTTACTGTTTGGCATTGTATTTTAGACAGATTTGTGATGAAATGATCTGGGCCCAGGATGGGGAGGCAGGGTTTCTGGATTTCTAAATCTGGCTTTGATTTAGTGTCCTCGGACAAGTTTCTTAACCTCTCTGCCATGTTTTCTTCATTTGTGAAATGCAGATAATGCTTAGTTACCAACTCACAAGGAGAAGTTGCTTTAAACATTAATTGATAGCTGTATACGTACTAAATATGAAAATTTATATATAATGCTATTATGTTTTTCAGAAACAGAAACAATTAAAAAATGAAAGTAGACATCTAGACTCTGAAATACATTCTCTACCACATTATAACTAGATCTAGTGTGTTTGGCATAAACTATTTCACAGCCTCTCTTAAATACAAAATGCAGCATGTTTAGCTACCATAATGCAACACAGTGCTAGCCGTTTAGTTTTATTCATTCATTTTTATTTAGGAAAGTTTTCTGCTGGTATCACAAGTCCTACGGACTCATTCCTTTGTATGCAAAAGCATGATGTTCCTCATTTGAGATGCACAAGCAGTTTGGAACATTGAGCCAAGCTGTCTCT
The DNA here is from genome assembly GCF_965140285.1 of Lepidochelys kempii. NCBI lineage: Eukaryota > Metazoa > Chordata > Testudines > Cheloniidae > Lepidochelys > Lepidochelys kempii. Next base: position 30,187,144 of record NC_136390.1, on the reverse strand, counting down.
GAGGATAATCTCTGGGTTTAATCTCTTCCCACATTAGAAAATTCATAGGTGGAGGCAGGTTTGTTGTCTATCTTGACAAAATGCATAGATCTCCTCTTGGTGATCTTTTAGAGCTGAAACATTCATTAAGTGTCTTTACTGCTGTCCAGGATACAGCAGTATCGCAAGTCTCTGATAAGGTGTCAAAGATATTGTGAATTTCCTCTCCAGCATATCTCACATTCTGACAATGTCTGAGGATGATAGAATTTCTTTAACTACTTGCTCTCTGTATCTTTTATCCCCATTTGAATCCTGGAAGGGAAAAAGTGGCTTCATAGTTTTGCCACACAGTAGTGCTTCTGGTGAATTTTGCTTTTTTTTTTTTTCGTATTCTCAGTATTTCCTTTTATTTCAATAGTTCTTGTGGCTTCCACACTTAAAGGGGTTTATATTCCCTTTGAAATATGCAATTGCAGTTGGCACTGAGAAATGTACTTGCATAATAAAGGGCAGGGTGGACAGAGCAGTTGACTCACAAGTACAATTTTTTTGTCTTTCTTCAGATCCCTCTTTGTTGTACATTTATTCCCCTATTATGTAACTGGATACATGTGAGCTCTGGATACATGTGAGCACAATTTACTCTGGCATGGATTCCACTGACTTCAGTGAGACTCTGCACAGGCTCCATAGCAGGATTGGGGCCTTTTAAGGCACAAATTGATTCTAATATGTGACTACTGTGATCATAGGCCTAATGGTCTGTGATGGGATGTTAGATGGGGTGTGTCATAAATATAAAGGGAAGGGTAAACCCCTTTAAAATCCCTCCTGGCCAGAGAAAAAATCCTCTCACCTATAAAGGGTTAAGAAGCTAAAGGTAACCTCGCTGGCACCTGACCAAAATGACCAATGAGGAGACAAGATACTTTCAAAAGCTGGGAGGAGGGAGAAAAACAAAGGGTCTGTGTCTGTCTGTGTGATGCTTTTGCCGGAGACAGAACAGGAATGGAGTCTTAGAATTCAGTAAGTAATCTAGCTAGGTATGTGTTAGATTATGATTTCTTTAAATGGCTGAGAAAATAGCTGTGCTGAATAGAATGAATATTCCTGTCTGTGTGTCTTTTTTGTAACTTAAGGTTTTGCCTAGAGGGATTCTCTATGTTTTGAATCTAATTACCCTGTAAGGTATTCACCATCCTAATTTTACAGAGGTGATTCTTTTCTTTTTACTTCTATTAAAAGTCTTCTTCTAAGGAAACTGAATGCTTTTTCATTGTTCTAAGATCCAAGGGTTTGGGTCTGTGGTTACCTATGCAAATTGGTGAGGATTTTTACCAAACCTTCCCCAGGAAGTGGGGTGCAAGGGTTGGGAGGATTTTGGGGGGAAAGACGGGTCCAAACTCTGTTTTTTCAGGAACCCAGATAAAGTTTGGTGGTGGCAGTGGAAATCCAAGGGCAAAGGGTAAAATAATTTGTACTTTGGGGAATTTTTAACCTAAGCTGGTAAAAGTGAGCTTAGGAGGTTTTCATGCAGGTCCCCACGTCTGTATCCTAGAGTTCAGAGTGGGGAAGGAACCTTGACAGGGTGGGATCTGAGTTACCCAGGAAAGAATTTTCTGTAGTATCTGGCTGGTGAATCTTGCCCATATGCTCAGGGTTTAGCTGATCACGATATTGGGGTCGGGAAGGAATTTTCCTCCAGGGCAGATTGGAAGAGGCCCTGGAGGTTTTTCGCCTTCCTCTGTAGCATGGGGCACGGGTCACTTGCTGGAGGATTCTCTGCTCCTTGAAGTCTTTAAACCATGATTTGAGGACTTCAATAGCTCAGACATAGGGGAGAGGTTTTTCGCAGGAGTGGGTGGGTGACATTCTGTGGCCTGTGTTGTGCAGGATGTTGGACTAGATGATCATAATAGTCCCTTCTGACCTTAGTATCTATGAATCTACTGTAATGATCTGCCACTGTGGGGCGATGAAAGAGTAAGTTGTTGCTGGGTATATTCTGATTAAATGGATTGGGTTGCATAATGAATTAAGTGGAGTTTTTTGGGTGCAAGGAGCCCCACTGCTCTTCTTGGTAATGAGTGCTAGAATTTTCTCAGTGGCTACTTCTAACCACATGGGATTTCAGTTCTGGAACAAGCCACCCATATGGTCCAAAATTGCTCTGGTTTGCTCACCTTCAGGGCTTCCTACAAGGGGCATCTATTGGCATTAGTTGATGCAGAGGGTGGGTTTTAAAGGGGAGGTTGATGAGGTTTATCTCGGTGAGGGGATGGGAGTTCTGTGGCTACTTACTTTTATTGTTCATAGAACTTATGGCAGTGAAATCTAGACCCTGAAATAGGCACTCCTTCTTAGTTCTCTACAAATCTCAATAAAATAAAGTATACCATTTCATTTACTACATCTCCGGTGAGTTTGTTTTTCCATTTCTTTCTGGGTCCCTTTCTTTCACTCTATTGTTTCAATTTTGTCTTTTTTCTGTTCACAGATTATCAATAAATTGGTGAGGATTTTCCTAGAGCAGTTCATTGTTTGTAATTGTTCAAGTGTTCTAAATTGAACATATTTGAGCCTGTAGGGATGGTGTGATCTTTTTGAATAAGTCTTGCTTTGTGTGTTTGATGTTTTGAATTCCATATTTTGGTTGTGCAGTCAGTCTCTTGAGCCACTTGGCAGGTTTACTGCTCGCAGATTGGCTGTCTTGAATTTTGTAAGCAGGAGGCATGTTCGAACAAGTCAGTGGGCTTTGACTCTCTCCGATACGAAAGAAGAAGCATGTGGTAGATTTAGAGATGCGATAAGAGGAACAGAGAATCTTGGGATGCTATAGAGTTCAAAGCACAAAGAAAGTTGTGGAAATTTCTGGAGCAAAGACATGTAATTCCTTAAGAGAATCTTGAACAATAGAGAACAAGTATTTTACAAGTAACCATCTCATTCCTCATTCACATTTCAGTGGCTGATTTCAATGGGAACAGAATAGAACCAGGCTCTTAAAAAGCATAGCAGGAGAATGGATGAAGCACTGAAAGAAAAAGGTGACATCAAACAATATGAGAAATCAGAGATTAGGAAGAATGAGGAATGGAGACCTAGACGCAGAATGAGAGGAGCCTGAGAAGAAGGTTAGGGTGATGGAATTCTAGCCAAAGAGTGTGAGAAAGAGAGCAAAATTTGAAGCTCCTGAAAACAGAGCATAAGGCTAAAGAGCAGCAGAAACAGATTCAGCTCTGGATCTGTGTGATCAAGGGTGCTGTGCCCGAAAATGTTGTTTGCATGCCAAAAAGATACTTTAGAACAGTTTGGTTTAAACATTATTGGAATCTATTGATATGTTCTAGACTATTATAGAGTTTGTCTTCGAGCTCCTGCCAGGGTTTCACTCCTTGTCTTTTCGGTAGCAATTTCAATAACATAGGTTTCAGAGTAGCAGCCGTGTTAGTCTGTATCTGCAAAAAGAAAAGGAGTACTATGCTCAAATAAATTTGTTAGTCTCTAAGGTGCCACAAGTACTCCTTTTCTTTTCACAACATAGGTGTGTGTTTTTTTCCAAGTGATTTTGTTTGGAGAAGTAGGAAAGATGGTAGTATTCCAAACTATAGATTACATTATTTTTAAATCTGTAGTTAGCAAGAAGTAGTAATGCCCCTGATAATCTAGTCCAAGTTTATGCCTGCTAATCTTATGTTAGGAGGATAAATATTATTATTTATTTGACATTTATATTGTGGTTGCACCTAAAGGCCACAACCAAGTTGGGCCCCAATATGCTAGACATTGTACAAACACATAATAATCACTGTCCTTGCCCCAAATTGTTTATCCACTAGGGAAGAGAATGGAACCACTACATTTATTTTCAGTTGTTACCCAAATATGGACTTGAACCATGGCTTTCACAGACAAAAAGTCTAATGCACTAACCTACATCATCACCTTATTTCCCCACAGCTTTTAAATGATTAACGGGAGTGGAATCTGCTCCTTTTCAGCCAGCTCACATGGAGATGTATAAACTTCACTCCATCCCAAACAGTATTCATCCTCTCAGTCCCTTTCTTTGGCCAACCATAGTGCTCACTCTGGTTCCAAATGAACACTACCCTATTCGGACTGCACTAATATTGTACATACAACACATATATAGTAACCTAGCATTTCCGGGGAAGATTCATAGAATCATGGAATATCAGGGTTGGAAGGGACCTCAGGAGGTCATCTAGCCCAACCCCCTGCTCAAAGCAGGACTAATCCCCAACTAAATCATCCCAGCCAGTGCTTTGTCAAGCTTGACCTTGAAAACCTCTAAGGAAGGAGGTTCCACCACCTCCCTAGGTAACCCATTCCAGTGCTTTACCATCCTCCTAGTAAAAAAGTTTTTCCTAACATCCAACCTAGACCTCCCCCACTGCAACTTGAGACCATTGCTCCTTGTTCTGGTACCACTGAGAACTGTCTAGATCCATCCTCTTTGGAACCCTCTTTCAGATTGTTGAAAGCAGCTATCAAATCTCCCCTCATTCTTCTCTTCTGCAGACTAAACAATCCCAGTTCTCTCAGCATCTCCTCATAAGTCATGTGCTCCAGCTCCCTAATAATTTTTGTTGCCCTCTGCTGGACTCTTTCTAATTTTTCCACATCCTTCTTATAGTGTGGGGCCCAAAACTGGACACAGTACTCCAGATGAGGCCTCACCAATGTCGAATACAGGGGAACAATCACGTCCCTCGATCTGCTGGCAATGCCCCTACTTATACATCCCAAAATGCCATTGGCCTTCTTGCAACAAGGGCACACTGTTGACTTACATCCAGCTTCTTGTCCACTGTAACCTCTAGGTCTTTTTCTGCAGAACTGCTCTCTAGACATTCGGTCCGTAGTCTGTAGTAGTGCATGGGATTCTTCCATCCTAAGTGCAGGACTCTGCACTTGTCCTTGTTGAACCTCATCACATTTCTTTTGGCTCAATCCTCTAATTTGTCTAGGTCCCTCTGTATCCTATCCCTATCCTCCAGCGTATCTACCACTACTCTCTGTTTAGTGTCATCTGCAAATTTGCTGAGGGTGCCATCCATGCCGTCCTCCAGGTCATTAATGAAGATATTGAACAAAACTGGCCCCAGGACCGACCCTTGGGGCACTCCACTTGATACCGGCTGCCAACTAGATATGGAGCCATTGATCACTATCCGTTGAGCCCGATGATCTACCCAGCTTTCTAGCCACCTTATAGTCCATTCATTCGGCCCATACTTGGCAAGAATACTGTGGGAGACCGTATCTAAAGCTTTGCTAAAGTCAAGGAATAACACATCCACTGCTTTCCCCTCATCCATAGAGACAGTTATCTCATCATAGAAGGCATGACTTGCCCTTGGTGAATCCATGCTGACTGTTCCTGATCACTTTCCTCTCCTCTAAGCACTTCAGAATTGATTCCTTGAGGACCTGCTCCATGATTTTTCCAGGGACTGTGGTGAGGCTTACTGGCCTGTAGTTCCCCGGATCCTTCTCCTTCCCTTTTTTAAAGATGGGCACTACATTAGACTTTTTCCAGTCTTCCAGAACCTCCCCCAATTGCCATGAGTTTTCAAAGATAATGGGCAATGGCTTTGCAATCACATCTGCCAACTCCTTTAGCACTCTCGGATGCAGTGCATCTGGTCCCATGGACTTGTGTTTGTCCAGCTTTCCTAAATAGTCCTGAACGACTTCTTTCTCCACAGAGGGCTGATCGCCTCCTCCCCATGCTGTGCTGCCCAGTGCAGCAGTCTGGGAGCTGACCTTGTTCATGAAGACAGAGGCAGAAAAAGCATTGAGTACATTAGCTTTTTCCACATCCTCTGTCACTAGGAAGCCTCCCTCATTCAGTAAGGGGCCCACTCTTTCCTTGGCTTTCTTCATGTTGCTAACATACCTGAAGAAACCCTTCTTGTTACTCTTAACATCTCTTGCTAGCTGCAACTCCAAGTGCGATTTGGCCTTCCTGATTTCATTCCTGCATTCCAGAACAATATTTTGATACTCCTCCATGGTCATTTGTCCAATCTTCCACTTCTTGTAAGCTTCTTTTTTGTGTTTAAGATCAGCAAGGATTTCACTGTTAAGCCAAGCTGGTCACCTGTCATATTTACTATTCTTTCTACACATCGGGATGGTTTGTTCCTGCAACCTCAATAAGGATTCTTTAAAATACAGCCAGCTCTCCTGGACTCCTTTCCCCCTCATGTTATTCTCCCAGGGGATCCTGCCCATCAGTTCCCAAGTCTGCTTTTCTGAAGTCCAGGATCCATATTCTGCTGCTCTCCTTTCTTCCTTGTGTCAGGATCCTGAACTCGACCATCTCATGGTCACTGCCTCCCAGGTTCCCATCCACTTTTGCTTCTCCTACTAATTCTTCTCAGTTTGTGAGCAGCAGGTCAAGAAGAGCTCTGCACCTAGTTGGTTCCTCCAGCACTTGCACCAGGAAATTGTCCCCCACACTTTCCAAAAAGTTCCTGGATTGTCTGTGCTGTATTCCGCTGTATTCCTCTCCCAGCAGATATCAGGGTGATTGAAGTCTCCCATGAGAACGAAGGCCTGCGATCTAGTAACTTCTGTTAGTTGCTGGAAGAAAGCTTCTTCCACCTCATCCCCCTGGACTAGTGGTCTAAGACTCCCACCACGATATCACTCTTGTTGCTCACACTTCTAAACTTAATCCAGAGACTCTCAGGTTTTTCTGCAGTTTCATACCGGAGCTCTGAGCAGTCATACCACTCTCTTACATACAATGCAACTCCCCCACCTTTTCTGCCCTGCCGGTCCTTCGTGAACGGTTTATATCCATCCATGACAGTACTCCAGTCATGTGAGTTATCCCATCAAGTCTCTGTTATTCCAATCACATCATAATTCCTTGACTGTGCCAGGACTTCCAGTTCTCCCTGCTTGTTTCCCAGGCTTCTTGCATTTGTGTATAGGCACTTAAGATAACTCGCTGATTGTCCCGCTTTTTCAGTATGAGGCCGGAGTCCTCCCCTCTTGTGCTATCCTGCTCATGCTTCCTCCCGGTATCCCACTTCCCCACTTACCTCACAGCTTTGGTCTCCTTCCCCCAGTGAACCTAGTTTAAAGCCCTCCTCACTAGGTTAGCCAGCCTGCTTGCGAAGATGCTCTTCCCTCTCTTCGTTAGGTGGAGCTCATCTCTGCCTAGCACTCCTCCTTCTTGGAACACCATCCCATGGTCAAAGAATTCAAAGCCTTCGCTCCAACACCACCTGCGTAGACATTCGTTGACTTCCACAATTCAACTGTCTCTACCTGGGCCTTTTCCTGCCACATGGAGGATGGATGAGAACACCACTTGCGCCTCCAACTCCTTTATCCATCTTCCCAGAGCCACGTAGTCTGCAGTGATCTGCTCAAGGTCGTTCTTGGCAGTATCATTGGTGCCCACATGGAGAAGCAGGAAGGGGTAGCAATCCGAGGGCTTGATGAGCCTCAGCAGTCTCTCCGTCACATCGTGAATCCTAGCTCCTGGCAAGGAACTTCTGTTCCTTCCAATAACATACCAAAGAAGAGTTCCTTCAGCACAACATGACAATCAGTCATTCTTAAAGCAGGTCTCAACTCTAAACACCTCTCTACCCCAGACTGAGGTAATCTTAAATTGTCCTTTAAATCAGCTACTGTACCCAATGACTGGAAGATAGGTAATGTAACACCAATATTTAAGCAGGGTTCTAGAGGTGATCCTGGCAATTACAGACCAGTAAGCCTAACGTCAGTACCGGGCAAATTAGTTGAAACAATTGTAAAGAATAAAATTGTCAGACATACAGAAGAACATAAATTGTTGCGCAAAAGTCAACATGGTTTCTGTAAAGGGAGATCATGTCTTACTAATCTATTAGAGTTCTTTGAGGGGGTCAACAAACATGTGGACAAGGGGGATCCAGTGGACATAGTGTACTTAGATTTCCAGAAAGCCTTTGACAAGATCCCTCACCAAAGGCTTTTACATAAATTAAGTTGTCATGGGATAAGAGGGAAGAGCCTTTCATGGATTGAGAACTGGTTAAAAGACAGGGAACAAAGGTAGGAATAAATGGTAATTTTTCAGAATGGAGAGGGTTAACTAGTGGTGTTCCCCAAGGGTAAGTCCTAGGACCAATCCAATTCAATTTATTCATAAATGATCTGGAGAAAGGGATAAACAGTGAGGTGGCAAAGTTTGCAGATGATACTAAACTTCTCAAGATAGTTAAGACCAAAGCAGACTGTGAAGAACTTCAAAAAGATCTCACAAAATTAAGTGATTGGGCAACAAAATGGCAAATGAAATTTCATGTGGATAAATGTAAAGTAATGCACATTGGCAAAAGTATCCCCAACTATACATACAATATGATGGGGGCTAATTTAGCCACAGCTAATCAGGAGAAAGATCTTGGAGTCACCGTGCATAGTTCTCTGAAGACGTCCACACAGTGTGCAGCAGCAGTCAAAAAAGCAAATGGGATGTTAGGAATCATTAAAAAAGGGATAGAGAATATCTTATTGCCCTTATATAAATCCATGGTACACCCACATCTTGAATACTGTGTACAGATGTGGTCCCCTCATCTCAAAAAAGATATACTGGCATTAGAAAAGGTTCAAAAAAGGGCAACTAAAAAGATTAGAGGTTTGGAACAGGTCCCATATGAGGAGAGATTAAAAAGGCTAGGACTTTTCAGCTTGGAAAAGAGGAGACTAAGGGGGTATATGATAGAGGTATATAAAATCATAAGTGGTGTGGAGAAAGTGAATAAGGAAAAGTTATTTACTTGTTCCCATAATATAAGAACTAGGGGCCACCAAGTGAAATTAATGGACAGCAGGTTCAAAACAAATAAAAGGAAGTTCTTCTTCACTCAGCGCACGGTCAACCTGTGGAACACCTTGCCTGAGGAGGTTGTGAAGGCTAGGACTATAGTAGAGTTTAAAAGAGAACTGGATAAATTCATGGAGGTTAAGTCCATGAATGGCTATTAGCCAGGATGGGTAAGGAATGGTGTCCCTAGCCTCTGTCTGTCAGAGGGTGGAGATGGATGGCAGGAGAGAGATCACTTGATCATTACCTGTTAGGTTCACTCCCTCTGGGGCACCTGGCATTGGCCACTGTCAGTAGACAGGATACTGGGCTGGATGGACCTTTGGTCTGACCCAGTATGGCCATTCTTATAGTCTTATGTTCATGCTGAATTTTCTTCTCCCGTGTTACCTTATCAAAGCTTTTCCCTTAGAAGGGATAATTCGTCACAGTGTTTTTCAAGTTTTTTTTTTAAGTTTTAATTGTATTTAAAGTTTTAGAAAAGTACAAAACAAACAAAGCTGCAGAGAAAAAGGAGCAACTTCACAAATGAACTTCTGTTCAAGAATAGATCCTAGGGAAATATTGCTTGGTAAAGGTGGCAAAGCTGTAAATGCTGGAAAGAGATAACTTGTCATAATACCTCATGAACTTTGAGAAGTTCACTACAGTCTACCGATAGCCTGAAGAGAAATGAGAAAGACAGTGTGTTTGACCCCTTTAATGCTGGAGAACAAACTTTTTAGGCTTTCATTGTTATAGATTTTGGAAAATGTTATGCTCTGCTGAATGAGCTTCTCCTTTAGTGGATTCAGGCAGAGCAAGTCTGAGGCCTCAGTTCTGGATACCTTAGATTCCCTTGCTCCACACCACCATCCCTGCTTTTTGTCTCTCATCCCTCCAGCACTAAACTGTGTATGGAGATCTACACAATTTCTGTTTTGCTTTTTTTTCTGTGATCCCATTCTCTTTTCTCTTAATGGCATGGGAGTCTCAGTGGCATTCCAAGCCCCAAGCCAGGTCAAGAAGTAAAAGACAAAAGGCACCATTTATACCTAGGTCTTCTGGTTGGTAGTGCAAGTCACCAAAGCGGTCAAAAAAAGCTGATTTTGGAGTAGTATTGAGTCATGAGGGCTACAAACATGTAGTTATGTAGGGCTAGGCATATTACTGACCAATGGTCCTGCCATAATTATATGTAGCATTCAGACAAATTGGATTTTACAGCTTTTCCCTGATAAATTATTCAGTATTTTGGGGGTGAGAACCTAGGGTGAAATAGTTTTCTTTTATTGTGTGAAATAGGTTTGATATTTTTGGGGTGCTCGAGATGCCCTGTAATTGGTTGATTTTCTTTTACATAGCAAAGTAGAAGCAGTGATGTATTTCAACATGCTCACAACTGGTGTTTGGTAAAATACAGCTCCTTGCACTGCCGGGGAAGCACAAACAAAAGAGGGCATCTTTGGCCCTGCAGTTTTCCCTTGTCATCTCAAGAAACTACATGGAGCAGACTTCTATGACTAAATCTTCCGTGTAAACTGACAAACATAGCTTGCTCCCTGTCTCTCCTTCAGGGCAATACTGAGGGACTTCAACCCCAAAGCAGGTACTGGAGCTACCAAGCAGAGCTGCAGAGTCAGTTCCCTGCCTCACCATATCCCCCAGAAGTCGGGATAGAAGTAAGGAATACTAACCAACAAGTGACAGGTTTCAGAGTAGCAGCCGTGTTAGTCTGTATCCGCAAAAAGAAAAGGAGGACTTGTGGCACCTTAGAGACTAACCAATTTATTTGAGCATAAGCTTTTGTGAGCTACAGCTCACTTCATCGAAATTGATTGATGCATCTGATGAAGTGAGCTGTAGCTCACAAAAGCTCATGCTCATATAAATTTGTTAGTCTCTAAGGTGCCACAAGTACTCCTTTTCTTTTAACCAACAAAGGAGAGCCTCAGCAAGACCTCACCCTCTGGCTATCCACATGGCTATCACCACACACCCAATGTCACAGAAGCAGCAGGCATGAGTGGACACCCATGAAGAGAACACAGTTCAATGAAGGAAAATAACCAGTTCAGCTGAGACAAAAACACCAAACACTGTTATAAGGTCCTTGGGCTTGATTCCCGCCACCCACACACCAGAGTTGTATAAGAGCATCCATTTCTTCCTCCTGTTTTGGAGGGTAAAAGAAATCAGGCCCCCTGATTTTTTTATTTTTAGTGAAAAGTGGATGTGTAGAACCCTAACTCCTGGTAGACATTGTCAGTGCACATGTTTGCATAGAACGCCAATGCCTGGAAAATAAGCTGCTTGCTTTCTTGTGAACCGGCATATTATAGAGAGCAAAGCTGGTAAACCTTTTTTTACAAAGGGATATATATATTCAAAGCTTGGCATGTCCCTGATGCAATCAATACTAAGTAACAGCTAACTGTGCAACAGCTAACAAAACTCAGCCGTCTGCACTTCTCCCACAAAACTCCCCATCCAGACATGATCCCCACAAAGCAATCCCTCTGCATCAGCATGAAAAAATAAATGCACCTCGCAGCATGCCCTAAAAGTCAATAGAATATGACTCATTTCAGTTTATTTTATACATCTGGAAATGGTAAATATTTTAGTTTTTATCAATGAATTAGGTCTTTATTAGCTGAAACTTTTGTGAATATCCCCCAACAATCTCTTCCTGTTCTTTTGAAATTTCCTGCCTTAACTTTATTGAAGTGTAATTTGCCATATATCAAAATCCAAAGCAATATTGTACAACATTATTTGTAGAGCTAGAGCTCAGCTGGAAAATTCATACCCAGATTTCAACACCCCTCACCTCCACACACAATCAGTTCAGTCTAATCTCTAATTATTTCGTCATTATCAGTAGTAGACTCTTGCTAATTTGTGCTGTCAGACACTTTGTGAATTGCCTGATTATTTTGAGTTAATGGGCAATTGAACAAACACTTATTGTTATTTATTTGTTCAGCATATAGGTGTGCATGGCTGTTTGCAGTCTAATAAAAGGCCCAGTCCCTGCAGAGAGAAACTTACATTCTGTAGCAAGTCCACCATCACTAAAACAGTCAACAAGCAAGGATGCATTTTGTTCATTTATTTGCCAACCATAGTTTAGTTTAATTATTTATAATGCTTGCTCATATACTAATAAATGTATTGTGTAGTATGTTTTGTAGAAGTAATTAAGTTTTAGTAATAAGAGACTTCACTAGAGACCTCTTTTAAGCGGCGGAATGGTCCTGCTATTTTGGGGAACTTTCCTGGCTTCTGCACTACCCTGGTGAGGTGGGCTACCGAAAGGATCTGAATCCTCGTTCCCACTTCCTTTACCCAGAAACCTCCCTGTCCTTTTGGACTGCCCTTCCACTCTCCTGTCTGGCAGATTCCTTGTAACTCCAACAAGGCTGGGGCCAGGATTCCTGGGGGGCTCGACCCCCAACCCTGCTGCGGTCACCTAGGACAGAGGCTAAGGTGTCCCCACTCCCGGGTATTCTCTCTGCCCTGGGCACTTCTCTGACCCACTGACCATTACATACAAGTTAAAGCAAATGCAAGTCATTTAATCAACAATTAATTAAAAAAAGAATAAACAAAAATGGGAAAGTTTAAAGGAAAACACATCATCCTGCTCTGGGGCAGGGAACATTACAGTGTCTCTGGAATGTCAGGGCAGTTCACAGTCTGTTCCTTGTAGGTCCCAGGCCGCCTTCTCAGACCCTGGCTGCACTGCAGGGATGCTGCGGGTTGGACACTTGCTCTGGTAGTGGCCACATGCCTCTGGACTTTGGGTGGTGGGACCCTTCTTTCCAGCATCAGCCCGCCGTTGGGTTAAGATGCCCCTCACAGTCTGGCCTACAAGGACCCTTGGCTGGGGGTGTCTTTCTGTGCTGGGCCCTTTGCCCAGGATTCCCCCTTGGCCGGCCCCAGTTGCTCACCGCACCTGGCTCCAGACTGCTCCAGCTCCACTGTTCTAGCTCCGGCTCCCACTCCACTGTACCTCAGCACTGATGCTGCTGCTCTGCCTCCAGCCCCCTGGGCTGCTTCTCTGGCCCTCTGGCTCTGGGGCTGCAGCTCTGCTCCCAGCACAGGATCTGCTCTCCCTGGGCTGTGTCTGTGGCTCTGTGGCTGCAACTTTGCTTCCTAGTTCAGGTTGGACCCCTGCCCTCTCCTTAGCTCAGCCCCACTCTGTCTGACCCAGGCAATTCCAGCTCACATGGAACCAACCAAAACACCCCCACTGAGTCTTAGTAAGGGGACAACAGTCCCCTTACACTCTGCTATTCAGTTTTTGCTGTGAAGTTGGGAAAACCAGCAGGGGTTTGAGCTATGGGGAGTGCAGAACAGTAAAGTGTGATTTAGCAAGATTTTGCTATATATGAAAAGAAAATAATAGGGCCCAGATCCTTTGTTAGTGTAAACTGGAGTATTTCATTGACATCAGCATGGCAATTTTCATTAGCAGAGGATCTGGCTGCAGGTTTGTTTTTTATACTTGGCCACTTTAGTATTTTACTTGGCCAAACCCACAAGGACTGGCTACATGCTACCCTATGAAATGGAGTCTGAGTTTTGATAATAAAGGATTTGTCAAAGGTAGTGTTGCATTTTGATGATATATGCTTTGTAGTTCCAGCCCAGAAGAGCCTGTTGTTCTGAGACCCTGAAATGATGTATCTATTTGAAGGCCACCATATAGGTATTACCTGAGAATACTGTTACTCAGTCAGTAAAGCATGAAGTATTAGAGTATGAAGCAGAGAATTCTGCTAGTAAAATGTTGTTGGATGTGCTTTTCTATGTTTGCCTGGATTTACTTTCTGACAGACAGTACTGCACAATGTTCTGGAAAGGTTTTGAGTTAGATGAACTTTGTGGATGGAACCCTAACCTAAACTTCCCTGGGTTCATATAAAGTGACAGCGGCTATGAATTTAACCAAATATCCTAGTGCACTTCAGATCTTGGGGCTTTTTCCCTAAAAGTGAAACAATTTACAACAATGGGAATCAGATGGCTCAAGAGATAGATAAAGGGATACAGAGTATTACACCTATGTGTCACTGATTCTATTCTAGGTCAGGTGGAGAGCAATCAAAAGTTGCTGCTGTCTGATGGTTGTGTGGTGTATTATGTGCAAGGAACCTGGTGGGCTATGCAAGATTTCTAAACCCTGCATTTCCCACAGAATGCAGAGAAACCACATGAGCCTCCATGGATATGGAGGGGGATGATTTGACGATATGAAGTTTTTGAGGGCTTGAAACTGAAGGTTCTCTTTAACGTCTCAGTTGCATGTTCTTGCACTGTTTTACAGGAAGAGACGATAGAAAGAGGATTATTTGAAAACTCTGAATTGTGAACCTTGAACTGTTCTTATGAATACATTAAGTTTCAATTACAAATACGTCTCAAATGTTTTCCTCCTAGATGCAAGTTAAAGTGGATTAACACCCATTATCACTGCACCTTTGTAATGAATTAATATTCACAGATTTGTTTCCCACAGGTAGAGCCATAATTTGAGTGCAGTTTGTTTTGGCTTCCCACAGACTGAAACTGTAGATGAAGGGCAATATTAAAGTATGCTCAGACACCCTATTATTTTCTGTTGAATTTAGACAAGCAATACATAAAAGATATTTAACAATTTCCCAATCTTGGCAGAAGATCAAAACAAACATATGTAACAATTTTCAAGAGAAACACCTGACATGCTATGCTATGCTAACTCAAGGCATGATATTTCACTTGTACATAACATGATGTTTATTCACACTTCATTCTGAGACTAGTATTGTATACTGCACTGTTTAAAATTAGAAGAAATATTTAACTATATCTTATTTGGAACTTGATTGTAGGTCATTGGGATATAGATCCAGAACAAATATAATGTACATATGAGGATATGTGTACTGTTTCCTTAAATCTGAAGCAGGAAGATGGGTCCTGGAGTTGATTATAGGCTGAAATGCTACAGTATAGTGATAGTGTATAAAGCAGTAGAGAGAGTGGCAGAGTAGTTTTAAAGGACAATAGTATTTTCTTTATTCTAAGGAAGTTTCTTGTTCAGTGTTAGAAGAAGGCAACACTTTTTGTGGTTCTTTTCTTCACAGGACAGTACATGTGGTACCACAGCTCAGAGTCAAATTAAGAGAGCGTTGCTGCAAAGCAATTGAGGGATTGTGTCAATATTGTCCCCCGGGAAGGCTACTCCAATTAGGAGACCGAGCGAGTTAGTACTTTGGAGTTTCCGTTGTAAGGGATACTGGATTCCCCTAGCCCCAACTCTTCAGAAATAGCATGGGATCAGCCCCCCAAATCAGTAGACCTCCTGAGTTTTGTGGATAGCTTGTACCTCCATCGGGCTCCTGATCCAATCCAATCACTTGACAATGGCTAGGCAGTGAGCCTCCTGACACTACAATTTATTAAGCTAGTCAGAATTGCTTCCCCATTTACCTTGTTCACCCATCTTCTTACCCACACATCTCCTACATTTATTTATTTTATTCACATGTTGTTACGTTGTCACATGTTTAGATTTAGAACTCTGTGGGGGCAGGGACTATATTATTTATATGTACATACAGTGCCTAACACAATGGGATCCTGATGCCCAATTGTTGTTTCCAAGTGATTGTGATGGGGCAGAGAAGCCCCATACCAGCAGAGAAAGGGTTAAGGAGAGCTTTGGGGCACAGCTAGCCCTGTCCTGCTATATTTGCAGTCAATGGCAAGCCTGGAGGGAAATAAAAGGAGAGAGCCTGGCTCAGTTCAGGGCTGACTGGTCAGGATGGAGGGAGAGAGCTTTGCTTGCAGAGTTGTGAAGACAGGCCTGCTAGCCCGAGCAGCCATTTGAGTAGAACTGCTAGCCCCTCAAGAAGTGAGCAATGCTTGAATCAGAGACTTTTTAGGAACTAAGCCTGAAGGAAAGGGCAGAATGCCTGCCCCTTCTCTCCCTCTCACCCCATCCCAGAAGACTGGGATGGCCCAATATTAAGTTATGTTTGCTTTTTTTTGTAAAATGTTTTGAGGTGGAGACCCTCAAGTCCATCCATCAGGGGTAAGACTGAAGGGATAACTAACTGTTGGGCCAAACTGCCTTGTTGGATACCAGAGATACAGACTTCTTTCCCATAGGGAGACGCATCTTGTGTTGAGGAGTTGCTCCAGCCATACCTTACAGTGCTACTGCAACACACATAATAAGTAATAATAGTAATGCTTCTACTTGGTACCTTCTGGGTCTTTAGCAGCATGGCTTATGTAGAGCTGTGAGGCTGGAGTCTCCTCCCAGGACCAAAATTCCTGAAACCACTTCTCAGGGGGAACATTCTTATCCAGAGGGAGAAAGGGAGTTGAATTGAGTAAGCTGACTGGGTTATTATTAATTCATTCACCATGATCCCTCAGAGTAATGGACGAGGGAGGCATCAAACTGTGGAGAGTGGTTCTCCCTGTAGCCCAGGGTTGTTTGGCCAGGAAGGAGGGACAGAGCTTTTCCTGCAGAGTTGTGGAGACAAGTCTGCTGGCCAGAGCAGCACCTGGGGTAGAACAGCTAGACCCCCAAGGACCAAGCAATGCTTGAATCACAGACTTGTTTAGGAACCAAGCCCGAAGGAAAAGGCAGAGAGTCCCTGTCCCCTGGAAGATTGGGGATGGCCCAATATTGAGCAACATTTGTAAGTCTAAACCCCAGTACTGCACCTATGATGGGACTTCTGCTGGATCAGGAGAGAACTATGCTGTAGAGGCATCACTTCCCATTCCTGCCTAAACTGGGACGCAGCCCATTTTTGTTCCCTCCACTACTCTATGACTCTAAAAGGACTTGTATCCTGAACAGTATAAATTAGACCCAGAAAGCCCAATACTTGGGTTCAGCTAAGCTGTGCTTGAGTAGGACCCGGTGTGGAGGGCAAAGGTGGCTATACACAACCTTTATACTTCCTCTAATCCAGGGCATGGCTGACAACTGTTATGGCCAAAGCAAAGGTTAGAGCAGTCTCTGGGCTGATTTAACTTGAGCCTGGCTGCAACGACCCCCAAATAACAATTCTAGAAGCTGGAAACTGCTGGAGCACAGCAATGCTCTAGTCCATCTTTTAGTACTTAATGGCTTCCTGCTCTCCTTGCAATCATACAAATGTATGTTGTTTAATTAAATTAAATTGTATTTCAGTGGGACTACAAACATGAGTAAAGTTAAGCATGTGCATACATATACTTTGCACAGAAGCTAACATCTTAATGCTCTTTTATACTTCATCATGTAAAGCACCAGGGAGTACTGATCATGTAAAACAACAAACACTGAATGCATGTCCATGCCTTACTACTCCAGATCATTCTTTGGGCCGGGGTCCAAGTCCTTTGGGTTGTGCAGAGTCCTTGAGGCCATCTGGGCCCTGGAAAGCAAGCAGACAGGCCCCTGGCCCCATGAGGCTGCATATGATGAGTGACCTCTTTCTCCTGGAGCCCTTCACTCAGTTTCTGTGATCTTGTTCTTTCCTGCCCCATGCTTCCTCTTCCTGGCTGGCTTTAAATACTTTAAGATTTAAGTACTGTCATTAATCTTAAATAATTCCCATTGTATCTGTCAGGGTGTACATGATACAAGACCTGTCAACAATGGTGGATCCACATTCAGATAGGCATTCATAATACAATATCAATCAGAATTAATAAATTGTACAGATGTAGTCCCTGTTGTTTTTACTTTAATAATATTTTCTTAAATTGTGGTTGTATCTGAAAAGTGATTGTAAAATTGCATCTTTAGTGTGTCCCAGTGGTTTCCAGTTAATTTTCAGCCCTCTGAAGTCATCTGTGTTTGTTCCTTCTCATATAAAATCTCCAGTAATCCTGAACCAATTTTGGGGTATTATAAGTGTAGTTATGTGTAAAGTAGAGGTATGACTTGACAGGGTCAGATTCTGTATATATTTCAGTTACACATTAACTGCATCACTGCTAGTTCTGGTTCTGGGGCCTCAGTTGGGGCAGGTGATGATGAACATAAAGGAAGGATCTAGGCCATCTTGGATGAGTTTGCTGGGGTAACTTAGAAAAATCATTTTTTTACTTGATCTGAAAATCACTGAGTTACAGTAAATGTGGATCCTACAATTACATTTTTGCAGAATCATTTCTGCAGAGCAGAGATGGTACAGGTTAATGAGAACTACTTTGTGAAATAATTTAGAAAGATTTAAATAAACTCTAAATTAAGCATTGCTATGTGAGTACTATAGAGGATTGGACAGATACTGCCCATAAACCTATAAAAAACCTATGCGGCCAATAGGTGTAGGTGACAGCAGAATTTTGGGTGTGAAAAATAGCTTCTAGTGGAGGGATGAGACCAGAAGAGAGAGCAGAAAAGCAAGAGCACTCTAGAGAGGAGGATGAGGACAGGATTTTTCTGATAATCAAAGTGCAGTCACTGGAGATCAGTGATGAAGAGGTAGGAAAGTGTTGCTGAGGGCTACTTACTCCTCACTAATCTCTCACTTTGCTTAGATTACCAGATATCATACTGCCTCAGCTCCTGGGCTTTTGCTTTCTCTCTGATGTGGTTCCACGTAAGAGATCCAGCATCTCCATTCTGTGTGTCTTTCCCACCCCCCCACACTGCCTGATGGCTCTTGAGCCTGCTATGCTGCCATGGGAACCTGCATGAGACAGTAGGCTCCCATTACATTTATTCCCTTTCATCCCTTTTTGAAAATGAATTAAATGTGTTATGGTGACATTGGCATGAAAATGTGTCCTGACTCAAAAGACTTGAAATTTGCAATTTTTGATGTTCTGATATAAGTCTGTAAGCCAAAAATATGTAGCTATGAAGATTGACAGCCAGAAAAGCTGTATATTCAAAACTTGCGAGTTCATAAATATTTACACATTTGTATGATCACTACTGGCAGTAATTCTCACTTGCCAATTAGAAACAGGCTGAGACTAAAATAGCTGAACTATGGGAGAATGCATGGATTATCACAGAATCATAGAAATTATAGATTAAAAAAATCCATTACAGGAGCTCATTTAGCCCACCCTCTAGGACTGCAGGTGTATTTTCTAGTGCTGGTGCTTTGTCCAATCTTATATTGCTAAGAACATGTAAGGATGATACATGTAAAGAATAGCAAGAGGCTACAGCCTTGTTTATTGGACAAAACAGAAACAATCAACACAGCAAACAAAGGATTGTTCTTGTAGAAAAGGCAGACACAGCCAATCTCCCCACCATAGGATGCTACTTGTGCTGGTTTATAATAATGAAATTATATATTGAATTATATATAATTTATAATGAAATACATGTGTACTACTATGTTCCAGTCTAGCCAGTCCATGGACCAACTTGGGCATACCACTAACCAAAGCCTGGCCTGTTGGTTTACAATTTACTCCTGTCTCAATGAGGGCCACAATGTCCACAGGCCAGGCCCCCTCTGCCAGTCTCTAATAATGAGACATCCTGAGACATCACATTTTCTTCAATTACCAGATTGAGAGATAAAGACCACCTCCCCCAGTCTAATAGGCTTGCAAATTTCCCATACAAGAACTATCCTGTCAAAATGTATGATATGTCAGTTATGAATTTAATAAATTACCTGACCACAATTTCAACTTAGTGATACAAGAAAAACAATCACAATATATTAGTAACATACAGCAGATGCAGAAGATATTTATATAGTTTACACAACCAACTGAAAGAGCCAATTCCTGTGCTTCAATGTATGGACATGCTGGTGGGAGTAATGCTGGAAGGAGAGAGGAAACAAAAGGACCTCTCTTCCCTTAGAACTTACCTTAAGAGGAGATTTGAATAACCCTTCCAACCAATCTTATGCCCAGAGGACATTCAGTCACACATCCCAGTGAGACAATGGTTGGCTGGAAGGGGATGTAGGCCCAGGCTATCCACCTCAAACAATCCTTATAGGAGTGCTTGACCACCAACAGGCTGGAGTAAGTGTTGCAAGTTCTCACTAATTCTCTTCCACGACTGTTGCACAATCTCATAGATTTTCATGAGGGTCCTTTTCTTATTTCTTTTCTTAATTTTTAGATATGCCCCTTATATCACAATAATAAATCCCTTCCATCCTTTTGATTTACAATTTTCAAATACATGTAGATGGCTATTATGGCCTGCCCTTTAGTTATCAGTTAGCCAAGCTATAAATATTTAGCTCTTTTCATTTTTCCTCTTAAAGAGATCCTTCTAGTTTCCTATTTATCTTTGTTGAACTTTTGAGAAGATCCTTTAGTTTGACTACATATCTTCAAGTGCTGAAATTAGATAGCCCACTCTATGAAGAACATACTCATATATGGGTAGGTGTTCTTTATTCTGCACAAACTAACTGAAGAGATACTGCTGAAATAGGACCACTTGGACCCATTAGCATTCAGCACCAGTGCCATGATATAAAGGAAAATTCTGATACTTGAAAAAATATGAGGGAGGAGCCCAGAGGGGCAGCAACAAGCTATGTTGCAAAAAGAAGAGGGAGAGGCTAATATTGCTCTCTCACCTTTTATTAATGCAAACATCTTTTCAGTGCTCCATCTGCATTAGGTGGAGGTTACATTGTACATGATGTTCCCCTAAAATACTTTCAGCATTTCAGTCATCATGCAGGAAGTCACTGATGTACAAGTTCTGGAAGGCACTTCAATCTGTAGCACGAATCTGTAGCATCTTGTTGAAATTTGCATTATGCCATTTTACATGTGGTTATGTCTTGTGTCTAGTGATGCAATGTAACCCGATATAACCCCACTTGACATTATGCAACAAAAATGTCTTTCATACCATTCACCAAAGAGAATTGAACTGTGAAAAGTAGATATTTTGAGCCTGGAATGGTTCTTTAATGTGGTATCTGGAGCAGATACTTATGTCTAATTAGTAAAGTTTGACTAACATGATATGAATTTTCATTTATACACATGTGGTTTTTGGAGTCCTGCCATTTCTCAAAATAGTAAGTTTATTCTGAAAAGTAAAATAGTGAGATTTTTTCTAATTTAGCTGTATCTAATAATTTGTGTCTGACTTGAGAAAGATGATAAAATTATCTAACCAAAAATCTTTGATCTCATTAATGAGTTTTTAAAATTAAGACAGTATTAAAACTAAGCCAATAAATTAATCTCATTGTCTGTACTGAACTGACTAGAGACTTAAATACAACTTGTGGGCCTGGAAAACTTTGATATACAAAGCTGATAGTAACACACAGATTTGTTTGTTTCACTGGTCCCTGGCTTCATTTCAAATCAGGTATTGAAAATAATGAGCACACACTGATCTGGTGGTCTGTTTTTTTTTTTCTTTAAATTTGAGGCACAGTTTGCCTCAAATCTGGTTTGCAAGTCAGTGTCTATCATCTGTTACACTCCCTCTCTCTTTGTAATGTTGCCATAGCTGATTCCCTGTAAGAATAAGTTGGATAGTTACAAGAGTCTTGCACAACTGACTTGCGTTTCAGTTCTATCTTCTCCCAGTGTGATAGATGTGTCAGTTTCAGTAGGGCATTATGGGTTGCTAGATAGTTTAGCAATCAAAGTAGCAAGGTAGACTACTTTAACATCTGGAATTTCATACCTGCCAATCTGCCTGTTTCTTTATCCCAAGGGACATCTTTAAACGCCTGGCCCAACCTACCACCTCCTCATTCAATGTAAATATGCATCTGAAGTAGGCAGTTTTCAGTTAGGATTTCAGATTAAGCTACTGGTGAAAAAGGAAGGCAGCCTACAATCTACCATTAAGTAGAGATGGCCCGAACAAAAACTTTGCATTCAAACACCCTCTAAAATTTTGGGAAAAACCTGTATCTGAACTTTTGTGGCTCTGACCTTAGGGTATATTTTTAATGCCCGGAGAACGTGGGAGAATGAGAAAATACTTAATGATGTACTTTTTTGAAGTGGACACCAGGATAACAATAGATATCTATAAAACTCCCCCAGTGAGGAGAATTAAGACTTAAAGAGAGCAAGTATCATTTTGTGATTGAGACACTGAACTGGGACTCAGGAGATCTGGATTTGTCTCCCAGCTCCACTAGAAACTTCTTGTGTGACCTTGGACATGTCAGTTCCTCTACTATACAACGGGGGTAATAATGCTTCCCTATCTCACAAGAATGTACTTTATGTATATGAGATGCTCAGATACAATGATGATGAGCACTGGACAAAAGCATATAAATAAATAAATTAAAAATTAGAGCAACTTCTGATTATAAGGGAGAGCTCTGTGTGAATCTTAATTGCTGTAATTAACATTCAATTTCTGTGGT
The DNA here is from genome assembly GCF_965140285.1 of Lepidochelys kempii. NCBI lineage: Eukaryota > Metazoa > Chordata > Testudines > Cheloniidae > Lepidochelys > Lepidochelys kempii. The sequence continues at coordinate 30,164,962 of NC_136390.1, read as the reverse complement.
GATTGGTGGGACTCCTAGAAATACCTTTGATAGATGATAGATAAATGATTATCTGTATATGTATTGTCACCATTACAGTATAGCAGTCCCATTAAAAAGTCACCATTTACTCACAACTTGTACTCAGTATTATGGAATATGCTGCATGTTGACAACCACTGTAAATACTCAAGATATTTAAAATTACTATTTAGCATTATAGGTAGAAACTCCCTGATAATTCCGTCTCTACACTCATCTGATTTCTAATGATGGGTACACTGAAAGAATAGCAAATCTAGGGTGACCAGTGTTCTGTTTAATACATATTGTACTTATAGAAAAACTGTTCAAACAGATAGATACTGAGATGGCCACTTTATTTACAGATGAAAAAATAACCAATTGATTAAGACAAATTATTTTACTTTGTTTTGATTTATAGACTACCAACTACCCAGCTCCAAACATAAGAACATCAGTAAATCAATACAGTCTCTATATCCCTCATCCCAGATTCTTCCCAAATGCTCGTGCAAAAGATGGCAGCATGTGCAATAGGCTAACAAAATTGGATTGTGTTAAACCAAAGAAAGAAATTTCACAGTGGAGAGGTCCTCACAAGACTGTCTTGCTGGCTGTCTCCTATCTTTTATATCAAAGAGAATCCAGCTCAAGTGCCTCTGCTACCTTGAAGTGCAGCAGTATGGTCTGGAGATAGAGGGTGCTAAAGCTTTGTAGGCTAAAACAAATAGTTAAGATTGAACCTCGAAACTTACAAACATCTGAATCTATAAGGTCCTGTAATAAGGTGTGAGAAGTGTCTTTGGTTTCTTGATCACACGTGTAAAGATTTCTATACATGAGCTTTCATGCAGTGTATACTACAATCTTACCAGCCTGAGACAGAATTCAAACTAATATTTCAAACTAGACTAAAGTTTCTAAAGAACACAAGGAGGGACACAAATGTTTGTAATTTTGCATGCATTGCTATATCATTTCAGTGGTAACACTGAAGATTAGTCAGCCTATCCTTCAGGTGGCTTACATTTTATTACATACCTTGACAAGACTGCTTTAAAAAAGAAACATATCCACAATGTACGCACAAAATTAATGTTTATCCTGAAATACATTGAGATTAACAAAGTGACACGGAAAAATGTTCTATCTTTGACCACTGCAATGAAAACTTTGATTTGCAGTGTGTAGTATTTAACAGAGCAAGCATCATAAGCCTACAAGAAGAACTGCAGCTGGTTTCATTTGCAGTATCAGAGCTGGTTAATTTGCGCTATAGCCATGAAAACCCATAAATAAATAATGTGCGGAACCCTTTCCCCCTCCACCAGCCTCCTCGATTTACAGAATTAAACATGCTGTTGCAGGGAATCTTAACCTGAACCCTAAGCAAGTTTGAATCAAAATCCTTTTGTTTTATAAACTGTCATTGTGTTTTTAAGCCCTGCAGAATCATTCTTTGGATTGTGTTCCTACTTTTAAAGAAAATCTGTTTATCGTATTTAGTCAAGCATTTTAGGGAATACACACACTCTCAAAATTATAGTAATTTCAGCTAATTTAATTTAATTTTAAAAGTAATTTACAAAGTTTTATAAAAGCACTGAGGTTTTTTTTGTTTGTTTTTTGGTAAGGGAAAAATATTCAGTATTGATTACAATGAACTTCTTCAGAGCATACAGCTATTTGTACATTGTTTCTTATTATGAATCCATAAGGTATCAATTCATCTACTTTAGGAATTTTGATTGTACAACAGACTTTGCCAAACCACCATACTGACTTTTATCATTTAAATTCATGAACATTTTTATTGGTTTTAAAGACTCTCAGATTAAACTGTGTGGGTATTGAGGCAGGAGGAGAGCTGGAAGATTTTGAGAGCAAGCAGTAGTTATTTTTTTTTCATATACCGAAAATGGATAGTACTACTGTAGTAATGTAAAGGGAACTAATTAGAGCTGATTGGATCTAATCAGGATTTCAAATCCTAGACTAATCTAGGATTATAAAAAATGGACATTTTAAATAAAACTAGAGAAATGTATATTTCTGGATCACAATTTCTCATGTAAATAAAACAATAAATATATAGAGATATCAGTGAGCTATATGAAATGACCGGAGCACAAAGTTCTTATTGATATGTAGGCGCAGCTGAAATGAAAATTTTTGTTTATAGGCCAAAAGATTTGGGTGGGAATTTTTGTTACATGCTATATGAAATCAACGCAACAATTCAAAAACATGTGATTTGTCTGGCTGTATATTGGTACATGCTTTTTGCCTAAATTAATAAAAATAAAAGAAGGATTTTAATAATTTACTTATTTATTTCAAAAGCTTCCTAACGTTGGTGATCTCTGCAGGGATCCTGCAAATTATATTTGGGTTGATACTACATTGGTGCTAAAACCATATCAGAATAAGGACCTTTATCAGTTCTAGGAACTGTTAATTATTAGGAAAGTCGTCTCCTTCTTTCCTTTTCTTTCTTTTCCTTTTTCTTTCTAACTATGGCAATAAATCTTACCTTGTGAGATTCCCCCAACCCCCTCCATAAAATGACATAGCTACTGTAATTCAGTCTGAAGTTGGGGCTGAATTTGCTCCATATGCCATACATTTAGACATTAGTAAATTGAAGTTGAGTTCATGTGTGTAACCCTTGTTTGCCTTCATGCGAGAAACATTAACAAGAAATATCTATCTTGCTAACACACACTTCATCATTTAAAAGTTTATTCCAAAGGATTAACTCCTTGAGTGCCCCACCCTCTGGCACTCCAGGGCCTCAGTAATTAAGTTCCCTTTTCGACAGTCGAAAATATGGATGTAAAGCATATGTTCAGAAACCTAAGAGGAAGCCTCATGCAGTGATTTCTAAAAAGGACTTAAAAAGTTACAATCAGAAACTGGAAAACAAAATATATTAAGGAAATAAACAAATAAAGCAGCAGTTCTAGCCAGAAGGTGTGTACTATAGCTACATTACTGATTGCATGCCAAAATCACTTGCTTTGAAATCTTACTAAAACAAGAAATATTTTACAGTGAGATTTGTAATTATTGTCAGTATCTCTGCCACCTGTGTGTGTCTGTATATACATATGCATGTGTATGCACATATTTGTTTTTTTGCAATATGTACATATTGTGGTTAAAAGCTTTACTGTTTATATTATCTTGCTTATAACCAGGTGTAAAAATAGAGTGATACTTGTCTGTAATTAAAAATGAATTCTGAATTTCTACATGTTTAATACTGATTTTTTTTTTAAATGAAGGATTTAACTTAGCCTTTGCATTTTCATTTAGGGCAGGAAAAGCACTACCAAGCAACAGCACAGCAAAACAAAGCTACTGCCATGTGTTTAATACACTCAAGAAAAAGGATTCTCAGGCTTCCTGAGCTAGTCTTGTTGCTCTTCTACAAAATAAAGAGGAGCCTCTTTAAATAATAATGCCACTTAACTTGATTTATAATGTGAAGTGTTAATTGAACTGAATCATAAAAATATCATGTGTTAACTGTACACTATATGTCCTGTTACCGAGTAGTCTTTTTTTTTTTTGCTTGGCTAGAATTACAGGTACAATTTAAAAATACTAACCACTACCACTAAAAATCACATGCATTTTATCTAGCACTGTTTTAGTGTTTAAAAAAAGTTTTTCTTTAAGATGGTCTCTGGTACATGGAAGGAAAAGAACCCTCTGTTTTTTACAGAACGATGACTGCCAGAATATAGCAAGCAATGTTTTAAGGGAAAAGAATCCTGGCTGTAAATGTGCACAATATTCCACATTATATACATGTCATTTCTGAGTACTGTTGGAACGATGCAGTGTCAAATCTGTATGACAGATTGAGGTGAAAGCTGGGAAGAGAGAGCCTGTGAAGAAACAGCCTTGACTGAGTCAGGCACCCTATAGAATTTATCCTGCAGGCTATAAGTAACCAGTTTCATCACATAAAAGGAGGAAAGGAATAGGGATAATTGTCTACTAATTTAACTATCTCAGTTGGTCATACTACTATTTAAATTACATTTCAGTGTAACAATGCCATCTAGTGATGAAAATCAAAATGATGTTTTCAACCACATCACATGGGAGCAGGATGCCAAGCTACAGTTAGGTGCTTAACTATTACAAAGCTGTTCTATATAATATCTTGATGGTTAATCAGTTGTAACATCTGGAATACAAAGTAAACAAACATGAAACCCTGAACAAGTTGCCTGCCCTCAGTTTTCTGACAGAAGGAAAATCTTTGTATGTAAAAAGCTTTGTATGTAAGTGAAAACACCCAATCAGTCTCTGTTAGCCTGAGAACTGAGCTCAGAAGAAACAATTGATATCTGTTTAATCAAGAGAGCTTTCAAATAATTTCCACCTAGGAGCAAGCTTATTTGTTTCATCTTTACTTTTCAAAAGTATGCTTTATAAACATATCTTTTGCTAAACTGTACTTACATATTCTTCACCTCTGTCCTTATTTGTTTTCAACTTTCACGGTGTAACTAACTATTCCATTAAACAAATCAGGAGATCATTTTGGTCACACCACATATTGCCTGTGTATTTGTTCCTCATTCTTTCCTCTGGCCAAATCCTTTCACAGAATTGCTTTTCCAGGCAAATATTCCTGCAGTAAAAGGAATATATGACTTATCCCAGTTGCTCATGCTTATTTTGTCTAAAATGCGAATTGAATAGGAATAGTAAATACCTGTGTTTTTAAGATTAGGGTGCCTCAAGAGAAAATAAAGCAATTATTTCAATAATGCTCGTGTGTGTGTGTGCTCTATATTTTTCTCCCATGCACAGTGTGTGTTTGCATTCTAACACTGCTGAATTTGGCGAAGATTTATTTTTTCTCTCTGACAGATCATAAGGAATGATCACAATCAGGAATAAAGAAAATAAATTATTCATATAAAAATGGGCAAAATGAAACCTTGCAGCCCAGAAACTTAGAACTTACACAGTAGTATACAACTTTCTCTTGTATAGCATCTTTCATAAAAGGCTTTCTGTAGTTCGATGACACAATGCAATATTTAGTCCTGATTACAGTAGGCAATGGTTTAAAGATACTAGCCCAGATCTTGTATTCCTCACCAAAGCAAATATCTTTTTCACAGCTTTAATAAATTCTTATTTATTTCAATTTATGAAGGTGGCCTCATGGATACTCTAAACATTTCCACTTAAAACACCCTCACATACATATATGAGAAATCTAGTTTATCTGTCTATACTTCCACTCTACTCTTCTAAACAACAGCTAATACCCTCCCTATTCTACCTTCCTCCATCCCAGTCAAACTCACCCCTCAGAAAAAGCCTTTGAAAATAGATAGGCTTTGCAGTATGACCTTGACTGGCAGACTACGTGGAGACTGAGTTGAGGGCCCTCTATAAGAATGGCCATATCTCAGATCATCTGACTGTTGGAGTCAGATAGTGAGAGGGGGTCTCTAAGACAGGAAGCAAGTGCAGATTCTAGATTACAGGTGTGATACTGTTTGGCATGCCATGCCACTGACCATATGAGTAACTGATGTGTCTGGGTGGTCTACAGGTTTAATACCATGTGGAGTGTGTTGAAATACTGGATGGGAGGTTACAAAACAGCTCAGTTAACATTAATGCTCCACATCCAGAAGAATAAATGACAATGTCTCAGACAAGTACAGCGGAAAAAAGCAGTCTTAGCCATTGCTGTTCTGTGGATTCCTGGGATTCAGTAAGACCTTCAACAGGCTAACACATAAGTAACAAAACTGGGATAAATTTAACCAAAGGAAAATATAGCATTACCATTTCTTATGGTGATTTCCTCCAAACTACAAACATATCTGTCCCATCTGGAATGAGCCTTATCTAGCTGGCTGTCAGGTAAGCTCAACTTTAGCTAGGCACTGGGGAAACTCTATTGACCATCCATGGCTGATGAAAGAAGACATATAGTTTAGTTGAGTGATATCCACATACCAGTGGGGCCCCTCAACTCAAGCCACCTCACTCTGTCCTGCTGACCTCACTCCCATTCACCTTGTTAACAGAACTGGTCAGAAAATGGAGTTCGGGGATGGATCATGAAAATGTTTAAATCTGTTTTCCTGAAGATTTCATTTCTATTACTTTTAGCCCACTGTACATATTAAACAGGTTGAGTGACATGATGAAACACTGCAAAATCTCATGTGAAATAAGTGTTTGGGCCCACCACAGCACTGGAATGACTCCTGATGAATGATGTTGGAAATGGGGCAGAGCTGGGACCTAGTGACCTTACCACTAAGTGGCACCACTGGTAAGCCCAGCCCCCATGTGAATGCTTTCCTGCACACCCAGGCACGCTCAAGGAGAAAGCCTCCCCAAAGGGGTGCTCTTCAGGGGTTGGGGAAATGAAATGTTTCTTCAAGGCAGTGGAGCATCAGCAGCACCTCTCCACAGCTACTCTTGAAGCCTCACAACTACACCATGGTGAGTGCATCCCTGCTTTTTGCACAACTGCATGGATCCACCGGCCAGAATGTGGCCCACGCCACTGAAAACACACTTCCAACATGGGTAATTCTGGACAGCAGCTGTCTGGGCAGGATTTCAGAGGTCTGGCCCAGTGCAGTGCAACTGCATCAGTCCCATTGTGTTCTGGGACTGTGTGTGTCCTTGAAGGTGGCAGAATTTAAATAATAACAAAACAGGGGGAAGTTCTGCCCTCAGATTGTGTGTAGCATTCACTGACTTCAAAAAGAGTTGATGATATATATCTGAGGACAGAATTTGGGTCACCGTGACTTAGTACATTTTGAATTTATAGAGATTTTCAAAATCTCAAATTGCTCCTCCAATCTTCTGGAAGAAAATGATCATATTAAAAACCACATACACACACCCCACAATCATCATGATTTTTGATCTAATCTATCTTTAATGAAGATGGGCCTAGTACCTAAAGAAAGTCCTCACTACTGTTGTAGAGGAGCATATTTTTAGTGTACTGCTTGGTGGAATTAAGACCCAGAGTTCCTAGTGACAGTAATGGGAAGGCATCAAACAAAAGCACTAATCACCATACTTGGCAGTTACATTTTGAGGGGTTTTTTTGTCCTATCTAACCAAGTAGTTCAGTACACTCTGAAAGCTAGGCTGCCCCCTTGCAAGCATATTATATGTAGAGGAAATTATACCAACACTGAATTTCCTCTGCCAGTAGCTCTGAGTCAGAATCTATGCTGCCACAGACATGTAACTTTATCTGGCCCTCAGTCTTCATTTCAACGCCTCCCCCCCCCCCTTCCAAAAATCTGACTGGTTATTATTAGACCATTACAAAACTGTCGTGGCACTCCTAATTTCAATACACCAGTCCATTCAATACACCAGTGGTTCTCAACCCTTCTCATACTGAGACATCTCTCTGATCTGGCTTAGGACCCTCCTCCCACATTTAGTGATATGGGAAGAGTGGTCATGAACCCCAAATTGAGAACCTCTGCCCTATATTACCTCTATCCAGGGCTCAATTATGGTAAAGTATCAATATCTTTAGTTAAAAAGGAAGTCTCTAGTCCTCATGATTATGAAATAAATCTTGAAAATGTACCCTGAGAATAACACTGACACTTGTCTGTCTGCAGAAAGTCTGAAATAAAAGCTCTGAGAGGGAGAACTACCCCAATCATCTCAATGGAGTGTTAAATTCAAGAGCAACTGCTCTTGAGCTCTGTCAACACCATCCCAACAATGGAGTCTGACAGAAGAAGTGTGCAGAAGGCTCAGCCTACTCATCTATGGTATGTGCCTTCTTAGGTAAATACTGGAAGGTCCTCCCACTCCCTACTACTCCTCCCTCTTCTGGTGGAGAAAAAGGAACCCCATGCTCCCACCCCTGATTCCTAAGAGGAATAGGGGCCTGCCACTGCTCTCAGAAGGAAATGCGGGGCCTTGCTACCACCTCTGTCTCTCTACATGGGAGAAGCAGCATCCCGCTACTGCACGTCAGCAGAGCAATGGGAGGATTCCACGTCAGCCTGGATTGTCTTAATATGGCCCTGTCTCTACAATAGACCTGCCTTGCTTGTACGCACATCTATGATGCTATGTAAGTAATTAATAATATTTCAACAGAACCCCTGCACACATTGCTGATGACCTTTGCAAGTGAGGTCCACCTCATCTTTGCAAAAATCACGTGAACTAGTCTACACATTTACTACACGTCTCCTGTACATTTCTCACTATCGTAACATCTGTTGAGTTATCCTGTTACTCCATATAACGTCAAGCTTTACCTTAGATTCTGGACTTCACTCAACTTTGCAGTTGCTCCTCAAATGGACTTTCTTAGGTTAAACAACAGAGATAATGTTGACAAGGGACAACCAGCCTTAATTCATTCACAACAGTAATCTTTTGAAAATAGTTGTTTTCCTAATTATTAACAGAGTATTTAATAGTGATCTAAGCTGTGATCTCATAGAAAACATCAACACTGTTTCTCCCCTCCCCTTCCAAATGATTTAAATTGGTCTGGTGCTTGTTAACTGCAATAGACTCACAAGTAAGATGTGCTAGGAACAGATAGGGTTGTAGGCACCAGGCCAATAAATATTGTAGGCTGTATAGCCTCATATTTTGGGGTGTTTCCTACTATGCCTCACTGAAAAAAGTGACAAATGTTGGTTGAGCACCTGCTGCTGCCTTGTTAGAAAATTAAAAATATATAGAGGGAGTAATATGAAATATATTTCATTTTAAAATATTGCATTTGTAAATGAGTATGTATAATTAACAAATGACAATTGTATTTCTTCTCTGGCAGTTTTCACACTGTTGCCACCATACATTGTTGTTAATTTACTTTGGACTACAATTCCTGCATCTTTTTTTTAAGCTTTAGATTCTCTGTCTCCCATCCCCACTTATATATGCATTATGTGTGTATCTATACATCTATCTCTGTATATGGTGTCACGGGTTAGCCAGGTAGCATTATACTGGAGTGAGCTGAACGCTGAGGGTATATCTACACTGCTAGCAGAACTTGAGTTAGCAGACCCTGGGTTTGTTAATTTAGGGCTTCAGCATCTACACTCATTTGATTCCCAGATTAGGAATTGTTGAACCCTGGGTCCCAGCATTATGTAGGCCCGAGTCTATCCATCTATATCCCAGACTTCATAGTGCCTTCCCAAAATGTGGCTGCTCTAGCCCTTTGTTCCTGGTGCAGAGTGGGAAAACTTGACTGTCCACCAAACTTGACTGTCCAGAAGACAAAGAAAGTAAGCCCATGCGACAGTTGAATACTTTTGGTGGACTCCCAGAACACAAATCCAGTGGGGCTACATCTTCATTGCAAAGCAATAGGACTTGAACCCTGGGTCCTGGATTGACTGATGCTTGGACCCACCAATTTATGGGGTCCTAGGACACTGGTCTAAACCATTGTTTAGTATGAGCTGTGTAGATGGAAGAGCGGGATTAGTCTTGAGCTTGAGTTCAAACCCTGGGTTTACATTGCAGTGTAGACATAGCCTTAAGGCTTAGTTCTCCAGGGAGTTGAGAAAGAGAGAGTGGCTTGGTAACTGGGCCCTGATTTACTACTATATTTACAAGCTGAGTAATTAACCTAATCTGGGTGCACATGTGTACAATTCCCTTTATCGTTACAAAGAGTTCTGTGTGAGCATCTTTGGGGGACTAGACACCTTATTGGATAAACTATATTCCTTACAACAGGATACTTAACCAGAGTATGACTTGGATTTCTGACAGAAAGTATACTTCTACCAAGAACATAATATCTATGCAGGAGATTTGCTGTTTGTATTCATCTTAAAATGAACTACTCTCCGTTTCTGTATCAACTTTAAGACTTCTACATGGTTCTTGTGTTTCCTCCACCCTCTCAGGGGCCTACACATTGCCCTTTGCTGTCTCCCTAAAGATCTGTGCCCCCAAAGCCACATACACTAAAGTACATACTGAAGCTTAAGTTGGTGAATAAAGCAGGTCAAAATGTTTCAAAAAAATCATTTTTTTGCAAAATTAAAAAAAAATTCTTTGGTGTTTTCTGACCAGTCAGCAGAGTGGTTTTCAATTTTTTTCAAATTCTAAGTTTTTAATGAAAAAAATCTGCATTTTCTGGACAGCTCTTTTCGTAGGAAGTCTCATTGACTTTGGTGGGACTACTCATGGGTTTAGGGTAAAGCCTATGCATAAGTGTTTGCAGGATTGTGCCACTCCCTCTCAACTTTGTGCCTTCTTTCATGTTGTTGCCTATTTGTAGAACAGCCTCCTTCTTCTCATTCACTAAGCATTCAGCTCTTCCCTCAAATCTCTCCTTAAAACTCACTTTATTCTTCTAGCCTACTCCTGCTGATCTCCCAAGGGTCTGCTCTAACTCCCACACATCATCCTCTAGACAGCTGTACTGAAGCCAACCACATATGACTGTGTGCTCCTCAGGACAGAGAGCATCTCTTACCATGTGCCATGTGCACCAATGTTGCTCTATAAGAAAAAATAACAATAATAAACTTTTCATCATTTTTTAAAGTATCTGATGCATTTGATTTCTAATGACATTTCTTCACATTTTCATTTGTTTTGATAAAATCTTGAAAGACAACTTTAGATAAGATAGTGCCATGTAATCTGTAAAGTGAAAGCACATACTCTGTGCGTATATGTTTTATGCTGTAGCTCCATTCAGCAATGATGGTAGGAAATTCATGAGGACCTAAATGTTATTCATAAATGTATGTAATGATCAGGTAATAATAAAAAAGATCTCAACTGTCAATAAATGTCTTGATGGATTTAAAAGGAAAATAATACTCCAAGAAGAGATTTTTTCCATAAATACAAGTTCTAATGTTTTGCATCCACTGGGGAGCAGGTTAGGAAAAAAAACCCCAATAATTGACTCAAACGTTCACCCAGAATCTGAACTGAACTTTTAATGGGGTTCAAAAATAGTCTAATTAAATTCCTTTCCTCTCATATTCCATCATATCGCTGAATTCTCAAATTCCACTTTTTACCCAACATTGAGTGTGATTCAGAAATGAATGTAGATAATTTTGTTTAGATTTTTATATTTTGCAAGTTCGTACAATTTTTATGAAATAATAAATCTGCATAGCATTACATAGTTAGATATTCACATACTTCAGACACAGATAATATTTTCCCTTTATAATATTTATAAACAATGACAGTGCTACCTCTTGAAAATTAAATCCCCACCATTGTCCTTAGAAAAATGTCTCCCAAATGGATTTTGTTTCTTTTTAATTCACTGACAGATGTGGTGAGTACGGTATACAAACAACAGCCCAATGTCATTCATGTCTATTGTCTGGAAACAACAGAATGATTTTGCTCAAATTGTAAATGGAAACTTATGGGGTTGGAATAATGATCAAAATGGTACTGGAGCTTTTGAATGACACCGGATAATGTATTTTACAAAGAGCATCTTTCAGATAGATTGTCCATCTTTTCACAATCTTTAAACGGGAAACGCAGACACTGAAGTTTTGGCAAAACATCTCAAAATTGTTGGCTTTTTTCTTTATATGTACAATAGTGAGTTTACAGCGTTAAAGGAAAAATCTTGATCAGAAACTATCTAAAACTGATAAAGATGCTGCTTCTACAAGGAAGGAAAATAATTGTTCAAGGTAGTACAGAAGATGGCAAAGGCAGTACTGGGAATTGTAATTATAAAGGGAGTACAAAAACTTCAGCAGAATAAAAGTAAGTGAAGGCAAAAGGAAGGTGCACTTCAAGAAAAAATTCTAGACTTAATCATTTCTTTAGGGGGGCTTCAAAGCAATAGCCGTTCATGAAGGGATCCTGCACTTCACTGAGTAGCCTGGCAGCCACAAGACAGGATTGAGGGTCACTTTCAAAAGTGACCTCAATTAATGAGCATAAGTAAGGATGGGAAGATTCCACTGCCCTCCTAAAATATTTACCAGTAGCTTCCCACTAAGTGGAAGCTCACTCCCTTGAGTTGTTTAAAACTAGACTGGGCAAAGAGCTAGAAAATACACTGTAGTGACTGCAGGCAGTCTTGCACTGGGATTTTCTAAGAATGGACCAGTTGATCTATTAGATCTTCTCATCTCTAATTTCCATTCTACTAAATCTTGTTCTCTTTTAAAGTTTATAATTTGCAGTAAATTATGGCTCAAGCAATAAATAACTTTGTCTCTAAAATTCAGTGCAACTTTCTGTACAGTAGTGTAATTCAGTTTAGTATCTGTTGCCATTTGTACAGAGGCAACTGATGTGAGTTGATTGTGGTGAATAGTAGAACTCTGAAACTCAAAAACATACCAGTATATCCCACAAAACTGTATAAGGGAAACCCCACTCTTATTATTTATATTTTATTAATGTAGTCTGGGATAAGACCGATCTATTGTCACTGCTACCCTCATGTTCCAACACAGATTGGTTTTTAAGCTACATTTCTTCCAGATTAATGTTATGTGGGAAAATATCTCCCCCTAGTGTTTATGTCCAGTCATATTTTTCCCCATCACAAATATTAGGTTTGATTATCTATCTATCTATCTATGTGGTCTGGAAATCATGAACATCCTTTTTGGTGTTGTCTTCTCCTACTTTCATGCTTGAATCTTATGGTTCCTGCTGGAAGGGTTGTGACTGCTCTAGGACAGGCCATCATGTATTTAGGAGGTCAAGGAGAGTAAAGGGAATGGAGATCTGCAGAGTAAATCTTCGCTAGAGTTGTGATGGGGCACTATATGAGATATCAAGGAAGCAAAACTGCAGTCAGTATATTTATGGAAGTACAAAAGGTAGTGATCTAAGTGATCTGAACTACAGGTTTGGTGACAGAAATAAAACCTAGGGAAATACAGTTTTTCTGAAGTAGTTAGCATTCCAGATCCACAGATGGATCCTTGGTTTCACACCATGGCAGTTTGGGAAACAGCTGGATTTCCCTAGCTGCCTCATGAGGTAGCCTGACTCAGTAAAGAGATAACAAGAATAGAATCAAGAAGCTTTCTTGTTCATGTATCCTATCCTAGGATGGCAGGTTAATTTATGATGACCCCTAAATTGATGGGGGACAGCATGTCTTGCCTCCTCTTCACCTCACAACAAGTAAGATGCTGGGGGAGTAGACCACCTTGCACCCCAGAAGACATCTGAACAAAGATCGGGGGTTATATGATGCTGGGACCCTTCTTTCCGAGAAGTCTAAAACAAGTAAGTAGAAGTCTTGGGGATACTTGGTGGGAAAGGGGATCTGAGGGCTTGTAGGATGGGTAGGATGGTGAAATTTGTCAAGAAACTGGTGGAAACCCCACTATGCACGCACATCTGCAATGTGAAATGGCTAGGCCTACTTCTGATGATTAGTGGCCAGGCAGAGACAGTTATCCTAGAGCACTGTTTGCTTGAGGACTGGGAGGAAATATCACCCTTGAGTTCCTGCTGTCAGCTCACCTCCCACTTCAGGAAGAAACCTGTCACTCCAGAGTAGGAGCTCAGCCTTCCCATCATGGAGATCGAGTAGCGCTTGTAAGGCCAGGTGGTTGGTTCTGGGTCAGTTGGCTGGTAAAGCGATGGGGCTAGACTGAGGAGCCACATGGCTGTGGCCTGAACATCTGTTCCTGTTGCTTCTGGAAGGAGCCAGTTCAAATGCAGCCTGAAACCAGGGGTGGGATGCAGGTTGGGACCTGAGGAAGCAGTCTGCAGCCAGTAGAGGAGTCCTGACTAACATGGTTACCACCACAATGAACCATGGCAATGCTGCAGAGACTGGGATTCACTACTCCGTGTTCACACAGCACCCAAGAACCAGGTGTGCTATAGAGTAAATCCTCTGGGAAGTGTAAAGATACCACCCTTCCTAGAAGCTCTTCATGCAATCTTTGATTTCCTGTGACATGTTTCCTGCTGGGAAGCAGAAATAAAGGAGCCTAGGACAGGGCAGGTGCAGGCTACAGCCGGGGAGTAGCAAGAAGTTTTGTTACTTTATTTCTGTACATAGTTTCTGTCCTAACAAAGGGTTGATCTTGAAACCATTCTGCTTATTAGAAAAATCCTATATCACCCAGCACTACATGGGGCAGCAGGTAACTTGCTTTGGGCCTTAGAAACTGGGCCTGGAGGGCTGTGTGGGCTTTTAACTAGGTTACAGAGTGTTGCTGTGGTGTCTATTTAGGATGGGTGTGGGGGGTATGTGTGACTCCTTATAGCTGCACTCCCCCCATGGAGCAATGTTCTGAGTGCTGGGTTCATTTCTGGGGTTAATTCCTGCCTCCTGAAAGGGATGTGGGAGGCAAGCAGGGTTCTCTCAGGACACATGGCATGGGATTTCAGATCTATTTAATGAACCCCATGTGCCCCCAGCACAACCCCAATGAACTTTGCATGGATTCATTCCAAGTAGTCTCAACATTTTTGAGCTCATGCTAACCTGAAACTGCATGCCATCATAGACCCCCTGCAAACCTAACCAAGGGGTTTTTTGGTTTACAAAAACAGTGCGAACCATAGAGAAACCAATGGGTTTTACACAGTTCTTATGTTAATTTGCATGTAGAATACCCTAAATTGCACACTATTTATAATTAATTTCGTGTATATTTGCAAAAATGTTTGAAATGTCTGGCACATAAATGAAAGGAAATGGGGAAAACTGTCAATGGAGTTGCTGAATGACTGTTGCCTGACATTAATTTCCAAAGTTATTTCTCTTACAGTATAAAATGTTTGGTATGGTAGCACTTTAAGTTAAGTGTCTCAAATGTGCATTTAATTTAGATTTAATAACACCATTTTCCTTATGAAAACTCAGTCAATTATTGAAAGCATTTCTTGAGGTTTAGCAATTATTTAAGAGGTGCATTTACTGTAAAGTAATTAGCTCAAATGGCAAGTTCAGGGAAGTAGCATATTTAAAACAAACTTAAATATTTGTTAGTAAAAGGAAATATTGTATACCTTTATAATTTGATAATATTTAAATGATCTCATAAACTTTTCGAAACATTTAAGATAGGTTATGCATATTTCCAAGAGAATTAGAGATTTAAAAAAGCAAGAACTACCTCTAGATGTAATGTAACAAATTTTAAATTCCCAAAGCAATAACTTAGTGTGATTGTATTAAAATGAATCAGTGCCCCAGAATCCCTTGCATACCAGATCATGTGGAAATTGAAAGAGCAGAAGGAGGAAGAGGGGCCCTGAAATATAATTTTTTAAATAATGACCACCAGGCCATGTTGCATTAAATATATATACACAAACGAGCCCGTGTGAAGGCAGTACAACAAGGCAAATATGATAGCCTGACGCCGGCCTACTGGAGAGATACCTACCAATACAACAGAAAAAAAATTCTTTATTTGAGTCACTTCACTCCATGTACCAGGTCCCAGCATGTCTGTTCTTTAGTATCACAGACCAAAGCTATGGCACCTTGGAAGATTCTTATAGGAATCTCAGGCCCCAGTCTCTGTTTTCTTATCAAGTTTGTGCTGGTCTGTGCTGCCAATTAGGTTTCTCATCAGTGACAGACTGGAATTACTACTTGGGCTGTACCTACACACCCCTCACTTGATACGATGAAAAGCCAACTAAATTAGCCTTCCATGAAATTCTGCCATACTCTTAACTCCCTAGGCATCAGAATGTTGTTACTTTTCTTCTCTGGCTTGGTTTCTTTCATCAAAAAGAAAGGCACAACCTTTCTTTGTTCTGTCTCTTGCTTTGTCTTCTGCGCTTACCTCTCTTTATCTGTTTCTTACACTCTGCTTCCGTCCCTGTAGTAGGCTGAATATTTGGGCCAACCTGTTTATAGGCTTTTGGCATTCAAACAGGCAGGAGATGCAGTCATCCCTTCTCTCCTTGGTACAAATCCCAATAACTCCACTTCATCTTTGCAGCCATGAGTTGCTTGTGCCTTAGGAAAATGATTAAACCTAAACTTTGGTTCACAAGGACTGACCAGTTTCTAGGGTTCCTTGTGGCCTCTGGGAAGAGGGTCAGACTTGGAATTCTTGGGAAAACCCAGTCATGACCCACCCTATCTCTTTCCCTCCTTGTTTCAGACCATCTTTCTCCCCTCCAGCATGTATTCTGTTTCTCATCTCACTCTGCAGTTGGTTCTACCTCCTTTTTCAAGCTAGGAAGAAGCAGAAGGAAGGTGGCACTTGACTGCAACTTATAACTTTACTGGAAACTGCCAGATGCTGCGGTTACATATAAGGTTTGTTTTACTGAACATATAAGGAATTAGCTCTTGGAAGGAATGCTTACTGTCAGCTATGGTGCCATTTGTTTTAAAGACTTAGCATATCATTAGTACTCTTTTCTTCTTTAATCCTACTCTCTTTTTAACCGATACAATTCTACTGCTTATAGGTTATACCCAAGCAAACAAACAATATACAACTAAAAATATTATACAACTGAGGCTGATAGTGAGGAAGAAGCATCTCCAAACTGGCAACATTACTGAATGAGGAGGAAAGGCAGTGGGGAAGTGGTTGGCTGGGGTGAAGCAAGTATGAAAAAAACCTACTCACTGGGAAGAGGATTTCTGGGCCACAGTAGCTAGTCAAAGGGAGTAAACTTTGCTCCTGATTCTAAACCTTAATGCCTCAGATTCTGAGAATTGAGCTGCTCAGTAGAGCCATAATCTATACTAGGCAGCAGGGGCTGGTCGAACCCCCAAACTAAGATGGTGATACTATATGAGCTGTCTTCAGCTGAGGAAGTGAAAATTCCTTCTTCTCTAAGGTCACTTTATTTCAGCATAATGTAATATACTGGCAAGTGTGTGAGATCACATTTCCCTCCAGTGGAAGGATCTAGAAAAGATAAGGCTCTGCTACTTAGGTCATGGCTACACTTCGAGCTGGAGGTGTATTTCAAGGTCAAGGAGATATTCCCACACTAGCTCTGACTGAGCTAGTGCACTTAAAATAGAGTGTAGGCACCATGGCACTAGCAGCAGGAGGGGCTAGCCACCCCCAGTAGGTATCTAGCATCATGCATGGGTACATACTTGTTGTGGCTAGCCTCTCCCACCACTCAAACCAAAGCAGCTACGAGCTAGCATGGGTCTCCCTCCTTGAACTGGAAATTGCATCTCCAGCTCAAAGCACAAGACGTGCCCTTACTGAGAGCTAACAATTACTCCTTTTGCTCAAGAGACAAAGGCTTTTGATGCTGAGGGTTCCAGTTTCTCTCTCCATTAATGTATGCAGCCACCTTTCATTACAACAATGGACTACTAGGAGTTGGAAGCAATGCTTTAGTCAAGGATTACTTTATATGAATGGTTCTCAAACCTCTCTGATGGTCATATTACAGATCCTCTCATGGACAACGTCTCCTCCCAAGCTGGCACTCCTGAGTCCACACCTTCTTTGTGACAACTATTTTGCTTGGGTATGAAAACGTAGGTGGAGCCCATCCAGATGTTACAGTGATGGACACGATAGAAGTACCTAGATAGGGCAGTATTAAGGAGATTAAAATAAACTCACTTCAGTTAAATGGGTGCAGCTAGGTGGTTATATCCTTTTTTTTTATTATTCCCTGTCCCTGCTTTCATTCTTGCCTTCCATGCATAGTTTTTGGTGTGCTGTTTTTCCTGCTCAGGGTCTAGGGTTTTACATTCATTATTCTGATTTTTCCCCATATTGTCTGCAGTGCCAATTACTTTAATCTCTCCAGATCATTTTACAGTTTGGTACTGTCCTCCTATTTGTTTTCCATCACTCCAGATTTGGGGTCTTCTCCAAATCAGATCACCATTTAATTTACAACAAAGAAACTCTTGCTAAAGAAATACATGAAGCAGGTGCATCTAATTCAGAGAGGAGATTGTTTTTAAGTTCAGATGGTCAGAAAAGACTCTGGAAACCTCAAAGTGTTATGGACTGGGCAGGAAGTATCATTGCTTGAAGACTGACTGACATTTTGGGAAAGAAACAATTCCATGAACCACCTGGAAATGTTCCAATGACCACTAACGGTCCAAGGGCCACAGAATGAGAACATGTTTATCGTCTTTCTCCCTTTGTACATGTATCCTTTCTCTGCTATGGGAATCGCATTGCCTGAGATAGCACTATAAATGCCTTGCCTAGACAGAAACTGAGATGTCTATGTTCCAAGCTCTTAGTTCCTACAACAAAAAGCAATCTTTGAGGGACATAGTTATAGAAAAATAAGTCCCCATATAAAAATCTTATATTTGTGTGTCTAGAAATTATGTGCTCATATACCATCAGATACCTGCATAAATATGACTGAAAATGCTAAATTTGTTTCCTGAAATTGAATTATTCATAACTGAATAATAAAAGTCAAAATGAGCTCCAAAACTTAACACATCAATATTGACATGTATTTTCACCTTTGAGATGCCTAATACTAATTGGAGATAATACTCGACTATAAAAACTAGAAAACAACTGAAAATAGGTACCAAGAACACAAATGAATTTGAAATACATCTCTTGTTGTAGAATTAAAGAAAACTTGGTTATCCATGTTGATTTCACCTTATCAAATACCGATAACAAGTTACACCTTAAAAGATGCGTTCATTGTGACTGAGGAATTTGTATTTATAGAACCACTTGAATGTGATGACAAAATCCAACATTAACAAAACATTAAAAGTAAAACTGTGGCTTGGCCTAATCATCCACACAGAGGAGAAAGGTAACCTAGAGCAGCTACCCACGTTAGAGGTTACAGTGTCTGGAAGAGCAGCATTCATAAGGCAGCTATTTCTTCTTTCACATAGAAGGGTGGCAGGCAACCAGGATTACATGACTCTAAAGGTATGTCTATACTACCCACCTGATCGGCAGGCAGTGCTCGACCCCCGAGTGCTCTCCCATTGACTCCTGTACTACAGCGCTGCGAGAAGCGCAGACAGAGTCAACGGGGGAGCGGCAGCAGTTGACTCACCGTAGTGAAGACACCGCAGTGAGTAGGTCTAAGTACGTTGACTTCAGCTACATAATTCACATAGCTGAAGTTGCGTAACTTAGATTGATCCCCCCCCAGTGTAGACCAGGCCTAATACACCAACCATTGCAGCTGATAGGAGGAAAGGGGGAAGTAATCCAAATGAGGTGAAGGCAGATGCAGATTATTCCCTCCACCACCAAGAGCAAGCAGGGAACCAGTGTGTGAATTATGACTCTGTCTCACCATTCAGTCTCTTCTCTACTGCTGGGGCAGCTGCCCCTTTCACAGCAGTAGCAGTAAATCCACAACAGAGCCTGAAATGGTCTCTTTCCAATCATTTTCTTGAGAGAATTGTGGTAAGGTTTTAAGCAGATGTTAGCTAGAAAACATGAAGAAATTATACTAACTTTGAATTTCTGAGGGAATTTTGATAAAACTTAAAATCTGAGAAGCAAAGAGACTAGCTTGAATCAAAAAAGTATTCCCACAGTCATTTTTATGTTTCTGCAGAAAACATAGCTCAATTTCTTTAACTTTCATCTTTTGTGTTAGCTGGACTGAAGAATAAAAGGACAAGAGCTACAATCAAACCTTCTCCATTGGATGGAAAGTTTAATAGCTTCCAAAATTTCTTTGCAAAGAGAGAAGCTGCTATGAAACTCTTTCCAAGTACCAGTAAGAGACAGAAGAGAGCCAACAAAAGAATTAAGAGGCTCTTTTAGAAAGATTGGAAGATGTATAAATCTGGAGAGATGTGTATCAAATCTGGATAATAAGCTGACTTTCAGCACAGAATCAGAACTACGGGAAAAACCCTCATTAGAGGAAAGAGGGTGTTATAGCTAAAAGGATGAACCAGGAACACTTGGGAGAGGCAGCTTTGTTGAAGAAACCGGACATAGTAAGAGCATTAATTTCTCTGAACTTCTCAGGGATAATATCACCTTCGGCAAAAGTGTAGCTAAATCCGTTAAGCCCACCACAGAGCTGCTCAAAATATTTTGTCCAAGGTTTTTATCAGAAGTGTTTTGCCAAAAACAAAATTTCTCATGGAAAGAAATTTCTATTCCTGAAACTAAAGCTTTTTTGGTTTTTAGAAAAATAGAAAACAAACATTTGGGGGATACAGCTGACAATTTTTGATATATTGTACAAAAATGCTAAGCTTCTCCCTATCTCATGCTTTCCCTACGCTTTTCTAACGGGGAAAAAGAGAAAGTTTAAAAAGAGAAAGTAACACTTTCATTTGAAAAACTGTTTCTTTTTAAAAAGAAACACACAATAAAAATGTTACTTTCTCTGTGAAAGTAACACTTCAGTATTTCACAGTGAAGTCACCTTACTACTGTACAAGGTCTGATCTTTACTAGTGAAGTCAATGGTAAAACTCCTATTGAGTTCAGTGGTGCAGAATCAGGGCCTGGAAGAATGGTAAAACTGACTTCACTGGCAGCAGATTTATATTGTTTATGGAGCAACTAAACTCAAAATAATTCTTTAATTATTTTGCTTATACCCTAGTCAGACAAATCAGAAGCATACTCCCTAACTCTGAAGAGGTTGGAGAAGAACTGAAAAAATGAATTTAACAATATTCTTTCTAGTATCTAGAGTATAGTGCCTAAGCAATTATCTATAGACATTAAAATTTAAAAAAATGGACTGCAATCTCTCTTACATTAAACTTTATGGCAAAGAGAAGTTAATTTAGAAATGTAATGATGTTGCCCTGCCATTGCGTTCTCTCTCATCTATATCTATAATGATCTAGAAAACATGGCATATGAGGAAAAATATTGTTTAGTCTGGAGAAGAGATGACTAAGTGTGGACATAACCGTCTTCAAGTACATAAAAGGTTGTTATAAAGAGGAGGGTGATAAATTGTTCTCCTTATCCACTGAGGACAGGACAAGAAGTAATTGTCTTAAATTGCAGCAAAGGAGATTTAGGTTAGACATTAGAAAACACTTCCTAAATGTAAGGGATAGTTAAGCACTGGAATAAATTACCTGGGGAGCTTGGGGAATGTCCATCACTGGAAGTTTTTAAGAACAGGCTAGACAAGCACATGTCAGGGGTGGTCTAGGCAATAATTAGTCCCGCCTCAGTGCTGGGGATTGGACTAGATGACCAATAGAGGTCTCTTCCAGTTCTGTATTTCTATGATTCTATAATATACATATACACATACACCATTTTTCAGAAAAACTAAAATTTTGTCACAGGAAAAAAAATGTTTTTTGTGGAAAAGACATTTTTTATTGGAAAATAATTTTGACCAAATGTTTGATGAGCTCTAGTAGCATTTCCCCAGCTCTGCACAATGAACATCTGATACCAAACAACACTATCAGACACCAAAGAGCTCTTTGTTTATGCCATTTATTTGATTGATTTTATTAGGGCTTTGTGACTGGATCGCATCTTATTAAATGTGAAGAAGCAGATTTAGACTATGCTGTTTCCATAGTAACTAAAATAGTGGTGGGCAAGCTGCGGGCTGCATGCGGCCCATCAGGGTGATCCACTGGCAGGCTGTGAGACAGTTTGTTTACATTAACCGTCTGCAGGCACAGCAGCCCGCAGCTCCCAGTGGTTATGGTTTGCCGTTCCCAGCCAATGGGAGCTGCCGGAAGCGGTGTCCAGCACTGAACTAAAGTATTTAGTTTGGCGAGTGTTTACTGACAGCCATTAGTGCCGTATTCAGTGAACTTTTTAACTGTTTGCAGCATATAGCTTGTTAAGCATGAGGAGAAAATTCTCTGTGAAGCGTCTCCCAGAGACAATCCCAGGTCAATGTCTTGGGATATTTAAAATTAGACTATAGAAAAAGATTAGAAGAAGTAGGGAAAATTCCTATATGGAAGGGGAGATAGACTTAAGTCACCCAGTAAAAGTCTATAATAAGTCCATAAAATAAGAGTTAATATAATAGTTTTGATCACCTATGTAGTTAGACGATAAAAATAATAAACTGTGTCATTACCATATCTGAAAGAGGAATTTCCTGGAAGGATTCTCTGCTGTTGGAAATACCACATTAATGTATACTACACACTGCATTCAGTCCAATAGCAATGTCTCAGTCCTGGCTAAAAATTATATTTGAAAAGGAAATAGTCATAAAGCTAAAATGAGAAGGCATTTACTGGAAGGGGATGTAAACCAGCCCTGACCTTATTTTCCACACTAGGACACTCTTGCTGCAACAATTTTTGATCCTTTTTGTTAATCTGTTCTAGTTTGCTTCATTTTTTTTGTTGTACACAACACTGGATTATCGATCAGTCTTTCTTTGGAAGCTTTCTTCTTAAAAGTGCACTTCACCACCACCTTTTTAAAGAGGTGCATGGCTAGTATCAGTCCAGCTCCTGTTGATGATGGGGATCACACGATTAAATGCTTTGATACCATTTTGAAAATGGAGAGGTATTTATTATTATATTAACTTCTGACAGTACTGACTAGCAGAATTAGATCCTAGAGCTATCCACTAAGGGGCGCTCCAACCAAACTGATAAAAGCACCGAGATAAAATTATATGCTCTGTGTCTTTGGTGAAAATCTAGCACATATTTGAAGTTATATTTTAGTCTTGCGATCTGTTTGTCATAGATACAAATATTGCCACTGTAAGAACACTGCACAAACCACTGATATGCTTATATAATTAGTTTTAGAAGAAATAATAATATTTTGCTCTGTGAGAGTAGACATCAGAGGCAAAGCTGTTCAGGAACTTATTGTGTGAATGCTACTGTATTGGGGAATGGAACTGTATAAGCATCATCAATACAGAGTCAGAGTGAAGATAAAACTTCTGACTTCAGAATATTTAGGCCACAGTTCTGCAATGGTAACCTCTAGTTGTCTCATGATTTTCCCCCCGAGGAATCTTCAGGAAGGATTAAACTTTCCTGAAGCACAATTCCTCTCTCAGCTGCACAGGGAAGAGCCCATCCCCCTCTTTCCTCTCCCCATTTCTGTTTGGAGGAATATACCCAGCTTCCTTAGTAAAATGACATTCTCAGTTATTCCTTCTTCTGGCTACCAAGTAGATCTACAATGGCACCTCTACTTTCTGTATCATAAAGTTGGCTTCTGCATAACTTAAGGACTTATGCTGATATCATATGTCTAGCTGCATTGGTTATTCATCACATGCATGATAATTGGATCTAATCAATTTTAGGTGTCACAGAAACGGCTCACTATACTTTTTTTAAGGTAATTTTAAAAGCTTTTCTAACTTTATATATAATTTATAGTTTGTTTATATTGGAGACTTTAATAATTCTCAAATTGGAGTTTACTTTCCCAAATTTGTCCACGAGAACTTTCCTAGGCCTCTGCAAAGTGCCTGGATTTTTCCTTTATAAACAAATAAAGCTATCTGATATGTATATGAGCATTCCATTAAAAAAAATTAAAATGGTCCCTCTGCTTTTGAAATTTGAGAATTGCCTTAAATTAGTGGCTTTAATGAAGTGCTCTTATGTATTTTGGGGAGATAAAGATCAGTTTTTATGCTGTAGGTGTTCAGAACGCTCTTTTCTGCAGCTATCCCATGTGAGCACAGTGGGGCACCACAACTACAGATTCTACCTCCTAGTTATATAAAAATGTCTGTACATGGCATCTCCTTCTGCAGCCTCTGCTTCATGGATCTTTTGACTCTTGATGGCCAGATTGTAGTACTTCGTGAGTTATATTTTTGTTGTTTCCACTTAGTCTTTGGGGCAGTAGATTACTAGATGTTAAATTTTCAGCCAAAAGAAAATATAAGCAAACTGCAGATGCTAGAGCCTTTTAATGCAGCCCATCACATGGCCCCATGTTATTTCCTTCTAAGGGCTTGTCTTTGCCCAGTTTTTGCACTGATTTAGTTAAATCTTGTCGATCTAGTTAAATCAGTGTAAGCCATTAGTGTTAGCATTTACATTGTTTTAAAACTGTTCATATTAGTTTCAGCTGGTGTAAGTGTGTCTACACTAGGGGTTGTACCGATTTAACTAAATATGTTTAAAATTAATTTAATTAAGTCTGAACAAAAATGAAGTATAGACAAGTCCTAATTGGCATTGTTTGGACTATAAGTTTTGTTTTTCCCAGCTCATGAAGATCTTCTCATCAAGATGGCTGACTCTAGTAATACTTGGTCACTTAACCTGTGTTGGATTTTGAACCGTTTATTAGACATACATTATAACTAAAGGTGGTTGGATTTTTTTTTTCTTCTGAAGAACACTTTGAGGTCTTGGTGAAGAATTAAAAGCCAATATATTTTGTCCCAAACCCCAAATATTTCAATTTGTAAATGTCATCACAGTGCCTTGTGAGAGTTGTGGTTTGGGTGCCTTATGCTCTCAAGACTCTTCTATAGGCTGAGTTTCTTTGTATTCAATAACATAGAAATATCAGAAGTGGAATGTTGGTTTTCCACAAGAAGAAAATATTTTTCACAAAAATCATTTTGTCAAATGCTGTTTTTCTTCGAAAAGTAGTTGCGATGGAAAATTTTTGACCAGCCCTATTTATAACTTTTGACGGTTATGCCAATCCATATGTTTAGTCCAGGAATAATTGCTTTAGGGCTAATTCTTTCACTTTTCTCCCTCTAAAAATCTTGTTGAGCCAAAGTTATGGTGGAGAATAGATTGCCCTTTGAAACAAAAGTAAAATAATAGTTCTGTATACTTAAAAGAATTCTTAAAAGTCAGAACCTAAACCCACCTAAATCATATTCATGCAGCTGTTTTCCACTTATCAAGGTCCTCAACAGAATGGAGTGGACAGTCATATATCTTCAACAGCCCCGAGGACACTGAGATTTGTGCAGATCATAAAGTCAGATAGAGAGAGAACCTTTGAAATGTCATCTGATCAGGGAAAGGATTCTAACAGACCTCTACTACATTAATATTTTCTTTCTGTTGGGAACGAAAATGGTACATAGACATGTGTCACTGGCTAAGTAGGTGTATTTCTGGAGTGTAGTTTTAGATGTGAAAATTTATTGATATAATTTTTTATATCCAAGCATCTGTTCTTGATACAGGTGAACTTTTATTCTTGTAAGAATATGATCAAGAATATTTTTCTCCCGTACTCATGCCAATAGTATACTGTTTGACTTCTGTTGGGAGCTGAGATGAAATATGATAATATGATAATAATTATTGTACTGTAAACCAGTGGAGTAACCCAGCCGGAGGGGGGGGGGGGGAGAAAGGTTAGTCAGCAAGGTCTCTTCTCAGAGTTTAGATTCACAGATCTTTAAGGCTAGAAGCCAGTCTTTTGATCCCTTTTCCCTCCACCCCTTGGTGTGGGCTTTTTCCTCTGAAGAGCTGTGACTCTTCCCCTGAGTACCTGTACAAAGGAAGGGGGAAGTCTTAACTCCTGATTTACTGGAGACTAGGTAGTGACCCCGGCAATGTATTATAACATGCATGTTATAATATAGTTATCAGTGTTTCTGACCTGGAGATATATAGATAAGGGTGTATTGTTTGAAAAATAAAAATTAATAAACTTTAAAAATAATTAAATGGTAGAAATGGAAAAAAAAATGCAGGTCACGTTCCAAAACCATATTTAATTCTGTACTGGTAATGCCTTCTATATACAGGTTGAAGACCCCCACTGATTTCCATCTAAAACTTAGTTCTGCCATGTTGAATATATGATATATTTCATGACTACTCTTCCAACTCATGTCAGATTTCATACAAAAAAACTACATTAAAGAACATTATTAGGACTGCAAAGTCAAGCATGCAAATGCTAGGAAATGACAGGATAACCTTTGCAACATTAATTCCGTCCCCTTGTATGCCTTATGATAAAGTCTTGAATTACACGATGACACACTATTTTTATTGCTATTATTTTACAAAACTATTTGCTGAAAGTTTTAAAATCATGAAAATACTATAGAAGGGGAAAAGTCAAATGATGGCAGCATTACAGGTGGTGAGCATTTTAAGTGGTACATAAGTCTACTGACACTCTCATTTTTATGAAACTGTGACCTTTAATATTTACAAACTTCTTTTTAGTTATGGATACCAAAGTTCTTAAAAAAGTCTGCACTGGAAGAAAATAGAGCTTGCAGTTATTGTACAAATTCCTAGGGTTTTAAGTGCACTCAAAATATCTAAATCTCCTTGGGCCTAGTAAGCATTATTAATGATAATGGTAGAAAACCAGAGTTATTGGCTAGTGACTTGATTTAAAATCATGTAATGTTCTGTAGTATAGATTTTGGGGTTTTTCACATATTGTACAAAAAGTACTGGCAACTTTATATTGAGGTCATTCCTTACAACTCATGGTTTATAAAAGATAATGAGCTTTTGGAAACAATCTTTTTGGCTTTTTATAGAAATACGAGCCATTTCAAATGCCTTAGTCATTTGATGTACTCTTAGGACCATGTCCTGCAGTCAGGCAAAATTTTCATTGGTGTCAATGAGAATTTTACCCGAGGTAAAGATTTTTGGACTGGGCCTTAGAGACAATCACATTATTGGTGTTAACAGTTCAGACTCTTCCGAGAACAACTCATTATGGTTTATAGTTCATTTTGGGTTTTGTATTCTAGTATTTGAAGTAGAAGCTATTCTAGTCCCTATTTAAATTCAGTCACCATCCTCTTCAGCCTTCAGTCAGCTAAAACTAAAAATGGAGTTGAGAGAGGGGCTATGTCCATCTTTTATGTCCCTGTGGTGGGGTGGTCACCCTGCCATGCCTTGAAGGGCTTAAAACAGCTCTAAGAGAGGGAGGAAAGCTAGGCTGATCGGGGGAAGTAGCCACAGGTGGGGTCACACCCCAATCAGGCCACAGCTGGCCCTATAAGAGGGCTGTTAGCTAGCTACACAGAGAGAGGAGGACCTAGCTGCCGGGGAAGCTGAGGAGGGTACCCAGAGCAGAGCTGGGGAAGGGCAGAGGGAGCTGAGGAGCTTCAGCCTAGCAAAGCCCCAGGATGCAGGTCAAGGTAAAGGCCCATTAAAGGGTACTAAGGCTGCAGAGGAGCTGCCCAGACCTAGACAGAGGCCGCTGGTCTGACCCCCCTTGCTGATGATGAGTGGTACAGGCTGCCCCAGGGAGTGGGGGCTAGACAAAAACTGACAGTAGCCACTGAGGCAAAGGAGGGATGGGGGTTGGGGGTTCCCTCGAGGAGAGGACAGGACAGGACACCCAGACTGAGGGGGTACTGCCAGGAGCAGAACCCTAATCTGGAAGGGTACCGGGATCCGGGAGGGGCATGGGGCCAGTGGCAGGTGAGACACCGACCGGCAGAGAGCGCTCCTGGCTGAAAAGAGCTGATTCCCTGGACAACCAGCAGGAGGTGCCGCAGCAGTGAGTCGTCACCCTGTGACAGTCCCCAAGAATATCAAACCTCTGGGTTTGAATGGTATGCATTTAGGGAAAAGACCTACCCTTACCCTATGTGTCTGTAACTTAAAGCCCCTTGTATCTGAGGTCCTGATCTATCTCCCACTGAAGACAATGGGTCTCTTTTTTTCATCTACTTTAATAGGATCTGGATCAGGCCCTGCAGAAGGGGGTGCTCCTTTATTTTCTGTATTCTTTAATGATGATTTATGTGTATTAAAGTAGTATCTACTGCTCTAAGTGCTGTACAAGAGTCCTGTCCCTGCCCTAATGAGCTTGTAATCCAAAAAAGATGAAAGCAGAAAGAGGGAGTTGGAAAAGGGGTATATAAATCAGTGAGCGAGCTTGGGTGGTACTACAGATGTCTTTTAGGGGCCTTTGTTTTTTGTTTTGCTTTTTTAAAAATTATGTGACACAGTACAAATGGCAGGTCTAAGGAGAGGCAGGGAGGGTGATTGTGTGTGGGCAAGGGAATGGGAAGATTTAAAGATGGAAGTGTGGTAAGGAGCATAAGGAGAGGCAGGGAGGGTGATTGTGTGTGGGCAAGGGAATGGGAAGATTTAAAGATGGAAGTGTGGTAAGGAGCATGAGGAGTAATCGATCGATCAATTATGTCTACAGTTCATATGCAACAGATGTGAAGTTACAGCAATGATAGGTAGTTGCAAGAGATGTCGAGGTCAGCTTCTGCTGTTGATCTTGGCTGATGAGTGGGAGCAACTCTGGCTTAGGTCTTCTAAAAGCCTCCCTTGGTGGCCCTTTCTACTCACCTGGACCACAGTGGGTGAGAGGAGTGGAGAAGTCTTTTCAGCTACTTTCCAAGGCTGTAGAATGGATTTGGTGTGTGGGAATAAGGGAGCTATCTTGACTGGACTCTGCCCATGCCCTCTGCTACTTCTGCACCAAGCCAGCAAGCAGAGGTTACCAAATAAACAAAGAAGGGAAAACAAAGTATCAGAGTAAAATGAGAGGTGAGATTAGGTACTTATTAAGTCCTTAATAACACAACATCCCCATTCCTTGCAATCATGGCTAGCAATGTCTTCCTTTTCAGTCCCCCATTCTTGCTGAACATGCAAGAACTGATTGCAAGTGGGAGCTGAGGTGGTAACACTTCATTGTAAAAATCCTGGACTTCTTAGAGTCTAAGCCATGACCTCCAGAGGAATGTCTGTCTGTCTGTGTTTGGAAGGGAGGGTAATCCCTTTCCTTCTGGACATACTCCTGTGCATATGTACCCCTCTTCTGGCTTGGCCCTGATTACCATGACACTGTACAATATGCCAGGCAGCCTATTTCTTTAAGTACTTTTCTTTCTTTTAAGCATTTTTTCTTGTATGCCCAGAGAAGACAGATGGTCATAAAGTGCAACATATAAGTGTTTGGGAAGTTTCCATTTCTTGCTCATATATTTTGTGGGAAAGGGTGACATGTGTTTGAACATAAGTTACACTTTTTATTAATTATGTACCATTATATTTTATGCAGAACTACTCTCACTACTCTGTGCTAAATTTATTATTGAGGCAATAACAGATGGGAAAAGAAGCATTTCCAGGCTAATTCAGAGGTTAGCCAGGTTGGCCATTGCTGCAATTGGAGGACAGCAGTTTAACAGCAACAAAAAGCTACGCATCTCTGGTCTTTACTAATTTGGTGGGAAACTTAAATGAGAATGTGGGAAGAGGATTTCCATAAAATGTCTAGTGGTGATGCCAGTTGGGTTACAATAACAAATGTAGAAGAACTCTACTTTACTTAAATGGAGCTTAGATGCTATGTTTTACATATACACACTATAGTGGCTGTTTCTGCCATATTGTTTTCAGAACAATAACATAGTTTTGAATAGACAAGTGAGAACAGATCATCTGTTCTGTGGCCTAGCCTTTTTCTAATACCTCATACCTAAGGCTATAATTTAGTCATGGAGGTTGCGGAAGTCACAGAATCTGACTGTGACAGAAGTCACGAAGAGGTGGGGAGCTGCAAGGGTATCCCGCCACCTTTGACAGCCCTGGCAGCTCCCAACTGCAACGGGTCACGGGGTACTCTGAAGCCCCTGGCTGCCACGGGTGGTTCCTCACTCCCGGCCACAGCAGGTGGCGGGGGGAAAACCCCTAGCTCGCGGGCGGCTGTGGGAGAATGCCTGAGCTCCTGGCAGCCAGGGGTGGCCTGGGAACCCCCAAGCTTCTGGGCAGCAGGAGTGGCGGGGGAACCCCCAAGTTTGCGGGCAGTGGCAGGAGAGCTCACTCACAAGCTCCTGGCCACCAGGGATGGCGGGGGAGCCCCTGAGCTCCTCCATGGTGGTGGCAGAAGATCCCCTGAGCTTCCAGCTGCCATGGCACCTGGAGCTGAGAGCGCTGTGGGTACCTCACAGCTCCCAGCCCCTGCAGGCAGCAAGGAACCCCCAGAGCTGCAGACAGCAGGGGTACCCCGCAGCTCCCATCTGCTGCAGGTGGCTGCTAGCCCCTGCGCAGCTGCACCCGTTCAGGTGGTGTGGGGACCCCCCAGACTCCCATTTTGTTCCAGACATTCTTAGTAAAAGTCAGACAGGTCACACTTCCCTGAATTTTTTGTTTTTGCCTGTGACCTCTCCATTAATTTTACTAAAAATACCCATGACAAAATCTTAGCCTTACTCATGCCCTTCACTGGGACTTTTACAGTATTTTTGCTTCTTCTACTTTCAGCATAGTCCACTGCATATCCACTTTGATCCTTTGTAGGAAACAGCCTTTTCAGTCCCCTTTTGCCCTTTCGAATATGAACTTGTTACATTGTTGCATAAGGAGAAAAACAGTAATGTCGCTGAACTGCTTTTCTGGGCAAGTTATACAATGTACATCAAACAATGTTAAGCTCATACCTAAACATCTCATTTTGCACTCAGCTCATTTTTCTTGCTTTGTAACATCTACAGCCTGGACAACGTTTGCATTTACAAACTGAACAGATCTTAACACAATCCACGAGTTAACTGTGTAATTCTGTCAGAATTCCCCTACACGTATTCTCATTATTTACCGACATCATTATAATAGGTTTTTAACTGCTTCTCCTGATCATTTAGAGTTTTCTTTATTCCTCCAGTATTCTCTTCAGTGACCTCTACCCCGATCGCTTTAGTTACTTTTTCATTGGGAGTTCACAGATGTTATAAACAAAGTAAAACATAAATTAATTGTTTGGACATGATGCTTTTGCTGGGAGACTGTTTGTTTAACAGTTTAAGGTGAATAGAAAGTACATAGAAAATAGTATCTCAACGTCCAAAGCATGCAAAAATAGATATTAGGACCCATCACTCTTTCTGAAATCACTAAGGAGCAAAGGGAAAATGAGGAAATGAGATGTGGGGGCTGGAAACTGTTTGAACAAACCTGTAGATGGAGGCTGGAGCAGAGATCAAGTCCAAGACTATAGAGGGGTATGGAACAAAGGAGATACAGAGCTGAAAGAAGACTGAATAATCAGAGCAGAAGGCTTGGAAAGGAAGAGGGGGGGTTTTCTCTGAAAGGAAGGCTGTCATAAATATAAAGGGTAACACCTTTAAAATCCCTCCTGGCCAGAGGAAAAACCCTTTCACCTGTAAAGGGTTAAGAAGCTGGGATAACCTCGCTGGCACCTGACCAAAATGACCAATGAGGAGACAAGATACTTTCAAAGCTGGAGGGGGGAGAAACAAAGGCTCCCTCTGTCTTTGTGATGCTTTTGCCAGGAAGAGAAGAGGAATGGAGTCTTAGAACTTAGTAAGTAATCTAGTTAGATATGCATTAGATTCTCTTTTGTTTAAATAGCTGAGAAAATAAGCTGTGCTGAATGGAATGGATATTCCTGTTTTTGTATCTTTTTGTAACTTAAGGTTTTGCCTAGAGGGATTCTCTACGTTTTGAATCTGATTACCCTGTAAGGTATTTACCATCCTGATTTTACAGAGGTGATTCTTTTACTTTTTTTCCTTCAGTTAAAATTCTTCTTTTAAGAACCTGATCGCTTTTTCATTCTTCTTAAGATCCAAGGGTTTGGATCTGTGTTCACCTATGCAAATTGGTGAGGATTTTTATCAAGCCTTCCCCAGGAAAGGGGGTGTAGGGTTTGGGGAGGATTTGTAGGGGGAGGGGAAGACATTTCCAAGCGGGCTCTTTCCCTATTAGACGCTTGGTGGTGGCAGCAATAAAGTTCAAGGGCAAAAGGTAAAATAGTTTGTACCTTGGGGAAGTTTTGACCTAAGCTGGTAAAAATAAGCTTAGGGGGTTTTCATGCAGGTCCCCACATCTGTTTCTCACTCTGAACTCTAGGGTAGGAACCTTGACAAAGGCTAAGTGCATGTTGTCTTAAGAGTGATGGGCTCTCACAGAGGAAGAGAGAGAACAGTAGAGAGGGCTAAGAAATAAAGCAAAAGATCAAACCTGAAAGAGAGAGCAAGGGACAATGTATCATGAAAAGATCCAACTAGGGGGTCTGGTCAGCCAGGGAGGTTCTAAATCAGAGACCTTTTTTGCCTAAAATATGATATAAAGCATAGATCTTGGAAATGGATCCATGAAGGCATATCCCTTCACCCTATGAAGCCCCACTGACTTCACTGGGGCCATGGGGCTCTAGTTACTTCTAGTTACAGAATCTGGCTCTCTTCCCTGCACCTGTGACTTTAAATTGAAAATGTGGTCAGCTTCTAGTAAATGTAATTACTGGTCCTAAGAGCTGCATGATAAAGGCCTTAAATAGTGATGATAGTTTCTAAATTCAAGGCTGGGTCCCCATCAAATGCAAAGCACCATTGCCTCAATAATGTGAATAAAATGACAAAGATTTACGCCATCTGGGAAACTGTCCTGAAATATTTAATTACAATATGTTTTTTAATGAAATAAAAAAACCATAATTTGGTAAAATCATATGGAGGCTTTTGAACAATTATGAAGTCTTTGAAAATCCCACACATATCTTATCCCCCAATAAAGCCAAGATGGAGTTAATATGATCCATCTGATTAAACTTTTTATTATAAAGTATATGTGATATGTTAATGTTTAGTTATAAAATTGTAATGAATGAAGCTACAATCTGTTGATATAGAAGTTCTGAACCATTTTACAAGTGGACAGTTTAGAGCTACTTATTTAATTCTGGATAATATAACCTACATCATAACTATTAATTGTTTAAAAATAAAAACAAATTCTAAAGAAGGAAAGAGTGGGACTGGCAGTTTCAGAGAGTAGAAATGATAGCAAATATTGGAATAAAATTCTGATGTATCTCAGTTGATATGTATAATTCTGTCTACAGTACCTCACAGGTTATGTTGAGGCTTAATTAATGTTTTGACAACATTTTAAGATTCTGGAAAGGAGTTATAGAACTGCAAAAATGATGCATGTCTGCACACAGCTACCATAGCTATGAGCTGTCAGTCAGAAACATGACTAAGTGTGGATGATTGTCCATCAGTTAATGTTCAGTGCCTATCCTCTTAGTTTTAGTTAAAATGATTGAGCAGTTGAGAGCCTCTGACCTCTGTCAATATCTCTGATCGCTCACAGCAGGACTTCAGCAGGTGTATGGTGTTGATTCCACTGGTGGACAGTCTTCAAATACATAGAGGGAAAATATCAGCTCTGCAGGCTTGGCAAAATTCAATTTTTATATAATTTTGATGGATAATATTATTCTTAAGAAAAAAGAAAAGGAGTACTTGTGGCACCTTAGAGACTAACCAATTTATTTGAGCATGAGCTTTCGTGAGCTACAGCTCACTCCAGCTCACCTCTGCGCCGCCACCTCCCCCGAGTGCCCAGCCGCTCCACTTCTCCTCCCTCCCTCCCCACGCTTGCCGCACCGAACAGCTGTTTCGTGCGGCAAGCCTGGAAGGGAGGGGGAGAAGCGGAGCGGGGGCAGTGAGCTGGGGTGGCGGGGGCACATGTCTAGGGGCTGCATGGCTGGTGCTGGAATGCTGCCCCTAGACATGTGCCGCCCCAAGCACCTGCTTGTTTTGCTGGTGCCTAGAACCGGCCCTGATGACAGCAGTGGCACATGTCTAGAGGGCAGTGACAATGGATCAGCAACGAACCACAACTCCCCTAGATTTCAGGATGCCTTCTGCAAAATGTACCCCTTGCCTTTGGGAAGGTGAGTGAGATCTTCTTTATGTGTAATAGTCACAGCAAGAAAAATAAGGATACATGAAACCAGTCTTCATTTTTCTGCAGCACATGATGCCTTCAAGACAATGCAAAGCAATAGGGTAATAGAAACGTTTATTCCCTACATAGATTTGGTGACTTATTTAGCCTGCTAGTTTGGCTGAGAGAACATCAGCCTTTATGTCTTGACCAAATTTCCTTTAAACTTGTATAGTTACGTTAAGTAACTTGATGATACACTTGCTCAAGAGGGGAAATTGTACCACTTGGAGAGTGGGGAGAATTTAACAGGAGAAAATGTTTGATTATATAAACTAGCATTTCATTTAAGACAAATATAGAAGTCCTAAATTGTTTTATCTGGTGTAATAGTTGCAGAATGAGCTTTAGACCCCTTTTTGTTCCTCTCAAGTGCACCCCTCAGATGACAGTCATCACTACCTTCACCTCTGTCAAGGCTAGGACCATGTACTTCAACCACTCTGGAACTGGCAGTTCCCCTGTTTCCCAACCATGTTAACACACCAAGCTCAATTTTGTCTGGCACCTGTAAGTGCACCTGTAAGTCCTCTTACACCAGGGACCTATGACCAGCAGCTGCTTAAAGTGTCTCAGAAACAGATTCTCCAAAACAAAACATTGTTTGTTCATTCACCCAAAGGTACACAGAGATCAGGGATGGGTTACAACACCAAAGGCCTGCGTACCTTGTTCTTAACATCCTTTCCAGGATGGGATCAATTCCACTAAGCCCAGACTGCCCTGCAAGAGCTGAGTTGGACCAGGTGGGTCCAATCAGCTAATTGGGCTGCAAAGAGAGGAGCTTGAGGCAGTTAATTAGAGAGAAGCTCTAATTGTGAGAGACAGACAGGGCTTCCTGTCAAAGACAGGAAATAGAAACAGAAGGGGTAGCAGGAAGAAGGCTGCAATCACTAGCTGAGAGTGTTTGAGAGTGTTTGTAGAGACAAGTTGCCTAAAGTCCCTCTGGGAGGGAGTGAAGTTACTGGCAAACCCTGAGGAGTGGGGAAGGCCAGGGGGTATCGAAACGGCTCAGAAAAAGGCAGCAAGGTGTAGGGAATGGACCTTGGCTGCTGTGTAGAGGGTCCCTAGGCCTGAACCTGGAGTAGAGGGTGGGCCCAGGATCCCCTGCCAGCCACTGTGGGAGTGGTACTGTGAGGGAGTGTAGCAGAAGACTGCCTCAGACTGCTGGAGAGCAGGAACCTTGATTCGCTACCCCCTGGGTGGGGAAACCACAATAGTAACCACCAGAGGGCTGGTCATGAAGAGGACAGCTGTGTTGCCTGAGAGCCAGAGACGGGCTGCAGAGGAGAAACTGCTGTGGTGTAACTGCTGTAAGGGGCATTGGCCTGACTAGCTAATCCCCCAGAATTACCAGCAGGCAGCACCATCCAGTGGTGAGTAAAGTACCCTGTCACAATTCCCTTTGATTTTTAGACTTGGGTCTAAGAATAAACCTTGCTAGCCTAGCTGGAGCCAGGTATAGGCATTCATCATGTAATAGCTTCAATGTGGGATGGGGATAGTTCATAAGGTATTTTACCTCCTTGCTCTCATTGTTTTTTTTTCCTGTTTGTCTCCACTCCCTCCTCACACTTAGTTTTAAATTCTGTGCAGACAGGCAGGATAATCCCAAACAAATAAACTGACATGACTAATAAAAAAATTATGCACAACTCCCTCATTCTCCACACCTTGACTTTTCTATGTCAGTGCCCTTTTTTTTGTAGGAGTTTTAAGGACATAATCTGCAGAATCTGTTAATTTGTAGCTCGTAGTAATAATGTATAATATCAAACTCTTGGGTTTTTTCTTAATTACTGTAGTTCCTAGAGCTCCCAACTCAAATCAGTACCCTAATGTACTAGGCACCCTACAAATACATAGTCAGTGACAGTCTGAAAGCACTTACAATTAGAGCTGGTTAGAACACTTTTGGTGAAAAGAAAATGCACGTGAGACTTGCTACCTTGGTGGTTAAGCTGTAGGAGACCCTGTTTCAAGCCCTTGGTCTGCCAGATTCTGAATGATCTGGAATGGGAAAAACTCTACTCTGAATCATCCAGAGCAGCAACTGGAATCTGTGTGTTTTTTTTTTTTTTTTCCCCATCCCTGGCCAGTAGTCCAACCATCAGGCCCCTCTGTCCAGTTTTGGTCCTAAAATGGACGTTTAGACACAGTTCCCTTTTTGTGAAAATACTGGAACAAAAAACCCCAATCCTTTCCAATGTGGTATGAAAATAAAATTTTAAACCTCCTTACAATCTAAATAAAAAAGAGAGGGTGAGGGAAGGAATTGTTATCCCTATGTTTTAGAGATTCGGAAGTGAAATTTTGGTGGTTGAGTTGGTAATTGAACCCAAATCTGCAAAATCCCAGTCCAGTGTCTTAACTACAAGAGCATCTTACTTCCTGCTACACAAAGTGCTAGAATTAGAAAACAAACATGACCATTTGCTTTTTAAAGAAATATTTTTCTATTGAGTAGCACACAATATGTTGCCTTTTTTCATGCTTTAGTGAGTTACATTGAGATATTTTACTTGATTGACAATGTAGCATGTTTGTCATTTGAAAAGGAATTCTAGAGACAATATTTGCAGTTATTTAGCCAAGCAATGAAGTTATTTCAGATGTTTGTTCTTTTTTTTTTAAATTTAGCCACAGAACTGGTATTAGTACATGTTACTAGGAGATGTGCTAAATGCACACCTTAATCACTTTACTGCTTCTCAGTCAAGTAGTGCAGCATCAGGTGTACATGAATTGAACAAGTAATTATGAAAATGATTAGAACTTGTTTGATTCTAAAAGACTAGCACTTCTAAAATATGGCAATTCAGCTTCACTAATGTAGGATTGTGCAAGTGTTCTATTTCTGTCACTACAATGAGGACCCTTCAATAATAACTGAAAGAGAAGACTGGCTTAACAGCACTCCTATATATGTGCTGCCATAAATAACATAGCATGGAAATTGTTTCATATGTTTTCCTTTTTATTGAATATTTGGTTATCTACAGTTAAATAAATGACTTTACTGTTTTGACTATGAAGAATTGGTTGCTTCTTCATGATTGAGGGAGGTTCTGTCGTGTTGATTAAACATTGATAGCCACATCAGGAAGAAAGAACAGCAGCATTTGCCAGAAGAAAAAGCTTTCTCATTATGCAATTTTCATGGAATAGTCCTTCTGCCAGACTTCTCCTGTGCTCTCTATTCCTTGGCTGGAATAGGTGGTCTGCTAACCTTGTGGTTGTGTTGCTGGAGTGTCTAGGAGCACCATGCATGGGCCAATATCCCATTGTGCTAGGCATTGTACAAACATCTAACAAAAAGATGGTCCCTGCCCCAAAGATCTTTCAGTCTAAGTACTGTGGCTGTATTTTTGCAGTGGTACTCTTATGTGATTACTCTGAACTGGGCCAGATCCAAACCCTATTGAAGTCAGTGGGAGAGTCTCAATTTATTTCAATAGCCTTTGAATGAGGCCCATTCTATATTCTCTGAGGTTTAAGGCTTTGTTTTATGGTGGTGCCAGGGATTGGTAAACATTGACTGGTAACTAGTTCTGTTCACTCCATGCATTCAAACTTTTGCTATTTCTTTTAACAAATGGCTTCTGACAGTAAGAGAACTAGCACTGAGAGAAATTGGGTACACCTGGGGATGAAATTCTGCCAGCACAATACAGCTGTCCAGAAAGTAAAGGTGAGTGGGAGTACTGTGTGGCTGTTGGGCTAATAGTGCCAGTATATGGATACCAGCGTAGCATATGAATTTTCATGGCGGGGGGAGAAGAGGTATGGCAGCTGTGTTAGACTCTACAGCCATCTATCAGTAGCATTGTTTTCATTCCTACCATGCATATTTTGTAGCAAGCAGCCCTAGCGTGGAATGTCCCCCTGGACTTTGCTGTGCATGCTGGTACAGCTGATTCTAGTGATGGCAGATCCATTTGCAAGGCAGATTACCCAAGAGTGGTATCTGAATCCAGATAGACATGTTGGGGATTTGACTCTTTTCTACAAATTGTGTTGAAAGATGTCTGAGACAGCATTTTATGCAAGTGCTGTTAACTACTGCTAAAGAGAGCATGGTTGGAATATGTGTAGTGAGCCCTCAAAGCAACCAGCCATGGTAGTGAATGTTAATATACAGAGGCAAATGACTAAAGCAGTGGCAATTGCTGGATATTAATGTGGGTGAATGGTAGAAGGAGCAGCCACTTCTACCTTCGCAGACCATGTACGTGACAGTGACGTTTCCCATAAACATTACTATCATGTCTGCTGCTGAAGTGCACTTTTTTTCTGCCTTGATCTGCTGTGGGGTGATAGGGAAGTGATTTTCTGTGACTTGAGCGATCTAGCTTTTCAAACTATAACCATGGTGCTTACAGGATTGTCCTGATATAGGAGTTTGTCAGTAGTATAAGCTATCTCATGGCTGCACATAGGATGTCTCCAACAGATTAATTACATTTTATATAGCCCTGTGGGATGGTGTTGAGTTGTCTTTCCTGCCCCACACCCCTTCAATTGGAGAGACAATTCCTACATATCAGTTATTTCTGTGTTTAAGTGACTTCTTGTTGGCTACCTTACCCACAGGTCTATTACTCTGTGACAGCACAAGCCTAGAGCCATGTTATTTATGGATATGAATAGTAACCATTGACCACACTGCTAGCTCCAGGTACCTGTAGGCTAGCACCATTTGAGCAGGTGTGTTTGTTTTTGTTTTTGTTTTGTTTTGTTTAACTGTTTAGCAGGTGTAGTGGACCTTTGTGCCATGACTTACCAGCCCAGTGATAGCTGTTCAGGTTATGTCCATTTTGTACCTTTTCATATAGTAGGGATAGCAGAGACCAGCAGAGCATCTTATAGAAATAACCACACCCACTTTGTATTGCATCTGCTTTGGCTTCGGCTTCTGTGCTACAGTGGCAATCAAGGACCAGCATGTCTCCTGTACAACTGGGTTATGTAGCTAAAGGATTGCATCTGCAACTACTGCATCCCCAGCCGGCACTTTATTCAAACATTGCACAACAATTACACTAGCACAGCAGCACAAAATAGATGGAACATTCAGGACAATCAGAAGCACTATCTGTAAAATATCAGATGAATTTAAATGAATAAGTAGTTTATATTGAACAGTGAATGCCACAGTGCAAGTCTTTACTTCTGCTTAGAAAGTGTCTTCTTTCAGTATGTTGGAGGTGAACAAAGGCTAACCACACCAATGTGAAAAATGTTTCAAAATATATCTTAATTTCCCATTGAGACCAATTAGCTTTAATATTTAAATCCACCAAGTTTATTTGAAAATATTGTAGGATTTATTTTATCAGAGAATTATAATTCATCCCCTAAGGATTCAATTACAGATAAAGCTTTGTGTACAAGGCAGAGGATGTGTACAAGGCAGAGGATGTGTACAAGGCAGAGGATGTGTAATACAGGAGCAGCTCTGTAGATCTGATTTAGATAATGGCTGCTGGAACACACTTTTAGTTCTTTACCTCTGCATTCCAAGTGGCAAAACTAGTACAGGCAGATGTTGATTAAGTACTTCATTCATCTTCTCTTAGCTATGTCATTAGAAAACTAAAGTAACTCAGTGTCTAATGAATCTATTCATTTTCTTTAAGAGATCAGATGTAGTCCTTACTATATAACCACTTCTCCACACAAGTAAAATAAAGGTAATCTTAAACATTCTAGTTTCCTGACTGCTACATTAAAATATTTTCCATGGAAAAGGCATAAGTAAAAAAATCATCTGGAAATTTGGCATGTGATTTCCAAAATGTGAGGGATGCAGTCTTTATCAAACTCTGTATATTAAGCTTGGAATAGTATAGGGTGAAAAGATGGAAATAGATTTCCAGGCTGAAAAATACACAATGGGCAATATTTCGAAGAATATTTTTGCTTTGCTTTCAGTCTGTGTTAAACGTCCTCCTGTGAGGAGAACAAATAGCTGTAATTATGAGAGACAACTGTCAAAACAATGTCTTGGTCAGAGATTCCTTAGCTACATAAAAAATAAACCCAGTTTATCATGATGAGGCTCAACTCTGCAGAACACATGACTTCCCAAACCTGAGAAGGGGAAAATGTATAGATGAGTTTCCTTCATCCCCAGCTAGCTCTCCAAATGATTCAGAATACTATGGGGAACCTTCCCACTCTACACACTTTCTTAAAAATATAAATGATACCTATTGTGTTACCACTGGACCTTCAGCCAGCAATCTTCTGAAGATCTATGAGGAATACAATAAATAGGAGAAAAGCAGGCAGGAGACGGGTAAGAAGAAAACATTCTTTAGCTATGCTTTTGGATTGTGCTGTTGAATAGATTTCTCCCAGCATCTCACCCTCCAAATGGTAAGGTTTGGGAAAGGAAAGCTGCCGAAGAGTGGAGATGTCGGCATCATTTGGAGGGAGGGCTAGAGTTATGTTAACTAAATCATCCCAGTTCTGTGCACATTCCTAGACCTGAATTAATCATTCATGGACTCAAAGACTCCAATCCACCATCATTTTGAGTTGTGTTGAGGTTCAAGCTGAATTATTCACAGAGCTCTGGTTGATACAGTTGTCTATATGGCATTTAACTTTTTTAATCCCTATAATCAGCAATAGCTGCAATTAGAAAGCTGTTTGGCATTTCTACTGAGTGTACCATTCCTGTTTATCAACTATGTGGAAGATAGGAATCTTACTTAACGAATGACTGCTAATTTTCCTTTTCTACTATAGGCAAATAGACTTTTTAATAGTGCTAACTTTGCAGAAACTGTTTTGAACTAAAAGTTCAAAAGTCTAGAAGTGGATTTGGGAAAGCTAAAACAAAGTCTTTCCAGTTAAGGGGCAGGAACATATACAACTTCAATTTCTAGCTTTGTTATACAGTAGTTTTGGCATGCAAAGGGGGTTACATGAATAAGGTGAGCAGGTTTGAGTGAATGGTTTATTGACTTCAAAGGGATAAACAGAATTTGGATCACAAGTCATTCATGTTCATAGGCTGGGAGAATACAAGAAAATAACATTTTGTTTTTGGAGGAAGGAAAAAATCAGAAAATTGGACTCAAATGAGATTGAAAGCTGACTAAAAAAACTAATTTAAAAAGCAAACATTTAAGGTTTGTTTAAACTGCTTAACCTTTTCAATGTATGTTAAGATCCTAAGATTGGTTAAGGCTTTATAGAGTAACTTTCTAGCTGCCATTATTTCCTTGTTTTTCCTGTTCATCAGTGAAGAGCATTCATCTTGTTTTTGATGCAGAGTACCTTTTATATGAGCACGACAAGATCACCACAAAGGGGAAGATTTACAGTTTAATGAAAATGTGCTTTGAACCATGGATTGCAAAACACCTTTTTTGAGATTATACATACAAGCTTATCAGTATTTATTAAAGGATCAAAACCTCTGAGAGAAATAATTGAATTACAGCTTCTGTGGAAGTTTGACTTCATTTGTGTTTCCTGTAATTGGTCCCAAGACCTATTCAAATGGAAAGGGGCAGAGGTGGGGCATCAGTTACCAAAAGCCACTTTCCTGGAGCCAGAAGCTGTATGCAATACCGATCTTAAAAATGGGGTAAACATAAGTACAGAGAAGAATATGGAGCACAGTAAAAAACAAATGCAGAGGCTGATCATTTACAAGTAATTAAGTCCTGTTATGGCAAAACTGTAAAGATTTAAAAATAAACCACTTATTTGTGTATATATAGTCAGGTTCTTACCCCATGAGGAATCTGATCATTTTCCAGTAGTGCATTGAGTGTTCTGTCATGTATGGCTTATTCTCTCATCCTGTCCCCAAAGTCCCTTATTTGTGGCAGTCTAGCTTTAGGGGCATGATCTTTTTCTCAGCTTTGGTTGGCTTTTTTAAAAATAAAGGGACATTTTATGTTATGTATTAGAGAGAGAACAGTTCCAGCCCAATACTTAAAACACAAGGCTAAGAAGATCTGAGGAAGTTTTCTGAACAGCCAGAAACTGAACTTTGTGACCTTAATCTCTGTGGCTCATCTTACTATCTATAAAATGAGGGTGATTCCTTTGTTTTGGCTTTCTTATATTGTCAGCTCTTTGCAGGAGGAACTCTCTTACTTTGTGTGTGTTCAACATCTAACACAATGGGACCCTGATCTCACTGCTCCATGCGCTAATGTAATAGAGACAACACTCTTGACAAGGACACACATTTAAAGATGAGACAGACTTAAGATCAAACTAGTTTTGTAAACCAAAAAATGTTACTCCTTTTTGTCCAGAGCAGCTAGTCAATTTTCAGTATCTGGCAGGTAGTTTTCATTAGGAGAAATTGATTATGGAGTCTGGTATTTGGTGCAGTCCTGTTTGTTTACGAAGAATGTACAAAGTCCTGTTTCCTTGAACATCATAGGAATGAAACAGGAGATCATTTCTTTGCTCACAGCTCTAAGTCTTTTTCAGCTAGCACTTCACACAAATGTGTTCTCAGCATTTTCTCTCTGGGGTGTTCGCTAGCTGTGCGTGGGGCTTCTTTGCTCCTTCTGTGTTTCTGCTGCTTCTCACTCAAACGTCACCTGCCCCTGCATATGTCTGCATAACTTAAATTTTGCCTCCTTGTGTATATGCATTATGATAGTCTTTAATTATCTTATTGTGTCCTCTTTTCCCATAGGACCCATGCCTCATTCAATATATGGGATGAATGGTGCTTACACAATGAATCCCTGTGTAGTGAAAGATTTTCTCTGTAGAATCTCTGCCTCATTTGCTCAAAGTGTTGGAAGGTGTGTCAAGTACAAGGTAAGGGACTATAGGAAAAGTCTTGTGGTGACTGTCCCACATGAGAACTCGCTTCTAATCAGGACTTAAATTCAGCCAAAGCTGTCCAAAGTAGAGCCCTGGTAAATTATTTTCAAACCCATGGAAACCCCTTGCCTGCAGAATGGGCATGGGGCTCTGGAAGATAGTTGACGAGAATTTAAGCCCTGTGTATAGCCCATAGAATGTCATGCTGTGTGGTGCCATGCAAATCACTTATTAAATCAAAAATTTTCACAGGTGGCCATTAATTTGTGTCCTTTATTTTCTATGTCCCCAACTTGACACCTGGGTCAAATATATAGAAGTGCTGAGCACTCACTATAACTTATGTCAGTGGAAACTGTACATGCTCAGCACCTCTGCAAGCAAGGCCGTGTGGGCCTGGAAGACTGAGCACAGGGTTAGGATATCCCGAGGAGAAGGAGAGCTGGTTGGGAATCTTTGAATGAACTTTTTTGGTCAGAAAATGCTGATTCATCAAAACCAAAACACTTGCAGGAAAGAGTGAGTATTTGCTGAAAAGCTTCAAAATTGTCAGTGTCCACTTCTTCTAATTTATAAATGAAAACATTCTGTTATAGGGTTGAAATGACTTTGTTCTGAAACATATGTTAATTTAGAGTCAGGGAGGGGGAAGAAGGGGAAGGTTGAAAACAAAACACTTTGTGTGACCTGATCCAAACTTTCTTCATTTTATGAAAATTTTCTGGATTTTTTGACTTCTCGACCTCATTAGAGACTCAAAAAAAAAAATTTGAAATCTCAAATTCCTCTTGGACAGAGAACTGTTTTCCCATCCCAACAGTCATCCTGAGTTCCTGGCTTTGCCATTGATGCACTGTGTGGCTTCAGGCAAGCCTCTTTGTCAGTATCTCTATCTGTAAAAAGGAAAATAAAATTATCTTACAGTGAAGATAAATGTGTTGATGTTTGTGAGGCACTCAAATTCTACTCCCATAGAAGGGCCATGGGGAAATGCAAATTTCTGTATTATTACAGGCTTTGGATGGTATGCAGTACAGAAGGAAGGTATCAAAAAATGGTGCAGATATAAATCTTGAACAGCTGCCTTCTTTCCTGCATACCATCCCTACTGCTCACTGAATGAGGCAGAGTCCTGGGGAAAAAATAGAACGTGATCATGTAACTAAAATTAAAAGGCGTACTAGTGGCACCTTCACTGGATGAAGTGAGCTGTAGCTTATGCTCAAATAAATTGGTTAGTCTCTAAGGTGCCACGAGTACTTTTTTTTTTCTTTCTTTCTTTTTGTGAATACAGACTAACACGGCTGCTACTCTGAAACCTGTAACTAAAATTGTATCTTAATGCGTATTCACAACAGGTTGAATTAAAGTTGCAGGGGAATAACCTTAATTATTGTGTTAGTTTTTGAGAGCTTACTTTGCAAATAACATGTTAGCATCGTTTTTAAAGTAAGATTATGATATTTGAAACTGTTCTTGTGCTAGTTCATTCACAGTGTCTTTCGTTTCTAATTAATCACACTTGGCCAGCTGCTTAATTCCTAGTCACTGAATGCAGGAAAGCACTCAAATTAATAGCCCTCGGGTACTAATTTTTCTGGTGACATTTATATTTTGAGAGATACGTTTGTTTGTAATATTTATAGCAACTGCAAATTCCAAAATTGTATACAAGTTGTGATGAAAATAGAACTTTACATCCATATGGGCAAGTAGTGGTAATATTGGATAAGCATCCCTGATAAGGGAATAGCTACAGAAAGTATCTTCACTGACCTATTGCAACTAACCATCAGAGAGCCAATACTGAATATTCACAGGAAACTAAAATTATTCCACGTTTTTCTTTGTATTTGTTAAAGAATGGGTAGATTTCAGCAAATCATGATCTATACAATTACTGAACTAATTGTGGGCCAGTTCTTTAGCTGGTGTTTTCACCATGCTGACTTACAATGGAGATATGTTGATTTACACCAGTGGAGTATCTAGCCCTACTCGGTAATCACTCTCTACCTCGTGCAAGGAATGACGTATTTTACATATTGCATTTTAAAATGTCTTGCCAACACTGCACAACTGTTTCGACTGCTGATGGCTCTACAATGATGATTGTGCTGTAATGGTAGACTTCCGAAAAAAAGCCATTGTAGACACAGCTATACAGCCACATTCTCAA
Source organism: Lepidochelys kempii (assembly GCF_965140285.1). Lineage (NCBI taxonomy): Eukaryota > Metazoa > Chordata > Testudines > Cheloniidae > Lepidochelys > Lepidochelys kempii. The sequence goes on along the minus strand of NC_136390.1, from coordinate 30,120,374 downwards.
CCTCTATCTTAAATAGCTCCACTTATTTACCCCCTTTTATCAAGCACTCCAATATTCTGTGAAATGCTATTTATAAGCTTCTTCCTTTTGAGTATAGCCCTCCCACAGACTGGGAGTTTTCAGTACTGAATTAAAATATCTGTCTATCGGTTGTAATGGCATTTAGCAGTGTGCTAGGATATTACAGGTGCTATTGGTCTGAAACAGGCAGCTTCAGCCTGTTCCTGCTCAGGCACAAGATCCTACAGGCATTTGGATGCCATTCAGATTAATGATACTGAAATTGCAGGAGTGGGGCAATATATTTTTCTTATTTTGTAAAATGATCTGATTCCTCTAAAACAAATATGAACTTATTAGATCCATGTTCTGGAAACCAGGACTGGAATCCTCTTGTGATTTCTCATGCTTATGCATTTTCTTCAAATTGTGAACAAAATGCCCTGGACTGAAGGGAAAATTCTGAGCCTAACACCAGGCATGAGGAGGTAGGCCAAATATTCAGAAGCTATGGGGGAAGGAATCCTTTTCTTGTGATGAGCTCACTGAGTCAGCAATCCATATCGCTCCTGTTCCACTTTGCAGCAGCAGATCCTCTGATCCTGCCCCAACTGATGCCCTCTGCCCTACTCTATGCTGTCACTGGAGCGACTCACACTGTGTGCCTTATAATGTGACGTGACATGACTGCAATCCTCCTGGGAAGTGGCCTTGCATGTGGTTCCCCTGTCCCAGAGGAAGTGCTCCATTTCTGTGGACAAGACTCCCTCTGCATTGGAGCCAGGGAGCTTCTTAGTTGTTTTGACCCCTAAAATCACTTAAACTTTCACTTGCTTTTTCTGACTCAAACATTATATACAAGCTTCACCAACAACTTTTATGTGATGCAGCCACAATCATTACCCTCAGGCTCTTTAAATTAAAAATTCAGCTCCAGAATAATTGGGTGAAACTTCCTCTGAAATCAGTGGGAGGAGTTTACTTATGCCCGATGTGAATTTAGCCCTCTGTTTCCAGCCATAGCCTCTGTGCATCTCAAAACTAAATCCGAATGTTTTTTATAGTTTTCTTCTGCATGAGGTGTAGTAAAGCACTCCTATAATAATTTCCCACCAATGCATTAATCAACAGATTTCTTTTATTTTAGGTCAGCATCCATTTGTTAGATTGCTAAATCTTGTCCCACTGGTATTGTTTTCTTTTCAGAAAACTTTTATCTTTTCACCACGTTGCCTACTTTTGATCTCAAGCAACTTGTGTTAGCTTTTGAGCCAGTGTCATTCTTTGTGGTTGAAGTTCTATCTCAAGACTTGTTACTTGACATGTGCGATGTCAGTGGGACTGCCCATGTTAGTACTATCCAGTGTGAGTACAAGTTGAAGAATCAGGTTCTCATTTACTTCTAATTCTCCCATGATAATTGACTGTGCTACATATTTGATTGTGGAATGATGAGCATTGATAGCACGATGACCTAACCTTCCAAGTCTACATTTAGGCATTCTTCCCCTTTGTCTGTTAGTGCTCTGTCATCACAGAATAAACCTATTTATCTATTCTAGGTATTTATAGGGCTCACAAATATTAATGAATTTACCTTCCCAGTACCCCTGTGAGGGAGGTAAATATCCCAATTTTACAGATAGAAAACTGAGGCAGAGAGGTTCTGGCCTCTATCCTGCAAATACTTTTATGCACTTGGTTAACTTTATCACCATGAGTAAATCGATGGGATTACTTATGGTAGTGAAAATAAGCACACGTTTAAATGTTTGCAGGATGAGCACATAAACAGTCTGGCAGAGCTGAGATTTGAGACTCCAGCCAGTGCCTTAATCATAGGCTGTAGAAGTAGGGGTTCTTGGAGTGGTTTCCATCATATACAGGGTTTAACAGTTTGGTTCAATGGCTCTCAGCACCCCCACTATACAAATTGTTCCAGTCCCCCGGCCTTATCCACAAAACCATTCTTCCTCTCCTCTTTTAACATCACCTCACTCTTTTGTCCTGGGATTCTTACTGAACTGCAAACCTGTTCTACAGCTTCACAGCATGGTTAACTGTTCCTGGTGACACGTATTTTAAACTTCTGTGCAATGTATTTAAATGTCACTTACCACGCTTTCTACTAAAATATTCTAAAAACAAAAAATCATACTTCTTAATTAGCTGGTAATAGGAAAATATTACAGAAATAGTTTAGTGGACTTCTGTTTTGGGTACCAACTTTTTCTATAAATAGTTGCCCATCAATGATTTTTGAATAAGTTTTTAATCTTCATTGTTAATTGCTGCTTGTGTTAAACTTGAACTTGTCTCTTATGAACTTTATCGACTCTCTTCTCGCATCCTTCTTTCAGATTTTCCAGTCAATGATAGTGACATTCACCCAGAGTCTCACATGTGGGTACTGCCCTTTTATCATGTCTACTTTTGAGAAGTATCCACTAGAAAGTGGCCCATTTCTATGTCCAGAATAAAACTTCTTTAAAAGTTAGTTGATTTCAAAGTTTCTGCCATCTGCTATACTCCTTTGTGTCTAATCTGTGGCTTGACAGAGCAGATGTGGTAGGACAGATTTCTGATTGACACCAGTGCTAATCTCAGACCAAGTTCCTTCCATTTAATTTATAGCAGAGCCACATGAACCATCAGAAAGGTCATGTTTGATGAGGATCAGCTTCAGAGGAAACTGCAGCTCATGAACAACATTCTATAAAAAGAAATGGGAAAAGCTGAAAGTGCTAGCAAGAAAGAAAAGTGAACATCAGTGTTTGATATGGTAGACTGTTAACTGATGTAATGGAAATGAAGATCTCTTGCAAAAGATGTGTACAAGTGAAAACTGGCCAGCTGTTCCTGTTATGTCATCTGTCTTCATAATTTAGTTTAAATAACCTCAAAAACCCCACAAAGCAAATCATTTTAGTATGCTTCATACAATTCAGCTTCTAAAATGTGTCCATTTATCTTGGTCTTGTCTTTTTGGCAGATCCTGTGCAGAATGTTATCACTCCTTTTTCAAGAATTCTACCAAAATTACGTCTATTCTTTGACTTGTTGTTTTTGGTAGCTTAGAGCATTCATTCCATGTTGATCCAGAATAGTTCCATTTTTGCAATAATTAAGTGCAAGTACCTCAAACTGGATAGGGTACTTCTAATAAGTTTTTGGATGTCTGTCTGAATTATCCAAACGAAATAGAAACCAAAAAGCAAACAGACATCACTATTTTGCAGCTTTAAATATCCATACTGGCTATATTGACTCCTGATGTCTGAAAGTGGATGTGATGCTGTTTTATTACACCATGTTGCTAATTGTTTGCCTCTAGAAAAATGACCCACAGAGAGGGAGAGACCCAAAAGAGTCTGCAAGAATACTATGGTGTAAAAGGTTTCACTAATATATCTGTTATAAAACCAATTGGGAAAGAAACTCCCCAAACCTTGAATTTCCCAGAATACAAACATTGTATGTGAGAGTACAAAAGAAATACTTGAATCTAATCCAGGTGCCACATCTAGGTCCCATTTACACAGAAGCTGAGAGTAACTTGAAACATGATAAAGAAACCCCTGTGCACATGTGTCAAGGTTCCTCCCCCACTCTGAACTCTAGGGTACAGATGGGGGAACCTGCATGAAATACCTCCTAAGCTTATCTTTACCAGCTTAGGTCAAAACTTCCCCAAGGTACAAAATATTCCACCCTTTGTCCTTGGATTGGCCGCTACCACCACCAAACTAATACTGGTTACTGGGGAAGAGCTGTTTGGACGCGTCTTTCCCCCCAAAATACTTCCCAAAACCTTGCACCCCACTTCCTGGAAAAGGTTTGGTAAAAAGCCTCACCAATTTGCCTAGGTGACTACAGACCCAAACCCTTGGATCTGAGAACAATGAAAAAGCATTCAGTTTTCTTACAAGAAGACTTTTAATAAAAATAGAAGTAAATAGAAATCACCTCTGCAAAATCAGGATGGTAGATACCTTACAGGGTAATTAGATTCAAAACATAGAGAACCCCTCTAGGCAAAACCTTAAGTTACAAAAAAGATACCCAGACAGAAATAGTTATTCTATTTAGCACAATTCTTTTCTCAGCCATTTAAAGAAATCATAATCTAACACGTACCTAGCTAGATTACTTACTAAAAGTTCTAAGACTCCATTCCTGGTCTATCCCCGACAGAGGCAGCATAAAGACAGACACACAGACCCTTTGTTTCTCTCCCTCCTCCCAGCTTTTGAAAGTATCTTATCTCGTCATTGGTCATTTTGGTCAGGTGCCAGTGAGGTTACCTTCAGCTTCTTTACCTTTACCTCACCTTTACAGGTGAGAGGAGCTTTCCCCTGGCCAGGAAGGATTTCAAAGGGGTTTACCCTTCCCTTTAATTTTCTGACAACATACTAGCTGAAATGCTACCGACTTCTACAACTAAAATACAGGAGTTGGTAAAATACCTTTGTTAGGATATAGAAATTCAAGTTTTCAAATATTATACTTGTAGATGGCCAGAGATAAACCAATAACTAATTCACTATCACTGGTCTGTCTGTGATGGGTTAATAAAGTTAGAACTTTAACTCTTAAAGGACAAAAATAGAGATTCTAAATAGGGCTTCGTTTTTGTCATGGAAGTCATGGAAGCTATGACTTCTAGAGACCTCTGTGACATTCTCTGCTTCAGCCCCTGGGGCCGCGAACTGGAGCTGGCAGCCAGCAGGGCCCCGGCAGGGTTCCAGCCTCCTTTGGGTTCCGCTGCAGGGTTCCAGTCCCGGGGCTATAGCCTTGCATTGGGAGGGAGGGTTGGGAGCCCACAGCTCCCAGCCACTGCTGTGGTGGGCGGGGGGGGGGGGGGGGAACCATGGAGTTGCAGCAGCAAAAGTCACAGACAGGTCATGGGCAATAAACAAAATCACAGAAGCCATGACCTGTCTGTGACTCTTACTAAAAATAACCATGACACAATCTTAGCCTTAATTATAGGCCATAAACTGACAAAAATATACTCAAGAAAACGAAGGTTTCCGAGTGGTATTAGGTTTCAGAGGGGTAGCAGCGTTAGTCTGTATCAGCAAAAACAACAAGGAGTCCTTGTGGCAACTTAAAGACTAACAAATTTATTTGGACATAAGCTTTTGTGGGCTAGAACTTACGTCATCAGATGCATGGAGTGGAGAATACAGTAGCAGGTATATATACATAGTACATGAAAAGATGGGAGTTGCCTTACCAAGTGGGGGGTCAGTCTAACAAGACAATTCAATTAACAGTAGAATACCAAGGGAGGAAAAATCACTTTTGTAGTGGTTCTGAGGATGGCCCATTTCAAACAGTTGACAAGAAGGTGTGAGTAACAGTACAGGGAAATTAGTATGGGGAAACTTAGTTTTTGTAATGACCCATCCACTCCTATTCTTTATTCAGGCCTAATTTGATGGTGTCCAGTTTGCAAATTAATTCCAGTTCTGCAGTTTCACATTGGAGTCTGTTTTTGAAGTTTTTTGTTGAAGAATTGCCACTTTTAAGTCTGAGTGTCCAGGGAGATTGAAGTGTTCTCCTATAGTTTTTTGAATGTTATCATTCCTGATGTCAGATTTGTGTCCATTTATCCTTTTGCATAGAGACTGTCTGGTTTAGCCAATGTACATGGCAGAGGGGCATTGCTGGCATATGATGGCATATATCCTTATGTCTATACATACATACACAAATAACCAAAGAAGCCAACTTGGAATCCTCCACCCACATAATGGGTAGACTGACAACTACAGCTAGTTTATTTAAACCAAGTAACAGTGGCTCTATTAAGAAGATGGCAGCCTACCAATGGAACCAGAAAAGCTATTATAAGAGGACAGAAGAATTACTACTTTGAAGGCTGGTGATCAGGTGAGAGTAATAAGAGACAAATACAAAGATGTTCTAACATCCCATCTGGGATAGTTACTGTCATAAATATAAAGGGAAGGGTAAACCCCTTTGAAATCCTTCCTGGCCAGGGGAAAGCTCCTCTCACCTGTAAAGGGTTAAGAAGCTAAAGGTAACCTCGCTGGCACCTGACCAAAATGACCAATGAAGAGACAAAATACTTTCAAAAGCTGGGAGGAGGGAGAGAAACAAAGGGTCTGTGTGTCTGTCTATATTCTGTCTTGGCCGGGGATAGACCAGGAATGGAGTCTTAGAACTTTTAGTAAGTAATAGATTATGATTTCTTTAAATGGCTGAGAAAAGAACTGTGCTGAATAGAATAATTATTTCTGTCTGTGTATCTGTTTTGTAACTTAAGGTTTTGCCTAGAGGGGTTCTCTATGTTTTGAATCTAATTACCCTGCAAGGTATCTACCATCCTGATTTTACAGGGGGATTTCTTTATATCTATTTACTTCTATTTTTATTAAAAGTCGTCTTGTAAGAAAACTGAATGCTTTTTCATTGTTCTCAGGTCCAAGGGTTTGGGTCTGTGGTCACCTCTGCAAATTGGTGAGGCTTTTTATCCAACATTTCCCAGGAAAGGGGGGGTGCAAGTGTTGGGAAGATTGTTCATTGTTCTTAAGATCCAAGGGTCTGGGTCTGTAGTCACCTAGGCAAATTGGTGAGGCTTTTTACCAAACCTTGTCCAGGAAGTGGGGTGCAAGGTTTTGGGAAGTATTTTGGGGGGAAAGACGCGTCCAAACAGCTCTTCCCCAGTAACCAGTATTAGTTTGGTGGTGGTAGCGGCCAATCCAAGGACAAAGGGTGGAATATTTTGTACCTTGGGGAAGTTTTGACCTAAGCTGGTAAAGATAAGCTTAGGAGGTTTTTCATGCAGGTTCCCCCATCTGTACCCTAGAGTTCAGAGTGGGGGAGGAACCTTCACAGTGGGCAAAACAGAAAGTTAGCAAACAAAGTGTCCTGTAGCAGACACCTGAAATGGGGGAAGTGGAGGAGAGGCGAGTTGTCAATAAGCAAAATCATGTTTTTTTTTCCAGAATAAACCATAATGCTTGCAAGCTCTGGCATATAAGTGAAATGAAACAAGCAGGGTTATGTAAGAGACCAGCTCTTGATTTGTATATCATAGAATCATAGAATATCAGGGTTGGAAGGGACCTCAGGAGGTCATCTAGTCCAACCCCCTGCTCAGAAGCAGGACCAATCCCCAATTAAATCATCCCAGCCAGGGCTTTGTCAAGCCTGACCTTAAAAACTTCTAAGGAAGGAGATTCTACCACCTCCCTATGTAATGCATTCCAGTGTTTCACCACCCTCCTAGTGAAAAAGTTTTTCCTAATATCCAACCTAAACCTCCCCCACTGCAACTTGAGACCATTACTCCTTGTCCTGTCCCCTTCTACCACTGAGAATAGTCTAGAACCATCCTCTCTGGAACCACCTCTCAGGTAGTTGAAAGCAGCTATCAAATCCCCCCTCATTCTTCTCTTCTGCAGGCTAAACAATCCCAGTTCCCTCAGCCTCTCCTCATAAGTCATTTGTTCCAGACCCCTAATAATTTTTGTTGCCCTTCGTTTTTGTTGCCCTTTTGTTGCCCTTCTCCAATTTGTCCACATCCTTCTTGTAGTGTGGGGCCCAAAACTGGACACAGTACTCCAGATGAGGCCTCACCAATGTCGAATAGAGGGGGACGATCACGTCCCTCGATCTGCTCGCTATGCCCCTACTTATACATCCCAAAATGCCATTGGCCTTCTTGGCAACAAGGGCACACTGCTGACTCATATCCAGCTTCTCGTCCACTGTCACCCCTAGGTCCTTTTCCACAGAACTGCTGCCTAGCCATTCGGTCCCTAGTCTGTAGCTGTGCATTGGGTTCTTCCGTCCTAAGTGCAGGACCCTGCACTTATCCTTATTGAACCTCATCAGATTTCTTTTGGCCCAATCCTCCAATTTGTCTAGGTCCCTCTGTATCCTATCCCTGCCCTCCAGCGTATCTACCACTCCTCCCAGTTTAGTATCATCCGCAAATTTGCTAAGTGCAATCCACACCATCCTCCAGATATATGTATATGTGTATGTACAATGCACAGGTAACTGTGAAATAAAGATTTTGAGGGTGTCAGGGTTCTGATAACATCCTGCTAACCACAGGAACAAAACTGAAATGGTTTGTGATGTCATCAGTTTGCATCTAAATGGATGGCTTACAATACTGGTTTCCTGTGTGGTGGTGGTTTTTTTTTTTTTTTTTTTTGCGGGGGAGCGGGGGTATATTCAGCACATAAAGGTAAAATTGTTTGTAATTTTTTTATATTGTATAATGTCTGCTCATCCCCCCCACAGTAACAAAAACGTTGGACTAAATTGATGCTTGCTGGGCCTCCTCAGAATTATCCCCAGGGAGGGCTCTGCTACGCTATGACTGAATTACCGCATCCTTTGGGCACTCTAGCCATACCACCTTCCTGGGTGGTGCTGGTCTATTCTGGTCCTTTCTCAAAGGTGGTGAGCAGGTGTTCAGGTGCTCTCCATGACTGCATCACTTCACCCCCAAGACAGTGTTGATGCTGACAGGAGATTGCAGAACCTAGCACAAGTATATTTGAATTCAGCCTAGGTCAGACTTTTAAACTGCAGTGGAAAGATGTTTGAGTTCAGCAGTTACTCATTGGTCTCTTTTCTTGCTACCTATGTACTTCTGCTCTGGAGCCTATTACTCTCCTGACTAAAGGCTTTTGCTGATATCACCTTAGGAAGAATGTCCACTGCAGTATGATATAAGAGTGTTCCAACTTGGGGCTGTAGAACCTATAAAGATATCCCCAGAGCCTTTCTGAGGTAGCCTCAATGGATGGAAAGTTTGTGCATCATTAATCGGAGTGTCTAACTATTCCCACATTGAATTTGGAAGCCAAACCAAAAGACAGTGAAGCATTAATTAAGCCAAGGCCCACAATGACACATGACAGCGTCCAGTGGTGAAAAAGAACAAAAGAAAATGACGCTCAAGCTGTTGTTTTGCAATTTTACACTTACAATTTGATTTGACTTTGTGTGGGGTTTTGTTATGGCCCACTGACTAGTTCTCTGCATACTTAAATGTACTTGAATTTTTGCTCAGGAGTGCATTGTACACAGAACTGTTGTCAAATTTGGCTTGGGAATACCTAAGTGGCAAAGTGTCATGATTATGTTGGAGCGATGCACTGACTCCAGGTTTTCCTTCTTTGTTTGCTGCTTTCAAGTCATTCTGCTGGGAGCAGTGGCTGAGAAATGCAAATCAAGGGAGGCACAAAATATGCCGAGATAGCCTCTTGGAAATTTTATGGCTTGATGTTTGGTTATGAACAGCACAGCAATTAAATATTAGTTTGCTAACTAGGATATAATTGAGTAAGTAAATATGGAAGGATAAAAATGAGGATTCTTTATACGCAAAGAAAAAGCTTTAATGTAATTTCTTATTCCATGGTATTATAATATGTTATCTCCTAGAAGTTCTTATAAACTTCTCATGAACTGCTATAAAAAAGTAAAGTAATATTATATATCCAGTAAAGTTGCTTTGCAAAAGACAGGAACACCATGTTATAACAAAATAACATTTTCAAATCTGAGAGAGGTCAGTAGATCCCTGATCTGAGATGACAGATGTGTGTGAAAAATGGTTTATCTTTGGATTATGGATTGATACTCCAGAACTCTGACCCATTATGGATAGGACTCAGGTGTGCTGATGTTTGGTAGAGCAAATAATGAGCGCTGCAGAGGCAGAATGAAAAAGTTAATATTGACAATACAACACAATAGTAGACAGTCAAATTTTATTTTAAAAGGAGGATTTTTTTTTTCTACACTCCACTTTGTAAAGAGGGCTATACAATATACCATGAAGACATGACAGCAGACCTATAATAATGATGCTTTGCACTTGTAGCTCTCATAGAATTATATTAACGTATTAATGAAACCTGAAAAGCAAGTTAGACAAGAGATTCTTGGCCACGGTTACAGTATAAATGAATGCTCTAAAAGCTAATCAGTTTTGGAATGAATTTTGATATCAGGTAGCACTTTGAATTAGATGCTCTAAATAAGTATTTAACAATTACAACAAATAGCTCTAGTTTGTTAACTAAGTGGTACAAATTGTTGTTAACTGTCTTATTTATTAGTTGATTATGATAACTAGGACTCTAGGCAGCAGAGACACTAAATTTGGACAGCTGACTAGGTAGCTGCAATACCTGGGCTATATGGCTAAGCTGCCATGGAGCTGACTTTATTAACCTGTTGTCAAACACAGTGCTTTGTGGCAGTGTCAGACATTCATGTCCCTCTCTCTTTTCTGCACCTCTTTACTCTAGGACCAGCATCATTTGAGTAACTCGAAACAATAACCATGTTTGAAACTTTTGCACTTATCTGTCTTTCCCGTCACCAAAAAAACCCCAAACAAACTTTGACTTGCCTTCCTCACAGGACGAGTCGTGAGGACTCAATCTTCCTATAGTGCTTTGAAAATGTAAAGTGGAAAAACCTGAGATGCCATTTGGTGACTCTAAGCATTTATTTATTGCAGTAGCATTCAAAAGCCCCAGTTACAGTTTGGACCCCATTGTGCTATGGTCAGTGCTACACTCTTACATAGGTATTTTCTGTCTCAAAAAATTTACAGTGTAGAAAGGGTGGGAGTTGTTAACTACCATCACTCTAATTGCTTTGCTTGTATCTATGTGACATGTTAGTTCTCTGGATCTGTCTATATATTTTATTTGTTAAACTTCAGATTTTTGGTGATGGCACTCTGGAAGTGGGGGAAAGGAAAGAATTGCTAGAGAAGGGAGAAAGACCGTAAGGAGGATAATGGACAGGGAGACTGAGGAGTGAGTAGCTGAAAGCTTGTCGTGGTAGGAGTAGGTGAGAATGATGGGACACACAATGAGAAGAAATCCCAGAATCCAAGTTTCAGAGGTCAGTGAAAAGATGGTCAGTTAGAGGCTTTTGAAAATACTTCCTGGCTGCAGCTCCGGGTCCCCATGTTGGAGGGTAGGAAGGGAGGCCCCAAGGCTTGGTGCCCCAGGAGGGTCCCTCCTGGATCTGGTAAGGAGTGGGCTAGAAGTCACTATTTCCTCAGCTGTGTTAAGACCTGTATAATCTGCAAATGGCTTCTGGTGTGCAACAATAATTCTATTGGTCCTACTGACTTAATGTTGCATACTATGTGCTAGTAAGTTTGTGCACACACTGCCATTATCTCCATATATCATTCCTTTACAGCTTTCTTTTCTATATATAATTTCTGTAATGGGGCATATCTGTTCTGGGGAAGAAACCCAGAGACTTCCATTATATGCACTTTACAAAAAAAACTCCAGCTACTGCCATTATTTACACTGTGGTCAAGGGGAAGGAAGTCCACTGGTCCAAGTGTCTCAGGAGGATCTCTGGGTGATGGAAGCACTGGGAATCTTGGAAGGCTCTTGGTAAAAAATATACAGTGTGTGCAAAGTGATTAGCTAATTACTGTGCTAGCCACTATATGCGTGAGTATGTAAATAGATAAATAAAAACCCCTCAGCTGTGGTGCCCTCTTTTGGTCTTCAATTCTGACTGATTAGTAGGAATGAGTGAGGCGTTGATGCTCAAATTAATAAACTTAACCAAAACACCTTTTCATATAAATGTACCGCAAACCATTTTGTGTTGAATCCTTTCATACTTTGCAAGTGTGGCCTGTGCTGTACAGCATGCACCTATGTTTGAAAATATTTTGCTCCATCGCCAATGTTCAGTGCCCCTTTGGGGGTTTTTTGATCAGGTATTTGGAAGCTTCAATGTCCCCTCTCAAGTCAGGCATTAACAGATTTTCCCACTGTTATGGTTTCTGGTGTTTTTGCTTTTTTGGGAGTGAACTTTTGTTGTTTGGGGTTTTCATAAAATCTATCTTTACAGTATAAAGGAAAACATTTGATATCCCATGAATAAAGAGTCCAGAGGTGCTTGGTAGTGTGGATTGTTACTTGCTTCATAGAACATTGTGCAGATGAAAACAGAGTAAAATTTTCCATTATACGCTAACAGCCATGGATGGACCTATCCTCCGTGAACTTATTCATCTATTTTTTGAACCCTGTTATAGTCTTGGCCTTCATAAGATCCTCTGGCAAGGAGTTCCCCAGGTTGACTGTGCGTTGTGTGGGGAAAAATACTTCCTTCTGTTTATTTCAAATCTGCTGCCTATTAATGTCATTTGATGACCCCTAGCTCTTGTGTTTGAGAAGGAGTAAATAACACTTCCTTATTTACTTTCTCCACACCAGTCATGATTTTATAGACCTCTGTCCTATTCCCCCCCCTTAGTCATCTATTTTCCAAGCTGAAAAGTCCCAGTCTTATTAATCTCTCCTTGTAGGACAGCTGCTCCATACTCACTTCGTCAGATGCATGAGGGGTATTCACCCATGAAAGCGTATGCTCCAATACATCTGTTTAGTCTATAAGGTGCCACAGGACTCTTTGCTGCTTTTCCACACCCCTAATAATTTTTGTTGCCCTTTTCTGAACCTTTTCAAATGCCAATATATCTCTTTTGTAGGGCTGTCACATGATTTAAAAAAAAAAGTAATCGTGCCAAATTAAAAAATAATTGCATACCATTTATTTAAATATTTTGGATGTCTTCTACATTTTCTAATGTAGTGATTTCAATTAAAACACAGAATACAAAGTGTACAGTGCTCATTTTATATTTTTATTACAAATATTTGCATTGTAAATGAGTGTTTTTCAATTCACCTTATATAAGTACTGTAGTGAAAGCTCTTTATCATGAAAGTGTAACTTAAAAATGTAGAATTATGTATAAAAAATAACTGCACTCCAAAACAAAACAATGTAAAACTTCAGAGCCTACAAGTCCACTCAGTCCTACTTCAGCCAATCGCTCAGACAAACAAGTTTGGTCACAATTTTCGGGAGATAATGCTGCTCGCTTCTTATTTACAATGTCACCTGAAAGTGAGAACAGGCATTCACATGGCATTGTTGTAGATGGCATCCCAAGATATTTATGTGCCAGATGTGCTAAAGTTATATTTCTGCATGCTTCAACCATATATCCCTTCATGCTTCAACCACCATTCCAGAGGACATGTGTCCACACTGATGACTGGTTCTTCTCAATAACCATCCAAATCAGTGTAGACCGAAGCAAGTTCACTTTCAACCTCTGAGTCAGATGCTACCAGCAGAAGGTTGGATTTCCTTTGTGGTGAAATTTTAATTTCAGTTGGCATTCTATTGTTTGTTTAACAGTGCGATTAATCACAATTATTTTTTTTTGAGTTAATCACATGAGTTAACTGTGATTAATCAACAGCCCTCCTTTTTTGAGATGGGGTGACCACATCTGCACACAGTAGTCAAGATGTGGGCATAGTATGGATTTATATAGATGCAATATGATATTTTGTGTAGTCTTATCTATCCCTTTCTTAATGATTCCTGCATAGTTAGCTTTTTTGACTGCTGCTGCACATTGAGTGGATGTTTTCAGAGAACTATCCACAATGACTCCAAGATCTTTCTTGAGAGGTAACAGCTAAGTTAGACCTCATCATTTTCTTTGTGTAGTTCGGGTTATGTTTTCCAATGTGCATTACTTTGCATTTATCAGCATTGAATTTCATCTGCCATTTTGTTGCCCAATCACCCAGTTTTGAGACATCCTTATGTAGCTCTTTGCAGTCTGCCTGGGACTTAACTATCTAGACTATATTTGCATCGTCTGCAAATGTTGCCACCTCACTGTTTACCCCTTTTTCCAGATCATTTATGAATGTGTTGAACAGGACTGGGTCCAGTACAGCCACTGAGGGACACCACTGTTTACCTCTCTCTATTCTGAAAACTGACCATTTATTCCTACCCTTTTTCTTATCTTTTAACCAGTTATTAGTCCCTGAGAGGACCTTCCTTCTTGTCCAATGACGGCTTACCTTGCTTAAGAGCCTTTGGTGAGGGACCTTGTCAAATGCTTTCTGAAAATCTAAGTACACTATATCCACTGGATCCCCCTTGTCCACATGCTTGTTGACTCTCTCAAAGAATTCTAATTGGTGAGGCATGATTTCCCTTTACAAAAACCACATTGACTCTTCCCCAACAAATTGTTTATGTATCTGTCTGACAATTTTGTTCTTTACTATAGTTTCAACCAGTTTGCCCGGTACTGAAGTCAGTTTTACCAGCCTGTAATTCCCGGGATCACCTCTAGAGTCCTTTTTAAAAATTGGCATCACATTAGCTATCCTTTTGTCATTTGGTACAGAAACTGATTTAAATGATAAGTTACATACTATAGTTAGTAGTTCTGCAATTTCACATTTGAGTTCCTTCAGAACTTTTGAGTGAATACCATTTGGTCCTGGTGACTTATTACAGTTTAGTTTATCAATTTGTTCCAAAACCTGCTCTAATGACACCTTAATCTGGAGCTTTGTAACCTAAAAAGAATGGCTCAGGTTTGGGAATCTTCCTCACATCCTCAGCCCTGAAGACCAATGCAAAGAATTCATTTAGTTTCTGCCTTATTGTCCTTGAGTGCTCCTCTAGCATCTCTATTGTCCAGTGGCCCCACTGGTTGTTTAGCAGGCTTCCTGCTTCTGACAGCTTTTTTTTCTCTATTACTTTTTGAGTCTTATTGCATTTTCCAGTGCTTCTCTCAATAGTAATGCAACAGAGTGGGCTAACGGTGTATACCACCTGCAAGATAGTGCCTAACGATCTAAATGGGCTTAATCCATGTTGGTAAGCATGTGTATAACATCTGTATCTCCAGCAGCAGTGTCCATACCAGTGGATACTCATGTACAGCAAAGAGAATTATTTTATTACCTATAAATGCTAGTTTAGTAGTAGTTTAAAGTAGATTGAATCAGGATGGGGAACTCTCATTGCACCATTCAAAGAAGAGAGAAAACTGTGGGGGGAAAAGTCTGTTAACCAACCCCAGCAGAAGATGAGGAGCTGTGCTCCTCATCCTTGCTTCCCTTTTCTCCTAAACCATTTTTGCTTCTCAAAATGGAAGCATGCACTGGTCTGAACAGATCCTCTGTATATCAATGTCCTTGATAAAATTAAGCTTATAGATATTATCGTGTTGCTAGAAGTGATCCTACCAAGCTATGTAGTTTCAGGTTTGAGGTCAGAGTGCGATGCTACAGGAGTCCACTAGGAAGATTCTGAACAAAAGAAAAGCAAACATTCTTTCTGCTTCCCCTGCTAGAGCCTATGCTGCCTCCACTATTGTAAAATTGGTAGGTCTAATGTGCTGGTGATGACCAGGCCAGTGCATGCTTCCACCATGAAGAACAAAAATGACAGCGAAGGAAGCCATTTTTGCTTTTATACTAATGATTCCTTTTTTCCATCCAGAGTGTGTAAACCTGATTTGTTCACTGAGCTTTAAATGAGATTGTCCCCACAGAAATTTGTATCAAAATTAGCTACCCCCTGATACTTATCAAAATTAGTGTTATCCAAAAGATAGACTTGCTGACTTTCTGCATGTGGAACTACAGAAGCAGGGATTTATTTCTTTTAAAGTGCCATTCTACTATCGCTGAGAGTGGGAATTGGTTTCTGTAATTTTTCTTCTAGTTCTACCCATTCTTCTGTTTCTGAATTTTTTTTTTTTGGTGCGATGTAAATACAGTCAGGTACCAAAATATGGTATTAAATCTAAATATCAATCTTCTATTCTTCAGTCAAAAACAGGTTATTTCACTGGAGGAGAGCTTGACTTAGTGCCTTCCCCCAGAGGAATTCTATGAATTGCCAAATTAGAAATAATTTGGACTACCTAATTGGAAAAGAGTTCATGTATTTATTACTTATGGTCCAGACTTGCATCTCTTACTGTGCTCATGTCCACACAGGCCTCTCTTGATCTGTCAGATTTTCAGGATAGGGAGTTTGTCTTCAGTTGGGTGCTGTATGAAAAACACAGCATTATGTAACCCTGATCCTGACTGCAAAATATTAAATAACAACAAAACACCTGTTGGGCACTTCAGACTGTACCATCAAATCCACTTTCAGGCTATCTATAGGATGTAGTGTACCCAGAGCCTATAATTAACTTGAGAAGGTTTGGAAACATCTGTCCTGGATGGCAGGCCGAATAGTTTTGCATAGTTGATGTTAGGATTGTCACTTAATATTAAAATCTGTGGTTCAGTTTGTTACATGTGCTCACCTTATGCAGTTTGCTGTGCTTGAATTGATTTTTTTTTTCCTGGCTTGATTCTGGTTTGTCATGCAGTCTGTTTGATTCATAGGAGCAATGATCATAAAATTCAACCTTTCCCTTCTAACCTGGGGCCTCATCCAAACCCTACTGAGGTCAGTGAGAATATTTCCATTGATTTCAGTGTGCTTTGGATTAGAGCCCTAATATGTATATATTCTCAAGTCTGTGTATCTATTTCTTCTTCTTTGTCTTGAATTAATATATTCAATCTTGAGTTGAATCAAGAGTCTTAATTCATAGACTAAGGGACAAACTGTCTCCTTTTTCTCCCAGATAAACCCAGACTTCATTAATTGTTCTAACACTAATTAGCATGTCTGTTTTGCATTTTAGCTATTTAGTTTATCTGGCTCTGACTTTAATGATGCGGGATGGAAATTCTAATGTGAGAGAGGATCCATTGTGTATACTATTTACAAATATGACCGTTTATTTAAAAATATATTTTATAAGATTTATATGCTTATGCTGCTATTCCAATCTTGTCAAGTTAAATTATTTTAGCAGTTATTTGTCTAGTTCAGAACATTCTATTTTAAAAACTGTAGGGTTACTATAGCCTGTAAGAGGGTTTGCCTCCAAACATGTACGATTTTGTTTTTAAAATACTAATGTTAACACTGGGTTCCATAGATGTATCCACCTAAAAATTGGTGAACAAGACACAAAAAACACACTGATCCACACCCAGAATTCATAGAACAGCTATATTGTAATGCTCCTCACCCATATTATTCACTGAAATTGATTGTAATGCAGCTGTAAGAGGTACCCTTTCTACACTAAGGGCAGTGGTTCTCAAACTTTCCAGACTTCTGTATCCCTGAGCCCCACCACCTGAAGCATATAACTTAGCTTCATGGGGCTCCGGGGTAGCAGTGGCCAGGGGCACCAAAATACAAGTTCACATAGGGTGCCATTTTCCCTAAGGCTGGCCCTAAAAATCCCACATTCATTCATTCAAAGTAGGGTCCTAGAAACATTTTGAGGGAAAAGTGGTTTTTCAAGAAAGAATTCTAATAAATGACAGGGCTGTAAGCAAAAGGCACATGAGGCCTGTTTCTCCTCACTTATGCCAGTCTTATACTCCATTAATTCAGCTACATTATTCCTCATTCTCACTGATTGTGAGAAGAGAATTAAACCCAGGTGCCTAAATTAGGAGGTGGTGTAAGCACTAAACTTGTATCCTGCACCTACTTAGCTTTCTGAATGTAATTTACATGCTGAAGGGAATGAAGTAGTAGGAGAAACAGGAAGATGTACGGTAAAGTGTAGTGGGGAAGGGGTGCTGTTTAATCTGTGCTTTTTCTGATATCCTCTTAACTGGTTTCCTGTTAATATCTTCTCTGCCCATCAACCATTATAGTCATTTTGCATATTCACTTGATGAATTGCCATTTCTCCCCATTTTTTGACCAATTTGCACCAATACTTAACTTACATAACTGTTAATGATAATTTTGGGGTAGAGATTTTAATAGAATTGCATCTGCTTACACCAGGACTGACTTTGGCCCAGGGAAGATAGAATAGTTTTCTTAGTCCCTTATTTCTATCTGAAATTGTTTCTTTTTAAATAAGTGGGAGATCTTCTGAATTGTGCCTATGAAATACAAATTTAGAACTTTTTTTTGTGTGCATATGTAGTGGGAGAGTAGGGTATGTTCAGGCAATATTCTGCATAACTGTTACATTCCCCTTCTTCTTGCACCTCAGTTTAACTCCTTGCTGAAGCACAAACCAGAGTTCTGTCTTCTAGGACTTTTTGAAAAAGCATTACCTGGAGTTAAACCTCAGGGTTATTATGTGTAAAATCCTGATATATGGATGTTAATGCCAGTCAACTTCAAAGATACACTTTTAGTAAAACAGATATTTAATGCACAAAACACATTGTAAACAGTATTTGAAACAGTATGAATAAGTTTTACACAAAAGCCATTAAACAGCAAATCCACTGGTGTTCCTTTTATAGCTGTGTCCCCTTTTTCTTTGTTACAAAAATTCAGATATAAGGTTTCAGCATAACACTTTCTATACTTCAGCATACACATCAAAACATATTCCCCTCTGATCTTCTGAGGTGATGTGTCCACAGTATGTATCATGTGTCACTTGAACTCTTCAGAGCTTGAGAAATGACAGCATCTCTGTCCTTTCAAACATTTCAGAACCCTGTCAGCAAACAATCTCCACTGCTAGCACCATTTTACCCTTTAGGTTAATAGCTGACTGGTCTCAGTTGCTGATGAAACAGAAGCCTGTAGCCCGTATCCAATGTTGTACAGGTATTGGGATCAGCGTAGATGTAAGCAGGGGAATAGTCCTGCTATTGTGGGGAACCTTCCTGGCTTCTGCAGTATCCCGGTGAAGTGCACTAGCGAAAGTGGGAGCGAGGACTCGGATCTTTCCTTTACCCAGTAGCCTCCCTGCCCTTGAGGACTCCCCTTCCACTCTCCTGTCTGGCAGAGTCCTCATAACCCCAACAAGGCTGGGCCCAGGATTCCTGGGGGGATTGACCCCCAACCCTGCTGTGGTCACCTAGGACAGGGGCTAGGATGTCCCCATTCCAGGGTACACTCTCTGGACTAGGCACTTCTCTGACCCACTGACCATTACGTACAAGTTAAAGCAAATGCAAGTTATTTAATCAACAATTAATTTTAAAAAGAATAAGGAAAAATGGGAAAGGTTAAAGGAAACACATCAACCCGCTCTGTGGCAGGGAACATCACAAACAGTGTCTCTGGAATGTCAGGGCAGTTCAGTCTGTTCCTTGTAAGTCCCAGGCCGCCTTCTCAGGCCCTGGCTTTGCTGCAGGGATGCTGTGGGTTGAACACTTGCTCTGGTGGTGGCCACATGCTCTCAGGCTCTAAGTGGTAGGACCCTTCTTCCCAGTGTTGCTCCTGCCCTGTCGGGGTTACAATCCAAAAGTGGCCTGCGGAGCCTCTTGGCTGAGGAGTCTCCCTCTGCTGGACCCACTGCCCAGGGTCCCCCTGGCTCTCCCCAGTTGCTCACCACACCCAGCTCCGGACGGCTCCAGCCCCAGCTCCACCACTCTGTCTCAGCGCTGCTGCTGCTGCTCTGCCTTCAGCTCCCTGGGCGGCTGCTTTGGCCCCTCTGCCTCCGGTTGCTAAGGCTCTGCTCCCAGGACAGGTCTGCTCTGCAGGCTGCTTCTGTGACTCTGCTCCCAGCACTGACCTGCTTCCTGGGCTGCTTTTTGGCCCGTCTGCTCTCTCTGGGCTGTGCCTCTGGCTTTGGGGCTGCAGCTCTGCTCTCTCTGGGCTGCTTTTCTGGTCCCTCTGGATCTGGCACAGCTCTGCTCCCCAGCTTAGGTTGGGACCCTGCTTTCTCCTTAGCTCAGCCCCACTCTGTCTGACCCAGGCAAATCCAGCTCACACGGAGGATGGGGCCTTCCTGACTCTCTGATTAGCCTGCCCACGCTGTCATTCAGGCTGACCAGGGCCATTGGCCTCTCCCCATTGTTCCTGGGGACTATCAGTCTCAGGGTCCTGGTTTCCCATAGACCCTTCCCCTTTTAGTACTGGGAGCTAGCCAACCAAAACACCCCCACTGAATGTTAGTAAGGGGGCAACAGTCCCTTATATATACATTTCCTGGATCTCTATAAGGGCCTTTCACTACAGGACACCATTTTCTCCCCAGAAGCTCAGCTAAGTCAGACAAGAATTCACAAATACATACCTCACTAAGTGCTGCCCCAGTTTCTCTTTCAGTGACACAGAATCCTAGTTTAAGCACTTACATTTAGCGACCAGCTAAGTGCTATAGGCTCTGCAGCCTATAGGGGTGACAAATGTTTTCATTAGCTCTTGCTCTAGGTCCATGAAACACACACCTCACTAGACCAAACATCATAATGGAGGACTTCCCTAGTAAATAAAGCTGGACTAGCATTCACCTGCATACAAAGTGAGGGAATCAACCCTCACTGTAAACACACTTTGATTCTACGTTGATCAGCAGCTGAGTCCATAGTGCTTTAAACTCCTCTATTTATAACAGTCTTCCCCCAACCCCTGTGCTCCCTGACTGGCTCAGCTCTGAGTGACTAGGGTGTGACCTGCTAGGTTCATTGCTCATGACAAAAATGTCCTGTACAGCCTCAGAACAGCCACCAAACATGTCTGCTAATAGCCTGTTCTGAAACTGTTCCTCTGCATATGTGCAAAGTCAGAGTATCCAGCTAAGATACATGTCTCATCCCTACCACTTCTCTCTTTCTCCTCCCCACAGAGAAACACAGTTAAATGCTTCGTTACTGAGAATGTGTGTAACTAATTGATGAGGTGTATACTCCTCATGGGTTCTGAACAGATTAATGTGGGCCTGAGGAGCCAATTAGGGTAACTGGCTGCATCTGGAGGGAGAGCCAGGCTCAACTGAACAAGAAGCCCAGGTGTGCAGGAGTAGGCTAGATTATAAAGCTAAGAAGTTTGAAGCAGAAAGATGCTGCAATCCCTCTCTCTAGAAGCAGGGGTAAATGGGGAAGAGACTAAACACTGAGCTTCTAACCCTGGAAGGAGTGTCAACCCCAAGAGGAGTTGTGGGGAAAGAGTCTGAGAGGGCTGTGTAGGAAGAAGCCCAGGTAAACAGCAGCAAGGGGATAGGACTGTATAGATTTTGGTTTCTTGTGATAGGGGCCCATGCCTGGAACCCAGAGTAGAGGGTAGGCCTAGGTTCCCTACCAGCCATTGGGAAGTGGCACAGGAGCATTGAAGATGCAAACTGGACAGCTGGTCTGGAGAGACTTTGTTACCCCAGAAGGGGACGGCTATATAATGACCTGGCTCAAAGGTTCAGTCATGAAGAGGGAGCTCCCAGAGTCATGAAGAGAGAGATGGGTCCCAGCTTGAATAACTGACAGAAGAGGGTGCCAGATTGGATGAGAGCTGTTCCCCTGGAGGTGCCACCTTTTGGTGAGTGAACCCTGTCAGTTTTGCAAGGACCTGGAGAATGGTGCTGTAGTTCTCCAGGCATAGCATGGCAACACTTGCTGTGTTTCTAACATATGCATCACTTTAACTTCTCCTTTCTCTCTCTGTCTACTATAGTGATAAACTGCATGGTATAAACCATTATATGAGCAAATAATATTCCAGTAGCTAAACTAGAAAAAGGTGAAAAATCAAAGCTTGCTATTTTTAGACTGTTTAAAGTTCATTAAACTAATGGAATCTTAACTGTCAATCACAACAGACCTCATGAGAACAGTCACATGGAACATTATATTTAGAGATTAGAAAGAAAGACCAATGTCTACCTTTCCTTTGAAATTCAGTGGAACAACATGCCTGCTAAGTTAATAATCATTCTTAAATAGCACAAGTAGATAGGGACTTCTAATCCACAGAGGCCCTTTCTTGTGCACTGCACCATTTCAGAGATGGCCTATTATACTGTAAGTGCCTCTCAAACTTTTCTTTTGCTATCTTGGTGGAAAGGAATGAGCCTTAAGCAATTCCCTAAAATGACTGTGACTCACCATTTGAGACGGTCTTTAAAACAGAAAATAGCAGTATAAGGGGAATGACAGGTGTATGTTCTTTTCAGTTTTCAGCAGAGCCTTCTTCATACTGAGTTTGTGTCAGCTGTTATCTTTACTGTGATTTTCAAGTGGTTTTCACTCATGTGCATGTGGAAACTACATTAGTATCTGAGACAAAATATTGCTTTTATAATAGGTAGCAACACTAAATTGTTAGCCTGCATTATGAAACATAATTATTTCTTTAAAAGACAAGACACTTATGAATATGGATGAAAATTATGAGATTCTGGGCATTAGCTGATCACAACCTGGAGTCAGCAAGAAATTGCCTCCAAGGTGTAATGTGCAATTAGGAGCGCTAGTTTCCTGTGAAGCACCAAGCATTACTCTATCTTGGGGAAACTAGTCTGTTCCAATAAGAAATTACTGTTTGAGGGCCAAATCTGGATCTTAGTCATATCATTATCAAGCTGGAGTAACCCACGAACTTCAGTGGCAATAGAGTGATTAAAATCCATTGGAATTGTTCCAGACTGAGGCAATGCATAACTGTCGATGGGGGATGGGGGCGGCACATGACCACCCCACATGTTTCCTCTGGATCTAGAACACAGATTTTCAAACTGGGGCATGCCCCCTAGTTGGGAGAGAGGGGCAGAAGAATTCCTGCTGGGTATCGGGCTGGTGATTCCACCTTAGAAGCTACTGCTAAATGGAAGGCAGGGCAAGACTCTCAGCAGTGCGAGGGGAGCAGTTTCTCCTGGGCAGAGCCCCTGCTATAGGAGTAGGTGAGCAGCCTCTTCCCTGGGAACAGACATGGGGCATTTGCCCCAGGATAGGTTGCATAGCAG
The DNA here is from genome assembly GCF_965140285.1 of Lepidochelys kempii. NCBI lineage: Eukaryota > Metazoa > Chordata > Testudines > Cheloniidae > Lepidochelys > Lepidochelys kempii. Next base: position 30,097,750 of record NC_136390.1, on the reverse strand, counting down.
GCAGCGGGAAGCACTGGGGCTCCAGCAGCAGGGAGAAGCAGTCCCATGTAAGCGGGGGAGTGATAGGACTTGTTCCACAGCCAGCCCACCCTGTTGCTTCCTCCCTCCCCATGCTGTATGAACACAAGGTGAGTGCCACCACCAGGGGGAGCCGCTGTCTCCTCACTGCTGGCCATCCTGGTGAAAGACTGTCCGAGGCCATGCCCACTCCCAGTGCCCAGCATGGCAGAGTCTGCAGCAGCCCTTTTGGATGGGTCCCCTCAGAACATTTAGCTGTTGCTAAACAGAAATCTTGAGCGGGGGTGTGTATATGTAATCCTGCATTGCCTCTGGTTCCACTTTTCTGATTTGTTACATTAATGTAATTAGCTTTGGCTCCATTTGGGGAAGGGAGTTGCTATGGCCAGCATATGATATAGAAGACTCACTGTCTTCAACTATTGTTTATATGCATAGATCCTAGGAGCCCTAGTCATAGACCAGGATCCCACTGTGCTGGATGCTGTGCAAACACAGAACAAAGACAGTCCCTGCCCCAAAGAGCTTACAGTCTAAGTATAAAACAAGAAAACGGATGAATACAGGCAGACAGAAGGGCCACTACAAGGGAAAAATGAGGCAATATTGGCCAGCAGGTTAGGAAGTGGTCTCAGCATACCAGCAGCCCATGTTGTCAAGTCTGTTATAGGCATCAGAGTGAAAGTTTTAGGGAGTGAAGGTTAATGAGTGAGTTTTGCAGAAGTTTTATGGGGAGCACTCCCCAACTGTGAGAGGCAGCATGGGAGAAGGCACACAAGTGTTTGAAAATTTTAACACATGGGCTGTAATACTTCAGTTAAGCTTATTGGGCTGAGTGCAGGGGTTTAGTGGCCTGCGATATAAAATGGTCAGACTACATGATCTGGTGGTCCCTTCTGGCCTCAAACTTTATTTGGTTTTAGTGTGTCAGTTCATTGCAGCCACTAACTGCAGCTGCAGAACAATGTTGTGCCCACTTGTTTAAAGTACAATTAGAAATGTGTTGTGTATGGTTGCCAACTTTCTACTCTCACAAAACCGAACATCCTAGCCCTACCTCACACTCACCCTCCCTTGGTGGCTTGCTCTTCCCACCCTCACTCACTCTCACTGGGCTGAGGCAGGGATTGGGGTGCAGGAGGGGGGGAGGGTTCTAACTGGGGGTGCAGGTTTCAGGGTGGGGCCAGAAATGAGGGGTTCAGGGTGCAGGAGGGGGCTCTAGGCTGGGGCAGGGAGTTGGGGTGAGGGAGGGTGCTGTGGATTGGGGTGGAGGAGGGGGTGCAAGATCTAGGGTGGGGCCGGGAATGAGGGGCTTCAGTTGAAGGAGGGGTCTCTGGTCTTGGGGGGGGGGTTGCTCGGGGAAGGGGGTTGGGGCTCAGAGTTGGGGTGCGGGTTTACCTCAGGCAGCTCCCAGTCAGCAGCACAGTGGGGCTTAGGCAGGCTCACTGCCTGTCCTGGCACCACGCTATTCCCCAGAAGCAGCCAGCAGGTCCAGCTCCTGGGCAGGGGGGCCAAGAGGCTCTGTGCACTGCTGTTGCCTGCAGGCAGCACCCTCGCAGCTCCCATTGGCCATGGTTCCTGGCCAATGAGAGTGCAGAGCTGGTGCTTTGGGTGGGGGCAGTGCATGGAGCCCAAGGGCATAGTGCTGTGCCAGGTCAGGAAGGGACTAGCCTGCCTTAGCCCTGTAATATTGCCAACCGGACTTTTAATGCCCCCGTTGGCGGTGCTGATCGGAGCCTCCAGGGTCCCTTTTCGACAGCACCTTCCAGTCGAAAACCAGACACCTGACAACCCTAGCTGTGAGGCATGTACAATGCTTTATATATAGTCTTATGGCAACAAATAATGTAGTTCCGTGTCACAAGAAGTCAGGCCCAGAGCTTTACTCAGTAAAGGCATAGCCTGAGCATTTCTTTTCTCTGAGTCCTTATGTGGAACACATGAGAAATGTATGTTTCTCATAGTTATGGTGCCATGCACTTTCATTATTTCTTAACTGGCCTATGTACCAGAATGTACAGGCATCTACTGAGAGTATTTTGGCAGCTCAGTGAGGCTAAATGATTTACAATATATAGACTTGAAAAAAATCCAGTAGTTAGGGAAACTGCTTCACAGTGGAATCCAAGAGAGTTAGGGTCTGATTCCATGTCCACTAAAGTCCATTGAAAGTTTCCTGTTGACTTCAGTGGTCATTGGATCAGGCCCCTTGTCAGAACAGGAAATGGGAGCCCTTGTCTTTCTAGCCTCCTTAAAACTTCAGAGTCCCTCCCAATGAGTTGGATCATAACATTCAGATCAGAGGGAGACCACTCAGTTCTAATCAGCTATTCATGTTCTATCAGAGTATCCTTAGGATATTCAGGAATGCTGGCAAGAAGTTCTATATTTTCACTTTTGTGGGGTTTTTTTTTCTTTGAATATCTTGCAAGGGGGAGTTAAAGGGAAAGAGGTATTCTGCTGTTTCACTGTTTCCACAAGTAGTGTTTTACATTAAATATTTATTGCCTTCATGTGTTGGAAAGGAAGTGCCATGCTATAATTGCAGGACTGTTGAATTTGATTATTTTTAACCTTTTATTTTAGCTGATGAATTATAGCAAAGAGATTTGTGTAGTTCATCATAAACACATCTCTACCATAAGGCTTACGTTTGGAGAAAGAGTATTCCTAGAATGTGTATCTGGAACTTAAGGTGCATTTGCAATCCAGAAGGCCCATCATAATTCTTTGATAATTGGGAATAATTTGTGGATATGGATGATGTAACTATTTCAAACATCGTCAGACAGGCAGTCTTGCCAGAATTTATTAATTGCTTCTACCAGCTCTTCTCTACTGAAGCAACTTGCCTCTAGTTGAATGTAATGCTTCATTGAATTCAAAGTCAAAGCCACAGAATTCCAACCTGGGAACATGCCACAAGACCATTATTGTTGTATACATCCAGCAGAAGCATATTGAAACTGCTGTCACCTAATGGATGTTCCTTTAAAAAATGTTTTTCTGTAAATGGCAAAACGGTATCTTCGAAGGGTCATTACTTTGGAAGGGAGAAAGGGAGTGAGTTCTGACTATTTTTATTCCATCAGACTTTAGAGAATATTATGGAATCTGCAGAAGCTTTGGTCATTACTTGTGGGTGGGAAAAATATTGCAGTTTGCAAAAATTGGACTGGGTGTAAACTTACCTAACCTGCTACTCTAGGATGTTTTGTTTTTCTTGGCACAAGTGACTCTCACTTATAACAAGGCTAAGGGTGGTAAAAGGAATGAGTTGGCACATAAGCTCTTGATATTATGAATGTTAATGGAATTTTCTTACATGATCTTGCTGTTAAGTAGTTGCTTATTGGTGCCCATAAATGTAGTAATAGGATACCTTCAGCTTATATAGCACCTTCCACTTGAGTATGTGAAAGCACTTCATCAATAGGAAAGAATTAAGCCTCACAACACAGATGTAAATTCCACCCCCTCTCCATTTTGCAGATGGAGAAACTGCGACACACAGACGAGGACAAACACATTTACACATGGGTGCCTAAAATTAGACGCTTTTAAGGGACTTCTTTTTGGAAATGCTCAGAAACCCATCGTCAACTGAAGTCTAGTGCTCAGCACCATTAAAAATCGCACCCTAGGACTGTTAGGTTACCTAAATAAGTACAATGGGATCTGTGGGTGTGCAGTGCTGCTAAAAATCAGGCCACTTATTATTTAGGTAAATATGGTTTTTAGGTGTCTACTGTTAGGCACGCAACTTTTAAAATGTTGGCCTAAGTAAGTTCACACAAGTTCCACCGTAGAACCAGGAACAGAACCCAGATATCCTGAGTCCTTGTCCTGAGTTCTAGCCATAAATCCTCAAACACTCCACATTGTGGACTGGATGACCCATGGGATTGGTACTTAGGTGCAAAGCCTCTGCCTGCTAGGTCATTTTCTTAATTTGCTGTTGCTTCTTCTGTCATTAACTTATTGGGAAAATTTCTTTAAATTTGTGCTTATACATACAGTATGTCCAATATTTGTACAACATTGGATTTGGGAAAAGTAACTTTTGAAGGTTCGTTTGATATTCAAAGTAAAGTAAAGGCTGATACAGTGCAAAACTATGTAAATGTAGTGAATTTCCATTGAGTCTAAAGAGTACACCAGGCAATCAGAGTTGCTGTGTGAGAAAACATGAATGAAAATATCGCCCTTTAAACACTGCACTGCTTTTCAGAAAGCAAGTCTGTAGTGATTTAAACCTCCATTTCTATCCCAACCTTCTGTCCCTTGGATATATGGGGGTGGGTGGGAACTGAGAGGAGAAAGGAGTTGGCATTTCTGTTGTTAATGTGATGTCACATTTTCCACTCGTTCCACTCGGCTTTCACGGTTCAGAATTATTTCTGTTCTTCTGCTGGTCTATGGATGTAGTTTCATTGACATGATCTCCCTGATTTTGAAATTCATAAATTGCAACTCTTGGAAAGGATACAGGAGATCAGAGAACTGAAATATGTCACTTATCAAAGTTAATTAAACAGGGAAAGGTCCTTAAATAGTATCCTGAGTGCACCATTTTTAATAGGTTTCTAATAGGTTTAATTTTTAAACGCTGTCCCTAGGGCAGGAATGGGCAAACTTTTTGGCCCAAGGACCACATCTTTCCATGGGTATGGAAATTTTATGTCAGGCCATGAATACTCTCAAAATTGTGGGAGGGAGTGCGGAATCTGGCTGGGGGTGCAGGCTCTGGGATGGGGCCAGAAATGAGGTCAGGGTGTGGGAGTGGGCTCTGGACTGGGGCAGGATGTTGGAGGTGCGAGGGAGGAGGTGAGTGCTCCAGCTGGGGCTGCGGGCTCTGGGGTGGGACTGGAGACAAGGAGTTGGGGATATAGGAGGGTGCTCCGGGCTGTGACTGAGGAGTTTGGAGGGTGGGGGGGAGAATCCGGGCTGGGGCAGAGGATTGGGGCATGGCAGGGGGGCAGGCTCCAGGCAGCACTTACCTGAAGCAGCAGCATGTCCCTCCTCCAGCCCATATGCGTTCCCTGGCCAATGAGAGCTGTGGGGGCAGTGTGTGGAGCCTTCTGGCTGCCCCTATGCATTTGAGCCGAAGCGGGCACATGCTGCTGCTTCCGGGAGCCGTGCAAGCCATGGCCCCAACCCTGCTCCCCAGCTGAAGTGCCAGAGTGGGAGCTCGAGGGCTGGATTAAAATGTCTGAAAGACTGGATGCAGCCGCCGGGCCATAGTTTGCCCACCTCTGCCCTAGTGGGTTCCTCAGCAGTGGGGATCAAACTTGGGACTTCTGGATCATAGATTCCAAAGCCAGAAGGCACCTGTGTTCATCTAGTATGACCTCCTGCAATAACACAGGCCACAGAACTTGCCAAAGTAATTCCTAGAGCATATGTTTTGATGTAAAAATGGTGAATTCTTCCACACCGACAATGACCCTTGGTAAATAGTTCCAGTGAGAGTAATTAACCATTGGAGTTGGGTGGTGGTGGTGTCGTGTTTTGGGTTTTTTTTAAAGCCTTATTTCCAGTCTGAATTTGTTAAACTTCCAGCCATTGGACTGTGGAATACTTTTGTCTGCTAGAATGAAGAGCCTGTGATCAAATATTTGTTTCCCATGCAGAAATTTCTAGACTGTAATCAAGCAATTCCTTGACCTTCTCTTTGTCAAGCTAAATTGATTGGAGTCTGTCACAATAAGGCATGTTTTCTGATCCTTTTTCATTTTCATGGCCTCTCTCCAATTTATCAATATTCTTCTAGAATTATGGACACCAGAACTTAATGCAATATCCATAAGTTGTCGCACCAGTACCAAATATAACTTCTCTACTCCTACTCCTCTTGAGGCATCCAAGGAATGCACTAGTGCTCTTGGCCACAGAATCGCATTGAAAGCTCATGTTGAGCTGATTATCCACTACTGACTCTAAATCTTTAAGTGTCTGCTTCCTAGGATGGAGTCCCCCATCATGTAAGTATAGCCTACATTCTTTGTTCCAAGATGTATATGTTTAGCCATCTTAAAATGCATATTGTTTGCTTGTGCCCAGCTTATCAAACAATCCATATCATTCCATCAATGATCTGTCCTTTTCATTATTTAACCACTCTCAATTTTGGGGTCATCTGTAACTCTTGTCTGTTTTCGTCCAGGTCGTTGATTTAAAATCTTTACATAGTATAGGGCCAAGACTGATTCCTGGGACCCCACTAGAAACACACCCACTTGATGATGATTCCCTGTTCGTTTTAAGACCTGTTAGCCACCATTTAATGTGTGCCATATTCATTTTTTCTATTATTTTAACCGAAATGACATGTGACAGTACCAAGTGACATGCCCTCACCTAAGTCTCTATTATCTTTATCAACCAAACTTGTAATCACCCATTAAGATCCCTTTTCATGAGAACTTCTTCTGCCTGAACTAAAAGATCCAGCACTCTTAGCCAAGGATGGAGCAGGCTCATCTATCTCTAGTTGGCCTAATTGCCACTAGAGGGGACAGAGCACAACACCAAGCAGGCATAGCTTACGTTGAGTTTTATTCACCTAGTATCTTGTTAATACCAAATTAACAATGAGCACAGTCAAGTCATTATTATATTGAAATGTGTTTGCTGTCTTGTCAACTCTTCACTCAAAAAATAATCTTTACAAAAATCAATCTTCTTATTTTGACATCAATTTAATTTAAAATGTTTTGATGATCTAACAGCAATCTGTACCCTATTACAAACACTAAATAGAGGAAAAACATCTGCTAGACAAAAAAGCAGAACATTGATTAGTCAACCTTGGTTTGTGCTGGCTCAAAGAGGGCAAGTGTACAGGGATTAGTGGGGGTAAAATATATTACACAATTCATCATTTTTAATTATAGACTTCAATTATGTGGAGAATAGTGATTTGTCAGATTAATAAATTCCTTAACTGTGCATCCTTCAGTAGCTGCATCCTTCAGTAGCTGCAAGATGAATGAGAACAACAGTTAAGGAATTTATTAAACTGACCGGGAAGCAAGCAAGTTCAAGCACTGCCTGCCTACTCGATTACAAAGCAAAAACAAAACACAGCTTGAACTAGTGCAGTGATGTACTGTACTAAGTGTACCATGTTACTAATCTCTATGGATTGTGGGGCAAGGTAACGGCACATAAAACCTTTCACTTCTGGAGTCTCTATTTCAAAATGCACCAACTGTGACTGATTTGCTGCTATGTGACTTTTTTTCCTGTGGTTTTGGTGGGCTGCTCTTTGAAGTGTAATGACACAAGCTTTGTTTACTTAAGAAATTGGATCAGTTTATAAACCGATTGAGTTAAATCAGTACAACTTTCTCATGTAGACAAGGCCTCGGTTCTATTCCTGATGGACAGATGTTGATATTGCTTAGCACTAATCGGTATTGCTATCGGGCTGCCCTACCTCGAGTACACGCTGGCATGCTAGGTGCACAGTGCACCTGCCTCAGTTTCCTTCCTTCAGAATCTCCAGTAACTTCCCACAAAATTTCATGCCTTGACATTACCCTTCCTTGGGGGCAGTTTATTATTAAAACATAGTGCAAATCTGTCTCTAATAAAAGTTACCAACATAATCCACTTATTCCCCAGTATATATAGTCCTTACAATCCCAAGACATGATGTCCCACATACGCACACCAGTATCACCTGCCACACCTAGGTTCCTAGTCATCCTCTTCTGTCCCTCTGCCAGAGGAGCCACCCAGCCTGAACATAACCTCACTCTTCCCAGAGGGAACCCTCACAGCCTCCCTTTTGAGGAGATCTTCCTCACCATGGAAGCATCCCTGCACTCTCCTCTCTGGGTTCAGCACAGGGATGTCAACGGATAAGCCCCTCTGCTGCTCTCTGGCCTTCAGCCTTCTCCAGCTCTCTGGCTGTGGTTCTCTGGCTTGGGGAAGTCAACCTGCCAACCTCTCTTCTTGACTTCAGACTTCCCCCAGGATCTGTATATAGTCTCTTAGCTCCAGTGGCTCCCATCTGCCTCTTTTCTTGACTCTCTCAGATAGTTCTGTTTCATGAGATCTCTCCCTCTCAGGTTCTCTGACCCTTTATAGCCCCAGGCACTGCCATAGCCTCTTAATAGGCCAAATGGGAGCACCTGTTCTGGCAGTGGCTATATATCACTTAGTGACCAGCTGCCCTGTGATAGGCATCCTTATGGAAAATCTGAGCCCAGTTAGAAGAAGCATGGAAACAGAACTATACCCTGGTGCTCTTCACTCCTATTGCCTACGCTGTGCCTGGTAGAGAGGTAAACTGAAGATTTCGTCTTCTGTGTGATCAAGCCAGTATCCTTCAAAGGCTTTACATTCACACATACCTCAATATGTGTACATTCAATACAAAAAGTGTGGAAATGCAGTTAAGGTGTTGAAGTCCTTTTTCTAAATATTATAAGAAAAAACCTAAAAATGTCTTAACAGTGCAGAAAAATCTTCCACTTTAAATGGAGCTCTGGATTAGAGGGGATATTGCATGCTCTTGTTACAGTATCTGAATTTAATGAGCACGTGGGGCTTGTTCCTGAAGGAGGGAGATTGAAAAGGTATTCTGTCCCCCACCCCTCCGGTGTTACTGTCTGACCCTGGACAGATTGCACCTATCCCTGGCAGAGACCCGAGTGCTCTGCTTCCCACATTTGACAAGACCTGTCATGCCAATAAAGTATTGCTGAATAGAGTGCTGGTACCAGTCCTGTGGGATTACGCATCTGGGAAGGTGCAGGTGAATATGGCGGCTGGGTGGGTGTGAGGAGTAACAAAGGGGTGATGAGGAATGGAGATGGCAGCAGGGACAGCCTCTAGCCCTGTTCTGACATGTTACCGTGGGCCCTTTAAATCCTGGCAATTTTGCCTTGTTTGAATGCAGTCTGTCAGCTTTGTCGTGGTACGGTTCTTTCTCTGTTCCTTATGAGGTGCGTCCTCCATGCAGAAGGAGGAGTTTATCTGACCTGGAGGAGAATGTTCCTTGTCATCCTGGGACTAGCGGAGGGCCCAGTGCAAGTCAAGGGAATCTGTGTATAGGGAGTGCTTAGAAGGGAAAGGGTAGAGGAGGTGAAAGAAGTACATGCCCTACCCTGGGCTCTATGGGAAATGTGCCCCAAAGTTAAGCAAGCCTTCCTTGTATCTCTCAGCATTGTGGAATGCATCCTTAAGGAGACACCACTGCGGCCCTTCCGGGCAGCCTGGCTCCAAGGAAGTCTCAATGCATGGAAACCGGGCAGGAGAGCGGATAAGCATTGTGCAGAACACAGTGTGAACTAGTGAAGTGGTACATGGCTTCTTTGGGTATTGCCTACTGCCTCTAAGCAGACTAGTTTGGTTTGGTGACATAAATTCTACTGGTTTTTTTTGTTTTTGTTCCAAAAAAAAAAAAAGATGGAGCAAACTGTGCAAGGGAAACTTGTGGGATTTTCCTCCCCAAGGGGGCCTTCCCAAGGATTTTCTATGGAGGAGGCAGTCTGGCCCCTAGAAGTCCATCTCCCTCCCCCCCACCCTCCACTGGCCAGCCAGCCAGCAAATGATTTAGCAGTTGTTGGCGTCTCTAGATCTCTGCTCTTATCTGATGCCCCAAATTGCAGTTTGCATGGGTGAGCTTCATGCTTATGTAACTAAGTAGGTGGTAGGAAAGATTTCCCTGACCTTTATGGGTAATTGTGCAAACTCTCACCCACACAGCAGTTTGGACTGAGCAGGAACAAGCCTCCCAGCTTGGACTGACAGACTTGGGCTAGTGGGGTTTGTGCCAGAGCTCTAGAAATAGCTGGATTTGAATCCTCTGAATCTTATGGTTTCTCTTAAGAATCATGGAGCCTCTGAGGTCCGCTATTTGTCTGTGACCTTGGCTTGTCCTTCAGTTAAACAGGACACCCATTCTATGAAAGCATGCACCTCTTTCCTGTCCCAAACTTCCTGTTTGAGTCCCTCAAGTTTACATCTCTCCCTACCATCATCTGGTTTCTTTGTTCTGCTGCTGGGAATTTTCCCTACAGAGAATTTGGAGGTACTCGCTTCTCCCAGCTTCAGCCAACCCATTTTTCTAAGATGCTGCCACGTGAATAGGCAACCAGTAAGATTTAGCAACTATCTTCCCTGGTTCCACATACAGGTATTCCATGATGCAACGATTTAATAGCTTCATAACATCAATACAAATTCCTAAGCTGTACATCGTAACACACACATCAAATGAATAAGATACATGTTAGTCTACTGATCATGCAGATGTCTTGCAAACCCTGACCTAATTCCATTTATTTTTACAGAGCATCTTTCCCACAAAGTTACTCGGTGCTTTTAGGTGAGAGAAAATGATGAGAAATCTGATGCTTAGTGAAAGTACTCATTGAAATTTGAATGCTTTCAGTGCACTGCATTTCATTACTTTAAATCGTGGCCTATTAGGTACAGATATGGGCAGAAATGTATAATACTTTGCATAGAAAAGAATGCAGAAATACCCCACAAATTTTTTTTTGCAAACATATAACTATAAAGCTTGTAAAGTGTTCTTTTTTCTTAAAAAAATAAATAAGCAGAGGCAGGAAACATTAAAATACTGGAATTTGGAGAACCTGTCATTGTTTGCTCTGTATCACATGACATGACAACAAACACATGAAAGATATTCAGTGGGTGTCATAAATATAAAGGGAAGGGTAAACCCCTTTGAAATCCCTCCTGGCCAGGGGAAAGCTCCTCTCACCTGTAAAGGGTTAAGAAGCTAAAGGTAACCTCGCTGGCACCTGACCAAAATGACCAATGAGGAGACAAGATACTTTCAAAAGCTGGGAGGAGGGAGAGAAACAAAGGGTCTGTGTGTCTGTCTATATTCTGTCTTGGCCAGGGATAGACCAGGAATGGAGTCTTAGAACTTTTAGTAAGTAATAAATTATGATTTCTTTAAATGGCTGAGAAAAGAACTGTGCTGAATAGAATAATTATTTCTGTCTGTGTATCTGTTTTGTAACTTAAGGTTTTGCCTAGAGGGGTTCTCTATGTTTTGAATCTAATTACCCTGTAAGGTATCTACCATCCTGATTTTACAGGGGGGATTTCTTTATATCTATTTACTTCTATTTTTATTAAAAGTCTTCTTGTAAGAAAACTGAATGCTTTTTCATTGTTCTCAGGTCCAAGGGTTTGGGTCTGTGGTCACCTATGCAAATTGGTGAGGCTTTTTATCCAACATTTCCCAGGAAAGGGGGGGGTGCAAGTGTTGGGAGGATTATTCATTGTTCTTAAGATCCAAGGGTCTGGTTCTGTAGTCACCTAGGCAAATTGGTGAGGCTTTTTACCAAACCTTGTCCAGGAAGTGGGGTGCAAGGTTTTGGGAAGTATTTTTGGGGGAAAGACACGTCCAAACAGCTCTTCCCCAGTAACCAGTATTAGTTTGGTGGTGGTAGCGGCCAATCCAAGGACAAAGGGTGGAATATTTTGTACCTTGGGGAAGTTTTGACCTAAGCTAGTAAAGATAAGCTTAGGAGGTTTTTCATGCAGGTCCCCACATCTGTACCCTAGAGTTCAGAGTGGGGGAGGAACCTTGACAGTGGGCAAAACAGAAAGTTAGCAAACAAAGTGATTGTCCTGTAGCAGACACCTGAAATGGGGGAAGTGGAGGAGAGGCGAGTTGTCAATAAGCAAAATCATGTTTTTTTTTTTCAGAATAAACCATAATGCTTGCAAGCTCTGGCATATAAGTGAAATGAAACAAGCAAGGATATGTAAGAGACCAGCTCTTGATTTGTATATCATAGAATCATAGAATATCAGGGTTGGAAGGGACCTCAGGAGGTCATCTAGTCCAACCCCCTGCTCAAAAGCAGGACCAATCCCCAATTAAATCATCCCAGCCAGGGCTTTGTCAAGCCTGACCTTAAAAACTTCTAAGGAAGGAGATTCTACCACCTCCCTAGGTAACGCATTCCAGTGTTTCACCACCCTCCTAGTGAAAAAGTTTTTCCTAATATCCAACCTAAACCTCCCCCACTGCAACTTCAGACCATTACTCCTTGTCCTGTCCTCTTCTACCACTGAGAATAGTCTAGAACCATCCTCTCTGGAACCACCTCTCAGGTAGTTGAAAGCAGCTATCAAATCCCCCCTCATTCTTCTCTTCTGCAGACTAAACAATCCCAGTTCCCTCAGCCTCTCCTCATAAGTCATGTGTTCCAGACCCTAATCATTTTTGTTGCCCTTTGCTAGACTCTCTCCAATTTGTCCACATCCTTCTTGCAGTGTGGGGCCCAAAACTGGACACAGTACTCCAGATGAGGCCTCACCAATGTCGAATAGAGGGGGATGATCACGTCCCTCGATCTGCTCGCTATGCCCCTACTTATACATCCCAAAATGCCGTTGGCCTTCTTGGCAACAAGGCCACACTGCTGACTCATCCAGCTTCTCGTCCACTGTCACCCCTAGGTCCTTTTCCGCAGAACTGCTGCCTAGCCATTCGGTCCCTAGTCTGTAGCTGTGCATTGGGTTCTTCCGTCCTAAGTGCAGGACCCTGCACTTATCCTTATTGAACCTCATCAGATTTCTTTTGGCCCAATCCTCCAATTTGTCTAGATCCCTCGATATCGTATCCCTGCCCTTCAGCGTATCTACCACTCCTCCCAGTTTAGTATCATCTGCAAATTTGCTAAGTGCAATCCACACCATCCTCCAGATATATGTATATGTGTATGTACAATGCACAGGTAACTGTGAAATAAAGATTTTGAGGGTGTCAGGGTTCTGATAACATCCTGCTAACCACAGGAACAAAACTGAAATGGTTTGTGATGTCATCAGTTTGCATCTAAATGGATGGCTTACAATACTGGTTTCCTGTGTGGTGGTGGGTGATTTTTTTTGGGGGGGGGGTATATGCAGCACATAAAGGTAAAATTGTTTGTAATTTTTTTATATTGTATAATGTCTGCTCATCCCCCCCACAGTAACAAAAATGTTGGACTAAATTGATGCTTGCTGGGCCTCCTCAGATTTATTCCCAGGGAGGGCTCTGCTACGCTATGACTGAATTACCGCATCCTTTGGGCACTCTAGCCATACCACCTTCCTGGGTGGTGCTGGTCTATTCTGGTCCTTTCTCAAAGGTGGTGAGCAGGTGTTCAGGTGCTCTCCATGACTGCATCCCTTCACCCCCAAGACAGTGTTGATGCTGACAGGAGATTGCAGAACCTAGCACAAGTATATTTGAATTCAGCCTAGGTCAGACTTTTAAACTGCAGTGGAAAGATGTTTGAGTTCAGCAGTTACTCATTGGTCTCTTTTCTTGCTACCTATGTACTTCTGCTCTGGAGCCTATTACTCTCCTGACTAAAGGCTTTTGCTGATATCACCTTAGGAAGAATGTCCACTGCAGTGTGATATAAGAGTGTTCCAACTTGGGGCTGTAGAACCTATAAAGATATCCCCAGAGCCTTTCTGAGGTAGCCTCAATGGATGGAAAGTTTGTGCATCATTAATCGGAGTGTCTAACTATTCCCACATTGAATTTGGAAGCCAAACCAAAAGACAATGAAGCATTAATTAAGCCAAGGCCCACAGTGACACATGACAGTGTCCAGTGGTGAAAAAGAACAAAAGAAAATGACTCTCAAGCTGTTGTTTTGCAATTTTACACTTACAATTTGATTTGACTTTGTGTGGGGTTTTGTTATGGCCCACTGACTAGTTCTCTGCATACTTAAATGTACTTGAATTTTTGCTCAGGAGTGCATTGTACACAGAACTGTTGTCAAATTTGGCTTGGGAATACCTAAGTGGCAAAGTGTCATGGCTTTTTTTTCTTACAGATTGTTGAGTACAACCTTTTTAGTTTTAGCCAGAGAAACAGAAGGAGCCAGATTCTGATCCCCACTTCGGCTTCTTTGCACCAATGACTTATTTTGTCACCTTATCGCTCCATTATCTGGTATTTATGTAGTAATTAAGGAGGGAAGTAGTCTAACATGAATACTCTTGAAACATACAACTATAAAGCTGTAGAGAGATCCGGGAGAAAACCCTTACTCCTGGGAACCATATACAAATAAAATAGGGGGTTTTGGTGGTAGCAGAAATCATTTAATTGTCTCTCTGAAGTCAAGCCCAAATTCCCTTGTATTATCCAACTTGGGGATCTTTAGGAGCTGGCTGTGACATGTAGGGCAGATTAAGTAAAAACTGTGGCTAAAATAAGAGCATTGCATGTGACCTCTATACGCTGCAAAACAAACAGAGCTGAAGTGCTTCCAGAATCTACAACTTAGCCTCTCAAAAATCAAAGTAGCCAATGATGTGAGCTAACCCCATCTTCATGAGTTTCCATATGATAAAAATAATTACTTACACTGTTTGCTGAGTACCCCGGCAGCCATGAGTTCAGGCTATTATCATACTTCCTTTCATGTGATACTGCTCTTCAGTGTCTATCGTGTACATCAACAGTGGCCTGATGGTATACATTATTGCTAGTTGGATGAATTGCTGCAATTTATGATGCATATTGCAACACAGGTGGGTATCTTGTTTTACACACAACTCAGAAAATAAGTTCCCTGAAGCATGGGGCTTGCAATGTATAGTCTATTTTAACTTAAGGAGAAATTGTAACAGCCCTTGAAGATGCAAGAGAAAAGAAAACCAGGGGAAATGGAAATATCACTGTCCCAAGAGTAGTTTTCTAAGAAATTCAGGTCCTTGATATTATTGCTGTGTATGGTTTAATGCAGTTGTGACTAGTGAAGGCTTTCTAAATTTGATTGTGTATATGAAAAAACAGTGCATGATGAAGACCAGAAAAAATAAAATACTGACTTTCAGCTACTACTGAAATCGGAAGCATAATTCTCCTTGAACTTGATGTAGCTTCTACACCAATACATTCTGGCATTGTAACAGAGGCTGGCAACGTGGCAGGAGGATGTCCTTGTTCTCTATGAATACACAGTATTAACAGATTCACTAGCTGTGATGAACTCCATTCAGCAAACAGCTGAACCTTCCTGGGCTTTTTTAAATTGGCAGCTCAAGCATAACAAATGAAACAAACGTTATATTTAGAGCTAAGAATAATTCTGGAGTATGAAAGAACATGCTGTACAAGACTTACCCAAAAATGCAATACGTACTTTCAAAGCTTCTCTTCATCTGAGTATTGTTTCCCTTGTGACATGGGACTGTTGTTCACTTTAAAAGGGTTGATGTGCAGCAGTTTAAAATTTTTTTTTGTTATTGCTATCGAGAAACCATGAACAAAGTGATACATATTTCAGCTATCTAGGGCACAGCCCTTTTTAGGTATTCCCTTTTCTCCTTTAATTTTCCCCCCTCATTCATTCTTTGGAGTACAGAGACCGAAGATCATACATTGCAGTAGGAAAAAAGTAGTATCCGTCAGACCACGAGTTGGGTGAGTTTGCCAGAAAGGTTTTATTTCTCCACTTGATGGAAAGGGAACACAAAAGGGGTGTTTTATATCACATGACTCCTCATTAGGAATTAATGTCAGGATCTCTCTACATCAGCTAATTGAAATGATTACGTTCCATCCTGACTTTTTTTTTTTTTTTTTTTTAATTTTCCCTCATCCCCTTCATTATGGGCCAAAATCAACAGCCCTTACTCGGGCAAATGTTTCACTGAACGCAGCGGACTAAATCCTGGTCCCAAAAAGTTAACATATTAGTTCAGTGAGGTCTTCAGGGTTTGGTCCTATTGGGTAATTCACTAACTGTTCCACGTAATGGAGTACAGGAAACTCTTAAGCCTAGAAGTGTACTTACGTGGTGAAGACAAGGGGCCTGAGTCTGTTGTCGCTTACCTTGGTGTAAATCATGAGTCAAGAGTCAGAATGGTGTAGGAGTGATGTTAGTGAGAGAATCTGGCCCAGTATATCCAAACGGCTGTTTTTGTTTTATACTTAGTTTGGTTTGTGGATGAAAACTCGAAACCGAAAAGTCAACATGGTGATGTGTTAACTTTTTTGGTTTCTGGGAAATATTTCATGAACTATAATACAGAGCGAACATATTTCTTTAAGGAGAAAGATTACTTCTTTTATCTAAATTCAAGACTATTTGGAATTTAATTAATTAGCTTTGCGTGATACAAAACCTATTTTAGCAATCAGGTTTTTAAAATGATAGGAATGCTGGTTTTTACATACCAGGTCAGACTGTAGGCTCATAGTCTGACTTCCTGCTCCTCCTTGATGTGGCAATTTCTCTTGATGCTTCAAAAAACAGCAAATGGTAAACATGCCCCACTCCATATATAGACATACATGATGAACCTAGCCATTTATGAAATACTGTACATGGGGCACAAGAATCTGCACCAGAACCACAATGGATCCAGTGCTGTCTGTGTTAATGAGGGTGGGGAGGCCTTTGTGAGCAAGCAAGTGAACCAGGGTTCAGCTGGCACTAGATGGTTCCCTTCTGGCTGTCCTGACCCTTGTAGCGGTGCTTTAAATCCTAAAGGATGAAATTTGATTTCCCTGCTATAAAGACAATTTCTATAAAGGTTGTACTCATCCCTGTTGGTATTCCAATGGAGCCCTACCCCCGCCCCCCACCCCTCACTAGGTCTCATTATTATCCACTAGAGCACAGCCTTCATAAATTAAGATTGCTTCTAATGCTTGCTTGCTTCCATTCCCTGTGTATATGTGACAGCCACCCTATTGGCTGACACACTCTGGACTGAACCAGGGATCTTCAAAGCTAAATCATGAGCCCCTATAGCTTGCTAGTTGCTGCTGTAACAGACTCCTGTCCATTGCAGATCAGGCATAGAGGGGGACCTATAAACCACTGGTAAATGTCACTGTAACCCTGAGAACTCCTTGATGTCAGCTGGCAGAATTTTCACCGTTCTGAACAGGAACTCCTATCAGGCCTGATGACCTTGGTACAGTTAACACATTGCTGTCACAGTATTTATAAAGAATGTTGTGTGAGATCTTAGATGAAAGCTGGGATCATGGTGGTCACTAATTATGAAATATAGATACTGATTATATTTAAGATGTTATGTCTATATACTGAAAATGTCTTTATAGTTAATATTAAGGTGTTACTCCCTAGCAGAGGGGAAAAAGTGGTTTTTCCAGACAAAGGAATGTATTTTCAGATGTCTGTCTAGGTTCATATGTAGATTCAGCATCATAAAGCCAACACAATGGAAGCCCTATTTACTTCAGAAATAGGTCAGCAGGGCAGGGGGGATGTGAAAACAAGATTATAAGACACATTAGCGCAGTGGTCCTCAAACTGTAGGGGTGTAGGGTGGGGTGGAGGAAGGTTCAGGGGTGTGGGCAATGGAGCTCAGGCCAGCCCTCATGGGGAGCAAGGAGGGAGCGCCACCCAGCCCCGCTCTGCCCCTGGCCTCAGCTCTGCCTTTGACCCAAGCTCCTCTGCTGAGGAAATCTTGGCTGTGCAGTAATGGGCGGGAGGGCGCGGGCAGACTCCATTACTGGTAAGGGGGGGCATGACCGAAAAGTTTGGTCCCCACTGCTTTAGCACTAGCAGCCCAAGAAGGGACCCATGGGGGAGAAAACAGTGAGTTTGGGGAAATAGAAGAGGGGAAAAAGACACTTATTCTTCACTGAGACAGCACAGGGACCATGCTTTTTGCATTCATGAAAGGTGGATCCTGGACATGTGAGCTAGTGATGCTAGGAGTCTGCTTTAAGTGAGAAATTGCTTTAGGCAAGGATTTTAGCCTTAAAGTTAAGTTTAGAATCAAGGAGCCTGATGTACCTTTTTTGTTTGGATTGTAACCTGTTCTTCTCATCTTTACACACTAGCTCTTGAATCTTAATGTCGGTAAATAAACTTATATTTGTCTTCACTGTAAGTAGCTTCTGGTGCTGTCTTATAAGGAACCTGATTCTGAGTTGCACCAGTCAAGCTGTGTGTACACTGTTTCTTTGGGGACAGCTTACACGTCGTCTTTAGCGTCAAGCCTTCTTTCCCTGCAATGGCTGCTCAAAATTCCAGGTTGACTCATGGCTTGGCTGTCCCTTGGGATCTTGCCAAATCCTTGTGTATTTTAGGTGAAGGAAAGGAGAGGGGTTTGCAGTTGGAGTACCAGCAGTCGGGCCAGAGGGAAGGGACCCATTACCAGTGATATAGCAAAGAAAGGTCTTAGAGGTGGAGAGGCTTTTGTCTTCACCCACATGGGCACTTCTGCTGCCTGCAATACCCATGTTCCTCTGGCTACACAGTGGTGGGACATGCCTTAGTCTCCCTTTATGCACCCAGAGCTTCCTTCCAGCTATGCCTGTATCTGACCTTCCAGATCCTACCAAATACTTAAGAAAAGTTTGAAGAGGGGGGAAAATAGGAAAGACTGAGCATAGAAAGACCCCCCCATCTCTTTATTGGCTAAATGCTGCAGAAATACTCATCTCTCTTGTAAGGTCATAAAGCTTCTCAAGAATCAAGAGGATTTAAGCCGTTCAGCTTGTAATGTTTATGGCTATTTACAAGATTTTATGTAACTTATTCAATTAGAAGAGTCATACAAAATTGTGGATCTCAAAGTTCTGTTTTGCAAGTATCCAAGATGTGACATTTTTAAAGTAATTTAGCACATGCTACATTTCTCCAGTCCTTATTGAAAACTTGCTTTTCCACACCTTTTATTTTTTAATTTGCTGCAGAGCAGTTATCCGGCATTTTGCATCATAGAGTAATTTAAGTATACCATGTCTACACAATAAGCCTGATTCCCTCTAAAAATATTAAATAGAAAGCACATTTTCATCTATAAAGCTGCTATTCGCTTACACAAATTACTTGTATCTGAAATCTGATATAGAGGTAAAAAAGTAGTTATCTGTGTCAGAATGGGAGATCAAGCTGTGCCAGTATCCTCATTAATGGTAAACTGGATTGCCTGCTTTTGACTACAGTGGAAATGGTTTGTAGTTCCATCCTTATTATAATTTGCTCTAGTTTCAGTTCTTATTAGAAACTTTTGCCACAAGCATAGATTAATGTTGTGCTGTTTCTCCTCTAATCTTTGTTATGCTAATCAGCACGGAGTAAGAATGAAAATGCAACCATTAAAACTGAGACTTCATCTTCAACATATGTTTTTACGATGAGAAAATACATAATTATACCAATCCTGCATTTTAATAAGAGCATTTCAGTGAAGTCTGAATTAGCTGCCCATAAATTAATTCAGCAGTATATACAGGGTATCTGAGACACAGACAGCATGTTATCCATGAAATCATAAATTCATTGTGTAATTGTCCCCACAGATGGGGGTTGGTCACTAGAAAGCTATTTTACACTATACCTCTTCAGATACTTGGGAGCAGCTTAGATATAATGCAGATCAAATTCTGAATGCACTTCATCTTCTGGGCCCCATAAGCTGTAGCATGTGTTTGTGTCCACAATAACAATAGAATCATTGAAGTGTAGGACAGGAAGGGACCTCAATAGGTCATCTAGTCCAGTTCCCTGCACTCAGAACAGGACTAAGTAATAACTGGACCATTCCTAACAGGTGTTTGTCTAACCTGTTCTTAAAAACCTCCAGTGATGGAGGTTCTACAACCTCCCTAGGCAATTTCTTCCAGTGCTAAAGTACCCTAACAGGAAGTTTTTTCTCCTAATATCCAATCTAAACCTTATTTGCTGCAATTTAAGCTGCTGCTCTATACTCGGAGGTTAACGAGAATAATTTTTCACCCTCCTCCTTATAACCTTTTATGCACACACTGCTATGCCCCCCCCCCCCCGAATCTTCTCCAGACTAAACAAACCCATTTTTAAAAAATCTTTCCTCAAAGGTCATGTTTTCTAGACTGTCACGGTGCTGACTCACCACCACAGCACCTCCTGCTGGTTGTGCTGGGAATTAGTTCTCTTTCCACCACTAGGGCACCCTTTACTAGCTGTGTCTCACTCGCCATTACTTCCACTTCTTCCACCATCTGGACCCGCGTAGGTCCTGGACCAGAGCGTCCTCTTCGGGACATGGCCTTGCGGCTGTGCCCTACCTGCTGTCTCCCGCCTTTCGGGGGACAGGCGGTCCTCAGTCCTTCCACTTGCCTCAGTGGCTAACTGCAGTCTCTAGTCTAAGCTCTGGCTTCAGGGGCAAACTGCAGTCTGGATTTAGGCTACTGCTACTTGCCAAAGAGGAGAGTGAAAGGGGGCAGGGGGAGGGCGGCGGACCTGGGCCTGACTACTACTCTGGGTCCTGACCCTGGGACCCTATAGTTGGCAGCCACTTAATGCCCCTCCTCCTAGTCCCACTACCTGCTTTCCCTGGGCTCTCCCAATAAACCCTTTTCTGATTGGCTGGGTTCTGCACAGCCTCTCCAAGGCTGCCTTAAGCCTTCTCCTGCCTGTTTTGGGCAGCCACCACACCACACAATAACTTTTGTTGCTCTCCTCTGGACTTTCTCTAATTTGTTCACATCTTTCCTGAAATGTGGTGCCCAGAACTAGACAAAATACTCCAGTTGAGGCCATATCAGCATGGAGTAGAGCAGAAGAATTCTCATGTCTGTCTTGCAGTGCTCCTGCTGATACATCTCAGAATGCTGTTGCTCTTTTTGCGACAGTGTTACACTGTCAAGACACCTTTAGTTTGTGATCCACTATAACCCATTCAAAAGTCATGATCCAAAAACAATATATCATGATCGTTTAAACGATCATGAGTTTTGGGTTGGTTTTTATTTATATGGCTTTTTAACGTTTAAGCTTCATTTTTTCAAGTTTTTCTTCACAAGAATAAAACAAGAAATCTTCTTTTAAAATAAAAACGGAGATTATCGTATAATCTCTTAGGGAACTGGGGCTTCATGAAGAACACCAGATATTGTGAGGCTTGCAATAAAAATGGCAAGAATTGGCTACACTTCAATAAGCACCCACATGCACAGTCCAAAAGAACAAGTTTACTACAGTGGTTCTCAAACTTTTGTACTGGTGACCCCTTTCATGTAGCAAGCTTCTGTGTGACCCTCCCCACCCCTTATAAATTAAAAACACTTTTTTTTATACTTGTACCATTATAAATGCTGGAGGAAAAATGGGTATTGGGGTGGAGGCTGACAGCTCGCAATCCCCCATGTAATAACCTCACGACCCCCTGAGGGTCCCAACCCCCAGTTTGAGAGCCCCTAATTTACTAGGACTGACTGAAGGGAAAGACTGAAAGTACACCAGATATAATGGTTTAGTTACAACAAAAATTAACATTCCATGCCAAGATTTTCAGCATTCCAGACTTTCAGTGATTTTTGGGTATCACAGCTTGAGAGCTCTTAAGGGGATTGATTTTTTTTTTTTTTCAGAGGGTCAGTGTTTAGCAATCAGTCCCTATTGTGCCTTTAAGTCACCATTCCCACTGAGGGTATACCAGATGTGTGCTGCCCCAATGAGAGCTTCAGCATGCATTGTGTATGAATTGGACAAATGCTTTCCAGAGTTATGAGTGGTGTAGTGATGCCATGGCCCCAGTATTGCCTTGAAAATGGTGCAGGATCTGTTCTTTGAGCAGGCTTGTGATCACCTTTTCTTTGGGAGGCTAACCCCAAAGTATTTTGCCTTGCATAGCCCTTTCACTAGATTCAGATTGTGCCTGGTCCCCATACAGAGAAGCCTCTTGCATTCTATCTCCTTCATATACTAGCACAGGGCTGGACACAGTCTAGTCATGTGTGTATATATGACAGAAGTCTTGTGTA
Source organism: Lepidochelys kempii (assembly GCF_965140285.1). Lineage (NCBI taxonomy): Eukaryota > Metazoa > Chordata > Testudines > Cheloniidae > Lepidochelys > Lepidochelys kempii. Next base: position 30,075,978 of record NC_136390.1, on the reverse strand, counting down.
TCTGGAACAAAAGACTGGGATTTTGTTCACTTTATCACAAATGTGCAGTTCAGTATACAACCACAGATTTGTTACAGAAGTCTGGATTTCAGCAAATGACTTGCCATTGGGGCCTAGTTTTCAAATATGAGTGCTGTATTAAAGTTTCCAGAGTGTGAGCTTAGGCATGTAAAAGCAAACATTCTGATTGAGACAAAGTGAATTTATTTGAAAGTTGGGTTCAGTTAGTTAATTATATTTCCCTGGATGGAAAGGTATTTCTGAAAGTACCGAGTTCTGGAAGATGACCTCCAACCATGAAGCATGGAAATTAATAACAAGTAGCCTGCATAAAGGTGCTGATATCTAACTTTGGTCCTACATGCATTTTGGTTGTACTTCTATATTAAATCTTAGACATTTTATAGGCAGGAACCACTGCAATCAACAAGATAAATGAAAGCATTATCTTTATAAATGTTATCAGAAATAAGTAGTTTTGCTAGTACCTGGGATAGGAGGCCAAGAGTTAGTTTATAGGCTTTTTTAATATCTGTTTAAAAAAACCTCATTACTTTTGCTGTTAAATTCTGATCTTGGATTTTCTTCTTTTCTGTAATTAATTGTTACTAATCCCACACTCCTTTTAGCAACAAAAATCAGTTGCAGTGTGTTTTCCAATACACAGAGTGTTTCTACTCTGATTAGGAAAGAATGTTTTTACATTAACGCTTAAACTGGCATCCAGGGACACCGCTCCCTACCCCTCCTCACGGCTTCCATGCAGGAAAGGGTGTTCCTCCATCTGCTGCTCCACACATCCCCGCTCTCGGAGACCCCTGAATACAGAGCTCCACTTCCCACCCCACGTGCATGAGCAAGAATGATGAGCTTGTTCAGATCTCTGTTGGGCTTTGCAAGGCCTTAGGGAAGAGGTTGGAAGATCTCTAGTGGTCCCATAATGCTCGCCTTTCTCATGGCCTTTGGGAAGCAGACCCTCAGTAGCTCCCTTATTCTTGCTCTTGTCTAAAGAGCAGCATCCTGCTGTTCCCATTCTCCATATCGAGTGGCAAGGAGGAAGAACAGGCTTCCTCCCTCCACTCCAACATGGAGAAAGGGTAGCAGAACAATCTCACCTCCCTCTCCTGAACAGTAGGATTAATGGACTATTGGAAATAGAAGGCTTAGACCTAGATCTGGTCAGTACTTGGAATTCATGTTCCACAGGAAATTCTGAAACGTTAATGACTTTTTGATTTAAATTGGAACAAAATAGTCCAAATGTTCTGTTTTGACTTTGGTTCAACTTTGACACGTCATAATATGACGACATAGTACTAAATTATATTGTTAATCTAGATAAAACATTTCATTTTGAAATTAGGCCTTAATTATTTTTGAATTATAATATAAACATATAATTGATTTGTATTCTAACTGGTAATATATATAACTGAGTCTAAATTAAACAAAATGAAACATTTTGATGGTCCTGAATCAAAACATTTTTTTTTCATGGAAAATCTCAAATTTTCAGCTTTTTGTTCCAAACTAGAATGACATTTTGTTTTTAAACATCTGAAGTTCTGTTTCCTGACCGACTCTACTAAACTATAAAACTATTTTTACATGATCCCTTATGAACAGCTTGCAGAATTTCAGAATGAGATGAATGACTGGATGGAAGTCTGTTGCTTTTCTTGTCTCTCTCCCCCCAAAACCCCTATTCTCTGATACCATCAGGCAATATAAATTCCTCAGTGTAGCTGATACAGTATTGCAGTTCCATATAGAGTATAAAGTACTAACTATGCTGAAAATGCTGTGGCATGAAAAGTGAAAGACCTAAACACAGAATAGCAATTGTTGCCTGAGAACTCTCGAGGTACAACATAGACATAGACATCGCTGCTCTCAGCAAAACAAGACATGCAGATGAAGGCCACTTGAGGGAAGAGGGTGGTGGTTATACTTTCTTCTGAAAAGGAAAACAGCAAGTGACAGGCAAATACGTGGTATTGGCTTTGCAATAAAAAACCTTCTAGTCAACTGCCTGACTGAGCTCCACATCGGCATCAATGAGTGCCTTATGACCCACCACATCCAATCAGTCAATAAGTCATTTGCCACTATCCTCAGGGCATATGCATCAACTCTTGAAGCTGAAGAAGAATACAAAAGCCTAGGGTTAACTCTGAACATTGGGAAAACAAAAGTTTTCCACCAGCCAGCTCCCAGTCAATCATCAGACCTAGCAAGGAAGATCTATATCGACAAGGAAGAATGGGAAAATGTAGAATATTTTGCATATCTTGGCAGCATCTCTCACGGAGGGCAGACATAGATCTTGAGATTCAGCACAGATTTCGCTGTGCCAGCCATGCCTTTGGCAGACTGTCTTGCTGGGTGTTCAACAATCTCGACATCAGAACACATGCTAGACTTTTGAAGCCCAACTCAACTCTATGGCTGTGAGACATGGGTGACCTACAGAAAACACGTGAAAAACCTGGAATGCCAGTACCAGCACTTTCTTCGGAAGATCCTCAACATAAAGTGGGAGGATCGCCGCTCTAACGTCAGTATCTGCACAGAGGCCATCTTCAATGTTGAGGCCCTGATTATCCTGCGTCAGCTGAGGTGGAGTGGGAACTGTGTGCACATGCCTGATGTACACTTAACAAAACAATTGCTATGCGCCCAACTCTCCAAAGGAGAAAGGAAACAGGGAGACCAAAAGAAATGCTTTAAAGATTAAGAGATGTGGCATCAACACCACACACTGGGAGACAGCAGCTGAGGATAGGGGTAATTGGCAAAGACTTGTCAGAGAAGGAATGTCCACTTTTGAGGAAAATCACCTTGCCCTTGTCACAGAAAAACCCAGAAAAAAAGGAAAGACAACTGTCACGCAGCAATCATGGCCCAACCATGTCTTCCAACACCACCAGCAATGTCTGTGGCTTAAGAATCTGACTCCTCAGTCACCAAAGGACCCATGGAAAAATAAAACCTGTGAAAGAGATCATCCTCAACTTCGAGGGATCGCCGACGACGATAGTATAAAGTTCTAACTATGCTGACAATGGTATGGCACGCTGGCTTTTCAGCTCAGAGCAAAATATTCTTACTATTTATTTTTGAAACCTTGACAATATGCTTGGTAATGTACCAACCATAACATAAAGGCCGTCCCTGTGTCAGTGTCTACAGTCTAAAATACAGACGTTAAGAAGGTTAGCATAGTAGGGAGAAGTGGTGGTAGCTTGCTCCTTTTTTTTTTTTTTTTTTTTTAATTTTGCAAAAATAATGAGCCATTTTGTCTTGGGGCACTCTGCAAGTTTCAGTGGTGATTTTGAAACAAAGAACCTAGGTCACTTGATAAAGGCAAAGGTGGAACTTTCTAAAGCACCTGCACTATAGGTCAAATGGCTGAATTTGGCTTGTCTGTAAATACAATTTTAGACATTTGCTGGGGGCTTAATACTAACCCCACACCACAGAGGCCTTATTGTAGGTTACTCTGCCACCTCTTAATAAAGGAAAGGAATAACCAACTGAAGCTGGAAGAGAGATAAAAATCAACATTTTAGTGTGTTTTGTAAGTGGAAAAAATATTGAATATTTTACGTGTGACTTACCTTCCAAAACCATGTTGGAATTGTGTGACATTGGAGTATTAAATCAGGTTTTATTTACTTGGGAAAGCTAAAATCCAGGCCCCTTCCCCACATTCCAATATGCATAGCTATTCAAAGCAATCTTTAGTGTACACACAGAGCCTATAGCACTCTGCAGTCCTGTAATCATTGAAATAGAATTAGGGGCCGACCACAGAATTTACAAAAGTCTGAGCAAGGAGGGTGAAAGTAGCCTCTGGTGTCTGGTAGTACAAGAGGCTCTGAGGTGTCACTCTTGCTTGTCCCTTTATCTGGTGGCCAGTGGTGAGTTCAATTTCTCCCTTCTATGTGGCAGTAGAAACAGCTTCATGAGGGGCTCACCAAAGATGGAGCACTCCCTCTTTTCTCTCTAGTGATGGCAGGGGTGGGCTTAGAAAGGGGAAGGTCTACAAACACCTCCCAACCAATGCTTTGTTGCTGCAGGATCTGCAGTTTGAAGATGCAGTTACCAGCTAGTTGCAAAGATGGGCATAGAGGTTCTGCAGTGATCTGTAGGATGCTGTATGTATCTGTGCTGTAGAGGGACACATCATCTATAGCTTACCCTCCCTCCTGTTCTTTCCCAACCTATTTGGACAGATCTAGCTAATTTAAGCAACTGGAGTTGCTAAGCAACCAAATTACTCTCCGCATCACACAGAACTCTCTACCTTGAGCCAGATGTTGAAATGTTTCCTTGTATGCCCTGTCAGCAAATCAAGAAAATATCTTTCCATTCAGAATTTTTCCACATGTAATAAAAATAATGTACTAAAAATGAAATAGGAATAGGAGTTCCTGCTTGCAGCATGCTTTACCTTCTCTCTTTGAGTCAGATAGTATCTCCCCCAGAGTCATCTTATACAGCAGCAGGTCATGTCATAACCCCACATGTTTTGAACCATGGTCAACATGGTTCCCAGTTGACTGATGTCTCCCTGCTCTCACTCAGCATCTCACTACCAACTGACCACCCAGAGAGACCATGAAACCTCAACTACATCAGGCAAGGCCCACCTTAATCCCTGATGGGAGGAACACCGGGAACTCTGCTTGGGCAGGGCTTTGTATTTAAACCCAAAGAGTATGAGAGAGCTATCTTCACAACTGGGCTTCATCTGGCTGCTGCTTGGACCCCTTACCTGCTGCTACAGACTCTGACCTGCCTGAGACCTGGTATCCTGACCTTGGGTGACTCAGTCCAGATTAGTGCAACTGGCTTCTGCCTGATTCCTGGTAACCTGAACATGGTTCTACCGAACCATGTTGCTAACTGCTGGATCAGGGTGCCTATGTCCTGGCCATGACCAGGGTCACTTTGACAGATCTCTTTAGTTCACGCACTTTACCTGCTTCCGCTGGTTTGGGTTCACTAGTGTCCTAGTTAATCAAGTCTTGTGTGTGCGCACAGTCATTTCTACCATGTCAAGATCCACTGTTGTGTGTGTTGTTTTTTTTTTTTACTGACTCTTAAAAAATGTATATTTACATGCATTTGCCTGGGGGTCGTCTCATGAATCAGTAACAGGATAAAAAGACAGGAAACAAAGTGTAGGAATAAATTATCTGTTCTCTGAATGGAGAGAGGTAAATGACCATGTCCCCAGGGATCTGTACTGTTCAAATATTCATCAATGATCTGGAAAAAGGGGTAAACAAGTGAGGTGGCAAAATTTGCATATGATACAAAATTACTCAAGATAGTTAAGTCCAAAGAAGACTGTGAAGAATTACAAAGGGGTCTTACAAAACTGGGTGACTGGGCATCAAACTGGCAAAATTCAGTGTTAAGTGCAAAGTAATGCACATGGGGAAACATCATCCCAATTATGCATACAAAATGATGGGATCAAAATTAGCTGTTACCACTAAAGAGAGAAATCTTGGAATCGTGGATAGTTTTCTGAAAACATCCACTCAATGTGCAGTAGCAGTCAAAAACGCTAACCGTTTAGAAACCATTAGGAAAGTGATAGGTCAGACAGAAAATATCACGCCACCATATAAATGCATGGTACTCCCACACCTGGAATACTGTATGCAGTTCTGGTTACCCTGTCTCAAGATATATTCGAATTGGACAAGGTACAAAGAACAAAAAAATGATTGGGGTCTGGAACAGCTTCCGTATGAAATTGAGAGATTGAAAAGACTGGGCCTGTTCAGCTTGGAAAAGAGACGACTAAGGACGGATATGAGAGAGGTCTATAAAATCATGACTGGTATGGAGAAAGTGACTAAGGACGTGTTGTTTACCCCTTCACATAACACACAAACCAGAGTTCACCCATTGAAATTAATAGGCAGCAGGTTTAAAACAAAGTACTTCTTCACACAATGCACAATTAACCAGTGCAATTTGTCAGGGGATGTTGTGAAGACCAAAACTATAACTGAGTTCAAATGAGAAGTTCATGGAGAATATTAGCTTGGCTATTAGCCAAGATGACCAGGGGTGCAACCCCAGGGTCTTCGTGTTCTAAGCCTCTAACTGCCAGAAGTTGGGACTAGACAACAGGGGATAGATCACTTGATTTAATCCCTTGTTCTGTTCATTCCCTCTGAAGCATCTGGCACTGGCCACTGTCAGAAGATGGGCTACTAGGCTAGATGGACCATTGGTTTGACCCAGTCCGGCTGTTATATTTATGTTCACCCTTTCCTTACTTGTCTCTTGTACAGTGCTGTGCTGCTCCTCCACTTTTGTGACATGCATCCACCTCTCCTCTTCTGTTCTGACAGGTATCGGGTTTTAGGCATACTAATCAGTGGAGCCTGATCCTGAAGGCATGCTCTGAGGACATCTACATGATCAAGCCCTGCTGGCAACCAAGAGAATGGGAGTGGGGAACACCTAGTCTGAGACTCCCGCTTTGGAACAGCGGGGGCTTCAGCTTGTGCTAAAGCTCCAAGCAGCTGATCAGCTGTGAGGTAGCATTAGGGCTTAGGTGCCTTTGCAAATGCTGACCCACAGTGGGGGAGGCAGCAGCTTATGGTTTTGAGCATGTCAATGGTGCCCAGATCAGAGGTTCTCAAATTGTGATCCGTGGACCGCCTGTGGTCCACGAGCTCCATTCAGGTGGTCTGTGGATAGTTCCCTCTAAGGTGTGCACCTGGCTGGCCGCACAAGAGAGAATGAAGGGCCACCAACCTAATTAGTGGGGCCATGCAGGACTCCACTAATCAGGTGCCTGGACCATGGAGAAAACAAACATGTAAGGTGAAGTGGTGGCCTTGGAGGTAATAGGGGGCAGTGGGGTGGGGAGGGGGCAGTGGGGTGAGAAGAGGGGGTGGGGGGAATTTGGGACATGCAGAGCTGTGGTGGCCAGAGGAAGAGGCAACTTTCCCCAGCTCCAGGGCTGTGGCTTCTGGGGAAAGACACCCCTCCTTCACAGCCCCAGCTCAGGGGCCGTCACGGTAGGGGAGAGAGGGCACATCCATCGCATTAGAAAGGTAAGATACTGATACTGAACACACAACATTTTTTAAAATCACTTTTATCCAAAGTGCTTTACAATAGCTAATGGTGTGAACAACATTTGGAAAGATCATTAAGTGGTCTGTTGAGACCCTCAGCAATTTTCAAGTGGTCTGCAAAAATAAAGTTTGAGAACCACTGGCCTACATGATGGATTTAAGACTGATGATGAACTAATGAGGAAGTTAGGCATTTAAGTACCTTTGTGAATTTGTCCCTAAGCACCCATGCCTCCTAGTTAAAGGCTAGAACTTTGAACACGTGAGAGACCTGTCCAAAATGGGACTCTTAGCCATGAGTTTTAAATATCTCAAATGATGGGGAAGATAACTATTCTGGTAATCTTGGAAGGTTATTCCACAATTCCATCATTAGGAAGTTTGCCCTGAAATCTGGTTTAAATTTCCTTATTTTCACCCATTTTGTTCTTTGATATTTGGCAGCTCATAGTTATATTACAGCATGACCACTGAAAGAATTGTAAATCTGATATGATATAAACAGTGTAAATCTATGAACTGCACGAAGGAACAGCTAATATATAGAGTGCATACACAGAATATAGGGCCGCTTTTTGTTCACTTTGGCTCAAATCCTCTGATCCAAGTTTGGGTTGCAGAAAGCCCTACACACTCCAAAAAGCATGAGATTCCACATCACAGAAAGGGGCAGAATGCAAAAAGCATGTGTGCACACACAGAATTGTTTGTCCGATATGCTGCTAAGCACAGTTTTAGTAGACCCCAGCAGGAATGGGGGCGGGCCACAGGAAAGATGGGTGGATCTATGACTATGCAATCTACCAGTCATTTCCACCTGCTATGAGTGTAGGGGTTTGGTGTACATGAAACGGGCTGCTGCAGCAGCCCTGAGGTTGTAGTAGTAACTCCAAAGCAGTTTTTGCTGCTACTCTTTGGCATGGGAGAGAGGATTCCTCTCGCCAAGTTTATTCACGTAGTATGCAGCAAGAATCAATACATATTTCTGTAACTTTAACCTACTCCAATTTGTAGTATTTGACTTATGAAATTAAAGCGTATTAAGCATTGTAGATTTGAGAAATGGAAAAGAAATGTGGAGGTTTAAATTGGGGATTGGCCCTGCTATGAGCAGGGGGTTGGACTAGATGACCTCCTGAGGTCCCTTCCAACCCTGATATTCTATGATTCTATGAACTAGGAGCATGACTCTTTATAGCTTGAGTTAATGAGCTGGCTCTGTAGTTGGGGACTCGAACAGACTCACCATATCCTCTGTCATCTGGGCATGCAGGGGGATATGCCACACACACTGAGCAGTAGATTTCTAATTTTTGTAACTTAGAAAATATCTAATGCTTAGAAAGTGCATGGCAAACACAGTATTCTTTGTATTTTAAAAATGCAAAACCTAATTAAAATCACCTGTTTTGAATATTTGCTGGAATTTTAGCTACTAATTGAAAATAAAATGACCAATTTATTATAAAACTGAAAATATTATATTTAAGCTTCAGGAGATGCAGCTTTTATCTAAGCATATTTTTAATCTCCATCTGACACATTAAATAGCCATCTGCAATGCAGATAAGACTATATTTGCATGCAAAACCTGAATGTTGTCATATCCTTCCTTCTGTAATAGTTCTGATACAATCCCCTCACACAGATTCATTAACTGCAGAGAATTTTTTGGAAAACTTGAGGTGAAGTATCTTTATATGTGATGCTCCAGATATTCCAGGGCCTTTCATCATTTTGGTTTACACAGTGTTTTCCCACTTGACAGAGGGTATAGGTTTGGTCACATTGAATTAATCCATCAGCAAATGCAGTCTGTGCAACTTAATTTGGAGAGAAGGGGGGAGGGGAGGGATGATGTTAATAAGCTTAACTTCTAGGCAGTGCAGCTTCATTTAAGAAAATATTCCTGGGAATCTGAATTAACTAGCTCTTCACAGTTTAGACATTCAAAAACCCAAGTCTTCATAGAAAATCATTAACCTTTATGTTGGGCACTTGGGGATACTTTAAGTTAACCTGTTAAATAAACACTAACCATAATAAATTAGAACTATTAACAAGCAGAATTTTTGATATCATTCATTATCAAAGCAGATGTCTTGCATATGTGGAATATTTCGGAACTGTCAGTGTTCCTTGTCATCAGAAAAAGGTTCTAATGAAGATTATTGACACAGACCAGCAAATATTTCATTGTTACAGCAATAAATTGAGAAATATGTTCATATATCTGTTATGAAACACATTAGGGCAAGATCAGTCAGGAAGTTTATTTAGTTGACTTGAAAATGGGTGATTCACGAGCGATCCAAATTCTTGGCATACTTATTTCACAACTATGGTAATCATGTTTGGCATGTTCAGAACACACATGCTAGTTATATTTGATTCAGAACCTGGTTACTGCTCTTAAATGAAGAAAATCTGAGTTTCTTCATTATATTACTTGTTCCAGCCCCTCCCAAAAAAATTTAAAAAAATCCACAGCTATTAACCAGAAAATATCAGGATGAACATCTAATATTAAAAGACTGAGTCTCAAAGACGTAACTTCAAGTATTAAGTAAACCTTTGTATATCCTAATTCTTTCCTGTAATCAGTGCACGTGTATTTGAAAATGTGCTACAGCATTCAACTGCAGTAATTAAAATATTCTAAAATACTATTACTGTAGAATGATAGAATAGAATATTTTGCTTGCCTAATACATAGTATGTATGTAGTCTGTATTTTTGAATATCTATACATATAATACGCACACATCCTCACAACACCTCTGTGCGGTAGGAAGATCATAATCACTATTATGATTTTACTGATGGGGAAGCAGACATGCAGCAGAATCATTTAAGTGAATTGCCCTAAGATCACCAACTTGCTATAGGCTTTACATAGAGTCTGTAATAGATCCATGATTAGCATTTGGCTCCTAGCCTCATGCAGAACCCACGAGATCATGTTGCTCTTCTAAATATTTCTAAACAAACCTGGTAATGTAACATTGTTCTGTGAATGTTATTAGACACCTGGAATTACATCCTTTTTTTATTTAGAAGGGTTGATCATTAGAAAATGCATTTTGTATTCAAACCTGTTTGAGAATGGGACATAACTTTTCTAAACCCATTTAGCCCATGCCTATATCTTTCTTTTTACTGCCACCAGCTGCTGATAGGTCTCCCAGACACAGCTGACCGCAATGGGCCGAGCTGAGGGCAAGGTCTTTCACAGTGGAACTTTGGCTTCAGTAAAGCCAATTTATACCAGCTGAGGTTCTGGCCTTGTGTAATATTTGCCTCTTAATTTACCTCAATGGAAACACACTATTATTGATGCTATATATATATGTGCCCCACATATAAGGGCCAGATTTTGCCAATTTGCACCAGCTGAGGATCTGGTCCATTAATTTTTCAGTGCAAAAGAAGAGAAACTGCAGGGATACAAAGCACAAAGCAGTTGTCAAAACCAAAAATGTAATTCTATGGGAGAAATAAGTGACATACAGACAAGACAGTATACTCTTTTTAACTTTAACTGCTATTGATATTAATAGCATAAGATGTGTAATCTTAATTATAATGAATAATAATGTGTAATCTTAATAATTAATTGTTCTAATACAATACCTGTGTTTCATATATTTTAATGCTAAACTTGAAAAGCTGTGGATTATTTATCTAACCTGTTTGATTATTCATGTGGTCTAGATCTGCCTGTTACATTATTTCAACTTTAAAATAATGTTCTGCTCATTAACTTAGCCAATGTTAAGGTTTCCTAGCAACACACTCTAAACTGTATTTCTGCATCCTTGGGGTCCTTAAAATAATCTGCAAAGCTGTATCTATACTAAGGTTTGATTTTTTTTCTGAAACAAAAGCCCCAAACCAAAACACAACACCCTGAGATATCTACAACTGTTAAAGTATTTAATCTATACTATAATGCATTTTAAATTAAAATATTCACATGGTGGTATGGAAATGACTTCAAATTTGGATAGCAGGTCTTTATTGTTATTTACTAGTTTTTTTTTATATAGTGTCAGTGGTATACATGGTAGTTTAGAAAGGAAGAGATTAATTTTATCTACCCATTTACCCTTAAAACAGCTAGCGTCTTAGGAGAAAGCAGCAGCAGCGTTGCTCACTTGAGTATTCGAAGAAATGATATACAGTCACTTCACTGTGTGGTAGAATTAATATGCCTACTATCATTCTCACAAGGTTGCTATGGAAATTCCAAATGCTTTCAGTTTTAATACTCTGAGATTAGGGAGATCACACAGGGCTCAATTCTGTCTCCTTTACTCTCTCACTTAGTAGTACCTTACTTTGCAATTATTCCCATTTATTTGAATAGACCCTCCCAATATGGGTTGGCACAGAGTCCCTCCAATCTGGGGGGGAATATTAGGAGGGGCATTCTGTGTCAGACAAGCATTTAATTTGTCAGACCATTGTGTGGTAGGAGCATCCATAGTCTTTCCTGCCCTGATGAATGAGGTCAATCAATCTTTCTGTCCCATCCCTATGATGGCCCTTCTTCACATTAGAGGCAACGACATGGCTTTGTTTCATTTTCTCATACTAATCTCCACATGATAGTGATGGGAGAGAGACAGAGGGAAGAGAAGGGGCAGGTGGCTATTGGTGATCTAATCTGGGAAATGCTGATGGAATATAGTATCTTATTTTTTTTTCTAATAGTCCCTGAATTTTTTTGTGAGGGGAGGGGGATTGTAGGCCACTGGTCATCTTAGGCCCCTCGCTTATCTCTTACTCTCTTACAAGAACATAACAAACCATGTCACATACTCATACAGATGCTACAGTCAGCAGTGGAAGTTGAACCCCAGAGTTTCATCACCAAAAATACAGGCCACTGTCACTTGTGTGAAAGGAGAGTTCCTTTAACAGCTGGAAGGTAAGAGGCTGTATAGTCATTGGGCCAGCGGGGTTTTGATTATGCTCACTAGGCTTGTGTATTACAAGAATGTGTTCTATTGTGCCAGTGACATTCTTACAAGCCTAGGCTACATGTTTATGGGATTAAAATTTGACACATGGCATTTGTTTAAGCCATAGCTTTGTTTAAGCTCTCCTTTGCATAGGGAAGTGTATTTCCATTTATTTGACTGAGGCCTTCACTCTAAATTTAGACCATTCTCATGTTAAATGTCTCCTAACTATAGGGACGTGACCCGAATTTTAATCGGGTGATATAACTGAGTCTCACCGTTAGCTTACAGTGAAATAATGTATTTGGAACATGGAATCCCACTAAAATTACTGATAATCAGAAGTCTTATCTGTGCCATTAAGGCATGAGACCAATACTTCATTCAGTGAGGAAGTGCAGGAATAGAGGCAGTAATGACAGATGGTTTTATCTGCAGACAGGACAGAGACACATGTCCCCAACACAGGCACATGTAATGAGGATCTGCAGGTACATGCAAGGGATTAGAGCTATGGCCCAGCCTCTCTATCACAAATCTCCCAACCAGGCAGTTTTGCTTGAAATGGACATGTGTGCTGCTTAGAAATTGATCTCTTGTTTTTCTCCCACAAATATTACGGGGACGAGCAGGCAATCAGGGAATCTGAGGCACAGTAGTGCTTGTTGAAGCCGAAGACTAGGAAGGGAAGGGAAAAATACAGAAAAAGGCTTCACGTTTTGCTTATCATGAAGCAAACTTAAAAATGTTTCCACGTGGCAAGCTGGTGCGATGACTCAACAGAAGCTAAACAGCAGTAATCAGCAAAGATTTTTCAGCAGGGACAACATGTTTCAGCATAAATCAAACCATGTAACCATAAGCAAAAAAAATTACTAAAAGATTTCCGGACCCCAGGTTCACCTCACACCTGGGTTTGGAGCCATGCTTTACCACAAGCATTCTCCACATTCTGCTCCTCCAGAAGCCATTCCTACAGCTCTTCCTTTTGAGCCCCAGGGGAATGGTGAGAGAAGTGAAGCTGAGGTTCATCTCTTGTGCAGTGGTGATGAGGTAGTGCCCGTGTGCTCCTTTATCAGAGGTACACAAATAGCAAAACAAGTGCTTTCATTCTAGCCATAGGAACATAAGATTTTCCATACTAGATCAGACGAGTGGTGGTCCATGTAGTCCCGTATTCTTGTTATGGGGGGGCTGGAAGCCCAAACTACTAAGGTTGCCTAATACTTGGTATTAAAAGAACCTGTTGATACTTGCTTATAACTCTCTTCCAAGCTGTAAGCATTTGGGTGGGTTTTTTTTCTTGTTGGATGTCTGTTTCAGGCTAAATCTTTCTGGGAAATTTCAGTCAAAATGGTTCAGCATTTCCAAGAACAAACCTAGGGAAAATACTAGCCCATGCACCCTCCCGCAACACTCCTAAAAGCCATGCATTGCACCTCATTCCTCCTCTTGCCCCCCCCCCCCGCCATGCATGTGGTACATCACTAGAACTCACTCTGAATCCCCATGTACTTCCCTCCCCATGCACACAGTGGCTACTCAGAGCTATGGCACTATAGAAATATATTAATATAATTTAATAAAATGAAACTTAAAAATACTGGAACTCTGGGTTGAGGAGCTTGCAAGGGAAGCTGGTAAACTCCTGCCTCCAGAGTCAAGTGGTTTGCAGTTCCTTTCTTCTGAACTAACTATCAAAATGTCTCTAGGCCACCCAAAAATGTCATAGATTCCAATGAGTAGCTAGGCCTGCATTCAGGCTCACCTAAACAGATTTCAAAAGCAATCTGGATAGCTCCTCCAGTTAGAGAGTGTTGGCTGACTTTTCCAGAACAACAGGGGTGCTAGAGTAGGGCACATCTGGGGCATATGAAACTGCTCCAGCAGAGTTCCTAAGCTCTGCCAGATCAAAGTGGAAGAGGAGTCCTGGACTGAATCAATGGCTGGAGGAGCAGGGGTGCTAGCAGGACTGGGTATGGTAAAAGGGGACCAGAAGGCAAGGGCAGAGCTGATTGAGGAATGCCATCACCATCTGCAAAGCACCGTCCTACTGCGTGAGTTACAGCCTTCCTGTTGTTGGGACCCATTTTTCAGCCACTCCACTCCTGCTCCATGATCCCCCCTGCTTCAGCAAAAAGCTTCACTGTGTGGGCTTGTGGGTCTTGGAGACTTTGCTAGTGGAGCTTGCAAACTCCCTGTCAAGTGTCCACTTAGGTAGCTACACACACATGTATCGCACATCTGTATTTAAAGTGACATAACTTAGTTTTCACATACAAGTGTTATTTTTGTTTACCACTACCATTACAAATAACATGTCTGGTTAGTATAAATACAGAGATTAGAGAGGATATTTTTGTTCGTGTATTTACTTTGTCCATTGGAGAACAATTAAATACGGAGTTTCACTGTTTCCTCTGTTTAGTCAGTTTTCTCAACTGTTTGGGTGGATCTTACATAACAGGGATAAGAGAAAATGATTGTAAAACCACAACATTTGTAAGGGAAACTTATGGGTAGGCATAATATCTGAAACTACTTTTAGCGCACTTTTCCTTAATAAAAAAAAGGCTACATGTGAAATTGATGTGCCTTGCTTTAAGGGTTTGGGCCAATGGCCACTGAAGTCAATGAGAACTGGACAGTGAAACTTAGACTTGACTTAAAATATTTTGCTGTATATGCAATTTTCACACAGTGAAATCACTGTTAAGTCAAAAACAGTTGTCTTCTAATCAAGAAATTATAATAGGGAGGGACCCTGAAAAAATAGAGGAAAAGATCATCCCATATCTGTAATGGAAGGAAACCTAGTATGATTAGAAGGAAAACAGAATCAGAAGGTAGATACTCTGAGCAGTGGCACCCATTCAAATATTTATTTGGGTCTGGGGGGAATTCTGGTCCCTGTGTGCCACGTTGCAATGCCACTCACTGAAATTTGGCTCAGCCACCCATCTGTCTGTCTGGAGGGGGAGCCAGGTCAGCTTTCAGTGTTGTTGCAACCACACAGCTGGAGTATCTATTTAGTACGGAAAACTGCTTAGAAGTGTATGGGCCATGCCCCCCAGGTTTTGTGTTTATGGAACTTTGAGTTAAATATCCATCAGACATGGTACACACTAGTTTGATGGGGGAGATATAATTTAATTTTCCTGGTCACTATTTGTAAAATTCCTTTTACTCAATAATCTAAAGTGTGGATTTACATTGAAAAGCAACTGTGTAAAAATGTCTCTATACCTAACAGCTATGCTCCCTGTGTGGATATGGAGTCACAGCTGATTATTTTTAGCCCCAAAGTAAGGTTGGTTGGTTTGTTTGTGTGTGTGGTTCCCCCTCCCCCCCCCCCCCACTTTTCCTTTCAGCACAACAAAGCAACACAGCCAGGAGAGTGAGCTGGATTTTCTAATCGATAGCCAACAGAATGGTTTATTAAGGGTCAGGTTTCTGAAGTGCTCGGTACTCAACTGGGCCAGATTTTCAAAAGTGCTAAGCACCCTCCTTTTATCATCAGTGTGAGCTGATGGGTGCCAAACACATCTGAAAATTTCACCACTTATCTACATGCCTAAATGGAGGCTGTTGGGTGCTGAGGTCTTTATCAGTCAGTTACACCAGTGCAACTCCATTGTTGACACTGCATTTGCAGTGTCAAGTGAGAACATAACATGAAGACAGTGGGGTTGCACAGGAGTAAATGAAGCATAATTTTGCCTGCAGAATATATATTAATGGAGGGAGATGGGGGGGAGAAAACCCCCAACAGCTTCTCTTTCAGAGCTCATGCTGAGTTTGCAGTCCCAGCAGTTAGAAAAACAATATTTTTATTCATGTAGTGAGCAAGTGACATAAAAATTAATTAGATAAATATGGATCCCACATTGAGAATTTCACTTAATCACTTTTCAGAATGGAAACATTCTAGTCTGACAGTCAAATTCCTGCCTATTGGCAAATACTATTTACCACTTGCTGTATTGCATGTATATTAAGTTTCTCTGAACTCTTTAAAGTTTCTTGAGGTTTCTTAGGTTTCTAGCTTATTGGGAGCACTGTAACAGTGCTTTAGTTCACCAATAACCCCACTGGGGCAAGTTCTCACATGGTCTAAAACTGAGGATCTGCCAATTGGCTTCTTTGGGACTATTTATAAAATAGAGTACTATTCAACATGAGTTAAGTGATCATAACTGGCCCATAATTAGTAGTTGTTGTCAGCCAGGAGATCTGTTCAAGCATGTCTTTATTGAATGCTTTATAAACTCTCCCATTCTTTAAATAGAGACTCCTTTGGTTTCCTTCTGTTAGTTCTTTTTCAGAGATCCCTTTCAACTTCAAAGCATTTTCAGTCCCTGAGTTGGTTTTAAAAGCCTCATGTCCAGAAGAAGGTGCCAAAAATATTCATCTCTTTTGAATGTGGTTTTATCTAGTTCAGACTAATTGGCTTTTTGTCTTATGTTAGGTGACTGCTGCGTTTACAATTTATAAATGTAAATTTTAATGAGTAATGGGTTTCTTCTAATAACTACTTTCTACGTTAATTAAGTTCTTTTCATTATAATGACTGCTGACTCTTTCTGTTTACTGGCTTGCATATTTCATGGTTATCTCATCTTAATGATTGTAGAAGTGGGGTATTAATCACAAGTGAATGGACAGACCTCTGTGGATCCCTACTGAAGTCAATGATGGGGGATGGTTCACAGAATCGGCGGTTATGTAGAGTAGGTGGCCTGAGCATCACATGCAAATGGTGGGGAGAAGCAGTGCCTATTATTCTAGCCCAGTGATTCTGAAACGTTATTGGTTTGCATATCATCTTAAAAATTTGCCATGAAGTGAATGGATGGGACATCTAGCTCATTTACCATCAGTGGTGCACATGCCACAGTTTGGGAACCCCTGAAATGTAGCCCATATACTGTCAGACTGGAGGCACAGATTTCCCTTCCCCAACTTGCTTCCTTAGGATTTTATCTTCAAAAAGCCAAAGTAATCAGACTTCTTGCAGGTGCAGTGAATTTCATTCTAAACAAGTAAAGAAAATAACTGAGAACCAAGCAAAACATGCAGATTGTCACGAAGTGAAGCTGTAAAAGTAGAATGAAAATCCTTCTCCTTTTTCAGCTGTAAGGACTAATGTTTCCCACTGGAATATTAAAACTGACATTCAAGAGTGTTACCTCTTGACATCAAATCAGAATACAATGAGGGCTGGTATACAGTGGTTCTACAGTGAATTTCAATGATACCAGGCTAAATTAAATTGTACAAATGAAAGTGTCCTGTCAGGCTTTTAGAAGTACGTCAAGGGCTATCCTTCAGAATCAGGTTTTTAAAGCTCCACCCATCTGTTAGCACAATAATGATGGTGTGAAGAAGATATCCAGCTGTGTTTAGTCTATTCAAAGCAGAAGTGTAGAAAGAGCATATTTTAAATGCAGTTTCACTCTGAAAGATGATTTTGTAATCGTTTGCAGGTTTGTTTCTCAATTTTCATATCCTATTTGTTCAGCTTACAAGTAAAAAATGTTCAAACTTTGAGCTCTGCAAACTTGATCTGGGAGTCAAGGTGGGTTCTACAGGACAACTGTATCATCACCAACAACAGATTCCAGATGCCATATTCTACCTTAGTTACACCTGTGCAGGCCCACTGTTTTCTAATTGTGTGCTCTGCTACATCTGTGAAGCCTTATTGTTACATCAGTGCAATTCCATTAGTGCAAAATTTGATCAGGTAACTGGAACTTAATGAAAAATGCGGTCTCTGATTGTGTGAGCAAAAACAAAATCCAGCTATGAGGTGCTAACCGGAATAAAAACCAGCTCCATCCATGCCTCAGAAGCCCTCCTCCTTTTTGAAGTACTCTTTTTTTCAGCTTGTAGTGAAGCAGTGACTCACCGGTGCGGCATCTCGTGCTGGTCATCTTGGGAATTCGCTCCTGTCCAGCCCAGAGCACCCTCTGCAGGCTGGTGTCTCACCTGCCTTAGGGCCCCCATGTCCCTCCTGGACCCCAGTGCTCCTTTACCTCAGGGTTCTGCCCCCAGTAGCACACCCCTCACTTTGGGTCTCCCTTCCCAGGGGGAACCCCCAACCTTCTAAGCCCACCTTGCCTCAGAGGCTACTGCTAGTCATCATCTAGCCCCCACTCACTGGGGAAGACTGCAATCTGTAATGTCCACTCATCATTGGCAAGGGGTTAGGACCAACTGCCTTTGCCTATTCCCAGGCTGCACCTCTGTAGCCCCAGTACCTTTGTAGACCTTCACCAAGGCCTGTAGCCTGGGGTTTTACCAGGCTAGAGCTCCCCAGCCCTATTCCTCAGCACTGCTCCAGTTCAAGTACCTTCCTCTCAGGCAGCTAGCCCTTCTCCCTCTAGGGCTGGAGAGAGACTTCCACAGCTCCTGGCCCATAGCCAGCTGGGCCCTGATTGGACTGGCCCCAGCTGTTGCTGCTTTTAATCCCGTTCTCCTTGGAGTGGGGCAGCTGCCCTACTACATAGCTGGACAGGAAAACTGAATATCTTCCACCATGCTCCTGCTTTACACTTGCTGCCTAGCCAGTAGTTTGTGGTAGAGGTACATGTTCTTCTGCTCCACAACTTTAAAAAGAAGCAGGGAGGCTAGAAGAAAGAATCCAGAAAGAATCTGGAGAAAGCAGTTAGGCAAGAGGAAGTTGTAAAAGCCTGGGAGAAACCACATCCGGATTCCCATTTTGAACTAATTGAGTACTAGGAAAAGTGTCAAACATTTATTGCACACCCAGGAAAGCTTTTGTTGTTAAAATGAAGGGGGGGGGGGGAGAAACTAGACAAAGGCAAATTTACAGTTACAGTATCCTTGTGGCAGTAAGGAAGTTACATCATAGATATCTATTTTCAGTGATATAGCATACAGTTGTATGCAGTATATTCATAGCAAAAAGATTATGAATTTTGGTCCTTTTAATACCCATGTTGGAGACCTTCCCTATGAATTTGGGGCCAAACTCTGTTCTCACTTCTACTGATCTATATCAAGCGTAACTACAATGCAGTTAGTTTGAATTCTCACTGCTGTTAGTGAGAGAGGAACTTAGTCTGATAGGTAGCCAACCTTAGTTGTGAGGTCTGGTGACACCAACATAGGGCCTTTTGAAGAGAAGGATAAAAAAGGAAAAGGGTAATTGAGTTGATGCTTCTTGTACAAGGGGGGAAAATGAAAATTACTAAGTTTTTGAGGTTCAGTTGCTAGGACCCCAAATTAACAATTAAATGCATGTTTTTGGGGCCTGAAACTATGCCACCCATTGTATCATGACCTCTTAGCGTACTCTATGCTCAGGTGCCTGCATTTATTATTCCACTGAGTAATTAATAGAAAAGTATTAAAATAACATGGACTCCTTACTGTCCTTACTTAATAAACCTCTTTAAGTTACTGAACTGTCAAGTCAATGTTGAAATTTTTACAGTGGTTATTCCATTTTAATAAGAGGTGAAATTATAATGTGATAAAACTTAATGACCATGTAAAACATAAAGGTGCAGCACAGTCTAAATCATGTGCATCCATGGATGTAAAAAATCACCTGAAAAGTGTTTCAATTTCATGACTCTTTCAGAAGACACAAACCTAGCAGGACTGTAATTTTCCTCAATAAGTTTGATAAAGGAAGATCTTGCAAAACAAACAAACAAAAAATGTTAATGAGGGAAAATCCTAATCCAGATGTCACAAACACTACTTCTTGTCCCTATCCTTTACTGTGCACATACTGGATACTAACATTCACAAAATATCTGGAATGTAAGCACTTCTTAAATGCCTCAGGATGTAGATATGGGGTAAAGTTTTCAAAAGTGTGAAAGTGATTTAGGAGTTTGTTCCATTTTCAAAAGAGATTTAGGCACTTAAAGTCTAAATTCCATTGACTTTCAGAGAGACTTAGGCTCCTAAGTGTAGCTGAGGCCTGGCCTGACATGAGAAATGAACACATGGAGGGAAGCTTCATATTTTGGAAGATTAGAATTAGGAACACAAATGAATCATCAGGTTGAAAACAGAATGTTTGTGCTAAATAAGATAAGTAAATAGGTCTGTAGACTAAGAAGACAGAATGTCTGAGCCAATAAAGATAAGAGGGAGAATACCCAGAGAACTATTTACTCTGACTGGATAACAAGGCATAAAAGAAGTAAGGAATGTAGAGACGAGGCAAAGAGGAAGTTGAAGCATAAACATTGCATGCTGCACGGGGATTGGCTCCTGCAAAGTAACCAAGCCAATCCAGCACTTCTCATGAGCACTGAAATTCACCCCTCCGGCCCTCCAAAAGCAGGGGAACAAAAAAAAAAAAGACTTTGTAAAACTGTACCAACACAAAGGGCCAAATTCTGCTCAGTTACCCAGGTCTAAAACCTGGAATAACTTTTCTGAAACCAGTGAAATTATTCTGGGTGTATGCCAGTTAAATAACCTTTGGCATACCATACATAAACACAATGTCACAGACGAGTGTAGGCTAATCATCTTGATTCAGCTACCATGGACCCATTAAAGTCTCCGGGAGCTAAGGATGCCAAATGCCTCTTAAAATTTTTCCAATGAAATGTTTTTCCATTGGAAAAAAGATGATTTGATGAAATTGAAATGCTTTGTGGGAATGTATTGACTTTATTTTAGAGTAACAGCCGTGTTAGTCTGTATTCGCAGAAAGAAAAGGAGTACTTGTGGCACCTTAGAGACTAACCAATTTATTTGAGCATAAGCTTTCATGAGCTATGGCTCACTTCATTGGATGCATACTGTGGAAAATACAGAAGATGTTTGTTTTTATACACACAAATCATGAAAAAAGGGTGTTTATCACTACAGAAGGTTTTCTCTCCCCCCACCCCACTCTCATGATACAGTTCTGTGGTGACCTAGAATCCTATTTTCGACGTCTCTGACTCAAGGAATATTTCCAACACACCTCTGGACAGCATACTAATCCACAGAGACCTCCCTACCACCACTACAAAAAGAAGGATTCTAGGTGGACTCCTCCTGAAGGTCGAGACAGCAGATGGGACTTCTACATAGAGTGCTTCCACCAACGTGCACGGGCTGAAATTGTGGAAAAGCAGCATCACTTGCCCCACAACCTCAGCCATGCAGAACACAATGCCATCCACAGCTTCAGAAACAACTCTGACATCATAATCCAAAAGGCTGACAAAGGAGGTGCTGTTGTCATCATGAATAGGTCGGAATATGAACAAGAGGCTTCTCGGCAGCTCTCCAACACCACTTTCTACAAGCCATTACCCTCTGATCCCACTGAGGGTTACCAAAAGAAACTACAGCATTTGCTCAAGAAACTCCCTGAAAAAGCACAAGATCAAACTCGCACAGACACACCCCTGGGACCCCGACCTGGGATATTCTATCTGCTGCTCAAGATCCATAAACCTGGAAATCCTGGGCGCCCCATCATCTCAGGCATTGGCACCCTGACACCAGGATTGTCTGGCTATGTAGACTCCCTCCTCAGGCCCTATGCTACCAGCAGTTCCAGCTATCTTCGAGACACCACTGACTTCCTGAGGAAACTACAATCCATCGGCGGTCTTCCTGATAACACCATCCTGGCCACTATGGATGTAGAAGCCCTCTACACCAACATTCCACACAAAGATGGACTACAAGCTGGCAGAAACAGTATCCCCGTTTAATGTCACGGCAAACCTGGTGGCTGAACTTTGTCACTTTGTCCTTACCCATACCTATGTTACATTTGGGGACAATGTATACCTTCAAATCAGCAGCACTGCTATGGGTACCCGCATGGCCCCACAGTATGCCAACATTTTTATGGCTGACTTAGAACAACGCTTCCTCAGCTCTCGTCCCCTAACGCTATACTTGCGCTATATTGATGGACCTATGGAAAAGAAGCTCTTGAGGAATTCCACCATGATTTCAGCAATTTCCATCCCACCATCAACCTCAGCCTGGTTTAGTCCACACAAGAGATCCACTTCCTGGACACTACAGTGATAATAAACGATGGTCACATAAACACCACCCTATACCGGAAACCTACTGACCGCTATTCCTACCTACATGCCTCCAGCTTTCACCCTGACCACACCACATGATCCATTGTCTACAGCCAAGCTCTGCAATACAACCACATTTGCTCCAACCCCTCAGACAGAGACAAACACCTACAAGATCTCTATCAAGCATTCTTACAACTACAATACCCACCTGCGGAAGTGAGGAAACAGATTGATAGAGCCAGAAGAGTTCCCAGAAGTCACCTACTACAGGACAGGCCTAACAAAGAAAATAACAGAACGCCACTAGCCGTCACCTTCAGCCCTCAACTAAAACCCCTCCAACGCATTTTCAAGGATCTACCACTTATCCTGAAGGATGACCCAACAGTCTCACACATCTTGGGAGACAGGCCAGTCCTTACCTATAGACAGCCCCCCAACCTGAAGCGAATACTCACCAGCAACCACATACCACACAACAGAACCACTAACCCAGGACCCCATCCTTGCAACAAAGCCCGTTGCCAACTGTGCCCACATATCTATTCAGGGGACACCATCACAGGGCCTAATAACATCAGCCACACTCAGAGGCTCGTTCACCTGCACATCTACCAATGTGATATATGCCATCATGTGCCAGCAATGCCCCTCTGCCATGTACATTGGTCAAACTAGACAGTCTCTACGTAAAAGAATAAATGGACACAAATCAGATGTCAAGAATTATAACATTCATAAACCAGTCGGAGAACACTTCAATCTCTCTGGTCATGCGATTACAGACATGAAAATTGCGATATTACAACAGAAAAACTTCAAATCCAGACTCCAGCGAGAGATTGCTGAATTGGAATTCATTCGCAAATTGGATACAATTAACTTAGGTTACCTTGCATAATGACTTAGCCACTCCCAGTCTCTATTCAAGCCTATTTCCCCTTGTTTTCCTACCCCCTGCCCCTTCCTCAGACGTTCTTGTTAAACCCTGGATTTGTGCTGGAAATGGCCCACCTTGGTTATCATACACATTGTAAGGAGAGTGATCACTTTACATAAGCTATTACCAGCAGGAGAGTGGGGTGGGGGAGAGAGAGAACCTTTTGTAGTGATAAACACCCATTTTTTCATAATTTGTGTGTATAATAACAAACATCTTCTGTATTTTCCACAGTATGCATCTGAGGAAGTGAACTGTAGCTCACGAAAGCTTATGCTCAAATAAATTGGTTAGTCTCTAAGGTGCCACAAGTACTCCTTTTCTTATTGACTTTATTGAAATTTTCAACAGGACACTGTTTCATTTTGGCTTTTATAATATGTCAAAGTGGAAAAGAAACACTTACCCCCCTTGAAATGAAATATTTCAGTAAATCCAAGACAATTTTTAAAAATATTTTGTTTGTGAATTGTGTTCAGTGGAGTAATTCAGTAAGATTAAAAAGGATACTTTATTCTACATATTCAACATTGAGAAATGAGTAATTTCTTAAAATATGTGGAAAATAAAACTAGAAATGGTAGATCTTGTTAATTTTTTTATTAGTATCATTCCTTGTTAATCGGTGCAATGGACTGTCCAATACACACAAGGCAGGGCTGGTTGTTTGGTTGATTAACCTGATAGGTTACACCTGGGGAAGAGCCAGGGATTGAAAGGCTGATTGTTGGCATCCAGTGGTGAAGGAACAGTTAAGCACAGGCTGTAGGAAAGCAGTGTAAGAGACCTGGAGATAAGAAGTGGTCCAGGGAAATTGCAGTGCATCTGAAGGAGAAGACCTAACTGCTAGAACTCAGAGCAGAGAGTGCACCTGGGTTCCCGTATTAACCCTGAGGAAGGGGCACAGAAGCCTGATTTAAGGACAGTTGAGCCTAGGGCTGAAAACTGAGCCTCAAGGACAGGCTGAGGGAAAGCCTTAGAGCTGGCAGAAGGGGCTTTTGTTGTTACATTTTGTTCTACCAGAAGGTGGTGGAAACAAAAAAGGTGACCTGGTCAGAGGGTTAAGTCATGAGAAGAGGCAGAGTAACCATCAGCACAGGGTGACCAAGAGAAGAGCTGCTATGTCATGCCCAGCACACAAGGTAGTGCACCCACAAAGAGTTCACTATCTACACTTGGATACTTTTTGTGTACTTTTAAAATGTATTCTCTGGACAATTTGTGGAATTGCAACCTCAGTTTTTGTTTGTTGTATAACGTTATGAAACATTATTAATGTAGGTTGCCTGCAGACTATAAAGGTCAACATAAATGAATAGCATACTTGACAAATTTAGCGCTAAGGTAAAATAATAAGACCTCTTGGTATCATCTACTATATTTATCATTACTTCTTTGTTTGGTGTATAATAGTAAAAATGAGCCTCAAATTACCATATCCCTAGACAGTTTTGAGCTTGCTGAGCTTCTGTCAAACAATAAAATGTCACTTGAAGATTTCTCATATTTAGGTTTATTTATTGCTGTCACTTGCTAAGTTTCCTGGGAAACGAATTTATCATCTTATAAGAGAGGAGCCAGTGAGAAGCTAACTTGATGACCGTACTAATTCAGATCATTCAAAGACAAAGTAATATCCTTATGTCTTGAAGTATTAACGTGACAGCAAAGGAATAAATTAGTTATGTCCTAGGATTTAAATATTTTCAGATGTTAGATGCTGTGCAATTTGAATGGAAGAGAAGAAAGCCAAAATTAAATTAAACCTGCTTAAAAAAATGAGATAGAATCTCTTCCTTTTCTAAGTGTAAATCTATAATTTTGCTCACCAATTCTAATGTACCAAAAAAAATGGATTTGTTTTACTTCTATTTGTATAGTGAGCACAGTCTTACTATTTTCTCATGTTGCACCAGATCTTCATTTGGCAAAAACTGTCTTGACTTCAATGGAGCTCTACCAGTTAAGGTCCTGACCTCATTGAAATGTTTACCTTGTTATTCTTTAATCTCACTTTCTTTTGATATATGAATTGGTAACTATGTAGTTCTTAATTCTTTGAATGGAAGATGTGTAGTTATAGTTAAAACATAGGACTAAGGACATGCATAACTTTCCACCTTAGTTTGCACAACTTCAGCAATCTAAAAT
This sequence comes from Lepidochelys kempii, assembly GCF_965140285.1. NCBI lineage: Eukaryota > Metazoa > Chordata > Testudines > Cheloniidae > Lepidochelys > Lepidochelys kempii. The sequence continues at coordinate 30,050,768 of NC_136390.1, read as the reverse complement.
TTTCATTTATCACCACTTACTTCCCTGTATGCTACAACCTGCCTAAAAGGCCCATTATCCCTTTTAATCCTATGTCAATGTTTTAAACAAATGCAAGGCATCCAGGCTCTGAAGAGTTTGTCATGTTTATAGACACACAAATATTTGCAAACTGCTTTGAGATCATGGTGTTAAAGGTGATTATAGAAGTACAAAGCCCTTTATATAATGCTGAGACTGAATAAGTTGGCATAAACTCCCCCTTTTTTCTTTTCCTGTTTGTGTTAATAACTTTTGAGTCGCAACTCCTTAGGCTGGGTTTGTGGGTTTGTTTGTTTGTTTGTTTGTTTTTTTAATATCACCCAAACAGTTTTATCTTCAGAGTGGAAAAATCTGCACTCATTCAAAGCAGATGCAACCTTCCCATAACATACATATATATGGCTTTCTTTAATTATACTTTTTTTGTCTTCCCACAAACCATCTGCACGTTCCCAGCAGAGAGAATCCTCATCAAGACCACCTATAACTAGCTTTTATCCTTTTACTTCCAAAGTACTCCTTACATTCTAGCTAAATAAATGCTAAAATTAATTAGCAAGTCAAGGTTGCTAGAGGGTTTCCATTGTGAAGAGAATGGCATCAAATTATATATCAGAGTTTTTGCCCTGTTTTTCCCCAGTTGGGCAAATGCAAAAGATTCATAAATTGTTGCTCTAGTTCAGTGTTTCTCAGACTTGTTCCACCACTTGTTCAGGGAAAGCCCCTGGTGGGACGGGCCGGTTTGTTTACCTGCCGTGTCCGCAGGTTTGGCCGATCGCGGCTCCCACAGGCCGCGGTTCACGGGGGGCTTTCCCTGAACAAGCGGCATCCGAAGTTTGGGAAACCCTGCTCTAGTTAGTACATGCAGACTATGACCCATATACTGCAGGCTAAGTCTGCTATACAGTGTTTCTTATTTTGGAGTGAATTTAATGCTCATAATAGCAATCAATTAATCAACAAAGGCTAGAACCAAAAATACTGCACCATGTGGTTCTGTGTTACACAGTTCTGACAAAGTCATAACTACCCATTGCTCAAAAAGGCTCCTCCCATGCTCTATTTCTAATCACCAGGAAACGCTTCTCCTTGCATGGTTTATGAGAAAACAGACAATTACATGTGTTAACTTAAAAAAATACATTAGCTTTCTTGTATCAGATCATTAAACAGGATGAAAGAGTACATCTGATTTTTCAGCCTGGCTACTTCCATTCCATTTTGGAAATGTACAGCACATATGTACAGAATTGTGCATTTTTTCCCCACATATGAAAGTTCACTCATGCAAACATACTTGTCTTTAGTTTGTTCATGTTTGTTCAAACCCCATCAATATATTGGAATTTTCTGTAATACTTAGATGTTGAAATTTTTTTCTCAACTTTTGGATGAAAAAGATTTTTGATACGTGATGATTTTTCACAAAGATTTCTGTTTTGATCAATATTTTGCAATAATGAAAACAGTAGTTTTTTGGGTTTTTACAAAGGAAACCAGAAATATTCTGGATTCAGGTTGTTAAAAAAAAAAATCAGTTTTTGACTTTTCAATGGAGTGTGATTTTGATTTAAAAAAATTCTAAAAAATGTTCAAAGAAAATAAAATAAATTTTTTGTCAGCTCTAGTAATGTATCAATAATACTATATATTATTAAAGACATAAATGATCACTGGGATCTAGTGGAATGAGTTTTTCCTACTGGTACAGCACCTTACTCTCTAACATTATAGCTGGTAGCCGAGTAATTGCTAATACGAAAATGACATTTTAATTATGCTAAATATAACTAAATTGAGTTGAAGACAGTAGGGTATCTTCACTGAGACTGCTAGTATTTTCATTTTAATGCTAACTATTGTACTTGCTCACACAAACCCCCAGTGAAGTTCATTGGAATTTTCCCAAGTGAGGACTAAAGATAAAATCCTTCAGGCAGAGAAAGCTCTGGACATGGTAGAAAATCTGAGGATAGAAACTGGAGAGGCTATTCAGAACTCTGCAGCTCCTTGTCTCCATGCCATGAATCGATCCGCTGAATCTGTCTTCACGGGATCTTAAAGTGGTGGGGGCAGGAGTAGGCTGGAGTCATGGTGAGTCTGAACTCTGCAGATCCACTGTATACTATAATCCTCTCTGTATGTGGGCATGTAGTGGGTTGTGCCTGTTTCTTGAGCCATGCAATAGTAACTGTTAAGCTGTTCAAATGCTCCATGAAACCTGCCTCTCAGTTGCAGAGGGTGAGTCTACATTCAATCCCTGCTCTGCCCCAACATCTGTCTGTATATCCCAGGCAAAGCGTTTTTTCTCAGATTTTTCACAAGTATCCAGAATATCATCTGCAGTAAGGACTTCAGGGCTAAGTCCTTCTTTTTCATGAGAGAGCACGTTGTTTAATGGTAAAAGGGTTTTTTTACAATTATTGATCCAATTCATTATTTTAAAATGGAGAAATACCAGTAACAAATGGGCAAATTCTCAGTCCTTAGCAGCATGTAAAATCTGCTTTGATGCTGATAAAGGCTGTATTAGAATATATGGTTGCTTCAACCTCTTCTCCTTACAGCCCCTGCACTCCCTGTACCACCATCTTTATTTTGTAAATGATAGAGACATGGACCTCAAACAGCCTGAGGGAGAAACTTTTAGTAAGCGCTAGAGAAGTTTGGACCTTTCATAAAAAAGATTATAAATGGACTAATAATAATTCATCTTAAAAGAGCCCGTCTTATGTTTCATAACATAGAATTTTACTCTGTCTAGATTGAGCGAATATTTCCTCTCCTGAGGAAAGAAATGTTACTATGGTTTATCACCAAGATTTCAAAAGTACGCTGCAAGTGATTTGAAGGAAGAGGTGGAAAAATATATTCATATTGTGTTGCCTTTCTGTCTTTCAAATGCTGAGGTAGAAAGCAAATAAAAATCCAAGATAAACATTTGTTAAACTTACTATGAAGGATCTAGGCCATGGGCAGTTTGAGAGAACAAATACAGCTTATCTCTGAACATGCCCAATAGTGACAATGCTTCTAAGGTTTTGACCTATACAGTGTTTCTGTTAGGTTGAATTATCATGTGTCTTCTTTGTAAGGTATGATAAAGTAACCTTTAGTAATAAGTCTTTCAGGGTCTGTTTGTACTCCGACTGAAGTCAATAAGGGAGTTTTTCCATTGGCCTCACTTGGGACATGATTGGGATCTTATATAACAATGCATTTATTTCTCAAAAAAAGATTAATAGAATAACATTTTTAAATGATCAGTACTCCTAAAGTCAGCTGTATTTTAAGGCAACACATAGCTCAAGTATTTTGACTATTCCCATCATCTTAAAACATAACACATCATGCTGAAACAACCTCCAAAATCCACTTCTCTGAATGCCAAAAAACTGAGCGGCAATGGGGATCAAATGAAGCTATGTGATGTCTTTCTGTGTGAGGCTTGCGCAGGTCTAGGGTTCTGTATAAAGTGGGTGTATATAATGTATGAACTAATACTCAAATTCTTTATGCCTTTATTTAAGAGTGAATTAAATTATATCAAATACTTCATAAGTAATAAGCTTAGAGGTCCAGATCCTCAGAAATTCCTGTGGGTTCTTTTGTATCTCTTGGTTTTAGTCACATTTTTGGTCAACTCTAAGGCCTTGATTCAGCAATGTACTTAATGTGTTGTAACTTGAACCAATGTGACTAGTCTGGCAAGTAGTCCCATTGACTTCAGTGCAACCTCTCAAATCTGCCCATGTTTAAGTACCTTACTGAATCAAGGCCTTACTAAATAGAGATTTTTTTCAGTCAGTTGCCATGACCCTGATTCTCCTTCTCTTACACTGGAGAAATAATTGAGCATAACTACTTAGAGGTCAATGGAGTTACATTGGTGTAAAATTGGAGTGATAGGGAAAGTGGGCTTCTTGTTGCTTAAAAAGCTAAATCATCTTGGAATTAAACAGCTGCATTTCCAATTTTCAGAATGTAGCGGATCCCTAGGAGTGGAGCTTCAGAGGGTGCAATACCAAGGAACTTAACTGACCTCCCATTATCACAGAGTTTTAGTTAACTAGAATTCAAGACAGGTCGTTGCTGTGTATTAGATGTGATCGTGATTGTGGTACGGTATCCAGTCAGTGGATGAGAGCTAGGCCAATGACCGTGTAACCTATGCCAAATGATTGGGCCTAGGGAGTAAATATTAGTCTTTTAGCAGCAATTTCAAATGGCATACTCGCTGTTTCCCATTCCAAAGGCCACAAATCAGTGAAAATGTATTAATTTTGTTTCATACAGGAGAAGCTATTTATAGCTGCAATATCAAAGCAACCTTAACTACCAAAACTTGTTTTCTAGTTTAAAAAATACTGTAAAGACATGGACCACTAAAAGTGACAAGTCAGCATTTTGTGCAATGTGAAAATAGTTCAGTACTTTTACCATGGTATTTTCCAAGGCTAACATCATAATTTAATTTTCAGTTGCCTACATCGTTGTAATTAGTTTAACATGATCCAGCAAAATTTTGATAATTCGTGTTTGTCCCCTCCAAAGAGAGGGGGGAAAATTTAACTCTATTCCCAATGTTTGGACAGACGGGGGCTATCGCTCCCTTCCTGCTTCTGTACTCTTAGGACACTAATATAGTCATACTCAAAAACATGTCAGTTGTCACTGATAGCCAAAAAATGTTACCACAATATTTGCAATATTCCTCAGCAGAAGGAATAACTAAGTATATTATAGGATACACTGTAAATAACTGAGTTGAAGCAGTGGCAAAGTTAAGTGGTACCCTTTTTCATCTGAGTAGTCAGCTGAGATTCTGCAGGTTGTTTCTGGTAGGAGAAATTGATGATGGAGCCAGGTCTCTTTTGAGGTAGTCTTTTGTGTATTTACAAAGAGTGTACAAAATCCTATATCTCTGAACACAGGAGGAATGAAACAGTAAAAAATTCCTTTGCTCACAGCTCCAAGCCTCTATCAGCCAGCACTCAGCCCACGCTCTGTGCTTTTCTCAGGGCCATGATCTCAATGCTTGTTCAAGCTGTCTGCTCCTTTCTGTGGTGTTTCTCCTGTCCCTCTCTCTCACATACAAACATCCCCCACCCCACTAAAAACAATACCCAGCCAAGTCCCTCTCCTACATAGTTCATTCCTCAGTAGTCTCATGTGCCTTTGTTTTGGGAAGCAATGTGCCTGTTTCAGGTGGAGGCCACCTTATTATATAAAGGGATGAAATTTATCTTAAATGAATGGTGGTGGTCACATCCACCAGCTCCATTGATATTTCTCAAGTCCAACATAATACTTTCCTTCCTGAAGAGTTGACAGGTCTAAAAGGGTTCTGCAGATTATTTTTATATAACTAGTGTACATAAACACACACTTTTTTTCACATATCTGTCCTAGGGAACAGCAGATAAAGTGGCAATCTTCCAATAGTTTCCATTCTGTGTCAGCCAAAAATTTACAGCAGAGCATGTTACCTCCCCTTCAAACCCCCTCCATCTATCTCCCATCAATCCACCCCTTCCCCATCTATTACCTGTTTCACAGTATGTAATTTTGCTAAAAAGAGCCTTTTAATTGTTCATCATTGCAAATGTCCCATACTGTGAAGCAATTACTGTGCTGCAGACAAGTCAGAGGGACTCCTGGGCTCTGCAGTTTCTGTTATGCTGACAGAACCCAATAACGGATGTTAACAAACCTGTTTGTGGTTGGCCAGATTGTTTTTCTTTCTGGATTTCTGGTCACAGAAATCAACTGACATGTTTTTAAAACTTACTTTTATTGTTTGCAAGATGAGAGTTTAACAGAGCATGGATACAAATGTAATATACAGTGGTCCTTCTTAGAATCTTACTTTGTCTTCGCTGTTGCTGCTCTTGTGACTTTTGGCTCTATTTAGACATCAGTGGAAATGTTATACTAATAATGTTGAATATGGATTTAGGAACCTAACTTTAGCAAACTTAAGTTTGAAAGTTTTTTGAACGTATTTTATTATGTTTGAGTTATTTGTTTAATTTACATCTTCACTTGTGTCTGCTTTAAGGATCCAGAGTTGGCTCCAATGCCAGAGCATCTCACAGGGTCAAATGGTGTTACCCAGCCTGTTTTTTTCCCCCCAACCACAACAACTCTACCCATGATCTTCTGGAAGATCCTGGCACATTAAGGGGTAAGTTCGCAAAGAATCATTGGGGAAGCCTTGGATTTCTCTCTCTGTATCCCAAGTACTAATTCTCTCTGTTTTGCCATGCACCTGCACCAGAACCACAATGGATGCAGTGCTGTCTGTGTTGCTAAGTGTAAGGAGGCCTTTGTCAGTGAGCAAATGAACTAGTGTGCAGTTGGCACTAGATGGTTCCCTTCTGGCTCTTCCATTCCTATTCAGGTTCATCACTTACTTTAAGTTTCCTAATTATTTTCCATTCCTGGGGGAAAATATGGAGTTTGTACTTTTTGAAGACCTATTCTAACAGCCTGCATGTTTTGATTAACACATTGAACAATGGATCTGAGGTTTGAGAGTATCTGCATAAAAATGTAGTATTATTTAAAAAACAGGCTTTAAAAATAAACAGTCAGCTGTAGAAAGATCAGATCTCTCTCAGGTCTGACTAGAATATCCCAGCAGAATGAATGATTGCCCTAGGGCAGTAAGAAGTTATTCCATGAACTGTTGGTATGGGTGACACTGGGCATCTAAGGGCAGACATTTGCTGGTTCTCCTATGGCAACAGAGCCCCTAGAGCCAGCTCTGATATATGTATAAGGAAACAAGTGTTATTTCTCATCTAATTAAAAGTTTGTGTGAGAGACTTCAAGGATTTTATATGCAACAACATGTGTGATTTTTCTAATTTATTATTCAAGTAAGTGGTACAATTCCACAACAGAACAGATAATCATATACAAAAGTCCAGTAAGTCACATCAGGTGTCAGAGTAGCAGCCATGTTAGTCTGTATTCGCAAAAAGAAAAGGAGTACTTGTGGCACCGGTTAGTCTCTAAGGTGCCACAAGTACTCCTTTTCTTTTTAAGTCACATCACTGTTCCTTTATTCATGCAAACAAGATGGTAAGACGTTGTGTGATAAATGCCTAGATAGCGTTGCATGTACAGTCCTGGTACCTGCACAAGTAAACAAAGCATATAATTGCCAATGCATATCTTTTAAATTTTGCAATGAAGATCTTTGTGTGTTATGCCTTCGGTGTGCTTTGATAGTAGTGTAGTGCTCTATTGCTTGCAAGCATTGGTGTGGAATGTTTCTGCACTTACAATAATGGTAGTGCTCTTTTTTGACTGAAGTCATGTCTGCAACTCAAATTTAAAAGGTCACAGTGAGGAATGAAGGTTAAGTACTTCTAGGTTGTCAAACTCTGTGGTCGTTTGTTGCTTCAGTAATACTTTATTTCTCTGCATCTATCATTTTGCTCCATAATATACTCTTCTACAGAAAAATTAACTTATTAAAATACAAAAGACATTCTGAAATACAAACAGAGTCATTGAACTCACTGCAGAGCCTAACATGATAAATATGAAATGAAAAGTAAATATGAGACATCCTGATTGGAAAACTATTTTTTTATTGCACAAATCTGATTGTAGATTCAAATGCTTTATCCGCTTTGCATGACATTCATTTTGTTTTGGTTTTTATCTCTCGCTACTCTGTACAAAATACTTGCTGCCCCTTCACTGGGAAGTGGGAAAAGGGATTTGACGGATGTGGTGACATAGGTGTTGGTCCCAGTACAGGACTGGCATCCTCTCATACATTAGGATGTGGTGCCACTGAGCCTATGCAATGACATTCCATGCTCAGGTTGGAAACACATCCAGGATACTGCAACTTCTGTGCTCCTGCTAGCATGTATCAGTAGGTGATGGGCTCTCCAGTGCTCCTTTAAAAATATTTTATAACTAGCACTAGAGTGAGCTGTTCCCTAGCACTCCCAAAGGCATTCTCTCTGCAGCTATCCAGCTCTGCCCAACTTCTTCAGCTCCATGCCCCTCACCGACTGCCTTGTGCCACAGAGAGGACAGAAGCTACAACTTCTGGTAAAATGAAGCTGCGCTTCAGCAATGCAATTAAGCTGCTGTAATAGAGATTTCAGTTCCTTCCACTGTAGCAAATCATTCAGACAGCCTTTATGGTACTGCCATTTCATTATCGGGATCTGATTCTTCACTCTGTTTTCAAGCAGCTCCCTCATTGGTTTCAATGGGCGATTTGCTTTTAAATGTCGGCACTGGGTCTTTCTGAGGAAAATGCTCATTGGTACCTTTTCTTAAAAAGTGGCAGCACATTATAATAATGCCATGTTTTCTAGTAAAGTGGAAGATTGGCATCATGAACACTATATAAAAGCACTGAAACCCACTTGTATGGTGCCTGCATGAATGACCCTAGTAAAAGTGGACACAAACTTTACTTTAAGAAAAAATCTTTATTGATGAGAGATGGGCTCCAGTGCAGAGGCCAAGCAAAATGGCTTTGCATTGGGGAACTTGGTGGATGTTGGGAGGAAAGCAAGAATTAGATCCCTACCCTTGAGGGCAGGGAAAGGAGCCATTGCACAGCTTGGCTGCTTCTACACCACAGCTTCCAGCTGATCAAATTGGTTTGGATAAAAGATAAACTCTGATCTTTGTCTGGCTGAACCTGGGTTTTCTCTGAGAATATTAAAAGTTTAGGAGACTCTTGGTTTTATTGTTTCACATTTTTACTTGTCCCTACATTTCCATTTGTTGCCTGGTGCAGGAAGTAAAACAGAAATAATGCAAGACAAAACACTCCAAATGCAGTTTTGGTGTAAGGAGTCTATTAGGAGCTGTACCTGCTATTACCAAATCTCAATTTGGCCCAAAGTGCAGATAATAGACATCCATTGGACTGAAAGGAGACAAGAATATAATCTGAAGTCTTATTGGACCTTTTTTAGAGGTTCCCTATGAAAAGTTAAATGTTCAAAGACTAGAAAGGTGTAAAGATATGGAGGAGATATTTTATATGCTGTAAAATATCTTGTAAATCTTCCCTTCGTGTGTAGGGGAATTATTTACACGAATAATAGTCCCACCCCTTGGGTGAATACTTATGTGCATTCACATACGTATTCACAACAGCTAGGTTTGCCTTGTATGTAACTGCATTATTATAAGTGACTTAGGTTTGATCCAAAGCCATAGAAATCAAGGGGAATCTTCCTATTGATTTTGAAAGCCTGGAAAACTCTCCTGGAGAGGGAAGATGAAACTGATAAGATTCTTCCAGCTAGGCAGCTGGAAAGCCAACAAATTCTGTTTTGGTTCAACCTACAAAAAATGTCACCATTATGTTTTTGTCCTGAATGGAGACAAAAATTTTCCAAAATCTTCAAATTTTCCACAAACTGGAAACTTTATTTCCTAGTCAGCTCTTGCTGAATTGGTGCCTATTAGGGCAAAGATCTACTTTAACCAGCGTGGCAGAGTCAACACAAACAAGCAGTAGGGAGCTGGATTTTATTCTAGCACACTCAATCAAAATTGTTATCAAATCCAATAACACATCTTTATTACAGAAGATGTCATTCAAAAAGAACTCTTTTATTTTCAGAGGCCAGGATTAGTTTGCAAGGATGTCAGTTAAATACAATTTTACTTATAAACTAACCTGAAATTGAACCAATGACAGATAGTCAATGTCTAAATCTATAGTGCCAGTTTGAAAGTCACTTTTCAAAGTTTAACCATGTTTTAAACATTCTTAAAGTATCTTGATTTAATTTTTCATGGCTGTCTTAAAATCTATTAGTTAATATTTTCCAGTTGAGCTGCAAACTATATTGGGTTTAATTAGCTAATGTTTTCAAAATGATCTGAAGATTAAAAGCACTATGGAAGCACTAAGCAATATTATTAAATGAGTATTGTGCTCTTACAAAATTGATTTTGACCTTAAATACACTGCTTCTAAAGAACTATTAACATCCATTCTAGCTTTGTGTGTTTTTTTTAAAATGCAGCAACAAAGTTGTAAATTACAACAATTCTCTATCCTTTTTGATTCTTGTAATTTAGGAATAGGTAGAGGAATCAAGGGTCTGTTAATATTTCTAAAGCAAATAATGTAATAATTCAAATAGACTAAAAAGAACTAAAGTATATTACTGTTAGTAAGTGTAGTGAGTAAACTCTTTTTGGTAGATTAGCCAGTCCTCTGGATGGAGGCCCTTGAATATTAAGTTATGAAATGGGGTACACAATTGTAGTTGTAGCAACATATTTGGTATCAATAAATTAATCCAGCTAAATTTGCAACAGCTAGGTTTCCAGATATATTGATTTTTTGAGGTAAAGTACGTAGACATCAGGGCTTTCAAAAAGCCTTCCCAGTATCATGTAATATGATGTCTAGTATACTGAGGACAAAAGAAAAGCTGCCTGAATGTTTTTAACAAGAATATTTTGTTTCCTCACTGAATGAGAGAGTATCAGTAAGCCTGAAGATTTTGATCCAGAAGTGTGTTAGAAGGATGGGAGCTTGTTAGTGCTTAAAATGGTGACAGAATTGTAATGATTTGATGTAGTTCAGACAGTGATGATTTATATTGCTAAAGCTTTTGAATGAAGGCTTTCTCAATCCCTGAGAACAATGAGGAGTATGCTGCATGGAAATGAACCCATGGGATAAAATTGCCAATTAATTGATTGGAATCTGAGTTTTATAGTCTGCATTCTAATTGCTGAGACAGAGCATGTTTTAAGACTATGGCTAATGTGGGTTATATAAATTCTAATACCATAAATATCCACACAAAAAAGTAGGAGCTCATCCTCAGAAACACATGACTGCTTTCATTTAACTGGACATGAATATGATTTAACATATTCTTTCACATCTGCTTTATTGCATTTTGGGGGCATATATCTATTTTGTTGCAAGGATTAAATCATCTTGCAAGGGACTTCCAAATATATGAAATGAATAATTTAAAATCCATTATATTTTTCAGTTTATGAAGTGCTAGCTCACAAGGAAAAGGAACACACAGCTGGAAGTCCTGTTCAAATACAAAATGCATACAGAGGTTAACCTAACTGTTACATCATGTGGTTTCTCTCAAGAATTTGGGACAGTGTCATAGGAACTAATCATGTTAGGTCACATAACTGTGTGGCAAGATATCTTAGTAGCATTACAATTTCTCCAGTTGAAAACACAATTAAAGCATGTTACTATTCTGCAAAGGTTTAATAATAGTTAGGCAGTGATGATCTGGTATAGCTCACTCTTACTTTCTGAAAGGGCTACAGGAAGGTTTTAATTTCATCAGTTTAGACTCGGGCCCAGACTTGCAAATGGTTATGTAAGTGAGTCACTTTATGCAGATGAGCACAGTGGGACTGCTCATGTATGTAAAGTGACTCTCATGCAGGATTGGGCCCTTAGATTAATCTTTGAGTTTCACCAATGGATTTACGTAGATTAATCTTTGAGTTTCACCAATGGATTTACGTAGAGGATGTATCTACCAGTAGCTGTAGCCTAAGTGTATCAAAAACCCTGCTGCACCTTGTGTGGCTGCCTGTTCCAATCCCAGATAAAGTGGGGAGAGTTGAATGCAAGGCTAATGAGCTAGCCTTGTTTAAAAAAATGAAACAAGAACACAATCTCCTTGGTAGTCTGTTTCTATAACTGGTCAATGTGAACACTGCCGACCCTTCATGCTATGTGCAGTCTTGTGGTGAAAGCCAGTCTGTAGAAGCCAAAACCCTGAAAAGTTTGCTGCTGCTGCTGAGCCTGACCTCCAGGAAAAAAACTTCAGAGTTGGTTATTGGAATGTGAGAACAATGTGTCAAACAAATATCTCTCAGTTCATGAAGGAGATGGATGGCTGTAGACTCAATCCTGGACATCAATAAGAACAGATCGATAAATGCAGATAAGAAGCACATCGAGCAAAAGGTGAATCATCTTGGGTATATGGCCTGAAGTAAATAGGATGAAATTTAATAAGGACAAATGCAGAGTACTCAATTTAGAAAGGAACAATCAGTTGCATACATACAAAATGGGAAATAACTGCCTAGGAAGGAGGACTGTGGAAAGGAATCTGAGGGTCAAGCTAAATATGAATCCACAGTGTAGAATCCATTGTTGCAAAAAAAGCCAACATCATTCTGGGATGTATTAGCAGGAGTGTTGTAAGCAAGACACAAGAAGTAATTCTTCCGCTGTACTCTGTGCTGATTAGGCCTCAACTGGAGTATTGTGTCCAGTTCTGAGAGCCACATTTCAAGAAGGATGTAGACAAATTGGAGAAAATTCAGGGGAAAGTGACAAAAATGATTAAAGGTCTAGAAAATATGACCTTTGAGGGAAGATTGAAAAAATTGGGTTTGTTTAGTCTGGAAAAGAGAAGACTGAGGGGGGGACATAAGTTTTCAAGTATGTAAAAGGTTGTTAAAAGGAGCAAGGAGAAAAATTGTTTTTCTTAACCTCAGGATAGAACAAGAAGCAACGGGCTTAAATTGCAGCATGGGAGGTTTAGATTGGACATTAGGAAAAACTTCCTAACTGTCAGGGTGGTTAAGCACTGGAATAAATTGCCTAAGGAGGTTGTGTAATCTCCATCATTGGAGATTTTTAAGAGCAGGTTAAACAAACACCTATCATGAATGGTCTAGATAATACTTAGTCGTCCCATGAGGCAGGGGCTGGACTAGATGACCTCTCAAAATTCCTTCTGGTCCTATGATTCTATGATCTACACCAGGGGTCTCCAAACTACGGCCTGCAGGTTTGATTTGTCCACCCACCCCCAACCAACATTGCATCGGGCAGCAAGACCCCAGCTGGCAGGAGCCTGTGGTGGGAATCCCAGAGCAGTGGCGGGCTGAGCAGCTCAGCCCACTGCCGCTCTGGGGTTCCTGCCATGGGCTTCTGCCAGCCGGGGTGCTGGGTGGGGCCAGCGGCGGGACCCCAGCTGGCAAGGGGCCGGCAGCGGAAACCCCAAAGCGGTGGCAGAACTTCATGATGTCACTGCATTCTTGCCAGGGTCACAGAGCCAATGAGCACACAGTAGGTAGGTTAGTAGCGGCAGAAGGAACCGGATGTGTGATGAGTTGTTGTTTCCCTCGGTTTTTGCCTTGGTGCTTGTCAGACTAGTGACAAACGTATATTCGTTGTGTTTACGTCTGTTGCTATTGGGGCGATTATGTCGGGAAAAGGACAGAAGAGAGAGGTTGATTCTCAATGTCGTGTGTTTAAAGAACAATGGAATGTGGACTATTTCGTTATCAAATCAGGTAAAGCATTGCGTTTAATATGTAACTAAACTATCGCAGTGCTAAAAGAATACAACATTCGTAGACATTATGCAACCAAGAACTTGTCGAACTATTCTCAATTTACGGGAAAGCTACGTTCAGTTAAATTAGAATCCAAGAAACGTGGTTTATCGTCACAACAGTTTATATTTAAGAAGAAGTAAACCGAGAACGAAGCTGCAACAAGAGCCAGCTTCTGAATGGCACACCTATTAGCAAAATGAGGAAAACCATTTACTGATGATGAGCTAGTTAAAATATGTATGATTCAAGCAGCTGAAGAAATATGTCCAGAAAAAGTAGATTTATTTAAGACAATTAGTGTTTTGGCGAACACAGTTGCTCGCAGAATCGAGGACATTGGCAGTAATATAATTTTCCAGCTGAATGAAAAAGCTAAGAAGTTTGAGTGGTTTTCCCTCACACTTGACGAGTTAACTGATGTTTCCAATATTTCGCAGCTGCTCGCGGGGTTGGCAGTAATTTTGAAGTTATGGAAGAACTAGCTTCTGTGCATAGTATGCATGGAACAACCACAGGTGAAGAGATTTTCAAAGAAGTTGAAAAGTCACTTTCTCAATACAACCTGCAATTGAAACAACTGAAGTGTGCGGTTCAAAAAAAGGTTTGGTTGGACAAATCTACAAAGCTTGTGAAGGTGCGAGCTGTCCCAAACCTATGAGTCTTCATTGCATTCTTCATCAGCAAGCATTGTGAGGGAGATGTTTGGATTTGTCATGTGTTATGGAACCCGTAGTTTCAACCATGAATTTCATTCGCTCGCATGGACTTAACCATTGTCAGTTCCAAGCATTTCTGGTGGAAATAGAATCAGAATATAACTATTTGCCCTACCACACTTCAGTTCGATGGCTTAGCTGTGGAAAGGTTTTGTCACGATTTTTCGAGCTTAGAACTGAAATTGAAATTTTCTTAAATAAAAAAAACAAACAACCTCTACCTTTACTCTCAAACAGTGAATGGCTTTGGAAATTTAGCTTTTTTCACAGACTTGACCAAGCACATGAATGACTTCAGTCTTAGACTACAAGGGGAAAACGGGCTTATCTGTGACATGTACATCCAAGTAAAAGCATTCAGACAAAAACTAGTTCTTTTTGAGTCCCAACTGATGCGGGACTGCTTTGCTCATTTTACATGTTTATGAAAAGTTCAACCAAGAAACTGAATCACGATTCCAAACTAGGTTTGCACAAGAAATCATTTCTGATCTGAAACTACAGTTCCAGGAGCGTTTCTCTGACCTTGATGTGAATGCAGGAGAAATACAGATCTTCCAAAACCCATTTGATTGTGATCTCGAAAAACTGCCACCAGAACTTCAAATGGAAGTGATTGACCTGCAATCCAATGACTTGATGAAGGACAAATATAAGGAAGGAAATCTGGTAGAGTTCTATAAATGCCTGCCAAGTGATCAGTATGCTCATGTAAAAAACTTTGTCCGTGGATTAATGTCAATGTTTGACACTAGTTATGTTTGTGAAAAAAACATTTTCAATGATGAAATATGTGAAATCAAACTACAGGTCGACCTTGTCTGATGAACATGTACAATCAATTTTGATGATAGGGAACACTAACTTTGAACCACAGCTAAATGCAATTTTGTCAGAAAAACATCAGTACTATATTTCTCACTAATCCTAAAATAATTCTTTTTTTAACGATTTTGCATATATTTAATTTTTTTCACAGTCGCTTTGGCCCGCGAAGCCCCTTCAAAAATCTAATATGGCCCTTATCTCAAAGTTTGGAGACCTCTGATCTATACTGCGCAAAAACAAAAAAACCCCAAAGAAAACAGCAGTGAATCTCAGAGTCAGCATGTAAAGACTCAAGCTTGCAGTACTGCAGTGTAGATGTTCCTGCTCTGGCTCTGAAGCCCAGTGGGGGTGCATCTCAAAGCCTGAGCTCCAGCCCAAGTGGGAACATCTCTACTGCTATTTTTAGTGCTGTAGGCCCAGGCTCTGAGGCTTGTTGCCATGAGCTTCTTTTTTCAGTGTAAAGACGTACCCCCCCACACACACTTACTTGGTTGGAGTGCCAACAAACACTCAGAGGGAATAGCGTTCATAATGACAGATTCCATGGGAAAAGTCACTCAAACTGCAAACCTATTAACTGATGTATCATATATGCTAGACTCCAAACCATTTTCCTAAAGGTGTCAACCATACAGTGCTATGCCCCGACAGATGGTCATAGCAATGAGTTCTACAATTGTCTCCAAAGTGTGACTGACAGAATACCTAAACGCGGTTTGCTCTCTGTGATGATGACTTTAATGCTAAAGTAGGATGTAACAACTGATGAATGGAAAGGGGGGGGGAATTGGGTTGGGAATCATTGACCAAAATTGGGACTCATTCCATTGTGCTTGTTGTCCAACCCAGTTCTTGCAAATACTGTGTTCCCTCATACAGACATACACAAAGAAACATGAAATTCACCAGATTGCAAAACAAAAAATCAGATCGGCCACATCTGCATTAGCTCGAGATTCCAGTCATCTCTCCAAGACATAAGGGCTTTTTGAGCTGTAGATGTTAACAATGACCACAATCTTTGCATTGTTAAACTGAAATTGTGGGACTTTACTGCTTTCTGTTTAAAGAAAATCAGCAGTACAAAACTGAAAACAAGAGTAGCATGAGAAATTCCAACTTGAACTAAGGAACAGATTTGGGGCACCGCCAGAGCCAGAGGAAGGTGAGACACGGACTGAATATGAAGAAAAATGAGCAAAGCTCAAACTGTGTGATTCTAGCCTGTCAATGGAGACAGAGCAAGAACTGGATAAGCCAAGAGATGTGGTTTCTGATAGAGGAAAGAAAAGTACTGAAAGGAAAACTCCTGAATCCTAAGGCCAACAAAACATTAGAAATACTAAAGGAGGAGCATAAGAAAGCAGGCAGAGCAGTGAAAAGCAATACAAGGGAACATAAACAGATATGTTGAAGACCTAGAAGCTGAAGCTATGATAGGAAGCCATAGAGCCATTTACTGACTGATTTAAAACCTGTGTGGAAACTTCAGAACAGAACATGGGCTGATGAAAAGCAAAGATGGAAAAATGCTTTCAACTGAGGTAGAACAGTAAAACAGATGAGCAGAACATTTAAAAGAAGTCTCTCAAAGTCCGCATCAAATATTGATGAATCATGTGGACCAGATCAACTTGATATTAACATCAGTCCAATAGAGATGTCAGAAGTACAGGCTGCAATCAAAACACTGAAAAAATAACAAAGCAGTAGGAAATGATCAGATCACAGCAGAAATGCTAAAAGCAGATAACCCCATCCTAATAAAACTAACAGAGCTGTTCAATGAATTTTGAGGAGAAGAGACCCTCCTGGCCAGTGGAAACAGGGAATCCTTGTCAGAATACTCAGTTGATACTACTGATTGTAACACCTGGAGAGCAATTAGGGTAGTCTCTGTTGTAGGGAAAGGCTTCTGCAGTGGTGGTCTACAGAGGATGAAAGAGAGTGGTTGCAAAGCTTAGAGAAGAAGAGACTGGATTCAGACCCAAGGGAGCCTATGTTGACCACATGGTCACACTAAGGACCATTATAAAAGAATGTATAGAATGGCAAGTTCCCTTCTTAATCAATTTCACTGATTCTTTAAAAACTCATTTGACAGCCTGCACAAACATACATTGTGGAATACTCTTCCATTCGATGGAATGCTAACTAAAATCATCAGCATCATCAAGGCCATGTACAGAGATCTGACGTGTGAACAACCAGATAGTAGACTGATGTGACACTGGTATGAAACAGGGCTGCAACCTGACAAATAGATCAAGTGGGACTCAAAATTAGTTGTGCTGAACAAAGCATCCTTGAAACCCAGACATCAAGGAGTAACACTACAAAACTATCAATAAAGTAGAAGCAAAAATATCAATAAAGTAGAATAGCTCACCTATCTGAGCAGCACTGTATTAGCCAATGGAGACCTCAAGAAGGAAGTGAATTAAGAATAGGAAAAATATCCATAGCATTTACTAATCTGAGCAATGTCTGGAAATCAAAGTTATACAGCACCAGAACAAAACTGAGAATTTTCAGTTCAAATGTAATTTTGGTGCTAACATATGGCCACTAAAGCTGGTGGTGTTAAACAGAAAACTAGATGCCTTCATAAATAAGCACCTACAAAAGATTCTGGGCTTCAGAGGGACAATCTTAATCACTGATTAAAAGACCCAAGAAATCACCAACCAGCAGCTCACTTCCACCAGATTCAGAAGGCAGTTTTGAATGTATTTGGGGCAAGTACTCAGGATGCCAACACAGACTTGCACATGAAGCTGTGAAGTAGAAACCAACTGGTATCTGGAAAAAAGGGTGTCCAAGGGAAACCTTCAGAAGAACCCCTAGTAATGAGAGAAGAATAACTGATTTCAGCACACAGCACAAATGGAAACAGCAGAAACTGGTTTCCACCCTGTGCACCAGCATAGGCACAGGGAGGATGTAGTAAATATATCAAAAGAAGTGAAAACTTCACTCATTCACTTAAAATGTTGTCTGTATGTCTCTCCTCTTCCTTCTCCCCAGTCCGTCCCCGTTCCAAAGGCCAAAGAATGCAAAGGTGGGGCTGAATTCTAGGAGTTACGCTGAAGGAGCCAAATTTGAGTACTGGTTATTTGGCACGCAGGCCATTTAACACTGCACTTGACCCAAATAAATGCCTGGTTTCTGAGGGGGAGGATTGGTCCCCCCAATAAAGCGACATTAATAAAGTTGCAGCCCTCTACTTTAAAATCAGTCCCCCTGTCTGTCCAATCCTTATGCATGTCCTGATCAATAGGTGGCTAATGTGAAAGCCCAACATCTGTTTCACTGATTGGATTACCCCAAAATGTACAGCTAATAGACCTAGCCAGCATGACTGCAGATGCTTGCTTTTTGTTCTCACAATCTGTAGAAATAAGTCTCCGTTCTCAATACCAAGAAGTGGTAAAATATTTTTATTATTTTCATTACTGAGGTGTTTGCATGAATGTTAGGGTAAAATGTTCATATTTTTTTAAATTATTTTGTGAAGTTTGAGAGAATGTGGGTTTGCTACAATATCTTTGGTCTAGCCGGTTCATTTTAATAAGAACATTAATTTTGAATGAGTCTTTGTCACATTGATATCAGATCTTTATATAAGAACAGAATCAAGTAGAAGACCCCAAAAATGAACTTTACACATAACTTCTCAGACTCTGACTTCCGTTTTCTCTGCACATCAATTATAAAAGACTGTGCTGTCTTTAAAGTCTTTAACTTACTGTAGCTCTGTGTGAACTCTCCAGTAACCATTAGGATGACTCTTCCCGTGGCTCTTGCTGCATAAATTAGCCCCAGCAAAGAACTGAAGATTATTCTGGCCAGATCCTGCTTTGAAGCTGTCGTCTCTCACAGGGATGAGCTGGCCTTTTTAAAGAGAGAACTCCTCACTCAGCCACCTTGCGGTCACCTCCACAGTGGAGGCTAGGGGAGGAGGTGACTTGATGTATTTGTTTGCAAGATGGATGATGCCTTTCCAAAGATAGATGTGCCTTCACTTTCTTTATCCTCCAGGACCCAGAGTGAGCTCCAGGCTCTCTTCCATACCAGCATGGAAATCTCAGCGGTTCAGAGTTCATCATTTCCATAACATGAGCTGGATTTTCTAGATGTGATGCTGGTGAGGGACTTGTAGAAACTGCTGGTCTCCAGCAGGTCATGAGACTCTTGTTTGTAGGATCCTTGGTGGGTTCTCTCTCTTCTGAGCTCTTCAGTCAACTCCAAGATTGAGGTAGAGAATTGGCAGGGATGTGGATCTCAGTTGACAAGTACTCACCTCATCAAATCATCCCATCTTCATCGCTGGCAGGCAATGTTAGGGAGGATATGACTCCCAGAAAAAATGGCCTTTTAGCTGTAGATAATATCAGTGACTGCTTTCCCTTACAAGATTACATTCCACACCTCATGGTAGATCAGCTCTTCTGTCTGTGCTCTCCAGAAAGCAAACAGAATTAAATTGTAAATACACTGTGTAAATTCCAGATATGTTTTCTGCAGCAACTAGCATAATAAGAAAATAGAAGATACTAGGACATGTGGCTAATGAGAGCCCTGGGTCATTCCATGAAAAGAAGGGCTGGGGCAGGTTTAATCATTCTGGTGGTACTTTAATATTCTAGAGACAGGTAAAATGTCTCTGGGACTTTCCTACTCATCTTGAAACTGAATGACCAGAAAGAGAAATATTCTGTGCCCTACTACCACTGAGGAGTGATAAATCCCTTTGTACTATTTTACTTTAAAACTTTTCCAAGATCAGAGCAAGGAACTGACAGTCAGGAATACAACCCAAGTTTCCCTGCTTTAACCACTGGTCCATGATATTACTCCTACATGGCCTCCCCTCCAAACAATATGAGCTCGTGCCTTTGTTACCCTTGCCACTTCTATTCCCTTTGTCTATCTGCAGATGATGTTCTGTACCCAAAACTCCTTATAGTCCCAAAACAAAATGCTACATTAAGTTGTAGTTACAGTTGAATACATATTGATAACATAAGGGTTAAAGCATTACAGGTATGTTATAATTCTCCCCAAAACAAGTCTGTCTTCCTCAGGAGATAAGGTAGCCAACTGTCTAATTGCACAAAGCCAAACACCCTAAACCCGCCCCTTCCCTGAGGCCCCTCTCACTCCATCCTCCCATCCCTCGCTCTTCCCCCACTCTCATTCACTTTCACTGGGCTGGGGCAGGGGGTTGGGGTGCAGGATGGAGTACAGGCTCTAGTCTTGGAGGTAGAGCTGAGCGGTTTTGAGTGTGAGAAGGGGCTCTGGGCTGAGCTTGGGGCAGGGGTGCAGGCTCTGGGAGGGAGTTTGGAGGTGGGAGGGAGCTCAGGGCTGGGGCAGGAGTTGGGGTGCTGGAGGGGGTGTAGGCTCCAGCCAGATGGCACTTACGTCGGGCGGCTCCTGGAAGTGACCAGCATGTCTGGCATCTAGGCTCAGGGGCAGCCAGGCACCGCCCCTGCATCTCCCATTGGTCACAGCTCCTGGTGAATGGGAGCTGCGGAATCAGTGCTTGGGCGGGGGCAGCACGCAGAGACCCCCTGGCCACTCCTGTGGCTAGTTGCTAGAGGGACATACCAGTTGCTTCTGGAAGCCGTATGGAGCCGAGGAAGATAGGGATCCTGCCTTAGCCCTGCTGCGCCACCGACCGGCCTATTAAAATCTTCCAGATTGCTTTCAATAGCCACCGGGAGATTGATTCTGGGAGACTCCTGGCCATTCCAGGAGGGTTGGCAACCCTATCAGGACATGAAGAGTATAGATAAATCTTAAAACAAATAAAAACAAATCTTAAGTATGGAAACACCGTGTTCTTTGTCAGTAGAATAGCAAATGCAAATTGTAAATGATTTTCACAATTCTTTGAACAGCTAGAAAAATAATTCTACTTTTCCACACAGACCAGCTTATTGCATTAGAGCTCAGTGCAATTGAATGTACAAGGGTTAAATTACATTTAATGACAAATCCTGTTTCCAATATGCAGCACGAAGAAGTGGCTACACTGTTTGCCATCTAGAGCAGTTAGACTGGTTTTAGGACTGTTCAAGTATTTGTATACATTCCCCTTCCTCCGCCCCTCCCATTCCACCCCACCCGACCTCCAGCCATGGGAAAATGATCTTATAGCTGCTGAGCCACTTCCCCTTCCCACCAGCCTCTCTAAATCTCCCCTATGTACTGGGATGTAGAAAGTCCCTAAGAGTATAGCTCTATAGTATGCATGGAGTGCGGACGCCTGTGCAGAATCCTACTCTCTGCACAGTTCTATAGTGCCCAGGTCTCGATGCACCTGTGGAAGGATGAGCAGGCTTTGGATCTTACTGAGAAACTGGATATGCAAAAATACTGCATTTAAATTGTTGATGGGGAGAACTCTGCAGTTTTATGTTGCTTGTTCTTTGTTCTGCATTTTCCTATCTCAGATGTACTGTAAGTCTCAGAGGACTGGAAATGTGAAATGTATTCCCAATACTCCACAAATACTACAATTTTAGCAATTTTAACTATTTTAACCTGTGCAATACAAATGTTTCTAATGAGATTTTAAGTAGTAGGTGTCAGGTTTGCTAAAAAATGATGTGCTGATGCCCAATTAAGAAAAATATAGAACTATAATTATGCCTAAAATACTTTTCACAACTCTTCCGAAAACCCACACTTGGCCACATTTCTGAATCACAGAATGATTAATTACCTAAACAAAGCTAATTGAAGTGGGCCCAGTAGTTGCACTGTATTTCTGAGATACTAAAGAACTATGCACGCAAACCCAGTGCTTTCTTTTTTTCAGACTGTGCAAGCTTCCCTGTTACTAATGTGTGTGGTTCACTGAGCTGAATATTTAATGACCTGAGGCTTTTTTCAGCTTAGATAAATAAGAACTTGCTTCAGCATCTTCACTTTACTTTGTCAATAGCATATATTCTTTAGCACTGAATCTTTATTTTTAGGAGCATGATTTTATAGATGGCAGTATGGTATCTGCCACCACACCACAATGCTTCAGGGATTAAGTTAATGAGTAGTAGTGTTCAGTCTGTATTTGGGCCTCATCCAGTTCCTACTGAGTTCAATATGATTTGGATCAGGCCTTTAGTTACTACATTTAGGGCCCAACCCTCCATTTTACTCAATGAATACTTATATGGATTTGAGGGCTTAGGTGGCTCATAGGCCTTGCACTGACTCTCTGTATATGGGTGAATTTTGAACTATATAAATAATAATCAACAGAGTAAAATCTTTCCTAGCAGTGCATTATTTGACCACCATGCAACCTTAAAACACTGTTTCATAAAGGTTGATGTAGAAGAAAGGTTTCCAGCTGCACAATCAGATGCATGTTGTTCCACAAAAAGAAATGAGGCTATTTTGTTGCCGTTTCAGGATGAGTTTAAGATAGTTACCAATTTTCTGCAGATTCCATGCAATCACAGCAACAGAACATTAAATGTCAAGAATATCCTGAGGAGACTGAATTTTGAAAGAGTCACTAACTGGGCATTCAAACAGAATCTATAGAGAAACAGCCATTGGTATGATCTGGAACAAATGATCTTTGGAGTAGTCTGTGGTGCAAATGAAGGAGATGACGAGCTTTTGGATATGATTGACATGGTAGAAAATGAGAGGACCTATATTGAACTGGATTGAAAAGTTAACTTGAGATATTAAAACCACTCAAAGTACAATATCTATACCTACAAATCACACCTTTTCAAGAAAAAAACTGAGAAGTCTACAAGTTTTGGCTTGCATTAAGAACCCGTCCTAACAAATGGGAATGCAGGGAGAAATTGGCAGGTCCTGTTCAGTCTCCTCTGAAAAATCAGTGGAAAACCTATCCTGTGCCTTTATGGAATCACAGAATCATAGAAATGCAGAGCTGAAAGGGGTCTCAAAATCATCAAGTCAACTCCCTGAACTGAGGCATAACCAAGTAAACTTAGAGCAACCCTGACAGGCAGGCCGGCTGACATGGTGTGGCAAAAGGAGCAATTGCCCAGGAGCCTGGGTGATTTAAAAGGGCACGGGGCCCCTGGCTGCCAGCGGCAGCACAGCGGGGCTAAGGCAGGCTTACACCAACTCTCTCCCTCCCCAGCTCCTTCTGTTCTCCCACACAGACCTGCTCCCAGCTGTACCATCTGGCAGTCACAGCCTGATCCACATGTAGCTCCGTACACCGTTCCTAGGGGTTTCTCTCTGCATCTAACTTCTCTAAAGCTCATGGCTCACCAGGCAACGGCTGCTTTTCAAATCGAGCCTGGCATAGGCGGTGCCTCCGTGGGTGCTCTGGGGCTGGAGCACCCATGGGGGGAAATTTGTGGGTGCTCTGCACCCCCTGGCAGCCAAGCGCCCCACCCTGCCTCCCCACCACCTCCTCCCCTGAGCATGCTGCGTCCCCGCTCCTCTGCCTACCTCCCAGCGCTTGCCGCTGCCAAACAGCTGTAGGAAGCTTCGGGAGGGAGGTGGGAGGAGCGGGAATGTGGTGTGCTCAGGGGAAGAGGCAGGGCCAGGGTGGGGATTTGGGGCAGGGGTTGGAATAGGGGCAGGGAGGGGGTGGAGTTGAGGCAGGGACTTTCGGGAAGGGGTTGGAATGGGGGCAGGATGGGGCTACTGCACTGTCAACAAGGTTCAAAAGAGTTACCGTTGGTCATTTGAGATCTTTAGCTACTGTTCTATAAAATTAACTAATATATGCTTTGCTGTTATCTGTAGATGGAAATATGATGGACAAATGGCTGGGAATAACCTCAGCAAAAAGAACCTTACTGATCCCAAATATTCTTAAAAAATATCTGCATGCAGATTGTTTAAAATCCTATGCTAGTCATTCAGCCAAGTACTTCATCTTCCAAGGTGGCAGAGATTTCTTGTAGATTTGCCATGTGAGCTGATGCATAGAATTGCATTATCTTTATTTTGCATTATCTCATCTTGGCTGAATACCATGAAATGACAAAGTTCAGATTTAAGCGGTCTGATGCCCAAAGATTAAAGTATTTAAGTTATTGCTCATTTCCTGTTCAAGGGGCACCTGAGAGCAACCTTCACATTGGCCAGGTCAATAACAAAATTAAGAAGGGACATTTTCTAACTCAAAGTGTTGCAGCCAACAGGAGGGATTTCTTTATTACACCTTGTCTTAACTGATAAAGATGAACTGATCGTGGGACTAAAATTTAATGGTTGCTTAGGTACAAGTAATCATGACTTCATCTAATTTATCGTGTGCAAGCAGAATAAAGTCCAGATCAGTACTATATATGCTTGGTGCTTTGATAGAGCCAATTTCACAAAACAATTGAAAACAATTATGAGCCAAATCAGCTGGGAGGGGAAAAAATCTGAAAAATGTAAATGATAGGCAATTGTTTAAGAACACTTTACTAGATGTCCCAAAAGCCACAATCAAAGAAGAAGGCCAAGTTGATTTAAAAAAAAAAGTGGTTTGGTGAGAAAGTGAAGGTAATTTTTAAAAAAAAAACAAATGGAACAACTGGAAATTGATGATTAATATTAATCAGAAATTAGAAATTGTAGAAAATTGATAAGGGAAGCAAAAGGGCGTAAGAATAAATCTATGGCTAGCAAAGGACAATAAGGAGTTTTAAAAATATATTAAGAGAAAAAAGAATCCCAACAATGGAATTGGTCCATTACTAGATGGAAATGGTAGAATTAACAGTAATAACTTGTCAACTGCTGGAAATGGCCCACCTTGATTATCACTACAAAAGGTTTCTCCCCCGCTCTCCTGCTGGTAATATCTCACCTTAAGTGATCACTCTCGTTACAGTGTGTATGGTAACACCCATTGTTTCATGTTCTCTATGAATATAAATCTCCCCACTGTATTTTCCACTGAATGCATCAGATGAAGTGAGTTGTAGCTCACGAAAGCTTATGCTCAAATAAATTTATTAGTCTCTAAGGTGCCACAAGTACTCCTTTACTTTTTGCGAATACAGAGTAACACCGCTGCAAGTCTGAAACCTGTCATTATGCAAGGCACTGAATTTAGCCGTATGGAGTGGAAATCTATCAATTTCATGAAAAAACTCGTACAGATACAGACAGACATAATCTTCCTTTCCAAATGCAAACAGATGGACATCAAACCAAAAGGATTGAAGGTAAAAAATCCATTACAATCTACATGCCACAAAGACTATGCTGACAGCTTGTGCCACACGCTCTCAAAGGAACTGTGGAACCACCTGATCAACATCCTCTACGGCAAACAGGGAAAGATTAAGAATGAGCTCTCAAAACTGGATACTCTCATAAAAAACCAACCTTCCACACAAACTTCCTCATGGCTGGACTTTACAAAAACTAGACAAGCCATTTACAACACACACACTTTGCTCCTCTACAAAAGAAAAAGGACACTAAACTATCTAAACTACTACATGCCACAAAGGGCCACAACAGTGGTTCCCTTAACCCACCCAGCAATATTGTTAATCTATCCAACTATACCTTTAGCCCAGCAGAAGAATCTGTCCAATCTCGGGGCCTCTCCTTCTGCCCCTCCACCCCCACGAACATGATACAGTTCTGTGGTGACCTAGAATCCTATTTTCGACGTCTCCGACTCAAAAAATATTTCCAACACACCTCTGACCAACATACTAACCCACAGAGACCTTCCTACCAAGACTACAAAAAGAAGGATTCTGGGTGGACTCCTCCTGAAGGTCAAAACAACAGACTGGACTTCTACATAGAGTGCTTCTGCCGATGTGCACGGGCTGAAATTGTGGAAAAGCAGCATCACTTGCCCCATAACCTCAGACGTGCAGAACACAATGCCATCCACAGCCTCAGAAACAACTCTGACATCATAATCAAAAAGGCTGACAAAGGAGGTGCTGTCATCATCATGAATAGGTCGGACAAGAGGCTGCTAGGCAGCTCTCCAACACCACTTTCTACAAGCCATTACCCTCTGAGGGTTACCAAAAGAAACTACACCATCTGCTCAAGAAACTCCCTGAAAAAGCACAAGAACAAATCCGCACACACACCCCCCTGGAACCCCGACCAGGAGTATTCTATCTGCTACCCAAGATCCATAAACCTGGAAATCCTGGACACCCCATCATCTCAGGCATTGGCACCCTGACAGCAGGATTGTCTGGCTATGTAGACTCCCTCCTCAGGCCCTTCGCTACCAGCACTCCCAGCTATCTTCGAGACACCACTGACTTCCTGAGGAAACTACAATCCATGGGTGATCTTACTAACTACTATTCCTACCTACATGCCTCCAGCTTTCATCCAGACCACACCACACGATCCATTGTCTACAGCCAAGCTCTACGATACAACCGCATTTGTTCCAACCCCTCAGACAGAGACAAACACCTACAAGATCTCTATCAAGCATTCTTACAACTACAATACCTACCTGCTGAAGTGAAGAAACAGATGGACAGAGCCAGAAGAGTACCCAGAAGTCACCTACTACAGGGCAGGCCCAACAAAGAAAATAACAGAATGCCACTAGCCATCACCTTCAGCCCCAACTAAAACCTCTCCAACGCATCATCAAGGATCTACAACCTATCCTGAAGGACGACCCATCACTCTCTCAGATCATGGGAGACAGGCCAGTCCTTGCTTACAGACAGCCCCCCAACCTGAAGCGCATACTCACCAGCAACCACACACCACACAACAGAACCACTAACCCAGGACCCCATCCTTGCAACAAAGCCCGTTGCCAACTGTGCCCACATATCTATTCAGGGGACACTATCACAGGGCCTAATCACATCAGCCACACTATCAGAGGCTCATTCACCTGAACATCTACCAATGTGATATATGCCATCATTTGCCAGCAATGCCCCTCTGCCATTTACATTGGGCAAACTGGCGTAAAAGAATAAATGGACACAAGTCAGACATCAAGAATTATAACATTCAAAAACCAGTTGGAGAACACTTCAATCTCTTTGGTCACTCAATTACAGACCTAAAAGTTGCAATTCTTCAACAAAAAGACTTCAAAAACAGACTCCAGCGAGAGACTGCTGAATTGGAATTAATTTGCAAACTGGATACAATTAACTTAGGCTTGAATAGAGACTGGGAGTGGATGGGTCATTACACAAAGTAAAACTATTTCCCCATGTTTGTTCCACTCCCCACTGTTCCTCAGACGTTCTTGTCAACTGCTGGAAATGGCCCACCTTGATTATCACTACAAAAGGTTCCCCCACCCCCTGCTCTCCTACTGGTAATATCTCACCTCACTCTCATTACAGTGTGTATGGTAACACCCATTGTTTCATGTTCTCTATGTATATAAATCTCCCCACTATATTTTCCACTGAATGCATCTGATGAAGTGAGCTGTAGCTCATGAAAGCTTATGCTCAAATAAATTTGTTTGTCTCCAAGGTGCCACAAGTTCTCCTTTTCTTTTTGTGAATACACACTAACATGGCTGCTACTCTGAAACCAGTAATAATATAGACGGTAGAACTGTTCAGTAAATATTTCTGCTAAATTTTGGGAAAAAACAGATGCAGTCTAATTATATTACCCTTTCCATTCCACTACTGTCTGAGGATGTTTAAAATGTCTAACTTTAGTAGCTTCTGTTTAAATCAGCAAGTCCAGATAACTTTCATCCAAGAGTTTTTTAAAAACTGGTGCATTAATGTTGATTTTCAGTTTGTCTTGGAGCACTGGGGAAGTTCCAAGAGACTGAAAGGAAGCTAAAGTTGCGCCAGTTTTTTAAGAAAGGTATACAGGATGACCTGGGTAATTACAGGCATGCCAGCCTGACACTGATCCTGGGCAATACAGTGGCTTATATGGGACTCGATTAATAAAGGAGGGTAATGTATTTAGTGCAAACAAATTCTGTCAAACTTGATATCATTTTTTTTTATGAGACTTCAAGTTTGGTTGACAAAAGTAAGTGTTGATATAATATACTTAGACTTCTGTAAGGTGTTTGAGTTGGTACCACACAACATTTTAATTTTAAAAAAACTAGATATAGAATTACCATAGAACTCTACTACCCCCATGAAGCACATTATAATCCGAATGGTACTTCGGTTACCCTTGCTTGATGCAACTGACTGTTTAACTACCATTAGGTATCTAACTTAACTGAGGCATTTGCAAGGGACTTCCCACAACACCTGGGTAATACCAATAGTCTCAGTCAGGTCAGCCAACAGGACACAGTTCCCACTGATGGATGATCTCCCTCCTAGGCATGGCCAAGGGAGTCACATCTTTGTACTTAGGTTTCTGGCCTCCCCTCAGGTTTTGATAGGATGACTATGGAATCCTATTGTCACACTTCTGAGTCATAGCAAAGATTATACTAAGATGGCGTCAGTCATTCACTCAGTGTTGGTTAACTATATAAAAGTTATCTGAACTGAAGACATACCACGTGACTCTGTTAACCTATGCAGTTTTAATTGTGAGGATTCATAATGAACTGCTTGTGAGCAACCTCTAGATTAAGACTTGTTCACTGGAGAAATTCACTTATAATTCAGGGTAATGAATCCAAAATTTTCAAAATCTGTTCATAAACAATTTACAAAAATATATAAAGAGAAAATTGATCAAATGAAATATTCATTGTGAATTATCTCCTCAGTTCTAATGATTAGGTCCCAGCATATGCAACTCTATTTTTTTTCTTCTTAATTAAAACTATAAAGTATTAGTTTTTTGATCCTCAGGCATTCAAACATTGAAATTCTATTTAAGGATGTATTTACTTAAATAAGCCTTCCTACAAATCCTGATAATTTGAACGATAACTTTCACGTAATATTATTTGCCTTATTAAAACCCAGCTATGGTACCAGTAATGCCGAAGGGTCTAAAGCAATGTAAGATTTATCATTTTCATGTCTGAGCATCATAAGGACATTTTTTTTGCCTTTTACTGGGTACTATGTAGTTTATTATCTCATCTGTCTCTTCCACTCTACAATATAGACAACTGTGACAACCTTTTGAACTTCAATAAATGTATAATGCTCAGGGTTATATAGCAATAGGAAATTATAATTTTTGCACTAACAATATTTGAAGCCTTTTAAGCTCTAGTCCTTTAGCAATTACTTATCATTGAATCATTATACTAAAAATTCCTTACCTCTAAATCTTTGAAGTGTAGAAGAGATTTTATTGCTTTTTTGATATGTCATTAATACTTTCACAGTACATGTGATTTTGAAGGTAGCTATCCTATGTATTATAAATGCCTGGAGATTCCGTTTTAAAATGTTACATATAGTTAGCAAATCAATTAAATGAATTCCATTATTATTATTATTATTATAATTATTTAACTAAGGTTAATAGTGCAATATTATTAATAAGGAAGCATTGTGGTGAAGGTATTGGACTTGGGCTGAAGAGATCTGGGTTCAATTCCTGGCTCTGCCATAGACTTTCTGTGTAATATTGGGTGGGCAAGTGACTTTTACATCTCTGTGCCTCAGTTTTCATCTGTGATATTCCTTTCTCTTACCCTTGACTATTCCTTTCTCTCACCCTTTTGTCTTTTTTTGCTATTTCGATTGTAAGTGGGGACTGTCTCTGTGTCTGGGGACCATGAAAAGTTACATCAGTACAGCTGTGTGTCTCAGGGTCATGAAAAATCTGCACCTCTGAGAGATGTAGTTAAACCAATTGAATTCCCAGTGTAGACCATGTTAGGTCCATGGAAGAATTCTTCCGTCAACAGAGCTGCCACCTCTCAGGAAGTGGATTAACTTCCTGTCATTGTAGTAAGTGTCTACACTGAGGTGGAACAGCTACAGTGCTGCAGCTGGGCTACTGTAGCTTTTCAAGTGTAGACATAGCCACATTGTACAGTGCTATGCTAGGGTCTTTTCTACAGGCAGGGTTCCTATAGACAAGAGCTTATTAACTATACAACCCTGGTTCCTCCCTGAATAAGAGAGGGTCTTGTGGGAAAAGTAGTATGTAATCATGAAAGTTAAGACTGTATCATAATGCCTATTCAAGGGGGTTGAATTGTTTGCACAAGCAACCTTAATACTGGCATTTTCTAACTTTTGAGCTCCTGATCATGCAACCAAACATCCTTTTAATGTTTAATTTTATATAGTATACAACTAATGAAAAGACTCTCTTGTAGCAGCTCTACATTAAATGTGGTCCTCTTTTCTAATCTCATCTCTTAACTGAATATTCACTTTTATGACATTCCTGGCACCATCCTGTCCCATTCATGGTACTGAGCCCTGGTCTACACTGGGATGGCAGGGGTCAACCTAAGATACACAACTTCAGCTATGCGGCTAGCAGGCATTTACCCTGCATTGTGGAAAAATCAGTGTCCTAATGGGTTCTTCAGTATCATCCTTTTCCATTTCATCTGCTCAACAGAAACTTATAGGAAATGTATGGAAGAATTGTTCCTATTTTCAAAATTAATAAAAATATCCATTTTTATATTTACCATTACTCTTTTGTCAGCATGAATGAAGCCTATAATTAAATATGAACATGAATTTAAAGAAAGTCCATAGATGTATTAGAGGACCTTTTAATCAATCAAACCAATTCAATGTATTCCTTTTCCATAGCTTTAAAGAGTCTGCATGTTTTATGACTGTGTAACTGGCTTCTCTAAAAGTGATATATATAACCTTACAAAGGAATGAGTTTTATCTTTGTCACTTCTACCGCTCTTAGCTGATGTCCTTGTCGCTTTCTTTAAGGGTTAGTATATATCCCTGCAATATGTTTGTTAGTGAAAAGTTTATCCTTCTACCAGCTTCCCAATGCTCCCTCCCAGACCCCAAAAATGCCTACTTTAAAACAGGTAACTCCAATTGCTAGTGAGATATATGAGATTATGCCTAAAATAGCAGCACACACAAAAAAAGAGAGCAGCAAGTGTAACAGCATTTGTAATGGATGCTGCATCTTCTGCCCTTTCTCCTTGAATCAGCAGTTAGTCTTCCTGTTTCTCGAAACAACTGAGTCATTGTTAGGATTGAGTGAACCATTTGGGGCAAAATAAGAGCTGTTCTAAACATTGTTCCCTGACCTGATTCCAAACTTGTTTCTAGGTTTATGTTTGTCTCAATATGCCTAAATGAAAGGGCCCTTGACCCTGACCCCACCCACTCCCTATCCACGGAGCTGTTACTTTATAGGATGCTGTGGCAGGGCAAGTAATCTCCTTTCTTGGCCACCCTACGCTTCTTTTCAAATTTGTTTCTTCTTGAGCTGCACCCCTTGATCCAAAAATACCTTTTCCTCCTTATACAATTAATGGGTTTTGTGGGGAGGGACAGTTCTCATGCTCTGGAGCACAATTGGAGGGGGAAGCCCTGAAGACCTGTCATTTAAAATGCCTATGCAGTTTTGAAAATCCCACTAGGCACTTATCTGCATCTTTAGGCACCTAAATACCTTTAAAAGTCTGGCCCTGTGTTGCTGGCCCTGTGTACTTAAACTTCACTGCCACACAGGAGGCCAAATTCTGCTCTCACTTCTATCCTGATGTCAATAGTTATTCCCAATTTACATCCATGCAAGCGATACCAGATTTTGCTCCTGTGTTGGGAATGTTTTCATACAAAATAAAATGGGGGTTCATTTTCTTTTATTCCACATGAAGGGGACTTTTGCACTATAAGTCCACATTAACTTGCATTATGGAAACCATGCTAAGTGGGTCTGATAGTTGTTGGAGTTTTGTGAGGGTTGGTTTTTGGTTTTTGGGGTTCTTTTTACACCAAATGCACAAGTGTATCATGTTTGGAAGTGTACAAGCGTCTGTCCTGACTTCTGTCAGCTGGCTTCAACATTTTGCTGGGAGGATCTTCAGTACAGGGGACATCTTTTATGGCCATTTAGGCACTATGTTGGCTCTAGAATAGAGTATATAGTGTTTAGGGTAGACACTAGGCATTATAATAGTTGTTTCACTTGTGTATTACATGCAATCATACTTTGCTGGTCTAATAAAAATCCCATGCCCTGGTGAGGGAGCATAGTCTAAAAGTTAAAATGGAAGATTGGTAGTCAAGGGTTCTAAATTTTTATATTTGGCTCCACCACTGACTCTGTGTGAGCTAGGGTGGTAAGTCACTTAAATTTTCAGTGCTTTGGTTTGCCAATATGCCAAATAATAGTACTCATCTCTCAGAATGCAGTAATGCATAATCTCTGCAGCTCTTGGATTCAGCCTTGCTGTGTCTTACTGCAGGACCTAAGGGGGTTGGGAAAAACTTGGCTTTGCCAACTTTTGTAGTTCCCCGATTATGAGGCCAGCCCGGTAAATTAGAGCAGTCTCAAGGCTCCTGTAATCTATGCCTTGCTGCCTATAGCTGCAAGGCACCATTCCAGCAGCCAGGAACAGCTAGAATACTGGGTGCTCGACTATACCCCCCTTTCCATAGCCACTTCTACATTCAGACTGTGATATGGTTAGCGTGAAATCATTATGCTGGCTGTTCAGGTAGCTGGTTAAGACAGGTAGCTTCACGCCTTGTTGTGTCACTGAAGTGGTGTAAAGGAGATATTTTGTAACAGAAAATCCTCCCTAATGTTCATAATGATCTTTGATCTGTGATCTATTACAAATTCAAATAAATGGTTGTAATGTCTAAAATGTCTTTTAAAATGTCATGACTAAATAACTTGATGTAGCAGCAAGCTTTTTGCAAAGCATATTGGAAAGGTGAAAAGATGCCTTTAAATCCCCCCCCCTTTTTTTTACACCTCAGGGTATGTCTACACTGTGAAATTACGTCGAATTTATAGAAGTCGTTTTTTTAGAAACTGTTTTTATCTAGTCAATTGTGTGGGTCCCCACACAAAATGCTCTAAGTGCATTAACTCAGTGGAGTGCTTCTGTAGTACCGAGGCTAGCGTTGACTTCCAGAGTGTTGCACTGTGGGTAGCTATCCCACAGTTCCCGCAGTCTCCGCCGCCCATTGGAATTCTGGGTTGAGATCCCAATGCCTGATGGGGCAAAAAACATTGTCGCAGGTGGTTCTGGGTACATGTCGTCAGGCCCTCCCTCCCTCCGTGAAAGCAACGCCTGGCAATCATTTTGCGCCTTTTTTCCTGAGTTACCTGTGCAGATGCCATACCATGGCAAGCATGGAGCCCACTCAGCTCACTGTCACCGTACATCTCCTGGGTTCTGATAGACACGGTACTGCATTGCTACAAAGCAGCAGCAACTCAATGCCTTGTGGCAGCAGACAGTGCAATAGGCCTGATAACCATCGTCGTCATTTCCGAGGTACTCCTGGCCGCCTCGGTTAGGTCAGTCAGGAGCGCCTGGGCAGACATGGGTGCAGGAACTAAATTAGGAGTGACTCAACCAGGTCATTCTCTTTAGTCCTGCTGGCAGTCCAATTGTACCATCTTCTGCCGAGCAGCCAGGAGATGTGGACAGCTAGCAGTCCTACTGTACCGTCTGCTGCCAACCAAAGATGTAAAGGATAAATGGAGTGGATCAAAACAAGAAATAGACTAGATTTGTTTTGTATTCATTTCCTCCCCCCTCCCTCCCTTCGTGAAATCAACGGCCGACAATTGTTTTGGTGAGGTCTGTCAGGGGCACCTTGAAAAGTTTAATGGAGATTCAGTCCTGCCTGAAATACTGGGGGGAGGGATAGCTCAGTGGGTTGAGCATTGGCCTGCTAAACCCAGGATTTTGAGTTCAATCCTTGAAGGGACCATTCTGTGTGACAGTTGTTTTTGTTTCTTCTTGATGTAAAGCCACCATCTTTTGTTGATTTTAATTCCCTGTAAGCCAACCCTGTAAGCCATGTCGTCAGTTGCCCCTCCTGCCATCAGAGCAACGGCAGACAATCGTTCCGCGCCTTTTTTCTGTGCAGACTCCATACCATGGCAAGCATGGAGCCCGCTCAGATCACTTTGGCAATTAGGAGCACATTAAACACCACGTGCGTTATCCAGCAGTATATGCAGCACCAGAACCTGCCAAAGCGAAACCGGGCGAGTAGGCGACGTCAGCGCCATGACGAGAGTGATGAGGGCATGGACACAGACTTCTCTCAAAGCACGGGCCCTGGCACTGTGGGCATCATGGTGCTAATGGGGCAGGTTCATGTGCTGGAACACAGACTCTGGGCCCAGGAAACAAGCACAGACTGGTGGGACTGCATAGTGTTGCAGATCTGGGATGATTCCCAGTGGCTGCGAAACTTTTGCATGCGTAAGGGCACTTTCATGGAACGTTGTGACTTGCTTTCCCCTGCACTGAAGCACATGAATACCAAGATGAGAGCAGCCCTCACAGTTGAGAAGTGAGCGGCAATAGCCCTGTGAAGGCTTGCAATGCCAGACAGCTACCGGTCAGTCAGGAATCAATTTAGAGTGGGCAAATCTGCTGTGGGGGCTACTGTGATGCAAGTAGCCAATGCAATCAAAGATCTGCTGATATCGAGGGTAGTGACCCTGGGAAATGTGCAGGTCATAGTGGATGGATTTGCTGCAATGGGATTCCCTAACTGTGGTGGGGCCATAGATAGAACCCATATCCCTATCTTGGCACTGGAGTACCAAGCTGGTGAGTACATAAATCGCAAGTGGTACTTTTCAATAGTGCTGCAAGCACTGGTGGATCACAAGGGACGTTTCACGAATATCAACGTGGGATGGCCGGGAAAGGTACATGACGCTCGCATCTTCAGGAACTCTGGTCTGTTTCAAAAGCTGCAGGAAGGAACTTTATTCCCAGACGAGAAAATAACCATTGGGGATGTTGAAATGCTTATAGTTATCCTTGGGGACCCAGCCTACCCCTTAATGCCATGGCTCATGAAGCCATACACAGGCATCCTGGACAATAGTCAGGAGATGTTCAACTACAGTCTCAGCAAGTGCAGAACGGTGGTAGAATGTGTATTTGGATGTTTAAAAGTGCGCTGGCGCAGTTTACTGACTCGGGTAGACCTCAGCAAAACCAATAGTGAGCTGTAGCTCACGAAAGCTCATGCTCAAATAAATTGGTTAGTCTCTAAGGTGCCACAAGTACTCCTTTTCTTTTTGCGAATAATCCCACTGTTACTACGGCTTGCTGTGCGCTCCACAATATCTGTGAGAGTAAGGGGGAGATGTTTATGGCGGGGTGAGAGGTTGAGACAAATCGCCTGTCTGCTGGTTACGTGCAGCCAGACACCAGGGCGGTTAGAAGAGCACAGGAGGGCACGGTGCGCATCAGAGAAGCTTTGAAAACCAGTTTAATGACTGGCCAGGCTACAGTGTGAAAGTTCTGTTTGTTTCTCTTTGATGAACCCCCCACCCCCACTTCACTCTACTTCCCTATAAGCTAACCACCCTCCCCTCCTCCCTTCGATCACCACTTGCAGAGGCAATAAAATCATTGTTGCTTCACATTCATGCATTCTTTATTAATTCATCACACAAACAGGGGGATAACTGCCAAGGTAGCCTGGGAGGGGTGGTGGAGGAGGGAAGCACCGGGAGGGGTGATGGAGGAGGAAAGGAAAAGGCTACACAGCACTTTAAAAATTCAAAACTTTAAAACTTATTGAATGCCAGCCTTCTTTTGCTTGGGCAATCCTCTGGGGTGGAGTGGCTGGGTGGCCGGAGGCCCCCCGCCACATTCTTGGGCGTCTGGGTAAGGAGGCAATGGAACGTGGGGAGGAGGGTGGTTGGTTACACAGGGGCTGTAGCGGTGGTCTGTGCTCCTGCTGCCTTTCCTTCAGCTCAACCATACACTGGAGCATATTAGTTTGATCCTCCACAGCCTCAGCATTGAATCCTGCCTCCTCTCATCACGCTGCTGCCACCTTTCAGCTTCAGCCCTCTCTTCAGCCCGCCACCTCTCCTCCCGGTCATTTTGTGCTTTCCTGTACTCTGACATTGTCTGCCTCCACGCATTCGTCTGTGCTCTGTCAGTGTGAGAGGACATCATGAGCTCAGAGAACATTTAAGTGTGAGTGCATTTTTTTTGCCTTCTAATCTTCACTAGCCTCTGGGAAGGAGAAGATCTTGTGATCCTTGAAACACATGCAGCTGGTGGAGAAAAAAAAGGGACAGTGGTATTTAAAAAGACACATTTTATAGCACAATGGGTACGCTCTTTCATGGTAAACCTTGCTGTTAACATTACATACATAGCACATGTCCTTCTGTTACAAGGTAGCATTTTGCCTCCCCCCACCGCGTGGCTAGCCCCTCATTTCTCCCCCCTCCCCGTGGCTAACAACGGGGAACATTTCTGTTCAGCCACAGACAAACAGCCCAGCAGTAATGGGCACCTCTAAATGTCCCCTTAAGAAAAGCACCCTATTTCAACCAGG
Organism: Lepidochelys kempii; assembly: GCF_965140285.1. Taxonomy (NCBI): domain Eukaryota; kingdom Metazoa; phylum Chordata; order Testudines; family Cheloniidae; genus Lepidochelys; species Lepidochelys kempii. The sequence continues at coordinate 30,014,464 of NC_136390.1, read as the reverse complement.
TGACCATGAATATCACTCTCCTGAGGATAACACAGAGAGATAAAGAACAGATGTTGTTTGAATGCCAGCAAACATACACTGCAATGCTTTGTTTTACAGTGATTCCTGACAGGTTTTAGAATAACAGCCGTGTTAGTCTGTATTCGCAAAAAGAAAAGGAGTACTTGTGGCACCTTAGAGACTAACCAATTTATTTGAGCATAAGCTTTCGTGAGCTACAGCTCACTTCATTGGATGCATACTGTGGAAACTGCAGAAGACATTATATACACAGAGACCATGAAACAATACATCCTCCCACCCCACTCTCCTGCTGGTAATAGCTTATCTAAAGTGATCACTCTCCTTACAATGTGTATGATAATCAAGGTGGGCCATTTCCAGCACAAATCCAGGTTTTCTCACCCCCCCCCCCTTTTTTTTTCCCAAAAACCACACACACAAACTCTCTCCTGCTGGTAATAGCTTATCCAAAGTGACCACTCTCCTTACAATGTGTATGAAAAACAAGGTGGGCCATTTCCAGCGCAAATCCAGGTTTTCTCATCACCCCCCCCCCCAAAAAAAACAAACACACACACACACACACACACACACACACACACACACACAAACTCTCTCCTGCTGGTAATAGTTCATCCAAAGTGACCAATCTCCCTACAATGTGCATGATAATCAAGGTGGGCCATTTCCTGACTACGTGCTACTGGCCTGACGTAGTAAAGTGTCCTACAGTGGTGGATGGAATAAGGCTGCCCTCCCCAGAAACCTTTTGCAAAGGCTTTGGGAGTACATCCAGGAGAGTCACGAATGCCAGGCCAAATTAATCATAAAACACGCTTGCTTTTAAACCATGTATACTATTTAAAAAGGTACACTCACCAGAGGTCCCTTCTCTGCCTGGCAGGTCCGGGAGGCAGCCTTGGGTGGGTTCGGGGGGTACTTGGTCCAGGGTGAGAAACAGTTCCTGGCTGTCGGGAAAACCGGTTTCTCCGCTTGCTTGCTGTGAGCTATCTACAACCTCATCATCATCATCATCCTCATCTCCAAAACCTGCTTCTGTGTTGCCTCCATCTCCATTGAAGGAGTCAAACAACATGGTTGTGGTAGTAGTGGCTGAACCCCCTAAAATGGCATGCAGCTCATCATAGAAGCGGCATGTTTTGGGCTCTGACCTGGAGCAGCCATTTGTGTCTCTGGTTTTCTGATAGGCTTGCCTCAGCTCCTTAAGTTTCACGCGGCACTGCTTCGGGTCCCTGTTAAGGTCTCTGTCCTTCATGCCCTGGGAGATTTTGACAAATGTTTTGGCATTTCGAAAACTGGAACGGAGTTCTGATAGCATGGATTCCTCTCCCCATACAGTGATCAGATCCCGTACCTCCCTTTCAGTCCATGCTGGAGCTCTTTTGTGATTCATGATCACCTCTGCTGATGAGCTCTGCACTCACTTGCAGCTTGCCACACCAGCCAAACAGGAAATGAAATTCAAAAGTTCGCTGGCCTTTTCCTGTCTATCTGGCCAGTGCATCTGAGTTGAGAGCGCTGTCCAGCGCGGTTACAATGCTGCACTCTGGGATAGCTCCCAGAGGCCAATACCATCTAATTGCGTCCACACTACCCCAAATTTGACCTGGCAAGGCCGATTTCAGCGCTAATCCCCTTGTCGGGGTTGGAGTAAGGAAATCGATTTTTAAGAGCCCTTTAAGTTGAAAAAAAGGGCTTTGTCGTGTGGACAGGTGCAGGGTTAAATCGATTTAACTCTGCTAAATTTGACCTCAACTTCCAGTATAGACCAGGGCTCAGATTCTTTGCTACAGTTAAAGCATGGATAAATTACGTTGGGGCAAAGATAGAACTGTGTGTGAGATGTGTTTTAATTCTAGTTGTAGAAGTTCTTTGTAAAAATGTGTTTTAATTAGTGATCACAGCTTGTGCATCTCTTTGAGTTTAAAACTGGGCATATTATATCACTTGGAATATTAATGGAGAAGCTAGGATTTTTCCATTTAAGTGAACCTCACATTCCATGACAAAGGAACAGCAGGATGCATTTATGATTAAACTACTCCTTACTAAAAATTTAAGATTTTATCTTTTTCAGGTGGGAAACACTTATTCTTCAGTAATTAGGCTACTCTAAATGCAAAAACTTTGAATTAAAGGTACCTTGAATATTTAATGCTGCTCATCATCCTGCTGATTTGTCCTTTATTTTTTCACGAATAGTTCAGTGAAACATTACTGACTACTATTTTCAAGAACAGTGGGGTGTTTTTAATTCCTGTCAAGACATTTGTTAACAGATGAATTAATAAACACCAAAATTAGGGTTAATTAGCACCTAGCCCACTGTGAGTGCACAAAGGATGGGGAAATTGGTTCGGAGCAGTTATGGGTTTATGGACTGTCTCCACCTCTAAAACAAGAATGTAGAGAGAACTCTATCAGTGGAAATTAGAGCTAGTGAGACTTTTTTGAATTTCAATTTTTTTCAAAAGTTTTCATCAGTTAAATTTTTGATGAAAAACTGGATATATTCTTCACATTTTTCAACTAACTAGAGAGAGAGGTTTGAAATTTTTTAAAATTTTCATTGCAATATAATAGTAGGAATTTCTCGTAGGGGGAGGGATAGCTCAGTGGTTTAAGCATTGGCCTGCTAAACCCAGGGTTGTGAGGGGGCCTTTTAGGGATCCTTGAGGGGGCCATTTAGGGATCTGGGGCAAAATTGGGGATTGGTCCTGCTTTGAGCAGGGGGTTGGACTGGATGACTTCCTGAGGTCCCTTCCAACCCTGATATTCTATGATTCTTGTGACAAGGGGAAAAAAATCTCATTTTTTGACCAGCTCTATTTCATCTCCCCTCTGCTGGCTATTTCTGTAGATGAACAGAATAGGGCTCAATGTTTCCTTCATTCAATTCATTACTCTTTATTTTAGTATAATTTAGCTTGCTTTGAGCAACTTCCACAGAACTCTATCTATTGAATCCCCATTAAGTGCCATGGTTGAATTTATTTCTAATTCACCTTTTTTCTTTTAGAAATAGTAATGTTAATTGTATTTTACCTTTCAGGGCTATTTTGGCTGGTAGATTTGAGCATTTACACAAATGTGTTGCAGTTGAGTGTTTAGTCTTTCTGGGCCTTTGTGTAACATCTCTTTCAACATTACTGTGGGCGACATGTAAACAATGTGTCCTATAAACTGCTTAAGAAGAAAAATGGCCTTTTTTTTACCTAAAGTGTTTGTGTGTGTATTTGAGGGGAAAGGGGAGTGTTTCTGTTTTTACAAAAGCATGGAAAATGTATATCAAATGTATGTTATTGAATGAAATTTAAACCTGCACACACCACATGCAAAATAAACTCTTAAAGACATACTTCCCAATGTAAATAGTCACAGACAGACCTCAGGTGGGTGGGAAACTCTTTGACTTGAAGACTATAGGTTTCCTATTGCATCATCCCCCCAAGTAGTCAGGATTTGGCAATTCACTGAGGACAAAATACATGCCTGTGCAAAGGGTGAGCTCAAAGGCACTGCACCAGTTAAGTCCCACACAGGCCCTCACTCAAGGACTTAAGTGGGACTTCAGTCATACACATGCCTCATGCTGCCCCTCTACACCAGGTGAATTTCACCCTGTGGAAGCAGAGCGTGGCCTGTCAACCCTGAAGATGTCCTGAGGCATCAGTTTTAGCTTTTCTAGGGTGACAAAATAAATACTATGTTGCATGTAAGTGGAGGCCATTGAGCACAGGTCCTGACCAGAAACTCTGTAGTATTCCTCTGGTCTCCTATGTCCATAGTAAAAATGTCACACCTGGCTACCAGCTGCCATTGCTTCAATCCCTGGACCAGTGCTAGAACAAACCTTTCTCAGAGGGCAGGTGCACAGTAGGACTCTGTAGGATTTAATGTTGATATCACGGTGGGGGGCATGATGCCACTTTGATGCACCACTCTTTTCTTCAATGGACTTCTTGTCAACTGGGCAATTTTTCTGCTTATTTTATGTCTTTTTCTGTCAAAAAATGGAATGGTTGATCTGGCCCACCATTTCCAGCTAGCAACTGTAATTTCATGAAAGCTTTTAGCTAACTTGACAGTAGCTGATAGCATTGTGCGCAGTATTTATAGGACCTTTATGGTCAGATGACATGAGAGTGTGCATTTCTTTTCATCTAAGTTACTAGAAAATTCTTTGAAAGATCAACTCCACTAAATTTAGGTTTAATCATTTTCAGTACATGCCTTCAGAGCTGCAATAAAAAATATTATTTGTAATAAGTGGTTGTAGTGTCTAACATTTTGAAAATGCCATGACTAAATTATTGTATGCACTCCACCACTTATTAAAGTGGCAGGTGTTGCGTGGGCAGTTGGTTTAGAGAAGGAGCAGCAGTAACTGTAACAGCATGATAAGAAGTTAAATTAAAAATAAGCCATTTTTATTACTGCAAATAGATGACTAACTTTTTGTTATAAATATATCTACCTATTCAATGTATTATCATTTAATCAGAAAACAAGAGTGGATCTTCTAGATCTGCTTTTAAAATTAATTAACAATAGAACTTAAAAGAAAATTATATTTGGTAAATATTTTCTGCAATTATACAGAGGTTGTTGTACAAACTGGTTTATTTTTCATCTTGGAGTTGTGCTGTGTGGGGTCTATTTTAATTGACACATTAAAAGCAATCAGTTCTGTTTGGTGCTACAAAAGCAGCACAAAATAAATAGGGCCCAGATTCATATAAATGAAGCCTTTTCGATTAAACTTTTTCCACAGAGTTTTCCATCTCTGAGCAAGGGATTCCACAACTATACTAAAATATAGAACAAATCTTTGTTTTTAGTTTGATATTATATATTGCATATATAGAAGTAAAATAAGTGTTACGCAACATGGTGTGGGTGTGCTTTGAAGAGCTTCTCTGGCCAAGGACTTTCAAAAGTCACCAGTGACTTTTGGGTACTGAACTTGAGACACTGTAAAGGGGCTTAATTTTCAGGACGCATTGAGTTCTCACCCTCTGAAAATCAGGCCCATTTAAGATCTCTTAAGTTGGTCTCTGAAACATTCAGGCATAGTCACTTTGGAAAGCTTGGCCTATGTAAAAATAGCATTGTGAGGCTCCATGCTTGTTGAATATAAATTATTACTTAACTTTTTTTTGCTTACTTACAAAGAGAGCTTTTTTCTTCTAGTTGATAGCATGCTAACTCAGCCAAGGATCTGAAAGTCAAGCTGAGTTCTTTCAACTCATGTATACCAATTAAAAAAAAATCTGTGGGCCTAATTCTACTCTGGGTTACCTCTGTGCAATCCAATTTTCTTCAAATTATGCCTTTAGTTACCCTTGAGCAACCATATAAGTCTTCAGTGGGTTGACCAGGTATAACTGTAGGCATTATTGGGCCTGCAGAATCTTTCTTGATGATTATGATGATATGTAAACTACAAGTAAATGAGATGACATGCTGGAGCTCCATATGGTCATGGAACTCAGAAACTCCATTCTGAGTTTCCTGGCTGTTGTGGTCCTTCTGTGAGTTTCTTGGTGGCAGGTCACTACTTTGCCTATCATAGTTCATGATAAATGCAAATAGCTCTTAAAATACAAGTTTTAAAATGTGATGTAATTTGGATATCCTCATAAGATAGGTCACCTAGAAAAACGTATACGAACTTGAGATCTGGCAAATGTAACTTAGGCATTCACCAAAAACAGGTGCACAGCTTTTTCTTGACTAAAATATGCATGAATGTCAAAGAGATCATATGCACAGCTATTCATCTGAAATTCTGGTGAAGAACAAAGGAAACTCTTATACTGTAGTTTATCATCTCATTATGTATTATTTTCATAACACTCCTGAAATATCTATGGTATAATTCAAAAGCATAACGATAACAAGAATAAAGGTTGAATATCACAAGTTGTAATTTTGACCACTGGGTAAGAAGAGAGGATGGTCGAGACTCATAATTGCTCCCTAGTTGGGGTTCAGTCATCACCTCCTATATTAAACACATAGGAAGGAAAAATGTAGTAGGGGAACTCCGTTCACATTTATCACCCTCTAAGAAGGGAATAATTTGTGGGTTGGCATTAGGTCTCCTAAATGCATGTAGCTTTAGGAACCAGAGGGAATTTTGTCTGCCCCTTTGTATTGCTCAGGGGGAACTGTACAATCACCTTCCTGTCTACTTTTCCGTGGTCCACCTTTTCCCCTCAGCAATATGGTTCATTCAGGAGCTATATTGTCATTGACTCCCTGCCTGCACCTTCTTCTCATCATCAAAGTGGTGCAGAAGGGACAGAGCAGAAGTTAATTATTCAAAAATCTTGCTAGAAATTCCACAAGTGAATTCAGCAGCAACAAGGCCATGTATAGTGGTTGGTCATTGGCTCTGCCTACCTATGGCTATGTGGTCCTTCAAAAAATACCCTACAGAACCCCAAACTTGCAACACTTGCTCAGAGGGGCTACTACAGAATCAGAAAGTATGAGATCATTGGTTCCTCTCTCCTAGAGTTTGGGGACCATGCAATCAATTTCTGCCCCATAAAGGAGAGAGAATAATATGGCCCTCAGATGTCAGAACACTAAAAGGATGGGCATATCTCTCCGCCCCATATTTCACTTTACTGTAATCTCACATAGCCTGGGGGTTTTCAAAGGAAACTAATAGTTAGACACCCAATTCCTATTGTATCTCAGTAGGCACTGGGCATCTAATCTCTTGTAGGTTTCTTTGGAAATGCCAGTTTTAAGCCATAATGGAGTAAGGAGAAAGTTACAATATTCCTAGCAAGTTACGGCATATGTTTAAGCATGTGCCACTTTGAAAGTTCAGAAAAGGGAGTGCAGTGGTTAGGAACTAACCTAACACTTGCAAGACCCAGGTTCGGTTCCCTCGTGTGCCTGTGTGAACTTCCTGGCCAATCCTGGCTTCCTGTGTGAACTTCAGGCAAATCACTTGGTCCCATCTATAAAATGGGGATAATCATACTTCCCTACCTCACAGGAGTATTATGAGACTAAATACATGCTCACATGTCATAGTGATGGGGCCATAGAATACCATAGATAGCTTCAAAGAGCTGCTGAGTGCTTTATTTGTGACTTGGCCTATGCTTCAGTACTGCTTTTGCTCAGTGATCTGAATAAAGGAGGGGGGTGACTAATTCTAGTATTAAAACAAAACTAGAATAACATTTTTATTGTCTCTTCGATTTAAGGTTTAATATCTTTCAATGTCTCAATTCACTGGCATTCTTTTTTTCGGCTCTACTAAATAAAGGCAGTCTAGAAATGCTGCCACACTACCACCTTTTCCTAAAGTAAAAAACAATTATGGTGAGGTAAGCCAGGCAGCAACAACAAAAATGTCAGCTATACAGAGAAAGGAGAAAGCAAATAGAGATGCAAATATTAATTTTTGGCAAGAAAAGAAATTGTTGGGAAGATATTCCATTGTAAACCCATTCAAACCCACTGTAAACCAATTCAAAACATTAGCATTCAGAGTGCCTGCTTGAAAAAATTAGCGCTTGGAATTTCTAGACAGGACAGAAGGCTAATTTGGAAAACAAACAAACTAATCAAGAATCTAAGCACGTGCCAGAGAGTCTGAACCTACAGTATTAAGTTTGAAGTGTCTTCCTCAATTTAAGATTTTATTGCAAAATAAAGAACTGATATCAGTAATGTGTGGAACAGATGGTGAGCAAAGAATATTTACCTGATAGTTAGCTGGATAGCTGAATCAGAGAGTTGTTTTTCCTACTGAAATCCCAGATGATAGATCTCTGGAAGAACATGCCTCCTATGAAATGTAGATTGATAGATTCATAGGTTTTTAAGTCCAGAAGAGAGGCCATTATGATTACAACTAGGCAAAATGTTTCACCTGAAACTTTTTTTTTACTGAAAAATGCAGATTTAGGGTGACCAAAACACTTTTTGTAAATTCATGTCAAATTTGCTGAATTGTTTTGGATGAAAACCAAAACATTAATAAAATGAAATAAAATGTTTCAATTTTAAATGCCTGTTTTGAAATTTACTTCACTTCTATTTAAAAAAAAATGGCTTTGGAGCAAATGACACAGATGTTTGTCCCAAAACAAGATTTTTTTTTGGTGGGATGGGGTATGGTAAGTGAACTTAAATCAGCTAGTAACGCAGCTCTAATTATGATCAATCTGACCATTTACATAATACTGGCCTAAAATTTCTCCCAGTAATTCCTGCATCAAGACCATAAATTTTGGTTAAGCTTTTTAGAAAGACTTCTAGTCTTGATTTAAAGGCATCTACTGATGGAGAATCCAGCATATCCAATGTAAGTTGTTCCAATAGTTATTTACCTGCACTGTTAAAAATGTGCTCCTTTACTTCTAGCCTGAATTTGTCTAGCTTCAGCTTCCAGCTGTTGGGTCTCATTATGGTTTAGCTCCTAGATTGACAAGTCCTCTACCATCAGAAAACTTTTCCCCCTGCAGGTATTTATAGACCATGGTCAAATTCTTAACTTTCTCTTGGATAAACTGAATATATTGAGCTTCTTAAATTTCTCACTGCAAGGCAGGTTTCCTAGACCTTGAGTCATTCTCATAGCTCTTTTCTGAACCCTTTCCAATTTTTCTACAACCTTTTTAAAGTTATATTTTTATCAGACTGGGTCTTGTAAGATATTGACAGATAGGAGAAGTCCTGGCTCTTCCTGTCTATACCCCACTCCCTTAACCCACTCAATATTCAGTGTTAGAAAAGCTTATTTCTCCTTCCATTGATGAATAAAATAGCTCTTGATTCGCTCTATGGCTAACTGGAGATATGCATATACTGCCATAAGGTTTCTAATACATGTTGGTAACTTACATTTTTCTTATCCAGACATGTCTATATTATGTCTTTGTGTTTTTAATTTATTTTAATTTGTAATACATATTTATAAAATTGGCATACACTTGATTAAAAACCCCAATTCCATGTATCAGATCTCTGGTTTACTAGGGCCAGATACATGGGCCAGATTCATCCCCGCCACTAACTTCATTGAAGTCAATAGAGTTTTTGCACGGATGAATTTGTCCCAATAGGTCTGGTCTCAAATGCAGCTATAACTCAGCAGGTCAATAATAATGTAGTGAGTAACTGTTACTCTAGTGCACCATCATCCATCTAATAACATGATTAAATTTACATCACTCATTTGGTATAACAGTAATTTCATTGTCACAATTTCCATAAATGCGTCTGCATTTATATAGCAGCAGGAGATCATTATCCTGTGCCAATGTTTTATACTACAAACAAGCCCCTCAATTATATTTGAGTGATGTTAGTACCAGTCCAGATCACACTTATTCACAAGAATTCCTGTCAGAAGAACTAAGGTCCTTCAGAGGAGGAAATTCTATAGTGTTCCCCTTATGGTGTTTCCTCCAGCTCCTTTCCTTCTAGGGCTGGGTTCCCGCCTCCACTGTTCACATGGAAGAATCATGTCTGGTCCCAGGATTCAGATCCATTGAGATCTTCTTGTGTCTTGAATGAAAACCTAAAATCCATGATCATCCACATCTTTATGCTGCTAAGCAAACCTATTCTGCTGGCAGCCAATGGGAATCCCATGAAGGTGGATTGCGCAGAATATAAAGGTTCCCTTTTGGCTGTGGCCCATTTGTGCATGTTCTGCATGGTGTTTTGAGGCAAGAATTATTCCTTCCCACCCAGAAACTTTCACTTCCCATGTGCAGATTCCTGAATTCAGGGAAAGTCCTTTCCTATGATATAACAAGTTGAAAAATTGGCCTGCTAAGTCTAGCCAGACTCTAGTCAACCTGGAATTTGGTTACAGCTATAGAACTGAAGAGGATCCCAAATGAACAAGTGTTTTGGATGCTACGAAAAAGACAAATTTCCAGCTTTATAAACTATGTGAAATATACTGTTTAGAATGTTAAATACTAAGCCTGACATCTTGAACAGAGTTTGTCTATAGGGAGTCAACAGAATAAATGCGCACACATTCAGAAAAATAATGAGGATGCATTTGGCTATTCAGAAGTGGCACATGTTGTCTTCTTTGGCACCACAATTTGACATCCAATTTTTATGATATATTTTGTTGGTTCATTGTAACTGAAGTTCTTTGTTTTACCTAGATAATGTCATTTCCACTTGCTATTTCTAGCTTCTCAACAGAAAAAAATCTATCATGTGATCTTTATTCTGTATCATGGGAAATAACTAGGACTGTCAAATGATTAAGGAATTAATCGTGATTAATCACACTGTTAAACAATAATAGAATATTTAAATATTTTTAGATGTTTTCTACATTTTCAAATGTATTTATTTTAATTTCAACACAGAATACAAAGTGTACAGTGCTCACTTTATATTTATTACAAATATTTGCACTGTAAAAAACCAAAAGAAATAGTATTTTTCAATTCACCTAAGACAAGTACCATGATACAATCTCTTTATCATGAAAGTTGAACTTACAAATGTAGAATTATGTACAAAAATGCATTCAAAAATAAAACAATGTAAAATTTTAGAACGTACAAGTCCACTTAGTCCTACTTCTTGTTCAGCCAATTGCTCAGACAAACAAGTTTGTTTACCTTTGCAGGAGATAATGCTGCCTGCTTTGTGTTGACAATGTCACCTGAAAGTAAGAACAGGCATTTGCCTGGCACTGTTGTAGCCAGCATCACAAGATATTTTACATGCCAGATGTGCCAAAGATTCATATGTCCCTTCATGCCTCAACCACCATTCCAGGCAACCATGCGTCCATGCTGATGACGGGTTCTGCTCGATAACCGTCCAAAGCAGTGCACACCGATGCATGTTCATTTTCATTATCTGAGTCAGATGCTACCAGTAGAAGGTAGATTTTTCTTTTTTGGTGGTTTGGGTTCTGTAGTTTCTGCATTGCAGTGCTGCTTTTTTAAGACTTCTGAAAGCATGCGCTGCACCTCATCCCTCTCAGATTTTGGAAGGCACTTCATATTCTTAAACCTTGGGTCGAGTGCTGTAGCTATCTTTAGAAATCTCACATTGGTACCTTTATTGCATTTTGTCAAATCTGTAGTGAAAGTGTTCTTAAAATGAACAACATGTGTTTTCTCATCATCCAAGACTGCTCTAACATGAAATATATGGCAGAATGCAGGTAAAACACAGATCAGGAGACATACAAATTTCCCCCAAGGAGTTCAGTCACAAATTTAATTAATGCATTATTTTTTTAACAAGCGTTATCAGCATGGAAGCATCTGTAATGGTGGCCGAAGCACGAAGAGGCATATGAATGTCTAGCATATCTGGCATGTAAATACCTTGCAACGTCAGCTACAAAAGTGCCATGTAAATGCCTGTTCTCACTTTCTGGTGACTTTGCAAATAAGAAGAGGGCAGCATTATCTCCTGTTAATGTAAACAAACTTTTTGTCTTAGTGATTGGCTGAACAAGAAATAGGACTGAGTGAACTTGTAGTTATGTAACAAAAATAAAATCTACATTTGTAAGTTGCACTTTCACGACAAAGAGATCTACTCCAGTACTTGTATGAGGTGAATTGAAAAATACTATTTCTTTTGGCATAAGCTTTCATGGGTAAAAAAACCACTTTTTCTGCACAGACTTCCTGTGTGACCTTGGGTAAGTCACTTCATTCTCCGTGCCTCAGTTTCCGATCTGTAAAATAGGGATAACAATACTTCCCTACCTCATAGTAGTGTTGTGAGGATAAAACATTAAAGACTGTGGATCTACTTATAAGTGTAAGAGAGAGAGGTGATGGTGGTGATGATGATATTATTACACTGGATCTGGAAAGTGTAATTTTCAGGTCAAATACACATATCTGCACTAGCTCTGATTGAATCAGCGTGCTTAAAAATAGAAGTGCAGCCACTGCAGCATGAGTGGTGGGTGGAGCTGTCCACCCCAAGTACAATCCTGTCTGGTACACAAGGTATGTACTCGGGCAGCTAGCCCCTCCCACTGCTTGCGCTGCCACAGCTACGTTTCTCTTTTTAGCATGCTAGCTCCATTAGAGCTAGCATGGGTATGTCTACTTGAATTGAAAATTACATCATCTTTGAGTATATGTCCTGTGGGGCTCCACTGTGGGACGTGTGCATGTCCGTGTGCTCTTGACCAGAGATTTGAATTAGCAGTGACCGCGGGTTGATGCCTGTGTACTACACTTCAGAATGAGGGCAAATAAGGAAGAGTGGATCTGCAGCTTGAGACAGAGCAACTGTGTGTCCGCTGCTTCCCAGGAGCTATTACTTTTACTACTTTCTTGCTTTATTATTTAATTTCTTTAGTATTTAGTTTAAATGTTTCCCCTTTGTTTCCACAAATCTGTGCATTTTAGGGGGAGGGTTCTGGATCTGTGGGTGCTCAAACACCTATAACAACAAGGGTCTCAGGTAACAGCTTCTGAGGGACCAAGAGAGGTCATCCATCTATGGTCCTAGGGAAAACTAAGACCTTAGAAGTACTTTTTATGTAGTGAAACACCAGTAGTGGCACAGAGACAATGGTCATAGCCCCTATAGCATATGAGGCTTGCCCACCATGTTCAGTGTGCTAAGTTTGTATAAGATCCTACATTACAAGACTGGATATGTACCATGTAATGCAAAATGGGTAAATTATTGTGATAAAAATACTTTTGATAGTTCAATTAGCCACATTTTCTGGAAACTAATGAAACATTCAGGTGTCTTAGCGTAACATTTAATTATACTAATCCACAAAAGGCTGGATATGTGTGAAATACACTGTATGTGGCATTTACAGTATCCAATTTATAGTGTCTTCTGAGTGCTTGGCAGCTCTGAAAAATCAAGCCTCTTGTCAATTTCCCATTGAGGTTCTCAGTGAATGATCCAGTCATAGGTTTGCTCTTGCAAAGCACTTTTAGTTTGTAAACCACTTTACAAACATTAACTAATCCCCAAAATACTATTAAAATGGAAAATGATTACTGTTATAGTCCCTTGTAACAGAAAAACTGAGGCACAGCAAGATTAAGCTTAATGTCTTCAAACTCTGAGGCCCAAGTTTGGCTGTTAAGGCAATATCGAGACATCTATAAAAATAGACTAGTTTCAGAGGTGCTGAGCACCCACAACTAATATTGACATTAAAGCCACTGATTATGGGCCTGACCCTCCATCATAGAAGCCAAGGGGAGTTTTGCCATCTGTGTTAGTAGGTTCAGGATTGAGTCTTAAATTATTAAATATGAATTTAAGTGCCAATGTTAGGCATGCAACTATGAAAATCTTGGTCAAAGTTCCTTGCCTGATGCTGTAGGGGATTCTGGCTCTGACACTACTAGAACTCTGGATTTCTGGGCCCCAGTCTATGCTCAGACCATTAGACTGAAGTAGTGCTTCAGCACACATTTGTGTCATAAGCAGTGAAAGAAATGAAATTTTCCTGGATTATTATATTGTCTGTGTTTGTACAGGGCCTGGTCCTAGGGCTCTCAGGAGCTCTGATAATACAAATAATTAATATGTAGACTGTTCAGAATCTAAAAAAGCATGAAAGGTTTGAATGTCATAGTAACGCTGGAGATGGTAAGACATTGTCTCTCTCATTAAAAGTAATAAGCATTTATGAGAAATTATTGGGTGTTCACATTGGGCTTTTACTGCTCCTTGAGTAACCATATTTTTTTGTTTTAATAGTGTTTGTTACTCTGAACTATCTTTTCCTTCTCTTAGGTCCTCCTCCCATTGGCTATGGCTGAGTCACTGGGGCAGCTAGGATGAAAAGGGAGTAGGAAAGAGATACTTACAGTATCCTTGCCCATGCTATGTGGATAATCGTTCTAGATACTGAATAAAGGCCCAAATAATGAGTTCTTCACCCAGGTCTCATTTCCCCCTGTGCAAGAATAGCCCATGGAGAGGATAGAAAACTCCATGAGTCTTTAATTTGTGGAGCTCTTCCCCCATTGGGATGGTGGGGGTGTAGTTCTACTCCCTCAAACCCATAGATTACCAGGGTGGTTGGTTGGAAGAAAGAGACTTTGATACAGAAGCCGCCTCCTTCCATGTAGCAGCCCATGGGCAGCGGCTGCCTTACCTCCTTGTTGCCCATGGAATTCCCTTGGGGGAGGAAGGAAGAACATTTTAAATCAAAGGTGAATCCCTGTGTAGTTTCCCTGCACAACTCAGAGGGATTCTAAGATTTTGTGTTCTCTCTACTTGGCAGAAGTGCTGGATACGCAAATTTCCCCCTTAAATTGGTAGAAATTTAAGAACTTAACAAACAAAGACATCATCTAGGCCAGGGGTGGGCAAACTTTTTGGCCTGAGGGCCACATCAGGGTGCGAAACTGTATGGAGGGCAGGGTAGGGAAGGCTGTGCCCCCCAAACATCCTGGCCTCCGCCCCTTATCTGCTCCCTCCCACTTCCCGCCCCCTGACTGCCCCCCTCAGAACCCCTGACCCATCCAACCCCCCCCGCTCCTTGTCCCCTGACTGCCCCCTCCCAGGACCCACCGCCCCAAACTGCCCCCCCCAGGATCCCACTCCCTATCCACCCTCCTGCCCCCAACAGGCCCCCTGGGACTCCCACGCCCTATCCCACCTCCCTCCGTTCCCTGACCCCTGACCACCCTGCCCTAGAACTTCTGCCCCATCTAACTGCTCCCTGTCCACTAACTGCCCCCCCGGAACTCCCTGCCCAACCCCTTCACCGCCGCACGCACGTCACCGCCGCCCCCTTACCATGCCACTCAGAGCAGCGGGAGCTCGCAGCCAAATACAGCAAAATAAATGTATTTGGATATTTTTGAATTTTTGGCATGAACTGTAAAATATTAAGGGACTGATTCTGCTCCTAATATGCTTTTGCTATCTACATCAATGAGAAGAGGACTGGGTTCTAAATCTAAGCATTTAAGTATGCTGATATAATTTCAAACCCTCCTGTTTTTCTTAAACTAACAGAATTATTAACCTACTGTAATTTTCATGTAATTTTCCTCACCTCATGTACAAGTTGGACTTTCCCCTTCTCTGTTGTGCATCGTTCCATTTGTACAATTACAAGGATGCTATTAAGTTTTACTCTCCATTATTTGCAGGCTCTGTTAGAATTTGTGAAATAACATTTCTTTCCCTGCAGCAAATATGGAATTCTTTCCACTGTGTTTCTAATAGAGCTTGAAATTAGAATAGAAAGGCTTTGGTTTCATATATGTTATTTTCAAGGTATTTGAAAACACTTTACAAAGCTATTACATACGTTAGTACTGCTCATAAGTTGGAACAGACAGAGAATGGAGGGAAAGGACTGATAAGGGCAGAAATGAGTTCTGGGACCCTTTAGTGATGGCCTGGATCTGCCAGATTCAAAGTTTTCTGAATATTTCAACAAATTCACTATTTGTCAAGAGACTAATTATTGCCAGCTTTACTTCCTGGAAGCCTTTGGGATGGATAGAATTAAAATTTCCTCCCTTAATACGCCTTCATCTATTAAATGGGTAAATGCCTTTTATTATTACGAGTAAATTTTTATTATTTCTACTGTAATGCATAGACCCGCCTCCCCATAAAGGATTGAGGCCCCATTGTACTAGGCAGTGTACAAACCAATAACAAGCAGGGCAGCAGGGAGTTCAGAATCTAAGTAAAAATAGGGGATCATAATATTAATATGCACAGCAATCTGTAAATGAAGGGAAACAGCCATTTACCAGTTACTGTAACTACAAATTCCACCTGTTTGTGTTTCTACTCATACTCTTGGCCATGCATAGAGATTTGTACATGGAATCATTGTCATACCCCAGTTCCTGGACACTTGGTACAACACAGTCCAAACCTTCCTGGTCAAAAATATGAGAGGAGCATACCTCACACCCTGCCTTACTTGGAATTTGATTTTTTCCCCCTCCTCTGGAGCTTCATTTGACATGGAACTTTCTTATAAAACACTAAAAAGCACAGTTTTCTCCTAACAGTGATCTGTGTCTTATCAATATTCTAGGATTGTCTGTTAATGAGGGCTCAGCTGTTGAAGAGGTACAACAGAAATCCAAATTATAGTGAGAGGCTTAGAACATTCCCCCACCAAAGGCAGAAATAGCTCCAACCCAAGCCAACACATTAATAGAGTGCAGCATTCCTCCCTATTGTTGGTGGCAGTTCCACCCCCTAAATATTCCATGAAAAAAGAAAAGAAAAACCCCACACACATGTGCCTGCATGCACATGCACACCAATTGGTGGTTAAGGCCCTGGCTTGGCATGTGGGAGACCCATGTTCAGGTCCCTCTTCTGTCCAATTCCCAGTGATCTGGGGGTGAAAAACTCTGCTCTGAATCTGGCAGAGCAAGGATTTGAACCTGATTCTCCCATATCACAAACGAGTGGCTTAACCACTAAATTTCTCTCTTTTCCTGAACAGAAAAGCTCAAGTTTTGATCTGAAAATGAACATTTTGAAACAATTCTGTTTTTGCAAAACATTTGAAAGGTTTTGGTTTCATTCCAGTGCAGAAGAAAACCTTGGACATTGCTATGAAACAGAAATATTGTGCTAAGGTCAGCTCCATTAATAACAATAATAGAAAGCCATTCTCCCCAAAACACATGAATGCAGACACTCACCTTGCTGAAACTACTCACGTGAAAGCCCTGCCCATCCCATTAATCTACTAATGTAAGTTGAATGTGGTGTGCCCATGATTAGAAATGAAAGTTGCAATAATCCTCTACTAGAGAGAGATGCCTCGCAAACATTCTGCCTCATGAAAAAGATGACCATAACATGACATAGGATAATTAAACGCATACAGCATGGGAGGGCTATCAACATTTATTTGATCATTAAAAAAAGTTACACTAACAAATTAGTCATAATACCCATGTACACAGTGATCTTCTACAAAGTTAACATGGACCCCAGAATACGCTAGTTCAGAAAAAGTTCAGGATTCCAACCCCTAAGACGTATACACCAAAACTTTAACAGTCACAAACTTCATGATCCAAAGAACTTCTGTATCCTTTAAATACTGCCTTCTGATATGATCTATTATGGAACCTGTGCACAAATTCTTCCCATAAAATCAGCTGTTGGTGCTGAATCTGATATTTTATGCAATTACTTTATGCAAGGAAAATGCTAGTGAACCCTGTAATCAGAACAAAGAACATACATTTATGTTCGATGCATCAATATTCTTGTATCAAGTAGATTGAATTTCAGCCAACAGAATCCAATCCTAATTTATATCTTCGGATCTTGGGTGTGACTCACAAAATAATCAGAATTCCTATTCAATTCTATCCATGTACTAATGCCCCCAAGTTAAAAACTGTTAAATGAAGAGGGAAAGCTCAAAGGAAAAAGGGAAGTATGAAGAAAGTTAGCAGTAACTGGACCTGTAATGAGTCCCTTGAAATCAATCCTATATTCATTATGAATGGGAAACAAATCTTTGAGCTAGTTAAAATAAAAATAATGCTGATTTGGGGTAGAAATATGCTCGTAGTGGAGCAGAAATGCCAATCAGAGCTGTCTGTAGAGATGCCCGGGCACATGTAGACAAGCTTATCCAGGTATATTGAATCTTATATTGCAGGCATAATGTTTCTGCCAAAACCTGCTTGGATTCTTGAAAACTATAGTCAAATAAATAATGTCTGTTCTTCCTGGGGCTTCTGGGAGCAACCCAGGGCTGATTTTGGGCTCTAACTATTGAGGACCTGTCAGCTACAGAAGTGCTCCAAGTGAGGCTACAGGCACGTAAACAGAAGACTCTTGTCTGAGTCTAATGATCACAGCAGAGGATACTGTATCCCTGAATGAAAAAAAAATAGTTTATATAAAGTCTGGAACAACTTTCTTGAAACGAACAAGAAAAATAACTTCAATAATAACTTATTATAACTTTCCTCACAATTGCAGGAATGTTTATTATATGCACATTTTACAGCTGGGTAGCCTGAGGTATATGGAGGGAAATGACTTGCCCAAGGTCACCCAGCAGACCAGTGGCAGACCTAGGACATGAACCCATGTTCTGAGTCGCAGAACATCCCTCCACTGTGGAGGTTCCACACACTTGTGTATAGTAATCATCATTTAAAAGTTACCTCGGATACAGCTGCCTCCATCGCTTTCAGAATATGGGTTAGCTGTAAGTCCACTGTGTTGACTTGTGGATGGTACCTTTTAATAACTGTATTACTGAGGGGTAGGCTACTATTTTCTGTGTAGTACTTGAATTTTTTAATTTAAACCTTTAAGTGATGATGAACTTTGTCATAGGCAGAAATGAGGGGAAAGAGTAGATTTGAGTGTCTTCATGACTAACCAAAAACCCATTAGCAGCAATGCATGCTTTTGGGACTTAGTAATAGTAGAGCTATAATACTGTAATTGATTAAGCAGTAATGATAGGGGCACAAAGCATTTACTTAAGGTTTAATGACCAGTTGAGAGGGATTGATGATCCTCAGCTGCTCCTTGGGCTATTCAGCCCTGGGAACTGCTCTGTGCCAAGGTCATTACTGCTGTAATAGGAACATTACTTAGCACATAAGCCAAGATTTTCAGAAGTGACTCTAATGATTTAGGGTACCTCAGTTTTTTGGATGCCCACCTTGAGACAATTTAAAGGGGCTTGATTTTCAGAAAGTGTTGAGCATCTATCTACCCTCTAAAAATATCAAGCCCAGTTAAGGCATCTCAAGTTGGACACTCAAAATCACGAGTAAATTTTGAAAATTTTGGCCATATAGTTACTAATTTATTTCTCACATCTGTAACATAAGTTGTTATCCCCATTTTTACACAAGAGGAAAAAGGCAGAGAAGTTAATGTATTTGCACAAAGGAGTTATTCAATGTCAAAACCAGGATTACTGGATGCTCTGGCTCCCAGTCCTGTGTTCCAATAACTAGGGCAAACCTATTGTAAGGAGTACATGTAAACATAGCTGTTTACATATTATCTAGTTGCCTTCTCTTTCATTCTGCCTATTTCTTTCACTCTATATTTTAAATTTTGTCAATTCTTTAACTTTTTTAAAGCTAACTTGGACAGTTTTCCTCTGCTCCATTTCTTCTTCCTTTTTACAGAGTTCCTTTCACATGAGTTGGTAAGAATTGCTGCAGGCCTTCAACTGGGTCCATCTGGATATCACCCTGAGGTATTGCAGCCTAGGGGCAATGAGAGCTAATATGCCCAAACAGAAGATCTGAGGTTTGGAAGGCTCCCACCTATCACATTAGGAATGCATGAAAGACTTAGTACAGAAGTCAAGGATTAGACAGATACTGAGTCTGAGCTACCCTCTCCATCCCTGACAGTGGTCATCCTAGCTCAGGGTTGCTGCACATTGGCCGGGCACTATATGAGGGAATTAGAATTGCCACTCCCTGAATCTTTGCCTTCCAGTCGATAGTGAAAGCGACTTCCATTTCAAGAGCTGTCAACCTAGAACTTTTCAACAGCACACACAAAAAATAAAAATTGAAAAAGAATTTGTAAAAGAACCATTTGCTATTTACACAGGAGTCAAACAACATCTTAGGGTTTTATTTGCAATGAGCAACAAAGAAAGAATTAGTGAGGAAATGCTATGCTTAAACTACTATTTACAGTGTATATAGCAGGAGGTATATCACAGAACAGATAAGATCTGGATCTTCAAATGGGCATTAAAATGGAATGGCATTGCTCAAGTTAGAAACTTATTCGGAGAGAATTCTAGCACCCATTTTCATGAGGTAGAAGAGGAGGACTCTCAGGGCTCCAACTCACAGCTACCCTTATACGAAAGGTGTATAGTAATAGTACCAAACTCTAAACAAGTCACTATTATTATATTCCCTTTCTAAGAATTTATCACCTTAATTATGCAGCTCATCTTTCCTTTCCATAATTCACTTTGTAATAAGGCACCATCTGGTTGCCTCTAGGGGTAGCTCACAAGAAACATGAGCAGGGAAATTCAGATTATTACTTTACTAAGAATGAGAATTAGATAAAAAATCTGTGATATTGTAAAATATTTTTATCTGCACCTGTTTTATACCAGTACAAATGTCAATAGCTAAAATATAGCAATCCAATCTTACAAGATTCTGAGCATCAACTATATGGTTCTGAGTGTCCTCAACTCCTTACGATTGATTATGTTCCTGTTAAAGACCTCAATTCAGGAAAACATCCTTATTCAGGATAGCAGTTAAGTATGTTGCTGAAGTGCTATTCTCGTCAAAGAAACTTCAAAGAAATGTATTCTTAAGTGCTGTCCTGACCGGGGATGGATGTAAAAGTTCTGTCATGAACTGGGACCAAAACTTCAACTAACGATGCAGGATCAGGTTCTGAATGAATGGAAGTTGTGGGTGCTCAGCATCTTGTAGGAAGTACTATGCACCTCTGAGGATTAGCCTGTAAATTTCCCAGACTCACATCTACACCTAAAGTTTTATTTGGGGGTGAATGCATTCTGGGTGCACACCTGAATGAAAAAGTCAGCTTCCACCAGAATTACCTAAGGGTCTTTGTTGCACAGCTTTGCTCCTACCTTGATTAAATATTCATGCTCAATTCATTTTCAGGAAGCTACCTAGAGATTAGTTGCAATCCCACTTTTGTATTTGTATTCTGTTTTGAATAGAAGAAAATGCGTCCACCCTAACCAGCTTATATTAGTCTGCAATATTTTAAGCAGATAAGAATATGACAAAAAATCATGACTGAAAATAAATATAAAATCTAGAGTACCTCTTTACATTTTTTCATTTAGGTGAAGTGATACTCTAGATTTTATACTTAGTATTCAGAGTTTTGCAAGATAATGATATATAGAAATGACAAAGCATCAGCTCCCGCCTGATGTACTCATTAGTTTTCAATAAAGCTGTGAACACAATACAATACCACTCCTGGTAAGCAAAATAATTTCTACAACAATAAAAAAAATCAGAGCTATCTAAGATCACAAGCTTCTTAAGTATATTGTTATTTTACTAACTGATAGCAAAAGTTATCTCCTGCAGACTTACCAGTTGTGCATAGTGTCCCCTTACACAAAATTCTACTCTGTTATACTGGTGTAAATCCAAAATTACTCTAATGACCTTAGATCTAGAATGACAGTAGATTTTGGGTAGGGACTCTTTGGGGAATTTTCTATTTACAGTTTTCACTACCACTCTGTTATTCTCTGGAATATTGTATTACTTTCCCTGATCAGTCATAAATCTTTCAATACTCTTAACTATTGTACCTTTAAACTTTCATTTAAAGTCTATGCTTCCACTGGCCTGACACATTACTACTGTTAGACCAACAACCCTTATAGGTGGTGGGATGGACAGGATGAGATTTTTTAGGGAGCCTATAGGTACTTGTTCATCTCCAGGGTTTGACTCTCCAGCTGAAACAGTAGTTAATGAGTAGGTAGCCATTCCACCCTGTACAGCAGATGTTTGAGACACAAGGTGGGTGAGGTAATAATTTTTATTTGACCAACTTCAGTTGATGAGAGAGACAAGCTTTCAAGCTTACACGGAGCTCTTCTTCAGGTGACGCTGTCTCTCTCACCAACTGAAATTGATCCAATAGAAGATATTACCTCACCACCTTGCATCTCAAATATTTACAATACAGGGTGGAATGACTACCTAGTCATTAATTACTGTTTCACTTAGAGAATCAAACCCTGGACATGATCATCTCTAATGCCTCCTCTAATATCCTGGGACAAACAGGGCTACAACAATACTGCATACAACTATAGATGTTTGAAAGACATTGTTTATGAAGCGCTGGAATGTTGCAGAGGCATTTTTGAGGCCAAGTAGTATAACCAGGTATTTGTAGTAGCTGGACCAGGTTCTAAAAGCCATCTTCCACTCATCCCCGGCTCAGTGCTGAACCAGGTTGTAGGCCCCCACCTCCACAGTTTGAGTTTCATGAACAGCTGGGATGATCATGCACAGTCCAGTAGCTTTGTGATGTGGAAGGGGGTATTGATTCCCTGATGGTAACCTGAGAGAGGGGCTAGTAATCTGTGCAAAGGCATGGGGGGGTCTATCTTTCTTTTTAACAAACAGAACTGAGTCCTAGTGGGAGAGGTAGATGGCTGTACGAAACCTTGCCAAGATTCTCCAGGAATGCAGGGCAGCCTGCTCAGGTTCCAACATCCTGTAGATATGGCTAAACAGCACCTTGGCCCCCCAGCTTCAGTTCAATTGGCCAGTCATAATCCTGTTGTGGTGGTAGGGTGTCAACATTCTTCTTCTCAAAGAAGTCACCACAGTCACTGTACATGGGGGAGGAGGGTAGTGCTGGAATCTGGCGGTGATCTCACCTGACCCACAGCCAGGGCCTGGGGGGTGTGTCGTGGTTCTGGGGTTCATCAGACAGTGCACGTAGTCAGACTTGCTGGCAGAACTTGGAGTAGAATCTAACCTGATGCTCATGCGAAAGGATGTGTGGATCACGAGCCACCAGACATTAATTGCTAAGGATTATGAGGAAGTGTGTTGAGTGGATCATTCCAAACTGGAGGACCTGCTGATGGTCCCGAATGGCAACTTCCAGAGGCACAGTCTCCTGTGTCACTGGCTCCCATAACAGGAGTGAGCCATCTGTGGTTTCCACAAGGTCAGGACAGTCTTTGGTTGAAGTGGAATACCCAGGGTTTGGGCCATATCAGTATCTGTGAAGTTGTCTGTTGCCCCTGAATCCACCAGTGCCCACTGTGGTGGAATTCGGTAAGTCTCCCCTGGAACACTGAGGAAGACACAGACTTTAAGATGTGGGGGCTGGTCACCATGCCTGAGGCATGCCTCAGTGAGGAGTTGGGGGTGTTATCTTGGGGCTAATCCAGGCTACAGGAGACAGTTACCAAGAGGCACTGGCTGGGTGACAACACAGACCCCTTCCTTTCCTCACATTATTCCTTGAACCTATTGTCAGTGCATACAGTTTGGTCGATGAATGCAGTACTGTTGTAGCCATGTTGGTCCCAGGATGTTAGAGGGACAAGGTGTGTGAGGTAACGTCTTTTATTGGACCAACTTCTGTTGGTGAGAGAGACAAGCTTTAGAGCTACACAGAGCTCCCCAGACCTGAGTAAGAGTACCACTAGGCAATCTCTGTTGAGCAGGCATGGTGGGGATTGTCAAATAGGGCAGAGAATGCCTGGAGGAAGGTATCCCAGTTTGATAGCTTCCAGCTTGCTTGTTTGAGTAGGCGCAGACCCAGTACAATGCATCTCCTGTCAGGAGGCTGCTAATGAATCCTACTTTTGTTTGGCCAGTGGTGTAGGACTGCAGGTGGAGCAGAAACAGCAGTGCCATTGGTTAATAACCCCTGTGAATTTTTGATGGTCCTCATTAAAACATTCCGGGAGGGAGGCTGGGAGGCCTGGGTCTGGGTATGTATCTGCGGTGAACGTTGTAGTGCAGCAGTCTCATCTTTCAGCCTGGCTGCCTGCTCTCATAGCATCTGGTTATCTGTAGCCAGATGGCCTGCAGTGCCACATTTTCATCCTGGAGCTGGGTGGATGCCTTCACAGAGCTTGTTTCTGTCTTGCCAGCTTCAATACATGGGCTTGAAGCATGGGGAGCTCCTCCTGGAAGTGGTCAACCCATTCAGACATTTCCAGTACCCCCTGGGGCATTCTGGGCAGGGAGTGCTCTGCTGCCTCCATGTTCCCCCAGGGTAGGCCTTCACCACAGACTAAGGTGGTCCAGGCAAGCAGTCTGGATCCCATCAAAGGCAGTCAGGACCAGGGACAAACATGAGGCTAGGAGTAGCAGAGGTGTTTGTAGTCAGGTTCCAGGTCAGGGTCAATACCAAAGTTCAGAGTCCGAGTCAGGTTTCAGGGTCCAGGTCAGGAGGCGAAGTCCAAATCAAGCTGAGGTCCAAGCCAGGAATTCAGGAGCAGGAATGGTCATGGGAGCTACAGAAGGTCCACACTGTTGCTTCCACTATTCATATTCTGATAAAGGGTTGATGTGGTGTGGTATCTTCATAAAGATTTAGATTTCATTGTTTTCAGCCTGGGCTGTCAACATTCAACCAGTCTTTTCACTTATGAATCTCTATAGATCAATGTCATACTTTACTTTACATATATCTATATTCCTAATTTCTTATAATTTAGTTAGAAGTAAAACTATAACCGATCCTGTCCACAAAGGAAATTGAGTGTAGGTAGTGCCCAACACAGTTTAGTAAATAGTCTATAAAGTTCAGGCATGTCTCAGTATCATTAATTCTCACAACCTGTAAGAAATATAGGGCCAAGTCCTGCTCCCATTGTATTCAATGACCAAACTCTTATTGACTTCACTTGGAAAAGAATTGTGCCCATAGGCTTCTAACCCATTTCCTAATAATATCACAAACACAGTCACTCGTGCATGACGGAATAAATTTAAAAGGTAGTTGACATTGGCTGTGTCCTATATCATTAGGAACATTCTGGGTTGGGTTTTTTTTTTTTTCATATGTGAGTTTAGCCCAGCATATAATCCATTAAGGAGCACAATACTTTTATCAGCCAGAAAAGATCAAAGCATGCAGCTTCAAAGAAACCAATTAAACTTCAATGATTAATTGATCTGACTTTATCTGTTGTTTCATCTAAAAGTTGTGTTCTTACTTAAAATTGGGTCCCATATCTCGCCTTGGCACTTGCTGTCCTAGAAGAATGTGGTTGAATTGTCAAATCATTTTATAGTGTATCCTTCCCAGGCCTTTTTTTTTAAGGAATTAGGAGTCTTTATAAGGGAATTTAAGTATTGCTAGTATAATCAACAATAAACTGATCTACAAACATGATTTTACAAAAATCTAATAAATCTATAAATGTATGCTGAAGGGGAGCTCCTGTTGGCAGCTGGTAACTTGCATGCTGCTGCGAATTTCTGTTAAAACTCAGTGATCCATTTTTTCTCTTCATCTTGCTCTTTGGCATTTTGACTACTTATCTTCACTATGGTTGGTTACTGAATTTTCTTTCTGCCTTACCCCAGTGCAGGACTCTTCTGACATGTATTTTGATTTACATTATGATGCTGTTCCTTCTTACCCTCTCTCACTCCTCCACCCCCTGCACCTATATGTGTCTAATGGGTAGATGGAAAGATGTACAGCATAATAAATTGTTTGCAAAATCAATCATGAGAACCATGCTGAAACATCACAGTGTGGAGAGGCAAAAGAAAGTTGGTTTTATGCCAGAGCTGGTCATATAGTATAAAACCCAGTTTGCAAAGTTTGCTTCTCTGCTGGCAGCTTGTGTGTATGAACTGAAATATGAAATAGACTTCACTGAAAATAGAAAGGGGCAGTGTACACCAATTCCTATCCAGAAAGAAGCTTTGCCTCCTGCTGGCATTTAAATATTGCTCCAGAAGGATCTGTTTGGGGGAGAAGGGGGGAAGATAAGGAAGGAGCACCCCAGAAGAGATGGAGAATTGGCCATCTCACAAGGCAGACTTGACTGTGGGTTAGGAGGAGGGGAAGTGAGTGCTGGCTAATCAGGAAAAGGGTTACCACTTCTCAAAAGTTTGACCACAGTCATGTAAAGGTGTAGACTTGGTCTCCTTTCCTTTACTTGTCACTTACTGGCTCTTTACTCTTGTAATTATTGCTGCTGCTCAGTGCCAGAGTACAGCAAATCCTCAGAGTACCAGTAGCATGCCTAGTGCACCAATACTCTGAGACAAGCTCCGTAGGTGCTTAAGCATCTAGGCCTTGCAGGCACTTGCCCTGGTGGGTGAGAATAACCATTCAGACATGGCTAAGGGAAAGGTTATTTTACTAGGGCTGGAAGAGAAGGGAAACGTTGCAAATACCCTAGGTACAGAGGCTTAAACAGTTAGTTCAAGGTGAACAATTGTGGTAAATGTTTGGGTCCCTGGGGCAGTCCAGTTGAGAATCAGGGTTCTTCAACCCTAATGCCTGCAGTGCCCACTTCGGCCCAGTCTCTATCCAAGCAAATAGGAGAACTCAGGTTTCCAGGCCAGGCTCAGTTAGTATCTTGCATTGGGGCCCCTCTGAACTTGCTCTCTGTCAGCCACTGGTGCTTCCCCATAAATCACACGCACACACACACACACCTGCATCCAGCTGTAATGTCTGGCAGTCACAGCCTGTTCCTCACATGGCTCTGCATCTGTTCCTGCCTCCACATTCCCTCCAGCTCTTTGTTTGCCATGCAGCCACTACTTCAGCTTCCCAGCAGCTCCTCGAAAGCTATGCAGTTAACTTGTCACTCCCCCCAAGAGAGCCTGGTTCAGGACCTTTCTCCTTACCTGGCCAGGAGAAAGGGAAATGTGGTCAGGAGGGGACTGATGAGTTGTCAGAGCCGTCTCTTGGGTACGGCGAATTGGGGCAACTGCCTCGGGCCCCGCGCTTTGGGGGGCCCCATGGGTGGGGAGGTGAGGCGTGCATGCAGGGTGAGCAGGTGAACAAGGGAGGTGAGTGGCAGATGGGCTGGGGGAACGAGGAGGAGCCCCTCTACCAGAACCTCCTCCTCCCCCCAGTGTCTTCTGCTCATCAGTGGGCCTCGCTGATCAGCACCTCCCCGTCCCTCCCAGCACCTACCACCTGCCAATGATCAGATGTTCTGCAGCTTCACGAGGTGCTGAGGGGGAGGGGCGAGGAGCATGGGTGCAGCATGCTCGGGGGAGGGTGTGGAACTGGGTGGGGAAGAGGCAGGGTGGGGGTGGGGCCTTGGGGGAAGGAGTGGAGTGGGGGCGGGGTCTGGGCAGAGCACCACCACCAGCAGATAGCCACTGAGTTTCTAATGTCTCAGGCCCTGCACACCCCTAGGGATGGCCCTGTGAGTTGTAGTCCCCTGCTTTGCAGATCCATCACATTCTGCTGCCTGTAGATTCGTGACTTATTCAGTGTCCACTTCTGCTGCTCTGCATCCAGGTCACCATATATTCTGAGGGTTGTGATAGCTTCTTCCCCAGGCATCCAATGGTTTCTTTTAGTGTGCACTGTAATTACCTGCAGGAAAAACAGATCTTCATTTTCTAGCTGCGTTACTGTTTCAAAAATTCAAGTATCCATGTCATTATAAAAATAGCAGAACTTCTAAGTTTTACCTTTAGTTATACGAAAGCGTCTCCAGTGAAACCACTGGGAACTGTATATCAGGAGATATAACTGACTTCTGAAAAATCAGAGAAAGGCAAAGCAAGACCCTGCAAGTTATCTATGTGTAGCTCAAGGATTTTCAAAATGTGCCCTGCAACCGCCTTCATTGTTAGTTGAGAGGATCAGCACACCAAGATTAGAGCTTGCTTCTCCTTGGTTTTATTTTTCACCTCATTTAGAGCTGTGCAAAGTGACTTCACACGGTGTCGTCCTGCAGATCCCCTCTTGAAATACTGGACTAGCTAGATCAAGATTAGACAATACATGCTGTAGTCTTCACAAGCTGTATGTCCATCTTGAAGATGAGGGGAGCTGCAATCCTTTGCATGTAAATTAGTTGGGTTATCTCCTGGTAAACTGCCAATATAACTTACACATAGGCAGTGATGAGCTGCCAAAATCTTAACAACGGGTTCCCTCCTCACCCCAAGAGGGGGTCGTTGCCCACCCCTGCTCCCCAGGACTCCTGCCCCATCCAACCCCCACCCCCCGGCCCGAGCTCACCTCCGCCTCCCTGGGCCTGAGTGGGAAGCCACGGCTTGCTTCTCAGCCTGCCCCGGCTTCCTGCGTGAACAGCTGATTTGCGGGAAGCCTGTGGGGGCGGAGAAGCAGAGCGGGGCGGCCCATTCAGGGGAGGAGGCAGAGCGGAGGTGAGCTGGGGCTGGGGCGGGGAGCTGCCGATGGGTGCTCTGTACCCACCAAATTTTCTTCTTGGGTGCTCCAGGGTTGGAGCACCCATGGAGTTGGCACCTAAGGCGCCACTTTTGGCTGGTTAAATTTAGAAGCCCTTTTAGAACCTGTTGTCCCTCATGGAACAACCGGTTCTAAAAGGGCTTCTAAATTTAACAACCGGTTCTAGCGAACCGGTGCGAACTGGCTCCAGCTCACCACTGCACATAGGTAATGTTCAGCATCCTATGAACCATAAGGACATTTATAAACTGAAATCAGTGAAAAGATTTTAGCTCTGACTCTGTAAATCCTTTCTCATAGAAGGAGTCCTTACTCTTGTAAGTAATCTTCACCAAATCCAATCCAATAACAAAACTTTTCATTTTTAGCAACATAAAACAGAATTTTATAACTTGGTGGAAGAAGCAATTACAAGCTATTTGAGTAAGTGATTTTTAACTCTTTTTGTGGTTTGCTGGTTCATTGTGTGTGAAAACTGAATGCATTTAAAGTAATATTCTGAAGGCAGGCTTTCTCTAGCATCACTAATACAAACAAAATATATACATACTGGACTATTTCTGATCTCATTTACACTGGTATAAAAACTCCACTGAAATTAATGGAATTACTCCAGATTTACATCAGTGAGATCAGAATTTGGCCTGTCATTCCTGTTTTGTTAATATGGCTTTAAAAAAATTTATTACGTCCATTGATTATGTGTGTTATTGCAAAACCAGTGTTTTTGGAAACCATTTTTGCATGATGAACATTTGTTTCAGTATCTCTTCAGACTGTGTAAAACTAAAAAATCAGTGTCACTGAATATAATGAGTGAACAGTAATTTCCTGTGGTTCCTGGTTTACTTTATGAGTTCTTTCCTGTGGTAACTGGAAGCCTAATAGGGTTGTCATTTTTGATATGCTGTTCTGTTAATAGATTCTGCTGAAAGGACAGCTTCATACTGTGTGTCAATCTACCACCATCTATTTGTGTATATCACCTTTATTGTGGCAGTTTGTGCCATCATTTTAAGCTATTTAAACAGGTACAAGAAAAAGAACAAGAGAAAGACTGAAAAGGAAAGAAAATTAAGAGTTGTCTGGAAATTATATATCCTAAAGGCTAGCTTAGTTATTTGAGATTTCTATTTCCATAACTTTTTTTAAAA
This sequence comes from Lepidochelys kempii, assembly GCF_965140285.1. NCBI lineage: Eukaryota > Metazoa > Chordata > Testudines > Cheloniidae > Lepidochelys > Lepidochelys kempii. The sequence continues at coordinate 29,985,392 of NC_136390.1, read as the reverse complement.
AGATGCAAATTTTACATACATTGAATTCTTTGTTCTGTTATTTCAAAAGAGCTAGGAATTTTATTGTGTACAAAAATGATCTTTATAAAAATAGAATATTTAAAATCACATAAACCAAAAATGACAATAACATGTGGGAAAAAGCTCATGTAGCCACTGTAATTACAATAATATATTCTGCATGTGTAAGGGCTGCAACTTATCCTGGGGAAATTTTAAGGCAAAACATTGAATGGAAATCACACAGTTTGTTGGAAATTATAGTTCTCCACAGTTGTTTCTTTGCACGTATGAATAATTCATTGTGTGGAGTACTCTTTTTCTATTTTTTTTTAAATTACAAAATGTATTTTATTTTGGAGTAAGAAAAAGGGAGTTAGGGAAAGGGTACATAAAAGAGACCTTGTATATGCATATGCATATGTATGAAAGCAAAACACACATGAAAACTATATCTATGAATATACACAAGCAAATTACTATATCAAATGTGTGAGATATAGATTATAGATTATATTGTTGCTCCTTTTCAACCTGAGTGGCTAGTCAAATTTCTGGGTCACGGGGGTGTTCCACTTGGGAGTTGAAATTGGTGATAGTCAGGTATTTCTCTGATGTAGGTTGGTTTATGTACAAAGTCCTGTTTCTCTGAATGCAGAAGGAACCAAGAGCAAAAGGAGCAGTTAGCTGACAGCTCCAAGCCTCTTTAGCCAACGGAACCAAAACCTCACTCTCTCTTTTTCAGGGGTTACATTGTGCTCACCAGCTACGGCTTGGCTTCTTGATTATAGAATCATAAAATATTAGGGTTGGAAGAGACTTCAGGAGGTCATCTAGTCCAATCCCCTGCTCAAAGCCTAATTTTTTTTGCCTCTGCCTCTCTCTGTGCTCTGTTCTCAGTTTCCGTGTGTTCTCTCTTCCCTTCTAATATACTCTCTTACCCAAAACTATATTCAGTCAAAAGCTCCTGCATGATTTTACACACACCTTTTGTCTTAGGTGGGGCTTATTCTTACAGTTATGCTATTTGAAGGACAACTTCACACCTATCAATCTCAATGGGGTTTTAACTCATCCTGTAACGCAGTTTTACCCAGCTCATAATAACATTGCGACTGCCGTTCCAATGATAACATATCATTGTAAGATTTTGATTACAACATAATTAAAATAAAGATTACAACATAATCTTCACCACACATTGATATTCTTTGCACACAGTCACCAACAGACCTGTAAGGAAATTCTTGCTGAGGATGTTGAGCACGAAATATCCTTCTAAAAAATAAGTGATGTCCAGAGCAGGCCCTAAGCCCCACTGAATCACTCATTACAGGATTTAAGAGGGAATTAAGTACTGCATAATACCATGTGCGGGTGTTTCTGCACAGAATCGTGTGTCACTCTTCATGCCCAATCTAGGCAAAATTCGTTTTGTTTCTGCAGACCCACAAAACCTCCATGGGCTTTTTGGGCTCTGTGAAAGCTGAGTCCACTCCTTACTCTGACATGAAAATCTTGTTTCTTGGAGTCATCTGTATTCTGGAACTACTTCTGTTTTCTCCAGCCAAATCCTCAACTGATATAAATCTGTGTAGCTGAGCATCTGCCCCTCAAGTCCAGTAGGTCTCTTGATGTCTCTATGAAATGTCAAGTGCTCATTTTGGTTGACAAAAAGTCAGTTAGGGAAGAAGTTTAAGGGGCCTTAGGCACAAAGGAGATTCAGACAGTGAAATGGAGCCGATCGGACCAAGGCCTCCCTATAAAATCAGAAAACAAAACAAACAACCTGGACAAGTAGGAGATAGACTCCTCACTAAACAGCCAACGCTAGAAGCCCCTCCCCTACCCCTATTGTGCCATTCCACTCCCCAGCATGGTCTGCAGCTGAGTGAAGTGTTCCTCTTGTACATTAACAGAAGACATGAAAAGATGGTACATAAAGTTCATCCCCACTTCAGTTGTCTGTCAGGCAATTCGAGGGAGTGAGTCCTTTCCCTACCAGAGGAGCTTGGTTTCTCTCAGCCTAATACACATTTCTGAGCAGGATTTGCACAGAAATTGGTTGGTGACCTAAGAGCATATCCTGCAGACCTTCATGTGTGTAACTCCCTTCAACTTCTGTGAGAGTTGTGCACATAGAAAGCTTGCATTGTTGGGCTTGTGAGGTGAAAGTCTCTAACAATCCATTCCCAAACACTGAGACATCTAAGGTATGTTTCCTGGGAAGACAGACTCAAGCTATTTGCAATGTGGATATTGTGGCTGTGGCTCAGGCTAGCTATCTGAGTCCAAGCCCTCTTGACTGCCAGTGTCTGATTTCAGGTAGCTAGCTCAAGCTGCTGCTCATGCTGCAACATCCATATGCTATTTTTAGCATGGTAGCGCGAGCACAAATCTAGTTACAGGCTGCGAGGCACATTCCCAACTGCAGTGTAGATATACCTTTAATCTCCTCAAAGACTGTCTAGCCAAAGTAAAACAAAGAATAATCAAATTATTTGAGTGGCTGCTGCTACTCACATATAAAGAAGCCCCAGGTATTACTAAAATTAATTCTTGTTGGTTTTTTTTTTAAGTACTTTGTCCTTTAGATCAGAGGTGGACCATGTAATTCTTGCAAACTGCTTCTCAACTGTGTCAAGAGAGTGTTGGGCAATTGCTTTACTTAGCCCTGATCTACACTACAGGGTTAGGTCAAATTTAGCCGCATTAGGTCGATTTTATAATGCATGAGTCTACTCAAGCAACCTCATTCCATCGACCTAAAGGGCTCTTAAAATCTACTTCTGTACTCCTCCCCGGCGAGGGAAGTAGCACTAAAATCGACCTTGCTGGGTCGGATTTGGAGTAGTGCGGACACAAATCGACGTTATTGGCCTCCAGGAGCTATCCCAGAGTGCTCCATTGTGACCGCTCTGGAGAGCACTTTCAACTCCGATGGACTAGCCAGGTACACAGTAAAAGCCCTGGGAACGTTTGAATTTCATTTCCTGTTTGGTCGGTGTGGTGAGCTGATGAGCACAGGTGACCATGCAGTCCCCCCTGAATCACAAATGAGCTCCAGCATGGAGTGAACGGGAGACACTAGATCTGATTGCTGTATGGGGAGAAGAATCTGTGCAGGCTGAACTCCAATCAAAAAGAAGAAATGCTAATATATACACCAAAATCGCACAGGGCATGATGGACAGAGGCTACAACAGGGACACACAGCAGTGCTGTGTGAAAGTCAAGGAGCTCAGGAAAGCCTACCAAAAGACAAAGGAGGCAAACTGTCTCTCTGGGTCAGAGTCCCATACATGCCACTTCTGTGATCAGCTACATGGTATATTCTAGGGGGGGACCCTACCACTACCCCACCACTGTCCGTGGACACCTGCAAGTGGGGAGCCTTACGCAACACAGAGGAGGATTTTGTGGATGAGGAAGAGGAGGAGAATGCTCAGCAGGCAAGTGGTGAATCCGTTCTCCCCAGCAGCCAGGACCCTTTCATCACCCTGGGGCCAAGGCTCATAAGAAAAACAAGATTGTGACAGTGGCTGATTTTAATCTCAGTGAATCCCCCCAGATGTGAACTGATGGAGACGGAAGTAAATAATATCTACCATATGATTTAATAAAGCTTGGAACTGAAAACGGCTGTCAAAACTGAGGCATATAACTCACACCAAATTGAATTTAAAGAAAAAGAGAAGAGGGTTCACTGGCTTGAAATTCATATTTTATTTGTTTACTGTTTTCAAACTGTTGATGAGAAATGGAAATATCTCTATATGTCTCTGTAGCCTATATAGGATCAAATCTTACTATCTAACACAGGTAATCCCATGGAAATCAGTGGGACTCCTCTCAAGGACAGGGTATGCAGAATATGGCATGCCCATTGCATAAATTAATGTAAAGTTCTACAAGAAAACTATACACGTAAAATGTATTAAATCGTGGTATAATTCACTTGAATATGGATCACTTGTATGAGTAAGAGTTTGCAAGACTGGGCTTGTGGGGGGAACTTTGCACCCAAAAACCAGCATGCAGAGATGGTTCTCAGGGTATGGATCTATCCCTTTCATGTGGAAGGGCAGCTCAAGCACTTCTACAGCTCTATTTCCCCTTTTCTCTGGACACTTTATAGTCCTCTCTAGTGGTATGGTTGGCGAGGGGGGATGGTGGGGGCAGAGATGGTGTGACACTCCTCAGGGAAGCCCAGAACCGTAAGCCACTGTGTTACTCCTCTGCCTTAGCAAGAGCAAGCTTTGCTGGTGCTTAGACTGTGTGGCAGCTCGCTGCCACGTCAGCCTGTCCACTTCACCAGCAAACTCCTCAAGAGCTGCATTGCAGGTAAGTCAGTGAACCCAAGTTCCCCAGCCATGTCTTTCTGTAGCTTCCAGTCCCTCTCACTGGACGCTCACAGAAATTATTAAGTTTCCTGCCTTCAAGGAGACAGTGTACACATTATCTTGTTAAGTTAGCTAAGAACTTACTCTGTACTTCAATATAACAGCACTAAGATGGTTTATAGTAAACTAAGAATAAGTTTTATTAATAAGAACCAAGATTTAAGTGATACTAAGCAAGAAACATCAAAACAAAACATACTTCCTAGTGATTAAAACATAATTTTAGCTAGTTACAATGTTTGCCTATGTACTTTTCTCACTTACATCATTACCAGCATCTCCAGTCAGCCATGCCAGAGGATCCAACTTTCACAGAATCAGAGGGTGTTATCTCCTTTGTTCCCTAAGTGATGGATAACTTGAAGGTCTTTTTGCTCCCCCTTATATTTTCCAAGGTCCATTATCTTTGTCCCAAGAGCCAGGAAGATTCTGCACTGCGCTCACTAAATGATTTCCTTTGCCACTTGTTAGCTTGATTGCTTTGTTTACCTTATATGTAAATGTACTTTCATTGTTCTCTGCTAAAATGAAGCTGACTAGACAGGTAAATCCACATTCCTTTGGGTATGTCTTCACTACCCGCCAAATCGGCGGGTAGCGATCGATCCAACTGGGATCGATTTATCACATCTAGTCTAGACATGATAAATCAACCCCTGAGCACTCTCCTGTCGACTCATGTACTCCAGCGCTGCGAGAGGCACAGATGGAGTCGATGGGGGAGTGGCAGCAGTTGACTCACCACAGTGAAGACACCACGGTAAATCAATCTAAGTACATCGACTTCAGCTATGTTATTCACGTAGCTGAAGTTGCGTAACTTAGATCGATCCCGCTCCCCTAGTATAGACCAGAGCTATGTCTAGGGCAGACTTTTGATTTGTTCATTGCCTCCAAAAGACATTTTAAGAATGTATTTCCAGAACACACATACAATTCTTTAAACATAACTAGTACATACATCAGTCAATGATATTCCTGACCAGCACATCACCAGTTTACATCTGATACCTTACAAGATACCTTTTGGATGACTTTTATGACATTAGTGTGTTATGAGTTACAAGTATAGAGGGCCCTCTGACAGTGGGCATTAAGGGGCTCCTAAAGTCACAGAGAGTGCATTTTATGTCTCCTATAGCCCCGTGGATGTTACAGAGAACAAACAATACAGCCCCAGGTTGCATCGTCATTCCTGCAGAAGCTCTGTGCAGTTGAGGAACCCTGACCTACTGACAGAAGGATGTTGTTGGGATATGTTAGGGTTAAGTAAAGACCCAGGAAGCTGCTGGTATGCTGACATGGCATTAGGGAAGAAAGTCACAACCAGGCAGTATTTCTTTGTTTAATAAATAAGTTGCCATATTTTTCCCTTCCCTGTTGCTTGTTGAGAATTGATAAGGCAGCTGCATAAGAAATGTCTAAAAAAACCCCACTTCTTTTACACAAAGGGTTTTTTTGTCTCCCCCTCCCTTCTTTCCCAGCTACACAAGGGTCATGCCCCTTCCTCCCTCCCCTGAGAATCGCTGATTCAGGGAGATTTGTGGCAACAGATTGTTGCAAAGAAATGTATTTTCAAGGTAAAAATGCCTGGGTAAGATGCATAATGCTGTGCACAATAGATAGGAGTGGGTTTACCAACAGAATGGGTGTTTTTATTACTTAAGGATTTTTGGGGTGTTGTAACGGATGTAGATGTGTACATACTAACTTAGACAAAAGGACTGTGCTGTAACTAATTCAGTGCTTACTCAACAGTTGGGTCGAAGGGAGCAAGTCTCGCAATAAAGAAGCCCGTACTCAAATCCGCCTCTCGGTCATAGAATCATAGACTTTAAGGTCAGAAGGGACCATTATGATGATCTAGTCTGATCTCGTGCATAACGCAGGCCACAGAATCTCACCCACCCAGTCCTGTAACAAACCCCTGACCTATGTCTGAGCTATTGAAGTCCTCAAATTGTGGTTTAAAGACTTCAAGGTGCAGAGAATCCTCCAGCAAGTGACCCTTGCCCCACGCTGCAGAGGAAGGCAAAATACTTCCAGGGCCTCTGCCAATCTGCCCTAGAGGAAAATTCCTTCCTGACCCCAAATATGGCAATCAGCTAAACCCTGAGCATGTGGGCAAGACTCACCAGCCAGACAACCAGGAAAGAATTCTCTGTAGTAACTCGGATCCCACCCCATCTAACATCCCATCACAGGCCATTGGGCATATCTACCACTAATAGTTGAAGATCAATTAATTGCCAAAATTAGGCTATCCCATCATATCATCCCTTCCATAAACTTATCAAGCTTAGTCTTGAAGCCAGATGTGTCTTTTGCCCCCACTGCTTCCTGCTTCTTCTTCTAACAGATGTGGTGGCATCTTTTCCAGAGATTTGCTTTCCCCCAAATCTTCTCATGCAGGTGTTATTGTGGGAGGGGGAGATCTGTGCTGCTATTATTAGGATCTGAGAAAGCTGTTGAAATATTTCTCAATCATTTGTGTAATTTTCCTAATGAGTCCAATTCTGCAGACCTAAATCAAGATAAAATTCCCATTAAAGCCAATGGGTAGTTGTGCCTGAGTAAAGACGGCAGGGTTGGACTCCTGTGGGAGACTAAAGGTATTGCAAGAGTTTTGCCATTGATTTCAGTGGGAGCAGTATCAGCCACTGGGATAACTGATGTCTCTTGTTAACTGAAACTCCCAGTGTATCAAAACTTGGTTACTGCTTCAGAGTTTTCATTGCTAAGTCAGTTGGACAGCAATGGATCATCTTTGCTGCATTCAAGGTCCTAGGACCTCATTGCCAGAAATAGCTGACCTTGGGGGAGGTGGCCTAGGAAGGGTCGTCTTCACTGGTGATCCAGAGTGCAACCTGAATAGAGCCTCTAAAATTAGGATTGCTGGTGGGCAGTCTTTAAAATCTGCGTTTCCATTTCCTGAGTTTCAGGGAACACCAGAAACCTTTTGCTTACACTGTAGTGATGACTATTTGATTAATCGTTCTCCTGAAATTAATGGGGTAACTAGTAAGTCTGGCAGCACTGGAGATACATCCTGCTGGACAGATTTGGACACTTAGCAGCAGCAGCAAAGCAGTTTTAAAAAAAAGTGTTTGGAGACTTTTACTCAAAGTCATAAAAACTCTCTCATAAGCTGTATTTGACATTACATCCCACTGATGCTTTCACAGATTTATGTATAAAGATAATGTTTTTTGTGGCTTCTTGGACTGCACCTTTTGACTTTTGAGAGGAAAGTCAGGGAGCTTATTATTTATATTAAAAATAAAAGACAAAACTGTCAGGAAAAATAAATACTTTATGTGATAAGAACTGTCCTCATGTATATTATACTAATTGTGTGTATCTATAGTTTTCTCCTGTAAATAAATACATTATTCTAAAGTAGCCCAATATTTTTATGTTACCAGTGCTTTTTTTTTTTTCCTTTCTTTAAAAAAATCTATCTTTTATAGTTTAAAATATGACAGAATATATTCAGGTCACTGACAGTGAATGCCCATTTTTATTTTAGTACACTTGTTGTGCATGGAACAATTAACAGCAAGGAACCACTATTTCAAAGACAATTAGCTACCTGAAGATGCCTACTGAGATTTTCAAAACTGCTGACAAGGTGTTAGGCCCCTAGGCACTTCTGAAAATCATACTAGATTTTCAGGTGCCTGAAGACCTTTAAAAAATCTGGTCCCACATGCTATCCTATTTGATTCTGCATTTCATTATCACTTAATTTGCTTTGGCTACTTTTCATTGACTGTGCAGTTATTGGTAAACCATGACTAAAAGAATAAGTCCGTTCATCCCACCTATTCAATTCACTTGGGTAGTACTAGTTTGGTATTTCTGTTTTTTGTTTTAATTCTACTTAAATGGAAGATAATCACTAGAAAGCAGCAATTATATTCATTGATTCATAGAGTTTAAGACCAGAAGAGACCATTAGGTCATATAGTCTGACCTCCTATGTATCACAGACTGTTAAATTTCACCCAGTCAGCCCTGCATTGAGCTCAATAACTTGTGCTTAACTATAGCATATCTTGTGTTTGGCTGAAGTATATCTTCCGGAAAGGTATCCAGTGTTGATTTGAAGACATCAAGTGATGGATAATCTACCGCTTCACTGGGTAGTCTGTTTTAGCAGTTAATTACCAACACTGTTAAAAAATTGTGCCTCATTTCTTATTTGTATTTGTCTGGTTTCAGCTTTCAGCCAGTGGTTCTTGGTATGCCCTTCTCTGCTATATTAAAGAATCTTTAGCACCTGGCATTTTTTTCCCTGTGAGGTATTTATACAAGTGTAATCAATCTTCTTTCTTTTTTTTCTTTTTTCGATAAGCTGAACAGATGGTGCTAAGTGTCTCACTGCAAAGTATGTATTCCTGACTTAAAATAATTTTTGTGGCTCTTTTCTCCACCTTCTCCAATTTTTGAACCTCCTCTTTAAAACATGAACACCAGAACTGTACACGCTTGTGACTGGTTCGGTCACAGGGACCCCCTTGGGACTGTCACATGATGTGCTGAAACTACCTATGAGCGTGTTTTCTTTGTCACCCTGGGACTCCAGAACCCTGCCTTGTTGAGCCAGACATGCTAGCCTGCTGCAACACAGACCCAGGGTTTGAACCATGCCCCCAAAACTGCAAACTTAACTGAAAACAGCTCAGCAAGTACTCCTGTCTCTAGCACCCAGACACTCAGTTCCGAATGGGATCCAAACCCCAAATAAATCCATTTTACTGTATAAAGTTTATACAGGGTAAACTCATAATTTTTTTGCCCTCTATAACACTGATAGAGAGAGATGCACAGCTGTTTGATCCCTCAGGTATTAATCACTTACTCTGGGTTAATTTATAAACAAAAGTGATTTTATTAAGTATAAAAAGTAGGATTTAAGTGGTTTCAAGTAATAACAAACAGAACAAAGCAAGTTACCAAGCAAAATAAAACAAAACATGCAAGTCTAAGCCTAATACATTAAGAAACTGAATACAAGTAAATGTCACCCTTAGAGATGTTCCAATAAGCTTCTTTCACAGACTAGACTTCTTCCTAGTCTGGGCCCAATCCTTTCCCCTGGTACAGTTCTTGTTAGTTCCAGCTCAGGTGGTAACTAGGGGATTTCTCATGACTGGCCGTCCTTTGTTCTGTTCCATCCCCTTTTATATCTTTGGCACAAGGCAGGAATCTTTTGTCTCTCTGGGTTCCCACCCCTCCTTCTAAATGGAAAAGCACCAGGTTTAAGATGGATTCCAGTACCAGGTGACATGGTCACATGTGCTGTGAGACCCCACGCCTCCATTCTTCACACAGTAAGGCTTGCAAATAAACAGAGCCATTTACAACCAATTGTCCTAGTCAATGGGAGTCATGAAGATTTTAAACCACTATTAGTGGCCCACACTTTGCATAATTACAATGGGACTTCAGAGTAATACTTCATATTTCTTGCTTCAGATACATGAATGATACATTCATACAAATAGGGTGAACAGACTCAGTAGATTATAAGCTTTGTAATAATACCTTACAAGAGACCTTTTGCATAAAGCATATTCCAGTTACATTATATTCACACTCATAAGCATATTTCCATAAACATGGAGTACAACATGTCAACACTATTCCCTGCTCCTGCTCACTACTCTTCTGTTTACATATCCAAGGATTACACTAGCCCTTTTTGCACTGGTACCTCAGCATTGAGTTGCTTGTCCACTTATGACCCCTATATCCTTTCCAGAGTCTCTGTCTTCCAGGACCTATCCCCCATTCTGTGGATATTGCCTGCATTCCTTCATCATTGATGTATAACTTTGCATTAGGCTGTATTGAAACACATTTTGTTTCAACAATGGGCCCAGGTTCCCACGTGATCCAGATCACTCTGTGACTGCCCTATTCTGAGTATCATGTGCAAATTTGATCCGCAGTGATTTTATATTTACTTCCAGATTATTGATGATGTTGAATACCATCAGGCCTCATACCAATCCCAGTGCAACAGCACTAGAAATATCCCCATTAGGTGGTGATTCCCAGTGAACAGCTACTTTTTGAGATCTGTCATCTATACTTCTCGCTCCCTTTAATGTGTGCTTTATTGATGTTGGATAGTGCTATTGTTTTAATCAGAATGTTGTGTGGTACTAAGTCAAACACTTTATAAAAATCTAAGTATATTACATCTACGCAGTTATTTTTATCAACCAAATTTGTAATTTCATCAAAGAATGAAATAACATTTGTTGACAAGACCTATTTTCCACAAAACTATGTTGACTGACGTTAATTATATTCCTATCTTTTAATTCTTTATCCATTGACTCCTGTATCAGCTTTCCATTATTTTGTCAAGCTAATCGATCTTTAGTTACTGATGTCATCTCACTTAACCTTTATTAATATTGGCACAACATTAGCACTCTCCCAGTCGTCTAGAAAAGCCAAGATTTATTAAAATTAAGCATCAGCAGGCCAGAGATCTCCTCAGCCAATGGTTTTAGGATTCTTGTGTCCTAAACTGATTAATCCTAATTATTTTAGTGTTGTAATTTAATATGCTATGCCTCTGGATATAAACAACTGTACCATTTGTTTTACATAGCTCATATAATCCACAGTTCTTACTGATGTATATGGGCCAAATTCTGCAGTCCCTACTCAAGCAAAATTCTTATCTAAGCTGTGAATTTTGCCTGAGTGGGGACTTCGGGATTTGTCTGAACATCATATTCAAATCTCCAGTATTTATTCAGATCTTTTTAAAGCAAAGATACTCTCTAGCTAGAATAGATGTTTTCTTTCTGTAGAAATACTGTGGGCTCTATGGAAAATATCAAATTTTAAGATGTCTGTGAAATACAGAGTACTGTAAGGTTGGAAGGTAAAATATGTTTTTATCGGATGCTAGTTACTTTGGTTATCATATGGTTCCACTGTCTTTGCCATGAGTTACAAAAACACTTAGTAGTCATCAACCTACATAAAAGTAGGTAAATTGCAGGTAATGCATTGATAGTACTGCTAAAGTTTAATGAAAGTTAAAGGTAGAATTGGATTGATGAAGTAGGATATGCTTATGGCTTATAAGTGAGCCATCAGATACTAAAATGTTGACAGCCATCAAAGTAACTAGATGAATAGAGAAATTATTGAAGTTGAGAGTTTCTAATTTGGACAACAAAATACATAATTTTATAGTTGAATTTTGCACATTGCCTCTATTTTCATATGAAAGCCATTTTCTCAAACTTATATTAGAAAATCCCAATAATCTTTTCATTTGTGAGGTTTCAAATGTTCACTACTCTGTCTACAAACAGCAGACTGTGCAAGCCTTTCTCAGCTTAGTACTTCCACTGCAGGAGTAAAATAAGAAGGATTTGGCCCAAAGGAAAGGAATACCAGGAATATTGTTAGGGTTTTTACTCTTTGCTTCAGCAAGCACTTTCTGAAGCAAAAGAAAAACATACAAACAGGAACCTCCACAAAAGAATGGTCCCTTTAAACTCCCATTGAAGCTATAGTGGCTAAAGTCTAACTAACTTCAGTGGGAGTAGGTAATCCTATTGCTAAGAATGGGCTGTTGTTATTCTGTGAACCATGGTTCAAAGTTACTATTTCATATTGTTCTTTCAGTCAGTAGAACTAAAAGTGGGATCCCGCACCCACACCGTGGCTGAAAAGAGTCAAAACACAATGGATCCAATATGTTTCCATTTTTCAGCTTGATGAGAAGACTGCAGATTGTACAAGTCCAATAAACTGGGAGTCAACAACTGACAAATCTACAAGCTGACAAAGCCATGTATGTGAAGAGTCAGAGCTCCTGTCTGTGCCCTGCAATAGAGACCTTACTGCAGGATATGGCTGAGGATTCCGTTCCTCAGCCTTGCCTGCACACCCATTTACTCAGGATGTCCAGCTATTTCAGGTCACATGTTATCTGAATTGCTCCGATAAAATGAGTTAAATTACCCTAATTTAACTAGGAGGGGTCAGGTACAGGGGTCACCGAACTTCAGGCAGGAAATATTCTGCTTCTTGCAGCACTTTCTAAGCTCATTGGGAAAATTTGCTTTCCTGTGTATCAGCTGTGTGAAATGTACATCAGAAATAGAGAGAAACTGCTGCTTCCTCCTGTGAGTAGGAAAGGAGCAAATAACTTCTATAGCAGTTGTTCTTCAACTTTTAAATGTGTGAGCACAATTCTTTGCTATATAAAGTGCCTTCACCTCCCATTGACTTCAGTGGGAGTTGAGGGCATTCAGCACCTTAGGGTTCAGGGACCTTGGTACAGCAGATTGAAATAATGGTGTTCTAACCCCCCCTCCCCTTGCTTTTTATTTCCCATGACCTGAGTAGCTTGTTTTTCAATTTAAAACTATGGGCCAAATTCAATCAAGGGACACCTTGCGGGAGAAAGTATCCCAGGGAGAGATTCATGCAACCGCCTCTCCATAGAAGGTGTCCGCCCATCCTCAGGTGAATATCCCATGGGCAATGGGTTAAACTGGTGGGGGGGGGGGAAGTTGCTGCAACACAGATCATCTTTCCCCAGCTAAAGTGAACCTGGCCAAGTGACTAAAATCTCCAAAATATATCTAATGTGAAATAATGTACAGAAAGGACAATAGAAAACAAATATCTCCTTCTATTGGGGGTGTCCTATTTTATGTAGAATATAGTCTTGTATATGGCCCATTTTGATTCAAAAGTTTACCTGCAAATACTGCATGGCATTGTGCCCTTCAGTAAAATATTATATATTGAATGAACGAAATAAAAGCTTATTTAAAATACTACAATGCTGCTTCTGTCCAAATGGATTGGTTTAATGGCTATTTAGTAGGAATAAATTCTATCTGGCACTATTGTAACAGCAGCAGGAGAATCCAAATATAGCAGCAGCAGCAGCAGGCTCTGGTGTATAAATTTTCTTACAAATGCCATATTGTTTTTTAACACTGTCAGGGAGCTAGAAAGCGATGCTGTCATGATTCAAAGAAGCTGTGTTGCTTTTTATTTTTAGAGATTCTTTAATAGCACAACAGCTACATGATTTTGTTTTCAGTGAATTCAACCCCCATTCCCAGACCTGCCATTATTTTATCCATGTTTTAAATGAGAACTAATTATTATTATTATTATTATTTATTATTTGTATTGCGAAGCACTTAGGAGCCTATAGTGAACTATGCCCCTGTTGTGCTAGGCACTGTACACGAGCAGAACAAAAAGATGGTTTCAGCTCCAGTCATTTTTGCCCACAGCTTGATGAAAAATTATTCATATGGTTTTGTGAGTGCTCTCTATTTTAACACTTGCTGCAAGTTATGATACACCACAAGCTGTTTAAAAATGAGGATTTCTGCAAGGTGCTGAGCATCTCTAGCTCCATTGCCTTTAGTAGATTTTTGGTGCCCAGGACTTCTGAAAATCAGGCTACATTTAGGCATTGAAGGTTACAAATAGAGCTGGTGGAAACGGGTAATTTCTGTTCAGTAGGAAATTTTGACATTTCAACATTTTTCATTCCTAACTAATAAATAAGCAAGTATTTTTGAAAATTCCCATGAAATGGAGACACTTTGATCCAGAAAATAAGATACGATGTTTCAGCCAGTACTAAACAGCAGTTGTCTTATTCATTTTAAAAATAAATTAAAATAGAATGTTTGACTCTCATATCATATGCTGACATGTCAGTAGTAGAAGATAATGATATGTCATACTATCCACTACTACTGCTGACATGCCATGAAATAAATTTAAGTAATAAAAATGAAAAAGGAAAATAAATTTTTCAAATCAAAAATTTCATTTTGAAACAAAATTTTGAACATTTTTCCAAAAGGAAGGGTTTTTTTAATAATTTTTTTCTTTTGAAATATCTTGTGTGGGAATTTTTATGGAAATCAATGGTTCCATGACAAATTTAGGTTTTGTCAAAATGGCATTTTTCCGATGGAAAACAATTTTGACAAAAAGTTCCCAATCAACTCTACTTGCATTTCTGCAATCAGATCTATGCGGGCATACCTTTTGCCTATGTGGAATCCCATTAAGTCATGCATGGGATGCAACGATCCACCTGCATGGATCTGTTTGTAGGACTGGGGAACAAATATGGTGCTGAATACCTAATCTGAAGCATTCAAGTTTAAAAATTTGGCCTAACAGCTTAGAAGGGTTTGGAATATTTTCATTTGTGGAACAAATGCATTTACTACTTATGTTTCATTTTTCTCAATAATTAACTTAGTGCAGATACTGTATTTTAAAATAGTGCACAACTTTCATAAATTGAAATGGGTTATTCTGAAAGTGCTGAGCATAATGACAAATAATAATGAATACAATAAAAAGACAATTTAATCTGAATTGGTAAATTCATGTAAATGTCTATCAGGAATATGAAGGTAGTACAAAAAGAAATCTACTTATTTGGCTTAATAAAGATCTTTCTAAAATGATCTCTCCTGAAGATTTTAAGTAACCTACTGTACAAAATAATCTTGTAAAACATCTTCTCTGCTGATTCCCTAACACTAGAAGTTTGTAAGTAGTTTAATGATAATGAATAATTAATTACTCTTCAAGTAGTCCTCTCCATGGAAGGATCTCAAAGCAATTTACAAACATCTTGAAGTACTGCAGACACTTGTTATATCCAGTTTACAGGTCGGTAAACTGTGGCACAGAGAGTTGCCATGACTTGTCCATAACCAGACAGTGAACCAGTAATATGGCTGGATTGGGGACAGCTGACTTTGGTTAGAAAACACTGCCACACTTCCTGGCAGAGTTAAGCAGACATGTTCATCAAAAGCTGTTCTTTCCAAACAGTAGGCCAAACTCCCCCAGGGTCTATGCTAGGAGAAGCTGATACAGACCCCCCACTGAGAACTCTGGTGATGAAAAGCCACCTAGTGAGAAAGGTGCTACAGCAGAAAGGAGACATAACACCTTTCCATTCACCACTGGGCCTCCACATTAAATAGCTGAGAAATTAACACAGCCATGCACTACCACTGGTTAATTTTATCCTGTATGTGTAATGTCTTTAAATGGCTGGAAGTACTACGCCATTACACAAAATCTGTATTGTCAGTTTTTATGTTCTCATTTGGTTAAAGACTTTTCTCCCTCTTTGGGAAGGACAGATTTGACTCCTGCCAAAATATTTCTGCTCAGTGAACAGAATTAGTCTATAGTTTGGCAGTTAATGTATCCTCGGGCTCTTATGAAAGTAGAGGGGAAAACACTTATTAGACTTAATCAGGTGGCAAGCTTTCATTATAGCTGCTCTAATAGACAAGGAAGCTGTACTCCTGGAATTGAATTTTTAAACACACTCTGTATAGGAGGGTTAAAAAGAGGGTTAGTTCACTGCCCTGAGGTCTAACCTTTAGGAGCCTCCAGTGTTGTTGAAAACAATTTCATATAAAGGAGCCGCCATGCTCCTGCACACACACCATTCACAATTCTTTACTGGTGCTTCTCCTTTACCAAGAAGTAGAAGATTTTCAGGGCCTTGCAAGTTAGTTTCACAAGTAGGGCAGAAATTGTGATGTGGGGTCAGGTATTTTCTTAATGTAATTTGTATATTTCCAAATTGTACACAAGTCATCTTTTCTTGAACAGGGTGGTTATAAGGGTGTAGAAACAACTGCCTCTTTGCAGAAACCTTGAGTCAGGCTCCTCCCCTATGCCCACAAGGAGTTGCCTTGGGCCTCGGTCTCTTTCCAGTGTCTCTCTGCTTCATGAAATATCCCTTCTTCTCCCTCAGCCCCTTACTTTGTTCTGGGAAACCCCTAGTCCAAAACTGCTCACTGATACTGCAGGGTCTGGTTAGATGGGCCTACGTGCTTACCCTTCTATTGTGGAGCTGCTCTTCAAGACAAAGGAACCTCAGAGCTGTAATTGCCAGACAAAGCATAGAGCTTTAACTCAGACAATACCCTGAATGACTCCCAGAATGCAGTTGCTGCAAGGTATCTTTACTTAGAGATTATTGATGTATAAGCACTCTAACAGGCAAGCCATGATGTTGAGGTCACCATTGAAAAGTCAGCTGCCTGATAGCATACACTGGGCCTAATCTAAAGCCCATTGAAACTCCCCAGGGTACCTTTCCATTGACTTCAGTGGCTTTGGATCAAGCACAGTATCTGAGATACCATAGTTACTTCCCTGTCTAATTACAGTTTGGGGCATGGATTGGAAGAGACTCTGCAAGGACAGCTCGCTATTTCCTGCAGAACGGGGGAAGTGAAACCCAATGATCTCTGAAGCACCATCCCCCTTTTCTCCAGAACTCATTTAGTGTGCTTCACAGGTCCGGAACCCACAAGGAAGAGAGGGTGGAGACTAGGAAGACTCTGGGTAGGGAGTGAGTGGTCTGGGGTGGGGTTGGCTATATTATATTTGCTATGGAGCCTCCACCCCAAATAGTCCTGGGCAGTTGCAATGGATTAGAGCATCTAGTAATTGCACTGCCAGATATCTGCTGGAGCTGGCTGGTATGAAGGAACAGGGCTTCTATGCAGATGACCCTGAGGATCCACTAGGTTTGAAGAACATTCCTTTGAGCTATACTATGAGGGGGCAACACTCCTGTGACTGAACAGATGGGGAGGGATTCTGAGGATATCTTTGGTCAGAGAGGGGGCGCAATTTGGCTCACTATGAGGAAAACACTGATGTTTTAATGGTGAACCGTCTCTGTCATGTCTAATTAAATAAACATCGAACACCCTATGTTTTTAATTGTTCTTACAGTAAATGACAACTTGTAGACAATTTGCAACTCATCTTCTCCATCATACTCTTGATAAGTATTTGTCACCAATTTTTAAGCTATTCAGGAAAAAGAGTTCATTTAGTGTCAGGGAAAGTCACGTGCATTTCTGTGTCCTCTACTGACATATTCAAGGAGCTGCTGGGTCTGAGTTCTGTTTATAAGTCTTAATACAAGTCCAGAGTGAACCTCTGCATCAACTCAGCATCCGGCAGCTTTTATCCTCATCGTGTATTCAAAATTGTTGGTATTTTTTTCCTTTCTATTACTGTCTCAAGCACAGAAAAACATTTGCATTGGTACATTCATCTCATGTCATTTCTAAAACTGAAATCTCAGGAGTGCAGACTGAACTTTGCTATATGAACTGTAGCCATAACTTATGTATTTTAGGTTCTTGGATAGCCTTATAGGATAGAGATTATAGGGCTTTCATTAACATTCTGTAGTTATCTGCTCTGTCTCCAGTGTTATTGTACTTTTACATCTATATTTTTACACGTATATTTATATATTTACCTGCTGGGCGTATTGCTCTCAAATGTTTTGATCTGGATTTTTCCAGCTTGTTGATACTCCCACAGAGATTTAAAAGCACTTCCACTTCCTTCAGAAAAATCTAAACATTTTATAAAAGTGCCATCATGCACAAAACTATTATTTAAATTCCAAAAATCACTCTGAAAATATTTGTTTTATTAATGTGATTTAATAAAAAAAATCAAATCCATTTTTAGATTTCTAATGAGTCAATCAGAGTGATATCTGCTGAGCCTGTAATATCTGTTATTGTTTTAAAAAAAAGTTATGACCAGACAGGATCAAGACAATCACAAGTTTACAAAGTCTTTTTATTTGCTGAGATCTGAAAAGCTTGGGGTTCTGGGCCAAATCCAGCAATCCTTAAATAGGCAAAACATCCTTATTTTCACAATACTGTTGTTCTGTCTCACTGCTTTCTTCACAAGGTTTTACTGAGTACCTGTGCTATAGTATCATTATACATTTGTAATAGGCCTTTGCTTTGCTGAGCATGTGCAATTACAGCTTGTTTGGAATTCCATGCAGTGGTATTAAAAGCTCAGTGAGATGTGCCCACAAGTAAGAGATGTGTTGTATTCATGGATTGGGAAAAGGATGGATTATTCATTTTTTCTTTTTCTTTCCATTTCTTTCTTACAGACCCAGAAATCTCTCTTACTAATTTCAGTGAGAGATGTTTAAAGCTAGGTGGGAAAATGAAAAAAAAAAAAGAATATGGAAATTGTATTTTATTTCTGATTTTCATCAAAATTATGAAAATTTTCACGTAGTTCTAGAGATTTGTTTGTGCCATTGTCCCAAAACCTAGGACTTCAGATCTATTATTTTTGTGACCTAGAAAAAACAGCTATTGCATTGCCAGTAGAGTAAAACTAATACGCTGCATGTAGCCGGACAGTGCCAGCAAATGTCTTTTTATGGATCATTTATTCACAGGATAAATAGCCTTTTAATAATACAGAACTTTCAGAACATGCTTCTCAACATACAATTAAAAGAGAAGTTCCTGGAATGAGAAACAACATCAGAGTGTGAGTGCATAAAAACAAATTATTTTGTGCCACACACCTACCCCCCCCCCCACACACACACACTCTCTCTCTCTCTGGCACATGCACACACGCACAACTTGGGTGTTACTATCCTCTTCAGGTTGAGAAATTTATCCGTGTGTCAGATGACAGCACATAAAATGCTATAATGGAATTTTATTTGCGGAATATTCTTTTCTTTTCTTTTGTATTCAGATCTGTGACACTAGTACTAGGATAATATTTCATTTAAACGTTGTGCTAGAGAATCTGTTCCAGCCAGGACTTATTATATGGCTACTATTTAATAAAGAAAACACAATAGGGACATATTCTCATGAAGCCTAATGTATACATATAATATCCATTATAAGCATAGGCTGGAACTTGGGTGTTGGGGTGCTGCACCCCCTGGCTTGAAGTGGTTTCCATCATATACAGGGTTTACAGTTTGGTTCAATGGATCTCAGCTCCCCAACTGTACAAATTGTTCCAGCCCCCTTGATTATAGGGTGACCAGATAGCAAGGGTGAAAAATTGGGACGGGGTAGGGGGTAATAGGCACCTATATAAGATAAAGCCCTAAATAATGGGACTGTCCCTATAAAATCGGGACATCTGGTCACCCTACCTGATTAAAAAGTAGTAATCTGAGATACTTCTGAGATCAGATACGCACAGTTCTTTCTGTAATTAATGCTTTTTATTAGCCAACCAACCAAACATGAACACTTTACAATATTTTACATTACAGGCCCTGGGCATATTGGTCCTCTACTTGCATTACTGCATCTATCAATACTTATACAGTTATGCCTTACCTATATATGTGTATGGCTGACTACAGTCAGCTGCATTAAAGCACCTTTGTTCTGCTTCTCCAACACAAAGCTTCCTCAAACCTGTCTCACTGGGCTCCTGGAAGCTCTAACCTGCTTAGTGCAGGGGAGGAATATTTGGGAAGTGAAGAGTCACCATAGCAGCTTTTATGCCATCCACCTCTCCCTGTGGCAATGTGCCATGGATGGCTGAAAGGGAGCATGCAGGAGGGGTCCTGGCATCCCAGCATCCTGGACCAGCACTTTGGTGCTACAGACAGCTGGTACAGTTTTAGAGCTGCCCTGCACCAAGCACAATGTATCAAAACGTCAGTGGGTCTACTCATATAAGTAAAGTTAATCAAGTTTGTAAGCATTTGCAAGATTGGGGCTCAGTCAACAGGAGTTTGCCATTGACTCAGTGGCAAAAGGCCTAGATTCACTCATATTTGGGGAATATTTTTATTATGGCAAAAACTGTGCTAGGTACATCACAAAGAGCATAGAAAGACATGGTGCCCCAACAACCTTACAATCTAAATTTAAGTAATGACTTGCAAGTAAGGGTGGAGCTGGGGCAAAGGACAAGGAAGCGTATGTGTGTTGTCCACCTACAGTAAGGTACTTAAAAAGTGCATTCTGATTCTAGGTGTTACTGGTTATAGTGGAATTCTTCAGTTTAAGAATAGGATAAAGCACTAGAACTGGCTACTGCTAGCTTTTTAAGTTTTCCCTTTGTATGCACATATATAAAAATATGTGTGCGCGTGTGTGTATAAGTGAAAATAATTAACTCCCTAAATGAAGGAATCACAGAGAGAATGAGTTTTCATGGGAAATTTTATATGAAAGCATGTTAGTTGGATGGTCCAATTTGGGAGATTATTGCAGGCATAGCATTTCACATGAAAATTAGTACAGAGATGATTTTTTGAGAAACAATTACACTGATTTTAATGACAGGTTTCAGAGTAACAGCCGTGTTAGTCTGTATTCGCAAAAAGAAAAGGAGTACTTGTGGCACCTTAGAGACTAACCAATTTATTAGAGCATAAGCTTTCGTGAGCTACAGCTCAAAGCTTATGCTCTAATAAATTGGTTAGTCTCTAAGGTGCCACAAGTACTCCTTTTCTTTTTACTGATTTTAATGGAGTTGTGCTAATTTTTGTCACCTGTGAATTTGGCCGTTAGACTTTGCAATCTTGCATAGCTTGAGCCACAGAAAAAAAAAATTAACCAGACCAAAATCTTCAGGAAATCTTCTGTTTTTGATGTGGAAATGTCATGGTGCAGTTTCGCTCAGTTATACACTATACAGTGAGCTCACATTTACAGTGTAGTCACTTTTTCCTGCTGGAGCATTCTTGGCAACAGTTGAGTCTCTCACATTTGTGTGCTGGCCACGACATGTCTACTTTATTTAAAAAAAATAAAAGACAGCCTATTACTATTCAATAACGGTGTTTTGCAATCCTACTCCAATTATGATTATATGTGAAAAAGATAATAGCACAATTTCTCACTATTAACTCTTGTAGTTAAGAATTACAATGAGTTACCATTGTGTTTTTATTACAAGCCTGCTCAACAATGGGAGGCAATTTGGAAAATGGTTGAGGCAACAGCTGCTATGATGATCCCACTAAGAGAGAGATAACAAATATAGATTGGCTCCATAGGCCACAAGTTGGTTCTTAGCCAGGATATCTGGGGCATCACATTCCGGAGTCATGTTAAATTAATGCATTTTTCATTGCACTCTACATCAATATCACTCTTGTGTATTGCTCCTTGTCATTAAGTGCATCACTGTGGGTTTTCAGTAGCTGGACTTAGGTGCTTAACAATTTGACACCCAAATAAATAGCACACCTCCAATCTTCTTTACCTTGTTTTTTGTTTCATCATTTTGCCTGTAATAAAAAACAGAGGAAAAGAGAATAAGCCATGAGCTTTTCAGAAATAATTTATTGGGGGACTTTAGATGGATCCTGGTGGCATAAATAGCTTCCTCACACAGAGAAATAAAAATGGTTTTAATAAAGTGAAAGTGCAAAGATTACTGTTGGATATTTCTGTTATTTCCCCAAAACTTTGTGTTTCCTCAAGATAATGCTCTGAAAGTTACTGTGCATTTCAAGAACTTATTAACAAAATGGTTTTATGATCTGTTATGCCCCAATAGCCAAAACACATTTTGCTGGGGGGAGAGAAGGGTGAGAAATCAACCTTGCAGAACTTTAAATATAAAATTTAAATGACTGTCATACAAAAAATGTAACAGCAATTGGAGGACACTAATTTGAAATCCTTTATGAGGTTGTAGATATATAGATGAAAAATTATGCATACCTGAGGAAAGAAGCAAGCTTAAAGATATTCTGAAAGGGGAATAAAATGTGTTTATCCCTTTTTTTCTTCTTTATAATGTGTACCTTTTTTCAAAAACACTAGTATAATTTCTACTTGTTTTCTACATGAGACTGTCTTGCCTACCCTGCTTTGCCAAAGACTCTGTGGACTATTGGAGAATTGGTTGGATCAAGTATTCACAACAGAAAGAACTGAGGGAAGTGTTTCTTAGTCAGATTGTTTAAAACTCTCTGCAGCAAACTCTCCATTCCACCCAAGCTCCAAATGACAGGGGGAAGCTAGAGGGAACCATTTGTGCCTCCCGGATCTTCAGTGCTCTGGTGTCTGTGCATGTTAGAACTGTGCAGGAGCAGATCTATCTTAAGCCAGTGAAGGATTAGGTGTAGCAGAGCTGAATTCCACCCCCCGCCCCGGCCAATGCCTCCATCTCCTTATACAAGTGATAAGAGTGGATGAGCTGTCTCCTTCAGCTTTACATCTGTGAAGAGTTTCTCAGAGGCTACTACCAGACAATTTAAGGCCACTTTGCTCTGAATAATCTGTTTTTATTTGTTTGTTTTGCTTATGTTAACCTCTATTTTTAAATAAATACTTGAGAAAAAGGATGTCTTTTATATTCAGCACCTCTCACCTGAGAGCTGAGAAAGCTCTTGCTCCAGTTCTCTGATCCTCCAAGTAGTTCTCTAGCAAAATCAGGGAGACAAGATGAGATATTAATAACTGACTTTAGTGGGTTTTGGATGAGGTCCTTATTGGGTAATCTTTAAATCTCAGGATTTGAGTCTGTTACTGTGTTACTGGAATTTCTTTCTTTTTCTGTTTCTTTTTAACATTATAAAAAAATAAGAGAAATTTAGCGTGTGTTAGTGTAACACCGACTTGTCAGGATCTAACCTAGAACCTCTGGAGCTTAGTACATGAGCTTCTACTGCATGTGCTAAAAGCCCTATGGTCCTTAGCTAGGGCTGTAGAGCCGATATCTCTCTCTCCTGCTGTCTCTCTTTTCCCTCCTCCCCCACCCTGGAGGCACTAGGTGGGACAGAACACCACAGCCTGGACGAGTGTGGGTTACATAAGCATGTGCACACTTGGTATCAGCACATACAGGATGCAGCCTCTAATTAAAATATATGCAGAAGTATATTAATATATCTAACTTAGATTGCAAGCTTTTTGGGGCAGAGACATAGTACAATAGGGCTGGGTCCTCTAGGTGATACCTCAGTACAAATAATAAAGTCATTTGGTTATGGGAGCATACAGATCTTGCTCCTCTCTGCTATGTATGTGTGATTAGATGTGGTATCTGTTGGCCTGGTTTTCAAACCAGTGACCTCAGTTTTGCAACAGTGCACCTTCATTTGCCTTATTAGTGTTTCTCCTGACTTATGCCATTGCAATCAAGCTCCAAATTAGACTGTGTGCGTATAGGATTAAGGCCTGGAATGGATATTGATTATGTATGGCACATATGATGGATTTTGTTTTGTACTGTTCATAGACTGGATTGTGCAATTACAGTCTGTCCTGTGTAAGAGCGGTGAGGGTGTGCGCCACCCCAGAAGCACTCAGAAAAGAAATCATGCCTCAGAGAGGCGAGATTCCTTCCTTGCACTTCAGGGAGAACATGCTGTTGGTCCTATTCAGTAGCACATTCTTACTCTGTTCTCCTACCTACCGCTCGCTGGATCAGCTGTGTTTGCTGGTCTGTTGGGGTTGGAACCAGAGCCCCACACATTCTCTGTCCCACTTCTCCACTGCCTTCCCAGCAGTTTATGTGCAGTGAGGGTTCTTAATCCTGTTTACACCCTGATGTGGCTGTGAAGTGCAGGCTGCTGTCTAGGTCTTTAACAGTATAGATCAGGACTAAAGCACTATAAGCCCTCTAACTGTGGTTCAAAACTGGTTGTCAAATATTGTGCATCAGAACCAGCTTGCATAGGTCCTAAAGTTCAGAAGGGATCAGGCTTCAATTAAACTCGTCTTCTCATGTTTGAATCTTATAATAGAGTTGCCAACTTTCTAATGGCACAAAACTGAACACCCCTGCCCTGCCCCGAAGCCCCACCCCTGCTTGCTCCATCCCCCCTCCATCCATCACTCACTCACTCTCCCCCACCATCGCTCACTTTCACCGGGCTGGGGCAGCAGGCTGGGTGTGGGGGTGGTGGTGACAGCTCTGGCTGGGGGTACAGGCTCTGGGGTGGGGCTGGGGATGAGGGATTTGGGGTGTGGGAGAGGGCTCCAGGCTCAGGCATTGAGGTGGGGGGGGGTATGAGCTCTGGGCTGGGGGTGTGGGCTCCTGGTGGGGCTAGAAATGTGTGGGAGAGGGCTCTGGGCTGGGGCAGAGGGTAGGGATGCAGGAGGGGTGAGGACTCCAGCTGGAGGTCCAGGCTCTGGGCTGGGGCCAGAGATGAAGGTTTGGGGTGCAGGAGGGGGCTCTGGGCCAAGGGGTTTTGAGTGTAGGAGCGGGCTCCAGGCTGGGGCAGAGTTTGGGGTGCAGTGGGGGAGTGAGGGCTCTGGCTGGGGATGTGGGCTCTGGAGTGGGGCCAGGGATGAGGGGGCTGGCATGCAGGAGGGGTCTCAAGGCTGGGGCAGAATGTTGGGGTGTTGGGGGGGTGCAGGCTCCAGGAGGGAGTTTGGGTGTGGGAGAGGACTCCAGGCTGGGGTGCGGAAGGAGGTGTGGGGTCCCGGTGGCGCTTACCATGGCTCTCAGGAGGCGACCGCCAGGCCTCTGCAGCCCCTAGGTGCCTGCAGGCACTGCCCCTGCAGCTCCCATTGGTCGTGGTTCCCAGCCAATGGGAGCTGTGGAGCCAGCACTTGGGGCGGTGGCAGCACGTGGAGCCTCCCTGGTTGCACATGTTGCCTGGTTGCACAGGGGCCATAAAGACCTGGTGGCCACTTCTGGGAGCCGTGCAGAGCTAGGGCAGGCAGGGAACCTGCCTCTAGCCCCAGATCCCTGCTGTGCTGTCAACTGGACTTTTAGTGGCCTGGTTGGTTTTGCTGCCAGGAGCCTCCAGGGTCCCTTTTCGACTAGGTGTTCAGGTTGAAAACCGGATGCCTGGCAGCCCTATCTTATAATGGAACCTTGGTCAAGGTATAAGGTCACACAGGTGTACTGGTTCACAGGACTCAGAACTAGGACCATATTGAAAAGTATCAATGTAAGTTTTCGTTAGAATATAAGGGAGAGGAGAGAGGTAACTTAGGAAACAAATAACTTTCACACAGAGATTTAGTAATAAATATGGAGGAGAGAAGGATGAGAAGTGGAGGAGAGTGATACGGTCCAAGTCCTGTTCCCTGTAAAGTGTGACATGGGGTCTAGAATCATTTTGCTGTAGTATTTACCAGGAAGTGAGTCCTTCGCAATCACTATTACAAGAGATGAACTATGGTGTAAAATAATGCGGGAGATGTTGGAGGGGCAGGATGGGCATGGTGGTGGTGCTCCAGAGCCAAAGCAATACTGCTGTCATGAAGACTTCAATGTAAATGCACCTATTACTGCTGTGTATCATCATCAGAAGCCAGGTGTCAAGGTTCCTTCCCTACTCTGAACTCTAGGGTACAGATGTGGGGACCTGCATGAAAGACCCCCTAAGCTTATTCTTACCAGCTTAGGTTAAAAACTTCCCCAAGGTACAAACTTTGCCTTGTCCTTGAACAGTATGCTGCCACCACCAAGTGTTTTAAACAAAGAACAGGGAAAGAGACCACTTGGAGACGTCTTCCCACAAAATATCCCCCTAGCCCTACCCCCCCTTTCCTGGGGAAGGCTTGATAATAATCCTTACCAATTGGTACAGGTGGACACAGACCCAAACCCTTGGATCTTAAGAACAATGAAAAAGCAATCAGGTTCTTAAAAGAAGAATTTTAATTAAAGAAAAGGTAAAAGAATCACCTCTGTAAAATCAGGATAGTACATACCTTACAGGGTAATCCGATTCAAAACGCAGAGAATCCCTCTAGGCAAAACCTTAAGTTACAAAAAGACACAAAAACAGGAATGTACATTACATCCAGCAGAGCTTATTTTACAAGCCATTAAACAAAAGAAAATCTAACTCATTTTCTAGCTAGATTACTTACCAACTTTACAGGAGTTGTAAGGCTGCATTCCTGTTCTGTTCCCGGCAAAAGCATCACACAGACAGACAGAACCCTTTGTTCCCCCACCTCATTGGTCATTTTGGGTCAGGTGCCAGTGAGGTTACCTTAGCTTCTTAAGACTTTACGGGTGAAAGGGTTTTGCCTCTGGCCAGGAGGGATTTTATAGCACTGTATACAGAAGGGTGGTTACCCTTCCCTTTATATTTATGACAGACACCAGGTCTGAAGGGATCTTAAACCCAAGAGATGCCATGATATTTTTAACTCCAACTTGGAAAGCAAAAGCTAGCTTGGTTTAACATCTAATCAGAAGGGCAGAACACCTGGTGAGACAGCACCCCCAAGTCTTGCACTGCAGGTTCATCGTTTGAGGGCAGTAATGAAGTGCCTACCATGGCATTTCTTACATAGTTCAGTGTGAGTATTGAGTGTTCCAGGAATAACAGTACAGGCCCAGAATACATAGTTATACCAAGAATATGTCTCATTGAATGTATTATTTTTGCTAGCTCATGTTCAACATGTGACTAAGAAACATAAAGAAAAAACAGAAAAGTTGAATCAAGAATTTTCATCTTTCATTTTTTTCAGTGATAGGCTTTCACAATGCAAATAGTATGTTGGAAATATTCTCAAATAACTCAGCACCAAGAATGATTTTCTCTCCAAAAACATTTAATCAAATAAAGAAATTTGTGCAGAAAGTGGTGATATTCAGCTTCTCAGGAAAAGCCTTTTATATGGAGAAATATCATTGTATAGTTTTCTTTTTCCCAGAATAATATAAATATATATTTTTACAATGTATGTTTAAAACTTGTAATCTTTAATTTCAGCTTCTCTGTAGAAAAATTCCTTCTGTGTAAATACGTTCTTAATGGTGGGACACGATGTTTACAATTACTTCCCCCAGAACAGAACTTGAAAGACTGCATCTACAACAGATAGTGTAATGGTTCTAGCTAAGAAGTTTCCTTGATAGTCTTTATCCACTTAGCTATTTCATGCAATTCTTTAGTGTTTTGAAAGAAGAGTTTCAAAATACTGTAGCGATATTTGAACCTTAAAGGAGTCAGAAGTTCAGTTTGTCAAAGTTGGGCTGCTTATCTGAATTTCATGCATATTCAGCAATGAGCTGGTAATCTCATAAATTCCTGATGACATTTCTGTTACTTCCTGTTTTTAATCTACCCAGAAAATGCATGATTTACTAAATGCCAGAGTTTGTGTTTGTTGGTATAAAATATTTTTAAAGAGAAAGTGTTTCTATTTTTATACAAACTGAATACAAATGGAGCTATTCTTTTTGTTAAAATACATCCCAATTTAAAACCAAGACATAAGATGGTTAAGAAAAGCTCCACTCAGCCCTGAAAAGCTTTAAATAAATATTTTCCCTTTCTTTCTCCTTAAAAAGTTCATATCATAAAGCTGTTGGTGCTTAAACAATTATGTAAAATAAAACAAAATGGGGATGAGTATCAAAACAATAAACCTCCATCCATCCAAGTGCACCCTGAATATTATCAAATCAAGGCCATGTCATATCAAATGGACAGTGAGCCCCTAGTTAAAAGATACTCTCTGAAGAACCACTTAAAAAGAACAGATTCAGCAACTTGGCCAGGTATTTGTGACTTTTACCCTCATAGTTTATCCATTTGGGAACTCAAGCCTTGATTCAGCAAAGTCAATGGGACTACTTTTGTTTAATGTGCTGTTCCTAGATTAGGACATCTGTGACTGCCTTCTTTTTTATTTTATATAAAAATAATTTTGTGGCTATTGTGTTTATAAAATTCCTGAGATTATATAGGTAGAAGTTTGCTGCCGATCAGATTATGGCAACTGTGTTAAAGCAACCAAAATTATTGATTTTTAGAAAGGAAGACTATTAATTTAAAATTTAAACCAGGAGCTCAGTCCTAATGCTGTAATGCAATATCATGGCCCAATCACGTACAAAAATCCATCACTGGATGTTTTTAAGAATAGAATGGTCAAAAACCTATCTGGGTGATCTAGGTTTACTTGGTCCTGTCTTAGCACAAGGGGCTGGACTTGATGACCCTTCCAGCCCTACATGTCTATGATTCTGTATTTACTCACATGAGTAATCTTATTGACTTCACTGCAGTGGTTAATGGGAGTAAGGATGTGCAAGATCAAGTGCTTAGACGTAATACTTTTCACTGTTCCATCTATTTGAGCTCTTATACTGAGATTCCATCTGCTTATTTTTGGAACGGTGAATGTTCAGATTACTAACAGTCTTCTGCCTTCTGCCCTACTCAGTGTAGCATTCAAAGATAGTCACCCCAGTGTCTTGGCTAACTCTTTGTTTTTCAAAGCACCATTACAGATTAATTGGCAGTAATACAAATACTCGCTGCTGGAGACAATATGTTACTGAGCACATTAGTGGGCCTTGACTACATATTATCACTTCACTACTAATACATGCAGATAATTATCTCCTTAGCCATTGGTTTCAACATGATGAAATATTATATGAATAACTTAGTCCTACAGTCTGTCTGAAGTTCCCTTGTTTCAGTCACATGCTTAGTCTTCCCCCCATCTTTTAACTATGGCCTTAATTATATGAGAATCCTGGATCTGATCTCCCTCCACCTTTGGGGAAATTCAGATGTGAATTTCTCAGTTTAAGTCCATCTTTAAATATAAGGCAGATCGTCCCTGTATATTTTAGTCTCTTTTACTAATTTTCATCTGAATTAGTTTAGGTATTTTTTACTCTAAGTTTCTGCATATCCTCTCCCTTGTCAGTGGAATAAATAACACTATTTATGTTAAAAAGAAAAAGAGAGAAATACAGAGAAATAAAAGAAAAGGGGTAATCGGCAAATGGGGATGTAGTTTGAGTCCACAGGAGGCTTTTTGCCTCAGGATTCTGATCCAGCAAAGCACTTGTGCAGGTGTGTAACTTTAAGCACAAGTAGTCTCATTGAAGTTAATGGGACTGCTCATGTGCTTAAAGTCATGCATGTATTTTGTTGGTCAGGGCTGAAAAGCACAAGCATCATAGGAGTGGGAAACACTGGGGAATCAATCAAAAAGTAAATAATCAGGTGGCGAATGTTACATATTCTTCATGTCCCAAGAAGTGTTACAATACAATATATTTGTACAAACAAATTTAATAATGTAGTCCTCCTTTTCCACACTGCCATTACTTTTTTTTTTCTGTACAAATCTGAAGACCTGAAGAAGAGCTCTGTGTAAGCTTGAAAGCTAGTCTCTCTCACCAACAGAATTTAGTCCGACAAAAGATATTGCCTCACCCACTTCTCTCTAACATGCATTGAAGAAGAACTTTGATTTGACTAAGGCTATGTCTACACTACAGCTTATATCGGCATAACTTATGTCGCTCATGGGGGTAAATAAATCTCTTCTGTATTTACACTTACCAGTAGATCGGCACTGCTGCAATCGATGCCGCGAGTGTAGATTTAGCAGGTCTGGTGAAGACACGCTAAATTGATAGGAGAGCACTCTCCCATCGATTTATGTACTCCACCTCCCTGAGAAGCATAAGGGAAGTCGACAGGGGAGACGCTCTCCCATTGACACAGCGTACTGTAGCCACCACAGTAAGTGGATCTAACTACATCAACTTCAGTTACTGCTTCAGAGGGATTTCTAGCCTGTGAAAGGAATACTTGGGGTTTTTAAGCTGCAAGCAAGTGCAGCTGGCCTCTCAAGAATCTCTGCAACTAGCTTAAATAATTATTTAGGGTGAGAATTTGCTATTCATGTCCAATCTCTTCAGTATATTATTGTGTTTTTGTTTATTTGCTAGGTAATCTGTTGATCTGTTTGTTATCCCTTATAATCACTTAAAATCTATCTTTTGTAGTTAATACATTCGTGTTTGCTTTATCACAAACCAGTGTGCGGGAGTTATAACTTGGGGTAAAAAGCTGTTGTATATTTCCTCTCCATGTTGAGGGAGGGGGAAAATTTCATGAGCTTACACTGTACAGATCTCTGTGCAGCGCAAGATGGTATAATTTTGGGTTTACTCTCTAGATAGGGGTGTGCACTTGAGTATCTGGGCAGTTCCTTAGCTGAAGCCTTTCCATGCAGAGCTGATCTCAGTGTCTGTATTCAGCTGCAGCTGGGTGTGACCCTACCTGTTTGTGTGCTGGAGGGGGCTGGAGGGCCTGTCACAGCAGTACAGTGTAAAGGGAACCCAGGCCGGTGGGTCAGGCGGGCTCAGTGGTACTAGAGTTCCAGGTGGCACCCTGGGGGAAACCCATCACACTGTTTTGTTCTAATTTTAGTATAAACAAGGTTTATAAGTATTCACCAAGGGTGCAGTATTGAAGACATTGGGAGTTTTGCCATTGCTTTCAATGGGACAAGTATTGTACTTCAACCCAATTCACCTCAGTGCAAATTTTTTCTGGGTTTTGTTTCTTGCAAACACGTCCAACAGAATATAGCATTAAGCTCTATCAAGTGCATAAAGAGTATTTCTCTTTATCTTTTTTTCAACTGGTAAATAAACTAAGGAAGTTTAAGTTTATTTTAGGGTAACTGTTCCTTTTTTATCTTGCTGGTCAGTCTGAATGGACAAATACTGGATACAAATGACACAACCCTTTGATATAGTCTTTGTCATGACCATGGGCCTCAAACCTAGGTTAGGAAGGTTCACAGGAGCAGCCATGCTCCAACTCTCCATCTGACAGCCTGCTGACAACAGCATACCTAGGACTCATGAAGCCCAGCCCCAGTTTGAGGCTCCATTCTATAGAGACTAGGAGCACAAGCTTCTACCTATCTTTGTTTATATCAGGAAGCTTGTCACCATTCATCTTGTTTTCCCCTGCAAACTGAGCTGGTGCTTCTGTAAGCATAAAGGATATGAGCTACTGTCACTGAGAGGCATCATTCACCAAGGAAACTAACTGATTGCAATGAGGTGTGGTTAGAGAGAGAGACTCATAAGAGTTTTCAATCCAGCACTTACATTTTCAGAATCAGAAAAAGAATACAAATACATAAAAAGAGAGTTAAAACCAGCCTCTGCAGAAAAAGAAAAACAAACAAAAAAACGGCAAGAGCCCAATCTAGCTAAACGAAAAGTGAAAACACAAATTCATCTCGCTTTCCATTGCTGTTAGCTTGCCAGAATCTAAATTTGCCTGTCATGACTTAACACCTGTATGATTCTTGTCTGCGTAGAATCAGTTTATGTGTTGGCCTCAATGATAAAGAAAGCAACAGTAGAATTTTAAGAGATCCCAGATAGGAACAGTTTTCTAATGAGACCCTTGCTGTATGCTCATGACATTAATCTTACCGCAAGTGATATTGAGGTTGTCAGAATCCTCCTATCTGTACAAAACCTGTGTTTCTGGTTTATTTTTATTGACTCCCCTTCTGTCTACGTTTTCCATTATTTTCACCACAACTACAAAATAACACTTATCTTGTAGAAAAACAAAGCAATATTATAGCTCTCAAAATAACTATTAATTACTTGGGGGTGTGGAGGGGAGGGGAGAGGAAGGAAGGTTTGCCAGGAAACTACTGGGAGAATTAATAGCTAAATTGATCATTCCATTTGCATTCCTTTTATTTGGCACGTTTCCCCTAGAATGAGTGAAAGTTTGCTTCTGAAACAAATAAAAGGAAGGTGTTACCATTTCACCACTGACCTATGGATGAGTGTAGCGAACCAAGTTTGTCTTAATAGTCTTATTTTCCATTGAGCAACCTGTTATGTGACCTTATATTGGAGTCAATATTTTCAAAAGTGATCAGTGGTTAGAGTACCTCAATTTTGGGTGCCCAGTTTAAGACACTTTAGGATCTGATTTTCAGAAACTGCTGAACACCTCTTGAAAATCAAGCTTTTTAAAAGTGGTTCAAGTTGGTTGCCCAAAAATGGAGACTATCAAAAATCACTGGTCACTTTAAAAAAACCCTGATCCCCATACACTAGTTGTATCACAGGAGCGGTCTGAATGTTATTTATTGGTTACTCATCTGTGCTATACAAAACACAGAGGGAGACATGATCTCTTTCCCAAGGAGCTTGAAAAATAAATCTATATCTGTAGTCTTACAATTATAAATAAGCATTTAACAGAAGGGTGCACACTAGGGCTAATATTTTGCATTTCATACAATTGATTAATAGTAATTTTTGTAGTGCTAATAAGTAGCATCTAAGTGCCCAGTCTTTGATGAAGATTATGCTCTTCATTGTAGTCTTAAATGTGGACAGAAAAAGGCAGTGGCATGTCTTATAATCAAGAAATCTTCACAATTTTGCCTATGGAGTTCAGTGAACTCAGTGAAGGATGACTCATAGATTTGAAGGTCAGAAAGGACCATTAGATCGTCTAGTCTGACCCTCCTGTATAACATAGGCCATAGAATTCCATCCAGTTATACTGTATTGAGCCTGATAACTTGTGCTTGACTAAAGCATGTCTCCCTGAAAGACATCCAGTCTTTCTCTGAAGACTTCAAGAGATGGAGAATCTATCACGTATCTTGGTAGTTTGTTCCATTTGTTAATTATCCTCGCTGTTAATGTGTGTCTTATTTCTAACTTGAAATTGTCTGGCTTCAGCTTCCAGCCATTGGTTCTTGTTATGCTAGAAATTATTCCAGCTGTAAAGCAAGCAGCAGATGAATGCTTTTTAATGAACTTTTCCCCTTGTGGTGAACTTCCCAGTGAAATTCTTCGTTGCAGATAGTCTATTGAGTAATGAGTGCCTTTGAGATTGACAGGGAAATATACATTTGTTCACTGGTTTGTAGAAGCTGATATAGATTTGCAGATGGAAATATAGGATCTGTCTATGGTATGTAAACCAAGATGCCGTCAGTCAGTGGTCAACAGCATTTGTCACCAACTGCCAATTAGTTGTCATCATTAGGGCTTAGAGTTCACAACCCATAAAGATGAACAGGGGCAGTTCAAAGATCTAGTGATACTGTCAGGATATTTATCTGCAGATTCCATGAGACAGAACTGCTGACAGGGCTGGATTAAGGCAGGGGTTTTAGGGACTGTAGCCCAGGGCCTCAGCTCAAGGGGGGCCCTGCAAAAATGAATAAATGTTGTCTTTTTTTTATCTGAGAGGCAGTGCAGCCGAGTGGATGGGGCACTGGACTGGGAGCTGGTAGACCTAGATTCTATTTGCAACCTTGCCATTGACCTTTTGTATGACCTTAGCCAAGTAACGTAATTTCTCTGTGCCTCTGCTCCTCTATCCTGTGTTGTGCTTGTCTGTTTGGATGGTAAGCTCTTTGGAGCAAAGACTTTCTCTTTCTATGTGTTTGTAAAGTACCAAGCCCAAAAAAGCCTGAAGAAGGATTCTTCTTGATGGGGATACCTCAGTGAGGTTCTCTAGAATAACAGTAACACTAGTAATGATTGGTTTCAGAGTAACAGAAAAGAAAAGGAGTACTTGTGGCACCTTAGAGACTAACCAATTTATTTGAGCATGAGCTTTAGTGAGCTACAGCTCACTTCATCGGATGCATACCGTGGAAACTGCAGCAGACTTTATATACACACAGAGAATATGAAACAATACCTCCTCCCACCCCACTGTCCTGCTGGTAATAGCTTATCTAAAGTGATCATCAAGTTGGGCCATTTCCAGCACAAATCCAGGTTTTCTCACCCTCCACCCCCCCACACAAATTCACTCTCCTGCTGGTGATAGCCCATCCAAAGTGACAACTCTCTACACAATGTGCATGATAATCAAGTTGGGCCATTTCCTGCACAAATCCAGGTTCTCTCACCCCCTCACCCCCCTCCCAAAAACCACACACACAAACTCACTATCCTGCTGGTAATAGCTCATCCAAAGTGACCACTCTCCCTACAATGTGCATGATAATCAAGGTGGGCCATTTCCAGCACAAATCCAGGTTTCTCACCCCCCCACACACACAAACTCACTGTCCTGCTGGTACTAGCTCATCCAAACTGACCACTCTCCAAGTTTAAATCCAAGTTAAACCAGAACATCTGGAAGGGGGGTAGGAAAAAACAAGGGGAAATAGCCACTCCCAGTCTCTATTTAAGCCTAAATTAATAGTATCCAATTTGCAAATGAATTCCAATTCAGCAGTTTCTCGCTGGAGTCTGGATTTGAAGTTTTTTTGTTTTAAGATAACGACCTTCATGCCTGTGATTGCGTGACCAGAGAGATTGGAGTGTTCTCCGACTGGTTTATGAATGTTATATTCTTGACATCTGATTTGTGTCCATTTATTCTTTTACGTAGAGACTGTCCAGTTTGACCAATGTAAATGGCAGAGGGGCATTGCTGGCACATGATGGCATATATCACATTGGTGGATGTGCAGGTGAACGAGCCTCTGATAGTGTGGCTGATGTTATTAGGCCCTGTGATGGTGTCCCCTGAATAGATATGTGGGCACAGTTGGCAACGGGCTTTGTTGCAAGGATAAGTTCCTGGGTTAGTGGTTCTGTTGTGTGGTATGTGGTTGTTGGTGAATATTTGCTTCAGGTTGCAGGGCTGTCTGTAAGCAAGGACTGGCCTGTCTCCCAAGATTTGTGAGAGTGTTGGGTCATCCTTTAGGATAGGTTGTAGATCCTTAATAATGCGTTGGAGGGGTTTTAGTTGGGGGCTGAAGGTGACGGCTAGTGGCGTTCTGTTATTTTCTTTGTTAGGCCTGTCCTGTAGTAGGTGACTTCTGGGAACTCTTCTGGCTCTATCAATCTGTTTCTTTACTTCCGCAGGTAGGTATTGTAGTTGTAAGAAAGCTTGACAGAGATCTTGTAGGTGTTTGTCTCTGTCTGAGGGGTTGGAGCAAATGCGGTTGTATCGCAGAGCTTGGCTGTAGACGATGGATCGTGTGGTGTGGTCAGGGTGAAAGCTGGAGGCATGCAGGTAGGAATAGCGGTCAGTAGGTTTCCGGTATAGGGTGGTGTTTATGTGACCATTGTTTATTAGCACTGTAGTGTCCAGGAAGTGGATCTCTTGTGTGGACTGAACCAGGCTGAGGTTGATGGTGGGATGGAAATTGTTGAAATCATGGTGGAATTCCTCAAGGGCTTCTTTTCCATGGGTCCAAGCCACAGTAGACCATTCTAAAATCAGGTCAGTCTAACAGTGTCAATCCCAGAGTGGGCTAATCAATAGCAGATTTAAAAATAATTATGTTATACTGGTCTACAAAGCCCTGACAAACACTGCCTACATCAAATTAGTCAGAACTGGTATAAAAATAGTTTAGCTATCAGTGTAAACTGTGATTTTCAAAAGAATCTGGACAGCTTTGAAAATCTCAGCCTTCAATTCCAGGGTAGACAGGGGCCTTAGGAAAAATGTTATTCAATGTTCATTTAACTAAGCAGGTGATTCAATAGGCAGCACCTTCCCTTTTTGAGTCAGTACTGATCTAATGCTCCAGAAAATTGCTGGAGGTGTAGTCTCTTGGATGAGACCCAAAACCAAAGTATTTCCTACTTGGGTTCATTAAGAATCCCATGACTCTTTTCAAGGACAAGAGGTGTCTTTGTCAAATCCCAAAAGAGGTTGTTACAATCTACCTGGATTTCTCCTACAGTTTCAATTGGCTATCATCCTCTGCTTCACTTATTTGTCCTGTCCACTGCTGTTTGTTAGTAAAAACTTTTAAAGTTTCACAAAGAGGTGGCAGAATTTAGATGGTGCATGAGGTGTTTTATATATTACTTATCGACAATGCCACACAGATGAGCAGTACTGTGGAGTTTAGTTCGCAAAGCACTTTCAGATCCTCAGAGGATCAGCTTTGGAAATGCAGCATTTGCTAGTAAGAAATTGCAAAAATGCTGTTATTGTAGTTAAAACAGTTAAATGTTTTAAATATCCATACAGATTAGAAGTTCAAAAAGTGCTTACTTGTTCCAAAACCTACAGCTCAGATTTCAGAAAAGATGTGATATTCATAATATTTCTTGTGTCACGTAACTTTTATTCAACATATCAAATACTACACTAACAAAAGTGTGTTTCATATTTGTTGGGAAGACTATTAAGTAGCAGTGGATGAGCATTGAGCTTTCAAAATAAGGCTTAATTCTGGCATAGGCTTTATGCTGGTCTTCTGCACCAGGGTGTCTTTCACCCCAGGTGACCTGAGGCAGAATGCATGATTCAGAAATTTTCCATAGCAAAAAGAAGACAACTTAAACAATTCCTCAGAATTAACCAAAAGTATTGCTGACAACAATATGAGTGAGTGGATAGAGATAAGGAAAAGTTCAATAACATGGTGGAGAGGATAGTGTGATATTCAGATTAGAAGAGAGGAAAATATAATAAGAGTAAACATTCAGAACAAGATACTGTTGTATTAAAAAAGAAAATGATGCAATAACAGAGGAAAGTAGTACAGTGACCATGCAGAACTACCAGAGAAAGATGGCACAGTGATATTAGGAAAGGAAAAGAGAAAGAAACACCATATTGATGTTGGGACCTCAGACAATGAGGTGTATGAAAAAGAGGAGGCAGAATGGCATGCTTTGTTGAACATTTTACTTGGTACAATATTGACAAAGAATGAGACAGAGTATATTCATAGGTGAGGTAAATATATAGTTGTTAGATAGACAATGGGAAAGGAATCTGCAATCTTAAAGTAGATTTGCATTGTCTGTGGTTACAGATCTGGCTACAAAGACCACACACAGATCTGAGGGGAAAGGAAAGGGATGGGGAATATTAGTTGCCAGTAAGAAAGGGGAAATATGGTTGAAGTTTAAGAAAAATATTCTGCTGTCTGGCCCATTGGAGACTAAAACTTCAAATGTGGTTGTTCCAGTTTCCAGGTTGTGGACTCCTTCCTTTCATAAATTAAAAAGAAATCTCCTTTTTGCTGTTACTGTATAGAAACATTTCTCTGCACTCTACTTGTGCTACTTTGGGTTCTTGTGCCAAGATTTCTCATTTTATGCTCTTGTTTTTTCTGTGTCTGACTCTCTTTTGTTTTAGGTTTGTCCTCACTTTAATATAAATGGAAGTGCTATTGCCATTGCTGTAAGGCAGAACTGAGATTGTGCAATAACTTAGTTCAAGTTCAAGAGTTTTAATACAAATATTCTTGTCTCATACTCATCTGGTTTGAAATCTACATCTTATCATACAGCACAAGACTAGATTAGTCCTCCATTAGTGCTGTCTGCTATTGCTGTTGAGTACTCACTGTGACTATGTCCACAAATATGTTGTTCCTAGTCCCTTTTCAAGCCAACAGAGATTAGCCAGACGGGGCTGGAAAGGATCAATACTTGGTCTATTTACTCATCAAGTCCTGCATATGCATGAACTTGTTTAGATTACGTTCACTAAGGAAAACTCAACTTCTACCTCTACAATTGTAGTGCTACAAGGATCCAATTCTGTGAGGCACTAAATGCTTCTGTAACAAACTTGCCACTCCAACATACCTGCTCATGTCCAGCTGTAGTGCTGAAGCAAGTTTGCCTCAGTTTTCCCTGCTATTCTTTGGCCTACTCAGGCCATGAGTGTGACCAGTCACAGAGTCCAGCCCCTTCTGGGCCTCAGTGTCTTTTAGCAAAATCCAACCAAAAATATGAACCAACCAAACCTTCTATCCAGCTGGGCTCAGTGGAATGCCTCTTTCTCACAGGTTCACTCATCGTCTTTCTCAAACAGCCCCATTGCCCAGGACTGGCACACTCCTCCCCTTTCTTAGCGGTTCAGGCAGGCTGCCACTGGTCAGAATTCCTGCCTTCAGTCAGGCGTCCAGCTCACCCTAGGAGTTGTCCTCTTCTATTTGCTTCTCAGCCTTCTTACAGTCTGCTTCCCATAAAGAAGGAATTTCCCACCTCAACTCTGCTCTGGGATTCCCTTGTCCCAGGGGGCTCACCGAACTCCTTATGGAAATCCCCAGCTCTCCACCATCTGGTTCTAATAACTAAAGGAATGATCTACACAGCAGTTGGGAGAGGGGAGGGGTGATTCCCAGCTTGGGTAAACATGCACACACTAGCTCTGCTTGAACAAGGTGCTAAAAATAGCAGTGTGGCTGGGGCTGTGGCAGCATGGGTGGTGGCTCAGGCTAACTGCCCGAGTGCATGCCCTGTGGGGTCAGGCAGGAATATGCTCAGGCAGCTAACCTGAGCCACTGGTCATGTCACCACAGCCACTCTGCTGTTTTTAGTGTGCTTGCTCGAGCAGAGCTAGTGCACGTATGGGTACCTGAGCTGAGAAGTACACTTCCCAGCTGCTGTGTAGACATACCCTATGTCAAGTCACCTAATCTCCAACGGATCAGGATCAGCTGTTGGGGAGGGTAGCTGATGCATCACAGGCTAAGGCCTTAAAGGGATTTCTATGACAGCTTTCTATCAGGCACCGAGCACTACTGTCTTCACTGGGACCAGAGAATACCCCAATATCTCAGGAGGCATTCAGCACTTCATATGGTCAGATCCTAATATAGCAAGATGAAAACAATAAAAGGGCAAAACCATATTTTTCTGGAATTTTTTTAAATCATGGTTTTGTCCTTTGCTTATGTGTTGTCTTCAGCGTGTCTTTCTTTCTGACTTTGAATGGATTACTGCAGTTATTCACTGTACTAAACTACAAATTTGTTGCTAGCCACTTTATGCCTGGCTTTCAATAGGTTTTTATTCTGGAGTTTTTCTCTCGTGCATGTGGTGAACTTCCTTGGCATTCCCAGATTCTCACTTATCCAGTCCCTTGCATAATGACAGGTTTCAGAGTAGCAGCCGCGTTAGTCTGTATTCGCAAAAAGAAAAGGAGGACTTGTGGCACCTTAGAGACTACCAAATTTATTTGAGCATAAGCTTTAGTGAGCTACAGCTCACTTCATCGGATGCATTCAGTGGAAAATACAGTGGGGAGATTTATATACACAGAGAACATGAAACAATGGGTGTTACCATACACACTGTAAAGAGAGTGATCACTTAAAGGTGAGCTAATAAAAGCAGGAGAGCGGGGGGTGGGGGGAGAGAGGGACCTTTTTGTAGTGATGATCAAGGGGGGCCATTTCCAGCAGTTTACAAGAACGTCTAAGGAACAGTGGGGGGGGGGAGGGGGATAAACATGGGGAAATAGTTTCGGCCCACCTTGATTACTAAGTACTTGATTACTTGATTACTAAGTACTTTTAAAAGGGCTTTAGGGCTTTGATAACTATTAAACATCCAGGATTCAAAACTGTATGGGGCTAGTAAGGTGGACATGAAACAAGGTATGAAATAAATAGAAAGTATGGCATGTATTTCCAGTTTGAATTATAAGAAAGACAGCAACATAAGGTGAACAATATTTGTAAAGTATCTATGTAATTCAGTTTCTACATACAAATTCAGGTACAGAAATGAAACATGGTAAGCATGACTTAGTGGAATATGAATACTGTTAAGTGCAATTTATATAATAAAGTTGGAAAGATAGAAAAGTAAGGAAAGATGGAAGGGTGTCATAGGTCTTTACTGACAGCCAGAGAGGTGAAAAATGGATAATGAAGAGAGGTAGTGGTAAAAGAGGTGGGTTAAAAATATGAGAAATTACAAAGAAAACTACAGTAAAAAGTTACCATAAGGATGAGAACAGAAAATGTCTGGTCCAACTATTGATTAATTTCAAATGACTGAATGCTCTACTCATGGGGAACCTAACTACTAAGGCTTTTGTGGGACAACTGGTTAATGTATTGAGTTGAGGGGAAGTATTAGATTGAGTGCTTCAAGAATTGATTTCTGTGTCTTGTTCTTTATTGGTGATCTGGAAGAAAAGTCAAATACCAATAGTTCTAAAGAAAACATTGATCTAAAAGACTTGCAAACATCAGAAGGACAAAGAAGTAATATAAAGGGACTGAGAGGTAGGAATATGGACAAGAAAAGAACAGATGGTGGCTGATCTTGGAAAAATGCAAGCTAATACATTAGAGGAATGGTAATCTGAAACACAAATGGGAGGGAGAAACTATCAACACAAATCTGACTTGTGTATTTATTTTTCAAGTTTTAAATTATCACTGGATCAACATAGAGCAGGGACTCTCAAACTGGTGGTCGGGACCACTCAGGGGGTCATGAGGTTATTACATGGGGGGTCACGAGCTGTCAACCTCCACCCCAAACCCTGCTTTACCTCCAGCATTTATCATGGTGTTAAATATATAAAAAGTGTTTTTAATTTATAAGGGGGGGTCGCACTCAGAGGCTTGGTATGTGAAAGGGATCACCAGTAAAAAAGTTTGAGAGCCACTGACACAGTAAATAGAACGTTTGTAGCTATTTTGTACACACTTCCAGATCATGATAAATAGCTGCAAAATCTATAGAGCTCAGGAGTAAAAGCTCCTGAACTGTTAAATGGTAATTTAATCATGGGCCACATTCTTTCCCTGCTCCTTGTGCTGCTTAAGGCCCATTTGACACTACATGGCCCAATCATGCTCCACGCAATTGGAATATTAATTGTATTCAGAGCAGAGGACACCGTCTTTCAAGTGGTCACATAACACCTCCTGGCTCTTGAACACCAGACCTCTAGTCAGGGGGCAGAATCTGTGGCTCTGTCTATCTGTAGGCTGATTAGAACGGTATGGGGGAGATGGTGAACACTGTGGGATGAAAAAGGTGTTTCAGGTTGTTGAACACCAAACAATTTTAATCCTCCAAATTGCTAAAACTTTATGGTCTAGAGAAACAAGAAATGACAGGCCAAATCTTGACAATTCTCGCTCATAATGCCAATCCAGGGATGTAACTCCCCCTGTTTTAGTCACATAGAGTTCTTTACCATGCCTTAGGGGACACCACAATTCAAGAAAAGCAACATAATCACAGTTGAGCTTGACTATGATTATTATTATTATTACCGAAAGAAAAATAAGTAAAAACAAAAGAACAATGATTACTTCAGTTACAATCTCTTCTGTATGTCCCTCTGTGACAGAAATATATTATTCCCCCAAATTTGTAGAGAGTCCTTGTTCAGTATATCACAGATAATGA
Source organism: Lepidochelys kempii (assembly GCF_965140285.1). NCBI lineage: Eukaryota > Metazoa > Chordata > Testudines > Cheloniidae > Lepidochelys > Lepidochelys kempii. The sequence goes on along the minus strand of NC_136390.1, from coordinate 29,944,236 downwards.
AACCATTTTATAGATGGCCAAGGAAACTTCACTTAAGTGAATGCTATTTTGTGCATCCTGGACAAACTAAACAGTTTATAAATTAACATAGCTGAGCTTAACTTAAGTCTATGAAACAAGGAAATATTTAAGTCACTTACTAAAAAGAAGACATTCAAGAAGCTGTCTTGAGACCAGAGAATTAATAAATATTAACAATCTTAAATCCTACTGGAGTACCACTATTTCTCACTGTTTACCAAAGGTTATCTTATGTTTCCTTTCTAGGAATACATGGTTTAACATTTTGGTGTTTAACAGGAGATGTTAGTACTTAAGTACAATAGCATTTCAATAAGTAATTACAAGAAAATTTAAATCTAATCCCTTGGCAGTGCTTTTAAAACTTTATCTCACCAGCACATGCTGAGGTCCTGGTGATATTATCATCTGACTTGGAAGGTTGCTTCTGCTGGATGATGGTCTGTAACTGTTTCCTTCTAGCTGTTTTGGTTGTAAAGACAGGCTGAGCAGAGATGTGGGGCTGCAATGAATGCTGTAAAATGGAGGATGGGAGCAGAATGTACTGCTTGTTGCTCAGTTCAGAAAGTTGTTATACCCTTCTCTTTCCTATAATTTTGTAGAAGGTGGAAAGCACACCTCTTTCAGGTCTGGCTAGATTTAAAATTAGCTGTTGTCAACCATTCATTGTCTTAACATCTCCATAGGTTGTCTTGTTAGCACTTTCAGCTCATGAGCGATCTGCTACTTCATATGCAGCAGAGTTGTAATTTTTTCTTAACTTGATAGTTATACAGCCTTTGTCTTCATAGCAGGGAATTCTCATCTTTAAAGTTAGAGTTTTAACTTTTTCCTTCTATTCAGTCTGTTTTCTGATCTCTCTCTTTAGTTTCACATGGGCCTGGCAACAATTGAAATTCTATTCCAAATAACTCAAAACACTCTTCCTTTCTACATAAAAGTTATTCAGCTCACAAAAATGGTCTTTTTAAACCTAACTAATTCTTAAAGAGAGTTTTTTAACCTTGAATTGTTATTTAATAAGTCATTGTCCTTTTTTTTAACAATCTTTGGAGAGGTGATTTGTCTTTCAGAGTTTGGTAAAGAAGTTGTGAAAGCATTACCAGAGAACTAATTCCCCAATTAATATGAATACTCTGTAGTCAAATGGCTTCTTATGTTAATCACCAGTTACAACATAAAATAACCTTGTTATATTTCTACATGAAACATCTCCGGTTCACATATCAATGACATTAGGAAGTTATTAAATACAAAGTATTTGGAAATACACATCTTAAAAGGAACTAATTTTAAGCATTTATGAGTCACTTATGATGGCAGAGAAATTCATTTATGTGAACTCTCTATTCCAGAAGAACAGGCCCAGAGATGCCCCCTCATTTTTTGTCTTGCTCAGAAAAATTCAAGCTAACATAGCACCAGAATAGAGGGTTTATGCACTGTTATATTCAGATGACACCGTGGCCCGTGATTTGGCCCAAAACGAACAATGTGTTGCAAATGCTTTGACTAACCAACCAGCACCAGTATTTTCGTAGAATTAATTGCATCTGGAAAAAAAACAAGGATTTTACAAGAAAATACACAGTATAACATTCATTAGGGTGATGGCAAGAACTGAGGACTTATGCAGAAAAAAACTAGGCCAGAAAACAAGAGAGAAGCTGTGCGGAAGCTAGCCAGCAGTGAAATGCAGAAGAAAGGGGTGGGGCCTTAGGGCCAAGATACTCAGAGTTGTTTAGAAGCCTAGCTCCCATTTGATGAGAGTCTATAGGTGCCTGAGTTACCTGCACCCATACACACATTATGTACCATTGGCACGGGCACTATATTGTCAATATTAGTACTGGAGCAGGAGTAATCTAGTGGTTAGGGCATTTATCTGGGATATAGAACTCCTGGCTTCAAGTCCCTGCTCCAATTAAGGCAGAGTGGGGATTTAAATGTTGGTTTCTTATGTCCCAGATGAGCACAGGTGCCAACTTTCCAATGTGTTGGGGGGTGCTTGACCCGTGGCTCTGCCCCAGGCCCAGCCCCACACTCCACCACTTACCTCCAAGACCCCACCCCTGCTCCGCCTCTTCCCACCCCACCTCTTCCCTCCCAGCCTCCTGCACACTATGAAACAGCTGATCGTGGCAGGCGGGAGGCATGGGGAGGGAGGGGGAGGTGATGATCCACGGGGTCTGCAGGTGGGAGGCAGTGCAGGGGGAGCTGAAAGGGGGGCTTTTCCCCGTGAGTGCTCCGGCCCCAGAGCACCTACGGAGTTGGCGCCTATGCAGGTGAGTGTCCTAACCACTGGACTTTGGGGTACTATGGGAGACACTCTGAACAAGCCTACTTGTTATGCAGGGGCATGCCTAGTTTGAGAATCCCACCAGAGTTTAGACATGGCTGACACTTCTAAGCAGCTCATTAACTGTGAGAGATGTCAGGACTTAGGCAGCTTTGCACATGCCCACTGGGAAAAAATGCCTTTGGAAATTTAGATAGCAGCTGAGTGAGTGGTTTTGTGAACAGTGGACTTAGGCACCTAAAGATGCAGGCAGGTGCCAAAGTCCCTTTGTAAAACTGTCCCTGAGCTCTTTAAAAAGTAGCACAGAGTTGTATCTGACTGATATAGTCTTCTAAACCTGATTTCTCTTGATTCAGACAATCATGATGCCTGTGTTTTTTCTGTCTCTCCCCACCTCGCTTAGTCACTGCATAGCTGCTATTTCTGATTGTTATGCTAAATGCTATTATATCTGTTGACCCTAACTAGTACAGTTTTCCGTCTTAAGTCACTGGGCTTAATTGGCATTCTGGTTACTGAGCTGTAAATAAAGTTTGCTCTTCAGAGAATTCTTTCTATGTAAAACAGATGAACATTTCAGGCTGCAATGTCTGTTGATTATTATGATATAGTCATAGATTACTATCAGAGCACTAGGTCAGTGTCATCGCTGGTGTTCAGCTTCACTGAAGGCAATAGAGTTAGATTACAGATGAATCTAGCCCCAGTTATTTTTCGTGCATCAAATTAAAGGATATTAACCTGTTTATTTCAGTAAAAAGAGTACAAAGGAACAATACAGACTAACACGGCTGTTACTCTAAAATAATAGACATATATAATTCTAAGACTAAATGGAAATACCTTCAAAAAAACATAAAGATTGCTACCTTTTACAGCCAGGTTTAATAACTACATATGTACAGCAGACAGTGCTGGGAGCTTTTAAAGATGGTAAAATTGGAGACAGTAATTCCTGTGAGATTTTATGAGGAAAAGTTATGTCTGAAAAACATTTTTTTATAAATTCTAGAAAATGATTTATTTATTTAAGAGCTTTCTGGTTATACAATGATTTTGTAATAAAATAGTTATTGATTTCAAATACACAAAGTCCAAAGTGATGACAAAAAAGGACCTTCAAAGAAGAAATGTTGTAACTGGTAACTGTACACAGCTGCCTTCCCCAAAACAATTCCCCCCTCTTATATCTTTAATTGTTGTGATATTGGGGTACACTTTCCCAGGTCTAATAGTAGCCAATGCTGAGTTAACCATAATTACTCATAATTAATCAGAGTGAAACTTTAACATGTCAATTCTAAGAAAAACAGAAAACAAAGATTTAGGCTATTTTAGATCACAAGGTCCCAAATTGACTACTGTGTTACCATTCTTAGGCCAGTGTAACTACATTGAAATCAATGGAATATGTAAAATTGGGGAACACAGTGAAGATTCACCCCCAAGTTACACTATGGACCCCACTTTGTCCTCCCTGAACTCATTGGTGAAACTTCCATAGCTAGAGCTGGTCAATATTTAGAATTTAAACAAAAAAAAAACCCTAGGGCTGTCAATTAATCACAGTTAACTCACTCAATTTTAATCGCCCTGTTAAACAACAGAATACCAATTGAAATTTATTAAATATTTTGGCTGTTTTTCTGTTTTCAAATAATATTGATTTTAATTACAACAAACAATACAAAGTGCACAGTGCTCACTTTATATTATTATTTTGATTACAAATATTTGCACTGTAAAAATGACAAACAATAGTATTTTTCAATTCACCTCATACAAGTACTGTTGTGCAATCTCTTTATTGTGAATGTGCAACTTATAAATATAGATTTTTTTGTTACATTGCATTCAAAAATAAATCAGTGTAAAACTTTAGAGCCTACAAGTCCACTTGGTCCTACTTCTTGTTCAGCCAATCGCTCAGACAAACAAGTTGGTTTACATTTGCAGGAGATAATGCTACCCCCTTCTTATTTACAATGTCATCTGCAAGTGAGAACAGAAGTTTGCATGGCATTTTTGTAGCCGGCATTGCAAAGTATTTATGTGCCAGATATGCTAAACATTTGTATGCCCCTTCATGCTTTGGCCACCATTCCAGGGGACATGCTTCCATGCTGATGATGTTTGTAAAAAAAAAATGCAATAATTAAATTTGTGACTGAACTCTTTGGGCAAGAATCGTATGTCTCCTGGTCTGTTTTACCTACATTCTGCCAGATATTTCATGTTATAGCAGTCTCGGATGATGATCCAGCACATGTTGTTCATTTTAAGAACACTTTCAATGCAGATTTGATGAAACGCAAAGAAGGTACCAATGTGAAATGTGTAAAGATAGCTACATCACTTGACCCAAGGTTTAAGAATCTTAAGTGCCTTCCAAAATCTGAGAGGGATGAGGTGTGGAGCATGCTTTCAGAAGTCTTAAAAGAGCAAGACTCCGATGCAGAAACTATTGAAACTGAACCACTAAAAAAGAAAATTAGCCTTCTGCTGGTGGCATCTGACTCAGATGATGAAAATGAATATGCTTCAGTCAACACTGCTGTGGATCGTTATCAAGCAGTACCTGTCATCAGCATGGATGCATGTCCTCTGGAATGGTGGTTGAATCATGAAGAGACCTATGAATCTTTAGGGCATCTGACATGTAAATATCTTGTGACACTGACTACAATGGTGCCATGCGACCTCCTGTTCTCATTTTGACATTGTAAACAAGAAGCGGGCAGCATTATCTCCTGCAAATGTAAGCCAACTTGTTTGTCTGAGTGATTGGCTGAACAAGAAGTAGGACTGAGTGGACTTGTAGGCGCTAAAGTTTTACATTGGTATATTTTTGAATTCAGTTTTTTTTTACATAATTCTACATTTGTAAGATCAACTTTCATGGTAAAGAGATTGCACTACAGTACTTGTATTAGATGAGTTGAAAAATACTATTTCTTTTGTTTTTTACAGTGCAAATATTTGTAATAAAAATAACTATAAAGTGAGCACTGTACACTTCGTATTCTGTGTTGTAATTGAAATCAATATATTGAAAATGTAGAAAACATCCAAAATATTTAAATAAATGGTATTCTATTATTGTTTAACAGAATGATTAATTGTGATTCATTTTTTTTAACAGCTTAACAGCCCTAAAAAAAACCCCTTTAAAATATTGTTGGTGGGTTGTTGGGATTTTTTGTTTTGTTCTTGTTTTTTGCTATTTTTATTCTCACTATTTTTCAATCCGCTGTAGAACTGGATAGATTTTTTTAAATTTTGAATTTCAAAATTTCAGTTAAGAAAAAAATAATCCATTTTTCAATTCTAATTTACCCTCCCTCCGTCCCTTTTTTAACTAACTTAACCCAGAAGCTTCCTAGTTTGCAGAACAATGTTCCTGATACCATGATTAATTTCTATTCTCCTTTCACTAAAAGTGAGATATAAGAATGAGACATGAAGTTCAAGTAGAGCAGCAGGGCAGACTGTTATTTCATTTGCAGTATTAAACATCCTTCTTTTCTAGAATGACCCCTTAACAATTCTGACTTCAGAGGCAGGCTTCCAGAACAGCATTTGCTATAAAGGAAAAATAGTTATTTCCTGGCAATCTGCACTTATAATGTCAACTCCAGCAGAAGTGCATAGGTCATTTGTCTAACTGACTTTATGAAATTATTTTCAGTCTGTAAGGATGTGAAATTATCCTGTACAGTTGAGGGCAGAAGTTCAGTAAATCTTATGTGTTTATGATTGTCATAAATATAAAGGGAAGGGTAAACCCCTTTGAAATCCCTCCTGGCCAGGGGAAAGCTCCTCTCACCTGTAAAGGGTTAAGAAGCTAAAGGTAACCTCGCTGGCACCTGACCAAAATGACCAATGAGTAGACAAGATACTTTCAAAAGCTGGGAGGAGGGAGAGAAACAAAGGGTCTGTGTCTGTCTGTATGCTGGTTTCTGCCAGGGATAGACCAGGAATGGAGCCTTAGAACTTTTAGTAAGTAATCTAGCTAGGTATGTGTTAGATTATGATTTCTTTAAATGGCTGAGAAAAGAATTGTGCTGAATAGAATAACTATTTCTGTCTGTGTATCTTTTTTGTAACTTAAGGTTTTGCCTAGAGGGGTTCTCTATGTTTTTGAATCTAATTACCCTGTAAGATATCTACCATCCTGATTTTACAGGGGGGATTTCTTTATTTCTATTTACTTCTATTTTTATTAAAAGTCTTCTTGTAAGAAAACTGAATGCTTTTTCATTTTTCTCAGATCCAAGGGTTTGGGTCTGTGGTCACCTGTGCAAATTGGTGAGGCTTTTTATCCAACATTTCCCAGGAAAGGGGGGGTGCAAGTGTTGGGAGGATTGTTCATTGTTCTTAAGATCCAAGGGTCTGGGTCTGTAGTCACCTAGGCAAATTGGTGAGGCTTTTTACCAAACCTTGTCCAGGAAGTGGGGTGCAAGGTTTTGGGAAGTATTTTGGGGGGAAAGACGCGTCCAAACAGCTCTTCCCCAGTAACCAGTATTAGTTTGGTGGTGGTAGCGGCCAATCCAAGGAGGACGGGTGGAATATTTTGTACCTTGGGGAAGTTTTGACCTAAGCTGGTAAAGATAAGCTTAGGAGGTTTTTTATGCAGGTCCCCACATCTATACCCTAGAGTTCAGAGTGGGGGAGGAACCTTGACAATGATCAATGCTGCTTCCATATGGCAAAATGTTTGATCTATAGTTGATTCACAATTAACAGTGAATGTTTCATAACTTCCTATTGTCTGCTGAATGAAAAATAGTTTGTGTCTGCAAGTGTAGCAATCAAATATAAACATAATGGGTAATTCATGCAAAGAATGCTACCGATCACATTTTAATGTAATATTTTGATTAGTTTATGAAGTGTAGAGAAGCAAAACAGCAGTTTAATTTATATTCTTACTGTTAATCTTGTAATTATAGCATTATCATCTGCCATATCTTTGCCTAAATCTAATTCTGATTAATGGACATCATTTTGGTTTAAAAAAAAACTGCAGAAGAGAAAATAAAATATGAAATCTTATTTCGCTAAGATTCTGGAATGCATACATTTATTATATAAATTGTTCACACCAGAACTATTCACTCTGAGATATTCTGAGTGCAGCACTGCATAGTAGTCACTTATTGCAAAGTTCTTTTCCACTGCATCTGAGGAAAAGGACAAAAAGCTTTCCAACATGTTCCCTTGAAATTTAAATGAAGAAAAATGACTTTTTAAGGAAGAGACTTAAGATTCGTTCTGTAGCAGAGATCTGTTAACCCATACTCTTCTGTTTCTGTTCTTATAAGGGATACATTAAAATGTAAGAGTAAATGTGAATTTAATTTATTGAACAAGCAGAGATATAAGCAATTCATTTTTAAAAAACAAGCTTCATTACTATGTTTTCACTTTGCCAATGTTTTTTCAAGGTTCTTTCTATTTTAAAGAAATATATATATGGTTTCTTCGATCAAGGTTTTTTTTTGTTTGTGAATGGATTAGAAAGTAATGTGATGAACTATGTCAAAGCAAAATTGATTTAGAAAATCCATGACATTTGGCGGTATCTGCATTTTATTTCTTTTCAAAAATCATTTACCCATTATTCAATCAAAACTAATGTTGTTTTCATGAAAATGTCATAATCGAACACATAAAACCTATACTTACCAAATTGTACACCATGCATTTGATTATACAAGGGGGTGTCCGCACTGCAGAAGGTCTGAGCAGTTTTAAAAGGGTCAATTAACCTTATAGGCTGCACCTAGAGGAGAGTCAGGGACAGATACAGTCTAAGCCCTGGTCTACACTACAGACTTAGGTCGAATTTAGCCACTTTAGGTCGACTTAAAAATTAATGCGTCTACACAACCAACCCCATTCCGTCGACCTAAAGGGCTCTTAAAACCGACTTCTGTACTCCTCCCCGGTGATGGGAGTAGCGCTAAAATTGACCTTGCTGGGTCGAATTTGGGGTAGTGCAGACACAATTCGACATTATTGGCCTCTGGGAGCTATCCCAGAGTGCTCCAATGTGACTGCTCTGGACAGCACTTTCAACTCCGATGCACTAGCCAGGTACACAGTAAAAGCCCTGGGAACTTTTGAATTTCATTTCCTGTTTGGTCGGCGTGGCAAGTTAATCAGCACAGGTGACCATGCAGTCCTCCCAGAGTCGCAAACGAGCTCCAGCATGGAGTGAACAGAAGACACTGGATCTGATTGCTGTATGGGGAGAAGAATCTGTGCAGGCTGAACTCTGATCAAAAAGAAGAAATGCTAATATATACACCAAAATCGCACAGGGCATGGTGGAGAGAGGCTACAACAGGGACACACAGCAGTGCCACATGAAAGTTAAGGAGCTCAGGCAAGCCTACCAAAAGACAAAGGAGGCAAACGGTTGCTCTGGGTCAGAGCCCCATACATGCTGCTTCTATGATCAGCTGCATGGCATTCTAGGGCGGGACCCTACCACTACCCCACCACTGTCCGTGGACACTTGCAAAGGAGGAGTCTCACGCAACACAGAGGAGGATTTTGTGGATGAGGAAGAGGAGGAGGAGAATGCGCAGCAGACAAGTGGTGAATCTGTTCTCCCCAACAGCCAGGACCTTTTCAACACCCTGGAGCCGATACCCACCCAAGGTGGGAACCCCGACCCTGAAGCTGGAGAAGGCAGCTCTGGTGAGTGCACATTTGTAACTACAGTACAGGGTTTAAAAGTAATAGTGTTTAATGTTTGATTTACCCTGAAGAATTGGGATGCATTTGCAGCCAGTACAGCTGCTGGAAAAGTCTGTTAACATGTCTGGGGATGGAGCGGGAATCCTCCAGGGACATCTCCATGAAGCTCTCCTGGAGGTTCTCTGAAAGCCTTTGCAGAAGGTTTCTGGGGAGGGCTGCCTTATTTCGTCCTCCACTCTAGGACACTACCACGCCAAGCCAGTAGCAAGTAGTCTGGAATCATTGCAGCAGAAAGCATGGCAGCGAATGGCCCTGGGTTTTGGTCGCATTCAAGCAACATTCGGTCTTTATCTTTCTGTGTTAGCCTCAGGAGAGTGATATCATTCATGGTCACCTGGTTGAAATAGGGGAATTTTTGTAAGGGAACAGTAAAAGGACCCCATTCATGCTGGGTTGTTTGCATTTGGCTAAAAGAGATCATCCCTGAGAATAGCCACATGGCGGAGGGAGGGTGAAGGGATCATCCCAGAGAATAGCCATGCGGTGGGGTGGGGGGAGGTGTGTGCTGCACAACTACCTGAAAACCGCAGCCCCTCCTTTTAAATGTGAAACCCAACCAGCATTGCTTGCTGTGGGAAAGGATGGCGCTGCAGTTTGAAAACATTCCCACATGTTATGAAGGCGGAAGAAGCCAACCCCGCATACCAAAAGGCTTACCATTGCTGCCTGGAAACCGAATTCCGTTGCCCAGTCGTATGGGATGTGTCACCATACCGACAGGTGCTCAATACAAAAGGCAAAATGCGACCTTGTACCTAAAGCACATGTGCTGTCTGCTGTGAATTGCTTGATTCACTGTGAAAGAATCTCCCTTTTCTTCTCAGAAATGTATCACCTTAAATTTTACTCTCCCTTTTTATCTCCCCCCAGGTGCAAATGTTTCTATGCTCCCCCTATCATCTCCGTCCCTGAGGTTATCGCAGATTAGAAGGCGAAAAAAACCACACTCGTGATGACATGTTTTCCGAGCTCATGCAGTCCTCCCGCACTGATAGGGCACAGCTTAATGCATGGAGGCATTCAGTGGCAAAGGCCAGGAAAGCATTAAGTGAGCGCGAAGAGCAGAGGCAGGAGGCGATGCTGAGGTTAATGGGGGAGCAAACGGACATGATGAAGCATCTGTTGAAGGTGCAGGAAAGTCAACAAGAGCATGGACCCCCGCTGCATCCATTGTATAACCGCCTGTCCTCCTCCCCAAGTTCCATATCCTCCTCACCCAGACGCCCAAGGACGCCCGGCAAGGTGAACCCAGAACGGGGCTGCAAGTAGAAGCTCTGTAGTCACTCCCTAGAGAGAAAGGGAATTGGCTAGGGATAAGGAGGAGTTCCAGGGGGAGAGTAAACCCTTAAATCCTGGCCTCGCAAGAAGCTGAGAAAGGCGATGGAGCCCCTGGATCAAAGGGCTGATAAACCTAGAGACCAGCCAAGAAATAGAGAAGTGAGGTAGGACGGAGACTAAGGAAACAGTAGCAGGGTCTGAGATTGAGTAGACTGTAGTTGCTAGGCATAGGGTCCCTGGGCAGACTAGTGGGTGGACAGGCTGGTTTCCTCTACCAGCCACTGGAAAAGTGGCACTGGACCTGGACTGGGGCAGGAAGACTGCCTGACCCGGCATATGGACAGCTTTTCTAGTAGGACTTTGATACCCTGAAAGGGGAGGAATTAATAGTGACCTGGCCTAAGAGAATGAGAGAGAGCACAATGCAAGCAACTGATGGAAAGGGGTGCCAGACCGGGTAAGAGCTAATCCCCAGACCTAGCCACAAGGAGGCACCCAGGCAGCGAGTGTACCCTGTTACAGATTATAAGATTCTCATGAACCCTACGTTCGGACTGTCTTTTGTGACAATCCTGGTACAGAATTGCTGCTTACTTAAGAAGGTCGTCAGAAAAGAAAGTCTTGGATCTCGACCAGTGGAGTGTTGTACACAATGGTAAAATTAGATTAATCATCATTAAATCAAGGGCCAGTTTTCCAAAAGCATCTGTTTTCTGAAAAAGGCTGCATTTAGTCACTATTAATTCTTGGTAGTGCGATGGAACTAGCATTACTGGCTTGGTTCGTATTTCCTCCCCCCACAACACCAGTGTTAAGTAGGTTTGTTAGCTCTCATTTTCTGATAGAGATTTTACTTAATCCTACCCATTCTAGTACCTTGTACATTGAAATGTTAAAATTACCTTAAACGTTAAAATGTTAAAATACATTGAACATTAAAATTACCTACCTGACCACAGTGCTGTAGATACTTAAAAAGACAAAAATTGATCAGATACCCATAGCAGATCTCGACTGGCTTTCTGCTCTCCATGTGGGATAAATCCTGCTCCAACCAGCCCTGACCATGGAATCTGTGCAGTTCTACTGTGTCTGGGGGCTGAATTCAAAAGGTCCAGCTGAGTGTCCGTGTGCAGGAAGGGTGGGTGCAGAAAAGATGGTGCAGGACCAGAGGAACTGCTGCTGCACAGGTTCTCTTGGCTCTACTGTAAAGTCACACCCATTAAAATAAATGGAGATATTTTGGTTACTCAGCATGATCAGTAGCATACTTCTTACAGTTAAACAACACAGCCTGTAGGCCAGAACTCCTAGAAAGTCCATGGTCTGGTTTCTAAGGAGGGAGATGTAGGCATCCGGTATCTGCCCCAGCATCTGCCTCCAAATTATATGTTGAGCTGAAAACAAAAGAATCCTAATCTCAAAGCCCTTGATGGTGTCATTCTACAGCAAAGATGAGACCAGGAGCAAGACTTGTCACAGTCCTTGAGCTCTCTGAAAATAAGGACTTCTCCTACTTAGCACCACCACCAGCAGCAAGAAGACAGAAGGATGGAGTAAAAGTGGGGCCCGGGCGATGAACACCTGCATTGACTAGCAGACCTGGGCCAATATTAGAAAAGCACATGCTGCACCTTTTCAAGGAGTGGTGGAGCAGCTGCTGCGGCATGCACTCCTCCTCCCGAATTCTGGTGGAGTTAGACAGAATTCCTGTGGGTTCTCTGCTGTGTCACAGCTCTTCCTTCTCTTCCCCATCAACCACTAATGGGAGCTGTTGTTTAAAGTGGGGATCTGACCAGAGGATTTCGGCAGTGGCTATGATGTAATCTAACTGCTCTGGAGATATTTCCCTGTGGTCCCTCTTGCCTCTCATGCTACTTAAGACACATTTGCTAGGGCTGCCATTCAACAGAACACAAAGTAGTAAAGTGCGCATCCACAGGAATAGCTACTACTTCTGTGAATGTGCACCAGGTCACAAGCTGTAAGTAAGCATTTTGCCCTATCCTGAAATAAAAAAAGGCATACAGTTAGCTATCTAGAGGAGCTATTAGGTTAACAAACACTAAACAGAAAAAAATAGAAGGAAATGTAATAATTTCAGTCTTCTATCACTCCTGGTTTAAATAACTGACCATATAAATCTACACCTCAAAAATCTTAACATACATGGCAGCATCTATGCATGAAAAGCCATAAACTCAGCTGAGATGAAAATATTCTTCCCTTGCTATGAAGTACTTCTCCATCATATTCCTGTCACTGCAGCCTGGAAATTGTGGCTGCTCCGTCTCAGAGCTTTTTATGTGGCTAAAATCAAAATGTCACCAATTCCATATTGGTGACAAGCAAAAGTGCAAGCTTCTCAGCAAGTCCATGGATAAAAGGATTGAGGTGGGCCTTTTTTTCATTGAATGTTGCAGATAATCTAGTCAATATTAGGCTCTTTGCTAAGGACCACTGTGGAAGTGTAGCCTCATCTAGCTTTCTTAAGATAGCTGTTGCAGTGAAAACGGAGATAGGACAATTTGTTTACTAAAGCCACAAAGGACAGTATTTCTGTTATTACTAAGCTTAATACTCAAGCGCTAAACTATTTAATGTAACTAGTTATTTAATTATTGTTGATTTAGAACCAGCAGGCTAAGTACTATAACCTCACATTGCACAAGGATCAATACAAAAATGTATCTTGTGTAGATCAGCTAACCTCAGACTATAAAAGTTTCTGGCATGTAACACAGAGCCTTTTGTCTACTGCTTCTTACTGAAAAATAATAAACATCCAGGTGGAGTTGCACTTCCCCAAAGGCAACACCAGCAGGTGCTCTGCCTCAAAGTTACAATAGCATTTGCTTCAGGGTATAAGTCAATCTCTGTTAAGGAATAGGAGATTTTCTACACCTTCCTTTAAGGCATCTGGTACTGGCCACTGTTGAAGACAGGATACTGAATGAGATGGACCTGGGGTCTGATCCAGTCTGGCAATTCCTGCTTAAAGGCCTGATTGTGCCACCAGTAACTGCACTGATTTCGAAGCAGAATAAAGTACTATTCAGCATGAATAAGGTCTCAGAATTGAACACTTTTGTTGTTGTTATTTTATTCTATTTTTTTAGCTAACATTTGTTCAACCCATTAGCATGTCAGGCATTTTACAATGTTATTGATGCGGTTTTGCTCTGAAGAACGTATGGTCTAACAGTAGACAAGTGTTGACAAATGCTAGGATAGGTAAGGCATAAGACTGCAAAGGTTACGTCAATAATCAGACATGTTGGTGGAGATGAAGAAAATGTAAGGTATAAAAGAGAAGTGAAATGGTGGAAGGAATGAGTTTAACAGCAGCAAAAAGAGGGGTACATAACAAGGAGGGGAAGAAGAAGAAGAGATGAGGACAGAGGCAAGAAAGGAAAGAAGGAGGTGAGGAAAAAGGGGGACAGAGTGTTAGAATTGGGGCTTGTGCATAGTGATAGATGCTAGAGTCCAAGACAATCAGTGGATGGCATGGTACAAGAGACAACAGAGGTAGGCCTCAGTTTCTGCTCTTGCTGCCAGTGACTGTGTATCAGGGACTTATTGGGGCAAGGAAGCTTTATAGAGCACCACAGAAGCCTCTACATTCCTCTCTTCACAGACCTTGGGAACAATATGGGAATGGAAAGCTGGAGCTTGGTGCCATTGAACCTGGTTTCTGGTGTGTGGGAAGCAGCAGAGGGGCTTGCAGACCCAGCACTCACTCAGAGCTCCCTGGTGATGCTGCTGCTAGAAGTGGCTGAAATTGGATTTCTGAAGACAAATGATGCATTAGTCACATCAAATGCACTGCTCTTTCAAGAACCCTCTCCTCAGAATGTCATGCTGCCTTTTGTGAAAGAATAAAACAACATGGAAAAAATGCCAGGTTCCACTTCAAGGTGATTTAGGTCACTAATGAGATCAGCTGTCAGTAGAAATTAATACCTTTAGAATCATAAGGAAATAAATATTAAGACATATCTAACAGTAGAAGAAATTTTTCTTTCACTTCTTGGGCAGATACCTCCAGCCTGCCTTTAAGTAATAGATGAATCATTTTCTTCTTCTGAGTGTCTAACTGGCAGACAATCTTTTCATTTAAACAAGAAAAGTTACCAGATTTGATCAAGTTTTTTTAAAAGCTGCAGAAAGTTTTAGAGACATTCCTGTGGCTTGTAGAATTCTTTTATATGGAACACCAGATCCCTTCCTTTATATTATGAAATGGGTTTGTTAATTACATGTGTATTGCAGTCTGGGATCTGATTGTCCATGAGTTAGATAAAGTAAAGTCACATCCATTTGTAACTTGCAGGTGTTTCTTTTAATGCAAATTTGAAAGAATATTTAACTTTGGATATTGCCTATGATATGTCCTCAGTGTTTTGTTTGTGTTATAGCCCTAAATTCTTGAAAAAATGTTTACAAAAAGGACTTTTATTTTACCATCATATAAAACTAATTTACATAAGCATAAACTGGCCTGTTCTGTAGCTTTCAAATGTGGATGAAATAACTGCAAAAACCCAAAACAAAACACAATTCTACATCATAATTTTTAATAATAATGGCAAAGACTAAAGCATTTAATTACAGCACTGTAAAACAGGAGAAACTCAACTGAAATAATAACAAATAAGATCAATGGAGTTCCTCTGCACTGACACCAGTGTGACTAAGAGCCTGCAGTCAGATCCTTATGGGTGAACTACTATATCCTCACAAATTTCCACTGAAGTTAGTGGGTCTTCCTGCATAGATCCCGTTGCAAGATTGGGTCCTAAAATCAAAATTTAGCCCAGTTAGATTTCTGATTAAATGTGTAGTACCTAGGATCATGCAGAATGTTGCTACACTACAACAAACTTTACAGCTATCAAAAACTTTTGTTGAGAGAGAATTTAAAAAAAAACCTCTCAACTCAGTTAAATATCCTGAATTGTCTGAATATGCATAAATAGTTCCTCTGGAACAAAGTAACAAAACACAACAAAGCAATTTTCATTATCGCTGCTCTTAGCAACCTGGGAGACCTGATTCTTCCGGCTATGTTGGGGGCGGCGGGAAGGAGTCTCTCTTTTTGCTTCTGCTTCAGCACTGAATAATTAATTTCAAAATGTAAAATCCAGAACACAGGGGAGAAAAGGAAAGTTGTTACCATGGTACCCAAATGCCAGTCTCACTCTAGCACTGCTTACACTTGCCTGTAGTACTAAGAATAGTCATGATATGGAAGATGATTATTGCATGAAGATTTTGGGGCCAGATCTGCAGTAAATTTACACCAGTTGATTATCTGGATCTTTTGTTGCACTTCAGGTATAGAATCATAGAGTCATACGACTGGAAGGGATCTCAAGAGGTCATCTAGTCCAGTCCTCTGCACTCATGACAGAGTATTATTTAGACCATCCCTGACAGGTGTTTGTCTAACCTGCTCTTAAAAGTCTCCAGTGATGAATATTCCACAACATCCCTAGGCAATTTATTCTAGTGCTTAACCACCCTGAATTTTTCCTAATGTCCAATCTAAACCATGCTGCAGTTTGAGTCCATTGCTTCTTGTCCTATTTCCATTGTCCATTGCTTCTTGTCCTATTTCCTTGTCCATTACTTCTTGTCCTATTTCTAGATCTACTGGTTCTCCTTAGTGTAAGAAGTTTATTTTATAAAAGAGCAATTTGATCACTGCTTATCATAATTGTATTATTGTTCTTTTGTGCTCCTTCTGTTTCTTGCATCCACACGTTACCTGTTGTCTTACACTTAGATGCTATGCTATTTAGGGCAGGGACCAACTTTTTGTTCATGCAGTGCCTGGCATAGCAGGTCCTGATTCTTGATTGGGACCCCTCGGCACTACTGAAATACAAATAATAAAATTTCTATTAGTATAATTTATTTTTCTTAGGTTCCTCATTGGTTATTTAGATGATTACTTCTCACAGCAAAAAACCCACTTCATCTTTCTCCCTTATTGGATCTTGTGATACTACAATATTCCCAGATCAAAAAATGTCATTAAAGTTCAGAGTGTGTATCAGTAATGTAATGCTCAAAAACATTATGGGGATTTTGTATTTATTGCAAAACTAAGTGTTCCGAAGCCAGGAAATTCACAGTGACGGTTATGCTTAAAAGAAATCCAAACATGTTAAACTAAGAAATGGACAATTAAGGAACTCACACTTGAATCAGACAGGTAATGATGCTGTACAATAACCATACAATTGTGATTAAGGTATTTTAATATTTGATGTCCTAAATTAGATTAAACTGATATTTAAAGACACAGGGTTTTTTCATATTTTTCCCCTCACTACCAGGCAGAGTTAGTTATTTGTTTTGGGTGTTTTACCTGCACTGTGTTGTGGATTACTGAAGAGATTGGATAAGATTGGGATTGAGAAATTAAGAGATGGAGTCCACGGGGTCCATGTTTTTGAAGTGCCCACAGTGTGAAAATGCCTGAGAAACACTGACTTTGCATGTCTATTTCTTTAAATTATTCATTTAAAATTTACTCTGATGAAGACGTGCCATATTGTAAGGCCCATCCAGACCTCTATTAGCTCCTGCATGTGGGAACCGCATGCTGGCCTGACCAATTCTAAAAATGTACAAGTTGTTGTAATAAAAACAGAAAAGTAGCTGTTCAGCAAGAATGCAGCCATGACACTGCTCATTTCACTTCTTAGTAAATATTAACCCTTTTAGTCCCCTTTTCCTTTTTGTATATTAAATTTAATCACATATTAACTATTCTCCCAAAATCTGTATGATAACAGCAAAGAGTGTGTTTCTAAGGCCAGAGAGCTGGTTTTTAATCTGTGAGTGAGCTGTAGTCAGGAATTTAATGTGACCAAATATTTGAGCTGTAATGGCTGGTACCCCCAAATCTGTGAGGAAAATAGATGTCTATTGAAAAGACCTCTCAAAATACAGAAATATGATATAAACAATGTCTGGGTGATTTGTTAAGGGGTGCCTGATGTCAGCTGTCAGTAATAATGACTGGATTAGAATTCTCTTTAGCTTGTCAATCATGTAACCTCAAGGAAGTTCTATAAGTAATCAGGTAAAATGAAAATGTCAGAACAAATGGTAAAATTAATCGTGGGAGAGTATTTTCCCTCCAAAAAGAAGTTTCTTTGTCTCTGACCCTATAAAAGGACAAAGGTTTTGGGAGTTAGACTGGAAATGAAAACTGTCAGTGTTCCTCCAGGTACAGAGGAAGGAACCAAACTACCTTCTCTTCACCATCTAGAGGGGGTAGTAACGTATGTCCTCTTCCTGTATTCTGTATAGTGCTGTACTAATCTCTGATTGTTTCTCTTTGATTAAATAATTCCATTTGAGCCTATTATT
Organism: Lepidochelys kempii; assembly: GCF_965140285.1. Taxonomy (NCBI): domain Eukaryota; kingdom Metazoa; phylum Chordata; order Testudines; family Cheloniidae; genus Lepidochelys; species Lepidochelys kempii. The sequence continues at coordinate 29,926,484 of NC_136390.1, read as the reverse complement.
TGACAATCTTGAATTATTAAATACAAACATACAACCTCCTAAATGGAATGTCTCCTCCTCCCTCCCTGCAACACACACAAAATTTACAGATTATGCAAGACGCATTTTGAAGGACAGGATTAGAATTCAAAAGGAACTGAATAAATTGGAGAATCAGTTTGTTATCAACAAGATGAAATTCAGTAAAGAACAGTGAAAATAGTATACTTAAAGGGGGAAAATCAAATGCATATATACAAAATGCAGAATAAGTGGCTGGGCAGTAGCACTGCAGAAAAGGACCTGGAAGTTATAGTAGATCACAAATGGAATATGAGCCAACAATGTGATGCAGTTGCAAAAAGGGCTAATATCATTCTGTGGTCTATTAACATGAGTGTCATATGTAAGATATGGGAGGTTCTGCTCCACTTGGTACTGGTGAGGCCTCAGCTTCAGTACTGTGTACAGTTTTGGGGGCCACACTTTAAGAAAGATGTGGACAAATTGGTGAGAGTCCAGAGTAAAGCAATAAAAATTATAAAAGGTTTAGCAAATTTTTCCTCATAGGTCATGTTAAAAATAAACTGGTGATGTTTAGTCTTGAGAAAAGAAGATGGGGGGCGGAGGGGTTGATAACAGTCTTCAAATGGTTAGAGGATAGCAACCAATTGTTCTCCATGTCCACTGAAAGTAGCACAAGAAGTAATCTGTTTCATCGATTGCGAGGGAGGTTTAGGTTAGATATGAGGAAAACCTTTCTAATATAAGAATAGTTAAAGACTAGAATAGGTTACCAAGGGAGGCTGTGGAATCCCCATCACTGGAGGTTTTTAAGAATAGGTTGGACAAACATCTGTCAGGGATGGTCTAGGTTTACTAGTTCCTGCCTCAGTGTGTGTGGGATGGGCTAGATGACATCTCCAGGTCCCTTCCAGTCCTATATTTCTGTGATTCTGTATGCATGCAGTAGTAGTCTGTATTAATATAAAGACTAATGAATACCGATCCATAGACTTTAAAACCAGAAAGGGAATATTATGATCATATAATCTGATCTCCTGTAGAACATAGGACAAAGAACCACACCCAATAATCTCTGCACCAAGCCCATAACTTCTCTTTGAGTTATAGTATATATATTTAAAAATATGTAATTAGTCTTGGCTTAAAGACTTCAAGTGATGGAAAATCCACCACATCCCTAGATAAATTCTTCCAGTGATTAATTATCCTCAATGTTCAGACTATTAATCAGGTGTAAACTTTTAATTGTCTAATTCAGCTTCAGACAATTAAATCTAGTTGTGTCAGTTTCACGGTTAACTGCACCTTTGATTCCACGTCCTGGTCTTCTCTGAGGGCACCTACTTACGGTTTTTGGCTCCCAAGCCATCGACTCTCTTGGGGCGGGGAGTCTCCTCTCTCTCCATTCAGACTGGGATTTTAGGCTTGCTGTCCCATCTTCACCTCACTGTGAATTTCCAGGAGGTCTGACCAAGGTCCAGGACCTGTGGTTAACTCTTTCTCCAGAGGCTGTAACAGTGTACACCAATTGCCAACCATCTTTCATAAATAAACTGCATTTATTCTTAGACCAAAAGTATTACAGAAATAACATATAAAATAACTTGTATGCATGCTAAAAGCTTACCAGAGGTCATCCCCAGCTCCATCTTAGGGCTCTGGTAAGTGTCAGTCTTTCAAACTCCACAACCAGGCTTTGCCACCTTGGTTACAAATTCAAGTAAGTTTTTAAATCAGGAACTAGACCCCGACTGGACAGTTCAGCTGTTTCTTTATACAACTTGAGCCGTTGATCTTCCGTGTCTGGAAACTGGTAATCACCAGTCAAAGGCGCTCTCGTCAGGGCATAGCTTCAAAAGGCTGGGTTTTTGCCTAACTGGGGTTGTGTACATTGTATTAATCTCTCCTTACAGATTCTTCAGGCAGCCACTTAACACTCACTGCTCCAAAAATCCATGCCTTTCTGGTCACATTTCTATATAACCCTTTGAACTCCTTACGCTCCCCAGGGCTCAGGTCTGTCACACTAGTTATGCTTTTTTTCTTCTAGATTAAGGAGTCCCCTGCTTTCAGAAATCTCTTCCCCATGTCTTGTAGATTGTGAGCAAGTCACCTGTCAGCCTTCTCGTGGATAAACAAATTGAGTTTCTTTAGTCTCTCACTATAAGACATGAGTGACCATCTGGGGAGTTCATTTTTGTACAATTTATTTATTCTGTGTAAGATTATGGATTTAGTAGGTATCTTTATCAACCTGCAAACTCAGTTTTGAATGTGCTGTTTCTTTGCCCTCTTTTTTTACCTCTCTGTTCGACTGAAATTCCAAGAGGTGGTAGCATAAAACTAACAATAAAGGGTCATTAACTTAAGTGCTCTACCACTGAAATGAAACCACTGTGGACAATAGGCTGGCTCCTACCCATAGGAACCAGGATGCCTAGGTGTCGGTTAACTGAGCAACAGATGACTCAGTAGGGCATTCTGATAATTTGATAAGGTTGATCAGGGAGTATCCTGACAAAAGGGAGATGGAGGTTATAAAAGAGTCAGTAGTCATTGGAAGAGAACAAATCCTGGACTCCTTAGAGGACTCTGCCCCAAGTCTGAAGAACTCTCCAAAGTAATGAGGAAACTGAGCCAGGGAAAGTGTGTATAGGTGTGTTTATTATTTTGATTTTGTCTGTGTATTTCTTGTGATAGGTGAGGAGTAAATTGTGGTTAGGATCCTATGTGAAGTCTTTATGTGTGTTGGGTTTTACTACTGTGTGCCCCTGAAGAGAGAAGCTGTGAACCAGAAGGGCTTGGATTTTGGTGGGATTCTGGAGAATGTGTAAGAGTTGCTGGGATGCTTGGGGAAGACAGCACTAGTTTCTGCAGCTAGGCAATTGAACTGTGCGGTCCCCACTGCCAAGAAGGGTGTCAGATATGAGGACTAAACCTGGAGTGCGCACCTAAAGTCTCAAAGCCAGGAACAGTGCCTCAACTCTGCCCAGCCCAGCAAGGATTCAGCTTTTGGATTTCTGCTCAGCAGTCTGGTGAATGTCCAGCTGGCGAAGCTCCACCAGATTTGTAACAAATGTTTTCCAGATCTCAAAGGGGCGAGTCTCATTCTTATTTTACAATTATGTTTAACGGCATCAGTTGGTTTGAATGAGGTGTAAATTTATTTTAAAAAATTGGCCCATATACATGCATATTTATCTTCTCATCTATCATCTGCATGGCAGAACAGAAGCCTTTGCTTCATATTATGCCACACCACACACTGATTTGAGCTGACTTTGTGGGTGCTGTGTTTGAATCTGAATGTGACTATAATCTGTATTGGAGTGTAAAGCAAGTCCTAACTAGGAGCATACTCTCTTACAGAAAATTCCTCTGTAAAGAGGCAGCCCAGGTGAGTGGCTAATGCACAGGAACAGTTTGAATTACCAGAAAGTCAGTGATAAAACTATTTGATTTCAAGTTTGAGCATGCTGCTGTTCCTAATGGTTCCTCTTAAAAGTCTCTAGTTCTGCAAGCCTTGCTGGAGGTGGTAATACACACAAGGTCTCTCTATAGATACACCCTTAACTTAATATAAGACTGAATAGTAAAGGTAAATTAAAAAAAATAGTTACCAGACCAGGCCCAATAATCTAGACAGGTCCCAAAATTAACTTAATATAAGACTGAATAGTAAAGGTAAATTAAAAAAAATAGTTACCAGACCAGGCCCAATAATCTAGACAGGTCCCAAAATACTATATTGTTTATAATTTAATATACTAAAGAGCATTTATCACCATAGCAGCTAGATGCCTATTTACAGATAGATGCAGAGTATTTTATCCCAGCAGCCAATGGCAAGAATCCTAGTATGCTAGGATTTGGGGTGAAAGGCTGCCCCTTTTGGTATCTTACTATGTAGTATCTTAAAGATTATCTTTAGCAGCTTGAATTGAACCCAAAAATAAACAGGGAAAGCTAGTTCCAAATACAGTGGGATTCCATTAAACTGTAGTGATTAAGGCCAATATTAGTTGGTATTCATGTAACTTGTTAACTGTTTCAGATTTGAAACCCAATCTAACATTCTTACACAGGTTTTATTTTACACCGTACATGCTTAATGAAACTCATTTCTCTCTCTCCCTTTTTTCCTGTAGATTGTAAAAATACAGATTTTTGACACGAAGGCCAGACTTCCTCTTTGTGAGTGCTCCGGTGTTAAACGTGAGGGATGATAGAGGTCAGTTTAACTATTTGTCTCTCATATTCACTAGCATTAAAATCTACTAACAGGGCAGTCAAACCCATTCGGTGAGAGGGACTGGATTCCATTTCCGATTTGGTCTGTAAGCCGGTATCCAAATTTAGGATTACACACAGTAGGTGCTATTAAAAAGTTAATTCCAATTTTAGAGGTATTACTGGTCCCAGCTGTATTCCCAATGTCAAGTTTGGAATCATCACTGGACTTGCTAATACCTTTAAAACTAGAATGCACTTTTTGTGGTGCTCTCTGTATTACCCTCAAGCCACAGCAATGTCACTGGGAGGGTTTTTGTCTTCTTAGTATATGCACAACATAGCTCAGGTGGCACATGACCATGATTCAGCATCAAATTGGGTCTGCTAGTTAGATCATTAGCTTCCCTGGCCCAGGCCGGGTACTGACGTGGAGTGCAATGTGTACACTGATCCATGCCCCCGGGAGGTTTGTCGAAAGATAAGCATGAAATCCTGGCTTCATTGAAGTCAGTGGGAGAAATTTTGTCATTGACTTCAACGAGGCTAGGATTTCAGTCCCATGAAAGTTGCCACTCTCAATATTGCTCAGAGGGAAAGCATTCTGACCGTTAGCATCAATGCTACTTCTTCCCTTTGTTTTTCTTCTTTTTCACTCTCCTTTCTGTTTCTCTACCGTTTTCCTCCTGCTTTCTGGCTGCATATCCTTCCTTGAAGCAACTCCCAATGCCACCTCTAATTTTTTGTGGACCACTCCCACTCACTTTCCTGTCCCATCTGCAAAAATGATCAGCAACAAAATAGTTAATGCTGACGTTTAAAGTCTCATCAACAGGCTGTAGAGTTAACACCCTAATGTGATTAATAACAGGTAGAAGAGAGCACATCGAAGCTATTGTTTCAGTTTATGTGAAGACTCAGGGAGAAAAGCTTGCATTCAGTTCACATTTGGAATGTTGTTATTGCTACCATGCGTTTCTTGATCTATTGTTTAGGTATTATTTACAGTTTCCAAATAACATTCCATGGTTTGGCAGGATTCAGTTGCCTCTAGATCAACCACAGATTTACTTTGGGAGTGAGGACCCCGGTAGATGCAGGAGAGAAACTCGCATTTAGGGATGACCTTCTGAATTTGTAATACTTTTATTAGCACAGTTAGTAATATCACAAGCAATACAACATAGCAAAGTAGGGAGAAATGATATAGAGTGTCAAGCAATCTAATACTCACATCATCTCTTGCTGGAGAGCCAGTAAGAGATAAGATGACCCACAAGCAGTCCTTGGCATGGCAGATTCCAGAAAATCTCTTTGAAATATAAAAGGCCAAGTACCTATTATCATAGGTTAGCTAATGCCTAGATTCCATGGGGGTTTCAGTCCCTTTTCATTATCTTATACTAATGTTGGGGTGTTCTCCTTTAGATCATTAAATCTTCTACCTCAAACTTATTAGCATACACATCTTGTACTATAAGGTCATTTATGGGTTAGTTACCTATGCTAAGTCTTTAGTCCTTCAGCTTCAGTTACTGTGGCTAAGCTTTTGTCTTACGGGTTTCAGATCTGTAGGCTTTTGTGTTACTGCTTTAACTCAGACCTATTCCTTAGCTATATGCCAATATCACTGGCTATACATAAGGGTTAGCAATTTTATTCTTGAAAGAAAGCAGAATATGACACTTGGGCCATATAAATCCATTAAGTGGTCTTGTGTGTCTTGCATTCTGGTACCAAGATTGCAAATTGTTTTTTACATTTGCTGTTTTCAGATTAGCCACAAATGGATGGTTTTATACATCACAAAATCACGCCACATCGTACACAGGCTCTGGCATAAAAGCAGCTCTTCATCTTAGAAGAACATTTTGGTTGGAGGGCAATACTCAGGATGCTTGTTGCAGTTTGGGCAGTTTAATTTTTTCTTAAGTTTTTATGAATGGATAAGCATAGTTATTGCTTTTGATCTTGGAGTATCCCTTCTCTGCACAGGGGAAAGCAGTCTAAAGAATGTCAGAAGTGTATGCTTTTCTAATGTTTGTCCAACCATAGAAAAATTGAAATAGAAAGCTGAACCTGCAATTACAAATATATTAGCCACAAAATAGAAAAGCCAGACAAACAATATGGATGGTGTGTGTATATAAAATTGTAAAAGAGAATTTCATACCAATAAACCTGTTATACCTCACCATCTACTATCCTACACATGCCAGTGTGTTTCTGGGCTTTGCTTTTCTTAAGGTAAAACTTTACAGAGAAAATAATAGAAGAACCTACATCCATAGAATCATAGAATCATAGAATATCAGGGTTGGAAGGGACCTCAGGAGGTCATCTAGTCCAACCCCCTGCTCAAAGCAGGACCAATCCCCACTTAAATCATCCCAGCCAGGGCTTTGTCAAGCCTGAGCTTAAAAACTTCTAAAGAAGGAGATTCTACCACCTCCCTAGGTAACGCATTCCAGTGTTTCACCACCTTCCTAGTGAAACAGTTTTTCCTAATATCCAACCTAAACCTCCCCCACTGCAACTTGAGACCATTACTCCTTGTCCTGTCATCTTCTACCACTGAGAATAGTCTAGAACCATCCTCTCTGGAACCACCTCTCAGGTAGTTGAAAGCAGCTATCAAATCCCCCCTCATTCTTCTCTTCCGCAGACTAAACAATCCCAGTTCTCTCAGCCTCTCCTCATAAGTCATGTGTTCCAGACCCCTAATCATTTTTGTTGCCCTTCGCTGGACTCTCTCCAATTTATCCACATCCTTCTTGTAGTGTGGGGCCCAAAACTGGACACAGTACTCCAGATGAGGCCTCACCAATGTCGAATAGAGGGGGACGATCACGTCCCTCGATCTGCTCGCTATGCCCCTACTTATACATCCCAAAATGCCATTGGCCTTCTTGGCAACAAGGGCACACTGCTGGCTCATATCCAGCTTCTCGTCCACTGTCACCCCTAGGTCCTTTTCCGCAGAACTGCTGCCTAGCCATTCAGTCCCTAGTCTGTAGCTATGCATTGGGTTCTTCCGTCCTAAGTGCAGGACCCTGCACTTATCCTTATTGAACCTCATCAGATTTCTTTGGGCCCAATACTCCAATTTGTCTAGGTCCCTCTGTATCCTATCCCTGCCCTACAGTGTATCTACCACTCCTCCTAGTTTAGTATCATCCGCAAATTTGCTGAGAGTGCAATCCACACCATCCTCCAGATCATTTATGAAGATATTGAACAAAACCGGCCCCAGGACCGACCCCTGGGGCACTCCACTTGACACCGGCTGCCAACTAGACATGGAGCCATTGATCACTACCCTTTGAGCCCAACAATCTAGCCAACTTTCTACCCACCTTATAGTGCATTCATCCAGCCCATACTTCTTTAACTTGCTGACAAGAATACTGTGGGAGACCGTGTCAAAAGCTTTGCTAAAGTCAAGAAACAGTACATCCACTGCTTTCCCTTCATCTACAGAACCAGTAATCTCATCATAGAAGGCGATTTGATTAGTCAGGCATGACCTTCCCCTGGTGAATCCATGCTGACTGTTCCTGATCACTTTCCTCTCATGTAAGTGCTTCAGGATTGATTCCTTGAGGATCTGCTCCATGATTTTTCTGGGGACTGAGGTGAGGCTGACTGGCCTGTAGTTCCCAGGATCCTCCTTCTTCCCTTTTTTAAAGATTGGCACTACATTAGCCTTTTTCCAATCATCTGGGACACCCCCCGTTCGCCACGAGTTTTCAAAGATAATGGCCAATGGCTCTGCAATCACAGCCGCCAATTCCTTTAGCCCTCTCGGATGCAACGCATCTGGCCCCATGCACTTGTGCACGTCCAGCTTTTCTAAATAGTCCTGAACCACCTCTTTCTCCACAGAGGGCTGGCCATCTACTCCCCATGCTGTGATGCCCAGTGCAGCAGTCTGGGAGCTGACCTTGTTCGTGAAGACAGAGGCAAAAAAAGCATTGAATACATTAGCTTTTTCCACATCCTCTGTCGCTAGTTTGCCTCCCTCATTCAGTAAGGGGCACACACTTTCCTTGGCTTTCTTCTTGTTGCCAGCATACCTGAAGAAACCCTCCTTGTTACTCTTGACATCTCTTGCTAGCTGTAGCTCCAGGTGCGATTTGGCCCTCCTGATTTCATTCCTACATGCCCGAGCAATATTTTTATACTCTTCCCTGGTCATATGTCCAACCTTCCACTTCTTGTAAGCTTCTTTTTTACGTTTAAGATCCGCTAGGATTTCACCGTTAAGCCAAGCTGGTCGCCTGCCATATTTACTATTCTTTCAACACATCGGGATGGTTTGTCCCTGTAACCTCAATAGGGATTCCTTGAAATACAGCCAGCTCTCCTGGACTCCTTTCCCCTTCATGTTAGTCCCCCAGGGGATCCTACCCATCCGTTTTTTGAGGGAGTCGAAGTCTGCTTTCCTGAAGTCCGGGGTCCATATGCTGCTGCTTACCTTTCTTCCCTGTGTCAGGATCCTGAACTCAACCAACTCATGGTCACTGCCTCCCAGATTCCCATCCACTTTTGCTTCCCCCACTAATTCTTCCCCGTTTGTGAGCAGCAGGTCAAGAAAAGCTCCCCCCTAGTTGGCTCCTCTAGCACTTGCACCAGGAAATTGTCCCCTACATTTTCCAAAAACTTCCTGGATTGTCTATGCACCACTGTATTGCTCTCCCAGCAGATATCAGGAAGATTAAAATCACCCATGAGAACCAGGCTGTGCGATCTAGTAGCTTCTGCGAGTTGCTGGAAGAAAGCCTCATCCACCTCATCCCCCTGGTTCGGTGGTCTATAGCAGACTCCCACCACTACATCACTCTTGTTGCTCACACTTCTAAACTTAATCCAGAGACACTCAGGTGCTCTGAGCAGTCATACTGCTCCCTTACATACAGTGCTACTCCCCCACCTTTTCTGCCCTGCCTGTCCTTCCTGAACAGTTTATAACCATCCATGACAGTACTCCAGTCATGTGAGTTATCCCACCAAGTCTCTGTTATTCCAATCACGTCATAATTCCTTGACATCACCTGGACCTCCTGTTCTCCCTGCTTGTTTCCAAGGCTTTGTGCATTTGTATATAAGAACTTGAGATAACCTGCTGATCGCCCCTCATTCTCAGTATGAGGCAGGAGCCCTCCCCTCACAAACATTCCTGCCTGTGCTTCCTCCCGGTATCCCACTTTCCCACTTACCTCAGGGCTTTGGTCTCCTTTCCACCGGTGAACCTAGTTTAAAGCCCTCCTCACTAGGTTAGCCAGCCTGCTCGCAAAGATGCTCTTCTCTCTCTTCGTAAGGTGGAGCCCATCTCTGCCCAGTACTCCTCCTTCGTGGAGCAGCATCCCATGGTCAAAGAATCCAAAGCCTTCTCTCCGACACCACCTGCGTAGCCATTCGTTGACTTCCATGATTCGATGGTCCCTACTCAGGCCTTTTCCTTCCACGGGGAGGATGGACGAGAACACCACTTGTGCCTCAAACTCCTTTATCCTTCTTCCCAGAGCCACATAGTCCGCAGTGATCTGCTCAAGGTCATTCTTGGCAGTATATTGGTGCCCACGTGAAGAAGCAGGAAGGGGTAGCGATCCGAGGACTTGATGAGTCTCGGCAGTCTCTCTGTCACATCACAAATCTTAGCCCCTGGCAAGCAGCAGACTTCTCGGTTTTCCCAGTCAGGGCGGCAGATAGATGACTCAGTCCCCTGGAGGAGAGAGTCCCCGACCACCACCACCCGCCTCCTTCTCTTGGGAGTGGTGGTCGTGGAACCCCCAACCTCAGGACAGCACATCTCATGCCTTCCAACCAGCGGAGTCTCCTTCTGCTTTCTCCCCCCAGACGTATCATCTGGTCCACTCTCTACAATGGTACCTATGGAGAGAACATGAACCGGTTAGTTACCTGTATCCGCGTTGCTGGAACCCGGACATTCCCCCTTCTTCTTCTGGAGGTCACATGTTGCCAAGCTTCTTCACTGGCCTCTTGGCTCCGCTATGCAACCTGCTCTAAATCTTTAGAGCTTTGTGCCCATAGAAGCATATCCTGACTTTTGTCCAGAAAATCCTCAGATTCTCGTATGCAACGCAGGGTCATTATCTGTTACTCCAGACCTTCAATCTTCTCTTCCAATATGGATACTAGCTTGCACTTTGTACAGACAAAGTCGCTTCTGTCCTGTGGAAGAAAGACAAACATGGCACATCCAGTGCAGGTCACAATAGCTGAACCCCCCCCTTCCATATCACCTTCCTACTACGAGCTTCCTCAGAGAAGTTGGCAAGATGTAAGCCTCACTAGGCTCACTCCAGGCGAACTCCCAGGCAAACTCCTGCTGTGTGCTGCTCTGCTGTTCCCCGCTGCTCAGCTGGTTTGCGGAGCTCTTGCTATTTTTAAACAGCCAGGCTTCCCTGAAACAAACAAACAGACAGCCCCAATGCCCGCCCCCTGCAGGCTACCACCCAATCAGGCACGCGCTCAGGCTTTCACACTGCCCTCCCAGCAAACACACACTTGGCTACTTACTCAGCAAACACGCACTCGGATACTCACCAATCCCAGGCAAACTCCTGCTGTGTGCTGCTTTGCTGTTCCCCGCTGCCTAGCTGGTTCGCCGCCGCCATGCTTAAAAGCTTATCAGAAGTCACCCCCAACTCCAGCATAGGACTCTGGTAGATTTCAGTATCCAAAACTGGGTCTTCCCCACGCTTACAAGTTCATCTCAGTATTAAATCCAGAACCCAGGTGGGCAGATCAGCAGTTTCTTTATAGAACTTCAGCCTTTGATCTTAGCCTTCTGAAAGCAACAGAAAATCACCCTCTCCTCAGGTTATAGCTTCAAAAGGATGGGTTTTTGGATAACCTGAGTTGGGTAATTTGGATCATGTTTCTCCACGAAATCTATTTAACCATTCTTGTCCCAAAAGTCCATACTTGTCTGACACATTTTCTTTTGAACTCCCAGGTATTACATCTGTCACATCTGTTCCCTAGGGAGGTTACATTCAATCCTGGTCCACAATAATACTTACACTTAATACAATAACGTCTTTCAAAGATATTGCAGGAAATTGTCCTATCTGTCACAAAGAGATTTAAAAATATATGATTGGGCCTATTTTTTGTATCATTCCACCTATAACACTATGTTTTGATTCTCCTCTCACTGACACTTTTTTATTATACATATATAACTCCATTTGGAGTCATAGTCATAGAACCAGAGAAATGTACGGCTGGAAGAGACCTTGAGAGATCATCAAGTCTAGTCCCTCAGTCTGAAGCAAGTGACTATCCCTGCCAGGTGTTTGTCCAATCTGTTCTTACAAACCCCCAATGATGGGGATTCCACAACCTCCCTTGATAACCTATTCCAGCAGTTAACTATTCTTATATTAGAAAGATGTTCCTAAGATCTAACCTAAATCTCCCTTGCTATAGATTAAATTGATTACTTCTTGTCCTACCTTTGATGGACATGGAGAAAAATCTATTGCCGTTCCCATTATAACAGCTCTTAACATATTTAAAGACTGTTACAAGCCCCCCATCTCCCCACCCATCGAGTCTTCTTTTCTCTATACTAAATTTTAAAACCTTTCCTCATAAGTCAGGTTTTCTAAACCTTTTATTATTTTTGTTGCTCTCTTTGGGCTGTCTCCATTCTGTCCACATTTTTCTTAAAGTGTAGCACCCAGAACTGGACACAGTACTCCATCTGAGACCTCACAAGTGCCAAGTAGAGCAGAATAGTTACCTCTCACATCTTACGTACAACACTCCTGTTAATACACCTCAGAATTATATTAGCCTTCTTTGCAACTGCATGATATTGTTTGCTCAAATTAAATTTGTGATCCACTGTAATGTCCAGATTCTGTTTTGCTGTTCTACAGCCGAACCAGTTATTCCCCATTTTATTTTTGTGCATTTGACTTTTCCCCCTTCCAAAGTGTAGTATTTGCACTTGTCTTTGCTGACTTTTCTATTTCTTCATGTTGATTTCAGATTAATTCTCCAGTTTATCCAGTTCCTTTTGAATTCTAATCCTGCCCTTCAAAGTGCAGCTTGGTCTCATCAAAAAATGTTATAAGCATACTCTCCCCTCCATTATCCAACTCATTAATGAAAATATTGAATAGTGCAGGACCCAGTTAGATTGGGCCATCTGGGTTATACAGCTAACCATTGATAACTACTCTGAGTATGGTCTTTCAACCAGTTGTGCACCCAACTTATAATAATTTCCATGTTTCCAGTTTTTGTAAGATTCCTTTTTTATTTACAGGTTATTAAAGAGCTCCTGATGGAGCTATATTGGCCTCTTACTATTGTTCCTTTGCATCATAATAGTTAGCAGTAATGTGTTTAATATTGTCTCCTTGAGAAACCACTCTCCTGAACTCCTTTATCTCTTACTTAGGATCCTATGGGAAGAAAATCTGTCAATTCTCTGAGTTTTAGTCTCCATTTCTGAAGTCTGTTGTCCTTATTCTGCTGCTCTCATGCTTTCCTTTCCTTAGAAACAACAAATCTATCATTTCATGATCACTTTCACCTATATTGCCTTCCACCGTCACACCAATTTTTCCATGTTGGTCAGAATCAAGTCTAAAATGGCTGGTTACTTCCTCCACTTTTTTAAACTTACTTTTTATTATTTTTATATAAAATATAAGTATACAATGAAACAAAACATATATAAATAAATAAAGTGGAAATAGCATATAAATAATGAAGTTCAATATTCATTATTTGCAAAACCTGGGGTGGGGGGAACCTCTGAATCTCTAAAGATCATGCAAGATATTAATTATTAAAGTGACTAAATAGACAAACAAGTGAGAACGTACCTACAAGTATCAGGGACTAATATATACTAAACTGAAAAGATATGCAATAGTTTCAAGTGTGATCAGACATCCTCATATTGTTTTCCACATGTTTCTATTAGACAGTCACTTTTTCCATTAATGCAGAAGTAGAGAGCTCACTCAGCAAGTCTGTATATTAGGGAGGTTGTCCATTGGTTACTTCCTTCACTTTCTGACACAAAATGTTGTCCGTTATACATTCAAAGAATGTATTGGACGTTGTGTTTTGCTGTATTATTTTTCCAACAGATGTTTGGGTAGTTAAAGTCCCCCAGTATCATCAGGCGTGTCTTGGATATTTGCTCTAGAAATGCCTCATCCACCTCCTCTTCCTGATTTGGTGGTCAATAATAGATTCCAACCATGTCCATGACATCACCTCCTTTCATCTTTACCTAGAGACTTTCAACTGGTCTGCCTCTCACCAGGTTCTGGACCTCAGAATAAGCGTGTATATATTTGATGTATAATGTAACACCTCCTCCCTTTTTTCTCTGCCTGTCCTTCCTGAATTAGTTATGTGCTTTCCATACCAATACTCCCATCATGAGATTTTTCCCACTAAGTCTTTGTGATGCCATTAAGACATAATTTAGCTTACGTACTAATACTTCCAGTTCTTCCTGTTTATACACAAATGCAAGGAGTATGGGGAATAGAGATCTAAGATGTTGAGTAGATTCCCTCCCTAATTTCACTCTTATTGTTCATATGTCCCTATTCTAATTTTCCATGTCACTCCCAACATCTAGCCCTCTGTTCAAGTCCCTTTTTTATGCTTACATGTGCGCTTTTGAGACATTTCCCCTTTGAATTTAGTTTAAAACTCGTCTCACTAAGTTAACAAGTCAGTGCATGAAACATGCTCTTCCCCTTCTTAGTCAGTCATGGGAGAGTCCCAGAGCTCAGATGCCAGCTCAAGCCTGGAAGTCTACACAGCAATGAAAGAGCCCACAGCCTGAGCCTCGTGAGCCTGAGTCAGCTGGCATAAGCCAGCTGTGGGTTTTTACTTTGCTGTGTAGATGTCACTCTTGATTCAGTCTTGTATAACAGAGCATAATCAAGCCACACACAAACCCTGAGGAATTTTTCATTCTAGTCATCACAGTTTTTATATGTTTTTAATCATAAAGAAAACTTTGTTTTGGTCCTCTGGTTTCCTTTTTCAAGTAAGTACATTCCAATGCACCTTAATAGCTTTTTCATGAATTAGTCCCCACCTCACGTCTAAAATGGAATGATGGCATATGTGTGAGTGAATACTCATTTAGGTACTTATAATATTATTCATTATACAATAATATTTTTATATAAAGGCATTACACTGTTTTTTCCAGATGCCACAATATGGTTTGCATCATTTAAAGTCAAGAAATAAAACAATCGTTCTGAACAAAGCAGACAAAGGAAGTGGTTTCCCTAGCAACAGGCATCACAGAACAGATCCTGTACTCCTACTCAGGTTTTGAGGTTCATACACAAACTCTTGCAGCTAAAGCTGAATACAAGTCCCAAAAAACACATGCACCTTCAACTAGAAGCTGAGTGAACCTGGTGTTAAATGGAGCACCAATTTAAGGAATTGCTTCCTAATTTCTTTAAAGCTCAAGAATCACTACATGGGATGTGCTATTTTCGCTCTTAGTGCAAGTATACCCCGACACTAGTCATACAGTACTATAGTTTGGGAGCTGTATATCCGTGTCTTCAAAAGTCATCTCTGGCATCTACTTAGCCGCTATGGGCTAAGCAAGCTGTGAAAATGTCTGTCTTCAAAACCAAAACAGAGAAAGAAGCATAATTTTATATAACAAGGTTTTGAGAAAAATCTTGACAACTAAGGGAAAACAAGTATCAGGGGGTAGCCATGTTAGTCTGTATCCACAAAAACAACAAGGAGTCCGGTGGCACCTTAAAGACTAACAGATTTATTTGAGCATAAGCTTTCATGGATAAAAACCTCACTTCTTCAGATGCTTACTCTATCACCACAGCATCTCTTCCCATTCTTCAGCTCCATTTGCCTATTTCAGCCTAGCTTCATCATCTCCCTTGTCGTATCTCCTTTATTTTTAACATGCACTCTGATTTTTTTTCTTCCTCATGTTTCAGCAGAAATTTTCCTGTAATTGTCTTTATATTTTGGCTTTGTTTGGGTAACAGCATGTTATCTACAGTTGCCCACCTTCTAATTTCCTCCCTTTCAGACTGTCATTTTTGCCTTTGGGGCTATGCAAGAGTGAAACATTTACTTACATCTGGATAGAGGTTGGTGAGAGGGGTGGGGGGAAGAAACTTCATTTGACTTACCAGGCATGTTCTTGTGGTGTTTATTTTAACAATCTCTCAGTCCCTCTGTGCAGAATACTGTTGGCTTAGTAAGGTTACAAACATTAATATTTGTATTCAATTGTGACTTAATGTTATAGCACTTGACAGGGAGCAAGGTAGAGCTGGAGTCCTTATGGGTAGATGGGCTCCAGGCAGCATTGTGCCCAAGTGCAAGGTTCCTATAAGTCCCCGATAAACACATAGGGCCAGCTTTGCCCTGGAGGAGAAGATAGGCTCTATGGCCCTACCCACCCATTTCTCTCACAATCAGAGTGATACTCATTATACCACATCCTTCTCATGTTAACATGCCTAAGCGTCATTGCTTATTATGCCCTAGTCTTAATACCTATTTTCACTGGGCCAGCTTGAGGTCCAGTTTACAAAGCAGCTCCAAGTTGTAAGGGGGTTAAGATGCTCCCTTATTCTCTTGTGCTGGCTACTCACGCCATGACTTGCAGCATGGGGAGGAGAACATGCTCATGGACTCACTTTGTTCTTCCCACGCAGACAGTCTTGGCTCCACTCCCATCCCCCAAAAGCACTGGCTAGAACAGGCATGCCAGCGTACCAAGGGGAAATATACTCTGCCTACTGTAGGCCTGGCACTGAGTACTTCTCCCTAAAATCAAGTCTGAACAGGATCAAGTTGTGATTCTCCTAGACACAAGTTGCTTCCTTGTCTGCTCCAGAGGCAAGGCAAAAATCTGCTCCCCTTCCTTGAGATTGATGTCACAATTCAGTCATTTCTTAAACTAATGTGTATAATTTGATTTACATATGTTATCTGACACATTATCTATTACCTTTGTAGGAAATACTTCACCTGATTTCCCTCTTTGCTGTTAATTAACCGCTCTACAGACTGAACTCTGATACTTGTGTGTGAACATGGATCATCATTATCAAACTCCTCATAATGCTGGTTGCTTTTATTCAATTTCCTTGCACCCACAATGTTTTTTTAAAAAATTGATCCATGGTAACAAAAACAACCTCTGAAAACCTGCAATAATTTGCATTTTCCAGTATTGTAAATTCCTCTAACATTGCACCCTCCCTAGGAAAAGATAATCCATTATCCTAAGTAAAGTCTAATCTATAGGTCTCGTACATTTTTTAGAGTCACTACCCTTCATCTGTATACTATTCTTTGTTGCAACACCCCACTTAACTATTTGCTAATGTTTCCCACCTTGACAGTAACTGTTTTTCCAGGTCAGTGTATTGGATCTTTGTTCTCTTATGGTGACAATGTAGTCTAATGGATTGACCAAGGGCCTAGAAGATTGGAACGTCTGAGCTTTAATCCCAGCTGGGCCAAAATATCGCTTACCTTGGGCAAATCCTTTTACTTCACTGTCTCAGTTTTCCCATTTGTAACATTAGGAATAATAATTACTTAAGTTTTAAATGGTGTTATAAGGATTAATTAGCTAATGCTTGCAAAGTGATTTGAAACCTAAGCATTAAATATTATTATTTGTGTGCTCTGTATCTTGTCATCTGGACCCAAAACTACTTAATTTCATCATTTTATCTGCTGGCCTTGACCTATCATTTTTCCTGTGTTTGAAAAGTTTCTGTGCAAAAAGTGTTTCTCCCCTGTAGCCAATAATCTATGACATGGAACCTTGCCTTCTAATTAACTTTCCAGTTATTTTCTTAGACGAGTATCTCTTACATTTACTGATAATAGGGCCTTGAAGACCTGATCTCTATCTACTATTGTCACAGGACTGCGTTTGAAATGTACTTCATGTCTATAAATCCTATTTCACCTACAGAAATAACTATTACATTTTTATTTTTTCCACAGGCACAGATGAAAGATTCCCTTTCTCCCCTGACACCATAGCACATGTAAAGCAATTTACTCCACTCAATCACATTCTCTAATGGCACAGAACATGGATGTATACAACAGCCCAAAATATCAGACAGGTATGGATAGCAGATTGTGAACGGTAGCAACAGCTTGGTATTCTTATCTTTTGGCTTCCTGCACACAGACTATTTGTATCTCTCAAGGTAAGAATGATGTCATCATTTTCAGATGGAGCAGGATTTAAGCAGCACCAACTTTATTAACGTACACTAAGGTGGGGTGTTAGACATCTGTCACAGCTCCAGATGAGTGCCCTCTTTTGGCCACTCACTAGACTGCACAGGGACCCAGCCTCTGTTTCCCCAGGTTTTTTTTTAGCTTCTGTAAGTCTGAGTAGGCTGAAGCACTGTTTGCTTCCTGGGCCCCTCTGTCCCATTTCCTGGGCACACACTTTCAGTTTGTTATCCCTTCATGGAAATAGAGCCCCTCAGCCCATTTGCCTAGGCCCCCAGATCCATCATTGACATCCAAGATATCCCCGCAGCTTAAACACACCCTTTTCCAGAATACCACCAAAGGTGTGAATCGTCTGGGCTACAGTTTAACTCTCTCAGCAGACAGGTGAAAGTTGTAGCATATAATGCACTCAGACACTGCCCAGACTTCTACAATGTGGTTGCTCTTTACTGAATCACATGCAAAATACAGATCTATACAAAAATAATAAACCCTACAGGCATTTGCCTTCACTCCCTTGGGAGTCTTTGGAGGAACACTTGTGTTCAAGTTGGCAGCATCTTCCCAGTTCATCTGGCTCCTGCAACAGCTTCCCTCCTCTTTTGCTGGTGAAAAATGTCCCAAGAGAGCAAATAGATCAGCTCCTGACTGTCCCATATAACCTTCTTTTTGTCAAGTGACTCCTGGGTCATCCTCCCAAGTGACCCCAGACCCTCACCAAATGAATTTGTTGCTAGTTGACCTCTCCCCAGATAATCTAGTTCTCCTGGTTGGGGACCAGTGCTTTGTCTAGAGCGATTTACATTTCAGTGGTTGGACACGAAAATCAACAACTCGCTTTTGTCCCTTTTCCTTTTCTTTTTCTACTTCCATGTCAGACTGCAATTCCAAAGGCAAAGTGTTGCACGTTGAAAATGGGATTTGCAGCTTGGTAAAGATACATAAAGAGTGTTCATAATCTCACACTGAATTAACAAATTGCACAGACAGCTTCCCCAAATCATCACAAAACGCACCACCTCTCACATACCAGGTACTGAGCTGGTGTAAGGTTGCAGTACTCCATTCTGTAACCTTTGATTTATGTGTCCCTGATTAGTAGTTTAAAGACAAGGAATAAAACCAATCTGAATTCTTTAAGGTTCAAACCTCCAGGGTGGTTACAGACAATTTAATTTAGTAGAAGATTGGAAATGGCACAATGAGTGATAAAACTAAAGACTTTATATAAAATAGCTAGTTAAGCAAACAGGCATTACAATAAGACCATACACTGCAGCAATGCTCACGTTCTAAGATGAAATGATGCAGCCAGGATGATGAGTCTCTGGATGAGAAGAATGAGTTGTCACACTGTCTGGAGTGGTTCACAACCATGAGTGCCAACCTCAGGGCAGACTGTCAAGAAGCAGGGCAGAGACCTCAATCTAGTAACAAGTGTGAACTTCTAAAGCACTGTAACAGTCTTATTATAGAGTCACAGACAATCCCCTTGGGCATTCCGATCTGTCTTGCCACCCAAGCAAGTGATAGATGGTTGCTATATGCCAAAGATCACAAAGTATTGTAAGCGATCTAAAGTTTATTAAGGTTTATTAGCTAAGAACAGAAATGAGAATTATTACAAGGTTAAAGTAGGAAAATACATATATACAAATGAGTTACAATCAATGGTTTCCAAAGGTGACAGAGTTTTCAGCTCTGTAAGTCTTTTAGGGCAAAACCAGGTTGATCCTGGGGATCTCTGCTTCTGTTTCATAGCTCCAGCCCTGTGAGCAGGGGTGCCGGAACAGGGCGGCCAGGGAGCCATGCCCCCTTCCACTTTTTACCAGCGATAAGAGTGAACAACAGGGGGAGAGGGCAG
Source organism: Lepidochelys kempii (assembly GCF_965140285.1). NCBI lineage: Eukaryota > Metazoa > Chordata > Testudines > Cheloniidae > Lepidochelys > Lepidochelys kempii. Next base: position 29,907,097 of record NC_136390.1, on the reverse strand, counting down.
GGAGGAGCGAGTCAGGGGTGGGATCTTAGTTGGAAGAGGTGGCATGGGGGCAGGGGAAATGGGTGGCATGGGGCAGAGCCTGAGGACAAAAATGCAGAGGGAATAGTTCAGGGCCCTCTGCTCCCCCCAGTTTTAGGGCGTTTCCACTGCTCCTGCCTGTGAGAGTCCAAACAACAAAAGATTAAATATTTTCTTGTCAGCTATTTTTATTTCCTTCTTCCAGAATTCAACCTGAAGGGATGAGCCCTTTTGTACCTCGCCTCTTCATGGATTTGAGGGGGCAATTAATAAAATCTTTGTATTGTGATATCCCACAACGGCCCACTTAGTTTTGATAGGCCTTCTTAAGGGGCAGGAGATGATCTCTCTGACTGGGTTCACAGTATCAGAGCAAACATATTTTACAGTTACAAAGCAAAAACTGAAATATTACCTTATAGAAAATGATAAAGATATTATAAGTGAAATTAATGCAAGCAGCAACTTAAAAGTATTTCATAAAGTCTAAACACTAAATGCATTGTTATAAGTCCAATACCCATCTTAACCATACTAACACACAGGTGGAACAGACTGGTTTCCAGCAATGAATTTGACAGTGCTCGGCTGAGGCCTGAAACCTTGGCAAGACATGGCACCTGGTCTGCCAGCCTCACGCAGGTATAATCCTGTCCCTACTCATATCTTGATGGTGGGTGGTTGTGCTTATCTAAAATCGGCAAACTGCCTTTTTTATAATCAATGATAATAACATCCCTTAACTAATTAACATTAAATCTACCTTTTACCATATCTATATTCTGCTACCAGGAGTAAATATTCCCTATTTTCTCATTGACTAATTAATAGTAAGCATAATTTTAATTAACAACTGCATAAATACCATACCAATAACTATCAATATAGATAGCATTTTCCAAAGCATTCACATTTTATCTAAAACACTTGTAAAAACCAGTTAGGACCAAACCATGTTTACAACATGACCTGGAGTTATGCCGTAACTGGTCTCTGAATGGTCTCACTTCATTTTACTCATATTTTACCAGGCCTCACTTGACTTTTGACAAACCTATTTGTAGAGAATAGATTTTTGGGCCTACTTACATTTGAACACATTTCTATATAACATAAGCAAGCAACATCTCTATAGGCTACACACTGTATAACCACCAATAACTCATGGGAGACCCTCTCAGCCTAGCCGTAGATCTCAGCTTTCTTCAGAATCCCCTCTCCCTCCCATTCATGAAGGAGGCAAAGGGTACCAAGGTGGAGTTCATTTGTGAAGAGTGCAGGTTTCCCCTTCTCCTTACTTTACTAAAACAAGGTCCGCTAGGGGGACACATCTGGGAGCTGGCCCCTTTTTTTCACCTTTATGTGCCCTGGACACCAGCTGCAAATTGCAATGAAGTAAAATTTTTCTATATGATCTCTTAATAATACATCCCCCTGCCCCTGGAACATAATTGATCCTCCACAATTTTGCAAGGAAGGCAAAAAAAAAATTGCCAATTATTTGTCAATTTGCCTAATGGGAAAAATTTCCTTCCTGAGCCCCAAAAGAGAGGACCAGCCAGGCCAAGAGCATCCTGAAAGCACAGAACAACTATAGGAAGGCAGGGAGGGCGGGACAACCATAAAAGCAAGATGGCTTCTGCAAGACTGGGCAGGTTTTAAATTTGAGGGGCAATAATAGACAATTAGTTCCTTCACACAGACCCCCCACTGCTTCCTGGCTGGCCAATGGGAGACAATAGAAAACAACCCTTCCCCCATGCATGTTCCTCACAGATATAGGAGAAGGGGCCCCTTTGTTCCTTTCCCCCTCCCCCCTTCGGGAGTTTAAGCGTCATTCCTTTTAGTCCAATCAAACATTCTTCCCCTCCCACTTGCGGATGCTGGGGTGGGACATTCTTTCTTCTCCTATGATGTACAGATACTTTGAACCTTGATTTTCCTGCTAAAGACGACACCTAAATCCTAATCCTGGAACAGTTTGTGTACATGCTTAATTTTGCACACAAGTAGTCCCACTGAGTTAAGCACATACATAAACCTTTGTAGGGTTAGAGACTTAGAGTTTACCTTTTAAAGATGATCAGCTTATTTTAAAATATGATACAATGTTATAGGTCTTATGTGTACAGAGCAGGTTTATTGGCACCCTTGTGCAGGATGTACTACTGTATACTCAAAGACACCACAGGATAAATTGTGCTTGAAATTACTGATGGTTTCTACACTTTTTCAAATTTTTTTGTGGATTTATTTCTAGGGCATTAAATTCTCTTGCTCAGTAGAAATGTAGCTTTCCAAACATTCCCAGACTCGAGATTGAACAATCACTTTATTTATTTTGAAAACACAAGTGAGACAGGTGGTAATTTATACCATTCAAAATTTTAGCAGATTCAAATGTTTAAATTATACCTGATGCAAAGGGCAATTTTGCTGAGAAATCTGAGTGCTATGTTGAGAACCACATTAGGAAAGAGGTGTGAATTCTAATATTTTAAATAATAATGATTTATACTGAGCACTATGTCTACACTGAGGTTACATAATAATAAAAATATCATATGCCAAATCTTGAAGTTTTTAGTCAAGTATAGTGTTTACAATTGGCTTCTGAGATGAAAGTATTTCATTTGAAATCCAGGAACAGCCCATACAATTTATGTATGAGTGAACACATGCAACTCCTATGGACATCACTGGGAGCTGTGTATGCATGTGGAGGGAAAATTTTTAGGTACTGAGTCTTTCAGGCGTGGATTAAGAATATGAATGGACTGACCTTTATTTCCCCATGAAAAAGAAAAGCATACATAGAACACCACTATCCTCCTGATAAGATATTCCTCTGCGCTCTCTCTCCTCCTCCCCAAGAAAATTCTTTTATATATGTGCATAAACACAGCTCTTAGCCTTACCCTCCCTCTGCTTTTTCAGCTCACAATGACATCGATCTAGTTATGTATAAGGCATTGATCACTGAAATATCTGAATGAATCCCAAGTATTTCAAAATAGAAATAATCTTTTTTTCTTTCTTTCCTTCTCTTTCTTCTTTCCTCCCTCACCTCCCCCCCCCCCCGGCATTCCCCTTTCCCAGCTTGTAGCAGAACTAGCTGCATTACAGGGTTTTTGTTTGTATGTTGTGGATCTGGATATATTCCAGGAAAGTTTCAGCTGTGTCTCTATTACAAGTTGCCCTGGTTTAACCAAAAAACATTTTAAAACTGATTTAGTTCACACACAAGTTTGTGATACTTTGGCACTCTTAAATGAATTTAGCCAGTCTTGCACAGTCAGAAATCAACTACTTCACACAGGCCTAAAACAGGCAAGCCTGAACCACCGCCATCAGTGCAAAATCTGTGGTCAGTAAACTGCTTACCAAATCTGTGATTCCAAATCTTCCATTTTGGTCTGAAACACGGAACTCTAACTTTTAGCTCAGCATTGCCTTACCTCATCCCATACCTCCTTCCCAAATATCTTGTTTGTCACAGACCCAAAATCAGGGAGAACAAATCTAGAGGCAAGGTAGCCATTATGTTTCTTTACAAGGTCATAGGTAGAAAAAGTTCACTCACATAAAAATCTTTTTAGTGCTTCTACCTGATTTGTGAGTCCAGAGACAAGACTAATATGAGTGTCCTGCTAATCTAAAAACCAACAGATGTTTTAAGAAACTTAGTACAATAGCCAGTGCTCACAATCAATGGGAAAAATCCCCTTGATGTTGATGAGAGCAGGATTAAATCATTATTGCATAGACTGTAACTCATGCCTGCTTGGTGTGGCACTCTGTCCCCCTCTAGTGGCAACTAGACCAACTAGCAATTGATGAGCCTGCCACAGCCTGGGCTAAGAGAGATGTGTCTTTTATCTCATGCATTAAACTCCAGAGATCCCAGGTTTGAGCCCGAGTGACAATGACTGGGGTCTGTCATCATTACAACAGCACATGAAACAGGGCATTAAAATGAGCTGATCTGCAGCAAAGAAAACTTAGAAAATTTTTGAAAATTCACACATCTATACTATAATGAAAAAAACCAAACAACTTCCCCACGCGCACACACACACACACACACACAGAGGACAGATGTGTATTTTTCAATTCACAGGTTTGTTAGTGATCATGGGATGTTTCTGTTCCCTAGTCCTCAATATTTATCTTATATGATTCACAAGGGCCCAGCTCAGAAACATAAATTCATGTTCTATTTATTTCCTAAATTCCTAAGAGCGAGGCTGTAATTGCTATTAGCGCTAATGAAACAGGCTACTCCCATCTGCAGTTCTGTTACTGTGAGTCTTCACATGCTAAGGCTTGTTGTGATCTCATTAGTTACTCTCAGTTTATGATACTTGGGAAATAATGTGCTGTATTTTCAGTGATGATAATGGACACCTTGTTGAAAACAAAGTAGAAGACAGCCAGTGCTGCATCCCATTTGTTCTTATCTGTCACCATAGAAACAGATAAGATTTCACCAATGGTGCAATTTTATAAAAATAGTTTACAAAATGATTCCGTTATTGGACAATTTGTATTTTAGAGCCCTTTCCACTTACGTCTTGTAAGAGGACTGAAGCGGGCTTAATCTGGGCTGTAGCACAATGAAACTCACAGATGCCACATCCCATGCAAGCAACTGCAGTGGAGGCCAGGCAAATATATGTCTAGCCAGTAAAGATTCATCCTCCTGACTTTCATTTAAAATTGGTAGATGTTGGTCATGCAGCTCCCAGTGGATCATTTCAGTTTCTGTTGGACATACGGTTGGAGAGAAGTAAAGCATCCAGCAGGTCATTTCTAACGTTTTTTTCATGGATATTTAGAAAACGTGGTGCTCCCATTTCACCTGTAACTAAAGATTGTAGTACATCTGGACCCTGCCTTGATAACATTACAGCCCATGAAATGTGTTTCTGCTATAAAACACAGACTGAGAGGAAACAAGAAGTACAGGAATCAATTTGATTTCAAATTTAAGACCTCAGGCAAGGGCAATATTAAACTAAAAAGGAACAGATACTATGACTTGCAAAAAAGCTTTCTCCATCAGCTTGGAGGTGTGCTGTCGGCTACAACAAACTCTATTTACAATAGTGTTTCATGACTACATACCCCATGTGGTTAATAAACAGGTCCCAGCCAAATGCAGGAGGAGGAGAAGCGGGGACTTTATATCATGTGCTGCTGCATACACACTAATAAAATTATTTTGGAAAATTATAGCCACACATTGCTAATTATGACAGATGCCCTTAGAAGCTGAAGATTGCATGCTGGGTATATAATCTGCTACTCCACTATTGTGACAAACAGCAAGTACGTTATTGATGATAATTGTCTGTTAATGACTGTAGCCACATTATGACAGGCAGCTGCTGAAACATCTACATGTGATTGTCTAAGCAGCACGTAGTGTGATGAACTGATGACTGTGTAGGAGTTGCAAGCTACGGCTCTGAGAGTGTGTGTGTGTGTGTGTGGTGGGGGGTTCTGGCCCTGTTGGCAGGCTAGGTGGCTATAGGGAAGCTTGCAGTTGGAGCTATTCTGCATGAAGCCTGCCTAAAGCAAGGTAGAATGAGTTGTGCTTCTCTGCCTTAGGGAGTAGCCCGTGCTCGATTTCTCTGTTTTTAGTTGTTGTGGGTTAATGTTCTGGATTTTCAGATATAAAGTAGTCCGTCTAGCAACAGCATTTCATGTTTTTGTCTAATTTGTCTGGTTGCATGCCAGGAACATCAAATGTTATGGCAATGCAGAACACTTGCTAGCTGCCAATGATAAGTACATGGACAATTTAGAAATCTAGATTCCTTTCTAATTTTACATCTTAAAATGGATTCTAGCAGGAATTATGCCCAAATCCCTGAAAAAGTTTGTTCTGTGTGGCTGAAATAGTCAATATTGCATGTCAAGCAATATTTTATTGTGTGTGGTTATTATTTCCATACAATCTCTCTGTGTTTTCCTGGCAATGGGTCCCAAACTTTTCACTAAATTGAACCACCAAACTCAATCCACCCAAGGTCCAAATTCATGGTGGGGGAGGAGGCAAAATCATAGGCCTGCATCCTTCTCCTCTGCTTCCTTATCCTGCCAATGGAGCACCAAACACACACACACAGCACCACCTTCCACCCTGACACCGCAACCCTGATCCTGGCCTGGTACAGAGGGGAGTGCTGGGGCAGGAAGTGGGGGTGCAATTTAAAATATGTGAAGAAAAGATGAGGGGACAAATATCTAAGCTATATTAACCATTACAGGCCAGATTCATAGCCCAGTTCCACTCCACTTTATGCCAATCAGCTTGCACAAAGAATGGAAACTGCCTGAATGTTCCAGCTAGGGACCACCCTAGCAGACCTACAGTATGTAAAGCCAGGAGTGTTGGCTTGAATAACCTACCCTCTGTACCCCCAATAACCTACCCTCTGCATCCCCCCATAGAGGGGGAATGGCTGGAGTGTGCTCACCAGCTGGTGGACAGTCTCAGACAGGCAGCTCTAACTTGCAACAGGGCTAGGACAGAATCAGGTAGAACCATCTCTCTGCTGTGTAAGCAGATTTCTGGAGAATCTGTCCTAAGAGCTAAAAAGGGAGGGGAATAATATGGATGGTTTAGACAGAACTAGGGCACCATAGATGTATTCACGCGTTCGCCTATGAGGAGCCAGTAGGTACCAGTCTAGCAAGAGAGCCAAGGGAGGATTCATCCACATTTGTATCCATGTTCCAAATAACATTCCTGGACTTTGTTTGCCATCATATGACACATGAACAATGCAGCTCAGTCTCAACCATGGATTTCCATGACAAGTTCAATTAAGTGCCTGTGTCACTAGGGAATAAAATCTTCAAACTGAGATGTGCAGAAAAACATAACAATGGAGAAATGTATTACAGAGCATAAAGTTTAACTACCTGAAAATAATCAGTGAACAGAGCAAAACAGTTTCCTTGCCTATTTGTTTGCACTTCTGCTTAAGATTTAGTCCAGGTCAATTGTCCATTTATTTTTCAATTCCAATAGCTTTTGAAAGAGTATATAATAGTTTTGTCACAACATAGTTAAATAATAGACATTTATTCTCCCCTCCAAATATGTATATATGTCCCAGTGCCATCTGACTGCAAGATGGGTGCGCTGAAGAGATAATAAATAGAGATGGACTAAACCGCTGATTCAAAAACTGTCAGCAGCCTTCAGAAATAGGGTTGTTTGGAAAGCTGAAGGGAGTTTGAGTAATTGTGGGCTGCGCACAACCTGCCAGTATGAACAGAGGATTCGTCCCAAGACAAGACTTTCTGCTGGGGTAAAAGACTCCACTTACTTCAAGGTGATTTAATTTCTCAGTGGCATACCAGAAACCTTTCCAGTATATCTCTGTCAGTGAGGCAAGCAGTAGTGGAACTTAAGGCTAAGTTTTTTTTTTTTTTTTAAAAAGAGACAATTCTTCTAAATGATCATTTCTTTGTTAATATGCTTTTAATATTTTGTGGGTGTTGAGGGAAGAGCTGTCTTTAAATGTTCAAGGTAGAGCAGTTTATTGCCTGAGGGAGAAAGTAGGGTAGGGTAATCAAGGTTGGTGAATGGAGCACAAAAGATGGATATCTAACAATCACACACACACACTCTGACTGTAGTGGTTTTTTCTGCTTTGTTGGGTGAACTATAAAGGTCAAATTCCAGTCTTCTTGAATTTCCATTGGACTCAGTGGAGTTACACTAGGGATGAATTTGTTCCTAAATGTTTAATGGCTGTAGTACAAAATAAAACATATAGGGATATTCAGCCCATTAGCTTACTTGTTTGACTGAACATAAAACATCTATTATGAATTAGACAGTGCCTTGCGTAGTGGAGCAGATTCACTAACAAATGAACTGTTTTTCTGCATGGTTGGTCTCCAGAACTGTAAGTAGGGAAGGATTACAAGATTTTTTCTTTAAATTGTAATTTGTATCTTGCATGCATGTTATAAGGTGTATACTTTTAAGGTTGCTTTATTAATTGGACTCTCTGATCCCACGTTATGCCCTCTATGAATTTCTGCATCTGGAGCATTGCATTCCCTGTCCTCCTTTAGAAAAGTAGATCTCGTAGATTAGTGCTAACTGAAGTTATTATTATTCAATGGCTGTACGTGAGTCAGTGCTCTCCAGTCCCTTTCTAACAGATAGATGTTCTGATACCCGAACCACCCCCCTTACTGACACCATGTGTAGTAGTTTCAGCAGGAAGCCCTGGGCTGATGGGGTGAGAAGACAGCTTCATTCCCCTACCTGCAATTCATCTAGGTTAAGGGTGAGGCAGATGGCTGTATCCCCTTTGCAAACCGTAATGGATTTGGGCCTTTGCAAGGGCTCAGCTTCCTGCTGGCAGAAAGATTGGTGCCAGGCAGAGGGTACTTTCCAGTGTCACTTTTAGTTATTTACAAAATGTACACACAGGCCTCTTTACTTTCAACAGGGGTGGCCAAAACTGCACACAGGCAATTCTGTTTGCAGACCACTGGCTGAGACACTCATGAGTGAAGCCCTGTTGCCAAGAAACAGCATCTTTTGTTTGCAGCCTTAGCCTGCCTCTCTCGCGTTGAGCATACTGGTTTTCTCCCTGGAAGCCTTTTAGCCCAGAGTCACTAGCTTTGTATTTCATGGAACTCATCAGTGTAGTCCAGACTGGCCTGCCCATTATCCTGCCTTTTGTCCAGCTGCTCTGCAACACAAAGGCACCTCAGACAGGTTTGACTATGCACAGTGCCTAGCAGAGAAGACTTTTACTAATCCCCATTTAGGGGTTGTCTTTGCTAGTCCTCATGTGGATCCTGTGGCTAGACTCATAAGTTAATATGACTTGGTTTAATACTATTGATGCTCAGGCAACTGTAGCGGCCTGAGAGAAATAAACGAGTCTCATAATAGGAAAATTTGTAAACAATCACTTGCAACCCTGTTGTCAAGGTTCCTTCCCCACTCTGAACTCTAGGGTACAGATGTGGGGACCTGCATGAAAACCTCCTAAGCTCACTTTTACCAGCTTAGGTTAAAACTTCCCCAAGGTACAAACTATTTTACCCTTTGCCCTTGGACTTCCACTGCCACCACCAAACTTTATTTGGGTTCCTGAGAAACCATTGTTTGGAAACGTCTTTCCCCCCAAAATCCTCCCAACCCTTGCACCCCACTTCCTGGGGAAGGTTTGGTAAAAATCCTCACCAATTTGCATAGGTGAGCACAGACCCAAACCCTTGGATCTTAGAATAATGAAAAAGCATTCAGTTTCCTTACAAGAAGACTTTTAATCAAAGTAAAAAAGAATCACCTCTGTAAAATCAGGATGGTAAATACCTTACAGGGTAATTAGATTGAAAACATAGAGAATCCCTCTAGGCAAAACCTTAAGACACACAGGCAGGAATATTCATTCTATTCAGCACAGCTATTTTCTCAGACATTTAAAGAAATCATAATCTAACACATACCTAGCTAGATTACTTACTAAATTCTAAGACTCCATGCCTGTTCTGTCCCCAGCAAAAACATCACACAGGCAGGAATATTCATTCTATTCAGCACAGCTATTTTCTCAGACATTTAAAGAAATCATAATCTAACACATACCTAGCTAGATTACTTACTAATTTCTAAGACTCCATGCCTGTTCTGTCCCCAGCAAAAACATTACACAGACAGCCACAGACCCTTTGTTTTTCTCCCTCCTCCCAGCTTTTGAAAGTATCTTGTCTCCTCATTGGTCATTTTGGTCAGGTGCCAGCGAGGTTACCTTTAGCTTCTTAACCCTTTACAGGTGAAAGGGTTTTTCCTCTGGCCAGGAGGGATTTTAAAGGTGATTACCCTTCCCTTTATATTTATGACACCTGTGTATTGTAGATGGAGGGAAAATATACCCCTTTAAGAGTGACCATTCAGTTCATGCTGTTCAGAGAGGCACTGTAGGTAGCAGGAAAACAGTTTGTTGCTGTAGGCCCTGTCTACACTAGAGAGCTTACAGCAGCGCGGCTGTACCGATGAAGCAGTGCCGCTGTAAGATCTCTTGTATAACTGCTCTATGCTGACGGAAGAGAGCTCTCCCATCAGCATAATTACTCCACCCCCCAATGAGTGGTGGTAGCTATTTTGGCGGGAGAAGCTCTCCTGCTGACATAGCGTTGTCCACACTGGCACTTATGTCCGTAACTTATGTCACTCAGGTGTGTGTTTTTCACATCGCTGAGTGGCATAAGTTATACTGATATAGGTGGTAGTGTAGCCACAGTCTAAGTCTCCATGTGAACACGTTTTTACGTGGTACCTAACATTTAGAAAGGTTAGCTAGGTTTTGTTAAGAGCTGCACAAAGGAAGTCATTTGCAGTGCACAAGAAGTTTTACTAGTCCTACAAAACCCAGGAGCTGAGATACAGGTTCCTGGGCACCCGCTATGGACACTTCATCTATCAACTATTTACATATACAGAGCACTCTTGTAACAGGCATCCTTAACCATAGGAAGGAGTATCCTCATATTAGTATAGGAAGACATTGAATTTTTAAACATGAAAAGCTAGATGACGGTCATTAGTCTGTAGCCTATAAAAGAGATAAGAGAGTGGTGTCAAATTGCCTGCTCGTGGGTATGCAAAGGATTCAGAGTTTGAGCTCTGAGTTTCTGCCTGATAGGTGCTAGAGGCAAGAAAGAGGGAGGAGTGGTAGATACGCTGGAGGGTAGGGATAGGATACAGAGGGACCTAGACAAATTAGAGGATTGGGCCAAAAGAAATCTGATAAGGTTCAACAAGGACAAGTGCAGAGCCCTGCACTTAGGACGGAATAATCCCATGCACCACTACAGACTAGGCACCAAATGGCTAGGCAGCAGTTCTGCAGAAAAGGACCTGGGGGTGACAGTGGATGAGAAGCTGGATATGAGTCAACAGTGTGTCCTTGTTGCCAAGAAGGCTAACGGCATTTTGGGCTGTATAAGTAGGAGCAGTGCCAGCAGATCGAGGGAGTGATCATTCCCCTCTATTCAACATTGGTGAGGCCTCATCTAGAGTACTCTGTTCAATTTTGGGTCCCACCCTACAAGAAGGATGTGGAAAAATTGGAAAAGGTCCAGTGGCGGGCAACAAAAATAATTAGGGGACTGGAACATATGATTTATGAGGAGAGGCTGAGGGAACTGGGATTATTTAGTCTGTGGAAGAGAAGAATGAGAGGGGATTTGATAGCTGTTTTCAACTACCTGAAAGGGGGTTCCAAAGAGGATGGATCTAGACTGTTCTCAGTGGTGGCAGATGACAGAATGAGGAGTAATAGTCTCAAGTTGCAGTGGGGGAGGTTTAGGTTGGATATTAGGAAAAACTTTTTCACTAGGAGGGTGGTGAAGCACTGGAATGCGTTACCTAGAAAGGTGGTGGAATCTCCTTCCTTTGAGGTTTTTAAGGTCAGGCTTGATAAAGCCCTAGCTGGGATGATTTAGTTGGGGATTGGTCCTGCTTTGAGCAAGGGGTTGGACTAGATGACCTCCTAAGGTCTCTTCCAACTCTGATATTATATGATTCTATGCACAAGTAGAGATATTGTATTTGGTTGTCTTAATATTTCATTTCTTCTGACGTTCATACCGGATACAATCCTAAGGAGCATCAGATGAGATATTTCTGAATATAAAAGTAACTGGATTTGTAAGTAAAATATGCATTACATTTATCTCTTACTTGAACAGTCATCATGACTTTTCCATTCAGATATTCATAGTAAGATGACTATTGAGAAAAGTGACTGCTTCGTATTAATACTGGTTATGTAAATCATTTAAAGCCTTCCAAACTTTGCAAAGGTCAGGAAAGTAGTAGTTGTCAACAAACTGTCTAGAAAAGTTGCAAGATTTTTGCACGACTCAAGGCAATTTGAGATTGTATCCATGTCACTGCATGCATTTTGGTTTTTTAATTTGAGCCATTGTAATCTAGCATTAGAGCATGGGAATTCTAGTGCTGGCTAGTCATGTGTGTATGTAGGAGTGGGAAAAGCGTTGAGCTTAATATCCCTGTGCCTCAGTTTACACATTTGTAAAATGGGCATAAATAATACTCTTGGACCGACAAAGGAAGAGAAGTTCAGACTGAAAGACCCCTGCCAGCTGCTCTCTCTATTACATTGAGTGTGCTTCAATTTTAGCACTTCCATTAATCACAGTCATAGCAGTATGGGCCAAGAAGGAAAGCAGGGTCCCAAATCAGGACTTCATAGATTAAAACCCGCCTCGAACTCCCCTCAGAAATGTATCAGGAGCTAATTATGGATGTTACACATTCCCTGCATGCTGCTTTCTGTATTACCTTATGCTTCCAAATGGTGGCCAATCATCATCCTGTGCAGAGAACTCTACAGGAATCTCATCTAGCATTGGCAAAGCCAGGATGATAGTAGCAAGATCCACACAGGAAAGAAACATTAAATTAGATGCAGATGAAAAAAAATTGCTTATCTGGCTGCATCTGCTATTTGAATTTCCACCAGTAGCTGTGTGTCTCATAGAATTCCAGGATCATGAAACTGAGTCACTCATGGTAGTGTCACCCCTTCAGACAAGAAGGCAGGTATCATTCTTGCCAGTTCTCCCCTTAGCCAGAAGCACTGAAAAATGGAGACATGACATGGAGTCAGTTAGGTGTAGAGACCATTTAAAGGAAGGAGAGATTTCTTTCACCCATGCTGGAAACAAAAAGGAGATGCGATAAAAACTTCCAATACTTGAGGAGAAGAGGAAATGGGCTGGAGATTGGATGAGGGAGGAAGAGGGGAATCCATTAGGGGTTTTAAAGAACAGAGGGGAAATGGAGAAAGAGCCGGTGAAGAATCTTGAGGATGGATGGATGGTGTTTGCACTTCAAGGTACAAGGAGAGGTCACCATATTTACACTTGTAGAGTAGAGATTTAGACCAAAAAGCAATATTCCTCCCTACAACTTTGTGCGACAACAGTAACATTCATGAAATTACATGGAGTGTAGGGCAGGGCAGAATATAGCACAAAGGTGTCAGTCAACTATAATTATCCATACGAAAGAAGATAATATGAATAAAGTTTCAAGCAGAGGAGTTGAAGATAGGTGATGTTTCAAAGCTGACTAGGCTAGGCAGAGAAAGGTTTAGATTAAAGATGAATAGTTGATACTGGGAGAAAATGTGAGATTTGAATTAAGGAGTGTGATAAAGTTTGCGGAGTTTTAAATGGAGTATTTTGCCATCTGAGACTGGTTAACTCTTTCTTGGGCCACGTCTGATTTTCAGTGACTGGTAAGTAGCTAATCCACCGAAGTAGAGCTACATCTTCTAATGTCAAGACAGTGAAGAAATGAAGTAAAATGATCTTGTAATCAAGCTCCCAAAGTGAAGCCAAATTGTACAAGGCTTGCCTCACTCATTCAAATAGTCCCCATTAGAGCTGTGTAGAAAACAGTTTTCTATTTCTTCAAATATTATGCGGGCTCAAATCAGAACAAAAAATCAAATGCTCAAAAATATTCAAAAACCAATTTTTTTTCAGTTTGGGTCAATCTCAATCTTTCACATCATTTCAAAATGTTTAGTTTTGATTTTAGAAACTTAAAAAAAGAGAAGGGTTGAAGTCTAATTAGCTTAAATTTTGAAACAAAATGTTTCAACCATTTTTAAATGGTTTCAGGCAGGAGAGACATTGAATATGAACCAGTTTCACAAACAGTTTCAGTTTCAAGACATCAGCATTTACATCAGGGAAAAACGATTTGCTGAAAAATTCCCAACTAGCTCCTGTCCCAATGACTTCAACTGATTTTTCACTCACTCCATTGAGACTTCTTGCTTGAGTAAAGAGATCAGAATTTATCCCACTAATTCTGAAACGTGTGTAGCAGTGAAATGCATATATTATTATGCTCAAGTGCAAACTTTTGGCTCTTTCTAGTTCTGAAATATTAGTCTCTGACTGTAAGCTGTTAATATGTCTGTGTAGTCCCTGTGTAGGAGGAGGAAGTTACCAATTAATTATTTTGTATCAGCCTGAGTCCCTGACACACACACAGTTTGGAATAGAACAAACATGATTTTGCTCTTGATTTGATACCATTGCAGAAATCTAGGTATTTATATGGAGTATCTGCTCAAGGAATATTTAAAGGATAGATTTTTTGCAACAGTCTGCACTAAAAACTAGATGAATTCAACATTATTTTGAGCCACATTTTAGAAAATACGTTCACAGTTGGGTAGCATAAATGGCATGTGTATCAACGAGCTTATACAGCTGAATACTAGAATAGAATTCTCAGCTCTCTCTTAACTACAGAGTTGCAACTAACCAGAGCAATCATTTGAGCTTAGAAAGCTCTTCTGGTGTTAAATCAGGGGTGGCCAACCTGTGGCGCCAGAGGTTAATATGTGGCTCCTTGCATAGGTGTTCGCAAAAAGAAAAGGAGGACTTGTGGCACCTTAGAGACTAACCAATTTATTTGAGCATGAGCTTTCGTGAGCTACAGCTCATGCTCAAATAAATTGGTTAGTCTCTCTAAGGTGCCACAAGTCCTCCTTTTTGCGAATACAGACTAACACGGCTGTTACTCTGAAACCTGCAAAGGTGTTGACTCCAGGGCTGGAGCTAAAGACACGAACCTTTTAATGTGCCAGGGAGTGCTCGCTGCTCAACTTCCTGCTCTGCCCCCAAGGCCCCTGCCCCTTCCTCCGAGCCTGCGCACGCAAAACAGCTGATTGCAGTGGGTGTGGGGTGTGAGGGGGAGGTGCTGATTGGTGGGGCTGCTGGTGGGTGGGAGGCACTGGGGGCTGGATGCGGAGAGCTGATGGGGGGGCTGCTGACATATTACTGTACTTGGCTCTTCGGCAATGTACATTGGTAAATTCTGGCTCCTTCTCAGGCTCAGGTTGGCAACCCCTGTGTTAAATACTTCATCATTTGAAAATATTTACCAAGGGAGTGTGCATGGAGAGATAACTACACTTCTAGTTATAGTTCAGACAAGCAGAAGGAAGCCCTCTGGCTACAAAAACCCGCCTAGAATAATTCCAGCATTACAAGGATTTGATAACTCATCATGTAGTCAAATAGGAAATGTCTGATAATCTTCTTCAGGATTCTCTCTCTCTCTTACTTTTGCACAGTTCTTATAAACAGCCTGCTTCTACTGAAGTTAATGAGAGAATTAAAATGGGCCAAAGCTTTACTCTTATTTTGGTCTCCTATAGCAGTCTGCTCTGACATTCCAAACTTAGGTGAGCTGTGAATTTGATTAATACTTACTACTTTTTTCTAGAAGAGGTAAGGGGTCAGTGTTCCAGACACGGCGCCTTCCTAACCCTCATTTATATCCCTCCTAAAGGTCCATTTTTTCCACAATGTCTACATGAAGATGGCCAATGCTGTTTCATCAATTTATCTGCGTGTGATCAGTTCATTTTTGTTGAGGGAAAGAATCAAGTATTGGGAGAAACATGGATGGATATGAAGTTGAGAATGAATGTAGGGGGGGAAACGAGGGGCCTGAATTGTGGAGGAAGGATGAGACAAGGTTAAATTAATGTAAACTTTAGGGAAAAAAAATTAAAGCCCTGCTGCTAATAGGATACATGTGTATCAGCACCCTGATTACAATGCTTGTATGAAGCATTCATTTCCCCCACCCTTTGTCTCCCTTAAGTTACACATGCTTCAGAGAAGGGCTTGTGTCTTCTGTTGTTTGTGGGAATTGCCTACCACGTAGAATGCACTACTGTAATCTAAATGATACAAGGTAAAATTCTAGCTCCATCAAAGTCAATGGCAAAACTCCCATTGATTTCATTGGAGCCAATATCTCAACCAACGTGATTATATTCCACCAAAGAAAGTTAGAGCCTTAGCTGAATTTGAAGCTAAACTTAGGCCTAGTCTACACTACAATGGAGCTCCTGCTGATGTAAGTCACCTACTACATTGACTTCATAACTCCACCTCTGCGAGAGGCATAGTGCTTAGGTCAGAGGTGGGCAAACTACAGCCCATGGGCCACATCCAGCCTGTGGGACCGTCCTGCCCGGCCCTTGAGTTCCAGCTGGAGAGGCTAGCCCCTGGCTCTTCCCCTGCTGTCCCCCCCTCCACCAGAGCCTCAGCTCGCCATGCCACCAGCGCTCTGGGCTGCGAGCTCCTGCCGGGCAGCATGACTGACTCCAGCTGGGCTATGCAGCTGCCAGTCCTGGTGCTCTGAGTGGTATGGTAAGGGGGTGGGGAGCGGGGGGGGGGTTAGATAAGGGGCAGAGGATCCCAGGGAGCAGTCAGGGGACAGAGAGAGGTTGGATAGGCGTGGGAGTCCCAGGGGGGCCTGTCAGGAGGTGGGGATGCGGATAGGGGTCGGGGCAGTCAAGGGACAGGGAACAGGGGAGGTTAGATAGGGGGTGGGGTTGGGGGGGGTGGTTAGGGGCAGGCGTCCCAGGAGGAGTTGGTCAGGGGACAAGAAGCAGGAGGAGGTTGGATGGGTCGGAGGTTCTGAGGGGACCGTTAGGGGGGCAGGAAGTTGGAAGGGACGGATGGGGGCGGGGCTCAGGCTGTTTGGGGAGGCACAGCCTTCCCTACCTGGCCGTCCATACAGTTTCGGAACCCCAATGTGGCCCTCGGGCCAAAAAGTTTGCCCACTCCTGGCTTATATTGATGTTATTAAAGCGACAAAGTGTCTGTGTAGATACTGCACATTCCCTGGTGGCTGTCAACCTAGTATGGGGCTGACAGCTGGAGCCCTCCCTCCCCACCCCGGGGCTGACAGCTGGAGCCCTGCACACCCGGGGAGAGGGGCTCCAGGTGTCAGTGCCCCACTTCAGTCAGTGGAAGCGCTCCTGGTGAGGACGCACACCGCTGACAGAAGGAGCATAGTGTGCCCATGAACCACCACTTTAATTACTGCAGTGGATGTACGTCGACTTAAGTCGACTTCAGTTTGTAGAGTAGACAAGGCCTTAGTTTCAATAGTGTTTTAGTGCTGCCTGGTACCCTTGCTGGCATAGAGTTTTGAAGAGAAGTTTCCCTGCCCATCTCAGTCTAATATTGTAGATTCTCAGCCCTTTAATGATGATCTTCATCTCTTAATGAAGAAAGTGCAAAAAGTTGGAGAGAGAATTTTTTATGCCATGATAATGCTAAAGCATTTATTAAAAAGATTTTTTCCTATGGGATGTTCAGTAGACAAGGACTATTCAAAACACTTGAACGAAATTCATCCCTGATATAATGCCAATGAGTTTTGTGCACCAAGAATAAAATTTCAGTGATTAGTATTGTGGGAGTAGTGCCTCAAATTCTGCAAAGTTGGATCTTACTTAGTAAGTCACTGAAATAAATTTACCTAACTTGACTCCAAGTGCGTGTATGATATATATCTATTAGACCTGACTCCCAGTCACTATATATATTACAGCTATAGTAACCTATTCATAACAATTGTCAACAGCTCTCGTGAACCAACCTCTCACATTCTTTGTGCTCTCTGCTGCTTATCAAGCATTTTCATCAGAAATCCAACTGTGTCCATTAGGCTATTGAGAAATAATAAGCTTAACAAATGCAGATGAATGTCACTCTTCTTAGCCATCAAACACTGTAGTTACAGGATTCACTGGTGTTGGTGAAGTAGAAGTTAATCTGCAGAAAAAAAGCACTGCCTCAGAATCTTAGTCTGTGTATTTTTTTTAAAAAAGCCCAAGGGCAGAATGATGTGCATCACATGGAGGGGGAGAGAAGCGAGAGCACTTCAAAATCAGTTGCTATTAGAAAGAGCAAAGCAGCAAAAGAGAGAGAGACAGCCAGCTAGCTAAAGCAGTATTATTTTGCGTACATATAAGGAACAAAGTGCTAGATTGGGGTATTGCCTTAATATGGCAACAAATGACATAATTGTCTAACAACCTAAACCCATAAACACCCTTTTAAAATATTTCTTCTAATTTTGACTTGTTCTGGCTTCTGAGTTATCAGACCACTTTTAACTTTCTGTCCTATTAATTTCAGTCTTAAGGATTATAAGCAGCTTACATTTTTATAGTGTCATTTCTTTCACACTGGCATTCTAAAGGTTTTATAAACTAACCATACACACACACACATACACACACACATACACACAAGTATTTAATATATCAGTGCGGCATAATATAAAAGATTTTATTGGTATCTATTTGGGGTGAGGTCAAGAATGAGTTATGCAGCTAATACCAAATGAGAGTTGATAAAAGCTTAAAAGCATACCAAACTCTCATGTAACCTATCCATGCCACATGTTATATTATGCTTCCAAATGTTTTTTAATAGAGCTGGTCAAAGAACTTTTTTTTTTTTGGCTGAAATTTAAATTCTGATAAAATGTTGAATAATTGTGATTATCGCTATTTTGAAGTACTTTCTTGGATCCCTCCAGCTGTAAAGTGATGTTCTTTGGTTACTATGATCTATTTGAGTGAGGCTCAGAGACAGAGTAAAAGTGAAAAGAAGACCTATAACTAGTCTTTCTGTACATAAAAATGTTCCAAGGCTAGAGGTAAGTAATAAGTCGCATAAGAAAGAGGGGAATCTACCATTTCCTGGAGATATGTAGCACTCATTTGTAGCCTGTAGGGTCATGAACAATTGGACTTTAAAGCAAAGATGTTTTTTGTAGCAAAGGAAGTTCCTGTTGGGCCAGGACTGAAAATTGCCCAACTTGTGTATTCAGCAGGAGTAATTTGGAGGTGGGAAAAGTTCATATTCTGTGGTCATCATCATCATCATGTTCCTATTACGCCTCTGGCGTTTAGGGCAGTGATGAAGCTCCTCCACTCCTGTCTGTGTCTGGCAAGTCTTTCAGTGGTTCCCCAGCTGTGCCCCAGGTTTTTCAGCTCGGTTTTGACAGCTCTTCACCATGTAGTTTTTGTCCTCATTTTTGCTTGCCTTCAGGTGTCCATCTTATTGCTACTCTGATGGAATCAGTTTCCATCCGAAGCACATGACCGATTCATCTCCAGCACCTCCTGGAAATGATGGTGCTCAGATCCTCTTGTCTGCACTGTGTCAATCAGTCTTGGTTTGAGATTGTTCTGGGACAAAAGATATAGAGGATTTTTCTGAGGCAGGTTGTATAGAATGAGAACAGTTTGGACATGTCAAACTTTCTCATTCCCCAGCATTCTGCACTATAAAGTAGTGTTGAAAGTACACAGCTCTGATAAATCTTGAGTTTGGTTTTGGTGTTGTGTTTTGATGATTTCCAGACTGTATTTAAGCTCCTGAAGGTGTTTCTGGCTTTATTGATTTTGTTCGGGATGTCCTGGCTTGTTCCACTGTCCTGGCTGATGGTGCTGCCCAAGTATGTGAATGTTTCTACATTGCTGAGAACATAATCCTCTAACTGTACTGGTGATGGTGAGGTAATGTTAAAGGTCATGATATTGCAATTGATTTTCAGTCAAATTTACTGGCTGACTGCGTTGAGTCGAGTTGTTTTTTCTTGTATATGGTGTTGGGTATTTGATAGGAGAGCAACATCATCTGCAAAGTCCAGGTCTTCAAGGGATGAGAAGAGTGTCCATTTAATGCCTCTTGGCATGTCTTCTGTTGTATGCCGCATTACCCAGTTGATGGCAATGTTGAAGAGGATTGCAGACATGACACACCACTGATGTACTCCTGTTTTGACTTAAAAACTGAATTCACTGTGATCAATACTGCATGTAAAGTGGAAATAGAAGCTTTTGATTACGTTGATTGTACAGAAAGGAATTCCATATGCCCGCAGAATGCGCCATAGGCTGGTCCTGTGAATGCTATCAAAAGCCTTCTCAAAGTCTATGAAATTTATGTAGAGTTACTGTTGCCATTCTAATCACTGTTCTATTATGTTTTGTAGCATGAAGATCTGGTCTGTGCATCCACGCCCTTTCCAAAAACCAGCTTGCTCTTTTCTGAGAATGCTATCAACTGCCTCTGATGTATGGTGGACTATGATCTTTCATAATACTTTGCTTGGCACAGAAAAAAGTGTGATACCACGCCAGTTATTATAATCACAGAGTTCCTTTCTTTGGTATCTTCACTATAACGCCATTGGTCCACTCATCTGGCACTTTTTCCCTTTCTCAGACTGATGTAACTAGAGGGACCAGGATAGATGCTGCTAATTTAGGATTTTCCTTGAACAATTCTGCATTCAAGTTATCATTGCCAGGATCTCTCTTATTTTTTAAGGATTTGATGGCTTGAACAATCTCTTTCTTAGTTGGGGTGTCTGAGTTGATATCAAGATCTTCTTCTGCCTGCTGGATGTTTGCTTCCTCTTTAGGTGGCTCCCTGTTCAGCAATTCTTTGAAATGCTCTGCCCAGTGCATTTCTTGTTTTTTTTTCGGTTTTTAGTAGGTGTTCTTGTTCGTTCCTGATGAGAGTGTTTGTTGGTGTCTGCTGTTTACCACTGATAAGCTGCGTCATTTTGTAGACGGTTCCTTGTTCACCACGAGCAGCTGCATCCTCTGCTTGTGTTGCCAGATTATCAATATAATGCCGTTTGTCCACTCTTACAAGGCGTTTGACCTCCCAGTGTGCCTTGCTATACTGCTTGTGGTATTTGTCCTTTAGCTTCTGGCATTTTGTGTCTAAAACTTTTTTCTTCAGGGCTCGTCTGGTTTCTATGGCATTCCATATGCTGAGTGTAATCCACTCCTTCCTTCTCTTCTGCCTGTAGCCTAGTCAGACTTCACTGCTCTGTTTGTAAATTGCTGTTACTTTGTCCCACCTTTTGTTGATCTCCTCATCTGCATTCCCCTCCTCCTCGTCAAGGTCTGCAAATGCTTGTATCCTGTTCTCTAACTGCAGAATGAAGGCTTTCTGTATTTCAAGGGACTTTAGCTTGTCAATATCATAACATCTATGTCCCTTGTTTGGTGGACCCACGCTTCTCAGTTTTAGCTTGATGGAGGCTGTCACAAGATGATGGTCACTGCCAACATCAGCACCCCTTCTCACTTTCACATGTTTGGTGGTAGGAGGAGGAAACGTTTTCCTAACAGGTTGGTTTATTTTAAATGGCTTTTTTTAAAAAAATGCTGGTAGTGGTTTGGGAATGTTAGAGTATGTCTTTCAGAGATCAATTAATGGACAGTTGAGTTACCTTTATTTATCGTATGTGCCTGTGCAATTTATCACATGGATATCATCTGTATAACATGTGTATGGTTTATATACACGTGCACAGAACAGCATACCTTGGCTTTATTGTTGAGTCAGATTCCAGGAAAGGTTTCAATCACCTGAACAATAAATACTACTCCCTACAACCTGATGGGATGTATATGGAAGTCTCTTACCCACTTACTAATGAGGCTGGGCTGTATAGGAAGTTCACAGTCTTAGGCCTCAATCCTGCAAAAGGTGCTACACAGACATAAGGGTCTGCCCAAGCCAAAATCTTTGCACTATTGAAGACTGAATTGTCCTGGCTGCAGACCAAAATAAGTCACTCAAGGCTCATAAACTTGGTAAGCTTAGAACATTTATCTTCAATGTGAGCTTTGTTCAATTAGCAGATTCCCCCAGGCTTACATCACAGCTAATCCTAGATATATTAGATGTAACTTTCCACATGTGTTTTCAACTCTTTGAGAATACTGTCACTTTTTAGTTCTGCAGGTACAGTAGCTTGTAAATTGTCCAGCTATAGCATACATTAAGATCATGACATGGCCTTTAGCTTGAGTGCAAACTCTGAATGTCTGCTGCTAATTTTTTGACGTTTGCTAGAAAAAAACATGACTGTTATTTTAATTGTAAGATTCAATAGGATAGCATGATAGCAGCAGGCCAAGACAGCAACTAGTTGTTTCTGGTTAATTGCTAGAAAAATTAAGCATACAAATTCTCCTCTATCCAGCACCACTTGTAGTCAGTTACCAAATGAATCTTAAATGCTACCAAATTAGAATTTTCGACTCATTTACACCAGTTTTAGAACTCTTTGCCCAGGTGTACATGAATTCATAGGATGAACAGCAATGGAGAATCAGGCTGGGTGCTTTTTTGGAGGTGTGTTTATATCTTCAAAATGTATTCCAGATGTGCCGGCTCTCTTACTGTTGAGATTAAGATTGCGGGGAGGGACAGGAAGTCTTCTATTTTTAGAAAATGTGTTTTCTGAAACAGATCCCTGTTCTTCTTTTCGCATATGTACTTACAGGCTTTTGTCTTATGTGGCATTTCTTCAATTTTTACTCCCAAATATGTCTGCAAGTGGCATGAACATCATATTTAAATGTCCTCAGGCTGGTGCAGCTCAGTCAGAGACTCCTGTCAGGAGTTCAGAAGATTGCTGCATCTGTCTTATAATTCTGGCAACAAAACACTGAACTTTTATAAAGTGCTGTTCATACAAGATAGCTCACCTGCTCTGACAATGAAATTAAACTGTAATGACAGTTGTTAACTTGAATATTTTTTTTCTATCATGGCACTCCACATTTAGTCCCAACCAACATGCCTCAATTTACAAGTCCTAGGGATTTTTCTTATCACCAGTACTGAACCGAATGAGGAAACTGAGGTTAATTGCACACCTTCTTATTCCACTCAGGGGTTTGGAGCTGAGAAGAGAATTTGCCTCAAATAATTTATTAGATTAATTTATCTCTTTGTTGAAAAAATGTTGAGGCATTTGCCCACTTCATAGGAGATTGAAATACTATCACTGTACAATTTGAAAAGCAGAAAATGTGTATTTTACTAGCTAAATATAGTGAGCCTTTTTTTACTTGTTAATTTACATTACAATAAAGTTAGCTTTTAAATACTAGTAGATTTTTTGGGCATTGTACAAGTTGATTCAAAGTTTATAGATGTGCTCCTTCCCTGAGTGGGATAGGAAGACATGCTAATTGACAGGTGACATTCATCTTGAGGCTCAGAGATGACAATTGCAGGTTCCAGTTGGTCAGGTTTGATGCTTGGTTTTTAGTTTTAGAGCCTTTAGAGAGAGCTTCGGTCAGGTTTTCAAGTTCTTCTCTGCAACCATAAAGGAGGCCAGAAACTTTTGTTTTAAATATTAAAGTTGGGAGTCTCACATAGTCACGTCTCTCTGAGCTAGTGCTTGAAATAAAACACTGAATATCATGAGACATGATAAAATTGCAAGAGTTAGCAACATTGCTCTCCATTGTACCAATAAACCCTGTTGTGATGGGGCATCTGCCACACACTGGGCTCTAAGGGATTAATAGAGACCTAGGAAGGCTGCACGGGAGGCAGCCAATCAGAGAAGAGCTGAAAGGAGCAGCCAAGCAGGGCCAAGGAGGCCCATATAAAAGGGGAGCTGCAGCATAGGGGAGAGTAGTTCTCTGCTAGGAGCCTAGGGAGAAAGGACTGTGTCTCTGGAGGACTGAGAAAACTGCCAGCACCCTGGACAGAGCAGTGCTGTTAGCAGGGAGTGGGGGAGTGACATACAGCTAGCTAGCTAGCTGCTGGGGTTTGTAGGCTGAGGCCCTGTGGTGAGGGTGAAGAGGATGCTGGGGCCACAAGGAAGTGGCCAGAGAATTTGCTGCAGTAGCCACTAAGGGAAGTGGTTGAACAGTGGACTTCAGGTCCCCTGGGAGGTGGGAGCACAGTGTTTGGCATGGCCGGAGGGCTGTGTTGCTGAAAAGAATGCTGCAGTCTTTGGAGAACTGTGGGTCCTGGAGCAAGAGTGATGGTGGCAAGGCACCACCCAAAGAGGGTGCACTAACATGCAGAGCTAATCCTCAAGACAGCCAGCAGGAGGTGCTGCAGTGGTGAGTCTCATCCTGTTACATCTGTTTACGCTTTAATTATGTCTCACCTTGACTACTGCAGCCTCCTCCTTTTCTTGGCTCAGACTAGAGAGTGGAGATGTGGGAAACTAACCAAAATGCTGCAGCTTCTCTAGTCTATTCAAAATGCAGCTGCTCCATACATATGCCTCTCCTCCAACACCCTGACTCTCCTCAACTTCCGTTACTAACGTTCACCTCTAGCAACAGATGACATTTAACCAGACACATGGTTCTTGACCTTATCACCAAGGCTCTACTGAGCTCCACTCCCATTTACATCTTTCCCCAAAGCTCTCAATGACTTTTCTATTGGCCAATTTCCATTGCTTATTGCTCCTTTTGCCTCCTTCAAGTCATGTGCCTCTTTTGTGCCTCATAGTGCACCTGGAAAATCCTCTTACTTCCTATGCAATAAACAATGTAACTCACTCTCCTCCTCCAAACTCACTTCTTTTGTTCATTTAGGGACATTGTCATCATGTTGTGTGTGTGTGTAAAGTGCTATACACGCTGATACCACAATATAAATCATTCAATAACAGGTTCAAATGTGTAATTATTCTATGCTGGTAAAGCACAGAATATATTTATAGTACTTTATAAATGATTTAACAACACTGTTCAGTAGAACTGCAGGACCATTCCAGAGGTTCAAGCTTATATATTGTCTTTATTCCTCAACAAGTTGGGACTGAAACCATCATCAAATTTAATCCAGTCCTCTTGAGTCTGGTCATGAAAATAAGTCTGAAAATCCAGGCTATGAGTTTGAGACTCTGGCCCAGAATGTTGCTAATTGCATGGATTCAGGATCTTGTCCAGAACCTCAGACAGTTGGTTTATTCTTCCCCATAGAAAATTAACAGAGAGCAAAAAGGAGACCATGTTGCAGAAATGCCATTGTTGCTTCAAATGAATATTCCAGATATCACAATAATGGACAAAAGATCCCTTCCACTGAAGTTCCACTGCACGGCAACAGACTTTCCTATTGCCACACTCTGGTCTAAGCAAAGCAGCAAACTGAGTTTGGGATTATTTATCACTTCACTGCCAAGGTGACTTCTCTCCCCCCACGCTGAGTACAAATTTGAAAAACTGGTTTGTCCTGAGCAGCAGCTGCCATTTCTTTGAGGATTGACCATCCAAGTGACAAAGTTTCACCGTCTATTGTTAGTCCTGTGCCAGCACCCCTCTGGAATTCTATTTCAAGATGGAGGTCAACAGGCAGTAGGAAAGTAAAAATCAGCCTTCTAATCAAAATGGAATTTTCAGTCTGAAACAGATGCATGCACAGAGTTCATAATCAAATATAATAAAAGTAATGGAATAATTTCAATACTGAAAATTCTAGAGGTGATTGTTCTAGAAAACAATAGATTCATCCTAAAATGAGGTCAAGACCCCATTAATTGAGATTTTACTTTTCCTGTCCTATTGCACCTTGGGTTTAAACAATTGTGGGGTGCGCTGATCTGTTCAAGAGATAAATGAAGCAATAAGAGGTAAGTGACTGATAACTGATCAGTAAAACAAATTAAATAAAACAGAGGGAGAAACAAGTACCAGTAAATAACTAGGTCCAGAGTAAAATTCTTCTCATGAGTTGGTTTCAGAAATAGCCATATAGAAATTTATGGCTACTAGACTATAAATCCAAAAAGGATCAAGTACTGATGAATACTGAAATTGCCCAGTCCAGAGGGGATGTTAAACACAGTGCACATTTATTAAGCACCATGCAGCTTTAAAATGCTATATATTTAACATATAATAATAAAAGTTGAGAAATTTTCCTTTGTAAAAGGAATGTGTGTAATTCAGGATGGTCAATATTATCTAGGGCAAATTAAAAACCTATAGCACACATGGTATTAATTTATACATGATTTAAGTACAAGATGTATTTTCCAGTAGAATACAATGAAATCTGTTACACAGATGACTCCATATTTTTATGCCATTGTAATAACTTAACACATTATAACAAGAAACCATCCAGACATCTTTCACTTTTGCATGCTACAGGTTTTACAATGCTCTTTCACATAGGCAGAAATTAAAATATTCTTAACTAGAATTCTTCACATTCAAAAAAATCCTTTCCAATTTTCCTACCCAGTTGCTTGCAGTGCTCTTTACACGCTGATTGGATGTGTGTGTAGCTGGGAAAAAATGTTAGGTTATTTCGGTGTGAATGTGAGTTAAAATGAAGATGATAAAGCTCTTCGGAACAGAGATATTGTCAAGCCCTTAGCACAGATTACTGGTGGGGGCAGGCAGCCATGAGTATAGGTCTCACTCACTGGAGACAGTCAGCTATAAAATAGTTTTTATAAATCTTAAATTTTTGCTGAAATAAAACATACAGGAATTCATTATCTTTGTTCTTTTATTAGCATATTTCTGTGCTATTTAAAAAACCAAGTGATAAAACAGGTTACCTGAAGTATGATATTAAGAAAACCTCATTCTGCTTATATGAGGGGAACAATGACACATTGTTTTCTACAAATGGCTATGACTGATGAGGGTCAAAGGATGCCTGGCACCAAAAGTTTGAATTCACCTCTAGCAACAGGTGATATTTAACCAGGCACATTTATGAAGTCAAGACAAGGACTCCTGTAAAACAAAACAAGCCTGAATCCAAAAAAACATGGTGCAGGAAGGTGTAAATTATGAGCTCCTGGTTCCCTGCACAAAGCCCAAGTGAATGGCCAGAAATGTCAGAGAAGCATTGGGGGGAGGGATAGCTCCGTGGTTTGAGCATTGGCCTGCTAAACCCAGGGTTCTGGGTTCAATCCTTGAGGCGGTCATTCAGGGATCTGGGGCAAAAATTGGGGATTGGTCCTGCTTTGAGCAGGGGCTTGGACTAGATGACCTCCAGAGGTCCCTTCCAACCCTGATACTCTATGATTCTATGAAGCAACAGGTGTTGGGGATAGTTTGGATGTTAGGGGAGGGGTAAAAAATGACACCAAAATCAAAAGTTTGAGTGTTTGGAAAGTTAATGGAATTAACAATTGTGACAGGAAAAGTGGGGTGATCTGATAGGGCATTGGGCTTTAGGGTGCCTGCATGCATCCCACTCTGCCTGTTACAAATCTGAGGCCATTTCCGACTGGGAGCTATAGTTGCAGGTCACTTGCTTACTCCTAGTCAGGTGTCGTACAAGAAGCTGCACGTGCGACTTTCTGCATCTCTGGATGGGGAACTGAGAAGGCTCTCTGCACCAGGCAGGTGGAAAACACCTGCAGGAGACCAGCTGGGGGAAGTGTCCGCCCTGGAAGAAGGGCTGTAAGGATGGTGAAGCCCTGGAAACAAACGCTAAGAGCTGAGGAGCAGTGAGACTGTTCTGTATTGTGGTGTTCTGAATATTTTCAGTAAAGAATGCCCAGTGAAGAGAACTGAAGCTGTGCCATTGTTTGGAATGTGATTTCACCTTCCCCAGCTGGTGAAAGGAAGATGAAAGTGGTTTGAGTATTGACTTCAGTGGACTTTGGGTCAATTCCCCCCCCACCCCGAGCATCTGGTACAATAATGTATAAAACATCTTTACAATGGGGAAGCTTACAGCCTCAAGGTATATATAAGAATTGTTATCTTGCTACCTGGTTTTATGGTTTCAGAGCTGGGTATACCTTTGACTTCCCTCTCAATCTCTCCCCGGGCATCCTTTCCAAGTGACAGGCCTTCACCTGTACTTCTCTCACAGAATCCTGAGATTCACTCCACTTTTAAAATGAATCACCAGGCTTCAGACTCCCTCGCTTGTATCACCTCAGCATTTCCAACTGCCTTTGGACCCAGCTATATACTTCACTCCAGGAGCTGTGACCAGTTTGAAAATGCAGTGACAGAGAACAGTTTGTTTGAAACAAAATATTATTTATCAATAAGGAACTTAACAGAGAGAAAAGGCTTAAAACAAGAAAAGACAATATTAATATGTGTTTAAGGATTATCTAAACTTAAAATTTACTTATTGCAGTTAGATAGCTTTGGTACCCCCAACCTAGTCTCCTTGCTATCAAGCTGCAACCCTTGTCTCTTCATAAGATCTGCTTTTTAACGGCTTTCAAGTTCCACACACCTTGATTGGACCAACCCAGTGCTGATTCCACACATCGGTGGAGGTAAACCTCAAAGGAATTATAACATCCATGTTTGAGTACTATCCATTAGGACAGTCTATGGCTATTGATATTTGGTTCCTGCAAACTTAGCTAAGCCTGATTTAATTCTCATTTATTCTTTAGCCAGAAATATAACCACCAGCAAGCCCACAAAGATAATTTTATGAATGTTATAAATCTAAGACAGATAGCTCCCACATTCATCACAACTGGGCACAATTGATTATCTTGCTAAATCTAATATATATACCTTGAAGTCTATTGCCCTATGATCTCTCTGAAGAATTTATGGTGTTTAGATACATCTTTTGTTTTGTCTGCATGTGACTAATTATCGTACACCTTTCTTTGTATTTCAGGTGGGTATTTTTAATTTAACTTCAGATTTACTGCTGTAAAATTATGGAGTTTAATACTTATGTATATATTAGTTGTAGGTGGTAAGAAGAGAGACATTTTACAGAAAAATGTCCGAATATAAGCCTTTCATTTTAAAAAAATACTTTCATTAGAAGCACAACTTAAAAGTTAACTGATCACTCCATCAACAAGAAGGCTGTCTGGGATTCTGATGATAAAATTAAAGAGCATTAGATTTATTTATATGGAGTCATCCTGCTGGTTATAAAGCCATACCATAATAGAGTAGGCTGGGCCTTTTCACCTCTTCATAGAAGTTGATGCACAGATGTTTATCTTTTTGGAATAATAATTCAAGTGCATTTTCATAGCAATCAGAGTACTTGGAAGTATTGTAAACAGACTAACAAAACCAGTATTGCACTTGTGTTAAATAGTACTTATAATCGTACATATATTAAGCTGTCATAAAAGGGTCAGTTTTTTCTCTTTTCTTGAAGTGGAAATGTGAAATGCATAAGCATAAATTACCTTGAATCTATGAAAATGGTAATTTCGTTTATCATAAATGAATAGAGAATTGCCCCCCTCATTCTTCCCCTTACAAACATAAGAAGATTAACACAGTGCACAGCATATGCTGGGTCTGAGTACAACGCACATTCTAGAATGACAACTCATGATTAAAATGTTTTTAAAAGCAAATGACTCTACCCATCTTTCCCTGAATTATTGGTCTATGAACACAGGCAGTGCTTGGGGGGGGTGGGGGAATCAGTACTGTCATGGCTACACATTGATATGCCACTGGCCTCATGTGGGGCTCAATAGTGTCCCAGAAAGCTAAATCACCCCTTCATAGCCTAGAAGCTAAGTTCCCTATTCTCCTGCACAGAATCAAACTCATAGCCCTTATTTAAAAGTCCATTCTTCTCTTTCTGCCCTACTCTCTGCATCATTCCATCCTGATACCAAATATGATGATTGTACAGATTTATTTAAAAAATATTTTAACATCAGCATCCATAGGATATCTTATTCAGAGTACTCATTTAAACAAATATTAGATCTAAGGTCAAACATCTTTTCTAGGATAATTAAACAATTTTGAAAATTAGGGGCCCAGTTCTGTTCCAACTGAAGCTAATGGAGCAGGATTGGGCCTATAACCCAGGTTTTGGCTTACTATTTTACCAGATTTTGTGGTTCACTTTCACTCCAATTTTCTTCACATTCACCTCCCAGGCTGTATTCGTCTGAAATATTTTTAACCCATCAGCATTTTCAGGTTAGTCTGTTTTTGTTTTTTTAAATGTCGCCAGTTCACTTGGTTATGTACATGGCTGAAGAAATAGGTTTCAACATGTCTTATGTTTTATGACCCAAAATGACTGACACCATTCTGTAGCATCATGATATCTTTTTGTCAGACATCTGCCCATTTCAACAACAGATTTTGCTACACAAATCTTGATAGTACTATGCAGTGTTTTTCATTTCATTCATAATGTTACTTCAAAGACTGTTTTCCAGTTCCACATATGTTTGCATTAGAAGCCTCAGCCCTAATATTTTTTTCCTGAGGTATAGCTGGGTAGATACCTATGAGACATTCCAAAGAATCGACACAACACACTGATCATCAGATCTTATCATGGTGATACAAATGAGCTTTAATTGATTTTGTACTGGGAAATAACACCAGTAAATAAAATAATGAAATGCGTGCATTCCATTCCCTGTGTGCCCTGCTTTATAAAGTTGATTATCTACCGCAGGAAGACATAGACCATAGTACACATGTTCACATGAGCCAAGCTTTCACCCTAAATTGGAAATTTTGTGATTAACTGTAATAGGGCCATGATTATACCTATAGTACCTAAAGATTGGGATTCTTAAATTTGTTGTACCTATAATTAGTGCACTATTATGGCTCAGTGGTTGCCTAGGAATTGACAAAGTGGGCACTATGAGTTTCTTTATCTCTTAAAAAAAAGATACAAAAAAGCAGACTCCAATGTGTGCTATGTAACTACATCTCCCTATCTCTGTTACCATCATTTTCGGTTTGTCAAACTCTCTTGTTCAATGGTGAGAGCTTCAAGACTGGAACTGTTTCTTCCAACATGCTGGTACAGAATCCAGCACACTAGAACCCCAATCCTGATTGGGGCAGATGGACTCTAAATTAATGCAAATAATAAGAAACTCTCAATCTGGGAGGACAATTCTTCAGTTAAATCAGAAGGGCAAAAAAACAACAAAGAAAATGTTTTCCCATTGAAACCTTGCACAACATCAAGTTGAACATGTCTTCATGAACCCAATCATTGACATTATGAATCAAGCAAATCCTTCAGATCAGCTTCCCAACATACACTTCTTGCTATCCAATTCCCATTCTATATAGATGGTTAAATATTTATAAAGAGGTTTGGATGAAAGCTTTACTAATGACAATTTAATTGACCAGTGACTCAGAGCAGGGCTTCATCTTCATTTATAAAGTACTCTTTGTGTCCATGGCAATTCACCCGCTGGATCTATTCCTGCTCCTACTAAACCCACTCAGTTTTGTTACTGACTTCTGTGGGAGCAGATTGTATTCGCCGAGGCTACAGCAGAGATTTCTAGGGCCTGGTTTTCAAACATGGGCAAGTGCAATTGCCACTTTCAGGGACTTGTGTGTGTGCAACTAGGTATCTGACTTTCCATGAACAATTTTGTTTATATCCACAAATTATGAACATGTTCTTTCTATTCTGTTTAGGTTCTTATGCTGTATCTATCACCACAATATTTGTGTTTTTTTGACAATGAGAGAGGCCTCAAATATTTGCAATTGCCCAGTGTTCTTGGCTGTCTTAGAACGTAGGGTCAAATTCTACTTCCAGTTGACCAGAGTGAATCCACAGTAACTCTACTGACTTTAGCCCAACTATTATTCTAGGGCAAGACAGTGTCTTTTTATTTGTTCTGTAATGCACAGTGCATGTTTCCAGTATAATGTAATTACTAATGGGTAAGTCATAACAGGAGTAGAAATAGCAATTTAAAGAAAAATATTTCCACCTTTTCAAGATGAAATTTTAATGTAAGAATCTCTAAAATAGCATATTGCGTGAAAACATGGGTTTCTCCTGGAATCAGTTCAATTTTAAAACACCACAAGCACACTTGCAGCACAGTCGATTCAGCTGTCAGAGATGGTTGAGGTAGTAAGTATTGCTGGTATTCTAAAAGAAGCTATGGATTATAGGATTCCATTTTCAGTTCAAAATGGACTGACAATGGGGAAAAATAATGTAAAGGAAGATTGTATATACATAACACTATGTATACAAAATCAAAGTATTGTACTAATTTATAAATGGAAAAAGGAAATTTAATCTTTTTCATTTACAGAAAATGTTTATCTTCAGATAGCTGGATTTCTCAGGTCATTGAGCTCTTGGCCCTTAACCAAGTGTTATGGATTGCATTCAAAGTGTGAAGGTAAATCATAACAGTCAATCGATTTACATCAAGTGATAGGGTGATGGCTGTAATAACACCAAATTGCTATATATTCTCAATTTCCCTTACAGTGACACTTTTCACTCTTATCTTGCAGAACAAAAAAGATCCAGATTTTTGAGCTCCAAACTTTCCTGTTATAATTTGCTGTTAGAAATTCTGTCTTAACATTTAAGTTCTGCTTACATGTTTTAATTAAAGATAAAATCCTATCTAAAGTATTTATTGCAAGTGTAATTTGAATCAGGGTAACATTTTCAAAAGCTCCTAAGTGGTTTAGGAGCCTATGGGCCAGTTTTTTAAAGGTAGTAAGGTACCAAATGATACACACAGGTGCTTGCAGAGGGATTTTCACTTTCCAGTTGCAAAACTCCCATTGACTGGAGTCTACCCTCAGATTATACACTCAAACAGAAGTTCAGTTTCCTTCCAACGAGTTCATGTTCATGGACATCCAGTGAAAAATTACCATGTGAAATTCCCTTCTTGGTGTATATAAATCTGTCATACAAAATTTCTCACCCACTCTCTCTCTCTCTTTTTCTTTTTGTTTGCCCATAATTTCCATGCCCCTACTCTCCAGGCAAGGTTATACAAACATTACTTTTACTCTAGGATAATAAAGC
Source organism: Lepidochelys kempii (assembly GCF_965140285.1). Classification (NCBI taxonomy): domain Eukaryota; kingdom Metazoa; phylum Chordata; order Testudines; family Cheloniidae; genus Lepidochelys; species Lepidochelys kempii. The sequence goes on along the minus strand of NC_136390.1, from coordinate 29,874,601 downwards.
CTACTTCAGACCCAAAGTCTAAATGTCCCAGTAATAATTCTCCCCTTTAAATAATCCTACCTGATCTGAAAGTGCTGTTTCCAATTTCTCTCTTGATCATGCATTTTCTAGCATCAAGGGGGTGAAAACACAAATGAAGTTATCAATGTTTGTCTTTTTCAAAGCATTGTGACTATAAATCCTTGATGCAAATTGGGTTTTTCCCATAATAATGTAAGGATGAAACAGCCTCTGCCTTAAATACAGAAGTTTAAGTCTTCCCACAGTGTACTTCAGTACCATTCTCCCTATCTATCCATGGCCCACAAATATTGCCCTCACCTGTAAAGAGAGAAAATTCAGAGAAATTCTTCACAAAATATCCAGGCAGCCCAGATCTGACATGCAAAAAGTGGCATGTTCTCCCCCGCCCCAAACTGCTCACCAGTTCACAGGAAAACTTGGGAGTTAATCCTGCCTGATTCTCTTTATTTACATGTGTCAATGGCTGTAGTGCCTAAGGACTCCACAACTTCCTGAGGTAGGCAACTGTTCTTAGTTCCATTGTGCTGTTGGGGGAGCAGAGGCTCAGAATGATTAGTTTCAAAAGTGGCCACTGATTTTTGGAGCCATCTTTTGCCTGATTTTTCAGGGTTAGGGGAGTAGGCCACAGTAGGCCACTTCTTTGTGCAGATGGGATGATAGTTAATGGAAAGAAATATAGGACCTAACAATGATACCTTCCCACAGAGTATGACCTATATTATGATATGGGAGTCTTCAAATTAAAAGAGAACATGCTGCTGGTAGATATTTTGAACAGCTCCATTCTGTCTGATGTTCTATGATGGATTGTCCACTAAACTTCTATTTTATTAGGTTCCTGCTCTCATCCCTGCAAAAAGAGTTTGTGCACCACGAGGTTAAAACATCAGGGAATGATATCAGCAGGATGTTTCTGAACATTAGGGTATACTTGCGTAATTGAACTGTGTTGTAATTGAAAAATGCTATTTATAAAGGCCCTCCATGCTATGATGCAATGGATGGTAAATCGTCTACAGGTAAATATCAGAGGCTGCATTAGGAAGATATTTTTGGCAAGGGAATAGCTTGGTTGGTTTTGTGACATTGCAACTAAAGTCGGATTCACAGATCCCTTCATATCAAAACTGATTCTCTTTCCTGAACCAGCAAATTTGGATGACTTGGGGGAAAAACCCACTACCATATTATATAGAAATGGTTTTAAAAAATAACAAACAGTTACAATAGTGGTAAGAGGTGTTTTGGTTTATTAGTTTAGAATTTTTTTTTTATTAAAACGAAACAATTCTAGAAACTAGTAGGTATATAAATCCATCTCAGAAGAGAAAATGAACTATGGAAATGTCTGACATTCAAAGACTTTGTTTCAAATGGACTTGTATTAATCAACAATATCTAGGTTAATTGAAACCACATCCTGTATCCTCCTAAGTAAACAGCTTTATTAAGAAGGACTGCATTCTAAAGAAAAGCCAATACGAATATATATCAGGAGTCCACTTTCAAAGAGTATTTGGCTATTACTAACGCAGGTTTGGGGAAAAGTTTTCCTCCCAGAAAAACTTTTAAAATTACATCACATGTGGGGGACAGGAAGTAGCTTTTAATAATGCTCTTAAAGAGACATGATAGATCTATCTGTGCCAAAGACAAGAAAGTGAGGTGACAGCCTGTTGCTGGTTATATGTTGTGAACTTAATTTTGATCTTGACTTGTATGAGGTGCATAGAGGGACACGCAGGTACAGAAGGTCAAATTACCTGGAGGCAATATCATACAATTTACAAGCAGTAACTATTACTGAGCATAGTGTTTCCTGAGAATTGATGACTGCCTAGAATTAATACGGTCATGGGCCATCAGTTCTTCCCAGCTGGTCAACATGTTCATGATCCAATATTAATTAGTTTAAGTCTTTCCAGTAACTTCAATAGGAGATGGATCAGTCCCAAAGCCCCCCCCGAAATGTCCTTTTGTGTGATCACTTTTGCTTAAAACCTGAATCACCTGAAGTCCTGTTCTTGTTTCCTGATTTGAAGTGGACCAGTCATTTTTGTACAGTATATGCCAAATCATAAGGCTACCGCCTCATCATTTAAATAATTGTACAAAAATCAAAACCCTGAATTTTTATTCACTTGTTAAAAAATATACATAGGGTACATCTGATAAATGACAAGTACACTATGACATTTAAACCCAACAATTTTTGAAAGTTTAATATAGCTTAGATAAAACTGAGCTTGCAGTATGAACAAATACAAGAGTTTGTAATTTTGTATAATCCAAATAAACTTGTACATTTATACAATTATAGATTGCATGCCAGAAAATGCAATTAGTTGATTCTAATTTGAATATATACAATTTACAATAGAATTCAAGCATAAATTCAGCAGTAGAGAACACAGACCTGCTGTGCAGTCAAACAGAAATACTTTTGTAGCTTAAGCACTAGGGCTGGGCAAAAACAAAACATGATGAAATGAGAGAAATGACTGTGCAAATAGAAATAAAATATTAACCCAGAATAACTTCAGTTTCTTTTTTAAAAAATTACAAACTAATTTATTCATGTTTGTTTGCATTTATCAATATTTAATCTTAACGTACATGCCACAGGACTCAGCAGCCTTATTCCCAGCAGGGAAGGGTGAATGTTTTGTGTTAATAAAGTATTTTGAATTAATCATAACTGAATATGTAGCAAAATATTTTGCAACGTCTAACATAAAAAGGACAGTACTGTCCAATTTCAAAGCATGATTTCTTCAGATTACTAAGGCCTGGTCTACACTACAAAGTGAGGTCAACCTAAGTCCACTTGTGTTGACCTAATTGTGCACGTGTTTAAACCAAAGCCCATCTCCTACCAACATAAGTGTCCATCACACAGCACCACCTCCCTGAGTGTCAGAGCCATGGTGGCCTACTTAGGTCGATGCAGTGCAAGTGTAAATACTGAATTACCTCTGTTGATCCTAGCAGTCCTCCAGCAGCTGTCCCACAATATGCATGTGCCCGCAACAAATTTGAACTCCATTGCTAATCTTCACAGAGACTGGAATCCCTTAACCATCCCACCTCTCCATTAGCACCTCCCATGTGATTCTGAAATGACTCTTCCTGATTGCCTACCTTGGCGAGCACACCTACCAGCTCACCTTTGTTGTGTGTGTCTGGCCATGCTCGCTCTGCACACAGATTGCTCCTAGAGATGCTCCTACCTGCAGTAAACAAGAAGTCTTGGATCTCCTTGCCCTGTGGGGAAAAGAGACTGTAAAAGCACAGCTATGGAATAGCTGCGGGAAATACAGACATCTATGTGCAAATTGCACAGGGGATACTTTAATTACCCTGTTTCCAAAAGTGCACCAGCTATACATTTATGGTCCAATTAATCACACTGACCCTTTTATGAACAGAATAGAGATGAGCCAACATAGAAATACTCATTGCCTGAAGGTACCCCGAAAGCCAGACCTATTCCTGAAACTCCAAACCAGATGCAGGAACCGTGCCAAAGTACCACTTCTAGTAATATCATAGCATCAACTAAGGAGCATTTTCAGATGCTGTGATGTATGCTATATAGAAGTTCAACTTTTAGTGGAAGAACTGAGACAACTCCAAGCAGAGGCAGAGGATAGGTACCAAAATGTTACTTACCCATGGTTGGCTGGAGGTACCTATACTATGCCATACCAGGCTGGCTCACCTCTGCAAAGAGAATTTAGAACAAAGTGAAAGGAAAAATAAGTTCAAAAATACATTTAAGAAGAGTTGACCTTTTGCCCTTCAAAACCCATCTAAATGTATTTTTATCAGTTTAAAATATTATCACCATATAGAAAGCAAGAGGGAAAAATTCCCATAAAAGAGAGGGGAAAGTTGCCTAGATGGACTTTGTGGGCAATAAGAGAGCATTGACATTTTTTGGCGTTTCAGTAAATGATTTAGCATTTTTTGAAAATTCGGACAAATAATTCTGATTGAGACATTCCAATTTGGTTGGAAAACTAAAGCAAAAGATCCTGCAGACTCTTACTCAAGTGAGTAGTCCCTACTCAGACAAGTAATCCCATGATGCACAAGTAACAGTTTGTGCACACTCAGAATTATTTGTCCAACTTTTGGAGGGTGAAAACCCAAGAGTCTGCAGGATCTTTTGCTTTAGTTTTCCAATCAAATTGGAATGTCACAATCAGAATTATTTGTCCTAAATATGGAGGGTAAAAACCCAGTCCCATTGAAGCTAATTGGTATTTTGCCTTTGATGTAATCGAGACAAAATTTCACCCAGAAAGTCTAAGTAGTTGATTTTACATTTTTCTATTAGGCTGATACTATGGACATTAGAAAATCAAGCAAATGTGCCCATTTTGAATGTTTTGTTACACAAATATTATTAGTCATGAAACAAAATGATCTCATTATTTTATTTTAAATTTTGTACTTAAAATGTAGATATTTTGCCCAGCCCTAAATATTACATTTTTTGCTAACACCTCTTATAAAGTACACTTTAAATTCTCCCAGAATTGTAATGGCAGAAAAAAAATGAAGAAAATATTAAAGCAAATTATAAAATGGCACATAATTTAAGGCTAAGAAATTTGGTATTTCGAATTGACTAATGCTTATAGCCTCATTTTAAGAAAGAAAACATGCACCATAACTACTTGGTTTGAACAAAACATCACAATCTACATCAGAAAAAAAACACACTTTAAATTAAATTATAACTTGTCCTGAAAATTTCCTACTTATGTTTTACCTACAACTTACCCTTAAGAAATATAGGTGAGAGTAACATCCCCCTTTACATATTTTCAGAATATACAATATAAATATAGTAAGAATCATGCCAGAAAACTATATGCAAAAATTGTACACTATTATTGCATGCTTGTTGTGACACTACATGCCAATTAATATTAGCTCTCCTATGACCTCAGTCTGGACTTCAGGTCTTTCATCATAACATTATACTTACAGTACATTATCTGGGAAGAACACTGCTGTCCCAGTTTGCATGTAGTGCTTAGGAAACTTTCACCTTTTAGCAATAAGACTCTTTCCTGCTTGCTTGCTTTCCTGCTCAAATTGGATTGACTAGTAATTCAAACTTTAAATAATATCTAAATGTCTATTCTTGTTATGTAAAGCGATCAGAATTCATCTTCCTCAATTTTGGAGGAATTTTTCCCTCCATTCTAGCTCCTCCTCCTGACAATTTTTGAAGCTTTGGTGGCAAATCAGCCACAGACTGACTCATAGGATCTGACATCATCTTTGTAGTTTTAGATACCAGTTTCTCTTCTGAGTTGCCAGGAACTGAGCTTATTCGCTGAAGTTTCATAGGTAAATCCCCGATGCTGTAGGCCTTTTCAGAGGTTGTAGAACTCATCCTTAGCAGTTTTTTGGGAAAGTCTTCCCTTCCAGTCATTTTCTGCAGTTTTGAGGGTATCTTTGTACTAATGTCATCTAGACCATCTAGACATTCTACAGAATTATTCCTTTCTTTACTGTTACTTACAGCTGGTCCTATTAAAGGGGAAGATATAAGAAGCATTTCTTCCTGTTCTTTCACACTGTAGGGTGTAGTAGGGACTTCAAATGTTGCATGGAACTGGGAATAGTCTACTTTAAAAAATCCTTCCTCTAAGGAAATCACAGGGAAAAAACGGTGACCCCAGAGAACTTCATCTTCGGTATATGAAGTTCGGGCTTGACATGTCATCCCTGCAACAAAAAAGGAAATAAAACTCTTGATAAATTATTAAGAAATAAAATTGCATAAGTAAAATCTAACTTGATTTTTGGATGTGTAGAATTTTGATTTGTAATATGTCATATAAGCATATGTTAAGCTTTTTTCATGCATTTAACACACCAGTACTAATTAAACTCTGAAATCATTGACTAGCTATTTTGCAGATATGTTCCTGTATAAGAAAGATTGCTACAATAGGCCTTTTTGTTGACATTCCCTGCACATTTTGCATTTTCCCCAATCTAATAATTCTGTTGAATCAATTACTGTAGTCTCCAATATAGAGCTGGTCAGAAAATGGGGGGGAGGGTTGGGAGGAAGGGAGGGGTGTCACAAAATATCTGAACCACTTCAGTTCTGTTTTTCATTTAATTTTTACTTTTGTCTATTCATAAATTTAAATCCGGTAGCTGATCAGTGAACAGAAAACAAATTTCACAAGCATTTTTGAAAAAAAAAACCCCACAATTATTTATCAAAATTTGACAGCCTGCTCTTCTCCAATGGGAGTCATATGCAAACAATATTGCAGATCAGAACCTAACTTGGTACCAGTACATAGATTTACCACTGTGACTGGTACACCTAAATGACACACAGATTAGACAGAGCTCTGAAACCTAGAAATTGGTTGCTGAGAGCTCACAGAATAAATATTTATTTATTTTTCTCCATCAAAACTTGATAGTTGAGATAGGCAATTTTTTATTTCTGATTGCATGCTCCTTATGCAGACTCCTGTCCCTTGACCTGGGCATCCCAGCACAGTTAACATCCCTTTGAGATGCCAGTTCAAACCTGTCAACGCTATTGTTTCTGGCTGTCTGCATATTCTTGGTTTACATTTTTAAGTTTTCTTTGCAACAATGAGGGCTATCAAAAATTAAACCATAAATTCTGATATTATCACATGACTCCTCAATGTTGGGCCCTAGGCCTATAGTGCTTAATCCATAACCCAGGCCTTTATAGACCCCAAATATCTGGGCTTTATATCAGTAAAGTAAATGTGGTTGTTATCAGGAGTTAAGTACAGCTGTAATAGGGCTACCCATACACAGGCATGCAGCAATCCCATAGCTCCTTTGGGAATGGGTATAGCAGTGTGGAATGAGCAGATTGCTTCTTCTCTCTCTTCCAATTAGGTTATGTATTTAAATTTGGCAACCCATCTAGTAGGCAATTCAGGCACAATACAAGACCCATTTATTTTGTTTAACAGTTCACTGAGTTTTGTTCTTAGTTGTTTTTGCTCATTTCTGTTTCGATCTCTGTAACTGAAGTATGTAGCTTCCCCAGCAGTGGACACTAACCAAAAGAACAAACTGCACTAAACAGTGTCGTTGTCCCACAAATACCTGCTACCAGAGGGGCCAATAGCACTCAGAGTGTGGGTCACGACTAGTAATGGAGACACAGATATTAAAGGTTTAAAGAAAAATGCTGGGGGGGAGGGGAACCACTCATGCTGCCAATCATTCCTGTATTATTGCTTTATATTGACCTCAAAGCAGTGTACTTCAGTTACAATGATTGTTTATGTGGTGACAGTTCTGTTTCCGAATTTGTAGATAACAGTAATGTAGTTTAATGACCAGTTATTTAGATTAGAAATTAGAAAGTGACTAATATTGTTACATTAATGTTTAGCTGCGTCTTCGGGGTTTAAATGAATAGTACCAAATCTTGAGGGCTTAAAAGTTCTTGTTTACTCCTATCTCAGCATAAAAGAGGCTTTATTTATATTTTCAGGGAGCAGACCATCTGCAATGCAGAACTAGACACAGATTAGTCATCTTGCTATCCAAAGAACATTACCTTCTTTGGGAGCCAAGAACTCCCAGGTTTTGCACTGACATAGAATGTGGCAGGTCATTTAACCGCCCTTAGTCTTAAATCCCCCACAGGTAAAATGAAGATAATACATTGCCTAAAAATGCTTATGTTAACTACTAGATGTGATGATTAATCAATTCATATTTGTAAGCACCTTGAAGATATGATATATGCTAAATAAATGCCAAGTATTGTTGTTACTATTTCTCTGTAGCATTTTACAGGCCATATTTTTAACATGTTCCCCTTTGTGTGTCACTTGCAAGAGTATATCGGCACGATCATATGCCCACATAGGTAATGGGTTCTGCATATGTAAATTCTACTAACTGCACATACAAATGATAAAAAACATATTTTTCTTAAAGAAGTTTTATATCTGTAATATTTTAGAACATATTTTGATGTATTGGCATATCCCACATGATATATAATGTTGTTAGACATTGAAATTTTTTAAAAAGAAAGTTAAATAACCCTCCCAAAACTTGCAAATTCTTAGTCTTTTTCCACAGAATTTATATTCTCACTCTCACTCACACACGAGTAGCAGGAACCTGCACACTTTTGAAATGTATATTTAGCCAGATTATTCATAAAAATAATCGGTTTTGCAGAACTTGCTCTAATATTCGCTTAATTTCAAACACTGCTATCACCGAATACTTGATGTACCTGCCCTGCTCATCCAACTACAAAATCCAAACAACCCTTACTAATAGATTGTGTTTCAACTCCCCTACTTTACTTTGAGACAGCATTAACTCTCCACTATGTATTTTGCAATTTCCTTCTCTCTGTGGCCTCACAGAAGTGTGAAATAGTGAGCAACTAGGAGGAAGGGCTGTGTAGGGCTATAACAGAAGGGGAATCACTCCTGGAACTGGTTCTCCAGTCCCTTTTCTGGGTTACCACTGTCCATTTGGTATCTCAACTGGTGCCCTGTACCTGGAGCATGAGAATGGTCAAAGCCACAGTATTCTAGCATGAATTTGTTCCACTCCATCTGCTTTTGCACAGAAGTAGAGAATTATTAGCAGCTGCATGTTTTATAACAAAGACTGCGTATGAGCCAAAAGAGATCCCAAACATGGAAAACCAGTTAGAGGAAGTATAAAAAGAGAAGCATGGCAAAAACTAAAAGATGCAAAATTGACTCAAGGCTGCTAAAGGGCATGGCCACTTATATGTTCATGGAAGAAAACTAGCCACAATTCAGTCAGCCCATACATATTAAATGTTTATTTGTAAACATGACATAGGGTACCTCAAAATAGCACCCTGTAACCCCAATACTAGTGTATGGTTATATTTTGTACAAAGAATGCCTTGTAAGGTATCAGTAAAAGGTCATGATCTGCTGAAACTCATTGTTCTGTGGAAAAAATGCAGATCATCATTATATATGGAGTTATGAGATTTTGCTATATGATTATTATTGAAATATGTTGTGAGTTTAGGAGATGCCCACATCTAGCTCACCAGTGGCTACAAAGGAGGTGACCTATACCCAGGTGGGTGTTAAACAACCATTATCAGCCATTGACCAGCAGGGGAACTGTAAACAAGAGATTTACAATTCAATAAGAGACAGTTATGCAAGCACCACACCATGGGGATTGCTCAACTCTGACTCACCAAAGCCCACCAGGACATGCCTGGGCCAGTATTTTTCCAGATACATGAATTGAGAGTACAAAATAGAGGACAGTGGCATCATGAGATCACCTGCCCCGTCTACTCTGAAGGCAACAAGAACACTAGGAAGACAGAGATTTTGAACTCATGAGATTGGTCCCAAGCTGCAAAGGGAATTCAGCCTGTGTATTAAGAACAGTAACCTGCCTGCAACATCCAGTGGGGTGAGAGAAGCTTAATGAGTCTGATAAAGTTTAGGATGTAGAATGTGTGCTTACTTTTTATTTCTTATGTAACCATCGCTGACCTTTATGCCTAACACTTATGACCACTTATAATCTATCTTTCTGTAGTCAGTAAACTTATTTTAATGTTTTATCTCTACCAGTGAGTTTGTCTAAAATTCTTGGGGAATTTGCTCAGATTACAAAGGCTGGTGCATTCCACTGTGAAGCAGCAAACTAATGAGCTTGCATTGTTCAAGAGACGGTCTTGAACAGTGTAAGAAAGTACATCTCTGGGGTGCAAGGCTGGGAACTGTGAGGAATTTGCTCGCATTTGCTTCTGTACAGTTCATCAGTGGCTTAAAGAGCATTCATACAACTTTGTTGGCTCTGTCTCTGTATGCCAGTGGCCACGTGATAACAGCAACTGGAGGAGTTTGTTGCTTGTCACTAGCAAAGCATTGAGAGAGACACAGCCTAGGCTGGAGAGATAAGGGGCACAGTGGCCCCACAGTTCCAGGCTGTATACCAGGGGGCTGGGCATAGTAAAGCAAAGAATTTTCTGGGACCCAGAAAGGTGGGGAAAATAGTTTATCTGTTCAACAATGGCTAAATGTTGTTTTGTAATATTCACTTTTATGCACTGTACAGTACTATATGGTAATCCACTTTTATGTACTGAGCTTTTGCTAATCTCAAAATGTTTGTATTGGCTCCTGTTATAATCAAGTGTTTAAAAATGGGGTTCCTCCTCTCATTTTTTGCTGCTAATGTCAACCCAATTCCTGACATCATCCCAATTCACATACCTGAAAATTTGAAATAAAAATCAGTTTTCAACCACAATACAGTTTTAATCAGGAGATTTAGGAGAAATAAGGAGAATTGAGTGTAAGGAACAGTCTATATATTCAACAACTACATTTTCATATCAGTCATTGCAACTGATTCCCATGGTGGTTTGATTTGACTTTTTTTTTTACTTGCAGTAATCTGTGAACATAATTACATTCTAAATCTACCAACATATTTTGCAACTCTGTTAATTGCTATTTTACACTATTATTACAAACAGTAGGAATGGCTAGTTTTGGGTAAGATACACAGACATGAGCAAACGTCCTTGTTTTAGACAGCAACAAAGGACAACACTCAAAAATGAGAAATAAAGTTAAATGAAGGCTTTGAAAGGTTAAAAAAAACGCACACACTATTGTCAGAATATAATCTTTGACAAAGCCTTACCAAATCCATCCCGTTTTGCTGATTAACAGTCTTTCCTGGAAACATATCTTTCATTTTCAAATTAATTATAATAATGCAAACAGGTATGCTTCAGTGCATCATACTAATATTATTCTGCCAGTTTTGTTTTAGTTCTTTTCATGGTCATTTCAGCTTTTTATTAAAATGAGGAAAAAGAAAGCATGATATCTAAGTCCTGCTGCACAACAAATCTTCAACCATAAACATCTTCCACTCAGGTAAGATATATTATTTATACACAGTGATTTTCTTTCTAATTATGTCTCATGTATATAAATTAGATTGATGACCTGCTTTCTTTTTATCCCAGGGCCTTTCAATTTTTATTATGAATTTACCATGGGAAAGAATCACATCACACAACAGATCGCGAAACACATTTTAGAAGAGTGTTAATTATGTCGAATACATGGCCCATCTGTGTCCTTTATTCTGCAGTTGTTCATTATCTATGGAGGCACAGCCAAAGAACAATCCGAACAACAGGACCTTCATCTTCAGCTTCTTTTTATCTCATGTTAGCTAGGGAACTCATTAGTAGATGGGTGTTTGTCAGCAATATATGGAAAATGAATACAGCAGCACTGGAAATTAGATCTATGATTACTGTAAACATCATGGTTGTTTAGCTCTGCTGACCTTTTGTTTAGTGTAGTTAACAAATTACATAAAATGTAAATATCTCTTTACAAAAGAGATAATTGACAACAAACCCAAACTGTGGGCTTTGATGATGCAGTTAAAATTATATGTAATTCACTATGAAAGAGACACCTTAGTGAGATGCAAAGTAGGAACAGCTCAAGGGTTACTGTCTATGTACACTGATGACTAGAAACAGCACAGATATTACAGCATTATTTTTGGAAGAGGACTTGTATGGAGCTTTTGTGAGTCACCAACTCGTAAATTACAAACACACAAGTTTGTGTGTCATCAAAAATGAGTCATCTATACAAGCCTAACTCAGGCTTGGCCTACACTAGCAATTATGTCAATATTACTAATCCCTGAATGACATAGTTATACCCCTAACTCCTAGTGTAGACAGCACTAGGTTGATGGGAGGGCATCTCCCATTGACATAGCTACTGCCTCTCAGCAAGATGGAGTACCTATGCCAGCGACAGAAGCCCTCCCATCGGTGTAGGTAGCATCTCCACCTTGGCAGCCTTCTAAGTGTCGATAAGTCCTAACTGACATGCTGGAGTAATTTACGTATTTATTTTATTTAGCGTGTGCATAGTCATCTAACCAAGTGTTGGCATCTTCAGTTCTTCTAGGCCACCGCTGAACCCAGTCAGCAGGCATTCAGCGACAATGTGCGTCATCGTCTGTATTGCACCACAGCTGCACAAAGGGCTGTCACAAAAGTCCCAGTGATACTGGTTGGCTGCACAGAGACTTTGTCTGGTCCAGAATCTGTTCAATAGGGAACATTGGCGATAGGGCAGGTCAAAACCAGGCGGGCAGATTGTGGGGTCAGCAACGAGGGACTGGTTGGGGATTATAACAGACATCCATTCCGCTCGCCAGAGTGTTTCCACCCTAACAACCTGGCATTGCGGATGAGACCATAATGGCTGATGTGATGGCAAATGTGCAGCTGGTGGTTTAAAAAGGTCATTGTGCAGTGGCAGGCTTCAGTTGGCGCATATTTTCTCTAGTAACTTGCCAGTGGCAACCTCGTGTCTGACATGAGGAGGAGCAATATCGCTCAGAACTGGAAGCCATGGGAGTGGAGTCAGACACAGGGTGATGGAGACAATACGCATGGCAGCATGTAACTGCGTATCCACAAGTTTGATGTGTGCCAATCGACTCCACATTGGTACGCAGTACTCTGCCGCCAAATACGAGGTAGCAAGAGCTGATGTCCGCAAAGTTGAAGCATGGGCACCCCATGTCAAACCTGCCAGTTTACTAAGAAGATTGTTACACGTCTTAACTTTAGCTGATGTTTTCTTCAGGTGGCCATGGTAACTCAGTGTGCAGTCTAAGGTCACACCTAGATAGACTGGTTCTACTTCATGCTTCACCTTCTGATGATTCAGATAAACATTCAGTTCTTGGGTTGTGCTGGCATAATGAAGATGGAACAAACTGGAGACTGTTTTTATGATGCTTGGCTGGAGGCGCCAAGTCTTACAGTAGTCATAGAATCATAGAATCATAGAATATCAGGGTTGGAAGGGACCCCAGAAGGTCATCTAGTCCAACACCCTGCTCGAAGCAGGACCAATTCCCAGTTAAATCATCCCAGCCAGGGCTTTGTCAAGCCTGACCTTAAAAACCTCTAAGGAAGGACCTTAAAAACCTCTAAGGTTGTCAACTAACTTTATCATGTCCCAGTTTAAGATGGCATCAAGCTGATTAAATGTCCGGGCCTCGGTACTGCAATAGATGTTGTCTGCGTAAATGAACTTTTGTGACTCTGTTATTGGCAGGTCATTGATGTAAAGGTTGAACAAGGTTGGAGAAAGCACAGAGCGCTGGGGTAATCCATTGCTCTGTCTCCAAGCACTCGTCTTCTCCCCCATATGGATTCTAACTGCCTATTGCAGACGAACAGTTCAACGATGCCTGTGACCCGAGGTAGCAGAACCCGTGATACCTTCATGAGCAGGCCAGTGTGCCATACCACATCATATGCCGCTGTTAGATTAATGAAAACAGCGCCTGTTTTCAAGTTTCTCTGGAAGTCATTTTCAACAAATGGTCACATGTACTATGTCCTCGGCGAAAGCCAACTTGGTCAAGGCTCAAAATTCTCTCCGCGTCGGGTAATATGTGCTGTTCCACTGCCTTGAAGCACACTGACAGCAATAGTATGGGATGATAGCTTGATGCTTGACTTGGGTCCTTTCCAGGCTTTAGGAGGCCAATGATTTTTGCGGTGTGCCGTATCTTCGGTAGCCTGCCTTCACTGATGACTCTGGTGAAGAATTTCACAAGCCAAAGCCGAGCACGGGGCCTAAGGTTTTTCAGGAATTCTGGAAATATGTTGTCATAGCCCACAGCGGTTCCACACTTGATGCTACCCAGTGTCTGTTCCAGCTCTCTTACAGTGAATGGTTCTGGGCAGCTTCTGATCTGGTGTACAAGTTTAAACATACACCATTCATTCCTCACTTGTCTTCGCACCTGTTTTTCCAAAGGCGCTCTGGCCACTTTAAGTAGGTGTCCAGCTACCTGGTTGGGTGTCACTGTTGGAGTAATGCAAATCAGCAACACATCTGTCTCTAGAAACTACTAAAGAGACAGATGCTGCCATGCCAAAGAGGGTGAGGAAAAGATAGGACAATGGTCCTGTCCCCTTTTGGAATCCGCCTGCCAGAGGTTTGAGGAATGTGTTGACGCCTTTCCCTGGTTTAGGCATATGTAGGCCTCTTCTCTTCTGTTGAAAATAACTTCATAAACATCAACAGAAGAGCAGAAAAATCTTCACTTTTTTTTTAAAACGTGAAACACTGAAAACAAATTAAGGGTTTGCATGTGAGAGAAACTGAACCAAGCTTCACATACAGAGTGGTTCCGAGCAGACAGTGTCCTAAGGGACAGAGAGAAATCAACTGATGTTTGTGGTTCTGAATTTGTTGTTTACTGGCTAGCTTAATTTTTATTTGTTTTTAAATAAAAACCCAAAGTAAAAGTTCCTGCATGAAAGTAATCCACGTAACTATGAGGGAGTTCTATCTTCTCACAGGAGACAGTTCACAGGTAGCAAACTGACCTGCAGATAAGCAGAGACCTAAAAGACTACGTGCAGTATTCACTAATTTGTACTGGCAGAAAGACTATGATAAAAGAATATGTAAGACTGTCATCTGATAGGTATCTTGGCAAGCATGCATTTAATCTAATTGCTTAAAGTAATCTGTTTTGCAACACTTGGAAAAAAATGATATTTCTTTCATTGCTTTAGGCTACAATTAACCAATGTTTATTGCCTATGACTAAGGAAAAAGTTTTACCAACTTGATTGGACTATAGCTACTGATGGATGCTGAAGAATTATGGGCTAAAAGTTCATTAGTGAATTTTCCCCTTAAGTATCTGCGGCTGCAATCTCTCAGGACTGTAACTGAGTAACTAAAAAGAACATTTTAACTGAAATATTTAAGTGACCCAATTATAACCAAATGCATTGTTTTTCAGAATTTCCGGGAGCTACATTTTACAGCCAGATGGCTTTAAAGAAAGCTGTGGTGAGATGGCATAAAGAGTCTTCTCAATGGTTTCTTTTGTTCTATTATATGTGCCCACTCTGTTCAGTTGCTTACATGATGTGACAAAGTCTTATACCAGTACATAAAGTGGCCAGATGTAACTTAGGTAAATATAGTATAATTCCAGTTATCCCAAATTCTTTTATCTGAAAATCCTCGTTATCTGAATCCATCAGTGCATCCCTCATGTAGCCCTACATTAGTTAATCAGTGCTGTTCATCGGAATGCCTGGATATCTGAAACTTTTGATGTCCACCAGGCCATTTGGACACTATCCTACAGGACAAGAAAAGCAATTATCATACGTAATAGAGAATCAAAAGCAACCGGTATTCAAATGTGAAAAGATGGTCAAATAATACATTTTGTAAACTAGCTTTAATAGCTATCTTCTTTGATAGTACAAAATGTTTGAATCTGTTCCCTCATGCAAAGTGTTAAGAGTCACCAATGTGCAAAAATCTTGGCCAAAGAAATCATGTCATTGGGTTCATGTAAATGTATGGGGGTTCACTGTGTGAGAACAGATCTCTAGACCTGAAGTGGTTTTATACTGAGAGGAGGAACATCATCCCTGTGCTGAGAGCTGGCACATGCCCTATGTATCATTTAAGTCTCTCTTACATGGGACTAATGTATGTTCAGTAGGCCTTGTGCTGGCCTACTGCACAGAGGTGAATTTCACTCCTAATGAGAAAAGGCTCTAATAGTTTATGGACAACTTGATGCAACAGGAATACAATACCCTGCAAGGTTCTGCGGCTCACAGCTTTAAAGAGTGCAGATACCTTGATCATAAAACATATCACACTGTTTGAATATTTATTGCCATTGATTCTACATCACATACAGCTCTATCTTTACATGTAGGGTAATGAAAAAGCCCAGCTAAATCATTTATCTCAATTCAGTTTTGCTGCTTTCTAAACTAGGATAAAACTTGGTTTATACCTATTGTAAGGAAAAGTATGTTAATAACAACAGTGTGCAATCAGGTTAGCATGAGGATAGATAATATAACATCACAAGGAAATATCTGTTTTTGAACAAATAGCCTCTAATAAAACAGAACAGTTTTAAGTGGTCTTGGTTTAATCATGTTTGAGGTCATTTTTTATAGTTATAGACTAGTAAACATTTTTAATTGTTGCCTAAGGGAACAGTATAAATGCAATTTTTAACATTATAACGAAATTACTTCAGTTTACTTCACCAATTAAATTATAAGACTGTGTTAAAATACCCATCAAAGTCCAGTAACACAAATTCATTTTTGGTAATCTCTTCTCTTCTCTCTACCCCCACCCACCCACTGCGAGGTGGACAAGTCAATGAGTGCTTCCTGAAGGCTCCAACTGTCAGCATGTTACAACCATTTAAGATTCACCCAGATACAAAACAGGTCCTCAGACACTATGGTGATGAGCGCCAAATGCATATCCGCAATAATCTCTTTATCTTTCTGTGTTCCATTGTCACATATACATAGCTTTATGTTAATTACACACCTAGGCATAGTCCTGTTCCCACTGAAATCAACAAGAGAAAATCAGTCACTAAGGATGTGGAGTCACATAGAAGTGCTACCTCTCATTTCAGGAGGGTTAACTGTTCTCTGAACCATACGTACAAATCCCTTTGAATTCCATTGAAGTAGCGCACACACAAGAATTTATAAGGAGAATTTGACCTACAAAGTTCTTTGTCCATTGTTAATATGCTTGTTGCAATATGCCCTTTAGATTTTCTTCAAGTCATATATGTGAAGACATGTAGCCTGAATATTGCAATTAGTAGTCAATCTTGCATAAATTACTCTAGAATGTATAGCTAAAATTTATCAGTACATAACAAATAGCTAACTGAAAATTTGCATATGCCTGTGTTATCTTTATTGTCCCCCAAAATAATAAGCAAAACAAATTCCTCAGTAAAGTAGTCTGCACACTGGACAAACTATTTAGTGTGAAACAGCCATGCCATTTACAGTCTTTTAAAACTTTCTTCTATCACAACCAACAGTAGAACTGTGAGGATTGTGTGGCCTACTTCTATCACTGGCCCAGGATATTCTGTCATAGAAAGATGTGATTTTTATTCAAAACGTTTTGTTTCAAAATATAGGTTAATTTTTTTTGCATTATTTTAAAATAATGTCCTCCACTGACAGAAATTCAGATATTCTTTTTATATGTCTACAGACGCAAGAGAGATTAAATAACATTTGCAACTCAGCAATTGTTTAGAATAGACTTTTTCCTTTCTAAAGTCACAGGGAGTAAGCATACCGTTTCACAGTTGTGTTACTTATACACATTTGAGCTGCAAATAAACCACATCAGGCAATACTCTACACTACTTCAGAATTTCTCTTTGCTATTCACAGGAAACAACAATATATCATGCAGAGAGTATTCTGTGTTTTAATATTTCTATTTACTTAAAATATGCCTGTTATGCTGAAACAAAGACTATACCGACCATGTTAAAGCCAACGGGTGTGCCAGGCACTCTCAAACTCAATTGAACGAGCAATGAAACCCCTTTAGTTAAACAGCTTCATTACCTGAGGGACTAAATTGCATGGCTTAAGTAGGGCTAACCCAGGTTGATTACATTAACTGGGGCTAGGATACTAATTGTAGGCAAAATGCCAAGAGATGTAGTTGTGAGCATGACCCTTCAAGGAAGCAGAGAGACAGAGCTTCTTGGGCACAGAGGTCACTGGAGTGGCAGATTTAGGGATGTCTGAGCAAGGAAAATGCCTGCTGTTTATATGTTTCTATGGGGTTCAGGGAAACAGGACTTCATGTGCATTTTTTGTAAACAACAAAGATTACATCAAAAGTTTTTCTGATTCCTTGTCTCCCCAATAGCTCATCCTGTCAGAAATAACTCTACAGAGCCACCAATATTGGTTAACCACTCAGGTCAAATACACAACATTGCCTATCTGAGCACATATACAGAGTTAAATAAAATTCATATAAAATTTAAACTAATATCCATAACCAAAACTGTCGCAAACCAACACAATCTAAAAGTCTTCCACAACCTCACCCCTTCTTTGGGTTTAATATTGCAAGAGAAATTCTGAAGCAGTGTAGAAAATCCGGACAGGTCATGGGCAATAAACAAAAGTTCATATAAGCTGTGACCTGTCTGTGACTTTTGCTGCTGCTGCGGCTCTATGGATTCCCCACACCACCATGGTGGCTGGGAGCTGTGGGGTTCCCCCTCTGCCCATGGCAGCTGGAAGCTGCACCCAGCTGGGAGCTGCAGAGTGACCACTTTTCCCAAAGAGAAAATGGATTCTGTGACTTCCATGACCTCTGTGACATAAACGTAGCCTTATTCATTACTACTCATTCTCCCCACCTGGGGAGATGTGGTAAGTTTCTCAGAGGTCGATTCAGGTCCATCTCCCTTTAAAGGGATCACCCATCCTGTGACAGAGACAATGCCCTCTCCCAAAACAATAGCTGAAGATTGATTCTTAAGATCAGTCAGCTGTAAGGGTCTGTATCAAGGAACTGAGATTAACAGAAATATATCTATAGTATTGAGGTTCAACCCATGTAAACATCCCCTTAGGCAGAGTTTCAATTCACTTACCATTCCAAGGAATATATCAAACTCCATTTTTCAAGCTGGGTAGGAAGGAGCTATAATACTCTAACAACACAGGCCTACTTCAGCTACCAGTTTGCCTTTCTCCACAGTGGCAACCCATATTTATAGGATTGCTATTTCCGTTCCATTGGATGGAGCAAAAGAAAAGTACCTTGTGACGTAACCACAGACCCAAAAGGACAACTGATCACACTGTGATGCAAAGTCCAAGTTAGGAAGCTGATCCAGAGAGACCACCTTTCTTTGAAACTGAAGCCAAAAGCAATATGATATCTTATGATCTCAGAGTTCATTAAATAACAAATCAGTGAATGAGAAAGGAAAAAAACTTTTTGGTAAAGAAACCAGTTTAAATGTGAATTTATATTTTAAGTAGGGCTGTCGATTAATTAGAGTTAACTCATGCAATTAACTAAAAAAATGTAATCATGATTAATTTCACTGTTAAACAATAGAATACCAATTGAAATTTATTCAATATTTTTGCATGTTTTTCTACATTTTCAAATATATTTATTGCTATTACATCACAGAATACAAAGCATGCAATGCTCACTTATGTTCTGATTTTTATTACAAATATTTGCAACTGTAAAAATGATAAACAATAAATAGTATTTTTCAATTCACCTCTTATAAGTACAGTAGTGCAATCTCTTTATCGTGAAAGTGTAACTTACAAATGTAGATTTTTTTGTTACATAACTGCTCTCAAAAATAAAACAGTGTAAAATTTTAGAGCTTACAAATCCACTCAGTCCTACTTCTTGTTCAGCCAATCACTAAGACAAACAAGTTATGGAAGATACTACTGCCTGCTTCTTATTTACGTCACCTGAACAAGAGAACAGGTGTTCACATGGCACTTTTGTAGCTGGCATTGCAAGGTATTTACGTGCCGGATGTGCTAAACATTTGTATGCCCCTTCATGCTTTGGCCACCATTGCAGAGGACATGCTTCCATGCTGATGATGTCCATTAAAAAAATAATGCATTAATTAAATTTGTGACTGAACTCCTTGGCGGAAAATTGTATATCTCCTAGTGTGTTTTACCCACATTCTGTCATATATTTCATGTTATAGCAGTCTCGGATGGTGACCCAGCACGTTTGTTTTAAGTACACTTTCAAAGCAGATTTGACAAAATGCAAAGAAGGTACCAATGTGAGATTTCTAATAATAGCTACAACACTTGACCCAAGGTTTAAGAATCTGAAGTGTCATCCAAAATCTGAGAGGGATGAGGTGTGGGACATGCTTTCAGAAGCCTTAAAAGAGCAACACTCTGATGCGGAAACTACAGAATCCAAACCTCAAAAAAGAAAATCAACCTTCTGCTGGTGGCATCTGACTTGGATAATGAAAATCAACATGTGTCGGTCCACACTGCTTTGGGTTGTTATCAAGCAGAACCCATCATCAGCATGGACACATGGAATGGTGGTTGAAGCATGAAGGGACATGTGAATCTTTATCGCATCTGGCACATAAATATCTTGCAACACCAGTTACAACAGTGCCATGTGAATGCCTGTTCTCACTTTCAGGCAACATTGTAAACAAGAAGTGGGCAGCATTATCTCCTGCAAATGTAAACACACTTGTTTGTCTGAGCAATTGGCTGAAGTAGGACTGAGTGGAGTTGTAGGCTCTAAACTTTTACATTGTTCTATTTTTTTTACATAATTCTACATTTGTATGTTCAAGTTTCATGATAACGAGATTGCACTACAGTACTTGTATTAAGTGAATTGAAAAATACTATTTCTTTTGTTTTTTATAGTGCAGATATTTATCAAACATAAATATAAAGTGAGCACTGTACACTTTGTAGTCTGTGTTGTAATTGAAATCAATATATTTGAAAATGTATACAACATCCAAAAATATTTAAATAAATGGTATTCTATTATTGTTTAACAGCATGATGAATCGCGCAATAAATTTTTTTCAATCGCTTGACAGCCCTAATTTTAAGTGCTTTTTAATAATTAGTTGGTGCCTCAGATCTTTAAATGTAACCAACAAAAGCCCTCAGGAAGCCACTGTGATGCTAATGTCCAGTAAGAGCTAAACACTGAAACTTTTTTCTGTTTGAAAGTACTTGTTCCTACACAGATTCTGAATATTATCAAAATATCAGTTAAAGTAAGGCTGCTTTGTCCTCCGCACATGGATGAATAGCTGACTACTTACAGTACATATATTTATAAGGACAATGACAAATAAAAGAATAGTACAGAGCACTGAGGAATTCTTCTCATAACTGCAATCAACTGATAATTTTGTCCGATTCCTTAAACAAATTCTTATTTCCCAAACAAGTAAGGCAAATTATTCCAAATTAGAGTTCCAAAGCCAGAGATTTCAACTTAATCAATAGTTTTGAACTATCAATAGCAGCAAAAGCCACAAAAAAGTTTATAACAGTACTGGTAGCATGTGTATGACTAATAGTACTATAGAAGTCTTCCGTTAGTCAATACAGTGAAGATTTGGAATGCTTTGATAAAAATTGTTTGAATAGGAATGAAATTAAAACATATATTTTTGCAATATTTCATAAATGATACATTTTTGAAAGACATTTCCCCCGTGTAAAATAGAAGTTAAGAGTAGAACAATTTACACTGTCACTTTGTATACATGGAGGGGAAAATTTTATCCATGTAAGAAATTTACTATGCCTAGCGTGAGCCACAAGTGCAGACCTTTATGTCCCTGCAGAGTCCCAGGGATGTGAATGGGACATTGTGAGGGCGTCACAATCTGTGCTGGTGAATCACCAAAGGGTCAGGGCTTCATTCTACAACAAAAATGTCATTATTGGAAGACAATAAACTTTCTTTGGAAGAAGCTGGTTAAACATTTCAGTCTTAATGTTTTTTTCACATTTGCTTTGCATTCAAACTGATACTGTCCCATGATTTTCTTCAGTCACTATTTCTTTATATGATTCTACCAAACATATTCAATAAGTAAATTGTGTTTATGAAACTAACACTGATCAGAGTGAAACCCCAGACTTTGGAATGTCAGAATTTATGACACTCTAGATTACTGAGTGTCTATCAAGCGCTGCAGAACTGATTAATGAGATTAAAGATTAGGGATAACCTTGCAGACTCAGCTCTGAATGTTCTTGATTTTGTTATCAAAGCAAACTTACTGTTACCTTAATATATTTTCCTTTTCCAGTTCCTTTTGATTTTATGGGAGTGGTGTTTTTTAAAATGCTGTGGGGCCAACAGTGCCTTCAGTGTTAACATGTTAATGGACCTGATTTAACTGTAACTGAACTGAAAAATTGCTGCTAGTCCTTCACTCCATCGTAGAGACCAAATTCTAACTGCCCACAAAAATGTTTCCATGATGTGCACATGCACATACTGCAAAAGCAGCAGTTACAAGTTTTAAAAGAAAACAAAAAAGACTATCTTGATATAGAATCATTGCTATCAAGGTGACACAGGTGGAGTAGGTAGTTGCGCCTTTGTATACTGTACTGGGCAGGACTGTCAGTTCTGGATATTTGAGAAGTGCTTCATCTATATTACCTTCGGATATCTCCAGTGATGGAGTATCTTCAACTGAATTCAGTAGCCCGTTCTTTATAGTCACTCTTCTTACTATTAAGAACAACAACATTCCTGAAGCCAAGAAGTCAATAGACAGAAGGTGCTCATCACCTCTCGAGATCAGGGCTGCAATATCTAAGTTTTCCTTCATGCTATTTCAAACTGTAATTATCCCTACTGGCACTACTTTGAACAGTTTCTTTCACTTTTGATGTTGACACCTTTCAGATATTTGCGGACGGTTATGTCACATTTTAATCTGTTTATTTCCAAGCTATACATATTCACTTCACTTAATCTGTCAACTCCTAGAAATCTTTTATCATGTAGTAAATAATATAAGAGGAGCAGTCATGTTCACTTAGAAGTAAACCCAAGCTACCAGAACTAGGTGCCCTCTCAGTCTTCTCTTCTCCACACTAAGCAAATCCAGTTTTTTCCCCAATCTTCACTCACAGGTCATGTGTTCTAGAACTTTGAGATCAAGTACATAAAAGGTTGTTAGCTTGTGATCCACTATGACCCGCAGATCCCTTTTTGCAGCACTTCTTCCTAGGCAGTCATTTCCCATTTTGTATGTGCGCAACTGATTGTTCCTTTCTAAGTGGAGTACTCTGCATTTGCCCTTATTGAATTTCATCCCATTTACTTCAGACCATTTATCCAGATCATTTTGAATTTTAATCCTATCTTCCAAAGCACTTGTAACCCCTCCCAAGGTGGTCAGTTGAGGCCTAATCAGCATGGAGGAGAGTGGAAGATCATTGAAGATCTCCTGGTTAAGCCAGCATGGTCTCTTGCCAAACTTCCTATATTTCCTACGCAGTGGGGATAATTTGATCTTGTGCCCTTAATAATGTCTCTTTGAAAAACTCTCCTGAACTATTTTTCCCTTTAGATTTGCTTCCCATGGGAACTTACCTAACAACTCCCTGATTTTGCTCAAGTCTGCCATCTTGAAATCCATTATTTTTAGTGTGCTGTTTTCCCTCCTACCATTTCTTACAATCATGAACTCTACCATTTCATGATCACTTTCATCCAAGCTGCCTTCCACTTTCAAATTCTCAACCAGTTCCTCACTATTTATCAAAATCAAATCTAGAACAGCCTTTTCCTCAGTGGCTTTCTCTACTTTCTGAAATAAAAAATTGTCTCCAATACATTCCAAGAACTTGCTGGATTGCCTGTGCCCTGCTGTGTTATTTTCCCAACAGATGTCTGGGTATTTGAAGTCCCCCATCACCACCAAGTTCTGTGCTTTGGATGATTTTGTTAGTTGTTTATAAAAAGCCTCACCGACCTCTCCTTCCTTGTTAGGTAGTCTGTAGTAAACCCCTACCATAACATCACCCATTGTTTGAGCCCTGGCACCTACCTAATTGCTTGAGCTCTGGCACCTCTTTCATTACAAATTAAGCACTGCAACTATGTCATAGTTGTTTATTAACTAGCATTTCTAATTCTTCCTGCTTCTTCCTCATACTTCTCAGATTAGTATACAGACATCTAAGATACTGATTGATTCCTCCCTATATTCTCTCGTCTCTCCCTTATCCCTGCTATAACGACCCGTACTCCCCTCAGATTCCAACCCTTTGTCTGCTGCTCCCATCAAACCTAGTTTAAAGCCATCACTAGGTTAGCCAGTCTGTCTTCAAATATGCTCTTCTTCCTTGATGGGTGGACCCCACCTATGCTTAGCAGTTCTTCTCAGAACAACATCCTGTGGTCAAGGAAGCCCTCCTGGTGACACCATCCTTGCAGCCAGGCATTCACCTCCAGGCATCTGTCTCTGCCTGGGCCTTGACCTTGAAAGAGAACACCGCCTGCACCCCCAACTCCTTCCACCCTTACTCCCAGAGCCCTGTAGTCCCTTCTGATCTACTCAGGGTCATACCTCACAGTATCACTAGTGCCCACATGGATGAGTAGTATGGGGTAGTAGCCAGAGAGCTGGATGATCCTTGTCAAGGTTCCTCCCCCACTCTGAACTCTAGGGTACAGATGTGGGGACCTGCATGAAAAACCTCCTAAGCTTATCTTTACCAGCTTAGGTCAAAACTTCCCCAAGGTACAATATTCCACCCTTTGTCCTTGGATTGGCCGCTACCACCACCAAACTAATCCTAGTTACTGGGGAAGAGCTGTTTGGACGCGTCTTTCCCCCCAAAATACTTCCCAAAACCTTGCACCCCACTTCCTGGACAAGGTTTGGTAAAAAGCCTCACCAATTTGCACAGGTGACCACAGACCCAAACCCTTGGATCTGAGAACAATGAAAAAGCATTCAGTTTTCTTACAAGAAGACTTTTAATAAAAATAGAAGTAAATAGAAATAAAGAAATCCCCCCTGTAAAATCAGGATGGTAGATATCTTACAGGGTAATTAGATTCAAAAACATAGAGAACCCCTCTAGGCAAAACCTTAAGTTACAAAAAAGATACACAGACAGAAATAGTTATTCTATTCAGCACAATTCTTTTCTCAGCCATTTAAAGAAATCATAATCTAACACATACCTAGCTGGATTACTTACTAAAAGTTCTAAGACTCCATTCCTGGTCTATCCCCGGCAGAAACCAGCATATAGACAGACACACAGACCCTTTGTTTCTCTCCCTCCTCCCAGCTTTTGAAAGTATCTTGTCTCCTCATTGGTCATTTTGGTCAGGTGCCAGCGAGGTTACCTTTAGCTTCTTAACTCTTTACAGGTGAGAGGAGCTTTCCCCTGGCCAGGAGGGATTCCAAAGGGGT
This sequence comes from Lepidochelys kempii, assembly GCF_965140285.1. Classification (NCBI taxonomy): domain Eukaryota; kingdom Metazoa; phylum Chordata; order Testudines; family Cheloniidae; genus Lepidochelys; species Lepidochelys kempii. Next base: position 29,849,632 of record NC_136390.1, on the reverse strand, counting down.
TTACCCTTCCCTTTATATTTATGACAATCCTCGACAATATCTCTGTAACATCTCAGATACAGGCTCCTGGCAGGCAGCATACCTCCCAGGATGCAATGTCAGGCCAAAAGATGGGTGCCTCCATCCCACTCAGAAGAGAGTCACCAACCACCACTATCCTACATTTCCTTGTGGGAGTGGTGGCTGTAATCCTCCCAGCCTTGGGGGTACATGGCTTCTCTTCCTCTACCTTTGGGGGCAATTCCTCATTGCCATGTCTGCATAATGGATCGTCATTGCTATGGTGGTGGGTTGGGAGTAGGGATGGAGCACAGCCTTCTATGAAGAAATAACCAGCAGCCAGTGTCCTCCCTGTGTTAGAGCTCTATCATCCTCCCCCAGTGGTGTGACAGCAGTCCTCTCTAGCTGGATAGCTTCCTCAGCCTTGGACATCTCCATATGAATACTTTCAATGAATTCCTCATGTGCATGGATGCTTCTTAGCCTAGCCACCTCCTCCTGTAGCTCTCCCACTTGCATCTTCAGATTCCACCCAGCAGACACCTTTCACACTAGACGGTCCCCCCAGCCTGGCTTTCTGAGAGTGGGAAATGCAGGTCACAGTCTCTGCAAATCCCCACCAGGATCTGGGTAGAGGAATCCATGGTTAGGTTGTGTGTCTGGATACAGGTGCAGGCAGAGGAGACAGGAACAGTGTTGGCACCGGCGATGCAACCTTTCCTAATCATAGTGATTATGTGTGTACTTCCCCTTCCTATGACTGTTATCCTTACTTTGACAGAAGACAGCCAGGATCTGCTTTTCACAGAATCATAGAAGATTAGGGTTGGAAGAGAGTGCAGGTCATCTAGTCCAATCCTCTGCTCAAAGCAAACCTTGGCTCAAATTTATCACTGGTGTAACTCCATTTAATTAAAAGTAAATTCACCACAGATTAATTTAGTCCCTTGTGTCCAATCATATTGATCTTTTGTCCCTTTGTTCAGACTGTCACATAACACAGTGGTTAGTAATAGGGAGGGCATGCAGGAAAAAATATCATTCATACTGAACAGAATTTCCAGTCACGGTTTTAATTGAAGAAAATAAAAACAATTCTGGAAGACTAGCATGGGGTTTAGACTAGCTTTTTTGCTTCATTGATGATTACGTTATTAACCTTCCCGGTAACATGTATGCATTTTTCTGTTATGTGCTTTATTTGTAAGAAACAATTTAATTACTGAATAATGCATCTATTTGCCAAATTATAAATGATTAATTACAAATTATTACATCTAATGAGGTAGAACTTTTTGTCTTCAGAACGGAAGATCTATGAGTCTAGTCATGACTGAAAAACTGGATGTAATTACTTCAACTCAACCAGGCAGTAGACTGTCTAAACCTTTATCTTCTTGTGTAGCTAGTTAAGATTTCATGACATTTTGGCACCACTGAGATCAAGTATCTTATTTCCCAGGGGCACCAATGAGCAGGAAACAAGTTGGATTATGCAAATATTCCAGCACAGCACATTAGAATTAGATTTCACATGACACTTTATACAAATAATTAAATAAAAATAGAAGAAGTAACTTTGACCAAAGTCTTTATAGTGTGTCTATTGTAATTGCTTCTAAGTACAATATGAGCTAAGTGCCTAATAGAAAAACAAGAGTTTTGAAATTATTTGGAAATTTAATAATCATTAGATTTTAAAATGATTGTAATAAAAGTGACTAATAAGAAAATAACCTAAGAGTCATTAAGTTTATATGAGTTGCCATGACCATGAATCATTATTTTTATGAGCAAATCTAAAAAGTTTTAAACTGTCTGTAAGTGGATCTAACCTCAGTGACTCTAATGGAGTGGCACCCACTTACCTGAGGGTCTGATTTTTGGCTCCTCAACTTGTACTAACTCTAGTTAGTGCAGTTATGTTAAATGGTGTATTAGGTGGGGTCACTACCGTGATGAGTACTTCACATGAACCGATTAGATATGATCCCTGATTAAAATGTACAGGGATAAGTACTAAAAACCTAGCCATGGAATCCTAAAGGTGGTTGAAAAAAATCTTAATGCTTTCCCTGGAAACTATTTCTTAGAGAAAACATTTCTACAAATGATATCAGTTTTACTCACTGTGCTGTCATTCAGCAAATGCCTATTTTCAGATGCCGTACTTTCTTGCAGTGGCAAAAGAATGAAAAAAGCAACATCCCAAAAATTTGAATAGAGTCTCTGGGAATTTTGTCATTGACTTTGAAGGGGGGTAGGATTACGCCAAAATTTGTAGGTAAATTAAGCCAAAATGCTTGTCTTATTATGAGCCTCAAAACATTCCTGAATTCTGAAGTATCCATATGGAGCTGAATCTATTCAATTAATCTCTAAAACTCATAATACATTATTATAAGGGTGGGATATGCATATCCCATTATTACTGAATGTAGCCAATATCCTATCATTCATTAACTGCCATTTTCATTTTACTAATATGTACTACCTTTTATCAGAGTATCTCAAAAGACTTTACTAAGTTTTCTTTACTGAGATTACTAAAGCAGAAGAATACTCCTAATGAGGTAGGTATGCACATTTCACAGAGGAGTTCACCAATGCTCAGAGATATTAAGGGACCTGAGCAAGGCAAAACAGCTTGTTAGTGATGAAATCTGGAATGGAAACTAGGAGTTCCAACTCCTACACTTCGTACCACACTTTGCCCCATGATACATTCTCCCCCCTACTTCAACTGCCACTTTCAACTATGCCAGTTTTGCTTCTCTCCGCCACCCCCACTCCAGAGTGGTGCCACCAACATTTCAATTTCTATTTTTGGTGTTTCATTTATTAACCACAGCCTGTATTTCTCAGCGCACCTTCAGACTCAGCAATTGCTTTACTTCAGCTAAGTAATAGGATTGAAATGCATCTAGTTACAAATGCTTGCCAGGTCCCCTTCTTGAACACTAAATCCAACAACCAAAATTATCTGACCACACTCACGTTCTCATACATTTTGAATTAATTAAAACAGACAGAGTTTATGCCTGAAGACTGAATTGTGAGATAAGCCAGGAAAATGCATGCAGTTGATTTTTTCTTTTTAAATTTCGGGTGTGAATCCTCACTGCTTGCAATATCCTAAGTTGACATATAATATACTCCTAAGAAAATAAAACCCTACATTTGTCTATCATAACTACACACATGTACACGGGGAAATAATTGATTTAGAAAACAAAATTATGGAACTAGATAATAAGCATATTATCACAGGAAAAAGTAAAAGGGCAGGTGACTTTTTTGACCTAGATGTAACTTTACCATCTGCGCTAAGTAAGCATAGCTGCACCCAGGAACAGAGTGGTGAACGAATTGTTACAATTCCTCCTGAATTCCTCTCTTGATATGTAGAGGAGAGTGAGTTGCTTCTAGAGCTCTTTATTTCCCTCTGAGCACCCAGCCAGCTCCTCTGGCTAGAGGGTGGGCATGGCATTGGGAAAGAGAGAGGCCAGAGTCTCCTCCTTACTCACTCACTTGCAGGGGAGCATTAGGTGAGCACAAGTCATAATCGGGACTGGGCTGAGCAGGGCAGTAAGGGTTAAAGTCCTGCATTCCCGGGTAAGAGCTCTAACAATCTAGCCCTTTATTTGTAAACCAAATACTATACTGAAATTAACAGACTGGATTCTGTGTTAAGAAAGTATTTGAAATTCAAACAATCTTGACCAAAATCAGAACTCTCTTCTACACTAAAATACCAGAATATCTGAATATCATCGACAGCAACTAATATTCTCATAGAGATTGATGCCCTTGGTGGCAGTATTCACTTATTGTATATATTTTATTTTGTGTTATATGTTGTTGGCCACAGAAAATAGAGACATTGTAAATAGAAGTAAAGAAATGTAAATTGGAAGTCCCTGATTATTCAGGTGAATATGAAAATTTTCTATAACCAAGAGAAAATTTTAGTAGGTCAAAAACTTTTCAAAGAGCTCTGTCTTCAAAGGGGCTCACACTATTGAGGCTTATGCCCCTTTTATTTTTATGAAACCCTTGAAATTAAATTTAGAATGGCAACCCAGAGAAGGGGTTATTGTGAAGAATATGTAATCTGTCTACCTAGCCAAGGAATTCTAAAGTGCTAGTCAGTTAATAGCTAAACTGTATAAGTTTTCCATTTATTTTGATGAAGTTTTGCTATTTCTAGTATTAATGCTTTATCATAACGTTATCAGAACGTGCTGTGTATTAGATTGAGAATAATCAGAGCCAGTGCTGTGAAGTACTTTGGGTTAAATTGTGGCTGCCCACTCTCGGTGTGCTACACCTTGTTAAATGTATCATCTTGCTGTGCTTTCATTTTTGTAACTTGATTCTTTTCAGTAGGACTGAGATACGTAATCCACCCTCACATTGATGGCTACCTACTGTATGCACTGATGGATAGTGTATGAATCTACTGATTACAACTGGAATAATTTTTCAATGGATTTACAACACAGACTTTTTTATAAATGGGGAAGGTTTAAGAATTTTACTGGAATGTAACAGACAAAAATTATTTTAAAGATAACAGAAGCTATCCGATATACCTAGTTATGAGATAGTGCAGGGGTGGGCAAACTATGGCCTGTGGGCCGGATCCAGCCCTCAGAACTGCCACCCCCATGTCATCACGAGGCTAAGGCAAGCTCCCTGCCTGCCCTGGCCCCGCGCTGCTCCTGGAAGCGGCCAGTACCACGTCCCTGTGGCCTCGGGGGGTGGGGGGGGGGACGGACGGACAGAGGGCTCCACGTGCAACCCTTGCCTGCAGGCACCACCTCCTTCAGCTCCCATTGGCCAGAAATGGGAATCACAGCCAATGGGAGCTTCGGGGGAGGTACCTGTAGCAAGGGCAGCATGCGGAGCCCTCTGCCCCCTCTCCCTGAGGGGCCAAATGGTTGTGGTTCCAGCTGCTTCCGGGAGCAGCGCAGGGCCAGGGCAGGCAGTGAGCCTGCCTTAACTCCGCTGCCACTCAAGGTAAGTGGCACCAGACCGGAGCCCGCACCCCAAACCGCTCCTGCATCGCCCCAACCCCCTGCCCTGAGCCCCCTGCACTACAGCTGGACGGGGGGGGGGGGTCAACCCTTTTCTGTTTATTGTAAAATAAAACAGTAAGTAAATGATTCATGTTAAACAGTGAATTCTGATTACTTGGAGGCTACACCCATCTTTGAGCTTCATAAACCAGCACTCATATTTTGCTGATACTAGATTAACTAGCCTTCATTAGGGCAGAGTATTCATTTCTCTGTTATATGACAGGGAACATTAGCTGCATTCACTACTACGCTGTAGCTCTTTGCTGGTACTAAATATAATTTAAATTATATCACGTGATATACAAAATTGTTCTAATCCCCATATGACTCCAGATACTCTCACAAGATTTAGAGAAGAAGATGAAAACACTGCAGTGGCTCCTTTTTCATTTGCCTTGTTTCTATCTACTAATATTTTTGTTAAAATCATAGCAATCTGAGAGGTATAGCAGAGGGTAATAATTATGTGTTGTGATACTCAGTCTATAAACAGGAATATAACAAAACAAAGCCTTTTTATATTGTCTTACTCCAAAGGGGTATGCATTTTATAAAATTAATACATTGTTTTTTATGCAAGAGGTGTATATGTAAGCTACAGGCAGACTCAGTCCCTGTACCACTGTCAGGGAGAGATGCAAAATAAAAATTACTATGATGAATAAGACATCAGGAATAATTAATAAAAATATGATTTAAGTGAAAGCTATAAGAACTTGAAAAGACCTCCTTAGACCAGCTGGTGTTTTATATGCAGTGAAAGGGGTGGAGGTAATGGAAAGGCTCACAGAGTGTGCAAGACTACTGACAGATTAAACATAAAATAAATCTGTGTACACCAATGAAAAATTAAATGCTCTACTGTGCTATGTACAGTTCAAACACATAGTCAGGTTCCCTGCCCTGAAGACCTTGTGGGTTAATCTGAAGAAAGACGCAACAAGCAAGTGTAACAAACAATAAGAGGGGAAGCAGTGAGGAAAAGCAGGATAATGGTAACAAGAAGATGCTATTTCACAACTTGATGGTTATAAATCATTTGAATACCCTTCTCCCCTACTTAAATAAATAAATAAGTCAGCTATCCCCATTGTCACACAACCTAGATATCACTGGTTGGCTGATTTTTTATAAGGGCGAAAGTAGATCTTGAGGAGATCTGAAGGACAGAGGTAGTGGCCCTATGCCCATATCAGCAAAAGTAAAAAATACCAAGTCATTTTATGAGACGCTGACAAACAAGTGAACAAGTCTGGCATCATTGGTGGACTGGTGGCATAAAGGCAAGGCACTATGACACAAGACTAGGTAAGAGAGATAGATGCAGAGGACATGAAGCTGTATAAAAAGGCGATAATGAAAAACAAAGACTCAAGGATTCAGAGGCAGTGTTGATATATTTAGGGTGATAGATGTTCTTGACAGAGTATTTGCATGTAGTGGAGTGCAGCAGTTTGGGAATCAGAATGACCAGGGGGTACAGGAATTAAGATATAAGAGGCAGGTCTGGATAAGAATATTTGCAATCTAAGTTTTTGCACTGTGCCTACTTTATTACCATATTTGAGTACTTTACAAAGAGATCATTGCCACAGTTGGCTAGTGGACAAATTTCCTCCCTATTTCATCCCTTTCCCTTCTGTCCATCATCCTCTTTCTCGCCTTACCGCTATACATCCACCTCCTATGTTCTTCATTGCTTCTTGTATTGTTCCATGCAATATTTGGAAGTGAATTGCAGCTCCCTAGTGGCCCACAGACCAACACTTTTGAGAACTAGAGGATTAAGAAAAATGGGATGAATTTAAAGGATATTTTGGATGAATATCAGATCTATTAGGTCGTCGAATAATTTTCAAAGTGGCAGAAATACAACTGCTTGAGTCACTTAAAACTTTAATGGCCAATGCACTGAATAATATTGAGAATTATCCTAGATAGTACACAGATGACCTAACACATAGCTCATTTTTCTCTCTGATTGTTTGGGAAAGTCCTCTTCACAGGACTCAGATTAAGTAAATGTGCTATGTGCTGGAGGTGGTGATGTATGCAGGAGAAGGGATAAGAAATCCTCTCAGAGATAACCAAGCCTCCATCATGAGGGTACACATACGGAGCCACAAGAAGCAGATCCATTGTCCCTGACCATATCCCAAACTTCTCTCCAGTAGGGTGCATAGAGCTCCTGCAAAGCTTTGTTCTGCTGTGCACAGAGGGCCTACGTACTATATACCCACCACACTGCTTACTGCAGAACCACACTGATTATATTGCATTATGAATTGTAACCCTTAGTTGGGCTACAAGATTTGGGCCTCCTCATCATCAGGAATCCCTCAAAGTCCAGGATGATTGTCTTTTATGGATCGTCCATTTTAAATTATCTGTGGGTCTGCTGATGGCTGATAAGGCCTCATCTAGAGCCAGACACTCTGCCACATTGTAGACGTGTGTTTCTGAACCTAGGATATTGATTCAAGCCACAGCATGCTCTGTCTCTTCCATTTTTCCATTACATGTAGTACAGAGTCTGATTCTCAAAATGCTGAGTTCCCTGCCTCAAGTAGTTCCTCCACTGTTGTTGGTCCTGTGTTATACATTCCCATGAATTGATATCAATGTTGCATTTCCTCATACTAGCCTTTGAGGACATCCCTGTAGTGTTTTTTCTGCCCTCCTGTAGCGCGTTTACCTTGGCTGAGTTGAGAATAGGAGACTTGTTTTGGCAGTCTGGAATCAGACATCTAGACAACATAGCCCGCTCAGCATAGTTGATGGTAAATAATTATTACCTCAATGCTCATAATATTGGCTTGCAAGAGGACACTGATGTTAGTGCATCTATCATTCCATTTGATTGGAAGAATCTTAAGTATATAACATTGATGATACTTCTCCAGTTCTTTAAGATGTCTCCTGTATGTTGTCCACATTTCAGCCCCATACAGTAGGGTAGGGATCACAACAGCTGTATGGACCATGAGTTTGGTTTTGGTTCTGATGTCGTAATCTTCAAACACCCTCTTTCTCAGACGACCAAATGCTCAGCTTGCACATTTGAGCCAGTACTGGATTTCTTTATCAATACCAGCTGTCTGGGAGAGGAAGCTTCTAAGAAATGGAACATTCTTTACAGGATCTATATTGCTGGTGCTGGGAATTGTGCACCAGGAGCATATTGATAGAGGACCTTTGTCTTCTGTATGTTAAGTGTCAGTCCCATTTTCTGATACGCTTCAGCAAAGAGGTTGATGATCACATGAAGTTCTATTGCCAAGTAAGCACATGCTAGAGCGTCGTCAGAACATTGAAGCTTGATGACTGAAGTCAGCAATGTTTTGATTCTGAATCAGAAGTGGCCTCCATTCAGTAGATTAGCTACACTCCTCCCAGGATCTTCTTAGTGATCAAAATAGAGCATCCCAGCAAAGAGTATCAGGGCAATGACAGAGCCCTGCTTGATGCCTGTCTTAACATTAAAAGGAGATGTAGTAGGTCCATTACAAAGGATCACCACTTGCATGTCATCATGAAAGAGATGAATAATCATGACAAATTTCAGTGGCCATCCATACTTCAGAAGGATTTTCCACAACACTTCCCTATTACTGGAGTCAAAAGCTTTTGTGAGGTCAGTGAACCCCAGGTATTGTGGTGTGTGTTGTTCTCTGCATTTTTTCTGCAGCTGGTGAGCAGTGAAGATCATATCATTAGTGCCTCTAGATGTTCTAAACCCACACTGAGATTCAGGAAAAATGTCTTCGGCAAGAGGAAGATGACGGTTCCGGAGAAGTCTTGCGAGGACCTTTCCTGCAGTTGCTTTATGATTTCCACATGATTTGGGCTTACAACATAGTTGTAAGATTCTATGTAATTCTGTAACTGCTTGGTAGATCAGTTGAAAGATTTAAAGTTCATTGTGAGCTAATAAGGAATAGCACTGAGCTTTGAAGCTTCTTCTTCAGAATTCAGTGTGGATAAGATCTATCTGTCAATGAGATTCTCATCACTCTAGTGAAACCCCCTAAAAACCCAATTACTACAATATTCATTATTTAGAATTCATTACTAGACCCAAATAGTCACTGCTGATATAGATATACTTATAGAAATTTAAATCAAAATTCAGCATTACAGTGGAATAAATTGATTTGGGATTAATTACAATGTTAGGGCTACTGAATGCCTTATGAATCTTTGGAGTGAAAAAAGGAACAACAGTTAAACCTAAAAACATGGGAAACTATGGCAGTTTCCAGATTATCAGAAAAAAATGTTGATTTTTAACTGCAGTGAGTGAATCATGTTTTAATTCTGCCTCTTACCATGAATCAATTTATCATGTCTCAGGCATGGCACTGATGTGGCTTACTGTTTGAGAAAGAAAACCTTATTAGTTCTCTTTGGAATTTAAATCTTCAGCATGCTGCTCATAGAAAGCCCTGCCCAGCCCAAACATTTTTTATTTTATACATCTATAAGATGCTCTAATAATTTAATTTCCTACCACTTTTTAAGCGAATAAAGTGTAAAAAACGAAGAGACATACAGTTCATCAGGAAATAAAATACATGCATTCAGATTACTAACATTTAAACATCACAGTATGCTGCTATACTTTATTTCCCATCATGCTGCATAGCAAATTGAACCTTTTATTCTGCAGCTCAATTTAGATGCTTTGTTTATGCTCCAGTACTATGAATACATCCCTAGCTTGTTCAAATTGCAGGGTTCTCCCAGGAGTTATCTCAGTTCTTAAAAAACCCCAGCAGTGACAGCCAAGATATTTTTGATCCAATATATTATCCTCTTTTTAAGACCATTTTTAATCACTCACTAAATATAGCGATAATTTTGTGTGGCCTTGAAGATAGTCTTGATCCTTATTAAGGAAGTATCTAGCTATTATTAGTCTTTATTATAATACATTTTTAACATATGCACAGTGTGACCCGTGGTGCCTAGGGCAGCTCTCATTGGAAATGCCAAGGTCAGGGCAGGCTGCAAAAGGGAGAGCAGATACTCCCAAGACTGGTGGGTAACACTGAAGTTAAACGCCTCAACCAGTCTCAAACTGTGCTACTGATACCCCCACTTGTTATCAAGAAGCAAAAAAGAAATCATGCAGCCCCCTTTATTGCATTCCAGTTCCCTGGCTCCCAATCAGCCCCTCGGTCCAGTATAGTGAGAAGTTATTTTAAAACTCTACTCACATATACAAAATGTTCTTTGGACCGCAAAGGATCAGCCACGTTACCAGGTCAGTATAGTTTTGGATCTCCCCCCAAATACCACACTGCCAGCCAATCCTTTAGTATCAAAAACTAAAGGTTTATTATACAGAGAAAAGAGAAAACAAGAAGAGAAATGTTAAATGGTAAAATAGTCACATACATACAAAGATTTCAAAGTCCATATATCAGGTTCTTAGCAGTACGGTTGAGTTTGCTGGCTTGAAAGTCCCTCTGGAATACATCCACAGCTTGGATGGGTCATTCAATCCTTTGTTCAGAGCTTCAGTTTGCAGCAAAGTTCCTCCAGAGGTAAGAAGCAGGATTGAAGACAAAATTGATAAGATGAGCTGCCTTTTATAGTCATTTGCCATGCGGCCTGTGCTGCCTTTGTTTCAAACAAAAAGCTGCCCAGCCAATGGCTTGGAGGCCTTAGAGTTCTGTCCATAGGCATGCCCCTGCACGCCTTGCTGAGTCATAAGGAGTATCTGCCTTCTCTCAATAGTCAGTTGTATAGCTGATGGTCCTTAATGGGCCATCAAGCAGGCGAGGCAGAGCTGATGTCCAAACTGTCTGGGGGTGACACCCAGAAGCATAGCACAAGTTTGAAATACAGACATACATATCTATAACTCATAATACAAAGGGGATACAAACACATAAATGAGATTATCATATCTGGCAAGTTATAACATTTTTGCAGGTACCTTACATAGCATATCTGGCATAACACATTACAATTTTACAATATTAATATTGATAATATCCAGAAGTGTCCTCCAGAAGAGAAACCCAGGATTGGTTATTACTAAGGCTACATTATGTCATGGAAGTCATGGAATCCGTGACTTCCAGAGAGACCTCTGTGACATTCTCTGCTTCAGCCCCAGGGGCTGCGCGACTCTGGGGCCCTGGCAGAGTTCCAGCAACAGGCAACAGCAGTGAAAGGTAACAGACTCCTGAGGGGGCCCTCCCCAAGAAGTGGGGGCAGAGAAGCCTTGGAGGAGCAGCTGGGAATGCCCCATTTTCTCTTTGGGAAATATGGTTACCTTGCAGCTCCCAGCTGCCTAGGGTGGCGGGGGGCTGACGCGAGCAGAGGGGGAACGCCACAACTCCCATCCACCACAGTGGCGGGGGAAACCATGGAGCCACAGAAGCAAAAGTCACAGATAAGTCACGGCTTCCGTGAATATTTGTTTATTGCCCGTGACCTGTCCATGACTTTTACTAAAAATAACCATGACAAAATCTTAGTCTTAGTTATTATTATTAGAGTTTTCAGTAGCAGCTTCCTCTCTTCCAAGAACACAGGACCATACTCTCTCAACTAGTGTAAACTGGCATAACGTCATTGGCTTCAATGGAGCTACACCAATTTATACCAGCTGAGGACCTGTCCCAACATTCCTCTTATGTAGAACGTATTAAGAAACACAAACGTTGTTTTCCAAGCCATTTTATCGACTTCTCTGATTTACCCCTCACCTTCTGTGTATAGGGCTAAGTGTAGGTTGAGGTTCAAGGCTCCTTCTTGAAGAGATACGTCTAAAGGCCCATTTGTCACACTCCAATTTTTGCACCGTTTCCTTCCTACTAGTATGTTACTCAAATGAGTGGCAGCACCAGAGTGAAAAGTCCTGATCCATTAATGTCCTGATCCATAAAGATCATGATCATGGATCCCTCAGAGAAAGGGATCTTAATTTCTTCCTGCTAGTACCAACAGTAGACTCACAGCGTAAAAAGACAGCAGACAACTAATGCCGAGGCCAGTGGAGGGGAAGGGAGAAAAAAAAGGAACATGAAGTGAAGAGAGAACAGGGAGAAGATGTATTAATATGCCTGAGATCAGGAAAGAGGTACTATCAGATATATCCATATGCCAGATAACAGGCAGGAGTTACAACCCATGCTGTCTTACATGATTTTTATTTTAAGTGATGACTTCTTTGTGATACTCTGAAAGTGCTGTTCTCTGATACAAAATGCAGTCAACTGTGTAGTGAGATGAAAAGCATTTAATTTTGTATCTTGAATCACTCTCACCCAAATGATAATGTTATCCAGAAGTATTAAGAGTGGATCTTTCTTTTTCATATCCCACTCTAATAAAATCTCTGAAAATATCTATTCTCAGATTTTCAATACATTTTAAGATCATGATATTTTAAATGATAATGACATATTGCTGGCACTGTCCAAATAATAGTAGTCTGACACATCCTTGGCACCAGCACAATGTAATTTGTGAGATATGTACTTCATAGTCCTTACTTTGACAAACGCATGCTATTTAAAAAGCTAACAAATCTGCATATTTTAATATGCAACACATTGATACTTTGGAGAGCTTAGACATTAAAAAATAAATTCAGCTTCTTGACAGATTACCAGCAGCATTCATCCCTTTGTTATTTTCCAGTCATTTAATAGTGCTATCATTACGAATCATTGTATGTAGAGTAATAGGAGTTATACATTATTTCTCTCTACAATGCAGTTATATTACATAGCATAATATTTTCTCTCAAGGAAGGTCTACTCAGCTATGCACCAAAGGAGTGTGTTATTTCAAAAGGACAGAATCCCTCAAAAAGGAGACTTTCATTGATCTAAAAGATAAAACACACTGTATACAGTATGATCCATTTAAAAATATATATAAAAAGATGACTGAATAAGTTATTGAAGCAGTGAAAAATAAATTATTACAAACCATCAAGATCTGGAGGGCTTATAACTAGATGAATGGAAGGTCCAAGTACTCACCAAAATTCTTATTTTTGTTTCGCGATATTTCTGTCCATAGCCCTTTCCTAGTATTAACTGCAAATGGACACAACAGCCAAAAGATGGCATGGACAAAGGCATCATTTAGCATAAATTATAACAGATTTCCTCCCTCCTACTTCCCAGACAACCAATTTCTATTTATAATGGAACCAGAACTGCCAAAGTGTCATCATATATACACAACAGAATTAATGATAACAGGAACTTTTGAGCAGTGTTATATACATATAATATAAGGTTTCTTCTCTTTAAGCTATTGCATGTTTAATCACATAAGAAATCCAGCAGTAAAAGAAAAAGGGGTAAAAATACATCTTTCAAACATGGGCAGGCTGTGTTTGCTTATGTCACTTAGGAAAATAGTAATCGTGAGAGCTCAATAACAAAAAGCAAGGCATAAGATTATAGTATGTATTGCATTGTTTTTGTTGTAGTAAGGATTCATGCATTATTTATTTATTTTTTTAATGCATCGCACCTATGATTCAAAGGATTGCACTGACACTAATGCCAAAATAAATCCAAGCATAATTATTTAAGACAAGTAATGGAAAATAGAGCTGGAAAAGATTATCTTATCTGCCATATTCCCTTGTGAATTGCAATGACTCTATACTGTACAGTTATTTATAGTGCACACTGTGGCCACAGTGTAATTACATGAACACAACTTTCTCTGTCCACTCAAAAAATCTTAGGCCTTTAACTGCTGAAAAAAGAAGACTTTCCATTAACTGCAGTGGTTATAGGCCTTACAGCTATATAAAATCATAGAAGATTAGGGTTGGAAGAAAACCTCAGGAGGTCATCTACTCCAACCCCCTGCTCAAAGAGGACCAACCCCAACTAAATCATCTCAGCCATGGCTTTGTCAAACTGGGCTTTAAAAACCTCTAAGGATGGAGAGTCCACCATCTCCCTGGGTAATACATTCCAGTGCTTCACCATCTTCCTAGTGAAATAGTTTTTCCTAATATCCAACCTAGACACCCCCTCACACTGCAACTTGAGACCATTGCTCCTTGTTTGGTCATCTGCCACCACTGAGAACAACCTAGCTCCATCCTCTTTGGAACCCCCTTCAGGTAGTTGAAGGTAGTTGAACCCTCCTTCAGGTAGTTGAAGGCAAATCCCGCCCTGCTCTTCTCTTCTGCAGACAAAATAAGCCAAGTTCCCTTAGCCTCTTCTCATAAATCATGTGCCCCAGCACCCTAATCATTTTGATTGCCTTCCTTTGGACTATCTCCAATTTGTGCACATCCTTTCTGTAGTGGGGGGCCCCAAAACTGGACGCAATACTCCAGATCTGGCCTCAACAGTGCCAAATAGAGAATAATAATCACTTCCCTCGATCTGCTGGCAATGATCCTACTAATGCAGCCCAATATTCCATTAGCCTTCTGGGCAATAAGGACACACTATTGACTCATATCCTGCTTCTTGTCCACTGTAATCCCCAGGTGTCATTAGAGGAGGTTTTGGAACAAATTGATAAACTAATCAGTAATAAGTCACCAGGACCAGATGGTATTCACCCAAGAATTCTGAAGGAAGCCAAATTTGAAATTTCAGAACTACTAACTGTAGTCTGTAACCTATCATTTAAATCAGCTTCTGTACCAAATAACTGGAGGATAGCTAATGTGACGTCAATTTTTAAAAAGGGCTCCAGAGGTGATCCCGGCAATTACAGGCCGGTAAGCCTGACTTCATTACTGGGCAAAATGGTTGAAACTATAGTAAAGAACAAATTGTCAGACACATATATGAACATAATTTTTTGGGGAAGAGTCAACATAGTTTTTGTAAAGGGAAATCATGCCTCACCAATCTACTAGAATTCTTTGAGAGGGTCAACAAGCATGTGGACAAGGGGGATCCAGTGGATGTAGTGTACTTGGATTTTCAGAAAGACTTTGACAAAGTCCCTCACTAAAGGCTCTAAAGCAAAGTAAGCAGTCATGGGAGAAGAGGCAAGATTCTCTCATGGATTGGCACCTGGTTAAAAGATAGGAAACAAAGGGTTGGAATAAAGGTCAGTTTTCAGAATGGAGAGAGGTAAATAGTGGAGTCCCCCAGAGGTCTCTGCTGGGACCAGTCCTATTCAACATATACCTAAATGATCTGGAAAAAGGGGTAAACAGTGAGGTGGCAAAATTTGCAGATAATATAAAACTACTCAAGATAGTTCAGTCTCAGGCAGACTGTGAAGAGCTACAAAAGGATCTCTCAAAACTGGGTGACTGGGCACCAAAATGGCTAATGAAATTCAGTGTTCATAAATGCAAAGTAATGCACATTGGAAAACACAATCCTAACAATACATACAAAATAATGGGGTCTAAATTAGCTGTTACCACTCAAGAAAGAGATCTTGGAGTCATCGTGGATAGTTCTCTGAAAATATCCCCTCAATGTGCAGTGGCAGTCAAAAAAGCAAACAGAATGTTGGGCATCATTAAAAAAGAGATGGATAATAAGACAGGAAATATCATATTGCCTCTATACAAATCCATGGTACACTCACATCTTGAATATTGCGTGCAGATGTGGTCGCCCCATCTCAAAAAAGATATATTGGAATTGGAAAAAATTCAGAAAAGGGCAACAAAAATGATTAGGGGGATGGACGGCTTCCATATGAGGAGAGTTGAATAAGACTGGGACTTTTCAGCTTGGAAAAAGATGACTAAGGGGGGCTGGGATATGACAGAGGTCTATAAAATCATGACTGGTGTGGAGAAAGTTAATAAGGAAGTGTTATTTCCTCCTTCTCATAACACAAGAACTAGGGGTCACCAAATTAAATTAATAGTTTATTTATTTATTTGTTTATTTATTTAAAACAAATAAAACGAAGTACTTCTTCATACAACACACAGTCAACCTGTGGAACTCTTTGCCAGAGGATGTTGTAAAGGCCAAGACTATAACAGGGTTCAAAAAAGAACTAGATAAGTTCATGGAGGATAGGTCTATCAATGGCTATTAGCAGAGATGGTGTCCCTAGCCTCTGTCTGCCAGAAGCTGGGAATGGGTGACAGGGGATTGGTCACTTGATGATTACCTGTTCTGTTCATTCCCTCTGGGGCACCTGACATTGGCCACTGTCGGAAGACAGGATACTGAGCTAGATGGACCTTTGGTCTGACCCAGTATGGCCGTTCTTATGACTCAAACACACTAAAGGGAAGAAAGGATGGAGCAGTGTTTCAAAATTCTTTGTCCACAGACACTGAAGCAGAAACCCAGGCTCACTCAGCGTAATCCTCCCTCCCTATGAGAAGAGATCAGGGAGGTATCAATATCAGTTCTGGATTTTCTCCTCTGTGGGAGATGTAGCTTCTTGCCATTAGAGTGTGTCTTGCTCTGAAGTGAGCACAAGTAATCCAAAACAAACTGGATGTGAATAAAGATCATTAAAGAAAAATACCAATATATTTAAATATAACATATATAGAAGAATAGAATGTAGAAAGTAACATGAAGCATCCCAAGTATATAAATAGCACTAGCAACTCTGCCTCTGTATAAAGAAAAGGAGGACTTGTGGCACCTTAGAGACTAACCAATTTATTTGAGCATGAGCTTTCGTGAGCTACAGCTCACTTCATCAGATGTTGAACATCTGATGAAGTGAGCTGTAGCTCACGAAAGCTCATGCTCAAATAAATTGGTTAGTCTCTAAGGTGCCACAAGTCCTCCTTTTCTTTTTGCGAATACAGACTAACACGGCTGTTCCTCTGAAACCTGCCTCTGTATAGAAGAAGCAAAAATCTTTATGATGTGACAAATAATTTTTCATCTCTTAAATTTTAGAGTCTGCCCCCCGCCCCATCCTGTATTTAGACTTTTCATAGAAGAGGAAACTGAGATACTATTATATTCCACCCTTGTTTTTCCTGAGAAAACCTAAAAGCTTTAGGCTTCAGGTTTTTCAAAGACAGGATTTCTCTGTAGATTTTACTGAATCGCAGTCTCAATGGAAACCCCTCCCTTTCAACCTGAGAAACTCTTGAGGAAATTAATGCAAATCTTTAAAGAAAAGTTACTGGGGGAAAAATGATGTTACTCAGGGAAGAGGTTGTAAGAAAAAATATGAATTGATTTGAAATAAGGACTGGACAAATTCTTTGCGATAAAGTTTGGACCCACATAATGTGATATTAGCTTTGATTCTGAAACATTGACAGCTTTGGCTGTCATTATGCAAATAATTATTTAAATACTTTACATTCAGAGGAGCTCTGCACTGGGCCTCAAGTCATCATTCAGGCCTGTTCCATTGCCTCTCTAAACCCAGGTTTGTATTACATCTTTTACCATTCTAAAAGGACTCTCATGCATGATTTACCTGGCTATGAAAAATCTATGTTGTAAAACATGCTGGCTAAGGCTCTGTCTGATCAATGGGACTAGTTACAGTAACGAGCACTATGGTAGAAAATG
The DNA here is from genome assembly GCF_965140285.1 of Lepidochelys kempii. NCBI lineage: Eukaryota > Metazoa > Chordata > Testudines > Cheloniidae > Lepidochelys > Lepidochelys kempii. The sequence goes on along the minus strand of NC_136390.1, from coordinate 29,832,069 downwards.
TTTGCAGGATTCAATCTTCTGCCAGACTAATGAGAAGATGTTATAATACAGGGACATACCTCCTTGTGATAGCAAAATACTGCAAATGTATTTCAACTTTTTAAAAAAAATTTACAGCTGCTCTTGAATTGTGTACAATCTACATTGGCTATGAAAGGCCATCACTATACCAGTAGCAAGTTCTGATTTTAGCAGTGAGAAGTTTTAAATTACCCTTGATCAATATCAGAATATCTGGAGGGAATAGCCTAAATCATCATCTTAATTTAATATTGGAAGTGAACTCCCTTTTAACATGAAGCCTCATAAATCATTTGTTTTCTTTGACTCCCCATAGGAAAGTTAAGGGAGTATGCAGTTCTGTGCTGTGCATCCTTGTACTCTATAACCAGTTTTTATTGGGACATTTAGTTGGCCAAATTGTGCTCTGCAGTTAATAGTTACTTTGGATTTACACCAGTGAAGCTGAGAACAGAATATGACCTATTACAGATTAGCAATGCGGCCAGAAATGCAGTAGTTTCTGTGCTTTTCCAGATTTTCCATCTGGAAGAGTTTTTGACCAGAAAATGCTGTTTCAGGTCAGTTAATTTATCAAGAGCTTTGAATCAGATAAACACTTAACAGAAATTCAGCAATCATACATTCAGAAGGGGAAATTAAAGAGAAGTTTTTAAAAAAAGCATGCACTAAAAATGTTTACATTCTGAAGCAAGAAAAATAAAAATGAAAAACAGCCCTTTATGTTTGAATAAATTCATTCTTCAGTCGTTCTATACCTCTCTAACACCCACTGGCCCATCTGTTGCTGGGACAATGAAATACATTGATTTTCATGTGCAGCTGTTTGTTGGATTTAAAAAAAAACAGAATTTGAAGAAGTATTTCATATAAGTGATCACCCTTCTGGGAATGACAGACTCTTTCTATTTACCTCTCTGTTGAAAACTGTGATTTGTTAGTACTATATAGCACTGCCACATACTTAGCACTTTTTTCAGGTCAGAGAAAATTATCAATTTGCTTCTTAATTGCTTCGTTTCAGAGAAAGTTTTAAGCAGAGGAATAAGGACAATCTGAGGTCTATTCCTGGCTCTGACACTAACTCCTTGTTAGCTTGAACAAGTTAAGGAAATTGAGAAAGAAAAGCTACCTGCAAAAAGAGGCATGATAGTACTTCCTCTACATACTGTTGTGGGGATTTAATTAGACAATGTTTAAAAAATCCCCTCTGAACATGAAAAACACTATGAAAGTAGTATGTATTACTAGAAAATAATCTACCACTAGGTATAATAAACTGTATCTGTAGAAGGTATTTTTCTTACCACGTACTTATGTCCTACAATAAGCTTCCCTTATTTAGTGCAGATGGAATAATTATGTATATGTTTGTTAGTCAAATTTCTCCACAGTGTTGCCAACCTTAAGTGTCCAAAACATGAGTTACACCCCCCAAAACATCATGAGATTTACTTAAAAAACCTGCAGGTGTTTTGGTGTAGCTTTAGATTTGTTATCTCCCACCCCTAATTTGTATGTGGTCATTACATGTTGAAAATTGAACATAAACAAGCATGCAAGCCTCTATCCTGGCATGCATAAGGGGGACTCCACTGATCCTCTCCTCTGTCTAGTGGTGGGGAACTGCAATTTATTATTAATTATAGCAACAGTGCCTCAAAAGTGTATTAGTTGCCTCCCACTATAGAGAAGACCCAGTCCTTGTTTCAAGGTGTTTACAAATTAATTTAAGACATGGCAGATAACAAAATATTAAGGAGAGGCAGAAGAAGAAGGACAATGAGCTTGCACTTGGCAAAGGCTAAGAAATAGCATAACACAGAAAAATAAATGAGATATTTAAATTGGCAAGTTTTGGGTAAGCATGTGGAAGGGAAAGTTAGGGGCTTTGAGGACTGGCTCAGGAAGGGTCATTCCTGGGGAAATGGAGACATGTAAGAATTGTAGAGATGGTCATGGAAGAAGAGGACAAACAGGACATTGAGGTTAGCATTATTCTGATGGACCGAGTTGAAGGAAGCAGAACACAAGGCTGACCTAGAATGAGGCTTGAAGATGAAATTTTGAGGGATTTAAGAAGCATAAATTAGTGGTTCACAATCTTTCCAGACTATTGTACCCCCTTTCAGAAGTCTGATTTGTCTTGCGTACTCTAAGTTTCACCTCACTTAAAAACTACTTGCTTTCAAAATCAGCCATAAAATACAAAAGTGTCACAGCATACTATTACTGAAAAATATGCTTTCTTTCTCATTTTTACCATATAATTATAAAATAAATCAATTGGAAGATAAATATTGTACTTACATTTAAGTGTATAGAGCAGTATAAACAAATCATTGTATGAAATTTTAGTTTGTACTGACTTTGCTAGTGTAGCCTGTTGTAAAACTAGGCAAATATCTAGATGCGTTGATGTACCCCCTGGAAGACCTGTGTACCCCAAGGGTACACAAATCCCTGGTTGAGAACCATTGGTCTAAATCCTCCCATTCCAACTCTTGCTGAAGGAAGATGACTTGCAAGGCACCATTGAAGATGGAAATCCATTTTGCATGCCACTAAGGCTGTGTGTTAGTCATGGGTATTTTTAGTAAAAGTCATGGACAGGTCACGGGCAGTAAACAAAAATTCACGGCCTGTGACCTGTACTATATATCCCTGACTAAATCTTGGGTGCTCTGGGGCAAGGGGCACCGCGGGTACTCTAGGGAAGTGATGGCCCAGGACCCTGCTGGTGCTGGAGGATGGGTGGTGGCCCGGGACCCCCGCTGCTGCTGGAGGGGGGTGAAGGCGGGGCTGGCAGGCTCTCTGTCCAGAACCATGCGGCTCCCCAGAAGAGGCAACATATTCCTTGGCTCCTAGGAGGAGGTGCGGTCATGGGGGCTCTGCACACTGTCCCCACCCTGAATGCCAACTCTGCAGCACCCATTGACTGGGAACCCCTGAGCCCCCTCCCACACCCAAACTCCTTCTGCTGCTGGGGGAGGGCGATGCAGTGGCCTGAGAAGTCACTGCAGAAGTCACAGAGTTCCCAGAAAGTGGTGGAATCCATGACCTCCATGACAGACTGGCAGCCTTCATCATAGCCATGTGAATCTGCTGCTGCTACTGCCACAAAAATGTACAAGTAGTATGTATAACAAAGGATAGGGGCATAACTTTGTACGGGAGGGTGGCACAATTGAGCTATGGAAGGGGGAGGCATAGTGATAACAATTCTATGGTTTCTGTGAGTAAATAACAATTTCAAAGATTTAATATACTTCGAGTCATTATCAGCCTGCACTCCAAAATAACATGACAAGAATGCCTCTATCCTGATGATAGGTGCAATTTGCTATTTACCATTACTACATTATACATTGACATGACTAGCAGACCAAAAGCCTTTGTATTCATGTCAGAATGAGCGCTTTTCCATTTTTTAAATAGCTTTAAAATAGGCGGAAAAAAAGCCAGATGGATGCCACAGACACAACACTAAGAAAGAATATTTATTGTACATACTGTTCATTGTTTGCGTGTTTTGGCAGAAAACTTTCTATAAAATAAAACCTCTGCCAACTTTGATTTATGTTTCATTCCCTCCCCCTTCACTATACAAAACGGTTACTTACCGTCTCGTAACTGTTGTTCTTCGAGATGTGGTGTTCTCGTCCATTCCACATTAGGTGTGCGCGCGTCACGTTCACGCGCGTCGGAAACTTTTTCCCTTAGCGGCTCCCGTTGGGCCGGCAAGGCCCCCCGAGTGGCACCACTGCGCCGTGCATATATACCCCCGCCGGCCCGATCCCCTCCAGTTCCTTCTTGCTGGCGACTCCGACAGAGGGTGGGTGGTGGAATGGACGTGAACAACACATCTCGAAGAACAACAATTACGAGAAGGTAACCGTTTTTTTTCTTCGAGTGCTTGTTCACGTCCATTCCACATTAGGTGAATCACAAGCTTACCTCTGGAGGAGGGTAGGAGTCATGGAACAACTGCTCGGAGGACCGAGATGCCGCGTCCTCTCTGGCCTGCTGGTTGACCGTGTAGTGGGTCGTGAAAGTGTGCACCAAGAACCAGGTGGCTGCTCTATAGATCTCCTGGATCAGGACCTGTGCCAGGAAAGCCGTGGAAGTCACTTGTGCCCTGGTCGAGTGGGCCGTGACTGCCGGGGCCAGAACACCTGCAAACTCATAGCACTCAAACTCCCGGATGCAGCTTGTTATCATCCTCTCGGCTACGGCCACGAACAGCTGCGCAGGTTTACGAAAGGGTTTGGTGCACTCCAAATAGAATGCCAGTGCTCGATGGACATCCAGGGTGTGTAGGCTGCAGTGACTCGGGTCCGTATAGGATTTTGGAAAAAACACAGGCAGACAAATGTACTGGCCCAAATGGAATTGCGAGACCACCTTCAGGAGGAACTTGGGATGCGGTCGGAGCTGCACCTTATTCTTCTGAAACACTGTATACGGTGGCTCAGAGGTGAGAGCCCTCAGCACGGACACCCTTCTGGCCGAGGTAATGGCCACCAGAAATGCCACCTTCCAGGAAAGTGGAGGAGGGAGCAAGGGGCTCGAACGGGGGTCCCATGAGTTTAGAGAGGACCAAGTTAAGGTACCAAGGAGGGACTGGGGGGGGGCGTGAGTACAGAAACATCCTCTCCAATCCTTTAAGGAACTGTCCCACCATTGGGTGGGAAAATACCGAGCCCCCCAAAAACCCCAATGGAAGGTGGAGATGGCTGCCGGGTGTACTCTAAGTGAGGACGGGGCCAGCCCCTGCTGCTTGAGGTGCAGGAGGTACTCGAGAATGGCTTGCACTGGGGCCTGGCATGGCTGCACCTGTTTGGGCTCACACCAACAGGAGAACCTTTTCCACTTGGCCATATAGGTAGCTCTGGTAGAGGGTTTCCTACTGCCAAGCAGAATCTGCTGCACAGGAAGGGAGCACTGGCTCTCCAAGGCATTTAGCCATGGAGCTTCCACGCCGTCAGGTGTAATGATTACAGGTCAGGGTGGAGAAACCGCCCACCGTCCTGCGTGATGAGGTCCCAGTGTAGGGGCAGGACTACCGAGGCCTCCACCGACAGCTCTAGAAGCGTTGTGTACCAGTGCTGGTGGGGCCACGCCAGGGTGATGAGGACCACCGCCGCCCTTTCCCTGCATACCTTGAGCAGGACCTTGTGTACCAAGGGGAGCGGGGAAAATGCATACATCGATCACCCTCCCCACGGGATCGCAAACGCATCTGCAACTGAGCCCGGGCTGTGACCCTGGAATGAGCAGAACCGCGGGCACTGGGTGCTGTCCCTGGTGGCAAACAGGTCTATTCAGGGAAACCCCCACCTGTGGAAGAGCGAAAGCACGACGTCTGCTCTGAGCTTCCATTCGTGCCTGTGATAAGACCTGCTGAGGTAGTCCGCCAGCTTGTTTCGCACCCCCAAGAGATACGACGCCTCGAGGAGAATGGCGTGGGCTATACAAAAGTCCCAGAGGAGGAGAGCCTCGCGACAGAGTGGCGAGGAACGGGCCCCGCCCTGCTTGTTTATATAAAACATGGCAGTAGGGTTGTCTGTCAGAACTGTCATGCGGTGACCACTCAGAGTGGCGTGAAAGGTCCGGCAGGCTAGACAAACCGCCCTGAGCTCCTTCACATTGATATGGAGCGACTGCTCTGCTCCGGACCACAAGCCCTGAGGTCCCCCAGGTGAGCCCCCCATCCGTGGTCTGACGTGTCCGTCACCAGTGTCAGGTCCGGCTGTGGGGCGGCAAAGGGGATGCCTTCGCAAACCACAGGTTGGGACTGCCACCACCGCAGGGAGTCAAGCACGTCCCTTGGGGCTGTCACTACCAAGTCCAGGGGGTCCCTGCATGGGCAGTACACCCGAGTGAGCCACGCCTGCAGAGTCCAGAGTCTCAGTCTGGCATGCCTGAAAATGTGCGTGCATGCTGCCATGTGGCCCAGCAGCTGCAAGCAGCACCTGGCCACTGTCGTTGGAAACTGGTGCAGGGCAGCCACCGCTTGCTGGATAGCTCACAAGCAGGATTCTGGAAGGCTTGCCCTGGCCTGCATCGCATCCAAGACCATCCCTATGAATTCCACTCTCTGCGTGGGCACGAGAGTGGACTTGGGGACGTTGACCAGGAGCCGCAGCTCGCGGAACAATCTCAGGGCCACCTCCACGTGGCCCCGCACTTCCGCTTTGGATCGACCTGCCAGGAGCCAATCGTCGAGGTACGGGTAAACCCGGACCCTCTGCCTCTGTAAGAACGCTGCCACCACCACCATACATTTCATGAACGCCCGTGGGGGCCAAAGCTAGATCGAACAGAAGAACCGCAAACTGGTAATGCTCTTGGCCGACAGTGAAGCGCAGGAACCCCCAATGAGCTGGGTGGATGGCGATATGAAAGTACGTGTCCTTCAAAGTACATGTCCCTGTCGAAGGCAGCGTACCAGCCTCCCGGATCCAGAGAAAGGGTGATGGTGCCCAGAGAGACCATGTGGAACTGGGCCGTGACAAGGAACTTGTTGCGCTTTCGCAGGTCTAAAATGGGACAAAGGCCCCCTTTGGCTTCAGGGATGAGGAAGTACCGAGAATAGAAACCTTTCCCCCTTACACCGTGCAGCACCACCTCTACCGCCCCTGCCTGTAGCAGAAAGAGAACCTCCTTCTCTAGGAGATGCTTGTGTGAGGGGTCCCTGAAGAGGGACAGGGAAGGGGTGTGGGAGGGAGGGAGGGAGGCAAGAGAATTGCAGTGAGTACCCATTCCATACAGTGCGTAAGACCCAACGATCCGACGTAATGCTGGACCACGCACGGGAGAAATGGGCCAGGCAGTTCAGGAAACAAGGGGACAGATCTGGTGACTGGTCTGGTACACTGTCCTCAAGCGCACCTTCAAATGTGGCTGTGTCAAGGTTCCTCCCCCACTCTGAACTCTAGGGTACAGATGTGGGGACCTGCATGAAAACCTCCTAAGCTTACTTTTACCAGCTTAGGTTAAAACTTCCCCAAGGTACAAATTAATTTTATCCTTTGTCCTTGGAATATCCACTGCCACCACCAAACTCTAACTGGGTTTACTGGGAAATGCAGTTTGGACACGTCTTTCCCCCAAAAATCCTCCCAACCCTTGCACCCCACTTCCTAGGAAAGGTTTGGTAAAAATCCTCACCAATTTGCATAGATGACCACAGACCCAAACCCTTGGATCTGAGAACAATGAAAAAACATTCAGTTTCTTACAAGAAGACTTTTAATAAAAATAGAAGTAAATAGAAATGAAGAAATCCCCCCTGTAAAATCAGGATGGTAGATATCTTACAGGGTAATTAGATTCAAAACATAGAGAATCCCTCTAGGCAAAACCTTAAGTTACAAAAAAGACACACAGACAGAAATAGTCATTCTATTCAGCACAATTCTTTTCTCAGCCATTTAAAGAAATCATAATCTAACGCATACCTAGCTAGATTACTTACTAAAAGTTCTAAGACTCCATTCCTGGTCTATCCCCGACAGAGGCAGCATAAAGACAGACACACAGACCCTTTGTTTCTCTCCCTCCTCCCAGCTTTTGAAAGTATCTTGTCTCCTCATTGGTCATGTGCCAGCGAGGTTACCTTTAGCTTCTTAACCCTTTACAGGTGAGAGGATTTTTCCTCTGGCCAGGAGGGATTTTAAAGGGGTTTACCCTTTCCTTTATATTTATGACAGGCTGTAATGTGTCTTCCATCAACAACTGCTTTAAACAAAAGTCTCTTTCTTTCTTTGTTCTTAGCTTGAACGCCTTGCAAATCTTACACCACTCAGTTTGATATTCTTCCCCCAGGCAATGTAGACACGAGTCGTGGAGGTCACTGACTGGCATAGGCTTGCGGCACGTGGCACAAGCCTTAAACCCGTAGGCCTCCCGCATGCCCTGCAGCCCGGGGCGGGTGCTGGAAGCCTCCAAGCACCTAATCACTTAAGTGTCCACAACAAAGGTATGCTAATTAACTGATAACAGCTATCTATCAGAGAAAGGCTAAGGGACTGCTCTCATACGAGAGAGAGAGAGAGAGAGGTTGTTCCAACGCCGTCACGGTCGGTAAGAAGGAACTGGAGGGGGTCGGGTGGCAGGGGTGTATATATGCATGGTGCAGTGGCGCCACTCGGAGGGCCCCACCGGCCCGACGAGAGCCGCTAAGGGAAAAAGTTTCCAACGCTCGGCACACAACGTGCACACACCTAATGTGGAATGGTCGTGAACAAGCACTCGAAAAAGAATTTTTGTTTCCTTCGAAAGGATGCCATATTCCCCCTCCCTGCACATGGGGAAATTGAAGAACGGCTAAGACCCCAGCCAAAATTGGGAAAACTGAGGCATGGGATGTGTGCAGCCTGTGGAAGTCTGCACTCTATAACAGAGGACTCTTTACAGAGGGTGGTCCTGGATATCAGCGGACATCTCAGTCAAGACACTTGCAGCACACACTGAGGCAGGGCACAGAGAGGAAGCTATCTCTCAGGAAGGAACATAGTGTTAACCAAAAAGAGGGAGATGGTTACCTCAGATACACACAGTCCATGGGAAGAGCCAAACCCCAAGGAAGGCATGCCAAAGGGTTGGGGGATAAATCCCTTCCCCATCTGGGTAACTGAAAGCTAGGTGTAACAGTTTACTTAAGACCAGCTTTGCATGTGGTGGTGGGCCACCTGGATACATGTTTGTTTGAAGCAAAGAAGGAGATAAAAAAAAGGTACAAGCCTGTTTCCTTTATTGCACATTGGCCGGTAGGTGAAGAGTACTGCCAGAAAAATGAAGTACAGAATGTTTCACCCCATCAGGCTCACGTGTCTGGAGATAAGTTACAGAAAGGCCGGTATCTCTATTCCCTGTTAATAAACTGGCAGGATCAAGGGCATTAGCTAGGAGGACTGAAGCATCCAAGATTATTTGCATGAACTAAATGCTTGGTCATTTCAATTTCACATCCTTGGAGTGGGTGTTTTACACTTGGCAGTAGCCTGCCTTCTCAGTCATGGCCAGACCCAATTTAGTCAGGAAAAATTAAGAGATGGAGAATGTATTGAGTGTTGGACAATCCTTCAGTGCAATATGGTTTCCTTGTAGGTAGGATGGGGTGCCAGACTCAGATTGAAAATTGAGCAGTACTCATTGGATCTGTGAAGAGACAGGAACATAATCCTGTGGGAGCTATTTCCTGTCTGAGTGGTAGTGACTACTTACAAGAGTGAAGCCAGGGGCAAGGGAGTCAAGTCAGGCAGGGACAAACATTGGTACTGGCCAGGTCTTCAAGTCACTCAGACTATGAGGTGGGTGGAATTTGAGGATTGGTACAGGGACTCAATAAGAAACCCATTCAGGTACAGTAAGATCTCAGGAAGCCTGGTTCTTTATCAATAGAGCCCTGCACAGATACAAAAAGGTGTAGCCACATCCAATCCACGATCCGCAAAAATTTTCTACAGATATCCGCAGATACAAAGCAGATACCCGTGGATTTGCAGGGCTATTTTTATCAACCAATTTTGCCTTAATGCAAAAACCTAGTATGTGGAACATTCATTTGAACACAGAAAGGGTGGGGGAATTTACTTCCCCTTCACTCTCCGTAATCTTGGAGAGGGGAAAAAGCATGATGGATCATTAGTGGTGGTCTGAACAGCAAGCCCACCCCCCCACTCACCCAAAAGCAGAGGCTCCTGTCCCTCCGCGGGCATTATGACCTAGCACGTGGGATCTCAGAGCCGTTCAGGGTTGATCCAGCCGCCTCTCCAGAATGATGGAGGCGGGTGGGAGGCCAGGCCCCATTTGAGCATGTGGGCATAGTGCTAAGCAATCTGTGCACCATGTCACAATGCTCAGAGAGGGGAACCTGGCCCAGCCGCGCAGAACAGGAGCTGCTGCTGGGGGAAGGTGCCACTCATATACTAAAAGGCTGGTGGATGGGGGGTTGGCCTCCCCCTCACTAGTTCACCCCCACTGGTACTCCTAGACATTTTAAGTGAGTAAAGTTGCAGCTTAATTAAACCACATCCATAGTTTCCTGTCTGTCTTTTGGTGTGGCCAGTCAATGCTTTCTCACACCATACTGTTATGACCCCAGTCAGTCCAAAGAGACTTTCCACCACATGCTAGGGCTAAAATTGCCCACTCTCCCCCATCTGCACAGAACATGAAGGCCACCGTACTACTAGATCCTCACTCCCTCACCCATCCCCCAAGAATCCAGCAAGTAGAAAGAATGATCACTCTTCTAGCTGAACGCAGCTGAACTGTGGAAATGCATCAATTTATCTAATTTCTAGAATCGATGCACTGCAAAAACTAATGTTTTAGGGTTCTATCAAACTAAATACAACTTAAAGATCCATGAGTATAGAACTTTTGAGTTTGCATCTTTGTCCCAGAGGGTCAGGGTGAAGGTCTGTGAAGTTGGTAGAAATTCTCTTAATCTTTAACAATTTCACTTAAGTTAACAGTGAAAGGTAAAAGTACTTTTTGCTTCCCTGCCTTCCCAACCCCCACAATTCTGACTAAATCAAAGGTTGCAGAGCTGGTGCCCTACAAAAATGATCAAGACTGCAAGTTACTGCATCTAAAGTGGACAGTACCTTTGTAGTGGGGCAACTGCCCCACCTGATAGGCAGGCGTTAAAAGGCCAAGCTAGGCTGATTGGGGAAGCAGCCACAGCTGTGGCCAGCTTCAGCTCCTGGCCCTTATTAGAGGGCTGGGGGGCAGGAGCTGAAGGAGTCTCTCTCCCTTCCTGGAGGGAGGTACCTGAAGTAGAGCAGAGCTGGGGAAGGGTAAAGGGAGCTGGGGAGTTCTAGCCTGGTAAACCCCTGGGCTTCAGGCCTTGTTGAAGCCCTACAAAAGGTACTGGGGCTGTAGAGGGGATAGGCAAAGGCAGCAGGTCCTAACCCCTTGCCAATAATGAGTGGCTGTTATACACTGCAGTCTGCCCCAGTGAAAGGGGGCTAGATGATGACTGGCAGTAGCCACTGAGGCAAGGTGAGTTTAGAGGGTTGGGGGTTCCCCTGGGAGGGGACACCCCTGAGAGTGGGGGTACTTCTGGGGCAGAACCCTGAGGTAAAAGGGCACTGGGGTCCGGAAGGGATATGGGAGCCTGAGGCAGGTGAGTGACCGGCAGAAGTAGGCGCTCCATATGCTGGAGAGCTAATTCCCAGGATGACCAGCAGGAGGTGCCACACCGGTGAGTCATCAACCTTGCTACAACCTTATACTGAAATGTGGACCCAACTAAACTCATTCTGGATGATATAAATTATTATTGAATTATTTTACTAATTTCACTTATCTTTAGTAGAGTCACAACATCCAGCACAGACATGGCAACACACAGATTTAGAGATTCTCTTTTGTTTTATGGAGGGTGAACATAAGTGTTTTTTTCCCCCCCGAGTTGTCCATTATAGCTCTGATCCCATAGTACTGAATTCAACAGGAATGTGTGAGTAAAATTAATTGCACATTTAATTGTTTGTGGCATCAAATCCTGAAAAGTTTGTGTTAAAGGATGCCCTTCTCTTTTAAAAAAAAAAAAGCAGACATATAGAAAGAACAGCAATGTACATTTTGCTCTATCATGACCTCAGATAGACATAAAAAGAAAATTGCCAACCACTAGTGGGCCCTGTTTTAAATAAAGTGTAACTTGCAAGAAAATACTGAAATCTGTCAGAAATGGTGTAGAATGTTTACCATCTCCTTTTCAAGTGTATTTAATCGCATAGTGTAAAAGTTGCACTACTGGTCTGTCTGCCATACATATTTTGTCTGTTTTTCTTATTTTAAACAGACTGGTATAATGTGATGTAACTATTATAGGGCCCAATCCTACAAGCCTTTACACACAACTCTACTGACCTGAGGCTCTCTTGTGATTGCTACATGCCACATCTCCCCAGTCACAAAAGTGTAACAGAACTATATATATATATATATCATATAAAATGAAGGCAGAAGAGCCCATAAAACTGAATACCACAGAGATAGTTACATGCACTAATATGGAGATTTTTTTAATACAGCATTTTCCCATGCTAGTGCAATTTTTGAGGTTCCTGGCATGAAAAAAAACGACCTCTGGAAAAATATGTTAAAGAAACACAAAATCCATCACAACATATTGATATTCACGATTCAAAGATGTAACAAGGATTTAAATATTTGCATTCCAGTTTACTTACAAGAAGAGAGTTCTCATTATTATTATTATGACTGCATTATCATAGTTATTTTAAACTGACATCTTTAATTAAAAAACATTGAGTGAGTAATGATAGAGAGCCTGAATTCAGCAAAGGGAAATTGTTTTATCATGTAATTTTCTGCATGAACTATGCTATTTTAGAGATCAAGAAAAAAATATTTTTTGTACAAAACTGAAGATTACTCTTTTTAAATCTGAACCTTGCTCATTATTTGATGCTTGTCATGTAAAGTTGTGAAAATCACTTATTTCTACTATAACTAGAAAAGTATTTACAGAATTAATATTTTGGGGATATGCGATGCATACTTTCCACACACAAGATCAGTTACAATCAATGAAACTGAAAAAGTTGAAGTTTCAATAGAGATCTTGAATAGCAATAGATTAAGATATCAAAAATTCATATTTGTTCAGTGTTTTGATAATATTCACGCAAGCATGTGTTCAAAGTATCATCGTGTTTTATGTTTTGAAAATCTCTTCAGTCTGATGCAGACCCTGTGGAAGCATATATCCTCAAGAGAAAAGGAGTACTTGTGGCACCTTAGAGACTAACCAACTTACGAAAGCTTATGCTCAAATAAATTGGTTAGTCTCTAAGGTGCCACAAGTACTCCTTTTCTTTTTGCAAATACAGACTAACACGGCTGTTACTCTGAATCCTCAAGAGAGTGTATAACTGGTTTAATTCTTCTCATGAGGTTAATGTTCAACAATTATTGAAGTCAATGGACTTATGAGGGATGAATTTGGCTAAAAATCATTAAAACAATATGAAATGAAAAAAGCAGTAACACATGCACTGATGACTTTCTTCATAATAGAAATCTACAGACTATATTTTTCAGCAGTACCCAAATGTTGCAAGGAAGCTTATTTATAGTGGCTAAAATGTTGTTTAATATGAGTTTAACAGCTTTACCATGAATTAGTTCTGAAAATTCATCACTTACTCCCGTGCAAAATAATTCCTGCATAACAGACAGGTAATCATAACTAATGTTTGATACTATTATTTTGACATTGTACCATGTCATTAAATATTATATTAATATGTACACTTTCTCTAGAATACAGCAGTATGAAGCAACTGTGCAAATCAATCTTCAAATTCATTGTTGAAAGCAGAAGTAAAACATGCTGTTTATCATTTTACAGTATAATTTCTTCCATGAAATTCCGAGCTGAATAAACCTTTAACACTGATTATAATAAACAGTTAGAACCTTAGGAGGTTTAGAATTCTGGATGACATAAGTTACACAAATCTCCACAGGCTTCTATGCGAGGAAGAGAATAGCTGATCACAATGTACTGTGCTTTGTGAATCTGAGTCCAAAAAAAAAATAATAAATCTTAATTTGAAATGCATAATTGTCTTCAAGTTTATTTTAAGGGATAAAATTAGATATTTTAAAGAAGTTCATGAACTAAATCTCATACCAAGGGAAATTATAATAGCTCTTTTAATACATATTGCATTTAATTATTTAAACATAAACCATAAAATTTTAACTTCTATTTTGTATACCGGGTTTTTTTTGTATTGCTTCAAATGCTGGTATTGAACTACAAGTATTTAGTACAAGATAATCTGTTAGCTCTCCAAAACTGTAACATGGATTTCAACCTAAGAAACTAGCATTCAAAATCTGATATCCTGAACCAGAAATATAGATGATATTGTACTAAAGTACTGTGCAACAAATCTCATTGTCTTTAAGAACCATAGGCCAGTTTTTCTAATCTAGTTCAATGGCTTGCAGGCTATAGACACATGTCCAATATCTCTGGACTCATAATAACTGAGGAATGAATTTGGACCTGCATGTTTTCCCTCCTTCCTTAAGATGATAAATATTACTTAAAAATATTAGTGTTCATGCAGAACTTTAAAAATATCAAGTTCACTTTCACAATTTAACCTAAGGATCCCAAAATAGTAATTTACATCTTGAAGGGAATATTTTATTATCTCCTGCTACAACAGACTGATAATGTCTGATCTTGTGTTTCCACTAGCTTTTCATCCGCATCTACCATATTTCAGATGCGCTTTTTCTATTTAAATGGCATTCTTAACTACCAGTTCTATCATAATGAGCATCTCCCAGTACAGTACAGCTTGTGTCATGTTTTTAGACTTCATTCGCAGTACTTCACAGGGGATCCTTTGAACTGAACACAGACTTTGCTGCATGCTATTCAGTTTTCTGATATTAATTGACAAAACTTCTTGAAAATACTGTCAGGCACACTTTTTTCTAAGAAACTAATGCTCAGAATGACTAAATTGGCTCAGGTTCTGTCAATTCTGGTCATGCTGGGTATCGGAAAATAAAGCACCATCACTAGATTGTAAAATGTTTGGGGAAGTAACTGTGCTCTCCTTTATATATGTACAGTGCTTTTATATATGCATATTATGGGCATTGCCAGAAGCAAACAGTTTCCAGACAAAATGGAAGTATACCTCACCCAGGTGAACTAATCTGATTTATCAAGCTTTCATAAAACTAGAGGATATGAATGGTTAGATGCGAAGTAGTAAGATTACTAGTTTTTCTTTACAAAAAAGCAGTCCAGCTAACTTATACTGAATTGTTATGCAGTGTTTCCCAAGCTCAAATGCCAGTGCCTGGGCTGGTGACTCAGACTTATGACTGGTAATTCCCTTCACTACTTTAATGAAAAGTACCTGAATTGGTTTTGGTGTCCTACTGCCCCCTGCTATTCAAGTGTGGGTGCCTGTCACTATATACTTTCCACTTACCTTTGAGTAACTGATATATTGCACATTAGGATCCACTTTTTTTATTTTGAGTGGGATGTCATGGAAGAGAAGGGGGTTGTAATTAAAATGATAGGTTCAATATCTCACCCTATAAACCGCATTTGTGAGCAGTAACTTACATGAGCAACCCCATTGCTTATTTGTGTTAGTAAATGCTCCCTGTTGGGAATTAGGAGGTCACATTCTGGCTCAGATTGCTAATGGGACACTTGTATTAAACATAAATCCATTATATATTGTTTGTTAATCCATACACTAAAATTACACCAAATACATACTACTATTGTTATAGGTTCAGCTGTGCAGAAGTGTTCAGCACCCGAGGGCTCCTCTTTAGATACCTACATTCGTGACCAGATTTTTCAGAAGAGACCAGCTCCTATTTTTGACACCTACATGAATGTAATAGATTTTCAAAAGTCAGCTCCCACTGAGAACAACAGTGGCTTGATCAGGATATGTAGGAGAATGATAAATACATATAAATGGATTAAAAGCAGCAACAGGGCAACATTAGCATTGTTATCAGTGAAAATAGTTTTTAAACCATTTTGGCCATAAACCAGTAGGTCACACCTAATTTTACAGTCAACATAATGTCCTCTTAGGTTTATAGTTATTCATTCTGTGTTTTATCCCTTTATTTGATGTGCCATTTTTAGACATGTACATGATTAGGCCTCAACTGGAGTACAATATACAGTTCTGAGTGCCACATTTCAGGAAAGATGTGGACAAATTGGAGAAAATCCAAAGAAAAGCAACAAAAATGATAAAACGTCTAGAAAACATGACTTATGAGGGGAGATGGAAAAAATGGTTTTGTTTCTTCTGGAGAAGAGAAGACTGAGGAGGGACATAACAGTTTTCAAGTACATAAAAGCTTGTTACACAGAGGAGGGAGAAAAATTGTTCTCCCTAACCTCTGAGGACAAGACAAGAAGAGATGGGCTTAAATTGCAGCAAGAACTATTTAGATTTGACATTAGGAAAAACTTCCTAATTGTCAGGCTGGTTAAACAGTGGAATAAATTGCCTAGGCAGGTTGTGGAATATACATCGGATCCTGTACTGAATACAGGATCTGCTGTGCCAGCACACCCTTTAGAAGACTACTCAAACAAGTCTTCATTGATAGGGATCTTCAAGCCGGACTAAACCAAGATCTTGGTTATCATCCCCACCTTTCTCTATGGGTGTGAGACCTGGGTAACCTAAAGACAACCTCTCAAGTGGCTAGAGTGGTTCCAGCAGCGCTGCCTCAGGAGGATTCTTAGGATCTGCTGAGAAGACTAACATACTAACATCAGTGTTCTCTCTGCAGCCAACATCAGCAGTATAGAAGCGCAGGTCATAAAATATCAACTCCCCTGGGCTGGCCACTGTGTACATATGCCTGACACTGACGTCCTGAAGCAAGTACTCTTCTCTCAGTTAAGTCAGGGAAGAAGGTCTCACAGAGGACAGTGGAAGCGCTTCAAAGACATACTAGTACCCCTTAAAGGGAGGCATCAACCCAACAAACTGGGAGGACTCGGCGTGGAACAGAACACAGTGGTGCCACATCATACACCAACCCACAGCTCACTTTGAGGAGAACAGATGTGCTCATGAAACAGAAGTGACGGAGAAAGAAAGGGCATAACAGTCCAGCCAACAACTGTCTCCTCCAAGATTACACCTGTCACTTCTGTGGGAAAATCTGTAGGGCACGAATTGGACTCCTCAGCCACTTAAAAACCCACCAATGAACCCCTGGGCTGACCTCATCCTCATGTTGAGGGATAGCCAAAGAAGAAAAGTAATCACCATCACTGGAGATTTTTAAGAGCAAGCTAGACAAACAGCTGTTACAGATGGTCTAGATTATACTTAATCCTGCCATGAGTGCAGGGGACTGGACTAGATGACCTCTTAAGTCCTACAATTCCACAATTTGAGTGGAGTCTGTATATCCTATTATAATGCATTAAATAAAGTACATTTAATTTCCAAAATAAGATATCTTTCCCACAAAATTATATCTTTAATATTTCTAAAATGAAAAATAAAAATTGATTTTAATACAACATCTTGAACAGAATTTTCTTATCTTTCAATTTTTTAGTGGTTCTTTTTCACAGTGAATGACTGCACCAAGCTTATAAAAATCGGTTTACATTATTTTAATTCATGATTGTGAACAATTCCTCACAGAAGCCTGACTTACATGCTGCACCACATACTTAGTGTAACTTTAGATGAATCAGCTTTGCTTCTCTTTGATCATGGCATTAAATTTTCTTCTTTTACAAAATTATGATAGATCACTTTAGAAGTCAACATGTGAGATGAGGTTTGGATCCTTGGGCATACCTATTTGAAATGGTGCATATGTAGCAATGACAATAAGAATGCTAAACCTGAAATATGGGCAAAAACCCACCAACCCTAGAAAAACACCTCTCACTTTTAGGCAAACAGTTGGCAAAGGCTGCCGCTTCTGGCAGCAAGTCATGGTAGCTGTGCATCCGTATTGGGGGCCAAAGGCTATCAGGGCCAGATCTACCAAGGTATTTACACTCCTAACTGCCTCTTTAGGTGCCATTCTTAAAATAACTGCCAAACTGACTAGATGCCGTAGTTTTTACCAGTAGGCAGCACAAAGTTGTCCTCAAATGTGGTATTCCCCTGCTTATCTTGCCAGCTTGGCCTGACCTTGTAGGTGTACATTCCACTCCGGACTAGCTTAGGTGGCTTCCTGCTTAGGCCTGTCCCTTTTCTCTGCATTTCATTCTTGGATAGCTTAAGCAGCTCCCTGCTCAGCTTGCTAGTTTCTCAGGACCCCTTTCATAGACACTTAACTTTTCCCATATAATGCACAGGGAGCCTTGCACTTAACTCAGGGCTGAGGATTTCTGTAGGTGGAAGGGCACCTAAGGGTTAGGTGTTTGCAGTGTCTAAGTACCTTTGTGCATCTGGCCCTCAGTACTTAGGGAACAGAGAGCAATGACGAACGGATAGGACTGTAGATACAATTACACTTTCACATGGGGTTTTCTCCCTTTCCAAATTCTCTAGTCTCCTTTTCCAAATTTCTCATTGATACACTGAAGCATAGATCAGTGATAATGACTCAAAGTTTTGCCATATTTTTATCAAATAAAATATAAATGTAATTTTTCAAGTCCATTAATAAAAGATGCAAAACCTATACATTCTCATCCTCCTTTTTGTGCCAACAGCTCTACATATATTTGAGTCCAAAAACAACAATGCATGCTATTTGAATTGAATTACCAATTTTGCAAGTAGACTTAGGAGAACTTAACTATATGAACATGGCTCAAACAGAAGATGAAGTTTAGATTTTTAAGGATACTCTTTAGTATTAATATAAGTTCAATTGCTGTAACTTAAGAGCCACAGCTGAAATCTAGCAACCTAACAGTCATGGTACACGTAGATATCATTGACATAAATAGGAGAGAGGTTCTGGAGGCCTAATTCAGGCTGCTAGGTAAGAGACCTCCATGGTAGCATTCTCTGAAATGCTTCCAGTTCCATGTGCAGGGCCAGTTAGACAGGCAGAAGTGCAGTGTCTCAATGTGTGGATGAGACTATGGTGTAAGGAGTAGAGGGTTTAGATTTCCTAGAAACTGGGGAACCTTTTGGGAATGGAAGAGCCCATATAGGAAGAATGGACTTCACCTAAACTAAAACAGAACCAGATTGCTGGCATTATAAAATTAAAAGAAAAGGTTCTAGAAGACTTCCTAAACTAAGAGCTGTGGAAAAGCTGGTAGGTGCAGAGAAGCACATGGTTCAGGCCAAGGCATCCTTTAAGAACAAATTTAATTAAGGAGGAACTCTATATCCTAGTAAAGAGATTAGGAAAAAAGTTGGTAAAGTACAGGTAGGAGCTAGTGAGGAATAGTCAAACATAAGAGTTCCATTTAAATACAACACATGAAGGTAAGTAACTGAATATTGACAAACTATACATGTGCTTATATACAAACACTGGAAGTCAAACACTGAAATAGGTGAACTAGAGTGTATGGCATTAAATGAGGATATTGATATAATAGGCATCATGGAAACTTGGAGGAATGAGGATAAATCAGAGGGACACAGTAATACCAGGGTACAAAATATATAGCAGTGACAGAATGGGTCACACTAATGAGAGAGTGGCACTGTGAAAGAAAGCATCATAGAATCATAGAATATCAGCGTTGGAAGGGACCCCAGAAGGTCATCTAGTCCAACCCCCTGCTCGAAGCAGGACCAATTCCCAGTTAAATCATCCCAGCCAGGGCTTTGTCAAGCCTGACCTTAAAAACCTCTAAGGAAGGAGATTCTACCACCTCCCTAGGTAACACATTCCAGTGTTTCACCACCCTCTTAGTGAAAAAGTTTTTCCTAATATCCAATCTAAACTTCCCCCACTGCAACTTGAGACCATTACTCCTCGTTCTGTCATCTGCTACCATTGAGAACAGTCTAGAGCCATCCTCTTTGGACCCCCCTTTCAGGTAGTTGAAAGCAGCTATCAAATCCCCCCTCATTCTTCTCTTCTGCAGGCTAAACAATCCCAGCTCCCTCAGCCTCTCCTCATAAGTCATGTGTTCCAGACCCCTAATCATTTTTGTTGCCCTTCGCTGGACTCTCTCCAATTTATCCACATCCTTCTTGTAGTGTGGGGCCCAAAACTGGACACAGTACTCCAGATGAGGCCTCACCAATGTCGAATAGAGGGGAACGATCACGTCCCTCGATCTGCTCGCTATGCCCCTACTTATACATCCCAAAAGGCCATTGGCCTTCTTGGCAACAAGGGCACACTGCTGACTCATATCCAGCTTCTCGTCCGCTGTCACCCCTAGGTCCTTTTCCGCAGAACTGTCAAAGTACAAATTTGTAATGAATCAAACTGTACTAGAGAATGTCTATGGATAGAAATTCCATGCTCGAACAATAAGAGTATAGCAGTAGGAATATACCACTAACCACCTCACCAGGACAGAGATGGTGATTGTGAAATGCTATGGGTGATTAGAGGGGTTATAAAGACAGAAAAAACTCAATAATGGGGGGGGGTTATTTCCTGGGTACATGTCACCTCAGGAAAGGATGCAGAGAAAGTTTTAGAGACCATAAATAATTGCATCTTGGAGCAGCTTGTCCTAGCACCCACAAGGGAAAATACAATTCTTGATGTACTCCTAAGTGTAAAGTAGGATTTGGTCCAAGAGATAAATATAGCTAAACTGCTCAGTAATAGTGACTATAATATAATTAAACTTTCTTGTCCAGGGAAAAATGCCAAAGAAACCCATCACATTATCATTTAACTTCAAAATGGAGAGCAACACAAAAATTAGGAAGCTAGTTTAACAGAAATTAAAAGGAACAATTGTCAGGGTGAAGTGCCTGCAAACTGCATGGAGACTACTTAAAAATATCATAAGAGGCTCAATTTAAATGTATATCATAAATAAAGTAGTAAGAGGATAAAAAAATGACACCCTGGTTAAACAGCAGAGTAAAAGGTAGTTGGAGGCAAAAAGACATTCTTTAACAAGTGGCAGTCAAATCCTAGTGAGGAAAATAGAGAGCGGCATAAACTCTGGCAAGTCAAAAGTAAAAATATAATACAGTAGGCCAAGAAAGAATTTTAAAAGCAACTAACTAAGGACATAAAACTAATTTCTGTTTTTTTAAGTACAGCAGAAGCAGGAAGCCTGTAAATCCAGCATTAGGGCTACTGGACAATTAAGGTGCTAAAGGAGCACACAAGGAAGACAAGACAATTATGGAGAGGCTAAATAAATTATTTGCATTGGTCTTCACTGGAGAGGATATGGCAGAGATCCCAACACCTGAACAATTCTTTTTAGGTAACAAATCTGAGGAACTGTCCCAGACTTAGGGGTCAATAGAGGCAGTTTTGAAACAAATTGATAAATTAAACTGTAAGTCATCAGGACCAGATGGTATTCACTCAAAGCTCTGAAGGAACTCAACTATGAAATTGCAGAACTGTGGTATGTAACCTATTGCGTAAATCAGCCTCTGTACCAGATGACTAGAGGGTAGCTAATATAATACCTATTTAAAAAAAAAAAGTCTCCAGAGGCGATCCAGGCAATTAAAGGCCAGGTCACCTAACTTCAGTATCAGGCAAATTGGTTCAAACTATAGTAAAGAACAAAATTATCAGACACAGATAAACACAATATGTTAGGGAAGAGTCAATAGAGCTTTTGGAAGGAAAATCATGCCTCACCAATCTATCCAGCATGATCCAGTGGATATAGTGCACTTGGAATTTCAGAAAGGCTTTGACAAAGTCCCTCACCAAGGGCTCTTTAGCAAAGTAAGTAGTCATGGGATAAGAGGGAAGGACTTCTTGTGAATCAGTAACTGGCTGAAAGGCAGTAAACAGGGTAGGAATAAATGGTCAGTTCTCACAATGAAGAGAGGTAAATAGTAGGATCCCCCAAGGATCTGTACCGGGACCAGTGCTGTTCAACATATTCATACATGACTTGGAAAAGGGGGTGAACAGTGAGGTGACACAATTTGCAGACAAGACAATATATAAGTCCAAAGCTGACTGTGAAGCGTTACAAAGGGATCTCGCTAAATTAGATGACTGGGCAACAAAATAGCAGGTGAAAATCAATGTTGATAAATGCATAGTAATGCACACTGGAAAAAAGTAACCCTAGCTATAAATACAACAATGGAGTCTAAATTAGCTGTTACCACTCAAAGTGTTGGAGTCGTCATGGAGAGCTCCCTGAAAACATGTGCTCAATGCATAGTGGCAGTCAAAAAAGCTAACAATGTTTGGAACCATTAGTACTTCAGTAAGCAGACTATCATAACCTCAGTGACTATTCACAACATACATTTTTCATTGCTCTGAATCCACTTAAACACTAGCGAGATAAATTTCACATTGGGCCTCAAACCAAACCACCTTGGGCTATGGTTCCATCAGATCTCACAAGTTAAACAGGGTCAGGCCAGGTCAATAATTGGTTTACTGAGCTCCTGAAAAATGTGCAGGTTTTTCTTGATGAAATCACAAAACCAAGGTAAATTAATTGGTAACATTTTCCAAGTGACTTCTAACTTTACATTCCGGTATGAAACTGCAGAAAAACCTGAGTGTCTCTGGATTAAGTTTAGAAGTGTGAGCAACAAGAGTGATGTAGTGGTGGGAGTCTGCTATAGACCACCGGACCAGGGGGATGAAGTGGATGAGGCTTTCTTCCAGCAACTCACAGAAGCTACTAGATCACACACCCTGGTTCTCATGGGCGACTTTAATTTTTCTGATATCTACTGGGAGAGCACTACAGCAGTGCATAGACAATCCAGGAAGTTTTTGGAAAATGTAGGGGACAATTTCCTGGTGCAAGTGCTAGAGGAGCCAACTAGGGGGGGAGCTTTTCTTGACCGGCTGCTCATAAACTGGGAAGAATTAGTGGGGGAAGCAAGTGGATGGGAATCTGGGAGGCAGTGACCATGAGTTGGTTGAGTTCAGGATCCTGACACAGGGAAGAAAGATAAGCAGCAGAATACGGACCCTGGACTTCAGGAAAGCAGACTTCGACTCCCTCAGGGAACTAATGGGTAGGATCCCCTGGGGGAATAACATGAAAGCGAGCTGGCTGTAATTCAAGGAATCCCTATTGAGGTTACAGGGACAAACCATCCTGATGTGTCGAAAGAATAGTAAAAATGGCAGGCGACCAGCTTGGCTTAATGGTGAAAGCCTTGTCGATCTTAAACATAAAAAAGAAGCTTACAAGAAGTAGAAGATTGGACAAATGACCAGGGAAGAGTATAAAAATATTGCTCGGGCATGTAGGAATGAAATCAGGAAGGCCAAATCACACCTGGAGCTGCAGCTAGCAAGACATGTTAAGAGTAACAAGAAGGGTTTCCTCAGGTATGCTGGCAACAAGAAGAAAGCCAAGGAAAGTGTGGGCCCCTTACTGAATGAGGGAGGCAACCTAGTGACAGAGGATGTGGAAAAAGCTAATGTACTCAATGCTTTTTTTGCCTCTGTCTTCAAGAACAAGGTCAGCTCCCAGACTGCTGCGCTGGGCATCACAGCATGGGGAGTAGGTGGCCAGCCCTCTGTGGAGAAAGAGGTGGTTAGGGACTATTTAGAAAAGCTGGATGTGCACAAATCCATGGGGCTGGATGCGTTGCATCTGAGAGTGCTAAAGGAATTGGCAGCTGTGATTGCAGAGCCACTGGCCATTATCTCTGAAAACTCGTGGCGAACGGGGGAAGTCCCGGATGACTGGAAAAAGGCTAATGTAGTGCCAATCTTTAAAAAAGGGAAAAAGGAAAATCCTGGGAACTACAGGCCAGTCAGCCTCAACTCAGTCCCCGGAAAAATCATGGAGCAGGTCCTCAAGGAATCAATCCTGAAGCACTTACACGAGAGGAAAGTGATCAGGAACAGTCAGCATGGATTCACCAAGGGAAGGTCATGCCTGACTAATCTAATCACCTTCTATGATGAGATTACTGGTTCTGTGGATGAAGGGAAAGCAGTGGATGTATTGTTTCTTGACTTTAGCAAAGTTTTTGACACGGTCTCCTACAGTATTCTTGTCAGCAAGTTAAAGAAATATGGACTGGATGAATGCACTATAAGGTGGGTAGAAAGTTGGCTAGATTGTCGGGCTCAACGGGTAGTGATCAATGGCTCCATGTCTAGTTGGCAGCCGGTATCAAGTGGAGTGCCCCAAGGGTCGGTCCTAGGGCCGGTTTTGTTCAATATCTTCATAAATGATCAGGAGGATGGTGTGGATTGCACTCTCAGCAAATTTGCGGATGATACTAAACTAGGAGGAGTGGTAGATACGCTGTAGGGCAGGGATAAGATACAGAGGGACCTAGACAAATTGGAGGACTGGGCCAAAAGAAATCTGATGAGGTTCAACAAGGATAAGTGCAGGGTCCTGCACTTAGGACGGAAGAACCCAATGCACTGCTACAGACTAGGGACCAAATGGCTAGGCAGCAGTTCTGCGGAAAAGGACTTAGGGGTGACACTGGACGAGAAGTTGGATATGAGTCTACAGTATGCCCTTGTTGCCAAGAATGCCAATGGCATTTTGAGATGTATAAGTAGGGGCATAGCCAGCAGATCGAGGGACGTGATCATTCCCCTCTATTCGACATTGGTGAGGCCTCATCTGGAGTCCTGTGTCCAGTTTTGGGCCCCACACTACAAGAAGGATGTGGGTAAATTGGAGAGAGTCCAGCGAAGGGCAACAAAAATGAGTAGGGGTCTGGAACACATGACTTATGAGGAGAGGCTGAGGGAACTGGGATTGTTTAGTCTGCAGAAGAGAAGAATGAGGGGGGATTTGATAGCTGCTTTCAACTACCTGAGAAGTGGTTCCAAAGAGGATGGTTCTAGACTATTCTCAGTGGTAGAAGAGGACAGGACAAGGAGTAATGGTCTCAAGTTGCAGTGCGGGAGGTTTAGGTTGGATATTAGGGAAAACATTTTCACTAGGAGGGTGGTGAAACACTGGAATGCGTTACCTAGGGAGGTGGTAGAATCTCCTTCCTTTTAAGGTCAGGCTTGACAAAGCCCTGGCTGGGATGATTTAATTGGGGATTGGTCCTGCTTTGAGCAGGGGGTTGGACTAGATGACCTCTTGAGGTCCCTTCCAACCTTGACATTCTATGATTGCACCAGTCGTCGTTCTTGGAAAAACCTGCATTTGTATGCCCAAATCACAGACGCTAACTAATTTACATACCCAAAATTAAGGTGCATATTTAAGGCCAAGTTAAAGCCTCTTTGGAAATTTTGCCCTACAGATCCTATGGCAGTTTTTGAAATGGTTAGTATTCTGGCCAAACTCAAAATGAAGTTTTCTACTTATCTAAATTTTTCTCTTACTCTTCATTTCCAATCCTAAAATGTTATGTACTATTCGCTGCTGTTAAACACCAACTTTATTACACTGCCGAGTGAAGTGATGCTAAGTAGCCTGCATTTTTCTCACAGATGTTATGAGGCTTAATTAATGTTTGTGAAGTGTTTTTAGATGCTTAGGTGAAAAGCACTACAGAAATGCAAAATATTTATTACTTGTAAACTCATGTTCAAAAGTAAGTGACACTCTGCATTGTTACATATGAATAGTCCCATGCTACACTCAACATGTTGTAGAATTTGCTTGGTACGACTTCTAGTGTCTCAGTCCTTGATCTCTCTGTCCTGCCTATACTTTATTGAGCCTGCCTGTGAACTCATTTACACTATTTCATACATTGCTTTGGCTTCTGATTTACAGCAGTGTAAGATTAGAATCAGGTTTGTTGGTTCTAATGATCAGGAAAATGTGTCTTACGACATCAGTGATAGGCGGTCTGTTCATTTAGGTTCTAATTCGGTCACACTTACTAATGCTGACCAATACCTTTCTCCAAAAGTAGTTAATGGGATGACTTGTAAGTGGCAGTGGCAGAATCTGCCTTCAAATATATAATTCCAGGTTAATTTGATAACCTACATGAACATAACAATTCAGAAGCTGTAAGTACAGAGAGCATGTCCACGTGTCAACTACAGTGAGCATGCCTGCTCTTTACCATTAAAGACTGTGCAAGGCTGATTGGGACGCTGTATGGAGAATTATGGAAAGGTTTCAAACTATCCTGAGACTTTGAGGCCACTTAAATGAGGGAGACTGATGGCCTCAATCATATTCTGTTTCCCATTTAATCTATACATGAAAACTAATATAAAGCCAATGTACTGTAAATCAACTGGTAACATCTTTACTATAAATTTGCAATCTCAATCTCACCTAGGTTGCTGCAGTGTATTTTAAGGAACAGCATATCACCTAAGGCGGAAGAATCCAAGGACATTAACAGATCAGCAGCCATGTGTTTAGGTCTATTGATGAAAGACAATATGCCCATTTTTCTCCCCATAGAGGAGACCGATTAAAAATACACAAGTTTTTCTTCATAGGCATAACAAGGTGAGCCATTACAAGTGAAATACATACATCTGACCAGATCTGAGGCTCAGCAGAGCAACAACAAATGTAATCAGCCGTGGCAAGCTGTGGCTATATAAAGCTTTGTATTAACTTTAAATCTTTTCAAGATGGAAGATGTAACTAAAATCTAATGCAATTCTCAAATCTAAATACCTCTCCTGATCTTAGTGATTTGCTAAAAATAGCAGATGATATGTTTGCATACCTCAGTTTGAAAGCATATCGTGTTTACTTGTCTTTCAGCATAACAATCTCTTTCACAGGAGAAGAAGAGGCCCTCCAACTCCTATCCAAGCAGTGCAATGGGTGCAGAGTGGGAAAATGAGATGTGGTTTTTAAATTTCTCTTCTTTCTTTTCGTCTCAAATGATGATATAACCAAGAAATTTGTTCTTTCTGAACATCCCACTCTTGCTGTTGAATGACGTGGCTGCCTTCCATCTTCTTTACTCTTGCTTGTGCCACTTAATGTGCCAGGACACCACAAGCATCATCTCAAGCTATTTATGGCAAGAAAAGGAATCTAAATTTTACTCCTTTGAAGTCTGAAATTCTAGTATAAAAGAATACCAAACACGTTTTGTAAGTAGGCCAGATCCATCAGTGATAGTTACAGAGTTCTGAAGCCTGTGAGTGCCATGAGATATTATAGAAGGCCTCAACATATACAAAACTCAGAACTTTATAAAGTCACCATGTCCTGGAGACAGGGAAAGTTGGTATTTTTAAAATGGGGACTTAGTGTTAAAATCAATGAAATTCACCTTGTACGCCAAGAAGCCACACAGAGAAAGTGAATCTGATGCGGTTCAATAAGGATAAGTGCAGGGTCCTGCACTTAGGACGGAAGAACCCAATGCACAGCTACAGACTAGGGACCGAATGGCTAGGCAGCAGTTCTGCGGAAAAGGACCTAGGGGTGACAGTGGACGAGAAGCTGGATATGAGTCAGCAGTGTGCCCTTGTTGCCAAGGAGGCCAATGGCATTTTGGGATGTATAAGTAGGGGCATAGCGAGCAGATCGAGGGACGTGATCGTTCCCCTCTATTCGACATTGGTGAGGCCTCATCTGGAGTACTGTGTCCAGTTTTGGGCCCCACACTACAAGAAGGATGTGGATAAATTGGAGAGAGTCCAGCGAAGGGCAACAAAAATTATTAGGGGTCTGGAACTCATGACTTATGAGGAGAGGCTGAGGGAGCTGGGATTGTTTAGCCTGCAGAAGAGAAGAATGAGGGGGGATTTGATAGCTGCTTTCAACTACCTGAAAGGGGGTTCCAAAGAGGATGGCTCTAGACTGTTCTCAATGGTAGCAGATGACAGAACGAGGAGTAATGGTCTCAAGTTGCAGTGGGGGAGGTTTAGATTGGATATTAGGAAAAACTTTTTCACTAAGAGGGTGGTGAAACACTGGAATGCGTTACCTAGGGAGGTGGTAGAATCTCCTTCCTTAGAGGTTTTTAAGGTCAGGCTTGACAAAGCCCTGGCTGGGATGATTTAACTGGGAATTGGTCCTGCTTCGAGCAGGGGGTTGGACTAGATGACCTTCTGGGGTCCCTTCCAACCCTGATATTCTATGATTCTATGAAAGGCTCCAAGACCATATGAAAAGATATTCATGAAGCAGCAACGAAGAGAATTACATAGACTGCTTTAATAAATAACATGAGTAAAATTTAATAATGGTGGCAGGTACAAAAGAAGATAGCAAGAAAGGATGTTGACCTACAGTAGTAAATGTTATAAGCATTTGGAGAAAGGGTATTTATTAATGTTAAGACACTCACAGTAGCAATATGATATGACTTCACTCACTTTAGATGACATTTTATAAACTTAGGGTATGTCTACACTACGGAATTAGGTCAAATTTATAGAAGTCGTTTTTTAGAAATCGGTTTTATATATTCGAGTGTGTGTGTCCCCACAGAAAATGCTCTAAGTGCATTAAGTGCATTAACTCGGCATTGTACTTCCACAGTACCAAGGCATGCGTCGACTTCCGGAGCCTTGCACTGTGGGTAGCTATCCCACAGTTCCCGCAGTCTTCACTGCCCATTGGAATTCTGGGTTGAGATCCCAATGCCTGATGGGGCTAAAACATTGTCGAGGGTGGTTCTGGGTACATATCGTCAGGCTCCTGTTCCCTCCCTCCCTCCGTGAAAGCAAGGGCAGACAATCATTTCGCGCCTTTTTTCCTGAGTTACCTCTGCAGACGCCATACCACGGCAAGCATGGAGCCCGCTCAGATAACCGTCACCCTATGTCTCCTGGGTGCTGGCAGACGTGGTACTGCATTGCTACACAGCAGCATCAACCCCTTGCCTTGTGGCAGCAGACGGTACAGTACGACTGGTAGCAATCATCGTCATGTACCCAAGGTGCTCCTGGCCACATCGGCCAGGAGCGCCTGGGCAGACATGGGCGCAGGGACTAAATTTGGAGTGACTTGACCAGGTCTTTCTCTTTAGTCCTGCAGTTAGTCCTATTGAACCATCTTATGGTGAGCAGGCAGGTGATATGGATTGCTAGCAGTCCTATTGCATCATCTTCTGCCGGGCAGCCATGAGATGTGGATGGCATGCAGTCCTTCTGCACCATCTGCTGCCAGCCAAAGATGTAAAAGATAGATGGAGTGGATCAAAACAAGAAATAGACCAGATATGTTTTGTACTCATTTGCTTCCCCCCACCACCCGTCTAGGGGACTCATTCCTCTAGGTCACACTGCAGTCACTCACAGAGAAGGTGCAGCGAGGTAAATCTAGCCATGTATCAATCAGAGGCCAGACTAACCTCCTTGTTCCAATAAGAACAATAACTTAGGTGCACCATTTCTTATTGGAACCCTCCGTGAAGTCCTGCCTGAAATACTCCTTGATGTAAAGCCACCCCCTTTGTTGATTTTAGCTCCCTGAAGCCAACCCTGTAAGCCATGTCGTCAGTTGCCCCTCCTGCCATCAGAGCAACGGCAGACAATCGTTCCACACATTTTTTCTGTGCAGACGCCCTACCAAGGCAAGCATGGAGGCCGCTCAGCTCACTTTGGCAATTAGGAGCACATTAAACACCACACGCATTATCCAGCAGTATATGCAGCACCAGAACCTGGCAGAGCGATACCGGGCGAGGAGGCGACGTCAGCGCGGTCACGTGAGTGATCAGGACATGGACACAGATTTCTCTGAAAGCATGGGCCCTGCCAATGCATGCATCATGGTGCTAATGGGGCAGGTTCATGCTGTGGAACGCCGATTCTGGGCTCAGGAAACAAGCACAGACTGGTGGGACCGCATAGTGTTGCAGGTCTGGGACGATTCCCAGTGGCTGCGAAACTTTCGCATGCGTAAGGGCACTTTCATGGAACTTTGACTTGCTTTCCCCTGCCCTGAAGCGCATGAATACCAAGATGAGAGCAGCCCTCACAGTTGAGAAGTGAGTGGCGATAGCCCTGTGGAAGCTTGCAATGCCAGACAGCTACCGGTCAGTTGGGAACCAATTTGGAGTGGGCAAATCTACTGTGGGGGCTGCTGTGATGCAAGTAGCCCACGCAATCAAAGATCTGCTGATATCAAGGGTAGTGACCCTGGGAAATGTGCAGGTCATAGTGGATGGCTTTGCTGCAATGGGATTCCCTAACTGTGGTGGGACCATAGACGGAACCCATATCCCTATCTTGGCACCGCAGCACCAAGCCGCCGAGTACATAAACCGCAAGGGGTACTTTTCAGTAGTGCTGCAAGCTCTGGTGGATCACAAGGGACGTTTCACCAACATCAACGTGGGATGGCCGGGAAAGGTACATGACGCTCGCATCTTCAGGAACTCTGGTCTGTTTCAAAAGCTGCAGGAAGGGACTTTATTTCCAGACCAGAAAATAACTGTTGGGGATGTTGAAATGCCTATATATATCCTTGGGGACCCAGCCTACCCCTTAATGCCATGGCTCTTGAAGCCGTACACAGGTAGCCTGGACAGTAGTCAGGAGCTGTTCAACTATAGGCTGAGCAAGTGCAGAATGGTGGTAGAATGTGCATTTGGACGTTTAAAGGTGCGCTGGCGCAGTTTACTGACTCTTAGACCTCAGCAAAACCAACATTCCCACTGTTATTACTGCTTGCTGTGTGTTCCACAATATCTGTGAGAGTAAGGGGGAGACGTTTATGGCGGGGTGGGAGATTGAGGCAAATCGCCTGGCTGCTGGTTACGCACAGCCGGACACCAGGGCGGTTAGAAGAGCACAGGAGGGCGCGGTACACATCAGAGAAGCTTTGAAAACCAGTTTCATGACTGACCAGGCTACGGTGTGAAAGTTCTGTTTGTTTCTCCTTGATGAACCCCCCGCCACCCCTTGGTTCACTCTACTTCCCTGCAAGCTAACCACCCTCCCTTCCTCCCTTTAATCATTGCTTGCAGAGGCAATAAAGTCATTGTTGCTTCACATTCATGTATTCTTTATTCATTCATCACACAAATAGGGGGACGACTACCAAGGTAGCCCAGGAGGGATGGTGGAGGAGGGAAGGAAAATGCCACACAGCACTTTAAAAGTTTACAACTTTAAAATTTATTGAATGACAGCCTTCTTTTTTGGGGGGCAATCCTCTGTGGCGGAGTGGCTGGTTGGCCGGTGGCCCCCCCGCTGCATTCTTGGGCGTCTGGGTGTGGAGGCTATGGAACTTGGGGAGGAGGGCGGTTGGTTACACAGGGGCTGTAGTGGCAGTCTGTGCTCCAGCTGCCTTTGCTGCAGCTCAACCATACACTGGAGCAAACTGGTTTGGTCCTCCAGCAGCCTCAGCATTGAATCCTGCCTCCTCTCATCACGCTGCCAGCACATTTGAGCTTCAGCCCTCTCTTCAGCCCACCACTTACTCTCTTCAGCCCGCCACCTCTCCTCCCGGTCATTTTGTGCTTTCCTGCACTCTGACATTATTTGCCTCCACGCATTCGTCTGTGCTCTGTCAGTGTGGGAGGACTGCATGAGCTCAGAGAACATTTCATCTCGAGCGCATTTTTTTTCTCTTTCTAATCTTCACTAGCCTCTGGGAAGGAGAAGATCCTGTGTTCATTGAAAGGCATGCAGCTGGTGGAGGAAAAAAAAAGGGATAGCAGTATTTAAAAAGACACATTTTATAAAACAGTGGCTACAGTCTTTCAGGGTAAACCTTGCTGTTAACATTACATACATAGCACATGTGCTTTCGTTACAAGGTCGCATTTTGCCTCCCCCCCACCACGTGGCTACCCCCTCAACCCTCCCCCCACCCCCTGGCTAACAGCGGGGAACATTTCTGTTCAGCTGCAGGCAAACAGCTCAGCAGGAATGGCTCCTCTGAATGTCCCCTGAAGAAAAGCACCCTATTTCAACCAGGAGACCATGAATGATATCTCTCTCTCCTGAGGATAACACAGAGAGATAAAGAACGGATGTTGTTTGAACGCCAGCAAACATACACTGCAATGCTTTGTTGTACAATGATTCCTGAGTACGTGTTACTGGCCTGGAGTGGTAAAGTGTCCTACCATGAAGGACGCAATAAGGCTGCCCTCCCCAGAAACCTTTTGCAAAGGCTTTGGGAGTACATCCAGGAGAGCCGTGAATGCCAGGGCAAAGTAATCCTTTCACGTGCTTGCTTTTAAACCATGTATAGTATTTTAAAAGATACACTCACCGGAGGTCCCTTCTCCGCCTGCCGGGTCCAGGAGGCAGCCTTGGGTGGGTTCGGGGGGTACTGGCTTCAGGTCCAGGGTGAGAAACCATTCCTGGCTGTCGGGAAAACCCGTTTCTCCGCTTGCTTGCTGTGAGCTATCTACAACCTCATCATCATCATCATCATCTTCTTTGTCCCCAAAACCTGCTTCCATGTTGCTTCCATCTCCATTGAAGGAGTCAAACAACACGGCTGGGGTAGTGGTGGCTGAACCCCCTAAAATGGCATGCAGCTCATCATAGAAGCGGCATGTTTGGGGCTCTGACCCGGAGCGGCCGTTCGCCCCTCTGGTTTTCTGGTAGGCTTGCCTCAGCTCCTTAAGCTTCACGCGGCACTGCTTCGGGTCCCTGTTATGGCCTCTGTCCTTCATGCCCTGGGAGATTTTGACAAAGGTTTTGGCATTTCGAAAACTGGAACGGAGTTCTGATAGCACGGATTCCTCTCCCCATACAGCAATCAGATCCCGTACCTCCCTTTCTGTCCATGCTGGAGCTCTTTTGCGATTCTGGGACTCCATCATGGTCACCTCTGCTGATGAGCTCTGCATGGTCACCTGCAGCTTGCCACGCTGGCCAAACAGGAAATGAGATTCAAAAGTTCGCAGTTCTTTTCCTGTCTACCTGGCCAGTGCATCTGACTTGAGAGTGCTGTCCAGAGCGGTCATAATGGAGCACTCTGGGATAGCTCCTGGAGGCCAATACCGTCGAATTGTGTCCACAGTACCCCAAATTCGACCCGGCAAGGCCGATTTAAGCGCTAATCCACTTGTCAGGGGTGGAGTACGGAAATTGATTTTAAGAGCCTTTTAAGTTGAAATAAAGGGCTTGATCGTGTGGAAAGGTGCAGGTTTACATCGATTTAACGCTGCTAAATTCGACCTAAAGTCCTAGTGTAGACCAGGGCTTAAATAATAAATTCAGGGAAGCCCAACTGAAATCCTGGCTACAGTTCAATAGACGTCCACAAAATATGTTTCTCTCTGTTTGTAATGAGCCAAATTTTGCCCCTGGATATACCTACATGGCCCCTCATTGCAAATATGATAGCAAAGACCTTCTCTTTGGTTAGTCCTGACTGTATGCCCTGCCTTCTGCATATCAGTGAAGTACTCACTGAATTTTTTGAGAGCCAATGTATTTTCTTCGCTTCTCAATTAACTACTAGAGCTGGTTTAATAAAATTGGATAAACATTATTATTTGATGAAAAACGCACAATTAACCAATGAATCTGAAGAAGAATATTCAACCAGTTTTACTAACTAGAAATTTATAATTATGTCCAAGCACAATCAAATGCATTTTACCTTTTTCTGCTCTTCTGATCTGTTGAGTGAATACATACGTATACCTATTTCTGCATAATATATTGTGTACCCAATAGACTGTAACAGCTTCAATTTCAGATTTAAGTAAAATATAAACTACAGGAAGAACAGTTGACAATATAACAGATATGCTGATACAATCTTAAGCAAAAGTGGGAAGCAATGATATTAATGTATTATGATAAATTAGAACAGTTAATAAGTAATCCATTTATATGTCAGTATATTACAGCATTGCAGTAATACCAGAATCCCAGTTTTTCAATTGTGACGCTTGCATTAAGATGGTTAATTCTACCTTTTGGTTCTTAAATTAGCATGTACAAGCAATGTTCTGCTGTCCATTACATAGATGTAAATTTGATTTCAGCTTCCAAGATTTCAATATTTATTCTGGATTTATACCGATGTAACAGCAATACTTGACAGTATGTCTAAATATGATTATTTGAGCACACAGGTCCCAAAGTCAGCAACCAATATGAACAGGTGCCCTAAGTTAGGCATCCAGGTTTGAAAATAGTGCCAAGAATATTTACTGGTCATTTATGGAAATGTGCAAAGCCTTTATTTACATGTTAAGAAACCATTTCAAGGATTATCACAAGGGCCCCTCAAAATACAAGTATAACTCCCCTATATAGGCTATGGTCCCCTGAAAGAAGTTATGTATGCTAAGATCATATTTTCTAAATCATGCTGCTCAGCACTTAAACCCCCAAGAAAAATCTTGCGTGAGTGCCATAAATGCTGTTCAGTTGCCCTGTGTGCAGAGAGAGTGTCATGAACTACTCAGCAAAGATCCAACTACCCCAAGAGCTAATTAAAAAGCAGCCTTGACAAAGAAAGATTCTTGTTGCTGTTCAGTCCCCCTATGCCAGAAGAAGAGTGCTACAATTCAAGGCAGCGAGTAGGCTTATTGAGAGAACTGGAATTTTTAGAGGTCTTGGCTGGGAAACTGAGACCCCCTCCACCCTGCAGGGAAAAAAAAAGACATTTCACATCATGCGTAAATGGAATCAATTTACAGCAGCAACCAAAGACCCTCAATTCTTGGGGTGCCTGAGGGTGCGCACTATGAGAACATGTGTTTTGAGAAAAATTGGTGCAGCGAGGTTCACGGCTGAAAGAGCAAATAGGTTCCCTCCCTGCCAAAATGATAACTTTAATAATAGCATTGAATTCTGAAATTGAGCACGGCAGGTAGGAAATCCCTGCATGGTTTCCCTGAAATACTGCACTTCTCTCTGCCAAAGCATAATTTTAAAGCCCGAGGATTTCCCCTCTGAAAAATACAAAAAAGCTCACCGGTAGATATACATCCTGTGCTATGTAGTTGGACCTAATTATTGATGCACCAATTTAAACTTTACTGTGAAAATGGGAGTCTGAACTCGAGGACCTACTGTCATCTTCAAAGAAATATAGAATCACATTACAAAAAATATTCCCAAATGCTTCTAGAGCCAATAAACTTTCATTACAGCCAATTTACTAAATATGGTTTTGAAGGGCACATATTAGCCCCCAAGTCAAATCCTTCACAGCAGCAATAGGAATTATTACATTGATGTGAATTATGTTTCACTAGAAATACTACATTAAAGAGAAGGTTTCAGCATTCTGGATGCATGTAAGAAAAGAAACAAGGTTACAAGAAAATTAAGGCTCTGGTGTAGTTTTCTGAGCTTGAGATGGAGAGCTGGTGTAGCACATGAGTGAGGGCCTTAAGAGGCATTAACCTTGCAGGGACATGAAGCCTCAAAGGACCTACAACTAAAACACTTTTTGATAATCCTTTTCATACATGTATATTAGATGATGCCTACACTCCTTCACTTAGTGAAGCCTCACAGATAGCCAGTGCTTGTCCCTAATTCTAATTCTTTTCTCCAGCTCAGCTGGAAAAAACAGAGTTTAAATATTTTTAGGACAAAATAAAGAGGGGGAAAAAATCAGGGTAAGGAAACAAAAGCATCAAAGAGAAATTAATAATTGTAGATACTCTGTGAGAGTAATCTAAGTCTAACTGAATCATGAGAAGAGTTGCTGCTTTGCTGGCCTAACATTGAGTTTATAAGATAGTAACTGCATTTTTGCTCAATGCCACAGCAAAATACAAGCCTCAGACTGGAAGAGCTGGCTGCAGGATCCTGGACTGAATCCAAAGAGGTAAAGAACATCATAGATACGTTTAAAATCTATTAGGAAGGAAAGCCCAATGCCTAAACTGGTATCATAGAATCATATAGAATCACAGAATATCAGGTTGGAAGGACCTCAGGAGGTCATCTAGTCCAATCCCCTGCTCAAAGCAAGGCCAATCTAAATCATCCAAGCCTGACCTTAAAAACTTCTAAGGAAGGAGATTCTACCACCTCCCTAGGTAACCCATTCCAGTGTTTCACCATCCTCCTAGTGAAAAAGTTTTTCCTAATATCCAACCTAAACCTCCCCCACTGCAACTTGAGACCATTACTCCTTGTTCTGTCATCTGCTACCTCTGAGAACAGTCTAGATCCATCCTCTTTGGAACCCCCTTTCAGGTAGTTGAAAGCAGCTATCAAATCCCCCTCATTCTTCTTTTCCGCTGACTAAACAATCCCAGTTCCCTCAGCCTCTCCTCATAAGTCATATGTTCCAGTCCCCTAATCATTTTTGTTGCCCTCCGCTGGACTCTTTCCAATTTTTCCACATCCTTAGAATCATAGAATCATAGAATATCAGGGTTGGAAGGGACCTCAGGAGGTCATCTAGTCCAACCCCCTGCTCAAAAGCAGGACCCATCCCCAATTAAATCATCCCAGCCAAGTCTTTGTCAAGCCTGACCTTAAAAACTTCTAAGGAAGGAGATTCCACCACCTCCCTAGACAACGCATTCCAGTGTTTCACCACCCTCCTAATAATGATGAAAAAGTTTTTCCTAATATCCAACCTAAACCTCCCCCACTGCAACTTGAGACCATTACTCCTTGTCCTGTCCTCTTCCACCACTGAGAATAGTCTAGAACCATCCTCTCTGGAACCACCTCTCAGGTAGTTGAAAGCAGCTATCAAATCCCCGCTCATTCTTCTCTTCTGCAGACTATCCTTCTTGTAGTGTGGGGCCCAAAACTGGACACAGGACTCCAGATGAGGCCTCACCAATGTTGAATAGAGGGGAACGATCACGTCCCTCGATCTGCTGGCAATGCCCTTACTTATACATCCCAAAATGCCATTGGCCTTCTTGGCAACAAGGGCACACTGTTGACTCATATCCAGCTCCTCGTCCACTGTCCACTGACCTCGTCCCTAGGTCCTTTTCTGCAGAACTGCTGCCTAGCCATTCGGTCCCTAGTCTATAGCTGTGCATGGGATTCTTCCGTCCTAAGTGCAGGACTCTGCACTTGTCCTTGTTGACCCTCATCAGATTTCTTTTGGCCCAGACCTCTAATTTGTCTAGGGCCCTCTGTATCCTATCCCCACCCTCCAGCGTATCTACCTCTCCTCCCAGTTTTGTGTCATCTGCAAACTTGCTGAGGGTGCAATCCACACCATTCCCCAGATCATTTATGAAGATATTGAACAAAACTGGCCCCAGGGCCAAGCCTTGGGGCACTCTGCTTGATACCGGCTGCCAACTAGACATGGAGCCATTTATCACTGCCCATTACATGGAGCCACTGATCCATACTAGGTTGGCTAAAGGGAAGAAGATCATCTCCACAGGACAGCAATGAGGATTTTACTTCAGAAAAAGGAAATTTGTCCATTTACAAAGGTTTGTGTGTGTTACCTAGAGTGGAGTAGGCTAAGCATTGTAAATACTACATGACATAATTTAGCCCAATATATAATTATCTTTTTCCTCATGGGGATAGTTAAGTGGTGAGTTATTCACTGTTGAGCAGGAAATTGTTGACGAATTTTTATACTAGTTCAAATACGGTATCTATGTTATAAGGGCAGGATGAATTTTTGAAATTCTTATTATAGCTATTTTATTGTTAGGGAAGTATGACTTTTTTTATAAGTAAACATACAGAACCTATATATACAGTATTGGAGATCTCGTTTCCTATTTTTTCACACCTTTGCTAATTATTCAGTTTATTTTCCGCAAATTACCTTAAATGTCTAATTTTCTAAAGAAAGTAAAAGACAAAAAACAAAAACACAAAATTGAGACATTACATCCAATGACAAAATCATGAATGCAGATCAGTTAATTGGCATATTGTTAGAAGCAAAACCTCCAGTGCTAAAATCTTGGAGATCCATCGGGAAAACCAACAATTTAAAAAAAAGGAAAAAAAAGAGGGTCTTTATTGTGCAAAGAAACAGAAAAGGGAGTTACAGGGAATTATCAAGAGGAAGGACCCTCCTTTGTTGGGTGTTATTTGACATTAGCATATTATGCAGGGCTCTCCCTCCCCCCTGCCATTCCCAATGATTTCAGCCATTTCTCTATCACTTTCCTACCCTGTTAAAATACTCTGAAGTAAAAGGTGGCACAGAAGATACTGAAGGCATAGAATCAGATTCTTCTCTCAGGTACACTGGTGAAGTATCACTGATTTCCATGGAGTGACTGCTGCTTTCCAGTGGTGTAAGTGAGAGGAAAAACAGGGCCATACTATATATGCAACAGCCAAAGGAAAGGAACAAGGTCGATATAGATTTGGGTAGATTTGTACCAACAGAGAATTTGGCCCAAGATAATTGTTTGCACTTATATAGCATCTTGCCTCTGAGTATTTCAAAGTTCTTTACAACTGAAATATTTTAATGTTTTCACAAAGCCTCTGTAAAAACTAAATAGGTTTGGGTAAGAGTATAACTGCTCCTTCCTCTTCATCTTGTCTTTTGATGCTCATCCCACTGCTAACCTGTACCAGGTCAGTTTCTGTACAGCTTGGGTTTCTTGGTGAGACCAGCAACTCCACAGTGTACTACGTTTTCCCAGATAAAGCAGTGAGATTAGACAAAATAATTAATGATTAAACTAGATTACACAAAATATACATTTAAAAACTGAGCAGAGAAAGCATACAGGAACCTATGAACGTATGCCAAAGTCACTGGGAGGCTGAATTTGGTCCCTATCTGTAGAAATGCATGGTGGGGGGGGGGGAGAAAGACATAACACTGGACACACAAGTAGAGTTTAAACAGTTACTTTGTTCCCAGCTGGGTTTGATTCACATTCAGCTGTCTACTTCCAGAGCCATATAGTGGAGTGACACAAATCCCACCTACCTAGAAAGTGCAACATCCCTACTGACCCTGATCCTTTATCAGTTAGAGGCCACTTCTTTGAAAAAAGGTCAGGACACAAAGATTCATTTTCAAGCAGAGTGCCCCATGGGTTGGTCCTGGGGCCGGTTTTGTTCAAGATCTTCATTAATGATCTGGAGGATAGCGTGGATTGCACCCTCAGCAGTTTGCAGATGACACTAAACTGGGAGGAGTGGTAGATATGCTGGAGGATAGGGGATACAGAGGGACCTAAACAAATTAGAGGATTGGGCCAAAAGAAATCTGATGAGGTTCAACCAGGACAAGTGCAGAGTCCTGCACTTAGAACGGAAGTATCCAATGCACCGCTACAGACTAGGGACTGAATGGCTAGGCAGTAGTTCTGCAGAAAAGGACCTAGGGGTTACAGTGGATGAGAAGGTGGATATGAGTCAACAGTGTGCCCTTGTTGCCAAGAAGGCTAACGGCATTTAGGGCTGTATAAGTAGGAGCATTGCCAGCAGATCAAGGGACGTGACCATTCCCCTCTATTCGGCATTGGTGAGGCCTCATCTGGAGTACTGTGTCCAGTTTTGGGCCCCACACTCCAAGAAGGTTGTGGAAAAAATGGAAAGAGTCCAGCGGAAGGCAACAAAAATTATTAGGGGCTGGAGCACATGACTTATGAGGAGAGGCTGAGGGAAGTGGGATTATTTAGTCTGCAGAAGAGAAGAATGAGGGGGGGATTTGATAGCTGCTTTCAACTACCTGACAGGGGGTTCCAAAGAGGATGGATCTAGACTGTTCTCAGTGGTGGCAGATGACAGAACAAGGAGTAATGGTCTCCAGTTGCAGTGGGGGAGGTTTAGGTTTGATATTAGGAAAAACTTTCACTAGGAGGGTGATGAAACACTGGAATGGGTTACCTAGGGAGGTGGTGGAATCTCCTTCCTTAGAAGTTTTTAAGGTCAGGCTTGATAAAGCCCTGGCTGGGATGATTTAGTTGGGGATTGGTCCTGCTTTGAGCAGGCAGTTGGACTACATGACCTCATGAGATCCCTTCCAAACCTGATATTCTGTGATTCAAACAAATCATAGTTCTTGCCCATTACTATGTTTAATTCTTCCAGTGAATGTTTGATTTTAATCACTCACTTTACTAGATCCATGTAATCTGTTCTCTGAGGCTCCTGAATAAAATAATTTCTCCCTAGGTACTTAGGAGCAATGGGAAATTATATTGACTGTACCCAACAGTGTTGTTCTGAGTTGGGCATAAATTTCAGAAATACCTCAAGGCCTATCAAGGCTAATTCCCCACTTTGGCACTTTGAGTGCAGAAAGTGGGGGCCCGCAAGGATTCTAAAAATTAATATGGCCACTCCAGGCTTGTATTAAACTCGCAAGGTTACAGCTTTTCTCTAACCTTGGTTTGGTAGATGCTGCCACCACTCAAGTGCAGAACCCCTTTGAGAGCCCAGGAAGGCACACTTGGGAATTTTTTCCTTTGGGGTACCCTCAAGCCCTTTCACCCGTGCCCCCTCCAGGGAAGAGCTGAGACAGAAAAATGGGGGGGGGGAAGGAAATCAGCTGTTGCCACCAGCTAGTTAAACATGCGCACAAACGTCAAAAGACACAAACATCCAATTCTGTTCTTAAAAAAGATAAATTTTATTAATAAAAAACATGAAATAAAATATCTGGGAACTCAGGCTATTGCTAGATTTTAAAAGAGCAACTACAAGGATTAAGCACCAAGAATAGCTTTATTGGGGTCCAGCTTAAAGGTTACAAGCAAAACAAAAGTAGCTGGGGTTAGCACAGAGGAATCCACAAGCCATAACGAAATAAAAGGGATAACCCTAATTGTGTCTTCCTAGACATTTCCGGATCTACTTACATATTTGGGGTTTTAAATGCATAGTTTCTAGGTATGATACTGATGATTTTTATATACCTGGCCCAAGCTTCTTGCAGCATAGCTGCTGCCCTGTCCCTTCTCCCCAGGAGAACAACAACAGACAAACAGATAAAAGGGGAGTCTTTTCAATTTTAAAAAGTTCTAGCCTTCCCATTGGCCAGGTACCCATTCACTTTCTTTTACCTATGCATAGCAGTGAGACTTTT
The DNA here is from genome assembly GCF_965140285.1 of Lepidochelys kempii. Taxonomy (NCBI): domain Eukaryota; kingdom Metazoa; phylum Chordata; order Testudines; family Cheloniidae; genus Lepidochelys; species Lepidochelys kempii. The sequence continues at coordinate 29,791,586 of NC_136390.1, read as the reverse complement.
TAACCCTTTACAGGTAGAGCAGTTAGAGAACAGCTACTAAGAGGGATTTTATAGCTACTGGCTAGCTGGGTGTCCATAAAAAGGGAGCTACCCCACTCCCCTCCTTCATTTATCACAGGGCCAGATTTTCTACAATATTTAGATGCTTAAGATACAGACAGGTGCTTTTTAAAATCCCACTAATCACCTATGCAGGTTAGCCCTTAACTCCAATAGGTGAAATCAATCTGCACCTTTAGGTGTCTAAAGACATCTGAAAAAAATATCAGGCCATAAGTAACTTAGGAGCCTAAATCCCTTTTTCAGAAGTAATTTGGGTGCTCAAAGATGCAGATAGGGACTTAACAGAATTTTCAAGACACCTCAACAAGTTAGGTGCTTACTTCCCATTGAAATAAACTCATTTGTGCACTTTTGAAAATTTCACTCCATGTGATTAAGTCTCCCTGACTCCCTACAGCTTTACACATTTCCTGCAAATATGTACACAAATGCATCCATAAATGGATACAAAATTGACATGTGGTACTATGCTATACGTTACAATGATTTTGAATAAAACCTGGGCTAAAAGAGACCTTTATCTTTTCGCAGTTGAATACACAGATGAAAGTTATCTGAAGATATTAGACAATATTTTTTGCCTATGCATTTGCACATCTCAGATTGTTGAAAAAATAGATTCAGTATTAGTATCTATATACATCATAGTATTATTATATGATTACTATTTGCATTTACATGTCCTTATTATATTATCTTTTGTTTCACAAATTCAATTTTTTTTCTTGAATGGATTTATCAGGAGACCCAATTCTATCATAGAGTACAAACATTGGAAGTCACAGTACATCATGCTACTTAGCTGGATATAGATTAAAACATCTTTATGAATGGGATACATTGTTTCTAGAATCTGATCTAAATTGATTGGTCCAGACATAGCAATCTACTACTGTGAGCGTGGTCCTAACAGTGTAAAATTTCATTTTAGACAACCAGAACCTCCTTTAAAATTACTTAAAATACTACATAAAAGGAAATCATACAGCTCAACAGCCCTCCACTCATCTTTGCCATCCTGACACTACTTCATAATCTGCTGTCAGATTGAGCTAGGACCCTCAACAGACTTCATATACAGTATGTAGTTACTACTCTGGTCCTCTCTATGTTCTCTGAGAACTGTTCAATAAGCTTCTCTGCAGGTCTCTGAAGCTGTGTATTCATGAGACAGAAAAAATAAAGTTTGTTGTAAACAGTAAACTTACTTAAACATTTACACAACATCTTAGATATGCACCAAGGTCTAATGATAACAGTGGGCATGGAGTGTGATCACAGCCCTGGGTAAAGACCAGAATGTAATTACTAATTAGCAGCTATAATGGTATGTCACTAGAGGAAAAAATAGGAAGTAGGTCAATGAAAAGGTACAGCCCTTCATCCCCAAATTAATTATATTAAATTTACAAAGTGCTGGGAACCATCTGTGGCACTGACCCTTGTCTGGTTACTGCACGTAAGGGTCAGTCTGTGTTACATGACAAATATCACAAAGAAACTACAATACTGTTGTATTATACAGTGTATGATTCAACAGAGAAGAATCATGTCTCATAAGCCAAACTAATTACAACTGGAAAGTAAGTTAAGACACTGAGTTTTGGCAACTTCTGATATGTACAGTCTTGCATAAATTTGCCATTAAAAAGGCTATAGTCATTGATGACTTAAAAACAAAAAATATTAAACAATGTGTCTGAGAATAAAACTGAAAGCCTTTACTGCTAACAGAAAAACAGAATTTGAGAGCACATGCAGGAAATTCTTGCCTTTCACATACTGAAAGGATTCAACAAAATGTGACAGTGTTCCTAAGTTTCCATAGTGTCTTTATATAACGGTCACTTTACCAATGATGTAGTCCTTTTAAGAACAAAAACTTTAGGCTGATGTTAATGTGTGAAGGAGCAGCTTTCAAGTATTGAACCAAAATAACCTACAACTGTGAGCATTCTTTTTCAAATCTTCAAATATTTCTCATCTGAAGTTTGTCCTGAGTCTTATTCAACGACCTGTAATTACTGTACCTATTTGTGGTGGTATATTCTTTTTTTAAGAAGCCTCGGTAGACACTCAATGACAAGCAGAAAGTGAAGATACTATATAGCCTACATTTTGTGCTAATTTGTCTGCTCTTTCTGTTGTACTTGGCGTCTAGTGCTGGAGGGAAATGTAAAGTGTCTGTGTCCTCCATTGATTATGGAGCATTTCAAGGCAGTATGACATTTTAAAGCGTCACTAGATAGGTCTTGGCATAGAAAAAACAGTAGAGAAAAAGCCCATTTTCATTGCACAAGAAAGAAATGCTAGTATAAAGGTCATAACACACTGTCAATACTGTTCTGACATGGAGTTTTGGAGGGATAAATCCTTTCTGCAAAGTGCAAAATGTGGAATCATACCTTAAACTAGATCAAGCTCCATATGAGTACAAGTGAGAACTTAATACTTAAGTAGCTGGTGAACCTCCTGCTCGGGCACCTAGACAAGTCTTTGCAGGAAAGGCAGTTAAAAAAATGACCATCAAGCTTTTAGTTGGTGACAACAGATACCCAGTTGCTACAAATCTACCTCAATCCAGCTGGGTGTCTAACAGCAAGAGCAGCATGCATTAAAGCTTCAGAGTCAACTGTAAGTAGCCAAAACAACACAAAGCCATCCTAATCAACCTAGCATAGCAATTTACATATAACTGTGGTGAGCCAGATTTGGCCAAAGTTCTGCCAGAACAGGCCCTGGGAAAGGCCCCTGGCAGCAGGAAGTGTACCAGCTCCTACCATTGGCAGACCTCCTGCTAGGGCACCATGATGACAATAAAAAATAGCTGCTAATGTTCAGATAATTGGGAAACAGAATTTATAGTGACCATGTAGAGGAGCAGGGAACTTAATTAAAAAAATAAGTCTTACTGATATAGTGTCTAGTTTCAGACTTCCCTGGTTCTTAATAACAAAAGGTCTGATTTGGGGATCTACATCAAGTGGAAAAACATGTAGAAAAAGCAAAGCTAAACAGGAAAGTATTTCTTATTCCAGTGTGCTTGTGGAGGGGCAGGTGCCTTTGCACTTGGTCCTGGGCCTCCTTCCCCCAGCTAGCTGTCACAGCCATACTGCCACTCCTACTCCCAAACAGGGGGATGTTATAAAACAGGAGCAAAATGTGCAGAAATTATTATGGACAAGGTCAACATTAATTCCTACAGAAATTCCATTTTAGATTTGCTGAGAGAACGCTGTGACCGAATAGCTGTCTCAGGCCATTCTGTTCAGGCATGGTTCCTTTAAATGCATAGACCCCACCGAGACAGAGGTGCTTCTGTTCATTCAGATGGAAACAATAATGTGTTGTTGTAAATGGCATTAGAGACGCTAGATCAAAATTACAGCTTTCATTCTCTTCGTGTCACGAAGCTTAAGGGAATTATATGACCCCCTTTTCTTTAATGTTAGTGAGGCGATCCATTTCTGTATCTGTTTCTTCTGTTTTAACCTCTCAATGCTGTGGCACATGTAGGAGAGCAGGGAAAACCTGAGTAACTTAAAAAAATTGTCGCATGATCATTCATTAGTCTTTGTATCCTTCTTCTAATCTTTAACAGGAGCCACAGAAAGGGCTGGCGGAGTATACGTATAAATGGTAGACGTGCTTTGCGTGTTTTAAAAATCCAAAAGCTCTTTACTGTGATGGTGATTCAGTCACAGAAAATGGCTGACTGAGGGCATTATCAAATGTTTATCTTGATTACTTTTAGTGAAAATTTTATAGTGTGTATTTAATATATTGTGTATTAAAATAACTTGCCCCAGCCATATATGAAAAGTGGATAGATTATGTCTTTCAAGGCGTTAAGTAGCCTTTGGATGAATCAAATGCCCTGGGAAACATATATTAGTACATTTTTAATGTAACGTTTTTTTTTCTAGCAAGGAGTTTAAATATAGCTCTATGCTATTTCATCATGCAACATTCAATTAACATTGAACCCAAAGGAGCTAAGTCAATTTACACCAGGTGGCAATTTAGCTAAATAAGAGAAATAAGTGCTATAGACAAGATCCCAGAGAGTTTCTCTCTAAATATAAATATATCCAAATTATGCTTTGGGATGTTATTCTTTTACCAGACACTTGAGAAGTATTTGATTAGATGAAGTCATTGCATAGGGCACACGCTATTGTGCTATTCTTGACTGTTTATTTCATTGAGGGATAATTCATCTTTCTTGTTACATTTGCAGTTTGAGTTAGAAGCCTAAAATTCAAACTTGTAAGCAGCAATGAGGTTTACATTTCCCACAGTGAAACAACACGGATTTAATCGTGCATGATGAAATAGCATAGCTCTATATTTAATATTTCTTTTCAAGAAGGGAGACATATGAAGTGGCTAGCTCATCCCACCCAGCATGCATCTGTGGCTACACTGCTGTTAGCTCGACCGGAGCTAACGTAGGTATATCTACCCAAGCTGGAAATTACATCTTCAGCCCCAGAGTAGGCATATCTCAAAGGTATGTCTGCACTGTATGTATGTAGAGTACATACATTACATGCCCCCCACACCCCAAAAACAGGTATAAATAGCAATGCATATGGTGAGACACTGCTTAGGCGAGTAAAGGCATGTTTGAACTCTATGGGTATGTACCCTACATGGCTCTGTACTTGCACAAGCAGTGCCTCCCCTGTCCACATTGCTGTTTTTAGCAGTGTAGTGTCCTGTTACCTCCCCACTGCCAGAGCCTTCCCCCGCTGCAGGGAAAGGCTCCAGCAACTCCCTGAGGTGGGGAAAGGCTCTGGCATGAGGGAGACAGCAGGGAAAAGCTTGCATAGCTACACACCACACATGGAAGTGGCTTGCTTTTCACTGCAGCATGTAGCTACCCTTGCCCTACATGACACCACTAGACATGTGCAGTGTAGACATATCATAAGAATAAATAATTTGTTTTGTTTATAGTCTAGTAAAAGCCCTATTACCTGAGCACTGGAAAACAGACTGGGGAAATCGTCAGATAATTTAATATGATGAACAAGCTGGCATTGGCATGGAAATGGACTAGAAGATGATATAACAGTTGACAATTATGCTTACTTATCCATACTTCCAGTCAGACTGTTTTCATGTTGTATATCTAGGATGAAATACTGGCCCCACTGAAATCAATGGCAAAATTCCCATGACTTCAATAAGGCCACATTTCACCCACACAGCATATCCTAAGTTACCTTTACCTTTAAAGAATCAATAGCCACATATATACCCTATCACTTAATTGGCATAATGTTTTACTTGATGTAAAATTACTTAATTAAAATCTGACTATAAAATATTGTGAAGAATAAAAATGGCTTTTCAAAAACATGCCTATGCAGAATCTTGCAACTTATTTAAACTCTAGTTAACAGATGCTCTAGAGTCTTTCAAACTGTGAAACTATCATGTCAAATGAACAAAAAAAAAGATGTATTAAGGTAGGTAATTAAACATCAGTTTGTTTGATGCTTCTCCAACCATTTAAGATAAATACAAAGGAAGCCAATACTGACTACACATCTTTAAGTAATTCTTGAATCCTAGAAATGAAATATCTGAACAGTTTCTTTATGAGAAAAATTCCTGAAGGCAAAGGAGACACCACTTTAATTGTGGTCATAAAATATGGTTTGCAAACAATGTCCTGAAAACAAATGAAATAATTGTTAGGAAGAGATAGGAATTAACGTCATTACATGATCAATATTTCTATAAAAATATGATAAATCTCCAGTGCATGTTTGAAATAGGAATAGCTTTATGGACAGCTCTACAGTAGTTACACTTAAAATGTTTATACTATTTTTATTTGAGAGATACTGTCTATACACATAATGAGGAATACTGTTAGAATACTGGTAAATTTTCAAAACATCAGAAAATTTTAAATTAGACCACTGGAGAGGGATAGGTTCTCATAACTTAAGCAACTCCCAGTCTGTTGAAAGGTCCTTAACAAATTCAAAATTTTAACAACCAAAACTTCTGGCACAGGAGGTTTTAAAAATCTGAACCTGCATCTGGATTCAAATTTCACAGCTGGCCAATATTTTTATGATGAGCAAAAGCAAACTGTTGGATCTAAATACCTACAAACTATGGGGTGTTGAGTACTGAGGCTTGAGTAGACTCCATGTTGCGGTACAGGGCTTAATCCTAAAGTGAAATCCTGGCCCCAGTAAACTCAATGGCAAAACTCTCATTGGCTTCAAACGGACAGGATTTCACATTTAGAATTCTAGAAACAGCACTCCCATTTCATTCCCTCTTCAAGACTGCATCCAGCTAGATATCCTCAATGTGGTATGTTTATATTAAAACTATTTTTGGCAAAATGTGCTGTCTTGAAAAGCTAATTTTATTACAAAACAGACTTTTGCTTCTCTCAAGTGAAATTATCCTCCTGTGCTATTGCCCCATAATGCAGATGCAATCTAGATTATAATATTCATAGTCTTCTTTACTAGTATGTTAAGTTTCCAGGAGTGACAAACACTTACTGTAACAACTATAAATCACAAGAAAATGGGGATAGACATGTTTATAACAGTAATCTAACTTTTAAAATATTTTCCCATGGTGGGGGGTAATAAAAATTTAACTGCAAGGTCTTGATCAGGGAGCAGATCCCTTTATAAATAAAGCAATTGGTATATTCTCATTTTCAAAACTTCAGATCAAGGTTGCTCTTTGCTCTCAGGTACAAAACTAGAAAGTATTTACTAACAGATTTTTCTATTTAGTTTCACTTGCATGTTCTGATTTTGTAAAAATAATCTTAATCTTATTCTCTGCCTTCCTGTGGTCTTTTCTTCCATGTCAACAAAATACTTATTGGCAGGTACAAGATGAGATCTGTCAGAAAAATTTCCAGAGAAATCCATCCAATGTTATCAATTAGAGGAGTTCACCAAATTCACATCCCAGGAACTGTCTAAAATCCTTCTTTGCCCCTAGAGGCATAAGAGAAAATGTACAAGGTAGAGTCAGTGACACAATCCGCCATCCCAAGCTTCTGAATTATTTAGAATCAATATGATGAATTGAAATTGAATAATTATTTTAGGTTTGAGCCTTTTCATTGGCTAAGGATATTTTAAAAAAAAAATCAATCCAGTCTGTTTTTATGTAACTTACAAAAATCTATTTAGAATTAAAAAAAAATTATGATATGTAAATGAAATAAATTTTCTTTTTTAAAAAATAAACATGGTTTAAGGTTATGACAACCTATGTTAAGGCCTAATCTTACTAAAATCAAAATCATTTAAATAAAATATGCTGCATCAATGAGCACTCCTCAAATTTTAATAAGAGTGCTTATTTGTAAATTTTATATAAAATCAGGGGGAAAACAACATCTTTAACTCTTGAGGTCAACTCAAGCTTTAATGATGTTACAATATCACTGCACTAAGTAAATATCTATTATTTGCAGGCTTTACAATGGACGAAATACCAGTGTTTATCTTTTTCCAGATGCAAGCAGTTTCAGTTTGTTGGGCTTTAATTTGTTTCACTTTAATTACTTTTGGTCTCCGTTTAGCTATCAGATACTGAGATAATATATTCTTTATTTGGACTAATTCATTCGAAGTTGGGAATTGAAAAAGCAGGAAAAAACTTGTTTTCCTTTTCCAATCTAAGAGAAAAATCCAGGTGGGAGAGGATGAGAGAGAACTGTAAAGTCTTGAGGGACACAGGGCTGTCTGATTTCCATGGGAGTTAGGCACCTAACCTAGTACTTAGGCACTTAATGACACAGATAAGAAATCAAAGGGAAACAGGCCCCTAAGCTGCTTGGATACTCTTGAAAATTCGGCACTTATCTTTAGGAACCTAACTACCTTTGGAAATCTGGCCCACGGTGACCAGAAACAATCCATCCATTCACCAACGACAGTTAATTCTTTCTTTGTTTAATGTCAGTTTTGAATGCAAAATTTTGATAAGATTTTTTTTCTTATGTATCCAGAACATTTAAAGGCAGTTTTAACTAATAAAAATAATTTTAAATGCTATTTTCATATAATTTTAATTGAATTCAATTTTCTATCCAAATTAAGCTCTACCTAAATCCAGGTAAACATTTATCTAATAATTAAGAAATGCATCATTCACCACTTTGTAACTTAATAAAAAGTAAAAAAAGTCAGATCTGAATAAATGAATATTAAGCTAACTTGTTTAAATGTGTATAGATGTATCCTCGTTTAGCAAAAAAGTACCAAATTTAGTGTAAAAGCTACATTTAGTTGTAAATCAACATGTTTTAATGAATATACCAACCAGCTAGAACAAACTTTCCTTTAGGAATATGCAGAAAAAGATTAAAATTGACAACTTAGATTTAGGTTTCCTGCTTGCTGATTTAAACCATCCACTAAATTCAGTAATTTAAATCAATCCACTCTTCTCAATAAATTGTATATTCGCACTCTTTATTTCATCTAATAAAGCATAGCCTGAATTTACCCCCTCTAACTGCTCACCTGATATAGTTTTTAAACTCTGTATACCTGATTCTCCATTGCCTTGTACCTTGTGTAGTCACTTATGCCAAGCACACACTAAATCATAGCAGTAGCACTTTGCAGAGGTGTAATTATAAAAGATGCAAGACAGTGGAGAAACAGGGCTCAAATTAAATCTGAGCAGGTGAACCTGAAGTGTCATCCAAAATCTGAGAGGGACGAGGTGTGAAGCATGCTTTCAGAAGTCTTAAAAGAGCAACTCCAATGTGGAAACTACAGAATCCAAACCACCAAAAATGAAAATCAACCTTCTGCTGGTGGCATCTGTCACAAACATACAGCTAAGGGTAACAATATCCCTCCTGAGCAGCTATACTGAATCTTTACCTGTAGGGGGTTAAGAAGCTCAGATAACCTGATTGGCATCTGACCAAAAGGACCAATAAGGAAAGATGATACTTTCAAATGGAGGGGGGGGGGGAGGGGGGGAGGGGAAGGTTTTGTTTGTGCTGTCTTTGTTTTGTTCATCTCCTGAAAACATACCTAAGCATCTAAGATTACAAAAATGCATTAGATTATCTTTTGTTTTAGCTTGTGAATTTTCCTTATGCTAAGAGGGAGTTTTATTCCTGGTTTTTGTAACTTTGAAGCTGAGCCTAGAGGGGAATCCTCTGTGTTTTAAATATTTTTATTACCCTGTAAAGTTACCTTCCATCCTGATTTTTGCAGGTGTGATTCTTTTACTTTTTTAAAAATAAAGTTCTTCCTTTAAGAACCTGATTGATTTTCAGTGTCCTAAAAACCAAGGGGTTTGGTCTGTGCTCACATTGTAACCAATTGGTTAGTATATTATTCTTAAGCCTCCCCAGGAAAGGGGTGAAGGGGCTTGGGGGAATAGGGACTCCAAGTGGCCCTTTTCCTGAATTTTTGTCTAAATCACTTGGTGGAGGCAGCAATACCGTCCAAGGACAAAGAAGGATTTGTGCCTTGGGGAAGTTTTTAACCTAAGCTGGTAGATATAAGCTTAGGGGGTCTTTCATGCAGGTCCCCACATCTGTACCCCAGAGATCAGAGTGGGGAGGGAACCCTGACAGCATCTGACTCAGATAATGAAAATGAACATGCATCAGTCCACACTGCTTTGGATTGTTAATTGAGCAGAACCTGTCATCAGCATGGACGCATGTCCACTGGAATGGTGGTTGACACATAAAAGGACACATGAATCTTTAGTGCATCTGGCAAGTAAATTCTTGTGACATTTGCTACAACAGTGCCACGAGAATGCCTGTTCTCACTTTCAGATGACATTGTAAACAAGAAGCAGGCAGCATTATCTCCTGCAAATGTAAACAAACTTGTTTGTCTGAGCGATTGGCTGAACATGAAGTAGGACTGAATGGACTTGCAGGCTCTAAATTTTTACATTATTCAAAAATAAAACAGTTTTTTGTATATAATTTTACATTTGTAAGTTCAACTTTAAAGAGATTGTACTACAGTACTTGTATGAGGTGAATTGAAAAATACTATTTTTGTTTTTTCACAGTGCAAACTGTAGTCAAAAATAAATATAAAGTGAGCACTGTACACTTTGTATTCTATTATGTAATTGAAATCAATATTTGAAGATGTAGAAAACATCAAAAATATTTAATTAAATGATGTTCTATTATTAACAGTGCAATTAATCACACAATTATTTTTTTAATCGCTTGACAGCCCTAGTTCAAAACAGAAGCATGTTTCATTTTTTCTAAAGGTTTTACAATTTCCCAAAAATATTTATTAAAAATGTGTTCTAGAAAGGGTTACTGACTTTTTTGTTGACTAAAAACCTAACTAAAAAGTTATCTATATCAGTCAGTATCCATAGGTGCTGGAACTAGGGAGGGTAAGGGGTGCTGCTGCCGAACTTCCTGGCTTGAAGTGGATTCCATTGTATATAGGGTTTATGGTTTGGTTCAGTGGCTCTCAGGACCCCCACTATACAAATTGTTCCAGTACCCCTGTCAGTATCCTGTATATATCAATGCAGCATCCCACTGAGTAACTAAGCTCCTGTCTATTGGGTTGATGGATGATTTTTCTGTTTCCAGTTGCAGCCATCACTATAGTAACTATGAATAATTGCATCTAGTTGTATGTGTTATTAACAAGATATGGCATGTGTCTTTGTGATCTAGGATATATTTACAATATTAAAAACAGGTGCACAATCTAACATTTCAACTTCTATTCAATCTGGAGCTCCAGCTCAGCTGGTACCACTGCAAAATCTGCTCCTTTTGACTTTAATTCTCCAAAAAACAATAGGAATAAATCCACTTAAAATATTGGGTGTACCAAACTCATATGGCATGCCTAATGAGAAGAGGATAATGCAGGGGGGAGAGGGGGCAGTTGTACCTGGGCCCTGAGCCTAGGCTATTCCACAAAAACATATATAAAAATAAAGTGAAATGGAAGAGGATGAGGTCCAGTGAACATGATATTTCAGGGTACAAATTTCTCGTCAGTCCTAGCGGTTGTAACAATGTCTTAGCTTTGTAAAATGCCTTAAATACTAGAGAATATGCTTCACTCTGTGAGGACTGAACACTTCACTAAGAATGAAAACAATACTTTTGAAGTTATCTTGGTATACAAAAGAAAAATAAACTTAACAAGGGAAAATAATGTTGATGTTTATTTGTTGCCTATATCCTCATCTTCACATCCTCTCAAAATATGTCCTGTAGAAAGCCAGCATTGAGAGAGGAATGTCCTTGGGAGCAGGCAGAGCAAAGTTCACTAACTTACGGAGTTACATAAGTTAACAGCAGTTAGAGAACAGGTTTTCTAAGCATCTCAGATATTTCATGGACCAAGCACCATATGAAGCTTATATTTCAGTTCTGCCCAGGCTCTACTTCATGCCTCCTTTGTGCGTCTCTGTATTTTGGGATCAGCTGCTCATATTTGTTGTAAAAGCCTTAGGGCCGCTCTCACTTACAGTGAGCTGCCCTGGCTCCAAGAGCCACTCAGGCAGCTGAAAATAACTGGAAAGGAGCCACATCCACTACGAGTCCCAAATACCAATGGCAAGAAAGGGCCTGGGGAGCCCATGGAGCCATTTTGCCTGCTGTACTCCAAGCAGGGAAAAAATCAGTCTACATCTGGGCTATTTTGTGGTCAGATCTGCTGGCTTAACAGCTCATTTATGTTACTTTGGCTGTAGGTCAAAGCACAGTCAGGCCCAATATATTTACAGGCTCCTGAGTGTGAAATTTGGTCAGCAGCGGATGTTGGCTCCATAGCTCATCAGGAGAAAGTTATGCATCAGAATTACCAGAACACCACAAAAAGAAAATCTAGGTTGCTTGCAAATTCAAGTATACTCTTCCCAGAGAAGCCACTCCAGGCCTTGTACCTCATGCTGCAGAAAACCTAGAATTGCTAAAAGGAGTTGATGCAATGGAGACTTACAGGCTTCAACATAAACACATACCAATTCCACATGGAGAGATAGAGTCCTAGTCGCAAGCACAGCCTGACCAATTTTGCTAAAATTTAATTACCCAAGAGTGAGAAACTCTTATCTTCTCCTGAATCACCCAGTTGCAGCTAAAGGATTCCTTTCTTCTGAAATAAGAGTATAAAAGCGTCTACTTTCCTACAAAATTGACAAAGAGTGCAGAGAAACTCCCCCAAGCAACAACAACAACAAAAAGATATCACTGACCAGAAGACTTTATCTCATTCTTACAGGATCTTCTTCCATTGCTAACCCTCTGTGTTGTATACTCAAGGCAACCTCTCCCGGACTAACCTCAAGAATTGACATGTCAGACAGTTCAGGCACTGTGTTAGGACAGAGGTTCTCAAACTTCATTGCACCATGACCGCCTTCTGACAACAAAAATTACTACATGACCCCAGGAGGGGGGACTGAAGCCTGAGCCGTCCCGAGCCCCACCACCCCAGGCAGGAGAGGGCTAAAGCCAAAGCACGAGCCCCACCACCCCACGTGGGGGGGCAGGGGAAAGCTGAAGCCCAAGGGCTTCAGCTTCAGGCAGGGGGCCTGTAACCTGAGCCCCGCCACCCAGGGCTGAAGCGCTTTGGCTTTGGACCCAGGTGGTGAGGCTCAGGCTTCAGGTTTGGCCCCCAGCAAGTCTAATCCATCCCTGGCAATCCCATTAAAATAGGGTCACGGCCCACTCTGAGGTTCCGACCCACAGTTTGAGAACCGCTGTGTTAGGACATTGGGGCAATGAACTCCCAAAACATGCTCAAAAATTTCTCTCTAGAGAGCATTCTGAACTACCCATTTTCCATATATGGGAAAGAGGCAATCACTGCATTCCACAGTTTCTGTAAAAAAGTCACTTTAAGTTTTAATATAGGGGCCACCATTTTTGACAGCCACACAGACTATAGTTCCTGCTCCCTCTGCTAGCTGTGCAGCTTATATTCTCCATTCCCAGAGCTGTGTTCAGTTCAATGGATGACACTGGTTCAAAAAACAAAAATGTTTTGGCAAGAGAATGTGTTATGTGACTTGATGCTTCTGTTTATAAAAAAAGACATCAGTGTCAATTTCAGCTGTATGTGACACAGGAAAAATCTTGAGGGTTATCAAGTGGAAAATGACAGGATTATTAATGGAACATGGTATTTCTGAGCAGTACAGACAGCAAGTAACTGATGAAAACAATAAAATAAAATCTATATACAATTACTTGACACTGTCCCTTTTTGCAGAACTCATAAAAAACAACTGTTCAGCTCTTTTTGCTGGCTCTTAAACAAAGGTTATCGAATTAGTACTGTTTCTAGAACTGTACTGGTCTCAAAGATGCTGATTTACACTCACAAGAAAGTACCAGGTTAATTTACTCCTGAGGGAATTCTGAACCAAAAAGTTTAAAATTCTGTGCCAAAAAATTAAAAATTAAGTGCATAATATTTTCAAATTCTGCAAATTTTATGTCAATAAATAAATGTGGCTCCAGCATGGCAGTGGGGAGCACAGGCCACCGGCTGCATTGAGGTGGGAGATCATCCTGATGCCTCCACCTCCCCTGGTACAGAGACTCGGCAGTGAGGCTGCACCTGACCCTGACACAGCGCAAGGGCTAGGCCTGCCACAGAAACATCCTGGAGCCCTGTCCCTCTGCGCCAGGTGTGGGTGGGCAGGCTCAGCCCAGCAGGATCCAAATTTGGAGGGGCTTAGTGTGGGGTGATCCAGGTGTGGGGTGAGAGGTTTCTGTGTGGGGCAATCTGAACGCAGGAGGCTCAGTGGGAGATCTGGATGCACAGGGGCTCGTTAGGGGGTTCGGATGCAGGGGCAATGGGACTCTTCAGAGGATCCAGGTGAAGGGGGTTGGAGCTCAGGAGGATGGGGGTTGGGTGTAGGGGGATTGGGGAGGTGGGGTAGTGGGGCTTGATGGGGTGGGGATCCAGGTACAGCTGGTTGGAGATCAGTGGGGTGAGGGTCTGGGGGACTCATCGGAGGGATTCCAGGTGTAGTGGGGTAGGGCTTGCCAGGGTGAGGGTTCGATGGGCCTGCTTAATGGGGGAGCCTAGCTGCTGCTGGGGGGATGCAGCGTGCCGGGCTACCACTTCCCCCCCGTGATTCCCCTATCCCCTTTTCTTCTTCATCCCCCTCCCCGCAGTCCCATGTTCCGCTGCCCCTGCCCTATTCCATCCACTTCCTTCCCTACTGCCTCTTCCCCACTGAGGGCACTCACTGTTTCACAGACTAGAAAACAGGAAGGCTCCCATACACAGAATGGTAGCCCAAGTGGCACTAAGACCCAGGAGGCAGCATTCAGCTGCAGAATCAGTGGAGCTGAGTCACAGCCTCCTGCAGGTGGGCAGCTCTGCGCTTCCAGAATGAGGGGGGCAGTGGTATATAACCCCGTGTGCCCCCCCATGCCTCACCTCTATTTGGAAGGGGGCAATCCCCTCCCCAAAACTGTGCCCATGGTCGTCCCCCACCCTCCCCCGCAGGCCCACTTTCCCTTTGCTTCCCTGCCACTCTCTGCAGGGAAACACAGGAAATCTGTGGCGGGGAAGAGGGGGGCGGGGATGGAGGCATTTTCTGCAGCCATGAAGTTCTGCAGAATCCCCCCAGGACAACAGTTAATTACACAGTGCCATTGGCATGCATGGTGCTTTATAGGCAAATCAAAAACAACAGAACTCCAGTTCAAGAACGCTACTGTAGTGTAAGGTCATTCTTCATGTTGTAACACAAGGCCATGTGATCCCGCAACCTGAGACAGACCCTTATTGAAGTAATTGGATGAGAGTGAAGATCTGCTAAGACGCTTTGAATGGTGCAAAATCTGACATGAGGCAGGAATGCTCTTACGAAGTCAGTTGACTTGGTCAGGATGAGAACAAACTTGCTACGGTTGACCTTGAGACCCAGCATGGAAAAAGAGCTGGAGAATGAAGTGTAAAACTTTGGTAACTGTGGAGATGATTTCTCTCGAATTAACCAATCTTCAAGGTAAGAAAAATATAGAGACCTCCTTTCCTTAAATGATCAGCTACCACTGACAGACATTTTGTGAATGCCCTCGGGAGAGGAGACAGGCCAAAAGGGAGTAAAGCTCTGAATTGATAATGTATGCCTTCCTCCGTGAAGCAGATACTTCCATGTGTCTGTCCATCTGGCTCACAGGAAGTAAGCAACCTGCAATTCCAGAGTTATGAACCAATCCTTGGGGGTCTAAGGAAGGGATTACAGACATGAGAGTCACCATCTGGAACTTGATGTGATGGATGAACTTGTTCAGATGCCCAAGGGCCAGGTCAAGCCTCCTTGCTTATCTGGAATCAGGAAGTATTGAGAACAGAAATCTGTGTTGCAAAATTCAGGGGAAACTCTCTCAAATGCTGTCAAGGTTTCTTTCCCACTCTGAACTCTAGGGTACAGATGTGGGGACCTGCATGAAAACCTCCTAAGCTTATTTTTACCAGCTTAGGTTAAAACTTCCCAAAGGTACAAACTATTTTACCTTTTGCCCTTGGACTTTCGCTGCCACCACCAAACATCTAACCAGTATTATTTTATTAGGAAAGAGCCTGTTTGGAAATGTCTTTCCCCCCCAAATCCTCCCAAATGTTACCCCCCCCCCCTTTCCTGGGGAAGGTTTGATAAAAATCCTCACCAGTTTGCATAGGTGACCACAGACCCAAACCCTTGGATCTTAAGAACAATGAAAAAGCATTCAGTTTCTTAAAAGAAGAATTTTAATAGAAGAAAAAGTAAAAAGAATCACCTCTGTAAAATCAGGATGGTAAATACTTTACAGGGTAATCCGATTCAAAACATAGAGAATCCCTCTAGGCAAAACCTTAAGTTACAAAAAGACACAAAAACAGGAATATCCATTCCATTCAGCACAGTTTATTTTCTCAGCCATTTAAAGAAATCAGAATCTAACGCATATCAAACTAGATTACTTACTAAGTTCTAAGACTCCATTCCTGTTCTGTCCCCGGCAAAGGCATCACAGAGAGAGAGAGAGAGAGAGAGAGAGAGAGAGAGCTTTGTTTCTCCCTCCCCCCAGCTTTTGAAAGTATCTTGTCTCCTCATTGGTCATTTTGGTCAGGTGCCAGCGAGGTTATCCTAGCTTCTTAACCCTTTATAGGTGAAAGGGTTTTTCCTCTGACCAGGAGGGATTTAAAGGTGTTTACCCTTCCCTTTATATTTATGACAATTGCACTCACGTGAAATAGAGTATCCATCTCCTGCTGAAGTAGATGCTTGTGAAAATGGTCCCTGAAGATGGATGGGGTTGGGTGATAGGGAGGAGGCAAAGACTGAAACTGGATCATATATTCAAGAAGCTTGTCTTTGCCTCAAAGTCATCTGAGATTTGAATTGTTTCCTCCTATGTGATGGGCAGAGAGCCCTAAACAATGGTGGGTTGATTGTGTATCCTTCAGTGAATAACACCTCATTAGTTTTTGAGCTAAACAAAACATAAGTCCTCTATTGTTGCCTGGACTACTTTTGGAATCTCAGAAGCAACCAACCAAGAGGCTCTCTGCATTATAACACTGATCTTGCAGTTAGGGATTACAGACAGTAGCATCTAGTGTTGCCTGCAAAGTTGTCTTAGCAATTAATTGTCACCACCAGCCATCCCAGGACAGGAGGAGCATGTGTATGTACTTTTGTGAGTATAAAAATGCTCAAATCCTTTCAGGGCACTTGATATCTATGGTCCTTTTGTTTCACCACAGCAGACCCCAAAGCCAGGGTCTGCAACAATCCTGCCTACTATCCCTCACAACCCAGTCTCACCTCCAAATCCTCCCTGTAAGGCTCTCTTATTTTTGTTATGAGTCCAGGCTACAGACAGACACTCTTCCTATATGGTAAATTGAACGGCTGCCTATGAGATTCCTTTGTTTGTAGCACCAGGCATCCTAGGGGCCTTGATTTTCCTGTGAACCAGGCTGGTCCAGAGTTCTGATTTGTACCAAAGTCAGTAGGGTTGTGCTCACTGATGCCCATGACATTACCTGAATTTTTTGAATTTATTGGATGTTGAATTCCAAAACTATGTTACAGATCAATCAATAATGTAGATGATAAGCAAACCTAGGGAAACTGTTAGCCTCATATATGGTGGTGCTTACTTCCCAGCCTCTTGCTTCCTCAAAATTAAAGACTTGGAGTGCTGCATAGGCAATGAGCCCTTATGTGTGGCATGTCACTCACACTGTTCACCTGACACCCTCTGGCCAATTATGGAGTAGCACTGAAAGAATATGAAGCCCAGTTTTCCCTAACCAGGAGTTTCAGATACAGGCCCTGAAGGGCTAAAGGGTGAGGAGTAAGCCTCAGTGTTCCTACAGAATACAAACAAAGGGAAACCCAGTTGACAATTGACAGCATCGTTTTAGAATGCCTCCCCAGGCTTCGCTTGAAGTGTTTCTGGACTTCAGCTGGGATCAAATTTAACTGCCATACTTGGGAAACTCAAAACCATTCAACAGTGACTACTGTGTTTTCAGCTGTGCAAACACTGGTAGTTATCGTGGTTACTGCAGGAGTTGGGGTTGAAATGAAAGCATCTGTCAATTCTGGACTACCATCTGTATCAACCTTGTCATAGACATAATGCTTAAAGAAGTTCACATCCATCAGCATGGTCTGGGTGCAGTAGGATCTGCCAGTAGATCCTGCTTTTATGACAGTGGCAGGGTGCCAATATCCATTTTGGTTTTGGATGAGCACTAAATCATCTTTGACTAATAGAACAAGAGATGTGGTGATACATTGTAACTACAAATCAATTCATAATTTTACCTCTGACGGTTTTGTTTGCAGCAAAATAGGTGCTTAGGTGTGATGCTGTAGGTGGTAACAAGGCTCAGATTCAAGATTTCATTAATAATATTGGCTTGAAGCAGTAAGTAGGTGAATTGCAATGTTCAGAGACAGGCTTTTGTTTAATGATACTTTGAGATTTAGATAGTTTTTCCAGCTAGTTTTTCATGTGAGTAATGGGCAATGGGGGCTACTTATAATATAGCCAGTTTTATTTATACAGAAAACTCAGTCACAACTTACTCCCTTGCTGTACCCGCCATTGCTCTGAACACAGCAGCAGCTGTGCTCCTGTAATCTCTGTTCCTTGGAGAGTCTGCTGAAGCACTGTACTCTAGGCACTCCTGATTATTCAAACCCAGCTGATCAAGTGGGTATCGTGTGCCATGAATGACACCGCATACATAGCAAAACCATTGGTTCTTTGATACATTCTTCATGTTTTGAGGCAAATAGAGAGAAATTCAACTAGTGGCTGCAGCTTGGTTTGGTAAAGTGACCCTTCAGTGTAACGCTGTTGCAAAAAAAAAAAAAAAAAGCCAACAGCCTTCTGGGATGTCTTAGCAGGAGTGTTGTAAGCAAGACATGATAGAAGTAATTCTTCCACTCTACTCCGCACTGATTAGGCCTCAACTGGAGTATTGTGTCCAGTTCTGGTAGCCACATTTCAGGAAAGATGTGGACTAATTGGAGAAAGTCCAAAGAAGAGCAACAAAAATGATTAAAGGTCTAGAAAACATGACCTATGAGGGAAGACTGAAAAAGTTGGGTTTCTTTAGTCTGGAAAAGAGAAGCCAGAGAGGGGACATAACAGTTTTCAAGTAGATAAAAGGTTGTTACAAGGAGGAGGGAGAAAAATTGTTCTTCTTAACCTCTGAGGATAGGACAAGAAGCAATGGGCTTAAATAGCAGCAAGGAAGGTTTAGGTTGGACATTAGGAAAAACTTCCTAACTTTCAGAGTAGTTAAGCACTGGAATAAATTGCTTAGGGACATTGTGGAATATCCATCATTGGAGATTTAAGAGCAGGTTAAACAAACACCTGTCAGGAATGGTTTAGATAAGACTTAGTCCTGCCATGTGTCTCTTCCAGTCCTCTGATTCTTTTAGGAAGCCATCTCCAGGTATGTACATATGTATGTATGTAAATAATCTCTCTGAAGCTACATAATTATCTGCTAGATAATGGGTAATCTGTGGGACATGAGACTCAATGGAGGTTTATTAGTGCCCCAAATGGTGCATACTTGCCTAGCTGAGGGGGGTTAATCAAAAACAACATGAGAATATATTTTTGAGAGTCTCTCATTAACATTTTGGCAGCACATCACTGGCTAATCGCAATATGCTCAGTCTCTTGAGTTGAGCAGAATGTTGATGCTATCACTAGTACAATGTTTCAACAGAGCACTAAAGACTAAGGATTGAGAGTTTATCCAATTTATTTTTATGTACAAATTTCTGCATTGTTCCCTTAATCTTGAAATAGAAACCGAGACGTATAGGAGAAAATTTCTGACCTGAATTACACCTGTGCCTCCATGTTAGCTGCAAAGGATGAGTGCAGAATTTGGATATGTTAATTCATTTTAGGGTTAGAAAACAAATGCATGATACCACAGCATCTGTAACAATGTTCCCTTTTGTATACATTTCAAATGGGGGTTTGCATCACAGTCTTAGTAAAAGTATGCACTAATACAAAATACTATAGTAATTTGTATTAACATTAAATTGAATTGTTGATATCTTATATTATTAAACAAAGACAGCACTCACTATACTGGGAAAGTGTAAGAAAGAAAATAGAGCAAGAGTTGAGGTTGTTTACATTATGGATTAAATCTACTCAACATTTAAATTCTTTTTTTTTTAAGCAGTTAATCTTGCTCTGATTGTTCTCAAATACTTCAGCAGTTAAATAGAATGACTACAGCTTGCCATGTTTTCTGTTTACGTACTGCACGTAGTAGGTATCTGTATTCAGCCATAGTGATAAAACATATACTGTCATGCAGTTGAAAGGATTTTAATGAGGTGTTTGTTTTTGTTCGATTTCATTAGATCAGGACTTTGCTCTAAAATAACAGAGATTTGGGTTACTGACTCCTGAAATGATTTTTCTGACATCAGATCAGAATTCTTTCAATTTGCGACATTCCCAGAAACTACGAAGATGGTTCCCTTATGTCATGCATGGCAATCCTTCTAGTGTTTTGTTGTGAATTTTGCATGTATTTTGTTGTGAAAAATCTGATCATATTCTTTCCATGTAACCTACTTACACGTGCCCTGATCCTGCAAACACTTAAGTATGTGAGCAGTTCCACTGAGTTCAATGGTCTAGTCACATGAGTGAAGTTACTTATGTTCCTAAAATCCTGTAGGATCAGGGCCCAAATCTTTATCAGTGGAATAGTGAAGAAAATAATGCAGTACCTTTCCATTTCAGTATACTGGAAATTATGTCTACACCTGTAATAATGCTCAGTATCGTGTGATGCTCAGGTAACTGAGAGACCACTGTGTAGAGAAGCAGAATTAACATTGCTAAGAGAAACATAAGTGAATTTTCCTTACTTTATGAAAGTAAATTTAAACCTTTGGGCAACTTTGCCTTTTTTGTATTTACTTTCCCTGACTGTTAAGAAGTATAGAAAAATAACCTTAATAATGACTAACTAGGTTAAGATTTTGTCATGGTTATTTTTAGTAAAAATCATGGACAGGTCATGGGCAATAAACAGAAGGGCATGAGAGCTGTGACCTGTCCACTTAAAATTTACTAAAAATAACTGGGGGGGGGAATTGTAATGAGGGGGGACTGACAGCCCGAGTCCCACCATCGAGGGGGGAGCAGTGGTTGAGGGGAGGGCACGCAGCCCCAGCTGTGACTGGGGGCACAGCCCCAGCCAAAGTTATGGAGCAAGGCTGCACAGCCCCAACTCCAACCCCAACCCCGGCCAAAGTTGCAGCGGTGTGTGTGTGTGTGCGCACAAGCGCACTCCTGGCTCTGGTGACAGCCACTGACAGCTGAAGCATTCACGGAGGACCGGTAAAGTTATGGAATCCATGATTTCCATGACAAATCGTATCTTCAGTCATAATGTGCCTGTTTACCTGAATGTGTGATCTTTATAAACAGTTACGTGAATTTTCTACCAACTTTAAAAAAAATAAAAAATAAAATAAAATAAAAGATTCCTCTGAGTTGAGAACAAGCATGAGAAATTTCAGACTAAAAGTACTTGTATTGGAAAGTATAAGTCACTGAAGTAGGGGATTAGAATTAAAGTGCAATTTCAGCCAGATATACTATAAAGGAAAAGCAGGGAATGAGTAAACATTCTAGGAAGAAGAATACAAGCGGCAAAGCCTGATGTAGAAAAGTGCTGAACACAATGGTGACCAAGGACATAATCAAAAGCAGTTAGGTGACCTGAGCTAAAGAAGAATTTACTCTTCCTCTTAGTATTAATTCTATTTTGAGGCCTGGAACACAGGCCTCAAAAATTTAAATTTAAAGCTTAGACCTTGAGCAAGTACCCTTAAAATTTCAGCACAAATGGTGGAGCATACTAAACACACCTGACTAACCCTTAAACCAGGCCAGTTCTGGACTCAAGGTAATAAGGTTTATCATTATCTCCTTATGGCACATTTCTAAGGCCTCATTTCTAGTAATATTAATGTTTGAGCATAGCAGTGTTTAGACACAAATTATTTTCCTTACTTTGCTTAACTACACACAATTCAGTATAACAACTAATATTAAGAAAGACCTTGTTTACTTGCTTCCAGAGATGTTTTCAAATAAACAAATCTTTTTTAAACTCAACTAGCTCATAGTGTGTTCATTATAAAGGTACAGGACATTTAAAGCATGCAGCAAACCAGCTGCTTTATTCCAAAAATATTTTAGCTGAAAATTACAGATGTGCAACTGAGAAGCCCAGTCAGGACCATCATGTTAAAAATGCTATCGGAAGGAGCATGTGTTCAGCCACATTAAACCAATATATGCAGGATCCATGTTGTTGCTAGAGTACACGAGCAGCATTTTTCATCATTTATTGTTATTGCTTACGTTTCAAGTATGTAACATAAGCATGAATAATATATGCAACTACAAGAAGTGAAAGTTATAAAGCTTGTAATTGATTCTCTTACACCCTGCAGACTTGTCTAATGGCAATGCCACGACGATTAAGAAGTTTTCTGCATTCCGATTGCATAACACATTTTTAATTCATTTTGGCTGGAACTGGTTGGGAAGCCTCTCAGCACAAATACATTCCCATAAAATTATATTTAAATTTATTTAGCCTCCATAACTCCTTCCAAATTGCCAAATTAAGATTTTTTTCATCTCTCTCTTGCCAAACAATTTAATTATGCAATTAGCTGCCTTCTTTAGGCTCTGATCCTACAGTGCCTTCGAAAGTTTTTAAGGTTAGATGCTGAAAATTCCTGAGTGTCCTCAATGCCTACTGATTTCAAACAAGAAGTGAGAGTGCTCAACACTTTGTAAAATGTGCTCAGCACTTTGCAGATCAAACCCTTAGAGTTTTTCATTCAGGACTTGATTCACTTCCCAGTGAAATGAATGGGAGTTTCTCCAGTGCTTTTAATCAGATAAAGATCAGGCCCTCAAACCTTCTTCTCTATAAAGTTAGTATAGTCTTTCTTAGGCTTTGGGTAATATTTACATTATGAGAAGTTTTTACAAACATTTTTCTTCAATAATTAGTGGACTTGAATTTTCATGATTTATTTTGTTCTTTTTGTTAAAGTGAAGCCATCTGAGAAAAGGAAATACTTTTCAGTTTAAGGTGTACTCTCTTGAAATCCTGCCTCCGTCCCCTCACATAGCCAAGCAAAGGTCAAAATGCAGAGGAAACATCTTCACCTACACTCTCTTGTATTGTGCCACAAAAATACCCATAAGCAGTTCTGTGCCACTCAGCACAAAGGAATGGTGGGCAGTCAGAAGGCTCCAGCCATTTCTTTTCTTCATACCCAATAGTAGTAGATGACAGGTTTGAGATGAAAACATAAGTGACTTGAGGCTGGAAATGGGAATTTAGGGCACTAAGTCACACTTCCCATACGGAAGGCCATTTGGCCTGTATCTCTCAAGGCAGTAACTACCATTATGAGAGGTATCCTCTTCTCACATGTGTGGTAGAGATGATATTCTTACAAATAGCCAACAGATGTCCAAAGAGTTTTGAGAAACAAGACTCCAGACCCAATTCAGAAAAGGCACATGCACTAGAGGAAATACTCTGTGGGCAGCAAAATGTATCTATTCCTGCTGTAGTACAACTGAGTATACAGCTACAAAAAAAAAATCTACATTCCTCCAATGCAGTCATGAAGACACACGTAACCCTAGTGGTACATGAAGCAATGGTTCCATAAACTGGAGTACTGCAATGACTGAGCACGTGAGGGTGGAAGCTGAAATCACAACTCCTCTCCACGACAATCCTTCCCCTATGGAAGAATTCATAAGATGATACTGAATATTAAAAAAAAAACAAAAAAAAAAACCCACTAGAAGTTAGGGTGTAATCCAAGGCAATCCACGATCTGGTGTGGATTCTTACCTCAAACTGAAGACACTGGTCCATTAATATAGACGTGGTGCTAACTTCAGAACTAGGATATTTGAACCAAACTGCCAAGACCGTTACAACTATGGCAACTTCTGAGCTGACCTCCTGAACCAACAAAATCAGAAGGAACATGAGGAGGAACTCCTGATTCTAGTCCAAGAAAAGGGAGTTTGCCAGTGACACTGGGTTTTGTTTGATCCCGAAGCGGAGCTGAAGACAATGGGTGTTATGCTTAATATTAAAGAAGCCTAGTCCAGACTTGCTTGATTTATAATACATAATGCCAGGCTGAGACCCAAGACAGACATTTGTATGATTCCAACTTACTGGTCCTTCAATGGTAAAAGAACTAGAAGGCAGCTGGAACTACTCTCCCTTTCGTACCCTTGGACTCCTTCATGAGGGACTTGGAGGGGCAACTGGCACCAACAGATACCGCTCACCAGAAAAGTTCAACAGATTGATGCCAGAGGCACCAGATCCCATACATTGAAATATACAGATGCCACTTGAAGAAGCCTGTTTAACTCCTCCAAACAGCTCTTCCCACTACAGGTGGAAGCTGTGAGCTGTCTTGTTTCTTTTTTTCAACCCTTGAAGAACATGTTGGGGGAGACCATTTGCGTTCCCATCATCATCCCTGTGATAAAATGCCAAAGGTAAGGTGAAAGGGGGAGGGATTATATCCTATTTTTCCCACACCTGAAGAGAAGTCTGTATCATTTTGCCCATTCCTAATGCAAACTTTGTAAACTACAGTACCACACACAGAAAACAAAAAACAAAAACAAACAACTTGTACAGTACATCCTTAATGCCTTAACATCCAACCTAAACAAAAACCTTGTATGCTCTACCACAATGTTTGGAATCCAAAAAAAGCATTTCACTACAAAGTAACAGTGTGGTAAGCTGTATCTGAAATTTTTTAAAACTCCAATTTTGTATACATCTTGGATAAGGAGGGATTTTTCCCCATGATCAATTATTTCCAAATAATTGTATTAATAAAGTTATTAAGATATAAAAATCATTTAATCTTGCTATTCTCATTTTGGCATTATCTTTAACTAAGACATAGTTTAGTCAAATATTTCAGACTTCACTCAAATAACATAGTCATTTCATGAATCATTACATTTCTACTGTTTATTCCTAGAAAGGTAAACCAGTGATTGAAGTATGGAACAAGATACCTAAATTAAATCTCATATTGATAGAAATATTATTTAAGTATAAGAAAAGTTCACTGTATTCTGCTGTACATTCAAGTATGTTGATCCAACAGAATAGCTTAGTCATATACATGCTGATTATGTTACAGCTAGTAAAGTCTGGTGGCACTATAGAGTAAACCCATCCCTCTAGTGGAGGGATGCTAGAACCAACATGGTTTTAGATTTTTCAGTCCCATGTAGTCTTTGGGTATTTATTCTCAGAAGTATATAAATTACTCCTAGGTCTTTAGCAATTCTAGGAAGTTGATTAATGTGTGATCTTCTGTAGCCCAGTACATTAATTCTGATCAAATGAAAAATCCCTAACTCTAAACTACAGACAGGAAAGTTGAATTTGCAGAATTGGTAATGATAGAAGAGATCATTCAAAATATAAAAATCAAAAAGCAAATTTTGTAGATGCCTTCTTTTTCTAATATTGTGTGTGAAATCCTGCTTGTTTTAATTACTTGAGTTGTCCTGTTTGAAGTCTTACAGAGGCTGTCACCTACCCTGGTTGGCCACTTTCCCTAGTATCGCCTGCTCTATGGCAGAGGAAAATAGATAAGCATTAACAGTCTTAATGAAGTCCCTATAGATCTGGAGAAAGGGGAGTGACACTGCAAAGGCAGCACTCTATCCATTCCTCCCTCCCACCAGGCTCTTCACCCCCATTAGGTACCTTCTGTACTTATGGAAAGTGATTTTTTTTTGAAGCAGAAAATAATTTTATTTGTGTAACACTTACAAAAAATCACCAAAGAGAATAAAGCAAACTATGCAACAAAGCAAACATTATGGAAAGTGATACAGGAAGGCCAAGAAGCAGTAGGAGAGTGCTAGAGGGGAAATATATAAGGTCAAGGCTAATTAAGGTGTGGTTCCCTGTAGACTAGGGAAGGTGGCTTCAGGTTAATTGGAGCACCTGCAGTCAATTAAGGCCCTGTTAGGAACCTAATAAAACCCCCTGCTTCAGGCAGGCAGACAAGAAGAGAGGATTGGAGCTTAGAAAAATCAGAGGACTGAAGTAAGGGGGACCCTGCCCCAGCATCTAAGGACTGCAGGGTACCCCACCCAAGGGGGAAGAGGGTAAGAAACTGCAGGGGTTGAGAGGGGCTGAGGCTCAGAGTGAGGAGCAAACCCAGACCCCCTCCCCCACTTCCCTCCTTTACCACCTTCCTGGGCTACTAGTGGGGCCATCGCTGCCCCAAGAACAGGGGCAATGGGTGGCATCTGAGCTTCCTGCCAAGAAAAGTGCAGGACCCACCAGACTAACATTGGCCATTGCCCTAAATATAAAGGGAAGGGTAACAAGCTTCCTGTATACAATGCTATAAAATCCCTTCCTGCTAGAGGCACAATCCTTTTACCTGTAAAGGGTTAAGAAGCTCAGGTAACCTGGCTGGCACCTGACCAAAAGGACCAATAAGGGGACACAATACTTTCAAATCTGGAGGGAAGGTTTGGGTCTGTCTGTCCTGTGCGTTTGCAGGACACAGATCAAGGAAGCAACTAATCCAACTCCATTAGAACTAAGTAAGTACTACAAAGGGAATGAGTTTGCTTATTTTTGTTTTGGCTTATGATTTTCTCTGTGCTAAGTGGAAGGTGTATTCCTGGTTTTCTTTTTGTAACTTTTCCCTCTGGGCCAAAGTTTAATCCTGTTTTTGAATCTGATTGCCCTGTAAGATTATCTTCCATTCTAATTTTATAGAGGTGCTTCTTTTACCTTTTTTATTTATTAAAAAGTTGTGTTTCTTTTAGAATCCGATTTGGGTGGCTGGTTTTTTTTAGTGTCTTGTTTATTCTCAAGCCTCCCCAGGAAAGGGGGTGTGGAGGCTTGGGGGGGATATTAGCGGGGAGTAGGCACTCCAAGTGGTCCTTTGCCTGAGTTTGTCTAAATCACTTGGTGGTGGCAGTGTTACCTAATCTAAGATACAAGCAAGAATTTATGCCTTGGGGGGGTTTAACCTAAGCTGGTAGAAATAAGCTTGGGGGGGGTCTCATGCGGGTCCCCACCTCTGTACCCTAGAGTTCAGAGTGGGGCGGGAACCCTGACAGCCATCTTCTCTCACGTGGTGAGAGAGGTGGAATTTCTTTGAACATAGTCCAGGTGGGTTACAACCATCCTGCCTCAAAATGGAGGATGTAGTCAAAGCACTGGCGCAAGCCACTGCGGCCCAGGAGGAGGCTACCTGGGTCCAGGCAGCTGCCCAACAGGAGGCCATGCAGCTGCAGCAAGAGACCAATCGCCTGCTGATGACCCAGGCCACCCAAGATCAGGCCATGCTGCAGGAACTAGTGAATCAGGTGAAGGCCCTTACAGAGAGGAGCCGCGGGTATGATGGGATGCAGACCATACAGGCCAGCTACTGTCTGCAGAAAATGACCTGGGAGGATGATGTGGAGGCAAACCTCCTGGCCCCAAGACCAATGGTCAGGCATCCTCTCCACATTTTTGTGCGGGGAGGCCCAGAAGGCCTACTATCATTTGACCGCAGAGAAGGCAGCAGATTACCCCCAACTGAAGGCAGAGATCCTGGCCAGGGCAGGGGTAACGATGGCCCTGCGAGCCTAGAGGTTCCATGAATGGCAGTACTGCGAAGACAAGACACCATGATCACAACTATTTGACCTAATTCACCAAGCCTGGAAGGAGTTATGCCGGGAGGCTCTCAGATCAGAGAAAATGATGGAGCTCCTGGTGCTGGACCACTATATGAGGGGGACTACCCTTGGGCCCCCAAGCCTGGGTAGGCCAGAATGACCCCTCCACCTATGATGAACTGTTGAGACAACTGGCAGCCCGTGAACTGTTTGAAACCCCAGGAGGTGGAAACCAGTCCCAACCCCGGGGACCTGGATCATTGAGAATGCCAGGAAAGCCACAGCCAGAAGAACAGGCCCCAAAAAGACCTGGGGGTCCAGGGTGAGAGAGTTGGGGGAGCGAGTCAGAGGGTCTAAGATAGATAGCAACCTCTGGGATGAGATATCGCTGTTATGAGTGTGGGGAGTTGGGGAGTATAGCAGCCCAGTGCCCAATAGGGAGGAGCCCATGCAATGTAATCTGGGGGATCCCAGGGACAAATGTGGCCTAATCAGTCTGGTGGGGGTCACAAAGACCCCACATGAGTACACCAGACTGGAAAAAATGAACGGCATCAAGACCATAGCTTTGGTGGACTCTGGGAGTGCTGTCACATTGGTCTCAGGGAAGTTAGTGGGGCAAGAGCACCAGAGTGACATGTGTCCACAGCATAGTAAATTTCTACCCCACAATTCCAATACATATTGAGATCCAGGGAAATACTACCAAGATGATTGCAGGGGTGGTCCCCAAGCTTCCCTATCTGGTCTTAATTAGCAGGGACTTTCCTGGGTTTGAGAGCTTACTCTCCCCATCAAGTTAGGGGAGGGAAGTAAACCCCCAGAAGAGTTTGAGGTGGATGACCCTACCACAATTTTTGTGGTGTTTTCCCCAGAGTTATATTCACCCCCTGGGAAGTCCTGGAAATCTAGATGGCAAAGGAAGGCAGATAAAGTATTGGGAACCAGGATTTTGGCAGCAAACCAGAGAGCTGCCCTGGTTGGGAGGAGACCCCGTCAGGGAATCCGCAAGGTAGTATGGACCAGTGGAGATCCAGAGACAGTTTCCAGCACAAGCACCCCAAGAGAAGGAGGGGAGCCCAATCCAATAGAATCAGGCCAGATCGGTGCCGCACGCGAGTGTTTTGGGCAGGACCAAGCCAATAACCCACTGTATGCAAACGTGAGGGAGGAGGTAGTAGAAGTAAATGGTGTGCCAACAGAAGAGAAAACCAAAGGCCCAGGGCCATACTATATAAATCAAACAGGATCTGTTATACCAGGTAGTGCCAATACGTGGGGAAGTAATAGAACAGCTCTTCGTGCCACAGAAGCACACAAGGACTGTATTAGAGTTAGCTCACAGTCATCTGTTTGGGGAACATCTAGGAGCAGACAAGACCCTGGACAGAGTCCTAAGGAGGTTCTACTGGCCGGGGGTATGGGCAGAAGTCCAGCACTATTGCACCTCTGGCCCACAGTGCCAGCTGTATAGCCCCCAACGTCAGTTAAGGACTCCATTGATACCCTTGCCTATAATTGAAGTCCCTTTTGAAAGGATAGCAATGGATCTAGTGGGCCCCCTAGAAAGAACAGCCTGGGGCCACCAAAACATACTCATCATCCTGGACTACACTACACAGTACCTCGAAGCCATTCCTTTAAGAAATCCAACATCCAAGGTGATTGCAAAAGAATTGGTGCAGGTTTTTGCTAGGGTAGGCATCCCTAAAGAGATCCTGACAGAACAAGGGACTGCCTTCATGTCAAGAGTAATGAAAGACTTGCGTACCTTGCTCTGCATCCAAGCCTTGCAGACCTCAGTCTATCATCCCCAAACAGATGATCTGGTTGAGTGATTTAACTGCACTCTCAAGAGCATGATCTGAAAGGTGGTGGCCCAAGATGGAAAAGACTGGGATACCCTCCTACCATACTTGATGTTTACAGTGCGAGAAGTTCCCTAAGCATCTACTGGATTCTCCTCCTTTGAGCTACTGTATGGACGCCTCCCACGTGGCATATTAGACATCACGAAGGAAGAATGGGAGGAACAACCCAACCCAGGGAAGAACGTCACTGCACATGTAGCCCAGATGAGAGAACGAATAGCCCAAGTGACCCCCTAGTATGATAGCATTTGGAGAAAGCACAAGAGGCCCAACAAACATACAACAATCATCTGGCAAAAACATGGAAATTTCAACCAGGAGAACGGGTGCTGGTTACCAACAGAAAGTAAGCTCCTGGACAGTTGGCGTGGACCCTATGAGATCATGGAAGCCGTTGGAGGTGAATTATAAGTTGAATCAGCCAGACTGCCGAAGGCCAGAGCAGATATACCACGTCAACTTAATGAAACTTTGGCTCGATCGGGAGATGTGCCTGGCCGTCCTGCCGGCTCCATCCCAGGCAGATAGCCCACGAGGGCAGGTAAAGATATCCCCCAAATTAGCCCCAGAACAATGAACAGAGGTCATCAAAATGATCCAGCAGAACCAAGACATGTTCTCCACACAACCAGACTGTACAATGCTGATCCAACACTACATTGTCTCCTGTCCTGGAGCAAGGGTGACAATAAAACCGTATCGCATACCAGAGGCAAAAAGAAGCTGAAACTTGGGGTAATTGAGGAATCAACCAGCCAGTGGTCCTGTCCTATTGTCTTGGTCCCCAAGCCTGATGGCAGCCTGAGATTTTGTAATGACTTCCGGAAGTTAAACAAGGTATCCCAATTTGATGCCTACCCAATACCACATATTGATGAGCTGGTGGATCAGTTTGGCAAGGCCCAATACTTGACCACCTTGGACTTGACAAAAGGCTACTGGCAGATCCCCCTGGCTGAGGACACCAAGGAAAAAACAGCTCTCTACACCTGATGGCCTTTTCCAATATACCATCCTCCCTTTTGGGCTCCATGGGGCCCCTGCAACTTTCGAACGATTGATGGACAAATTACTTCAACCCCATGACAAGTATGCTGCTGCCTATTTAGATGATGTGGTTATCCATAGCCCTGACTGGGAGATGCACCTGGGGAAAGTGGAAGTGGTATGGGATGCTCTTAGACAGGCTGGCCTCACTGCTAACACATCTAAATGTGCAATAGGGTTAGCTGAGGCCAGATACCTCGGGTATGTAGTCGGAAGGGGCCTGGTGATTCCTCAATGGAACAAAGTGAACACAATACAGGAATGGTATTACCTGATCCACAAGAAGCAAGTTAGAGCATTCTTAGGGATAGTAGGGTACTATCACCAGTTCATCCCTCACTTCGCCACAAGGGCAGCGCCTCTGACAAACCTGATAAGAGCTCGGGGCCCAGAAATAGTTAAGTTGACCGAGGTGGCAGAGGAAGCTTTCACAGACCTAAGGATGGCCCTTTGCAGCCATCAGGTGGTCATAGCCCCAGATTTCAAAAAGGAATTCATCCTACAAACTGATGCCTCGGAGGTAGGTCTTGGGGCCGTCCTTTCACAGATGGTGGGGGATAAGGAGCACCCAATCCTTTACCTTAGCTGAAAGCTCCTGCCCAGGGAGCAACGGTACACCATAGTAGAAAAGGAATGCCTAGCAGTTAAATGGGTACTGTACTACTTGCTTGGGCAGAGGTTCATCCTTGTGACAGACCACGCCCACTCCAAAGGATGAGCACAAACAAGGAGAAAAATGCACAAGTGACTAGATGGTTTCTATCCCTACAACCTTTCCACCTCCAGATACAACATAGAGCCGGAAGCCAACACAACAACGCGGACAGCCTGTCATGACAACACTGTCTCTCATCCCAAGTAGCCCAACCCTGTGGTGTAGCCCAACCCCTGCTCCCTGGCCCTCCTGTATCACACATTCTCCCAGGGACCAGGGGGAGAGTGCTAGAGGGGAAATATATAAGGTGAAGGCTAATTAAGGTGTGGTTCCCTGTAGACTAGGGAAGGTGGCTGTAGGTTAATTGGAGCACCTGCAGTCAATTAAGGCCCTGTTAGGAACCTAATAAAACCCCCTGCTTCAGGAAGACAGAGGAGGAAGGAGAGAGGACTGGAACTTGGAGGTGTGCTGTGAGACGTGGAAAATCAGACTCCATTCCCCAACAGCTAAGGACTGCAGGTACCCCACCCAAGGGGGAAAAGGGTAAGAACAAAAGGGAATGTACAAAATAACTACATTCAAAAATAAAACAGTGTAAGACTTGAGAGCCTACAAGTCCACTCAATCCTACTGCTTGTTCAGCCAATCGCTCAGACAAACTAGTGTTTACATTTGCAGGAGATAATGCTACCTGCTTCTTGTTTACAGTGTCACCTGAAAGTGAGAACAGGCACTCGCATGGCACTCTTGTAGCCGGCACTGCAAGATATTTACATGCCAGATCCGCTAAAGATTCACATGTCCCTTTGTGCTTCAACCACCATTACAGAGGACGTGCCCATGCTGATGGGTTCTCCTTGATAACAACCCAAAGCAGTGTGGACTGACACATGTTGATTTTCATTATCTGAGTCAGATGCCACCAGCAGAAGGCTGATTTCTTTTTTGGTGGCTTGGATTCTGTAGTTTCTGCATCAGAGTATTGCTCTTAAGACTTCTGAAAGCATAGAATCATAGAATATCAGGGTTGGAAGGGACCTCAGGAGGTCATCTAGTCCAACCCCCTGCTCAAAGCAGGACCAATCCCCAATTAAATCATCCCAGCCAGGGCTTTGTCAAGCCTGACCTTAAAACTTCTAAGAAAGGAGATTCTACCACCTCCCTAGGTAACACATTCCAGTGTTTCACCACCGTCCTAGTGAAAGTTTTTCCTAATATCCAACCTAAACCTCCCCCACTGCAACTTGAGACCATTACTCCTTGTCCTGTCCTCTTCTACCACTGAGAATAGTCTAGAACCATCCTCTCGGGAACCACCTCTCAGGTAGTTGAAAGCAACTATCAAATCCCCCCTCATTCTTCTCTTCTGCAGACTAAACAATCCCAGTTCCCTCAGCCTCTCCTCATAAGTCATGTGTTCCAGACCCCTAATAATTTTTGTTGCCCTTCGCTGGACTCTCTCCAATTTGTCCACATCCTTCTTGTAGTGTGGGGCCCAAAACTGGACACAATACTCCAGATGAGGCCTCACCAATGTCAAATAGAGGGGGACAATCACGTCCCTCGATCTGCTTGCTATGCCCCTACTTATACATCCCAAAATGCCATTGGCCTTCTTGGCAACAAGGGCACACTGCTGACTCGTATCCAGCTTCTCGTCCACTGTCACCCCTAGGTCCTTTTCCACAGAACTGCTGCCTAGCCATTCGGTCCCTAGTCTGTAGCGGTGCATTGGGTTCTTCCGTCCTAAGTGCAGGACCCTGCACTTATCCTTAATGAACCTCATCAGATTTCTTTTGGCCCAATCCTCCGATTTGTCTAGATCCCTCTGTATCCTATCCTTGCCCTCCAGCGTATCTACCACTCCTCCCAGTTTAGTATCATCCGCATGCTCCATACCTTGTCCGTCTCAGATTTTGGACAACACTTCAAATTCTTAAACCTTGGGTCAGGTGTTCTAGCTATTATTAGAAATCTCACATTGGTACCTTCTTTGCATTTTGTCAAATCTGCTCTGAAAGTGTACTTAAAACAAACATGTGCTTGGTCATCTGAGACTGCTATAACATGAAATATATGCAGAATGCAGGTAAAACACAGAACAGGAGACCTACAATTCTTCCCCCAAGGAGTTCAGTCACAAATTTAATTGACGCTTTTTTTAAATGAGCGTCATCAGCAAGGAAGCATGTTCTCTGGAATGGTGGCCAAAGCATGAAGGGACATACATTTAACACATCTGGCATGTAAATATCCTGCAATGCTGGCTACAAAAATGCAATGCGAACATCTGTTCTCACTTCCAGGTGACATTGTAAATAAGAAGCAGACTGCATTATCTCCCATAAATGTAAACAAACTTGTTTCTCTTAGCAATTGGCTGAACAAGAAGTAGGACTCTGGACTTGTAGGCACTAAAGTTTTATATTTTGTTTTTGAGTGCAGTGATAAACAAAACCCTACTTTTGTAAGTTGCGCTTTCATGATAGAGATTGCATGATGGTACTTGTAGGAGGTGAATTGAAAATTTTTTGTTAATGTTAGTGCAAATATTTGTAATAAAGTGAGTACTGTACACTTTGTATTGTGATTGAAATCAATATTTGAAAATGTAGAAAAATCCAAAATATTTAATTTCAGTTGGTATTCTATTGTTGAACAGTGCAATTAAAACTGCAATTTTTAATCACAATTTTTGAGTTATTCGCATGAGTTAACTGAGATCAATCAACAGCCCTAGTCATTAGTACAAATTAAAGTATTTTTAATGAGTCTGTATACTAGAAGAAATGTTCAGTCCTCTTGAAAGTATTGTAGATTAAACTGACACCTGCACTATGCAAGAAGAATCATGAGAATTGGGAAAATTGTTATAATTGGTTCAAATATGTATTTGGTAATTTCTTTTTATTCTAGGATAAGGTGTTAATGTTAATTGGGAAAAAGGGGCTATTTTCCTATATGACATTACATTAAAAAATACAGTTTCAAGGACTCTTCCTAATAAGCAGCGATTAGAACTATTACACTTCACAGCTTCTATTTACCTCATTCTGAGAGGTCACTCTTCGTTTTGTATTTTTCAGTAGGTATAAATACAATGTAGTACCTCTCAGTGAAAAACCACTAGATCCTCAACCGAGCCAAGGTTTCACTTGATACAGCTCAGGAGGGTACAAGGGGAGGAAGAAAGTAGCTCTAAGACACCTTTTTATTTCCCCCAAATCAGAGGCCCCTGACAGCTCTAAATTATGCCAGTTGGAGCTGCCCTATGTATGCTCTTCTGGCCATGGATCAGTCTGACCATTATGCACTCCAAACCTGCTCTCTCACCATTTCTCCCGGTTGCCAGAAGGTGCAAGGGTATTGTGAAGTTTGCTATGCCATGTTTGTACCACCAAAAATTTCTGTTCCCAGTGTTTTGTGAGCACATGCAGCCATGTGGTATGCTCCACATAGATTTATGGGTTTAAAACACTGTTCCCCAGCCCCCATTCTCTGAACAGTCACATTTTTATTTTTTTAGTTTTTAAGACCTATACATATTACCAGCTCTCACATTTTATGCATAACTCCTGTTAGTGTACACCAGAGAAATAGCTAGAGCTCAATGTGTTTAACTAAGAATATACCTTCCAAAAAAGTTGCAGTCAATCATTAACACCTCAAACTATTTAACTGCTTCATCGACAGAAACAGTTAATGTATTATGTGAGATTAAATGAAGGAATTATTCTATTCTACCAAAGTCACTGCCCCTCACATGTATCTGCGTCCACCTCTACTTTGGTTTTAAATTGCCATTTTCCCCTGGCACAACAGCTGCATCAACAGGACATCATGCAAGGCTTTCCTCAAATGCTCAAGCTTGAAGAAGAATACTGGTCTATGAACAGACAAATCATTTTAATTTTTTTTCTAGCCATATAATCTACAACTGCCCAATCTCAGATGTAGGGATAAATTCTGTCAGCCTTCCACAGAATAAGCATTTAAGGCCCCCAGATCAGTAGAACCACCAACTATCAGCCATGCAGAGAGCAGGCATCAAAGCATAATTACAAAATTTGGGGCCAAGTGTTTACATTCTGAACCATGTAACAAATTCAGAGAAGTAATGCATGGTGCACCCTGCTGAACACTGCTCTACAGGGGCTTGGTCCATGGAAGCACAGAAGAGTGTTGAGAGGACGCCGGAAGTGAGACAGTGTTGGGTTATCATTAAAAGCTACTAAGTATCAAGGCCCTAAAATTGAGACATGCATCAAAATGCACTCATAGAAAAATTTCTAATGAAGTTTTTGTCATGATGCACGAACAAAACTGAACTTTGAATGAAAACCCCATGTTTAAAGAAGATACGAACCGTTGACATCAAAGAATCAGAGCATGTTCTCCAAACTCCCCTCCCCAAATAAGTTAAGGGGATACATATACTAACTTATAACACTGAAATATAAACATGAAGGATTGCTAAATGGTAAAATTTAAAGCTTTGTCAGTTATATTTTAATGATTTGTAATTACAGGTAGTGAATGAGTACAGATCAGGGAACACTTAGGCCAAGGCCTTGCTGGCATAAGTGCTGTGTTGCTTAAAATAACGTTATTACTGACAGAACAAAAGTAACATTGTGCTGGAGGTTGAGGTAAAAAAGGCCACACAAACCTGTAACAACAAAAAGACCTTTTTCAGGGAAGACCCAGGGGAGGATAACATGACCCAGAAACCACAAAACCAACAGGAAAAATGCAGAAATTGGGTAATTGAAGTCTGCATATGCATGATGTACAGGTTTCCTAAAACCAGAAGGGTTAATGTGTTAAAAGCCAATTGGATTAAGATTAAGTAGTCTAATGTAGATAAAAGGCCTATGTGAACATCAGCACAAATGGAGAAAGACCAGCCCAGCCCAGACATAGGCCCAAACTGGAGAAACACCAGACTAGAAACTGAAGGGTGGGATTGAAAGACCAGATCAAGGGATCAGAGAAGGCGATGACTATCATGGAAGGTGGAAGGACTTCCAGGTGCCCTAGAATGCAGTGACCTGAGCCCGTTTACCAATTCCGTCTTATCTGTTATTTGTCTGGAATAAACATGTCTAGACACTAAGTAACAAAAATTCCATCTAAAATTGTATAAATAAAGGCAAAAAATGATTAAGCCTACATTAGGTGGACTTGTGACTCAGTTTCCCACTTTTACTCCCCAACAACAGCCAGAAGGTCAATACACTACACAGATCTTGAAACAAAAATACCCATCTGGCAGGAGTTGGGGGGGCAGGTGGTGGGAAAGAACAGCATGCTGATGTCACTACTTCAGCCTGAAGACTGCAGTATGAGCCACAGGAATGCACAGCTGCTCCGTGTCCTGGACTTGGTTGGGGTAGAACGTGTATAGATTCAGTGGTTCTCAAACTTCACTGCACTGTGATCCCTTTCTGACAACAAAAATTATTACAGGACCCTAGAAGGGGGGACCGAAGCCTGAGCCTGTCCAAGCCCCGCTGTCCTGGGCAGGGGGCCCAGATCCAAAGTCCGAGGACTTCAGCCCCAGACAGGGAAGCCTGTAACCTGAGCCCTACCACCCAGGGCTGAAGCCCTTGGGCTTGGGCTTTGGCCCCAGACAGTGCATCAGGGTTCAGCCCCAGGCCCCAGCAAGTCTAACTTCAGCCCTGGTGACCCCATTAAAATGGAGTCATGACCCACTTTGGGGTCCCAACCCACAGTTTGATAACCGCTGGTCTAGAGGATTCCCATAGGCCACATAGAGCCCCTTTAACTACATCTTTACATGCAGAATGAGCATTTGGCCCTTAAAGTATTAAAATCCTTACTCTTATAAGAGTCTTTTATTTAATAACCACCACCCTTGATAAATAAATAAAACCACCAACAGAGGTTACAGAAACAGTGGAAAACCCTCTCTCGTTTCTTCACTAGTGTCCAAAACCTGCAATTTTCAGTTCAAAGACTGAATAAGAATTACAAAGTTTGGTACCACGCATTCATCTAGCACGGAACTGGATACTACATGTATTGCTTAATTAAACCAGTTGTTTGGACTTGTTAATCTGTGCCCAGTATATTTTTTTCCACTGATACTGTTAACTTTGAGGTAGAAAAACTACCAGTCTATGAACAGCACAAAAAAAATTTTGCTGTTAAAAGATAGAGATTTTTTAAATCTTATATAAAACATAAGAGAAGTGGGTGAGGTAATATCTTTTATTGGATCAACTTCTATTGGTGGAAGAGAAGCTTTCAAGCTACACAGAGCTCCTCAAGTTTTCCACATATATTACACACACACTTGCAGTGTTGTTGTATTGCATTGTTCATTCACATGTTTATAAAAATATGAATGAACATTGAAAACATTTTTACACACACACTATTTATAGTGAATCAGAGATCCACAAAATAGGAACGTATTAGAACCACTCTCTATTCTCTTCCTAAATGCATTAAATGATACTAAATGCTTTAAAAATTACAATAATCTAATGGTCAAATTTCTTTAACTCCTAGTATTTGACTAGCTAGGTATATAATGCTATGTGACTGTGCACAGAAGCCAAGGGCAAAGCTCTCTCAGTGGCTTAACAGTGAGTATTTTGATTTACCCCTGGTTTCATCTTTCTGTTAAGAATAAGGCTAAACTGTAAAGATCTGATTACTAGTTACTGAAAAGTCTGCCATCTTTTTCGCTGCATCTACTTTTCCTCTGAGTGAGTGTGTGGGAAGTCTAATGTTAATGGGACTTGTGTGTACATCAAAAAAGAAAATACTTGCCTCTCCTGGTCAAAACCAAAATCATTATGTCTAAGTGGCAACAGTGCTCATGCGTCTAATGGGCATGATGGGTACAGAGAACTGCTATACTCTCTATAATTTTAGTATGATCTCAAAACATGGTAGTACTAAAAATGAACAGAGGGCTGATCATCTCAGAAGAGACACTCACATTTCAAACACTTCAAGTTTGTTTTCACTAAAAGAACAATGTTTCAGTCTGGAGAAACATTTAGGCATGTATGTGCCTGAATTAGGAGCCTGTAGTAAAGTTACCATTCAAGCACACCCATTTTTGGCCACAGAGTGATGTAGCAACACTGCCTCAGTTTTTCCCACTGACTTTGGCCTTCTCTGGCCATAGGAACAACCTGGATCACCAACCAGGCCACTTTACAGAGACCAGCCCTTTCCAGGGCAACAGAGATTTTTTTTTTTTTCCTCCTCCTAAAGGCAATAGAAACATGCAAACAATCAACCCTTCATCCTGGCTGGTCTCGGTGTGCTGCCCCCCCCCCCATTACAGCTTGCCTTTGCTGCTAGAAGCTGTCCTTCTGTCTAACCACAGGGCACCTGTGTCTTGATAAACCCCATGGTCCAGAAGCTGGCACAATCTTTCCCTTACTCAGAGGTTCTGGCAGGCTACAGCTCACCAGGGCCCCACCCAAGCAGGCTTCCTGCTTGCCCCAGGCTGCAAAAGCGTGTCCCAGCTTCTCTCTCTTTTAAGTCCTTCACCCAGACCTAATAGCTAATACAGGTGCACTTGGGAAGGGGCCTCTGATTGAGGCTCTAATTGAGCCTCTGGCAGCAACATAGCCTCCTCCAGACCAGGAAGGATTTATATTCCCCATTATAGGGCCTTAATGATTTCTTTGTATCATAATTTATGTAATAGCTTATGTCTAAGACTCCAATCCTGCAAACACTCACTCGTGAGGAATTCTGTGCAGGGGAAAAACACATGAGCAGCTTTCAGGACCAGGGCCAAAGGGTGAATATACTGTAACTTCATGGAAACCATCATCATTAACTTGATTAGTCTTATATCAGATTATGTCCCTCAATGCATTGTCTTAATTATATAAAAAAGTAACAAGCTGATGCTCAGGTAGTGTAAATTGTCATCACTCCACTCAAGTCAATGTATAACAATTTACACCAGCTGAGGCTCTCCTGACCCACTTTTGCCTCACATGTTTTTTAAAGCTTTACACCACCATTTTGAAAATCAGGATCCCTTCAAGCTTATGAGCTGTACAAAGCAAGAAACTATAGTAAGAGAGAGTCTATGCTCCAAACAGCTTACAATTCTAAATTTAAGACCAAAAGCAACAAGCTATACTAACAAACAGGATTGGAGTGTGGTGATTAGGTAGCTTTAATCTGCACACATTTACTGCACAATCTCTAATAGGCAAGGTATTGTTAGTTTTTACTAAAAAGCAAATACAGCAATAACATTAGTCCCAGCTTACTTCTTTCCTCCTCATTAAGGACTTCAACCTGCTCCCATTCAAGTTAATAGGAAAACCAGTCTGCTGCCTTATTTCAGATGGCTAAAATTTGATCCTTAGTATCTTTATTTTTGACAGATAAGGCATTTTGGTTTTAGATTAGCAGTTTCACACTACATTTCCTTAGCCATAGAACCATAAAGCTCAGAATGGACCCTCTTTTCCTTTGAAAGCCTTGGCTAGATGCCACCCACCCCCATCACTAGGTGGAGGAAATTGAGGGGAACA
This sequence comes from Lepidochelys kempii, assembly GCF_965140285.1. Classification (NCBI taxonomy): domain Eukaryota; kingdom Metazoa; phylum Chordata; order Testudines; family Cheloniidae; genus Lepidochelys; species Lepidochelys kempii. Next base: position 29,752,112 of record NC_136390.1, on the reverse strand, counting down.
GTCCCAGTAGCAAGGCAGGGAGCTCTCGCCAAGGGACAATAGGTAGTTCCTCCCCCTGGGAGTAGGGAGACTATGTGTCCCAAATTGGGCGGGGCAGTCCCGAAATGCACAGTTCAAGTCTTGGTTCCAGGCTGAATGACTTCTGGACTGCATTTGTCCCAGATATCCTGCAGTGCCAATCCTTGCCTGCCCAAGACTCGGGAGCAGCACCAGCCCAGCCCCCTGCCCAGGACAGGTGGAATGTCCCGGGCTTCCTGGGCCGTTCTTACCACAGCCTGGCTCTGGCTTCTGGCCTGGCCAGAGCCTCACAGAGAGGAGGGGCAGGGGCCACAGAGGGCTAGGACTATATGTATCCCACTTTTGCCTTTTGAAAAGGTGGTCACCCTACCTGGGGGGTCTCTGTCACCCATTGGCCAGCCAGGGGAGATGGATGTTGATTGGCCAGCATTCCCAAGCTCCCAGGATTTCTTCTAGTGCAGGGGCCATGTGGAGCCTCTTTTGCCTCCATTCCAGCAGCCCACCCTACCCGCCTGAACTAGGAATCACTTATAGTATGTACATTACTGCTAACAGGTTAGGCAGCATGGTGTACGGACACAAATGAATCATTAGACACTGGAGCAGGACAGGGTTTAGCCAGACATCCTTCACCATACCTAATATAACATGTCTTTATACAGTCTCTCTTGCAATTAGCTGAAAGCAGCACAATTGGAACAGTCATAAGATAAGATCAATGGCTCAGCCTCACTCGACCTACGAAACTATCTTTCCCACATTAATTCATGGTGATTAAGCTGGCTTCTTTTCCTCAGAGAAAAGAAGCTATCAAAAAAAGAGAGAGATCCTTCAATACTTTGAACTTAAAGATAACATTAACAGGGGCCCGTTCCTAGACTCAGAGAAGGCTGTAATGAGAGGCCAGTTAATTAGCAGATGCTCCCAATTAAAGAAGACACAAAAGAAAAGATAGATTGATAAGAACATACTTAATCTGGAACAGTTATATAAATAAAATGGTTCAAAGAAATTTTGTCAACAATTACAAAATACAAGGATGAAATTAAATAGATTCAAACTGAAAAAAACTTAGATAAATAAAACAAATATTAAAAAAAAACAAAATAAAGGGGCAGGCTTTTGGTTTGGAAGTTAAAGAGTTTTGCAAGAAAAAATATAATGCTCTGAATAAAAATATCCATAAGTAGGTAAAATTTTATGCTAGGAGGTGAGGTATGGGCCTCCAACTCAGATATAAAACCAGGTAAAGCCTCTGCCTCAGCTATCCTGCTGAATTTCACAAAACTTTTCAAGAAGTGTTAATAGGCCCACTGACAGACATTTGTAAATACTATACTAATGGGGAAGAAGCTTGCAGCATTAGTGAGAGTAACTCTAAAATAATCCTTGCCACAGTAAGATGCTACTATATACCCTCCCTACTGACCTATTAAGCTACCACGTAACATAACAACCAAGGTTTTGGTTAATACAGTAAATAAAATACTAGCTCGGATAAGGAGGACTATCAGTAGTAAGAAATACTGAAATCACACACATCCACCGCTTCTTTGGACAAAGAAGAAATAATATGGTCTGCTATCAATATTCAAGGACTATAACCAAAATACCCCAAAACTTTACATGAAAATATTAACTTTACAACTCTTTGCAACAGAAAGTATCTTACTGATTCAGGCATTGTAGAAATACCATAAGAATGCTTTGTTGTAATTTGATAATCGTTCTTGCTTTATAACATATTTAGAAATAAACAACGTTATTAAAAAGGGAGATCATGGACAAATTCTCTCCTTGAACGTCTGCAAAGCTCCTGCTGACATCAGTGGGATACATCCATATGCATTCAAGTACAAGCAGGCATATAAATTAAGGAATGTGTGAACACCATTAGTACATAGATGTCTTCCACTTTGTGAATTAAAAATGTAGAGCAGTTTGTGGAAAAGATAAATAAATACAATTTCAGCAGTGTGAGAGTTACAAATTTTACATACTATGATAGTTTAAGGTCAGGTAGAAAAAGAAAGGCCACCTGTTCTTTTTAAACTTAAAGGGTTTTGGTTGTTTTTTGTTTGTTTGTTTGTTTTAAGTTAATACTACTGACGGGTTCTAATCTCAGTCAAGCACAATTCTACATTTAGATTAGGTTGTGACCGTGTCTCTTCCATGGAAAGTAACAACTTGCATTGCCCATCTGTATTCATCGGTATGTCTGAAGGTGCAAATGTGTTTAATAAGTCCTACATGTAAAATTAAAAGAACTCAGATACTGCAACATAAAAAATATTTAAAAGTTACAACGATACTTCATTACATTAGAAATGACTAGTATGGATTCAGGCTCTTTATGTAAGGTATTTAACTCCTTCCAGTTGGAAGAAATTTTTGGTTTTCTTTAATTAAGTTTTAAACTGAGTTTTAAAAAGTTAAATTGAGAATGAACAGAGATAAAAATGAACAATGAAGCACTAAAGCAAACAAAACTTTAAAATAATAGACTTATAAGAGTGAAACCATTTCAGGGATTACACACAGTTCTTCAAAGAAGGCTGGAAATTCAGTGAAAAAGCTACTAGTCACCCTGGCAGTAATTTTTAAAAAGATCTGCCTAATGACTTATGCTAGAAACACACACTAAGCAACAGCAGCACTATCTCACATCTATCATCACTTCTCTTTCCAAATAAGAAAAGTCGAGAGCCATTTTCTAGAGGCATAAAATAAAAAGTGGAGAATGTGTTTGGCAAAGCTGGGTTTATCTGAAATCCTCTGTTGCCCAAAACAGGGTCATGTCCCTCTGGAGATAATGGGTTTTAAGGTAAAGTAGGTTCAGATATTTGTAAAGACTGACATACACTTTCCAAGGCTGGTGGTTAAGGGTATAGTTTGGATTGGGGCACTTCGACGTGCCCTACCGCTACTGTGCCCTTGGGGTTGTCAAATGACAGCCTTCATAAATTAAAGCCATTAAGTGTCTCAGGGCTTCAGCACAAAGTTTTCTTTTGGGGGAAGTTGCCCAGTAGTCTACAGTAGAAATGGTCAGCTATGCAAAATAAGCCTGAATTCAGCTGGCTTTCTGAAGCCTGGCTATCTGAAGGTTTTGGATGTGCCCTGAAACTGCTAGCTAATTGAAGCCATACTGTCAATAAAATAAAATTTAATTAAGTACTATATCAAGTCTTATTTATCTTAACTTTATTCCTCTCTCACTCCCTCATTTATTCTCCCCCTCCATGTGCACCTTCTTTCTTTACTTTAACAGCTCCTGATTGGTTTCTTTTAAAGGTTTATTGCTGTTCCTATTTTATATTATTTCTCATCTCCTTTATTTCTTTCACCTTCATTTTAAGTTGTCTCCTTCTCTGGCTTGTTCTAGCTCCATATTTGAAGACCAAAAAAAAGAAAAGAAAAGAGAGAGAGAAGGTGTGTTATGAATTCCACTGGACAAGTGCTTTTCAAAAATAGGTGCTCTGCTTGAGAAATACCTGCCCCGAAAACACAAATAGAAATGTCAAAGCCCTTGCAATATATGCCGCCTATGCAAAATTCTACCCATTTCCTAGTACTCATAATTCTCAGTGTTCTTTCAAACAACAACATTGATTACTCCATAAAAGTAGACATTTTAGTTTGCTGAGACTATATATAGACCAAAGTTGCTTGCGCAAGTTTATATGCATAAGATTCTTCAAAAAGAAATCAAATACTGTCTGTATTTCCCATATGTTCAGTATCTACTTGGATTGGCTTTTGCTGATAGTAACAACTTTTCACCTTGTGGTTGTGGAATGGGAATTAAACTTTGTTTTTTTTAAAAAAAACCAAACAGCTGCTTATCTTTCCCTATAGGAAAACCTATATTTTTATTCATGTTAGCTTGAAAAGCCTAGCTATATCACTCTATACTGTTTGACCTGAATCTCTCTGCCCAGCTCCAGGAAAGTTTTAAGGCTACTTTGAGGTACATTTTTTTCTCCAAGTCTTATTGACAAAGATGACATTTACTGCTGTCAGCAACAGAATCCAGTTACAGAACAACAGAATTTGGTTTTCCACAGTGCATTGCCACTCACAGTATCTCTAAGTTCTACATAAAGTAATGACTAATAAATTCTGGAGGTGCAGTTTATGTGTAGACAAACAGAGCAGCCCTGAGCTCAGCAATAGCTCATACACAGTTTGACATTAGACTGGTTTAATAGGAAAGAGATTGTTAGCCAAAATACCAGGTTTCCTGGACACGCTTCAAAAGAGTCTGCAGTCAGACAGGAGCAATACTAATTTGAGGTTTGGGGAGCTCATCTCATAACCTCAGCAAGGAGAGGTTTTGTGATAGTGGCGGACAGAAGCATGGGCTAAAGAGCTTTGCTATCTTCCTTTTCCATCAGTGAAAACCCCCAGTCCAAAGCTCGGAGCTCCTTGCTGGGGGTGCTCTTCAGTAGCTGCAAGGTGGCCATCTGACACCCATGCAGAACATTTGCTGCTTCTAGCTCCTTTGTTCCTTTACTCTGCAAGATCTGCTGAGTCTCGGAGCAGAAAGGCCTGGTTTTACTAATTGCAGCAAGAAGATAGCCACAAGGAGATGGATACAGCCTATTCAAACAACTGGCCACTTGGTGCTTGTTCAGCTCAGAACAGCGTGATGACATTAATGCCAAATCAATGGTGCATGTTTTAAATCATAGAATATCAGGGTTGGAAGGGACCTCAGGAAGTCAGCTAGTCCAACCCCCTGCTCAAAGCAGGACCAATCCCCAACTAAATCATCCCAGCCAGGGCTTTGTCAAGCCTGACCTTAAAAACTTCTAAGGAAGGAGCTTAGAATCATAGAATCATAGAATCATAGAATATCAGGGTTGGAAGGGACCCCAGAAGGTCATCTAGTCCAACCCCCTGCTCAAAGCAGGACCAATTCCCAGTTAAATCATCCCAGCCAGGGCTTTGTCAAGCCTGACCTTAAAAACCTCTAAGGAAGGAGATTCTACCACCTCCCTAGGTAACGCATTCCAGTGTTTCACCACCCTCTTAGTGAAAAAGTTTTTCCTAATATCCAATCTAAACCTCCCCCACTGCAACTTGAGACCATTACTCCTCGTTCTGTCATCTGCTACCATTGAGAACATTCTAGAGCCATCCTCTTTGGAACCCCCTTTCAGGTAGTTGAAAGCAGCTATCAAATCCCCCCTCATTCTTCTCTTCTGCAGGCTAAACAATCCCAGCACCCTCAGCCTCTCCTCATAACTCATGTGTTCCAGTCCCCTAATCATTTTTGTTGCCCTTCGCTGGACTCTCTCCAATTTCTCCACATCCTTCTTGAAGTGTGGGGCCCAAAACTGGACACAGTACTCCAGATGAGGCCTCACCAATGTCGAATAGAGGGGAACGATCACGTCCCTCGATCTGCTCGCTATGCCCCTACTTATACATCCCAAAATGCCATTGGCCTTCTTGGCAACAAGGGCACACTGCTGACTCATATCCAGCTTCTCGTCCACTGTCACCCCTAGGTCCTTTTCTGCAGAACTGCTGCCTAGCCATTCGGTTCCTAGTCTGTAGCTGTGCATTGGGTTCTTCCGTCCTAAGTGCAGGACCCTGCACTTATCCTTATTGAACCTCATCAGATTCCTTTTGGCCCAATCTTCCAATTGGTCTAGGTCCTTCTGTATCCTATCCCTCCCCTCCAGCGTATCTACCACTCCTCCCAGTTTAGTATCATCCGCAAATTTGCTGAGAGTGCAATCCACACCATCCTCCAGATCATTTATGAAGATATTGAATAAAACCGGCCCCAGGACCGACCCTTGGGGCACTCCACTTGATACCGGCTGCCAACTAGACATGGAGCCATTGATCACTACCCGTTGAGCCCGACAATTTAGCCAGCTTTCTACCCACCTTATAGTGCATTCATCCAGCCCATACTTCCTTAACTTGCTGACAAGAATACTATGGGAGACCGTGTCAAAAGCTTTGCTAAAGTCAAGAAACAATACATCCACTGCTTTCCCTTCATCCACAGAACCAGTAATCTCATCATAAAAGGCGATTAGATTAGTCAGGCATGACCTTCCCTTGGTGAATCCATGCTGGCTGTTCCTGATCACTTTCCTCTCATGCAAGTGCTTCAGGATTGATTCTTTGAGGACCTGCTCCATGATTTTTCCAGGGACTGAGGTGAGGCTGACTGGCCTGTAGTTCCCAGGATCTTCCTTCTTCCCTTTTTTAAAGATTGGCACTACATTAGCCTTTTTCCAGATTCCACCACCTCCCTAGGTAATGCATTCCAGTGTTTCACCACCCTCCTAATGCAAAAGTTTTTCCTAATATCCAACCTAGACCTCCCCCACTGCAACTTGAGACCATTACTTCTCGTTCTGTCATCTGCTACCACTGAGAACAGTCTAGATCCATCCTCTTTGGAACCCCCTGTCAGGTAGTTGAAAGCAGCTATCAAATCCCCCCTCATTCTTCTCTTCCGCAGACTAAACAATCCCAGGATTTGCATAGGATGTGTGGTCTGTGTATCTTTTGGTACTGAAGAAATCTGTATGTTTGATACTATTATTTTGCTTACATAGTATTTGCAAACTGTCCTCTTATAAACTTAAAGATTTTTAGTCTTAGCAGCTTTATGACATTGTGATGTCTTTATTCCAAACTCAAGCAACCCAGGGTACGCGCATCCATGACAGTCCAAATTTGCATATTTATCTTCTGTGTTATTACTCATAGACAGGAGTTCTGCTGTCAAAACAGACTGAACCCGCTCATGATTCATGCTGTAAAATGGAATTACAGTGATTATACAAGTACCCAAAGTGTAGCAGGTTACACAAGCTCAAAGAGAGCTAGATGGCTGCTGCAAACAGCAATTGCAAAAGTCAAGTCCCCATGTTAAGCTACTAATTAGGATGAATTAAGAGAAAATGAGTAGCTCAAGGACCCCTGCTACATGTCTTCCTCTTCTTCACAGCGACAAGAGAGAAACTGCTGCTAACTCTATACCTAGTTTGTTGTAGGGCAAGAAAATGCTCTTGGCCTCTCCTACCTGGGGCTAAAAAGCATTCCACTGGTGAGTCCTCCCTAGAAGATCTGTTGCTGGCAATCTCTCCAACAAAGACAGGTTGTACCATAAGGAAGCTGGATTTGATAGGGGGCCCAGGAAACCTAGCTCGAGATAATGATTAGTTGGTGGAGCAGGGTTTAAGGAGTATGTTCAGTTCCTGCCCTGCAATCAGCTCATCATCTTTTATTTGGACAGCACATGAGACAGACAGAAGGAACCTTGATTTAATATTTTGCCAGATGCAGGGCACCTCTTTCACCCCTCAACTTTGCGGTATGAGCCTTGGCAAGTAGCTCAAATCCTGGGGTGGGACATGACAGGACAACTGTTCCTCTTTCAAACCAAGAACTAGTATTATCAACTGAGCCTTACAGGAAGTAAAGGCAATTTAAACAATTCCACTAAAAGCTACAGTGTGCTGCATACAAAACACTTCAAAAAATCAGGAATCCCCCTTTAAACAGAACATCCATTTTCTACTGAATTAAAAAAAACCTCTTCTCCCCCAAAATCATAACAGAAATAAAGGTTGCTGGTAGTAACATTATAACTTTTGATTATACTCTTTGCTCATGAAGTTTGGCTCAGTAAAATAGCAACATTCTAAATATTTTTTTCCAAACCTACAAAGATCGCTAAGGTACCTATTGACTAATAATTTGTGAATAAAGACAGAAATTATAAAAAGTTACCATTGCACAGAATGTATAAAAATATGCTTGCACGCTTAAAATAACAAATTTACTAGTGCTTAGATTAATATTTATAAATGTAAACCTTGGACCCTTAGACTAGAGTGCAATTTTGGAGTCAAACTGGTACTTGTGATGATCTATGCAGAGACATCAAAATATCAGTAGATCTGCTACCAGATTCTGGTATTTAATATTACAGTTATTACTGTGTTTATATTTTGATGCTAGAGGGCAGAGGTTCCAGAGCCATAATTCTGCCAGATATAATGAGTATTTTAATATAATTAAAGGGTCTATTTGAATCTATACTTACACTTACACACATTGTCCATTAACTACATCAGTGGTTCTCAGCCAGGGGTCTGGGACCTCCTGGGGGGCCACGAGCAGGTTTCAGGGAGGCCACCAAGCTGGGCCAATATTAGACTCGCTATGACAGAAAGCTGAAGCCCCTCTCCCTGGGGCTGAAGCCCAGGGCCCTGAGCCCTGCCATCTGAGGCTGAAGCCAAAGTCTGAGCTATGTAGCTTCTCAGGGGCCCCTGTGGTATGGGGTCCTGGGCAATTCCCCAGCTTGCTGCCCCCTAATGCTGGCCCTGGCTTTTATATGCAGAAAAAGAGTTGCTGTGATGCAAGTGGGCTGTGGAGTTTTTATAGCACGTTGGCAGTGAGGCCTCAGAAAGAAGAAGACTGAGAACCCCTGAACTACGTGGATCACGACATGCAGGCAAATGAAGACAGATACAGGGATGGATTTAAGTGCCAGGCCATTTATTAACTTAATACTAGAAGGAGGTGCTACATGCCCATCTCTAGCATACTAGGCATTTAACCAATAGCTCGGGGTAGACCATACTCTGCCAGCCCCTAGGACTGAGCTCACTTTTGAACCCAAAGAGGTACCTCAACCTGCAAAGACTTCGGGTCTCCCTTTCATTCCTTCCCTCCCTATTCATTTGTCCACTGATCATAATGAACCACCACATAAAAGGTACATTGGCAGGTTAAAAAAAAAAATCATTGTTCAAAAAATCCTCTTACATTATGGATAAGTGCAGTCCTGGACGAGTTAGTATTCCATCTGTTCTACAGAAAGGGCATGCCTTTTACAGGAGGGGTTTTCAACCTTTTTTTTCTGAGGCCCACCCAGCATGCTATAAAAACTCCATGACCCGCCTGTGTCAAAAGTCCAGCTATGGCAAGAGCATTTATTTCAGTCAGTGAATAGATTCAAATAAGTGGCGCGCTCAGTGGAGAAGGCGGAAAAGAGGCAGGGAAGGGGTGGGGATTTGGGGGCGGTGATGGGTGGTGGGCTGAATAGTCACAGTGATCTTTCTCCTCTGAGAGTCTATAGATTTGAGAATCCCCTCTTCATCTCTTTCCTTGATGGGTCGGGGGAGAATGGGATTACCTGCATTGTTCTCCACGTGTTCATAACAATAGCAAGTCTGCATGAAGATAGTGACTATAATTATATTGCATGCTTCAGGTAGTCACCTGCAGGAGCCAGGACGGTTTTCTTCACCCAATGCACAATTGGCTAGATGTATCCCAGGGGTTTTCCACCTTCTCCTGAACTACTATAGTTTGGCCAGGTGAAACAGTGCTTTGAGGTGGTACAGAGAATCCTCTTTCTAGATGCCTGAGTGGTACATCTTGCTCAAACACTCAAGGGTCATACTGCTTGCCATATATTGGATCAGGAAGGAGTTTTACCCCCATGTCAGATTGGCCAGGACATGGGGAGGGGGAGATTTCACCTTCTTCGGTAGCATGGGATATGGTTTGCCTACTGGTTTCATCTGAGCATGGTTTAATTCCCTGTCATTGAAGGGGCCTCAGGCATTGGTAGCACCTTTGTCTCTCCTGTTCTCTGCCTGTGCACACAACAACAAAGTCTCCTATGGACTGAAATGATTTAGTCTAACAAGTCTTTGGGTTTAGTAGAAGGGTACCTGGGTGAAATTCAATGGCCCATGATATAGAGAAGGTCAGATTTAATGATCCGATGGCCCCTTGTGGCCTTAAAACACTATGAAATGATGAGTTAGGCCCTTAAGGAATCTTGCAACTGTAGAGCGTGAGAAGATATGTGACCTTCATAGGAGGAGGAAGAATAGAAATAGCTGCCAAGTGGACTCTCATGGAACTGATGGAGAATCTTGGAAGTCTAGTAAGTAATCCAGAATATCTGATATTGGAGTTTCTAATGGGAATAGTTGCTTATGTGTTGCCCAGATATAGATCATCTTCCATTTTACTGAATAAGTCAGTATAGTGGAATCTCTTCCACTACAAACAAGAATGTTCTGGACATCTGTGAAAAAGGCTCTGAATATGAATGTCAGCAAGCCAGCATCCAAGCTGTGAGGTACAGCAACGCTGTATCTGGATGTAGAATCGGCCTTCCATTCTGTACTATCACATCAGGCTGTACCAGAAGTGTGGCTGGGGTCTGTGCAGAAGATAGGAATTTGGTAGAGTGAGGTATATGGATTTTGGACAGCCCAGAAAGAAACTTGACACCAAAACAAAGGAGCAGAAAACTTTGTCACTCCTGGAAGTGGATCTCTCAGTTTGGGAGGAGGTTACCAAGCCTCTGGCTTTCCCAAACATAAAATAAAATGGATAATGAACTGAAGACCTTACGTGAATTTAATGACTTGTTTATATTTGATTATAAATACACATCAGGTGAAAATTATGTCATGCAATTGTCCACAATTGTAATAATTAGTTTTATACCATTCAACCTAGACAGGCACAGAAGATTCTGTGGTAAAGATCATGAGGTAAAAAAATAACAGTAATTCTTTCATTTGTACAGTAATGAGTGCAGCGGTATATAGAAAGTGCAATAATTTCTCAGTCTGGAACACACATCATTTTATGATGTTTTCTTAATCCTGTTGAATTTAATTTCTTATCTCGTCACAAATTCCATGTTGTGATTATGAAACCACTATAAATGTTAATAGATCTCCACTCCATCTGATGTCCTTAAAGTTGACTTGCATTAATGTTTTGTAAGAATCATGCTGGGTCATTGATATTCAGTACCAATAAGCCATACTAAATGTTGGAAGAAATCACTTCACACACACATTCCCAGATCAGAAAATTGAGTAAAGGACTAGACAATTATGAATCTGTTCTAAAAACTGGAGCAAAACTGTCATAAAGAAGATTGTTTTTTTGACAGGTTTTGACTGGGTGGCAGCATTAAAGAAGGCAATAGGCACTGGCTAATGCTGTAAAGCATCAACACAGCTTCAGTAAGCTGACTTGGCAGATTGATTAGAAATGGTTTCAAATCAGTAGTAGAAAGGTGTATTACTAGAACTGTACTTTACTGAACGATTTAGTCTTGGAGGATTTCACTTTCATTATCATTTGTGCTGTTTCATATAATGACAGAAAACATTTTTTACATATCTGCTATATATGTGCTGTATTGTGTGTGTGTGTGTATACATATATATTTCATAGGTAAATTTTGTAGTGATATAGTACCCAATTATTGTGATTGTTAATTACTGTATTTAGATTAGGGGAGGCTCATTTTCCTGGGCTTCATATATTTGTACTTGCTTTCCAGTATTTTCCACATTTTACACACACAAAACCATGAATGTTCCCAGCTTCTCCAGGGATGCTCAAGAGAGAAACAATTGGCGGGGTACACAGTAGGAAATATACTGCATCCCTAACAGAGTATAGCAACAGTTGGACTGGGGAGCTCTGCACTGTTGGAGAGCAGTGTCTATAACTGAGCTGTATGAAAATCGAGAGCTAAATTCACCTTTGATGTTAAATCAATGGAATTACACCAGGGAACACTTTGGCTCATGTTTTGTTATCTTTAGCCTTTCAATAGTAGCCTGTAACTCTATCTGGTGTTGCTATGTCTGTGGAACAACTTGTGTACAATTATCTGAAATAAAACCAAGCCACATAGAAAAGTCATTCTATCATTTCAATACAATCCATTTTCCATCCCCTTATAAACCTAATTTTTCTAAATTTCAACTGAGAACAGATGCTCTTGTGGTTCTTCTGTGAGAGGAATCAATTTACATGCAACAAAAGTTGATTGGCATTTGATTACATACTGTAGCAAACAAATTATTCTAATAACTTGAAGAATCGGATTCAAAGCAAAACATTCATAGTTAAAATTGAAACTTCCTTTTTTGTTTGACCAACTGAGTGTCTGGATATTACAGAAAACTCAGAACAGCAAGTACATTTATATACAATATAGCTCCCTCAGCATTTCCTATGAGGAGATGTGCCTTGTGTACTTCAGAAAGATGATTATTATAAACAGGGAGTTTATTATAAATATTGATGGGGTGCTGTCATAAATATAAAGGGAAGGGTAAACCCCTTTAAAATCCCTCCTGGCCAGAGGAAAAAACTTCTCACCTGTAAAGGGTTAAGAAGCTAAAGGTAACCTCGCTGGCACCTGACCAAAATGACCAATGAGGAGACAAGATACTTCCAAAGCTGGGAGGAGGGAGAGAAAACAAAGGGTCTGTGTCTGTCTATATGCTGCTTTTGCCGGGGATAGACCAGGAATGGAGTCTTAGAACTTTTAGTAAGTAATCTAGCTAGGTATGTGTTAGATTATGATTTCTTTAAATGGCTGAGAAAAGAATTGTGCTGAATAGAATGACTATTTCTGTCTGTGTGTCTTTTTTGTAACTTAAGGTTTTGCCTAGAGGGATTCTCTATGTTTTGAATCTAATTACCCTGTAAGGTATCTACCATCCTGATTTTACAGAGGTGATTTCTTTACTTCTATTTACTTCTATTTCTATTAAAAGTCTTCTTGTAAGAAAACTGAATGCTTTTTCATTGTTCTCAAATCCAAGGGTTTGGGTCTGTGGTCACCTATGCAAATTGGTGAGGATTTTTACCAAACCTTTCCCAGGAAGTGGGGTGCAAGGGTTGGGAGGATTTTGGGGGGAAAGACATGTCCAAACTACGTTTCTCAGTAAACCCAGTTAGAGTTTGGTGGTGGCAGTGGATATTCCAAGGACAAAGGATAAAATTAATTTGTACCTTGGGGAAGTTTTAACCTAAGCTGGTAAAAGTAAGCTTAGGAGGTTTTCATGCAGGTCCCCACATCTGTACCCTAGAGTTCAGAGTGCGGGAGGAACCTTGACAGGTGCAAAACTAACTGACTGTATGTCATTTTACATCAGATCCTCCATGTTCTTTTATAAATATAAGGGAGCCAAATTTATTTGCACATACAAGTAGAAATAATTTCTCTTACTGTGGAATGGAACATGTGCAGAGCAACACCAAACAAAAAAAAAGTTTAAGACAGGAAACGAAGAACAATAATACCATTCTAACTGCACATGTAATTTAAATGAGTTAGTTTTACTTTGTCACTAAGATTCACTTAAAAGGTTTCACCTCTATTTCCCCCTCTCAATTACAGGAAAATCTTTCACGTATTCAAATGGTTTCTAGAAATGTGAGCAAAGCCCTAGTCACACTTATAAATGTTTAAAAACTGTGATACGAACTAAAAAGTATGATTTTTGTATGACAGGTACGAACTACACTTCTCTTCAGAAGTCTCATTTTAAACTGCTCCTTATTTAACAGAGCGTGAGGAGCAGAATAAATAGGTTTATACCAGTGAAACAGAAAACACTTCTTCCTAGTCCTTTCAAATTACATAACTCACAGACAGAGTACATTTTTCTACTGTGAGTGCTAAACCACAGAGCTATGGCTTCTCTCATTCACAACATGAATTATCATGGAACAGCATGAAGGATATAGATTGTATTGCTTATTTGCAGGTCCTACTTGTCAAAAAAGTAGTGATTTATGTTTTTCACTTCAATTCTTGTGTAGTTCTTGGTGCACATTTAATCTATTATAAAAACATATAGCAAGAGACCACCGCTATGTGGGAGGTGCTTAGATCATGTAAACAATGTAGCTTTAAAAAATAAAAAAGCTTTAAACCCATTAAAATGGGGAAAATATTAAAACTATCATTTTCCCATCTTAAAGTCAGAATGTGAACCTAAGAGTATCTGCCTTTTTGGTTTGGGTAGATACTCCCATGTTCAGATGTTTGTCTAATCCTTCAGAGTCCTCCTCCCTTCTCTGGACCCCAAGAGGTTCCTACTCACTTCCACATGTCTTCCAGTCCCTTTGTAGGGGAGAGAGTGCAGGGTGGAACATTTGCTGATCCCAGCGGATAGCCAGGTTCTTTATTTGGCTTGAGGCCAGTTTCTCCTTTCCAATCTCACATACTGGCAGTTTCCCCATAAGCAACACATTTTTGGCCGGATTCTCAGCTCCATTCTCCACAAAAGTCAATGGAGCTATGCCAGATGAGAATCAGGCCCAATATGTCAGAATCCTCTAAGCTGGAGTTTCACCTTCAATTTTAAACCCACCATTTCAGCTACTTATGATGTTCTCAGACACAATCTCTGAGGTTAACATTTTCCATGCTTGTTCTCTGTGACACTGTATAGAAAGAGAAAGGATCATATGTACACTAAGGTATCACCACTGATGTATCACCACTATTGCACAATTGTGCTAAATCTTATGCAAAGTATGCCTTGTAAGGTACCACTGGAAAAGCTGTGATCTGTTGAACAATGTTATCTTGTTTATATGTGTGTATTAGCATTATGTATGAAGTTATGATTGTTTTCTATGTGTTTGTATCTCAAACATGCTGTTTTCGTGGGTAACACCATGAGAGAGATTTACATCCAGACCAGCCAGCCATGGTTGATAGGCCATTAAGGAGAATCAGCTCTTCCAAAGAGCCCCTCTCGAGGATGCCTCGGAAGGCACGGAAAGAATGGATGCCCCATGACTCAGCAATGCCATGTAACGCCACATGATCCAAGACTCCATGTTTGTGCCAGCAAACTTTCCAGGCACATGGGCTGAGGATATAAAAGTGGAGATTGTGACATTACTAATTTTCCTCTTTCCTGCTGCATATCTCTGGATTATGATATCTAACAAAGAAGAGCTTTGAACAATGGACTGAGGAACTCAATATTTGGGAGGAACTAGAGAGACTTAACAAACTGGCAGATTAAACATCACTGATATTATCCTGATTTACAAACTCTGAAATAAGCTGTAACCCATATGGTTCATTTTAACCTATTAATAACTCTCTTCCTTTTTTATATTAATAAACCTTTAGTTTTTAGTTACTAAAGGATTGGCTACCAGTGTGATTTTTGGGTAATATCTGAAGTATACTTTGACCTGGAGTGTGTCAAACTGGTTCAATGCTCCCACTACTTCTCCCATGGTTCTTTGGAACTAGAAGAACCTAATATATGTGATTCTTGGTTTTAATAATCATTTATCACAGAAGTCTGGTTTGTCTGTGTGGTGCATGAGGGAGACTGTCTGTGGCTTCACAATAACTAGTGTAGGATTTTGGAAGCACACATTTGTCACTGGCTTGGTGAATTCTTATGATAGAATATACCACCAGTTTGGGGAACATGCCCTGCTTCATAGCAGTCTGACCTGAGACTGGTGCTCTTAGCTCTGTCCAGTAACAGGCAGCCTCATCCCAACTTTATTGTATGTTTTAAAATTTGAGCAGATAGAGAGGTAAGGATGCCATGGAGTTAAGAACATCTTTCAGTGAAAGATCAGTTAGGTTCAAATTGCAGCACCACAAATAGCTCCAGATGCAGAAGCCACAGGCTCCACAAATCTAGTAGCTACAAATCAAAGGAGTAGCAAACTGCAGAAACTGAATAGCTCAGCTTTTCTTATCTAAAAAGAAAGGGAGGTGTGAGGGAGGGTTAAAAATAATTCCATGGCAAGATGATGCAGACCAATAACAAAGAAGCCACTCCTTTCCTTATCTCACACAGCAAGCAAAACTCTATTTTTATTATATACTTCAAAACTTTTCCTCAAAGCTGCCTAAATGACAGTCTCTGCTTTTCTTCCCACACAGACACACACATGCTCTTTACCCTCTCCTTCTCCCATGTGAACCTCTCTGCCCTATCAACGTGTGGCCCAAAGGATAATTCTGACTCTCACTTTCAATTTTTTTAAAAGCTAAATTAAGAGCCTAAGTTTTATTTTTTTTTCTGGAGAAAAAGATGTCACATTGACGGATGTTGCTAGGCCACAGGCCGAAAGGAAATCCAAACTAATGGGGAAGAGGAAGAAGAAACAATTTCAAACTGCCGCTGTTTTTCTCCTCTGCTTCCCCCTTTCTTTCTGTATTTTTATATTAATTAACTGAGCTTCCTACGGCAAACTTTTATTGAAGAATGTTTTTGGTAGTGTCAGGATCCCAACATGGGCAGTCGGGGCAAGGGTCAGAGCAGGGGCAAACATTTGGCTAGGAGTAGCTGAGGAGTTCATAGTCAGGTCCTGGCCATGGTCGATACCAAGGGTCAGAGTCCGCATCAGGTTTCAGGGGCTGAGTCAGGAGGCAAAGTCCAAATCAAGCCGAGGTCAAGCCAAGAATTCAAGAGCAAGGAGCAGGAATGATCATGGCAGCTACAGAAGATCAACGCTAGTGCCTGGACACTTTCTGTGGTGCCCGCTGGGTTTATATGGGGCAGGGAGCTAATCAGCTGTCATGGGGCTGTCATCTGTCAAACCCTTGAGGCGGATCTTTCCATGGTCTGTGTTCACAGTGTGTCATGGGAAGTGGAGCACCAGGCTGAATTTAAATGAACATTTACTGTAGAATCGTGAACTGGTTCAACACTCCAAGTTCAGTTTAAGATGGAACATTTGTTGAAGATGGGAAGAAGCTGGGAGGAGGAGAGAAGTGCAGTGGAAAAGGAGCTGGCATACAAATTGTGGGATTATAGCCTTTGGCTGCTGATCAAGATAAAGCATGTATAGTTTTAAACAAAATGCCTACACCCAGAATGTTCAAGAGTGGGACAAGGTTTCAGGAAATAGAGGTAAACTAGAATAATGTGTATCTTTATTTCTCCTTTCTTTTCTCTAATTTAAAATAATTGGTGTAGGTATTTCTCCCTCCTTTATCCTCCCACTGATGACATCACTAGGAAATGCATGCACTGCATCACTTGGAAATGGTACATGCCTACGACATAACAATAAGGCCCCGAAAGGCCTATGAGAACGTAGTTTAAAGCTATCAAGATCCAAAGCCATGCACCAAAACTCTCCAACACCTCCAGCAGGGAAACCTCAGACTTCTCCCCAAACTCTATCAAAGAAATAGATCTCTGCTAAGTTTCATAATGAGATTTTCAAATTAGCAGGTCTCTATTTAAAGCTAGCTTGCCTACAGGGAAGGAACATTGAATAGTTGAAAAAGAAGGAGAGCAGCTGTTTATTTAAACTTTTTCAAAACTAAACATATTTGGGGATATGGCTACAGTTTTAATATTTTGCGAAATAGTTTGTTGGTTTGTCTATCTCTACTTAGAGCAGTATTTAATATAAATAATGTACCACTTAGTATATCCTGTGTAAAGCATATTATCCACATATTTAGGGCTATATCTAATTAACAGGTAAGTTACTATATGTATATCCTGCATAGTTTCTGTCAAATAGACTAGTGCCACCTAAAATCTCCAGCACATCAGAAGCCACTTTTCTGGAAGAATTTGTTTTCTTTATTGTTTAAAATAGTGTACGGAATATTTTAGAACCACTTATCTTCCAAATTGTCACCCAATTTCCAGTGCTTTAAGAGAAACAGACATTTATAAAACTACACTAAGCAACAATGTCAAGAAGGATATTAAAAAGTGCATATTATGTGCAGAGTTCACAGCACCCCATGTCCTGAAGAAAATGGATGAAAATCATACATAACAAAGGACACCATTTTGGTATTCCACATTTTTAAGTGCAGTAGCTACTATTTACATAATTGATCAATGTAGTCCGGTGGGCGGGGAAGCCAGTCTGAAGCTTAGCCCAAAACTGAAACAAATTGAATCTATCATATATTAGTAACAACCTTGCCCCTAAATTGATTCCCAACCAGGTACCTATGCTAAAATCCATCTCAGGGTCTTAACCAAGGACTGGCTATTTCTACAGAGCTAACTTGTGATTGTAAATCAATTTCACTTGGATGAGAGAAGGAACACAGGAATCTGGAGTAGCTCTGACTTTGGAAAGCACAAAAGCATGCAAAACTAAGTATTGGACAAGGCACGGTAGAGAGGTGCCAGACCCTGTGCCCTCGCCAGTTCTCATTACTACCACCATCACTGAGACATGGGTCAGGACTTGTGGGATTTGTGGAAAAGAAATATGGGATGTGGAAAGGAAGGACAAGGGCAACTTCAAAAGGTTGAGGTAAGCTCACTTTTCTAAGATTATCTAAGCCAAAGCAAACCTGCAATTGTTGAGGGGTTTGCCCATTACTTGGGGCACTGTGAACACATGGGGCCAAAAAATGTTGCCCTATTTAAGTCAATGGCAAAACTCCCATTGACTTCAGTGTGGCAGAATATTATTGAAGATTCTGCACTTTGCTGTGGATTTGGGGTTGCTTCACAAATGTTATTTTCTCCACAAAATAAGCTCTTTAAAAAAACAAACAAACAAATCTTCACCCCTTTTTGTTGATGAAGCTATTCCCAGGAATGTGAATCAATGCAGTACACAAGGTACTGGAGGAAAGGCATTCTCAATGAAGTGTTCTCTCTAGTGTGATCAGATGTCCTGATTTTTGGGTCTTTTTCTTATATAGGCTCCTATTACCCCCCCACTCCCCGTCCCGATTTTTCACATTTGCTGTCTGGTCACCCTAGTACTCTCTCCTGGAACTTACTTTTCTTGCTCAATCTGCTGTAGCATGAATTTGTTGATCTTAAGCTCATGCAGGAAAGCTCATTTTCTCTCATGCTTTTTCCTGTGAAAGTAGGTTGCCATGGATGCCAGGAAGTCCCTCAATTGGGTGGGCTTTGCAGGATTTTATATTTTGGACAAGGTCACTAGTGTGTGTTGTTTAATATTTTTCCCATCATATACAAACATTAGACCACTGAGTTCTGGATGGGAACTGTAGTGGAGAGACTTCAATACTGAAGCAATAATAATAATAATTTTATTTAATAACTTATTCTTATAAATATTAGGTCATCAGCAAAGCCCTGTGACTTTACTAAATTTCAGGAGATATTTACTGTCGCATATGATGCTTGGAAAATATAACTTACATCCCTCTGGTTTTGGTGATTAGTTTATTAAATAGTAAGACTTTCGGGATAGTTAAAGAAATTGCAGGAGATTTCTGCTTTCTGTCACTCAATGACAAGTCAAATGTCAGGAAGATAGCCCACCTTAGCCATAAGATCATGTTTATTACACCCAAGTACGTTTATACAAATCTAAAATACAGTCTTTAATTTTACTTTGCTTTAATTTTATACTATTTTCTTTTGTTCCATGTTTTAAAAGATGTATTGGTTATTAAAATTTGTGCTTTGTACAGTATTTCACAGAAATTTAATTGCTGCAACGAACAGGAGATTGGGTCATAAGCCAACATAAACCCACCAGAAGAATTTCTTATCGAGAGCAGGATATCTCCCTCTTATATAAGGTACCAGATTGGTATAGGTACAAGCTTTATCTCAAGAAAACAAATGTTGCAAAGATGATGGTCAGGACAGTGGTTCTCAAGCAGGGGTCCGGGGCCCCTTGGAGGGTCACAAGCAGGTTGCAAGGGGTCTATCAAGCAAGGCCAGCATTAGACTCTCTGGGGCCCAAGTCACAAAGCTGAAGTCCCACTCCATGGGGCTGAAGCCCGAGGCCTTGAGCCCCACCACCCAGGGCTGAAGCCAAAGCCCGAGCAGCTTAGCTTCACGGGGGCGCCTGTGGCATGGGGTCCCAGGCAATTGACCTGCTTGCTACCCCCTAACACAGGACCTAGCTTTTACATGCAAAAAACTAGTTGTGCCACAGTTGGGCCATGGAGTTTTTACAGCATGTTGGGATGGGGGCGGCGGAGAGCTCAGAAAGAAAAAGGTTGAGAACCCGATTTAGGAAATACCTGGTCATTAATAATAATTTCAGGATGCTCCTTATTCTGCATATACTAAAGAGGAATGTAGGGATGTGGTATCTGCTAAGCCATAAAGTAAGCCCTTCCCACACACACTTTGTGAAGAAAAGCCACTAAGAAAAACATGTTTAGCTGGAAATGTTTAAAGCCTTTATTATTATATTATTATTATTTCTGAGCTGTTGAAATGGTGAACACCTTTGTGAAATGCACACCTGCAAATATATTAGCTATATTAAAAACTTCCAGTGTTATTTCCTATTATCATTGCTATGTAAAGAGTAAAATAGTTTATGAACCAACCTGAAATCTAATGACCTTCCTAAACTGACTATTAATATAAGAAGTCATTTAAATATAGAATAGTGATATTAATGTGGGGAGTTATTTTAGTTAGTTATCTGGCAAGCAAGCAACTACTTCACCCACTTCAGGTAAATAACAAGAATCATTTCCTCAAAAATTGTAAAAGAATCAACAACTTCTTTAATAACTATTTAAGCTAAAGACTCTCTAATAGTTATTTAATTTTTAAAACTGTTTTGAAAACTAAAAGCCTTTATATAAAGAACAGGTGTGTTTGGACTTTCTGAAAAGATTTCATTTCCTGTTAAAGCCTAAGGAAACTGAAGAAATCTTAGAAAACTGATTGAATAAAAGAGTTAAAATTCCACATTTAATGATGTTCTGAGACTCTCCCACCAGAGAGACAAAGAAAATATAACTGTAAAAGGAAGAATTACAACCCTAATGCAGGTTTCAGAGTATCAGCTGTGTTAGTCTGTATCCGCAAAAAGAAAACGAGGACTTGTGGCACCTTAGAGACTAACAAATTTATTGGAGATTTATATACACAGAGAACATGAAACAATGGGTGTTACCCTTAACACTGTAACAAGAGTGATCAGGTAAGGTGAGCTACTACCAGCAGGAGAGTGGGGGGAGGGGAAACCTTTTGTAGTGATTATCAAGGTGGGCCATTTCCAGCAGTTGACAAGAACATCTGAGTAACAGTGGGGGGGGGGAATAAACATGGGGAAATAGTTTTACTTTGTGTAATGACCCATCCACTCCCAGTCTTTATTCAAGCCCAAGTTAATTGTATCCAGTTTGCAAATTAATTCCAATTCAGCAGTCTCTCGTTGGAGTCTGTTTTTCAAGTTTTTTTGTTGAAGAATTGCCACTTTTAGGTCTGTAATCAAGTACCAAAGAGATTGAAGTGTTCTCCGACTGGTTTTTGAATGTTATAATTCTTGATGTCTGATTTGTGTCCATTTATTCTTTTACGTAGAGACTGTCCAGTTTGCCAACGTACATGGCAGAGGGGCATTGCTGGCACATGATGGCATATATCACATTGGTAGATGTTCAGGTGAACGAGCCTCTGATAGTGTGGCTGATGTGATTAGGCCCTATGATGGTGTCCCCTGAATAGATATGTGGGCACAGTTGGCAACGGGCTTTGTTGCAAGGATAGGTTCCCGGGTTAGTGGTTCTGTTGTGTGGTATGTGGTTGCTGGTGAGTATTTGCTTCAGGTTGTGGGGCTGTCTGTAAGCAAGGACTGGCCTGTCTCCCAAGATCTGTGAGAGTGATTGGTCGTCCTTCAGGATAGGTTGTAGATCCTTGATGATACGTTGGAGAGGTTTTTAGTTGGGGGCTGAAGGTGATGGCTAGTGGCATTCTGTTATTTTCTTTGTTGGGCCTGTCCTGTAGTAGGTAATTTCTGAGTACTCTTCTGGCTCTGTCCATCTGTTTCTTCACTTCAGCAGGTGGGTACTGTAGTTGTAAGAACGCTTGATAGAGGTCTTGTAGGTGTTTGTCTCTGTCTGAGGGGTTGGAGCAAGTGCAGTTGTATTGTAGAGCTTGGCTGTAGACAATGGATCGTGTGGTGTGGTCTGGATGAAAGCTGGAGGCATGTAGGTAGGCATAGCGGTCAGTAAATTTCCGGTATAGGGTAGTGTTTATGTGACCATCGTTTATTAGCACTGTAGTGCCCAGGAAGTGGATCTCTTGTGTGGACTGGTCCAGACTGAGGCTACTCAGACACACAGCACTCAACATAACTCACTATGTCCATCTCCATAAGCAAGCTGCCACAGACAGCTAAGAAGAACCAACCCAAGGAAAGCCTCCTCAAAACTTCCTTTTACCAGTCTATATTAAAGTTAACTAACACTGCCAATGAATTATATTTAATAACTCTTGTAATGATTTTATTGGAATATTGAGATGCTATTGCAATTTAAGATACTAACAATTTGTTGTTGATCACCACAAGGTTAAACCTTTTATTCCTGGAGAGGAGACAGGGGCTACTAATCACTGGCTAACACAGAAATAGTGGTATGTAATTGGACTTAAGACTCTTAATATTTGTTAATTGGTCTGTCATAAGACAGCTCCTTAAATGACTTCTGCTAAGTAACTGATTAAAATAGCTTTTGATTTCATAGGATTTAGTTAAGATTGCTTATCTTGCTCATCTATCAACTGTCTGGTGATTAACAATAAGCAGACAAGCTCACCTGCCCTTAAACTTATTCTTGTGCTAATTAATAAACAGACTTTGCTTTTGTATGGTACTCTAAGCTTGGACTCAATCATTTTGGGCAATCAGACCTTGGTTTCAGTGTACCAATAGGGTTGCCAATTCTGGTTGCATGTATTCCTGGAGATTTCATCATATGACAATATTTAATTAAAGATTAATCTTTAATTCCTGGAGATTCCAGGCCAATCCTGAAAGGTTGGCAACAATACGTAACAAAAGAAAAGTGCTTCACCAAGGTCAGGCCCATTTTCAAAGATGTAATCTCTGGCTACAGCTCTCCACAGAGACAACAAAAGAGATTTCAATCTAAGTAACAGTAACGATCTTGGGGTTCACTAAATAAGAAACCAGCGAATGAGAAAGGAATAAAACTTTAATAAAACAAACTGGAGAGGGTCTCTGGAAAACTGCTGCACATGCCCACAACCATGTGGTATTCCCAACCCCCACCTTCAGAACAACTCCAAATTCCTGTGCTCATAATACTGTCCCTTACGAGGGAGTCTCTAAATTATAATCTTCTACAAACATATCACTACAGTAACCACTATCTTATGTTTTGTTTAATATTTTATTTTTCCTTAATAATAGCTATGGTTAATAATTGTGATTATTTTGCTTGGATTTAATCAGTGTTCCTGAAGGTATGTAAAAGAACCCCCGTGACTAAAATAGTGGGAGTCACATCCCTGAACTGGCAGTAAGAGACACAATTAGAGCTGGCCTACTATTTCTTGTTTCTCTAGCCCTTTTACAATAAAATTATTTCATGTTCAACAATTTTAAAATTTACCTTTGTCCACCCGTAGCACATTTTAAGGACATAGCTTTTTTAAGTATGTGAAGTGCAAGTAGACAAATATTTAATTTCTTTATCAATGAGCTTGAAGTTTTTATTTTACTACAGCTGAAACAATAATAAATACTAAGCAAGGAAAGTTAATCTGTATCTACAGCAAGACCTTTTAAAATACATCAGTACAGACCCATTGTCTCTCACTAACTGTTATTTGTGAATTAGCCTAATCTGGATTGTGGTTGTAATTACTATTTACAGAACGCCAGATTTGCTTGAAGGCATACAGATGTGTAAGAAAAGGCAGCTCCTCTCTCAAAAAGCTTAGATTAAATATTATACAGATAGTTCAGACCTTTCACTTACATACAGATCTGAAATACACAGAATATGGACGAGAAATAAGTGGAAGATCACACAGAATCATAGAATATCAGGGTTGGAAGGGACCTCAGGAGGTCATGTAGTCCAACCCCCTGCTCAAAGCAGGACCAATCCCCAATTAAATCATCCCAGCCAGGACTTTGTCAAGCCTGACTTTAAAAACTTCTAAGGAAGGAGATTCTACCACCTCCCTAGGTAACGCATTCCAGTGTTTCACCACCCTCCTAGTGAAAATTTTTTCCTAATATCCAACCTAAACCTCCCCCACTGCAACTTGAGACCATTACTCCTTGTCCTGTCCTCTTCTACCACTGAGAATAGTCTAGAACCATCCTCTCTGGAACCACCTCTCAGGTAGTTGAAAGCAGCTATCAAATCCCCCTTCATTCTTCTCTTCTGCAGACTAAACAATCCCAGTTCCCTCAGCCTCTCCTCATAAGTCATGTGTTCCAGACCCCTAATCATTTTTGTTGCCCTTCGCTGGACTCTCTCCAATTTATCCACATCATTCTTGAAGTGTGGGGCCCAAAACTGGACACAGTACTCCAGATGAGGCCTCACCAATGTCGAATAAAGGGGAACGATCACGTCCCTCGATCTGCTGGCAATGCCCCTACTTATACATCCCAAAATGCCATTGGCCTTCTTGGCAACAAGGGCACACTGCTGACTCATATCCAGCTTCTCTTCCACTGTCACCCCTAGGTCCTTTTCCGCAGAACTGCTGCCTAGCCATTCGGTCCCTAGTCTGTAGCAGTGCATTGGGTTCTTCCGTCCTAAGCGCAGGACCCTGCACTTATCCTTATTGAACCTCATCAGATTTCTTTTGGCCCAGTCCTCCAATTTGTCTAGGTCCCTCTGTATCCTATCCCTGCCCTACAGCGTATCTACCACTCCTCCTAGTTTAGTATCATCCGCAAATTTGCTGAGAGTGCAATCCACACCATCCTCCAGATCATTTATGAAGATATTGAATAAAACCGGCCCCAGGACCGACCCCTGGGGCACTCTATTTGACACCAGCTGCCAACTAGACATGGAGCCATTGATCACTACCCGTTGAGCCCGACAATCTAGCCAACTTTCTACCCACCTTATAGTGAATTCATCCAGCTCATACTTCTTTAACTTGCTGACAAGAATACTGTGGGAGACCGTGTCAAAAGCTTTGCTAAAGTCAAGAAACAATACATCCACTGCTTTCCCTTCATCCACAGAACCAGTAATCTCATCATAGAAGGCAATTAGATTAGTCAGGCATGACCTTCCCTTGGTGAATCCATGCTGACTGTTCCTGATCACTTTCCTCTCGTGTAAGTGCTTCAGGATTGATTCTTTGAGGACCTGCTCCATGATTTTTCCAGGGACTGAGGTGAGGCTGACTGGCCTGTAGTTCCCAGGATCCTCCTTCTTCCCTTTTTTAAAGATTGGCACTACATTAGCCTTTTTCCAGTCATCCGGGACTTCCCCCATTCGCCACGAGTTTTCAAAGATAATGGCCAATGGCTCTGCAATCACAGCCGCCAATTCCTTCAGCACTCTCGGATACAACTTGTCCGGCCCCATGGACTTGTGCATGTCCAGCTTTTCTAAATATCTAAATCATGATGTAGGTTTTCTGTCTCTTATCCCTACCAAATTCATGGTCCATTTTGGTCAATTTCACAGTCATGGCATTTTAAAAATAGTAAATTTCATGATTTCACATATTTAAATCTGAAATATCACGGTGTTGTAATTGTAGGGGTCCTGACTCAAAAAGGAGTTGTGGGGGGGTTACAAGGTTATTATAGGGGGGTTTCAGTACTGCCCCCTTACTTCTGTGCTGCTGCTGGCAGCAGCGCTGCCTTCAGAGCTGAGCGGCTGGAAAGCGGCAGCTGCTGGCCGGGAGCCCAGCTCTGAATGCAGAACCACCACCACCACCAGCAGCAGCGCAGAAGTTAGGGTGTCATGGTATGGTATTGCCACCCTTACTTCTGTGCCGTGGCCCTCAGAGCTAGGCTCCTGGTCAGCAGCCACCACTCTCTGGCCACCCAACTCTGAAGGCAGCAGCGCAGAAGTAAGGGTGGCATGGTTTGGTATTGCCACCTTTACTTCTGTGCTGCTGCTGGCAGCGGCTCTGTCTTCAAAGCTGGGCACCTGGTCAACAGCACCGCTCTCCAGCCAACCAGCTCTGAAGGCAGAGCAGAAGGGTGGCAATACCGCAACCTCCCTAAAATAACCTTGCAACACCCCCGTAACTCCCTTTTGGGTCAGAACCCCCGATTTGAGAAACGCTGGTCTCCCCTGTGAAATCTGATTGTATAGGGTAAAAGCACACAAAAGACCAGATTTCACAAGGGGAGATCAGATTTCATGGACCATGACGCGTTTTTCATAACCGTGAATTTGGTAGGGCCTTACTTATATTGTACAAGTTTACCAATATGTCTTCCATACAGAGTTCTCACCAGGAAAGTGTCTAACAGAATGAGTTGAGGGATTTGATTGTGGTAATGGATTTTAAGATGGTAAAGACATTTCTGCATTTGTCAAAAGATATGCCTCTATAATCTTTCTACTGCAGTAGTGGATTGGAGAATCTTCAGAAATGTAAAACAAGGACTTTCTCTGCATGTCCAATGCAATTTTTGGAAATTTTGGTTTTAACTCAAATTCCCAGATGTAAACAAACAAGCATCAACACTTTGGGGTACTACAAGGACATACCACAGCTAAACAGCCATGATGAACTAGCAAAAGTTATAATAGTTTGTCCAGCCGCACCGGAAAAAAGACAGGAGGCAATGGATGTGGTTTAATTAGGCTGCACCTTAATTCACTTAAAATATCTGGGAGAACCTAGCTGTGACATTGGTAAATCAAGTGCCAGCTATTGCCAAGTCTGTAGGCATCAGGTAAAGAATGATATTCATATCTGGAAATCAGACCAGCTCACCTATATGTTACTAATGTTCAAGATAGGTGTTAGACTCTATAATATAGGATGTGTTTAGACTCTATAAAAGGCTTGTGAGTTGCTGCATACATTGCATACTTGTAATGTCTGTATTCCATGCTAGAAGCTAAAATATAAGTTTGTTTTATAATTGTAAAAATGCCTGCTCTGAACTTGTGAGCTCATATAGGAAGAATAGCTCCCCCTGCCAATCAAGAAGGACTATCAAAACTAAGGGGGCCACTGAAAGACAAAAGCTTTCTTTATTGCCCCATCCACCCATGAAGAACTAAATACAGAAGCCCTTGACCCATCAGTCTGAATGCTGGAAGAAGGAAATAAAAATAGTTGGCAAGATTTGTCATCTCTTTGCTGTTCGGACTCTTACGTGAACAGGAGCCAACAAAAAGAAAGCAGAGATCCCTGGGTCAACCTGGGTTAAGCCCTAAAAGGACATTCAGTGCTGACAGATTACTATATCTATCACCTTTCGGAACCATAGACTGAACTCATTTGTACATTATGTTTCCTGCTTTAATCTGTAAATAACTCTTTTCTTTTTCCTAGTTAATAAATCCTTAATTCATTTATTAAAAGAGTGGCTACCAATGTTGTCTTTGGTACGAGATGTAAAGGTACAAACTGATCTGAGGTAAGTGACTGGTCTCTTGGAATGGGAGCAACCTAAATATTTTGTGATTTTTGGTGTAAGTGATCATTTATCACTAAGTCCAGCTTGCCTGGGTGGCAAGATAGACTGGAGACCCTAAGGGGGCAGACTGTGACTCCACAACTGTTACAGTGATCCAGGAGTCCACATTTGTTACCGGTTTAGTGAAAATCTAATTATAGAACATGCCACCAGTTTGGGGTGTCTGGCCTGTTTTTGACAGTCTGCCCTTAAATTGTCACACTCAGTCATGAGCCACTCCAGACAATATAATACCAGCAACAAATTGCACAGTGAAGGTCACCCTCCTTTCCTTAAACATTTCCAAATAATCCTCAGCCAGGTTCCAACTACATAGGGGAATGAACTAGGGGTGCAGCCTCACCCCTTGTCTTGAAGTGGTTTCCAGCATACACAGGTCTAATGGCTGTCAGCACCTGCACTATACAAATTGTTCCAGCACCCCTGCCCAACTATCCTGCTGCTGGGAGCCTGCTGCCCTTCCCTTGCATAAGGTGAAAGGCACTATAAGAGAAGGGGGTTGGCTCCCTGCAGTTCTAGGCATAGGAACTCCAACCCCCCTAATTCAGCTGCCTTAAGGGATGCTTTCCTTGAAATCCTTTCCTAATCCATTTTATCCAATATCTATAGCTCTTCCATACAGACTACCTGCACTGGATATCTGCCACAAGGTTTTACATACTGAATTGCAATATCATAACCCAATCCCCCTACTTCCACCCACTGGGTCCCAGACCTGCTGTGGGGAAAGTGAAAAAACCCACCCCCCAATCTGGCAGTGAGGGAAAAATTCCTTTCCAGCCCTACAAGGAAAAGGGCAACTAATATAATGTCCGCAGCAGATCAAAGAGAAACCAGATCCTCCTGACAAATTTGAGAATGGGTTGCTGCTGCCCACCTGATCCCAGTAAAAAAGGGCCTTGCCAGGACTTCATGGGATATTATTAACCCCTCACTCTTCTGGTCAGCAGGAAGCATAATTCAGTATCTTCTCCTTACCTGGCCCCAACTGCTTCCTGCCCTTCCTGTCCATCCCTGTAAACTTTCCCCCTTCTCCCACCTGTTGTAAGGGAACCTCTAAAGGGGCAATACCCTTTCCGTTCAGCTAGCTAGACAAAGACCCCTTTGCTTGAGGGACATACTCTAATGGCAGTATATAGATTCTAGAAGTCTGACATTAATCTAAAACAAATCACTCAATTTATGCTAGTAAATTGTAGCAAAAAGTGCTTGTTGCCATTCTGCCCTTTTCTATCTAATATACCTTGATGACTAAAGGCATCAAAATGGCTTAATATTGCTTTAGTAATAGCCTATTTGGTGAGGAGGGGAGAGTCACGCAGGTTCTTCTCCAATTTCATCCCCTCACTGCTCCCATGACAGATACACACACATCCCTCCCCCAACCGCTGCCTAAAACCCTGCATCAGGATGTGACCTTGCTCTACACCGTGTCAATACCACTCATAAAATCAGCCAGAGGGTACATTGGGAGTGATGTAAATCAGTATCAGTATGTTGAGTGTGACAACTCTCTCCCCCACCAGGACTGATTTCATTACATTACACAACCCAAGGTTTGTAGTGCAAAGAAACTTAGATAAAAATGCACTTAAAGGCCCTTGTCCAGGCATTGGCCACAGTAGTCAGAACTCCTCTTCCCCAGGCCATGGAGTATCAGCAGAGCGATTCTGCAGCTGCTACTGTTCAGAACCCTGGGCTTCTACTTTCCCCTCTCTAAGCAGAACGTTTTACCCAGTGGATCAAAATACATGATGATCCACTGGTTATACTCTTTGCACAGTAATGTAAGAGAGAGCTGCCACACATTCTGCTCTGCACTGTATAAGCTGCAGAGTACTTGTATTTCAGCAACCACCAGTTTTAGTTTTGAGTGGAAGGAAAAAATGCTTATAATATCAAACAAACTGTGGTCAAAGAAATAGAGCAATGAGAGTTTCTTCTTTTTGAAATAGAAAACTAACTTTCCCCAACAGTCAATATAGTCTCTTCTGCATAGCAGAATATGTAGTATCTATCTTAGACACCAGATAAAAACCTAACACAAGCCTGAAGAAAAATCTCAGCATGTAAACACCATACAGCAGAACAAGCCTAAAAAAAATTACAAATCCTGTTATGTTCTGTTACCTTACCCTTCTCCTCCCTGACCTACCTTGCTCCTCTTATAGGTCCCACTGCCACACACTAGCACAAATAATTGCTGGAGACAAAGTTCTGTAGGGTAGTGTCCCGCAATGGATGGTTTAATTTTTTGCTTTCTTTTAGCCTCACTCTATAAGGCTTACAAAACTAGGTTTCACATACATTTCTCATGAACAAGGATTACTCGGATGAAAGTCCACAAAAACTGTTTTATTCATGAAAGTTAGAGCTTCACCCATCTCTGGGCCAAGAACAATCCTTTCAGAACAATATTTCGATGTTTGGTCTATGGGCAATACCAGCACAGCCCTGAAATGGGTTCCCCAACCACCTCAGTATGCTCATGTCTCCAAGCACCTTGCGAGTGATCACAGATTCATTGCACCAATGTGTAAAACATTGTCTGAATTTTGTCATTTCAATACGGATATTAAAATATTTTCTGAAAAATTCTCTCTCAAAAAAACCCAACAAAAATATTCTAAAGCATGTTAATCTGAAAATGATAAACAGTAACTAAATATCTACATTAATACTGAGAGTATATGGAAAAAAATCTTATTTTATTTTCAGCAACACATAAAAAGCCATAACAATTCTAAAAGCATGCAAACACCTGAAAGATTTTAACATGGGCTTCCCTCTTCATGTTCAAATGAAATTGCCACTATCATTCTAGCCAATAACAATTCAGGTAAATGCCTAGTATATGATTACAATCTCAGGCAAACACAGACCTCTTAGTAGTCTGGATGCTCTCTTCTAACTCAACTATCCTCCAGTGTTTCTCCCTTATAGCTGGATGGAAATCAGCATTGCCATCCATTGCTAATAACAATCCCGGTAAACACCAGGGGAAGTAAGAGCAATTCAGATAGACATGTCCCATCCATATAATGTGGCGCTCTTGGAACTTTCTGCAAATGATTCCCTATTTTGGTTTACGAAGTACAATATTTAGAAGAATACTAACCAGCTGAAATACCATATGTATAGCATTTTTTAAAATGGACAATTAAAAAAAGACAGACACTTTTACTAAAACCCAGTATGAAATTTTGTATACTTATGTATTCAATCTATAGCAAGTTAAGTAAATAATATGAAAGAACACTATTGTTTTTTTCTGTAGTGATACACAACATATTTCTGATTCAGCCAAGCAGTTAACCACATGCCTAAGTGCTTTGCTGAGTAAGGATAGACCACAGTACATAAAAAGCAATTACTGAAAAAAATAAAAAAGTTTCATTTTTATAATCAGATTATATTTAAACTAAATACAGATTTATTGTTTAAAAATAAACCTATTTAAAATTAAATTAGAAATTGACAGCCTCTATTAAGGCCTAAACTACTTATAAGATATTAAGATCTTTTAAATAAAATTAAAAAAATAATATTAAGTGGTACATGTTTGCTGCCAAGTTTTAAAGAAAGCAAACAACTGATCTGGTGGAAGTCACTGGCTGAGCTCCTGAGTTTGCTAAAGTGCTAAAACAGATTTGGACAGCAGCAGCCTCTTCTACAGGTACAGGGAGAATATTTTCTTCATTTCAGTTTATTCAACCAATTCAGTTCAATGACTAGTTCATTTAAAGTTAAGAAACCAATTGGAAGCTGAGAAAATAGGAAAACTCGTTTTCCTCTTTCAATCTATGAATGAAAACTTGGTGTGAATGATGAGATCTACTAGTTCTAAAACCCTGAAGGACTCACTGACCAGAAACAAACAGTTCATTACACTAACTAAAGATAATATTTCCTTTGTTTAAATTAACCAGTTAGTTTTAAATGCAAAACTTGTTTGATAAATTATTCGATAAACTTTTCCTTTCTTATGTTTCTAGCACATTTAAGGTAGATTAATAAAAAAAAATTAAAATTCTGTTCTGAGACATTTTTAATTTAATTTGAATTTCCATCCAAATAGAGACTGACACACGACAAGTAAAAAATTAGTCATTTAGTAACTAAGAAATGCATCATTTGCCATTTTTCTAACATAATAATAGATATAAAAGTAAGACTCTGAATAGGTAAATTAAGCTACATAATGATTTATGTAAATATGTATAGGTGTGATGTATCCTCCTGCTTAGCAAGCAGCAGCACCAAATTTAGTGTAAAGGCTACAGTTACTTGCAAATGAACATATGAATCGCCCTTTGTTTAAGACAATAACTAACAAGTGTGAATGCAAAACAAGATTAAAATCAATTACTTAAATCAAATTTTCTGCTTGCTGATTTAAACCATGAATAAGATCAATTACTTATACCACTTTGATTTAAATCAATCCATCCTGGGATGGGCTGAAGCACATGCTTAAGGTTACGCTTGTGCTTAAAAGCTTTGCTGAATAGGGGCTTGTAAACTGTACTTGAAGACGGCAGGCTCACTTGATTTATATTTCTACAGATTACACTACATAAATCAAGACTCACATATTGAATTGCTGGAAACAGTTAGTGAATCAGTGTAGAGAAGGAAAAAATTAAATACTTAATGATCTGTTCATTACACTAACTTAGAATCTCTTCTAAAGACAGATTCATGTCAGCTAGCAGGATGCTTCCACATGCCTGTTGGAGCAATGTGGAAAAGAACTCTGCTTGCATGTGTTTGTTTAAATCTATGAAGATTTAATTAATAGCTCAGACCATGGTAAAGGCTCTAATGTGACCTCAAATTCTCAAAGTAAAGAATGAAAGTTAAGGCTTACATTTAAAAATATTATTTAAAACCCAATGGTAAGGGAAATGATCATTTAAAGGGGAAAACGAGATCAGTACCAGTTTATTCATTTTACAAAGCCTCATGCAATTGAGAAACCAATGAAAAATTTTCAACTGACAGAATTCCACTTGTATGCAGTGTTGTAGCCATGTCATTCCCATGATATTAAAAGAGGAGTTGGGTGAGGGAATATCTTTTATTCTGCCAACTTCTGTTGGTGAGAGAGACAAGCTTTCAAGTTACACAGAACTAGCTTGTCTCTCTCACCAACAGAAGTTGGTCCAATAAAAGATATTAAAGTAGAACCTCAAAGACAGGAACACCAGAATTACAGAAGTAACCAGAAGTAATCAATCAGGCAGCAGTGGAGCAAAAGAAGAAGCAAATAACGTACTGCAGAAGTTCTCAAACTTTTTCTTTCAGAGCTCCCCTCCCCTCCCCCCAAAAGAAAACATACTATAAAAACTCTAGAGTCTAGGGGGCTCCAGACTTCAGCCATGGGGTGGGGGTGAGCTTAGGGCTCTGGGAGCCTCGGGGCTTCTGATCCTTGGAAGCACCAGGGCTTAGGGTTTTAGACTCAGGGGGGAGTTCTGGGGCACCGGTCTTCAGCCCCGCGGCTCCGCTCCCAGCTTCAACCCTGTATCTCCGTTCCCGGCTTCAGCCCCACAGTTCAGACCCAGGGGGAGGGGCTTCAGCCCCCTGGCTCTGTTCCCGGCTTCAGTCCCATGGCAGTCGCCAGGGCTCCGAGCTTTAGCTCCCTGCAGTTCTGCTCCTGGTTTCAGCCCCTGCGCTCCCCCAGTAGCTAAAACCCCATGCCCCGATGCGTCCCACCCCCAGCTGAAACCGTCAGTGGAGCCATGGGGAGCCCAGCGCCCTCCATCAGGCTGAAGCCAGGACGAGACTTGCAAGGCTGAAGCCCTGAGCCTCAGCACTTCCCAGGTGGTCTAAAGCCCTAAGCCCTGGTGCTCCCGGGGGGCAGAAGCCCTGACACCCACCCCCATGCCCAGGGCCCTGACCCCCGCCTGGAGCCCTGACCCCTCCACCCCCTGCGACTGCAGCGCCAACCCTCTCCTCCCCATGGCTGAAGTCCGCAATGTCTTGTTCAGAGGTACACACATTTCCGAGTTATGAACAACCTCCGTTCCCGAGATGTTGATCTCTGAGGTTCTACTGTTCCCCACCCACCTTGTCTCTCTAGAAATCTACTTGGGCATTTTTAACTTACGAACGCCTGAGGTTGGCCGGCTTGCAGGGCTCAGGCTGTGGGACTGTTTAAGTGCTGTGTAGACTTCCGGGCTCGGGCTGGAGCCTGGGCTCAGGGACCCCTCCACTTCACAGGGTCCCAGAACCCAGGCTCCAGCCCGAGACCAGAAGTGTACACAGCAATAGCCCTGCAGCCCGGACCCCACAAGCCGAAGTCAGCTGGTACTAGCCAGCCATGGGTTCTTCTTTTCTGTGTAGACATACCCTCACAGGGCTTCACAGTCAGTGTAACATCCTGCCACGTTCATTCTCTCTCCTTAATGTTACAAAACTTTTTGCCAATCCACCAAACTTGTTTACAGCTTCAGGACCAGGGCTAGAATATCTCTTCATCTAATATTTTTAATTATTTTTTATAAAAGGTAATTCAGAGCAGTACACTAACTTTGGCATTTAAACATACTAATATACTGCCCAAATATTCTAACTATGCTCATAACAAACAGTACATTTAATTATATGCGGTTAGCACTGCAATGCATTCGTCTTTCAAGGACAAATCACGAAGTAGCAGATTTTGAATTTGCCTACAACAGTGCTGATGCTGAGTTTTCCAAAACTGATTTGCAGGCAGAAAAGAAGCTATCATATTTAAATTTACATTTATGCAATCCATCGTGAAACTATTTTTAAAAACAATAGTTTTGCTGATTATGGTCTTTAAGGTTGTCATTGAAGTACATGTAACAACTTTTCCATATTGCAGAGGGACAGGCTGGACCCACTACAGGTCTATTCCAACACAAATTATTTGATGGTAATATTATGGCTCATTTTATGTGATGAAAAAGTTGCAGTAACCAAGGCAGATTTTGATTGAACTGTTCTTTTCCTTGTTACGAGCCCATTATTGCAATAATGTTAAAAAAAATTGACACTTAGAAGGAACATGGCAGGGGAATGATAAAACTTGAATGTTTCCCAAGTATTTTCAAAGAAGGGGGCCCTAATGGAAGAAATGTTGAATATATGGTAATTGAATCCTCATCTTACCGTATATTAGCTAAATCAGAAAGGGTGAAATCTGGGCCCACTGAATTCAAAGAAGCCAGGATTTCACTCTAATATTTATTCCCTGACAGAAATACTTCATTAACCTGGTGTTACGGTTCAGTACATATAACAATGACTTAAGGATTAAAAAGCATTATAATAATATGATTACCCCCAAAACAAGCAATACAAACCCAGGAAGTTCAGAGTTAAGATTAAATTTGAAAGACATCCAAACATAGTAATGTATGGAAAATGCAGAGATAAGGCACTCTAAACAAACACAACTTTGCCAAAAACTGACTCCAGGAAGGTGATGGTGGTAGTAATGTGCAGGAAATGAACTTTAAAAAAAAAAATCAGTTATATCTGGGATCGCAAAACACGAACATTCCTTCATCATGGAATGGCTATTGCATGGCAAAACAGTTAGTGCCCGATATTGATGATTCTGAAAGGTTGTATGTGCTGTAGATCCAGAGGTATGAATTTGGGGGAGGGAGGTTAATATAGCAGTTACTTGCCAAGTTTATGTATCCTTCTGGCTTCACTTGAATCATCTAAAATTAGACAAGACAAAGAATTTAACAACATACTGTAGGGAATAATCCCGCAGTGGCAGGGTTATTAAGAGATACGGTAGTTTGCTTTCATTGCTAATTACTATGCCATTTTATACTATTATACTATAGTATTTTAATTACTATGCCAGCCTGTCCCTCTGCAATATGAAAAAGTTGTTATATATATATTACTCCTGGGGGAATTCTGCACCGCTCCACAAGCACAGAATGTGCCCCACAGATTTTAGTCTTTCTCTACAGAATAATTGATTCGTGCACACCACCCAGGCAGTAGTCCCAAGTGGTACATCGGGAACAGCTGGGGGAGATGTAAATCACTGCTTTGGGGGGCAGGGCTAGGCGTGAGTGCAAGACTCTATCCCTCTCACTTGCTATCATGGTATGCCTGGATCCAGAGAGGGGCAGAGCTAGGGATGCCCCGACCAGTGGATCCTACCCCACCCAAGGCTCCAGCTGCTAGGCCTGGCTTGGCGGTGGGCCGGGGGGGGGAGGGGGACTTCATTCTCCCCTGCACAGGCCAATCTTGGGGCCGGGGCCGGGGCCGGGGCCGGGGCCGGGTCAAACCCACCCTGGGAACCTCCCCCAGCTCCAGGAAACTCCACAGCCCACTCCTTCGCTTTCTGCCCCCATCACTCCCCTGCCCCTGTCTGCCCAACCCTCATACTTCTGGACCCCCACACACATCCAGAGCACGCCCACCAAGCCCCACCCTCTTCATCCAGACCCTCACACACCCCCAGACCACCTCCCTGTTAGCCTCCCCTGCACTGGAACCCCCACCCGGCTGCATGTGGACCACCCCACCAAGCCCACCTGCACCCAGACCCCCACCCCACTAAGCCAAAGTCCACCAGCACCCAGACTATACAGTGATGGGCTGGAACCCAGGCTCTAGGGCCCTGTAGGGTGGGAGGGTCACAAGCTCCAGCTCTAGTCCGATCCCAGAAGTCTGCACAACAATGAAACAGCCCCACAGCCTGAGCCCCAAGTTGGCTGGAATGGGCCAGCCACAGGTTGGTTTTTGTTTTTGTTTTTCTTTTGCTGTGTACACATACCCTTAATATGTTCTGTGCTTGACATAGATGAAAATATTAGTATTGCCATCTGCACCATGAAGCCATATAGATGTGCTAATATGCCTAGTAAGGAATCTATTTGTCAAAAAACATTCCCTGAATCTTTTGTGTTATCTGTATTGCAACAGACATATTTGCTGACAGGTATTTTGAAATAAATTATCAAAATAATTGAAAATCAAGTATTTTGCAGAATTTTAAAATATTGTACACAATTTTTAATTTTTGGCGCAGAATTCCCTCAGGAGTTATATAAAACCCTAAAAATGTACATTCAGGTAATTTGGCGTCTAAATTCTATCTTTGAGCTCACAGTTCTTTGTAGGGACAAATTTTGTAGTCAGGTTGAGGCTTCTTCAAAGTGGTCCATCAGTTGCATACTGTAGAGTTTGAACTTTTAGATCAAATGATCTTCCTCAGATACTGTACATTAATGAAACAAATCTCATGGCATGGAGAAAAATATTTTTCACAAGTAATAACAGTATCTATCATACTTAATAGAACAGTTCAACAACAGGGGATAGAAATAAACTCAAACTGTGTATATACTATTTCAAATCTAAGCTGTAATTATATGCATAAATTAGAAGGCCAGAAGACACCATTGTGATAGTCTAGTCTGACCTGTATAACACAACACTTTTGAAAATAATTCCTACAGCATATCTTTCAGAAAGACATCTGATCAGCCACAATCCTTGGTAAATTGTTCCACTGGTTAATTACCCTCACTGTTAAAAAATTATGCTTTATTTCCGGTTTCAATTTGCTTAGCTTCAGTTTCCAGCCTTTGGATTGTGTTATACCTTTCTCTACTACATTAAAGAGCCCATTATCAAATATTTCTTCCCATGTAGGTGCCTTATGTATGTTCTTTGTCTGAAATACATGTTTCTATACTATTTTATCCCAGTTAGTTTTCACCTGTTAATGAAGAAGAGCTATAGTTTTAATTAATGAGTATAGTAGACTCTCCCTGAGGTGTATATTTTGACTTTACACCCAATGCATTCCTCCTGTTGTAATAACTGGACTTAAACATTTACTCTAATGGTGAGCTCAATTGTGAAAAGTGAAAGTTTATAAAATGTCACAATAATCTATGACAACAAACATTGATGGAAAAAGGTGTGAAAGAGACAGAAAGAATGAGTTAGTCCCAACAAAAAGGCCTACTGATATAATTCAAGGACTGTGTTAGGATCATGCCTATTAAACAAAAGTTGAGGACTGAAAATTAATTGGCAGAGAAAATGATGAGTGAATGGGCTATTCCACCCACCACTCCCTTTTGGAGTCCTTAAACATAAAGATTGGCTACTGGAACCATCCTGGCTACCACCCCAACCCTTCCTGGGACCCTCTTCATCTTATTTGGGAGAGATGTCCTGACCAGACTGGGCCAAACCCAGAGACCCATATGACATCGCACCTCCATGGGCTCCAACTAAATCCCCAATACCACCTGGGATGTGAGACTTTGTTTGCCCCTCCCACCTCAGTGTCTCCTTTTCCTTCCTAACTCTCTTGTTCTTCCTTCTCTCTAATAAGGGTCTGGCTAAGCAGGCCAAAACTGCTGTGAGCATGTGGTCAGAAAGAGGCAGATAAAAGCAATGCCCTAAACAGCCCAATGCTGACACAAGTTTGCCAGGTCTCAGAGTGGCTGATAAGACCATGTGCTGTGCCTGTGTTTTTCCAGCTGTGAGGTTACAAGTGACAGCCTACAGCAAACATAGACGCTGCTATCTTTGCTATACTTTTCTCTCTCTTTATGTGTGTGTCTTGTTTTCTCTTCTAGGAAATGGGATCAAAATTTAACAGCAACAACTGTTCCAGTCCATCTCAACTAATTTCTACTCTTTCCCCCCAAAAGGACAGTTATTACCATCTTTAAAATAGTCTAAAAGGCTAATAAGGAGGTTTTTTCCTTCTGAAACCTCTCTCCAGCTAAAAAGATGTTAAAATTAAAGCCTTATTTAATACTCCACATTTCAAATGCTTTAAGTTGTTCTTCCTTTTTTCTCCCCTGTATTTTTAATAAAAGGTTTAAAGGATTTTTAAAGGTATTTGCACCATGTACTAAGCAGGCTGAGGCCTCTGTTACCAAGCCCCAAACCTTGTTTAAACATTGGAGAGTGATGAAGTTATGTTAACACCTTTGACTATTTTGGCCCATATATTTTCCATCTAAATTAATTCAACATGCCCTTCACTGGCTTCCATTGGAATCGTTGGCTAGCACTAGTGTTTGTCCTGAAAATGCAGGAAAGAAAGACAAGATGCAAGAAATGTGTTTTACTTAGGCTGCAGCCTTATTAAGTAACATATCTGGGAACTATCCAACAATAACTTGTACAGGTCATGATTCCTTCCTTAATTGTTTCCACCAGCTGGAGGGCTACTAATATAACTCCTCAGATGGGAGCTTTCAAACCTGAGTGGTGCTGCGAAGCCGTGCACCAGGTCGCAATGCCTGGAATGGGAAGCCAGGCCCAGCCTGTGGGACAGAAGCTGCTGCCTTTAGATGATTGTGAGGCAGGCTCACTCTCAGTGATAGGTTAATCTGACCCCTGGGCATAACAACCAATCTAGAATCTTCCCAGGATTCACCATTAGGGAAAAACTGTTACAGATGACTCCTGACCCTCCACACACTGTAGTCTATGTGGTGCATAACACATTGTATGCACCAGCATAGCAAGCTATGGTGCGAGATTCTGTCGGCTGTGTCACACCAGAACAAAGGACTCCGAAATATTTCCATAGGGAAAAAAGGCAATGCAAAGTATTAACTGACTCCCTGTTCACAGCAAAATTTTACTGTTCTATCACCACAGATGATGCTGCTGTGTTACTGCTCAATAATACACAAATAAATCTTTTTGGTCCTTTACCATGCACAGCTGGTGAAACCTGACTTTTGAAGTTTCCAGCAATCCCCTTGGGATTTGGCTTCACCATCCCTGTTAAAAAGGGACTGAAGGTTGACAGTTCTTCAAACAGTTTTCACTTGGGCATAGCATTGTCAGTTTTCAAGCTATTGCTTCTGTTTGATAGATGACAGATATAAGAGACCTTAACTACTGAAAATACCAACTCCTTATGAGCACCTAATGCAAAGATTTTGCCAGGATATAGATCCACATATAATAAAAGATTTACTATTTCCTGCTGTTACATAACTCAGGTTTGTTAATGATAAACCTGGCATGTGCTGCAACATATTGAATATGAGCATCTGTTCTAATCAAAGACTCGTCAATGAACACAATTAACTGTGCTACCATATAGAGACGTACATCAGTTAAGAAATTCAATCTGGCTGGTCTATGCAAGAGGTCATAACACTGTCTCTACAGCTTCTCACATCTACCTAAGTCATGTGACTGATTTTTGTTTAGAGATGAACAACATTATTAAGCATTCTAATTTCAACAATGGAAACCACCACCATCCAGCAAAAAAGGAGTGGTGAAAGCAAGACTGGTTCTGCACAGAAATGGAGAAGCTAATGTAATAAAGTTCACATTCCTGAATCATCTATCTAGTCAGGATGATTTTCCCCACTTCTTTGCCAGGATGTGGAGGCAAGGCACCAACAAAATTGCATCACTGTACTTACTACAGTTTTATTTTCTGTATTTCTCAAAGAAAGTCTCATGAAAAATTACAAACCAAAAGGAGAATACTAATACACTGGCATCACCCCATTAAAAAAAGGGAACAAGACTTCAGATCCTTGTAATGCTCACTGCTTTTGCTGGTGGTCAGTGTCCATCTCAATGGAAAGCTTTAGGGTAGATCTACACTGGAGTTGGAAGATATCATTTCTAGTTCAAGACGACATCCTCGAGTTCTGTGATTTAGCTAGGATGCTAAAAATGAAAGTGTAGCCCTGGCAGTGGGAGGGGCTAACTTTCCTGAGTATGTAGCTAGGGTTTAGGATGGGATCGTACTTGAGGCGGCTAGCCCTCCCACCACTCGCACTGCCATGGCTACACTTCGTGCTAGCAGGGTACATGCTTGCCTTGTGATGTCAAAGAGACATCTCCAGTGTAGGCATACCCTTAGTATTGTTACGCCTTTTTCCCATGCTCACATAATGAAATCTATAACTCATTACGTCATTGGAAAACAAAAGACTAATTAGAAGGGAACTGGTCAAGCTTTTAAGTTGACTGGCTGGTATCCCACCTCAAAGGTTCTACACCCACATTGTTTTATTGAAAGAAATGTAACTCAATCAGTTTTATTTTATTAAAATTCAAAACAGGAAAACAAACAAAGCTACTGTTAATAATATTAAACTAAACTCAAAGTATTAAAGCTATCAGATCAATTCAACAAATCAAACAAAGTTAGTCTCAATTTAGGATTGGAGTTAAATCATTACATACCAAAAAAAAATCAATATTTATAGAGTCTAAGAACTAGAGTCAATTCCTACACCGTGGCTAATCCTTTCCACCCTGACCCCAGAAGATGACATAATACAGACTTTAAGAGAGTACTTTTCATAAACAGAAGTTTAACTACTCTTATTTACCTGAAGTTACAGATGACAACTGAAACAGAAATGGAACCGAAACTGCCTTAGTTACACTGATGAATGATTTCTTCCAGTCAACAGATAGAGGATATCCTCCTGGATGTCTCTGCAGCATTCAGCTCTGTTGACCATAAGATTCTGCTGTGTCACGTGAGAGAGGTGGCTAGGGTCCAGGGTCAGACACTAAAATGGTTTAAGTCCCTCCTGGAGGGTTGCACCCAACAAGTAGTGATGGAAATTTGCACCTTCACATTAGGCCCCGCCCAGCTGGTGAGTGAACAAATGGGGCCAGTGACAGTGGGGTTCCAGGAGGCTCCCTGCACATATAGAATCATAGAATCATAGACTATCAGGGTTGGAAGGGACCCCAGGAGGTCATCTAGTCCAACCCCCTGCTCGAAGCAGGACCAATTCCCAGTTAAATCATCCCAGCCAGGGCTTTGTTACATGCGAGGCACAGGATACTAGATCCCTGTGGGTGAAAGACGCAGAGGGAGGGCAGTGCTCCCTGATTATACTGATGCATTTTTTTTCAATTTCTGCATGCCAGATAAAATGGACATTTACTGACGACTAACAATTTAATGTGACATGAGCATTGCAGCACAGAAGAGATAACAATAGCCACTCTAGTATTAAAATCACTTTGTGGGGAAATGGAAGTATTTTTCTCCTCTATACAATGTCTAAACAATGTTCATGGATTTTGCAGGATGCAATAAATCAGTGCCTGCCATGGCTGTGCCTTCATTTTACTACACTTACCTAAAGGTTAAAGTGCATTCACTCCTTCTAAGCTACATTTAAGATACAATATTTTAAAAAGAAAATAAAAATGCTTCACTTGCACAGGGGACATAAATCACATGTGCTTAGGGAGCTGGGAATTAATATTTTTCCTGTTAAATATGTTCTACTTGCTGCAAGCATTGCTCGGATTTATGATACACTCAGAGATCACAATTTAGTGTGCCTAAGTTTTCTGGATCATCGCACAAGTCAGTCCCGCAGTGATTACTAACTCATGCTTAGCACTTCAATACTTGTTCATGAAAAGACTGAAATACATGTATACATTGACCACATATGGTCAATTTTATGTATGCCTCTTAATCACTAAATGAAGCCTAGTCCCAGAGGGTTAAATACCACTAGATTAAAGGATGAACAAAATGTTTTTAAACAACATGACTGGTTTCCAGGCATTCACGTTATGTAAGGTAAAACGAAAGCTCCAAAAGACTAACTCATAATATTTAAACCTCTATGCAATCATTTCTCTCTGCTGTCTCACCAGGATTGTTCTGGCTATTCCCTACCCAGAAAAACAAGCCAAAACATCAGTCTTTTCTGATGGGGAAAAAAGTGAAGGGAATAACCTATACATGTACCCTGTATTAAGTGAAACGCAAAATGTTATATAATTAGCCTTGTTAGCATATTTATGCCTCAAACATTAAAATGCAAACACTGTTCAAAACGAAAAGCTTGCAATTCTGTAAGTAAAACACAAGAGAACAATAAAGACCCCAGTCTGCCAACTAAATACTACTGTTTTTGCATCTGCCTCTAGATAACAATATACTTTCACCAAATTATTTGCTTTTTCATTACCTACCCTGTCAGGGTTCCCTCCCCACTCTGAACCCTAGGGTATAGATGTGGGGACCCGCATGAAAGACTCCCTAAACTGATTTTTATCAGCTTAGGTTAAAACCTTACCCAAGGCACAAATCCTTCCTTGTCCTTGGTTGGGTACTGCTGTCACCACCAAGTG
The DNA here is from genome assembly GCF_965140285.1 of Lepidochelys kempii. NCBI lineage: Eukaryota > Metazoa > Chordata > Testudines > Cheloniidae > Lepidochelys > Lepidochelys kempii. The sequence goes on along the minus strand of NC_136390.1, from coordinate 29,709,764 downwards.
AGTTAAACAAAGATTCAGGAAAAGGACCACTTGGAGTTCCTGTTTCCCTAAAATATCCCCCCAAGCCCTTCACCCCCTTTCCTGGGGAGGCTTGAGAATAATCTACCAACCAGATAGGTAAACAAGGTGATCACAAACTGGACCCTAAAAACCAATCAGGTTCTTAACATCAGAATTTTATTATTAAAACAAATTAAAGAAGCACCTCTAAAATCAGGATGGAAGGTAATTTTACAGGGTAATCAGATTCAAAACACAGAGGATTCCCCTCTAGGCAAAACTTTAAAGTTACAAAAAACAGGTATAAACCTCCCTCTTAGCACAGGGAAAATTCACAAGCTAAAACAAAAGATACTCTAACGCATTTCCTTGCTATTACTTACTATTTCTGTAAATTTAGATATATCATTCAGTAGGAGCTAGATTACTTGCTTGGTCTCTTTCTTTGTCTCCCGAGAGAACACACACAAAGAACCAAAGCAAAACCCTTCCCCCCACAGATTTGAAAGTATCTTCTCCCCTTATTGGTCCTTTTGGTCAGGTGCCAACCAGGTTATCTGAGCTTCTTAACCCTTTACAGGTAAAGGAGGGATTTTATTGCTACCCTTAGCTGCATGTTCATGATATACCCTATTATATATTTTGAGCAAAACAACTGAATGTGCAAAACACACACTTAATTGATGCTGATCTGGCTTGACTGACGTGAAAGTAATATAAAAACCCCAAAATTCAGGATTCAACTGTCCTGTCGTCCATGATTTTACTTTCACATTTTCCACTATTTTAATGCCACACACTGTGACATACCCTTCTTCACAAACATAGATTTGAGTTAAAAATCTGAAGTTTCAAGAAAATATTCTGAACCAGGAGATAAGGAACTAGATTAGCATTTTCATCTGCCACATTTCAGCCTTTTCTTCCTGTTTTGGGATCAAGCTATGGCCTTTGTATTTGAGATCAGTTATGCTGGCTAAGTTGGAGAATGTCCAAAACTTCTCTGAATCATTTTTTATTATTTTAATCCTTGTTTGTTATTGCTTAAACTAGTTTTCCACGGTGAATGCAACAAAGTGTTTTCAGCCTCTAATCTGTCAAGTCCTCCCAAAATCTCCTTCCATTGTTTTAGAAGTTTAGTACCTCACTGGAGAGTCCTTAAAATATTTGTGTAAAACATTTTCTATGTTTTGCATAGTTAAAGTTTTAAATCTACATATAGTAGTTGGACGCAAACAGAATCTTCTTGAGAGCTCCATCAGACAACCAGGAGGTTGATGTTAATTGTGATTTTTGAATTTTAACATGCTTTAGGACTGTGCTAGGTGTTACTTCTTTCAAATGATCTTTAAAACTATGCTATATGCCCATACATCAGAAGTTTATGATGACTGACAAGTTCTTTTATGTTTATTATTTGTTGTCTGGCCTCAGTTACATTTTTTTCCCGCTGTATTCTCGGATGGCATCTTCAGAAACTCAGATAATCTTATATGGTTTTCTTTTTAGATGTAGAAACAATAGCATTAATTAGGAATTCATTTTTTCTTCTAAGATTGTTTGTAACCATTATTGAGTTATTTCCTATGGCCCAACCATTTGCATTAAAATGGCAATACTGATCGTTCAAGTTCTTCCTTTAATTCTCCTGTACAACTCCACTGGCATCACTTAGTAGTAGATTTGTAAGTATAACTCTTCCTTACAGATTATATGCAGGCAAAGTGCACCAATCATTTCTTTAGAATGCTCATTCTTGGTCTTCAAAGTTTCAATGATCTTAGCAGTCTTATCAAGGTGAGGTCTTTGCCTTTCTGTAGTTTTTAAGGAATAATCACCAATTGCCCTTGCCAGTTTTGGCATGTTGAAAATGGAGAGATTACACATGAATGCTGCAGATCTTCGAAGGCCTGGAACCAGGACTTAAATCATCATCAAGGCCACAAGGGACCTGTGATTATCTAGTCTGACCTCCTGTATAACACAGGCCATAGAACTTTCCCAAAATAATTCCTACAGCGTATCTTGCAGAAAGACATCCAATATTGATTTAAAAACGGTCAGTGATGAGAATCCACCACAACCCTTGGTAATTGTTCCAATGGATAATTACTCTCATCATTAAAAATGTACGCCGTATTTCCAGTCTGAATTTGTTTAGCTTCAAATTTCAGCCATTGGATCATGTTATACTTTTCTCTACTAGATTTAAGAGACCATTCTTAAATACTTGTTCCCCGTGTAGATACTTATGGACAGTAAACAAGTCACCCCTTTATCTTCTCTTGGTTAAGGTAAATTGATTGAGCTCTTTGAGTCCTTCACTATAAGGTATACGCAAAAAGAAAAGGAGTACTTGTGGCACCTTAGAGACTAACCAATTTATTTGAGCATGAGCTTTCGTGAGCTACAGCTCACTTCATCGGATGCATACCGTGGATGAAGTGAGCTGTAGCTCACGAAAGCTCATGCTCAAATAAATTGGTTAGTCTCTAAGGTGCCACAAGTACTCCTTTTCTTTTTGCGAATACAGACTAACATGGCTGTTACTCTGAAAACTATAAGGTATGTTTTCTAATCCTTTAAATCATTCTTGTGGCTCTTCTCTGAGCCCTCTCCAATTTATTAATATCCTTCTTGAATTATGGGCACCAGAACTGGATACAATATTCCAGCAGCAGTTGCCCCAGTGCCAAATATACATATAAAATATATACATGTATCTAATTCCTACTTGAGATTTTCCTGGTTATGCATCCCAGGATCGTGTTAGCTCTTTTAGCTACAGCATCACAATGAGAGCTAATGCTCTCTGACTGTGTAAGGTTCTGGAGATGGCTGTGGGGATGTTCTAGACAGAGGTTGCACCAATTAAGAACATAAGCATGACCATACTGGGTCAGACCAATAGTCCATCTAGCCCAGGACCATATCTTCCAACAGTGGCCAGTGCCAGATGCTTCAGAGGGAATGAACAGAAACAGGGCAGCTTCCAAGTGATACATCCCGTTGTTCAGTCCCAGCAACCAGCAGTCTCAGGTTTAGGGACTCCCAGAGCATGGAGTTGTGTCCCTTACCATCCTAGCTAATAGCCAGGGTTGGAGCTATCCTTTATGAACTTATCTACATTCTTTTTTTAACCCAGTTGTACTTGTGGCCTTCACAACATCCCCAGCAACAAGTTCCTTAGGTTGACTGTGCGTTGTGTTAAGAAGCACTTCCTTATGTTTGTTTTAAATCTGCTGCATATTTATTTAAATTAGATGACCCCTGATTCTTGTGTTATGTGAAGGCGTAAATAACACCTCCTTATTCACTTTCTCCACACCAGTCATGATTTTATAGTGTTCTATCATATCCCTCCCTTCATCATCTCTTTTTCCAAACTGAACAGGCCCAGTCTTTTTAATCACTCCTCATATGGAAGCTGTTCCATACCCCAGTCATTTCTGCTGCCCTGCTCTGTACCTTTTTCCATTTCTAATATACCTTTTTTGAGACAGGCTATTCAAGGTGTAGGCATACCATGGATTTCTATGGTGGCATTATGATATTTGCTGTCTTATTATCTATTCCTTTCCTAATGTTTCCTAACATTGTTAGCTTTTTGACTGCCGCTGCATATTGAGTGGATGTTTTCAGAGAACTATCCACAATGACTCAAAGGATTTATGAAGTTCCTTACAGCGTATGTGTCTCTCTGTGCTGAAATCAATAACAAACATTTAGCAGTTATTTTATCTGCAAATCTCCAAGTGTTTAACAAACTCTCCCACCCCTCCCCATCGTGCCTGAGTCTGTGCTGGAGATGGCAATTTGGATCAAAAAAATAGAAACAATGGGAAATAAAAAAAAAGATTAAAAACATAAATTGTAAGTTCCTTTTAAGCAACAATATGAATAGAGTAACCTTGAGGACAATACTTAGTACCTCACACATTTTAAAACAAGATTAGTACTTATATAAATTATACGCAGCTTTCAAATTTGTACTGCACTTCATTGATCACTTAAGCATTTTTTATTAGATAAGTATTTATATTTGAGAAAGCTCTTTGAGGGGATATCTAAATTTTCATCATTCAGAAAACATCAACAATGAAAAATATGCTGTTATAGTCTCACTTTTTTGATTAATATGTGACAGGAAGTTTGATTTCTGTGCTCTATTTAAACATTTTCAAAATAACATTTAATAAGCTTTAAGAATGAATTCATGAACCAATTTCCTTCTAGGTGCCTACAAGTTTCAGATTCTGATTAAATGCTCACTTTGTAACAGTTTCAGTAGCTTATCAGTAAGTTGCAGGATAATACTGCAATTTATAAAGGATATGGGCTCCTAAGCATACGCAGCAATTGAGGCCTCTGATGGAAATCCAATATAAGACTCAAACATTATTTCTCTCTAGCAACAATTTCTTGACGTTTCACTATTCCTATATGAACAGCAGATTTCTTAAAAAAACATCTTTATTACAACAATGTTTCACAAAAATAGGACAGTACTTCAGTCAATTTTGAAAATAAATGCTTTGGGGGCACTTCAAAAACTTGTACATCTTAATACTCTGGGGACTAGATACATATCAAATGATGATTTTCAGGTCCTTAACTATTAGAAATTACCCTCACGAGTCATGGCCACTCTTGAGCACCTTAGCTGGTTATTTATTTATTCCCCCCCAAAAAAAATTTTGCACGATCTTTGAGAAGCAAGGTAATGCTAAGCTGACCTTCAAATACAAAAAAGAACAGAAAAAATGAATGCAGTATTAATCATTCAGTTACATCAACGTAAACTTAGAGTAACTCCTTAACTTCAATGGCTCTACTCCAGATTTACAGCACTAATAGCAAAATTTGGCCCCAAAAACCTCAGAAGTAGGCATCTGAGATAGGGTTGAGGAACCTGGTAGAACCACATGGAATTGCTTTGCAGTTTTCTTTGAATAATCCAAAAATGTTGGCAACCTATTTTTTCACGTTCCCAAAGCATTTCCTAAGCATAAGCTTTTATGCACAATTCAAACATGTACTGTGAGGTAAGGAACAGAATTGGGAGATGAGTAAAAATTACACAAAAGCATTTCAAGGACAAAAAGGATTACATCCTCTGCAATATGAGTGTCACATCATGAGACCACCAAATATTATTGTGATGTGCTAGATATGATTACATACTCAGACTCTATTAGTCCTTTCAGTAAAGGCAATCACAGTTCAACACTTTCCAAATGCACTAACATTAGACAGAAGGTAATAGAAATAGACCATCTTAAAAAAGTGACAGACTAGGATTTAGCAGATGGAATAAAGAAATGGAAAATCTGCCTCATTTATTTTGCTTCTGTCTCACAAATGAGTGGGTGGATGGAAAAGTACCTGTCAAAGGGTTATATTTCCCTGCATGACAGGAAGGAATTACAGTAAATTCATAATTCAGCTATTAGCTGAAGAGTGAGATGGATTTACAGAGCTGCCACACAAAGACCACCAACTTGGATTTTCTCCTGATAATTCATAACTTAAAAATTACAGATGGGAGACACATAAATAAGGTCATCTAAGTCCATTTCCCTGTGCATCTTCCAGTATTCTATCCATTCTGATTACAGCCTTTAGAACAGAAAAGGTATACTGATATGTACTGGTCTGCACAGAGGTTCACAAGATACATATGTTTGTACTTAGCACTTCCTATGCTCTTTTACCCCCACCCGCTCATAATTAGAATCCTGCCTCCCCCTTCCCAGAGGAGAAAACTCTTCTAATTTTTCTATTCCTCCCTATTTAAGTGGGACAACTTTCCCACCTATTCCCATCACCTCTTCTCAAACACTAGCCCAGTCTAGCTTTCTATAACAGCATTGTGCCAAGAGCAACTGTGAGAAGTCTTCTGTTTTGTTTGTATTCTCTATTTTTTGGATCATAAAGCTCTTCTCTGATGTGTGTGTTTGGCTACAGTTATTACTCAATATATGTTTAAGTAGGTAAAAATACCCCTTAAGTTAAAGCTGTTGCTCTTATAAGCAATATCTGGTCTTTTAAAGAATTATGGCTTTTAAGGTGAACTATACTGAGGAACTCCTATAGCGCCCATACTTTTAAAGTGATAATGTTTTAAATTCTTATGAAAAAGTATGGAAATTTTTAAAATATGCTAAAATGTTATAGCCCTTAGTTTGTTCAGATAATAACTAAATTGTAAGATGGTGGTAATAAAATCTTAATATATATTTCCAGAGGTTTGCACAGTTCAGATAAGATGCATGAGAACTAGATAGTGGTTTAGTTTAATTCAATTTTGAAGCAACAATTCTCAAACATCATTTGATAAGGCGCCACATAAAAGTTTACTGACGAAAGTAAAAAGACACAGAGAATGAAACAGTTCTATGACAATTTGATAAACACCAGTGGCTATAAATGGCTTCATGGTCACTGGAAAGTTGTTGTTTCTGGGTTTCATTGGTAGTTGTAATTTATAATATATACAGGCCTATGTTAGAGTAAGAAATGTAGGGTACATTCTGACACTTATTTGTAATGCAGTTACACTCAGGCCACAGTCAGATCAAGATGCCATTGTACTAGACATTGTGCAAGCATATAGAAAGTCACTGTCCCTGCTTCAAAAAACATACAACCTATTTGACCGTAAACATAAAGGGAGGGGCAGAGAGAACATACTCTTGCAATGCTACAAAGGACAACTTCCTCTCTTATGTTCCCCAGGTGACAAGAAAGGGCTGAGGGGCCCAGAAATAACTGTCTGGTTGTCCCTTCTCCTGATCCTTCAAAGGACTGAAAACCCACAGTTCCTACTCCCTCCCCTGTAACATTCATGCCTACAAGCAACACATAGAAGATATTTCTCCACTCCTCTCAGAGACATATAATCCTATGGAAGATTAAAGCTACTTTAGAAGAAGAAGAAAAATAAACTATGCGCTACCCTGAAGACAGCGCACTGACATCTCACATATTACTACCCAGCCCAACAATTCAATAGCCTGCAAAGCATGGACACTACAGCAGTACTTGGAGCTTGGTGCATACAGCAACAAAAATAAAATATCTACAATTTTTATGACATAAATGCAGATCTACAAGCTCTCTCATCACCTCAAATTAGGAAAGATATTAATACTCTGGAGAAAGTGCCAGAGAGTAAAAAGTGCAAGTGGCCAGTACTAGAGAATTTCAATAGCTTCTGGGTGAGCAATAATAAATTAGTCAGAAATCACATTTTGATAAAATGTCACCATCCAGTTCTTGACCTGCAACTCAAGCCATAGCAGTTTATAAAGGAAATAAAGAGTGGGTACTTGCCCTATTGTAACTGTGGCTCTTTGAGAACCCACTTTTGAGAACCCACTTCAGGGGTGTATGTACTTTATGTGAGTGAGCTAGAATCTTTTTGAGTGGCGGTGTCTGTAGGGGCTGCCCCTGCACCCTGTATGCCCTCTGGCACTCCACCACCAAGGGCTTAAAGGGTGGTGAGGCTGCATCTGCTTGCCAGTGCCTTAGCTAACACAAAACCAAGCAGTCAAGGACTCCACAGTAGCATGGAAGGAAGATGGGTCGGGAAATACATGTGGATGCCATCTCAAAAAGCCACAGTTGCTGTAGATTAAGTAACCATTCTTTCTTCCACATAGATTCCACTTCCGGAGACTCACAAGCAGTAACTTGTGTCCTGTGGTGCTCACAGTATACTAGAATAATGACTGCAAGACAGTTCTACCGACACAGGCGTCTGATCTCGAGCCCTCCAACAGAGAATAGTGCAGGGTGAAGGTGTGAATGGAACTCCAAGCAGCAATTTTGCAAACATTTTTTGAATTAGAATGCCTCAAGAGATGCAACAGAGGCTGCCTGGACTCTGGTGGAATGAGCCCTAACTTGCACAGGTGGGTCTAACTAGACCTGCTCATACCATGTCTCAACAGTCTGAAACCAGTTTGATAGGTTGCCCTTTCATTCTGTTGAGAAATGTTAGAAACAGTCTAGGACAGGGGCACTGTTCCCTCTAAGCTGTGTGCGTACACACACAGATCCTAAACCCCACACACACACACAACGAAACACAGCACGCACAAAAATTTGCACAGAAGACAAGTTTGCGCACACGGCCTGTCAAAAATTAGAGTGAATATTGGACAGGGGTTGTTAATCTGTTTCTTTCTGAACCCCACCCCCCCAACATGTTATAAAAACTCCATGGCCTAGCTAGCCACAACAACTGTTTTTCTGCATATAAAAGGCAGGACCAGCGTTAGGGAGTAGCAAACAGAGCAACTGCCCGAGGCCACACACCACAGGGGGCCCCATGAAGCTAAGTTACTCAGGCTTCAGCTTTAGCCCAAGGTGGCAGGGCTCAGGGTCCCGGGCTTCAGCTCCATTAAGTGGTGCTTTGGTTTTCTGCCCTGGGCCTCAACAAGTCTCATGGCAGCTCTGCTTGGTGGACCTCCTGAAACCTCCTCAAGTCCCACCCGGGGGGCCCAGACCCCTGGTTGAGAATGACTGGTCTTGGAGATTTCCTGAAGAGCTTTGTTCAGTAAATAGTGAGACAGGCACCTGGCAACATCCAAGGTATAAAGCATGGCTTGTCACCCAACTACGTTGAGGTTTGTGGAAGAAGACAAATAGGTGAATCATCATATTAAGATGAAAATCAGAAACCACTTTAGGTAAGAACCTTGGGTGAGGTCTCAAAGTCACTTTGTCCTTCTGGAAAACAGCATGGGAAGATCCCAACATCAGGGAGCTGAATCTCCCCTATTCTTCTGGCCAATGTAATGGCAATTAAAAGGGCAATTTTAATAGACAGTTGGTAGAAAGGAGAATATGCCAGCAGTTCAAAGGGAGAACCCATCAGATATGTTAAAACAATACTGAGATTCCAGCAGGAGGGTGGGTCTCTCTGATTGGTGGGAAGACTTGAATAAGCCCCATAAGGAATCTAGTCATGGCTGGATGGAAGAAAGCAGGGGGGCTTCCACCAGAGGGTGTTGAGCACAGATAGTCTCCCTCTGATGGCACTAATGGAGACACCTGAGTGTCCTAAGGTGAGCAGGTAGTAGAGAGTGATGACAAGCAGAGCCCCCACAGGGGACAGCCAATTCTCTACAGCTCAGATGAAGACTATCTTCCATTTGGTAGCATATGTGGGTTTAGTGGAGTCTTGCTGCTCTATGCTACAATATTTGGAACGGTCAAGGAGGAGGATCTATCTGTAGATGTTAGCCAGCCAGCATCCAGGCAGTCAGAGGGAGGGAAGAAGAGTCCAGCTGCAAAACTCACCCCTTCAATTGTACGATCATATCTGGATATGTTGATTGGAGGCCGTACTAACAAGTTCATGAGGTCACAGTACCAGAACTACCTGGGCCAGGCTGGGGCTATCAATATCATCAGGGCTGCATCCTGTCTGATCTTCCCAAGCACTCTCAGTATCAGGAGAATAGAGGGTAGGCATACATGACCCTCAGTGACCACAGAATGAGAAAGAACCTGAGAGAAAGCCATGACCAAGTTCCCCAATGGAGCAGAATCTGTGGTATTTCTTGTTTAGGTCTATTGTCCAATACCCCCACTTGCACAAGATGTCTTAAATCCTAGAAAGACCATTTATGGTTGTCTGAATATTGTCAGCAAGAACTTGTAGGTAGTACACATAGCATTCTGTAGACCAGGAATGTGAAGGGTTCGTTACTCATGTGGCTTGATGATTGATGCACTGGTCCTAACGATTGATTGTTTCCTGATGCGGTGGCAATGAGTATGCCTCTCCCTGTTTGTTGACACAGTATATTGTTGTAGTATTGTCACTGAGCACTTGTACTGTGTCACCCTGAAGTAACAGGAAGAAACACATGCACGCCAGTGGAATAGCATTCAATTCTACATCATTTATGTGGACATTTGACTCCTGGGGAGACCAGAGGCTGTGACTCTGAAGGTGGCCCACATGAGCTCCCCATCCCACTCTTCATGCATCTGTTATGAGTATCATGCCCGGATGGAGTCATTCAAGGGGGAAGGAGAAGGCAGATAAGGTGATTATCAGCTATCCAGACTTCTCCCCAAAACATGCTTCTGCATAGGGAGTTAATAGCTTTGCTCAAATTTCACTTCTCAGAGACACAAAAACAAGGGCAATTAGGAGTAAAATTTGCTATTTCACTGCAAGAGAAATAAGCTGTCAAATCAGCCCATCAAAGCAAATGGTAAAATCTATGTCAGCTTAACCTTAGAACTGAAAAACCAAAGAGATGTTATTAATTAGGGCCTCAATTATACCTATGCTTATTTAACATTAACATAAAATGGTGTGATATGTCCTCCCACTTCTAAATACCATTTTTATTTACTTTAACTTAACATGCCACTATTTTGGTGTGACATGCAAAATGTGTGCACTCCTCTTGCTACTCTGAGTTTTCTATCGAAGATTATTCCCCAAGCAGAGCCATTCCCAATGATCTAATCATGATATTACTAGTTCGATTGCAGTAGAAACACTCAAAAGGCAACCAAATGTGCTTCTACTTTTTAATATCACATTTTAAAGCAGTTTTATTTCCAACTATGCTGAAGCCCATATATTAAAGGAAAACTTTTCATTTTTAAAGATCTTCTCAAATAAATGTCTGTAAGAATTTAAAAAGTGAAAAGTCTCAAAATATAAAACACGTTAAAAAAATTGAGTGCTACATTGTTTCCCTGATACTTTTCTCATGAGTCCAACTATCTCATATTTTTTTCTTAATATAATTGGAATTCTATATTTTCCTTCACACAGGTTTTTGTTTTGCTTTAGTTTTTTTTTTTAAAAAAAAGGAAATAAAGTTCTTCCTTTCAACCTAATATACTAGATTTTTATATGATGCAATATCTGGCATGTCAGTATCAATGAGATGATAGAGAATGCTGAAAACAGTTGAAATGAAGATTCTTCAAATGTTCACTGGAATTCTTGACATTAAAACAGCACAGTAGCTTTAGTAATTTACACTCACTCTCTCAACTAAGGATTTTTTTTACTTTATTCATTATAATTAGATTATTAAAATAGGATGAGTTTAATAGGTAGAAGTCCTCCATGGGCCTAATCCTATAAACCACCCATTTATAGAACTCAATAAGATTTCTTTGTGCCGGGAGACTACAGGACTGGCCCCTGTGTTCACAGTACTTTTCAAGAGCGTATTGAGAATATTTTACCATAAAAAAAGCAAAAACTGAGTTTAGGCAGATGGGTATTGAATTTCCATTTAACTCAAGCTATAGAAACAATAAGCACTAAGAAAGGCCTTTGCAGTTCATTCTGTCATGTTAGTATCAACAAATGCACGGGACTAAGAGTCTAATATGAACCACGAAGGATTAGTTTTCGAGCTCTTCACAACTGAAGGGGAAAACACAGCTCCCCCATATGATATTTTTATTATTTCTAAAGTGATCTCTTCTCCATGGTAATGACTGTCTGCAAGTCAATTTTATAAAAAAAGAAAGCAGCTTCAGAAAACTTACTGTGTTACAGGGCTGCTTAAGGTTTTGAAATTCAGATATATTATGTAATCATATCCTCTGTGCTGACATGTAAACTCACTTTGGAAATAAAAAAGGGTAGATGCAAAATGGAAGAAAGGCTGTATAGTATTCTAAATATAAATTCATAGTGTTTGAAATTCACCCCTGTGCTGATCCTCTGTCGAGAGTGAGGTTCACCCTTACGGAATTAAGGCATCAGAACTAAAAATAAAATGTTTTGATACTGTGAATTTGAAAGTAGAGTCAGATTTTAAGTTTTAAAAAAGCAGTTCTCTAGGCAAACAATAGTTTACTTAATGGCAACAGAGAAGATCTTTGTCTAAAGAGAGAAACACCAGAATAATAGAAAGGCATTATGTAACGTGAACAGGTGCATACAGTACATTGTTGCATATGCCTTAAATTTGACTTTTGGAATCAACCATATGCCAGGATAGATGTGGCAACAAATTCAACACGTTGTCATTATAATATTGGAATGTTCAGTAATCTGAACACTAAAAATTAAATTTCAAATCAGTTTGAATAAAATAAGCTAAAATATTTTAATAGACGGTTTTGCCATTACAACAAAAAGATAATGGCCCCTATCATTCCATCAACTATCAGACAGGATGAGGCTTGGACAGAGAAGGATGGAAAGGTTTGGAATCTGTGGTTAAAACTATGCCCTGCTTTCTTCCTGCAATCCCACAGAAGAATTTGCATGGGAATAAGGTTCTGTGGGAAACCTGCTATCTGGAAGTGGGATGGGGGGCTTCTTTCCTAAGTTGCTGACACCCACACCTAGATTAAATGAAGCTGCAAAAAACACAATCCCAATCCCTTGCTTGCAACTCCTTCAGAAAAACCCTTGCTCACTTTTAAGGCAACTGTTCTCTGAGAACACTTCCCACATTGTGGGAACTTAAAAGGGGGAAGTAATGTTGGCTGGAGTAGCAACAGAGACAAATGCTAGGGAATAAGAAATTTTACTCCCTTGCATATCCTCAATCATGCAATCACTGTGGTAAATAACATGTAGTAAAAAGCAGTCCCTTCTACATGTACATTTTGAGATACAGGGCATATTCCTGATTCCACTGCATTCAATAAAGTCATTTTGCTACCGAATTCAATGAGGCCGGGATCAGGACAATTAGGATTATCAGTGAATCATTGCTTCTCATGTGTTCATTTGACATAGCAAAAATGTTCCATCCTTCATTACATTTAAAATGAAACATTAAACTACTAACCTTCACCTCATATTTATTATCACTGAAGAATAGTAATGGCATTAACGGACTTATCATATATATGAAACATGACCAACATCAAAAATAAAGGTTTTGAACTTACACTAAATACAGATTTGGAATGAAACGTTGATGCTAATCAATTAAAATTACTGATCTATCATAAACGTATATTTTTAAAAGGTTAGGCTTTCTGTATTCTTTTTAACAGGAAAACTTGCACACTTTCCACCTTTCTTTACTGGATAATCAATAAACTCCTTAGCCAACGGTCATAATCATACAGCTAAGGGTAGCCTAGAATTCCTCGTTACCTGTAAGGGGTTAAGAAGCTCAAATAACCTGGTTGGCACCTGACCAAAAGGACCAATGGGGAAAGAAGATACTTTCAAATCTTGGGGGGGGGGGAGGTTTTGTTTGGGCTCCTTGTTTGTGTGTTCTCTAGGGAAGCAGAGAAGCATCAGGTCAGAAAAACTCCTTCTCTTAAAATCATCCTAAAATGAGTCTCAATATTGCAAAAAGAGTAAGTAAATAAGGCAAGGCACATTAGATTATCTTTTGTTTTCAGCTTGTGAATTTTCCCTTTGCTAGAGGGAGGCTTATTCTGTTTTCTGTAACTTTGAAACTAAGCCTAGAGGGATCTCCTCTGTGTTTGTGAATCTTTTGTTACCCTGTAAAGTTATCTTCCATCCTGATTTTACAGAGTTGATTCTTTCATCTTTTCTTTAAATAAAATTCTTCTTTTAAGATCCTGATTGATTTTTCAGTGTCCTATAGACCCAAGGTGTTGGGTCTGTGCTCACCTTGTTTACCTATCTGGTTGGTAGATTATTCTCAAGCCTTCCCCAGGAAAGGGGGTGAAGGGCTTGGGGGGATTATTTTGGGGGAGATAGGGCTCCAAGTGGCCCTCCCTGAAGGTTTGTTTAAATCACTTGGTGGTGGCAGCATACCATCCAAGGACAAAGAAATTTGTGCCTTGGGGAAGGTTTTAACCTAAGCTAGTAGAAATAAGCTTAGGGGGTCTTTCATGCAGGTCCCCGCATCTGTACCCTAGAGTTCAGAGTGGGGAAGGAACCCTGACACCAACCAAGTAAGGACTTCTATGAAAGCACAGATGACAGTATTAAGGACAACCCACCAAGATACAGGTCAAGAAGTCTGGTGGGCTTTAAATTGAGGGAAGGTTCTGAAAGTTTGAGAGGGGTTCAATGGAACCATGTTTTGGGAACCTGCATGTCACTCAGAGATAATTTCATGGAAGGAGGAGTGAAGTCCATGCCTGTTGATCCTACAGAAGGCATCAAGAACAGCAATGTTTAAACAGGGACCATAAAGGGAATCATCTCAGACATTCCAGTATACCTACTTACACTAGCACTGTGTGTCTTCCTACACTCCCTTAGGGTGATCATTGTTCAGCAAGGCACAAAATGTCATTTTGTTCTAGGTGAGTATATTAGGCTGAGATTTAGGGACCAGTTCACCCAAGAGTGTTTGCCAGAAGGCCATTTCTTGCCTGAAGGCACTGGTCCTACACTACATGAGAGAAGAAGTAATTAGAATAAACCCCCAGATGATACACTGCTGGCAAGGAAAGCGGCCCAAAACCCACAGCAGAAAAAGCTCTAGCCAGGCTGAGTCCTGTGAAGGAAAAGTGGCAGGCCGTTTCTTCACAGCCCCCATCCACCTGCAGGTATGTCCTCTTGCATTACTAGTGGTATTATAGCCACTAATGTAGCTGGCAGTAGAGCCGCTGCCTTTCACCTTTTTCCTCCTTTCTGCTGTTACATTACATTCAGCAAATTTTAGCAAGTGTGTGTGTTAGTGGGAATGGCATTTCTCCAAGGCCACCTCATACATTCACTGCTACATGGGTCAACGCCAACCTATACAGAAGTACTTCCTCCTCTTCCTACCATGAAACCATTACTAACAAAGTAGGCAGTGACACAGGAAACTGCTATTTTCCTTTGGTGTCCTACTTCCACGTTGGGGCTCCATGTGATACAGGCACACCTAAAAGCTGGGTGAGTAACGTGAACGTTGACTTTAGACGTGGCCTCTGGGGAGACGTAGGTTAGTAACTGGGTAGCATTTTGTTGCAATTGTGATTCAGAATATACAGAATATATCCCAGATTATAGTTTTACTATAGGAATGTTTGTAATATACAGTGATGTTGTTGGTAGTTTTTCCTGGTTCTAGGGGTTGTTTGGCAGGAAGATTTTAATCCTTCTAGATGGGAATTGTTGTTCCTCTCTTCTGTATGGACTGATCATGGTAGATGCTATACAGATGCAATGCCCTTTGTTCAGCAACTCTAAAGATCAGCATCATCAAGAGGGTTGAGTTGAACAGCTAAGGGAAGCGCTTAAGCAACTGTTAAAAATAAAGGAGCAAGCAGAAACCTAGCTGTAGCAGTAGGTTATGACTGAGCTGAAATACTGCCCTATTGAAGTCAATGGGAATTTTGTCATTGATTTCAGTGAGGCCAGGAATCTTAATGCTCGTTTGAGCTGTAGATTAGCAGATCACTTTTAAAGTAGATAGAAGGAATATTTTGTAGGGTTGAAATCGGGAGGCAGGGATGATTGGTTTGTTTTTGGCCACTTGTTTCTCTACTGAACTTTAAAATTAAAAAGAGTAGTTTTTATATAACCCTTACCTGGTTCTTCAAGGAGATATCCCAACTTCTCACAATAATGGAAGGTGGGAAGCAGGGCACTTAGTCATCATAATTTACATCATATTAGTTTGGAATACCACTGGAATAACAGAGATACTCTTCTATTTAAGATACACTCATTATAGTAAACATACATCAAGCTGCACCTGCTGTCCAAATTTGGAGGAAAAATTCCTGCTTCAGACCATATCTACTGGGAAGCCTATGAAAGCACATATTGCTAGTGCAGACAGAGAAATCGGTCCACTTTTGTCCTAACCCATTTTGTTTCCCTGGAACTGCTGTGGAACATTTTTGTGTTGAGGAAATACAGTCACTCTTCCAAAGGAGTTTGGATACTACAGTTTCTGCGTCTTTGTTATGATTCAACTGTGACCATTAGATGACACTGCAGAAGTGACATCTATATGAATACAAGTCATAGCAACATTATTATTATATTTTCAAAAGAGGATCCTCTCCCTTAAAGCTATGCTTTTAAGGCCAAATGTGTGGGCTGATGCTGTCCCCAAATCAAAGCAGAAAGGGAGTTCCTCATTAGCCTCAATTTACCATATGAAGGCGGTAGGGTCTGTTACCAAATCTACTCCCCTTATTGAAAATATTACATCAGAAACTTCCTTAGTGCGAGGAAGAGCTCACAGTGGTGAAAAGTGATCCAAGGATCTCAGTTAAACTTACAATGAACACACCATTAAAAAAGGCCAGTATATGAATCCAATAAATAAAAACGTCAGCGTGCAGTATTTAAGGCTATGCGTTGTGGGGGGAACCCAAATGATGTGAAAGAAGCTAAGTGGTGTTTGCTGGTCTCAGAGATCACAGAAGCCTCTCTGTGTGAAAACCATGTGGTCAGAGGGTGACCACTTCTCCACAGCATCATCAGCCCAGAAACCCAGGCAAAATAATAGTGGATGAGTTAGTGTTACCCTACACAGGTAGCACCTTCCACTATAAGAACTGATCTCCCAAGGAAAGATTCAGGAGCAATCACAAGACAAGTGAGCCTAGGAACTAGTGCATAGAAAAGGATGTCCATGTGCACAGCCCTGGCTTCTGCCAGGTATCCTGAGATCCATGGGGTTTCCAGAGATTTATGGGAGTAAGCCTTCTTCAAGGTCTGTGTGTGGGCAAATCCTGCCTCTCATCCTCCCCAAAAAATCAGAACAGTCTGAGTGGGAACTCTGAGTTTTTCCCAGGTAGATGACAATCTGGTCCTTAGAGAAGATCAGAACTGGTATGTTTAAAAAGAAGGTGACATGGCAGTTGATAAAATTTAAACAAGTTTTCATTTTAAATTGCAGTATATTTTGGGAAGAGATGGTAGGAAGGAAAGGAAGGAAAAAACTGGAGAAGGATTTTTTTTTTAAATGTAAAAGGTAATAGAGAAACTTTCTAATTTTCACTTTATTTCCACTAGATTCAGTTTATTGTTCAATCCAGAAACATGAGGTAAATCCCTACAAGTAATATGTTTGGCACCAGAAACTAGACTAGACTGCCTTTTTATTTCAGTTTTTTATTTGTATCACTTGTATTTTTCTTCTCTCTAGATCAGATTCATGGTAAAAACTGTTCACAGTGCAGATGCCAAATGTATTTTGTATGAAATCAGGCCCCCACCTTCTTCTTTCTTAGTCCTCTTACAGTACCATCCTTTTCCCATTTAATTTCTCAAAGCTTGCTTTCCCTGCTGCACTCCACTGTTTCTTCTACATTCTCAAACTCTAATCGTTTAATTCTGCTTCATCTCTCACCAGTTAATTCAAGAATTGGGTTGCTTTCTCTCTGAGCTTCTCCTCTTCTATCTTCTGTTCACATTCTCTCTATTGTACTCTAAGCGCTTTCATTTTTTTCATGCTTTATCCATATATTATTTTTCACTTCGTTTATCACACTTTTGTCTACTTCTATACATCTAGCTCCTGATCCTAAAAATTCATGTAAGTTAGGGTTTGCAGAATAAGATCCTACTCCCAGCAGCTGATTTTGATAACATGAAGACCATCTTAAGACTAGAATATTTACAAAAAGTGAATTAAAAAGGGGGTGAAAACCCAGTCTAAGCAAGTTTAAAATTTCCAATTATTATTTGCAGAATTCTTTTCCCATTATCACCAATCTCTAATAAATAGCATATGCATAGTAGTTCTGTTTATATAAACATTCTGAGTCTCAGTTCTTAAGATTTTACACAAGCAAAACACTCACTAATGTTAGCAGGAGTTTTAGTTGAATAAGGATAGAACCTAATTCTGCTCTCACTGACTTCAGTGAAAGCTGAACTGAATTTATTCAAGGACTGCGAGCTTAGTCCCTCTGGCTTCTATCCTGCCACAACCTCTGTGCACGTTGACTCTTGTCCAAACGCTCATGGCCCTATATTATTCAATATTCCATCCTCAAAAAACTGGTATTTTTTGGAACCAAAGGTGGTGTATTCAAATTACATTACTGCTGACAATGTTCAGGATTAGAACAGTATGTTTGGATTAAAAATACAGTTAGTGGCATAAATTCTTCATAAAATATACTCCCTTGTTTATGCACACAGTGTACTTTTCCCATTTAGAAGGAATCTAATATCAAAAGTTTCTCTTTATTTTAAATATTTCCCCCCTATTACATTTGGGTAGTACAAAAATATTTAAAAACAAAAATATGAACTGAAAAAATAGTAAATAGAATATTTTCCTAAATGTATTATCTCTAAATATTCTCCCATTGAAGCCATGCTTATCAGCATGCACGCAAGCATACTGGCGAGTGTCCACTAGTAACTCCAACACAATCATGCATGTACCTTGCAGCAAACATAAAATACATTATTCTACAGTAAAGACTGCAAAGAGAACAGACCTGCATGCATCTGTCATTTATTTTCTACTTTCCAAAAGGCCCGAGACAGGCACAACTGAGCAGCTGAATCAATTTCTACAGATATTTACTGTTATTGTATTAGCTTACCAACCATCTTGGGCACGCAGATGCATATTTATAAAACATACATTTCAGTTTTCAAAACAATCTCTCAAATAATATGTAGTTCATATGAAAATAGGTGTACAGTAACCTTGTATTCATTAATGACATTCTACGACAACAGAATAAAAGCCATTGTAAAAATCTATTTCGCTTTTGGAAAAAGCAAAACAATTATAAAATATATACAAACATAATTTTTGCTGGGTGGTTGTTTTTGTTTTGTTTTTTTTTACTCACCAGTTGTTTCCACAATGCCCTCTAGGATGACGACAATCTCAAACTGTTCAGTTTGCATGCTTCGCTGAGAGAGGTCATAGAAGGGGCTTTTGGCATCAATCACATGGCAGATTGTAAGCGGGGAAACAAGAAAAAGTTGATCTGCCCCTGTGCTAAAACCTACATCCAGTTCAAGTTGATCGAGAGGGAGGAACTCGCCCTCAGGTGTCTGCCGAGACTAGACAAGCATGCAGAAAAAAAAGAGAAGAAATCACCTCTAGTACAGCAATTTTCGAGACAGCCTGAAAGCAATTCACATCATTGCCAACACTTTGCATTATCAATCATCTGAGACAAAATCCAAACAAATCATTACGCTGCTATGTTACAGAAAACCAGGCAGAAACCCAATGTTGTTCATATAGAACATGCATGAATTATTTACAATATACATCTAACTATAATTACAGCTCACTAACTCAAGAGCTTTGGAAAAATGCCTGGCCCCAAAATGTCTGTTCACACAAATTACAGAAGTGGGTGTACGGCAGTGGTGGTTCTGCCACCAGGACACTGCCACACTGAAAAGTCAGGAAATAAAATCAGAGTAAAATAAATGTGCCTTTAATCTAATTCTGCAGCTCATTCACAGCCCTAATTTTACAGAACAGCTCAGTCAAATGAAGTATTCATGTAGGGGCAGCTCCTCCCATAGCTCAGACTACAGAGTGTAAATGTGCATGTTTGACTAGGGGGCCCCCGAGAAAAGCAGCAAGAGTTCATTGAAAAGCCACAAAAACAGCTGAAAGGAAATTTGAAGAGTACCCTTAATTAGAGCCCTGCTACTATTAGGCAAGTGGTTGCAATCAAGTCCATGGGACTAGTCACATGTAAGGGACTACTCCCTGAAAGTCAGGGTGGCAGATTCAGGCCATTAATAAGTATCTGTGCAGCCAGAGTGTGTTACATTGCCCTTCCTACAAGTTTAACCTATTACCAACTGGTGTATATATGTTAAAGTGTAATATAAAACCACTGCATGCTACAGAATGTATCCGAGAAGACCAAAGAGTCAGAAGTCCACTTACAGGCCTATTATAATAAACTTATTTCATACATCTACTGCATTTAAACATATTAATGGGCTGCTCATCAAAATATAGGTGTATGGAAGCTGATTAACAATGATTAATGGCAGTGTAAAAGTGAGTAGAAAACATATTTTAAAGTATTCCCTTAGAAGTTTTTACTCTATAACTACATACTCAGTGTGCATAACTACATAATCACAGAGTAGAGCGGTGTTTGTTGTTGTAGTTAATGGTTTCAACTTCTTTCCTATAAGCTGTATTTGAAGAACCTCAAAACAAATCTGTAAAAATATTCTGAGCTGAATGTTGAAGTTCAAGGTCTCAGCTCAAATGAACCTAGTTTAAAAAAATCTGCATATTTAAGTTAAACTTTGCAGGTCATTACTATTTCAGCACCTGAACTAACATCTGTTTAATCTCAAACGCACTAGCTATGCCTGCCACCAAAACACGACACCTCCCACTGCCCTTCACAATGCTGTCTTGGAGCCCAACTCTATTGCATACAAGGAGCATGGAGTCCTCTTTCCTTGTCTGATGCATCATAACCATAGCAGTTCTCCAGCATTAGCAACTTCTGTGTCTCTAAAGAAGCTGGGTAAATTTCACCATATCTAAATGTACACTGGTAATTATAAGTTGCAAATAAAGCCTGTGGGGTTTATTATTATATGATGTATAGATTCTCAGGGCACTTCTACACTGCCCTGAAGTTCAGACTACGGTGGCCTGAATAGCACTGTACACCAAAGTGCTACACTCAAACTCCCTCATGTGGATGATTCAGGTGTGAATGAAAAGGTTCCTAGATCACTTTAATGTAATACTGTCTGAAGAGGATTACATTAATATGAACTAGGAACCTTTTAGTTTGTGCCAGCAGCATCCACACAGGGGAGTTACAGTGCAGCACTTTGGTGCACATTGCTATTCATAGCCCCATAGTTCAAACTGCATGGCAATGGTGACAAGCCCTTCAATTTTTCTCTATGCTTTGTTTTATATTTAAAATATATCACAAGACTAACACCAACAGCTAAAACTGCCTTTTATCAAAAACAGGTCATATGTCCTCCTTCATGTTATTCTTTTGCATGATTCTGTTTGTTAGTGAACAAGGGAAAACAGGATGCAAGCTTTCTAGGTTTAATGTCAAGTCGTTATGAAAGCTATTTGGTAGGTAGCAGAATTGCAATATCAAAGGCAATTCTGCAAATCAAGATTCAACTGGAATCTATTTTAAAGCAGTTTGGAAAAATTCACAGATTTCAAAATGTTGATGACAACTGTCACTTTTTTTTCCATTTCTGATCATCTTAATCTATCTGTATAAGGCAGCAACATTGCTTAAAAAACGTAAACCTTCCGAGTTTAACACTTTAAAAAAAAAAGTCATATTTTATGGCTGTAACCATAAAGATGAAAAATATCATTCCAGTGCTGTGAAAGACACTTTTTAATCTGATTTAATTGAAACTTTTGCTTTATAGGCTACATTTTTTGTCTATTATTCAAACGTACATACTTCAAAATTTAGGGAAAATTGTTTTTCTTTCAGTTACAGTAAGTTTAGGTATTGTAGCATCATTGGTTAAAATGCTGCAGACCAAAATGTGATTTTCCACTTTGTTTACGTTGCCCAGTTCTACAATGGGATCTGCATGGACACAGCACTCCTCTTGTGCAAAGGCAGGTTTGGAGCCTTAGCTTGTCAGTTTTCTTTCTGTTTGTGAAAATTATTCACTCTGCAACAGAGGATTTGAGGGAAAATGTTTTGTTTAATAGGAAAATGTAATGGTAAAAACCACAAAAATTGGCAGAGGGATTCAAGGACAGGTATAGAATCAGAAACCACTTTTAACACATTTATTAAAATTTGACTAGATTTCAAGTTTATGATACTCATTTAAGGTTTGTTCTGGAAAACCTTTTTCCCAGGTGATGAGTTCTTACTCACACAAGTAGTCCCTTGGCCTTACTTTCATGAGTAAGAACACATGTGGCTACTCACATGTATAAAATTTAAATTTAATTTAAACAAGATTGGACCATTTTCAGATTAGAAATATAGCGCACAAATTTTAAAAGAGGATAATTAACCATTGGAACATCTTATCAAGGGCTGTGTTAGACTTTTCATCACTGGACATTTGACAATCAAGATGTTTTTCTACGGGATATGCTCTAGTTCAAATAGGAATCATTCAGGGAAATACTAACACCAGTGTCATACAAGAGGTCAGACTACAACAGTGATTCTCAAAGCCGGTCCGCCTCTTGTTCAGGGAAAACCACTGGCGGGCCAGGCCAGTTTGTTTACCTGCCGCGTCTGCAGGTTCGGCCGATCGTGGCTCCCACAGGCTGCAGTTCGCCACTCCAGGCCAATGGGGGCTGCGGGAAGCAGTGCGGGCCGACGGATGTGCTGGCCACCCTTCCTGCAACCCCCATTGGCCTGGAGCAGCGAACCGCGGCCAGTGGGAGCCGCGATCGGCCAAACCTGCAGACGTGGCAGGTAAACAAATCGACCCGGCCCACCAGGGGCTTTCCCTGAACAAGCGGCAGACCGGCTTTGAGAACCACTGGACTAGATGACCACAATGGTTCCTTCTGGCCTGATAATATATGAAGGAATCTTCCATTTTATTTCCAGTTAGTTTTAACCTTGTAAATTACCAGCTTATAAAGAGAAAATTATCCTACCTTCAAGAACTAAATATAACAACTTTATGTACTTAATTTCATCGAGTGGCTCAGGCAATAAATTGAGTGAAATGCAAGTGGTTTGTTAATATAGCCATGATCTCGCACAAAAATTGAATCTTAATATAATTTTTGGATTACTAATTTACATATGATGTATAGTAACAAAGGACACTTTGCAATTTGTTACCATATATCACCCTCCTTCTTCTCTTCCTATTGACTCAATACACCTCCTTTCCTGCTGCTCTGCCATATTTTTCCCTTCTTCTCTCCCACCTCCTGCTGTTGCTCTGATTCTTTATTTCTCTTTCTTAGTGCTCTGACTATGCTGGCTAGCACAGACCACTGTAGCCTTTGCTGGTAACCACGGTTTGTTGTTGACTTTACCTCATAAAACAGAGAAGTTATTTTTTCTAAGTAAAAGTGAACTAAATCAAAAACTGGCACATCTGCAAATACCAACTTTTGATATAAGTGACCAAAATGAAGTTTCTAGTTTAAAGTAATATTTTAATACCTTTTAAAACTATTCATTACTGATGTAGGCCAGATCTTGCATGCAACTTTACTTTGCACGCAACTAACATGGATAGTCTTATTTAACTCAAGGGGATTACACACACTGATAAAGTTACATTCTTAAATGTTGGCAGGATCCAGCTTGTATTATTTCCTCTAATTATGTCTTTTGTTGTTATAATTCAGAAGGCATCAGTAATTAGTTATACTGGGACCATAAACATTTACATAAAACTATACACTATATCTGCATATATTTAATATACACACACACACACACCCTTGGATTGTAATGTTGAATGTATTATAGTCAGCATAGCAGTGAATTACAAAATCCGACCATTTATGGGACCGGAGGAAGTCATACTAGTTGCCCTGAGAGAAAGATCCAGCTTTTAAGCAACAGAGGACTCTGCTCTGGCAGCTGTATATTAAAAGCCTCTGCTCTGGCAGCTGTATATTAAAAGCCTCTGAAACCTAAAGATCCTTTCAGATAGGCAGTGGAACAGAGGGTCAGAAATGGGGTGTTCAGGGGGAGAGAGAGAGACAAATGAGGAATTCTCTGTGAAATTTCAGGGTTAACCAAAATAGGAGCAGTGGAAGAGCAAGAACCATGAAAGCCACAGGTCTAGCACTCTGAAGCATCTGTTTGAATTTTTAAATGATAGTGCTATAATTCCATTTTGAGATTGGATACTCATGTTTTAACATAATAGTTTATAACATCACCAGAACCCTTTGTAAAATGTTTGTTCTGTGATATAATTGCCTGTTTATTTTTTATGGTCCCCTCTCAGGATTTGGTCCTATACATTTTAAAACTATACCAAAAAACCCAAAGCCAGTCTCTAAGAAAATCATATTTCAGATTCATATGTAATCACAGGTTATATTTTATAGCCCTGAAGTTTTAGCTGTGAAATATGGGGTGGGGTGAGAAAAGCCCAAGAGATTTTATTGCATTTTATTAAAACAGGATTCCAATACGACAATGAATTCAAATCCATCATAGATAGAAGTGACTGAGTTGCCTCTGCTATCACATCCTACCACAAAACAATGAGCTTTATGTAAATATATCAAATCAAACTAAACATCTAAAACACATCTGTATAAATATCCTTGTCTGTGCTTCTCAAAGGAACAATATTTTGCCAAAAACATACAGGTGGGCCACCAGACAGTTTTGGAAAGGAATTGTTTTTGTTAGCAGTCTTGTAAAAACACAATGCAACTGAATAAGGGTGCTGTACTTAACTTGGTGACATGGTTACGACATGATGGCATCTAAATCAGTAGCTGCCAAAATTGGCGCTACTCCACTGTGTTTTGTATGCACTTTGAATAGCTGAAAATACTTTGCATACAACCATAAACTTCAGTTTATAGGCAACACAAGCTGCCTTAAGCACTGACGGAGGTGGGGCATGGAGCTACACAAAACTCAAAAGTCATGGATGAGGGAGTGTGTGTGTGGGGATGGAGGGGGTGCATGCTGCAGAAAGTCTGGGGAATGTTAAGCTAGCTAAGATGGATGCTGAAGGCTGTAGGGGATAGTTAGTTGCTGCATAGAGCTGTCTGAGGTAAAGCTGGGCTTTTCCCCACACCTGCTGCCACTGCCTAAACCCTCCCAGCAGCATCTCTCCCTGGATCCAGTAGGGGAAGCCAGAAAGAGAGTAGATATGGAGGCCTCCTGGCTGCCTGCTCGGCAGGTTACACAGCAGCCCTTGGTGGCCTGCAGCAGCAACTTCTATGACCATGATGGACACAGGAGATCTCAGCTGAGCTACAGCACAACAGGGTAGCTGAATGAGAGTGCAGTATTGCCACCTCTCTCCATTTTATCATGACTAGCGATTTGGGGGTGTTCACTTACCTGTCTCATGAAAAAAATAATGAAAGGCTGACATTGACAACTTATTAATTTTCATAAATATTCAAAATGGCCACCATCTCCTACTACTGCCAGTGGGGCTGAAGCCAGCAAGATGGCCACCATTTCCCTACAATTCAGATGCATGTGGAAGTGAGGCTGTCCTTAATAAAGGATATGGGGTGGGTGGGGGGAGAAGGAGGCAAATGTAGGAGTTGCAGAGGGAATGGAGAGAGGAGGGAGGTTGAAGGGGATGCAGAGAACAGTGATGGGGTGGGAGATGGAGGCGGCAACTCTCCCAGCCTGGTGGTAGCTGTGGGAAAGGGGAGTCCTCCCAAAGCAGCCAGGGGAACGCTGTGTTGGTTGGAATCCAGGCAGAGAAATCCTGGGGAGCAGTAAGGCAAGGGAGAGGGAGAGCTGAAGAAGTGGTACTCCTGGGTCCAGGGAAGAAGAGAAGCTCCAGGGGGCATCAAGGCAGGAGGGAGTCAAGATATTAAAAGAAAATGTACGGAAGTTGCCACAGCTTAGGGGTGAGGAGAGGTAAGTGAAGTCTCCATCTGAGCAGCCAGGAAGAGGCTTTTTTGTGTGCATTAAAGGTTGACTTTTCAACCTGAAATTATCTCACACACATAGCCAGAAGAGTAGAGGGGAATTAAAAAGTCAAAAGACTAAAAAACATGGTTTGATGATGTTTCTAAAACAGTGGTGCTCAAAGCCAGTCCACCACTTGTTCACAGTCCACCGCTCCAGGCCAATGGGGATTGCGGGAAGCAGCGTGGGCCAAGGGATGTGCTGGCCGCCCTTCCCGCAGCCTCCATTGGCCTGGAGTGGTGAACCGCTGCCAGTGAGAGCCACGATCAGCCGAACCTGCAGATGCGGCAGGTAAACAAACCGGCCCGGCCCGCCAGGAGCTTTCCCTGAACAAGCGGCGGACCAGCTTTGAGAACTACTGTTCTAAAAATCTCAGGATTTGTTGGGCAAATCTCATGAGGTTTTGAGCTCTGCTTCATGGTTTTTGATCTCGAGAGGGTTCAGCTCAGGATTTTTGATTTTCTGAGATTGCAAATACTGAGAAGATCATGGAAGATGCACGATACTTAACAGCCTTGCAAACCTCTTGATGCTTTACTGCATTATATGTATATCCCAAATAAGGAGTAGCGTGTAATAGCACCAACCCACGAATAGAGTCAGGAGCATCCCGGTTGTACTGGAAGTGGGGAGCAATTTGCTGCACCCTTTCAATACACAGCATGTTCCCAAGTGGTTGACCAACTCAGTAGGCTGAAGGAGCAAGAGCCATGGCTCCACCCACTCCCTCTCCCTCTTCAGCCACTTGTCCTAATGGATCAGCAGCTGGTCAGTGTAGATAAAATCATGATTTTTTAAAAATAATTTAAAACCTGACATTTAAAAAATGTTAAATAATGATTTTTATTTAAATTGATTATATTTAGATCAGGTTTTTTTTAATTTCCATTTTTCTAGTTCTTTACTTTCTTACCACTTTAAACTGCTAATGTAGATGTTTTGTGGTTGTTTCTTTAATTAGTTTCCGAACTCTGTGTAGTGGTGTTAGAATTTCATTAGTCATAGTAGTAAATGTTAGCAGAATTTCAGATTTACATGGAAATTTTTTTATTTTATTTTTTTTTACTAAAAAGTTTCACACTTAAATTCCTCATCTGTGCTGAAAAGGAAAAGTCCAAGGTTTCAATGCCTCTCTTATTATGAACAAAACAAATTCAGACACAAAACCAATAAGCGAACAGTCCATGTTATATCTGCCACTTTCTGATATATTAAACTTCCACAAGTCAAGAAGGCTGAAATACTTAGACCAGGCCATATTTCTCTACCAAAATTCACAGTTTGAAGTCAATGGGACTTAGGTGCTTTGGAAAATCCCACCCTCAGCTCCCTAAATCCTAGGGTTTAGGATCCTAATTTTAGGCTCCTATTTTTGAAAATTTTGGTCTATGTGCATAAAAAAAGTTCACCAATAACTTTGCTAATGTATTGAAAGTCTAAATTACTTTTCATTGTTAATGCTAAAGCTATTTTGTTCTGCATGACAATATTTTATGCTACAAAGACTGGTTTTAATAAAATGCAATTTTAATGGCTGCTGCCGCAAACGTTTTTGCACATGCTTAAACTTTAAGCACACTGGTTGTCCCACTGAAGTCAAGTGGTGTATTCATAGGAATAAAGTTACCTATGTACATGTTTCTAGGATCAGAGCCTTAATTTGCATTTTTGAAAACCCAACATTTATAATCTGGTTCATTATAAGTTTTAATATGATGTTACAATGACATTTTCAAATTTGCTTGACAAAGCCTGAAGCTAATTTTTATTAAAAATAAAGTCTTCTATAGTAGTGTCTAAGAATGAAATAAGAATGGAACCCCATTGGGCTAGACCAGGGGTCTCAAACACGCGGACCACGGAGTTATTTTCTGCTGCCCGCCAGCTCCCCGCAGTCCCCAGCGTTTACCTAGAGCAGCTCTGGCCGGCCCGGCGCGCACGAGGGGCAAGGGCAGGTTCCCCGCCTGCCTGCCTACCCTGCCCCCACGCTGCTCCAGGAAGCAGCCGGGACCTGGGAGAGGGGGGACACAGGGATCTGTGTGTTTCCCTGGCCGCTCCTCCAGGTACCTCCCCGAAGCTCCTATTGGCCACGGTTCCCCGTTCCCAACCAATGGGAGCTGTGGGGAGCGGTGCCTGAAGGCGCGGCCAGGGCAACACACAGACCCCTGTGCCCCCCACCCCCAAGCCCCCAGGTTCCAGCTGCTTCCTGGAGCGGCACAGGGGTAGGACAGGCAGGCAGGTGGGGAGCCTGCTGTGCACGCTGGGCCGGAGCCCACCCACCAAACCCCTCCTGCACCCCAACCTCCCTGCCGCACCCCACACCCCTCCTGCACCCTGAGCCCCCTGTCCTGAGCCCCCTGCTGCACCCCGCACTCCTCCTACACCTTCTGGGGGCAGGGATGGGACAGAGTTGGGGTGGGAATTTCAAAGAAGGAGTTGGAATGGGGGCTGGGAAGAGGTGGGGCAGGGGCAGGGCCTCATGGAAGGGGCGGGGCCTCATGGAAGGGGCGGAGTGTGGGCGGGGCCAGGGCAGCATGGGGGGGTCAGTGATGCAGCCTCATGTGGCCTTCGTGGTCATTTGAGTTTGAGACCCCCTAGGCTAGACACTCTACACACAGAGTAAGAGACAATCACCATTCCAAAGAGCACACAGTGTAAATAGACAAGACAGACACAGAGTGAGGTAGGTGACCAGATGTCCCGATTTTATAGGGACTGTCCCGATTTTGGGGTCTTTTTCTTATATAGGCTCCTATTACCCCACCCCTTGTCCCAATTTTTCACATTTGCTGTCTGGTCACCCTAGAGTGAGGGAAGGGGTATAACACACACAGTGAACAATGTGATGGTAGCAAACATGTTAGCTCCACAATTTTTTTTTCAGGTGAGGGGAGGGGAGAAAGGGGGTTTGGTTTAAGAGGAATAAGCTAAAAAACGGAAAGAAAAGCGAAGGGAGAGGGAATATTCAAAGGAAGGAGAGAGACAGCAGGGGAGAAGATAAGAAGGGCAGGTGGATTGAAGCGGAGGTGAAGCAATTGTGAGGGAGGAGAAAGGAGAGGGTTGGAGCAAACAGCGACTCAGTACAGGGCAGAGAAAGTCTAATCAAAGCTCTAGAATGTTCTATGGGTGTCCAAACCATGATATGAAATCACTCTACCCTGCATATGATGTTCATCACTGTGCTCCCTCTAGTACCCTGAAGTAGGGTCAGGATACCCCTAATGTTACACTACAGAATCTTTACATTTCTGTGATATAATCCATTATTCCACAAGAGGTCCTAACAAAGTCAAGGTGCTACTCAATCTGAACAAGAGTACAAGCGTCTGGCCCCTACATTATTTTAAACAATAGAACTGTAGTTTGCCAGTGATCTCAAAAGACCATTATGATGATGGGCAGAGTTAACCAGAGCAGGCTGGGAAATATATATTTATGGCAGAGGAAAGGGGGTCGGGAGAGAAAGGAGTCAATAGAAATGACATGGTTTTCACTTTTGTCCAAATCTTTGGGGTTTTGTCAACAAACCTCAAAAACCTCAAAACCAAATGTTTTCCAGAACTTTTAGTTTTTGAGTTTTTTGGTTTTTCAGCAAAAATCAAAAATATTTCAACAACTTACATTTTTGTGAAAAATTCTAATTTGTTGAAAAAGCTATTTCCCATCAAATAAGCATCTTAACAGAAGGTTTTTTTTAAACCAGCTGTAGACATAACTTTGAGATTCCAATCTTATTACTTTGTCTTGGGATAAAACAATGTTTCAGTAACCTCTAAGATGAATCTCCTGTGTTCCCCAAACAAAGAAAATCCAGCATAGGTCACACAAATCATAGGAAAATGTTTTCCATGTTGAAATAGTGGGATATCCTTCAAATACTATACTGGAATAGAAAACTTTTTAAAAAGACTATTTACACGTATCAGTACTCTTCGTTGAAGTTTTCCTTTTCCTACGAGATCACTCTCACTGCAGAATTTTTTTGTCATATAATTCTATCTAGGAGCCAACTTTTGTCCAGCATGCTCTGGGCTCAGCTCCCAGAACCTGCGCATGTTCAAAGATCCATGGTGAAGAGAGATTCACAAACTTTTCAGAGTACACCCTGCAGAGTTAGTTGGGGTCAGTGTACATAGCTTCTAGCCATTTTCTGGCCCCTAACTTACCCTTCTCCTTTAGGACACTCCACACACACATCCCCATCCTTGCAGAGAGCGCTCCACAACATCTGAAAAATTGAGGACACATTTCCACAAAACCACCTCATCATTCCACAGTCAGGGAGAAATGTGAGTGGGGAGAGCACCCTCTATGCATGTCAGCTCAGGGACACAATCCATCCAAAATTACGATAATGAACAAACTCTCATACTGTTACTGTTTGTGTGGCACAGTATGTATGAACATTCTACAGTATAATTTTTAATATAATGCCTTTAATTGTAGCCTGGTTTTATGTGATTTTATTTCTACATATTACAATGCATGTGGTATTTTATTTAAATTGATACTAAGACAAGTTTTCTTCACAGAAATATTTATATTCAACAAATTTCCACAATAAATCTCCCTCATGGACTGGCTCACTCTTCTAAACCAAGCACAAAAAGTGATTATAGAGTCATGCACTCACATCTGTAATATTTGCTAAGTTTTGTGGAATCATGGCAAGTTCTAAAAGCAGCTTCACCTCTTATAATCCTTTGCAGGGGCATGCCAAAATTATACAAAGGGAGAACTTTTTAATTCACAAAGCAGCATTGTTATTGAAATGTACCTCAAGGTTGAACTCCTTAAAATATTTAATTTAAATATAAGGTTGGGCTAAAATCAGTAGCATAACCTCTAACTGGATAGTACAGCCTAATAATGTAAAGCAGTTCCATGGTTTATTTTGGTGCCCCCTAAAGACTAAATGAACACCAACCAGGCTATTTCACACATTTTATTCTAGTAATTTAAACAACTGATAATAGAAAACAATCCCCTTTAACCAGATACGGAAAATATATAACTAATGTCTGATTTCATTATCAAAAAGATCTAAAATAGCTGCGAAGGGGGGAAGTTAGAGTACCTCCGTAACGTTTTATTTTTGATCTATGGAAATTATCCTGGCAGGGTAATAAAGAAGCAACTTAATTTCTATAATTTCTTTAAACATTTCTATCCTATGATGCATATAAGAAATTCACTGAAGTTGAGGACAATGTGTTCGCTAACACCATAGTTGGAGGTTACACTTTACCACGAATTAGTACATAACTATGGACCTAGTTCTCCAAATACTACTGAAAATAGAGAATAATCTCATTTGGAAACATTTGTTCAGGTCTAAATGCCACAATCCTGCCACTGAATCCATATAGTGTGACACTTTCACTGGTGCTCATCTGGCTAGGCAGTGTGCATCGTTGATGGGTCCAGGAGCAATGGGGACACCCCCACAAGTGGGGGGGGAGAGAGAGAGCTCAGGCAGGAGCAGCTGCGGCACAGCTCCTGCACTTCACCAGGTTCTCCCTCCCCATAGCATATGTGTATGGGAGAGGGGGGAAGGTGCTGCTTCTTTCTCATTTCTCACCCCCGTTCCCTGTGCTGTGGGATGGGGGAGGGGCCCTGTACTGCCTACTGCTGCTTCCATTGGACATGGAGGGTGGGGATGGGGCAGCTCATTACTTCTCCCCTACCGGGCAGCAAGAAGGTGGAGGCTGTGTCTGTTTGGTGCTTGGGAGCAGCCATGTTGGGCTCTTTTCCAGGCCCCCGCTTCTCTCGTGAGCTAGATCTCTTAGGATGCCAGCAGAAAGCTGATTGCCAAGTTTTCTTCAGGCTCTGGAAGGGATTTTTCCCCATATGACAGAACTGTCAAATTTCTGTGTGGGATTTTTCACCTTCCAGCCAGCATCCTGGAGGTCCAGATTTAGGGTTTAAATAACATCTGTCATGACTTTAAAAGTTTCTAGTACGGTTGGTGGATTCAAAAGGGTCCGAGGTGAGATCCATGTAACCCAATGGGCTGCTTGAGCAAGGACCCCAAGCACAGCATTGCACAATAAGAGAGTATGCTCTCATGTCTTACACACTGTGAGGTCCCCCCATCTCTTCTACCTCCTGCATGGAAGAGGGGGAACAGTTTGGCACCCTGGCTTCCAGCCAGGGTTCCTGGGCAGGCCTGAATGGGCATAGCCCTCACTTCTACCCTCACGTCTGCCAAGCTGAAGCCATTGACGATCAATTGAAACCTGCTCTAGAACAGCCCTTCCAGGTAATTTACAAAGTTTTAATAAAGTTGCAGCCTCCGCATATAACCGTACTGTGGCATATATGCCTCATTGTTTGGAAATCAATGGGATTCTGCCAACACTTTTCAAATTGCAGGACTGGGGCCTTAGTTAAAACCATGATTTTAAAGGGCTTGCACAGGTGTAACTGAGAACAGAATTTGGCAGGGGGTGGGGATCTCTTAACCTCTCTTACCAATAACCCTCGAGAATATTAAAAAAATGTTTTTAGTTTTCAATATTTTAGAATAGTGAATATCCATTTCCTAGACAATGAGTATTTTATAGTCAGATTTTAGTCAATTTCATTTGCAGACTACTATAATGTAGGGCAGGGGTGGCCAACCTGAGCCTGAGAAGGAGCCAGAATTTACCAGTGTACATTGCCAAAGAGCCACAGTAATACATCAGCAGCCCCCGCATCAGCTCCTCCACCCGCCGCTCCCAGCATCTCCCACCCACCTGCAGCCCCACCAATCAGCACCTCCCAATCAGCTGTTTTGTGGTGTGCAAAAGGCTGTGGGAGGGAGGGGGAGCAGTGAGGTCATGGCAGGCTCAGAGGAGGGGGTGGGAAGGAGTGGAGTGGGAATAGGGCCTGTGGCAGAGCCAGGGGTTGAGCAGTGAGCACCCCAGGGCACATTGGAAAGTTGGCACCTCTAGCTCCAGCCCTGGAGTCGGTGCCTGTACAAGGAGCCACATATTAACTTCTGAAGAGCCACAGGTTGGCCACCCCTGATCTACGGGCTTCATCCAAAGCCCATTGAAGACAGTGGGAGTCTCTCCAATGACTTCAATGAGTTTTAGATCAAGCCCTATAAAAATACTGAAATGTCTGAGCTGCAAACACTTCAGGTGGATATTTTAAAATATGTACTGTTTACCACAGAATTTTTCTTGTGGAACACTACAGAAATATTTAAATTGTTTTTAGGTTTTGGACCAAATTTGATTTGAATCTAAGTTTGTAAGGATGTTAAGTTATATTTAAAATGTCAGTTAAATGGTCAGTTTTCCTTACAAATCATCTATACAATTTTAAGAAAAGGAGTACTTGTGGCACCTTAGAGACTAAGTGAGCTGTAGCTCACGAAAGCTTATGCTCTAATAAATTGGTTAGTCTCTAAGGTGCCACAAGTCCTCCTTTTCTTTTTGCGAATACAGACTAACACGGCTGTTACTCTGAAACCTATACAATTTTAAAACCCACTATCTTGAGATTCGGCCTCCCAGGAAGTTAATGAACTATCTGCGCAAAAAAGGGTCTCCGTGATTAGCCCTCAATATTATTCAAAAAATATACAGCAGAAAATTGACAAAACAAAAGGTAAAACAATAACCAGAGATTCTGAATAGAGATTGCTTTTTTTAAAAAATAGATCCTGTTTACTTAACAGCTCAAAATGTAGGCTGCATAATGTTAAGGGCAGGAATCTACCTATTCTGTCTATAAAATGCACACACATTACAGTGCTGAATAGACATAGTAACCAAACTGGAAATGTGTTGACAGCAAATTATAGTGTAAAGGATGCAGAGACCAAAACTTAAAGGCCAACTGTAGAAAATACTCTTGTGCTTGTAAGATACTCCAAAGATTGACACACAAAGAACAAAGAAAAATGTTGATTTAAAAAACTGAGCTGGATGGAGGGGAGTTTAAAAATTAACTCTGACTTGGGAAACTAATGCTTTGAAAATGAAGGAGGAATGAATGAAGATGAATTCTGGATAGAGTGGGAATGCAAGTGCTCTGGAGAAAGAAGGGGAAGGAGTGCTCAGGAGGAAGGTGATGGGGCTGAGAGTCCTGTAAAGGAAGAGAAGAAAGGAAGGAGAAGCAGAAAAAAGGACAGTGCTAAAGGGAATGCTCTGGAGAGAAGAGGAGGAAGGTACTGAAGTCAGAAGTGGTAAGGTGGAGAAATAATCTTGAATGCTCTCTGGAAGAGGTGGGAAAGTAGAAGGGGAACTGAGAGTGGTCAGGAGAGAAGGAGGTTGGTGAAAGGGGAAGAAGGTGTGAGTGCTTCAAGGGACTGGGGAAAGGTTCAGGAAAAGGTGAGAGAATTCTGGGGAGAGGGTGAAATGTGAGTACTCTATGAAGGAAGAGGCAGCATGAGGACAAGGGGAAGCAGTGGAATGTGCAGGAGGTGTTAATATCCTGCAGAGGAGGAGGAAGAGATGGTGTGAAGGTCCTAGAGAGAAGAGGAAAGTGAAGGAGGAGTTGGATGGGCTCTGCAAAGAAGACAGCAGCACAAGAGCTGTGGGGAGAGATAAATCGTTCAGGAGGAAGTTTGAGCGCCAAGGAGAAGGCAAGAACAGGACTATGCACTTACTTTAAGTAGCTTGCAGCGGATCTGCGCGGAGACCATGTGGCTGTTGCGAAGGTTGCCTACCCTGAACATAAGGGTAAGTTTGCCATCCCGCATGGAGATGACAGCATGCTCACTGAACATCAGTGTCTCTGCCCGCTTCTTAGGCTGTGACATCTTGATAAACATGCAGCCAATGAGGAAGGCATCCACGATAGAGCCCAGGATGGACTGGAAGAGGAAGAGGATGATGCCCTCGGGGCATTTGTCAGTGATATAACGGTAGCCATACCCAATGGTAGCCTCAGTTTCAATAAAGAACAGGAAGGCGGAGGGGAAATTGTAGACATTGGCCACACAGGGAGTGTAGTTATCATCATGGGCTTTGTTCAGATCACCCCGCATGTAAGCGATGAGCCACCACATGGAGGCCATGAAGAGCCAGGCCACAGTGTACGTGAGGATGAAGATAAAGAGGTTCCAGCGCCACTTGAGGTCCACCAGGGTGGTGAACAGGTCCGACAGGTAGCGGCTTGTCTCACTGCCCAAGTTGCCATGCTGCACATTGCAACGGCCATTCTTGTCCACAAATCGCTGCCTCTTTCTCCTAGGAGCTGCTGCTGCAGCTTGCTGCTGGTGGAAGCCTGAGCCACTGGAAGAGGTGGTCACTACCTGGTAATCGTCCCCGAATTTCCTTCGGAGTGCAGACATAATACAGAGGGGCTAGCCAGAGTCACCAGAAAGGAGGCACTTCTGGGCTTGAACAGCACAAGGGGGGAGGGTCTGCCGCTCCCCTTCACTCTCTACTTTTCTGCTCCTCTCTCTCCCTGCCTCTTTCTCTGCCCTTCTGCATTCTTCCGTCTCCCTTCCTCTTTCCTATTCCCTCTCCTTACCTCCTCTTTTCTTTCCCTTCCTGCTTCTCTCCTCACTCCCCTCCTTTTTTCAGATGCTTCCTCTTTTTCTTTCTGCAGCCCCTTACTTTCCAATCGCTCCCTAACAGGCAGAACCTTCCCTTCCCCCCCCCTTAAAACCAAGAGCCACACAAAGACATTCAGTCCCGTTTTACCTTTGTGCAGCTCGCTCGCTCTGTATCTCCCTTATTCCACTTCCCTCTGCTGCACCTGCATGTCAGAGGGGGAAAGTAGATGTATTCCGAGCAAACTAGGTGCAAAGCCTGCAATGAGAGGGGCAGATACTTGCCCCTCTCCTCCCTGTCTTCCTCCTCCACGGCGCTATCCTTTGGCGAGGACCGGGCACAAAGGTCTCTCTTCCCAGGCTCAGTGCACCCCTAGAAAGACGGGGAAGGGCAGCCTTCCTAATCCCCCCACCCAGCAAGATGCAGCAAGGGAGTCTCCTTCTGGCCGGGCTCTCACTATCAGCCACTCCCAGCCGGACACAAGTCAAGCACATGGACGGAGAGGCGATCGGCGAGCACCAGGCGAGGCGCCCCAATCCCCGGGAGGAGGCAGCTTCCTAGCTGCGCCTCAGGAGCTGCTCCCCTCTCTTCTCAGCCCCGGTTCTGCGGCTTACAGGAGGGCTTGAGATACAGGTCCCCCGTTACCCCCGGCGGCGGCTGGTAGCAAGCAGAGAGCCCCAGGGAGCTCAGCAGGAAGGACCCCCCGTTGGGCTGGCAGCTTCTCCCCTTCCTCTGCAAGCCGCGGGGCGGGGGTTACAGCCTGTCGGTTGCTCCCGGTCCGGTTTTTAGCTGGAACAGAAATCGTGCTCCAGGGGTCTTTTCCTCCTCATGCTAGCGGGCAGCGAGACTCGCGCTGTGGCGAGGCAGCGGCCGCGGCCCCGGAGCTGTGCGCGCGGCGGCGCGTGCGAGGAGCTGCGGAGCTCGGCGAGCCCCGCCTGCCCCTGCCTGCTCTGCACCTCCGCTGCTCCTCACTTGGCTCTGCAGTGCCGGGCAGCACCGCCACCCCGGAGCCCCCAGAGCAACGGGGCTCCCCCCAGCGGCTCCCGGACCCGCCTCCCTCCTACCCTGGCTCCCGCAGAGCAACAACTGCCACGGAGGAGGCTAACGGGCTACGGTTTATGGCTCGCGTCTCACTGGCTTGGGAGCCGACAAGCTGCCGCGATTGTGGCACCTCAGCAGCAGCTGAGGCAGCGCTCCGTGCAAATGGGTTGTCCCCCGCCCCCCGCCAAATGCAGAACATATGAGAGAGTCGCCACGTGATTTTTGCCCACACGTGGGGGGCGCAAAGACCCTCACAGTACCTCAATATGTTCCCTCCCCGCTCTGTGCACCGCCCTGCTCCCCAAATATTCCCTAAATTCTCTGTCCTCTCAAACCCTCCGTTTTCCCTGCCTCACATCCCTCCGCTTCCCCCCACACCCCAGCGCTGCTCCTTTCCCTCAGGTCTCTCACCTCTCCTCACACTCCCCCTCCAGCCCAGCCCCTTTCCCCAAACACCCCTTGCTGTGCCCCAAGCCTCTCAGTTCTCCCCCACTGCCTACCCCTTGTTCTCCCATCCCTATCTCCCCACACTCCTCCCTCTGCCCTCCCCTTCATATCCCCCACCTCCCATTCTGCCTTCCATCTAAATACCCCTGCCTCCCTAATTCACCTCCTCCCAGTCCCCCTCTCC
This sequence comes from Lepidochelys kempii, assembly GCF_965140285.1. Classification (NCBI taxonomy): domain Eukaryota; kingdom Metazoa; phylum Chordata; order Testudines; family Cheloniidae; genus Lepidochelys; species Lepidochelys kempii. Next base: position 29,673,131 of record NC_136390.1, on the reverse strand, counting down.
TGAGCTCCCCTCAGCCAAAGCAACTCCCACCCTGCGCATGTCTCTCCAGTTCCCTTTTGTGCCTTGCCCTCTCCAAGGTCCTCCCACCTCTCTTCTCCCAGGTTTCAGCTTCCCTCTCCTACTGGTGTATCCCACCCATGGATGAACTAGGGGTCACCAGGGCTGGCTCTAGGTTTTTTGCCGCCCCAAGCTCCGAGAGCGCAACTGCCCAAGAAAGAAAGAAAGAAAGAAAGGAAGGAAGGATGGATGGATGGATGGATGGCCGGAATGCCGCCCCTGGAATTGTGCCGCCTCAAGCACGTGCTTGCTTTGCTGGTGCCTAGAGCTGGCCCTGGGGGTCACCAAATGAAATTAAAAGGCAGCAGGTTTAAAAGAAACAAAAGGAAGTATTTTTTCACGCAATGCATAGTCAACCTGTGGAACTCTTTGCCATAGGATGTTGTGAAGGTGAGGACTATAACAGGGTTCAAAAAAGAACTAGATAAATTCATGAAGGATAGGTCCATCAATGGCTATTAACCAGGATGGGCAGGGATGGTGGCACTAGCCTCTGTTTGCCAGAAGCTGGGAATGGGCGGCAGGGGATGGATCACTTGATGATTTACCTGTTCTGTTCATTCCCTCTGGAACACCTGGCATTGGCCACTGTCAGAAGACAGGATACTGGGTTACATGGACCTCTGGTCTGACCCAGTAGGGCCGTTCCTGTGTTTTTTTCACACCCATGGGGCTGTGCATGGGCCAGCTCCCCTTCTTTCCCTCTTGGCAGTGGGGTGTGGTATAGGAGCGCCTGGGGCTAGCTCAGTCTCCTCTCTTGCTCCTCTGCTCTGATTTAGCAGGATTGGTTTGCTGGGGTTGGCAGGACTTTCAGCTGCCCAGCAAGGCAGAACAGCCCCTAGAGCAGGGTTACTCAAACTGAGGTTCTGGAACTGCAAGTGGATCTTTAATGTGATATTAAAACACTGTGTGGTAGAATATGTAGTACTATAGTAAAGGAAACAATGAATTCACAAGACTGTGGCTCTTTCTGGTAATGTTGATTGCTAATTCCTGAACCACTAAGGTCTGTGTATCACTGCCCCAGAGGCAGGTGGGTGCATTCCACTGAGCCCAAGGATTCAACAGTTGATGGGCAACAAGCACTCCCATGCTGCAGCCCCCAACAGTGAATTTTACCAGCCTCCCCCTCTCCCCACAAAAGGTCAGGAGAGGGAGAGCAATACACCCACCCTCCCCAACATTATGCTCATACAATCACCAGGCCAATATACCCACAGCACAGATACAGGACACTATGGAGCTTTTTTACTTTTCTAATAAAAAGCTGATGTTGTTGAGCTCCAGAGATAACACTATGGTTTGGGATTGGGCTGATCAGACACTTCCTATTCTAGGGCCCCATCTCATCCAGTTGAACCTTTTCAGCATGAGGGCCAACTACTCTCAGGAGGCATGGGTAACCACTGCCTGGTTACAGCTGCATTGAAAGAAACAGTTAAAGCAGCAGTTTGCTCTGACATTTTTATTTTTACAACTTAATAGCTGGTTGCTTAAAGTTTAAACGTGTGTGGAGGTGGCAATAAAATAATTTCCTGCGTTCTTTCCTTTAAAAAAAAATACCCTCTTTGTGTTTAAAGAAAGCGCTCATAAAATTTTCTATTGATGAACTTTTACCTGTGTCACTATTTTTTGCCCTTCCATAACTTTTTGAGAGAATCTCATTAACCCAGGGCTTGGCAAACTTTTTGGCCCGAGGCCTACATCTGGGTATGGAAATTGTATGACGGTCCATGAATGCCCACAAAATTGGGATTGGGGGGCAGGAGGGGCTGAGGGCTCTGGCTGGGGGGCAGGCTCTAGAGTGAGGCTGGGGAGGAGTGGTTTGGGGTGTAGGAGGGTGCTCCGAGCTGGGACTGAGGGGTTCAGAGTATGGGAGGGGGATCAGGGTAGGGGTGTGGGAGGGGATCAGAGGTACAGGCTTTGGACGGTGCTTACCTCAAGCAGCTCCCGGAAGCAGTGGCATGTCACCCCCTCCGTTCCTACAAGGAGGTGTGGTCAGGTGGCTCTGCGTGCTGACTGTCCACACACGCCACCCCTGCAGCTCCCATTGGCTGCAGTTCCTGGCCAGTGGGAGCTGCAGGGGTGATGCTTGGGGCGGGGGCAGTGTGCGGACTCCCCTGGCTGCCCCTATGCATAGGAGCTGTGGGGGGACATGCTGCTGCTTCCGGGAGCCCCAGGGCCACACAGGCAGAGTGACCCCAGACCCTGCTGTGCAGCTGGAGTGCAGGAACAGGGCAAGCCCCGACCCCTTGCCCCAGCTGGAACTCGAGGGCCAGATTAAATGGACTGGCAGGCCGTAGTTTGTCCACCCCTGCATTAACCCCTCATATTTTACACAGCTGTCCCTTCTTGCACCTATTAGTGCCCACAGCCCTTGGTTTTCTTTCTTTGGCTTTTCCCCCTTATTCTCCATAACACATTTCTTTAGGGAGGCTGAGGGAGAGCCTACTATGTGCTGGCGGCTGCTGGTCTTCCAGGCTGTGCGCCTGCTTTCCTGCCTGCAGCAGTGGGCAGCTGTGGGACGCCAGTGGGCAGGCTGCGCAGCAGGGCAGCTGATGGGGGCCTGGAGGCCTTGGGGAGGAGGGAGCAGAGAGGAAAGGGCGACTGCTTGGGGAGCTGCTGTCGGAGTGCAGCTGCTAGCTGGGCTCCTGACACAGCTGAGGCGGTAACTCGCTCCTCCAGACACAAACGAGACACTTAGGGATCTGCCCCGGGGAGTGAGACAGCCCTGTGCTACGCGTAGCTGAAGCGTGGGAAGGCGGGGAATGGAGAGGAGAAGCACCTGGCAGAGGGAGAGCAGGGGGAGCTGTCACTAGATTTGAGGGGGGGGGGCACGGCTAGCAGTCCCCTGGTGCCCTCACTGAAACGTCCTAAAGTTTAGGCTCCTTGGTGGCGGACGCGTGGGTGCGGGTCCGGGCCCAGCGACGCTTTGCTGCCGCAGCGCAACCGCCGCTGCTCTCCCACGCCACCTGCTGGCGGAGCTCCGCTCCCGTCCGGAGCGCCAGTGGCCCGGGGAGCTTGCCTATAGCGGGTGCCGCAGGTTGAGCCAGAGCCGGGCGTCCTCAGCCTGCATTAGCAGCAGCCCTCCGTGGAGCCTAGAGGGCATCAGGGTGCCAAGAGCAAAGCTCCGCCCATCCCCAGATCTTTTCCTTCCCCCTGTGGCAGGCAACGGCAGCTTGTCCCCATCCTGACTCTGAGCCGGGTGGCCCATGGAGACAGAGCAGTCCCCGGCTCTGCCCCCTTGCATGGTGAGGGGAGCCTTTACCCCCTGCTCTGTCACGGTACATGCCTGTGCCTACTGCGCAAAGGAGCTGCGAGGGGACAGGCACAGACTCAGAGATGCAGCCAGTGTGGTGTCATAATCTGCTTCCCTGGCACTGGAGCACAACACCCAGCTCAATTGTCAGCTCTTTGGGGCAGGCAGGGACTGGGCCGGCTCTAGGTTTTTTGCCGCCCCAGAATGGTGCTGGTCCATCATGACGGGCTTGTTGTCGATACCAGTACAAATAAAGAACAGCAGCCGACTTCTGTAGAACATCCTACCTTTCCCTCCTCCAACCACCTGTGCAGAGACCTCCTAGGTAAATTTTCCTGGGCCTGTCCCTGGAGCATGCCCAGGAGGAATAGGGAGACCTTCTTTTGTTTAAATATTTTAACATGAGCAAATTTGAGTGTGATTTCTATGTACTCTGAATATTATCATACATTAATTACAGAGATATTAAATAAAACAAAAGTATCAAAACACAACAGGAAATTAACAAAAACTACATTAAATTACAGATAAAGTTGCTCCAAAATAAAGACTGTCAATTACTTAAAGTGAAGGAAAATAAAAATTGAGTCTTCATATCTACGGAGTTACTAATTTGAAGAACATAGCACATTTATTTTCAATCAGGATTCCAAGGATTTATGTGATATAATCATGTGTATCCATTTCTCAAAAACATACTTTGTTTCTCACCCTTGGCTGCTAACAGCATCATTGTCAACTAGCTTATAAGCACAGGTTGAAAGATAAAGACGATTTCCCATATATATAATGTTACATAGACTAAGGCTGGTTTCAGAGTAACAGCCGTGTTAGTCTGTATTCGCAAAAAGAAAAGGAGGACTTGTGGCACCTTAGAGACTAACCAATTTATTAGAGCATAAGCTTTCGTGAGCTACAGCTCACTTCTTCAGATGCATATCGTGGAAACTGCAGCAGGCTTTATATATACACAGAGAATATGAAACAATACCTATTCCCACCCCACTGTCCTGCTGGTAATAGCTTATCTAAAGTGATTTCCAGCACAAATCCAGGTTTTCTCACCCTCCACCCCCCCACACAAATTCACTCTCCTGCTGGTGATAGCCCATCCAAAGTGATAACTCTTTACACAATGTGCATGACAATTAAGCTGGGCTATTTCCTGCATAAATCCAGGTTCTCACATCCCCCCCACCCCCATACACACACAAACTCACTTCCTGATAACACCATCCTGGCCACTATGGATGTAGAAGCCCTCTACACCAACATTCCACACAAAGATGGACTACAAGCCGTCAAGAACACTATCCCCGATAATGTCACGGCTAACCTGGTGGCTGAACTTTGTGACTTTGTCCTTACCCATAACTACTTCACATTTGGGGACAATGTATACCTTCAGATCAGCGGCACTGCTATGGGTACCCGCATGGCCCCACAGTATGCCAACATTTTTATGGCTGATTTAGAACAACGCTTCCTCAGCTCTCGTCCCCTAAAGCCCCTACTCTACTTGCGCTATATTGATGACATCTTCATCATCTGGACCCATGGAAAAGAAGCCCTTGAGGAATTCCACCATGATTTCAACAATTTCCATCCCACCACCAACCTCAGCCTGGTCCAGTCCACACAAGAGATCCACTTCCTGGACACTACAGTGCTAATAAATAATGGTCACATAAACACCACCCTATACCGGAAACCTACTGACCGCTATTCCTACCTGCATGCCTCCAGCTTTCACCCTGACCACACCACACGATCCATCGTCTACAGCCAAGCTCTGCGATACAACCGCATTTGCTCCAACCCCTCAGACAGAGACAAACACCTACAAGATCTCTGTCAAGCTTTCTTACAACTACAATACCCACCTGCAGAAGTAAAGAAACAGATTGATAGAGCCAGAAGAGTTCCCAGAAGTTACCTACTACAGGACAGGCCTAACAAAGAAAATAACAGAACGCCACTAGCCGTCACCTTCAGCCCCCAACTAAAACCCCTCCAACGCATTATTAAGGATCTACAACCTATCCTAAAGGATGACCCAACACTCTCACAAATCTTGGGAGACAGGCCAGTCCTTGCCTACAGACAGCCCCGCAACCTGAAGCAAATACTCACCAACAACCACATACCACACAACAGAACCACTAACCCAGGAACTTATCCTTGCAACAAAGCCCGTTGCCAACTGTGCCCACATATCTATTCAGGGGACACCATCACAGGGCCTAATAACATCAGCCACACTATCAGAGGCTCGTTCACCTGCACATCCACCAATGTGATATATGCCATCATGTGCCAGCAATGCCCCTCTGCCATGTACATTGGTCAAACTGGACAGTCTCTACGTAAAAGAATAAATGGACACAAATCAGATGTCAAGAATTATAACATTCATAAACCAGTCGGAGAACACTTCAATCTCTCTGGTCACGCGATCACAGACATGAAGGTCGCTATCTTAAAACAAAAAAACTTCAAATCCAGACTCCAGCGAGAAACTGCTGAATTGGAATTCATTTGCAAATTGGATACTATTAATTTAGGCTTAAATAGAGACTTGGAGTGGCTAAGTCATTATGCAAGGTAGCCTGTTTCCTCTTGTTTTTTCCTACCCCCCCCCCCAGATGTTCTGGTTTAACTTGGATTTTAACTTGAAGAGTGGTCAGTTTGGATGAGCTATTACCAGCAGGAGAGTGAGTTTGTGTGTGTATGGGGGTGGGGGGGATGTGAGAACCTGGATTTATGCAGGAAATAGCCCAGCTTAATTGTCATGCACATTGTGTAAAGAGTTATCACTTTGGATGGGCTATCACCAGCAGGAGAGTGAATTTGTGTGGGGGGGTGGAGGGTGAGAAAACCTGGATTTGTGCTGGAAATCACTTTAGATAAGCTATTACCAGCAGGACAGTGGGGTGGGAATAGGTATTGTTTCATATTCTCTGTGTATATATAAAGCCTGCTGCAGTTTCCACGATATGCATCTGAAGAAGTGAGCTGTAGCTCACGAAAGCTTATGCTCTAATAAATTGGTTAGTCTCTAAGGTGCCACAAGTCCTCCTTTTCTTTTTATAGACTAAGGCTATTATGTGAAAAAATCAATTATGAATTATTTTAATGTATATTGTTGCTGAGAAAATTGTATATATTCAATGTACTTATGTAGTGATTTAAAATATTTTTATTAAAATATTTACTATTTAATTTTGAGATTATTTTATAAAATAGTTTTGTTAATGCTAAATATATATTTATGTTATTTCCTACTAATAACAACAAATATAAGTGATTTCAAATTATTTTATTTTCTAGTTTATTGTCTAAGCTATGGTATAGCTGTGGCATACTGACTAAAATCATTTTGCCTTTTAATAAGTAAGTGTTCACAGTTAAGGCTGTGAAGAATTTTAGCATCATAAGTGAGGAATGAAGTACTTGGGTAAGTACTGTAACAGCTAGTCAGTCTTTTGGGGCTGAGGTCTGTGAAGCACTTTGCAATACAGTCAAGACAGCATTCTGTGAAGACAGTGTACAGCCCTCATGAAAGTCCATCAAACAGTGATGTATTAGGTCATCCAGGCCTTGCCACTCCAGATTGTCTCTGTATTATTTTTCCCCAATGTTTTGTGTAGTCTACTTTTAAATGTCCCAGATGATGGGTTTCCCACTACTCTTGGGATACTATTCCAAATGTAATTCAGTTCACTGTCAGGATATCTTTCCTAATATTCAGCCTGCGTTCTCTCTTTAAGAAATACATTTTCACATTATTCCTAACATCTTTTGCCACCCTATATAATTCCCTTTTTGCCCCCTGGCACTGCACTTTTAAAATATTTGCACTATCATATCCCTCCCCCACTTCCTTTAATTACTTCTTAGATAAACTATAAGTATTCAGCTGTTTTAATCTGGCCATTATGGGGTCATGGGATTGGCCAGTGCAGAGGGTGGGGAGAGGTGTCCAAGTACTAATCCTGGGGGAATTCTGTGCCACTGCACGTGCACAGAGTTCATGGCCTCTGCAGATTTCTTTGCTTCCCCACAGAAAAATGACTTCTGACGGGGAAGCAAAGGGAAGCTGGAAATGTGGTCATGCATCCACGCCCCATCAGTGTAGACAGGTTGGTTTGGGCACCCAGAGCATCTGAAAGAGACATAAATCACCGCCGGGGGTGAGGGGAACTGGGCAGTTGTGCGTGTGAGAGAGAGAGACACACTCTGTCCCTCTCTCTTGCTATTGCGGCATACTCGGTGTGTAGGGATAGGGCTTTGGGATGTTTCTGAAGAGGTAGGTGTGGGGCAGGCTCTGTTCCCTCATGCAGAGCAGAATGTAGCAGCCTGCCTGCTTAGTGAATCATTCCCACAGATCTCAGCGGTGCACTCCCAGAGAAATTCTCCAACTTAATACACTCAGCCTCTGGAAAGCAAAATGATTATACTCTGAGTATCTAGCCCTCTCTAGTTACTCCATACTCTTTTATATGGATATGCTTCTCAATTTAATTGTCTAGCTGAAGACCTTCAGAGAAAGGCCTCCACTTATTCTGATCACCAGCAGCAGGGAGTTCCATAGGTTCCAGCAGCTGTCATGTCAATGTGGAATGTAGCTGTTGCAGTATGGCCTGGGGTGAAAGAGTCTCTGAGATAGCTAATCTCTAGTCCATTTACGGCTTTAAAGATTTGGATCAGGATCTAGGGCAGGACATAATATGTTTTCAGCACTCTTGCCCAGAAGGCAGGCTGTTGTGTACTGAACAAGAAGAGGGCATTGCGAAAGTCTAATCTGGGGGTGAAGAAACCATGGGTTACTTCTGTTGATCTTTCAGTAGGAAAGAGCATAGTCTTCTAGCTAGCAAGAGATGGAAAATGGGATTTGATGCCACTACTCTTGTTTGGACATCTAAGAGCAGCAGTGATTCCAAGAGGACCCAGAGATCACATGCCACCTTGCAACTGGAGTGCAAAAACCCTCAGGAGGAGGTGACATCATAGCTTCAGGCAACTTCCTCAAAGTGCTTTCTTCTTCCAGTCAGCATCATAGCTTTCTTTTTCCAGTCGAACTTGAGTCAGCTGCTTTTCATCCATTCATTTATACCTCCCAAACACTGGGACACCTAATTTCCCTGTTTTCATTAGATGTGAAAGAGATGTAAAGTTGAGTGTCACCAGCATATTCTTGACATCAAAGCCTGTTGCTTCTCACAAGCTCACTAGTGGTATAAGACATGTACAATAAACCAGACTTGGGACAGGATTGAGCTGCATGGAAATCCACATGCAAGAAGAACTGCCCATTGCACTCCTTGGAGATCTGTCTGAAAAGAATGAATGAATTCTATGCAATTCCACGCAACTCTGCCAGGTCTCCTAGCTGTGTCAGCAGCAGATCTCATCACTGGTTGTGTCAAAGGCTCCAATATGCATAAAAAATATCATCATGGATATTTTTTTTCAGTGGCTGTGAAGAGTTTATCCAACGGTGCCATCTCTGCATTATCTCCCAGTCTGAAGCCTGAATGTGAGGAGTTTGGTGTCCTGGAAGATGTCAAATGCACCTGGAATCTGTTCAGAACCAACTTGTTGATTACCTTTGTCCAAGAAAGAAATGTTGCAGCCAGGGCAGTAGATGGTATCACCATTTGCCTAGATTCTTGAGGAAGACTGAATTAAATTTGCTCCTTTTTGGTCCCAAATCAGTGGGCCTATTTGTGGATGGAAGCCAGAATCAGACCTTTGGATGCTTCGTCCTTTGGTCACTGTTACTCTGTCCTGTCCAATCTTCACTCAGGCCTTGATAGTTCTTGTCACTCTTTCCAGCACTTCCTCATTCCCTGTGCTACTCTCACCAACCTCTCCTGGCATATGTCTTTGAGTAGAACACATTTCATTGGCATTCTGCTTGGCACAGCAGAGACTTTTGATATTATATAAACTGCATTTATACTAAGGAGAGCCCACTTAGCGGGATTCAAAGTGCTGAATGTTGTACCTAGTTACTATAACTGTTATAAGAGGAAGTACCAATTTTCTCACCTATAAGAATATTCCTACATTTGTTTGAGCTCCTTTCCACATCCAGGGTATCATTCCAGGTGGTAATAGATGGGTTGATCAAAGTGTATATCTGTCTTACTACATTCAGAAAGGTAAGCATCTCATGGGAGTGGAAGCCAAGACAAACTCATAAATGTATAAGAATTTCCATTAGCATTCAGATGAGCTCAATGAAAGAAATACTTTGCTATTAGCAATGCTGTCATAAATGTAAAGGGAAGGGTAAACCCCTTTAAAATCCCTCCTGGCCAGAGGAAAAATCCTCTCACCTGTAAAGGGTTAAGAAGCTAAAGGTAACCTCACTGGCACCTGACCAAAATGACCAATGAGACGACAAGATACTTTCAAAAGCTGAAAGGAGGGAGAGAAACAAAGGGTCTGTGTCTGTCTATATGCTGCTTTTGCCGGGATTAGAACAGGAATGGAGTCTTAGAACTTTTAGTAAGTAATCTAGCTAGGCATGTGTTAGATTATGATTTCTTTAAATGGCTGAGAAAAGAATTGTGCTGAATAGAATGACTATTTCTGTCTGTGTGTCTTTTTTGTAACTTAAGGTTTTGCCTAGAGGGATTCACTATGTTTTGAATCTAATTACCCTGTAAGGTACCTACCATCCTGATTTTACAAGGGTGATTCTTTTACTCCTATTTACTTCTATTTCTATTAAAAGTCTTCTTGTAAGAAAACTGAATGCTTTTTCATTGTTCTCAGATCCAAGGGTTTGGGTCTGTGGTCACCTATGCAAATTGGTGAGGATTTTTACCAAACCTTTCCCAGGAAGTGGGGTGCAAGGGTTGGGAGGATTTTGGGGGGAAAGACGTGTCCAAACTACGTTTCGCAGTAAACCCAGTTAGAGTTTGGTGGTGGCAGTGGTTATTCCAAGGACAAAGGATAAAATTAATTTGTACCTTGGGGAAGTTTTAACCTAAGCTGGTAAAAGTAAGCTTAGGAGGTTTTCATGCAGGTCCCCACATCTGTACCCTAGAGTTCAGAGTGGGGGAGGAACCTTGACAAATGCCCTGCAAAAATTCTCTTTTTCCAACCAGGAACTCTGCAATTAATGGAAGTGCTTGGGAATTCTGTGATGCTATAAATTGAGAGACCGACCACCACCCCCTTGGAATTCACTTGCTTTGGATCTTAGGCTTGGTCTATACCTAACATTTAGGCAGACCTAACTACGTCATTCAGGGCTGTAAAAAATTTCACATCCTGTGCAATGTAGTTAGGTTGACCTAACCCCCTCTCTAGACACAGCTAGATCAAAGATAGAATTTGAGGAGTGGATTTACTGCAGTGACAGAAAAAACCCTTTTGTTGTTGTAGTACAGTGGTGTAGGTGCAGCTGTAATGTTCCTAGTTTAGACATACCCTTATTCTTGAGCTCTTAATTTCTGCTGATGCTATACATAGTTCCTGCACATACATGAATGAAATTCAGATTTCAGGAGACAGACAATTAACCATACCCCACAAAACCACAATCTACACCATTGGAATCTCTCAGTAGCTGGATCTGCCAGCAGAACAAGCAGCCCCATTGTACTAAGCATAGTGTTGCATTCTGGCAGTACAACATAATCTCATTGTCATGCAGTCACTCATGATGCATGAAGGCGTTTTCTAATTTGAATTAAAATTGAGTCTGTAGAATATTCCAAAAACTAACACTTTAGGATGCAGGACAGACCATTCGACAATGGGGACCATCGGGACTATCAAAAAGTCTTAATAACAATTTCATACACAAAAACCATGAAAGATCCCTGAAATTTTGAGCTACCTGAGTTTGAGCTTCTCCTCATTGCGTCTGGAAATCTTTCTAAAAGATATGTTTTAGTTCAACCACAAATAATTGTTGGACTAGATGCAGGAGTTACTGCGTAATATTCAATTATATTTGTTATGCAAGAGGTCAGACTAGTTTATCACAATGGTCCTGTCTAGCCTTAAAAATCTATGAATCACGAAAATCAGATTTATTTTTTGACAATAGTTTTCTTTGTGAGTTCCTCTTGGAATACTCATTGTTAATGTAGACAAATGTAATACAAAATTGGGGCCTCAAATCTGTAATCAGGTCTTTGCAAGCAGATTCCTATTCATTTCAATGGCTTCTACTTGGACACAAGGGCCACTCCTTACATACTCAATAACAGGATCAGGATTTTGGGCCTGATACAAAGCACACAGAGATCAATGAGAGTCTTTCCATTTACTCAGCAGAGTTTGGATCAGGTGTCTAGGCAGGAAACAACATGCGGTACCATCATAATATGACACACAAACATATTTACAGTATTTTGTGAGTGTAATTTATAAAATGTAGTGGCTACATACTGTAACTCAAAATAGTCTTCCAAATATATTTATAGTATGGTACAACTTAACCATATAATCATCACCATTTTGGTTAGGCTTGGATTCTAAATCATGTTTTTCAATGGAATTTCTTGTGTCGATGGGGAAGAATCTGAGAGGACAGAACAGAACAGAAATACTGCTCCTATTGAAGTAAATGGCAAAACTCCCACTGACTTTAGTGGGATCAAGATGTCACCACATAGATTCAAACATGACACAAAATGCAGGAGTAGATATTTAATGTTATTATTTTAAAAGATAGAGTGAATATAAATCATCATCATATCAAGTCCCAAAGATCGAGTGCCACCCAGATCAAGTGTCAATGTAAAGAACAACTAGAAATATCATTGTGAGGTGCATTCCAGGACTGGGCTAGGCCAAGTGTAAAAATAGCACATGCAAACCATTACCTTAAAAACTCCATGAATACATTTCAAAGTAGTCTCTTTAAAAATCAAACACACTACTTGGCATATCATTTTTGTAGATTAAATGGAAAGCCATGATAATAGCAGTAGTAACAACATCACTGATAAATTAAATTCTTCGTACGTTTTGCCCAGAACAAAAGCTAAAAATCTCATTTAGCACCTAAAATGAGGCAAACAGCTGTTGCACTGATAAAATGAGGTTTGTTTATCAGGGCTGAATTAACCTTTTGTGGGCTTGCCACCAAACATATTTGTGGGCCCCCATGGAGGCAATGGAGCATGGCGCGGGGAGGTTAGTCCCCGGAGCGAGGAGCCAGCCAGAGGCAATGGGGCATGGCATGGCAGGGGCAGCCCCGCTCGGCCCAATGTGAGGACGCTATTTACAAACCAGCAGTTGCCAGATGCACAGTGGCCTGCCCGGCCTTGTGCTGACACCATGCCCCTTCCCCTCGGGGCAGGCCCATGCCACACTACACAACCACTCCACCACTCAACACCCCCTGACTCCCTATGGCCAGAGGGCCCCCCTCCCCCGGACCCACTATGCCCAGCGACCCCCCAGATCCACCCACAAATGCACAGTGCCCTGCACAACACTACCCCTGCCCACAGCCCCACCACAACTGCCCAGCACCCCCCCAAACCCTCACTCCCTAGTGCCCCAACACTCAGATCTTTGCCGCCCCTTCACAGCCCAGCACCCCCACAGACCCAAGGCCTGCCTCCTGGCCGCACTCACCGGCCTTGCTGGGAGGTGACTGTGTCTGCCGGGCTTAGCCAGCCGCACAGCCAGCGCTGGTCCCAGGGCCAGGAATTTCTCCAGCCCCTCGGGAGTGGCATGATCAGCCAGGCCAGGACCTGCCCCGGCCAGGCTCCCTCAAGATGCACTTGCATGGCGGGGGCCCAGACAAGCACCCCACATTGTCTTCTTGCCCCACCCCCACCACCTGGCTGGGACTGGCCAGGCTTCTGCACTAGTCCCAGGCGGCTCAGCTCCGGGGAGACAGGTGGGGCCCCACAGGTGGTGGGAAGCAGAGACTGCCTGTAGCCAGAGGTGCACTGGAGTCCAGCCAAGGGGCTGAGAGGAGCAGGGGGTGGGGCCAGGGAGTGGAGAGGAGCCCTCAGCCAGCCGGTGGGCAGGCCAAGAGGAGCAAGTGGTGAGCATGGGGAGCCACCAGGGTCTCGGGGCACAGTGCAAGCAGAGCAGGCCGGGGCCTCTTCTGAGCATGAGCCTGGCTCCGTGGAGCCACTGGAGCCATTGTGAACCTCTCACTGTGGTTTATATGCAGTGCTTACAAATAAAGAGGCACAGCTAATGGTGCTGAGAGAATCTTAACTCAAAGTTTCCTCATCTTTCAAAATGTAAGTACAAACTTTAACATTAATTCAGAATTAAAACACAGCTTCTCTGTTTAGTTAGTTTTTATAAGGTAGTATAACTTGCTTTAATATTGTTCTAACATGGCCGGCATAGACTTGGCTTCATATCAGGCCAAAGGCATTGAGGTGGAAGTCTATGAGTAATCTTAACTTATGAAGGTAAGACTCCAGTCCAGGCGCCTGGTTCTCCTAACACTTAGGGTACATCTACACTGCAGCTGGAGATGTAATTTCCAGCTTGAGTTGATGTACATGCACCAGCTTTGATCAAGCTAGCTTTCTAAAAATAGCAATATAGCACAGGGCCAATCAGAGGTGGGGCCAGGAGGGTCATTTGGCCTGAGCCTCAAGCTCAAAGGGGGCCTAAAATTTAGACACTTGTTAATTTTTTGGCATTTGATAAGTTTCACAACTTGTTTTTAGGTGCATGAAAGCTAGATTTTTCCTCAATAATTAGTGCATTTGTACAGAAAAAGGCTAGAAAAGAATTTGTTAAATAAAAAAATATTCAAATTATGTCTCACTCTTTTATTGGTGCCTTATTTTGTTTTCATGTGTCATCATTTTTTATTTTTATTATGGCTAGGGGGTCTCAAAAGCTGGAAGTGGCCCGGACCGGTGGGACAGCTGGTGGCATGAGATAACTGCCCGAATACATATCTAGGGTCTTGGATGGGATTGTACTCAGGGGCTAGCCCAAGCCTCCACCCACTGTGGCTACACTGCTAGTTTTAGCATGCCAGCTCAATCAAAGTTAACATGTGTACATCCATCTGAGCTGGGAATTACACCTCCAGTAGACATACCTTTAAACTTGTTTTACAGTGCTGTAAATTCTGCCGACTTCAGTGGAGTTATTCCTAATTTACAACAGTCCTAATCACTAATAAATCATTATCACTAATAAGTGATAGGAGAATTAGGCTTTAAGATACCAAATGCAAATAGCCCACTATGCTTGCACAGCTATTCTAAGAAAATGTCAATATAACAGTTACCAGCAAAATTCAACAGGGTTCAGGGTGTCCTACATTCAACAGTTCCAGTCCCTGATTCTAGCATAGTTTATCCACTTTCTAAGTGGGATAAGAACAAACAAGTAAGTAAGAAGGCATGTAGTTCATGCCTCTGACACCAGGGCTATGCACTCTTTAAGTCTTCCTCTGGCTTGTTTTACATCTCTAGTTTTCTTTTTGTACAGGCAGAGGGTACGGACTGGGCGATGAACAGAGTGGCAAGATAGCTTTGTGATCACTTAGTAGTACTCATTCAGGAGACAAAGAATTAATAAAACAACTTCCCATTTAAGGATTGGTTTGTTCAAGAGCAGAACTAATAAATTGGTTTCCCTAAGGAGAAGTGTTAGAGATGCATCATTTGCCCTGCACTGTAGTCAGAATGGCTGCAGCAGTTCTGTTCCTGAAAGATCTCACTGACACATATTGCTAAGGTAGTGGCTTGCTTTGGTTTTCTGGGTTCTGCTACAGAGATATATTGAGCCAACTGACAGGCTCATAATCAACAACAACTGTGGAACTGGGAGATATGACAATATTGAAAGAAGCTTATTCCCTCTAAAGCAGGCAGAGAGGCAGAAAATTATTATTTCACAAAGGAAGAAAGCCTGACATTGGCTCTGGTTTCCCACTTCTAGGTTGAACTAGGTGACATTTGTAACAGTCTCCAGCAGACAGTCATAAAGAATCATAAGGCTATCATAGACTCCAGTGAAAACCAAACACACTGTCAAGCCAAAAGTTAAACATACATATACAACAGATCACTGTGCAGAGATGCAAGTAAGAGGCGTTGGCTCCAGAACTTTGGGGTCATGCATAAACCTTCAAGGAACTTGCATCTCTCTCACTTAGGGTAGTAGGGTAATGTTAGTGAAAACATTTGTTGCTCTTCTTTATGATGTTATTAATAAGGAATATAATAAGGTATGTGCCTCGCCTCAGGGTTACTGTTTCCCAAATTTCAGAGTAACAGCTGTGTTAGTCTGTATTCGCAAAAAGAAAAGGAGTACTTGTGGCACCTTAGAGACTAACCAATTTATTTGAGCATGAGCTTTCGTGAGCTACAGTTCACTTCATCAGATGCATACCGTGGAAACTGCAGCAGACATTATATACACACAGAGATCATGAAACAATACCTCCTTCCACCCCACTGTCCTGCTGGTAATAGCTTATCTAAAGTGATCATCAAGTTGGGCCATTTCCAGCACAAATCCAGGTTTTCTCACCCTCCACCCCCCCACACACAAACTCACTCTCCTGCTGGTAATAGCCCATCCAAAGTGACAACTCTCTTCACAATGTGCATGATAATCAAGGTGGGTCATTTCCTGCACCTTGATTATCATGCACATTGTGAAGAGAGTTGTCACTTTGGATGGGCTATTACCAGCAGGAGAATGAGTTTGTGTGGTGCGGGGGGGGGGGGGGGTGGAGGGTGAGAAAACCTGGATTTGTGCTGGAAATGGCCCAACTTGATGATCACTTTAGATAAGCTATTACCAGCAGGACAGTGGGGTGGAAGGAGGTATTGTTTCATGATCTCTGTGTGTATATAATGTCTGCTGCAGTTTCCACGGTATGCATCCAATGAAGTGAGCTGTAGCTCACGAAAGCTCATGCTCAAATAAATTGGTTAGTCTCTAAGGTGCCACAAGTACTCCTTTTCTTTTTGTTTCCCAAATGAAATTCTTACTGAATTGCTCCCATATGCTTAGTGTTCTTTGCTAGACAGTGCCACAAAGCTGCTATAATAATAATAAAAATGTATGGGGTTTCATAACTACTGGTTTTGTTGTCTATAGAGAAACCCTTGGTAAATGCCTTAGTTTCACTCCCCCAGGATCAGGGAATAGATGCAGTGGTTTCTTCAGGCTTTCCCACCCTTTGACTAGCCCTGAACTAATTGTAAGAATGAACGAATCATGTTTTCTCTATCCTCTACAAGATACTTGTCTGTGCATTTTTCATGAGCATTGATGAGTGGCACAGATGGGAATTGAGGACACTGTAGGTAGCAAGGGATGAATAAGAATATCAGGTATGTCAAATCTCTCTTTGCAAATTGCCTTAGCCTTCATAACCACACACTGCTAAACTCATGATGTCCATCACTGTCATTAAACCTTGGTAGACTTTTTGAATGGGCTGCATAGTAGTTCTTGATATGCCAGAAGGTGACAATTTATTTTACTGATTTCACATCATGTAGGGAATGTGCCCATACTCTTTTTGGAAGACTTGGTTAAATTGATACATCCTCTTACAGGTTGAAAAAATCCCTCCACTTGCTTAGAGTCTGAGTTAAGGAGGAGAAATTCACAAGCTAGGGCAAGGGTGATGAGGCTGCAGTACAATCTCTCCCATCCCTCAAAGATGCAATTACAGTAGACTTGAATAGCAGCTGCAGCCCCTCTGTGCCATGTGCATAGGGTACTGGAGCTACTGGATCCATGTAAATATCAATCTCTACCCCCCCACCAAGCCCATCCCCAGATCACCCCTATTGTGTTCCTTCATATTAGTGGATGTGTAGACCCTTCCCGTAGCATGCAGGAGGTGTGCAGCCACACCTGTGTCACACAGTAGACAGACACCGCTTGCAGCCCCTACACCAGGACTTAAATGTTTTGCCTGAGATTGGCATTCTGCTCCAATGATAACTTGCATCCACAAAAAGGGCACCATTAGTTGGGCAGAGGGGGTGTCTGCATTATGATGTCAGCACTATTGATTTGATTCTGGTGGACGCATTTGTACTGGCATTTAGGAACCATTGTTTTCATGATCAATATCAATTTTTCTAGTCTCTTCCCACAAGGTCACTCCTAGATCAAATTCACCCAAATGTAGAATGGAATAAATAAGTGCAGCTCCCAGGAAAGCCTTTGGGTCAAAATCAGAAATGGGGTAAATCAGAGTGTAAAGCGTTATGCTGGGAGTACATTGATCAGAAACCAGGAAACAGGTACATGAATGGTCAACATCATATAATTTGCACTCATTTAGCATTCAGTGAGTGAGTGAATATGGTTATTGTGGTAAGTAGTACAAAGGGGTCCTTAAAGTTGTTTCAAACTGTTGGAAATGAGGCTGCCATTGATCACAAAGAGGAAATCCATTTTTATATTTCTTGAAAGCCAACTAATGCAATATTCCCCTCCCACAGAAAATTCTACAAAAAGAGCACCCTGTGGGGAGGAACATCATGAAATTTTCTGTGAATTCTTCCACTGGAGGCAGCATTTGTCTCCCCATGGATGAAGCAGGCGTCTTCTTTCAAATCCTGCAGATCACCCAAGATCTTCATTGGTCTCTAGGATCTGATTGAGGCAGAGAGTCATACATGGGGGTCCTGTGCTGTCACACCACTCCAGACCCCCCTCTCCATGGCAGCATCTCTTCAATGGCAGTTTGCACAGCACAGGGGAGCACCACAGGGAAGTGAATGCAGATATCAGGCTCCCACCCTCTTCCCATTCCCTGGCCCACTGCCTCCCAATCACTGATCCTCAGCACTGTGAAGAGCCCTGCATGAGTCTGGGGAAGGGAGGGATAGTACCTCAGAGGTGGCTGACCTCTCACTTCTATGCAGAGGGAGAGATTTAGGGGGCAAAATCTTGTGCATAGTCCTTGCTAATGCAGTAATATTATCACACTCCCAGACAAGGAAATGTCCCATCTCTTCCATGTAGTTCCTGATATACCTGTCTTTTGTATTTTTCAGGTAATACCAGTTGATTTCGTAACTTGGTTTTCCAATAAAGTATTCCACCTGTATCCAAATGCAACCAATACCATTCACACATCAGAGCTGAGATCTTACCACATCATTTTGTGTTCTCTTGATTATTCAGTTTGTGCCCCAAGGACTTATAATGAAGAATTTTAGCAATAGCTGGATCTTCCTTCTGAGCTGTCAAAATGTCTTTTTGTAGAATAGGCTTTATGGTGGATATAATACCCAAGGAGAAGTCCTCTACTGCCAAAAAGTTGGTAGTAATATCTGCTAACCAAGATATCTTGCTATCTCTTTGTACATCCAAGGACTATAAGACAGAGTCTTTGCTCATCTCTTTGTGCATTCTGCCACATATTTTTCCATATCAATGGCATTCTGTATAAAACATCTGCCTCCACACTAGATTTCTCTGGATAATATCTAACTTTGAAGATAAAGCCAGCTAATTCTGCAATCTACCAGTTTGCTGTGACATTCAGCCTGGCAGAAGTGAAAACACAGATTAGTGAGTTGTTACTACTTTAAACCATAAAGGATTGTGCGGAGTATAGCTAGTCACAGAATTTGTCCATTACACCCCATTTCAAAACTAGAAACTCCAGATTTCCTGAATTAAGGTGATAATTTTTCTCAGCTGCAGTTAGTGTTCTTGACCCTAAACCAATGACTCTCAGTTTACCTTCCTGATGTCGGTATAAAACTGTACCTGATCACTTATTGGAAGCATCTACATAAAGGATAAAGGGTAAGGCAAAACTGAGACAGGATATTATTGATGGTTGAATCGGGCAGTTAATCAACTGGTTTATATTGCTCAGTCTAGGTAACTGGCAGTTTAGAGGGTCTCTCTCCAAGTCTTTTTCCTTGCCCTTTGACTTCCTTCTTTTTCGGAGTCCACTTTTGACAGTGTTGCGTGTCAAATTCCAACGGAACAGTCAACAAGTCATACAATGCTTTGCTAGATGAGAAAAATCTTGACTGTACCTTCAATAGTAGGTGAAGAAGCCTAACAGCTTGCGAAGTCCCCCTCCGGTGTGTGGTGGTTTTGCTGCAAGAGCACGAACACCAGATGTGTCAGCTGAATCCACCATATATCTTTCAGCACATACCACCATTCCCAAGTAACGTATCTCTATCTGAGAGAGTGCACTTTTAGAAGCTTTCAGCTTAATTCCATGCTTCTGAACTGTTTCAATACTCTCCTTACATTCCTCAAATGTTCTTCAATAGTGCCACTGTACACAAAGGACATCATCTCAGTAGGGAATACATATCTCTCCCCTAAATTATGCAAGGCACTTTGCATGCACTGCTGGAAGGCAGCAAGTGCATTTGTTAATGTAATGAAGGCTGTGTGAGGTGACAGCTTTCTTCAGCCACAAAACCTGGATAGAAAGTCTTCCCTTGATCTAAGACATAGAACCAAGATTTATCAACTAATCAATTCAAAACATCTTGGATTTGAGGGATGGGTTGTCTTCTGGTATTTATAATAAGGGATGATATTTCTATTAAATTCCGGATAGTCGATGCAGAATCATAAACTGCCATTCCTTTTCTGGACACATATTACTGGTGATGAATAAGATGACTTTGATTTTGTGATGCATCCCCTGTTCAGGAGAACTTGCAGATATTCCTTTACCTCTTTATATAGTGGATGGGGCACTGAGATGTGAATCGTCTGTACTGCCTGCCGGTCATCTAACTTGATATGCATCTGCAGAGTAGGGATCTTTCCCATGTGTCCATCACCTCTGGAGAAAACTTTGGACTCCTCTTTCAATATCTGCCTGGCCATTTTCCTTTGCATCTTTGATAAACTGCTTCAGATGTTCAGACAGATCTCGATCATCACCTCTGCTTAGAGGTTGTTCTCTTTGTTGCCTCAGTCCTTGATCCATGATATCACATCTCTGCCTTTTAACACTGATGCCACCAGTAAGGATTTTATCTGTGGAATGTTCCCTGGAATTTCAGATTTAATCTGCTGTAAATTTCCCAGCACAATCTGTCCTTTCAAAAAGATGTCATGTTTTAATGGGTTATTCACAGGGATATTTATCCAGCAAGATGATCCTTTAGGTATGTCATAAATATAAAGGGAAGGGTAAACCCCTTTAAAATCCCTCCTGGCCAGAGGAAAAATCCTCTCACCTGTAAAGGGTTAAGAAGCTAAAGGTAACCTCACTGGCACCTGACCAAAATGACCAATGAGGAGACAAGATACTTTCAAAAGCTGAAAGGAGGGAGAGAAACAAAGGGTCTGTGTCTGTCTATATGCTGCTTTTGCCAGGGATAGAACAGGAATGGAGTCTTAGAACTTTTAGTAAGTAATCTAGCTAGGTATGTGTTAGATTATGATTTCTTTAAACGTCTGAGAAAAGAATTGTGCTGAATAGAATGACTATTTCTGTCTGTGTGTCTTTTTTGTAACTTAAGGTTTTGCCTAGAGGGATTCTCTATGTTTTGAATCTAATTACCCTGTAAGGTATCTACCATCCTGATTTTACAGAGGTGATTCCTTTCCTTCTATTTACTTCTATTTCTATTAAAAGTCTTCTTGTAAGAAAACTGAATGCTTTTTCATTGTTCTCAGATCCAAGGGTTTGGGTCTGTGGTCACCTATGCAAATTGGTGAGGATTTTTACCAAACCTTTCCCAGGAAGTGGGGTGCAAGGGCTGGGAGGATTTTTGGGGGAAAGACGTGTCCAAACTACGTTTCGCAGTAAACCCAGTTAGAGTTTGGTGGTGGCAGTGGTTATTCCAAGGACAAAGGATAAAATTAATTTGTACCTTGGGGAGGTTTTAACCTAAGCTGGTAAAAGTAAGCTTAGGAGGTTTTCATGCAGGTCCCCACATCTGTACCCTAGAGTTCATAGTGGGGGAGGAACCTGGACAAGGTATTTTGACTAATGTTTCTTTTATGTCCAAATCCTCAGAACACTGAACAGCAGCATCTAGCTCAAATATTGCCACTAAACTTTCAGAATTGAGGCCTGCATGAGCCCAACATGTTACACTAATGGTTTTTCCTTCAGGGATAATTACATTCCTTCTCCCTACTTTAAACACATAAAGAAAAGGAGTACTTGTGGCACCTTAGAGACTAACCAATTTATTTGAGCATGAGCTTTCGTGAGCTACAGCTCACTTCATCGGATGCATACCGTGGAAACTGCAGCAGACTTTATATACACACAGAGACCATGAAACAATACCTCCTCCCACCTCACTGTCCTGCTGGTAATAGCTTATCTAAAGTGATCATCAAGTTGGGCCATTTCCAGCACAAATCCAGGTTTTCTCACCCTCCACCCCCCCACACACAAACTCACTCTCCTGCCGGTAATAGCCCATCGAAAGTGACAACTCTCTACACAATGTGCATGATAATCAAGGTGGGCCATTTCCTGCACAAATCCAGGTTCTCTCACCCCCTCACCCCCCTCCAAAAAACACACACACAAACTCACTATGCTGCTGGTAATAGCTCATCCAAAGTGACCACTCTCCCTACAATGTGCATGATAATCAAGGTGGGCCATTTCCTGCACAAATCCAGGTTTTCTCACCCCCCCACCCCCATACACACACAAACTCACTCTCCTGCTGGTAATAGCTCATCCAAAGTGACCACTCTCCCTACAATGTGCATGGTAATCAAGGTGGGCCATGTCCAGCACAAATCCAGGCTTTCTCACCCCCCACCCTTTTTCCCGGGGACACACACACAAACTCACTCTCCTGCTGGCAATAGCTCATCCAAACTGACCACTCTCCAAGTTTAAATCCAAGTTTAACCAGAACGTTGGGGGGGGGGGGGGAGGTAGGAAAAAACAAGGGGAAATAGGCTACCTTGCATAATGACTTAGCCACTCCCAGTCTCTATTTAAGCCTAAATTAATAGTATCCAATTTGCAAATGAATTCCAATTCAGCAGTTTCTCGCTGGAGTCTGGATTTGAAGTTTTTTTGTTGTATGATAGCGACCTTCATGTCTGTGAATGCGTGACCAGAGAGATTAAAGTGTTCTCCGACTGGTTTATGAATGTTATAATTCTTGACATCTGATTTGTGTCCATTTATTCTTTTACGTAGAGATTGTCCAGTTTGACCAATGTACATGGCAGAGGGGCATTGCTGGCACATGATGGCATATATCACATTGGTGGATGTGCAGGTGAACGAGCCTCTGATAGTGTGGCTGATGTTATTAGGCCCTGTGATGGTGTCCCCTGAATAGATATGTGGGCACAATTGGCAACGGGCTTTGTTGCAAGGATAAGTTCCTGGGTTAGTGGTTCTGTTGTGTGGTATGTGGTTGTTGGTGAGTATTTGCTTCAGGTTGCGGGGCTGTCTGTAGGCAAGGACTGGCCTGTCTCCCAAGATTTGTGAGAGTGTTGGGTCATCCTTTAGGATAGGTTGTAGATCCTTAATAATGCGTTGGAGGGGTTTTAGTTGGGGGCTGAAGGTGACGGCTAGTGGCGTTCTGTTATTTTCTTTGTTAGGCCTGTCCTGTAGTAGGTAACTTCTGGGAACTCTTCTGGCTCTATCAATCTGTTTCTTCACTTCCGCAGGAGGGTATTGTAGTTGTAAGAAAGCTTGACAGAGATCTTGTAGGTGTTTGTCTCTGTCTGAGGGGTTGGAGCAAATACGGTTGTATCGCAGAGCTTGGCTGTAGACGATGGATCGTGTGGTGTGGTCAGGGTGAAAGCTGGAGGCATGCAGGTAGGAATAGCGGTCAGTAGGTTTCCGGTATAGGGTGGTGTTTATGTGACCATTGTTTATTAGCACTGTAGTTTCCAGGAAGTGGATCTCTTGTGTGGACTGGACCAGGCTGAGGTTGATGGTGGGATGGAAGTTGTTGAAATCATGGTGGAATTCCTCAAGGGCTTCTTTTCCATGGGTCCAGATGATGAAGATGTCATCAATATAGCGCAAGTAGAGTAGGGGCTTTAGGGGACGAGAGCTGAGGAAGCGTTGTTCTAAATCAGCCATAAAAATGTTGGCATACTGTGGGGCCATGCGGGTACCCATAGCAGTGCCGCTGATCTGAAGGTATACATTGTCCCCAAATGTAAAATAGTTATGGGTAAGGACAAAGTCACAAAGTTCAGCCACCAGGTTAGCCGTAACATTATCGGGGATAGTGTTCTTGACGGCTTGTAGTCCATCTTTGTGTGGAATGTTGGTGTAGAGGGCTTCTACATCTATAGTGGCCAGGATGGTGTTATCAGGAAGATCACCGATGGATTGAAGTTTCCTCAGGAAGTCAGTGGTGTCTCGAAGGTAGCTGGGAGTGCTGGTAGCGTAGGGCCTGAGGAGGGAGTCTACATAGCCAGACAATCCTGGTATCAGGGTGCCAATGCCTGAGATGATGGGGCGCCCAGGATTTCCAGGTTTATGGATCTTGGGTAGTAGATAGAATCTCCCAGGTCGGGGTTCCAGGGGTGTGTCTGTGCGGATTTGATCTTGTGCTTTTTCAGGAAGTTTCTTGAGCAAATGCTGTAGTTGCTTTTGG
The DNA here is from genome assembly GCF_965140285.1 of Lepidochelys kempii. NCBI lineage: Eukaryota > Metazoa > Chordata > Testudines > Cheloniidae > Lepidochelys > Lepidochelys kempii. The sequence goes on along the minus strand of NC_136390.1, from coordinate 29,649,278 downwards.
TAACTCTCAGTGGGATCATAGGGTAATTGCTATTACCAGCAGGAGAGTGAGTTTGTGTGTGTATGGGGGTGGGGGGGTGAGAAAACCTGGATTTGTGCTGGAAATGGCCCACCTTGATTATCATGCACATCGTAGGGAGAGTGGTCACTTTCGATGGGCTATTACCGGCAGGAGAGTGAGTTTGTGTGTGTGTTTTTTGGAGGGGGGTGAGGGGGTGAGAGAACCTGGATTTGTGCAGGAAATGGCCCACCTTGATTATCATGCACATTGTGTAGAGAGTTGTCACTTTCGATGGGCTATTACCGGCAGGAGAGTGAGTTTGTGTGTGGGGGGGTGGAGGGTGAGAAAACCTGGATTTGTGCTGGAAATGGCCCAACTTGATGATCACTTTAGATAAGCTATTACCAGCAGGACAGTGAGGTGGGAGGAGGTATTGTTTCATGGTCTCTGTGTGTATATAAAGTCTGCTGCAGTTTCCACGGTATGCATCCGATGAAGTGAGCTGTAGCTCACGAAAGCAACTTCATCCGATGAAGTGAGCTGTAGCTCATGAAAGCTTATGCTCAAATAAATTGGTTAGTCTGTAAGGTGCCACAAGTACTCCTTTTCTTTTTGCGAATACAGACTAACACGGCTGTTACTCTGAAACCTTTAAACACATAGTTTGTCTGAATTGTTGTTTCTGATGGTGTTCCATTCTAGGGGCTGGTGCCTCATTAAGTACATTACAGTGGTGGTATTTGACTATCTCCTCAGTAACATTGTAGCTAATGATCAAGTTCTCTAATTTGTGTGAGTAGACCAGCACAGGAAAAGTCAAGATTTCATCATCTTTGCTTAATTGGAACTGGACTTAAATCCACCCTTTGTAAGGGATTTGGCAGCTTTAAGATCAAGCCCATCTTCTATTTCCAATAACCCTTCAAGCTTTCTAAAGCATGTCCCTGGGAGATTATCTTCCACCCACTGACTTGAGACCATACCCACAATGCTCCAGTGTCCCATCAATCTTGACTGTTTACTTTATTGAGGAAACACCATGCTTGCCATACATCTCTTTCCAACTAAATTAGCTACTCTGGTTTGCTGTTTGGGTATTAGGTGGCAAATGAAGGCCGCTCCTGGTAAATCAGATGCAGTATCAGTTTGGTCTCTGCTTTCTTGTGATTTTCCTGCATGATATCCTGAGTGGTAGTGGTCTTTCCTGCCACATCTGAAACAGTGGTACAAGTATTGCCTCTACCAGATTGCCTACAGCTAGCACATCCTGTCTGCATGCCTGTTCATACCATTATCAGTTCCTTTGTCATGCACCTGGACAGCTTGCTCATATATTAATTTGAGTTTTCACACCTTTGATTTAATCAATTCTGGCCTATAGTTCCCATATCTCATTCATCAGTGAGTCACCTTTGGAGACTCCTTTTCTCTTGGGAGGAGGTGCTGCTTTACTCTGTGACCTGTGCTCTGTGTAGGGTGATTGCACAGACCTACAAGTTACTGCCTTAGTACATGCTCTATTCCCCAACTTCTGTTGTTTCTCTACTTCCTCACCTATGGCTGTGTGTAGCTTCTCAAAGTCTCATCCGCAACCTAATTATTATTTTTTAAGTAAGGTCACATTACAGTCCGAATGTTGTCATTCTGCAGGCCTGTCAGGACTGAAGGGAGGAACACGTTTTGTACAGGGACAGGGTCATATCTTGGGTCAGAGTCAGCTTCTTATGAGGCAAACAATACTTTTGTCTCAAATCCAGTGCTCAGGCTAGGAAATCCTGAGGTGTCTCTTCCGGCTCTTGTACTGCTCTTGAGAGCTACTGGAAAAGTTGAGATGCACCTTTTCCCTGGTAATAGGACCTTAAGATGCACCTCAGTTTTGGCAGGCTCAGATCAGTTTTGCCTCCAAGCCCCTGAGGCTCAGTCCTGGACAAACTGCCCTGATCATAGCTTCCATGATCTCTGCCTCAGGGTACTCCTTTTGAATGCCACTTTCAATCTCATACATCAAAATACTTAGGTGGGAGTCCCCACTCCATCCTGTTATTTTAAAGTCTTTCTTTAAAATTGGTTCTGTTTTCTGTGGTGGTGGTAGTGACAGATTTTCCAGAATTTCTGTCATGCTTTCCTGAAACAGTATTTCAAGCAATCTTCATTTTTCAACATACCATTTCTAAATTGTCTGTACTTCAGTTGTTCCAGTTTGCTCCTCTTCTGATGTAGCAACAAGGTGTAAAATCTTATCTTTTAATGCCAGCAATGTAGACAACCTCTGATCTTCCAATTTTTCCTGCCTATTTAAGTAGCTTCTTATATATTTAATTACAGCAAGATAGTTTTTTGCTGCAGTTTCACTGCAACGTGTCCCAGAAATGCCCAGAGAGTCAGACTTCTCTTAAATGTTCATCCATTAACTGGTATAAAAGTCCTCCTACCTCCATATGCAGGTCCTTTCTTTCCCAGCAATAGTGCTTGCAAATAATTAAATTTCCTCTGGCATCTTTTCCTGGAACAGTTTACACCAGCTTCAAGTAGGCTTTTCTTTTGGAGAGGTCAAATCATTGCAATGTAGCCTCTCCTGCCTGTGCTTGCCAAATATTACCCTGGTGTTAAAACTAGAATTTTATTAAACTTAGTATTAAAAAAACAAACAAATACAGCTTTCACAAGCCCTATTGCTGCTCAATCCTTAAAGCATACACAACTTTGCTGCTGCAACCAGAACCATCCCCTTTTACTCCTTCTCAGCAGAACTTCAATCATTAAAGGGGCTGGGAACAGGTAAATATAACCCTGACATTTCCTTATGAGTGCTACAATACCATCTGGTTCAATGGGTCTGATCTCTCTAAAACTACTATGAACTATTTTAACACTGCACATTTAAGTTACACTTCATCAGCAAAATTAATGGAATGTCATTTTCAAGACCTGCAGTGCTTTTCACGCTGGTTCAGCAGCGCAATTGTTTCCCAAAGGTCATCAGCGCCGTAACATCCATTTTGGATAAGTTAGAGGTCAGTCTGAAGTGCAATATCACATTTAAAGAGTCTTATCCAATTTTTTGACAAGTGATGATTTATTCCAACCATAGCACATTCAGTTCATTATCCAACAACAGATTACCAGCCTGTCTCATGATTTAGAGAGTCTGATGGATGGTAAGAAGTACAGCATTTACTGTACATAGAAATAAGTTTAATGAAATGAGCTAGCTTTTAAAAGACAAAGAACAGAACAAAAGCAAGGGTAGTCAGTGGAGGAAGAAGGCCTCATTCCATTAGGTGCTGTGTTTATTTCCAAACAGCCAGTGGTTTATATGACAGCTAAATAGATTAATACATACTCTCTTTTCACATTTATCATTTCCTCTTCAGCTATTTCAGCTAGTTTAGATTAATGCCCCCCAATACACACACTCTTTCTCTCCCCCGCCCCCATTTCTGCCCTATTGAGATCTTGGATATTCTCACTATTTATTGCTGATTGTATAGGAATATTCTTGAACAAATATACATCCTGCTAACAAACTAAATCAGCGCATATTCTATGAGTGGGACATTCTTGTACATAGCAGCAAACTTATACTAAAGAAAAATCATGTTGAATTTAATATTTTTAACAGCATAGGATGTTTTCAGACACTTAGTTTAGACAGCACCTTGTTGGAGAAGTGAATATTATCCATCTACATTATCTGGTTTTGTGTTGTGCAGTAGTAGACAGATGTTAGTTTTTCTTTAGTCAGATGATTGGCTCTATTGAAATCACTGTGCTTTTGTAGCACATTTCTAGTTTTATTCAAGTGTCAACACATGCTTTAATTATGAAGGGCAAACAAGCAGCCATCTGCATCACCACACATGTCTCCATTTACAATGACTTTTAGACCAAATTCAGTCATATTTCAGTGCTAAATTTCCCTTGCATTAAAACTTTGTTGCAGACTAAATCAGAAGTATTATGATACGGGGGAGGGCGGGGGGGACGGGACCACACACTGAACCTGGAATTTTTTCTGTGTATCATGACATTTGTCCTCAATAGACCATAAAAAATGGCTTCTGAGATAACATGGTAATAAACTGCTACAGGCTGGAGACAGTGGGCCAATCTTTCTCTTAACACCTTGTGTAGTCACATGGAACTCAATTTGATGGAACTACCCAGGATGTCAGTAAAGGTAAAAATTGGCTGTAAACAATGAAGTGCCTTGATGTCTATCAGTTCTAAATGTCTGCCCTGTAGCTATGGCTCTATATCATACTCTTATCCTATTGTGTGCTTTCATTTATAGTCATGCTTAATTTTTTTTAAACATTGTGATTCGCTATACTAGGAAAGTGTTTTGAATATTCACCTATAGGATATGGGAAATCTTTTATGCAACAGAAGGCCCTTTTTGGCTTAAATAAAAGATGTCAGCTGTGCCAGTTTAGTATCTCATATAGAATACTAATCAGCAGCTCATAAACATCAGTGCTCTGAGCTATTTTGAATATGGATACCTTTTTTAATGCTGGTCAGCAGCAGTAGGCAGGCAAAATGAAGGCCAAGAATCCAAGAACCACCAGACAGCTTGAGCTCAAAGAACATCAGTCATTCTTGGAGCAGTTATAGAATTTCTATATAGTTTTCCATTTTATAGAGAGTATTTCACATTCAAGCTCTTTGATTTTGCCTGTTTACAGGTATAGAGCACCACAAATTGAATAGTACCGGATTGTGATTTTAGCTACATCCATATAAAACTGGAATAACTCCACTAACGTCAATGGAGTTACTTTGGATTACACTGGTGTAATGGAGATCAGGGTCTAGCAAAATAGAATGCTGGCAACTAGTGCGTCCTTTCTTCAGTTGCTGTCACCACCTCGTTACAGGCTTGGCTGAGCATAAGCTCATTCCACTAGGTCAGTTTGTATAACTGCATAGAACACAATGCCACTCAACAGTGAAGACAGAAAAATATTACAAACTGCAACTTTTGAAGAGAATGTCATAGACCACAAGGTCTGGCTCAACTCCACTTGGAGCAGCACCATGGGTGGCAGGGGAGGGTGCCACTTTCACAGCTTTCATACCTGCTCCCCCCCATTTCAAGTCTGCTCTAACTTGCATTTTCTGTCCATGGCCTCAAGAGACTATTCAAACAGCTGGGGATCACCAGAGAACAGCAGCATTCTAATCACACCCCCTAGATTGGTACCAGGAAAGAGAATAATGTAGAACTGATATGCCATTAGTGACTTCTGCTATACCAGAAGAATCAACAGCTAGCTGCTTAAGCTGACTTTCCCCCTGCAATGCACTCTGTGCAGTGCCCAGAGGCAGAATCTGGCCCCAAATCTCTGATGCTTTAAGAGGACAGACAGTGTAAATGTTGGAACACTTCATACTTCGACATGGAGCAGGACTCCTTTGGTGACAGACGAGCAAATTAATTTTGTCACATAAATGCACATCACTCTTGGTGATATAATCCATCTTGTGTGGGAACCCAAGTTATGCCTGGCTATCAGAAGCTCACAGCCAAGATAAGTTGCGTGGATTTATCTGGCAAGCCTGACAAGGTTACATTTTCTTTCAAACAAAAGTATTAAATGTCACTGAATCTCCACAACTTACCTTGTAAAAACTGCATCACAGGCACTAAGTGAGGAAAGGGAATAACTCTGTCACTCAGAATACTAAACCATGTTTTGACATTTGCACAGAAAAAGAGCGAGAGATAGAGAAAGGAATCTAACATCAACACTTGAAGTATTGTCCTTTAAAATGCAAGCCTCAGTAAGATGTCATTTATCCTTTAAGCATGCAGGATGGTAAATAAATTGTCTTAGATAACAGTTTTATTTCTCAAATGCAATGACTTCTATGCTGTGAAAAGTAAATGGCAATGCAAAGCCACCTCTTCACCTGCAGTCAAGCACAATTTCCCCAATCTGCTTCGATTTAGCCAACTGTAACTAAAGGGATTTCCCCAACTCTCAGAGGCAGGTTCCTCTATGTCCCATCTGAAGAGCTTATGGAGAAAGATAAAGAAAGCAAACAGACTGGACAGAAAGCAGCATAAAAAGTCACTGGTGAGGTGCTGAAGACGGCTAAGTCAGAGAGCCAGGACAGCACGAAGTTGTGGAAGCTAAGAGAGGGGAGGAAAAAGAAGAGAAAAATGATGACAGCAGAGAGGCTCAAGGACAAGAGTATGGAAGCAGGAGGACATCTATGATCTTAAGTCAAAGAGTTTTGGTGAACTGGTGAGGTCAAAAGCCATATTGGAGAATATCTAATATGGAGTTTTAAGAGACAGCAGTGCTTTCCAACAGTGAAGGCAAAAATCATGACAAGTTACAACCTGTGAAAAGATTGGTTACATCCTTAGATCTAGCTGAGATCTGCTTGGTGCAGGACCCAAGACATGGTGGTGATCAGGTTCTACGCTGCCTTTACGTTCACCCTGTAAAGAGACAGCCAGGGGCTGGCTCACTGCTGTCATAAATTAGAGTAATCTTAGGTTTGACAACACTTGAACCCAGATGGATACGCTAGACCTTCAGAAAAACTGGGGATGAAGAAAAAGGATGGTGTCTAGAGAGACAAATGAGACTGAAGCACAACTTTCCTCCAGGACAGGTGAAATAAGACTCTAGCTATAATACTTGTTTTTTCTAAAGCATATATTAATACTGTAGCGATGTCACATCAGTTAAAAGACAATTTAGTAGCAACTTCTTTTATGTAAATTCTGCTGCTGCATGAGAGTAAACATAAATAAATTATCTGAATGGGTGAAATGTATTGTTCATTACTACAGCCCTGTTTCAAACTAATAATTCAGATTATTTCACAAACAATGTTATAAGAAAACCTGTTTTTCAGACACTGAACTTGATACACACACATTACATTTGTGTTTAGAATTTCAAAACCTATACAGAAATTATACTGAAAAATATCAACAAACAGAAAGCTGAGTTGTTGTTTTTTTTAATTGGTTTAGGTCTGTGAAAGCAGTATGTCCAAACACCATCAGGTCAAGCAGGCCCGTCAATAGAAAATTGGGGCCTCAGTACATCATGTTCGCTGTGGCTCCACATCCTTCCATTTCACTTTATTTACATAGACATTACAAATGTTTTGGGGGGGGGCCCTGTGCTCCAGGACTCACTACTATTGTTCCCATTTCTCCCGTCTCATCAGCCCGAATAAGACTTAAAGAGATGGTTTTGCAGTTCAGATATGTATGAATCTTAATTACTTCTTGATTTAGCAACTTTTATTTTTTTCTCTTTGAAAGGAGGTTTTATATGGGAGATTCCTCCCACTCTCCATATTTTACCTCCTCTCAAGACCCTGGTCCAAGTCCTCAAGTTTGGCAATACTGCGTTCAGCCCAAAAACATGAGGCAGGTGAGGGGATGAGGAGGATAGTGGTGGAATTAGCATTTTAGGGCATCTCTACACGGGGACACACAGGAAAGTTAATCTGAATTAGTTGAAGGTGTGAATTTGAAGTGGACTAGTTAAACTGGATGAAATCCCTGTGGGGACATTGTTATTCAGAATTAAAGTGGCCTTAATTCAGTTTAGTTGAATTCATTTCCAAAGTGAGTTATTTTGGTGGCAATGGAAGAATTGTAGAAGGAGCCATTATAGTGTCAGTCAAGGGTTATTAGGAAAAAAGTTTTCATCTGTATTTTTTTTTTATTTTTATTGTGAATCTGAGCTGGTAGAAAGTCAATAGAAATGGTTTCAAAGAAACCACTGCAATGTCAGTGCAAGTTCCAGTTCAAAAGTGTCTCTTTCTCTCAGTTTTGTCCTCTAGAAATGTGCCAGAGAATGGTGTATTCTCTTCATGCACAAAAACAAGACAGCATGGGCACTGACTGTGTAATTATCCCCCACAAAACTCTACCCATCAGTCTCATCCTTAATCTAAAGGGACCATATATCTAAGCTTGAGAAAGTAGTTCAGGTGTATTGCCTGTTTAAGGCCTGATCCAATGCCCTGTGAATTCTGCGTTTTTCCATTGATTTCAGCAGGCATTGGACTAGACCTTTAGTCCTCATCTTGACTGACACTGCTGAGAAAGTTTCAGTTGGTGCCAACTGTGCTGATGTGGATGGCTATCCACCAGGAAATGGACATAGCACCAAAGTCTTTCCTTACAAGCCATTGAAATGTCAGTCAGAGGTAACAATTTTCTGCTCAGGATATGACCTGGTGGTGAAAAGGTCTATATCTCAACACCAATTCAAAACAAAAACAAAAAACAAACAAAATAAACAGTTCTTCTAACTTTTTATTAAAAAAAAAACTTTAAATATCTGTTTAATTTTACCTTAAGTCAGTGAAAGTAAAGAAAATCTCAGTGTTGCTAGGCCTCTGGCTTTATTACACTCAATGGTACTTACCAGCGTGTTGCTGGGCAGGCTGCAGTATCCAAGGTGAACCACTGTTCTGGGCTTGATTCTGATCTTGCTGACACGGGTGTAAAATAGAAGTGTTTGCAATGAAGTAAACAGAGCTTCAGGGCATAAAACAAAAATAGAGTAAGCGAGATCAGAATCAGACTTAGGGCTAGATTGTCAGAGTATGAACTGTCCAGAGTAAAGGGTAGTGCACTCTTGTGCTGCTTCTGGAGCCGCTTGGGCTGGGAGACTGTGACAATTGCAATCTCCCTCCTAGTCTCCCAGTTGGCCTGGGGAGTGAGTGAACTGCACTAAGTCTCTATCCTACACATCTGACATAACTATCGTAAGGCTGAGGAGTTACCTCCCACCCTTTCCGGCCCACTTCCAACAGGTGGGATGTAGTGGCTGTTCAGAACCTACTCCTCCTCCTCATGTGCTGCAAACAGCATTAGAGTACAGAGGCACAAAGGAGTAAAGAGACACTTTACACTCAGCTCTTTTCCCTTGCACCAGTACATAGGAAGGGCCAACATCTGGCTAGTAGTGAGCTGAGGTAGGGACAGAATGAGCAGCTTAACCTGGAATTTCTTTGGTTCTGCAAGTTGCAGTTTTCTTGGAAAGAGATTTTAGTTTGGCTGCATAATAATAATCTTTAACATTGGCTCCTGCATTTAAATAATGTCTGTTTCTTTTTACTAGTCCTATCTGCATTGTTAGATTCCAATTTGTTTATCATTTCTGTTATGTCTGTGGGAGACAATCTATCTTTCCCAGTATACAAACTGAAAGAAAAAAGAGAATCCATGGCACAATGTACTGCAAAACAAAACAAAACATAAAACAACAACAAAAAACTCTTTTAACCCCTCCCAAATTGTTTTATTTATTTACTTAAATCCTCTTTTGTTTTCTGGTCAGCTGCACTGATTGCTGTTCTACATAAGACTCTGAACAGCTCAGAGCATCAGCATGTGTGCCCTTTACACATTACATTTCTAATAGTGAACAAAGGACAAGTTTCCCAGTTCCAACCCTCATTCTTTTGAACTTCTGCCAACTGCACCATCTTTATAAATGAAATGGAAACTACAAACAAAAAATTACTTTTTCCTAGAACTCAGCTCAATAAGACATATAGGACCAAATTAGTAAATTAGTCTCTGAATGGACTTCAGTAGAGTTTTGATCCATATTTATTGGATAAAACCGATGTCCTTTACGAGGGCAGGGAAGAATTTTTACTGGAAGTCTATGCAGTTAAGCTAGCAAAGACTCTGGTTACTAAAGTTTTGTTATCATCAATTATTCTTACTCATGGAACAAATGAGAGAACAAACACCACATGGCAGATGTGTAGTCATGTTGTTGAACACAACACTAATGGAAGACACTATAGTAATGAGTGCAATATAAGCACCTATATAGAATACAATGGAATAGAATAATGAAGAAATAAATTTAAAAAATTAAAGTGAATAATTATAATTAATTTATCAGTTGAAGTTCATGGTTTAATATCTGTCAATTTCAAAGTAGATCAAACTAAAATTTGGTTTGAAAGATGTTAGTTCTGATGAAAGATTTAATCTGATATAAAGACATAGATAATTAAAATCTTTCTGTCTCTAATACTTCTAGAAACATATCCTACAACTTTTGAGGCTGCTCTCAGTTGTACCTAAGGATCAGGGAAGTACAAACGAGGCTTTAACTTCACCCGCTACACAAGCTGCATTGAATATTTGCCCAATATTTTGACCCAAAAACAATTCTAAAAAAAATTAAGTCACAGTGCTGTAAAATTATCTACTGGACACACACACCAGATAATTTTTGGAACATTTTTGTAACTACATAAATCTCTGCTGAAACGGAAGTGCTGGCAGTATTCATTTTTGAGTGGAATTAATATACTGGTTGTCATACAACAATCCTATTTACAATGGATTTTCTCCTGACACAATGAGCTTTCAGTTGAACTGGAAAGCACTATTATTTCACTAGACGTTTTAATCATAAAAAATATCATGTAAGCAATCTGATGTAAGAAACAACTTGAGAGTCAGATATAGTCCAGCTGAGAGAGCACCAGACTAGCAGTCAAGAAACCATTGCTTTGGTGCAAGTCAAGCTCTGTCATTGACTTATTGTGTTACTATTGGCCTCTTTGCTTCTCCATTTCCTCATCTGTAAAATGAGAACAATACCTGAACACCTTTAAGAAGTACTTTGTTATCTAGAGTTGAAAATCAATACATAAGTGCTAAACATTTTTATTATTAAAGCTACTTTAAAAACCGGCATAGGGAATTTCATAGTAAGAAATATAATTATTCATGAGACCAAAGAATCGATATAAGCAAATAGATTCTAAATAATGATGGCACATACATGAGTGTTTCCATTAGAAAGGACTGTAACAAATAGAGCTGAACATGACCTAGAATCCTGGATCCTAGCCCTTCCCCCTGAATTTCAGAAAAAAATCCAATATAGATTTAAATTTTGCATTTTGTATTAATCTTTGCAATAACTTCAAACCAGATCAAAGGATGCTAATTCCTAATCCAAAGTCCGTAACTCAGAGTTTCCTAATTGCTACATATCCTATGCACTTCAATGCACAGTGCAACACAGTATATATTCTTCCAAGTGCTACAACATCCTGATAGTCTGGAAATAGAAACAGATAATGAAGAAAAGAGACCTTTGCTACTGTGTTCAGCTGCTAAACAGTGTTCCTTTACATTCTCAAAAATGAAGATCTTGGCAAACATTGTGACAATGTCTACCTACAATATTTAGTAGCTTGTAATTATTGATCATGTTTGAAGCCCTGGTGAATTTCTGAAAAACATGACATAATCTATATTGAAAGTCACAATATTTGGTTAGACTCAGTGTAATATAGTAATACAGCTGTCAAGCTTAGGATAGAAATAGATACACGGAGCTACATTCTGATCTCAGAAAATGGAAATCATGAGTAACTCTATTGATTTTCAGAGTTGCTGAGTACCTGCAACAAACATTTAAAACAACGGATTGGAGGCTGTGGCTTCTTTGTCACTGCTGAAAATCAGCTCACTTATTTAGGTGCCTAAATTTGGACTTGGATGTCCAATTCTAGGCACACGTTTCAAAATTTTGACCTAAGTGCTTGTGAAAGGTGTTAGTTTATTATTATTATTTATATTGTGGTAGCATCAAAGACTATCAGTTATTGTGTTAGGCGCTGTACAAACATAAAACAAAAAGACTGTCCCTGATCCAAAGAATTTATAATCTACGGCTGACTTTCTGTCTTCCTCTCTGAATCTGCAGGACCGGCACAGCAGAAACAACACTGCAAGACTTCTCCCCAATGCTCCTCCAATGTGTCTCAACCATCACCTTAATGGTGGGAAACTGTCTCCATTATCTATACACAATGTAGAGAAGAACTCACTTAGACTATGTCTACAGTATGGGGGTAAGTCGACCTATGTTACGCAACTTATTCACGTAGCTGGAGTCGACATAGCTTAGGTCAACTTTCTGCGGTGTCTACACCATGCTAGGTTGATGGGAAACACTTTCTTGTTGACTTACCTTACACTTCACGTTCTGGTGGAGTACTGGAGTCAACGGGAGAGCGATATGCGGTTGATTTAGCTGGTCTTCGCTAGACCCGCTAAATCGACCCCCGGTGCATCGATCGCCACAGCATCAATCCCCAGTAAATATAGACATGCCGTTACACATGCACAATGCACTTAATTTATGCGTACATATAAAATGTGTGTACCTTTGGAAGTCACTATGCTCTGATGAAGTGAGCTGTAGCTCACGAAAGCTCATGCTCAAATAAATTGGTTAGTCTCTAAGGTGCCACAAGTACTCCTTTTCTTTTCACTGTGCTCTAAATTCATTCAAAAGAATTTTCTTTCATTCCGTTTCATTTGATTATATGCTCACAGCACATTCCATTTACTTGCTCATAGCAGAGTTTGTGACCCAGAAAACAGTGCATTTACAGCACAGCAGCCCTGTCACCTATCGTTTCATGAAGCAGCTTAGACTGGAATAAAAAAGACTCTGTCCTTGGGCCTTCAGATTGTCATCTGTTTCTCTCATGGTTAGTGTGATAGTCCCTCGCATACTGTGTTCTTTTTTTAGACTCTCCCTCTGTATTTAAAAATAACTAGCCCTGAACTTGGGCATTCAGCTGGTACTGTGTTTCCTTCTCCTAATCCCTAACTCCTTATGGAAATCTTTCCTCGAATTCAGGACCTGGATTTATAAGTAGAATTTGAGCCCACGTACCCTCAGCTCCTTCCAGTTTGGCCTCAAGTTTCCTATGGAATGTGGTCATGGACTTTGGGTGATTCCCTCGGTAAACAAATAAAAGCTTTGGGCCCGCTATTCAGCTACGACACAGCTTTAGTAACTGCAGCTGTGGCAAGAGAGCTCAAAGGTGGCTTTACATCCCCTTTACACTCCCCTGCTCCTTGGGACTGCCAAGGATCCAAATGGGTTCAGTTTAGTACTTAGAGCTCTTAATTTTGCTGGCTTGAATGACTCCTAAGGAGTTGTTATATTGTTCAGAGATTGCTGGAGTGCAGCGCAATCCAGCCACGCCCCTGAAACATCCTTCCTGGGGGAAGCCTCAGTTATCCAGTTAGGACCGTTCTCTGGCCTCTTTGCAATGCCAGAGTGGGATAAAATGGCTGGAAAAGGAGCAGAATCTGGCCCCTGGACTTCTAGCCTACTCTGTAGATAGCTAACATGCCACAGAGTTTCCACATTTTACCAGAAATGGCTGGGTTGTTTTTGTTTGCCAAAATCATGGTACACACAAGTAAAATGTGAAAAAGTTGCTGAAAATAAAACCAAACAAACTTTAAAAAAACAAAAAGAACAAGGAGTACTTGTGGCACCTTAGAGACTAACAAATTTATTTGGGCATAAGCTTTCGTGGGCTAAAACCCACTTCATCAGATGCATGCAATGGATAATACAGTAGGAAGATATATATATATATACAGAGAACATGAAAAAATGGGGTTGCCATACCAACTCTAACGAGACTAATCAATTAAGGTGGGCTATTATCAGCAGGAGAAAAAAAACTTTTGTAGTGATAATCAGGATGGCCCATTTCAAACTGTTGACAAGAAGGTGTGAGTAACAGTAGGGGAAAAATTAGAATGGGGAAATAGTTTTTAGTTTGTGTAATGACCCATCCACTTCCAGTCTTTTTTCAAGCCTAATTTAATGTTGTCCAGTTTGCAAATTAATTCCAGTTCTGCAGTTTCTCGTTGGAGTCTGTTTTTGAAGGGTTTTTTTGTTGAAGAATTGCCACTTTTAGGTCTGTAATCGAGTGACCAAAGAGATTGAAGTGTTCTCCGACTGGTTTTTGAATGTTATAATTCTTGACATCTGATTTGTGTCCATTTGTTCTTTTGTCCGATTTGGCCAATGTACATGGCAGAGGGGCATTGCTGGCACATGATGGCATATATCACATTGGTAGATGTGCAGGTGAATGAGCTCCTGATGGTGTGACTGATGTGATTAGGTCCTGTGATGGTGTCCCTTTGACAGATACATGGGCAGAATTGGCAACGGGCTTTGTTGCAAGGATAGGTTCCTGGATTAGTGTTCTTGTTGTGTGGTGTGTAGTTGCTGGAGAGTATTTGCTTCAGGTTGGGGGGCTGTCTGTAAGCGAAGACTGGCCTGTTTCCCAAGATCTGTGAGAGTGAGGGATTGTACTTCAGGATAGGTTGTAGATCCTAGATGATGCGCTGGAGAGGTTTTAGTTGGGAGCTGAAGGTGACAACTAGTGGTGTTCTGTTACTATTTTTGTTGGGCCTGTCCTGTAGTAGGTGATTTCTGGGTACTCTTCTGGCTCTGTCCATCTGTTTCTTCACTTCATCAGGTGTGTATTATAGTTTTAAGAATGCTTGATAGAGATCTTGTAGGTATTTGTCTCTGTCTGAGGGATTGGAGTAAATGTGGTTGTATCGTAGATCTTGGCTGTAGACAATGGATCGTGTGATGTAGTCTGGATGAAAGCTGGAGGCATGTAGGTAAGTATAACGGTCAGAATTCCGGTATGGGGTGGTGTTTATGTGACACTTATTAGCACTGTAGTGTCCAGGAAGTGGATCTCTTGTGTGGGCTGTTCCAGGTTGAGGTTGATGGTGGGATGGAACTTGTTGAAATCATGGTGGAATTCCTCAAGGGCTTCTTTTCCATGGGTCCAGATGATGAAGATGTCATCAATGTAGCACAAGTAGAGTAGGGGCATTAGGGGACAAGAGCTGAGGAAGCGTTGTTCTAAGTCAGCCATAAAAATAAAAAACAAAAACTATTTTTAGGATGTCTCAGCATCTCCCTCCTCACACAGACACCACAGCCCCCCACCCTCCATATTAACAGAAATGCAAGTTCTATTCTGTACCGCCTACTGCGGCCAAATGCCCTCAAATATGTAAGAGCATGAGCATGCATTTCAGTGTGCACTCAGAGTACAAATACACACCCTTAAAAACTGTAGGGCACTTAGCCTTGGGAGGAAGTGGAGTGTTTGGGTGATTTTGTGGCTAATTTGCTCCACAGATACCCCAGGAATCTCATTGCATCTTATACGAGGTTTATGCAGTATGCAGTCTGGAGCTCTGATGATAATGAAGCCTTTGAATTGAACTGCAGAAGCAACATCAGCCGCAGGGAGAGAGCCCATCAACAAAGAGTAGTGGGAGAAGTGTTCCTTTCCAAGTAAGTGCAAATGTGCAGGCTAGTTTTTTTTTAGACAAACAATCTTGGCCATTCTTAAATATAAAGTATATGTACCAGGGGCTAACCTGGTGACCCCCATCTGATTATTTCTTGGTGCAAGTCTCTGTGTGTTTGATTCTTAGCAGTAGAGTGACAGTGCCTCTTCAGTAACTATGAATCCATTTTCTTTTTGCAGTGAGGATGTCAGTGTAACTTATGGCTGCTGCTGTTTTCTAAACTTTTAGTTCAGAACTTTTAGTAAAATTACATCTGACAATAGCAAAGAATTAGGACCTAAATTTTCAGAAGGTTTACTGTAATTTGGGTATGTTATATAATATTCAATAAAGTTATTGCTCTTTTAATATTATTTTTAGTCCACATTAGGAAGGACTGCTTTGTTTTTATCCATTTCTTTCTTGCCCTGTAGCATGCTGAAAAATGACATCTGGTCCTATTGCTCTCAAGTGGGTTGCTTGACGTGTTCCAGAATGAGTACAATTATTTAAACATTTCTCATTCAAGCCAGCATGAGATATTGTTAAATGTTTTGCTTTGTTGGTCCTTTTAAAAATGAACTTAAAATAAGCCTTAAATTTCAAAGCAAAAGTATTTTAAAAAAGCATGTCAGAAAGCCACCCACAGCAATGTCACATGAAACAAAACTTTGTAATATGAAACTATCACCAAAGTGGCAAACAGGTCACCTTATGCAATCAGATTTTGTATTATTTACAAACCCCCATCAAACAAATACAGCATTAGGAAGGACTGCTTTGTCAGTGAAGTGAGCACAGAGCTGGGAGCTAGGGACTCCTGAGTTCCTTTACTGCTTCTGTGGACTTTGAAAATAATTGACTTTAATGGGAGCAGGACTGGACCCTTAATGTTTGTAAAGTGTTTTGAGGATGTAGACAGACAAGCACTCAGAAAAACAAATATACAAAAGTGCCTAAAGTGCTCAGATATTTAGCCCGTATCACCATAGTAAGTAGATAGATGGCTTGTGAGAAAAGGGGAGGAAAGGTGATATCAGAAGATAGATGAAAAAAGAGTGGGCCGAGAGAGGGGACCTATTCCTGATCACACTTATCATAGTAAGTTCACTGACTTCGGTGGAGGGACTCCTCATTTATAGAAGTGTAAGTGAGATCAGAAACTGGCCCAGAAATTGTAATGGGAAACATACACAGTGCCAGGTTCTGATCTCAGTTACATCCATGCAATTGCACTGAAATCAGGAGGGTACACAGGAGTAACAGAAGCCATAATGCGGTACCTTGGTTTAAACAAGGTGCAAAGCTAACTTGGTCCCAGCAAGACTTTGAAGTTTCATGTCCATAAGTATATGTCAATTTTTAAATTTAATCTCTCTCAAACAGTGTTCTTAACCATTTGTTTTCATTTGCAAACACACCATCCATTGATTTATCTGTGTATTTATTTTGAGGACCAAGGTGGCCAAACAGCAATTTTCAGTGAGCTCCATCCTGTATATACAATGAATTTGATATGGTTGTTTCTACAGGGAATTAGTCCTATTCTATCTTATGAAAAAAGACAAGGCTTAGAAGAGAAATTGACAAGTATGTACATGGTGAGAAGTTGTACCTTTCATATTCTTAACAAAGAAAATACAATTTGTTGCTCCACCTTTAACATATAGAATATTTGATTTTTGTTCATAGATATGAGAATCATTTTTCAAAGAAGCTTAGCTATGTGGATTTTTTTCTTAATCTTCTCTCTCTGGGATAGGCTCAAAGTGATGCACTGTACTGTGGGTCTGACCATATAGTCCTTTCTCACATAAAACTCAGTGAACAGACCCCATAGAGAACATAAATATTATTGGTTGCCAGTACAATGGAAATGGCAGTCAGAATCTTAACAATTATTTGCAAAGTATGGTTAAAAATGAAAACAAAGCATCAATAATGTGGAAACCTAAAAATAGGCACTTAATTCCACATCAAGGCATTCATTGTAGACACCATTTGTCTCAATGGGAGCCTCTGGGTGTTCAGAACCTTTGAATATCAGGTCAATTAATTAGTATTACATTCATATATTGTGTGTTTGTGTATATATAGTTGGAGCTTAGCATTAGAAACAAAAATGTGAGCGTCACTTGGTTTTACATATTACCAGGATCAGCTTTAGAATATTGTCTCTGCACTCCCCCACATACCTAGCAGAGAAGCCAGAAATAGTTTATATTACTCCTCCTCTTCTCCCTATAAGTAAGTCCATGCCTAGTTCATAGCATGCAAGCCTATATGCTCAGACACAGGCAATCTCACATTAATTGTGTCATAAGAATGTGTTTCATTGCCCCCAAAACTGCCTTTGCATAGTAGGTAGAATTAAAATCTACATGTACACAGCCAGATTTTGACCCACTGCAAAGCAGCTTCACAGCTAACGTAACTAGCATACTACAGCTTTCCACAGCATGGAGATATCTCTGGATGGTGCAGGACCTACTCGAGTAGCTTTATTTTATCCTCTTTGCTTCCTCCTTGCATAGAAGATATCTCAAGGGAATGGCTATGGGGAAAATGAGTGGAACACCTAGAGCAAAGGCTACAGGATACTTTTCACTGAATGTACAAATCAAAATAAATAATCTTCTGAATATTTTAAACAACTACAAACAGATTGGATGACTTAGGTTTCTGAAAACAGCCCTTCCGGGTGACATGGGATCTGTTACAAAACTCCCACTGACTTTAGTGGGAACAGGATTAGGCCCTGGATCACTCAGGGTCTGATCTTGGGAGATGCTGAACTCCTCTTGCAAGTTGATGAGTTCTCTCAACTCCTACTGAAGTCAAGTCACATCTCAGAGGAAGCACTCAGCACCTCTGGACTGGGCCAATACACAATAAGAAGAGCCATATTAAAATAGCTTTGAATTGAAATCAGACCAGAGATAAAAATCTTACTATGCATAGAAGAATAAATATGCCCCTGAAATGATTAAATTGGTAGGCACTCTGCTTGTATTATCTAGGAAGTAGTTTGCTAGGTTATTGCCTCTCTTGTAGACACTGTGGCCCAGATCCTCAGCTGGGTATATTCCATTGAGCTCTGAAATGGAGACAGTTTACACCAGTGAGGATCTGATCCCATGCTTTCTTGTACTGTGGTTGTCAAGTGTTAAACACAGACTCAGAAAGATACTGACACTTACCTGGCCTCCTCATTTCTGGAAAAATTGTCAAAACTAGAATATAGTCATAAAACTAAAGAAAACTACCTCGTTATTCCAAGAACTGCTCAGTTCCTTCAGAAAACTGAACTGGGTTCCATATTTTCATTACACCAAGCTGAGAAAAAGTCTGTAAAAAAGTATAAATTACAGCCTGCCATTCTGACCAAACAGTATAGATAACAAGATATGAGAAGATACAGGCTTTCCCATTTTACAACAAGCTCTAATATTATTGATACGGACGATAGTATACTTTGCCCTTTATAGTGCATCTCAAAACACTCTACAAATATGCAATGGAGTATACCTCTCAACACCCCCATTGAAGTAAAGGACTATTATTAACCCCATATTGCAGATGTAGAAGTGGAGGCAAAGAGAATCAGTTCATCATCTTGCCCAAGGGCAGAAAGAAAGGCGGGTGTAAGTCCTGAGCGAGTCACAGAGCTGGTCTCTTACTAGGGTGACCAGATGTCCCAATTTTATAGGGACAGCCCTGATATTCAGGGCTTTTTCTTATATAGGTGCATATTATCCCCCACCCCCATCCCGATTTTTCACATATGCTATCTGGCCACCCTATCTCTTACATGTTCTATGAGTATGTCTATACTGCAATTAAACACCCACAGCTGTCCTGTGCCAGCTGACTCAGGCTTGCAGGGTTGGACTAAAGGGCTGTATAATTGCAGTGTAGATGTTTGGGCTAAGCCCCCAGGAGGGAGAGGCTCTGGGACCCCAGGACTGGGATGGGGGAGGGGTCCCAGGGTCAGTCCAAGCCTGAATGTCTACTCAGTAATTAAACTGCCCTGCCACCTGAGCCCCAGTCAGCTGACATGGGCCAGCCACAGGTGTTTAATTGCCAGGTAGACATCCCCTTACTGACTCAGTAGGCTATTTTAGCAGAAGTGCATCAGCTGGAGGTTGCAGTTCCCTGGCCACAAAAAATACAGTTATAAAACTGTAAAAAATACAGTTATAAAACCAGGCTACTGCTATAACCCCAGTTTTCACCAATAATTAACACATATATCAGAAAATATGAGCTTTACAATCTCCCACAAGATCCCTCACAGTCCCTCATAAATGGTTCTTGAAGAATGTACTACTGAAGGTTGATAAGCTATCAGTGTTTCAGACTGGGAAAGCAAGTTCCAAAGCTGACAGGGCCTTAGGGAGATCACCCTCTGCTCCCTCTCGCTAATTCTGATGGGGATCTGGCTGGGGTGCCTCTGCTAATTACCAAGACATCAGTATTGTACAGGGAAGAGAGGTAGTCTTTCCAACACATAAATCTCAGGCTATTTAAAGCTTTATAGGTCAAGACCAATAATCTATGCTCAGCAACATAGGACTAAAAGTAGTAGTTATATATTTGTCTATCTAGATGTGTATATGGTCCCCTATTAACATATATGGTCCCCTATTAACATAGTGTCCAAGCATTAGAATTTGGGAGGATTTCAAAAACAAATAAATGTGGAATATAAAGGCCGGTGGTGATTATCTCTTCTCATTAACATAGCGATAGATTGAAGACACACAAGGTGTGCTATAAAACACCTTACAGAACAAATGTGTGCCTGCCGACATTACTGCAGTTGAGCATTGGTGAAAAAGGGACTTCACAGACCATTAAGTCTATATTTTCCCACTGTATCCAGAGACAGAAAACCTGTGCTATACAATATTGTATTGATTTACTGGGTAAATTCATACAGCTAGCTTCTGCTCTCAGTTACATAGGCTAAGAGTTATTCAAGATTTACACTCATTAACTGAGAACAGAATTTGCCTTTTAGTGTTCAATAGTCCTCAAAATGTTTTCGTACTTACCTGAGAATGGATGATCTATCATTGCAGAGTCAGGTCAGAACATAAAACATGCAGCTGCATTTAGGCCGTGATTCAGCAAAGCACTGAAACAAATGCTTAACTTTAAGCATGTCTGTAGTATCTTGTGCTTAAACACACGTTTAAGTGTTTTGCTATACTGGGGCCTTAGATCAAGTCCCCTTAAATGAATATACTGCTGGCAAGGTACATGTATAATTAAAGTAACACTATATATTATGTCTCATCCCTTTTTTCAAATAAATGTTTTGTGATGCTATTGCTATATTTATATAAGAACACGAAGGTTCAGAAAAATACTTAAATCAGGGAGCAAAAATACAAGTGCTGGTTTAGAGCTCACCCAGTGATCACATTAGTCTCTTCTGAAATGAAATAAATAAGGCTGTCATAGCTTGTCTATTCCTGGCCTTTGTTGAACAATTAAAACAAGGGACCGTAAGCTCCACCTGGGTTATCATACAACTGAGGAATAATTACCTAATTTATATTGCAAAAACAATAATTTTCTGGTTTCCGTCCCTTACATTCTTTGTTCCTCTGTCTAGATAAGCCATTCCTTTCCATTTAATCTTTTTCCTGTTTATCTAGAATAGCCAAAAGAAACAGTTACAGTTATGTGTCTGTGCCAGAAGGATTCAGTCACTGCTGTTCAACCTCCTCCACAGGCTTTACAAGGTATCTTGCTTTCAGTTTATATTTTTTGGTGACTAGGGCTCTCAGCACAGCCTCATCACTGTTCTAATTTTAATGAAAACAGGTATTGCACCTTTATGTGTATGTAGATAGATAGATAGTGAGGAAGCGTGTTCTTGGACATACACCCCATTTGTAATATTTTTCTATGTTGAAATACCTTGACTGAATAGTTCAATGATTTATCTGTCTAACTATGCACCACCTTACTTCTAGTTCTTTTCTACCTATGGCTCTCCACAGAACAAGTTTTAGACATGTTGCTGGACCACATCCGTGGTTGGACAACTGGATAGTGATGCTCTCATATGGTGGAACCAGTTTTACAACCAGCCTGCAAGCCAGCCAGCACAGCACAGTGTCACACAAACAAAGTCTGCATTTGGTAAAACAGACAGGGCTTGGCATATGAAGGCTGGTTACTAAGCCATCTACAAAAATATAGATTATGTGCCCATGAATGTTTATACACACACAATTTTGGGGGTTTAATTTTGAAGACTGACATTGAAAATTGAATGATCAGACATGTATAATCTGGAAATGTAATATAAACAATGTATGAAATATTTTACTATTTTACACAGTTAACACATATTTGTACAATAAAAAATTACTAGTAGTATTTCATACTGTGTTATCTCATCATATTATGAAAGGAGTGCATATGCAAACAGCAACAGGCTTATAAAACCATAGCAACCTTAACTCTGAATTTACTTTATAAATCCAACTTGGCTAGTCCATTATAATAGCTTCTTCCAGTGAATTAGAGCTGTATGCAGATCATCTTAGTTTGTAATGGAAATGCTAATACCAACTGAAAAGAGTTACAGTTAGGCCACAGAAATTAATTCCTTATGGACACTTGGATTATCGGGGGGGGGGGAGGAATAAAATTTGAAAAAAATGTTGATTTGGATATTTTAGTGTTAAAAGGCCAAAATGTGAATACGTAGCAAATGAAAAGCCTGATTCTGCTGTCAGTTGCACTGGTGTAAATCAGGAGTAGCTCCATTGAGTTCAATTGAGCTGCACTGTTATAGAACCAGTTTAAGTGATATCAGACCCAGAAGATTCACTAGAGAATGAAAGTTTAAAAGAAATGAAGTCAACCCCCCATTCCAAATTAGGACTGTATTCCTTAACACAGTACGCTATCATATCCATTTTGGAGCCATTAAGATCTACTGCTTTCATCCTAAGAAGCAGCCAGTCAGAGCTGGTAATACTGTTCTTTAAATCCTGCCATTCATCACTGAGAAGACATACATCTTTGTAGTTAACAATTGCTGCCTGTGTTGCAATACATGTGGTATGTATGGGAGATCTTGTAAATGCAAAAGCACAACTATAGGAGAAAAGCACTGAACAACAGAACTAATTGAATTTCTTTGCTTTCATGCGTTTAAGTGACAATTTAAGCATCAGACTGTTTTCTGCCTGTAAAACTGAAAGACAGTTATAGTTGCTCCTTAGTTGATCCATAAGAAGACATTCAAGTCTACACCCTGTCCTAAAGATACATGAGCTGTAATTATGATTACATCTGTATTTGCTCTGTAAAAGCTCAGAAAGCAACATTCTTTCTTCTACATTTTAAATTAATAACTATGTGTCAGAAGAATGATAGAACAGTAGTGATCGATGGAGCATGTGAAAAAGCTCCCTAAAGGTGCTGTACTGGAGGTACTGTTGTAATAATTGGGACTAAAAATTTACCCTAATTGTAAGCTCAACCGTAAAACGTACATAGAAGTTCATAAAATGTCACAATAACCTATAACAAAATAAGGTACAAAAGGGAGACAGAAAAACTGAATTAGTCTAAACAAAAAGGCCTACTGATACAACTCAATGACTATCTTAAAATCCTACTTGGTAAAAAAACAACAACAGAAGATGTGGAACTGGAAATTAATAAACCAAAATAAGTGTGTCAGATATTAGGACTAATTGGTGGGCAAAATAATGAGGGGTGGGCTATTCCACTCTCCACTCCCTTTGCTCGTCCTTAAATAAAGACATTTTGAGGGGGAAAAGATGGAGCCTACTGGAGCAAGATTCACCATCTTGGGGTCATGGCTGCTACCCCCACTGTTTCTTGGGATCCTGGGCTTTCATCATCCTGATCTTGACAGATGTCCTGGCCAGACCAGGAGTGAGAGAGGGATCCAGATGACATCACCACCTCTACCAGTACCGGCTGAATTCCAAACACCCTCTGAGATCGTATGGCATTGGGTTCTAACAGCAGCAATGACAACAACAGCTCCAGTTTATTGCAACTAACTTCTTTTCTTTTACCCAAAAGGACAATTATTACCATGTTTGATACCATCTAAGAGACTGGTGAAACACGGGAGTTTTTCCTTCTAGAACTCTCTCCAGCTAAAGGGAAAGGGGACAAGAAATGTTAAAATGAAACCTTTATTTAATATTTTACATTTCATATGCTTTAACTGTTTTTCCTTCTGTTCTTTATCTTTAACGGAAGATTCAAAGGATGTTTCTTGGTGTGTTTGCCATGGTGTTAAGCAGGCTGAGATCTCCATATACCAAACCCCAAACCTCGTTTAACACTGTTTAAGGTTGGACAGTGACTGGGTAATATTAACATCTTTGGCCCGTTTATTTAATCTCAATTAATACAACAGTGCTACCTCCTAATTACTAGAAACCACTACCAAATTCATATTTCACAGCTAGCATAGCTTCTGAAATTTTTTATTTTCTTGACAAAGTATTTTTATACCTTTTTGTCCTCACTTGAGAGATTGCAACTGACAGCCATTCCAATGAATCATTACTGGGTTAGTACTTTACTACAACACAGTGTATCATATGGCATATTTAAAATAAAACTCATCATAAGAAAAGAATCACTTATGGGAAGTGAAAAGGACCATGTATGAATAGTGTAAACTTTTACCCTAAACAAAGTTTAGGGTACCATTTCACCAGTGTTTACAGATAATCAGTGAGTGGATAGGGGGAAAATACACCTATGTTGCTGAAATCAGAAAATGGAATGAACAGAGTAAATGTTCTACAAACATTGTAGTAGAATTAATATTAGTTGATTCCAGTTGAGTAATTAAAGCTGAAATGGAGTGAAGAATTTTTACCTGGGAAAAGTGGGGTGTAAAAGACTATTAGCTGAACGCAGGTACTCAAATACTCTCCAGTTCTCACATCTGTTATATTAGTAAGCCATCTGTTATATTAGTAAGCATTTTCCCGATTTACCTTAAGATAACAAGTGCAGGTACTGAGAGATCATCTTATCACAAGAAAATGCTGTTGGCTAAAGGAAGGTTGTTACTGAGGCTGAAAAATAGTAGATATTTTCTTCCAGTGACAGTAATAGGATCCTTGTAGGTCATGTACAATGCAAAGCAACATCATTTCAAGGCACTCTGGACATTGCTTTGACAATGATGCCTGAGTAGAATACTACCCTGTGAAGTCAGTTAACAAGAATGACCATTGCCTGAAACTAAGCTTCATATCTGTTAGTCTCTTGTTTAGAGTCTGTAGATATTCCTGAAAATTAAAATTAAATTGCTAGAAGTTAAGCATAAGCAAAAACATTTCCCATAAAAAGCAGTACAGTTTAGACAAAAAGAGTAGAGTTTGTTAGTTTTTTTTTTTATTTTGATTGCAAAATCTTCTAAATTGACTAAGTAGCCTCTGGCCTCTTATAATTTAGGTAGTTCAGCCTGTTTCATGACATTAACAATAAAAATATTATCTTTGTAATAAATGGGTCTATTTATCTGAAAGAAGTTCTGTAATATTTAAAAAAAAACTCCCACAGTGCGCAGTTACCACAGTAGCTGCCATTAAAAAGTCACCATTTACCAACAGTTACCCTCTGCAGCTCTCCAACACGAGTTTCTACAAGCCATTACCCTATGATCCCACTGAGAGTTACCAAAGGCAACTACAGCATTTGCTCAAGAAACTCCCTGAAAAAGCACAAGATCAAATCCACACAGACACACCCCTGGAACCCTGACCTGGGAGATTCTATCTACTACCCAAGATCCATAAACCTAGAAATCTTGGGCGTCCCATCATCTCAGGCATTGGCACCCTGACAGCAGGATTGTCTGGCTATGTAGACTCCCTCCTCAGGCCCTACGCTACCAGCACTCCCAGCTACCTTCGAGACACCACTGACTTCCTGAGGAAACTTCAATCCATCGGTGATCTTCCTGATAACACCATCCTGGCCACTATGGATGTAGAAGCCCTCTACACCAACATTCCACACAAAGATGGACTACAAGCCATCAGGAACACTATCCCCGATAATGTCACGGCTAACCTGGTGGCTGAACTTTGTGACTTTGTCCTTACCCATAACTATTTTACATTTGGGGACAATGTATACCTTCAGATCAGCGGCACTGCTATGGGTACCCGCATGGCCCCACAGTATGCCAACATTTTTATGGCTGATTTAGAACAACGCTTCCTCAGCTCTCGTCCCCTAAAGCCCCTACTCTACTTGCGCTATATTGATGACATCTTCATCCTCTGGACCCATGGAAAAGAAGCTTTTGAGGAATTCCACCATGATTTCAACAATTTCCATCCCACCACCAACCTCAGCCTGGTCCAGTCCACATAAGAGATCCACTTCCTGGACACTACAGTGCTAATAAACAATGGTCACATAAACACCACCCTATACCGGAAACCTACTGACCGCTATTCCTACCTGCATGCCTCCAGCTTTCACTCTGACCACACCACACGATCCATCGTCTACAGCCAAGCTCTGCGATACAACCGCATTTGCTCCAACCCCTCAGACAGAGACAAACACCTACAAGATCTCTGTCAAGCTTTCTTACAACTACAATACCCTCCTGCGGAAGTGAAGAAACAGATTGATAGAGCCAGAAGAGTTCCCAGAAGTTACCTACTACAGGACAGGCCTAACAAAGAAAATAACAGAACGCCACTAGCCGTCACCTTCAGCCCCCAACTAAAACCCCTCCAACGCATTATTAAGGATCTACAACCTATCCTAAAGGATGACCCAACACTCTCACAAATCTTGGGAGACAGGCCAGTCCTTGCCTACAGACAGCCCCGCAACCTGAAGCAAATACTCACCAATAACCACATACCACACAACAGAACCACTAACCCAGGAACTTATCCTTGCAACAAAGCCCGTTGCCAATTGTGCCCACATATCTATTCAGGGAACACCATCACAGGGCCTAATAACATCAGCCACACTATCAGAGGCTCATTCACCTGCACATCCACCAATGTAATATATGCCATCATGTGCCAGCAATGCCCCTCTGCCATGTACATTGGTCAAACTGGACAGTCTCTACGTAAAAGAATAAATGGACACAAATCAGATGTCAAGAATTATAACATTCATAAACCAGTCGGAGAACACTTCAATCTCTCTGGTCACGCAATCACAGACATGAAGGTCGCTATCTTAAAACAAAAAAAACTTCAAATCCAGACTCCAGCGAGAAACTGCTGAATTGGAATTCATTTGCAAATTGGATACTATTAATTTAGGCTTAAATAGAGACTGGGAGTGGCTAAGTCATTATGCAAGGTAGCCTATTTCCCCTTGTTTTTTCCTACCCCCCCCCCCCATGTTCTGGTTTAACTTGGATTTAAACTTGGAGAGTGGTCAGTTTGGATGAGCTATTACCAGCAGGAGAGTGAGTTTGTGTGTGTGGTTTTTGGGAGGGGGGTGAGGGGGTGAGAGAACCTGGATTTGTGCAGGAAATGGCGCAACTTGATTATCATGCACATTGTGTAAAGAGTTGTCACTTTGGATGGGCTATCACCAGCAGGAGAGTGAATTTGTGTGGGGGGGTGGAGGGTGAGAAAACCTGGATTTGTGCTGGAAATGGCCCAACCTGATGATCACTTTAGATAAGCTATTACCAGCAGGACAGTGGGCTGGGAGGAGGTATTGGTTCATATTCTCTGTGTGTATATAAAGTCTGCTGCAGTTTCCACGGTATACATCCGATGAAGTGAGCTGTAGCTCACGAAAGCTCATGCTCAAATAAATTGGTTAGTCTCTAAGGTGCCACAAGTACTCCTTTTCTTTTTGCAAAACTATCTGGTTATTCAAGTCCGAGAAACACCGATGGTATCACGGATTCCAGCATGTGGTGGTGAACATGCCTTGGCACCCTTGCTATTCCATCCAATAAATAGCCTTGTTTCCTTTCTTATGAACTTTAGTCATAAAGCTATATTACTAGTTTAAAAAATCCCTACATAAAAATATACATTGGTTGTAGAGACACAGCTGTGAATATATTATGGATACATTACACCCTCCCAGTCACATGCTATGTGAGCTCCTTTACAATGCACTTGATGGTTGTTAAAAAACAGATTTATTCCATTATATTTTTCATACATTTGGTTTCTCTCTGTAATTCCTTAGCTGTAATCCCTCTCTCTGTGCTTGTTTGTTGTGTTTGTGAAGTATGATGGATGTCTTTTTTAAGAGAAATTTGTCATCAGACTTTTCCATTCATTGAAATAATGTAACAGTTTACCACATTGTCTGATGTGGCCATGTTCTGCTTTTAGTTGCACTCATGGTAAACCTGGAATAATTCTACTAGTCCTGATTTTCTTTTCACTTAAACTAATTTTACATCCTAGGAGTTATTCCTGAATTGCACTGGAAAAAAAAGGCATAATACTTAATGTTCCCATGAAATGTAAAAATACTTTATAAAAACATATTTTATGGATATTCCCCCCTTTTTTTTTAAAGTGGATAAGTGCATTTGTGCCCACAAAATGGAGGCATCAGCATTAGTTTGAGCCAGGTATAGTGGGCAGGCAACATATGCGAAATATCTATCCACTCCCAAAACTCTGTAGGATTTAAACCACAGGCCAAATTCTCTCCTCCTTCATATTTGTGTAAATGTGGAGTAACTCCACTGGAAGCAAATAGACTTACTGTGTGTATACACAGCTGAAAACAAAAGCCGGATTTGTCTCCATTTCCAAATATAAAAGGCTAGTGCAAAAGTCCAATGCGTGACCTAGACCAGGAGTGGGCAAACTTTTTGGCTGTGCCTCCCCAAACAGCCAGGCATGGCTCAGCCCCCGCCCCCATCCAGCCCCCGCCCCCATCCAACCCCCCCCACTTCTCTCCCCCTGATGGCCCCCCGGGGATCCCTGCCCCATCCACCACCTCCCACTCTTGGGCCCCTGATCGCCCCCGAATCCCTGTCCCTAACTGCCCCCCACCATCCCATCCAACCCCCCACTCCTTCCTGACTGCCCCGCCAGGCTCCCTGCCCCATCCAACCACCCCTTCTCCCTGACTGCCCCTGGACTCCTTGCCCCTAACTGCCCCCTGCCTCTCACTGTCCCCCACCACCCCATTCAACCCCCCCCCCCGGCTCCCTGCCCCCTTACCTCGCTGTCTGGAGCACCAGTGGCTGGCAGCGCGGCTGACCCAGTACAGCCGCACTGTGCAGCACAGAGCACCGGCTCAGGCTGGGCTCGGCAGCCCTGCCACCCAGAGCATTGCGCTGCACGGCGGCGTGGCCGCGGGGGAGGGGGAACAGCCTCCCGGGCCAGGAGCTCAAGGGCCGGGCAGGACAGGCCCGCGGGCTGGATGTAACCCGTGGGCCATAGTTTGCCCACCTCTGATCTAGACTTTGATTCCAAGAAAGTTCTCTCTTTCTTTAGTAGAGTAGGCAGTTTTACAGACCCCTGGAAATAAATATGCACAGCTATCAGGAGTAATCTTGCTTTTTTCCTCACGAAAAATAGAACCTAGGATTAAATTTCATTTTTATTATTTTGTTTTCTTCTAGAATAGTCACAAAGAAACCTCCCCTGGGGTACACCTACAATAGACTATACCTAAGTATTCCCTTTTCTCTTTGATGGAAGTGTACAGTTTTTGATCAAAAATAGAAGTAGAAAGAATATAGGTGGTTGTATCCCTGCAGTGCAGCTACATGAGTTTCCTCTGGAATGAGAAATAGAGTAGTATTTGAGTGATGTCTAATCTAATCTAGGGATGCCAGGGGGCATGCTACCCTAGAATTTTTTAAAGTAGTTTCTTGTATTGTGAACTATAAGTACTAATTTTAAAGCAGGCTACTTTGTGAACTAGGACAAAAGCAGATATTTTTCCCCCTTTGTGTTTATATGGTATTTGGTCTTCTCCATCACTTTTCTATTCTTCTTGTCTTCTTTTCTTTGCTCATGGAGTCCTGATCTCCCAGCTTCATTATGCATGCAGCTCTGGTTTCAAAGGGTATGTCTACACTATGGAATAAGGTCAAATTTATAGAAGTCGTTTTTTTAGAAATCGGTTTTATATATTCAAGTGTGTGTGTCCCCACAGAAAATGCTCTAAGTGCATTAACTCAGCAGAGTGCTTCCGCAGTACCGAGGCTAGAGTTGACTTCCGGAGCTTTGCACTGTGGGTAGCTATCCCACAGTTCCCGCAGTCTCCGCTGCCCATTGGAATTCTTGGTTGAGATCCCAATGCCTGATGGGGCTAAAACATTGTCGCGGGTGGTTCTGGGCATATATCGTCAGGCCCCCCTTCCCTCCCTCCCTCCATGAAAGCAAGGGCAGACAATCGTTTTGCGCCTTTTTTCCTGAGTTACCTGTGCAGACGCCATACCATGGCAAGCATGGAGCCCGCTCAGGTAACCGTCACCGTATGTCTCCTGGGTGCTGGCAGACGCGGTACGGTATTGCTACACAGTAGCAGCAACCTATTGCCTTCTGGCAGCAGAAGGTGCAATACGACTGGTAGCCGTCATCGTCGTGTCCGAGGTGCTCCTGGCCACGTCGGCTGGGAGCTCCTGGGCAGACATGGGCGCAGGGACTAAATTTGGAGTGACTTGACCAGGTCATTCTCTTTAGTCCTGCATTCAGTCCTATTGAACCGTCTTATGGTGAGCAGGCAGGCGATACGGATTGCTAGCAGTCATACTGTACCATCTTCTGCCGAGCAGCCATGAGATGTGGATGGCTAGCAGTCCTTCTGCACCATCTGCTGCCAGCCAAAGATGTACAAGATAGATGGAGTGGATCAAAACAAGAAATAGACCAGATTTGTTTTGTACTCATTTGCCTCCTCCCCCGTCTAGGGGACTCATTCCTCTAGGTCACACTGCAGTCACTCACAGGGAAGGTGCAGCGAGGTAAATCTAGCCATGTATCAATCAGAGGCCAGACTAACCTCCTTGTTCCAATAAGAACAATAACTTAGGTGCACCATTTCTTATTGGAACTCTCCGTGAAGTCCTGTCTGAAATACTCCTTGATGTAAAGCCACCCCCTTTGTTGATTTTAGCTCCCTGAAGCCAACCCTGTAAGCCGTGTCATCAGTCGCCCCTCCCTCCGTCAGAGCAATGGCAGACAATTGTTCCGCGCCTTTTTTCTGTGCGGACGCCATACCAAGGCAAGCATGGAGGCCGCTCAACTCACTTTGGCAATTAGGAGCACATTAAACACCACACACATTATCCAGCAGTATATGCAGCACCAGAACCTGGCAAAGCGATACCGGGCGAGGAGGCGACGTCAGCGCGGACACGTGAGTGATCAGAACATGGACACAGATTTCTCTGAAAGCATTGGCCCTGCCAATGCATGCATCATGGTGCTAATGGGGCAGGTTCATGCTGTGGAATGCCGATTCTGGGCTTGGGAAACAAGCACAGACTGGTGGGACCGCATAGTGTTGCAGGTTTGGGACGATTCCCAGTGGCTGTGAAACTTTCGCATGCGTAAGGGCACTTTCATGGAACTTTGTAACTTGCTTTCCCCTGCCCTGAAGTGCATGAATACCAAGATGAGAGCAGCCCTCACAGTTGAGAAGCGAGTGGCGATAGCCCTGTGGAAGCTTGCAACGCCAGACAGCTACCGGTCAGTTGGGAATCAATTTAGAGTGGGCAAATCTACTGTTGGGGCTGCTGTGATGCAAGTAACCCACGCAATCAAAGATCTGCTGATATCAAGGGTAGTGACCCTGGGAAATGTGCAGGTCATAGTGGATGGCTTTGCTGCAATGGGATTCCGTAACTGTGGTGGGGCCATAGACGGAACCCATATCCCTATCTTGGCACCGGAGCACCAAGCCACCGAGTACATAAACCGCAAGGGGTACTTTTCAATAGTGCTGCAAGCTCTGGTGGATCACAAGGGACGTCTCACCAACATCAACGTGGGATGGCCTGGAAAGGTACATGACGCTCACATCTTCAGGAACTCTGGTCTGTTTCAAAAGCTGCAGGAAGGGACTTTATTCCCAGACCAGAAAATAACTGTTGGGGATGTTGAAATGCCTATATGTATCCTTGGGGACCCAGCCTACCCCTTAATGTCATGGCTCATGAAGCCGTACACAGGCAGCCTGGACAGTAGTCAGGAGCTGTTCATCTACAGGCTGAGCAAGTGCAGAATGGTGGTAGAATGTGCATTTGGATGTTTAAAGGCGCGCTGGCGCAGTTTACTGACTCACTTAGACCTCAGTGAAACCAATATTCCCACTGTTATTACTGCTTGCTGGGTGCTCCACAATATCTGTGAGAGTAAGGGGGAGACGTTTATGGCAGGGTGGGAGGTTGAGGCAAATCGCCTGGCTGCTGGTTACGTGCAGCCAGACACCAGGGCGGTTAGAAGAGCACAGAAGGGCGCGGTACGCATCAGAGAAGCTTTGAAAACCAGTTTCATGACTGGCCAGGCTACGGTGTGAAAGTTCTGTTTGTTTCTCCTTGATGAAACCCCCCCGCCCCTTGGTTCACTCTACTTCCCTGTAAGCTAACCACCCTCCCTTCGATCACCGCTTGCAGAGGCAATAAAGTCATTGTTGCTTCACATTCATGCATTCTTTATTAATTCATCACACAAATAGGGGGATAACTGCCAAGGTAGCCCAGGAGGGGTGGTGGAGGAGGGAAGGAAAATGCCACACAGCACTTTAAAAGTTTACAACTTTAAAATTTATTTAATGCCAGCCTTCTTTTTTTTGGGCAATCCTCTGTGGCGGAGTGGCTGGTTGGCCGGTGGCCCCCCCACCGTGTTCTTGGGCATCTGGGTGTGGAGGCTATGGAACTTGGGGAGGAGGGCGGTTGGTTACACAGGGGCTGTAGTGGCAGTCTGTGCTCCAGCTGCCTTTGCTGCAGCTCAACCATACACTGAAGCATACTGGTTTGGTCCTGCAGCAGCCTCAGCATTGAATCCTGCCTCCTCTCATCACGCTGCCGCCACATTTGAGCTTCAGCCCTGTCTTCAGCCCACCACTTACTGTCTTCAGCCTGCCACCTCTCCTCCCGGTCATTTTGTGCTTTCCTGCACTCTGACATTATTTGCCTCCACGCATTCGTCTGTGCTGTCTGTGCGGGAGGACAGCATGAGCTCAGAGAACATTTCATCTCGAGTGCGTTTTTTTTTCTTTCTAATCTTCACTAGCCTCTGGGAAGGAGAAGATCCTATGATCATTGAAACACATGCAGCTGGTGGAGAAAAAAAAGGGACAGCGGTATTTAAAAAGACACATTTTATAAAACAGTGGCTACAGTCTTTCAGGGTAAACCTTGCTGTTAACATTACATACATAGCACATGTGCTTTCGTTACAAGGTCGCATTTTGCCTCCCCCCACTGCATGGCTACCCCCACAACCCTCCCCCCTCCCTGTGGCTAACAGCGGGGAATATTTCTGTTTAGCCACAGGCAAACAGCCCAGCAGGAACGGGCTCCTCTGAGTGTCCCCTGAAGAAAAGCACTCTATTTCAAGCAGGTGACCATGAATTATATCTTACTATCCTGAGGATAACACAGAGAGATAAAGAACGGATGTTGTTTGAACGCCAGCAAACATACACTGCAATGCTTTGTTGTACAATGATTCCCGAGTACGTGTTACTGGCCTGGAGTGGTAAAGTGTCCTACCATGAAGGATGCAATAAGGCTGCCCTCCCCAGAAACCTTTTGCAAAGGCTTTGGGAGTACATCCAGGAGAGCCGTGAATGCCAGGGCAAAGTAATCCTTTCACATGCTTGCTTTTAAACCATGTATAGTATTTTAAAAGGTACACTCATTGGAGGTCCCTTCTCCGCCTGCCGGGTCCAGGAAGCAGCCTTGGGTGGGTTCAGGGGGTACTGGCTCCAGGTCCAGGGTGAGAAACAGTTCCTGGCTGTCAGGAAAACCAGTTTCTCCGCTTGCTTGCTGTGAGCTATCTACAACCTCATCATCATCATCTTCTTCGTCCCCAAAACCTGCTTCCATGTTGCCTCCATCTCCATTGAAGGAGTCAAACAACACGGCTGGGGTGGTGAACTAAACCCCCTAAAATGGCATGCAGCTCATCATAGAAGCGGCATGTTTGGGGCTCTGACCCGGAGCGGCCATTCGCCTCTCTGGTTTTCTGGTAGGCTTGCCGCAGCTCCTTAAGTTTCACACAGCACTGCTTCGGGTCCTTTATGGCCTCTGTCCTTCATGCCCTGGGAGATTTTGACAAAGGTTTTGGCATTTCGAAAACTGGAATGGAGTTCTGATAGCACGGATTCCTCTCCCCATACAGCAATCAGTTCCCGTACCTCCCTTTCTGTCCATGCTGGAGCTCTTTTGCGATTCTGGGACTCCATCATGGTCACCTCTGCTGATGAGCTCTGCATGGTCACCTGCAGCTTGCCACGCTGGCCAAACAGGAAATGAGATTCAAAAGTTCGCGGTTCTTTTCCTGTCTACCTGGCCAGTGCATCTGACTTGAGAGTGCTGTCCAGAGCGGTCACAATGGAGCACTCTGGGATAGCTCCCGGAGGCCAATACCGTCGAATTGTGTCCACAGTACCCCAAATTCGACCCGGCAAGGCCGATTTAAGCGCTAATCCACTTGTCAGGGGTGGAGTAAGGAAATCGATTTTAAGAGCCCTTTAAGTCGAAATAAAGGGCTTCATCGTGTGGACGGGTGCAGGTTTACATTGATTTAACGCTGCTAAATTCGACCTAAAGGCCTAGTGTAGACCAGGGCAAAGATCTTATTTATTTTTATTTCCTTCCCCTTTTCACTTGTTTCTCTTTTCATTCTCTCTGGTGTTCTTCCCTTAATGGTCTTCATTATTTTCTCTGTGCATCATTTTTTAAAAAAATGTCCCAGATAAGTTCTTCCATTTGCCTTTACATTTTCCCTATCACTTAGCAACATTAAAAAATTTAACTCATGTAATCTGTAAACCTAAACAACTAAATTTTCAATATACAAGTAAATACACAGGTGAGGTACTCAGTTCAATATATGGTTGGTACATCTCCATATGTGTATGTGCACAAACATATGAGCCATGGGAGCAGAAAAGTGTTTGCCTTCTGCCTAGACATTGCTGTTGGGCTGAGTTTCCTGAAAGAAGGGATTGCTCTGCATGTTATTTTTGAGCAACTCCCTGCTTTCACCCAGGAGCTTGCTACCAGGTGGAGAGACCATGAAACCTGAAGGTACATTTGGAGGCTTCCCTTGGGCTTTGATTGGAGGAACACCAGAACATCTGACTGGCCAGGGCTTCCTACTTAAATCCAAAGAGTGGCACAGGAAGTTGTCTGAACAACTGGGCACTACTGGGCTGATGCTTGGACCCCTTGCCTGGCACTACAGACTCTGACCTGCCTGATTCCTAGTATTCTGACTTTAGCCTGACTTCTCATGCCCCAAGTAAGTGCCTGGCCCCATGCCTATTTCCCAGGAACGTGAACACAACTCTTCTGAAGTAGGTTACAAACCACTAGACCCAGCCTCCTACATGCCAGCCATGACATCCTATCCCTTAAGAAATCAATAACAATACTCCTAGCTGACAAGGAGTTTAAAGTCCAGGACACAGGAGGGAATAAGGTAAATCAAAGACTCACTGAATTGTGCTCTGTCTCTCACAGCTTGCAAACTCAAACTCTCTTTCTTTGTTTCTAAAGTCAGGCTGCCACTTCTCCCGTCAACAAGCTGGGGCTGTGCAGCCCTGACTTGTCATTGGTCCAGTGGGCTGTTCATCCTGATCCCCCAAACAGAAACCTCTCTATTGGCCCCAGTAGGGATTTCCAATTCCTTCTGTCCCCACCACTGACTCCAAGCACGCTGAGAATAGAGTCAAGGGGCTTTGGCTGCCATCTTAGTTGTAGAGAGCCCCCTACACACTCAGCCTGGAGCTCCAGGAGCTGAGAAATCCCATGTGGGGGTTACGATACTACCCACCCTGATCCAGCTCAGCACTTAATTGTCAAACACACAAGTAATCCCCTTGACGTCAAAGCCAATAGTGTTGAGTACTTGCCAATGCAAAGACTGCCAATACCATATGTGTTAGTGGTATTATTATTATGTGACTACAGGAACTGACATACTTGATCAGACCACATGTCCATCTGGCCCAGTATCCTGTTTCTGGCAGCAGCAAGTACCAGATGCTTCAGAGGCAGGTGCAAGCAACTTCACAGTAGGCAGTAAGCCCTGAGGCATGAGGTTCACCTCATGACAAGGAACCAAAACTGAGACCACCAAACTCATTGTACAAAGGCCACCAAAAGCCAGAATAATGGTAGGCTTTTAAAAAGTGATTAGCTGGACTCTCTCACTCCATGCATTTCCATAGATCGTGTCTAAAAATAGCACATAACAAGGGATATTTTATTGTGAACGGTCTTGGAGATAATTCATTTAAAATAAGTTTGAAGACAAATGAGAACGTCAGCATTTCAGCAGTGATGCTGCTACTGTACATTGCCTCCGTGTTAGGCTGTTACAGCTCCAATGATGACAGATCTTTCTTCCTGGTGTTTATCCAGTGAGCTGGCTATAATACTTTATATCAGGACCAAACCTAGGATCTAAGATTTCCACAAAGAATGATTTTGGTGGTGGAGTGAGGATTATATTTGGGGTTTGTCAGTGTCCCTGTAAGCTAATTATAGTATTTCATTTTAACAAAGGAATCAGCATACCCTGAGTACCCTTGAAATGTGAGGCTGAAATTTTCAAATGGGCTGTAAGGCTGTTGCATATTCAACTCCTATTAACTTTGATTGGGACTTGGGCATCTAACTCCCTTAGGCTCCTTTGGAAATCCCAGGCTAAACCATTAATAAAACACTCCAGCTGCACTCCCTGGTCACTTTACATGATTCACATTCTCTAAATAAGAAGTCTAAGTAGGATAGATACCTAAGACTGTGTTATAAAAATGAAATCTACTTAACAACAGTCTAGGATTATTTAGTCCTGCCTCAGCACAGAGGGCTGGATTTGATGACTTCTCAAGGTCCCTTCCAGCTCTACATTTCTATTATTCTATGACTGGACAGGTTACATTATAAACTTACCTGTTCTCAGAGCCTTCAGGCAAACTATAAATCTATATAGTACTTTCAGTTTTCCAAGGTCAGTGATTTCTCTTTCCTTTCAGTTCATACCTTGTGCACTGTAGGTTTGTTGTACTTGTACCTCATCTTCGTTTGGTTCACTAATTTTTTTCCTTTTTGTTTGTGTTGTATTTTGTTTTCATACTTTATTTTGATTTCTCTGTATTTCATTTTGTTGTTGGTTTTCTTAGTTTTGACTGTACTTTTTCTTCTTGCCCTTGAGAAGCAAACTGAAATGGAATCTGATGGCATGGATGAAACAATTCATCTGTATGGCTCATTGCAGTTTTAAAGGACTCTAAGTTCTTACATTCTCTGAAATTAGGAGACAGCATTGTTAAACTATGAAAACAATTACTGGGAAGAGAAAAGCAATATCTAGATATTCCTGATCAACTCATGGAATGAGGTCACAGTATTCTCCTACACTATGATGAGAAAACAGACTACCTCAGGATTTTACACTGTCACAACTCTTGGTGTGGTTCACAGGAAAAATATATTAAAATAATAAGTAACCCCAATTGGATATTGTAAGGTGATAAGTCACTCCTGTGCTGGGCTCAAGCCAATCTGCAAGCCAGGAACTGGTCTGGTGACTCCCAGGGCAGGTATATAAGCCCCACAGGAGGAACAGCAGCTCAGTCTGCTCAATGTCACTCCAGGGCTTGGAACTCACTCCTGCCTGATGGTGACAATAGACTCCCCAAGCCTTAGGCTGCTCCAGCCGTGCTCTTGTTGCTGCCCTGGTCCAGCCTTGCTGTCACTCCAGCCTTGCTCCAACCCAGCTCTGGACTCCTGATTCCAGCTCCAACCACTAGGCCCAACTGCTATGTCTCCAATCACTATATCTGACTATTCCCATTATGGTTTCTGACAGATATGATGCTGGACTATTTCATAGAAGCAAGCAAGCAAGCTGTGTGGTACATAGCAGGAATAAGAAGAATGTGAATAGTGGTGAAAAACATGGATATTAAATATGCATAAAGAATAAAACAGAATAATTTAAAGAACTTGAGAAGGTTGCAATAGAACCATCATTTCCGCTTGGCCATCAGAACAAAATATGTCCTGCTTATAACTAACATTATTCTCACCTTCCTGTAGCAGGACCAAGGATATAGTGTAAATTAAAGGAGGCAAGTTCCCTTTCTATCTATCGCTTTTCCCTCTACCTCTGTTTAATCCCCTCTGCTAGGGGACATACTTAAAATCTGGCTATTAGAAGCAAAGCTGCAGCCATGGATAAATATTAGTAGTATGAATGATCACAGCCATAGCAATACTTCGAGGCACAGAAAATTTATTTTAACATGAAGCAGGAGGGCTCATTACCTCTGCTCCCCTCTGTCTCTCCCCTAGTAAATTGTCTTAACTTAGACAAATCTAAATTTTCTACTGCCAATTTTATATTGAACTCATACTTTTAAGTAGCATCATGAGCTGCCTCTCCTAGTCTGTAAAGTTCAGCCTTGTCCTGTTTCCTTCCTCTGAGTCTGTAACTAATTATATGAATTAAATCAATATACTGCACTGAAGGCAAGAGAGATGGAGAAATTAATTCTGCAAATACTGGATTAAATGATCCAACTTTCAGTCAAGCGAATGGGAAAAGTTAAAACAAAAATAGCCAAGGCTTGGGAACTGTAGAATTGCCTCCTGCTGAGGGGAGTGTTAAGGCCCCCATGGAGGGGCTAGAGGATTTGCCTTATGGCCAAGTGCTGTGGGTAATTCAATCCCCATCTGCATTGCCCATGCATGGAGGGCCATCCTCTCCATGTGGCTCCTCAGATTCCCTGCCCCCAACTGAATGACCCCATTAAGTGGAGTAAAAAGCTGCACAGCAGGCATTAATGCTGAATCTAGCAGCGTTAACTACCACAGGAAACTTTGTCTCCTTGTTTCAGAGTAACAGCCGAGTTAGTCTGAATTCGCAAAAAGAAAAGGAGTACTTGTGGCACCTTAGAGACTAACCAATTTATTTGAGCATAAGCTTTCGTGAGCTACATCTGATGAAGTGAGCTGTAGCTCACGAAAGCTTATGCTCAAATAAATTGGTTAGTCTCTAAGGTGCCACAAATACTCCTTTTCTTTTTGTCTCCTTGGAGATCTGCAGGGCTGCACGAGAGGCATTCCCACCTTCCTAGCTGTGTCCCCCAGTAGCTGGCCATTTAACTTCCCCAACCCCACAGGGAACTCCAGTGTTAACAAGGAGGGACATCCAAAGACTTGGATGGAAAAAAGGGTGATTCCCCACTCTCCCATTATGTGTGGACCATTTGCCATACCATTGTTAGCATTACTTTCATCTGTGCTTTGCACGTGTGAAATCAGCGCAGAGGATCTGGCCAATTAATTCCAATTTCTTTTATCTAATCCAATATTGTTATCTCTGGTGTTGAAGCATAAGTAGCACACTTCCAGTATATCTTATACAAGAGTCTCCTCTTAGGTTTTTTTTTAAACTTAGTCTTATTTTTTATTCTTATATTCACAAAAATCAAAATATCCCCTATAGACCTGCAAGAATTTGACTTGCACAAAGGTTTTTGGTTTTTAACAAAGGCTCAAGATATTTCACAGCTTGAGTTTAAAAATTATGATTACAGTCTAATAAACAAGGAATTATATTTACCACAAACAAAAGCAAGGTATATGGGATAAGACATCATTGTGACGTGAATCAAAAACATAACCCCTTTCCCACACTTAATTGCATGGTAGTGATACATTGAGGTCAGTGTTCTCCTTGAATTACTCCTAAAAACCAGCACTGCTGCACAGGATTGTTGTAAAAATAAAGCATACTGATAAGTGCAGTAGATGCATATGTGAACAGTAATATGCTAGTAGATGATATCCCCTAATAAGATATATAATGATTCTCCAGTGGCACATTCTGCCAAAAATACACAGGGGGGATTTGATATACTTTTGCAAAACAAAAACTATTTAATGTTATTTGAATATTTTTATAAAGCCAAACTATTTTAAAGATATATTAAAAGAGTTTGCATTTCTTTAATGAAAACAGGCAATGAACAACCTGCATGAAATGAAAATTCACAAAGGCAATAGATTCCTGTTACAGTATATGTAATACTTCTCATCTTCAGATGCTTTACAAGCATTCATTAATCCTCCCAACCCCCTGGGGAGTCACGGTTGGTACACTAGTGAGCACTATTTATCCCATTTTATATTTCATATTTCCAAAGTGGTCAGTGAAATGTCCAGATTTAAAATTCTAGCCATTCTGTAAATTGAACAATTCTGCAAATTGTACCCATTCTGCAACGAACACAAGTGTGGGTGCACCCATGGACCTGTGTGGAACCCCATGATGTAAACACAGCTGCACTGGGACGTAGAGATCCACCTGAAAAGAACTCATTGTAAGGTTGTGGGCCCTAGTTCTTAATTCATAACTACAAACCACCTATTTGATTGTTTCAAGCACCATTCACACCCTGTGACTGAACAAAGAGTGTACAACAGGTATTTTTCAGTTCCTCATGTAAACTAATACATATGTTTATTCAATAAATACATATTTAGTTGCCCTAGTGCAATTCTTACAATTTTTAGAAATATTGATTTGCTGCGAGAACTAATGTAACTATCTGTCATTGTCCACTGGAAACCTGAGATAATTATTATTGTTACCACCACTGTTGGAAAAGTAACAACTGAACACACGGTTTTCCCCCACGTAATATCAAATCACACTTCTTTGCAACTCTGTTGCTGAGGAACAAAGATTTAACTTGTTACTAATAGCAACTGTATATGCCTATGCCAGAAGCTATCAGTGCTATGTTCATAGATGCTTAGGATATATACACAGCAGAAGAAAAAGGCCCTGCAACAGTAAGTCTCAGAGTCTGGGCTACAGACTGAGGCTTGAACTACGGTGCTAAAAATAGCCATGTAAATGTTTGTGCTTGGTCTGGAGCTCCAGTTTTTTTACAAGCTTTTTAAAATGTGGACATGAGAATTCTATGCACCATCCCAGTATTGGTGTCACCAACGCCATATACAGAGATAAAAATCACCTCCCTACTCCTGCTCCTGTTTATACATCCAAGTATCTCATTAGCTCTTTTTTCACAACATTGTATTGAGAGCTCCCACAGAGTTGCTCCCCCATTATAATCCCTAAATCCTTTTCAGAATCACTGCTTTCCAGGATACAGTCCCCTACTCTGAAGGTGTAGCAGTCCTCAGAGGGCTTGGGGGTGGGGGGGAGGGGACTAGTGGTTAGGATCCACTGAGGCATAGGGTAATGGTAGGGCAGTCGGGGCCCAACCCACTCCACCAAGCCCTGATCCAGGGCCCATGGAGAATGGGGGTGTACCTTCTGAGTTACCCTCCCTCTGCTTCTGATCCCAGATAAGGAAAAAGAAAAATGGAAAAGGTAACTAAACCATCAGCCCCAACCAGGCTCAGCACACAGTCCTAGTACTTCAAGAAGGTGACTCTAGCCGCTTTTGGCAAGAGCCTGCAGGGTAGAGTTGTACTCCTCCCAAGCCTCCATCCTTCTGAGTTGGGTAGGTCCTTTTTCAACTCTGTCTCCAGTTGGAGCATGCTCTGCAGAGTTGGAGGGGTAGGTCTAGCTGGACCCAGTGCTGTCCTTTAACCCCTTCCATCCCAGTGTGGGGTTTGTAGCCCCATCCCATTAGGTATGGCCTGCATTCCTTGTTCCTGGATGTATAACTTTTTATTTGGCTGTATTAAAATACACTTTGTTTTAATGGGTCGATTGTACTAAGTGATCCAATTTGCTCTGTATGACAGGTTAGACAAACATGTCAGGCATAGTCTAGGCATATTTTGTTTTGTCTCAGTGCAGGTGGCTGGACTAGATGACCTCTGGAGGGGGCCCTTCCATCCCTCCATTTTTAAGTTTCTGTGACTGCAAAGTTGTGGTCAGCATTGCGTATTAACTTAGCTCAACAAGGTCATGGTCTAACTTGATGAAATTTTGTAGTAAAGAGAAAGAAACACACTCGGCAAGAACATGACCCTGTTCGTCATACGCTAAAGGGGGAAATTTTGCATCTTGATAAAACATTGGTAGCACATCCCTACAGTTTGCTTACTTCACAGGGTATTTGAGCACCGATTAAGTAGTGTTTGAAAAGCACGGTTTAAATGTTAAGCATTCTCATGATTCAGAATATCACGTTTGTATTATTAATATGTACGCTCAGCACATAGATGGAGGTGCTACCCATGTAATAAATTGCACAGTCAAGTGATTAATTTCTTTATCATAGACTCTGGGCCACTTGTACTAGCAATTCACCCACTAATCCATCTCTCTAAGATTGATTTCTGCCACCGTGCAGAATCTAGCCCATTGCAATTTCCCAGGATCTAGAAAGTTACGCTATCTGGATGTACACATTTTGGTTTCTAGTACGATGTTGCCTTTATTTTGCTTTGGACATTATTCCTTGAGGACGATTGTTTGCGATGCTGAAATTTCTGAGAAGTCAGGAGAAAACTAAAAGAGTAAGCTGACAAATATGTGGAATGTATTGTGAGGAAGAAAAAATCCATCTCCTGGTTGGGATGTGGATTTTCATTGCCAAGACCCAGAGAAACAAGATTACCTACACCTTAATTCCCAGTAATCTATGGGTATGCCTATGCTGCAATGAAAGACCCGTGGCATAGCCATGGCTGGCCTGGGGTCAGCTGACTGGGGCTGATGGGGCTTGGGCTTTGGGGCTAAAAATTGCAGTGTGGACATTCAGGCTTGTGCTGGAGCCTGGATCTGAGACCCTGCAAGCACCTGGGCTTAGGGTGACCAGACAGCAAGTGTGAAAGATCGGGACAGGGGGTGAGGGGTAATAGGAGCCTATATGTGAAATAGATGCAAAAATTGGGACTGTCCCTATAAAATCGGGACATGTGGTCACCATACCTGGGCTCCAGCCTGAACATCTGCTCTGCAGTTTTATAGCTCCGCATCCCAAGCCCCGTGAATACAAGTCAGCTGACCCAGGTTCTGAACCTCAGTGCCATGGGTTTTTTTAACTGTAGTGTGGAAGGAGATGTCTACATCATGCTGCAGTGCAGACTACAAGGGTCTGAATTGCAGAGCAAACCAAACTGTTGTACTCTATCTGCCCCATGTGGATGCTGCTGCCACAAACTAAAAAGGACTTCACATTAATGTAGTCTTCTGGTCTATGCCAGGAGTATCCACATGGGGATTAACCAAGTCCAGAATTGGTATGAGAGGGAAATGGCAATGCATCCTTATCAGGCTGTCTCTGCCTTTTCTCAGGGAGGAACCTGTGTGCAGTTAATTAGGGAGAGATTCTGCCTTCCCTCAGCTCTTCTTTCCTGAAGTTGCAGGTCTGCTCTCGTCTCTGATCTGTCACCAAATGAGCTGCTCCCCTGCCTTTTAACTCCTCCTCCAG
The DNA here is from genome assembly GCF_965140285.1 of Lepidochelys kempii. Classification (NCBI taxonomy): domain Eukaryota; kingdom Metazoa; phylum Chordata; order Testudines; family Cheloniidae; genus Lepidochelys; species Lepidochelys kempii. Next base: position 29,606,491 of record NC_136390.1, on the reverse strand, counting down.
TTGGCAAATTTGCTACAGGTGTGGCCGGATGAGGCTGGCTGGACCCAGAGTAGTTCCTTAACCCCTTGCTGCCCAATAAGGGGGTTTGAACACCCCATCACAGGCAACTCTTCATACGGAAGTTTATCCATGTCACTAATATTGCTTGTTGCTTGTCTCTGAGCCACCTCTGGTTTCAACTACATCATTTTCGTGATAGGAAGGTCCAGCCTGAAAACAGTACTCCAGATAAAGACATAGCATATTAAGATACAATGGCATTATAGTATTTTCAGTATTATTTTTTCATCCTGTTCATTATGCTTTGTAACATTTTGTTTTGACTGCTGCTGTCCGACATGGCATTTTTTGTGCCCCCTTTACAATAATGTTACACCATTAACACTAAATTTTGTAAGAACACTGCTTGTATTTAACTGATTAATAACAAAGATACATACATATTACAGAGAAACAGTATATTTTTAACACAAAGTTTGCTGTCTTAGTCATATACATTTATTTTGTAAGTTACAGAGCTTAAGCCTAATTTTTGAAGCTTCAATTCTTTAACTCTTTGTCAGATGAACTTAAGACTCTGACAAAGATGTACAGTTCCCTTTTTTCTGGAATGTAGGCTGCTAAATATATATCCAATTATGTTTGTCTGTAAATGTCAGCAGAAGCGTGTCTGGATATTATTCCTTTCTTGTTCCACCTTTTATTTTCAGATAACCTACCATGGTTTTATTGTCTGGCAGAACTTATTTTATTTGTTCAGGTAACCTAGGAGTGGAATTGATTGAAGATCTTGCCACAGCTTTGGCGTCCTTTGAAAAGTATTTAGGAGGAAAGGACAACTCCTCTTTATGTCAAATACAGATTAAAAGAGAAGTTAACCTATCACTGGTTCAGGTCACACCCTTAAGGCCATGCACAAAGGGTAATATCTGTGTGTGAATCATACCTCTCCTGTATGGGTTGGAGGGATAAGAGGAATGGAGTGTACGTTGCTTCCAGGTCACAATTTCCACAAAGGGATCCCCACAGGGTCAGGATCCATGCAGGGTTACGGAGTGGGTAGCTCATGGTGCTGGGGCGCACACTGTCCCCTGCAGTTCCCACAGAGATTATGTAGAATAACTACTACTGAATTTATACCTTTTCTGTAGAACCCCTTTAATGCTGGAGAACCTGTTTAAAGGCAATCTTCCAGGGACAGCCATGGAAGGGAAATCCCTAGTTAGTGGGATGCCAGCCAAGCTATCCTGTCAGGGAACAGAGTGGGGCATGGAAAGTAAGGGATGTGGAAAGCCCCAAAACCAGAACAGAGGCACAGGATCAATATGCAGATGCCTTTACGCACTTGTCAAGCAGTTCACAGAATCTGCTGCATTCATCCCAGACCCACAGCTCATTTGACAGGGGGACAAATCCACCCTCTTGGAATTATGTGGATGGCATTGTGCAAGTAAATCTTCAAGTAGCTTCTCTCACATCAACCCCTTTCTGGCCTTTGACCCTAACATCTTTCATATATCCTCCCCCACTATCAATTACTGTATCAGTCTCTGCATTGGCCAATAAACAGTAGATTCAGGATACCTAGCTCTATGACTGATCATCTTGCAGTCTAGCAAGCTATAACAAATCTATATAATACTTAATTATCCACAAAGAAATCCACTCAACCCAGATCACAAAATAGAACAGCTTTGGAGTTTTGTATAACACCTGGTATTTCCACAGTACCTTTCTTTTAAGGCCCTCAAATCATCTTACAAACATTAATTAAGCCTCATTTTACCCTTGTGAAATAGATAAGTATTATTATATACAATTAATAGATGGGTAAATTGAACCACATCCTTTGATTTTGTGTTTTTTCTGCTAAATGTAAATGATTAACATTACCTTAAGGAAAGGGTATTTTCATATGCTAATAAAATGGGAGAGGACAGGAGAGACATGCTCCTGCTCTCTGTTCGGGGATGGGAGGGATAGCTCAGTGGTTTGAGCTTTGGCCTGCTAAACTCAGTGTTGTGAGTTCAATCCTTGAGGGGGCCATTTAGGGATATGGGGCAAAAACTGGGGATTGGTCCTGCTTTGAGCAGGGGGTTGGACTAGATGACCTCCTGAGGTCCCTTCCCATTCTGATATTCTATGATTCTATGTGTCCAGACCCCACATGGTCTGCTGTGGCTCACAGCTGCAATTGTAGAGAAAGTCATGCTCAGTGTGGATGGAATCTTTGGGGGGAATTTATCTGCTAAAATAAGTCTCTGAGCATGTGTGAACTGTGATTTTTCAAAAGCTTATGACTTGGACAGATTTTGATAGATTTTCATGGGCACAGCAAAAGGTACATCCCAGACAAAAAGATCTCCCCTGAAAAATTTCAAGTCCCTGCTCCAAAGCACATAGAAAAGATTGCCAGAATTTGTTAACATGAGAAAAACAATGTCTTTGTCCCAAGTTTTGTTCTTAGAAGTGGCTGAACCAGTTTGGCTGAAATTTTCCAAAATCTTACTCAAATCTTACTCAATTTCAAGAGAATTTTAGAACTAGACATTGAAGATTCCATATAGGTAGCCTGTTTAAACAATTTTATATGATTCAAAGCTTGCTGACATCTCTGAGTCATGTTCAGATTAATGTGATGGTAACACTTTAAATTAAGTGCCCCATGTGAAAGTATTTAATTTAGATTTAATAGATTTTTGGGTGAGTTCTTTTCTTTGAAAGACACACAGTGTAATGTGCATTATGAAATGTGGTTTCTGAAGCTTACAGCTAGCATTCAATCTTATATAATATGTGTCAACATACCCTGTTTAAAAAATGCTTTTTCTTTGACAGTCAATACAGAAATCTTATACAATATGTTTTGCATGTATGACAGTAAGAGTATTCAGAATTCTTCAAAACCTCCACTTTCTCTTTTTGGTGCTACTGCAACTCCCCCTTTAAGTTTAAATAAATTATAGCCATGACTCATCCTTAAAAGCTTTCCTTTGTCCTTTGAATTATAAAATAAATGTACATCACATGGAAGAATAAAATGGAATAAAATGTTATCACTGCTTATACTGATAGAAAAAGGAGCAAAACAAAGATACTCTTTACTCTGGATAGGAGCCTGGTTAATTTAAAATATTTTGAAACTGTAATTTTCTTTAAATATTATTTTGGTGATTCCCCATTAATTTTGCCTAGCATTTCTTTATGACTGTGGCTGAATCTCTATCCTTCACTTAAGATTTAGGTTGTAATAACCTATTCAAAATATTTTAGCAGTTTTTCCTCTTGAACAATCTTTCATCTGCCTCCTTTCCTTACTCAATGTGTTTCAATAGCATTCCCAAGAAAATAATGCCATAATAAAGCTATCATGCAAATCTGATATATTGTTACTTTAGTAACCTCATAGAAACATTACAAACAAAGCCATAAAACATTAGAATGTTGAACTAATATTGTAGTAAATTCAAGTTATTCATGGAAAGAATGCAGTCAAAGCTTTAGGAACTGGTAAAGTTGTATAGTTTTATGTAGAGTATGAGTATAGTTACAGCGCCATCAACTGAAATCAGTGAAAAGCAAAAGCTAAACATTTTGTAGGTGTAATCTCCATTAACTGCACACAAAATGCCACAGAAAACGTACATGAACTTTTATGCCCAAATCCAACAAAACGCTTAAATACATGCAAAACTTTAACCACCTGATAGCCCCATTGACTTTAAGGGGACTACACACATAAGTACATTGATACTTTTAAATAAGTCTTCACTGGATCAAGGTGGAGATTTTCAAAGGTGAAAATGTCAGTCAGGCCCTTATCTCCTGTTGACTTGCAGTAGGAACAGGTGCCTAACTACCATTTGTGCCTCTGAAAAAAATCTATCCTCCAGGCCTTTCTCAAAGACTATATGGTGTTATAGGTGGGGCTGGTAGCACCCCTTTTTATTAAGATTGCCCAACACTTCCCATTATATATCCTTGTTTCCAGTTGCTTTTAACTTTGCAAACTTTAACTGTTTTATGTGAAATTTTATGTGCTGGATGAATTGTTCTGAAAAAGTTCAGCCAAAACAATTGAGCAGTTTCTGAAAACAAGGCTGGGGGAAAATACTTTGTTTGGCCATGTTAAAAAATTCTGGAAACCTTTCCTTTGAAAGAACAGGAACTTTAAATTTGTCAGGGGGTGGCTTTTGCAATCTCCATGAAAATCAACCCAAATTTGGTCAGGTCATAAGACACTGAATAATTGCCGTTTGCACATGCTTAGTAGAGACTTGCTAGCACTTGCTGAAATCTTCAAATATTTCATCCTCACTGGGCATGCTCAAGCCTCTCACAGCTCCTATATGTGACTGAACTGTCCATGCACCATCCACACCGAGAGACTGAGCATGTTCAGTCCTAGGCTATGGGGGCTCAAAAAGACTTTCCCTGTAATGACTGCTCCCACTGCTCCCAGCTGCTCTAAGTCAGAGGGTGGGGCTGGGCACTGGCCCTGGGGGCATGGAGTATGTATCTTCTGTGTTCACAATGATCCTCCTGCTAGTGCCCAGGCAGCATGGAGAAAGAAGCCATCTTATTCAAATGCAGAGGGGACCAAATGGGGGAGGGAAAGGACAAGGAGTCCGGTGAGACTGGGACTTGAAGGGGGAGAAACTTGGATTGGGAGTTGTGGGGGGTGGAAGGCTGGGACTGACTTGGCAAAGAGACTGGGAACTCGGGGGGGGGGGGCAGACAGGTTGGAACTGGTTGGGCAAGGAGACTGGGATTGGGAGCTACACGGGAGGAGACTAGATGGCAGGCTGGTGAGGGAAATGGCAGGGAGGGACTTGGAGCCAGCTGTCGGGTGGTGGTAAGGAGAGCACTGAGATTGAACAATGAGCTGAATTGTGAGGGGAGAAATGTGGCTGGGCAAGAACACAGGGAGAGGCTGGGGGTGTGAAGTGAGAGAATGAGGAGCCCAGTGGGTAGAGATTCTATTGGGAGCCAGTGAGGTAGGAAGGGAGAGGAAGAGAGATTGGATAAAGAACCAGGAGGGGGCAAGTGTGACTGGCTGATCAAGGAGACTGGGCGCAAGGACAAGGACATGGGATGGGACTGTCAGAATTGGGACTAGCTGTGCAAATTGACTGGGATTGGGTAGGTAAGGAGAATGGCTCTGGGACAAGGGGTTGGGTGCAGAAGAGACAGAACTGGAACAGGGACAGGTTAGAGAGGATGGGGCAGAAGGAGAAAGCTTGGAGTACACTGGCAGAAGTGTCTGTGCTCACTAGAGCTCACCCTCCTCAAGAGCCTGGAATAGAACCCACGATTCCTGAGTCTCACCATTCCTCAGATGCCAGCAAATATCTTTGAAACCCACTGGCAAAGTGTCTCTCTCATCCCCTTTGAGTGCTGGTTCACAGAGGATGAAATCCTGCTATTGCTGTCACTTACTGTTAGTTCAAGTGGCAAAGGCCCGTTCAAGGGACCTAAAGATTCCCAGCCAGTGGGCAGACCATGTGGGTGTCAATATAATGGAATTTCTTTTTTTTCAGTTTGCTTTTTTAAAAACTTAGAAAATAACACACACAAAAAGAGAACATTATTAACATATATTATAAAATATCATTACAAACATTATTAAGTTTGTAAAGTCAAACACTCAACAGTTAGGAAATTCCAGAACTAAGTTTGGCTGTTCAACCATAGCTTGGCCCCCCCTTATAGATGCCAAGGACCAAAGGGACCACTGTGATTATATAGTCTGAATTTCTGCATAGCCCAGGCCACAGTACATCCCCAAAATTATTCCTCCAGCATATTTTGTAGAAAAACACCCAATCTTGATTTTTAAATGGTTATTGATGGATAATCCACCACAATCCTTTGTAAATTGTTCCAATGGTTAATTACTCTGACCGTGAAGAATTTATGCTTGATTTCAGTCTTAATTTGCCGCTGAATCAGATGATCCTTTTTCTGTTAGACTGAAGAGCCCATCATTACATATTTGTTCCCCATGTAGATGGCTTGTCACCCCTTAACCTTCTGTTTGTTAAGCTAAATAGAATTGAAATTGCATTTAGGTCTGTAGCACTGTTAAAAAATGTGTGGAAAGAAATAATGACAAGGCTGAATAATTTAAAATAAACATCCAGCCCGTCCAGTAGATGGCAATCTAGAGAATAGCAAGGTGTTGAAAAGAATGTCCACCACTTTTTGGAAATGTAGTAAAGAAGATGAGACTTTAATGCTAATGCTCTAGGACTGTGAAAAGCTTTTTTTTTAAAAAAAATCTCTTTAGAGGATAAACTTATTTGCTGTTAATATTTTTGTTTCTCCACAGCAGCCTCTACTGCTGAGAATAGTGTAATTTTTCATAGCATATGTTATTGCAGTTGTAACACTTTTTTTCTGAAAATGTTCTTCAGTTACATAAAATAATGAGTGAACCATAATAGTGTATTCTAGGTTTACTGCAATGTTTTTTCCTTCATGACACTTTCATATGACCTAAGAGATATTATCACAGCAGGAATCTATAATGTTGGAATTTGCCAATGTGGATTTACATCTGAGGAATCAATATGCTAGCTCACCATTTTCTGATCCCTGGGATATCCTTTTTTCTGAGCTTTCCACTTTTCAAGTAGTAATTGGTTGAGGGAATGATTGCCATTACCTAGTATAGAACTATCTGGTGTTTTTCTGCTTGCTGCAGTTCCTAAACTTAAATTTGACTGGCACAGACCAAAATTAATTTGATTTTCTTTAGAGCGCTGTATTTTTTTCTGAAAACCTCATCAAATTGAAATCCCTTTATGAGCTGTAGTGTACATATATTCACATGGACTCCCTGAACAATTACAATTTAAATAACTGTTCTAAATTTACTGATGTTTTATGAAATATTGAAATGGTCAATTTTCTGTCTTTGTAATTTATCCAACTCTTTACTTTGGCTAGACTGATAAGTTCAGAATTAATGTATTATATTATATCTTTGCAGATTCACAGGATCCAGAATTGAAGGACTTATCTGTTAGAGTACAACAAGCACTCAATGAAATGGAAACATAATAAACAAAATAGCACTTATACGTAAGTATACACATATTATATTATAGTGAAATATATATTCACACTACCTCTATGAAGAAGGGAAATAAGTATCAAGTGTATAGGTTTAGCTCTTTACTACTAACTGCTATGCCAGAAATATTTACACTGTAATGAACTAATAATATACCACCATTGTGTCAAATGCTGTTCCATATTCAAAAGTGAACTGTACAAAATTTTATAACTGCATTTTAAACCTCTTTAAAATGCTAAACCATGAACACAGTTTATGTGAAGCCTTTACAATCGCATTGACATTTGAAAATAAAATCATATTTAAGAAGTAATTTCATTTTTACTCACATCGAAAGTTCTGCTCTCGGGACAAGATGAATCTGCCCCCATCTTATGTTTCCTGATGGTTTCCCTGGAAAAAATCCATTGTATCCATGAAAAAACTGGTGATAACTGTTGGATGGGTGATTGCGAATCTAATGGACATTGTTTTGTATCCGGTCCAGTAGTATTGTCCCAGTTTCTGTGGGCAAGCTGTTTGGGGAAAGGCCTGAGAAATCATAAAGGGTTTACGACATCCATTTTTGACCTTTCATGTTTAAATTCTAATATTCTAATGTTAATTTACCCTCTTTAGTCTATAAAAATGGTCAGTATATTTGTTTATTTTGTTAGTAGCATGAGCAAGCAAGTCCACTTTGCCACACTGCTTCTGAAACGTGTGTCTGCAGTAACCCATACGGGGCAATATACAATGGTGATTTGTTGTAGTCTCCAGCAAGGCAGAGCAGTAGTTGTGGCACCATACCATTGGGGTTATGGCATTTCACTTAGCCGTTTGTTGTGTAATTGCTGAAAGAAAGAAGGAATAACTGCAAAAGGACAAGGAGAACAGAGCAGAGCCTCTTCCTTTCTTTCCCCTTGTTGTCTGACCCATTCCTCTTCTTTTCTGTATCAGCAAAGGGACACGAGGGTTGCTATTGATGGGGGTAGGGGTTAAGTCTTCAAAATGGGTTACAATGTCTTTAGAAGGATTAAATGTCACTCTGTGCCTGACATATTATTAAACTGGTCTTCTGGATAAAGGTCTCCCTGTGACTAATTGACAGGAGTTTCTGCTTCCAGCAGAGCTGATTCAATGGTGATTAGGCCAGACAGACAGATTGGGTCATTACCAAGAAGATGATTTTAAAAGGACAAATGCAATAGTAAGAGACGAAGCTGTGTATTACTCTGGCTATAACTATACAGTTGGTATACAGTGTCTTTTCTGCTGAAAGAGAATGCGATGCATACATACCTGGGTGTGTCTACACTGGGAGCTGGGGATGTTATTCCTGGCTTGATGAGACATACCCATGCTAGCTCTGATAGAGCTAACTTGCTAAAAGTGGAGTTTAGCTGCAGCAGTGGGAGGAGCTAGCTGCCCCAAGTACTGTTCTGTGTGAGACCATAGGCACATACTTGGGGAAGCTACTCCCTCCCGCTGGTGGCCGCTGTGGCTACATTCTGTGTTTAGTGGGAGAACGTCTCCTCCAGTTTGGAATCACACCCCTAGCTCCAAGTGTTGACATAGTGTCCGTGTTGGGTGGGGAGGAAGAAGAGGGGTGGTAAGCACCCTGGAAGAAGGCAAGCTAATAGACTACTAGAGCATAACAATAACTTTTGAGAGTATCTTCACAATTAATATATCTGTGGATTCCACTAGTGTGTAACTTACATTCTATAGGAATAATGCAGATAAAAGACCAGATTCCCACTTAGTTGCACCTTAGTCTTCAAGTAATCCCATTTCATGTAACTACTTGAGCAATAAGGTACTACTCAAGGTACATACGGGTATTAGAATCGGGACCAGCAGAAATAATCTTTTTTTTATTTTTTGTATGCTTTACTTTGTTGTATCTTCAAATAAGTGCTATGTGTGACAGATTGGGGGTATGACTGTGTCAAATTATGAAGCCAGGTTTGCTTCAGGGCTCTGCATTGTATTGTAACTTCCTGTGATCCTCATGTTGTATTGCAACTTCCTGTGTGGATTAGAGCAACCGTTTTATAGTTGGGCTTGACACCTAGTAGAAAGAATAGGTCCGAGAAGATATGGTAGAGCCATCAAAACCCATTAACATTGAATGTCCCCTATTGGAACAATGGGTTTGCTAGTGGTAGGGCCATTGACTTTGTTTGACTCTCTACACAGAAGCTGAGCCCAGAATTTCCCCCAGCTGAAGCACCAGGGAAAAAAAGAAGACAGATTCTGTTTTCAAGATGGATGTTTATCTGAGCTAAGGGGGCCAGACCGATGATACATGCAAAAAGACAAGGCAGGAAGAGTTGCCTGGCCTAAGGACACTGACCAAACCCAGGATGCACCAGCAAAGTGAGATAAGATATGAGGACCACCCCAATCCCACCTCTACTTCCTCCCTTTTCAAACCTTACTACACCTTTAGGGAAGCTTTAAATCTATTTCATGCCACCAGAGTGGCACAAAAGGGACCTAAAGGGCCAATGGTCTGGCCATTTGATTCAGAACTCAAATATCTTTAACTAAAGGAAAATGCAGAGAAAACTCACTTCTGTTTCCCCCCAAGATTTTCTGGCGTGAAAGCCCTACTTTGAAGGGGTATTCATTGACCTTAGTGTCTGACTCATGAAGAATTAGTCTAATTTTTCTGGAAAGACTAGCTCTTTCCAATCACTAACAACAAACATACACCAATGCAAATGCCAAATCTTGCAAAGAACATTTTGGATTCCTCCCCATGGCTATGAATGTGGACTAAATAGGAATGCTTTTGCTGGAGATGTGGCAGAGTAGGCAGCATCCTGACTAATATTATTGGATCATGACCCAAAGGAAATGATTAACATAATCGAAAAATAATTGGATTATAAACCTACACTTTATAGCAGATATTCTTACCACTTTTTTCAGCACTAATAGATACAGCTAAATGATGGATTTTATTGCACTCTCTCAATCTTGGAGGTTTAGAGCGGTACTTTTCCTGCAATTAAGGATTGGTATCTGGAGATGGCTGAGGTGGCTCCTTATGAGCACTTGATATAGAAAATGAATGATAAAATGTCAGATTTTGCATGTTTATAAGTCATCCTGGAATGGAATCATGAAGGAGTCAGAGAGTGAAGCACAGAGGAAAATGGAGTCAGGGCAACATGCCCTTGATTTTCTTCTTTCCTGTGGGCTGGAATGAAAGATTTCCAAGAGTTTGAGTTTAAACCTATGAAAACAGTTTTGCCCACTCCAATTCTCTCTCCCCTGAGTCCCCCTCCTCCTCCATTCCATATAACTGCATGCATTCATTCATTCCCTCTCTCCTCTTACTCATTCCATACCCCATATTTGTTAACTCTCCTCTTAACCCTCATTCTCAACCTCCTCATCCTCCTTTTCAGTTTCTGCCTTTCTCCCCTTGCTACATAATCTCCCACTGTTTGGGTGAGAAAAGGAGAGAGGAAGTGGAGACTAGAGAAGGGAAGACAGAAATTGAGAAAAAGACAAGGGACAGAAGGAAAAATAGTTCTGGAAGCCTCCCCCCTACACCAGCAGCATGATAAATGGAAGCGAGAACTCTTGATTCCCTTCCCTCTATCCCCAGACCACCAGCAGCAGAGATGACTCAGAGAAATGTGATATCTCCCAACCTGACCAGGGTTACGAATTACACCTTGTAGGACACACACACAAGTGCTACGAATTACACCTGGTAGGACACGCACACAACTGCTGTGAATTATACCTGGTAGGACACGCACACAAGTGCTACGAATTACACCTGATAGGTCACGCACACCAATGTTACGAATGACACCTGATAGGTCACGCACAGTTCGAATCTAGGCTGAGGCACAGAAATAAAGCCCACAACTGCAGAGTTCCCAAAAGACACTAAGTTTATTATGCTCGAGCGTGGTGCCCCCCTGCTAGCCAGGAGGGGACCCTGAACGCAGATTATACAAAGGTTATATACCTTTTAGCAAAGCATATTGCCCTCGTGCATCGGAAACCTTAGCCAATAAACAAACCCTTGTCTTATCTACCACCTATCCCTGCTTGGTGCATTCCTCGTGCTATACCAGTATGTTAATTACACAGCATGGTCTTAAAGCCATGCATCAGTAACTTTTATTATCAGGATGGGAGGCCTCACATCAAGGCCAAGAGACAGGGAGTTAGAGACTGACAAAAACCAGATACTGGGAGTCAAGGCAGGCTGGAGACAAGGAGGAGGATTTTCACAGGGATTCAGTATCTAAGGATTACTCCTCCTGGTGTATGATGTGCTGGCATTTAAACAATGGTGGGCCCCAAACCAAAATGGAGTCACATGTGCTAACTTTTCCTTAACACCAGCAGCATCAGAAGTCACGGGGGAAGGAGGAACTTTGAGCCCTTGCCAGCTGTGGTACAAGAAGCTGCTGTGAAAGGGGGGACCCCTAGAGTTCTTTGCCTTCTTCCTTGATTAATGTCACCCAAGTGGCAGTAGGAAAGGGGGTCCCCATGAATCCAATAGCCGGACTCTCCTCTGGGTGAATCCTAACTGTGTGATGGTGAACTGGAGTTACCTTGTAGGAGGAGTGCTATATCCTGGGCAGTAACTCCGGGGCCATCTCTCTCTGTGCTTGCTAAGTGTTTTGCCATTGTCTGTTGTCCTTTATCTGTCTGTCCTGACCCCTGATTGCATTAACATTTTTCAGAATGTAGCCCTCAGCTGCTGCTGCTGTGCCACAGGGGTTGTTCTGGGAGTGTGGACTCAGCAACACAGCCTCATTGGGGAGTGTCACAGTTCAGGGCAACTGCATGTCTAGACCCCTTCTTCAGCTGTTTGTAATTCATTTCCCGTCTTTCTTTTCACTATACATTTAAGAACATAAGAACATAAGAATGGCCATACTGGGTCAGACCAAAGGTCCATCCAGCCCACTGTCTACTGACAGTGGCCAATGCCAGATGCCTGAGAGGGAGTGAACTTAACAGGTAATTATCAAGTGATCTCTCTCCTGCCATCCAACTCCACCCTCTGACAGAGGCTAGGGACACCAGTCCTTGCCCATCCTGGCTAATAGCCATTAAAGGACCTAACCTCCATGAATGTATCTAGTTCTCTTTTAAACCCTGTTCTAGTCCTAGCCTTCACAACCTCCTCAGGCAAAGAGTTCCACAGGTTGACTGTGCGCTGTGTGAAGAAGAACTTCCTTTTGTTTGTTTTAAACCTGCTGCCCATTAATTTCATTTGGTGGCCCCTGGTTCTTATATTACGCGAACAAGTAAATAATTTTTCCTTATTCACTTTCTCCACACCACTTATGATTTTATATACCTCTATCATATCCCCTCTTAGTCTCCTCTTTTCCAAGCTGAAAAATCCTAGCCTCTTTAATCTCTCCTCATATGGGACCCGTTCCAAACCCCTAATCATTTTAGTTGCCCTTTTCTGAACCTCTCCTAATGCCACTATGTCTTTTTTGAGATGAGGGGACCACATCTGTACGCAGTATTCAAGATGTGGGTGTACCATGGATTTATATAAGGGCAATAAGATATTCTCCATCTTATTCTCTATCCCTTTTTTAATGATTCCTAAAATCCCGTTTGCTTTTTTGACTGCTGCTGCACACTGCGTGGACGTCTTCAGAGAACTATCCACAATGACTCCAAAATCTTTCTCTTGATTAGTTGTAGCTAAACTAGCCCTCATCGTATTGTATGTATAGTTGGGGTTATTTTTTCCAATGTGCATTACTTTACATTTATCCACATGAAATTTCATTTGCCATTTTGTTGCCCCATCACTTAGTTTTGTGAGATCTTTTTGAAGTTCTTCACAGACTGAGCAGACTGCTTTCCCGAGCAGACTGAGACTTTTCTCTGGGCTTTTCCCTTTTAGAGTACTTGCTTTTACTGGCCTTGGCATTAATGACAATTCACAAGGTCAAAGATCCACACATGCTCCCACCATATATGTCACACTTCAGAGCAGCTGCACCGGTATGCCCCCTCTGTGGTCAACCAAAGGCACCCAATCTAGGCTCCCATCTCCTTAGCTGTCAGCTCTGTTGGGCAGAGATCTGCATCTCTCCCCATCCTGACTTGGATTTTTCCAGGCTGCACAGTTCTATGCTGACACTGAGTTCCCCTGAAAGCCAGACTGCCTAAACAGGCCTGTGTTGGTGCTTTGCTTTCTCCTCAGAGGCTATGAACAGCTGTAATTGCCCATGGTTAAAAGTTACCACATAGCTCTTTCTAAGCAAGCACATTTATTCCCAAGGTGAAAGCATTACCAGAGATCACCCGCGACTCCAATAAGAGCCCTGATAGGTGAAAAGTCGTTCAGCCCTCTCACAGGGTTCTTCTGTGGTTACCAGTTCGTAACTGCTTTTGCTTAGAACAAGAACACACATGGATAAGTCAGTCTTTCCTTTATACAGCTTTGGCCTCTGGTTTTCATGTTTAAGAATAGGTAATCAGCAGACAATGGTTTTCTGTGCAGGGCATAGCTTTAAGAGGTGGGAATTTGCATTCACCTCCCCCCCGCCCCAGGTATTTCCTTAACTTTGTTTGTCCCAAAAGTTCCATCTTGTCTGGCACATTGATTAAAATAGTTTTTGAAGCTCATAACACTTCACAAGGGTAATGCTGGCCACATCTCTCTCCTGCAATCCCACAATAATACATAAACTTTGCATTCAATACAATGGACTCCAAAGATACTTAAACTTATTCAGTAAGGTTTTTGAAGGATATTGAAGTAAATTGTCCTGTCACATGGAGAGAAAGACACCAGGAGGGCTGCCTCCCTGATAGCTCTGTATGGATCTGTACACTTCAACTTCCTCTGTGTGTTTCACACTCACTATCCTCACTGGATCCTGTCTCATGTATGGCTGATAACTCACTGCAAATGGAATAGAGATAGATAGGAAATATATCAGATGTGATTAGTGATCCTATAGCCCAGTGTTCTGTCTCCTACAATGGTCACTATCTGATGATTCACAAGAAGCTCTGCAGCGGACAATTGTGTAGTAACCTGCCCACAGTGGAAGTCTCTTCCTAACCACTGTGGTTAGAGATTGGCTTATATCCAGAAGGATAAGGTTCCCATCTTATTTCTTTTAAAATCCTATGGCAAGTGCACTTGATTCCTATTAGAGAGAGAATGTTCTCTTCAGGTGATGTAACTACTTATTGTTGCTCTTTTCTCTACACACCTGCAGAGAGAAAAATGTTCTCATTATGTGACCATTTCATGGCATCTCTTACTTTTGAAGAAAGAGTTGGAGAAAGCCAGCTGGGATTGTGGAATAGGGAATCCATGTAAGGGAGTTGGCATTTTACCCACCCGTGTGCCCTTATTTTATTTGCACACACCACATATATTTTTTATGAACACAAAACAAAAAAATTCCAACCAGACAAGAGGCGTGGGCACTTGTATGTATCAATTGATGTAATAAGACTAATTTAAATGCAGCGTATATGTCTGAGACATATAGTGCTCTCTCTACATGTAGATTTTAATTTAGGAACTGAAACGAAACTGCTAGTTTGACTATTGTGACTGTGTACAACAGATCAGTTTAACTGAGTGTCAATAATTCCAGTAATCAAACTAGCAATATTTTGTCTTAAAACTGGTCTCCCTATAGTGGAGTAACCACATTAATCTTCTTATCTTTCTCAGAGAGCCAAACATTATTAAAACTGACCTGGTAATGCAAACTCAGGGATACATATAGTATTCTGGCAAAACAGGGATTGCAAACTATATAAAGAAGAAAGACTACTTTGCAAAAATGCTACCACCAGATCATATTTCATAGGCCACATTTTGCCCTTATTTACTGACTAGTAGGTTGCATAAGTATAAGTGACAACTGAATATGGCCCTTTATCTCTCTCATGCATTTGGTTTTGTTTCCCTGGCCATGAGAGAGAAACTTTTACAGTATATGTCCAACTGCCATTCATGGCCTAATGGATTGTCACCACAGATTCTATGGTATTAAAGGACTCATTCTTAACTCGTTTGGAAAAATGGCTATTTGGAAATGAGACAAATCACATATTTTTCTATTTTAATATGGAAAAGGAATAAAGCAAATGAAAGCACACAAGCTAATGTAATTTCATAATTTAATTTGTAGCGCTTTTAATCAGAAGCCTAGAAGAACTTTACAGACATGCTTCACTACATCAGTGATTAACCACTGGACCAAACCTCCAAGGAAAGTAGTGGATTCTCCATAATTTCTAGATGCTTTTCTGGAAGATATGCTTTTTTTCAAACACAAGTTATTGAGCCTACTACAGGGGTGCCTGAGTAACAGGGGTGCCTACGTTAAACAGGAAGTCAGACTAGATGATCTAAGGGTCCTTCCAGGCCTTAAAATCTATGAGGAAGTTAAGTATTATTGGTCCCAGTTTACCAAGGGGTTGAGTGGGATGCTTAAAGTTGTACAGCAAGTCAATGGCAAAGCCAATAATAGAACCCTGGAATATCAACATCAGATGCTGTGTCCTGAAGAATACTCCCAGAACTCTATGTAAAGAACAGTAGTATCTGAACTGAAATACCAATTGTAAATTTTATGGTTGAATTTGAGGCATTATGCACAACTGATCAAATAACCAATTTCCTTTCATAATAATTGAACTGCAAGCCTGCACACAAAGTAAACCATTTTTGGACTGAATTATCTCTGTATGTGCTGAATAACTCCAGTAGCCCTTATGCACAACAATTACAACAGTTTTTTACTATAGCAAATGTCGATCCACTTAAAAACCTCACAAACTTCACCCTCCAGCTGACAATGCTTGTTTGGCAGCGTGGGACTTGCTAGAATTCAGTATCTAAAACCATCAGCTAATGGATACTGAAGGAGAAATATACTGCTTGCTTGGTGGTACTTCTCTTCACTTAGTGGACCTGATTCATTTCTGTATTACTCCAGATTTATGTAGGTGTAACTTCACTGAAATCAATAGTTAAACTTGTCCAAAACAGAAGTAACACAGTGGCGAATAAGATCTAATAGGTTGTTAAAACGGGTCTACTATACTGCAGCCAAATTATTTTCTATGCGTTTTGTCCTGTAAATTATGCTGTTCTTCAAAATTAAATCATTTAAAGGCTATTACTAGAGATGTTTTCATGTAATATTCATAAGACTATATATTTCTGAATTCCTCTGAAGCAAAATACATCACCTGTAGCACTTACATTAGTGAAGTCCTGAAGCCTTAAAATTCCACCTGACCTGCAGAATGAATGCCATTGAACAACAACAAATTCCTGTAAAAGAGACGCTAACTGGAAGATGTAGTTTGAGGGCTCCAGGCCTGCATAAAGCTTTTCTGGTGTAATGGGACACAGTGTGACAAGGGGGGCAGGGGAGGAGAAGGGGAAAGTCTGTCAAACAAAATAAAGAAACCTTTAAACTTTTAAAGTTAATTTTTTATTAATATGGTAACTGAAAATATTAATAAAGAATCTCCAAAAATCCTGTTAGGATACAAGAAACAATGATGCTGCACAGTTAGCACAAATAAAGATTACAACAGAAGACAGGAAAAGAGAATGGGCCTATTGCTCTATTGTATTGTAGTCCCTTCACATCACTATAGTGGTCCACAGTATTCAGAAAGCCAGTGGATATGGCTACTAGGGAATTATTTGGGGTTGGGGTTGAGATTGGCTGGGAGTAAGAGTGGATTCCACTCCTTGATCCATTAAATTCTGCTTCACTTCTCTTGGTTCCTAATGTTTTATCTATATAATAGGTCTAAGGTGAGTGGGGGAGGGGAACAAAACAAAACAATCCCAAACCCACCCAAATGATCATCCTTTTCCCATGAACTATATCTTTATCTTGACTCTTCAAAGGGGTAAGACTTTTCTGTTAAAACATAATTAGCAACTAGCTACCACCGCAAGAGGACCATTAGAAATGCATACACAGATTAGATTAGATGATGGCTTGGATGTAAAATCCATGTAAAACATTCCCAAAATAACAAATGGCTTCCATCAGTATATCAATACCTATCATGACAGGTTTCAGAGTAGCAGCCGTGTTAGTCTGTATCTGCAAAAAGAAAAGGAGTACTTGTGGCACTTTAGTAACAAATTTATTTGAGCATAAGCTTTCGTGAGCTACAGCTCACTTCATCGGATGCATTCAGTGGAAAATACAGTGGGGAGATTTATATACACAGAGAACAGGAAACAACAGGTGTATATAAATCTCCCCACTGTATTTTCCACTGAATGCATCCGATGAAGTGAGCTGTAGCTCACGAAAGCTTATGCTCAAATAAATTTGTTAATACCTATCATATGTACTTTGCAGGAGAACATTCACTCTCTAATATTTTTACCTGCCTTCCCAGCAAGATATTATCTTCAGTAACATCTTTGGATTTGTGAAGTAATACTCACCAACAAAAAGTTAACTCCTGAACCTTTAAATCACCTTGCTCAGCTGCCTGTGGGGTTCTGCCAGTTTTCCCTTCCAAAGTATTTTCATGCCTTCAATTTTTTTCTGTCACAATGCATATTCAGAAGGGGGTTGGATTAAGGCTGCACAGGCAACCTTAATTCTGGCATTTCCTAATTTGAATGTTTGACTTTGCAACGTTAATGTCCTTTTAACATAGCCTGTTTTGTGTTACATAATAATGGTAACACTTCTATAATGCCTGGAATGGGAGGATTGCAAATTGCTTTGAAACCAAGTCTTACAATGCCACAGTGGCTCATGTAAGTGTTCCTTACTTTATAGGTAGGTAAACAATATGGAGATGGTAAGTGGCTTGCCCAAATCACAAAGCAAGACCGTATCATCAGGGACAGACTCCAGAACTTTTGATTTTCAGTCCTTTGCTTTATCCACTAAATCATGCTCTCTGGACCTAGTACATGAATCATTCACAGACAGCCTGAACAGGGCAATTCATATTCAGACAGCTGGGGAAGAAGCACAGAGGCTGAAAGTTAATTTGGGTTTTAATTGAATGTGCTGTTAGAGATGCACCAAAACATATCAAAATGGCTCACATTTAATTTCCTATGGGGACAACTTGCCAATTTAGCCAATACAGAATTAACATCTCCTATCTTTCTTCTGCTTTTACTTGTTCCTTCTAAACAACACTGCAGTAGTTGCTGGCTAGCAAGGTTAGCCAAGGGACCAGCTTCCCTGTCACTATTCTCCTCATTCTGTCCCTTACTAGGCTGGTAAAAACACGTTAGGCCTGGAGGCATGTGCAAGTATTAACAGAGGGGTGGGGGGAGAAGTTTATCTGTCACTCTTGCATACGTTCATGAATAGCAGGGTAGTGGTGCAGCTCCTTCTCATTCACAGTAATAGTATGAATATGTATTACATGCTGTTACTGCATTATTAAAATTCTATTAAGGAAATTTATTAATTTGATTGCTGCAGGAGCTTTGAGCTTAGATTTTTTTGTAGAAAAATGAAACATCTCTTTTCTGCTTGTTGGTTGAAAAACCACTGTGAGTATAGAGGACGTGCAAATTTTTATAACAATAATACTTTGTAGCTTCACTTGGGCCACTGGTAGTTATTCAGCACTTGACAACTTGGACTATATCAGTACATGAATGGCCATTGTATTGTGTGTTTGATACATTCCTACAGACTGCATTGACTTTTGATTCTACATGAGTCTCTAATTTTTTAAAATAAGTTTTTTGACAATTAAATCACTTCTTGTCCTAATCAAAATCTCTCTTCCCTCATTTGGTTTAAGCCATTTGACTAAAGAAGATGTAGTAAAATATACTGCTTCAAGTACTTTGCCCTTCCCTTTTGCCCTTCCCTTATCACGAGTGACAAGTAGCCATTAGAAAAGCAAACAAAACAATAAAGAACCCTGAACATAATTTCAGACCTGGAACCTTATACAAGCATAACCATCAATATTATTCCATCCTCACCATCAAGAACCATTGAACAATAGGATCTTATTGTAACAAGACAGAGAAACCATTACTCTTCAGAAGTCCAAAAGATGCAGATGCAGTAGCAGCAGTCCAGCCACCCAAGCTTTGCAATGCAGTTGTCAGGCAGAAGCAGATCCTTTTGAAATTTGGCCCTCCATTCTTACCAGCACTTCTCTGGTTCCAGAATTTCAAAGAAAATGGTGCATTTGATCTTCCACCTGGGCACTGAACTCTTTGTTCTACTTCTGAAACATGAGAAAGTATACAGCTAATTTTTTTTTAAAAGTGCAAGGTGAAAAGGGTGACCATGCTGTGACTGTACATCACCTTTTCTACTACTTTTAATAAAGAGTTAAGAAAAGGTGTACATGGTGGCTTCTCTTTCATTATGTTCAAATCCAAAAGCATGCACATATATCTTTAAGCCTCCTTTGTGCTTCCCCAATCCTGGGCTATTCTGGGGGCTGCAGGGACTCATGGCATAATTTAGACCAGAGGTGGGAAATTTTTTTGGCCTGAGGGCCACACCTGGATATGGAAATTGTATGGTGGGCCATGAATGCTCACAAAATTGGGGATTGGAGTGCAGGAGGGAGTGAGGACTCCAGCTGGAGATGTGGGCTATGGGGTGGGGCCAGAAATGAGTTCCGGGTGCGGGAGGGGGCTCCGGGCTGGGGCAGGGGGCTGGGGTGCAGGAGGGGGTGAAGGCTCTAGCTGTGGGTGTGGGCTCTTGGGGGGGGTAGGGATGAGAGGTTCAGAGTGCAGGAGGGGGCTCCAGGCTGGGGCAGGGGGTTGGGGTGTGAGGGGTGAGGGCTCTGGCTGGGGGTGTGGGGTGTGGGTGCAGGAGGGGGCTCCGCAATGGGACTGAGGGGTTCAGAGGGTAGGAGGGGGATCAGGGCTGCAGCAGGGGTTGGGGTATGCTAGGAGGTCAGGGATGCAGGCTCTGGGCAGCGTTTACCTCAAGCAGCTCACGGAAGCAGCGGCATGTCCCCCCTCTGGCTCCGCGCGCTGCCCTGTCCGCAGGTGTCCCCCCTGCAGCTCGCACTGGCCATGGTTCCCAGCCAATGGGAGCTGGGAGCTTATACTTGGGGCAGAGATAGCGTATGCAGCCCCCGGCTGCTCCTACACATAGGAGCCGGAGTGGGGGACATGCCACTGCTTCTGTGAGCTGCTTGAGGTAAGCGCTGCCCAGAGCCTTGTGACCTTGTGCAGCCATGTGGAGCCGCGGCATGTGCAGAGCGGGGCAAGCCCCCAACTTTGCTCTGTGGCTGGAATGCCAGAGCTCAAGGGACAGATAAAAGGTCTCATGGGCCAGACGTGGCCCGCAGGCCATAGTTTGCCCACCCCTGATTTAGGCTGCATGCCTAAGATATGGCAGCCTCCCTGGGCTGCCCTGAGGATCATGGAGCTGCTGCAAATTTCTGCAGCACTGCATGCTACAAACCCATGCCCAACACACCCTTTATGCAGTACTTGCAAGGGGGTCCTCAGAAAGCAGCCATATTGCGATCTTCTGCAATAGCTGAGCCTGGGGGATCTTCCCACAGCCAGAGTCAGCACTTCGAAAGCCCATTTACACTGTTCTAGCCCTTTTATCTGGTGTAAAGGTGCCAGGGTAGGGGGTGAGGACCTCACATGTAAGGTTGAGTATGAATCGTCAAACCTAAAAACCAAACCCAAACTCCTTCCAAATACAGATCCAAACTAGCAAAGAACTTTTTTTCCCTTACTTTATCAAAGAAAAGACAAAGAGGACATGGTCTCCTTAGAAATACAAAGACAAAGTACTTGTAGGCTTAACTTACAGAGGCACTTCATCAGTACAGGAGACATTCAATATAATTACACTTTGGAATGGATGGGAAATGGGTATTGATACAAAGCTGGATTGTGACTCGGAAGCAAGGTCCAATGAAGAACAAAAGCAACAAATTAAGGTGTCATTAATGGAAGATAGAGTGAGAAAGGTGGCCTGGGGAGAAGAATCTAAAAAAGCAGAAACTAAAAAGGTATGAGCCACATTAGTAAAGGTATCACAACAATCACTTAAGTAGCTTTTGGAATAAATGTAATATTGAAATCCCTTGAAACAGAGCCTTTAATTCTCACTGATTTCCCAAAGTGGCTCACCAACTGTATTACAAACAACATTTTGTCAGATGAATTTCAGTTTAAGTAGCTGTTCTAGCTACTTTGGGCCAAATTTAACCTAAGTGCAATTCCACTGACTTCAGTAGAGTCATACTGGAAATTAACTGGATAGTTCTTTAAATATCCCAAAGGGTCTATTTGTAAGTGACTCATGTTTTTTTACACAAGATTTTTCGTATAATTTACATGGGGGAAAAAACCTTTTAAATTGCCTCTACCAAATAAGTTAAATAAAACAGATTTTCATTTTAGAACACATGCTAGAGGCCCTTCAGTCCATTAAAAGATGGACAAGAAGGAAAAAGGGGAGGAATTATCATGCACCAAGAGCGTTGTATTGATTTATGAGTGTGAAATTCACTAATTATGGGAAGAAATTCATAAGAGATTTAAATCTGTTAAGGTAGTGAAATGTGGATGATCACGATGGCCTCTTCTGACCTTAAAGTCTATGTGCTATTAAGGCCAACCAAAGTTATCTGCCCTATAATTATACCACAAGCAAAATGAAAGAATCTAATATCTGATTGTGTCTTTAAAATCAGCTAATCTGGGACTACAAACACTATTAACCATTATTATAAATGTATGGTTATTACATGGCATCACTACAAATGCAGAGCTATGGTTGTCTGAGTACCTTGACTATCTGGACTATTCTCTTCCACACTTGAACATGTTTGAATTTCTTTTAGGTTGAACCTTCATGCTGAATTTCCTATATTTATAATATTTGTTATTTTTTGATAAAGGTAGAAATATTGCAGGGATGTCACAACTAAATTACTGATTTGTACAAAACTTTATGTTAACACAGTATAATTCTAGGATAAAAACTAAGGGACCTATGTTTTGAGAATGTGTGTGAATTTGTAAATTCATTTTAGGTTTATAGTTATACTGTGTCCAGCTTTTGATAGTTGATTTAAAAAGAAGTTTTGTCTCAGATGCTTTGTAGGGGTCAAAAGCTGGTCTGGTTGAAGTCAGTGGAAGTTTTATCGACTTCAAGGAGACCAGAATTTGATTGTTGGAATTCATCCCAAAATAACCTAACAAAAAATATAGAACTGCAGGAGTAAGAGCAATAACAATGGAAAAATATGCAGGTATAATGAGATCATATCAATTTTATCTCATTTCTGAGGCATACATGAAGAGAAATGCATTATAGTGTTGCAGACTATGAATAGTGAATGGAATGCTGCCATGTAATGATTATGTAATTTAAGAATTTTGCACTAGAATTATTAAGCAATTTTCTCTGATGCTAATGTTCAACACTGGGAGGCAAATTTTCCTTTCTGTGTTTTGACTAATCAACATCAACTTTCATACTTTTTTAAGCCTTTTGCTCAAATTGTAATGAAGCTCGTTAGTCACCACAATAGACTAATATGATACTAGTTATGAGGCAAGGTAAACAGAATGACATATTGCACAAGACGTGCTGATTCAGATACAGATACAGCCGGGCTCATATTTAATGCAGATTGATTGTGTTCACTGCGAAGACTTTCTACCTTAGAGTTCATTTTTAATGCAACAATATAAAAAAGAATATTGTACCTATTTATGTCTAAGGAATGTTCAAATCAGCTGATCTTTTCCCTACTTAGTTTTCTCTATCTAGTAGTAAAAAATTATTTCATTTCCTGGGGCCATAATGCGTGTCATTCAGTTAAGATATAATTGGAAAGAGCACACATATTCTGGCTTCCCCCCCGGTGCTGAGGCCAAGTCTTATTAGTTAAATTATTAACTCATATTTCCCCTTAAGAAAAGCCCCTTTTAGAGCAACACACTGGGGGCGGTAGTTGTGTCCCAAAAGTTGTGAATGCCAAGTGGCATTAGATGCTACTACTGCTTCAGTCCTTCCTTCTGCTTCTTTAGTATCCCTTCCCCTGCATTGTAGTGGGGAGGAACAGTGCATGTTATGTCTGAACTCTCCTTTCATTTTAAATTTTGAATTAGTTTGCCCAACTACATAGGTTGATGTGTTCACAGAGCTCAAGGATTTTCATGAAAAATTCATTTTCACTCAAGCAAATTGATAAAGCCAAAATTGGCAGCATTACCCCTCACCAACAGTGATGTTTTTTGCAGCAACAGCAAATGGAGGATCGTTTGCAAGAAAAGCATCTGTAATCCCTGTGCAACATAATGCTTTATCTTTTGGACTTCAAAACAGTTCTATGTTACTTCTGTGTGTCTCCTCCCGCTAGTAATTTGAAACAAAGGGACACTTGAATATAAGTGCATTGGTTTAATAAACATTCAGCTGAAATAATTAGTGTTGTTTTTTTCCCCAAAATCAAGGTACAAGCTGTTCCATGTTAGCGTAAAATGCATAAAGCAACAAAATTAAGCTGAAGGCACAGACTGCAAACCTAAACCAATGGGTATTAAAATATTCTGCTCTCAGAAGTGGGAGTGGCAAGGCTAATTATATATGATCCTAAGTGACAAGAACAGGCAGAACAGAGTGATGAATAAGGAAAAACAATTTTATATTCACTACAGCAAAATCAAGAGTCTGGTGCTCTGATAAGCACAGGCAGAAGGGAACATTGCCAGGGGATTTAATAATTTTATTAAGATGATGTTAAAGTAAAAAGAAAATGGTACAGAGTTTAAGCATAGAAGTTTCTGGTTATCAGGGAATAAGGTACAGATTATCAAGAGGTACAAAATTCGGTTTAGGAACGTGTGGCGTAAAGAATACATAATCTGCAATCTCCCCGATTGGGGGTAAAAGGTTAACGGGTCAAAGTACAGACATTGAGATATGGGGGTATGTTGTTCATATAATGGCTATGTGTGTGGAGTATAATGAGTGGATACGATGATGAGGATGGATTTACCCTCATTTGGTGGGATTTAATGTTCAGTGAGTTTATGGTTCTAGTTCATATGGTCCCATGGAAAAAGTCTCTCAGTCCCTTTCCCATAGTTGATGCATGATGTCGTACTGGCTCCCTGCTGCTCTTCCTGGTACTCAATTGTTATTCTGGGGTGTTGGCCAAATCTCACTGAAGCTGGTGGGCATAACCACCGCCCTTCAGTCAACATAAATGTAAGAAACAATCAAGCTTCTTTTCAAATAAATGTGTTATTCTCTAAAGGGCCACAATAGCCCTTTTCCTTAAGCTTCTTTATGTAACCAGATGGATGAAACAATAGAAGCCACCACCCAAAACACAGGAACATGGAGAAGTTGACCCACATGGCCCAAGAGGTTTCTCTGGAGACTGATATACCAAACACAGGGACTGAGGCATTGACTAGCGGAGGTATGTGTGTGAGAGAGACAGAAAGAGAACAGAAACACACAGCAGTACTGAAAAAAGAAGCCAAAAAGCCGAAACACATGCAGAGAAGCCCTTGTACAATAAGCCTGAGGGAAAAGTTGAGAGCGTGAGCTTAGGGGTAAAGTACTGGCTTAAAAGGGCTTGGAGCTGTGAGCAAAGACACTGGTTCCTGTTGTATTCAAGGAAACAGGATTTTGTGCTTTCTTTGTGAACAAAGAAGATTGCATCAAAGAAATATCTATTCCATCATCAATTTATCCTGACAGAAGCAGCCTGCTAGCCCTCAAATTTGGCTAGCCACTGGGGTAAAAAAGGGGTAACAATATGTTGACCAGCAAGCGGGACTCCAGCAAACACTTCCTCACTGGGGGTGGCATTACCTGTTCTGCCGACTGGCGGTTCATCCACCGTGCCCAGCTCACCTGCATCCCGCTTAACGGAGCCATCTGCCATGGGAACCAAGACAAGTGTTGCAGGAAGTGCGGCTACTCCAACAAGACCCTGCCCCACGTCCTGTGCAGCTGCAACCCCCACTCCAGATCCTGGCAGCTGTGCCACAACGCCATCCAGAACCGCCTGGTGAAAGCCTCGCACTGCACCTGGGGGAGGTCACCGTGAACTGCGCCATCCCCGGTACTGACAGCCAGCTGTGACCTGACATTATCATCACCGATAAGGCCCAGAAAAATGTCAATGTCACGGTCTCCTCTGAGAACAGGACCCTGGCCTTTCGCGAAGCCCAAGCTTGTAAGCTGGAAAAGTATGCTCCCCTGGCTGACACCCTGAGAGCAAAGGGCTATGAGGTGCAGATGGACACCCTGATCATCGGAGCCCTGGGCGCCTGGGACCCCTGCAATGAGCATGTGCTGCGGACCTGCGGGATCGGTCGATGCTACACATGTTCATGCAGTGCCTCATGGTCTCAGACACCATCCGATGGTCCAGGGACATCTACACCGAACACATCACCGGCCACCGACAGTACCAGGAGGCATGAGCTGGAGCGACATCATGCATCGATTACAAGAAAGGGACCGAGAGATTTTGCCCATTGGACCATATGAACTGGAACCATAAATTCACTGAATGTTAAATCATACCAAATGAGGGTCTATCCATCCTCATCATCGTATCCACTCATTATACTCCACACCTGAACATAGCCATTATATGAACAACATACCCTCATATCTCAATGTCTGTACTTTGACCCATTAACCTTTTACCCCCAATTGGGGATATTGCAGATTATGTATTCCTTATGCCATCCGATCTTAAACCGAACTTCGCACCCCTTGATAATCTGTACGTTATTCCCTGATAAACTTCTATGCTTAAACTCTGTACCGTTCACTTTTTTTTTTTAAACATCATCATAATAAAATTTTTAAACCTGTTCTTCTTAATGGCCACCTCTGAGAGAAGCTAGCTAACAGCCAGAAATATTTCTTTGTAACTGATTCAGGGGAGGCTCACTGTAAGCAAATTCTGACAGAGCCACAGGTAATACAAAGTATGGATTTTGTCCTCCAACTTCATTTCAGCACAAAAAATTTCAGCACAAGTGGGGACATAGCCTCCGTCTCGTATACCAGATGATTTTCTGAGAAACTGGACAATGCAGTGGCCACATGAATACTGCTCTGACAAATATTGGCATTGCCAGCACCCACTGGCCTAGCTCTAGACTAAAAAAATCACTTGAAGGCATAGTAGCAGTAGTGTGGCAGCTGCTCAATCTCAAACTCACTGTTGAAGGATTCCCTTCTACCTCTTTTGTTGAAAGACTAATCAGGTGTTTTGGACACTGCTCCTTGCAAATCTGAGCAGGATGAGCAAAGCAGCCATCATCATGCTGCTGGCCACGTGAACATGGAGAATAAACAGCCATTGTTCAGGTAACATTGTTACAGTCAGTCTATGAAGCGAGAACTACATTTGGTGCATGTGTGCATTAATTGAGTTTTGGTACTACTTACTTTCAGTCAAAAGACAGGGGAACAGCTCTTTTATTCCAATTCTGCCGGCCTAATCCTAGAAGTGCAGAAAAGTTAGCTCAACTTTTCATATGTTTACAGGTTCAATTCAAGTTTTAACTGAAGATTTGTATATAGAGGCACTTATAATGGACACATGCTAGTCTCTGTATAGGTGAGAGAACTTTACCTGAACTTGTTCATCCATTACTAGTGACAACATTGTAAGAGCTAAGAGCTTTTGGCACCACTTGAGTAACAGGTTGATTTCCCAGCAAGGCCATATTTTCAATAATTATATCATTATAATATATTCAAGTAATGCAAATACATTGTGATGGGCAGAACAGGCACTTTGGGACCACAGAGGGGGCCAGCATCCTCCTGGTGCACCAACATCACAGGCACTGACTTTTGTTTTTGCCGGTGGGTACACCCTCGCTCCACCCTGAAGCCCTGCTCCCGCTTGGTCTCTTTCCCTGAGACCCCACTCCTGCTTGGCCTCTTCCCACTCTCTCTCTGACCCCTTGGCCCCACCTGCCCACCTACCGCTCGCTCCTCTTCACCCCCTCCCCTGAGGCTTCCCTGCGCACCCACCGCTCTCTCCTCTCTGCTCCCTCCCCCAAAGTTCCCCTCCCGCCTGCCCGCCACTTGCTCCTCTCCAACCCCTCCCTCTAGCGCCTCCCACCCACTCCTCTCTACCTCCTCTCCGCCCCTTCCCTCGCCTACCTGCAGGGGAGGTCTGAGCATACCTGAGTCACAGGCCCTTTTTCCCAGATGAATTGTCACCAGCCTTCCACACTTGCAATGTGAGAAAGCCACATGGTGTTGTTAAAACCTTGTGCTTTTAGAAGTGGAGAGAGGAGTTGTGTGACAAAAGTAGCTATAACTACTCTGTGAGTGGTCCAAGTAACAGATTTCTGTTCTTAGGAGGGGGAGTTTCCAGACAGGATACAAGTTATTCTAAAGTTTGGAAGAACTAGCATGCACATGGGACTGTCATCAAAACCTAAGGATGGAGACCAGAGCTGTCAGAAACAAAAAGGGAAACACAAGGGGCCCACTGGAGGTGTCTCTGGCAAGATCATTGCTAGCTGTCAGTCCCCAGGGCAGGGACACTAGTCTCACCAGTCTACTGAACTCATTGCTGAAGGCGTTAAAACATTTGCCATCAGCTTTGAGGTGCCACCTCTTTTGTGCCTTAGGAATAACAATAAAAAGTTGGTCGCCGATTAAAGTTTTCTGCCAAAGCTCACTTTATATACAGCACCTGTGGTGTCGGAAGAACTGTGGCAAACCATAAATAAAATTAAAGCCTCAGAGTGGGAAGCGTAAAGTATTGTGTCCATTATGATTATTAGAAAGAAATTGCTATCATTTTCTCTTTTACTTTCCACTTATGTTATAGGAATTGTCTAGAAGTGGGTGAATATTTCACAGCATGTTTGAGGAATATAGAGCCCTATTTGAATACTCAAATAGTCATGTATTCTCTTTGGCTATGTTCATCTTTTTGTGTTTGCTTCCCATGAATAGTCTAATGAACAAGTTTACAGGCAGGAAAGTTTGCCAAAACAGCACATTTTACGAAGTTATTAGAAAATACTCAGCAAAGACAAGTTTTCAACCAGTAAATTTGAGTATTTCACACCAGAACAGGGATTCTGGCCCAGGTTCAGCAAACCAATTAAGCTATGCCTAACTTTAAGTATATAAATAGTGCCACAGAAGTCAGCAGGTTACTCACATGCTTAAAGTTAGACATGTGCATAATTGCTTTGCTGAATCAGGGCCTCGAATGGAGTTACAGTCATATAATCTGGGAACAGAAACAAAATAATATGAACCTATGTGCTCAGTGAGAACTAACCAACACAGATTTAATTTCAAGTGTAGAACACTCACATGATCAGTCATGAAATTATTTGGTGAACAGTATGTCATGAATAAATTTGAGACAACCACAAGCTGTTCATAGATAATTTACGAATAGAAAAAGATAGCCTACATTTGCTGAATAACTATTTCCTACAAGACGCATAGAGTCTGAGGTCAGAGAGACCTTCCTGCACACTGCAGGCCACAGAACCTCACCCACCCACTCCTATAATAGACCTTTAACCTCTGGCTGTGTTACTGTCTTTTAGCATGGACCATGATTATTTACAGGGGAGGAAGAGGCAAGAGCTGTATAGGTTTGCCACATGCAGTTTTGTCAAAGGAAAATCAAGGTCTACATTTTGTATTATATTGTGGTAAATATCTCCCAGACTGTATTGTTATAGAAACAGAAAGGAGAGGGAATGAATGGAGTTCTACAGAACAATACTGATCAAAGGAGAAATTTCACCATTTATTCTCTTGAATATCACCACCTCATAAGCCCACACTGTGATGACTGGCACATGAACACAATAGCTTCTGCTTTCGTTGCTATGAGAACATTGATTATATTTGTTGTCTATTACATATTGTAAGTTTCTCACTGTACTGCTTTAAATATTGATAAAAGAAAAGCCGCAGGACTGCATATTATTCATTTGTACCCAAGTTCACAGCAGGAGAGGTTGTTGGCCAATGCAATGAAGCTTATGAGTCTGTAATGAACAGTTGTTCCTTTGAAATAGTTTATGCATCATGTTAAATGTTGTCTAGGAAACAGTGATACCTTGAAAACCCTATAGAGAAATGAGCTGAACTAGTAGCAAAAAGGAAAATAAAAATACTTAATTTCCTGTTTCGGAGTTTATGAGTGTCTCGATAAAGGTTTCTGAGTTACCGGCATCTATCATAGCTACCTGTCTATATCAGGCCTCAAAACAGGCAGGGAGGGGAGAGAGCACAAGTATTCTCCCAAACTCCATCTTTTTGAGACAGATACCAAAATGGGACATATGATACCCTAGGCTTTGTTGGGCTTAACTCCCCAGGTGGGGCTTGAATGTTCTGTAGGTAGTGTTGGACTAAGTTTACCATCAGTAGAGCTTGGATACCCCTCAGCTTGGCTCCTCCATGGTGGGCTGTAAGTGCCCTCACCCTCAGCTCTGCCAAGCTCAGCTCCTCCTTGGGGAAGTGGGGGTTGGGGTAGCTGGGAGGCCTTACTGGCCTCTGGATGAAGTTCTGGGTTGCTGCCTATGCAGCTGCTCCTGTTCCTCCTGCTCTGGCTCAGCCACTGTAGCCCCTGATACTTTTCCCATCCCTCACCACTTCCATTTCCCATGCTGCTGCCACCCCAAGGTTGTTTCTGTTCCCTTTTGTGGGAGGCAGCCCTTGGGAAGTGGTTTTTGCATTTCCTTTCTCTGTCCCATCTGGGGTTGCTGTGTTTCCTTCATCATCACGCTCTTGCCAGGAGCTGGGGTGAATGAAGTGGTGATGAAAGAACAGGCATCATGAAAGGGGTCTGCTACCCTCAAGGGTGGGGCATGCCCAATCCTGCCTGAAATCTGCGGGGGCATCAAGGAGACCTTACCGGCAGATGACCAGGAGTCCATGGACTCGGTTGAGTCCACAGAGATCATGGCTCCCAACACGCTACAGAATGAGCTGTGCCTGTTCCTGTCAGACACGTGTGGCTCCAAGAGAAAGGTACAGCTTGCGCTCCAGCGATGGGGGGACTTCCATCTGGTCCTTCAGGCCATGAGTGCCATGTTAGGGGACAACAGGGGGACCAGAAAGCAGGATGCTACAGCCTTCCAGAAGGCCTGCAGCTTCAATGATTCCCTGCTCACCTTTGGGCCAGGTTGTTGTGAGGCTCTGTGGGGATGGCTGGCACTCCTGGCCATGAGGCTCCTCTACCCCACTCCCCAATGAAACACACCAGCTTTGCCTCCCTGAACACCCAGGTCTGTAGAGTGGGTCTCTGCAAATGCTCTTCTTCCTTTGGGTGGGGGTGAGAGGGTACTCTGTTATTTTCCTGTAGAAGACCCACACAGACCCAGCTGCTGAAGGTGGCTGGAGTGAGGGGACATAGTCTATTTCAGCCGCCTCACTATGCTCTCTGGTGGGGTGACCACCCTGCTCTCCCTGGACCTATAGCCCAGGGTATTAGAGGGGTCACTGAGGTTGTGTTAACTCTCCTGCTGCACCTCCCATCCTGCATGGAGGCGCTGATGCTCAACCTCATTAACATCAATGCCCCGATACCAGGTCCAGAGACGGTGTGTTTCTTCTGGCTGGCATCTGCCTTCCTCAGCGCTCTAGATTCTCACAAGTACCTGGTCCTGGACAGGGACTTCATGACCACACTGACTGCATGGGACCCTCTCAGAGCCGAGGGGGAAATTAGTTGTTGGCTCCTTCACAGAACCGTGAGCATGGGCATGTATCTAATGTGGTTCATGGCCTCACTCCACCTCTGCTTTTCTGGAGCAACACGGAGACCCTGGGGCACATTTATGGAGGGTGTGCTACACTGCAACCCCTTTTCCGGCTCTTCCAGAACCTCCTCCTGAAGTTCCAACTGCACTTTCCCTCACACCTCCTGCTCCACGCATTCCCCATCCATGGCCTCACAAAGTCACAAGACCACCTCACCAACCTCCTCCTGGCACTGGCCAACATGGCCTCCATGCAGGTTGACAAGGAGGAAGCTGGATGGGGTGGCATTGGCGATTGTGGGGCCTACTTCCAATCCCTCCTTAACTTATGTCTCCAGGCAGAGTTCCTCTAGGTGGTGACCGCTGCCTCCCTGGATGCCTTCAAAGAACAGTGGGCGCTGCCTGGGGTACTCTGTTTGGTGTCCTCATCTGGCTTCCTGTGACCTTTATTCCCACCCCAGTTTTTTTCATTTGTTGTCCCCTTGGGGTTTGTTGGGGTCTATAGCTCCTCTCCTTATGCTGAGGTGGGGTCTGTCTTTAGCAATGGGCAGGCTCACACCCACCCACCCTCAGTGCCACAATAGGTGCTCCTCCTCTTCCGCTGACACCAATACCGCATTCTCCCAGGCAGAAAGAATTGGTAGTGTATTACCTAGCAATCAGAAATTAATGACAGCAATGAATAGCAACCTCTACTGAGGTTGCAGTTAGTAGTAACAGAAGGACCTGGCATTGGTACTTCAGGCAACAGCAGGGGACCCTTCAGATTGTCAATGACTCCCCCTAGCCCCTGGACTTACAGCTAGGTCTTTAAGGTCAGCTGTGTGTTTGTAGTCAGTACCACTGGAATTCTGGTGAACCAAAGGCACAACAAGATCATAAGATGGCTCCAGAGTGACAGCCAGGCAGTGGGGCAGGATTGGGAACAAAATAAAAAAGGTAGCCACCCCACCAAAAAAACCAAGCTCACTGAGCAGACTTGAGCTGTCCCAGTGAAAGCTGTGACCTAGGTATTTATAATGCAAAAATCACTGCAAACCTTGTGGTAGCCTAGCATGTGATGGACTGGACATTGTAATAATTGTTCCACTGTGTCATAAACTGGACTACAGCCAAGTCAAAATCCCTTACCTTCCCGCTCTGTTTGGCTCCCCGGCCCTTCTCTGTCTTTTTCTTCATCTCCAGTCAGCACTCTTCCCTGGCTCCTTGTCCTGCTCAGCTCTGGTTCCATGTCCAGTCTCTATTCCCATCCCACAGAGCTCTTCACAGTTCTCCCTGCCCTCCTAGACACTGCGCTCCCTTAACCCTCCCCCCCATTGGGGGGTCTCTTCCTCACCCTTCCCAAGCTATTTATGCCAGTTCCAGTCTCTTTACACCTCTGCTAAATGTTTAGTCCCTACTCCAAGTCATAGAGACTTTAGAGCTTCTGTCACGGTTCCTCCCCCACTCTGAACTCTAGGGTACAGATGTGGGGACCTGCATGAAAAACCTCCTAAGCTTATCTTTACCAGCTTAGGTCAAAACTTCCCCAAGGTACAAAATATTACACCCGTTATCCTTGGACTGGCCGCTACCACCACCAAACTAATACTGGTTACTGGGGAAGAGCTGTTTGGACGCGTCCTTCCCCCCAAATACTTCCCAAAACCTTGCACCCCACTTCCTGGACAAGGTTTGGTAAAAAGCCTCACCAATTTGCCTAGGTGACTACAGACCCAGACCCTTGGATCTTAAGAACAATGAACAATCCTCCCAACACTTGCACCCCCCCTTTCCTGGGAAATGTTGGATAAAAAGCCTCACCAATTTGCATAGGTGACCACAGACCCAAACCCTTGGATCTGAAAACAATGAAAAAGCATTCAGTGTTTTACAAGAAGACTTTTAATAAAAAATAGAAGTAAATAGAAATAAAGAAATCCCCCCTGTAAAATCAGGATGGTAGATATCTTACAGGGTAATTAGATTCAAAAACATAGAGAACCCCTCTAGGCAAAACCTTAAGTTACAAAAAAGATACACAGACAGAAATAGTTATTCTATTCAGCACAATTATTTTCTCAGCCATTTAAAGAAATCATAATCTAACACATACCTAGCTAGATTACTTACTAAAAGTTCTAAGACTCCATTCCTGTTCTGTCCCTGGCCAAAACGACTACAGACAGACACAGACCCTTTGTTTCTCTCCCTCCTCCCAGCTTTTGAAAGTATCTTGTCTCCTCATTGGTCATTTTGGTCAGGTGCCAGGGAGGTTACCTTTAGCTTCTTAACCCTTTACAGGTGAGAGGAGCTTTCCCCTGGCCAGGAGGGATTTCAAAGGGGTTTACCCTTCCCTTTATATTTATGACAGCTTCACAATACCAAATGTAAGAATTTTTTAACATTGGCAAAACAATGGATTTTCCCCAACCTCATTCTGACAAACAGTTGAACCATTTTAAGCTTAAAAAAAAGTCAGCCAGAAGCAGACACCTGGCACAGAAGACATTAGCTGAAACACCAGAAGTCTGTCAGAGTTCTAAGCAACTGAAAACAGTTTTACATGGGAAGTGTCACCCAACTTCAATTATAGGCATCTCTACTTGCTCTGCCTATAATCGTGATGGTTATCCACATACACAAGGTTTTGCATTTTGTTTCCACCTCCTCCTCAAGTTCCTCCTTCCTCCTGAAATACAGCTTGTCTGTGAGAATGTGAGATGATGCTGTGTAAACTTTCTCATTCTCTCCAAGACACATAAATCTTGACATACCTCTCCCTACCCGGTGAGTAAACAAGTTGCCAAAATATCTGCCCAAGCAGCTGGTTCCAAGTAATTGGAATTTAAGACCCAAAGGGAGTGCAGAGGACTTGAAAGCATGCCTGTTATACTGCAGCAACCACAGGAGAAGAAATGAAGATAAGGTGCTCATCTTCATTCATTTTTAGCTGAGTTATACACAGTCCATACGGAATTTATTTTTCAAGAATGATGATAATCCAGGTATAAACATGTTTTTACAATTTATCCAGCTACCATACTTGTTGGGAAAAAAGGTAGAGCATATTTCAAACGTACAGGAAATGCAGCTGTAATCTCACTGATAGGAAATAGAAATTCTATGCTATCCTTAATGTTCAGAATCATTGAGATGTCAGGAAGGGAATAATACTGACAATACTGCATGATTCATATCTAGAAAACAGAACACTTTGCCTTATTCAAAATGATATCAATGGAGGCAGCTGAAAACATATGCATAACTCCTGAAGATGCTGGAAGGATTTTCCCATAAACCAAGTGCTAGAAGACATAGCATCATTTTACTCTGCCTCCTACAGAACTCTCCAGGATCCAGTCATCCCTATCTTACGACACAAACTGAGATAAGGAGTACCTGAAATCTCATCACAGCAACATTGGTGTAAGAGAGATAATAGTAATAACTGTCACAGTATCTGCTTCTAAGTGCTTAAAAAGCTTTGTTAGGTTGTGAAAAAATATACAGCTACTACGAAGGAAGATTCTTCTTTATCCTCCTCCTCTTTTGTTGCTCTGACCATCTGATTTTTTACAATAGAAAACATACAGGGCTCACTCCCAAAATTTCTTATTCATATGAGCAGTATAATGATTGTGTGTATATTGTATATATATATAGGTTGCAGGATAAGCCATAGCATGCTGAACACTCTTTGTTGGGTTTATTTTAACTCGGTAACTGTTTTTAAGTCTCAGTCATTTATTTTGGAATTGCCAAGTACCAAATCCCAAAAGTGTAATGATGGTGTGAAAATAAACCAGTTTTAGCTGAGGGGCAGGGGAGCAGTGCATCTAAAAATGATAACCTCCTATATCACTTCTGCACTCCTGATCATCTTGATGCAGTCACATTATTTATTTAAATTTTACTGGAAAATCACATTGGAGATGTGATAATATCAGTTGAGTTCTGGCAACATTTTTAACAGCAAAGCTATGAATCACTGTGAATTAAATATGGGCCCAAGCCACATAGTTCTGAGCCAGATGAGAAGTTCCGCAAAGGGGTGTTTGGATCTAGGTTTTGGTTTTGCCTAACACAGATAAAGTGGTCAACTGAAAAGTTTTAATCCAAATCTGAATTTTCCCAAAAATCATTGGTATTTGGATCTGGTAATTTTTTCAGATCTGCCTCTATTGAAAATTGAGGTTTTGAACAGACGTTAAAACATATGTAATTATAACACCACTGTTTTACAATGAGCACTGTCCTGACCAGGCTGAGCCAGAAAGAGATGACACGACCACCTCCACTCACTCCAGCTAAATCCTGAACACTATCTGGAATGTAAGACTTTGTCATCACCACCCTTGATGTGTCCTTTTCCTTCCCCACATTATGTCTTCTCTTTCCTATCTCTTTCCTTTTGCCCTCTGTTTAATAACAGTCTCACTTAGCCTGCCAAGAATTTTTTGAAACCCTGGTATGAGCCTGTGATCAGAAAGGCAGTTATAAGCAATGCCCTAAACAGCCTGATGCTGGTACAGGTTTGCCAGGTCTTGAGACTGGCTGATAGATCATGTCCTGTGCCTGTGTTTTTACAGCAGTGAGGTTGCAAGTGAGAGTTATCACCAGAGACAGAAGCTGCATTTTCTAGCTTTGCTGTTTTTCTCTTCCCCTTTGTGTGTTTGTCTTGTGTTCAAGAAAAGAGGATCAGACTTTAACATGTCCAGCCCATCTCAATAAATTTCTTCTCTCTTCTTCTACAGTATGGTTATTACCATCTTTAATACCATTTAAAAGACTTGCAAATGGGGGGAAAGGGTCCTTTCCAGCTAGAGGGAAAAGAAAGGAGGGATGTTGTTAAATTAAAGCCTTACTTATTACTTTACATTTCAAATGCTTACATGTTTTTTCTTCTTTTCTGTATCTTCAATAAAAGGTCAAAAGGGGATTTTTAATGGTGTCTTTGCCATGGTACCAAGCAGACTGTGGTCTGTATTCCAAACCCTAATTTAAAACTGTTTAATGCTGGACAGTGGCAGGATAATGTTAACACCTTTGACACTTTGGGAACTATTTATTTCAACAAAAGTAATACATAAAAAGGAGAAAAAATAAAGTCTATTAAGGGCTTAATAAAATAATACCTATGCCCTAGTATAGTTAGGCACATCACAAGATTGTCACAGGGTCAGAAAGAGGGAGAGGAAAAGGACTGAAGAGTTACAGAACTACGTACCACCAAGCAAGTAAACTATACACACACTGTGCCCAGATCACTGGAGTCTGGGATATTTTGACGTGGGTCTCCCTCCAACACTCTTGTTGAAGATGTTCCACTTTGTATTAAATAATCAACTGTTAATTCAGTCAGAGAAAGAATGACTCTTCAGTCTATTGGGAAGGGGACTTACCTGACAGGTGTGGAAACCAGGGTCAAATCTCTTCTCATCTTGCAGAGTGGGGAATTGATCTCCTACATTCTGGGTGGGTTTCCTAACCAGTGGGATAAAGCTTGTAAGGGAGGCTGCCTCAGCTGTTTGTGGAGTTAGGCAAGTACCTAAACCACTCTCACAAAACACATCTTAAGCTCTTAAGATGCCTGATTCCAGGAGAGGGGTTCCCAGTTTTGGTTTGCAAGCAGGGATAGGTACCTCCCTGCAGCACAGACTTAGGTGCCTAACTTGGGGAGGTGAGAGGCGCTTAGGACACATACCTCTTGTTGTCATCTCCCATTGGGTTACTTAGGTGGCTCCCGGCCTAGCATACTAGCTTCTGTGATTCCCATTCTCAGGTGCCTCTTTCCCCATTCATTGTATAGGGAACTTAGGCCCCTGACTGGAATCCACAAACCTGAGATTTTCAAGGTGCCTAAAAGTTAGGTATTATAATGCTTAGGATCACCATGTCTTAAGTCCCTTTGCGGAGCCAGTCCTTTGCGTCATTTATGCTGTAATATACTAGAGGAAAAGTTGTTACCTACTGCAAAGTTAAAGAAGGTGTCTGCCATGGTCATTTATTGCTCCCAATAATTTGATGAGGCATGGATAAAAGTTTCAAAATCATATTATTTTGACTTACAATATTAAATGGTGGGTTTAGAATAGCTCAAAATGAATAGAGGTGACCTTCATAACTTCAATATTTTTCTTTCTTTTTAAACTATGAAATTCTAGTTTCCCCTGCTTTTGCTTGAGGATTTTCTAGAGCACCAGAATGGAAGTATTCTCAGCCCTCAATAGGAGGGGAAGCACTGTTGAATCTTTCACTTTCTACCAAGTGTTTAGTATCAGAGGGGTAGCTGTGTTAGTCTGTATCCACAAAAACAATGAGGAGTCCGGTGGCACCTTGAAGACTAACAGATTTATTTGGGCATAAGGTTTCATGGGTAAAAACCCATTCGCCAGATGCATCTGAAGAAGTGGGTTTTTACCCACGAACGCTGATGCCCAAGTAAATCTGTTAGTCTTCAAGGTGCCACCGGACTCCTCATTGTTTTTACCAAGTGTTTGTTAGAAATTTAGACTTCAACAGATTTATCAAAACCAAAGAAAAAGAAAATATTTCAAAACAATTTGACTAAATGTCCCCACCTCTCTTAACTGAGGAGTGGGAAGATGCAGCTCAGATTTCAGTCTCTGGTGATGTCCTATAATCCCACTTAATTTTCAATGTTCCATAGGCTCCTCTGATTTAAAGAAGGAAGGCAAGACTAGATATTTTTATTGGAAAAACTTCCTCCTATGAACTTGACTGTGTTTTCCTCATCATAACCTGCAACAAATACTATCCACAAAAGCAGTAGTCCTGGAAAAGGTGCTGAAGTACTGAAAGAATGCTCAGCTGGCATTCTGACTGATAAAGTGTTCTGTTAATCAATGGTGTACAAGATAATGAAGTTATTATTAAAGCTGGCTGTTATCTTTTGGCTAACATTATCGCAGTAAGATTATACAATCATGCACTCACAGAACAGCTTCTGCTTCTTGGTTATGGTTAACTGCTCTAATGATAACTAAAATAGACACCATAAATCATTTGCTGGGAACCTAGGTTCAAATCCTGCTCTCTGAAAGCAATGGCAGTTCTGAGTCCTTGGATGTCAAATCTAGAGATTTATGTTAGTCATAAGGGCAGCAAACAGCTTTCTAGGCACCAGGAGCTTAAAAGATTAATCTTCTCTAAATCAGTAATTATATGCATCCCCAAAAATATACTGGGCAAGAAAAATGTTCAGGGGGAAGGGGCAGAGGCAGAGGACCCATGGCCATGAAACAAAGTTTTACTTTAATAATTTTAACCCTTATATGTGGATGTAAGTGAAGCACATTTCCACTAGACCCACACACAGAGGGTACTGTTACTGTAAATGACTATAATAGTATGCAGTATCTATTTAGCTATTTATCTATCCTAAAGGATGTAATGGGCCTCCAACAAATTATGAAAGCCATTTTGATCCAATATCTAGTTTAAGTGTCCATAGCCGGCAGGCAGATATCTGAGCTAGCCCAAACATAGCCTAATTTTTGGAATGGGTTGTGTGCATGAGTGTGTGTGTTAATGCTTACTTTGCAAAAGCACACAGCATTGGCCTAACTCCCCTTGACGTCAACAGGAACATAGTTATGCCAACAATGAGCATTTAACTGAGCCTCCTTGAGCACTTTAATCTGTAGTCAGCCTCACTTCCTAGTCTTCATGCAGTAGCATAATCCTGCAGTGTCTGGGCTTCTGGAGAAAGTATAAATACAAAGAGTGAAATTCTGTGCTGCACCTCCAGGAAGCATGGCACTGAAAGCACAGTCCAGGGGGAAGGATGCCAAAGGTGGCTTTAAATCAACCTTTGCACCCTCTGGATTCTGGGCTGCTGCAAGGGAAGCAGGGGCCCCCAGGGAAACTTGAACAGGTGTGAAGGCTACTTTAATTTATGGCAGCCTCCCTGATGTTGTCTGTAGCTTGCAGTACATGCCAGAAGAGCCATAGCAGGTGTGCTATGACCTGATACCTCTGACTCCTAGCTTGTCCTCTATTCCAGATCTTGCATTTGAGTGGTCTAACAATACCTGCACTAAGGGAATTCTCCCTGCTCTTGGCATGATGTTTACCCCTTTTCAATGCCATCATATCTAGTTCTTAAATAGCACTTTTCATCAGTAGTTGTCAAAGCATTTTTCAAAGTAGTTCAGCGACATTATCCCCATTTTGTAAATGGGGAAAGTGAGGCAGAGAGAGGTGAAGTGACTTGCCCAAGGTTGCCAGGCAGGCCAGCAGCATAGCTGGGAATAAAATCCAGGTCTCCTGAAATCCCAGCCCACTGCTCTAGCCACTAGGAAATACTGCATCCTTTATAAGTATGTAGGCACCTTATAGGACCTGGGAGGAGGGGGGGAACAGCAGAACCTCTTGCAAACTATTTTCATTTAAATTTTCAAAAAGAAAAAAATATTAGCTTTGATAAAGCCTATGTAAAAGTTTCGAATAATGCCAATTTAATCAGCCACAGTAGCTAATATGCACAGCTAACTTTCTGATATATAGCCATAAACAGTTCAGAGCTAAGGCCATAGCATAAACAACAGCAATGAAGCTCAGCATGGCAGAAAATAATAAATGATGTATGTCTGAAATGAAAGAATTGCTGCTTACCCAGGGAACATATCAACAGTGCTCTACAATCATGGCTCTACCAAGTTGTTTGCAGTAATGTTTAGCTCAGATGTAACCTAAAAAGCCCCCCTGAAGTTTTGAAGGCTGATAATAAACGGTAACAAAGAGCTCTTGACCCTCTATTTTTCCTCTCCTTCGCTTGCCTTTCTGTCAGACTTCACTGGAGATGCTGATTTTTTGCATTAGGTGTTGAAAAGGGTAGAAATGGCTCCTTTCAATGCACACCTAGGCCCCCCTTCACAAAACAGTGTCTCTAAATAAAATGCTTAATTATAGAGACCCTGTTCCTCCAGTTTATTAGTTCATCAGCTTGTAAAATTGGTGTTAACTATTGGTCTCTTCTGCATTATGATGTGAGAGCTGATCACTAAACTCAGCCTTGGCATAAGTGGGTGCAACTTGATTGACGTCAATGGAGTAGTTCCCATGTACACCAGACTGGCCTGGACCCTAAAATTCAGTGACAGACTAAAGTGATTGTAGAATATTTTGCTTCTCCTTAAGTAATTACCAAGGTTGGTTACTTCCATATCCTCCTATTCTGAAGCCTAGACCCCAAAAGAAGACAAAACCAAAACCTAGTATGTTAGTTCCCAGGTAAAAATAATGTAATTCCTCCAGCATACCATCCATCCCACATACAGAATACTTTTAATGACGTGGGCCCTAAA
Source organism: Lepidochelys kempii (assembly GCF_965140285.1). Lineage (NCBI taxonomy): Eukaryota > Metazoa > Chordata > Testudines > Cheloniidae > Lepidochelys > Lepidochelys kempii. Next base: position 29,566,371 of record NC_136390.1, on the reverse strand, counting down.
AAACTTTAAGATTGAAGGGAAAAAATTGGTGTCCTTATTTTCCCTTTTGAATTCTCTCCTCTCAGATACAGGCTAGTGTAAACTTGTCAGCAAAAAAAAAAAAAAAAAAAAAAAACAACACACACACACACAATTTCAAAGGGAAGAAATAGGTAGATATTGGATTTGTCAATCATTTCTTTCCATGCAGAGAAAACTACAATCTGCATAAAATGAGTTACCAACCATGCTAACATCATCCAACTACCTCATTGCTGAACTAAAGCTAACCTCGGGGTAAAATAGCTCCCAATAATAAGGACTGAGGAAAGAAATAATATCTTAGGTGTTGTTAACTTCCACAGAGTTTAATCCTCAGATGTCCAAATGAAAAATTTCGGATATCCAACCTAGAACCTGCTCTCATTTCAACATTGTTGATCCCACAAGAGAATTAAGCACCAAATATCCATGAAAAAATGTATCAGAGCTACAGAGTGAGACTGAGACCATGTGGTAGTGAATGTACACCCCATCTTCTTCGGGGTGGATTGTGGGTGTGGTGACACCGTGGTTACAGTCCACCAGACTGTCCTGAGACTCACAACAGCACAACTCAATGGCCAGAGTCAAAGCAACTAACCTTGGGTTCTGTGCTGCATGGCCTAATGGACCAAGACGATGTGGCCATCCAGGATCGCAGGGCTGTGTGGCCTAGTGGTGTCAATATGGCGGCCCCCAAGTGCAGGGCTGTGCAATTTAGTGGCCAGAGTCAATAGGGCGGCACTCGAGTGCAGGGCTGCATGGCCTAGTGGCCAGATCTGGGGGCTGCCACCAAAGTGGGGGTAGCAGCTGGGGAAGGTGTACCCAGGTCCACCCCACTCCACCGGGTCTCAGCCCAGGGCCCTAACTGTGGCAGAGTGATCCACTACTGGGTCAGTGGGGAATCCAGATATAACATGCTGACTTTGTGCAGGTGGGAGATACCACTCTCTCCACCTCCCTTGGCACCTTCCTACCATGCTTCCTGCAGCTGTAGTCTGTACGACATCATCTCCTCGGCACAGATAGCTCCCTGTGACTCCAACTCCAGCCATTCAGCTGTAGGCGACAGGTCTCCACTCTGGGTCTCATGGCTCCTGCATGCAAGGGCTGTAACGACTCCTGGGCTGGAGCCTCTACCAAGCATCTTTCCTCCTTGGTGGTCAGCCACGACTGAGCTGGGCTGCTCTCCCTTATATTAGCTCAGCACAGTTTGGGGTGCGGGACTTCCTCTGCCCACAGTCTGGGGTTAACCCTTTCCTGCCTAGTGTGGAGTATGCATAACCTGTCACATACACCTATACATACAATATGTGGAGAAGATTAATAGAATTCTAATTTTATGAAATGCAGCTTAATGATGCAAAATAAACCACAGAAAAATAGGGTTTTTCTGCACCAATTTCTACTCCTTTTTCAGAAAGTAGAGAGGTAGTTGTCCTTGGAAGAAGATACCTTTCAGATGATAAAGTAAATTAGCATTTTTAAAATAAAAATATTCAACACTTCTCAGCAAATCTGTCTTTAATACTGTCACGGGGTAGGTACACTCCGTCACAGGGTGTCAGGCCACATGTTCACAAGCGAGGAAAGAGGCTGTGCTGCAGCCTATTAGGTCCAGTGCTAATGATCCTTACTATGAAGCAGGGTAATATGGCCTAGTGGCCAGAGTCAATAATGTCGCCCTCCCACACAGGGCAACATGGCCTAATGGCCAAAGTCAATAAAGCAGCCCTTCCGCTAAGGGTAGTGTGGCCCAATGGCCAAGGTCAGCAAACGGCCCTTTCACTAGGGCAGTGTGGCCTAATGACCAGAGTCAGTAAAGTAGCCCACCTCTGCCTGGCCTGTTTGCCCGCAGCGGGAGTGGGGCCCCACTCAGGGGAATGTGACACCCTGGGCAAGGGGACTCGGGCCCTTCCTGCTTCTCCGAGTCACAGTCCAAGGCACTGGCGATGTTGGGAGTGCTCACCACTGAGTCAGCAGGGGTCCTCCCGAAACAAGCTGACTAGTTTCCCAGATCACTCACTGGTAAAAAGTTTTAAGTCCCCTGGGCTGCTTCTTACCCTTTCCCCGTTGTCAAAGCTCCCCAGTACCTCTGGGTCTCTGGGGTCCTCAAATGGCTGGGCTCCCACCAGTGCAGTCCCTTCTCGGGGTTCGTCGGGCAGCCTGGAGTCTGTCTGTCACTCTATGAGCCGGGGTCCCACCATCAGGGCCTGTAGCAACTTCCTGGAGAGAGCTTACAGCCTTCCTCCTTCCCCTCCAGCAGCCTGCCCAGAGTCAGCTGGGCTGCCACCTTTTATATGCTGCCTCCAGGCTGAGCATGCCCAGCAGGTTCAGAGGGGTGGGGCTTCCTCAGCCTGCAAAGCAGAGTTAACCCTCTTGGGGCTGGTGGGGAGTAGGTATGTCCCGTCACACATACTCATAATTTTACTAGGGGATCTTTAGTAATTTTGAGCTAGATTCTCTGCTCCACCTTGTTTCCACTGGGCACAGCAAAAGGGGAAAGGGACTGCAAGAGACCAGATTGCAGCTGCCTAATTATCAGGCTAATTCTATGCCAGTTCCACTTCCAGTGTAGATTAGTGGCAGCTTGCTATAGTCCCCAATGGGCCATCCACCAATAAGGGATTACTGAAGAACAGTACACTCTGACCACATGCTCTCCACTGGCACACTGACTACACCTGAGGTTACAGAGTGGAAAGATGGTACAGAAGCCAACTACAATGGCTCTGTGTTTGCTGGATAGTACCAGCTGCTGAGGGAATCCTCAGCTTGGGAGATCCATTAGTTTCTAGTCCCTGGCCCCTTTGTGCCACTGGAGAAGACCAAAGAGGACAGACCATGCTAGGGAATCTTGCCCCCTATTTTAAAGTAGAAAATTCTTCCTACTCCACCAGAAATAGGATAGAATATAAACATTTAAAATAAATCCAAAAGCAGCTATTAGAGCTAAAGTTCTGTCAGCTCTAATAAGAACAGGATGTCTGACCCACAGGAAATTCCTACATTTCAGCATTTGTTTTTGTCCAAATAAATAAAGAGGTTATGAAGAAGTTCATTAATTATTACAGTTATATTCTTTTAATGGCTGAAAGTGGCATGGTAAGGAGTAAATATTGGTCTACCCTACTACTTTGTTAACTGCTGTTACAGTTAAATGGTGAGCTGTACCTTTGGTCTGTCTTTCAGTGGGCACCCTTTCCAAGTGACAAGCTGTGATGCGGTCTACCAGGATGCCACCTAATTCACTCAAATGCTAATAGAAATCAAAGGAGTGTCAAAAGGTACTGTAGTATAATCAGGTCAATTCACTTGTGTGTATAATTCAAAGGAAATGTTATTCGTATTGTCTTATCTATAACCCGTTGATTGCTATCGCATTACATTATTTATATCCTGGTAATTAGTTTACCACAGGTCAAAGGTGTGTTGATGTAAGAATGTAGTCGGGTGTTAAAACTTCATGAAAATTAATGGAACGTTACCTGTCTTGTTTTCACTTATCTATTCCTATTATAATATAATGGCAGGCATTTAGATTCTGTATATCCTTGTAACTAAATAACCCATTAAATGCAGATGAAGCCTTGGGGAAATGCAAATGAAGAAGAGTGCTAACTTCAAAGCAAGGGCCAATGTGTGCGACAATGGGGGTTCATAGACTCTAAGTGTATTCCTCACTCGCCATCCTCAAAAGAAATGCCCATGTAGGTAGTGAGACTGTTGGTTGGCTGGCTGTGTGAAAAAGCTATAAAATGAATTTAAAGGAATGAGCCTTCATCACTGGACTGTTTGGATTCTAATAGGGTGTAATATCTGGACAAAAAGAGAGAGATCCCCGGAATTATTCTGGGTAACCCCGAAAGACTTTTGTGAAACTGGTAGTTTATTACTTCTCCGCTATCATTTTGGACTTACAAACTTTGACTCACCTGTTAATGAATTTTACTTGCTTTAACCTCTCTCAATAACTCTCATTTATTTTTCTTAGCTAATAAATCTTTAGTTTATTAGAGATTTGACTTCCAGCATTGTGTTTGATGTGAGATCCAGAGTACCAGTTGATCTGTGATAAGTGACTGATCATTTGGGATTGGGAGTAACCTCATGTGGTGTGATTTTTTGTTTTAATAACCTTTTATCACAAAGTTCAGTTTGTCTGGGTGGCAAGATAAACTGGAGATCCTAAGGGGACTGTCTGTGACTCCATGGTAAGGCTGATAAGTGATCCATTTGCAACTGGCTTGGTGAAATCTAATTATAGAATACACCACCAGTTTGGGGTGTCTGCCCTGTTTCTGACTGTCTGTTTTAAGATTGGCACTCACAGCTGTGAGCCACTCCAGACAGTGTGAGAATTGGTGTAGTTGGCAGGATTCACATGCCACGGGTCAACTGGGCTTAAAGATCAGAACCCAATGCTGTTAAAAAATTAAATTTGATATTGAGAGTTTTAAGGGTTAAAGATTAGTCACAATGGGCGAATCACAATCATATGTGGTCTTGACTCAAAATAACTTAAAAAACTATATAAAGAAAGGGGGAGATCTGTTAAGAAGGAAACTTCTGATCAGGAACTGAGTGCTGTGCTCTTGGACTATGACCATAAAGCAGGGTCTGGACACCCCCATGACCCAGATGCTGTAGATGCAGAAATAAGGATGCTGGAATTCTGAATAATGGAGAAGAAAGAAACTGCTGAGATGGAAGGAAGCTGTGGAGAGAGACAGAGTAGCCCACTACAGCTGCATGTAGCAGCTCGCAGCTGAGAAAGAAGCTCATGTGATGCAGCTGGAAATTCACACAGGCCTATAACATCATCTCTATTTTTATTATCAGAATATTTCAATAGAGAACATTTTGAAAAGTTATATTAATTTGTAGCCTGATCTACCTGACTCAGGGCAGTGTGAGTTTTGCCATTGCTTTCAGTGGGAGAAGGAGTCAATGTTGTGTGCTGAGGTTAATGCTTAGCCAGTCATGCATTTTAGAGCCCATTGGGAACATTTCTAGCAACTCCAGTTGGAGTTGGCTGAAGGCCTTATTGATGAGTTGGCTTATCAAATTATAGTTAGTCTTGGAATTATTAGATTTTATCAGTAAATGTTGACAGAGATCAATTTCACTGTACACACAAACAAATGAAAAAATATTTCCATTCATAACAATCAATATATACAGACAGACAAAGAAAGGAAATGCTGCTTGAGAATTTCGAGTCTGATTTAAGGCCAACATTTTGACATATGTTGACAGTTTGTGTTTTAATGGTTATAAAGCTTTTAACTTTTTTAATCTCAACCTCTGTTATAAAATAATTATTGTCTGTTCCCTCCTTCCAAATTCCTGCAACTGTGAAAATTTAAATAGAAAAAATGTTTATAATCAATATTATCCACCAAAATGATAATCAAATAAATACCTAGTTAAAATAAAAACTGCCACATCTACTTATACAGTATTTCACATGGAAAGAACTCTTTCCAATACGAAGTCCTTTTCAAATGATTCAGCAGAGTTAACAAAGTAGTTAATCCTGTAAACTTTGTGTGCAACAAATTACTGACTTGTGTCTAAAAACCAGCATTTGATACTAGTCTTGACAGAACTTTTTAGGAAGTTTTCTGGGGATAAGGTCTTCTGCAGTAGAAACAGGATACCTGTTTCAAATTGCCAGGGAGCTTTGAAATGAAATATTGATTGACTTAGTCATACAATACCAGGGCAGGTCAAGAGATTGCTGGAATTCTTTGTAACTTGTAATAAAAAAATATTGATCTTGTTCAATATTTCAGAAATATTTATGAGATGGTTGAGGTTGATTTATTTACATTCCAGTAACATTTGTTACCAACTATTTCAGAATCTTTAATAAAAATTCCAAATTAAAAAGTGTACTATTTTTTTCCAAGCCACAAGAAAATCAAATCATAACTGTTTGCAGGTTTGTCTATGTATATGCTTTACTTTAATCAGGTAAATAATCTCATTGACTTCAGTGGAACTAAATACAAAATTTCTTTGGGATCTGCTAGCATGGGTCCCAATGATTGTGTAGAGTCCTGCCGGGCATGGGGATCCATGCTAGTGGATTCACTGTGCATGGAAATCAATGGTAGTGGACTACCTTTGCATTATCTTAGGTAGCAGAGTGTGTTGGATTATGTTTGTGCCAACAAACAGTGTGCAGTTTGTTTGATCAAACTAAGACTATCACCAAGATATCAAACCACTAAGACGCCATGGGAATTAAAATAATTTTCACAATATGTGCATTAAGTAAAAAAATGGGTCAAATGTTCATTCTGTTTACTCCTCTTGAAGATGTCCATAATCAGTGCAACATTAATAATACCCTGATGCAGCTATAATTCTAACCTCTTAACTTTGTTTGTCCACATATATATAATTTATTAAAGACTTTCTCCCAAATGAAAAACTTCTCTCTGGCTATGTATATTTCCTTATTTTGGTCACTCTTTTGTTTTCTGAACTTGTTAACAATAAGATGAAACAGTTGCAGGGGGCAAGAAGAGGGTCAGAAAAGACACATTGGTCTTCTTGTCTTTCTGTTTTCTTATGTACTTTCAAGTCTGTAAAGAAATTAATCATCATATGGAACTCTGTTGCAAAGGCCCAGTGGGATACCATTTTGATAGATTTTAAATCTGATATCACCACGACTATACAGGTAACCTGCATTGACTGTGCCATATTTTCTTCAAACTACCTTTTAATATCTACTATTTTTTCATTAAATACATACTGCATACAAGCCAATGTTGTCCTACAAAAAATCCAACATGAAAACAATTGTTGCCAAAACACAAACCACATGTTTCCAAGTAATAGCAGAGATGTCTTTCATATTGTCTCAGATACCTAAATATTTAGACCATACTCATCTCCATAGTATCTTATCTATCTCAAAATGGCAGATTAATCAGTGGATTATAATATTTCTGAACAAAGAAAAAAAATACAGACACATAGTTTGTTTCAGCAGAGTATATTCAGTTACCGTGTAAGTTTTAGTTTCTATTGAATATATGAATTGGTTTTGCAAATATTGTTCAAAATATTCGTGTTACAATGTTCAGATGCCATATTACAAATTTGATTAAAGCAGCTCTTTATCTGCTGCAGTCACATTCTTTACGTTTTCTTCTGACAATGAAAAACTGAAGATAGGGTTTTTTCCCCCTAAACTATGTAAAGCAGAGCTGTTATTTTAATGATTCCCACTAAAACTGTCATTTATACAAATTTACAGGACTTATAAAAGAGCCTAAAGTCTTATAATAAAATCCAAGTGTTTTAAAATTGCATTCTTGTAAAAGAATTGGTATTTAGTTAACATAAGAAATAATAAAACATTCAGCTGATGAAGGCATTTCCAGGAATTGAAGATAATTAGGGTACAAGAAGAAACTTAGAAATCAGACAGCTTTGAGTACCAGTTTTAAGTTAGCTGATAGAATGTAGTTTTGTTTTGAATTGGCTCTTCTTTACTTATTTTACAGGCAGATAGGATTCAGGAGTTGATATGAAGAATAGTCTCTTCACCTCACATTGCCAGTGATCTCCTCCCCCTTGCATGTAACCAGTGTCTCTATCACATCGAACATAAGCCATCTGTCTTGACTTTCAAGGCCCTTCATGGCCTATCCCCTCCCTGTCTGTCATCTCTCATTCACTATGGAGATATCAGTTCCTGCCTCCAGTCAGCCCAAGATACCAGCCTCCTTTGCCTACTTGTTCCATTTTCAAACAAGCATCTTTGTGTCTTCTGCTGTGCTGCCCCTCACACTTCGGAGTAGCTCTCTGTAAACATTTGCAAAGCTACCTCATTATCCATCCTCAATCTTTCCTTTTCTGTGATGCCTACGAAAAATCTGACAGTTGGTCTGCTGGTGTGCTGAGCCCACTGCTTATTCAAGCTGACCAATATTGTCTCATTGTTCACTTGCACTTTCACATCTATCTGTCTGTATCCATCTCTTGTCTCTTGTTGTGTATACTTAGACTGTAAGCTTCTTGGGGCAGGGACCATTCTTTTCATTTTTAGAGCTTGTCCAGCAACTATCACAATGGGCTCCTTGTCCTGACTACGGATCCTAGGTGCTACAGGAATATGAATAAATAATTTCCTTTCAAACTAGTCTCCCAGTAAACACTCTCATAATTCCCTGTCATTACAACAATGGTCAGATCCACCAGTCTCTTGTGAAAGACAGAATCATTCTAACATTCAATGACAAACAGCTAAACAAAATTGCTCAAACAACAGGGAACTGTGCATAATTTCTATCAATTCTAATGGATGTTAAGCTTTTTCAAACAGACAATCTATTTTCTTTGTACTTTAACTCGAGGCCAGGAATGCATTATTTCATTTGATAAAATATATATGGAGAAGTGAGAAGTAACTGACTATAAGTACTGTAGATTTGGTAAAGTACATGTCATATTCGGTTTCTTACACCCTCATCCTGCAAAGATTTATGCAGATGCTTAACTTTATGTACCGTGAGTCGTCCTACTGGCTTCCATGGAACTACTCACACGCATAACCATTTGCAGGATCTGAGCTTTAATCCTTCAGAAGAATCCTGTTTATAAAAGTCCGCCCCAAATTTAGGCTCTGTAAAATCAAGGAATTTTCTACATACAGAATTTAAGGCTGATAGATTTTTTTTAATGTTTAATTTCTACAGAAGCAGTTTCTAAAACCAAATATTTCCTTGTAGAGTTTGCAGCTCCAAATTGCAGCACTGTGCTCCTTAATGAAAACCTGAAAGTGAACATGTATAGGAACTAAGGTAGAAGGCAACAAAAGGAAGGTCTATTTTGTTTGCTTAAGAAGAGGCAAGTTCAAATAAGAATGTGAGCAGTAAAAATCATGGAAGAATTTTAAATATATTTTAACACTTAAAGTTATTGATGTAAGCAGTGTCAGGATGAGCTCCACCCTGACATCTGGTGGTGAGGTGTGGCAAGTTGTGGAAAAGAACTTCAGGGGCCGATCTCATTTGCATAGGCACACCCACCACGCCTAGAATGAGACCATAGCTTCCCAAATGGTCACTTTGGCTGCTGTGGGATCCCCAGTGTCTCTGTTATTGGGGCAGGAAGAATAAATTGTTATTACCCTGATTATGGGAACTGTGCTTGGAACTGTACGTGGCCTTTTGTTATGATGGAGGGATTCACCATCAACTAAGTAGCACTCGCTAGGCAAGGGTCATGGGTTCCAAAACTGTGTGAATGGAGAGAGGCTGGGGACAAGTATTAATACTTGGTGGCATGGGCCCCTTGGTGAGGGCCTTACATGCTAATTGCACTTCCTCCTCTCTCCACTGTGGAATATCAGAGCTAATTTTGATTTCATTAGAAGTCTAGTTATAGGCTGCTGAGCTCACTTTGGGCTGACAGTGCACCAGCACTGGGGCTCCCCTATTATAAGCTGAATTCACCTAAGAGCTGAAATCACTGAGTGTTGTGTTAAGTAGTGGGGGAGCCTGAAGATATATGGTGAAGCAGTTCGACGTGGCGGAGCGGAATGGAGCGCAGCTGAGCGAAGGAGTTCGTGGGGCGGCTGGCGGAGTGGAGCGCAGCTGAGCGAAGGAGTTCGTGGGGCGGCTAGCGGAGCGGAGCGGAGCGCAGCTGAGCGAAGGAGTTTGTGGGGCGGCTGGCGGAGTGGAGCGCCGCTATGGAGCTATGGGGCGGTCAGCTTCAGATCACGTAAGGTGCCTCTTACCCCCGTCCCATTTCCACCCAGGTTGGGAGGTAAAGCTCCGCAGATAAACTTTCGAACTCTGGGGCTGCCCTGACCAGGGACAGAGACTTTTGGGGCATTGGACTTTTGGGACTTTGGGTGATTTGGGGTTGCTGGACTCAAGAACCAAAGGGAAAAGGGCATGCCCCAATTTGCCTGGGGTGGGTTTTTTTGCTCATGGGTTGTGTTATGAATCCTGTTGGTGGTGTTTCCCCAACATAATGCCACATTGTTTCTCTCTGTTATTAAAAGACTTTTGCTACACTCAGACTATGTGCTTGCGAGAGGGGAAGTATTGCCTCTTGGAGGCGCCCAGCGGGGGTGGTATATATTTGTCCCAGGTCACTGGGTGGGGGCTCGAGCCGGTTTGCATTGTGTTATTGAAATGGAACCCCTAGATATTGAACCCGGCCCTTGTTGCTGCCAACTCTGACGGGCAGAAGGGTTACATTAGTAACATTGGGCAAAACTAAGGTAGGACTTGCACCTGCCCAGGAAAATGAAGTGGAGTAATACCCTTCCCCTCCCCTCACCTCTTACTTCCCTGCATGACTACCCAGAGATTGGGCTTGGGGCCTGGTGCACAGAGTTAAGGAGCATTTACTACCCTCTAAGCCTGTGGGCTGGGAATGATTCCACCACCAAACCCCCATTACTTTGGCCAGCGCTAGTGTGCTGGAGGTAGTAATTTACTGCTGGCACATTGCCAGAGCAAGGGAGTGGAAGATGTGGAGTGTATGGGGGTGCGGGTTGGGGGGGTGGGAATTGTGGCTCCTGGTATTTCCTCCTGGAGCACTACACAGGCATGCTACCCCTTTCCAATAGTACCTGATAACAGAATAATATAAATGAGACACTGAAAGATCAGTGAGGTTATTTAATTCATCCACCCTGCCAATTCAGGCATTTATCTTAATGTATATTTTCCGGTACCTTTTTCCAATCCAATTTTAAGTGACCCAAATGACAGGATTTCCACATCTTCCACTGGGATACTATGCCACTTAAGTCTCACTGTTAGGACATGTTTCATTCTTCCCATCAATCCCTCCATCTCATTAATAATTTTCCCCTCTTTATCTGCCTCTTTTGAGATATACACAGTATTTGCATGGAAATATGTGCTGAATTCAAGGTTTTCACCAGTGCTGCCATAAGACAACTCTTTCCTCCTTATAGCATGATGACCTAATGCTTTTAGATATGTACCCAAATTTACATTGGCTTTTTTATGCCATATTACAATGCAAACTCATGCTCTTTGCTGTCCTCTCACTCACTTAAACCTCTTTTGTTTTTCACATTACTGCTTTTCAAATGTGTCATTTTAATTTAATACAGGTAAATTCCAGTTTTACAAAGTGGACATCTAAAACATTGGTAAATTGGAGTTTCCAGTGCATGACTGGCATTCTACATCAATTTCAGAAAAGAGGGAAAAACAAATTTTGGATAATCAGGGTTCAGAAAAATTAGGATTTACCTATATTTATCTTCCTGATCATTTTCTACCAGAAAATAGCTGGCATTTAGTCAGGTTGAATATAATCATTTTGTTGTTCCCTACCTATGTTTTCCCTCCTGCATCTCTGTGAAAAATGGTGCTGCATTTCTGTGCCCTAACTACTGTTTGCAATGTCTCCCAGCGTAGGATCACCATAACTTTCATTAATATGTCTGTTCTTTATTTGTTTACAGGCTTTTCTGTGGCACTCATAGTATCTGAGAACCGCACAAGCATTAGTAATTTACCCTTACAATCCTCAGTTTCTAGATGGAAAAACTGAGGCATAGAATATGTAATTATGACCAGGATTTCACCCAGAGAAATCAAATGACTTGTCCAAGATCACACAAGAAGTCTGTGACACAGCCAGGAATTGAACTCAGATCCTCTTAAGGTCCCAGTCCAGTAGCTCTACCACAAGAATTCTCCCTTCCACTTCAGATAAAAAAATTAAGATGTTTAATAAGATTGGACCACCATACACCAATCACTGTGATGCCCCACTAGAACCTCAATTAGAATCATTGTCTTATACCTTTGTTTATATTACTCTAATCAGTTGTCAGTCCATGATTTCAAACCGATAGAAATGCTTAAAGATCACAAATTCAAGCGGCTTTGATGAACATCCCTGTAATTACCATAAAATCCATATCTAAAACTATATTTTAAAGCTGATATGAAAACAAAATTGGCAGATTTTTAGTTACTTCAGCACCGTATGCTGGGTAACCTCACAAGCCAAGGCTAGGAGGGGTGCTCAGCATGAGAACAACTGAAAGTTTACCTTCCCTTTTAGAATGCCTGAAGTCACAGTGGCTGGTCTGTACTCAAAGTGCATCAGGCTCTGAGAGCTGAAATACTAAGGAAATTCTGCTTGTCCATAGCAACTGCAGTATATGACAGGCAATGGCTTTCAAAGCTTCTTTACCAACATTAATAAGACACTCTAATATCCACCCCATTAGTGGAGGCATTCAGCGTATATCACTGAAGAAAATGAAATGTAGCATGTTGTTTGTAGATCACTTAAAAATAAATCCTGATCAAGAGACTCCCATCATATGTAGAGTCCTCACCACAGCTTTACGTTAGTTTGAGTAATGATGTAGTGCATTCCAGAATTTCACCATGGACTCTAGGTGTGCAGAGAGCAGGGTACAATTTGATAACAAGCAGGAAAGTGATTGCTCTTGCTCTTTTCCTAATACAGACATTAAACAGATTTCTTGATTTCTGTCTTATAATGAAGGGACATTATAGACCTTTCCCTGCCAACATCAAAGCTTCTTCAGATTTTGTTTTTTTCTTCCCCCCAAATATTGCTTAATTCCCCCCTCACAATACTTTTGCTAATGCGGAACGTGATGACAGAACCAACACTTGTCATACACCAATGGACTTGTAAGTCCCTGTTCCGCAAATGTTTGCTTACATTTACATGCAGGCATAGTCCTATTTACTACTCCCTCAGACAAAAGTTACGTGTGTAAACTGTTTGCAGGATGAAGACCTAAAGCCCTGTCTACATTAAGTATGCACCAATATAAATTTGCACTGATGTAAAGTTACTAGAGTAAGCCATGCTGGTGGAGTCAACCGCACTTTACCTCAGTGCAGAGTTTACACTAAGGTAGCTACACTAGTGCAAATTTCTGTATTATAGACAGGGCCTAAGAGGCAGCCGGTGTTTGGTAACAAAGGGAATGGGATTATTTATCTACATAAAGTTAAGCATATGCATAAATGTCTGCATGTACAGACAGCAGTGTGGCAAACACCTAGGTTTCTAAGGAGGCAAGCCTCACCTGCATGAATTGAATAAAGGAGGAAATTCCAAACTGCTAACTGCAATCTAATTTAGTTACTGCAACAGCATGCAAGTCTAATGTTTGCACATTTCAATTAGTGTTTACTTTCTAGTTACTACATTTCCTTCTCTGCTGTGTGAGACCCTGTACGTATTCAGGTCAGATGTATGATGCTCTATTTGTCTTTTTTATATATAAAAATGGGAGAGAGGCTGGATATGTGAATACAAATGTTACAGGGCTTGGCACCTTTAGGTCACTGGTTCAAGTTCATCCCAGTTTAGTAGTGACCAGTTATTAAAAGCGGGTGGCTGTTCAGTGGCCTGTATTAAGGGAGTTGATGGTCATAGTCTGGAAATAAATAAATAAATAAATAAAACTGAAAATATTGTAAATAAAATAATTTTAAATGAAGTCACTTATAGTGCTCTAGATTCTATCCCCCTTTCTCCCGATTGCCAATACCATTGAGAGGGGTAGAATCAGTGGAATATTGCTGTCACTAGCAAGCCTTTGATAAAGTCTTTACAATATTGTCATGTGACATCCCTGCCACAGAATGACAGTGAGAAATGCCATTAGACAACCATTTGAACATGATGCTCTTAGACATAGGCTGACATGATCAGTTTGCTTCAACAGAAACAGCCAGATGGACTTTATAAGTGGTTTTGTTTTCTCCAGTACAACCCTCTCACCAGCCAGTTTTTGTAGCAAGGCTCCTCCAGGCTAAAGATGAAGTGAAAATACCCCCTGTTCCAGTCCAGATGTGGATTATTCTCCTTCAGACATCAACCCTCTTCCATAAACTCCAAGCTCTGCAAGGGGAGAGAATGGAGTCAAATTGGGCTGGGGTGGGATTTATGGAGTGAGGACTCCACTCCAGCCTAGTAAAGTTAAACAGAAAAGCTAATAACTTCACACTGGATTAGCTTTTCTATGGATCATTCTCTCTCACAACAACCATTTTTCATGTGCGCGCTTGTGGACAGGTGGAAGTCTATAGTAATTAGTGCTTACTATTTGATTAGTGTATTTAATTTCAAAGGAGTTACTGATTTTATGATGACAGAGATACTTTCAATTTTTTCATTCCTTATCCCTTTCTCTCTCTCCCTTTTTATTATTTTTTAAAAGTTGTTGAATTTCTTTGTGCCTTGCTATACCAACAGCTTTTCCTTTCACACCTAATTTCCCCAATCTGTGTAAGTTACCTTTTGAATACCAAGTGTTCACACTGTCTGGAAAGTACAGTATGAGGAATTTTGGACATTATGCTGGAGCTTTTCAAAAGACCTGAGCCAATCTGGCTTTGTACTGGTAGGATGAGGATTTTTACCATGTTGAGTTTGTCTCTTAATCCCTGATTAAAATAAACTCTTCTTCAGCTAAAATAGATCAATTACTATTTCTCCCTGCATTCTCCCCCCTTCCCCCAAAAATAATGCTCCTCCAGCTCAGAGAACAATTTATGATTTTCTGGATCTTTGTTAGCTTTGTGAAACTGACCAGGTGTTCAAATAATGCTGTAGTTCCTTTAGCACAATTCTCCATTGTGTTGCCTTTAGAATCCCTTTCAGATCCACTTCACAAGTACTGAGAAAAGATAGCAGAAAGCACTCAGGGCAGGCACACTTTCCATCCAGTTCTAGAGAGCCTGTCACTATAGTATTTAGGTGCTGACTTTCACCCAAGAACTAAGCCAAGGCCAGTTCTTGAATGACTGACAGATTGAAGGGAGAATGTTTTGTGTACTGTGGTATTAGGATGAACAAAATCAAATCTGCATCCCATTCCTGTAGCTCCTGCACAGTGCTTGGGGCACAGACACGCAGGGAGCCTTACAGAACCCACTGCTGCCAAAGGGAAAGGAGAGTTAGTCTCCAACAACTGCCCCTCATTTGTAATTGTCCTACTTCTCCTCCATAATGGGAAGGAGGGCAGAGAAGTAAGGAAGCCCAGCGAAGAGAAGTAGTATAGAAGAATACTCAGTAGCTGCTGGTCTAATAAAGAGCAGGGTAAAAACACTGGAAGCTAGAGGGGAGGAAGTGGAGAGAGAGACACCAGGGTCTAGGAGATGAACAGCTAATGCAGTTTAGGATGCACATTTTGGACACAGTACACTCTTCCCTGCTATGGCTCCATTATGGTTCATAGAGAGGTGAGAGTGGCATAAAGGGACCTTAAATGCCCCATAACCAGCAGGAGGGGAATTTCCCCAGCAAAGGCACAGCAAAACACAGCTGTAAGCTTCCCTCCTGAAGACTCCCTTGCAAGCCCAGGTGGGAGAGATGTACCACAGGGCAGGGCAGTGGCCCAGAGGGCAGCTCAGGGAGACTATAGTTTAAATCCAATAAACCATTATGGTGGTTTTAACATGGTGGCTTAAAGCCACCACAGCGTCCGCCTCCCACCCGTCTTCTCCCCAGCTGAGAATTCTAAGAGGTGCAGCACAGAATCTCACCCTTTGTGTGCTTTGTATGGGTGACAGAGGACAAAGTGTGTGGGGGGGGGGAGGAGGGGAGAATATTTCAGAGGATTGTGAGCGTGAAGAAAATCCCACTTTGGCTTTTTGTTTGGGTCCTTTCTAACTTTGCTATGCAGTGGACAATAGAGTCAAAAGGGAGGAGTGCAGCTCCCCTTCCCTAGCTAGAAAGCACCCCCTTCTCTTCTTGTGCACGCTCACTGCTACAGCTGGCACCCCTTCTTGCCTGGCACACAGAGTGCTTCCTTTCCTTTTGCACTATGGGATACACCTCTGACTTAGGAAGGGAAAAATAAAGTTAAATAAAATTACATACATTTAAAAAAAATTCACCCTAGAGTCTGAGGAAGATTCCAGTATAACTCCCCTCCTCCCGCACACGCACACACTGCAATAACAACATGTTGGACTGCTTGTTTATCCACTTCTGCCACAGCCATTTTTCACATTTCCCTTTACACATAACTTTCACTCCCTGAACTAGCCCTTAAGGCCATTGTTGTCTTTTCATTCCAATTCCTCCTCAAGACTCCCTTGGTATCTCCAGGAAGCCAGGCAACAAATAATGACTAGATCAGGGGAAAGAGAGAAACAGAACTCCCACCATATTTGTAGTGGATTCAGAACCATCAGGTAGAGGACATATCACTAGCCTACAGGACTGCAACATTCCCCTTCTCCTTTGATACAAGAGACAATACTTGAGTGTCTTAAGAGTCATTGTATGCTTTTCAGAATAGGAACCACATCTTTTTGCAATACAAATAATACATAAGACAACTGAAGCAAATCTAAAAGGATGGAATTTAACCAACAGCAAACACAACTATAAATAAAGTTAAATAATCCAGTTTATTTAAACTAAACCCCCACACATTAAATAAAATAAGAGAATAAATTCAGTCCAACTATACATCAATAGAGGTTAGTTCTCTTAATTAATAAGTCTTACATCCTTTTAATTCCCTTCCGCTCTGCCTGACAGAAGGCTGCCTAGCAACCACCTGCTTTATACCCTGAAGTGGGTTCCCCTCAGGCTCTGCTCTTGGAGGGGTACTCACTCTTTCCCACAGATAACTGAGCCAGTTTTTCCCTATTCAGAATCACTGAAAAAAGGGAAGATGGAACAAAACAGAAGAACAAGAAAAATGGTTTGATGAGGAAAGAATCAGTAGTTACTGCAATATAGACACCAAAAAGCATTTTAAAAGGGAAGCAATCTTATCACAGTCACCACACATCAACTAGAGGCTCAGATAATTATTTTCACCTGATTATTTAAAGAAACAATTCTGACAAAATTGGGACAATCACAGTTAACAACAATACACTAGCAAGAGTAACTTTTTGTAAATAATCTGTAAAAGGGACCTTGACAATTTAGTTTAAAAAAATACTACTCCACAATTTTTTTAGAACAAAGGTGTTTTTTTAAAAAATAAATAAGATTATTGTGGCACCTGGCACCATTTCTAAATAAACAGCTAAATATTTTTTACCTATTTGATTTCCCCATGCATTTTAATATCAGAAGTGAACAGATTTGTGTCCTGTAATTATATAATATTTGGTGTAATCCTAGCCAAGCAGAAAAAAGTAATCTTTTAATTATATTACTGATCCATTAAAATTACATGACTTGATTTCTAACCACTTCCTCCTGTATTTTATAACTAGATAGTAATCTGAAGCCCATATAATTGGTAAACTGCAGAAATCTCTCTGCATTCTATATAGAGGAAGTAAATGTGAGATCAGTGTTTTTAGCAAATATGATTAATTATGTGCACACTATAGAAAGATCTTAGTAGAGAATATGCACATGCACGTCAAGGGCTGGTTAATAACATTATTTAAATGCATACAATAAAATAAAGTCAAGTCAAGTCAAGTGAAAAAAACCTGCCTTTAAAAACTGCTTAAAATAAAAATTCAGTAAGCATAAAATAAGGTGGTCTGCCTACTTACTGAAGCAATTTTGATCAAATAAAGTCCACCTGTGTGCAGTGCACTGCCTTCTCTTCACAGATGGGTACAATTCAAGGTCCTGTTTTTAACTATAAAGCTCTTCATGCTGCCAGACATGACTTCATGAGGTAGCATGACCTGTCTCACCCTGCCATCAGGATGACTGGAACCTTCTGAAGTGCTCATCTTGATAGTTTGTAGATATGGTCTTTTGAGAAATGGAGGGGGGGGGTTCTCTCTGAGGAGTCTCACTCTGTAGAGCTCCCTCCTTCACAATCTTGAATGTATTTATGATGTAGAGAAGAGTTATCTCTATTTTACAAAGGGGGACTGGAGACACAGAGAGATTAAGGCCTAGATCCAATTTAGGTACCTAGCTCCTATTGAAATCAGTGGAAATTGGGCACTTAAATATTTGAAGATCTTGGCCTAAGTGACTTGCCCCAGGAAGTCTGAGACTGAACAGGAATTGAACATGGGTTCCTTGTGGCCCAGGCTAGCACCCTAACTACTGGATCATCCTTCCTCTCTAAGCATCACTTGAAAACCTGTGCATTCCTATTTAATAACTGTCATCTGAAACATGCTGTCCCATTATGATGTGAGAGTCTTCTTTGGCATCTTCCCCTGAACCCCTGAAATTAAAATAAAATAGCTAATGTAACTCTTACCCATGCATGCATACATGCACTCTCTCTGTGTGTGTATAGAAAACAATGCAAAAATATTTTAGACAAAGCTCTCTTCAACTTGCATTATCAAATGCTCTCTTAGAAGTTTTGGCTGTCAGCTGTTTTTAAAACTTTCCTCCCCAGCCTCAGTAGGGGTGAAAAAAATCTCTCAACAAAGGATGAAGTGCATTTGGAATTGTTCTGTAGTGTTATACCTTCGTATATAGCTTAGCTCTAATGGTAAGAGAGACAGTTCTGAATTATGGCACACCTCCCGTGAGCTGCATGAATTTTCATTAACTGGCTCACTGGGTGATTCACTTCAAACTCACTGATCTCTTCTCCCAGGATTTTAAATGCTCTCTCTCTCTCTCTCCTTGCTTCCAAAGCTCCATTTTCTCTTCTCCTTGGTGCTCTCTCTCTCTCTCTCTCTCTGATTACGGGACTTAGTTTCTCCCTTCACCCATGGTGGTTTCATCTAATTCTTCACTATTTCCTGGGCTTGTCTCTCTAGTGTCAAGAAAGTATATCTACATACAGTATTAAGATTCCAGTGCCCACCATCCAGAATACACAGATTCAGACAGACAGACTCTTGAACTGAAGAAATATGTCATTTATTTGCTGCTTCAGTGAGATTCTGACAAAATTAGGGTTAAATGCAAGTGCACCCCCACACTCGGATGCTTGCCTTAAGTACACTGTTACAAAATTATTCATTATATATTGTATAAACACTTTTTCTGCCTACCACTAAGATTAGTATGCTGACCTATCTGTTTTCCTGACTGTTCTCTTTCCTTGCCAGAAAAGCAGGAATCTTTTCACATGTCCCAATACCTAAAGTATACATTCCAATTATTACATCCTAAATTTAGGATTGTCACCATATGTCACTCAGAAGCCTAGAATGCCTGTTGAGTCAGTGTCATGTGAAGGAAACAGCCACACGCATGGTTGAGAGCTCTTTTCTTCAGAATATCACCAGGTTCAATCATCACTGGGATTCACAGTCTCAGCCATTTTGACTTTATCAATTACTCCAGTGTGAGCAGAAGGGCATGTATCTATTCCATGCCAAGAGTCCTAGACCATTATAATATCAGAGGTAACATCAACCAATGACTACCCTTCACTACAGCTAATTTGCATGCAAGAATCCACTAGCTGTATGAGCAAGACTGCACAGATGGTGGATTACTTGGCCCAACTGCCACTCCCATGTGACAGCATGAGCTTTCAGCTGCTAGTTAGTAAATAAGATTTACATCTTCTAGAGTTAGGAAAACCCACTAGGGTTGAATCTGTAGACGATCACTTGGAAATGCACTGAATGTCTGAGCTTTTGGGACTCATTGTTTTCCTTTTTTGCTCATGTCCTCCTAAAATCTCCTCTCTACTCGTAGGAGATATCTTTCTTCCTAGGGACCAATTCCTGTTACAAACTTTCTCACTCCATTTGTTGCATTTTATTTTCTGTCGCACCTTCTGGCTCACACAGAGCTCTTGAAAGGACTCCATGTAAACTGAAATGAAACCTTAGTGTTTGTTTTAAATGAAATCCCAATGAACTGTTGCAATTTGTGTGGTTTAAAAACATTATAAAAAGCATTTGCCCTGGAACAGAGACCCAAGGGATGAGCGGAGACACATCTGAGAAATAAAGTAGCTCACATATTGTGTTAGTGTCACTGACCTTTATTTCCTTTGGCAATATTAAATGTTTGACTGTGGAGTTCCATTCCAATGTTGCTTTAATGCCTAAGCCTACCCAGCATGAAAACCCGATGAAGTGAGCTGTAGCTCACGAAAGCTTATGCTCAAATAAATTGATTAGTCTCTAAGGTGCCACAAGTACTCCTTTTCTTCTGCAGCAGTATCTTTAGCTACAGCTAATACATGCAGGGTGCTAGCAATACTGTATTATGATGGGAAATTGAGTCTCTTGCAAATAACTACATTTTTCCTGATGCACTGAAGAAAAATAGAACTTAACAGTTCTGGTTCCAATGCTCCCATAGGGACAAATAAAAGCTTTATTTTGTTGACTATCATCATATCAATAGCAGAAAACTGTGTTATTTCTTATTTGTCTCAGAAATCTTCCCCCAGTGATAATAATGGATCAATTGCTATTGCCATTATAAATAAGAAAAAGGATACTTCTAGTTTAGATACCTAAATGTCATAGTACAGTTGCATTTGCTAACTTATTCTGCACCATACAATTCAGCACTACCTGTAGTGCATTGTAAGTTATTCCTCACCTATTACTTGATTTTGATATGTCAAAAGACAACTATTGTACGACTTAGTATTGCCATACTGTGCAAAACATGTCTGAGAATTTTGTCCTAAAATAGGAACTGCACAAAGGATATTTTAAATGAAAGTAAAGCTGCCTAGTAAAAGCCAAAGAATAAGTCCTTGAAAGATACTGTAACTACCTCCTACATATGATTAACTTCTGAACTCTGAATAGATTACTCAGCAAAAGCTTACCTGCTGTCAGTGTAATTACCTCCTAAATCCATCTCTGTATTATGTTGTCCAGCTCTTGAGCCAGACATTCTTATTGACTAGGTGACAAGAGCAGGAACTGGAAACAAGACAGGATGGAAGGGTAGTAAAATAGCATCTGTGAGACTGGAAAGAGAGGCAGAGATTCAAGCAGAAGGACACGTATGACTTACAACTGAATGTAAGTGATCAGAGATGTAAGAATTCCACATAACAAAAACATATCCTGTTACCCTACACACAAACTTGTAGGTAAAGTTTGGATCCTCATCTAGTGTTCAACTCAGTGAGTTTGGTTCAGCCCATTACAAAAAGCAAAGGGTTAGGACACTTACAGAAATGGGAGGCTAAGCCAGACAATGATTCACACCCCAACCAAGCCATTCAAACAAAAGAAAATCAGAGACTAAAACAAGACCGACAGAAACTCTCACTGTCCTCTCACCATTAGCAATATAACAAAAACAAATAGCCAGAAGTATTATTTCACCACAGGCGCAGAGTGAAGAACCATAAAGCCACAAAGAGCAACACAAAGCATAAAGCCAAAATTTGACAATGCTCTAAAAACACAAACCCCATTGAGGAAGCAGGGAAAGGGAAACCAAGCCCTGCCAAACCTAGCCACTAGTCCTGCCGCAAACAGCCATTGCTCAGGAGCACCTCTTTGGTTACGTGGTCTGATTCTATGCGCTTTCCTGAGAATCTGCGGCGCAACAGCAGCCAAGCTCAGTCACATGAGGTCCTCCTCTAAGCAGGAGCTTGGCTTTTAGTGGCTACCTCTTTGGCAATGGTATAATAAAGCGACCTCTGTCAGGCCTATGGTGTGCTCCTCTAGACAAGAACTTGACTGTTATGGGTTGTCCATACAGCCACAGTAGGGCAAAGCCATCTCTGTGAGGCAGAGTAACCTCTGGGCAGGGCCCTGGCTTTTCACGGGTGTGGTCTCAGTCACCCCCACACAAGGGGCTGGAACAATTTGTATAGTGGGGGCGCTGAGAGCCATTGAACCAAACTGTAAACCCTGCATATAATGGAAACCACTTCAAGCCAAGGGGTGCGGCAGCACCTCCAGCACCCCTAGCTCCAGCACCTCTGCCACTGAATGTGCTAATTCCTCCCTCCAGAGGTTTTGTCACTACCGAAGAGCAGAATGGGGGGGAGGGAGGGAGGTGGCAAGATAAAGGAACCCAAACCCACCCACTTCATCAGGTCCCAACTCAGAGACAGCAGGAGTTTATTAAAGCAACTAGCCCAGTTATTGGGCTACTCCCAAATTATATTTGCCCCAGGTCACTTCCTAGAGCACCTCAGTTTGGGACATATTTTCTGGCTTAGCAGACTCTCCTTGGTCTCTTAGTGTCCTGCTCAATCTCTTTTAGGGCTTTAATCTTACAAAGAGAGGGAGGAAATCCAAGCCCCTTCCATTAGAGCAGCCTTCACAAGCCTGTTGCCACTTCTGACACAGCGTCAGCCTTGCTTCCAGATGTCACATACAACTGATTTCACCCTTTTCCCCAGGCTACTAATGTCCTTTTAAACTGTTCCTCCATTTGGACTAGACCCTGCACCTATTGAGGGGTGGGGCCTCTCTCAACCAATATTGCTCTACTCCCAGGCCTAGTTTGGTGAGGGGCCCATACACCCCGTCACAGGGCTCCACTGAGCTAAGCATAGGACATAATGAGACACTCCCCCTGTCCTGGAGAACTTACAACCTACACAGATGAATATCAGTTTTCTGTGAAGGAAAATATCATCTGAGACTGGGAGGCTACATGAATTTGTATGCAGGTTTTTCCAGTACTTAATCTCTGTAATAAAGAATTCTTGTATTAAGAGAATTGAGACACCTGAGAATAGGCAGGAGATTCCAGGTCATTTGACAGTGCGCCTCTTGCACATTACTCATTAAAACCATCACAAATTGTCAGCATTGATAAACTGGTTACATGTTTTTTCAAATTGTTCACAGTGTGCTTTGTTTGTTCAAATTTGACATAATCATCAATAATCTTGCTCCATTAGTAGGAAGCCATTCAGGGCAGCTATTGAGTAGAGTACATATGTAGGAGCTGAAGAACCTGCTCTCTCCCCAAAGCCTTGTGTCTGTCACTTGTGGCTCTGCTTCTAATACTATTATTCCTCCCCAGAAAAAGCATTACACTTAAACTCCCACTCTCAAGCTGCAGCAGAGAGATCACCACATATTATCAAGAAATATATGTATAAAATGGAAGGATAATAATTCAAGAAGCAAACTCCTCTATATTAATGAAAGATGAATTATAGAGCACTAACTTCATAATTTCCAACTATGACTAATTCCTTCTGGTAGGCATAACCTCATGGAATATGAAGGAGATATTACCATAGGAGCAGCAAAAAACTGAATTGTTCAGATTAAATGTCTAGTACCTACAGACAGAAAATTTGGTTAGATGCACAGAACTGAATTTATTACTCACAAGCTCCTATTGAATGGAATGCATGAGGTTATTAATTTAAAGAGAAAAAAAAGATTCTCAGGGTCAGATTCAGAGGGGAATCTAATGTATTTTTATTGACAGCTTCTTCTGGATCTTCAGCATAACTAAAACTCCCCTTTCACTTACATCTGGTTACATAAATCCTCCGAATATGGAATTCAGTCTTTGTCAAGGTCCCATGCTTTTAAATATGTCTCCTGTAATGTAACCTGTCGACTTCCCCAGACTTGCTTTCTTACCTTTCTTAGGGTTTTTATGTCCATCACTGTAATACCAAAGTACTTCCCAGCTAAGTTCGATTGTCCACTTGTATGAACTATATGGAGTTGTCTGTGCTCTGCCTTTCCCTGGGTACAGGAGGTTCTGAATCCATCTAGGCCCAGGTTGGGGCATTGTTTGTCTATCTACACAGTTACTGTGGGAAAGCTTTCTCAATGAAGAGGGTCTTGCAATGTGTCTTAAAGGTAGTTACCTCCCAGAATAGTCTGAGTTCCTGTGTGATTAGCTCACACCTCACATGCCCCCTATTCCTACATTGCGCTTAAATGTAAATCAGGAGTGCTCAATATTTACAGCAGCCAGGGATACATCTTACTTTGCAAAATAGCTGTATTCCATTTGTCATCTATTTCTTATTAGGACACTGCTGTTTTATCAGACATTGTTTATTTGCTACCCATTCATCTGCTCTGTTCTTTTAAATTGGGTTTATTGTCCATTGTGTGTAAACTTTTGTTCTCCAGTGGAAGTTTGTTCTATTTATAATTGTATTCCTTTAAATTTATTACTTTAAAAGGGGGCCTCACTATATGTTGTCTATTTATGATTTAGAGCTTGTCTACATGGGAGTTAGCATAGAGTAAGCTAGGTTGTGAATTTAAAGCACACTAACTATTCTGTACTAACAACCCATATGGACACTCATAAGACACCATAAAAGTGCTTGTGTGTGTTTTACCTTAGTACACTTTGAAGTTGCTACAGTAATACAAATTAGTTTAAATTATACTAAGCTAAACCACACAAAGCTACTTTTAGTGAGCAGAAAGAGTGTCTATGCAGAGAGCAAGTAAAGAATAGCTAGTGCCAGCTTACTCACCAACTTCCCACGTAGACAAGCCCTTAGTTGGACATAGCAAAATAAATTTCTATTAATGTCAGTTCGTCTCTTAGTGGAACTTACTGTTCTACAAAAATCCCTTTTTTTCCGAGTTTAATGGACTAAGATCTGCCATCACACCCTTCTTTACATTTTCATCTGGCTGTGGGGCACACACCCATAATTTACTAGTAATTCACTAAAGTCCAGATCCAAAGCCTGCTACAGTCCATGGAAGGACTCCCATTGACCACAGGGGGGATCTGGATTATGCCCTAGGCTGAAAGTGCACTGCACTGCAAAAGTTCCAAGGTAAAACAAAGAAGGTAGAACATTGGAGGCTCCGTGCAAAAATCATTGTAGAGTTATTAACTCTAGTTAATATTAATATTATGATTTACTACTTGTATTCCTGCACCAACTAGAGATCAAGATCTAAATTAAGGCTCCATTTTGCTGAGCACAGTATATGCACACAGAAAGAGAGTCTATACCCCAAAGAATTTACAGTCTAAATGGAGACAGGAACTAAGGCATATAGGGTGAAGATGATCTGGATGATGGGATGGATTGCACCCTCAGCAAGTTTGCGGATGACACTAAGCTGGGGGGAGAGGTAGATACACTGGAGGGTAGGAATATGGTCCAGGGTGACCTGGACAAATTGGAGGATTGGGCCGAAAGAAATCTCATGAGGTTTAACAAGGACAAGTGCAGAGTCCTGCACTGAGGATGGAAGAATTGCATGCACTGCTACAGGCTGGGGACCGACTGGCTAAGCAGCAGTTCTGCAGAAAAGGACCTGGGGATTACAGTGGACAGGAAGCTGAATATGAGTCAACGGTGTGCCCTCATTGCCAAGAACGACAATGACACATTGGGCTGCATTCGTAGGAGCATTGCCAGCAGATCAAGGGAAGTGATTATTTCCCTCTATTCGGCACTGGTGAAGCCACAACTGGAGTACTGCATCTAGTTTTGCCCCCCTCCCCCCACCACTACAGAAAGGATGTGGACAAATTGGAGAGAGTCCAGCAGAGAGCAACAAAAACTATTAGGGGGCTAGGGCACATGACTTATGAGGAGAGGCTGAGGGAACTGGGGTTATTTAGTCTGCAGAAAAGAAGAGGGAGGGGGGATTTGATAGCAGCCTTCAACTACCTGTAGGGGAATTCCAAAGACAAAGTAGCTAGGCTGTTCTCAGTGGTGGCAGATGACAGAACAAGGAGCAATGGTCTCAAGTTGCAGTGTGGGAGGTCTAGGTTGGATATTAGGAAAAACTATTTCACTAGGAGGGTTGTGAAGCACTGGAATGGGTTACCTAGGGAGGTGGTGAAATCTGCATCCTTAGAGGTTTTTAAGGCCTGTCTTGACAAAGCCCTGGCTGGGATGATTTAGTTGGGGTTGGTCCTACTTTGAGCAGGGGGTTGGACTAGATGACCTCCTGAGGTTTCTTCTCACCCTAATCTTCTATGATTCTATGATTTTGAGCTGTGGTTCTGAGAAGCGCAGCACAGAACTCACAGCCAAGAGGGAGGGGGACTATGGTTAAGTCACCAGTATGACCTCTAGGATGCTACAGGCCAGAGACATAATTTAGGCAGTTTCTTAAAGCTAAGTTAGAGCAGCCTGTCCCCTCATGACAATGAGTAGTAGCACTGCCCAGAATCCCCATAGCCCTATGTGCTGTTGCAGTGGCTGCAGCCTCAAAATACTCTTCCCCCCTCAACTTTTCACCTGATAAGTCCTATATGCCAGGGCTTGCTAGGGGTTCCTCAGAGGACAGCCTTTGGCTGTTTTGGCTGTTTTTGTGCCTGATGAATTCTCTCCCTACTGGATCCAGGGCTTTTAGCACCCCTTTGCCTGGTGTATAGGGGCCTGAGGGGTGATGAACATCTCATCCACGGAGAAAAGAGTCTTCCTGTGTGACCTGGGCAAATCTATGGCAGAACACTGAACTGAACCCAGATCTCTTGAATCCCAGTGCCTTAACCAGAAGGCTGTCCTTCCTCAAGAAATTCTCTTTTTCTTTTGATTGGTGGTGGGGGCATTTGCCAGGGAATTGGGGGGGGGGGGGGGGAAATGGACTAATCTGGACCTGGCAAAGAAACAGGAAGTAGTGGCTCAGGAGTTTATATATATTTATTTAAACAGAAGATCGAGGGAGCTTAATCAAAAGATAGAAAAGATACTGTAGGTCTGATGCTGATCTGACACCAGGTCCACACTAGTCTAATTCTATTGACGGCAGCAGAATTATTCCAGTGTAAATGATAGCGGAATCTGGCTCTTTATGTACTAACTCTAGGTCCTGTGATAAGGCTGATAAAACTGAGAACAAATCTAAGACAAAGATTAAAAAATAGTGTTTGATTCACACCTCCCTTCTGCCTCAAAACATTAGACTGTTAAATCTCTGAGCTTAGAATAGACATAGGACCTAAGGATACAGGAGGATTCATCAATGTTGGTTAACTGGGTGCATCGTCCAAGTACCTGCTGGAGTCCTGGTGATTGGGTGGTACAGTATGCTGGATGGTACAGATCTCCCAAATGCCCATAGATTTCTATGAGAATTTCTGTACATACATGGAAAGGCTGAAGTCTTGTGTCTTGGTTAACTGAAAAGGCAAAGAATGCAATTAAAAACAGAATTAAGGACAGGAATTATATCCAAGCTTCAGAAAGTTATGAGTGACACTTTGCCCATGTTGCTTCTATCTTTGCTTATATCATTAATTTCTTGAAATCAACTCTATTCAAAATTATTTCTAGCCCTGCTTTGGAAAATATTCCCTTGAACAAACATAGCGAGGACAGCAATGCCTTAAGCTCTGAGATGTGAATCTTAGTACCTAAGGCACTGTTTACAACATGGTTTTGTTTAGTGGGTTATAGGCATGGCCCAGTTATAGTACATGAAACAAAATAAGAAAGGGCATATTTTCAAAGCAATGTGCAAGGTTTGCACAGTGCATCTCCCACTGCTTCTGTCCTGTGAAGTGCTTGGAAAAATTATACCCCTCATGGACTCCAATGACAAACATACACTAGCTTCAAGAACCTATCAAAAGTCAGTCAGTGCTTATCAAAAGGATTTTATCAACATGGCAGTAGCTTTTAAAAAGAAAATTTAAAAATACTGTTGAATTAAATTGAAAGCTGTAAAGATGGCCAAATATATACAAAACTAGAATCTTTTAAAAGAACCAGGTGCCAGGCCATTTGGGTCTGAGACTCTTTTGCCATGTCACCACAAGCAGCCACCTATCATATAGGTGGGCCAGTACACACCAATGGCCTGAGTGGCTGGCTAGTCTGAGCTGAAAGCTTAGGCCTCTGCCCCGTGTATCCAACAGAAATAAGAGGGCAATCTATGCAGAGTGTGAAAACTGACAGAATTTATGATGGTGGCAGACAAGTCTGATATCCAGACTGGGTCCTCTTATCTCTTGAGAGTCCAATAAAAGACCCGGTGAATCAGAGAGCAGCTTCACCTTCACCACCATATTCCACCAACTGGTTAGCCCACTTGCCCATTTGTGGGTATTTGGGATGTGCAAGAATCATAGATGGTCGAGTACCTACAGTAATTTATCATGCATTGCCTATAGTAAAGGATGCAGCGTTAGGCACTTACTATAGAATTGTTGCGCAGCTGGTTTATGTGGAGCATAACCCATCCCCCGTTGCATTTCCAGAGCACAGACGGTAGTCCTGGGGAAGAACAGGAAAGTTAAGCAGTGTGAAAGAAGTTCTAAGTTACCTCTGACATTTCATATGCACTTGCCTGGTCTACAGTAGAAAGACAATTGGGGTAAGGGCTGACTGGTACAGCATTGAAGGAGAGCTGGTGCACCTGCAGGCTGCCACATTTTAGACCTTAGGTGACAGACCCAGATCCTAGGAGCCTATAGTGCAGCCTTTGTCCTACAGCAAGGGAGTCTGAGGCTGGGAGGTGACACAGGCCAATGGTGACCAACACCCATAAAATTCAAAGCCCTATGCTGAATCTTCAATTCAAGATTTCCAAAAACAGGAGTCCACTTTTGAAAGTCAGGCCACTTAACTAGATTCCTAACCTAGTATTTAGGTGACTAACTTTAATTTCCCATTTTTGAAAATCTTGTCCTCCGTTCTTAACCACCGACTACTGCATCCTTCCCTCTTGAAGATATTTGTATTGTTAGTTTCAAACATTTTTCCCCATGTCACAGATTAGGTATAACATTTGTTCATTTCCCAGATCATAGGAGATATGTTTTGATTTGGTATAAAAAGTTGAGTCCAAGTTTGATGTTCTGAGTGTCAGAATGAGGGAAATATCTGGCTCCACCCAGAATTCTGTCACTTGTAAAAAAGAGCCTAGACTGGTACAACTAGTGGTAGCTTTCATTAAGCCCTGCATCCTTGATAACTAAAGGCTATCCTGTTTTGGAAACATGATTTATGAGTTTTCAAATGACTAAGTTTCCACTTATAAACATTTAGAATCCCTTATTGACCTCTGAAATCAGTCATAAAAATACTGCTGTCATTATTCCCCCCTGAAAGGCTACATGTTAATGCAATACAGGATAGGCAGACTACATTCAAGTTTAAAAGACAGTGTTACCTGCTTTATTACAATACAGCAAACTATTCTGACCCCCCCCCCCGACTACAGATCTGAATAAGAAAAGATTATTTATTAGTAATTGTTTGTCACAGTCCTACCTTCTCCTATCTTACCTGATACCCATTATGCTCACTATGTCTCCATCCATCAGGAAGGAGGAGGTAAGTAATAACTGGCAATCTATGTGTTGACCTCTGCCTGCTTACTTTCTACTAGTTAGGCACTTCCAGTGTGAAAGAGTTTGTTCGAATAAGAAAAAAATATGTTAAGAGATACTTATGACTTAAGTGATACTGTCTTGGCACATCGGGGTGGATGTAGGCTAGGAGAAGAGAGGACTATGAGAAGTAATTTTCTTCACTGTATAGCCACGTCTTCACGTATCCTGCATGATAATTATTACACTAACTGAACACATAGAACAGTGGCGGAGTACTTACCTAGTGTGGCACTCAGAGCATTGACCAGCTGAACTCTGATTCTTCTGTAGACAAGAGGTCCAGTTGATAATGGCAAGTGAACATAGGTGGAGATGACCCGGAGCTGCCTAGCATATGGAGGGGATGGATACTTTAGCCTTCCAAGCCTGTGAGATGGCCACAGTGGAGTCCAACCTGAGAAACTGCAGAATGATTGTATTAGCTTGGTCCTAAGCAAGGAAGATATAGTCCTTCATCTACCTTGCTAGGTCCAGGAATTTTAGGTTTAGCTGAAGCCCCATGTTCACTCGCAGAACAATTAGTACTGGAAACAAAATCCCCAGTTTTTCTGTCAGGAGTGGTGGGATGAGGCAGAGGGATATTTTGATAAGAAGAGTTCCAATAGTTGCCTCCTGAGCTTGGGTTTATTCCTGATCATATAGTCAGGCCATTGGCTGGGAATCTGTGGACAGGGTGGCAAAGAAACTGCTAGCATGCAGAGATCACTACTGTTTTTCAAATCTAGAAAGTTAATGAAATTTCAAATTTTGAAAAAAACAGGGTGTTTTTTTTCAGAATATCTCCATTCCTTCCCTGTTTAACCATCTTTACTAGCACACTTTAAATTGATCTCCTTTTGCATCCAGTTATTGGCAGAGGCATTGACTCAGATCCCTGCTCTGAGATGGCTAAAAGAAGGAAGGTACAGTGCTTTCCTTATGTTTCCCTATGCTTTCTTGATGTAGAAAGCAAAAAAGTGGACTGGGGTATATCTAGATGATTGACATTTCTTGCTTCTTGATACAATAGATGGAGCTGTAATACTGAACATAATGGCTACTGGTTCGGATAAGAAGACAGAATGACATATGACAAATAATGAAATTCTTTGTGTAGAATGTTTAAATCATCCTACAGAATGTAAGAGATAATAATATCCTTGCTATCAGTTAATTGAATAATTCTACAGGAAAAACAGCACTCTACAAAATTCTGTTGGACTTTTTCATTCGGGCAATAACAGGTTTTAAAAAATAATAAAAAAAGTTCAGAACACTATACTTTCACTATAAAAACTATAAAGACTGAAAACGGTTTGGGTATCATGTTACACAATGCTTGTTTCATCTGTCTCTGAATAGTATAGATGAAATTAAGCTTTCTTATACATTTGTTATATTCAAGTATACACTGGCTATAATTATAATCAAAGGATTGAGAGTTGAACCTGTTGTTGATGAATCAAAACTGGAAGTTTTACTGTTAATGGGATTGGCTTGGGCATTTAATTTACAATTATGATGGCAACAAAAATGATTAGGGGTATGGAATGGCTGCCATATGAGGAGAGATTAATAACACTGGGACTTTTCAGCTTGGAAAAGATGACTAAGGGGAATATGATAGAGGTTTATAAAATCATAACTGGTGTGGAGAAAGTAAATAAGGAAGTGTTATTTACTCCTTCTCATAACACAAGAACTAGGAGCCACCAAATGAAATTAATAGGCAGCAGGTTTAAAACAAACAAAAGGAAGTATTTTTTCATACAACACACAGTCAACCTGTGGAATTCCTTGTCAGAGGATGTTGTGAAGGCCAAGACTATAAGAGGGTTCAAAAAAGAACTGGCTAAATTCACAGAGGATTGGTCCATCAATGGCTATTAGCCAGGATGGGCAGGAATGGTGTCCCTAGCCTCTGTTTGCCAGAAGCTGGGAATGAGCGACAGGGGATGGATCACTTGATGATTACCTGCTCTGTCCATTCCCTCTGGGGCACCTGGCATTGTCACTGTCAGAAGACAGGATACTGGGCTAGATGGACCTTTGGTCTGACCCAGTATGACTGTTCTTATGTTACATTACCCTGTAACGATGACCTTTTGCTTGACACTAAGATCCAGTGGGATTCAATTAGTACTCTGACCTGTGCTTTTTCATCTGGGGGTAGTTTGCATGTGCAGAATTGCATAGGGAACAAGCTGAAGAATGGTAATGTGGTGCGTACCCTCGGCATCAAACACAAGACATCATTGCCTGCTGGAAAGCTACCTTAGTCTACGTTAAGATCCTGATTCAGCAAGGTACTGAAGCATATCAGTTCAATGGAACTACTCAGATGCTTAAAGATGGATGTGCTTAAGCCCTTGGTTGAACTGGGGCTAAAACAGGAGAGTTGATACAAGACAATTGGAGCAGATCAAAGTACATATTGACTCCAACGCTTTAGCTTTAAGATGTGTGCTAGCATCTATAGTAGTTAAGTGGAAGGTTTAATTAGAGATTTCTCAGCACACTAGTGCAATAGCAATGTGGCAAACACTGATGATTTAGGCAATCTAAGAGATCAGAAAAATGCTTAGTACACAGGCTGGTAAAATATCTTAAATTGCTTTTAGAACTTTTTGTACCCCCAAAGGATGCCTCTTTACAGAAAATAAATGGAAAACCATGTACTATTGCCCTCCAGGGCGGGTACTTATGCTGTGAGGTTGATTCTACTGAAGTCAATCACTTGCAACAAAGAGGCAAAAATGGCCAAGGAAACCTTGAGAAAGAACCATCCCCACATCCTCTGTGTCGATGGCAAATGTAAAATTGGTCCCTGGATCTGCAAAGCGGCTATATCCCTTTGGGATTTGCCTTGATGATGATGTGCTACTGCTTACTTAGATTAGAGGGCTCAGTCATTTCAGAGAATACATGCTAGAAACTACATTTTTAAAAGAATAATGTATGTGAAACCAGGGGTTTCTATTTCCAAAATCACAATAGTGTGATGGTATTTGGCAAATTAGAGTATGTAATTATGAATTTGTGACTCATGTAAACATGGCTGCAAATTTCATAAAAAGGAGGAAATATGATTAATTTACATAATTTCTTTAGGGCTGACATGTTCTCCTTATTCCTTAGAATCTCCCTTATGGTAGCCATAGGGAACGTATCTCCATTTTCCCAACTCAGGGCTCTGAAGAACTGCATTAGAAGTTCTTGTGGCTAATATCCCTGCTTGGGTATGATTTATTACCATAAACACTCAAACAGTCCTCAAAGTCCCAAAATACCATCCATTAATACAGCACATATTAAGTTCCTGAGACTTCTGCCAGTCTCAGGGATGTACTTCAGTTCCAGTCTGGTTGTTTATTTGTTGTTGGTTTTTTTTTTTTTTTGCCAAATAGCCACCCTGGCCCCATTTAGCTGGAATACTTCCCTACTTTTCCCAGCAGGAACTCCCTGGTCTTCCAACCTGCTGTTCTTTTGTTCCCCAGGAGGGGGTTCGACACTCTCCTGGTTCTGTCTATTCTTTGGCTTGGACAGATCAGTAGGCAAACCCTCTGCTGCTTCCCTGGCTCTCAGCTTTCTCCAGCCTCAGGAGTAGCCCTAGCCATGTTGCCAGTGAGGTAGAAAATGCTTTTGTGCCGACCCTCCACGAGTGGCTGAGCAAAAAAAGCCAAGAGGTGCAGCAGTAGGGCTGGTGCCTCCTGGAAGTTATACCCCTGGGCCATCACCCTGCTCACCACCTAGAACCAGTCCTGTGCAGCCCCATTCCTGCCTCTGGTTCTGCAAACTTGGGACTCTCTCTCACTCTCATTTCTGTCTCCCTTGAATAGCCCCAGATGCCACCTAGCCTTCCTAATCAGGTCCAGCTAGGGAATATCTCTTCTAGCGCAGGAGAGCTGGGTCTGATATTTGAACAAGGCTGGCTGGCCCTGGGGCCTTAAAGGGGCAAACCACTCTATTACAAGGTCACATTACATTAGTCTTAGGTGAGACTTCCTCAGTTGCAGGATTGGAGCCGAAAGGCCTGATACAGCACCTTGGAGTCAGTGGGAGTTCTGCCATTGGCTACAATGAGTGCAAGATCAAGCTCTAAGCCAGTAGAACCATTTGTGTGAATAAGGTAAGATTTGGCCCTCCAATGTTTAATTGACACATTAACATGACTATACATTAACTATCTGTTACCATGTGTAGTGTAGCTGGAGTTACCTAGAGAACAGGTAAACAGTATAAATAAATAACATTTCAGTAATAAATAAGTTTTGCAGCTTGAGTTTATCTTTGTTGGTTGTAGTAAATCTGTATTAAAATAATAGGAATTGATACCTTGTGACTTAAGACTAAACATCAAATGCGAGTCCTTAGTGCAAATCTAATTAAATTTATGGTATAATCACTCTAGAGCCTATTTTATGTCTGCTTGCCTGCATATTACCTGTAAGGAGAATCTTACACATCACATTACAATGAGAACAAATTGTAAGTCAGATTCAAGAGCCTATTGAAAATCTAGGAAAAATTACCAACATATGGCTTTTCTAATTGTAGTCCAGGAGAAGTTCAAGGCTGATTGTTTGCACATGTATCATGTATTTTAGTTCAAGCAATGCTGCTTGGGACATTTAAAACAATATTGGACAAAAACTAGTAAATAATCAGCATGCAGCCATCCTGCGGGGGGCAGGACCGACTGAATGAAATAATGGATCCTTCCACCTCTAATTGATATGGTTATGAGAATGCCCAAATGATATTTCCAATACACTGTGGAACACCATGGCAGTTATCACACTAAAGGTTCCTCCAAGGATATTTTCAGTGAGTAGTCTCTTTGCAGCAATTATATCTTGTGTGTGTGTGGGGGGGGGGGAAATGGTGTGGGTGGTAAGATAGTTGGGAAGCGCTGAGCCATTACTGGCATGGATTGTCAGTGCCCACTTGAGGGAGGCAAGATGCCAGCTTTTCTTAAAGAAGGTATTTTTATACCTTCCTCAACAAACTGACAAACTCTCCAGCTCTCACTGTCTTCAATGTTCCTTTTCTGGGGGGAAGATTTTCCAGGTACTTGTGGTGAGGACAGCCATCAGAATTAGGGTTCCTCTGTCTTCTGAGTCTCAATCAGTTTAGCTTTAGGTCTGAGCCATAGATTCTACTGGTTATGCTAGTTGATGATCTCCTGCTACTGATGTATGAAGATTAGAAGGTGAATGTCTAGACCTGTCGGCTGTATTCGGTATCGTTCACCAGAGGTGTAAATGCACTGGCAGGCCCCAGAAGGGGGAGATGAAGTCAATCTGGATTGTTTCCACTACTTTTTTGCTGAAAGATCTGAGGTTGTTAGCACTGGGTAGTTGCTTACCTGCATCTACCTTTTTCTCATTCAGGGTTCCACATTCAGTCACATCTCTTCAGAGTGTACAAAGGACAGCAAAGAAGGGTGGTGAGGAAGTACAATGTGGGCTGGCAGAATCTTCAGCATGTGGAATACTCTCCGCATTCTATTTCCATTTTATCCACTCTTGTTGATGCAACTGAAGGATTAGCACTCCCAGGGAGCTTAAATTATGCCCTTACAGAGTGCAAGCAACAGTAGGAAAGGGAGTCTAACACATTAAGTAAATTCAGGAGTCAACTGCTGCACCTGCTGCCTTGTCCCACTTGATCGTAGATCCTGGATCAGGATCAACAGGCTACTCACTCTCTGGCTTCATCAGGGTTGCCACAACCATGCACCAGGTTGTCTTAGAATGTATCCCTAGAGGTCATGTAGTCCAGCCCCCAGCACTGAGGCACGACCACATACCTAGACCATCCTTGACAGATGTTCGTCTAACCTGTTCTTAAAGATGTGTATTCAAAAATAAAATCTATATAAGGAAATTGTAAAATCTATATAAGTAAATAATTTAATTCTGTTCCATATTTACAAACAGAGACCCTAATCCTGCATGTACCTTTTTATGATGTTCCATGGACTATTCACATGGGATCATCCTACATAGGATCAGAGCATTAGGGCCAAATGTTGCAGACCCTACTCAACAAAACTCCTATTAAAATAAGTTTTGGGACTGAATTCTGAGACCTGCAGAGTGTCTGTGGAATAGAGACCTGATCATGTGAGTTGCTGAGTGCCCTCACCTCCACTAACCCCCTCAGAGGAGTTTTGCCAGCATAAGGACTTCAAAATTTGACACATTGTGCCGGGACGAGAGAAAATATATATTTTTATTAAGGAAAACAAATTGTTGACTGTTGCTCCTTCTCTAATTTTAGCATTAACTTATTAACTTTTTGAGTGCAGAGCAGAAAAGAAACATACCTCAATTTCTGCATTCATTACTCACAAATAGATTATTTGGTGACTCATTTATCAATTCACATACTGTAATTAACATGAGCCCTACAGTTAATTGCATCTTTACAAAATAGTTTCATAATCACTGTAGTGGTTTCAAAATCATCTATTAATCTCATAGATGTGCTGAATGTTGTATATAAACAAGCGTTCATCAGAAATAAATAGATGAGTAAACATTTCTGAGGCAGTCTAGATAATTTTAGAATGAGAAAATACTGATGGTGGTGTACTCTGACAAAGAGCTGTTTAAAAGATATTTCTGCCTCTATATTTGAATAGACAAGGGTGCCAGCATTCAGGGAGATATTTTGTTAATTGGGATGATAAACTACGAAGAAATCAGTACAGTTTATAATGTCTGCATATTATACTACAAAGGGAAAGTCTGAAAGGATTTTTTTTTGTTAAATCCATTTCTGAAATTGCTGCTATTAAAAAAATCTTCAGCAATTCTGTATAAATAACTCAAATTATTGCTTATCAAAGCTAAATAAATAAAAAAATAAAAGTATCACTTTCCCTTGACATTTCAAGAGGTTAATACAAGGAGATTTGGGTTCATCAAGCAATTAGAATTCACAATAGAATTTAAAATAATCTAATAATGGTTTGCCATTATTCCTCCTAAAATTTATTATGAATCACTTTCTCTACAGAGTAGGAGATTATTAACTGGACTAGTATTCTTCCTCTCCTAGTCTCCTGAGATGGATTTAATTTTGATTTTATTCACAAATTCTTTCTTTTCTGATAGCCTCTCTCTTTGCCTCTTGCTAGAAATTATCCTGTCAATGCACCATCAAAATGTTGATTTTTTACCTCTGGTCATTAACATAGACTATACTGAATATCTGTTGCTTTAAGTATAAAAAGATTCCAGATTTCCCTTATTTCTCTGTAATCAGAGACTATTGTTATGAGCTATGGATGAAAAGCATCATGAATCAGCAATCATAATTGTGGTATAAGATTGTCCAGCTTGGTCCCTTTGCCAGAAGAAATGAGAAATAACACATGCATTTGGATGAAAACTATTTCCTTCCCATTGACAGAGTTTTTGAAAATTGTACATTTGATTAAATATATGAACAGGATGTGCCATGCAATTTGGATTTAGGAAAGTTGATCTATTAAGAATTGATCTGTATGACCCAGACTTTTATATATTCCTTTATTTTGGTGCTATTACAATTTTAATCATGGACCATGTAGTGGAGAGTTCACTGTGCTTTGATGCTGCAAGCTGAACCTGGAACTGAGCTATAAGAAAAGAGGTACTAATGTATGTCTTGATTTCATTTTACCAGCCACCCTTTTTGAATAGCAGAAAGGAATGACCCTCTGGGACATTGGCAGGAATGCATGTGACAGACTGCCAGTGTCTGTTATGATGTTAAGGCAGGGACAGACCAGAACAATCCTTATGACTGATTATGATCACCCTTTTGTTTTAGGATAAGTTATAATGTCTACTCTGGTTTCCTATATGTATTACAAATTAGGCACTCTCGTTAAATATACATTTCTTTGTTTTAAGGTTTAATAAGTAAAAGACAGGATCTTGTATTGTGTCTATGTTAAGGAGATTCAAAATAAACTGACACTGTTTGTATTCTCAAAGGTCTCTGTAAAAAGACTGTTTGTGTGAATGAGGAATGTATGCATCAGGAAAAGATAAGGTGTGAAGGCCATTTTTATATCCAGATGGTCAAGGAAAAAGGAGTAAAGAGACTTAACGACACCAGAAAATCATCAACGCGCATCCATAATGAAGGAAGGGCAAATTGATGACCCTGAGGTGAAGGCTGGCACCCCTAAAGACGGGACAATTGATTAAATCGGAACCAGTACAGGATAACCCTCTCAGAGGTGTATTGGAATGTTTACATCAAAAGATACACCAATTAAGAAATAACTGGTCACAAACTGACACAGCAAAATCATAGACTTCAATAGAGAAAAAAGACTATAAGAACAGAGCGCTTGCCCATGGGACTTTGGGTTTGTCTTGCCACACTCCAGGAGCATCGGATTGCAACCGACAGAGCCCTGCTTCCCTCTGCGACCAATTTGGCTGGCCACTAGATTGATCCAGACTCTGGACTGGTAACTATCAACACCAACGGGCAGGACTCTCTCTCTCTGTGTGTGTGTGATTGAAAAGCATATGCTAACTGTTGTATTCTCAATAAATGCGGCATGCTGCCTTCTTCCCTATAAAGATCCTGTGTGGTTCTTATAAGTATAACAGAGGGTCAAGAGATCTATTTCAGCTTCCAGGACTGGGGTCTTGGATAGTGCAACATGGACAGTGCCGGCCATTTTTGACTGAGACAGTTTATATGCACTTCTTTATAGTACACCCAGATAGCAATAACCATTCTGGATATTTCTGTGCAAATTTACGATGTGCATAAAGGGCCTTAATGTAAATAGTATGTATTTGAAAATAATAGTCTAGTTCATAATATAGATCAACAATTGAACATGAAAGACATAACTGTACAGCTATCAAAAGACAATATACACCAGAAGAAAACTAAACTGGTATATTTTTATTCTACAAAAATGTATAAATATTTAAATTTACAGCAAAGAGTACCAGACCATTAAATAACTGTTACAACATTTAAAATGTGTAATTCTTTATTCACAATCTACCTTTGTAAATTTCATTTGAGTTTGTGTCTCAAGCACTTCTTCAGGATGCTTTATAAGTGAGTCCTCTAAATAAACTGACATCCCAGCCTCTTCTAGTTCACAGAGAACAGAAAATACACAAGAGTCCATACTTTATAGATAACTTTCTTTTTAAATAGAGACATACTATTTTGTATACTTAAAATCATAATGGCTATGTTTGAAAAGAAACACACTTATCAAGCTCTCCTGAATATATGCTATTTGAGAATGAAATGGGGGCTTCAATATATATGAACAAGACTTGATTTAAGAAGTTATTGAATGTAAGAAGAACACTGACACTAAAATTCACATAACCTAACACATTGCTGGTGTTCATTCAACACCTTAAGATAATTCAATAGCTTATATTTAGTAGCAGTTTAAACATGGTGTAATCTTACCAGATATGTTCTGATACCATACAGTATAACAGCTAACTTTATCTATTCCCTATATTGAAATACAGAAAACAGAATGATGGTTAGTGGTACACAAAGAGAATTCTGAAGTGATAGCTGTCACAATAGCTAATTAAATCTTTGATGTCCTGCTCAATTGTGGGCATTAAAGATTTTCAGATGATGGATATAATGCGTAAGGATTTATGAATTGTGACATTTACCAACACTTAAGTTCTTTTTATTTCCCCACACTGTTCATACCATTGAAAGCAATACAATCTACAGTATTTAATAGCTCTAAGCTTAAGCATCTGACCAAGGATTGCTGAGGACTGTATTCAGCATCTACAAATCAGATGCAACTAAAATGTATGTGATCAGATATGATCTTTGCTTTCAAGTGCAAAATGCAGAATACGTAGGTTAGAAGTACAGTACTTGTCCTTTCTTAGATATGTTATTCATACTAGTTTGCAATAAAACAAAAATCAAACAAAGAAACTAACAAAAAATATTCCAAGGAATAGGGCATTACATCAGTCCAGATCGACCCTTCCAGTCAAAACTAACTCAATCTGTTTTATAATTTAACTTGTTCTCATATTTTACAACAGTTCTCTCCTCCCCAAGTAATTCCTGAAGGTACAGGAGTAATGAGAAACTGCAGCACTTTTGTCCTATTTACAGTAATAACCTGCCCTTCAAAACGCACACTTTGTTCAATGCTGTTAACATGTTGCTCTAGCCTTGTGTCCGGCTTTCATTCCCTGAAAGCAACTCTTGGAAAATATGAGAACTGGAATTTCTGTTCCACTAGTAGTAATAATAATATTCAGCATTTATATAGCTCTTTACATTTTAAACACACTGTACAAACACTATTTGTTAATCCTCACAAGACCCTGGGAGGTAGGGAAGAATTAGCTTCATTTTACAGATGGGGAGACAGATTCAGAGGTTAAGGACTAATTTTTTCAAATATGGCCTTTAATTGTGGGTGCCTCAATCTGTGGGTATCCCACTTTGGATAGCGCAAATGTATGCAACCAAAATTAAACACCGCTTTTGAATAATTTTGGCCTAAATGACTTGCCAAAGCCAACAGAAATTCAATCTTAGGATTTGGAATTAGAACCTAGAAAGTTCCTAGTCTTATGCTCATTAAACTACCCTCAGTACTAAGGACACGATATACCACTGCTGTGCTGAGAGACCACCTCTCAAACTGCATGAGAATTTAAGATGGCCCTGGAGTATCTCAAAAGCAACACAATAGCCAGTTGGTGAGTGGCAGGACATCTCTCCTCAGCCAAGTTGCTTATATTAGATTTCCTTTTGGTGGCTTATTTGGTTCCTATACTCCTTAAATAGGGAGTAAAATTTAGGGCTTAATCTCACTGAAGTCAAACAGCATACTTACAGCGCGTAAAGCTAAGCACATGTGTAAGTGTTTGAAGAATGAGGCCTTATGTTCTAGCTGTAATGCAAGTCTGACAAGCCTTTGAACTATATTTCTGCTCTAAACATGGTACTGTGCTCAGTGTCATTATCCATCAGTAAGCATAAAATAAAACAAACGTATTTTTTTCTTTTTTCGAAGTCAAGCAGCTCATATATAATAGAGCAGTGCAGTTGTTGATATAATAAAGGTGCATCAACTGTAACCAAGGAGTATAACAGTCCATATTCATTGCCACAATCCACTTTATACAGAGAAAAAGTATTAAACACTGTAGTACAGCATGCCTAGCAAAGAAAAGTCGAACAGTTTCATGATCTGTATTTGAGACTCAGCTCTTGAAATCAACCTTGATATTGTACCATTCTCTCATTACTTTCCAATAATGTCAATAATACTGCGCAATCAGAAATGTATAGTGCAACTGCACTTAGCAACCTTTGCAAGTTGCAGTGAGATAAGTGAGATATTATTTAATAAGAATATTAGAGGTTAAAAAAAGATGGCAGGCACCATCATATGCACTCCTCTGACATTGCTAAATGGTGTTAGACATGATAGTAGTTCCCACCAGCACCACTATTGTTACAGGGGCACTATCAAGGTAAGTAGCCAAATAAGTGATCTATCAGCATGAATTTCAAAATAAGGGTGTGAATGGGCCAACAGACCTTTGAAAGGTGACGACTGAAAAATGCAATAATTTGTTCTGCATTAAGGTTGGCATTTAAATGATTTTGTTTGTGATTTTGTAATGTTCCTTTCATGTAGTAAAATTATAGCCCTGTTCAGTTTTGATAGCTGTTAAGCTATAACGTGAACAATTTGTGTGTGTGTTAAAAAAAGACAAGATATGATGGCTTGAAAAGCAGCTACTGTGTATGCATAGTAATGATTTTTCAAATTTAATATGCATTTGGTATTCATTTAATGATCCATATCACGAAAATGTGCATGAAATATCAATCCATAGTATGCAAATACATGGTACTGGTAATACACATTCACCAAAGGAGCCAGTACACAGAAAATGAAGTCAGTTTCATCTTCCCGCTCCTAACACAATGCAACAGGCTGTGTTTGGGGAAGTGTGGGTGGTTGGTTGGGATAGAATTTATCCCCTATCCCTGGGTAGGATGCTGCCCATATTGCTCAGCAGCCTTTCTGTGGCTGCTGCTCTATTCCCGGCTCTGCTGTGCTGGGACCTCCCATGACCCTTATGCCCCTGGGCAAATGACATACATTAAGCCTATTGCACTATTAAGCCTATTAAGCCCAAGCATTGTAAAAGCCGATCCATTATGTGGCGATACGCGCGAGAGGGTTTAGCTCAAATGTCGGTGTTATGAACATGTATTAAAACAACACAAAACACTTTTGCAAACTCTTACTGTGTTTGTTGATATGGGATTGGTTCCTATGAAGCCTTTGATACTACAGCTTGTCAGCAGCACATTTTTAATATCCATGTTAAGAAAAGAGAATAAAAGAAATTAAGAGACAAACTATTATTTTAAAATATAAATACGCATCTATCATAAACCTATTAAAGCAAGAAAGTTCAGAGTCCTTCCATAGCCTGTTCCTTTGTGCATAGGTATTTTAGGGATCTCCAAACTTTGGATCCCCTTGTATACATTAGGCAGTCTGCTGCTATATTTATGCTCAAACCAAGAGGCTACAGATTGAGCTTCAGCCTAACTTTTGACTCAGATGGCCAAATTCTGGTACCAGTTCCATTCTCCATCCATGAAACCATTTGGGGTTAATGGAGGTGCACACAGGTAAATGAGGCCCATAGTGATTTGTCTTCCTATTGTACAGGATACATGGGTAATTCCATCTGCATTAAACTGGGTTACTCATGTATGTTGCCCACTTTCTTTAATATCATTCAAACATTTTTTGCTGAAGTTTCATTTATGATATAGTTTCCATTTCTTACTGCATTCTTTGTTCAGTTTTGCTGCTTTTATAAAGAACTCTTACGTATAGCGATTTCATTGTTCCTGGCACAAAACATGAAACATTCGTTATGTACAGTAAATTTACTGCTCAGTAACCCTTTCAGTTTAATACTTCATTGAGTACCAAATGACACTAGATAGCAACTAATATTCTCATCATGTTGCTATGGAGGGCCAGAACGAATACATTACATTTATAAAACAACTGATATAATCTTTCACAACTAAGTTAGTGTCATAAGGCATTTTACATCATGTCACTTTCAAGCAATATTATGTGACATAACCAGAAAACAAAACTCCCAAACCTTTTGATATTAGGCTCAAAGGTTTTTCTGGAAATACTTTTCCAAGTGCGTCTGGTATTGATAGTAGCATATATTATGCTATTTATAGCTTCTAATGTGCTTCTTTTGAATGGACACAACTTTCAAAGGGGCATGTGGAAACATGCCATAACAAGCAAAAAACCAAATGACTTTGCTCTGATAGTTGGACTTCTAAGAGGGCTTCAAAGCCTTTCATTTCACCAAGAACAAAGGAAGGGGAATATCCTTTCCTCTGATTCAAATAAGTGAAGAATGAAAGCCTAGACACGTTACAAGGCCTGAGGGAACATGCGAAGTCTCTCTAGCTTTAGGCACCCAAGGTCATGTTACGTAGCAGCCACTGCTGGGAACGCCTTTCACTGCAGTCCTTCATGGTTGGAACCATTTTGTCCTCCTCAGATGGCTCATCGAGACACTGGTTACTGTTGACATGCCGCAATGTGAGCCGCTGTAACAACAAACAAAAATAAATGAAATAATTGTCAAAAGATAATTAATGTTGTGAATTGAATATTAATAATTCTAATCTTAATCTAGCTACTTTAATGGTCACAAGAAACAAGTGTTTCATCCTAAAGCATATGTCCCTGTTCAAACTGTGTGTCATCCACTAAGTAACCACTACCACTTGTACAGCTCTGACACAGTGAACACCAACACCCTGTATCATGCCACTTTTCACATTTTTGATTAAAATAACGGGCTCACCTTTTTTAGATGTATGTCAAGGCCATCCCACTTAAGGAGTGAGGGACTGTGATGTATGTGTAAAAAAAAGTTCAAATTAAGTGCAAGTGAATATTATTACAAAGCAATTATGTTTAGGTTCAAGGAATCAAAGGTCCAATCCAAAGTCGTGTCTCCCTTTCCATATTCCTCACCTTTACATTTGTGGGGATTATAGCATGTGCAACTGAGGGTGGATTTTACACACATCAGCAGTCAACCATTGTTTCCAAAAAATTAATCCTTAAAATATTTTTCAGTTCTCTTCTCAAAAAGTTTGATAATGCAATCACAGTGCACTAAAATGATTACCACTACTATAATACTGAGCAGAACCCCAGAGCCAGCACAGTGGCTCAACAGGCCAAGGTAAAATGTCTCTGGATTGCAGTGCTGCCCAAATTGCATTCCCCCAAGGATTTTACTTCGTGTGATTGTGGTAGGTCTTTGGTTACGGGGGGTTAGTCAAGGTAATGGCAGGGAACTAGATTTGGCAGCATTCTTTCACACACTGCTGATCTGGAGCTAACATTGATATGACGGCAGTCACAGGGAAGTGCAGTATGGCTCCAAGCCTATTCCATCCAGGAAATGTTTCCCTCACATCCCCTTCACAGGAAGGTGCCAATGGAAAACTCTGAGTGAATTGGAAATTATTTGGGGAGGCCCCAAAATACGTGATCAGTCAAAATATCTGCATTTGATTTCTGATTACAACAGACTGTCTTACTTCATAGCATATCAAATCAACACCATGTGTACAATGTTGCTTACACACACACACACGTACGTGAGCAAGAGAAAAATTAGGTACACTTCAAGTGTGTTACATGAGTGAGCATACCAAGTGCTGGACGCTCTGTGTTAAAGTACCTCCTAAGGAAAGCAGATAGCCTTTCCTCCCTTGAACTCTGTGTACAAACTTTTTAAAATATGCAGCATCTTCCTATCTAAAGATCATATATTTCCTTTGTTGGGGGAGCTAAAGGAGACTGAAACAAAGCATTAGGAAACTGTTGTACTTACTAAAGAACTTGGTACCAGTTTTGAAACACCTAGTACTCTATCCACAGATGGGGTAACATTCAAAAGCAAACCTTCATCTCCATGCATACACATAAATACATCCTAAATTTCTCATCTGTGGGAGAATTATGTAATTCATATTTTAAAATGTACAGTAGCAACCCCTGACTGTAATGTTGTAGAACAGCAGTGTCAAACATATGACCCAAGGTTTCAGAGTAACAGCCGTGTTAGTCTGTATTCGCAAAAAGAAAAGGAGTACTTGTGGCACCTTAGAGACTAACCAATTTATTTGAGCATAAGCTTTCGTGAGCTACAGCTCACTCGATGAAGTGAGCTGTAGCTCACGAAAGCTTATGCTCAAATAAATTGGTTAGTCTCTAAGGTGCCACAAGTACTCCTTTTCTTTTTGCGATGACCCAAGGTGAAATTTAATCTGTCCTTCCAAGAGATTAAACATCAGCTCAGCTGTCCCCCACAGCATTGGCACATTCAAAATGTCAATAAGCGTCTTGCTCCAGAACATA
Source organism: Lepidochelys kempii (assembly GCF_965140285.1). Classification (NCBI taxonomy): domain Eukaryota; kingdom Metazoa; phylum Chordata; order Testudines; family Cheloniidae; genus Lepidochelys; species Lepidochelys kempii. Next base: position 29,521,712 of record NC_136390.1, on the reverse strand, counting down.
CTGGAACACTGGATTATTGGATAGAATCCTATCCCTCCTCCTCCCCCAGAAATCAGCATGTAGATGGGAGAGGGATTTTACTCAAAAGAAGCTTAAGATCTCTAATTTAGACCAATCATTATATCATGTATTGTTAATTATCAATGGCCTTTCAAGGTTAGTGTTTATTATGAACTCAATACTTCTCCAGTAAAAGCCCCCCTGTTTGCTGAAGTGCCTGAAAGAGAAGTTCTCTTCAGTTTATGAAAATAAATGTAAAGGCTTTCCCCACCTTTTTGCTCTACAGTATTGTATAAAGCATTCTGAAATGCTTATGTGATGTGATCAAACAAGGCTAGAACCATTCAACCTTATACCAGCTAAGGGATAGAATGTGACTAGCCCTAATGAGGCCACACATGGAAACAGGGGCAAGGGATTCTTTCCTTATATAACCACGTTAAGGCTAGCAAGATCTTGGCATTAGGTCGTCAGGAGAGTGCAGGGGTCATGTGCCATATGATCCCCAAGGGAGCAAGTGAGAATGGATTTGGTTAGCAGAGTTATCTGGCCCAATGGCAGGAGGGGGGAAGTAAACTGCAGCTTGATAAAATCTGTAGCAAATTGCATCCCTTCCTACACACTGTCAGGAATCAGGGCTTGCAATGCACCCAGTCTGCAAGCACGGCCTGCAACATAGGATGTCTCTGGGCAATCTATGGAGCACAGTTGACCTGGAGTAGGCAACCTGATTGGCTGCACCACCTGATTGGTAGGAAGAGTCAGCAGACTGGCTCTTAAGCCCAGCAGCAGCAGCTCAGTGGCTGCTCAAAACATCTACCTGTGGCTGTGATAGTCTTTGCTTGTTCCCTGTTGTCTCATTCCAGGTAACCCAGTTCCGATCCTCAACTCTGTCATCTGGCCCCAGAAAAGTAACATACAGCACAACCAAGACGCCCAGGAGGAATTTTTCCTCTGAGATACGATGCCTCCAGAGCTGGTGCTGCTATGTAATGACCCTCACTCAAAGTGCATAAAATGTACAATCTAGCCCCAAATTTCTCCTGTTAAATGAAATGTTAGAGGGTGGCCAACATATCAAAAAACACACAGTAGTTGTGAACCAAACAGGAAATTTGCTCTGTGTTTTGGGCATGCACAACCCTTTCCCTAAGAATAAAATCAGCCCTACTGTGACTCCAACTTGTGGACAATCCCAAATGAGAGAGTAATCTGAGGATATGTCCTCACTCTCCCTTTCCTCCCCCCAAAGTTAGCTAACTAAAGTTAAAACAACAGTAAAGACACAACAATTGGGCTGCTAACTTAGATTAGTAGCTTGAGTTCAACCTCCAGCTTCCTTATAGGCTTCAGCTCAAGCTGCTAATGTAAGTTAACAGATGAATTGCTGGGTCTTCACTGCTATTTTAACCTGAGTTAGTTTATGCAAATTAGCAAACGAATTAAGAACACACCTTTATTTTTTTGCCATGAAGACTTATCCTGGGAAACAAATGACCCTGCTCAACCATTTCTTCCCAGAAAAGTACACACAAAGCTTTGAATAAGTTATGTCTTATTTTAAATGGGGGTGTGGATAAATGAACTATCATCCAAAGCTACATCTAAATTGCTGCCTGGAAGTTTGTATATTGTATGCTGCCTTCTGCAGTAATCAGTGTACAAGAGCTCTTACAATGGTAACCAATGTATCTCAGAGATGCCTGCAGCATCTCAAAAAGCTACTTAATAAAAATCCAGCAGCCGATAATATTTTACATTCTCATAGGGCTTTTCAACCTTACGGTTCCAAGGTGCTTTACAAAAACCAGCATTTTCATACACCAACACTGGATCACAGAGAGGAGAGTACCAACCAATTGGAGCATAGAAACAGTGTGTGTTGAGGGGAAATTTTGGCCAAGCACCTGGGACAAGCCCTTAGTCATACAAGAAATGCAATGGGAGCTTAAGTGTCCACATGAAGCAGTTAAAACCTGTTTTTAAAGTCTTATCTAAAAGACCTTCACACATTAAACTGCATTCTCAGCATATTTGCCTCAGAAATATGAAGGGCTGAGTCAGACCTGCTGAAATCCAAGCCTAGTTCTAGGGATGCTAGATATTTCCAAGGCCAAAAACAATCCCCACAACTCAGGTTCAATGTGCTATGGTGCAGCTGAGCTGACACGGCATCAGGAGAATGTTGTGGGACAGCATCCAGCTTTGTATTGGGACACAAAGTGCTGGAAACTTGGTGGCAACATCACTGCCAAGGATGGACCCTATTATTGGGTACAGGAATGAAGACCAAGCTATGTAATTCTCCCCAGGGGGCAAAACTGTAAAAAGAGAGACTTCTGGTATGGGGTAGGATATCTCTGGAAGCTGGGCCACTGAGTTGCTCATAGGCATGCTGGGCCACATTGATTAAGGGACCTCATGGATTTAAGCTGCAAGTTAATAATAAATAATGGATTATTTACTGGTTGATCACAGTAATGAAGTTGTTGTCAATGGTCTTTAACTCAGAGATTTGTATCATATTCTGCACCCTCCTTAGGTGGCCCTCAGGAACCACAGTATGACATGCTGCCAATTACAGTACCTTGACAATGTATATGATTGTATATGAATTTCAGTATATCCTTGCCAATACTATTTGTTAAAACACTTTTTTTTTAAAGATGCTATTTTCTCCTAAGACTTGAGCAATAGCAGTAATTATATTATCCAAACATCTCTCCACTCTACTGCAGAAGATAATATTACTTTACAGTCCATGCTGGATTGATATATGTCACATTTCAACATTTTATGCAGTGCATGATTTCTCCTGGGTCTATTCTTTAAGTAAAGCTTCCCCAGAGTCCTGCTCTTCAGTTCAAAACAAACTGTTATACAATTCCCAAAGAAAAGCCTACATCTGTTTTACTAAATCATTCAGGGCCATTTAATACTCATTCAGTGCTGGGAGATAAGCCATCTTTCACTAATCACAAGAGAAAAGAATTAGTAATGTTAACAGAAGTAGCTTGTTTATTAAATAACCCTCTTCAAAGCATTAAAGATATTTCACTTATATGTTTTTAAGATCAATTAAGCTTCTGTCATTCTCTACTATAAACCAGAAATGCAAACAAATCTAAAAATGATACTGCTGCCTTCATCAGCTGTTCCTTTTTATTCAGTGTACAATTTCATATAAGGCTAGCATATCACTGAGCTTTTCAATTGTCTCCTAAAAGCATTTTTCTCCATTCTATCATTATTAATGCTATTACAGAAAAGGCTCCTTTGTTTCGAAAACAATCATTTACACTGGGTAATATACCACACATACAAAACAGTCTGGATTTTCCTTTTAATGTCCAGAATCAAAGAATGATTACACTGAAGTAGCTTTAGTTATATAAACATTCAGAAGCTTAAGAGCAAGTCTCTGTATGTTCTTACTCACCAAGTATATGTAAACAAATATGTTCTGATGAGCATACAATTCACATGCATTATGACAAACGTAATAAAAATTGAAGTTCCCTTTACCCTAGCAATTCTAGCATGTAATTATAAACATCAAAGTGATGGAAAAATAGTTGTGTTATCAAACTGCTTAGAGGAAATGATTATTATGAATCATTTTACTTGAAAAGATACCAATGAAATGTTATTTAAATGAAAGGTGAATTAACATTTAGAAATATTTTTAAAATGTAATACTGAGAAACACAAACAATCTCAACAATTTTTTTTGCTACCCAGCTGTTTTATATATATACTGAGAAAAAACATATCTCAGTATACTACTGCAAAGCTACTACATAGCAAAACATTTTTTGCAATGACCCATTTATTTTGCTGATGGAACATATACCTGAGTCTGCCTTCTGCTCACTCACAAACACTGTACACTATAAAATCTTAATTTTTTGCAATAATGAAAATTAACCTTCTCCAGAGACTAAATCTCAGGAATGAGATTCTGACAAAATAATATTTTAAAACAAGATCAGTTAAACATAAATGGATAAAATTCTGGAATCTATCATCAAGCAACACTCCCATATACTTTAATGGGAGTGTTGTCTAAATGAATAAATACTATAGCCCTGGTTCAGCAAACTCCAATGCCCATAACTTTAAACACATGAGTAGTGTCATAGGGTGAAATCCTGATCCCATGGAAGTCAATGGGAATTTTTCCAGGACTTCACCCAGAGATTTCAAAGACACTACTCTTACGTTTAAAGGCAAGCATATGCATGTTTGTAGGATCAGGGATGCATGTAAGAAATTAGGGCCAAATCCTGCTCCTGTTAATGGCCCTACTACTTCCAATAGGACCTCTTGGTGAGTAAGGCAAGGAGCATTTAGCAGGTTTGCTATGACTCAGTCAACGGCAAATGGTTACTTAAATTATCCATTTTGATAACCGAAACACATTTTGCTCACATTTTGATAACAGAAACATTTAAAAATAAATATGAGTTTCTGAACATATTTGTCTGTAACAGAGACCTTTTTTTGGTAATAAGTAGTTCCTGTCTATGTTGGAATATACCTCTATAAAAGGATCCAGATCCTTAGCTGGTGTAAATTGTCAAAGTTCCATTAAACTCAGTGGAACTCAGATATTTTAACGCATCTAAAATTGTATTTAACTAATAATAATCAACTTTGTATCTCTATAATATTAGAATATTTATGAGTATAAAAACAAAAAAAGGAAGTGAGATGAGTTAACAAGTAGAAAATGAAAGACAGCATTATTCAGGGAAAATCTTAACTGAAATACATTTATTTCGCTCTTTAATACCAACCTCCAATAATTTGCTAAAGGAAATAATCAGTGGGGCTGTAAAAAATATTCCTAAAAACTTCCAGCCTTGTGTAGTTTCTTAGCATCCACATTTGTAAAGGGCTACCATTACAAGTCTCCACGGTGGGACCATGGGTGCCATCCTCTATTTTGCTTATTGTCAGACACGATTGGGTGATTATATGAAGAAAGGTGTGGGTCTGCATGACAGAAAAATTTTAAAAGCAAATATAAAGACAGCAAAAACAAATAAAATAAAATTAAAAACTGTACTATTATGCACCTATAACAGTACATCAGGGAAATTATGAGAAAGTGATACTCTCAAGTCTAGCTGCATCTGTGAGCACCGTTTTATTGTTGGAGGATATTCTTAAAACTTACAGCATTTGGATAGTTTTAACCCACACACGAATGTGCACAACCACAAGTTTAGGGTCTGATCTTTTCATGAAGCTCTGGGTCAGCAGACCCTTCCAATGGGACTTTTCTTGATCTCAGGAACCTGCCCACACAGAGCTCCATGCAGGAGCTAGGACTTGGTGCAAATGAACTGGGAGCAATTACCTTGAGGCACAAATATTAGAACAAAACACTTGACAATGCTGGGCAAGTGGCATGCTGAGACCACTGCTCACTATACTTATTTCACTTGTTCTCTCTCCCCCAGCACACATCTGTTTGTTTTATCCACCTGTTGTCTCATCATATGCTAAGACTGGGGTAAAGATTTTTTTTTAATTGCATGTCTCCAGTGCCTAGCACAGTTGGTCCTTGATCCGTGATTGCTACTGAAATGTAAATAATAAATACTATAATTAATAATATGTGCATATGTTTCAAATAAAAATGCTAGATGAGAAGAATTTGACTGCCAGCCATAATTTTACCTCTTGGCCCCTATATTTCCATACAGAATCATAGTAAATTGAGATGGGAAGGAGCTATTATGATAACAAGTCCATCCCCTGATAAAACTGCAGGATTTAGCATATTATGAAACACTTGCAGGACACAGTACAAAGCTTTTTATCTGGTACTTTGTATTAAATTACTGTAAATGTTGGCGCCGATCCTCCATCATGATATTATGAAAAATATACATTTTCCCATAATCTACTGTTTAAGTAGCGCTCAACAAGGAGCTTTATAGAGATGCTATTCTATTTAATGAATGCACTGAATATGTATTTCCTTCTGCCTCATGTTAGCATTTGTTGTCCCTCTATAACAAACTCATGAGGCTGTCTTCCAGCAGAGTTCAGGGATTTGCTAATCAACATAACAGTGAGCCCACTCAAACTGAGTCCAGGTTTGATGTGTTTTGCAAAGCTGGAGGTAGGATGTTCACCAAGTGGAGAATTCAGAGAACCCTGCCTCCTTCTCAAGCAGCTAACTGGCTTTGCTGCTTTCAGCTACCAACCTAATGACTGCTAGATTGCTCCTGTCATCCTGGTGTGGGGAAAGGAGCAATCTTTCCCTCCACAGACTCACAATAACCTCTGGGGAAGTAGATTCTCTGTTTTGACTACAGTCAGGCAAAGCTTAGTGGATTTTACTAAGTTTCACTTCTACTTCTTGTGCTGTGTTAATCTAAAATTCAAAACTCAAGTGGTATGAAACCCCATGAGGGAACATCCTGCAAACCTAAACTTATGAATTGCAGATTGTTGGATGGATGAACAACAAGTTTGTGCAGCGTATGTAGAAGACGGGTATCCTTTTTTGAAACGAACAAGAGAATTTAACTTTTACTGGGAGGAAAATGTTCATGAATAGCTCCCATAAATATATAAAAGTTGCACCTTAAATCTACAGAACCATAGCCTTCAGGAAACCTGTATAGAGTTCTGTGCATGAAGAGTTTAAATAGCTGCTTTACTTTTTTTGTCACTTGAAGTAAAACTGACTAGAATACAGTAAAGCAACTTTTTAATGTCTTGAACCAATATACATTGCATACATCTGTATAGTATGTTGGGAGAGTCAATATATAGAGTTTATATAGGCTCTGGAATTTAATTGCATGTTTTTTAAAAATTAGTTTAATATTAATAGAAAGTACTGTCATTAAAACAGAAAGCGCAGTACTCACAGAAATTACAGCTAGTCCTGAATGAGACCTTTCTTTGAAGTTATATTTCATATAACCCCATAACAAAATCTTACTTAGTATTTTATGTATAACTCATTGCAGCCATCCCACTTTTTGTTCCAAAGTAAAAAATAAAATATATGGAGGCCACAAAGAAAATTCAAGAACAAACGTCTTTATAATGTCACTTTGAGTAACCAGCATGAACATCAATTTTTGTTTTTGTTTCATTATGTATCATTGCTTCATGTTCATATCCCTCTCATCTGTCTACTTCTCTATTAAAGGAAAAACAATGTTACATAAACAAATTAAGGAAAAGATTTAATAATCTCAATGTATTATATGTTTAAATGTACATACTATATATTTGGCAGATTCAATGGGAAGTACATATACAGTGATGCATTATTTTAATGGACAGACCAATGTATTTGATTTTCTCAGACAAGCAGGGTCAGAGCTGGCAGCTGGTGGAAATCAGCATAGCTTCATTGTCTTCAAAAGAGCTATGTTGACTTATGCCAGATTGTTTTCCTTTCAGTTAAATGTGTCCTTTTAAAAACATAAGAAAGAAGTGCAAAATCTGGGTTTTCTTTCCTTTCAAAAAATGCATGGGTCCTTTTAGATCAATTGTAATCAGACTGCAATTTACCTAAAGATCTGATTTATGGGCCAGATCCTCAAGCTGGTATAAGTTAGTATGCCTTCATTGACTTCAGTTTATGAGCCCCATACATTTACAAAGTGTCAGATCAGCAAAGGCTATAGTTATTTTAATGATGCGCACTGGTAAACGTGAAGTTAATGACACATCACTGCATGTTAAGTCAGTCATGATTGCAAAGGCTTATTAGACTATTCAGTCAATATACGAATAGTTGCTTAAATTAATTGGAAATATATGCTTCTATATTTCTCCACTGTCACTCTTTATGTTGTATTGTTGGGAAAATGTATTGTTTTAGAACAGTATGTGCTTGCTCTTGCATCACTGAAGTCAATGAAAGCTTTGCTACTGACTTCTATAGCCATTAAGCCCTAAATGGGGTTTTGTTTGGCAAAGTCAGTTATGGTTTCCAAAGGACATAATTACTGCATTTGATTGGAGAGAATCAGACTTGATATATAAATCTACTCCTCATGTTCCAATAATCAAGCAAATTCTGTTCTCTGATACATTCATAGGGCGCTGACTAAATTCTGCTAGGTGCCCTGGATGCTTATGTGAGGGAACAATTTGGCTCAGTACACAGGCACTTGTGTGTACATCTTCCATCAACAACAGATTTTGAAGTTGTACCCCTGAGTTATCAGTCTCTCTAAAAACTAATGCATTCCACAGAAAACATTTACACATATAGGTACTATACACTAACTGAAAAGTTAAGATCTATCATCTTGAAACACAGTCTACTGAAAGATACCAAGTAAAGGTCACTTTTGTACCACACTGCTACAAGGACAGGGAGATACTAAACTAGAATTTATTACAGGAACTGCAAGCGTTAGTATACTTACCTCAAAACTATATTCCCATTTACCTACATACTGACGGAAGCACAGAAATATGAAAGAAACAATGACTCAGGACAAACACGTCTTTTTGCAAATCCCTTATCTTTCCAATAGGTTTATACAATGCTTATCCTATAGGTTTATACTATACTAATGTTAGGTGATGCAAACTTACCACAAAAATCTTGAAATCTTTATTCACGCGCTATATAGATAAATAATTATATATATAGTTATTATTTTCAGAAAGTATGGCAGGTTTATAATAGATAAAGGTTTACAATTTTTTTCTTGTACATATTTTCATATATTGTAAGAGATTCCATACACATTACAGCCACCTGGATTTTTGGGTAGAAATGCCATTCTGTTTGCCAGTTATATGAGCACAGGCACAGATGTGTTTCATGTGGTTTTCATACATATTTCATGAGCCTGAATGCTACTGTAATATAAATATTATATAATAATTCAAGCCAGGAATGCCAGAAGCTCTTGAAGATTGTGAGAAGTTCAGATAGTACACTAATATGGGAACGAGAGAGGGAGAGAGAAGTTATGGGGTTTGGCTTGACTCTGCAAGCCACAATATAAGATGAAGCATCAGAGCTCGCTTCAAATACAGACTAAAACAAAGCAAGAGAGATATCTATTTAAATCTATCACCATTATAACATTTATTAGATGGTGTATTTTAGCCTAAATTTTGTAGGATAGCCCAAAGGAAAACTGGGAAATTCTATTTTGTCTCAACCTATGCATATAGCATATGGTGAGGTTGCCCTTGTAATTAAATAGTCAGATTTCAAAGGGGAAGGAATGCAAGAATCTTAATGTGCTTTTTGAGAAGTGCGAAATAACAGCGTTAAGAAACAATGAAGAAAAATAATGGATTAAAAAAATCAAATCAAACGAGTTTCCTGCCAAGATTGAATTCGCAGAACAAATAAACAAAATACTTCATGAAGAAATTAGAAATTAAGTAGATTGCCCTGCCTAGCATTGCCTTCTTGGAGAATAACTTTTTCAAGTAACGGTCTGCAAGCTGCAAGTTTACTGCCATTATTGTTTTCGGTGGCCTCAGACTCCCCTAATTTGGAATGTTGCTCTCTTAAAATTGAACTGTGTCCCTATGATCAATTATGCAGGTAAAGATTTTTTTTTAACTTCCAAAGAAAAGATTTAATGTTGGACTTTTGTTCTGTTTTTATAGGAAACATTATCTACATGAGCTGCTTTTGCCCATACAGATGCCAACTGGGATGAGTCAAAGTGATGATGCTCAGTGAGGATGACTTTCTGGGAAACAGCACACAGCCTAAATAAAAAGGTTGTGTTCCTGTGTGCATGCATGCGGGTCTCAGAATTTCCAGTCCCAACCTGTAGCAGCCTGCATTGTATGGACAGTAGTAGTGTCCACAGACTGATATTTCCATGCATATATTTTTGTGGGCAGTACATGCATGCGATTCATGGCCCCCCCGTCTATAACCCCATTCTGCCCCACCATGCTGTCTCCCTCTTGACTCTTCCAATGAATGGGCCATGATGGCGCTTGTCCCTAGCCCAGACAGTGCCTAGTCTACACTCTCACTGGAACCATGCCAGTTCTGTGTTTTTCACAGCCATGAGGATTTCATTCCAAGCATAAGAGGCTTATAATAAACATTATAATTGTTTCACAATAGGGGATGGAAACAGCTTCGGACAAACAAAATGCCACCTGGGGTGGATGGTCTGTGAGTGCAATCACTCACTCAGTCTTACAGGAGGTTGTTTGTTTCTTTTGATCCTGTCTGGAAGCTGCTCTGTTTCTTTTTTCTTTTCAGTGACTGCAAAGAAAAAACAAGGTGACTCTCTCCATTTTTTTGAGGGTAGAGAGAAGAAAGGGCCTGTTTCAATCACCTCTGACTGTTCACTTAATTATAGGACGTGAAAATAATCTTTGTAACTGCAGACGTAACCCCAAATGTTAGTGTTACCGTGATCACTGGGGTGCTGGTACTACAACATGCTTCCAGTGACTGGGAGAATGGGTTGACAGCAGTGGAGTGTGCCTTGCACCTGGAAAAGAATGTGAACCAGTCACTCCTTGATCTGCACACGCTGGCAACTGACAAGAATGACCCTCATGTTTGGGACTTCACTGAAACTACAGCATTTAGCGATCACTTTCCAGTTTTTAAACAATTGGTCTTTTTGCTGTGATGACAGTTCTCAGGAGGAAAAAATCCTGTCCACTGGCTAATATTTGATAGATCTTCAGTCACCCTTTGGTCCGCTTTGTAAGGCAGTATTTAAACTCAGATTTATTTATCTTCTCTCCTCAAAAGGTGTGCATACCAGGTCAAGCACTGCATCCTGTGTATGAGATGCTATGACACTTCCACCAATTCAGCATCCATTATTATTGATCACTTTAAGCTACTGCATTTTTGCTAGGCTCTAATACATGCTATAAAACATTGTAATTGGCCCCACTCAATGGCTGGGCTGAAGTGATGTGATAAACCAACCTGTAGCAGTTACTTGGTAGCCTGCCAGGTGAATCTAACCTTGAAGACAGGCTCGTTAGGTGCTAAAGCATATAGGGCCAGATTTTTAAGGGAATTGGGAAGCTTTTAGAATTCCCAATAGGAACCTATCTACATCTTAGATGCCTACATGCCTTTAAAACTCTGGCCCATAAGGACGAGATCTTCAGCTGGTTCAAGTCAGTCTTGGCTCGTTGCAGTCTATGGAGTGAGGCTGATTTACACTAGCTGAGGTTCTGTCTCAGGGTCACCTCTAAACACACACATGCATGGCTCAAACAAAAGGATTATTCCCTAGGTCTAGCAGAAAGGAAAGGGTGGAAATGCCTTGGTAGATTGGCTTAGTCAGTGTCAATAAAAGATAGATACTGTAATTCCTAATTCAGGGCAATCCAACAGATGGTGATTTTACTTGGTCTCAGAGTAGCAGCTGTATTAGTCTATATCCGCAGAAAGAACAGGAGTACTTGTGGCACCTTAGAGATTAACAAATTTATTAGAGTGTAAGCTTTCGTGGGCTACAGCCCACTTCATCGGATGCATAGAATGGATAGTAAGAAGATATATATACACACAGAGAAGGTGGATGTTGCCATACAAACTGTAAGAGGCTAATCTCACATACAGGTTGCAGTACTTGACCTGGTATGCTCACCTTTTGAGGAGAGAAGCCCACGAAAGCTTATGCTCTAATAAATTTGTTAGTCTCTAAGGTGCCACAAGTACTCCTGTTCTTCTTACCTGGTCTGACTGTTCTAATCCATCCGTCTTTTAAAGAGCAATTGAGTATTGGCTTGTAGGTCCCACAGGCCAGGGTTCAGTCCCATCCCTTGTCTGTGATCAGAGTTGGCAAACCACCAAAGTTCAGGCTGGTGTCATTGAGTTAAAAAAAAATCCTAGTTTTGGCTCATCTCTAGAAGTCCAGTGGCCTACGGTATAATAAGGGTGATACGTGGTGTGTGTGTGTGTGTTGGGGGTCCATCTGATGTGCACCCAATAAGCAGGCCACATAAATAGATGTGGAAGGAAGGTTTCTTAGGTTCTAGTCTTTAGAGAAGGACTTAAGTGATTAGAGGAAAGAAAATGTACAGAATTTGAGAGGTGACCACAAAACACATGAAACTGCATGCCGGTGATCAGAGTAGCATAAAGAACAACTTTGCAAATGTCCAGGAAAGGTACTTCTTGAGGAGACACCATTGATGTTGCTTGTGCTCTTTTAGAATGAGCCCTCACTCCAGGAGGGGGTGGACGATGTGACAACATATAGGGTAAGACACAGCACGAGATCCATTTAGAAGTCCTCTGTGAGGATGTAGCTTGCCCTTGGACTCATTCAGCTACAGTCTGAATAATTTTCTGATTAGCTTTGTCCTTTGCAGGTGAAAAGCTAAGGCTCATCACAGGTCAAGGTAATAAAGTCTCCTTTCTTCCCCAGATGCATGTAGTTTCAGAAAGAAAAAAAAAACACAGGTAAGTGGAGCACAACTGGATTGACTGATTCAGGTGAAACTCCAAAACAACTTTGTGGGTGAACTCAGGATGTAAATGTAATGAGACTTTGGCTTTATGGAATATGGTGCAAGGTGGATCTGCCATCAGTGCGTGCTCTGAGCTCATCTACCCCTCTGGCTGAAGTGACAGACACAAGCCATGAAACCTTACTGGTGGAAAAGATCTGATTAGCCCTCTCCAGAACCTACTACTCAGGGGCTGAGCAAAAATGGAATATCCATGAGAAGATGGGTGGTATGCACTGACTGCTGCCAGGTGAACCTGTAAAGAGCTGATGGAGACACCAGTCATTCTGAGGTACAGAAGATAGTCTAAAATAAGACTGCTGATATCTGCTGACTCTGTGGATACAAATTTTTGTTGCACCCAGATGGAGAAATGCTTCCATTTGGTCAAGTAGCATTTCCTGGTGAAATCTTTTCTTCTACTAATAAGGAACAGGAATCTCTGGACACTGGAGATTCTAACCCAGGACATGAGATGGTAAGAAGGAAGTGGAGAGAGATGATCTGTCCTGTCCACCTTTTATCCCTTGGTTTGGAGACACAAGGAGAGTTAGGGTGCATGCATGGACCAACGGATACTGCTTTCAAAATTTATCTGACTCCAGACACATGGAGTGCATCTGTACACCCAAAGTGGAACACACATGGGAACTAGCACTCAAAGAAGAAAGTATTTTATAAATAAATATATCATAAATTAATTCCTGCTTTGTCCGCCCCTGATCCTGAGAGGTCAGTAGTGGACCTTTTCAGCCCTAGAGCCAAACTTTATTTCAGAAAGGTCAAGGGGCCACAATCAATACTTTAAAACAGATTCTCAACCCTGTTGTGCTCCCTTTGCACCACTCAGGTGCAGATGGTGTATGGTTTTTATGGGTCTGTCTCCAGCTGCCCATAAAATTCTTCAACTTGCCTGGGGTAGAGAAATAGGGAGCCAAAATTTGTTGTTAGTCTCAGCTTCTCTTTCTTTTCCCCTCTTCTGGGTTGCCCTGGGTATATATGTGGGATAGGGCGGTCATTGTTCACTATGTAGTCCCCTATGATCAGGCAGTCAGTCCAGCTTCTATCTACTCTTCCTAGGGTTCCCACAGCCCAGCAGGGAGGGCAGCAATGGAGCTACTCTATCTTCCCTCTTCTACAACACAAGAGAGGACCAGTAAGAGAGCTGCTAAGGGGCTGTTATAGGAACCACAGCTCATGACACTTACAGCTAACACCAAAGCTGTCCCTGGAGCAGCACCCTGGAAATGGTGCCCACTATTACTTCCCACAGGAATGGGGCTGATTTAAACACTTCCGTCTAACAGCCACAGTGTGGGGCTAAGGGAGCACATTTTCAGTTCATATAATCAAATTCACATTTCCTTGTTAACAGAGTTGCCCTCGGGGTGACAATTTAAAACCTTGAGGATAATGAGTGGCCCCTAAACACAGGCTGGCTGTCAGTGTGATAGATGCTGAGTACCATGGCTCCAGCCTTGGCTGAGCCTGAAGTCCTGCTCACTTCTTACTCAGGCACAAGTGAACAGGGAAGGTTACCGAGTAAGGACTAAAACAGGACTTCAGTATGTGTCCTGCTGACTTGCAGGTTGCAGGTGCTCAGTGCCTTTCCCAATCAGGCCTTTTAAAACAAAATTCTACTTTAATCCCTTTAAGAGCTAAGACATCCTATCTTTAGTTCACATCACCTATTGCACTTTAAAGAGTTTGGGAGTGAATTTAGGGCTCATGAAAGTGATGGTCTCGTAGTGCTGAAGTGACGGTTAGTGCTGTGCAAGATAGCTCATACAGCTTAGCCAATGCACCACACACCTGACTGCAACACCCATGCTATGCCTTGTCCTCTGTTTCTCTTAAGCAAAGACTGTCTATTGTGTCACACTGTGTGGCGTGTCTTTGATTGTCACCTCGCTCCACTTTTTCATGTACGCTCAGTGTAAAGTGGTCTTACTAAGGAGAGGCAATACATATGACAATTCCTAACTTCTGATTTATATTCATGATGGGCATTATGTCCTGAGCCAAAGGTCAGTTATTTCATGAACATTGAGAGTTACGTTTATATCATCATAGTGGGTACTTTGATGCTTTCTACAGAAGACATAGAGAGACATATGTTTAGATAGCAATTTTATCCTCAAAGATTTATATGTTAAGCCTAAAGGGCAATACCCTTTTCTTTCAGCATTACACACAAACAAATAATAGATACTGCATACAGTCTCTGTAGCTTTTGGCTACCGTTTTTATCCAACATTCTGATATTGGGCTTTGGAAAATGTGTAGTAAGGAAGCTTCTCAAAGCATCGAAGTACCCACTATGATGATATAAACGTAACTCCCAATGTTCATGAAATAACTGACCTTTGGCTCAGGACATAATGCTCATCATAGTTACCTTTTCCCAGGTTGTAGCACAAAATCATGCAGTATTGCTTAATAATATTTCATTAGTAAACACATGGAATACAACATGTAGTACTAGGGGGCCCAATCCTCCCCACAGATATCTAGGCTGGGGAGAGAATATTCAATTTAAAATGTACCAAAACCCACTCCCATAAGGCATAGAGGAGATTGAGAAGAGAACTATGTCCAGTATCACAAAGAATCACATAACCTGACAGATACTGCAATGTCTTCTATAAAATGGAGTCCATGAAATAAATCACATAAAAAAATTCTATTTCTCTACTTAATGTAACTGATTGTGTTTTACATGTAAAAACAGATGGCAAAACAAAGCAGTTTTCACAAAGTTCTCATATAAAACTGATCAAGAAGCATGGTGAATATTTCTTTTTTATTAGCGCCATCTAATGGTTGATTTTGTTTTATAAGTATCTTATTAATTCTTCTATTATGGACCTTTTATGTTAAATCCTTTTAAATAGAAAAAGATAGCATTTTAAAAAGCAAGTGATAGCATTTTCTGTAGTATGGAAGATATAGAGAATAAGCTATAAAATTTATATGTAGAATAATGAATAGAATCAAAATAGTTTTCCAAACAGTTGTTTAGGGTGTTATAAATCCGATATTTTTCTAGCCTTACTCCAAAAAAAATACAATTTGCCTCTTGTTAAAGCTCAGAAGAAAGTCACAAGCAATGCTCCCTTGACTCTAGCTAATCAGATTAAGAACCAGATTCTGATCTCAGATCTGCAGAAATGTATCACTCAGTAATCTGTTAAATCAGCTACTGTTGGCTATTCATATACTAGGAGGGGGAACAAAATTAGGGCCATTGTCTTTGTGGAAGCTTATTTTAGGCCAAAATATTTGGGAGGGAAGGTTCCATATTTATTAACAAAAAATGCCTCTCTGAGTTTGATTTGGGGAATAAAATATTTTCTCTGAAATAAAATCTATTTACAAAAGAGAATTGAAGTGAGGGAGGATAGACTTAGAAACTTCCATGGCACACTTGGTTATCAATATGAATGCTAGGCACTATGGGTACCTCACCAAAATCAATGGGAGTTTTGCCATTGACTTCAATAGGGTCAAGATTTTATAATATGGGTAATGTGCTCTCAGTCAACATTTTTCAGATATTAATGAGAAATTCTGAGAATGGGAACATACTAAAAGTAAGTTCCAGGAAATACACAAGTGAAGTTTGGATCCAATTAATACACATTAATTTGTTAGCCTCTGGCCTTGGATAATTTAAATTGCCTTCAAGAACTCACTAAAGATCCAGCCTGGTTGAAGTTAAATTATATGCACAGATTGCAAACACATTTTTTCAATACACCAGTTGGCTTGGATTAACTAGGTCTGACTGCTTATGCGCATGAAAAAGAAAACGCATAAAATGATAAAATAGGTCACTGTGAGCATCAGGAAGTTATATCAGAAAATTCCCCAGAGGTTTTGCTCGTCCTAGCTTCAGATTCACTCATGGACAGAGAGCTCCTTTTCAAAAATAAAACAATTAAAGTTAATGACAGAAAGTCTGTTTTACCATTTGAGCTGTGTCTCAGATGAGCCTGAAAAACCTCAATCCAATAGCCTGAAAAACTGACATTTAAAGTAAAGTGATTAATGTCACTGTACTTTAAAACTAAGAATCATGCACATCAGTGGACACGGGTTAATACTGCTGTGATTTGAATAATACTGATACAAAGTGCTTGCTATGAGAATGACAACACGAGCCAGACCTGATAAAATCAACATCAGTGATGAAAGAGCATCAGCGCAGCACAAACCTTTAATTGGTGGGCCTACCCATGATTGCTTGTCTAGTGTCTTATTCTGTTTTTTTCCCCTGCTAATAATTCTCTTTTGTCAGTGAAGGAGTGAACATCTAGTATATCCCTACTCACTCCCCCTGTCCTGCAGACACACTGAATATAGTCAAAAAGGGACCCTGATACCAAGTGGAAGACAACGGGACATAACTCTAACCAAAACCTAGCAAAGATAATAAAAGCATCATCCAGAGGGAATCCTATATGAGTAGAACAATAGGAGGCTGAGCATACTTTGTCCACAGTGCTTTTATGCCTGTCCCCCTGGGGCATTTAGGACAAGAATCACCATAAAGCACTTAAACGCTAAGGCCACAAGCTAGCACCAGGCTGCTCTTGAGTCTGTTACCCAATTTATAAATAGCTATAAAGGAATTCATCATCCATTTGGATATATCAATTAATATAACTAAGGTGGAGTTACTTTGTGTCATCACATCTTGGGTCTCAGATATTATCCATGTCACCTCAGTGCGTGAACACACTCCAAAATGTAGCTAAATAGTGATCCGATTAGAGAATCTTTAAATATTGCTTATATGAACAAAATGATTCCCTCCTAATGAGGGGACAGTGGGTTTACATTCTGCTGTTATACTATAGAGTATATTTATGACATCAAAGACCTATGTAAGTTAGATCTCAGCCAAGATCAGTTCTACAGTAATTTTTCTTGTTACTGCTTTAATTGCATGCATTGGATGGCCTATATATTCTTTGCATGCTGCCTTCTACGGTCTTGGATTAGACATTTTTTTTGTAGAAGCAAATTAAATTCACACTTTGGTGAATTTCACTCTGCAAAACTGAAATGTACTATTACATTTTTAAGAACCTTCCCCTGGAAAGGTCTTTAGGAAACTTGTGCATAAGATTCTCTGCACAGGCAGACCTCTAGATCTGTGTGAAGTAGGGTTACCACCTGGCTGATATTTGACTGGCCTGGCTGGTTTTTTTATGGATTTGCCTGAAAAATAATTTAATCTGCCTTTTTTTTTCACATGGGTCTCAGTATTTGCACTATTATCACAATACACCAGGATATCTAATGTTAAAAGTGTCTGAGTCCAGCTAAAGATGCTAAGATGTTGCCATTAAAAATAAGAAATTGCTGGAAATAGCAAAAACAAACAGCAAATACAAATACAAGAAATAGACTCATTAGATTTTCTTTACGTATAAAGTTCCCAAACATTCACATTCGAGTACATAGTTAAAACACAGAATCAGTGCAGTTTGGGAAAAAATAATCTCTGTGACAGATACAAACAAAGCAGCTTCGAGAAACACGACCAAGGTGAGAAAATGATGTTATCAATCTTATCTGTGTTTCTGTATCTCCCTAGACGCTATAAGTGTCTGTTCAAGGGGTGTGGGGAGGAGCTAGGGGTTGCAGAGCTACCCTATGATTGGGGTTGTAGCGGGCTTGCCTTGTCTGTGGAGGATGCCTGTTATTTTGCATTTCAAAGATGGTAACCATAGTGTTAAGCCCCATTTACTTCAATGGGGCTCCACACAAACTCAGGGTTCTACACATGGGGAACCGCTGCAGGACTGGAGCCTTTATTTGCTATTAGAGTTGGTCACAATTTGTCAGATTGCAATATTTCAAAATTGAAAACGAAAGGGAGAAATGTTAATGAAGTTTTCATGATCCCCTTCATTTTTTGACTAATTATAAAGCTGATCAACACTTTCCAAATTTGATAATATTTCTATCAGGAATCAGGGCCTGCAGCTGAGCCTGGCACATGCAGCTGAACATCCTAATCAGCCAGACTCTCCAATTGGCTGGAGGGGGAATCATAGGGCCTGCTCTTAAGCCCAGCAGCAGCACTAGGTTATGTCTGCAACAGTGACTGCTTCCATGACTGCCTTCTTTCAGGCCTGCTCCACCCTACTCCCTTGGCTGAGGCTCTGACCCTTGGTTCTGACCCTTGGTCCCGGACTCTGAACCACTAGGCTTGACCACCTACACTCTGGTTCTGCCAATTTCAAATTTCAAAACAAAACAAAGTTTTGAAACAAATTTCAATAAATTTCTTTTTATTAACCAGCTCTATTTGCTGTTTCAGTAATATATTACCACTGAGATCCAACCCAATTTACTCTATTTTGTACTGCAATAAAAACAGCATCACAATCTGGCCCTGAGTCACCAAAAGTCTCATCAGTTTTGAGAGCTGAGCTCCCTTTCAAACCAAGTGAGTCTCGTTCCACTACATCCTCACAATGTTTTAAAGACCTAGTCATCTTAATTTTATTTCCCCACAGCTAGTCCTTCACACTCCCACAAAGAGGACATGTCCCACGCTCTGGGAAGGTGTTAAATATTGCAAGTAGAGCACTGCAGATGAGGGAGAGCAATATGATCTCAGAAGAGTTCTTCTGGGTATGAATGGAATTTTAGCAAGGAAATAGCATTAAACACAGGCACTTCTAGCTTGCTGTTCAGAATTTTTGCATTTGCAAAAATTGCATAGTTCAGAATTGTTACATTTGTTTCAGAGCAATAAACTTTACCAATTTTCACTTCAGTTTTACAAGTCTATGCTCTATATCTTGCATATAATTTATAACAATTTCAGAGATGAGACTTTAGATTTTTAGTATAATCTAAGACATCTTCTAATCTCAGTTACTCTATTGATGCAGTTCTCTATATACTGGTGTAACTAATAGCAGAATCTAGCTATAAAACTTTACTGTATTGCGTAACTTCTGCTACATGACAGTTAAAGCATTCTTGAAATATGGAACAAAAACTCATGGTTTAACAATTTTGGGAATAAGATAACATTGGAAACTAAGGTAAATCTATTGCCTAACAGAGCAACTGATCCAAATATAAATGACCATTTACAATTTGCAGTCCCTTAAATTGCAGAGATGAGTGTTAGATCAACTCTTACAACAAGCAGCCTACATTTACAAAAGGTATACCAAACAGTAGATTATGCTGGAAAAAATTAACACTAAGGACATGATTATGCAAGATATTGAGCATTCCTTTTGAATGTTCGCAGAACTGAGCCCTTCAAGTGTTTCATCCACATTATGGGACTGATCCTGTGAGGTGCTTAGCACCTTCTGCAAGGTTCTGTCCCTTTTCAACTCCAACTGACTTCAATATGAATTGAAGATGTCCAGAATCTCTCAATCTGTTGCCTACAATGGGACTGCTCACACTGTGTAAAGTTAAAGGTATATCATTTTTTTCAAGGTCAGAGTCTTATAAAGAAACCTGCATATCACAGTGTTTCAGTCACTAAAATCCATATCCAAGCATCTTCCATTTAAGAACTGGTAGAAAAACAAGTAAAAATTTCAGAATTTTACTGTGTTTTTAAATATTTAACATTTCAATGAAAATTTTTGAAAATCAAAACATTGCATCATGCTCTATAACCGTACAAAAATTGAAGTTAATTCTCATCTTATTTTTATTTTTTTGTAGTTTTGAATGAAAAATTGAAATTTGAAAACTTTTCAACCAGCTCTATTCATTTAGCACTTTGCATTCCTGAACTGGAAGGACACCATCACATCATGATATAAATATGATAAAGTCACTCCACCATCAGCTATCACACTCACAAATTATCTTCTGTCACAAAAAACTGACAAAGATATACTTATTGCATCCCTGTGTCAAACAAATCCAATTGAAATTAAAATGGGTAACAATAGATATGAAACACTGGACCTGTATTTTTCTGCTCTAATTATGAAATAATTATATACCTCGGCATCATACTCCCAGAGCTGATTTCCTCTCATATGATGGCACTTCAACATGACCACAGGGCCATTGAGTCGAGAAACATCCAAGCATAAATCATCTGTGCGGATCTCTTTATCAGCAGTAAAAGAAAATACCTGAAAACAGAAAATGATTAAAGTTATAGGGGATTAAAGACACACACCTATTTAAACGATTACTGACTTGTAACATCCATCATTTTGATTTAAGTTAGTGACCTGCCAGCAGTTCCTTCTTCTACACTGAGAAGGACTAAACAATGTTGTACTGTGTTTCACAGAAGTTTACATAAGGTTCACAGTATGACTTTAAGAAATGAATGTTTTATAACAGAAAACTAGTATAAAGCCCTTATCCAGCAAAGACTTTCACATGTGTTTAATTTTGAATCAAAGGGACAATTCAGTGGATACAGTTAAATAAGTGTGTGAGTCTTTAAGCTGAGAATAGTACAAAAGGACAAAGTAATAATACATGATCCTATATATGGATATTTCAGAAAGCATTTCACAGGATTTTTTTTAAAAACCAGGATTTGGATATTGACCCTATCATTTGAAGAATCAGCGTGTTCTTAGCCGAAACACTCAACTTCCCAATTTACTGTACCAAAGATTATCATGTATGTATAGAGGGCTATATCTTGGAATAAGAAATATGGGGTACTTTGATAAAATTATGGTTGAAGAACAGGAAAATAATGGGTCACCATGAACAAAACTATTTTAAGCTAGGTTTCAGTACCTGCATTAGAGGAAGTGCTGTTTTACAACATCTTGAATAAAGGATAGCGAAATCAATATTTACAACTTTTTAGATAATAAAAAAATGGTAGAAGCAGTAACTGAATAAAACTATTACTCTATAAAGTCTTGCACAGCATATCTCTACTTTTTTGCTCTTTAACTATGGATATCTTCAGGTAGGAACAAACAAAAGGCTCCATGTTTTGACATTATGATTATTAACTCTTGTGCATGAGCAAATATGTAAAACACACCGTGCCTATACTGGCAACATTTACCATAATTATTTTCACATCACATTTTAATACACAAGCAATGATCTTTAGCAGTACACTTCAATAGTTAAGATATGGGGTGAGATTCTGTTGCTGCACCTCTAAGGGATTGTGTACATGCTGACTTAGAGCATGGCAAGCCGGGGTGTGAATCTATGCTGCTCTAGCCTGCTGTGCACTAACTGGCCATGCAGACCCTGTTACCATATGCAGAAGTTCTGTAGCGCGCTTTGATGTACTGCTGTTTCAAGCAAAATACTGTGAATACCACGCTGAGTAGTAGAATGATTTGGTCACATAAATGTCTATACAGAAATGTAATGTTTTATAATTATATTGGATAACGTCTAATAATGCAGTTAAAATCGTATAGCATTAAATGTTTCACTTAAAAAGGGCAAATGTAACTTAACAGATATCAATACAAATGATTAGAGTATATTCAAAAATATCAAATTTTGATGAAACATGGAGGTATGATACATAGCTACTAAAAATGTTTTCATAGTTACCATAGGACAATTCCTATGGGATTAAACCCAATGTGTTAAAGTAGGGAAAAAGTTAAGCATGATAATGTCATGCATTGCCAGGGGAATACAATCCAAATCAGAAAGTTGGGATTGGTATACAAACCCCAGATAACTCTCACCTAGTACAATGCTGTATCTATTGGGAAGGCAAGTGTACTTCCTAAATTATGTAATTGCCCTTGAGATATCTAGCATCATACATCAGAATGAAACCATTTTTCAATGAATTATGAGAAAGATTGAAAAAGCTGGCCAGATTCTATTAGGAAACCATGAAGCTTTGCTGTGACTCAACTGAAGATTTTAAAACTAGGACAGGCAATTTCATCTAACTGACTTTTTGCACGTAAACACACTACACCAAGTGCACAAGAGAATAGGGCTCAAACTTGGGAAATTGAAATTTAGGCAAATTTATTTTACACAGATGGTAGTAAATCTCACAGTATTAAATAAACAGCCAAAGGGGACACTGAAGCAGCCAGATGAAGAGACAACTAAATGAGTTTCTAAGTAAAGAGGAGAGAGAAGCAGGTTTAGAAATAGGCAACGGGGAATGAGGAAAGCTAAGAAGGACCAGACGTGATGGGGATCAGTGACCTTTTCTACTTTTTCAAATTTCATATTCTCAGACACATGTAATAAGCAGTGTTCTTAGTATGTTGTGTACTGGCCAACCTCAAACCACTGATTAATACCATATTTACTGAAGGACATGTTATGCCCTGCAGAAGATCATGGCTCACATATTCATAGTCAAAGGCAGAATTTGCCCCCTTTTACAATATAAACATGTTAAACAAGTTCTGCATTTTGTCTGAGAATTTGTCCTTTCAACTATGTCTGTGTAAACTCTGCAGGCTTCAGTTTATGCATGTCATATGAATTGAAAACTGCACATTTGCTTTACTTTGGGAAGGCAGTGGACTAACCCTTGCAGGTTCATTTTGGAGGTTTGCCCAGAGAGTCTGTGGTAGGGACAGAAGCATCTCCTAATTAGATTATTTGCTCCTTATTTATACCTTCAGCAATAGACCATGTGAAACCAGATATTATAATATGGTTAATTAGGAAGTGGGGAGGGGGTGGGGGGTGTTGTTTTCGGTTTTTCGTTTTGCAGGCCAAAACACTAGGTTACCCCTTAATCATTTGGAAAAGTATCATGAACTGTTGAACTTTCACCTAGAGTCAGGTAGAAAGGACTTTGGTTTAACATCAACTGTGTAGAAATGCACCTTAGTGTAGCATCCCCCAGACTTTATTTTCAGAATCTGCCATGAGTACATGAGGGACTGCCACAGGGAACTTCAATTTACAGCTTCTGAGTTTTGGTTTAGCAGCCAAACTATATCAACGGGATTGTTCTGTGACCCATTACAATGGGAGATACTGAATCATGGTTCAGTGACAAGGAATTAATTGTGCCTCTGCTATTTAAGTGGATTAAGAGCTTCCAGGATCCTGCAGGTGTTATAAAATACCAGCCACCATTTGGGAGTTACTGTTTGACACACAAATACCCTAAGCCACTTTTGAAGTGTTAATAGTCTTATTTTCACTTGAAAACACATAAGCACAGGCAAATGTTCAAATACGTTTCCAAGCCCTACAGATTACCAGGTCCAAATCACTTCAGACACTGTTTAACGTCAACTAGAAATACATAGGTACAAGAAATATGACAAACCCCTGTTAATAGATATTTGAACATTGTTCATAATGTGCTTTGTTACATTCTCAAAACTAAGAAAAGCAATGCACTCAGCTACTCGCTACAAGGCTGTCTAATGCTCACCGCTTTCTCATTAAGACAATTTCTTCAAGGGAGGTAAACAAAAGTCCACATAATGGGCTAAAAACAAATCTGGAGCTTTTGAAAAATAAAGCTATTTGCATTATCAATGTACAACAAAGCATATGAAAAATACTTGTAAATGGGTTAAAAAACAACAACTTCCCCAACCCCTCTTCAGTAACACAAAAATGACTGCAGAAATTTCTAAATCAGCACAACCACCTGCAAATCACTTTTAAACTAATGCCCACATGAGAAATTTCAGCACAAAAGGTACTTTTTGGATAAACTTATAAGCAACTAAAAATAGGGGTTAGAATGAAAAGGATATTGGTGCTATAAATCTTAATAAGTACTGATATAAACATAGCACTCTTTTGGCAGAACTGGAACTGCAGCATGGCCTGTAAATTCTAAACAAAATTATTTCAATTATAGGTGAAATATTCCTTACTTATCCAATGGTTCTATTCGTATTGAGAATATTCTTCATAAATTTCATAGATATAAATTTAATTCCTTTCCCCCCGCACCAAGACTGGAATCCATCAAAATTGGACAGATTTTGTTTGACAGGGCTGGATAGTATGTATTTAAAATGTTACAAACCTGCCTTTAAGAATCATTCATCAAAATAAGCTATCCTAATATATGCCTTTGATGGCCAACACACATACATTTGAAACCAAGCAATTATATATACATACAGGGAGAGAAACTGATTACTTTGTGTTGGCCATAAAATGCAATAACTGAAATAAAACAGAATGGTTGTCTGTTTTGGATTTATCTGAAAAAACACTGGGACTGCTCATGACATAAAGGTACTACTTACCGAAGGTAATGCTTGTATATTCCTACCTCAGAAGCCCTCTTGTACTCATATAGAATGCACACGAGTTTTTATTATGTTCATTACCCTAAAATTCATTAACTTAGTTGATGTTGTTAATTTTCCAAGAAACAAAACCTTTAGCCCAAGGTAGCTGGGTAGCATTAACTGTAATTATAAAACACTGACACTTAAAAAAATAGTTAAAAAGGGGAACTAGCATGAAAAGTGTAGATCTAGATCCAAACATTCCCACAGTTTGGGGGTACTGAATGGCAAAGCTTCAGCTTCAGCTCATTTAACCTGAAAGCAAAACATCTCAGTCACTTTCATCTTAAAACCCAAAAATCTGTTTGAATTTGGCAATTTTCTTCTCACTTCTAAGAGATTTTTGTATTTGTGTTTTATGAAAAGGAAACCATAATATTTTGAAGTCAATTTCTAGGTGCATTTTTCTGTTTCCTTTTTTTATGTTCAATAATCGCAATACATTGTTTAAAAACATGCGGTGTGAGAAAGAAAACGACGTACCAATTATTGTTTCAAATTATCAGTCAGTAACAGTTTACTAACACGTGAATTAATTTCATAATATAAAAAAATGTAGGGCTAACTGGAGCCTTTAGCCATGTGGAATGGATGGTGCATAGCTGTCTGTTCCAAGAGGAGCCCATGGAGTGATTCACACTCAGGCACAATTCTTTCCCTGCCTATGTTGCCACAGGAAGCCATTTGCTGTAGCCCTTTTTTCCAACGTAACTTACTTGTCAGTGCATTGGATGCTACGGTAGGGTTATCACCTGTCCAGGTTTTCCCAGGGTTGTCCCTTTTTTTGGAGGTAGGTCTCCCAGGAAATCTGGAAGTGCACTCAGTACACAAAGCCATCTGTCAAGTTTTATTGGCTAAGGATCAACACAGAACATCCTAGTTTTTTGTACCTCTGAGATGGCAAGCCTATGCCAGAGCATGACTCCGAGACTCCGTCTCTTCCTCGTCTACATGCTCTGTGAATGTAGGTGGGGAGATGAGGGGAAGAGTACTGGGCACCAGGGGCATGCCCCCCAATAATCATCGGGGGGAGGGGTTGGTGGTAAAGGGCAAGCTCTTCCTGGCCCCGGCATGGGCCATGGCAGGGGCACAGAACGTGCCCTTCCAAAAGGGACCCAATTTAAATGCCTGCACTTGCTGGGTACACAGCCTCTACACTTACCCTCACCCGCAGCTGTGAAGTGGAGAGCACTAATGTGACTGCACATGCGGGTGAGGGGGATCTTACTCTCCCTCACTCACTACGCAGCTGTGCAAGTCTGGGTCACAATCCAGCCCTTACTTTCTAAGAATTCATTTCAATGTACTGAACATATAAATAGGGCCAGATTCTGCCAGCCTCACTCTGATGAAGTGAGCTGTAGCTCATGAAAGCTTATGCTCAAATAAATTTGTTAGTCTTTAATGTGCCAAAAGTACTTCTTTTCTTTTTGAGAATACAGACTAACACGGCTGCTACTCTGAAACCTCGTTAAGTAGTAACTTACCAGACAAGGAGTCCCACTGAGTAGTCAGCCTGAGGTCAGCAGAATCTTGCCCATAATTAGGAAAATTTTACAACTGTGCATTATGCACACCAAAGACCAGAATGATATCTCCCCTGCCCCCAGTAAATAGTTTGTTTCTGTGGCTACCAAATATGCTAGAGATACAGCATGCAGTAGTCAGAGGAAGAAAATTAAGTATTATAATTGATAAATACTTAGCAAAACCACAGACATAACAAATGTTATTTTGTTGGTTTTCTCAGGCATCTTTTTACAAGGATAAAATATTTAACTAAAATAATGGCATGCTGCAATGTCTAAAAAGAAGATTTTAAATGTTTTGGTATTAGTGAGGCTCAAGTGCTTTAACTATTGCTCATAAAGCTGTCTTGTCTGCCAGATGCATAGATTAAACTGTGCACATATGGTATGGCACCTATCTATACAGGACATACTTCTTGTATTATCAAAAGTCGCACAATTTCTAATCCAGTAACCATCTTTACTGCTTAATAGTAACAAAACTAGTGGAGGGAAAATTACTACAGTGCCAAGAGAAAAATCATGTGTCAAATAATAAACAATAGCAAGTAATTACTTAACAAAGAAATTAAAGGAACTCAAGTCTGAAAACTTATATCTCAGAAATCTCCCATAAAATTTTTATTTTGTTTTGTTTTGCTGCTATGTAAGGGGTCATTAGATAGTACTTTTACACGTCGCCCCAAGTTCTTTTCCTTAGCATGTGAGCCAGCTTTTAGACTTGAAAGATAATGCTGTGATGTTGCTCATTTTCTGATGCAGTTTATTTGCAGGAGCCAGCAAGAGCAAAGAAGCTTGGCCTCTACCTCAATCTCACTAACTAGAGATCATAGAATCATAGAATATCAGGGTTGGAAGGGACCCCAGAAGGTCATCTAGTCCAACCCCCTGCTCAAAGCAGGACCAATTCCCAGTTAAATCATCCCAGCCAGGGCTTTGTCAAGCCTGACCTTAAAAACCTCTAAGGAAGGAGATTCTACCACCTCCCTAGGTAACGCATTCCAGTGTTTCACCACCCTCTTAGTGAAAAAGTTTTTCCTAATATCCAATCTAAACCTCCCCCACTGCAACTTGAGACCATTACTCCTCGTTCTGTCATCTGCTACCATTGAGAACAGTCTAGAGCCATCCTCTTTGGAACCCCCTTTCAGGTAGTTGAAAGCAGCTATCAAATCCCCCCTCATTCTTCTCTTCTGCAGGCTAAACAATCCCAGCTCCCTCAGCCTCTCCTCATAACTCATGTGTTCCAGTCCCCTAATCATTTTTGTTGCCCTTCGCTGGACTCTCTCCAATTTATCCACATCCTTCTTGAAGTGTGGGGCCCAAAACTGGACACAGTACTCCAGATGAGGCCTCACCAATGTCGAATAGAGGGGAACGATCACGTCCCTCGATCTGCTCGCTATGCCCCTACTTATACATCCCAAAATGCCATTGGCCTTCTTGGCAACAAGGGCACACTGCTGACTCATATCCAGCTTCTCGTCCACTGTCACCCCTAGGTCCTTTTCCGCAGAACTGCTGCCTAGCCATTCGGTCCCTAGTCTGTAGCTGTGCATTGGGTTCTTCCGTCCTAAGCGCAGGACCCTGCACTTATCCTTATTGAACCTCATCAGATTCCTTTTGGCCCAATCTTCCAATTGGTCTAGGTCCTTCTGTATCCTATCCCTCCCCTCCAGCGTATCTACCACTCCTCCCAGTTTAGTATCATCCGCAAATTTGCTGAGAGTGCAATCCACACCATCCTCCAGATCATTTATGAAGATATTGAATAAAACCGGCCCCAGGACCGACCCTTGGGGCACTCCACTTGATACCGGCTGCCAACTAGACATGGAGCCATTGATCACCACCCGTTGAGCCCGACAATCTAGCCAGCTTTCTACCCACCTTATAGTGCATTCATCCAGCCCATACTTCCTTAACTTGCTGACAAGAATACTATGGGAGACCGTGTCAAAAGCTTTGCTAAAGTCAAGAAACAATACATCCACTGCTTTCCCTTCATCCACAGAACCAGTAATCTCATCATAAAAGGCGATTAGATTAGTCAGGCATGACCTTCCCTTGGTGAATCCATGCTGGCTGTTCCTGATCACTTTCCTCTCATGCAAGTGCTTCAGGATTGATTCTTTGAGGACCTGCTCCATGATTTTTCCAGGGACTGAGGTGAGGCTGACTGGCCTGTAGTTCCCAGGATCTTCCTTCTTCCCTTTTTTAAAGATTGGCACTACATTAGCCTTTTTCCAGTCATCCGGGACTTCCCCGGTTTGCCACGAGTTTTCAAAGATAATGGCCAGTGGCTCTGCAATCACAGCCGCCAATTCCTTCAGCACTCTCGGATGCAACTCGTCCGGCCCCATGGACTTGTGCACGTCCAGCTTTTCTAAATAGTCCCTAACCGCCTCTATCTCCACAGAGGGCTGGCCATCTCTTCCGCATTTTGTGATGCCCAGCGCAGCAGTCTGGGAGCTGACCTTGTTAGTGAAAACAGAGGCAAAAAAAGCATTGAGTACATTAGCTTTTTCCACATCCTCTGTCACTAGGTTGCCTCCCTCATTCAGTAAGGGGCCCACACATTCCTTGGCTTTCTTCTTGTTGCCAACATACCTGAAGAAACCCTTCTTGTTACTCTTGACATCTCTGGCTAGCTGCAGCTCTAGGTGCGATTTGGCCCTCCTGATAACATTCCTACATGCCCGAGCAATATTTTTATACTCTTCCCTGGTCATATGTCCAACCTTCCACTTCTTGTAAGCTTCTTTTTTATGTTTAAGATCCGCTAGGATTTCACCATTAAGCCAAGCTGGTCGCCTGCCATATTTACTATTCTTTCGACTCATCGGGATGGTTTGTCCCTGTAACCTCAACAGGGATTCCTTGAAATACAGCCAGCTCTCCTGGACTCCTTTCCCCTTCAAGTTAGTCCCCCAGGGGATCCTCTCTGGGAACATATATTTGAACAGAATTACTTTTAAAAAGTTTAATTCTAAGAGGTTTTCCAGGATATGTTAAGATTAAAAGTTTTTCCACATGGAAATATTTGGGTCACTAGAAACTCACACCTATTTCACTGTAGGGCTGAAGCACTGTTATTCCGAATGCAATTACTGTCGTCATCTTATTTTGGTAGAATTCTTCTTTGTTCCTCAGATGATAATCACATCCAGTGGAATGGAACTGAACCAAACGAGACATAATGGAATAGAACAAGATTATCTGGAAAAGAATCACAGCATTCATTTCCCAGTCCAGGTTCTAGTGATTGTATGTGCTGGTTTGTTGCCCAAGAAACCTTACAGTCTGTTACACACATAATAATATGATATGGTAGGAGTTATATAAGGTGATATAACAATGATTTACATCTAAATCACTCATGCTGAATGATTCCAAATTGGCAAGAGACAGAATTCCTCCAAAGACAGTTCCAAACAATAAGATATTATTCTGATATCCCTAGTGATATTACATACCTGTACTGCC
Organism: Lepidochelys kempii; assembly: GCF_965140285.1. Taxonomy (NCBI): domain Eukaryota; kingdom Metazoa; phylum Chordata; order Testudines; family Cheloniidae; genus Lepidochelys; species Lepidochelys kempii. The sequence continues at coordinate 29,491,981 of NC_136390.1, read as the reverse complement.
AATTATATCACTAATCTCCCACAAAGGCGATTCATCAATTTATAATTTTACTTTCACCTTCAACAACTATTCAGTTTTTGAACTTGTCTACGAACAATTTTTTGGCCAGGGACCAATGTTGCATCATGGGTGCAGATAATAACTGACTGGGTACCTGAATCTACAGAATCTATGCCCAATCCATCTGTAAATTAGCAGACCACAAGAAAGAAGCAGTTGTTATTGGCCCTACCCCCCAAAACCCAAGTTTTTCCTGGAAACACCTCCTGTCTCCCCAAGATCCCCCCACCAAACAGCAAAAAATCCCCACGGTACATATCTGCACAGTAACAGTTCTTCAAGAGGTAGATGCCGATGTGTATTCAATTCAGGGGTTGTCCATCTTTGGCATGCTGGGCACGTGCACACCTTGGTGAAACAGACATCTGCAATCACTTGAAGAACAAAAAATAGATAATTTTCATTGCTCTCCTAACAGCTCATAAAGGAATAGAGCTGACACAAACACCAGAAAGGAGGAAGTATGGTCAAAGTGCAGATTCCGAGAGTCAAGTTTTTATACAAGCATCTTAGTTCTCAGATGAAAAAAAGGATAAGTTTCTAACCCTCACAGTGGTGAAGAAAAGCTTAAAAATGAAGCATACAGTTTCCAGCATCAGAAGGCAAATAAAAAGAACCCAACATTTATTATTTTTAAAACCTCTGGTTTTTAAGCCAGTCTCATGATTTTGGGAGCCTGATCCATGATTTTTAGTTATTGGAGCTGGCAATATGCAAAATATACAAATGTGAAAAAAACTGTAAAATGTTATTTGATGTTGTTGACTGGGGAGACTATAAAGCAAGGAGGGAGGGAGAATCTGCATGTGAGGGTGGATACAGGATGGAGTAGGAATTGAGAGAAAGTGACGGTTAAAACGCGTGTGTTGGGCAAATGATAGAGGAAACACCTTGAAGTTTTTGCAGGTTCAAACCAACAAGTGACCCACGCCCCATGCTGCAGAGGAAGGCAATCCTCCCCCCCCCCCAGGCTTCTGCCAATCTGACTAAGGGGAAATTACTTCCTGACCCCAAATTTGGCCATCAGTTAACCCTGAGCATGTTGTCGAGACCCACTAATAGACACCTGGGAAATAATTCACTGTAGTAACTCAGAGCCCTCCCTATCTAGTGTCCCATACCCAGCCACTGGAGATATTTGCTACTAGCAGTCATTGTAGGCAATCATACCATCCCTTCCACAAACTTATCTAGCTCAGTCTTGAAACCAGTTATGTTTTTTGCCCCCACTATTTTCCTTAAATGGCTGTTTTGGAATTTCAGTCCTCTGATGGTTAGAAACCTGTGTCTAATTTCAAGCCTAAACTTGTTGATGGCCAGTTTAGATCTATTTGTTCTTTTGTCAACATTGGCACTTAACTTAAATAACTCCTCTCCCTCCCTGGTATTTATCCCTGTGATGTATTTATAGAGTACAATCATATCTCCCCTCAGCCATTGTTTGGTTAGGCTAAACAAGCCAATCACCTTAAGTTTCCTCTTATAAGGTAGGTTTTCCATTCCTCTGATCATCCTAGTAGCCCTTGTCTGCACCTGTTCCAGTTTGAATTCATCTTTCTTAAACATGGGAGATCACATTTCCACACAGTATTCCAGATGAGGTCTCACCAATGCCTCTGCTACTTCGAACACAGATGTCCCCACCTTATAGCAAAAATTCTTGTTATTAGTCCCTAGGTACATAACCTTGCATTATTAAATTTTATCCCATTTCTATTACTCCAGTTTTCAAGTTCATCCAAATCTTCATGTATGATACTCCGATCCTCCTCTGTTGAGGCAATACCTCCCAACTTTGTGTTATCTGCAAATTAAATTAGTGCACTTCTACTTTTTGTGCCAAGGTCACTAATGAAAATGTTAAATAAGATTGGTCCTGAAGTGGTTCCTCAGTCTCAAGTGGGGAGGGAGGCCACTCCGCCTCGCTGTATGAGGCACCAGCGCTTGGACCGTGCTGGCAGGGCCGAGTTGAAAGCAATCTATAGTTCTGTGGCCGCCTAGCAGAGGCAAACAAGTAGCAATAGTCTAAGGCTCTTGCCCTCCTTCGGATGTGCTAGGCACCGAGCAGTCTTTAGCCTTCAGCCTGGCAGTAATTAACTATCTAATGCTCTGGCCCTGTGGGTGGGGCAGAGCAGGGAGCAGGCTTCAGCCTAAGCTTGTGGGCTAAGGCAGCCTGCAAACACACAGTCTGTGGCTCTGGCCCTGTGAGCAGGGCAGAGCTGGGGACAGGCTTTAACCTAAACTTTCTGGCTAAGGCAGCCAACAAACACTCAGTTCAGGATTTGGGTAGGAAGGAGCACCCACACAGTCTAGGGGCTCCGGGGGGGGGGGGCACCAACCAAGTCTAGCATCCTAATTCGATGGACAGTAGGTTCACACAGGCCTCCTGGCCTATGGTGGGAAGTCGGCCACCCCAGGGGTGGGGTAGCAGGGGGATGCGGGCCTGCCCGACTCCACCACATTCCAGCCCCCGGGCCCTAACAGTGGCAGAGTGGTCAGCCCCTGGGTCAGCTGGGATCCAGCTGTAACATGCTGACCTTGAGTCAGTCAGCAACATAGCCGGACAGTCATCGGCTGCCCCTGGGCTACTTCCTACCTCCCGGGGGTTTGGTACCTTTGTAACCCATAGGTCCTCTGGTTCCTCCGGGTACACAGTGGGCATTAAAAATCCTCGCTATTGGGCTTGCAATTTCATGCGCCAGTTCCTTTAATATTCTTGTATGGAGATTATCGTGTCCCCCTGATTTGGTCCCATTAAGCTCTTGGAGTTTGGTTTCCACTTTGGTATTTCTACTTCCATATTCTTGTTTTCATTAGCCGCAATGCCACTGCCCCTCAACTCCTCATTAAAAACCAAGGCGAAGTATTTGTTTAGGTGTTGGGTCATGCCTAGATTATCTTTAATTTCTACCCCATCCTCAGTGTTTATAAATCCTATTTCTTTCCTTATTTTATTTTTATTTGTATGATTGAATAACCTTTTACTATTGTTTTTAATTTCCTTTGCAAGGTCCAAACCCACTTGGCTTTTGGCAGGTCTCACTTTTCCCCTACACTTTCTAACCTCCAAGAGGTAGCTTTCCTTGCTGATCCATCCCTTCTTCCATTTGTTATAGGCTGTATTTTAATAACTTGGTTCAGATGCTTGCTCATCCAGTTTGGTCTGCGATTCGTCCCTACAATTGCTTGGTATGCAGGCTTCTGACAGTTCCTGTAACTTTGACTTAATGTAATTCCTAGCTTCCTCCACATTCAGATCCTTGAGTTGTTCAGTCCAGTACACTCCTACTTCTCTTATTTTTTTTAAGTTTGCCCTGTTGAAATCAAGAAGCCAAGCTGCAGACCTATTTTTGTTTATCCTTCCATTTAGTTTAAGATGAATTAACTCACAATCATTTGAACCAAGATTGTCTTCCACAACCAGTTCTTCTAGGATGGTCCTCACTACTTATCAATACTAAATCTAAAATGGTGTCACCTCTTGTCGGTTCTATGATTATTTGGTGAAGAAATCTGTCAGCTATCACATTCAGGAATATCTGGGCCCTACCATTATTAGTAGCACTTGTCCTCCAATCTATATCTGGAAAATTAAAGTCTCCCATAATCACATAATTCCCAGTACGATTTATTTCATGAAAATACTAAGGAGGTCTCTATCCATATCCAAATTGGATCTTGGCGGAATTTACAATACCCCAAGCACTGTGTTAGTGTAGGGATATATATATATATATATATATATATATATATATATATATATATATATATATATTTTATAGTTGCCTTCACTTCTCTTCTAAACCAGGTCAGATTTTTAACCAGTACAGCCCTCTTCCTCAATTGTACCATTTTGGGAATCTAATAAGGTGTTCTTACAAGATTCCCATCATTTACATTTTTTTGATTAAATTCTTCCTCCCAGTTGACTTGGTTCATAATTGGTTTTCAGCTTTTCATCAAAATTTCTTAGACTGTAAGCTCTTCAGAGAAGGGACGGTTTCATCCTCTGTGTGTTCAGTGCATAGTTCATTGTGGACACCATCAGAATACAATCATAAATAACATTCATATTTCATCCGATTATTTTAAGAAGAAAGAATGACACTACTTTATAAAAAGGTTATCTCATGTACCCAGAAAATAAAATCTATCAATTAAGTTATGCACCAAGCAGAAAGTGAAGAATCTTCTGAGTGCCTAAGTATTATTCTCTGAAGACCTAAGGAATGGTAGGTATTTCCTTTTATTTAATAATAATTCTAACCCAGCTCTATAAATTACAGAGTATTATCAGTAACTTTTATATACTGAATTAGGGTTAGTTTAGCTAATTAATACTTTTTGGTAAATTAAGAAGACCTAATTCTATTCCCTGATACCACAGATACTCAGATACTATATCTGAAAAATGATGTCGCCGAGGGCTGACAACATCCATTGATCCTGTCCCCCACATTTGTGAAGCCAAATCACTGAAACGGCAGCCTACTTAACAAAAGAAGTCAGTTTTAACAAAACCCATAAATTCTGTTTTGCTGTATAAAAATCACAGTTTTGAAAGCAGTTAGTAATGTAAATTATAAGTTTGCCTCTGGACTCTTCACTGATGTGTAGCTAGTAAGGAGTTCTCTATATACCTGAAATGTTACATATAATTCAGCAAAAGCAGAGATCCAAATGCCAAACTGAGCTTTTGTGGATTTGGTTAGTGATGAACCACCGTCCAAAGGCTTGTTTCTGATGTGCACCCACAAGTTTAGATGCTAAATTTAAATACTTTGGTCTAGAAATTTCACAGGATCACTGCCTCACAAGATGTTCCAGGTAGGACTGACAGGGCACAAATAATGGTTCTTGCTGCTCTTTCATAGTATTCCAACTTTGCATTTTGTGTTGCAATAACAATAAAGAACTGGGGATAAGATCAGCGATGTTAGATAATGTGATGTAAACACACAAAGAGATTGGGCACAACAATTTCCTACCATTAGTTCTCCATTTAGAAATGCGTTCAGTCAGAAGAAGGCCATACATGTGTTTAACTTCCTGGGTCTTTACCTTGCAAAATTTGCTTTTTGTGAATATTTCTCAAATTCCTTTTTGAATATGTTTACCCTTTCAGCTTTTGCTGATGCCTTTGACAGTTCATTCCACACATACATGACCCTCTGTAAAGACATTTTTGTTAATATCCATTGTTGCCCAGGCCTTTCATAGATTCAGTTCATGTTTTCTTGTTTTTGAGCCCGTTGAATAGGCAGTTTGAAGAGCAGCTGGCTAAAGCTGAACCGAGGCAAGACTGACTGGATACTAGTAGGAAGATGGAAGACCTTTGAAGAACTTGCTACCTCTATACTATACTCTTCTACTGAGGACATCTGCCCACTGAATGTTAAGCCAGGTTGCTGCAACATTGGGCTCCTTTTGGAGATCTGAGCATTTTTAGATGCTCAAATAACAATGGCAGCACAGAACATCCACTTACTACTGTTAGTGGACAGAAGAATACCACTTCCCAACAGACTCAGATCTGGCCACAGTGATACATACATTTGTTACTTCTGGGCTGGATTATTACAATTGATTATATCTGGGATGACATCACAGACCCTGAAAAATCACCAAATAGCACAAAACACAGCAGGTCGTTGTTTAGCAACACAGGTCACTGTGCATAAATCTCCTAGTTGCTTTTTTCTATACACTGACTCCCACTGAAAAAAAGTCTAATTTCAGGTCTCTGTCCTCATATTCAAAGCCCTCAATAGGAATGGGTCTGTATTCCTCAGAGGCTGCCTCTCTGTGCAATCATAACTTCCCATGATAGCTAGCCTCTGCCGGAACCATGAAAATATCAACAAATAGAGACAGGCTTGTGAGTGTAGGAGACAAATCTTTCACAACTGAACCTCAGGTAAGAATGATTTGGGGCCTTCTTAGTTCAGGACTACCTGCAAAACTCTCTTTCTTTCTTTCTCTTTCTTTCTTTCCATAAGGGCTTCATAAGCACATAGACCCACTCCTTAACACACACACGACTAACTAAGCTATTTTTCCTATAGGCTGTGAAGAAAGAAAGAGAAAGATATTATTTTTTCTTTTATTTTTAAAACAGAGCTTATCAGAGAAATGGAAAAAAGCTATTAACATTTTCAACCAACTCTAAATTTTAAGTATTGTGGGGAGGAGCATACAAGTACGTAGATAAGATATAATAAGATAACTATTATTCTATGAAATGGCTTCTACCTTTTCTACCCCTATCTGAATAGCCGATAGCTTTTTCTAATTAATGCAATTCTGACCCAGACAGTAGCTATGCAAACATACCCAATGGCTGTATTACCTGGAAGCTTCTGTGATCAATGTGATTATCTTCTTATGTACTTTTCTCAATGTTTAAATATTACCCCTGTAATGTGACACCTAGAACTGTTCACAGAACAGCAACTACATAATCAGGAATGACCGCCATGAAGCCACAAGCATGTCAAAGCCTATGCTTACTGCTCACATACCAGCATGACTATGAAATGACAGAGTCATTTTGTGTATTATTGACATACAAAGAAGCAGACCAAGTATTCCACTCTGCTTGAAGTGAAAGTCTGAGAAATTAACTTGATTGGTCAACTCTGGTAAAATTCAAAGCAACACAATTAACTCTTTATCCAGTCAAGTATTGGTACACATTTGTACCAATTTGCCTATATTGGGATTTCAAGCAATATTTAAAATTCTATTATTATCTTTCTGTTTGGACTATGAAACCTGGTGTTTATTATCTTCTGCATTGAACATCTACATCAATAGCACATTTACCTCCACAGACCATCTTTGGTGGGTGCCGTCTCTAAGGGGAAAAGAATATCAATTTAAATGATCTAGAGTTCTTAACACACAGTAAAACAAAATTAATGTGATTAAATTGATTATGCCTTGATCTGCATGCTATTATGTTCTAAAGATTGTGACAGTAAGATTATTCTAACTAAACACTCCTGCAGAAATATATAAAGTTTCTGAACTTGGTAATATGGATAAGTACAAATGGTTTGTACAATCACGGGATCAGATTTAAGATTAACATATACTTGTATTTCCTTTTGCCTCAGGATGGACAAACCAAAAGATAAAGGGAATATGATCCCGCAATTAAATGCAGTGGGTCTTTATCTGGGCAGATGAAAAGGAGTGATGGCCCTTTGAAAAGTCCCCACTGCCCTGGGTTATGAGAGGAAGTAAAAGGGGGCAACACCTGAGGTGAGCAAGATAGAACCAGAACCCCAGCTCAGATGAGATAGCACTGACCTACCAGAGGGAAGGATATTTATATCTTATGCCCTCCAGGTGGAAACCTTGACCTGCCGACTACTGAGAAGGAGGTAGGACAAATGCTGATGGCATGATGCAGTGCCAAATAAGCATGTAGCTTCAGTCATTTATGAACAAAACTCTCCTCTCAGATCCACAAGACATTTCTGTATGGATCTGAGGGGAGGTTTCTGGCAAGTATATTTTATCGGTTCTCTGAGGATTCCATAAAATAAGAAGTCTAATGCCCAGGATAGGAAATATACTTTTTAAATACTATGTGGACTCAAACAGTGAAGAAATGTTCTCTCTAAAAAAAAGTGTCAAAATCAAGGAGCAGGTAAGGGTATTCACTAACTGGACACCTCTCAGAAAGAAACACTGCATATGGGCCTAATCACATTTATTCTTACTGCCATATTAACTATCCCAAGCTTCCCAATTATTTTGCATTCACCTTTCTTAATTGATTTAAAGCATTCTAATAAAAGCTACAGGGAAAGTGCTTTCTCTTCCCTCACACACTATGCTGATGCACAAAGACATTAATTGATGAAAGCCACCTTAGGCAAAGCATTCAAACTGAAGTTGATTATACTACCAATTAAAGAATACACGCAAATGTTACCAAGTTTCCAATTAGAACATTTTAGGGGGCAAAATGTTACAGCAGATTTATGCATACTCTGCTTATTCATTTTCAAACTCGATAGTTAATTATGAAAATCTTGTAGTTCATTTTAGCATATGGACAGATCCAAAATATAAATGTAAATATTTGCGATTGAATAAATGAGACAAAGCATAATCACATATTTGGCTTCATTTTACAATAATATCTTAGTATGTTTAGTAACCACGACTTTTGCAACACTATGTTGTTCAATGGACAAATCAGTCAAGTGCCGTGTTGAACAAGGAACTATGCCAGAATATTTAATTGCATGAAATTAACTCAGATCTCATCTAACAGATTTTTGTACCAACAGCAGTGATCTCAAACTTCATCAAAGCAGAGTTCATTTTGCAAAAAATACTCATGGAAAATTTATTTCACTGTTTTCCAGCTCCAATAATAATCATGAATATTTGTTTGTTTATTTAGTTATTTTTGGTGTTCATACCCAGATGCTTCTAAGCATATTAAAAACCTAAAACCAATCGTTACTGTAAGGTAACAAGGCCCAATACTCAGAGCCAGTATAAAGTATAAAAATATTAAACAAATAACATTAAAATAAAAAATATCCAGTTTACACTTTTTGTGAGGTAATTATTATCAGTTGATGACTTTGGAAATGTTAACTATATAAACAAGATTCTTTCCTTTACCATCTGAAACAGATATGATGCCTAAAGACCAACCAAGAACGGAGCCCCTTTGTGCTAGGTGCTGTACAAACACAGAGTATTAGGCAGGCCCTGCCTTGAAGAGATAACAACATAAATAGATCAGACAGCCACAGGGTGTGGAAAGGGGTGTACGACACAAGTGGAGTGAACAATGTAATAGCAGCTGTCATGAATATAAAGGGAAGGGTAAACACCTTTAAATCCCTCCTGGCCAGAGGAAAAAACCCTTTCAGCTTTAAAGGGTTAAGAAACTAAAGATAACTTCGCTTGCACCTAACCAAAATGACCAATGAGGAGACAAGATACTTTCAAAACTGCAGGCGGGGGGGAGGGGGAGGGGAAGGGCTCTCTCTGTCTGTGTGATGCTTTTACTGGGAACAGAAAAGGAATGCAGTCTTAGAACTTAGTAAGTAATCTAGCTAGATATGCGTTAGATTCTGTTTTGTTTAAATGGCTGATAAAATAGTAGTGCTGAATGGAATGTATATTCCTGTTTTTGTGTCTTTTTGTAACTTAAGGTTTTGCCTAGAGGGATTCTCTATGTTTTGAATCGGATTACCCTGTAAGGTATTTACCATTCTGATTTTACAGAGGTGATTCTTTTACTTTTTTTCTTCAATCAAAGTTCTTCTTTTAAGAACCTGATTGCTTTTTTCATTGTTCTTAAGATCCAAGGGTTTGGGTCTGTGTTCACCTATGCAAATTGGTGAGGATTTTTATCAAGCCTTCCCCAGGAAAGGGGGTGTAGGGTTTGTGGAGGATTTTGGCGGGGGGAGAAAGATGTTTCCAAGCAGGCTCTTTGCCGGTTATATATCTGTTAGACACTTGGTGGTGGCAGCAATAAAGTCACTATTCTGTGATACTTTCTCTTACGTAAACTCTGCAAAATCACCAGCATGCCTTTCTTTGACACATGACAAATTTCTTACTTTAATGTCCAATTATGATTAAATAAACTATTTTGCCCTTTTGAATTAATGTGTTTAAAATACATTTAGATGATTGTATAAAATGTTAGAATTATTGCTACATAATTAAAATAAAATATATAAAATGTGACTAATTATTACACTTATAAGGCCATATTGTGATTTTTCAGCAGAACTCTCTATTCAAATTCAATTTCTCTTGTGCTTAAAATCAATGGCACAATATGGCTCTTAGTCTTTATGATTTGGCAGGGTATTTACTGAGTAAAAAATTACTCCACATAACATACCTATAATTGAGAATTTCTATTGTAGAAAATTCTCTAGAGCAAGATAAAACATACATTTATAGTTATAGTCAAAATTGAGCAGATTCTCAAAGCCAAGCATATCTTCCAAGCATCAAGATTTTTTTTACATGTAGTTGCGTAGAAACCCCTCATACTCACTAGCATGTTACAATTACCTATCCTGTTGTTAAGTGTGCATAGAATGAGAATTCCACAGATGGATAACAATCCCTAAAGATTTGTTACTTAGAATTCTATGTTGAGAAGGGGTTCTGCATCACTTCCTTCAATAAACTATATGCTTTTTGTCATTCAGTTTCTAATCTGTTCTAAGCGGACAGCAGACATAGGGGGAAATGGTTATCTCATATATATGGTAGCTAAAAACACACATAATATGCCTGTTCTAATGTCACTCTGCAACAACTGTTACCATGTGATGTTTGATTACGAAAAGTAAAACTAGGGAAAAATCTGGCTGTTTTCATTTTGGATTCACTAAGAGCCCAATTCTGCCCCACAGAGGAAGTACTCAACATCTTGAAGGATTGGGTTCTAACTGCCAATGAACCAACAATGTCCCTGGGCTCAGTCCTGCTAGGCTGTGAGTGCCCTCAACAGGAGTGCAGGGCACTCAACACCTCACCTGCATGGAGAGTACTCAGCATTTTGCAGGATGCAGCCCTAAGTGACTGAAACTCTCTTAGCTGTATCTTGCTTTTATATTATTATTCATAAAATATTCTTCTTGGGGAGGGTGGAAATCATTTTGAAACTGGAGAATATGGTTTAGATATAGGCTATACCTGTGTAATGAAATAGCATTTTTAATTGCTTTACATTGCACGACTTGCATATTATGCTGGCCTGTTCCAACTGCTGCCCCTTCTTAGGGCACTGACATTAGTGTACTGTTATGACACTAATGTTGCCCCTCTGCCAAGTGGCAACAGATCTCCAGGCCAAGACCATGCAGGTCACCTTACCTGTGGAGGAGCAATCAGTCATTATATATATAACTTGCTATACAAGAACTAGATATTATTATTTTATTACACGTATACACCAATCCTGGAATAGAGGTGGTCAAATGGCAGGTAGGTCATCTCTTCTTTCAGGAATCTCAGTCCAACACCAATGCCTGATTTCCAGGGGGCAACTGTGCCTCAGAGACTCTGCCTCTGACTTGGATCAGAGACCAAGACAGAAAGCAAACTCACCTGCTGCTCTCACAGATCCCTCTCCAAGGCCCACTACCTTGGAACAGAACTGTGCATAATCAAACTTATCAACACCACAGCATGTCTTCCAAAAACTGAACATTTTTTCACATACTAAGAAGAACATGAAAGACCATAAACTCCACCTGATACCTACCAAAACACTATGTTCCTGTGTTCATTATTTCACCCCGATATCCTAATTAAAAATAAATTGCAAAAGGCTAAATGCTAACAAAAAGGTGCTTAACAAATCAAACATACTACGTATGTTAAGGTCATCCTTTAAGATTATATGTAGAATATAAGTGAAAAAGGCAATGGGGACATTTGCAGGTTATTTTTTTATTCTCGGGCTCTGTTCAGCTTTTAATTGTCTGCACAGCTCACAGAAGATTTCTGAGAGTCGTTGCTTTCATAGCCATCAATAACAATGAGGAGTCCTTGTAGCACCTTAGAGACTAACAAATTTATTTAGGAATAAGCTTTCATAAGCTATAACCTACTTCATCAGATGCATGGAGTGAAAAATACAGCAGGCAGGTATGGGCTGTATATTTATACCTGCCTACAGATTTTTTCACTCCATGCGTCTGATGAGGTGGGTTCTAGCCCATGAAAGCTTATGCCCAAATAAATTTCTTAGTCTCTAAGGTGCCACAAGGACTCCTTGTTGTTTTTGCTGATACAGACTAACACTGCTACCCCTCTGAAACCTATAGCCATCAATGTTGCCCTTTATTCTAAAGGTTACCCCCCTCTCAGAAGCAGCTGCATATAGCGGAATCCAGTCTTACATTGCTCCTTAATTCTAACTTTTTCTGTACAGGGCAGTGGAGCTCAATGAAGGCACCACAGAGCAATTGACAGTCAGTTCTGAAAGTGGAAGTTCTGAAATGGAGCTGGAGCTGCTAGCAACCGGCTCAAAAGTCTGTGTTCTTCCTCTACAAATGGTGATCACCAAGGAGGGAGCCCTATATGGAGGGAAAGAAGGCAAGATTCCCCTCACCTTGTCTCCATAGCCAGTGAAAGGTGTGATGAGCCCCAAACCTCTGCAGCCAGTAACTTTACTGGGTGAAGGAGATCCAAGCCTCAACATGTATGGTCACTTTTTATTTTTTTAAATGTAAAAGAGGTCCTGAATAGAAGCAGGTTTCTCTGGCCCCACTTCTCTGGCCACACAACTGGGTTGACCACAGCTCCCCACACTTCTCTTCCATAGCCAGCACTGTTTACTGACCCGGTGGGTAACTTCGCTTTCTGCATGGTTAACCTGGAGCATAAGAGCCATATGAAACCTTTTAGAGCTTCTGAGCCTTAGTAGCACTATAATGCAACTTTTAGTCAGAATAAAAAAACTTTACTTTTTCAGATTTCACTTAAGGAAAATATCCAGCTCAACCTAGACAGCCCTTGGGACCTAACTTACAGCAGGTTCTGGGGCTACTCTATGGACTGCAGCATGGCCAAAAGTCTCCACAATGTTGCATACTGCGACCTCACCCCATATTGTCCCTCCTCCCCAACCTATACACCTGGCAGGTCCCCTACATCAGTGCTGGTACAGGAGTCCTCAAAATGCAGACTTCTGGATCCTTCTATAGCTCTTGCACCAGGAGAAACCTCCCTAGGCTGGACATGAGGCATTTAGGGCTCCTTTATGCCTCACTGGCTGGTTTACCTGAAGTAAAAAGGCTAGAGCAGAAGTGAGGATCTCACCTGCAGTCTCCAAACTCAATTTTTTTTTTAGTTCCTTACAGTCTGACTCTACAAGGGGCTGCACATTTCCAGAGATGAACTGAATGCTGCTCACAGCACCATGGAGGAAGATCTCAACACCTTGTAGAACTCACTCCAAATCAGCAACTGTAATGTATAATTTAGGTTGACTATGCATTTATTATTCTTAGAAGAAGAAAACAAAACCCCAACTGACGAACTGAAAGAATTAAAAAATTGAATAGGGCAATTGATGAGGAGTGGTTCAGTTTACCATATTTATTCCCTCATTTGGATAGCTCTGAAATTTTTATCTGGATGCAACAAAAAAAGGATTTTTATCTAAAGCTTACATAGCCCTATTATATGGGAATAGTCATTTTCTGCTTTTGCTTTTACTAGTCTCAGATTTACAGTCAGCTATTACATAAAATATCCTTCTTATTCATGAAATTTAGGAAGAGTACTTTGCAAGGTAAAAAGATTTGGTAAAAGCATCAATCTCTAACATTGCATTAAAATAAAGCAGAACATCACCCCGAATAAGCCAGCATCTTTAGAAGAAATCAGCTTTCAGAATTACCATGTAACACTCGTGATGTTCCATTACAGCAGGACAGGATAGAGCTGAGCAACCATGACTAAAGATTCCCAGAATAACGTCCTACAATATGGTGGACTGAAAGCCAAATAGGAAAGGATTGCCGAACTGTGAGGTTAAAATGGAGAAACAGGGATTGCAAAAGTCACCACAACATCACTGCATAATACCTTTAGAGCAGTGGTTCTCAAAGCCGGTCCGCCGCTTGTTCAGGGAAAGCCCCTGGTGGGCCGGACCGGTTTGTTTACCTGCCGCGTCCGCAGGTTCGGCCAATCGCAGCTCCCACTGGCCGCGGTTTGCCGCTCCAGGCCAATGGGGGCTGCGGGAAGGGTGGCCAGCACAGCCTTTGGCCCGCGCCGCTTCCCGCAGCCCCCATTGGCCTGGAGTGGCGAACCGCGGCCAGTGGGAGCCGCAATTGGCCGAACCTTCGAACACGGAAGGTAAACAAACCGGTCCGGCCCGCCAGGGGCTTTCCCCGAACCAGCGGCGGACCGGCTTTGAGAACCACTGCTTTAGAGGACTTTAGAAACACTGGGTCAAATTCACACTGATTTACAACAAACAGCAGGCCTTTGGCAGTGTTTTGCAAGGAAATTCACCTCCTTTCACCATCAACGACTTCCCTGGAGTTTCATGGTGTGAGGTGAGTTATGTACATATTATCATCTGCATTTTTCTGGTGGGGAAGCTGAGGCAGAAAGGTTAAGCGGCTTGCCTGAGGAGAGAGAGGGGTTCAGTGTTAGAAATGGAATTAGGACTCATGAATTCCTGGTATGTGAGCCTCACCTCTGCTCCAGACTCTTTCAACTGGGGAAAAGGACCAGAGTGGGGTAAAGGAGCCCTAAAAGTATCATATACAGCTGGGGAAGGTGACCCCAGTGCCAATACTACAGAGATAGCTGTAAGGCTCCAAGGACCTCACTGCAAACCGTGGCATGGGGGAAAGTTGAAGAAGGGCAGGAGGCAGTGCTTTATTTGTGCAGGGCTGAGTCCCGGCACCTCTAGACTTAGCAATCCACAGCCCCTGGGCTTGCTGCATCAGTTATGAATGCAAAAAAAAAAAATGCTTGAGCCCTGGCACCTCTTCCATTACAAGTTAAGCAGGAGGTCTTTGCTGGGTGGGGGGGGGGAAGGGGTGGGGGAAGGAATGGAGAAGGGGAGATCTTTAGCACTCAGCAGAATTGAGAGTCTGGACAGCCATATGGCAGCCCAAAGAAACTGTTGTAATTTAGACAGTCCCTTGAAGCTGTGTAAATTATGTGCAGCCTCTTGCACCTAGAACAGTCCAGGATTAGGAGGATACAAAGGTGGCTTCAAGCTACTTTAGTCACTACCCCGGAGCTGTGAGTTCTGTGCTGTGCTTCTTAGGGTATGTCTACACTTCGAGCTGAGTGGGTGTGACTCCCAGCTCGCTAGCATGCTAAAAATAGAGTGTAGCCACAGCAGTACCCCGAGTATGTGCCTAGGGTCTCGGAAGGGCATGTACTCAGCGGCTAGTTTATCCTGCAGCTCATGCTGCTGCAGCTACTCTCTATTTTTCGCAAGCTAGCTCAAGCATGCCTCCTTGAGCTGAGAATCATACCCCCACTTTGCCACTTACATAGCTGAGTTGCAAGTGTAGACCAGGACAAAACAAGTTCAGCACAGTTTCAGAAAGTCATCGTTTAAACCAGCTTCAGCATAAAATTAAATATGTAGCAAAAGAAAAAGAAATGCATTTATCTACTACTGTGTACATTTCATAGCTCACTTGGATTTTTCACTGTTTTTCTCTCATTGCATTTGCCTTCATCGTTCCTCCTGTCAATCCGACATCAATCTGTGTTTATATTTTGAAAATATAAAATCTCACTCCTTAATTTTAACCTGTTGCTAAAACTCAGAAGACTGGGAAAAAAAAAAAAAAAAAAACACTGCACAGGGTCTCTTCTAATCTAGGCTTCTCAAAAGGTGACCTCTTTTGTTCATTTAGTTCTGAAGATTTAGTGACTAAAAAGAAAAGCTAAGAGGTATTACAAGAAATGTCTGTTGATGGTTTTAAATTTATTTTTATTAAAAACAGCTCACTGGGAGAAAGGCAGGCCTTTTTGCTATTATACTGAATGTGTCAAACACAATACAACCACTGGATCTCAAGAAAGGAATTCAAAATAAGAGAAATGAATGAATGATGAACCTTGAAATTCAAGCTTTTTTGTTTATTTGACTTACCTTTATAAGAGAAAAAGAGTGATTGATTATATATTCTTGCTCTTCCTACAAATGTGTGTGGCTAAGGGAGCCATTTCCCATCTATTACCATAGAGAGCCAATATCATTAAATTTTAATGTTTAAAAAGAAAGCTTCTTTTGGTAAAGCTAACATATAGGAGTAGCAATTGTAAACTTCCATTAATCTCCAGTTCAGGCTTCTTTTATTTCTTTTTCTTGGGTGTGAATGAAGGTAGGATTAGATTATTGTTATGAGCAGAGGCTCTATTTCTGAATATACACAGTAACAGAAACCGCTTCCATGGTAACATAATACAAGAGTAGCCAAAGCCATGATGCCTATGGAGATGATTCCAGCCGGGTAAATCACATGGCTGACTCATTGTCTAACTGACCAGTAAAATCAACTGATTTCAACTAAAATAACAAAAATCCTAGAAGTCAGCTATTGCAAAAGTGGAATTACAATGAAGGGGCTTTACCTAATGTCTGATTTTGATAAGCATTAATAATTCATTTTCCTGTGTGACTCACTTATCGCCAGTGTTCCATCGAATCAAAAATCTATCTACAGGTACAGATTTAATTGCCACCTCCCTCCCTCCCCGCCCACCATCAAATGGTGGGGAAACTTAATGGGGCCAGCAATGAAAGGGATACAGTCCCAGGAGTAAGGAAGAGAGACATTTGTCAAGGTATAATAGGTAGCTCCTCCCCCTGGGAGTCTCTGGCACCCACTGGCCAGCTAAAGGAGACGGGTGTTGATTGGCCAGCATTCCCCAGGTTCCAGGATTAGCCCAGCACAGGGGCCACATGGACTCCTTTCAGGTCCAGTTCAGCAGCCCACCCTACCCATCTGAACTAGGAATGGGAACTCAGCCTGACAGATGCTGCAGGGTCTAGCCAATCGCCTGTTTAGGGAGTCAGGAAAGAATTTTTTTCTCCCTTGGGCCAATTGGCAGATGACCAGGGAGATTTTTGTCTTCCTTGCAGCACCTTCAAGCCACAGTGGGTTAAGTAGGAACATGCTTAGTACCCAGCTGAGTTACTGGGGTGGAGTTGTTTATTCGTCACAGCATGCAGCTGGTTTCCAGTGCAGCTAAGAGAATAAAATGAACGGTTTCCAAAGGTAAAAAACCTAGTATTTTGATGATAGTCCTTGGGCTCATGTGACAGGGTGAGACCTTTTAGCCCTTGCAAGCTGAGGTCCCCACCCTGCTGTACAATTTGTCCCCTTCACACGGGTTGGGGGGGGAGAGGATGCTAGGATTCAGAGAACCGAGTCTTGGGGGGTAGTCTGGGGAGATCCTACCCTGTGTTATGGGTTATATGGTACAGAGCCCTGTAACCCTTCCACTGGAACCAATTAAATGCCTGATATAAAAGAGGATGGGTGATGGGGAGGTAGAGCCCCTCCTCTGTTTTAAAGTTTAATACAAGTTGTGGCCTGCCACTTAATTTCATGCATGTGTCCTCATTTTGCTGCTGTGTCCATGTCAAAGTGTATATGCTCTTTCCACTCAGACATCAGTACACAAAATCTATTGACTTTATTTAGAATCATTTCCCCATAGCAGAGGGCAGTATTTGACCCCAGACCCTTTAAAGTTTTTCCCTGGCACAGAGGCCAGTTTTAAAGTTGCAGTAAGTTGTACTGTACAATTTGCAGCTTTTTAAAAAAGCGGTTCGTAGTTAACTCATCAATGCACCACACATTAGTGGTTAGCAGTTATCTGAAATGCACAGGTCTGCATGACCATGAAGCCTATCAAAGTATTATATCCTGGCAACATTGCTAAAATGTAGGATCAAATAAATCTAACATATAGTACTATACATGGCTTCATAATCACCAGAGCTCATTTTCTTAAGACTTTAAATGCAACATTTTTTGTTAAAGAAATGTTAAAATATATGGTCTTTTCTAATATTTTAGCCTTAAAGTCTCTTGAAATGCTTTTGACATGTTACAATTACAAAATATTTTGAGCAAGATTTGTGAGCCATGAGATATTTGTCTTTGCCTCAAGCTGGGAAAGCTTGTATACTTTTTGTTCAGAAATTCTAACGAGCCTGGTATTATTTTTGACATCCTTTTCGATCTGAAATAGTTCAATTCCATAGCTATATTTTGTTAGCTATACAATCCCTCTAGCACTTACATTCTGTCCTATTTTTCTGTCTCATTATGAACTCCCATTAATGATAATAGGAGTTATGTATGAGTACTAAAGGATAACGGACCCCTATATTTAGGTCAAATATGAATGGCTCAGCAAAAATAACACCAGAAATATAAGATAAATAATTTGCATAAGCAAACATAGGGATTTGAAAGTGCAACGGGTAAATGCACACTCTGCATGTGCATCCACTGTGCTTACTTTGGAAATGTCGCCCCTAATGTGCATGTATGAGGGACAAAAATAATCTGGAGATTTAAGAATCCTTCAGTGGAGTGTGACACCAGCCCAGGGGAGCTCAGAATCCGCCATTGCCATTCATTAAAGAAAAATATTAGAGCCCAATCCAGCAAACACAATTACCAGGCAAAGCTTTGACTGCCCTGAGTAGCCTCATGAATGCTAGTGGGGGTCACTCATAGTGGTAAGCACTGTTGTGATAATTGGGTTTACAGATTTACCCTAATTGGGAGTTCAATTGTAAAAAGTCAGTGCTAGTTCATAAGCTGTAACAATAACCTACAACAACAAACATTGATGGGAAAAAGTATGAAATAGTCCAAACAAAAAGACTTATTGATCTAACTCAAAGACTTTGTTAAGATCATGCTTGGTTAACAAGAAAAGTGTAAAACCAGAAATCAGTGAATCAAAATTGGTGTGTTAGAAACTAGACCTAATTGGTGGACAAAATAATGACAAGATGGGCCATTCTCTTTTTGGGTTCTTAAAGAAAGACTTTGGGAGAAAAATTGGCTACTGGAGTGAGCTTCATCATCATGACTACTATCCCCTCACCTCCCCACGCATCTCCTGGGAACCCAGGTCCTCATCATCCTAATCCTGGGAGATGTCCAGACCAGACCAGGCCAGAGAGAGGGACGCAGATGACACGACCACCTCTACCAGCTCCAGCTGAAGCCCAAACACCCTGGTGGGATGAAATGGGATTTGATTTTAACAGCAGCAGCAACAGCTCCAGCCCATCTCAGCTAACTTCTCTTTTCCCAAAAGGGACAGTTATTACCCTCTGATACCATCTCAGAGACTGCCAGACAAGGGTTTTTTTTCCCTTCTAAAAGCTCTCTCCAGCTAAAGGGAAAGGGAACAAGGGATGTTGTTAAAGTGAAAGCTTATTTAATACTTTATATTTCAAATGCTATAACTGTTTTCCTTCTTCCTTTATCTTTAATAAAAGGTTAATATTTTTAATGCTGTGTTTGCCCTGGTACTACGCAGGCTGAGGTCTCTGTATACCAAACCCTGGACCTTGTTTAACACTGTTTAATGCTGGACAGTGACTGGGTTATATTAACACCTTTAGCCCATATATTCCATCTTAATTAATACAACAGCACACATTTTTAAAAATTATGACTATGAGGTTGTAAGCCATCCAAAGTCTCATCCATTTCCATAAAGGATATTTTTTCCATAAGCAAAAAAATAAGTAAACATTCAGGACCAAATGTTCAAAGCTGGTGTCTACATTGCACCTTAAGGTCTTTGTTTGCTTACAAAGAAGAAAAATGTATTCACTCAAGAGTTTGGCCAGAGCTGTAAATGGTGGTCTGTGTGTACAATTTATAGGTGTTCAAAGGGTACAGACACTATCTGAAAATTAGGCCTTTTGAGTATTGTTAAAATTCATAAGTGGCAGGAAGTTAAGAAGTAAGTTTGGAACTCTGTCTTTATCTTTCATTATTTTGCTCAATAATTGCAACTATAGCTTTTGTTTTGTAACCTCTGAATACCGGGTGATTCTACACACCAACATTTCTGCTGCAATACCAAAGCAGAATTAGGTAAGTAAACTGTTTCAATGCTGCCAAAAATAAAAGGTACATGGGACAACACATGTTGTTGCCCTGTGAACATGAAGCATAATATTTAAATACCAGCAATTAAAAATACCATCCCATTCTGCATCAGTGAAGAAGCAACAGTGAAGTACTGAAGGGAGAAATTTTAGCTTTGACTCTTTTTCAGCCTCAGCATTACCTTCAGTGAATTTAAATCAGGCTGTTTATATTATTTAGATGATTGTTGTGCCTTAGTTTCCACACCCGCAGATTAAAGAACATCATTCTTTAAGCAATTACTGTGTAGCTATTTTTTTTTTTACCTGATTTCCTCCCATGCCATGGCAGTTGAATATACCCACTTTTTCATTTTCCTTGCGGCCCATGTTATCCAAACATTGGTTGGTTTCAACATTTCTGATCTGAAGAAAACATAAAGGTGAAAACAAATGCAGGTAGTTAAAAGGAAGAGAAAAAGAAAAGAAAC
The DNA here is from genome assembly GCF_965140285.1 of Lepidochelys kempii. NCBI lineage: Eukaryota > Metazoa > Chordata > Testudines > Cheloniidae > Lepidochelys > Lepidochelys kempii. Next base: position 29,471,809 of record NC_136390.1, on the reverse strand, counting down.
CAGAAGACTCTGCAAAAAACATTAGGATTAAATTTGTAGACCTAGATACTACAGATGCTCTTTGAAAAATGTAATTCCAAACCTCACATTTATGTGTGAAAATAAGATAACTGCATGAGCAACTACCCATCTGAATGTTCAGTTACATGATCCGAATGCACCAATGTTTTAACCTGCAACATGTGCATTCCCAGCTTTGAACAAAGAACATCTCCAAGCACATGAAAAATATCACAAAGCAGCGCATTGTGATTTAAATGTGTTACTTGTATGTATAAAAATTCACCTCTCCTTCTATGTCAATGGACTGTTTTGCCTTAATTATCTAATAAAATATTACCTTTCCGGAAGAAAGTGACATAGGACAAAATTATTTGTCTTCAAAATTGGTTGTTGTTTTTCCAAGTGAAGCAGGGCTGACTCCACTCTCCATTTTTCCCAGGTAGATCCGCTGAGTAACACACAGTTCTGTGTGTGGTCGTTTCAGATAAGACCTTAAAGACTGAGGCCCCACCTGCTCTGCACAGACTTTAACAATCTTATGGCGCTTTCATAAGTGTAATGGTTTGCCCTAATGCCCTTTGACTAAAAGTGGTTTCCCCTCCCCCACTGTAATACAATATACTGTGCAGTGGGTTGTCACCAGCATGTGTTGCCCATATTTTAACACGGGGCTCCAACTAAACATTCCCCCTTACTCTGTGACAACCCTTCCATCCTCACAGGCATACACAATTAGAGAGGCCTGAGAAATTTGGAAATCTGTTTATTTTCTCCATTTAAACAAAACCATACGCTCAGAGCAATAAACATGGAATAATGCACTAAATGGGAAACTTTTCTTCAATGCACTTTAACAGCATATTTTATAGTTTGCTCCTGAAAATACAATGATGGCTTGACTTTCCGTAGTGCTGAGCATACAGAGTTCCCACTAGAGTCAGTGGGAACTTAAGGTGCTCAAATCTCTGAAAATCAGACCACGAATATATTGATAGTTTATCACAATGTCTAACAAATGCAATTGTGTGTGTGCACGTGCATGCATGTAATAAAGCAAACGTAGCAGATACCCCATATAGAATCTATCACCCACCCCCCCAGGGAATACTTTTTAAAATATTGTTGGCACAATCTGGTGTATTCCTAAGGCAAAAATATTTGCTCTTCAAGAATTCTGGTAAGATGATTTTCTAGTATCTGGGTATCTGTCTAGGTCCTTATATTGCGTCCATCAACATGGTGCCTGTGTGCCTACTTACCAGACAAGTGGGTGAATTCAGAAACAGTCTCCTCAACCCTTGCCTTCACTTTGTAGACAGAACTGAAACAAGTGACACTACAATCCCTTTTGAGGCCCCATCAGCACACCACGTGATACTGTCTGGCACCCCAAAGTTTCAATGAAGCTGCATGTACAAAATGTGTAAAGTTCTCATCATACACAAAAGTTATTCTTTTATTTATTATCCTTCTTCAGAAGAAAGGAGCTCAGACCCTAAAGAATGTGTCTTACAAATAAAGCGTTTTTTCCCCTTTCAGTAGGAGAGGGGGAATTTCCAACAGCAATACACAAAGTACAAATGCATCTTTAGCTCTCATGCATCCTTTATGAAAAACCATTGTGATACTGCATAATTCCAAAATACTTCAATGTCTTGATTAAACATTTACATGTAATACAATTATCCATCAGCTGCAATTACAAATACCACTTACTGGTGCCTAACTGGTATTGTATGTACGGGATAAATCCAGCTGGAATGTAATTAAATCAGAATTAAATCACCGATACAAGTAAAATCAGATTATTTTAATATATTACACAATACCAAGGAGGACTGGAAGGGGACGGTCTTTACAACCTAACAACATTGCTTCTTAATCAGCTAAAGGAGGTCACTATTCACAAACACAAGGCTCTCATTCAGATGCTCAGTGGTCTTATTTTACAGCCCTCTTAGGCCTTACTGGCCCAGGGGAAAAGTGGCTCTGACAAGAAATTCAACTAGGAAATCTTGCATGGTGACAGGCTTATCACTAAGATATTTGAGATGATAAAGATATTTCTGTTTTTAAATTGCTTTCCTTCCCTCAGAGAAAACCATCAGGGTGTTTGTTCTTAAACAGTTTATTTATTTTATCTCAGGCTTGTTTAAATCTCTGCTGTGCAAGTTAGATGTGTGGCTTTCTGGGGTATCTGAGATCCCTAAGGCTGTGTAATATGCCCACACATCAGCCTGATCTCTTTAGGGACAGGTTGATCTGATGTATATGGAAACAAGCCATCTGCTCTGCAGACAGGAGCTATGAAGCTGCTTGGGGGATTGAGTTCATTGATAAGTAAGTAGTGCTACTCCCAGTTCTAGCCCTATCCTTCTTCATTGGCAGTCCACAAAATGATTGCAGTGCAAAGTCTGTAGCAGGCTTCATGTCTGACTCCAATGAGGGGAAAGGGAAGGTTCCAGGACTAGGTTGTTCTATTATTAAAAAGCAGAAGCAGCTTCAGCTGCTGGAGACTGGGGACTACTCCTATCCGGAGACTGGGGCAATTGGAAAAGCTGTTCTCCATGTGTGGTGGGGGAGAACCCTCTCTCACATGGTTGTTGAAGGAGGCTCTCTGTCCAAGCTTTATTTGCCTTTTCACACCAGCATTACATTATTCACTCATATTAAATGTGTGATCCGCTAGAAAGGCTAGACCCTTTTCTGCAGTACTTCTGCCTAGCCAGTTATTCCCCATTTTATATTTGATTTTTCCTTCCTAAGCATAGTATTTTGCATTGTCATTATTGAATTTCACTTTTAATTTCAGACCAATTCTTCAGTTCATCAAGATCATTTGAATTCTAATCCTATCCTCCAAAGTGCTTGCAACCCCTCCCAGTTTGGTATCATCAGTAAATTCTATAAATATGTTCTTGTAACACATTGCTGGGAATACCGACAGCTGGGAGCCACTGTTACCTCTCTGCCTGAGCAAGAGTGAGTTTTGCTGGTGATTAGACTGTGTGTCAGCTCCCTGCCACACCAGAATCCATCACCAGCAAACTCCTTAAGGGCTCTCCTGGCCCAAGCCTTGCCTAGCAGGTAACAATCAGTGAACTCCAGACACCAAACTCCGCAGATATGTTTCTCTGCAGTGCATTGCCCCTGCCATTGTGCATTCACAGAAGATGTTGAGTTCACTGTTCAGTACATCACTGCTCATTAATTTAACTGGGGTACATATAGCCTTCCCTTCAAACAAAGCACTGAATTGGTTTATAGTAAAAGTATACAAAAGAGCCCTGATTAAGTGATACCAAGTAAAAGGGATCAAGATAGAGATGTCACAAGCAAATACAAGTGAAAACATGCATCCAAAAGTCTAAAACTTAATCTAGCAAAATACAGTCTTTGTTCTAGATGGTTTCTCTCACCACCATCTCCGTTCCAGCTTTTACTGGCCAGCCTGGCTAGGACCTATCACAGAGATCAAATTGTTTGGTTTCTTTGTCTCCTAAGGCAGAGGATAAAGATAATCTCTCTCGCTCTCTCTCTCTCCTCCTTATATCCCCAAAGGGATATTTTTGTCTTATAAGTCAGGAAGGCCACCGGGGGATTCAGTCTCCTCTGCAGTCCGGGGGATTCGGTCTCCTGTCTGGGGTGAAGAAGCCCTATTAATTATCTGCATCTCAGGTTCAGGAACTGGATAGGCCCTGCTGGTTTAGCTTGATGGCTTTGTTTACTGCTAATTGAGGTAAACCCATATTCCTTTGTCTGGGACAGACCTGTTTATCACTTTTACCTAGGCTAGGCTATCTGGCCTTAAACAAGTTAGTAACATCATAGTAAGGGAATTCATAACTCACATATAATGTTAACATACGCATTTTACAATGATATTAATAATCAGCATGTTAGCTTTCACATGACACCTCACAAAGCATAATTTGTACAATTATTATTACGGTAGTGTGTATGCTGTGAATACATGGGTGCCTAGCATCACAACGCTCAACTCCATCAAAGTAATTAATGAAAATATTCAATAGTAGTCAACCGAGGACAGACCCCTGCAGGACCCCACTTGATATGCCCTCCCAGTTTGACAGAAAACCATTAATAAGTACTCTTTTAGAATGGTCTTTCAATCAGTTGTGAACCCACCTTAGAGTAATTTCATCTAGACCATATTTTCCTAGTTTGTTTACGAGAATGTCATAGGGGAATGTGTCAAAAGCTTACTAACATCCAGGAATATCAAATCTACTGCTTCCCCCATCCGTTACCTCGTCAAGAAGGAAATAAGATTGATTTGGCATGATTTGTAATTCACAAATCCATATTGACTATTACTTACCACCTAATTATCCTCCAGGTTTGAACAAACTGATTGTTTAATAATTTGTTCCAGTATCTTTCCAGATATCAAAGTTAGGTTGACTGGTCTATAATTCCCCATATCCTCCTTTTCTTCCCTTTTGAAGATAAGAAATGTTTGCCCTTCTCCAGTGTGTTGGGCCTCACTTGTCCTCCACAAGTTCTCAAAGATACTCTCCAATGAATAGTTCAAAGATTGCTTTAGCTATTTCTGTAAGTACTCTAGGGTCAAATTCATCAGGCCCTGTGGATGTAAATACATCTAACCCAGCTAAACAGCCTTTAACTTGTTCTTTCTGTGTTTTGGCCTGGGATCCTGCCCCCAGTTGTTGTTGTTAATTGAGTTAAGCATCTGATTACCATTAACAGTTTTAGTGATGAATGAAACCAAAAATGACAGGTTTCAGAGTAGCAGCCTGTCAAGTTTCCTTCCCCACTCTGAACTCTAGGGTACAGATGTGGGGACCTGCAGGAAAACCCCCTAAGCTTATTTTTACAAGCTTAGGTTAAAACTTCCCCAAGGTATAAACTATTTTACCTTTTGCCCTTGGATTTTATTGCTGCCACCACCAAGCATCTAACAAACATATAACAGGGAAAGAGCCCTCTTGGAAACGTCTTTCCCCCCCAAAAATCCTCCCCAAACCCTACATCCCCTTTCCTGGGGAAGGCTTGATAAAAATCCTCACCAATTTGCATAGGTGAACACAGACCCAAACCCTTGGATCTTAAGAACAATGAAAAAGCAATCAGGTTCTTAAAAGAAGAATTTTAATTGAAGAAAAAAAGCAAAAGAATCACCTCTGTAAAATCAGGATGGCAAATACCTTACAGGGTAATCAGATTCAAAACATAGAGAATCCCTCTAGGCAAAACTTTAAGTTACAAAAAGACACAAAAACAGGAATATACATTCCAATCAGCACAGCTTATTTTATCAGCCATTTAAACAAACAGAATCTAATGCATATCTAGCTAGATTACTTACTAAGTACTAAGACTCCATTCCTTTTCTGGTCCCGGCAAAAGCATTACACAGACAGAGAGAACCTTTGTTTCTCCTACCCTCCAGCTTTGAAAGTATCTTGTCTCCTCATTGGTCATTTTGGTCAGGTGCCAGGGCGGTTATCCTAGCTTCTTAACCCTTCACAGGTGAAAGGGTTTTTCCTCTGGCCAAGAGGGATGTTAAAGGGATGTTCCCTTTATATTTTTGACATACCCCCCAAATCACAGATAGGATGAAACGCTGGCTGTGATTTCTTCCTGGAGCTCTAGGAGAAAACAGAGTTAATAAGACACATGCACTTCTAAATATATGACCAAGTATATAAAGACTAACAATATTTTCCACCTCTCAAGGACGATTTTAACCAGTTGATTCTGGGAAACTTTAATGGGAGAGTGCATCAGCCACTTTGTTAGAAGCTCCTGAGATGTGTTGGATGTCGAAATCAAAATCTTGGAGAGCTAAACTGCACCAAATAAGTTTTTTGTTACTTCCTGCGGCGGTACAAAGCCACTGTAGCGCAGCACGGTCGGTTTGCAGGTGGAAACGCCATCCCCAAACATATGGGTGTAGTTTTTCCAGAGTGTAGACAATGGCGTAACATTCTTTTTCACTGACTGACCAGTTGCTTTCCCTCTCAGACAGCTTCTTGCTGAGAAACACTACAGGGTGGAATTCTTGATCTGGTCCTTCCTGCATTAAATCTGTTCCTACACCACACTCGGACGCATCTGTGGTTACTAGGAACGGTTTGTCAAAGTCTGGGGCCCTTAGTACAGGGTCAGACATGAGTGTCAATTTAAGCTGGTTAAGGGTCTTCTGACACTCTTCGGTCCACTGAACAGCATTTGGCTGTTTCTTTTTGGTTAGGTCTGTCAGTGGGGCGGCGATTTGGCTGTATTGAGATACAAATCGCCTGTAATAACCAGCCACGCCTAAGAATGATTGAACCTGTTTCTCTGACTTTGGGACAGACCACTTTTGGATAGCATCCACTTTGGCTTGTAGGGGGCTGAGAGTTCCTTGACCCACCTGGTGTCCAAGGTAAGTCACTCTGTTTAGGCCTATTTGACACTTCTTAGCCTTAACAGTTAGTCCTGCCTCCCTTATGCGCTCAAGGACTTTTTGTAGATGTTCCAGGTGTTCTGCCCAGGAATCCAAAAATATGGCTACATCGTCAAGGTAGGTGACTGCATATTCTCCTAATCCCACTAGGAGACCATCTACAAGTCTTTGGAAAGTGGCAGGGGCATTTCGCAGCCCGAAAGGGAGTACATTAAATTCATACAGCCCGAGATGTGTGGTGAAGGCTGACCTTTCCTTGGCGGATTCATCTAGCGGTACCTGCCAGTACCCCTTGGTTAAGTCCAAGGTAGAGATGAACTGGGCCCGTCCCAGTTTCTCTAATAGTTCATCTGTGTGTGGCATTGGATAGTTGTCTGGGCGAGTTACAGCATTTAGCTTATGGTAGTCCACGCAAAAATGTATCTCCCCATCTGGTTTGGGAACTAGAACCACTGGAGATGCCCATGCACTGCCAGAGGGGCAGATTACACCCAGCTGTAACATATCCTGGATCTCCCCTTCTATAGCAGTTTTAGCTTGAGGAGACACCCGGTAAGGTTGGACTTTAGTTGGGTGAGCATTACCTGTGTCAATGGAGTGGTATGCCCGTTGAGTCAGTCCTGGGGTGGCTGAGAACGTCGGCGCGTAGCTAGTGCACAACTCCTTGATCTGCTGTCACTGTGTATGCCCAAGGGTCATGGAGAGGTTCAACTCTTCCATGCCACCAGCACTTTTCCCTTCGTAGTAGACACCTTCAGGCCACTCAGCGTCATCCTTTCCCTGGGCTGTAAACTGACAAACCTTTAATTCTCTGGAATAAAAGGGCTTTAGAGAATTAATATGGTACACCTTAGGCTTTTGGTTTGAGGTGGGGAATGCTATGAGATAATTAACAGCTCCCAGGTGCTCCTGGACCATGAATGGCCCTTCCCACGACAATTCCATTTTATGGGCCTGGAGCGCCTTTAAGACCATGACCTGGTCCCTTACTTTGAAGGAACGCTCTCTGACATGTTTATCATACCAGGCTTTTTGCTCCTTTTGAGCATCCTGTAAGTTTTCTCTAGCAAGGGCTAAAGAGGTTCGGAGGGTGTTTTGTAGGTTGGTTACAAAGTCCAGAATGTTAGTTCCTGGAGAAGGTGTAAATCCCTCCCATTGCTGCTTCACCAACTGTAATGGCCCCTTAACCTCGCGGCCATATACGAGTTCAAATGGTGAAAACCCTGAACTGGGATGTGGTACAGCTCTGTAGGCAAAGAGCAACTGCTGCAACACTAGGTCCCAATCATTGGAGTGCTCATTTACGAATTTACGTATCATGGCCCCCAAAGTTCCATTAAATTTCTCCACCATGCCATTTGTTTGATGGTGGTAAGGAGTGGCAACCAAGTGATTTACCCCATGAGCTTCCCAAAGGCTTTCCATAGTTCCTGCCAGGAAATTAGTCCCTGCATCTGTGAGGATGTCGGAGGGCCAACCTACCCTGGCAAAAATGCCTGCTAATGCCTGGCACACACTTTTAGCCCTGGTGTTGCTCAGAGCTACTGCTTCTGGCCATCAGGTGGCAAAATCCATGAAAGTCAGTATGTACTGCTTTCCTCTGTGTGTCTTTTTCGGAAAAGGACTCAGAATATCTACAGCTACTCGCTGAAATGGAACTTCAATGATGGGGAGTGGCTGGAGAGGGGCTTTGACCTGGTCTTGGGGTTTTCCCACTCTTTGGCATACCTCACAAGACTGGACATAGGTAGAAACATCCTTGCCCATTCCCTCCCAGGGGAATGACCCCCCCAAACGGTCTTTGGTCCTGTTCACCCCAGCATGGCCACTAGGGTGATCATGGGCTAAGCTCAAGAGCTTGAGCTGGTACTTAGTTGGAACTACCAACTGTCTCTGAGGATGCCAGTCTTCCTGATGTCCACCAGAAAGTTTCCTTGTATAAAAGTCCTCTTTCTACAAAAAACCTGGATCGATTAGAAGAGCTGAGAGGCGGTGGGTTGCTCCGTGCTGCCATCCAAGCTCTCTGGAGGCTTTCATCTGCTTCCTGTTCGATCTGGAACTGTTCCCTTGATGCTGGAGACTTCAGTTCCTCATTGGATTGTGGACCTAGGCTTGGTCCCTCTGGAAGCGATGTAGGGATGGGGCTGCTTCCGCTGACTGTGAATCGCTCTCTGCTGGTGCACTATGTTGGGGTTCAGGCTCCGGCTGAGCCTCTTGTGTAGGATTATCGGCTGCTGCCGGTTCAGGTTCGGTGGGGCCCTCTGGTGTTGGGGTTGCAAGTACTGGATTCAGTGCTGGCAATGGGTCTGGTGCTGGTTGTTCCACCGGTTCCGGTTCCGGGACTTGTTCCTTCTGGGTCTCTGGGACTGGATCCACTACTGCTGTTGCAGACATTGGCTTGGGGTCCGGGTCCACCTCTGACCAGGTCCTGGTAGAAGTTTCCGGAACAGACCTAGGCGTGACGGCTTGTTTAGCCTGGCTGCGGATGACATTCCCACCCTCTTGGCTAGCTTCACATGATTGGCCATGTCTTCCCCCAACAGCATGGGGATGGGATAATCATCATAGACTGCAAAAGTCCACGTTCCTGACCAGCCCTTGTACTGGACAGGCAACTTGGCTGTAGGCAAATTGAAAGAGTTGGACTTGAAGGGTTGAATCGTCACTTGGATCTCTGGGTTAATTAAATGGAAGCATGGATAGCTGACACCTGTGCTCCAATGACCCTCCACGCGGTGACCTTCTTCCCGCCCACACTCACAGTTTCCCTCCGCTCCGAGGCTATCTGGGAGGTATCTGGGCCTGAGGACCTCTGGTGTGATTTCAGTGCAATGAACTGTAATCTGTTGGGGTTCTTGGGGCAGTTGGCCTTTACATGCCCCAGCTCGTTACATTTAAAACACTGTCCAGCTGACGGGTCACTGGGGCGAGGTGGTTTTCTGGAGAATGGTGTGGCGGGACGATAAGGTGGCTGGAGGGTTCCTTGGGGGGTAGTTGGGGCCTTGGGCTGCCCCGGTAGTAGGGTGTGGTCTAAGGTTGTCCCTTCTGGTATCCGCTCCAACTGCAACCAGTTTTTTTCTTTTCTGCCACCTCCACCCATTTGGCTCCAATCTCCCCCACCTCGATTACAGTTTTGGACTTCCCATCTAGGATGTATCTTTCTATTTCCTCAGGAACACCCTCTAAGAACTGCTCCATTTGCATTAGGAAGGGCAAATCTACTGGAGATTTAACACTTGCTCCCGATATCCAGGCATCCCAATGTGGTAGGCATGTCGGGTAAATGACACGTCTGGTTTCCACCTTAGGGCTCTGAACTGCAGACTGGAATGCTCGGGTGTTAGCCCCATTCTGATTCTCGCCTTGGTTTTAAACAGTTCATACTGGTTCATGTGGTCCTTAGGCATTTCAGCCGCCACCTCAGCTAAGGGTCCACCGAGCTGCGTCTGCAGCTCTACCATGTATTGGTCTGTAGAGATGCTGTACCCAAGGCAGGCCCTTTTGAAGTTTTCTAAGAAGGCCTCGGTATCATCGCCTGCCTTGTAGGTGGGGAATTTTCTGGGATGGGAAGTGGTACCTGGAGAAGGATTGCTAGGGTTTGTTGGTATATTCTGCTGAGCCTTTGCCTTCTCCATCTCCATCTCCAGTGCATGCTTCCTCTCTTTTTCCTTCTCTTCCAGTTCTTTGTCCCTTGCCTCCATTGCTCTCCTGTGGGCAGCCTCTTGGTTCTTTTCTACCTCCATAGCTCTCTTGGTTTTTTTCTGCCTCTTTCGCTGCCTCCATTTCTTTGTCCTTTGCCTTCATAGCTCTCCTGTGGGCAGCTTCTAGGGCTTTTTCTGCCTCTTTCACTGCCTCCAGTCTGGTTAACTCCAATTTGTGTTATGTCTTGGTTTCTGTCATGTTTGCCTCTCTGTTTTTAACTAACTTTACACCCTAAAGTTAGAAATAAAACAAACAAAAAACTTGGCTTGTAAAATTTTGCTCTGCTGTAACCGGATACCTATGTTCTCTGATAGTGATTGTCAGCCTACAGAAAAATCCTTAAAAAAAAACAAAAAAAACCCAAAAACCCCCCAAAAACTTAACACCTTTGTCTCCAGGCAAATAGACGGAAAACCCCTCTAGTTGCTCTTAGGTTAAAAAAAAAAAACAACACTTCAAGTCTGTGAAGACTTGTGAATTTCCCTGCAGGAGGTTAACTACCCTGCCCTTAGGTAGAGAGAACTCCAGCTCACCAAAGACAATTCCCTTTTGTCTCTGCTCTGGCCCCCAATCAGAGACAAAAAGAAAACTAACTGCTTTCAGCTCAAAACCTGCTTTCCAGCAGCCCAAAGGGAAAAAAAAATCCTTTTAAAATCTGTGCTTCTGGTTCAAAAAATCAAAATGATTTCAAGTTAATCCCACCGCTCTGCCACCATGTCAAGGTTCCTTCCCCACTCTGAACTCTAGGGTACAGATGTGGGGACCTGCAGGAAAACACCCTAAGCTTATTTTTATAAGCTTAGGTTAAAACTTCCCCAAGGTACAAACTATTTTACCTTTTGCCCTTGGACTTTATTGCTGCCACCACCAAGCATCTAACAAACATATAACAGGGAAAGAGCCCTCTTGGAAACGTCTTTCCCTCCAAAAAATCCTTCCCAAACCCTACACCCCCTTTCCTGAGGAAGGTTTGATAAAAATCTTCACCAATTTGCATAGGTGAACACAGACCCAAACCCTTGGATAACAATGAAAAAGCAATCAGCTTCTTAAAACAAGAATTTTAATTGAAGAAAAAAGCAAAAGAATCACCTCTGTAAAATCAGGGTGGTAAATACCTTACAGGGTAATCAGATTCAAAACAGAGAATCCCTCTAGGCAAAACCTTAAGTTACAAAAAGACACAAAAACAGGAATATACATTCCATTTAGCACAGCTTATTTTATCAGCCATCTAAACAAAACAGAATCTAACGCATATCTAGCTAGATCACTTACTAAGTTCTAAGACTGCATTCCTTTTCTGTTACCGGGAAAAGCATCACACAGATAGAAAGAGCCTTTGTTTCTCCCCGCCCCCCTCCAGCTTTGAAAGTATCTTGTCTCCTCATTGGTCCTTTTGGTCTGGTGCCAGCGAGGTTATCCTAGCTTCTTAACCCTTTACCGGTGAAAGGGTTTTTCCTCTGGCCAGGAGGAATTTTCCCTTTATATTTATGACACAGCCGCAAAAAGAAAAGGAGTACTTGTGGCACCTTAGAGACTAACAAATTTATTTGAGCATAAGCTTTCGTGAGCTACAGCTCACTTCATTGGATGCATTCTGTGGAAAATACAGTGGGGAGATTTATATACACAGAGAACATGAAACAATGGGTGTTACCATACACACTATAACAAGAGTGATCAGGTAAGGTGAGCTATTACCAGCAGGAGAGCGGGGGGTGGGGGAAAAGTGGACACTACGGTGCTAATAAGGTGAGGCCATTTCCAGCAGTTGACAAGAACGTCTGAGGAACAGCCGGGGGGAGGAGGGTTTTACTTTACCAGTCCAGACAAGAGATCCACTTCCAGGATAGTCACATAAACACTATCCTATACCGGAAACCTACTGACCGCTATGCCTACCTACATGCCTCCAGCTTTCATCCAGACCACACCACACGATCCATGGTCTACAGCCAAGCTCTACGATACAACCGCATTTGCTCCAACCCCTCAGATAGAGACAAACACCTACAAGATCTCTATCAAGCATCCTTACAACTACAATACCCACCTGCAGAAGTGAAGAAACGGATGGACAGAGCCAGAAGAGGACCCAGAAGTTACCTACTACAGGACAGGCCCAACAAAGAAAATAACAGAACGCCACTAGCCGTCACCTTCAGCCCCTGACTAAAACCTCTCCAATGCATCATCAAGGATCTACAACCTATCCTGAAGGACGACCCATCAGTCTCACAGATCTTGGGAGACAGGCCAGTCCTTGCTTATAGACAGCCCCCCAACCTGAAGCAAATACTCACCAGCAACCACACAACAGAACCACTAACCCAGGAACCTATCCTTGCAACAAAGCCCGTTGCCAACCGTGTCCACATATCTATTCAGGGGACACCATCGTAGTGACTAATCACATCAGCCACACTATCACAGGCTTGTTCACCTGCACATCTACCAATGTGATATATGCTATCTTGTGCCAGCAATGCCCCTCTGCCATGTATATTGGCCAAACTGGACAGTCTCTACGTAAAAGAATAAATGGACACAAATCAGACGTCAAGAATTATAACATTCAAAAACAAGTTGGAGAACACTTCAATCTCTTTGGTCACTCGATTACAGACCTAAAAGTAGCAATTCTTCAACAAAAAAACTTCAAAAACAGACTCCAAGGAGAGACTGCTGAATTGGAATTAATTTGCAAACTGGATACAATTAACTTAGGCTTGAATAAAGACTGGGAGTAGATGGGTCATTACACAAAGTAAAACTATTTCCCCATGTTTATCTCCCCCCCTCCCCGTTTCTCAGATGTTCTTGTTAGGTGCTGGAAATGGCCCACCTTGATTATCACTACAAAAGGTTCCTCCCCGCCTCCTGCTCGTAATAGCTCACCTTACCTGATCATTCTCATTACAGTGTGTATGGTAACACCCATTGTTTCATGTTCTCTGTGTATATAATCTCCCCACTGTATTTTCCACTGAATGCATCCAATGAAGTGAGCTGTAGCTCACGAAAGCTTATGCTCGAATAAATTTGTTAGTCTGTAAGGTGCCACAAGTCCTCCTTTTCTTACTTTTTTTTTAAACCAAAAAGGCATTCAACACATCAGCTTTGTCTGTTTCATCCATTATTTTCTCTCCTTCCCCATTAAGTAATAGACATATACTGTCCTGTGTCTCTCTCACTTCTGCTTTTTTCAGATTTCCAGTATTATTATCTATAGGTGCAAAAATCCACCTTTGCTGCTCAGCAGGCAGCCAGCAGCTGAAATTGACAAGCAAGAGTTTTAGTTCACAGATGCTGCCAGAGTTTTTGTTCCCGTTTCCATAGAAACTGAGGCCATATTGATGAAAATATGGTGTTTTTAATGACTATTTTATAATTTTCACATACCCAGGTTTACCATTCCGACATTCTCTTCCAAAACTCTATTATTTCATGCTTATTAAGTACGTTCTTTCTAACACCATGTTTGACTTACTTTTTAAGTAGTTAGACTAAAAAGCTTACTGTGGATTTTACTTTGCATAGCAATTCCCAATTCTTACAATGTTGAGGTTACTTTGCTGAATGTAAGAAAAACACAAACCCTTTTGATTGCTGTTCTACCAGTAGTTATCTTTTTGCACAAGTATTTAGAGCTTTTAAAAGTCAGCTCAGATAAAACATAAAATAATATTTCAAATAGTAAATTATCTGACATTTAAAGAGGTCTCTGCATTTTGTTGCATTAAAATCTGCTGTTTGTTAGGAATGTTTGTGATACTCACCTGTAAACTACACCACCAGATGACAGGGCATAAACGAATAAACCGATTCGTCAAAAATGACCTCACTTATATTACCACATAAATGCTACTGGAAAGCATTTTCTCCAACTAATGCACATTATTTTCATTTTAAAAGTATTAGTCACAAGCATTATTTTTCCAACATGCCATGCAGTTAAAAATATAAACCTTTAGGTCTGAACATTTATGAAGAGGCATCCCCTTATGAAGCATGCAAAAGAAAAGCAGCAGAATGTTTAAAATAAAAAGATCGGGTGTGGGGAACATTTCAAAGCATTTAATTGAGAATGCTACAGAAATTCTAGCTATTTAGCAATGCCCCCATATTCACAATGTATTTTAACTTAACCAAAAGAAATAATTCATACCTCACCAAGTGAATAATAGCGTCTTGGAATCTGGGAGTCTGGATAGATGTTTTCTAGGTACCATGAAAAGGGTTTACACTTCAGATTTTCTCTTAGTGCTTTTCTGACTGACACATCACCATAATCCACTTTGACAACACCTGGAATTTTTCAGAGAAATACATAATCAATGTATAGTATTCTATACAGCCACACAAAAATGTCACTGATCATTTTATCATTTTCTAATTCTTATAATTATAGATCGACAAGATACAATTGTATGTAGCAGCTGTTACAACACTGATATTTTTGCTGCCATCCACTTTAGGAAATGAAGGGCTAATAAAAACAATATTTGTTCTATTTATAATTTGCTAATATGGAAAAATATAGCCATACAAATGTCTTGGTTCCCATGTTGGATAGTTAATTACATATGGCATGAAATATTATTAATTTACTATCTCAGAATCAAAATTAAATTTGAACTAACCTAAATGACTGAAATCAATATCAATTTATCCAGCTTCATTTTATATAAAAGATTTCAATGCAGATTATTTTAAGTGCTACGGTTTTCTTTTGCTTTAGTTTACCAGTGGTTCTATGTGCTTTGATTTTCTAAGAAAGAAAGAAAAAAATAGCCATCTAATTTTTAAGTACAGATTTAAAAGGCATCTTGCTGGGGTTTTAAAATTTAACTAATTGTTTTGAGAAAAATAACTTGAAAGGAAGATGGATTATTTTATCAAACCCTCAAAAATTAGTTCATTGTCTTTAAAAAGTTGACCAACTGTCATAAAGAACCCACTGTCTTATTACAAGTATGGAAGTAACAGTGCTGCTTTTTTCAATCAATTTTGTTATTTCTATGGGAGAAAATCCTGCCTTTCTTTTCCGCTACTCTATGGGTGCATGCACTGAGAACTAATGCTCCACACCTGCAACATAACAACCAGCACAAGCTGGTGCAGACAGTCTCATAATTTGCTCTTGTTATAAACCAACAGCAAATTACTACCCCTTGGAACAAGAGAAACAAGGAGGAGATTGTGCCTTAAAGAGGTGTCCCAGAGGCACAATGCCTTCTGGTGCTACTGTGGCATGGTGCAGTGTACACATTGCCCCTTACTCACGGATGAGCCTAAAGGCACAGTCAAGTGCTAATATCTGTTCATTAAAATAAACACAATCACTATACAATCTGCTTTTCTACTCTATGATCTTTCTTTCTGCTTACAGTCAATATATGCTCAGAAAGTCATGTTCTCAGCAATCTAATTTGCATCTTATTTCCATTTTTCTGGTTATAGGATTTGACATTGCTATTGTCATTCACAGAAGTTATAACACAAGAAAGTGATTTCAATGGTTGTGGGATAAATTAACATTCCTACTTCTTAAATTTTACACTTTTATGTTTGCAATCTAAATCTGGTTGTTATTATTCATTCTCCCCTCTCCCTTTGTGTTTGACTGTTTCTAAAGGACTTCTCTGGAAAGAAAAGAACGGACCAATATACTGACAGGTTCTCTGGAAAATATACAGGTCCCAATTTCTTCTCTCTGTTACATCTATGTAAATCCAAAGTAATTCAATTGATTCATTTACTACAGGATAATAAGAAATCAATAAGATGAAATTCAATAAAGACAAGTGCAATGTACTACACTTAGGAAGGAAAAAAATCAAATGCACAAGCACAAAATGGGAAATAACAGGCTAGGCAGCAGTACTGCAGAGAAACATCTAGAGGTTATAATGGATCACAAATTGAATATGAGCCAATAATGTAATGCTATTGCAAAAAAGGCAAATGTCAATATAGGGTAGTATTAACAGGAGTGTCATATGCAAGAGGCGGGAGACAATTGTTCCATTCTATTTGGCACTGGTGATACCTCAGCCAGAGATCTGTGTCCAGTTTTGGGTGGTATAGTTTAAGAAAGATGTGGACAAACAGAGTACAGAGGACAGCAACAAAAATAAGAGGTTTAGAAGACATGACCTGTGAGGAAAGGCCAAAAAAAAATTCATATTTAGTCTAGAGAACAAAAGGCTGAGGGGGAACCTGATACAGACTTCCAATACGTAAAAAGTTCTTATAAAGAGGATTGTGATCAATTGGCCTCTATGTCCACAGAGGGTAGAAGTGGTAGTAATTGGCTTAGTTGGCAGTAAGGGAGATCTGGGTAGATATTAGGAAAAAAAACCTCTCTCTTTGTAAGGACAGGTAATCTCTGGAACATGTTATGTAGGGACGCTGTGGAGTCCCCGTCATTGGGGCGTTTTAAGACTGGTTAGACAGACAATGGTCAGGGATGGTCTAGGTATACTTAATCTTGCCTCAGCATTGGGAGATGAACTAGATGACTTCTGGAGGTCCCTTCTAGCTGTGCATTTTTATGACGCTAAGATCAATGTAATTATTCAGTGAAACTGACAGCAGAATTTGTTCCACTGCTGCTAAACAGCTATACTGTTTCCTGAGGCTCCCAGCTTTAGAATGGTTGATAGCTATTTTTTTTTTAGGTTTAGAGTTTCATGAGATAATCGATTTTAAACTCACAACATTCTAATTACCTTTGTCTCTCCCCTTTGATTTTGACATGCCTTTAGTACTGGTTATCTTGAGAGCTATTAAACACAGAATCAGTGGTGTAGACCATACAAAAGCTTGTAACCTCAGCTTTCAAATGGTATAAAGCATAGCTCTCTATTTCTAGCAGTTAATGAGAAAAAATGGCTGCCAAAAATATGCTGTAATCATGCACAAACTACCTTTCTACTTGTCAAAAACTATGTAGGGTGCCTTTCTGTGCAGAAGCTTTAGTTCCAAACTTGATAAAGCACAAGGAGATGCGGTTGACAGGCAAGTCTCTTTGCATTTGGAAAAAGAGAATGGGTCCTCGGTCTGGGGGTAATTAGCAGAAGATAAATAAAGGTTATAATCCACTACAAGATACATTTGCCTCTCAGTCACAGTCTAGATCAGGTTTTACTAAGGATAGAGATGTCTGGAGGCTGCAGTGGAAAATATTTGTAATAGAGCTCTGGCTTAAAAGAGTTTAGTTGTTCAAAAAAAGTTTTGGATAATTTCTTAAAATGAAGACAATCTGTATAAACCCAGAAAAATGAACTCTGACAATATATTAGCCATCTAATTTTTTATCTTTTGAGTTCATTAACAAAAGTGTGTTTCACAGCTACGAAAATTTTCTTGACAGTTATCTGATCATATTAATGATACACACCAATGGTAATTTTCAGTTTATACAAAAATAATCTTGCTGAGTTTGCATTACATCAGCTTTCCTATTTGTTAATACAAAGAGAAAGCCTAATCATGAACGAATGAAATAAAAAATACCTAATGTGACAGTGGAAAATTACTACTACTCTGTCTCATCTTATCTGAGAAATAACGTTCTAACTGACTTTATGGCTCACCTTTATTTGGAATAAAAAGATAAGATATTTTGTGAGGTTCAGACTTGAATGAATAAATGTTTCTATTTGTTATTTTATTTACTGTCAAAATTTAACAGCTGTTCAAAGTGATAATTACCTCATTTTTGCACGTATATTTGGAAATTAAAGAAATAAGTTTAGCATTTTGTTCGGAAAGTACTAAGGCCCGTTTTCATTCTCGACTTATCTGTTGTGAGAGTAAGTTCTATAGTCCAGGGCTAGCTCCTTTATCGTCCACTAATGAGCCTTGCTCTTCTGGTCAACACTTTCATGGTTCCAATGGAATCTACCTGGTGTGAGTAGTCATAACTGAGGAGGGAGAAGCACTCCCTCAGATACCTAGGGCCAGTTCCATGGATGGCTTCAAATGTTAGGACTGAGACCTTCCAAAGGCCTCTCTATGCAAGAGGAACCCAGTGCAGAGAGCATTGCTTGGCTGAGATGTGTTCATAGCAACCCATGTTGCTAAACTGGATTACTGAATTCTCTACCAGTTGGTGCTTTTCAGGGTGTGCTGCTTCATCCCTAGAGATAATGGGTTGGAATACTCAAACGTACAGGTCATGTAGCCAAATCTATGTCCAATAGAATGGGACAATCTCTGGTCACTTATACATGGCTATAGGTTTGTTTTTTTGCCACCGTGGTTATATTGACTTCAAGAGGGTTGTGCATGGCCATAGGGGTCCTCCCATGCAGATCAGATTGTATGACTGGGACCTAAAACAGAGGTTCTCAAACTTCTTTACAGTGTGGGATACAACTCAATAGGCAGACTGCCTCATGGATACCTTCCTTCCTATCGACCATGAGATAGCATCCATCTGGCAATGTCAGTAATTAATTATATGTAAGGGCATTAACAGATAAGAACTCAAAGCATTTCAAATGAGCTATAGTGAGCAGCACAAGAGCATGCAATACTCTGCAGACCTTCAACAAGGGATCCACAGCTCAGTTTGAGAACTGATGCACTCAAAACACAAAACAGATGAAGGGATAGGGGGAAATCCAAACAAGTAAGGTGGCCAGATGGTGGCTGGCTACATCCTACTAGTAGATTCCCATTCAAATTAAAGGAATATATAGATTGTCTCCAACTATCTCACAACTTCGCAATATTTAGTCTATTGATTTCTTCTGGATATCATGGTAGATGAACATGTACAGGAAGGATCTGAATGAGAAGGCGGTAGTCTTGTGAACCAGATACAGGTGGGTGTTCCATATGTAGGAGACAGCATGGAAGAAACCACATAAATGTCTGCAGTCAAAGCAAACAAATATATATTATGGGCCTTCTGCCCTTGATAGCATGCACATTAAGAGAGAAGTCCACATCTGAGAGCAAAATATGGCCCCAAATCTGAGTTATGACTTCAGAAACAAGGAATTTCAAGGCTTGCAAGTGTTTCTACAGCCTGTGATTACTACTCCCTTATTTAAATTAACTGTTTTATTTCAATTAGTTTACCACATTGCAGACTAACATTGAAAAATGAGGCATTAGCCACTTGAACCGATTATTTTGTTTGCAACACAACAATCTGAATCTTCATTTTTAAATAGCTGTACAATAGTATATGCTATTGTAACTGCCAATGTATTGCCCAGTTGCATTTAATTTCCTAACTATAATGCATCTGCAGAAGTGACACTACCCAGAGCAGACTGGCAATTACTGTAGCCTTTACATGTTCTCACATGGTTACTAGAAAGAAATCCACACTGTAACATTCATATATGTTTCACGGAATAAGCTTCCTGACAATCAGTCAATCTCAATAAGAAACACATTTGATGCTGACTATTGACAAACTATGCAATACAAATTGGAAAAGGAAGTATAAATGTTTTCTGATTGAAATTTGATTTCAAAAAGTTAACTGCACATCTCTTGCTATAAGAGCGGGCTGTGTATGCTATTAATTGGCTAGCAGGGGATGTTAAGCAAACACATATTGGAAACTTCTTTTTGGAAACAAAGCGTGCCATTCCTTTGATATGCCCGGGTACAAATGGGGAAGATGGAAGAGTCCTAAACATGGGTCTTAGGATAGTAATTGTGGTTGTATGCTGTTCCTTGACTGGGCAGTAGCAATATAATATTTCATCCCCTCTCAACATTTTCTACTGTCAGATATTCCACAAAGGGTGGTAGTTGTAAAAGCACACAGTGTTGGCCCAACCTTGCTACCATTGCCTTCAATGGGGAAAGAGTCAATCAACCCCAGAAGCTTTGGAAAAGCCCACCCAGAACATATGCTGAGACTGTATAAGGTACAACTGATGAGGTAATGTGCACACTGCTCAGCTTTAGAACTTTTCAACAGCTAGTCAAAAGAACAAAATCCAGTCATGATGAGAAGAGAAGTGTGTCAGGCATATAATTTTAGTACCAAAAGGAGGGAGGCTTTATATAGCCAATATCTTAACCTTTACACAGGGAAATGTGACAAGCTGACATTCTTTTCATTTTCTACTTCCTTATCAAGTTGACTTTTTTTGCAGGTTTGCCTATAATTTGTCAAAGACGACCACAATAGTCATCTAATGACAAGCATTGCCAGTTCTGCTGGCACACTTCTAGGCCTCAGGGAAAGAATGGGCCAGTCAAGGTGCATTGAAATAATGGGAAGAAGCATGCAGGCCATTCCAATGACACCATCTAATTTGAGTTATTTTAAGACCTGGAATTAAAAACAAAAAAACCCAATGACTGACTAAAGCTCATGCTGAAGAAGTGCGTGCCTATATTCTTGAGTCTACTCTAATTTTATATGCAGTATAGTTATAGCTGTGTCGGTCCCAGGATATTAGAGAGACAAGGAGCGTGAGGTAATATTTTTATTGGACGAAGAAAAATAAGAAGCTTGTGGCTCGAAAGCTTGTGTAGCTTGAAAAGCTTCTCTCTCTCGCTAACAGAAGTTGGTCCAATAAAAGATATTATATCAGCCGCCTTGTCTATCTAATTTTAGATGACAGCTACTAGTGACTGGGCTTCCACTGTACCTCTTGAAAAACTATTTGTCTGTTTAATTACACGCAGTGTTACCAAACGTTTGATTCATCATCTTACTCTCAGTCAGAACCCCTTGGACTACCCCAACAATCAATTCTTTGGTGTTTGCAGCCTTCAAATACTAATAGTCACTATAATCACTTGAGTCCTCATCTAGTCAAGTTATACTTGTTTAGCTCAATTTTTTTTGTCCTTGTCTGAATTTCCTCCTCTCTCTAGATACCATGGGGTAGTGAGATGTCTAGAAAATGTTTTTTTGTTGGAAAATGCAGATTTGATATTTCCAACACACCTCTGAACAACATACTAATCCACAGAGACTTCCCTACCAACACTACAAAAAGAAGGATTCTAGGTGGACTCCTCCTGAAGGTCGAGACAGCAGAGTGGACTTCTACATAGAGTGCTTCCACTGACGTGCACGGGCTGAAATTGTGGAAAAGCAGCATCACTTGCCCCACAACCTCAGCTGTGCACATCACTGCCATCCACAGCCTCAGAAACAACTCTGACATCATAATCAAAAAGGCTGACAAAGGAGGTGCTGTTGCCATCATGAATAGGTCAGAATATAAACAAGAGGCTGTTCGGCAGCTCTCCAACACAACTTTCTACCAGCCATTACCCTCTGATCCCACTGAGAGTTACCAAAAGAAACTACAGCATTTGCTCAAGAAACTCCCTGAAAAAGCACAAGATCAAATCCACACAGACACACCCCTGGAACTCCGACCTGGGATATTCTATCTACTACCCAAGATCCATAAACCTGGAAATCCTGGGCGCCCCATCATCTCAGGCATTGGCACCCTGACACCAGGATTGTCTGGCTATGGAGACTCCCTCCTCAGGCCCTACGCAACCAGCACTCCCAGCTACCTTCGAGACACCACTGACTTCCTGAGGAAACTACAATCCATCGGTAATCTTCCTGATAACACCATCCTGGCCACTATGGATGTAGAAGCCCTCTACACCAACATTCCACACAAAGATGGACTACAAGCCGTCAAGAACACTATCCCCGATAATGTTACGGCTAACCTGGTGGCTGAACTTTGTGACTTTGTCCTTACCCATAACTATTTTACATTTGGGGACAACGTATACCTTCAAATCAGTGGCACTGCTATGGGTACCCGCATGGCCCCACAGTAGGACAACATTTTTATGGCTGACTTAGAACAACGCTTCCTCAGCTCTTGTCCCCTAATGCCCCTACTCTACTTGCGCTATATTGATGACATCTTCATCATCTGGACCCATTGAAAAGAAGTCCTTGAGGAATTCCAACATGATTTCAACAATTTCCATCCCACCATCAACCTCAGCCTGGTCCAGTCCACACAAGAGATCCACTTCCTGGACAGTACAGTACTAATAAACGATGGTCACATAAACACCAACCTATACCGGAAACCTACTGACTGCTATTCCTACCTACATGCCTCCAGCTTTCACCCTGACCACACCACACGATCCATTGTCTACAGCCAAGCTCTACGATACAACCGCATTTGCTCCAATCCCTCAGACAGAGACAAACACCTACAAGATCTCTATCAAGCATTCTTATAACTACAATACCCACCTGCAGAAGTGAAGAAACAGATTGATAGAGCCAGAAGAGTTCCCAGAAGTCACCTACTACAGGACAGGCCTAACAAAGAAAAAAACAGAACGCCACTAGCCGTCACCTTCAGCCCCCAACTAAAACCCCTCCAACGCATTATTAAGGATCTACAACCTATCTTAAAGGATGACCCAACACTCTCACAAATCTTGGGAGACAGGCCAGTCCTTGCCTACAGACAGCCCCGCAACCTGAAGCAATACTCACCAACAACCACATACCACACAACAGAACCACTAACCCAGGAACCTATCCTTGCAACAAAGCCCGTTGCCAACTGTGCCCACACATCTATTCAGGGGACACCATCACAGGGCCTAATAACATCAGCCACACTATCAGAGGCTCGTTCACCTGCACATCTACCAATGCGATATATGCCATCGTGTGCCAGCAATGCCCCTCTGCCATGTACGTTGGTCAAACTGGACAATCTCTACATAAAAGAATAAATGGACACAAATCAGATGTCAAGAATTATAACATTCATAAACCAGTCGGAGAACACTTCAATCTCTCTGGTCACTCGATTTCTGATCTCAAAGTGACTATCCTTCAACAAAAAAACTTCGAAAACAGACTCCAATGAGGGACTGCTGAATTGGAATTAATTTGCAAATTGGATACAATTAACTTAGGCTTGAATAGAGACTGGGAATGGTTGATTCATTATAAAAAGTAACCTATTTCCCCTTGTTTATTCCTCCCCCCACCATTCCTCAGACGTTCTTGTTAAACTCTGGATTTGTGCTGGAAATGGCCCACCTTGATTATCATACACATTGTAAGGAGAGCGATCACTTTCAATAAGCTATTACCAACAGGACAGTGGGGTGGGGGGTGGGGAGAAAACCTGGATTTGTGCTGGAAATGGCCCACCTTGATTATCATACACATTGTAAGGAGAGTGATCACTTTCGATAAGCTATTACCAGCAGGAGAGTGGGATGGGGGGAGAGAAAACCTTTTGTAGTGATAAACACCCATTTTTTCATGGTCTGTGTGTATAAAAACATCTTCTGTATTTTCCACAGTATGCATCCGATGAAGTGAGCTGTAGCTCACGAAAGCTCATGCTCAAATAAATTGGTTAGTCTCTAAGGTGCCACAAGTACTCCTTTTCTTATTGTAACCTGTGTTAGTTAAAACATGTTAGCTAATTTTAAGATGTGTTCGCTATCTTTCTAGTCTATAAATGTCTGAGCTGTAGGTACATGGTATTAAGATTCACACTTGGGATCCATTCACTGCCTAAATCGGAATGGAAAAAAATGCTAAAACAAGCTACTGAACAACTAGGATTTAGACATTAATTAATTAATTAATCCTGGAACATGCTCAGTAGAAGTACAAAGATAATGTTTAGAGCAGGGGTGGCCAATCTGTGGCTCCAGAGCCACATGTGGCTCTTCAGAAGTTAACATGCAGCTCCTTGTATAGGCACCAACTCCTGGGCTGGAGCTACAGGTAGCAACTTTCCAATGTGCTGGGGGGGAGGATGCTCACTGCTCAACCCCTGGCTCTGCCACAGGCCCTGCCCCCACTCCACCCCTTCCCGCGCCCTCCCCTCAGCCTGCCGTGCCTTCGTCCCTCCCTCTCCCTCCCAGAGCCTCCTGCATGGAAGGTGTGGGGAGGGAGGGAGGGAGGGAGGGTGAGGCCGATGGGTGGGGGAGCTGATGGTGGGATGCTGATGTATTATTGTGGCTCTTTGGCAATGTACACTGGTAAATTCTGGCTCATTCTCAGACTGAGGTTGAACACCCCTGGTTTAGAGCAACTAAATAGTAGGCCTGGTTGAAATTTTTCCATGAAAAGTTCTTTCATTGAAAAATACCCTTTATTTCAAAATCAAAAGTTGCACAAAATATTGTCAATATATTTCATGCCATGAAAAAATGTGCTTTCACTCCTTATATGTTGTTTTCCATTTTCTTTTTTATTAAAAGCATTATTGAGAATATTATCAAGAAAATTTGTTTACTAAAACTGTTTTTTGTGAAACAAAAAAATTCAATAACCATTTTGATAAGTGTTTTGGAGAGTATTTTTGATCATTTGGGGGGAATATTAAAGAAAAAGGAGGGACAGTTTTTGAATGTGTCAAAACTAAAACAACCTAGAGCATTTTTGTGAAAATATGTTTGGCCCCTAACTAGCAATGGTGCAATCACCAAAGCTAAATTCACCTCTCTGTGGAAAGCTGGGGTAACACCCTCCACACCTGAAGTGTGGCTGTGAGGGAAGCTACCTCAGAATGGCCCATCAGGGTGACCTCTCCCCCTGCAGAGTACTGCAGAATAAGGGCTATACATTGATCCTATATATAGGCCTCCATAGAGGGAAGCATTGGGGTCAAGTCAGGATGGAAACCATAAAATATGCTATCAGGCAGGATCAGTGACTCTAACACCTAAAAGTGGTGCACAAAGGTTAGTGGTGCTGCACCAGACAGCAGAATGGAATAGTAGCTGAGATGATTGGCTGGGATGGGAAGGTGGCTACCCTGTGACCTCCTGGCTCTGGATCCACACATTGCACACCTCACCTGCATAAACTCTCCATTTCTGCGAATGAATGTGGGTAAAGTGAATTTTACCCTGACAGCAGGTAATAAAAATAAAACCTGTAAAAAAAAACTTAAATAACATTGTGCTTCCCTTATACATTTGAAAATATGCATTATGCTTTGATTATTTTTGTTCACTTATTTGTTAGTTAAATCCCCCAAATAAATATATCCTAGATAGGTCAGCATTTAGAAAACAGAAAACTCTAGATAGACTATGTAGCAGTTCTACACTACACGTATAGTGCTTACTTAAATACATAAATGTACTTGTGGATGCAGTGAATTGTACACCGTCCTTTACACACAACATCCAGCAGATGGAACTGTTTTCCCATTAAAAACTGGAGCCTGGTAGTCAAAATTCATTAGAGATGGATGGAGATGAAATACATGCTACTGGTAGGTACTGCTACTATATACGCAAACCTGTAGGTCTTACTCAGGCAAAGCCATTGAAGTCAATAGGATGAATCCTGCAGTCTTTATTGAGCCAAAATTTTGACATGAATTCTCAATGAGGATTGTTGGATTAGATCTTATGCGTACAGCTAATGCGGCAATGAGTCTCTGCTCAAGCGTTCAGCTATTTTATATCTAACCCATATAGTAGCAATGCCAAATGTAATACAAGCCTCTCAATATTTGAGGACTTTCTTAAACTCCCAAGTCCTGGAATCATGTTATTATCTGATATTCCTTTCTTCATACTGTCCTTCCTTTAAAGTACATTTCTAGGCATTATAGTTTTGGAGAAAAGCTCAGGCAAACAAAAAATTCAATTAAAAAAAACTCATGATTGTTAAGCTAATCTTACAATTGCTTGTGGTTGACTAATAATATTTGAGCACTTAGGGGAGGAAATACCGTCGTGATGTTCCGAAAATACAAGAGTATAGCTTTTCATTTCAATTAGATTTTGTTGGGGCGGGGCGGGGGGGGGTGGAAAGAGCGAGAGAGAGCGTGAGATAGCATGCGTGCATGCACAGGGTGTTGTGGTGAAAGAAAACTAACAACATCTTTGAGTTGTTAATATAATGATCACTGAATTCTCTTGTGCTGAGAAAGTCCTGTCACCTCATAGCATATAAGCTTTTATGTGAGAAAAAGGATCATGTCCACTTGCATTTATTTTATTTTATTTTATTTTATTTTTAAATTTGCTGCTCTCTGTGCATCTTTGTTCTCTATGTGTCAGACTCTCAGGTCTGTAAATGGAGGACACAGCTAAATGAGGGAGGAGGTTCAGCAAACCAGCGTGTTCCATCCCCACTCCCTAGGACTTGCGGAGGGAGGGCAGTAAAAGGATCTGCACAGTGGGGCTGGGACTGAGATTGCTTGAGAATAAGAAGAGAGCTGTGGGGTTGGAACCTGATAGGGCCTCTGGCCCCAGGGTGATTCTCTGGGAAAGGCAATACAGCCTGTGATTGTACTACCTGTTCTGCAGAACCTCTTTCATGATAGTGAACTCTAGGGCAACCAAAACCAGGAGGAGACCTTGGTAGACCAGCTCCCATTTGAACTGTACTGTTGGGGAATACAGAGAATAGAGCCAGAATAAAGACAGTGGCGTCTATGTGGATTGTCCAAGCATCTTGCAGATCCATGAGTATCCTCCAGATTTGAATGTGAGCAAACCACACACCCAGCTGAAACAAGTGAAGAGAACTCCACCAGTGGACTCATGCAGAGTTTTCCTGCTGTTGAAGGGAGCAATCTGGCCCTGTGTTACTTAATAACTGATCTGAAAGTATAGTTGATATCATGGCTATGGTTTTGCTCTTTTTCCTGAGCTTTTGGTTTCCTGACTCAAGTCTATTTTATTTGTTCTTATTATTTTACCTGTGAATTTGTATTTTAAAATGCATTTACAGTTTGGTGCACAGAACAATGGCTAATTAGGTACATGGGTCAATATGATCATATATGCATGGTAAATATACAGCTAAATGCTATATCATGTTGCTTTTGGAACAGCATCATCATATACAAGTTGGTACCTAGGGATAAACCAACAACTGCAACTGGACACCCACCCCCCACCTTTTAATTCATACATAATTGTGATGGGAAGAAAAACACCAGAAATTTGTAAAGAAAATATTGCTTTTTGCTCCAAAGTTAAGTGTTCCTTTGTGGGATTGCATTCAAAGCAAAGACATGAACAATGAGTTGTTCCTAGCTTTAGAACCCAATAGCATTTGAGGATACATTCTCAAAGCCAGGCAAATATAAGAAAAGAAATGGAAAAAAAGGGAATTATCAGACAAACTGTTATTCTGCTAAATAAATCCCTGCCAGTCAACTTCATTAGTTCTGTAGCCATTATACTTAGTCCATGACACATTTTCTGACATTAGGACTCTGAGAATAAAAAAAATCTAC
Source organism: Lepidochelys kempii (assembly GCF_965140285.1). Classification (NCBI taxonomy): domain Eukaryota; kingdom Metazoa; phylum Chordata; order Testudines; family Cheloniidae; genus Lepidochelys; species Lepidochelys kempii. The sequence goes on along the minus strand of NC_136390.1, from coordinate 29,444,440 downwards.
AGAGATGTGACAACAATATTGACTACAAATTCAGACTGATGGTACGGTGTCATCATATATATGTTTTTGTAGTGAATTCAATGTGTGAAAGGTTTGAGAGTTTTGCAGAACAAAGTCCTTTGTATACAGGACAGTTAGACCTAGATTTTCAAAAGTGAGTGGTGCTGAGGAGTGGGGGTGCCCCGTTAGGACACCTTAGAGGTGATCTGATTTTTCAGAGGGAGGGTGCTCAGTGCTCTTTGAAAATGATGGACCAATAAGGTGTCTCAAAATGGTTACCCAAAAATGGAGGTACCCAAAGTCATGAATCATTTTGAAAATCTGAAAGACCTTATATTATGGTCAACAGGGGTATTGGCTTCCCCCATACTTCCCCACTTATAGAAGGTGAAGAGGGAATTCAGTCTCCATCTCTGTTCAGTCATTAGTATTTCTGCTAACAAGAAATGCCACCCACCCACATCAAAGTGTGGAGGAAATTGATGGGGCTGGCGCTGAAAGGGGAACAGTCCCAGCAGCAAGGAAGGGAGACACTTGCCAAGGACAATATGTAGATCCTCCCCCCGCCCCTGGGAGTCTCTGGCACCCATTGGCCAGCTGAGGGAAAGGGGTGCTGATTGGCCAGCATTCTCCAGATCCCAGGACTTAGCCCAGTGCAGGGGCCACGTGGAGCCCCTTTTAGCTCCATTCCAGCAGCCCGCCCTACCCACCTGAACCAGGAATGGGAACACAGCCTGACAGATGCTGCAGGATCTAGCTGATCTCCTGTTTAGAGGGTCAGGAAGGAATTTTTTTCCTGAGGCCAATTGGCATAGGACCAGAGAATTTTTTGCCTTCCTCACAGCACCTGCAAGACACAGTGGGTTCAGTAGGAACACACTTAATACCCAGCCGATTTACTGGGGTGGAGTTGTTTACTTGTCACAATTGGGGCCAATTTCCCATGCAGTTAAGAGAATAAAATGAACAGTTCCCAGAGGTAAGAGACCTGGTATTTTGGTGATGGGCCTTGGGCTCAGTTGATAGGGTGAGAAGTCCCCACCCTGCTGAACCCTCTGTCCCCTTCATATGGAGAGAGCTGAGTCCAGGCTGGGAGGGTAGGCTGAGGAGAGCCTACCCAGTGATATGGGTTGTATGGTAAGGAGACCTGTAACCCCAGCACTGGAACCAATTAAATCCCTGGTATAGGACATTATGGGTAATGGGGGGAGGGGTAGCGCCTCTCCCTTGTGTTAAAGTTACCGCCTGCTGCTTAATTCCAAGGATATGGCTGTGCTCATTTTGTCACTGTCCACATCAATGCCAGTTACAGTCCATTCTGAAGGTCATCTTATGATGTGGAAACTTGTCCAGGAGATATATTTTAAAGCTCCAATTTATAAGCAGTTCCATGAGGTAAAGGGGTACATAAGGACACTTTCCCTCATTAGTCTCTGATGGGTTTAATGTTTCCCAAATAGGTTATTATCCTAGAATAACTGTTCCTTTGCAGCACACTGAGAGCCTTCTCTTTCACCTCAGTGCTTAACCCTGTGATTCAGTTAATTAGCATCTGGTTAGTGTGTATTTCTTTTGCTGAAGTTCTGATTACACATGTTGAAACTCCCTTGTCAGGAAGCCTGGTAATATAACTACTGAAAGGCAAACTACAATTATGGTTTTTCACCTCCAAGACCATGCAGTTATTTTTGACAACCGTTTAGAATGAACCTAGAATCAAGTCTAAGAAGAATGTCATGTTCAAATGTCTGAGCTGTTGCTTGGGAAGTGAAATGTTCTCTTCTGCAATTTTCTATGCTAGATCAGAGTAGTGTATTCAAATATGACAAAAATGCCATTTAAGGGAGTTAGCCCAGACCTAATGGTAACATGAGGAGCTATCACATTGGAGACCAAAGCTTATCTTGGAGATTGTTTCCTCACTGTCAGACTGATATGGAAACAGGAAATGCTCATGTTAGCAGCAGTACCAGTATAGCCCTCAGACAGCCTCTGGGAAATGGAGACACAGCTAAGATATAGATTAGCTTTGCTTTAATTTTGCGAAACATCTGTTGACTGACATACTGACCACTCTGCACCTTTAAGCAGGTGGTTTTTTGGCTGGTCTGGCCGAGTGAAGGGAACCGGGCTTTATGGCTGGGGGTTGAGGGGGTATGAAAACTCCTGCAAAAGGGGCAGGTAGAGTGGTCACTGACTCATCCCCTGGGAATGCAGGGTTTGAAAAGGAGTAGCAAGGCCTTCCTTTTACATGGACCAAGGCTGAGGCAGGACCCACCCTCCCTCCTTTTTAGGTGGCAAAATATCCAGTTTAGACAACACCTGCTGTAGGCATTACACTAGCTGTCCCTTTTTTAAGGAGGCTGGGAAGGAATTTTTCCCTTACCACCATATTGGCTTGGGTGCAGTTGGTTTTTTTTTTCCCGCTTTCCCCACAGCAAGTTTCAGAAAGGGCTTTGTTCATGCATGGCATGACGGCAGGTAGGCCATATGTCACAACTCATTATTTAAGTGTATGGCGATTGTCCAGTGCAGGTACTCCATAGAAAAGGTATAGAGTGACTGGATAAATGGCTTGGAAAAGAACTTAAAAAGAGGTGTTCATTAAAGGAAGGAACAGGGGAGTGGTTGGGGACTCCTATGGTTGGTATGGCAGGGAGCCAACCCCGCATTCTTATAGCCTACCTTAGCCCTCCTACGAGCCAGGTGTGGATGGTAAGTTCCCAGCAATGGATTTGCTGGAGGAACATGGATGAAAAAAGAGGGGGAGCTGGTAAAAGCCCCCCAGGTAATTATGGAATAAACATGGGGGTTACCTGCACTGTACACTGTTATCTGCTGGGTAGTCCCAGACATCTAATAATAAAGTTGCAGCCTAATTAAACCAATGTCAAATGTGTCATGTCCTCCTTTTGGCATAGCCAGACAATTAATATCCAACAACAAAAGAAAAAATATTTATGCTTTAAGATGCAATATTTTGTGATGCAGCAGGTCAGGGAAACTGTATAAATACATTAGGAACAATAAACTTTTCCAAGCATTGTTCCTGGGTCAACACTCAAAAGGAAAATGCATTAGTCACCTAGTGTCAGAAACATCACATGCCAGCATGCTTACTTATCTGCACCCAGAAACTACAATCCCTAAGCATTCTTACCTGCACCCACTAACACCCACCAATCCCACCTGCCAGCTGAAAGGCCACCATTTAAAATGCAGTATTGCTCTGAAAAGGAACTCTGTAGAACAAATCAGACCTTGTGACTTTACTGACTAAAATAAGTATCATTTTTACTCCTTTTACCACTAAAGAGGCAAAAGAATTGAGAGTGTATGGATTGGTTTCTACTCTGGCTCATGCATCATCAACAGAATGGTTAACTAAATTCTGTTTGCAAAATCTTTGTTGTTGATAATCAAAAAGAACCCACCTTGAGATTCAGAGCTCTGGTGGAATTTGTAGGCGTGGCAGTTTGAGAAGCCTCTTGTTAATTGTAAACTCTGCACATTTGACCGGGAAACCACCATTTTCACTTTTTGAAAAAAGAGCCACTTTTCAATGTCAAACAACATTTTAAAGGAAAGTATCTGATTGTATTGGGGTTGGGGGGTGAAGGAGAGTGCTTATTTGACTACTTCAGGGAGAAGGCATGCTTGTAGTTCTTTTTCTTGTGGCTTAGAATTCTGGTCTGTGACCTAGCCAGCCCACTTTCGGGCAGAGGCCTCAATTTTAGAGAATTAAAAGCAAAATACAAATATTGTTTTTTTCAGTGTTTTAATATTTGCAGATAACACATTAAAGCTGAACATCAAGGAACAAAAGATATTAAAATGATTATAACATTTAAGATCACAAGCAATACAGGAGAAGAAACTTTGATGTTGTTCTTTTTATGATCCAAATCAGAAATGCTGCCTCTCAACTCAAACACCATGTGACTTATAGGAACGACGTCTAGTTTTTGTTTCACTGGATGTTTCATACTGTGTCTTTTTTCACTGTGATCTGCTAATCTCCGATTAACTACATTCTCAGTGTGATCTCACTCACAAATTGAAAATTCTACCACAGTACATACAATCAGGAGATTTTGACAGCTTCTCCTTTGTATTCATAGAATCATAGAATATCAGGGTTGGAAGGGACCCCAGAAGGTCATCTAGTCCAACCCCCTGCTCAAAGCAGGACCAATTCCCAGTTAAATCATCCCAGCCAAGGCTTTGTCAAGCCTGACCTTAAAAACCTCTAAGGAAGGAGATTCTACCACCTCCCTAGGTAACGCATTCCAGTGTTTCACCACCCTCATAGTGAAAAAGTTTTTCCTAATATCCAATCTAAACCTCCCCCACTGCAACTTGAGACCATTATTCCACGTTCTGTCATCTGCTACCATTGAGAACAGTCTAGAGCCATCCTCTTTGGAACCCCCTTTCAGGTAGTTGAAAGCAGCTATCAAATCCCCCCTCATTCTTCTCTTCTCCAGACTAAACAATCCCAGCTCCCTCAGCCTCTCCTCATAAGTCATGTGTTCTAGACCCCTAATCATTTTTGTTGCCCTTCGCTGGACTCTCTCCAATTTCTCCACATCCTTCTTGAAGTGTGGGGCCCAAAACTGGACACAGTACTCCAGATGAGGCCTCACCAATGTCGAATAGAGGGGAACGATCACGTCCCTCGATCTGCTCGCTATGCCCCTACTTATACAGCCCAAAATGCCATTGGCCTTCTTGGCAACAAGGGCACACTGCTGACTCATATCCAGCTTCTCGTCCACTGTCACCCCTAGGTCCTTTTCCGCAGAACTGCTGCCTAGCCATTCGGCCCCTAGTCTGTAGCGGTGCATTGGATTCTTCCGTCCTAAGTGCAAGACCCTGCACTTATCCTTATTGAACCTCATCAGATTTCTTTTGGCCCAATCCTCCAATTTGTCTAGGTCCTTTGTATCCTATCCCTCCCCTCCAGCGTATCTACCACTCCTCCCAGTTTAGTATCATCCGCAAATTTGCTGAGAGTGCAATCCACACCATCCTCCAGATCATTTATGAAGATATTGAACAAAACCGGCCCCAGGACCGACCCCTGGGGCACTCCACTTGACACCGGCTGCCAACTAGACATGGAGCCATTGATCACTACCCGTTGAGCCCGACAATCTAGCCAGCTTTCTACCCACCTTATAGTGCATTCATCCAGCCCATACTTCCTTAACTTGCTGACAAGAATACTATGGGAGACCGTGTCAAAAGCTTTGCTAAAGTCAAGAAACAATACATCCACTGCTTTCCCTTCATCCACAGAACCAGTAATCTCATCATAAAAGGCGATTAGATTAGTCAGGCATGACCTTCCCTTGGTGAATCCATGCTGACTGTTCCTGATCACTTTCCTCTCCTCTAAGTGCTTCAGGATTGATTCTTTGAGGACCTGCTCCATGATTTTTCCAGGGACTGAGGTGAGGCTGACTGGCCTGTAGTTCCCAGGATCCTCCTTCTTCCCTTTTTTAAAGATTGGCACTACATTAGCCTTTTTCCAGTCATCCGGGACTTCCCCCGTTCGCCACGAGTTTTCAAAGATAATGGCCAATGGCTCTGCAATCACAGCCGCCAATTCCTTCAGCACTCTCGGATGCAACTCGTCCGGCCCCATGGACTTGTGCACGTCCAGCTTTTCTAAATAGTCCCTAACCACCTCTATCTCTACAGAGGGCTGGCCATCTCTTCCCCATTTTGTGATGCCCAGCGCAGCAGTCTGGGAGCTGACCTTGTTAGTGAAGACAGAGGCAAAAAAAGCATTGAGTACATTAGCTTTTTCCACATCCTCTGTCACTAGGTTGCCTCCCTCATTAAGTAAGGGGCCCACACTTTCCTTGGCTTTCTTCTTGTTGCCAACATACCTGAAGAAACCCTTCTTGTTACTCTTGACATCTCTTGCTAGCTGCAGCTCCAGGTGCGATTTGGCCCTCCTGATATCATTCCTACATGCCCGAGCAATATTTTTATACTCTTCCCTGGTCATATGTCCAACCTTCCACTTCTTGTAAGCTTCTTTTTTATGTTTAAGATCCGCTAGGATTTCACCATTAAGCCAAGCTGGTCGCCTGCCATATTTACTATTCTTTCGACTCATCGGGATGGTTTGTCCCTGTAACCTCAACAGGGATTTCTTGAAATACAGCCAGCTCTCCTGGACTCCTTTCCCCTTCATGTTAGTCCCCCAGGGGATCCTGGCCATCCGTTTCCTGAGGGAGTTGAAGTCTGCTTTCCTGAAGGCCAGGGTCCGTATCCTGCTGCTTACCTTTCTTCCCTGCGTCAGGATCCTGAACTCAACCAACTCATGGTCACTGCCTCCCAGATTCCCATCCACTTTTGCTTCCCCCACTAATTCTACCCGGTTTGTGAGCAGCAGGTCAAGAAAAGTGCCCCCGCTAGTTGGCTCCTCTAGCACTTGCGCCAGGAAATTGTCCCCTACGCTTTCCAAAAACTTCCTGGATTGTCTATGCACTGCTGTATTGCTCTCCCAGCAGATATCAGGAAAATTAAAGTCACCCATGAGAATCAGGGCATGCGATCTAGTAGCTTCCGTGAGCAGCCGGAGCTGTATTGTATTAAAAAAAACAGAAGAACTCAGCTAATAAATACTTTTCATTTCAGACTACCTAAACAGACTGGCTTATCCAGAACTACATCACACTATACACATGCATGCTAGCACACACATATATTCTTTTTACTTTGAGCAAGAAACTAATTTGTATTGATTTTGAGTAATCCTTTATATTCCCCTCTGCTCAACTTAAAACCAAGCTATTATGAATCAATACATTAATGTCACTGTGCACCAAATAATCAAACATGTCCTTGCTGGCAGCAGAGTGAAAGCATCGCATGATTTGAACATAATATTTGAGGCTATAGAAAAAGTATAGTTTGTAAAAGAATGGATTTGAATATTTCAGGAAAGAGCTTTTAGATGAAAAAGCAGATGATTTTCAAGTGGTAACAAACTAGATGATATGGGGCATTGCATTGCACCTACTTTTGTCTAACTGGAATATACTGCAAATGGTCGGAAGGAGATATAGTTTCAAAATTGGCTAAATGTACTGTTTTTGTGAGACAAGATGGCATAAACTAATTCATAATGATAAAGATAGAAGTGACATGCCTTTGAAACAAAGTACAAGGTGATGAAGCTGGGGATTTTACTATTTATTACCATAGTGCTTAGAGCAGTGGCTCTCAAAGCCAGTCTGCCGCTTGTTCAGGGAAAGCCGCTGGCACGCTGGACCGGTTTGTTTACCTGCCACGTCTGCAGGTTCGGCTGATCGCGGCTCCCACCTGCTCCGGTTCGCTGCTCCAGGCCAATGGGGGCTGTGGGAAGCGGTGCAGGCCAAGGGACGTTCTGGCCGCCATTCCTGCAGCCCCCATTGGCCTGGAGCGGCAAACCACGGCCAGTGGGGGCTGCGATTGGCCGAACCTGCGGATGCAGCAGGTAAATAAACTGGTCCGGCGCGCCAGGGGCTTTGCCTGAACAAGCAGTGGACCGGCTTTGAGAACCACTGGCTTAGAGGATTAGGGCCCTGTTGTGCTATGATTTGTACAAAGAGTAAAAGACAAGCTTTGTCCCAAATAGCTTATATTTTACAAGTCTCAAATGGAGAGCAAAAAGGAGGGGGACAGACCAGGAATGGAATCTTGGGATGGAATCTTGGGGTGATTTTGCAACTTATTTAAAGGCATCTGCACAATACTTCACAGCATTTATTATTTTTAGTGAAATCTGTCCCCTTACTAAGCAGCCTGCTGTCTTAAGAGATGCATGTGAGGAGTGGGGAGTGGTATGGGATGTATCAACGTTTTGATGGCATGATTTTAGGGCAGTTGTAATTCCTCATGAGTGGCTAAGGTACCAGCAAGTGATCCAGGTCATTATTCAAGTTGTTCCCCCAAAATAATTTCCACTATCCCACACCATCATGTAATCTGTGTATGTCACATATTTTGCAGAAAATATTATTTAGAAATCTACTGGAGAGTTTTAAAACTTGATTGACACTGTCTGCAAACCTGAATTCAAAAGGAGAGGAAAGTTGGCTGAAATGATCTTTAGAAACTAAAAATTCTTCACACTAGCTCTTTGATTCATAATAAGTATACTCATTTGAAGATATGATACATTAGAACCCACCAGAAAAAGAAGTGTCATATCCCACTGGAAACACTTGAAAGCTGGTATAAGCAGCAGTGGAAAGCACTTCTTTTTTCTCCCTCTGAGTCAGAGAGTAAAGTTCTGCAGTAGAGTAATCTACAACCACCACCCTTTTTTGTTCATGAATATTTGTCAAGAGATTTTGATATTTATCAATTTATTCAGTAACATTTAACAGTGTTTCATGCACATAAATGTCAGTTTACAGTTTGCATACAAACAGCGTTTACGTCTTTGCTATTTGCTATTACTACTATGGCTGCAACTAATTGTTTATGAATCTCTCTCTCTCTCTCTCTCTCTCTCTCTGTCTCACACTCCTCCTACCCCAATCATGGGATGCATACATGAAATTATTGTATTTAAATGCATGGCAAATATTTAAGTTAAGATTCCATCTTAACTTAAACTTGAATGGTTTCAGAGTAGCAGCCGTTTTAGTCTGTAACCGCAAAAAGAACAGGAGTACTTGTGGCACCTTAGAGACTAACAAATTTATTAGAGCATAAGCTTTTGTGGGCTTCAGCCCACTTCATCGGATGCATAGAAAGGAACATATAGTAAGACGATTTATATACATAGAGAGAAATTGGAAGTTTCCATACAAACTGTAAGAGGCTAATTAGTTAAGATGAGCTATTATCAGCAGGAGAAAAAACTTTTGTAGGTGATAATCAAGATGGCCCATTTAGACAGTTGACAAGAAGGTGTGAGGATACTTAACTTAGGGAAATAGATTCAATATGTGTAATGACTCAGCCACTCCCAGTCTCTATTCAAACCGAAGTTAATGGTATCTAGTTTGCATATTAATTCAAGCTCAGCAGTTTTTCGTTGGAGTCTGTTTTTGAAGTTTTTCTGTTGCAAAATTGCTACCCTTAAATCTTCTACTGAGTGGCCAGAGAGGTTGAAATGTTCTCCTACCAGTTTTTGAATGTTATGATTCCTGATGTCAGATTTGTGTCCATTTATTCTTTTGCGTAGAGACTGTCTGGTTTGGCCAATGTACATGGCAGAGGGGCATTGCTGGCACATGATGGCATATATCACATTGGTAGATGTGCAGGTGAACGAGCCCCTGATGACATGGCTGATGTGATTAGGTCCTATGATGGTGTCACTTGAATAAATATGTGGACAGAGTTGGCATCGGGCTTTGTTTCAAGGATAGGTTCCTGGGTTAGTGTTTTTGTTGTGTGTGGTTGCTGGAGAGTATTTACTTCAGGTTGGGGGGCTGTCTGTAAGCAAGGACTGGCCTGTCTCCCAAGATTTGTGAGAGTGATGGGTCATCCTTCAGGATAGGTTGTAGTTCCTTGATGCGTTGGAGAGGTTTTAGTTGGGGGCTGAAGGTGATGGCTAGTGGTGTTCTATTATTTTCTTTGTTGGGCCTGTCCTGTAGTAGGTGACTTCTGGCTCTGTCAATCTGTTTTTTCACTTCAGCAGGTGGGTACTGTAGTTGTAAGAACACTTGATAGAGATCTTGTAGGTGTTTGTCTCTGTCTGAGGGATTGGAGCAAATGCGGTTGTATCGTAGAGCTTGGCTGTAGACAATGGATAGCGTGGTGTGTAGCTGGTGCCCCGCAGCTCCCTACCACTCCTAACTGGTGCTATCCGAAGTCACGGAGGTCTTTGGAAGTCATGCATTCCGTGACTTCCATGACCAAATTACAGCCTTAATCATCAGTGATGTTTAAGCCCTTCCCAGCACTGCAATACTGTCTGCTACCACTTAAGCTCTAAGACTCAAACAGGACTAAGTATGTTAGCTGGCAGCAGCAGAAGTCTATAGAGGGAGAGACTGTTGGGTCCAGGTGCTGAGTCTGAAGGGTGATTTAGGTGAGGGGATGCTCTCCCAGCTCTCTTCTTCCCTCAATACCTTCTGCTACAGCTGTTCTAGCAGCTCCCATGTGTTCCCAGCACATTGAGTATTGCTGTTGCTAGGGCACCAACCCAGCTAGATAAAAAGTTTGTGTGATCTGTTATTCCGGTATGCTGCCAAAAATTTCCCAAGGAACAAAAGCCAGAAAAAGGAAATGGCAATTTTTAGCATTTTGTCTGAAAGGAATTTCATGGAACAAAAAATACATGTTGGTAGCCTGAGGGCCTCCTGCCGTACACACAAAAACCGCACACAAGGAGGTGTGAAAGCTCCTCAAAGAACAAGTCACAAAAATCTTTTATAATGGAAAGTGGAAGGCAATTTAAACATAAAGGACACTACCAATTCCTCCTATAAGATCATTTTCCTTGGTAGCCTAGTTGACTGCCTGCGTGAACACATAGCAGGAACTTTTTTCTTTTATCTATATTTTTCCTGTATTATATCTCTGATACTCTTGTGGTTTGGCATTACAAATAGCTAGAGTAATGGGATTGATATAATCCATTTTAGGCCTGTCCTGCAATTCACTTCAGCTATGCAGAGGACTATAGAAATCAGTGTGCCTCCCTGGAGGTGGAGCAGTGTTTCCCATGTGCAGTGTGCTGCAAGATCCGGTTCTTAATTATGTTATTAAAGACAGAGAAAAGCAATATCAGGGGAGTGCCTTCCCTCCCCCAGCTCCTTTCTTTGTGATGTATGAAGAAGGTAAGAAGTTTTTGCTTTAAAAACATATACTTATTCTTTATAAATTCAAGTCTTGTGTACCTTAGCCAATGAAAAATGCTGATGTAAGGTGTGTACTTTAAGTCCCACCACTCTCATGGAGTTTGGCACTTAAGTCCAGGCTGAAGGGAGGTGCCGATCCCTGCTGGCAACTCACAGCCAAGAATGTCTCTCCTGGAGTCAGGCAACTTAGGTGCCTAAGGCTTTTCTTGTGGGGCAGGTGGCAGTACCTATCTTACAGCTTTTAGTCCCGTGACTGGAGTACTCACCTGGAATGTGGGAAACCCAGGTTCAATTTCCCCCTCTGCCTTAGGGGAAGAAAGGATTTGAACAGGGGTCTCCCACCTCTGAGGAAAGTGCTCAGAGGCTGGGCTATAAGATATTCAGTAGCCACTGGGCTATAGGATATTCTGACATGGGCTTCCTATTTTCCAGTTTCTCCTATTGACAGTCTTCCACTCTGTATAAATACTTAGAGTCAAGGGGCCAGATGACAAGAATGACTCAATACTGTGGTAGTTAGGAGACCCAACTGGGAGGAGTTCAGTCCCCCCAATAATTCCAGTTATTTGAAGCTGCTCCACTGTGCATACAGGAGACTAAGGAAGCCCCATATCCCATAGCTCAGTGTTCTTCTGAGATGTGTGGGAAACCCCTGTTCAAATCCTCTTCCTCTCCTCACGCAGAGGGGAAACTCAAGCCCTGGTCTCCCACATCCCAGGTGAGTGCTCTAACCACTCTGCTAACAGTTATAAGGTAGGCTCCATCTCCTGCTTCTCTGCCAGATTTTGAATTAGACCCAATAGGTAGGTGGCCTCTGAGTATACCTAGCAGATCAGCCCACCCAGGCAAGATATATCTTCACTCAAAAAAGAACTAGATAAATTCATGGAGTATAGGTCCATCAATGGCTATTAGCCAGGATGGGCAGGGATACTGTCCTTAGCCTCTGTTTGCCAGAAGCTGGGAATGGGCGACAGGGGATTGATCACTGGATGATTGCCTGTTCTGTTCCTTCCCTCTGGGACATTTGGTATTGGTCACTGTCAGAAGTCAGGATACTGGGCTAGATGGACCTTTGGTCTGACCCAGTAGGGCCGTTGTTATGCACTCACCTATCTTCCCACAGTTTGCTCTGGGGTTTAGGTGCCCACACACCTAGAGTAAGGCAGAAGCATGCATACGCATTAGCAGAAACTAGGGCATCTAGGGAATTTTTACTCTGGAAACTTAGGTGCTGAGTGAATTTAATTTTCTATGGGGCTAGGTGGCAGATGAGTGAGAGTATTGTGGATCACAGTGAAGCCTAAAAATGGGATTTAGGCACTTAAGTACCTTTGTGGATATGGGTACTAGTGACCTACAAGCACATCCCATTGAAAGACTTGTAGTCCTAGGTCACATAGGCACTTTTGAAAATCTCCATATTAGTTTGCTTTTGTCAATATTATTTAACGCTAACAAATTTAAAATGCCCTAAGAATAAAGAGCTAACATGGCAAGATTTTATGTGAGAACAATAAGGTTGTAAAACTTCAAGTTAACTTTTAATATTCCCTCGATGTACTTTTCCATGGGTGTCTGTGCAGCAAACACACCTGTACAGAATTTACAAAACTGGAAAAAAAAAAACCTGAAGAAATTTAAGGGCCTAATCCTGTGAATCTTCCAACATGCAAAATCCCATTGGCAGTCCATATAAGTGCCATGTGTAGCGAGCTTGCAGGAATAAGCCCACAGTCTACAAAATTGTACTCATCACAGATCTCACCCTTTCTATCTCAATCTGCTATGCTTTTCTCCTTGTGCTCATAGCTGCCTTCCCCTTAACTTATAGCAACACCTGATTGTGACAGTTTGGGTTCCATTGCAAGGTCTCACTGAGCAGCCCTGACTGTGAAGACAGAGGCATATACTGAGCTGATTATGCAAAGTTTCTCTTAATTTTTCTCTCTCCAGTTTATCTATTCACTTAATTGGTACTACCTGCATGAGTAAGGATTAAACGTGAATACAAGTTTAATATCAGGCCTTAAGACACTGATTTTATCTTTCGATAGGATAAGTGGAAAATCAGAAGAGTTTCTGTTGCAGGCATATGTCATTATAAACAGATGGCAGTACATAAATGGTTCAGGAGAACAACTATTCAAGACAGTTTATGGTAAGAGACTATCATGGCCCATGAGATATTTTAGGCCTGATGCAAAGGATAAGCAAACTGAAGAGTAATTTGGAAGCAATTGCTTTAAGTAAATCTGTTCAAACCTCCTCACACTCAATCACAGAAGTAAAACTTCCTACAAATCTCAGGCCTGACAACTGAGTCAGGTTAATGAAGACTAAATAAATATTTAGTGGCCAGGTGGAGAAGACAACCACCCTCTGAGGGGGGGAAAAAGTCAAGGAATAACAATGCCTCTCCTCTTCTTGCTGAAGGGATAATGAAAAGGGAAACAGAGAAGAAAGGAACAAATTACAGTGGAAAAAGCAACCAAGTCAGGGCTCGTCTACACTAGAAAGCTTTGCCACTTTAATTATACTGGTACAGTTACAGCAGCAAAACACCTTTAGCGTAAACACAGTTATACTAGTATAAAAGTGCTTACTGGTGTAGTTTATTTCACTTCAAAACTAAGAATAAACTATAAATCAGTAAAAGACATCTTTATACCACTCATAGCTGCATCCACACAAGGCCTTATACTAGTATAAAACTATACGGGTAAAAAAAAAAATAAGAATAATAATCACACCACTAATTGACATAGTTTTATACCAGTATAGCTCTTCTAGTGTAGACCAGGCCCTAGAGTTAAAAAAGCAACCCAACAAGCCATGATTACAATTACTAACCTAACTGTTAATGCCCAGAGTTGTCATTTCCTACTTTAAGTCCATAAATAAATAAATAAATAAATAAATAAAACCTTACCGAAGTTTTATTACTCAGAAATGTATATAGATGCTCAATGACAAATTTCAAGCCATTTTTTTAAAATCTAAAAATATTACAGAAATGCATGTCAGTGCATCTCTCTGTTTACCACAATGCTCTCTTAATTTGAAATCGCAGCTCATCTTGCATTTAATTTTTCAGTATGAAAAAAGGTTTTATCAGGAGACTACTCATAGCTTCAGCGACATGTACGATGACTTATATAGTCCTTGAACAAACTAAATTTTATGCCAAAATCTTACAAAGATATGCCCAGAACCCCATCTTTGGGAAAAATTAAAATAAAACATACAAATTATACTGTATTTCCTATATTTGTGAAATGCAATTTATTAAATATCATCAGATGCAAATAATGTCCACATAAAAATCCAGTGCATTACAGAGCAAGTGTGGCTCAATGCCATTGCTTCTAATCCCTCAAATTCAGTACTAGATTTTACTTAGGTGGCATCTTACTTAAGAGAGGCTAGACTGGCTTAATTTTCAAAAGTGACAAGTTATTTGGAGTGCCTCAGTTTTGGGGCAAGCAACATCCAGTACCTTAAAGGGGCCTGATTTTCAGAGGATGGTTACTCGGCATTTTCTAAAAATCAGGCTCCTTTAAGGTTTTGACCAAACACAGAGGCACCCAAAGTCACCAGTCACTTGTGGTCACTGCACTGTACTTAGATCAGGAAAGGATATACACAATCTGTCACATTAGTGCACAGATAGAGCACATGATGTTGGATATTTTGACAGAAGCTGGCAATGGGTGATGGGGGATGGATCACTTGATGATTACTTGTTCTGTTCATTCCCTCTGGGGCACTTGGCATTGGCCACTGTCAGAAGACAGGATACTGTGACAGTTGGACCTTTGTTCTGACACAGTATGGTCATTCTTATATTCTTATTTCAAACTTTGGGTGACACATACAGGAGATTATCATTAATATTGTAAGAGAAGATCGTATTAAATGTCATGTCTGAAACTTGTTTTCCGGAAGGAGTATTTGTAATGTAGTCTCAGTGAAGGTCACATGAATCTTGCCTTAATGGAACATTGGACTTTTTCCACAAAAATCCATGTGACATTATCAAGGTGAATCTTTGGGTAATATTACACCATTTGGGTTTTCTACCGAACTGCACATAATTAACTACTTCTTTTTATTATAGTAAGTGACTTAATCTTTGCAACCAGGTGTATTTTAATTAGAAAATGGAAATTACCTTCATCTCAGCAGAACAGAAAACTGAATTAGGTCTGGCATACTGCAGAAATGCAAAAGATAACCCTAGAACTCAAAAATAATCACCATACATTACAGGATACATGGTCTAACTCAGGAGTCTCAAAATCGCAGCCCGCAAACCTCCCCAATGTGGCCCGTGGGGCTCCAGCAATTTTGAGGCCAGGTCTCTCCCTTGGCCTCACCTGCCGCTCCACATATCTGCCGGTCCCTCCCTGCAGCCCCTGGGGAGGACAGAGCTGTGCCTCTGCGCGCTGCCTCCGGCACAAGGGCCCCTGTGGCCAATGGGAAGAGGCACCTGGGGGTAGCAGGGAAGTGCTGCAACCCCCCCCACCCTGAGCCTGCACCCCCTCCCACATGCCCCCTCCCACCCCCAAACTCCCTCCCAGAGCCTGCACCCCTCCTCCTGCACCCCCACCACTTGCCCCAGCCCAGAGCCTGCACTGAGCACCCAAACTCCATCCCAGAGCCAGCACCCTAGACCCTCTCCCTCACCCAAACTCCCTCCCAGAGCCCAACCTCTCACCCCTTCTGCACCCAAACTCCCTCCCAGAGCCTGCACCCCAAGCCCCTACCCCAGACCTCCTCCCCCACCCAAACTCCCTCCCAGAGCCTTAGGTAGGTGGGGGCAGAGTTTTATGGGGGTGGAGTTTTGGGGGGTGGTTCTGGGGGGGCTTGAGTGACATTATTGGCCTGCTGGGGGGATTTGAGGACTAGCACTGGCTCTAAGGTAAATTGACTTTGAGACCCCTGGTCTAATTCATTGAAATCATGTGCAGAGTACAATGATTTATTGCAATATGTCTTTTGTGCTTCTCTGAAACTTTATACGAGGTGGCTCAGTAAAGAATAAATTTAAAGCAAATTACACACACTTCTGAAATCCAGTGACCTTTATTTCACACCTGTATCAGAAGCAGACATGTTAATTGGCAGCTCATAAACATTCCAATTAGGGAAAATACTAATGAACTTGGCTGTGGAATTCTCAGTTGTGCTTCATTTGCACTGTGCAAAAAATATGCCCAACTGACAAGAGAGTCCAAAATACCTGTCTGAATGGTTCTTAGATCATCCTGTGAGCAAAACAATATAAATGATTGTAGTTTAATTAGTGTGAAATGTAGTGACTTAGGCAGATTCTAAATATATGAGAAAATATATGTATTAAGCTATACAATTTTAGAGACTTTTTAAATTCTTTGTCATTCTAAACTACTATTACTAAAGAAAGTAAATGGAAAATGTCAGTACTTCTTTCTACAAATAAAGCAGCAGCAGCATCTTTCATACTTATATAGTGTCTTCTATCCGAGCTTCTGAACGCACTTTAAAACATTAAAACATTCATTAATCCTTGCAACACACCAACTAAGAAGGTTAATATCATATTCCTCTTTCAGGTAAGTAAACAGAGGCTCTGAGAGGTGAATTGATTTGCACACAGTACTAACTTTGGCTCAGATCCTGCAAACACTCATGTACTTAATTTTACTCACCTGAGTAATCTCTTTGAGGTGAATGCATTATTCATGTCACCAAAATTAAGCGTGTGTGTTAATAAGCATCTGCAGAACCAGGACTACAAAGATCCAGTTCCGGAACATACTTAAGATACGCTAAACTTCCCTATTTAGAAGAGCACTAAAATGTGCATTTAACTTTAAATATGTGCTTCAGTCTGATTATAAGATTTAAGGATGTCTCATGTAGGCCCATGGTGACTAAGTGGCAGAATAGAAAAAGAACTCAGGAATCCTGTTTCCCTGTCAGTCTTTTAGTCCTTACTCATGTGAGCATTGTTAGTGACATGAGTCATGGTTGCAGGATTGGCACTAGGTTAGGGGCATGATGGAGGGCTGATTTATTTAAAAAGAAATATGTTTCAAAGAACATAATCAAGACTGAAAAATAGTACAAAAATCTATTTTATCACTATATGCACATTTATTTTCCACTGCTGTTCACTGGAGGGTAAAACATCTTATTGCTAGTTGTGTTATTGATCCATGTGGTTAGAAAGACAATATTTTCATGTAATAAATACATATGAAGCTATTCAATTTTGCAAGAGATTTAATGTATACATTTTTAAACACTCCTTTAAATTAGATCCAATTTTTAGCTAGGTTCTTTGGTATTTCTCTTAGGCTCACCCATGAATGACTATATTTAAATATCTAAAATAGCCTTATAATATCTAAATATCAGCCTACACATACTCCCTAAAACTACAACAGAGGGAAACCTGGGGCTGTAAGAAGCTTTACTCTAGCCTAAGAAAGTGATTAACTTTCAAACCAACAACATACTATACACAGACTGCAGTTATTTAAGAGAACTTTCTGTCTCTACTACCCTCCTTCTTTTCAACTACTTTTTTTCTGCCTCTTCAGCCCCATCCTCTCTCTTATCTCAGCCTCTGCACTGTAAACTTTCAACTATATCACCAATAGGGATTAAAAAACCTCAATAGATTTGTCTTTGGTTCAGTTGGTCCAGGAGTCTGCATGATTATCCAGAACTTATTCAAATTTTCTACAAAACAGGAATTGGAAAAATTGCACTGGACAACTCATCAGAATCGCCACGTTGCTAAGATTTCCAGAACTTTCAGCTTCTGTTCAAGCCAAAATAACAACTCAACAAACAAAGAAAACAATACAACACAACACAACAGCAGGCTACTTCATGTTATTTCCCCCTTTATCATTCTGATCTTAGATTAGATTAGGAAGTTTAGAGATTAAAAGAAACTGAAAAATAATGGACAAAAAGTAATCTCACTTTTTGCAAAACTCCAGCAAAGTCTGAATCCATCCCTGTTCTCAATTAAATGGTTCACTCATCCTTAAAAGCCCTTTTTCTAACTGGCCCCACAGCCTCAGAGATACAAGTCTGCATCTGTCTACGAGCGACCACCTCCAGAATCCTATGTTCCTGTGTACAAGTACCATCGCTATTGTGATACACCGCTTGCAAGGATTCTGGGATCAATATGGAGCAGTCTGAACAGCAGCAAGACACAGACCACAAGCTTTATTATGAAGGGGACAGATGATAGGAAGAAGAAGTTATAAAATTGGAACATTTTGCATACCTTCTAGTGAAGTCTCTCAAACTGCTTTCCAACAGTTAATTAAACCTTACGGTGGCTATGAAATTGGTAACTATCACCATCCCTGTTTTACAGGTGGATAAATGGAGGCACCAAAAGTGACTAAGTGACTGAGCTGGGAACAGAACTGACTCCCTGTCTTCTGCTTTGAATGCCAAGACTCTGATCTTGCAATTTGTTCCACGCGAAGGAACACCTGGACTCCCGCAAAGCTCCAGTGAAGTCAATAGGGTTTGATGTAGTGTCATTGGTCTGCCTACCTGGAACAAGTTCCAGGATTAGAGCCTACATTTCTTCTTCCCTGCAGTTTTCCATGACATCTAAGTCTTCCCCCGAGGTTTTCCCATCTCTAAATTTCACCTAAAAATAAGTACACAACTTTGATAGCAAAGTATTAATGGTATGCAACTAATAGAATGCATTATTATGATAGTGAACATATTAAAACAGTCTAATCAAACAAGTGTGCTGAAGTAACTTATATGTCTGAGCATCCATGCAAAATAGGATTTTCTTTTTTTCCAAATCAGGCTGATACATTTTAGTTTAAAACCCCTCAATATATTCCAAATATTTATTTCATATTATTTTATACATTACTCTCTTGCACACACTCCTTCCATGAACATGTTTTTACTCTTTTTTTACTCTTGTTTTTTTATGCCATTCTGATTAGGGAAGTAACATACTTTTACTTATATATCCTTAAGCAAGTAAAATCTGTTATTTATCATTTAAGAGATAAAAGGGAGCACAACATGATGGCTTGTTAAATGACTGTCATATAAAGCAATAAACATCTATTCATAAAACATATGCATACTGCATGGTCTAACTTGTTGCTTTCAAAGTTGTAAGTGAGAAGGTTATTTGATCAGATAGTAATGGTAAAGCAAGTTATTTATATAGTAACATGATGGTGACTCAAGTTATCTGCATTTGGGGTATATAAAAGAGGGATTTGTACAAAAGAGGGTTTTGTACAGTATTGCCTTGAGGCCCAAAACGAGATTGGGCCACACTGTGCTAGGCTCTGTACAGCCATCATAAGAGGCAATCTCTGCCTCAAAGATCTAGCATGGCAGACAAAGGACAGCAATGGAAACTGAGGCACAAACAGGTGAAGTGTCTTGTCCAAGTCACACAGGAGGTCAGAGGCAGACCCAGTAATAGAATGTGTGTGTTGTCCAACTCCCAGTACAATATCCTAGCCTCTAGAACAAACTGCCTATAGTATGAGTAAAAATAACGAGGAGTACTTGTGGCATTGTAGAGACTAACAAATTTATTTGGGCATAAGCTTTAGTCTCTAAGGTGCCACAAGTTCTCCTCGTTGTTTTTGCTGATACGGCTACCAACCTCCCCTATCAGCTAACAAGCTACATGAGATCTGAGCCCTTATAGACCTTGCTATGTAGCTCATGATAGAACACCAAACTGAAAAACAAATTCTAGAATGGTCTTGTTTCCCCCATAAGCAATGATCTGGGAATCTCCTCTCTCTGATTTTACTTTACTGGAAAAGTAATTGAGTGCTCTTTGCAAGCACCAGACTGTAGTAAATGACACACAAGATAAAATAAGATTTTGGGTTTTTTTGCTTCATGTATATTTACTATGTATTGTGCCACTTCTTCTCTTTTTGATGTACAAATGTCATGTTCGTCTTGTAAAACATTTTAAAATAACATGATAAATGAAACAGGAGCACCTACGAGAAAGAAAAGTTTTAAGCTCTGTTTTTCAACTGATTGTGGGTCAACACCACAGATTGCATGAAGTTAGGAAGATATGGACAAGGGTAGGATCATGAGAGTAAGTGGGGGGTAAAAAAAAGCTAAACTTTTACACCCTAAATTTAATTAAACTTGGCTGTGAATTAAATCTGTTGAGAATTAAAGCAACAGTGAGGCAGTTGCTGGGTTAGATAACTGGGTACACAAGTACCAGAGAAAGAAGTGGATGTAAGCCAAAAGGAAAGGGGAGAAGAATATTTCATGGTCCAACAATACTCAAAATATGGCATAATTCAGTCTGGGGATGCAATGCCAGCTCTGGGTCTTGCATGCTTTTCCATCAGGAAGTAAGGTAGTTTTAACCACACCCTCACCCACCAAAATAAACATCCTGCTTTACATTTGAACAACAGAGACTTGCCAGTTCTTTTAGTTTCATCACTTGTCTCCCATTTTATCATTTAGTGATCATGAAATGGTAGAGAATGCAACTATAAGGACTGGTAGGAGGCAAAACAGCACAATAAAGACAATGGATTTCAAAAAGGCAGACTTTAGCAAACTCTGGGACTGGGTAGGGTAAGTTCCCATGGGAAGCAAGTTGAAGGAGAAAAAACAGTTCAAGAGTTTGCAGTTTTTCAAAGAGACATTATTAAGGGCACAAGAGCAAATTATCCCACTGCATAGGAAAGATAGGAAATATGGCAAGAGACCACCCTGGCTTAATGAGGAGATCTTCAATGATCTGAAGCTCAAAAAAAGAATCCTACAAAAAGTGGAAACTAGGTCAAATTACAAAGGATGAATATCAACAAACAACACAAGTATGTAGGGACAAATTAGAAACACCATGGCATAAAACGGGATTAAACTAGCTAAAGAAATAAAGGGTAACAAAAAACATTCTATAAACACATTAGAAGCAAGAGGAAGACCAAGGACAGGGTAGGTCCGTTACTCAATAAGGGGAGAAAAACGATAACAGAAAATGTAGAAACGGCAGAAGTGCTAAATGACTGTTTCAGTTTTCATTAACAAAGGTTAGTAGTGATTGGACGTCTAACACAGTGAATGCCAGTGAAAATGAGGTATGATCAGAGGCTAAAATAGGGAAAGAGCAAGTTAAAAATTACTTAGACAAGTTAGATATCTTCAAGTCACCAGGGCCTGATGAAAAGATATCTGAACCATTAGTGATCATCTTTGAAAAGTCATGGAAGACAAGAGAGATTCCAGAGGACTGGAAAGGGGCAAATATAATGTAAATCTATAAAAAGGGAAATAAGGACAACCCAGGGAATTACAGACCAGTCAGTTTAACTTCTGTACCCAGAAAGATAATGGAGCAAATAATTAAGAAATAAATTTGCAAACACCTTGAAGATAATAAGGTCATAAGTAACAGAGTCAGCATGGATTTTTCAAGAACAAATTGTGCCAAACCAACCAAATAGCTTTCTTGACAGAACAACAAGGCTTGTGGATGGGGTGGAAGCGGTAGATGTGGTCATTCTTGACTTTAGTAAGGCTTTTGATATTGTCTTGCATGACCTTCTCATAAACAAATTAGGGAAATATGACCTAGATGGAGCTACTATAAGGTGAGTGCATAACTGGTTGGAAAACCACTCCCAGAGCGTTGTTATCAGTAGTTCACAATCAAACCGGAAGGGCATATAAGTGGGATCCCACAAGAATCAGTTCTGGGTCCGGTTCTGTTCAATATCTTCATCAATGATTTAGATAATGGCACAGAGAGTATACTTATACAGCTTGCGAGTGATACCAAGCTGGATGGAGTTGCAAGTGCTTTGGAGGATAGGATTAAAATTCAAAATGATCTGCACCAACTGGAGAAATGGTCTGAAGTAAATAGGCTGAAATTCAATAAGGACAAATGCAAAGTACTCCACTTAGGAAGGAACAATCAGTTGCATACATACAAAATGGGAAATGACTGCCTAGGAAGGAATACTGCAGAAAGGGATCTGGAGGTCATAGTGGATCACAAGCTAAAAATGAGGCGATAGTGTGACACTGTCACAAAAACAGCAAACACCATTCTGGGATGCATTATCAGGAGTGTTGTAAACAAGACACGAGACGTAATTCTTCGCTCTGCTTTGTGCTGATTAGGCCTCAGCTGGAATACTGTGTCCAGTTCTGGATGCCATATGTCAGGAAAGATGTGGACAAATTGGGGAAAGTCCAGAGAAGAGCAACAAAAATGATCAAAAGTCTAGAAAATAGGACCTGAGGAAAGATTGAAAAAATTGTTTAGTTATTTACTCAGTTCTAGTAGGGAGGCTCTATTACCTCTGTATCTGGCACCACTAATGGAATACTGTGTCCAGTTCAGAATTCCAGGGTTCAAGAAGACTATTAATAAATTGGAGAGGGTTCACAGAAGAGCCACAAGAATGATTAAAGTATTGGAAAATAGTAATAGACTCCAGGAGCTCAACCTATTTAGCATTACATAGAGTAGGTTAAGGTTAACAGAGAAGATCAGAGGTTATAAGTACCTACATCAGGAACAAAAAACTTGACAATAGCTCTCCATTCTAACCGGACAAAGTATATCAAGATTCAATGGCTGTAAACTGAAGTTAGACAAATTGAAACTGGAAATCTGATGCAAGTTTTTAATAGTGAGAGTAATTAACAATTGGAACAATTTACTAAGGGTTGTGGTAGACTCTTGGTCACTGGCAATTTTTAAATAAAGATTGGATGTTGTTCTAAAAGATATGCTCTAATTCAAAAGGAATTAAGGGAAGTCCCATGGACTGTGTTATACAAAAGGTCATACTGGATGATCATAATGGTCCCTTCTAGCCTTATATCTCTGAATCTTTGTTTGGAATCAAGAAATGTACATAATTTGTTTGGAATCAAAAAATTTACAGTAAATAATCATGTACTCTACTGAGGGTATCTAAACCTGCATGTTGCTCTGTAAGACCATGTTTTAAACCAGTAGCTTGTGGATGCAATATTACACACTGATTATTTCAAAATAGTGAATTGCAAACATACCAGTCTCATTACTGCCTATATGATTGAAATTTAAGTCAAGACAGCTATTGTTAAAATCAGAGTTTAATAAAGTCAACCTATTCTGAAAGCAAGAAAACGCATGTAAACTGCAATTTACAAGGTATACTGAAGCAATGTGTCAAATTTCTAGCCAGCAATAAGCTTTGAGCATTGTGAACATACAAAGCCCTTCCAAGCATTCTGGAATGAGCCATTAATCTGAGCTGCTTCTCCTTGTTTACACAAAAGGAGAGCGGGTCAGACAGCATAACTGATCAGCAAAAGGAGAATTAAATGCTGTTAAAATCTGTTCAAACAAGTTTTTTGGGACCTATAATTTATATCAAGATATTTTCTGAACTCTGGTAATTCAATTTCCACTGTTAATATGTGTGAACCTGTTTTTGTTTAAACTGGTTAGGATTCAAATTTAAATCCTGTGCTGAAACATTTAGTCTAAATTTTTATTTTCTCAGATAATTGTTTCATGGATAGCAAATTATTTACAAAGACAGTTTATGCATGTGAACTAAATATTAGCACATGTATGAAATGTCAACATTTGCTTTTCAAACTGCAGGCAAATTTTTAAACATAAAGGCTGATGCCCGGCAGACTGACAGATCTTAAGAGAACAAAAAACTCACTATTGCCTGGCACAGTGCAATATTCCCACTCACCTTTCCAAAGAACAACACTCCCCTGAAACTCCAGTAGGGGACTCACTGAAAAAAAGGATTGCTACTAGTCATGACAAATCACCACATTATATGTCGTGGTTTTGTGCTATAGACAACTGAGATGACCAAACTGATTTTACTTGTAGCTTATGCCAGTTACTCCATTCCTCACTCTGTGAAGATGGATGACCTTCCAAGCATTGTTTCATGCATGATGCAGCAAACAAGAGTATAGTTTTCACAACTTCATTCTTGTATTAGAGATTAAGCTTTAATGTAATTACATAATTCTCTCTGTATGCATATCACTGTATTATATAGTGTATTAATAGGCACACTATTCAGGAGAAGAGCAGATACCTACAGTATCTGGGAGAAGTATGTTCTAGTGATGTGAGCATAATTCTAATTCTGAGCCTGACAGACTCCTTCTATGACCTTGGGTAACTAACTTTGACACTACCTAGGGCACGAGTGGCAGAAGCTCCCTAAAACCAGAGGGATTATGTGGACACCTGGCTGTTGTGTTGGCTAGCCTCTTGCCTCTGGGGAACTGATTTGTGCCTGCTTTTCTAAACTTGGAGCATAACTCAGTATAGTCGTACAGTAGAATCTTATAACTTTACATACAATAAGAAAAGGAGTACTTGTGGCACCTTAGAGACTAACCAATTTATTTGAGCATAAGCTGTAGCTCACGAAAGCTTATGCTCAAATAAATTGGTTAGTCTCTAAGGTGCCACAAGTACTCCTTTTCTTTTTGCGTATACAGACTAACACAGCTGCTACTCTGAAACTTTACATACAATGTTGCCACACATATTTTACCATGACAATAATGGTCAGCAGATTATGAGTTTCCAAATGATACTTCACAAGGTATACTTTGTACAAAGTTTATCAGAGTCTTGTATAAAGACTGAACATAGAGATACAGACGGTCACACTCACTCAACATCTCTGCCTCAGTTTCCTTTTGTTTAAAATATAGATAACACTCAACTACCTCAAACAGGTCTTGTAAAAGAATAGTTAATCTTTATAAAAAGTGTTCTGGAGATAAAAAGGTACTATATAAATGCTACTCTTTCTTTTCTTAATATCAAGTAATTCAGTCACATAAGTGAATTTAAAGCTTAACTGAACAAAGAACTAGAGAATATACTGTAGGGAACAATTCTGGAAGTGAAATGAAAAGATGACCTAACAATTTCCAACCCTAAATCATTAAACCTTTTCCATCCAGTTTTTTTGTGATTTTATTATATCTGCTTGACATGTCATTACTGTATTTTTCTTCCTTTCTTTACCATATTAGGCAAAAATGAATTAAAGTGTTTTTGCTGTAAAGTACACCTTATTTCTGTAGTTATTAACCTTTCAGCAAAGGATCTGATATTCATATTTTCCATATAATTTATATTCTTTTCCACTTAGAATATATCAGAGTGTCAACAACAAATGAAAGTCTTAATGAAACAGCATGGACCTTTATTCTAACTAGACCAGGTGAAGAATAAGTAATATATATTTTATACGAAGAATTTAACCTTTTTTTCCTTCTTCATGGACAGATTGAGAGAATGCAAACCTGTATTGTTTGAGAATTAGAGGTGATACTAATTGTATGTATTTACTTATATCTTGTTAGATGTTAGCCAGGTAAACAGACAGTTCCTGTCTATTACTATAGCTATTGACTCAGAGATCAAAACGGAATATTACATTTACATGAATCTTGGGTGAAATATCACTGTGTATATGTCTCTTTAAAGGTTGTGATAAACTGCTTAATGGATAAATTGCCTTATGTTAATCCATGTAGTTAATTACTGTGATGTATGGTAAAGAGGCTGCTAGAAAACTGTATAAAAGACTCTTGGGACCTGATCCTTCCATCTCAGATCTGCTTGATGCTTTATGCAGGGGAAGCCTAAGTCGTAAAACTGAGATCTCCAGTCCCACCTGGATCACCCTGAATATGAACACTGGACTAATAATTTATGGACTAATTATGAAATAACTCTTTGCAACTACAAAGTTCACCATCTCGTCTATAAAACTGATCTTAGAATTGCACTCATCTCTGTATATATACACTGATCTTTTAACCAATACTCTCTTCTTTTTTTAATAACTTTCAGAATTTAAAAATAATAAATTTCAGATCATAAGAATTGGCTGTTAGTGTGTATTTGGGTAAAATCTGAAATATTCATTGACTTGGGAGGTAATGTGTCTGATCCTTTGGGATTGGTAGAACTTTCTTATATGATTAATATGATTTTCAGTAATCATCATATTTGACTTGGGTGTCTGGGTGGAAACCCAAGGCTGGGTTGCAATAAGGGAACTGTGTTTTGGCTTCTGTGCAACTAGTAAGGAATTGTAGAAGCGGTTTTGTGCTGGCTTGGTAAATCTAAGTATTGGAATATCCAGCAGCTTTGGGAATTATCTGCCCCATTCTTTGCAGTTTGCCCTAATTGAGTAACCTCAGTGTGGCGCCCCCCCAGACACAGACACAAAAAGATTCTGATATGAACAGTTGCATATATGATCTCAGAATTCACTTTCCACAAATACTTTCAACTACTTGTCTAAATGTTTCTGTTTCCACAAACATTCCAGCTAGTAAACTCATTTTTAGAACATTTGCTGGAAACACAACGGGGCCACTCCAAGTGACTTAATTTAAAAATGCAAACACAGAAATATGCTGCACAGCTCTAGTTTCACTATCCTCTCCACCACTCACACGTTACTTAAGTATGACCTTTAATAGCAAACTGTAATTTTTTTTTAAAAACAAACAGGTCAGTAAGGTCAAGGAGGATTCTGAAAATCAGAGAAGGTTCAGAGAAGAACCACCAGAATGCTTAAGGATTAGAAAATCAGCCTTAAACTCAAGAAACTCAAGCAGTATATCTATTTAGCTTAACAAAGAAGGTTAAGGGGTGATTTGATTACAGTCTAAGTACCTACTTGGGGAACAAAAATTTGATAATCGGCTCTTCAATCTAGCAGAAAAAGGTATAACAGTCCAATAGCTGGAAAATGAAGCTAGACAAATTCAGACTGGAAATTAGGTGTATATGTTTAACCGCGAATGTGATTAACTACTGGAAAAAATGACCAAGAGTTGTGGGGGATTTTCCATGACTGACAATCTTTACATCAAGATTGGATGTTTTTCTAAAAGATATACTCTAAGAATTATTTTGGGGAAGTTCTATGGCCTGGGCTATACAAGAGGTCAGACTAGTTCAGTGGTTTTCAGCCTTTATTCATGTGTGGATCCCTAAAAAATTTCAAATGGATACATGGACTCTTTGGAAATCTTAGGTATAGCCTGAGGACACCCAGAGGTCTGTGGACCACAGGTTGAAATACAATGGACTAGATGATCAGTGTTCCCTTCCGGCATTGGAATGAATGAAGTAATAGCCACTACAGGAAATACTGAATAAGCACTATATTAATAAAATGTTTATACAGTTAGGCCCAATCCTGTGAGGAGCTCCATGTGGGTGCAGAGAACCACCTGCATGCATGCATGAGTTCTGGATGCCAGTACCAAAAAATGTGAATATATACAGAAATAATTTTCATGCTATGTAATGAAGTATACTTCCAGACATAGTGATGGCCTTGAGATAATTAAATATGCAGAACATTTTACATGAAAACTTGAGTGAAATATATGCCATTAATTCCAAAGGGACTTACTCTCCCCTTGGATATGCATGCACACTTCTCATGGGACTTCGCTGGGAGTTACATGGACATAATCAAGGGCAAGATTGGGCTTTTTTGTGTGTGTAGTTTGTCAGGCAGACAACACTATATGTTTAGAGATAGAACTATATGAGTATATCTCAAAGTGTCTCATTTTCAGTGTGGCACAAGGGGAATTAGTTGTGTGACTTCTATGGAAATTAATAGAAACCAGATAGCCTTGAGCAAGCTGAAACTGTGATTGGACTAAGAAAAGGAGTACTTGTGGCACCTTAGAGACTAACAAATTTATTTGAGCATAAGCTTTTGTGAGCTTCAGTTCACTTCATCCACTCCAAGTCTCTATTCAAGCCTAAGTTAATTGTATCCAGTTTGCAAATTAATTCCAATTCATCAGTCACTCATTAGAGTCTGGTTTTGAATTTTTTTTGTTGAAGAATTGCCACTTTTAAGTCTGTAATCGAGTGACCAGAGAGACTGAAGCGTTCTCCAACTGGTTTTTGAATGTTATAATTCTTGACGTCTGATTTGTGTCCATTTATTCTTTTACATAGAGACTGTCCAGTTTGACCAATGTACACGGCAGAGGGGTATTGCTGGCACATATCACATTGGTAGATGTGCAGGTGAACAAGCCTCTGATAGTGCGGCTGACCGTGATTAGGCCCTATGATGGTGTCCCCTGAATAGATACATCGACACAGTTGGCAACGGGCTTTGTTGCAAGGATAGGCTCCTGGATTAGTGGTTATGTTGTGTGGCTTGTGGTTGCTGGTGAGTATTTGCTTCAGGTTGGGGGGCTGTCTGTAAGCAAGGACTGGCCTGTCTCCCAAGATCTGTGAGAGTGATGGGTCGTCCTTTAGGACAGGTTGTAGTTCCTTGATGATGCATTGGAGAGGTTTTAGTTGGGGGCTGAAGGTGATGGCTAGCGGTGTTCTTTTATTTTCTTTGTTGGGCCTCTCCTGTAGTAGGTGACTTCTGGGTACTCTTCTGGCTCTGTCAATCTGTTTCTTCATTTCCGCAGGTGGATATTGTAGTTGTAAGAATGCTTGATAGAGATCTTGTAGGTGTTTGTCTCTGTCTGAGGGGTTGGAGTAAATGTGGTTGTATCATAGAGCTTGGCCGTAGACAATGGATCGTGTGGTGTGGTCAGGGTGAAAGCTGGAGGCATGTAGGTAGGAATAGCGGTCAGTAGGTTTCCGGTTTAGGGTGCTGTTTATGTGATCATCGCTTATTAGCACCATAGTGTCCAGGAAATGGATCTCTTGTGTGGACTGGACCAGGCTGAGGTTGATGGTGGGTTGGAAATTGTTGAATTCCTCAAGGGCTTCTTTTCAATGGGTCCAGATGATGAAGATGTCATCAATGTAGCACAAGTAGAGTAGGGGCATTAGGGGACGAGAGCTGAGGAAGCATTGTTCTACGTCAGCCATAAAAATGTTGGCATACTGTGGGGCCATATGGGTACCCATAGCAGTGACGCTGATTTGAAGGTATACATTGTCCCCAAATTTGAAATAGTTATGGGTGAGGACAAAGTCACAAAGTTCAGCCACCAGGTTTGCAGTGACATTATCGGGGATACTGTTCCTGACGGCTTGTAGTCCATCTTTGTGTGGAATGTTGGTGTAGAGGGTTTCTACATCCATAGTGGCCAGGACGGTGTTTTCAGGAAAATCACCGATGGATTGTAGTTTCCTCAGGAAGTCAGTGGTGTCTCGAAGATAGGTGGGAGTGCTGGTAGCATAGGGCCTGAGGAGGGAGTCTACATAGCCAGACAATCCTCCTGTCAGGGTGCCAATGCCTGAGATGATGGGGCGCCCAGGATTTCTAGGTTTATGGATCTTGGGTAGCAGACAGAATACCCCAGGTCGGGGTTCCAGGGGTGTGTCTGTGCGGATTTGTTCTTGTGCTTTTTCAGGGAGTTTCTTGAGCAAATGGTTTCACTCGATTACAGACCTAAAAGTGGCAATTCTTCAACAAAAAAACAGACTCCAACGAGAGACTGCTGAATTGGAATTAATTTGCAAACTGGATACAATTAACTTAGGCTTGAATAGAGACTGGGAATGGTTGATTCATTATAAAAAGTAACCTATTCCCCCCCCCCCAACCCCACCCCTCACTGTTTCTCAGATGTTCTTGTCAACTGCTGGAAATGGCCCACCTTGATTATCACTACAAAAGGTTTTCTTCCTCCTCCTCCCCCCCCCCCCCCGCTCTCCTGCTGGTAATAGCTTATCTTAAGTGATCACTCTCTTTACAGTGTGTATGGTAACACCCATTGTTTCATGTTCACTGTGTATATAAATCTCCTCACTGTATTTTCCACTGAATGCATCCGATGAAGTGAGCTGTAGCTCACAAAAGCTTATGCTCAAATAAATTTTTTAGTCTCTAAGGTGTCACAAGTACTCCTTTTCTTTTTGCAAATACAGACTAACACGGCTGCTACTCTGAAACCTGTGATTGGACTGTTATTTTAATGTTATTGCTTTAATTCAATTTCTATTTTTGTCAACCAATACAAAGCTGTAGACTAAAGAGCTGCACCTGAAAACACTAAACTTCAACTGAACTGTACATATATGCACAGACTGCTACAAGAGTAAGGGACAGAGCCTTAAAAGAACCAAGAATATTAACAAAGTGTAACCGGGCACAGGAGCAATAACAGATCCCAACAACAACAAATTAATTATAGTTCAGTTTTCCTCTCCTCTTTTACAGGTGCCCAAAAGAAGGGCTGCAAGAGTGGTCTTTGGGAGATGCACTATACACTTGGAGTCAAAAGCATCCTGTGAATTTTGGCCCTAAATAGTAGTAACTGCATCAATGGATTTAAATTTTGTCTTTAGTAAAAGTAACTCCGAACAGCATGACGACTATTACCATTGTGGATTTGATCTTGCTTTCATTATATATTCAAAATTCTCAGTACAGTCAAAGGGAGATTTAGTTATATAAGAATGAGCCCTTTTGGTGGCTAGAATGTGGAATAAGTAGTGTTGAATTCTGTCTCACATTCTCCATCCACAGCATGACTACTTTTCATGGAATCAAAGGACTAGAAGGGACCTCCAGAGGTCATCTAGTCAAGTCCCCTGCACTCATGGCGGGACTAATTATTATCTAGACCACCCCTGACAGGGGTTTGTCTAACATACTCTTAAAAATCTCCAATGATGGAGATTCCACAACCTTCCTAGGCAATTTACAAAAATTGTGGTGGTTAGAAAGCTTTTCCTAATGTCCAACCTAAACTGCCCTTGCAGTAATTTAAGCTCATTGCTTCTTGTCCTATCCTCAGAGGTTAAGGAGATCAGTTTTTCTCCCTCTTCCTTGTAGCAACATTTTATGTACTTGAAAACTGTTATGTCCCCTCTCATTCTTCTCTTTTCCAGACTAAACAATTTTCAGTCTTTTCCCATAGGTCATGTTTCCTAGACTTTTAATTACTTTTGTTGCTCTTCTCTGGACTTTCTCCAATTTTTCCACATCTTTCCTGAAATGTGACACCTAGAACTGGATACAATACTCCAGTGGAGGCCTAATCAGCACAGAGTAGAGCAGAAGAATTACTTCTTGTGTCTTGCTTACTACACTCCAGCTAATACATCCCAAAATGTTTCCTTTTTTTTGCAACGGTTTTACACTGTCAACTCATATTTAGCTTGTGATCCACTATGACTCCCAGATCCCCTTCTGCAGTAGTCCTCCCTAAGCAGGCATTTTCTGTTTTGTATGTATGCAACTGATTGTTCCGTCCTAAGTGGAAAACTTTGCATTTGTCCTTATTGAATTTCATCTTATTTACTTCAGACCATTTCTCCAGTTTGTCCAGATCATTTTGAATTTTAATCCTACACTCCCAAGCACTTGCAACCCCTCCCAACTACATATCATCCACAAACTTTATAAGTATGCTCTAGGCCATTATCTAAATCTTTTATTAAGATATTAAACAGAACCTATTTCTTACTATACAGCCCATTATCAGCAACAACATGATTAAGCAGTAAAAGCTAAGAATGCTTTGTACATGTGGAGTAGCCACTCTTATGCTATGCAGTTGTTTTTAAACCTGAGTCAGTATGTTAATGTCCTGCTACAGAGGTACACAAGATTAGCCCTACATATCCCATTACAGGATCAGGCCCTATTGCCACAGGTTAAAAGTGTTTACTTTGGAGTTATTTCACTGCATAACTCCAGCAGTCTTTAACACAAAAATTCAAAATGGTTGAAGAAAGAGTGAAAATGTTTATCAAGGTTTCTTGTTCACTAAACTAATACAGTCATCATCAACCTAATTATGTAATTACATTTGAAAAAAAGCATTGCACATTATCTGCTGAGTAAATCTTGGTAAAACACGAAGTCATCTTGCAATCCCAAATTAAAACTCTAAAATTAGTATATTTAAATTTCCAATAACACTTTATTTACAGTGCTCTAAAAACACAGTACCTGGGTATTTATCTTAGATTTAACAGGCTAGGTACTATGTGTTAATTGTATACTAACTGATTATTAAGAAGATAAAATGGCTTAGCTACGCAGCAAGGACATACAGGGACTGAGCTGTTACACCTTGAAATATTATGCGCCGGATTTTTCTAAATTGCCTCTGTGCAAATGTGTACATAAAAATATGCAATTGCCTGCACAAATTAGGTATCTACACGCACACAAATAGTCATTGGAGGCATAACTGTCCATTTTTAGGGTCACAAAGGGTGAATGGAGTGAGTCATGGCGAGAGTGACTGGTTGAGAAGATAAATGGTGATGACTGACAGATGGTGAGTGAGATGATTGGGGGAGAGAGACAGACGGACATCTCACAGTAGAAAAAGACATACAGCACAAAAAGACACTCCTGGACTTTAATTATGACCTTATCAGCCTGCTCCCTAGCTGTACCAGCTGTCCTTTCCCAAATCATTTTAGTTTGGATAATCTATTGAGTGGGGTTGTCGATTAATCGCAGTAAACTCACGCGATTAACTCAAAAAAATTAATCGCGATTAATCGCAGTTTTAATCGACTGTTCAACAATAGAAATACCAATTGAAATTTATTAAATATTTTGGATGTTTTTCTACATTTTCAAATATATTGATTTCAATTACAACACAGAATACAAAGTGTACAATGCTCACTTTATATTATTTTTACACTGTGAAATGAAAAAAGAAATAGTATTTTTCAGTTCACCTCATACAAGTACTGTAGTGCAATCTCTTTATCATGAAAGTGCAACTTACAAATGTAGATTTTTTTTGTTACATAACTGCACTCACAACCAACATAAAACTTTAGAGCCTACAAATCCACTCAGTCCTACTTCTTGTTCACACAATTGCTACGACAAACAAGTTTGTTTACTTTTATGGGACATAATGCTGTCCGCTTCTTATTTACAATATCATCTGAAAGTGAGAACAGGCATTCACCTGGCACTTTTGTAGCTGGCATTGCAAGATATTTACATGCCAGATATGCTAAACATTCGTATGACCCTTCATGCTTTCGCCACTGTTCCAGAGGGCATGCTTCCATGCTGATGACACTAGTTAAAAAAAAATGCATTACATTTTTGACTGAACTCCTTGGGGGAGAATTGTATGTCTCCTGCTCTGCGTTTTACTCACATTCTGCTATATATTTCATGTTATAGCAGTCTTGGATGATGACCCAGCATGTTGTTCATTATAAGAACACTTTCACTGCATATTTGACAAAATGCAAAGACGGTACCAATGTGAGATTTCTAAAGACAGCTAAAGCACTCGACCCAAGGTTTAAGAATCAGAAATGCCCTCCAAAACCTGAGAAGCACGAGGTGTGGAGCATGCTTTCAGAAGTCTTAAAAGAGCAACACTCTGATGCAGAAACTACACAACCCGAATCAGCAAAAAAGAAAATCAACTTTCCATTGGTGGCATCTGACTCAGATGATGGAAATTAACACGCGTCGGTCTGCACTGCTCTGTATCTTTATTGAGCAGAACCTATCATCGGCATGGACACATGCCCTCTGGAATGGTGGTTGAAGCATGAAGGGACATGTGAATCTTGATCGCATCTGGCACATAAATATCTTGCAACACCAGCTATAACAGTGCCATGAGAATGCCTGTTCTCATGTTCAGGTGACACTGTAAACCAAAAGTGGGCAACATTGTCTCCTGCGCATGTAAACAAACTTGTTTGTCTGAGCGATTGGCTGAACAAGAAGTAGGATTGAGAAGACGTGTAGGCTCCAAAGTTTGACATTGCTTTATTTTTGAATGCAGTTATATTTTTATGCATAATTCTACATTTGTAAGTTCAACTTTCATGATAACGAGATTGCAATACAGTACTTGTATTAAGTGAATTGAAAAATACTATTTCTTCTATTTTTACAAGGCAAATATTTCTAATAAAAAATAAAAATAAATTGAGCACTGTATACTTTGTATTCTGTGTTGAAATTGAAATCAATATATTTGAAAACGTGGAAAACAAATATTTAAATAAATGGTATTCTATTATTGTTTAACAGAGCGATTAATCGTGCAATTAATTTTTTTTAATCGCTTGACAGCCTATTTAGTAATAATAATCAGAATCACAATAGGAATATGGCTACAAAAACATATAGTTACAAACTACTTAAAATACATGAAATAATTAACATTTTTGATTAACTGAGCTGATAAAAAACAGGTATGCGAATGGGAGAAGAGGGAGCTAGTGAAAAAATAGAACAGGCAGAGCACTGCTTATATATTTTGTCACACACCTTGTATATACTCATAGCTACTTACCTACCAACAAGATACATTTCTTTGCATCCCCTTTGACTGTTCAGTGACTAGACTATTCAAACTTGCATGGAATTTTACTGATATTATGTATAGGATTTACAATAACTATTGCATAAATATGACAGAAATATTATTATACCTCAGTAAATGTGACCTATTTCCTCAGTCATCCAATGTTAAGCTGGTAGGATGCCAAAAATAGATGTACTTGGCATAGAAAGGTTAGGGCACTAATCTTCTGAGGCAGATAATTTGTTAAAAAAAATAAAACTTAATCTACTTATTTAGATTTCACATAAACTGTGCGTATTCTTTCACATTAAGAACTATAGGTCTGGCCTGACATGAGTAATGAACACATGAGGAGAGGCCTCCTTTTTTGCAGCATAGAATTAGGGAGGTAAACAGATCATTAGGCTGAAATAAATAGGTCAGCGGGCTAAAAAGACAATGTCTGAGCCAGCTAAAATAAAAGGGAGAATACCCAGGGAAGCATTTATTAAAAATGGACAATATACTTAGGGATGTAAAGAGGAGGTCAAGCATGGACAATGCATGAACTGAGCATGTTGTACAGGGATTGTTTCCTGCAAAGAGACCAAGCCAATCAAAAAATGTGTGATGTAATACTTAGTAAATGCAATGAGAGCTGCATCTGAAGGGAGAGGATTCTGTGTAACTTTGGGTGTGTGGTACACCCTATGCTCAACCCTATGCTTCAGTCTGATCAACTCAGCATAGCTTTGCTGTATGCCAAATAAAAAAAACCTGAGAGTGACAAAATGTGGAGTCAAACTGAGTTTTCTGGATCTCAGAGAACTGGATGAAGTGTTCTCCCAGAACTGTACCAGACGATCTGGATAAGCCAAGTGGAAAAGGCATTGGAGGGAATCCCAACAAGAACCTACATCATTATTAACTTAGACCTAGTGTCATCTAAAGTTTAAAATATTACAGAAAGTTGTCTGAAGGTTATTAACTTCTAATAGAAAAAAATTAGCTTGTGCAAACGCGAAGGCACGCAAAACTATTCCTTTCCCTTGGCATTTTCATGGGAAAATCCAGATCTTCAACATAATTGCTTCTTTTCAAGGGAAATCAAGGGAACTCATTCAACTACCTACAGTTCAAACACTGAGTAAAGGCTTGTATATACAGTTTGTTCCACTATGACTAGATCATCTTAGGACTTGGCTACACTTGGCATTAAAGCAGCACCCTAACTCCCAATGTGTCCACACTGGCAAGGCACGTAGAGCACCTAGACTCTGAAGCTGGAGCGCTCCTGGTAATCCACCTCCAAGAGAAGCATAAAGCTTTCTGCGGCCTGGCTGAAATGCCCAGGTGTCAGTGTGGATGACATGTTGCATTACTGCACTGTGACTGGCCTCTGGAAACGTCCCATAATCCCCTGAAGACAAGCGGCCACTCTTGTTTTGAACTCGGCTGCAGGCATGCGGATATCCCCTTTCAAAGCTCCGTTTCTGACAGCTGGCATGCTCATCTGCTCTGGGACAAGGCAAACCATTACTGTGGAATGCTGCTGCTGTGAGTGTGTGAGAGAGAGAGAGGCGGGGGAAGAGGGTCTGCTGCCATCTGAACTTACAAGACAGCATGCTGACACACTCTCTGGTCCCCAAAACACACTGTCTCTTCCCCCACATACACACAACACACTGTCTCTTCCCACACATACACACAACACACTCCGTCACATTCCACTCCTCTCCCATTTGAAAAGCACGCTGCAGCCACTTGTACACTGGGATAGCTACCACAATGCACTGCTCTTTGTGGCATTGCAAGAGTTGCTAATATGGCCACCCCAGTGCCCTTGCAGCTGACAGTGTAAACACAAGAGAGCGTTTTCCCTACTGCGGTCTGCAAAGGCTGGTTTAACTCCCAGCGTTCTACATCTGCAAGTGTAGCCATGCCCTTAGACACTCACATAGTTAAAGTGGTACAACCTCCCACTGCAGATGCAGTTAGAGCAGGATAAAGGTGCCTCACAGGGAACAAGATATAATGATAAGCACCCTTATTCTGTATTCACACTAAGGGATTGCAACTCTTTAAGTTGGTTTCTAAACAGATATAGTCACAGTGATACAAAAACTGCCTGTAGACGAGACCTACTGGAGTTGAGACCAAATTAAGCCAGATATGCAAAGACCTGCATTGAGTCAGTTTAGAGCCACCCATCCACAAAGGGAACATGGGGAGCAATTGTTCCTCAGGATATGTAATCCCTGTCTGAGCTGCTGGTGACTATGGTAGGTGCCCACATACCATCCCTTTGGGTGCTCCAGTGTCTTCCCAATCACCATATATGGCTAACACTGTGGGTCAGTAGGGCATGCTAGGGCCATTACCCCACCACCTCTGTCATAAATAAAGGGAAGGGTAAACCCCTTTGAAATCCCTCCTGGCCAGGGGAAAGCTCCTCTCACCTGTAAAGGGTTAAGAAGCTAAAGGTAACCTCGCTGGCACCTGACCAAAATGACCAATGAGGAGACAAGATACTTTCAAAAGCTGGGAGGAGGGAGAAAAACAAAGGGTCTGTGTGTCTGTCTATATGCTGGGGGTTTCTGCCGGGGATAGACCAGGAATGGAGTCTTAGAACTTTTAGTAAGTAATCTAGCTAGGTATGTGTTAGATTATGATTTCTTTAAATGGCTGAGAAAAGAATTGTGCTGAATAGAATAACTATTTCTGTCTGTGTATCTTTTTTGTAACTTAAGGTTTTGCCTAGAGGGGTTCTCTATGTTTTTGAATCTAATTACCCTGTAAGATATCTACCATCCTGATTTTACAGGGGGGATTTCTTTACTTCTATTTACTCCTATTTCTATTAAAAGTCTTCTTGTAAGAAACTGAATGCTTTTTCATTGTTCTCAGATCCAAGGGTTTGGGTCTGTGGTCACCTATGCAAATTGGTGAGGCTTTTTATCCAACATTTCCCAGGAAAGGGGGGGTGCAAGTGTTGGGAGGATTGTTCATTGTTCTTAAGATCCAAGGGTCTGGGTCTGTAGTCACCTAGGCAAATTGGTGAGGCTTTTTACCAAACCTTGTCCAGGAAGTGGGGTGCAAGGTTTTGGGAAGTATTTTTGGGGGAAAGACGCGTCCAAACAGCTCTTCCCCAGTAACCAGTATTAGTTTGGTGGTGGTAGCGGCCAATCCAAGGACAACGGGTGGAATATTTTGTACCTTGGGGAAGTTTTGACCTAAGCTGGTAAAGATAAGCTTAGGAGGTTTTTCATGCAGGTCCCCACATCTGTACCCTAGAGTTCAGAGTGGGGGAGGAACCTTGACAACCTCTCCACTCCCTTTGGGAATGGATATTATCCTGGGTGGAAAGACTCCCTCCCCTCATCCCCCAAGAGAACCCATGCTAGTGCCAGGCCCTTAGTGTAAATGAAATAGTGTGCAATACACCTAATCCTGTTTCCATTGAAGTCAATGTCAAAACTTCCACTGATTTCAGTGGTGGCAGGATTGAACCCATAATCAGCAGCCCATCTGTTTTCCACAGTAAACTAAAGTAATGAATACTGTTTCTACAAAAGAACATACATTAGTTTTTCTTTAACCAGAGCTGCAGAGACATTTGGTGCATTTTCTGAGAGCACTGTAAAAACCATTAACAAAAAAGTATTTTGTTCATGAGTTGTTTGGGCACTAACCACTGACCCTAAAAAGAGAAGCTCAGGAAGCTCTTTATCTACACTACAGGCACCTTTGGGAGCTTCAGAGACAGCTGTGCTCATCATTTTGGTGTTGTTAATCATGATGTTGTCATTTGAATAGTAAACAGCAAATTTATTTTGCTTTTGAACACTCTTTGCTAGGGCTCTCTCATTGAATTTTTTAAAGGTTTGTTCACTTCTCTCTCTCTTCTATGAATGATATTTTGAATCATCCCTATATGGTTTCCTAAGTATGTTATCAACATAATTCTTCAGACCAATCTTAGTTTTCTTAGTAAACAGCATATTTGCAACACTGATAATGGCATTCTAATGTGAATTGCCCTTTTCTTTGTGTTTTGTGTCTGGAAAATAACACTATGGATATACAGAACAACTTCCCTTTTCACTAGATGAAATGAAACTGCTATTTTTAACTTAAAGTAGTATTGTTAAATTACCATATACAGTATCCTTTTATACAGGAATTGCTGCCGTAACTTAACACACAAGAAAATCTGTCAACATTTTCTCCCTAACAGGTATTGTGTCTATAAGGAATCAAAGCTCTCTCATTTTAGACAGCTGGAGGGGGAGGCTTGCTGATCAGACAGGAGAAATTATCGTTTAAAGGGTTTTGAGTGAGCTACACTTCAGAGTCAGTGTTACTAGATGTATCTATACGGGCTCAGTCTTCAAATTTATGAGGGAACTATAGTAGAACTCAGTACTACAATTAGGTACCATTGGCCAAAGTACATTAGAAGCAGCTTTTATACAGAATCCTGGAAACATTTAAAGGTCTAAATGTCTGTGAGGCCAACTAAAGAAATTGCAACTTCTATAATTGAGTGTTCCTGGGTTTCTGGAAATTATGGATTTCCCTTAATGGGGGTAAAACCTAGTTTGTGATAGCAGAATTGATATCTGGCTATGCAAATTATAAAGCATACCTCTCTGGCCACCTGGATCATTTTAACAGTCACTCAGCAAAAAACAACAGTTTTGGCTGCATAATGGCTGCAGGATCAAACCCTTAATCTGTGACACCAGCACTATGCCTGAATTTACTAGAGTTTATGATCTAGATTCCATGTTACTTAAGGCCCCAATGGATATAAATAATGGGAGACTGTATCATCTCCTCCAGAATCGGAAAGGGAAAACATAACTGGAGTCAAGAATACTTACCAGCTGAAAGAGCGAGATGCAGGAAGTGGCATCAGTAGTAAGGCAGCAGCTGCATAACTTTGCCAGTTGAAAGGGCCAGACTCTAAGAACAGCATGCTGGGGGTAAGTTCCTGTAAGAGGACAACCCTACATTGGGTAAAGTCAGTGAAGACCAGAGAGTTGCAAAGGAAGGGACTGATTTGATTTAGTGCATGTCACGTAAATAAAAGCTAGTAGTTGAGAGCCTGAGCTGTCCCAAGGGAGTGTCAGTTGGGCCAAGTAATTCACCATCTGTGCAATCTCCTTCATTCAACTAATGAAATTGTTGTATGCAAATTAGCTGTAAAGTAAGGTGTGTGGGGGGTGAAGAGTTGAGTTATTGCTGATATCACAATGATCTAGGTCTCCTGGCACAGCATAGATGCATGCCTTATTGTAGCTGAAAGCCAGTGCTTGATAAAGTCAAATGACCAAGAAGTTAAAAATTGGAATGTAAGAGATTGTGAATCCTAGTGAGAATTCAAGCTGGTGATATTCCAAACAAAAACACCTCTCCAACCCTGTTTGTTGCTGTTTCCATCATTTCATACCTCAGATATACTTGTCTTCAGAATGAGACACAAAGTGACAATCCTGGAATCTTATTATATAGATAATATGTATTTGACTGTATTTCTCCCTTGCTATTTGTTTTTCGCTTGGTTGCTTAAGTGGGAAGCTTTTTTATATCAGGAAAGAACAACTTACCTTTGTTTGTCCAATGTCTAGCATTAGAGAGTCCTGACTGGGGACACTAGATTTATTGACTATTTATCGTAAATATGTTACTCAACTTAGAGACTACTTCCTCCTCTGAAACATTTTCCATTTACCAAAACTATAACAAAAGAGTGCATCCTTGGGCTTTATTGTTTATGACCTCAGTATGGTAGCATACAAGAGCTTACTCTATTTGAAATGTCACTAAACCAGAACTCCATATGCACTGTCTACAAAAGCTTCCAGCTGATCCATGATGGCTTCACAAAGAGTGTTGCTTCTAGGGATGTGTAGCTTTCTGGAAGTATTTGTTCAATCAAAAAGAAAATGATACATGTTGCTGAGATGACCTTTTAGAAAATTCCTCCAGTTCAGACACAAGATTTTCTCATAGAAAGTTGTCTCACAACTGCAGTTAATTAACAATACTGATCTTTACATTTGAGAGACTGCTCAAATTATACACCATACCCATGCACTGAAAATGATCAGCCATAAAAACTGTATTTTATGCATTTAGTGCAGGATCATAATTTCCAAATAATTATATTATATAAAACTATATACGTGAATACTTTAAATATATTTATTGCACTCTGCAACAAACAGCATCCCACTTTCTAAAAGAGGAACACAAAAATGCCTTATTTACCTTTAGGAGTATAAGGCACTGAGGGTGGGATTGCAGAAAGCAGCAATAGACATCACACTCACAGGGTGGCTCAGACAGATCGGAGAGTAACACATTCTGCTGGATCCCTAACAGCTGCTCCGAATAGTGTGAAGTGCCTATCCATGAAGGTAATGTAAGTGCAGGGAGGTATGTACCTAATCCTTATGCGTCTTAGACTCTGACTGCATTACATGGAAAACTTGGCCTACCTTGTAAGCCACAATGTTTTGTCAAGAACTTGACCTACAAAAATTCATAATCGGAATTTTCTTTAAATCTTTTAAAACTGTGCTTATTTCAAAACTCTGGTTCCTACAGACCCTACATCACATACTAGGTGAGGAGAGCTATTTTATCTATAAATTGAGCTAATAGGTTGTGGTTATCAGTGGAGTCATACTTCTCTGGTACACAGCCACAAGACAGCAATTCATAGCTCAATTCAGCAAGATTTTGCCTCGAGGCATAATATTTGGTGTATTCCATGCTTATATTAAGGGATATATTTAACACCTTACCAGTGTGAATAACCATCAGTACCTCTCTCTCTCTTAGGACATAATGTAAGTATTCAAGTGAATCAGTTCCCAAAGAGAGCAGGGTAGATAAGCATGTGCCCAATAGATAATCGCTTCAGAGAACTAATTACTAATGTAACCCTCTTTGTTCTCGAACAGTATTATCTAGAAACCTATATTATACAGACTAATAAACTATGAAAGATCTGTATTGGATATAAGCATAAAAAGAATTTTAATAATATTGATAATCTTCTGACATCCAGAAATGACCTATAAAAGAATGAGCTATAGTTACTTAATATTTTATCTACACGTTTCTTATAGAGAAGGTCATCTTATAATTGGTAACTTTATTTTCAATTTTCTACATGAACTTGATTACTTTTTTGCTCCATTTGCAGCCATCACCCTGATGAAATATGATGATCACATTGTCTGCTACTAAAAAGAAAAGGAGTACTTGTGGCACCCTAGAGACTCACCAATTTATTTGAGCATAAGCTTTCGTGAGCTACAGCTCACTTCATCGGATAAATTGGTTTGTCTCTATGGTGCCACAAGTACTCCTTTTCTTTTTGCGAATACAGACTAACACAGCTGCTACTCTGAAATCTGCTACTAAAGGGGAGCAGTGCCAAGTTGGTGAAACAATCCCTTAGCGACATGTGGATTAATGAGTTTAACAGTTCAACTAGAAGAACCTCTTATACAGGCCTTAACTCCTCACTGACTGTTCCCGCAAAGTTAAGGGCTTCATGGTGAGGTCTTGACTCCCAGCATATTTGATTTTGATGCACAGGAAAGACTCCCAGGCTGGCAGGCCAGTGTTTCTGGAAACAAACCACAGGCTTTTTTCTTGCTGTATAGTTTATGGCTGTATCCTCAAGCATGATTTGCATCCAGCAATTACAATCCTACCTTATTATACTTTACCAGTGAGGGACGACAGCTGGAGGAAATGTTCTCCATGGATTTTTTTTCCTGTGACATTTGCCAGGTTTTGAGTTTGTAAAAAGGCAGCAAACAAAATGCTTGGAATAAAAGAAATGGGTAGAAATTTTGATCAGGAGTAGAACTGGGCGAAAACATGTGTGTGTTTTGTTCTGACATTTTTAAAACGAAACATTTTTATCTGAAAGGCCATTTCATATTGAATTTTACTGCAATGTTTTTTTTTAAAAAGTTAAAGAACCTGAAAACATTTCATTTTGGGTCAAAATGTTCCGTTTGACTGAAACTTGTTAACTTTTTCAGATCACTGAAAATTTTCTAAAAGTTTAATTGGCACTAAAAATTAGTTATTTGCATAGCTCTAATTAGCAGTACTAATGTTAGCATTTTAGATCAATGAATGATCAAGGTAGCAATCTCTATGCCCACGCTAACATTATCTGTACTTATCCCTGGCACCATTCTCCCACCTTGAAGTTTTGCACTACTTCATTGATCAAATTTGTGAGCTTTTGCTTGCTTTGCTATGAAAAGCAGTCTCAAAATTTTGTGAAAAATAAAACTTTGGGGTGGGAGTGGAGGAAGCAAGTACAAAATTGAATTAAATGAACAGCCAAAACAACACCACATCACTAAAATATTTGTGAAAGAGTATTAGCTAACTTGGGCTGGTTCTCATCATGACACACTCACTATTATAGATATATCTTTCTATTGCCCAATGACTACTGGGATTCATTGGATTCTGCAGAGATTATTAAATTCGCTCCAATGCAGGAATCCCAAACCATTTAAGCCTGACATAAAAGGCTTAAAGTGATGTGGGTGTTATTGTGCAAGGCCCTCTACGCTGGAATGAAGAATTGCACAAGTTAACATACAAAATCTTGTATTCAGCTAGTCGTAAAATTCCTCCATGGAAATTTGTTTTGGAAATCTACCTGTTTATGGTGTTGTACATTTACTTATCCTACCTGAACTTAAAAAGGCCACATCTATTTAATTACTGAACTATCTGAAAAAAAGATGGGGCAGATGGGATGAACTGGTGAGGAAAAATAATAGATATAACTTTTAAAACAACAGTATCTATATTTGCTGCAGTTCAACCTTGTTGCCTCAGCTCTGTTATGTTCCCTTTTCTTTTATGGCTGAAGTCAATGAAGAGATTCCTTTTATATTTGCCGCTCTTCTTATGTAAGAAAACTATGCTTATTTGCAACAATTCTGCTTGTATTTTTACTTTGTTAACCATATTTATTATAATTTTATTATTTATATTTAAATGGACTTTTAAAAAGACTATAAACTAGTGAAAATTCATTCAAAGATTAGTTTGGTCATATGGTATTTTTTCTTTGTTGTTGAAAATGTGTTTGAATACAGACCTTTCCCTACAAAACCAATCTCTTCCTTCCCTTGAATCCTGCCGCGATCTCCTATTTCTGATATCACAATGTTAAAGTCTGTGACTAGTTACGCCAACGTAAATCAGGAGTACTTCTGCTGATCTTGGGACTTACACCAGTATAACAGAGCAGAATCAGGTCTGTAGTTTTTAGAAATGGTTATTAACAGTGCAAGTTTTCTGCAGGACCAACACATGTATCTTTGGCCATTCAAAAACACGACTAAAATAACATTTGAGGCCTATGGGAGGTAAATAAATCAGTTTCAAAGTATTCCTCAATATGTAAGTATTATAGGTTTTTTTAATCCAAAATATAGTTCAGAGTTTAATTCCTCAGTCCTCCATAGATGCTGGAGCTACGGGTGCTGAGGATGCTGTTGCACCCACTGGCTTGAAGTGGTTTCAATTATATACAGGGTTTACAGTTTGGTTCAATGTCTCTCAGCGCCCCCACTATACAAATTGTTCCAGCACCCCTGCAGTCCTCATGCAGCCAAAATCCCACAAATTTCAGAGTTCCTGCATGTCTTAAGACTGCACAATTAGGTACTTTAATGTTGTATTCACACTTCTACTTTGATTTCTGTATTTAAAGTATGTGAAAGGCCATGTTCGAAAATAATTTGAAAACTAACAACATTGCATGCCGGGGGAGGAGAGGACAAGGAGAGGGTGGTGATTTTCAGAGTGAGTGGCATTTTTTTCAATTCAATTTTAAGAGAAAGTAATTTAATGATTATAAATGCTTACATAGGAACATAGGTTTGTAATTAAACATTGTGTCTAAATAAGCCTGAAAGCTAGATTTGTATTTTCAATATCCATTTACTTAGCCTAAAGCATTTGCTTTGTTTCTGAAGTAATTAATAAATCTAACCTCTACTCTCTGCTTTAGAACGCTGCAGCTCTTATAAACTTACTATAATTAAAAACTTCATCACAATGTAAAATTCTGCAAAAGCAAATCACAATTTAACACTGAATTATACAATGTGTAAAGCTACCCACTCATCCTAATTTTCCTAGCACAGAAGTAGTAATACAAATTGAATCTTTAAGTGATAAAAAGCTTTATAGAACAATATTGTTATCCAAAGTTTATCCAAATCATTAAACACATAAATAATCATTTGAGAACAATACTGACCTAAGGGTTAATATCCTGGGCCAAATTCTAATTTTGAGACAGGGACATATTTGCACAAAGCAGATGCCATTAATGAAAATCCACTGAGCTCAAAGTAGATTTTGCAGGTGCCTTTTGTAATGTAAGATGTTGAGAGTCGCAGGCAGATGTTTGTAAGCCAGCTAGCTCATTTGGGGTTGGGACAGTTTGACAGCAAGATCAGGGACGCTTGCCCTTATGGAGAGGTAGATGGAGGAGCTTATCATTTCATCATCTAGAAGGGGATAGATGAGTGATAACCAAGAAGAAGCTGGATCCTCACGCTTTTTCAAGATATGGACAGCTCCTTGTAA
Organism: Lepidochelys kempii; assembly: GCF_965140285.1. Taxonomy (NCBI): domain Eukaryota; kingdom Metazoa; phylum Chordata; order Testudines; family Cheloniidae; genus Lepidochelys; species Lepidochelys kempii. Next base: position 29,399,651 of record NC_136390.1, on the reverse strand, counting down.
GTCTACTGTGTTGGAAAGGTTGCTTCCTTGTAGGGGAGCTGAAAAGGTGAGCCCCAGAGCGGTGCCCTCCACCCATTGGTCTGTGGAGGTTACCTAGAGCTATATTAATGTTCCCACAGATTCCCCCCTCTGGTGCGGACTTTAAGGGAATCCCACGGACCAATAAAACAAGGCGAGTTCCAAGTGGTTGAGTTCCACTGGAGCCAACTGACAGGCACTGTTGGGATTCCCTCCAAGACCTCTTCTACTTGGCTTATCTAGAACACCTTGTCCAGTTCTGGGAGAATACCTCATCCAGATCTCTAGGATCCAAAACACTGGATTTCACCATTCAGGTTCCTTTATTTGGCATACAGCAAAGCGACAAGGAGTTGATCAGACTCAAAAGTAGGGGGTGGCTATGTGCATACCACACATCCAAAGTTAGACAGAAAGCCTCTTTTATGTACATTTACACATTACATTTGCTATCCATTACACCACACATTTTTGGATTGGTTTCCCTGTACACCTACTGTTCATGTGGAACCTGATCTTTACTCTTGTCCATAGTCCCTAGCATCAGGCTGTTGCTGCTTATCTTAGCTAGCACACACATCCTGAGTCCAGCATACTGTTTCTCAAGAACTTACAATTTAACCTTCCATTCACCTTCCCACTTATGCCCAATAAGAAATGAGGCAAGTTACTTATGTCAAGCAAGGTCTACAGGGACTAGGCCCGGGTTAGGAAACTCTGGGGCTCAAGGACCTTGATTCTGGGATTTCCCAGGCCCCATAGTCCATTTTGTGAAGGGGGAAATAACTCCCCCTCACATAATGAAATGATGTTGGACACCACATAGTTGCCACTCCTTTTAGCCCCTCCTGAAGAGTTTACTGCAGAAAAGGGCAATCCAGCCCCTGGGCATCAAGCTAAGAGACAGTACACGGAACAGCATTATGCACTGAAGACAAACTCTTATTTATATCTATCTTTGGGCATCAAAGTACAAGTCACTTGGCTTGCAAGGGCATGGGATTCCTGCAAATCTCAGTTATTTCAATAGAATTAGTGAGAATATTAGAATATTTATGTGACTAAGTATGGATTTGGGTGGTGAAAATAACTTCTCACCCTACATGCTGTATTCTGCAGGATTGTAAGCGTAGTCACAAAAGGATCCAAACATGACACCAGAAGAATCTCTTTTGTTTTTCTCCTTGTCCAAGATAGAAGTTCCTGTGAGGAAGCTCTAAAACATTCATTCATTTAAGCTCTTAAAGGACAGGTGCTCCACTACAAGAGCATCACTCAATGGCTGTGTGTGTCAAAACTTTCAAATAAGCCATTTTCTATTTAGCTAAATAATGGGATTGTTAAACAATTCACAACAATGGAGGCTCATTAATGTTCCCCCATCCTGCCTAAGGCAGGATATCATCTATCTACTCAATATATTGTGAAAAGATCCATACACTAAATATATCACCACAGGACCCAGCATTAAGATATCCTTATGAATAATTCTGTTGCATAATGGGGTAAGGTGTCTAATTCCGTATACCAATACTTCCTACTGTACTAATCATATCAACATTCAAAAGCAAACCTTATATCCCAAGCACCTAACTCCACAGAGGTTTCACAAGACTGGGAAAAAAAAATCTATAGAGGTAAATTAGGATATACAGTGCATGAGGTACTTTTCAAACACATGCTCTGAGGGAACGAATTAGGCACTTTTAAAATACATGTTGTGAAAAAATAGTGTAGTTCTTTTGCAGAAAGAGATTCTAAATCTAATTAGCATCCCAATTGTATGCTGCTTCATGCTTTGGGGTCTCCTGAGTATTTGAGACAATTCCCAGTGAAAAATATGTTTGCCTCTTGCTCACCCCTTGAAATACATACTTCTGGCAGCAGATCTCAGAAAATCTATTGATTTTATCCCTTGCTTCCTAAAGTGGGGCACTTGGCTATTAAAACTTACCAGAATGAAACACTGAAGCAACTGCAAGGTTATACAGTCATTTGACATTACCAACACCCACGTTTTTAATACATCTACTTTCTAAAGGGCTGCATCCATTTTTTAAAACATTATATTTTGTCTTCTCATATAAAAACATCTAAGGCAAATAATACTCTTGGTTTTTATGTGATACTAAACTATCAAACTACCACCTTCGGGGTATTAGTCCCATTTTCCATTGCATTTGTAGACAAAAGGCTGGATCGATGAGGTGCAGACTGAGAAAGCACCACATAGTGTAGACACTTTGGGCCAGCCCTATTAAGACTGGCCAGAAAATATTCATTTTAGTCAGTAAGGTTTAATTGTTCTATTAACTATCTTTGATTCCACATGAACATTATTTTGGGAGTCTGACAATTGGCCACATGATTAACAGAGGTCACAGAGTGGGAAGAGTTTGGAAATAGGGCACATACAGGTTTGGGGAGCAAACAGAGAACAAGCTGAATTTGTGAAAAACAGGCAAAATTTGGATCTACTTTTCCATTCCGCTTTTTTAATTAATTTGTTTATACTAGTGACCTCCTTGGGAGGGAGGCTCAAATTACTACATTCCCCTATCACCCAGTTCAGTTAAATTCAGTGGGAGAATTATGTAAGAAGGCATACAAAATAAAACCCAGTGTGGGAGTCTACTGTAATCAAGATGCCCTAAATATTGAAATCCCCACACTAAGCAGAGAGGCAAGGGAAGACAAGTAGAAAATAAAACAGAATGGGGGACAAAGGAAATCATCAAGGCATGAAACAGTATGATGGCATGAAGAGATCCTACACTAGCTCTGGCAGATATGGAATTAAACCCTCTTCCCAAAATATCCAAGTACCGCTGCACTCTGTTAGCCAGGATCAGTGAAGAGGGGGTTGCTTCTAGGAGTAAAATAAAGATGGCACAGGTTGGCTAGTCTTCATAACTGAAATGCTGACAGACTTGTCTTTACTACTAGGAATGACTATCACCATTGCTAGGCTGCAATTTCATTCCAGGCCCTTTTAGAAAAATAGAATAATTTAACTATTCCATTGTCTATATCACTATCCCAAACACTTACATAATGATGCTTTTTACCAATAATGTATCCAGAATGTACTTTCTAAAGTATTTTAGAATAAAACGAAGGTTAATGTGATTTTCTAATACATTTTGAGTGCATTATTTCACCGAAATGCATTAAACAACTAACCCCAGTCAGCCTTGAGCACCTGCTGGTAAGATGTAATGCAAAAGCAGCTAGAATGTCAGACACCTAGGATCAAGGTATTATTATTTCCTTGTTTCATACCCCTATAAACCAAACTGTATTCTTAATTGATATTATTAAAACCATTTATTGTAACAAGCTCAGGTGGCCCTTGCAATGGGATCTTTGTATTATCAAACTGTATGTGAAAAGAGAACTTGGAATTATCCATTCTTTTAGAAAATATACCACGATACAATAGGTGATTTTTTAAAAAAAACTACCTTAATTTGGTCAAATGCACTGGTAAATCATATCAAAGAGTCCTTTTCCTAGCACAGCATCTTTATTGTTCTCAATCCATTACATCCTCTTCCATTTTTGATCAGAAAAACAAACATAAAATAACAAATACAGAAAAACCATAGCTAGTCTGTTGCAAATATGTTGATGTTGATTGGTGGGGAATTTTGTTGCTTTTTAAAAAATATTTTGGATTATATTTTTACTGGGTGGCAGGGTGAATAAGTATCTTTTAGGATGTTTAAAATGAAATTTAAAAAAATTAAGGGGTTGAGACTATTCTCTCTCACTCAGCATACCCCTTTTTTGCACATGCATGCCATGGCAGTCATAGGATACTCATGTTAACTCAACCACAAATCAAGTGTCTTCAGATATCATGAGAGCCACCTGGGGCATGCTCAGAGTTCCTGGAGGCCAAATTTAGGCTGCTAGGTAAGAGATTAACGTCCAAGACCTCCATGGTAGCATTCTCTGAAATGCTTCCAGTTCCATATACAAAGCCAATTAGACAGGCAGAACCGCAGGGTTTCAGTGCATGGATGAGATGCTAGTGTAGGAAGGACGACTTTAGGTTTATTATGAACTGGGAAACCTTTTGGAAAAAGGAGGAGCCTATATAGGATGGATGGGCTCCCCTAAACCAAAACAGAACCAGATTACGACCTTTTTAATTTTACATGCCAGCAAACTAGAGGCTGGAGGAAAGCCAACAGGTGTGGAGGAGCACATGGTTTGGACAGAGACATCCCATGGGAAGGATCCATTAACCAGGATTCTCTGTATCTTAGTAAAGAGGATAGAAGTTGATAAAATACAGGTAGGAACTGAAGAGAAACAGTCAAATGAAAAAGAGTCCCCATTCAATTACATCACATGATGGCAGACAACTAAAAAGTGACAAATTTTAGAAGTGCTTGTATACAAAGGCTAGAAGTCTAAATACTAAGATGGGTGAATTTGAGTACCTGGTATTAAATGAGGATATTGATATAATAGGCATCACAGAAACTTGGTGGAATGACCATCAATGGGACATGGTAATACTAGGATACAAAATATATAGGAAGGTCAGAATAGGTTGTGCTGGTGGGAGGGTAGCACTATATGTGAAAAGCATGGAGTCAAATACAGTAAAAATCTTAAATGAATCAAATTGTACCATGGAATTTCTATCCATAGAGATGCTATGTTATATGAGTACAGTAGTAGGAATATTATACCTGCCACCTAACCAGGATGGTGAAACATTCAGGGAGATTAGAGGGTCTATAAAAATAGAAAACTCAGTAATAATGGGGGATTTCAACTATCCCCATATTGACTGGGTATATGTGACCTCAGGACAGGATTCAGAAATAAAGTTTCTGGACACCATTATTGACTGCTTCTTGTAGCAGCTAGTCTTGGAACCCACAAGTGGTAATTCTTAATTTAGTCCTAAGTGGAGAACAGGATCTGGTCCAAGAGGTAAATATAGCTGAACCACTCAGTAATAGCAACCATAATATAATTAAATTTAACATCCTTGTTGGAGGGGAAATACCAAAGAAGTCCACCACAGTAGCATTTAATTTCAGAAAGAGGAACTACAGAAAAATGAGGAACTATCGTATACACTCGTTCATAAGCTGAATTGTTTTAGTAAGAAAGGGAAGCATCAGAGAAGGCGGTCGGCTTATGAACAGGTATAGAGAGGGAGAGGTGGGACACAACCCCTCCCCCCAACGGGGGGCGGGGGGGGGCAAGGAGAGGCAGCAGAGCTAGAAGCGAAGAGGCCGGGCCAGAGTCTCTCCGCTTCTGGCCATGCTGTTCTTCCCCAGCCTCCGAAGCAGCTGCAGCTCTGGGGCTAGCAGCCTGCGGCCATGCCGCCCAACCTGCCAGAGATAAATGCATATTGGAAAACATAATCCCAACTTTACATACAAAATGATGGGGTCTAAATTAGCTATTTCCTCTCAAGAAAGAGATCTTGGAATCATTGTGACCAGTTCTCTGAAAACATCTGCTATATGTGCAGCAGCAGTCAAAAAAGCTATCAGAATATTAGAAACCATGAGGAAAGAGAGAGATGATAAGACAGTAAATATCATAATACCACTATATAAATCTATGGTTTGCCCACACCTTGAATATTTCACGCAGTTCTGGTCAGCCCATCTCAAAAAGAGATAGATTAGAAATGGAAAAAGGTACAGAGTAGGAGAAATTAAACAGACTGGGACTATTCAGCTTGGAAAAGAGATGACAAAGGGGGGAGAGATGATAGTGGTACTCTCTGATGGACCGCAACCTTGTTGCGGTGGAGAGGCTAAAGATCCTCGTCTGGAGTGTTTATACTCCTGATAGGGTCCCCCTTGGTGAGCAGGTCTGAGGCGAGGCTCCTGACTAACCGTGGTCCAAACTTCAAAAGACCCCAACAGCGGAACAGGCACATATAGAGGACCTAATAGTACCCTGCAGCTGTGAAGGCTGCAGCAGGAAGGAGGCCCTTGGATCTCCTTGCCACTGGATCAGTGTTTTCCTCCTGTCAAGTTTTCTGTGGTCACTGCCTGCGCACCGGTTTCCCCACGTTAAAAGATTTCATGCACAGGCCTCTGCCAAAGGGTTCACACCCACACAAAGTCCTATGGCGACAGACAAGTCATGGTCATTTTGTGCTTGGTTGAGACAGAAGTGCATTTTGACAGCAGTGGCTGTGACTGAGCAGGACTTTTCAGGGGGAAGGGGCTAGAAAAGGTGCTCCAAACACAGGCTGTCTCTCACTCCTCTGACTGGATGGCCGTATCCAGTGGGATCACTCAACTCTGCAGCTGAAACAAAAGATACAAGACAATGAATTTTGCCACCTGGACTGTCCACACCCTTATGGACTCTTAGCACAGCGAATGTCCAGAAAGAAGAACTGACATAATTGCCAGAGAACTGACAAGACTCAACATTGGCATTACAGCTCTTAGTGAGACCCGCGAGGCCGATGAGAGCCAATTAAAAGAGGATGGAGGTGGCTACACCTTCTTTTGTAAAGGACAGCCACCCGAAGAGAGATACATTCACGCGATTGGATTTGCCATCAAAAATAAGATTGCCAGTCAGCTTTTGGAGCTTCCCGGGAGGATCAACTAGCATCTCATGACTTTTCAGCTCAAGTTTAGCAACAACCAATATGCCACAGTCATCAGCGCATATGCCCCAACACTCGATGATGAGGAAGACAATAAGGAGAAGTTTTGTAGAACTCTTGATGCAGTCCTCACAACCACACTTAAGGCAGACAAATTCATCCTCCTGGGAGATTTCAGTGCCAGAGTCGGACGGGATTCCCAACTCTAAAGTGGCACAATAGGCAAATAAGGGGTGAGAAAGGTAAACCCCAATGGTATTCTCTTCCTCAGTATGACCTGCTCATCACAAATACCATCTTTAGGCAGAGTAATACATTTAAGACCACCTGGAAACATCCTCTGTCCAAACACTGGCACCTCCCTGACTATGTTATAGTCAGAGCCAGAGACTATACTGACATCATATAACACAAGGTCTGAGAGGTACCGATCGCTGTTGGCCAGACCATCAATTAGTAAGATCAGTCATAGAATATCAGGGTTGGAAGGGACCTGAGGAGGTCATCTAGTCCAACCCCCTGCTCAAAGCAGGACCAATCCCCAACTAAATCATCCCAGCCAGGGCTTTGTCAAGCCTGACCTTAAAAACTTCTAAGGAAGGAGATTCCACCACCACCTCCTTAGGTAACGCATTCCAGTGTTTCACCACTCTCCTAGTGAAAAAGTTTTTCCTAATATCCAACCTAAACCTCCCCCACTGCAACTTAAGACCATTACTCCTTGTTCTGTCATCTGCTACCACTGAGAACAGTCTAGATCCATCCTCTTTGGAACCCCCTTTCAGGTAGTTGAAAGCAGCTATCAAATCCCTCCTCATTCTTCTCTTCCGTAGACTAAACAATCCCATTTCCCTCAGCCTCTCCTCACAGGTCATGAGTTCCAGTTCCCTAATCATTTTTGTCAGGTACCTGCAGCTTGCTCCACCACACCGCAAACACCCAAAGACTAAGCAAAAGCAATATAATGTCAAAGCACTTCAAGACCAAGCCAGCTGCAAGACATTCCAGCAACATCTGACAGAAACTCTCTAACCTGCCTGACAAAATCATTGACATTCAAGAGCACTGGGATCAACTTAAACACCATTCACAATGCATGTGCTGAAATCAAAGGATATTCCACTCATCAGCACCAAGAGTGGTTTGAGGAAATCCTAGCATTAATTCAACAGAAAAGAAATACATTTTGTAACTGGCAAATTGATTCCTCTAACAAATGAAAACATGAGGCTTATCACCTGCTTAAAGCCAAAGTCCAAAGGAAGCTACATGACATCAAAAACAAGTGATGGCAAGAGAAGGCCTCTGAGTTCCAGGGTTTCGTAGACCAGGATGACATGAGAAGCTTCTTTCAAGCAACCAAAGCTATGTATGGGCCAAGCTCCAAAGCCCAATCCCCTTACATTCTCAGGATGCCTCCACCCTCCTCAGGTACAATGCATCCATTAAACAACTCTGGAAGGAGCACTTTGAGAGTCTACTAAACCACAAATCCCTGGTCTCTGAAGACACCATTGAGTTTATTCCACAATTCTCAGCAATGGAACACCTTGCTGATGCCCCATCTTTTGAGGAAGTCCAGCATGCCAGCACTCAAACAAAAAAAAAATCACAAGACACCAGACCCAGACAGCATCCCAGCTGAGGTTTTTAAAGCTGGTGGAACAATGCTCCAGCACAAACTTTGCCAACTCCTCGCCAAAATCTGGACCTGCGAAGAAATTCTACCTCACTTTAAGAACCCAAACATTGTTACATTAAAGAAAGGGGATATATCTTTGTGTGGGACCAACAGAGATATTACTCTCCTCTCCATCACTGGAAAGATTCTTGCCCGTATCCTACTAAACCGCCTCCTCCCCCTTGCTAAGGGACTCCTCCCCAAACCACAGTGTGGCTTCAGGCCACCCCAAGGCACAACCGACATGATCTTCGCAGCACAACAGATTCAGGAGAAGTGCAGAAAGCAACACCAGGAACTGTTCATAACATTCATCGACCTAACCAAGGCCTTTGACTACTAATCGTGATGCCCTCTGGAAGGTGCTATGTAGGTTTGGCTGTCCACAGAAATTCATTTCCATCATCGGACTACTCCGTGATGGGATGACTGCCAGCATTCTGTGCAATGGCTCAGAGACCGAACCATTCATCATTCGCACTGGTGTCAAGCAGGGCCATGTCATTGCTCCAACACACTTCTCCATTTACCTTGCCGTGATCCTGATTCTCATTTGCGACCGCCTTCCTGATGGAATCGGGATTGAGTATCATATGGATGGCCAACTTCTCAATCTTTGATGTCTCCAAACAAAATCTAAGATCACAAGAATTAGCATCACTGACCTTCAGTATAGAGAGGAGTATGTCATTCTTGCACACACAGAGGCTGGCCTGCAAAGTACCCTAAATCTTCTTGCAGATGCCTATCACAGCCTAGGTCTCTCTCTCAACATTGGGAAAACCAAGGTACTCTACCAGCCCTCACCTGCACAAACTACCTGTGGACCATTTTGCATACCTTGGCAGCCACCTCTCAAAAACAGGCAACATTGACACAGAAATTGAATACAGGATCCACTGTGCCAGCACATCCTTTGGAAGACTACTCAAACGAGGATCATAGTGGTCTATAAAATCATGAATGGTGTGGAGAAAGTGCATAAAGAAGTGTTATTTACATCTTCACAGAACACAAGAACCATGGGTCATCCATTAATAGGCAGCTGGTTTAAAACAAACATAAGGAAATATTTCTTCACAGAATGCACAGTCAACCCGTGGAACTCATTGCCAGGGAATGTTGTGAAGGCCAACACTATAACTGGATTAAAAAAAAGATTTAGATAAGTTCATAGAAGATAGGTCAATCAGTGGCTATCAGCCAAGATGATCGGGGATGCAACCCCAGGCTCCAGGTGTCCCTTAGTCTCTGACTGACAGATACTGAGACTGGACAATGGGGGGCTGGATTACTTGATTGCCCTATTGTGATCAATTCCTTTGAACCACTTGGCATTGGCCATTGTCGGAAGACAGGATACTGGGCTAGATGGACCACTAGTCTGACCTAGTATGGCCATTCTTATGTTCTTTTTGACTGAACTCCTGAAGTCCTGGAATATTCAGGCAGTGAAAGCGTGTGTGGCACCAATTAGGCTTTTAAAATGAATGGATTTGGTTAACAGTCTAATACACGGTGCAGAGGATTAGACACAAAACTCCCAGTGATAATAGGATTTTGGAATCAAATTCTTCATGAACTATTGTGTAAATTTTATCCCGGGGATTCTGTTGCTGTAGACTCAAGGTACATTATCAACACGAGAGTGGGGAGACTACTGAGAGATTCATGATAAAACATAGCAACAGCACCTTCAGTTTATGACTAGCCAATTCTTTCAACATTTTAAACAATGATTTCTAAAAGCTGCAAAATATAATGGGCTTCCAGATGTGAGGTTCTGGCTTTAAACAGATATGATTTGGAATCTGTGATTTTAAGGTATTAATAAAACCATAAAACCAAGCTTGTCTAAAATGTAAACCACCTTACACTGGCATTAGATTTTATACAAAAAAAAATCTTAAAAATGTATTATAAAATAGATTTTAACTACCCTTATTTTTAGGGGGGGGGGGTTCAGCCAAAACATGAAAACACAGGTTTAAGCTCACAAATACTTTAGCTCATAAAGCCTGTGGCAGCTTTCAGGAGACTGGCTACTACCAATCAAGAAACTATTTGAAATAAAAGAGGGGAAAAAACCTCTTTATCTGAAACATTGACTTGCTGGTAAACACTTATTTTTTCTGATCACAGCCACAATTTAAAGTTTTCAATTATTGTCTTTGATGAGGGGGGAGGGAGGGAAGAGTTTTCCATCTGAAAGGTTGGCAGTTCTGTAAAAACTAGTTCCTTTTTGAACCACTAGGTTTAAGCTGAGACAGCCAATATGCCGAAAACCGCCACAAGCTTTAAGAGGCTACGGGGTTGTTATATGTTTTATAAAAAGCTATGGTAATTTAATATTTTCATAAAAGAAACTGAAAATGGAATAAAAGGGAAAACAAAAATATGAAATACATTTTAAAATCACAGGGGAAAGAAAAAAAAACTCATGGGACTTCACAGGTACATCTTTTATGCACACCAAAGCAAGGGTTCTAATCTGCCTAGATACAACTCATCTCAATAAAGGACACATTATATTGACCAATCATACATTTAGTATGTCTGATATTCCATAACAACAGGGCTGCATGATAGGAAGAAGAAATTTCCTAGGATAACTTCATTATGGAACTCAGTAGGGGAGCAGAGAACGGGGTCTATCAGGTCAAAGTTTCCTCCTTTAAAAATATAAATAAATCAAAAAGCACTATGATGGAAGAAGGCATGATTGCTCATGCACTTGCACAGACAGAGTACAGAAAAGCCCTGTCTTAAAGGTGGCTGAGGATGGGGTCCTCCAGCGTCATTACTGGTACCAAGGTCAGTAGCACCTGAAATGGTCTTGAATTATTATTTTTTGGTCAAAAGATTGCTGATTCATCAAAACCTAAGCTTTTCACTGGAACATACCTGTTTTGACAAAACTTTTGTCAGGAAAGGTTTCTCAGGTCCAGGACGAAATTTCTGGTCATACTGAAAAAGAGACAAAGACCCATCCCAGAAGATCCAAAAGTCTAGAGGTCAGGACACTCACCTGGGATGTGGGAGAACAGCATCCCAGGTGAGTGTCCTGATGACCTGGCTACTGTGGATTGGGTCTCTCTCTCTCTCTCTCTCTCTCTCGTTTTTCACAAAACACTTTGAAAAGTTGCTGTTTCAGCCTGATGTGGAATGGGAACATTTCTGAAATCCTGAAAAGTGATGTGCGACAGGAAAGCCTTATCCTGATCTACTCTAAAAGCACTTCCCCTCCAACCCAAATCTTCTTGGGATGAGAAGGGGAAGGACAGGGCAGAGGCTCGACATTCATTCCCCCATCACATACAGCTTTGCTACACCAGTGTGTCAGGGAGAATATGCTGTGTTGGACATAGACTTGTCACAATGCACTCCTTCCCCATGGCAGTGGTGAGACCAGAAAGGAGACTGTGTAAGAGTCTCCCTCTGGGCTTCTCAACAGAGCTGCGCTCCTTGCTTGAGGCTTGATTTTAACATCACAGTCTAGCCCTTAATAAATGCAGTAACACTGAAGATACTATACCTTCCAGGTGCTATAAACACCAACTCTTCAGCTGATGTCTTAAATGACATTTTTGACACGCTTTAGTACTTATGTCCTTATATTCTTATTTTTGCTATTTTATATGTTTTTGAACCAATAATTAAGTGACTCTTATTGAAAAATGTTGCATGTTTTGTTCATAAGGGAAAAAAATACTGCATATTTACTATCTGTATACTCTGTGATCCCTGTCAGTTGATTGTAAATGTACTTACAAACATTTGTGCAATTATTTTTACATGTTACTGAAATATAAAAATCATAAATACAAGAACATGTTTAAAATACAATATTTTACATACATTACTCATATCTGTTGTACAGGCATTTCAATTTCTGTATGATAAGTTATAGCAAGATATGCATTATCTTAGAATCATTCCTTCATTTCATGATTTTCTTGAAGTTCTTACTCTGGACTAAGTGAAAACATGAGTCTTCTCCTTGACATGCATAGAAGAGAGAAATATTAATGGGAGCTATGCATGTACATCAAATGGAGGAATTAGACTCATGTTTTCACTTTTTAATATTTTGGCTCCCTGATTGCCAGGCCACTGAGTACTGCTATAGTCCAGTGAGCAATGCAGAACAGTTCTAGAGCTGCTCTAACTTGCACCAGTTGCAACTACTTCCAAGGGATCACCAGAATGCAAGACTGATCTGACTACATCCTCTTTTTCTTAGAGTTAATAGAGCCAAAGAACTTTCCCACTGGTTTGAAAATAACATGCTAGAAATTATCTCAAACAAGACTTCTTAAGACCTTCAATTTTTTCTAGACTTAAATAGGCAATATTTTTTCTTTAAAAAAAGAATATAGAAGGATTTGACACTTGAGAAGGAGATGCAGAAAGAACTCTAACTATACTCTCCCACGCCTCTCACTCACATACATATATAGGCATATTCATTTTTCAGATAGATCCACATTTCATAAAATGAACACAAAATGATTTCTTACCTGGGGATATTATATAGAAGAAGTCTTTAAACTCATCCATCCAGACCTCTGCTAGTCTCCTGTTGTTCTTGTTGATTACATGTCCGGTGCCACCAGGAAAAGTGTAAGGGGTTGCCTTACGGAACACATGTCCAACATGAGAGCATGTTACAATCTCCAGGGAGCCTCCACACTGCCAAATCTGAAATTAGGCAAAATATTTTAAAACTGTGTATGAAAAGTATCCTGCAAAAATTCTGTTCCAAGAAGCAGCCAGCTCTAAGAAAACATTTGACAGATGACTCCTTATTTTGTTTTTTCATCCCAGAAGTGTACAGAGATTTACACATCAATTTTTAATGTAATTATACAGGTCAAATTTCACTAATGATAAAGTACGTGCAAGACCATAGACTTCTGTCATCTTGTGCAAGCTTACCTGACTTGTAGACTCAGCCCTATCATTTTAGACACACACACACACACACACACACACTTTTTCGAGCACCCTACATTATAAATGGTGTAATTATGCTATGCACTAATATTCAATTCAGGATGTCAGTTGTTCTTTTCTTTGTAATGATTTTGAGTTTCCAAGAATTTCATTCTGCAATTCATAGCGTTTTATAACAATAGAAAAGAGCATTGGTAATTTTTACTGGCATCGTGTTTTTTTGGCTATTTAGAAGATGGTACAATGGTCCTTGACTGTAATATTATAGGTATAGATATGCATATACACAGTCACCATGGCCATCATCCTGCTACATACATGAAGCACTAGGCCCAAATGTATGCTCTTTGGCTCCAAAACCAGTCCCTATCTGTGGTGAGATAGGCAGCTCTGCTACCATAGACTAGCAAGAAGAAACCTATACACACAAAAGAAAATCTGATAATCTCCATGCAATGGAAATTACTGGTTTACTTAAGTCCTGGAGCCAAATTCTACATTCAGTTACATCAGTGTAATTCCACTTATTTCAGTGGGATTGCACTGGTATAACTGAGGGCAAATTTTGGCCTCAGGCTTTCAATAGTCCATCAGACCTGCAGACGTAATTACACTGAACAGCAGCAAGTTCTCACAAAACAAGATCCACCTGCAGGACCAAAGTAATTTTAAAGTTCCAGGACTATACATAGGTTAGCGTATTATATGCTCTTGCCTGTAATCTTGCTGTTCCTCCCCAGTCTCCATGCAGGCGACTTGGGGAGATAATAAATTCTTCCTGTCTGTCTCCTTCTGCTTCCCAGCAATGTCTCTGGAGCTGCCAATGAGCCAAAATTAGGGCATCAGCTCTCAATGACTCATGTATGTTCCTATTTAAAATGTTAACTTTTTAATATTAGAATCTAATAACCTAATATTTGATTCTGTGCAATAGACCTCAATGAGAACAGTCCAACAAATCAGATTTTTCCCCTTTCTACTTCTTGTCTTTTTTGGCTACCGAATAGTAAAAAAAGCACTGGAAAAATTCAGAAGTCTTTAACATCTCTTTCTGGGGACTCAGAATTCACTCCTACGTTTCAGCATCCAGTAGCCCTGTAATTTGGTAAAAAAAATATTCCACGCGGGTCACAGACCTTGCCGACCGATTTTGAAACTGTTATTCACAGAAGCATGGAGTGGGGGGAAATGAAGGGCAAGGATGTATCAACAGAAACTTATCTGCAACCTTCAGTATGTAGTGCTACTGCCGCTGAATAATCTGGACTGACATGATTCCAGAAATGGCGCGAGTTTAGTGGGGTCACCATTCCAATGTAGACGTTTCACTCTATCTACTAGTTACCTCTGCATAAATCGGTGAGGTGGTTACTACACGTATACTTTTCAGTTTTTCACCTCACAATGCACTTAATCATATCCCTCAGAACTACTCCCTTCTCTATGTTACCTATATTATGTAGTTTCTTTGGGGCTCATACTTAATTGACATTCATTCCCTTTTTTGCTGTAAGCAAAGAGAGCGGCCACCGTCGAACCCATCCACCTTCTACGTCCCCTGACAGTATAGTTTATGAAGTCAATTTACAGCACTTCCTGATCACTAAAAAAAAAAAAAAAAAAAAAAAAAAAATACAAAAACTTTCTGGCATCTTTGACATGAAAACTGTTACATTTTTGGATTTAGTACTCCTTGAAATAGACATAACATTTAAGAATGAACTGTATGAATAGAAATGTTGTTGCCATAGTAACAATATAGCTCTTATTTAATTAAAGCTAAACTCTTTTGTATAATTTCATTAGTATGCTAATGAACGTATTCTGGTGGGATTAACAATGACAACAACAAAACATTCTTGCGTTTAACATCTTGTGTTTTATATTCAGTGACAATTAGTCAGTATAGATGAAACTTCAAGCTGACATACTACAGAACAGTTGCTAACTTTTTTAAAAAAGGGAATTAAATTTACATTACTGTATATATTTACAAACCATCACCAAAACAATATATTTCATGTATTTCAACATTATGCCTCTCATTAAGCAACAACACTGAGATACTTCTCTAGTATCAGATTTTCCATTCCTCCCCCTGCTGATTATACTGTCCATCAGGAAATTCCCAAAATATTTGTTTTAAATTTATACTACTAACTTTTGCTCCTGATACAACCTCCTCTCCAGTAAACTTGTTACAGGACTACAGAGGTGTCTAGATGCCATGGTGAAGAACAGCATTTTAACCTTTCAGTCTTTTTTTTTTTTTTTTTGTAAACTGCTTTTAAGCATTCATAGGGAAATTGACTACTATTAAAAATGTAGTATTTAAACTATATGGAATCTGTGTAGACATGACCAAAACTGGGGTGACAAGCAACCTGTTAATATTTTGTTTTGATCACTGGTTAGTCATATAACTGCACATGAACACACCTTTGAGTTGGAAACAAGTATGGTATTCATGTGCAATTATATGACTAGCAATTGAACTCTGCTTCACAATACAGCAATTATATTTTGCTGACTAGCTACAATTCCTTTTAACTTACTGTATAGCAGACCTTTAATTCAATTTTTTTTCTGGGAGTGCTGGAATTTGTATTCTACAGCTTCCTTCAAGTGAGGGCATGTAAAAATGTAATAGGAGAGAGTCTATTCTTGAATTTGTTGTTGTTATCAATCCTATTAATGCCTTGCCTCCATTACTGTAGTATCTAAGTTCCACACAATCTTTTAAAGTATATTTATCCCCCCAACATCGTTGTGAGGTAGGGAAGTACTATTATCCCAGAATCTTTTAAACGAGAACTGACTATTGTATTAACAGTGAGAACTGACTGGATCAATAAGTTAATCCATTTATTAATGTTTGAATATTGGTGACATCATAGCAGAATTTTCAGAAGCCTTCATGAGCCATCACTAATTTTGAACGCTTAGCAGCGACCTTTCACTGATCTGCCGCATACCATCCATCCATCCACCCACTTGCTACTCATCCCCTACTATGAAGGCCCTTCACCATTCCTTCCATAACAATTTTCTCAAGGTTATTTCCATCTCTGTGCCTAATGTGACCAAAGTTTTTATGTTTGTATCTGTTGATTTCCGACATCAGGGTTTGCTTCTCTCCAACAACATTTCTAATATAGGCATTCATTCTTTTTTTTCCCATCCAAGAGATATACAAGAGTCTTCACCAAAACATTTCAAAAGCTTCAGTTTTCTTCTTATCAGCAGCATTAACTTCCCACTATGCACATCCACAAATTGCTATGGAAAAAGTTAGCCTTTTCACCAGTCACACCTTTGTACATTTTGAGATGTCATGGTTTTTCCACACTTTCTTAAGGAAGGTCAGCCCAGGTGGTCTTCTGATTTCTTTGGAACTGCTGCCTCGGTTGTATAAATATGATCCCAGATAATTAAATTCACACCTCTATAGCTTGTCCATTAATTGTAATGTCTGCTTGCATCCTGTTTTTGTTAGTCATGTTTTGTAATGGCAAGATGCTATAAACAGTACAGTTTAAGGCTAGGAGGGGAGTAAAGTCCAAAATCAAGAGTCCTCAACTGAGACATCCCTGCTGCTGGTGTCAAAGAACATCTAAGCCAAACTCACCTGCGTGCTAGTGTAAGAAGTGACCTTTCAGATGTTTAAAGATAATCACAAACACCATGAACGGTACTGGGAAGCAAATAAGAATCCAATGCAAAAAACTTTGTCTACTGTTATATGCTCATCACTGCCTCACCTCCTCTTGAGAGGCAGACAGCTAGATTCCACACTGCCTGAAGCCTCTTGTGGTCTACAATATAGCACTATAGTGTTTCATCCTGAAGGTGACAAACGTGTGAACGACAGTGGTAATGCCCATATTAGGAATGACTGCAGTTGCATAGATGATAAAAGACATTTTGGGCCAAAGCTGCTAAGTGAGAACAGCACGGGACCAAAGCATCCCAGAATACAAACCAATTTGATAAAAGATGTGCACATCTTGCTGATAAATGATGGAGATCCTGACTTATCCCACCACTTCGTGTTTTCTCCTTCCACAAAGCTTCATTTCTGTCTTGTCAATACCAAGTCAAAGCAAGATCACTTACATTCAGGTCCCTGTGTATACACACCAGCAAACAATTTATGGATGCCCAGAAGTGAAATATCTCCTACAACCATTTGTCCTTTAGAGCATAAATTACTCTGATCTATTTAAAAGAAGTCACATGATTTGATTCCATTTTTTAAACTACCCTTATAGTTGCTGAGAACAACAATGATACTATTGGTCTTTGTACTGACTATTGCACTGCAGGTAGAATATCCAGGTCTGACAGTATAATCATATTTAGGCTGCTATAGAATTCTCCAACAGTTACCATGGATACTTAAACTTGACAATTTAATAAAAATTCAGTAGATATTTGATGTCTGGTAGATCACACTGGGGCAAGCAAGGCACAGTCAGCTTCTTACTGCCAAATACTCATCTGTTGATACAGCTGCTTTACGAATTGACCATTCTAATTTCCAACCTTTTAAAACAGAATCATATGACTGAAAACAACGGAGGTTATTAGAAATAACACGTCTTAATTGTTGGTGAGAGCCTCATTCTTGAAGTCACAACTCTTCTGCATGCTTAATTTCTCTTTTCATGGTGAAAAAGGCATTTTAGGTTAAGATTTCAAGAGATCCGGATAATGAAAACATTTTATATGCATCAGTAATCTGTTTCACAGGATTTTAGAAAGGGAAATTAATACTTTTTTTTTTTTACTTGAACATGTTTATCAGAGCATGTATTGATGGTTCAATTAGATCATTCATCAATCACAGTTTACACACAGGCATTGAAATCACAGTACAAAAAGAGATGTTTTCCATCACATGAAAATGACTATAATCAACACAAGAAACAGCTGCTTTGATAAGGAAATATGTAGAAAATTTATTTGAAAATAGCCATTAATAATAATAATTAAAATATGCTGTAATAATGAAATTAGCTATTTCAATGTCCTTTTGATACTTCCAGCTAACTTTTCACAAAAATGAATCTGAGGATGAAGTATAGATAGAGGTGCACAAATTTACTTTTAGAATAGAGCTTAGGTGCACAAACCTTATTGCATGCCCAAAGGAAAGAGCAAAAATAAGTGGGAGTCCTGAGTTCAGGGATGTATATTAAAGCATGTAAGCACATGTTCAGTGCGTTCTGGGTACAAACTGTGCTCCTAAAATTAGTCAGCAGAGTTGAACACTTATGGAATATTGAAAAACCCTTTGGGCTAGTTTTTTAGAATGACTGTTTGACAGGTAATTAGAGAATCAAAATTACACAAACACTTAAAATAATTTTCAGTGTCACCATCTACTTTAGTTTTACTTCTGAAAAGTAAGCATGCATGCAACTTTTCCAGCCTCACTACGAGTTACACTGGCTCACATTATTTTGTCCATAATTATATAGTGCAGCTTAGGTCTTTTCGACAGCTAAATCAGTGACTGTGCCTAAAATAGTGTATTTAAACATTTAAATCACCTGTGTAATCACTGCAATTTTTCAGGTGCAAAAATGAAGACTCAGATAAAGTCAGATTAAGGATCTGGAATTAATAATCCTTTCTGCACATTGGAATAAGCATTACCCACATTAGTCAATGGTTGTATCAGGAAAGCAAAATCCAGTAAAGTGGTGCAAGCTAAGAAGTAACATATAAAAGAGCCTGAACACGGTACAGCTGTCAGACATGTCCTTGGGCATCTGAACAGTGGTCATGTGTTTTTCAGTGTTTGCCATAGTTAGGCATATAGTAAATGGGGTGGGTTTTGGTTACTCAGACCCCCTTACTGTTTTTCTGGAAAAGGCTCTATTCTGCAGTGCTGTGTGGCTGTTGCATAGTGATTTTGATGACTGCTATAATGTGAGAGAGGTATTACCCAAGTAACACAACTGAATTAAACATGCTTTCCCCTCATTGATTTATTTGGATTTCTACAATAATAAAAAAGGTGTCTGTACAAATCTCTAGGCACACACAATACTAGGCACAAAAACAAGATTAAAGAATATCTTATTCTCAACACAGTATGAGTTTAATTTTCTTTAGCCTTGACATGCGCCATTTTTCTAAAGAACAACCCATTTTCTGGCTTAAACTCCCTATTTAATGCTCCACTCACCTCAGAAAAGCCCACCTCCTGCTATTTAAGGCTCCTTTTCCACTATGAGGGGGCTCTGGGCATTCCCTTATGAAAAAAAAAACCCTACAGAACTGAATAAAAAATGAAAAATATTTGAAACATCCTGTAGAATTTAAGGGAAATAAATCCTTGCTATAGAAACTCCCTAGAATGGATTTTTAAAAAATCCAAAGAAAGAACGTAATATAGAATAAGATCCTAACAGGCTTTAGAGTAATTCCTATAAAACTCTATTAAGTGTCTTCAAAACACTGGAGGTTTCATCCTTACTAAATTGCTTAGAACTTTTTAAGAAAGGTCTCAATTATGCACTTCGGCTAGTTACACTATTTAGGTGCTTAATTACACTCACCTAACTGGTTAAAAAATCTTTTACACCACTGGACTATTTACTCCTGAATGGCTAAATGTTCCACTTTATTTTTATATGGTGCAGTGAGCAAAGTGAAAAATTAGCAACTCCCAAGCCTTCACTGTATGCAATCCTCTTGTAACTATAGCATGTTGTTTTACAGCATAAGGCATTTAGTGAAAGATGAATGTGACAACTCGTGATGTGTATACTGCTTTGTTAAATCAGTATCAGAAAGCTATACAGGAGACAGGTGGGTAAAGCTGTAGGCATAAACTGTACACTACAGCAGAGAGACAGAGGGATAGATTTAGAGATATTTTCTTTTGTTAGACTAAAGTTCTTTATTCTGTGTTAAAGGAGATATTGCATCATATTTTGCCAAATTGCCATTGTTCTATGACTTGCTACAAATAAAATCATTAAAGAGAAAGTACCAAAGATCAGTAGCACAGCTAAACGATTATATTGATTTATTTGAAAATACAAAAGTCATATTTAGTAACTTGCATTACCATTATCTTGTGGAATATTTTATGTGGAGTTGTGTGACTGTTTTCCCAACAGAATACCTACACATTTCATTATGTATCATTAATCTGTATTATCTGAGCTAAGCCTTGTATTGTTACTGCAAGTAATAAGGGAAATAGGATGGCTCCAATCTGTATTTTTGTGGAAATGAAAACTTTGTGGAACCATTCCATTTGCACACATTCACTCCACAGCTCAAGGATCTCTGTGCAGTGCAAATAACTCCAGCTGGGTAATTCAATATACTAAATATTAATGTCTACTGATTACACTCCTAAGCCTTTTCTGAAGTGATGAAAACACTAGTCCCAGTTCCTCATCCATCAGGATAAAAGCAGGTTATTGAATACTGATGCACCTTCTTGAAGCCAGTTGAATAACAGAGAAATCAGCTTACAAATTAGCTGTAATATCTAGTCTAGATTTACTGTGGACAAAGTATTGAGTGAGAAAGAAGCCATATAGTCCAATTAATCCATTTAATATTTGTGCTTATAGATGATGCCATCTTCACCAGGAAGTGGGTGGACAGGCAATGGGACTCAAGAAAGCAGTTGTAGACATCAGCCCAAAAGACAATTGTAGTCTGCAAAACTTTTATAAATAACCATTAGAGGAGATATTTAGTGATCCTGATCCTTTTGTGTTTGCATTCCTAGGGTGGTGCCTTCTTAGTCAGAAATGACACCAAGAATGCACAGTTTGTTCTTGTGATTTGGGAAGTGAAGGACCCTCAGGGTACCCTTTCCCTCTCAACTCGAACATTGGATGAAAAGAGAGAGAGGTATTAGAAGATCTGAGAGATGTTAACAATGCCAGTTGTGGCTGACTCCTACTCACAAGACTTTTCTCAATTAAATGTTTGGTTTTGAAGTTTTTCGAGGACAACACAGGCTCCTGCAGCAAACTTCCTGCTTTACTATCATGTTCATCATGCTTCTGGTTGGTACACACACACATATCTTTGACTCTCTTGGGACAGAACAATAATTAGTCTATCTTTGATTTCCTGCAGCTTTTGAAAAATGTTCTTATCCACCACAATTTTGTTTTTGAAGTTTTGCTGATAATTAATACATGTTGAGCTTCAACGGGAGCTAAAGCCAGTCTTTGGTAACAAAAAGTCTGCTAAGGGAATATGCCCACATCCTACCCTTCAGAATAATTAACTTTCAAGTGGTCTTGTTTCCATTTTAGGCTCTATGGGATCATTTTCTGACAAAGAAACATTAAGGAAACTGTTTTGCCAAGGCACCTTTGAGATTGAAATCTCTATGCCAAGAAAAGCAATGTAGTGCATGCTTGCTCTCATAGAATGATACAACCATTACTTTAATGATGTCTCAAGTGCACAGTAACGAACAAACTAAAAAAAAACAACCCCAAAATATAAGTGCTCCTTTCATCTGAGAAGTGTTTTTATTAGAGTACAATCTGCATACTATGGAGTGCATTATTGCATTAATAAAATTTGTCTCTCTCTTCAAATAGTTTTCTAACATCTTGACTCCTTCATCTGTACATTGTGGCAACCTTTTGTTCATTCAGATCTAAAAAAGAAATCAGCTTGGCCACCTCAAACATGGCCGTAGGGACTCTTTTTCTAGAGGAGGGATTCCAACATAGCCACGATGTTATAACCAATTGGTACAAGCATGAATAAGTCAAATGAACTGTTAGAATTCTCCAAGTCTATGGCAGAAAGGGAAAATGGATGGCAGTAAGAGATTACCATTGGTAAATTATGAAGGATGTTCATTCAGGAGAAAAAGACGCACACACAAAAGAGTATTAACCCCCTTGAGGCTGTAGGAAAATAGTGAAGTAACAAGAAAATCATGTCAAGCATCTATCAAACCAAGAGTCCCAAAAGTACATTTGCACTAGGACTCTACATTTTTTGTTCATTTTGCACCAATGCAACTCAGACCACGGTTAGATGAGGCAATGATAAAAATGCCTGAATGTGCTATATTAGTGCTTCCACTGATGCTAGCACCAGTGGAGCTGAACTGGGGCTGGAGAAAGTGAAAAATGTTGACAAGCCCTCGAAGTTTGCCATCTATTTCCAAAATGTATTACATGCTGCATCAATCGGAGCTTATAAAGATGAAGCATAACAGGATAATATGCACAGTGACAAAATTATCTTGAGTGTAAAAACTCTTCTACGCAAAAGGGAATGGATGCGCTTTATGAAAGAACAGACCAACAGATTCCCAGTTCTGTAACTGACAGGTAACAGTTGGTAGGTGTCAATGGGCACCTATTATCATCATATTTTGCATCTGAAGAATTAACAGGCATGAGTCAGCACAAGGTTAACTAGTCTCTCCTTGTGTTGCAGAATGAATGACCATACCTTCATATGTACTAGCATACACCTTTCTAAGTGTATATGAGTTGAGGTAGTCCCAAGACTTACAAATCTTATCCATTCTTAACTTCAAAAGGAAAAAAAACACTTTATTTTTCAAACTTGTCTTGATTATTGGTAAAGCAGGTCAAAAAATTTCTAAGTTTCAATTTTTTGACAAGAGAGAAAGAGAGAGAGAGAAAAGGGGATAAACGTTTTGGAAAAAAAATTTCACGAACATTTCCCCAAAATTTCAACCCATTTTAAGCATGTGCTTACATGCTTTCCTGAATGGAGTGTTTGACTTCGTTTGGACTACTCAATACTTAAATTCTTTCACTGAAGCTATGTTGATTTACCCCAGCTGAGTATCTGGCCCTCAGAGTGTAACTCTTTTTGAGTTATACCTATGAAAACAAAAAGGTAGCCAGAATTTTGTTTTTTTCATATCCAGAAAATTGTATATTTCTAACCTTTCCTGACTCCAGAAGAGCTGAAATGATTTTTATTATTTAACTTATAAATGTTTACCTTCAGGTAAACAGCCTCTAAAACATCTGCCCCCAAAGTGACTGTTTTGTTATGATCTTAGATCTGACTTCTCCTTTCTTAAGCCTTTCATTTTCCTCCCTGTCTTTGTGGAGACAAATTCTCTTATGCATCCGATGAAGTGAGCTGTAGCTTACGAAAGCTTATGCTCAAATAAATTTGTTAGTCTCTAAGGTGCCACAAGTACTCCTTTTCTTTTTGCGAATACAGACTAACACGGCTGCTACTCTGAAACCTGTTAAATATATATATGTAACTCTGATTTGGGGCCTGATCCTTTTGAAGCCCATTGTTTTCAGTCCCTTTTGTCAGAGAGATGGACAGACATTGTAATCTGATTTTCAAAGGTAATGAGTATCCCCAGATCCTATTTAGTTCAAGTGCTCAGCATTTCTGAAAACGTCCTATTGTTTGAACATACCATGCTCACCTCTTTGTAATCATCCAATTATTGTTCTTCATAAAAAAAATTCTATGGAGCTTGCTTCCCCTCCAATGTGGCAATATAGGAGTATAAAAGGGATATACAGGGCTAGTGAAGATTTATCCCCTAAATTTATTCATAAGAGTGATGCCACAGAATGTCCATCATGGGGCAATAGGATAAAAAGGGATTGTTTGGTGGTAGGTTTTGAACCACTTACCATTAACTTTTAGATGCTAGCTAAAACTAAGCTCTGGGACATGTATTCCAAAAATAACAACATAATTAAATAGTATGACACCAACTGGTAAAAGCCAGAAAATTCTAACTTTGGATTGACGCTCCACCTTTTCATTAGGTTTTGCATCTGTTTTCAGCTTTAAGTGGGGATTCCAATCACAATTTTTAATTTCTTAGATTCTGATAGCAAGTGTGTCATCATTAACATTATTCAAGCCTACTGCTTATTATGTGTTGGTAACTATTCACAGACCAAAAATAACTCAATGGCAGGCACCTGTAGGTCTTGAGATACCCAGAATATAGTTTTACATTCAGCATAAATTCCTCAAACAATAACATGAGGAGTCTATAATCAGAAGCTTGCAAGAGGAGAACCTATATAGAATTCTGAAAACTTCCTCGACAAAACTACATCCTGGTGGAATTCTCTAGAGGGAAAGTCCACCACAGATTTGAGAGACACAATGTGCCAACACATATTACTGCTAGATGACACAAACGCTTCAGATTATGAAATATTCTTTTAAGAAAATGAACAAACATTCACCACTATCCCTGGCTAGTTGTCTTCACAGACAGGCCAAGCATTTCACAGGTGAGGAGACTAAACTTCGCTCTCACCATAAAAGGTAATCCCTCCAGAACAGATAGAGAGAGGCACATTACTGAGCTAACATAAGTGAAGGTTTTGTTGTCTCTTACCATACTGTGCTCATTTTGTGACTAAATACTGATTCAAGCCACCATAACTATCAGTCTGGCATCTTCCAGAAAAAAAAACACTTGCATAAAATAAATACTGTAAACCTTGGTACCATTAGACAAGGCCTCACCTGCTGGTACCCGTACCATGGTAGCTACATCACTAGTTTTGAACAGAGCTGGTCAAAAAGTACAGAAAACGTCATAGAAAAAAACAAACTAGAAATGTTTTCACCAGCTTTAGTTTTTAATTTGTTCCCATTGGTATTTTATCAATCAATTCCTGCTTGAGGTCTAAAAACTTTGTTTTAATTAGGTCACACTTTGCCTTCTTTTAAAATGTAAAGGCTCTGAATACCGAGAAATAGCATAGTATTAATGCTTTCCATTTCCATGGTAATCTCATTGCATTGAAAACATATTATTTTATTTCTATTCTTGATACCTTGCTCTCATTAGTTTGTTCTTACTTTTCAAACTGGTGATTTTTCTTGAAGTTTAAATGTCTTCTGAAGTAAGACATGAAATAGCTTTTCCTAATGTGATGCCTGGAGAGTTCATCAGAAAATTCATAAGCTTATTTTGCCCAGTTTTAATGAGTAAGGAATATAGCTCTGTTTGCGAAGCTCCCTCTTCTCCTTACTACCAGTGCATCTTTTAAAACTAGCACT
This sequence comes from Lepidochelys kempii, assembly GCF_965140285.1. Taxonomy (NCBI): domain Eukaryota; kingdom Metazoa; phylum Chordata; order Testudines; family Cheloniidae; genus Lepidochelys; species Lepidochelys kempii. The sequence goes on along the minus strand of NC_136390.1, from coordinate 29,374,341 downwards.
TGCGTTACTGCCCTTGACCATTTCAAATATTCTGGAGTGGCATTTTTAATCTGAATTTGGAATTTAGTGTCTAATGAAATAGTCCCACAATTTATATACCATGGGCCAAATGCTGAGGTCTTTACTTAGACCAATTCCTATTAACTTCCCTGAATGGGAGCAAAATACAAATTGAGCAAGGACCTCAGGATTTGATGGTATATATCTAAAGAAAGTATTAAAAGGGGGAAAAAATGCTATAAACTGATGCTCTGCTCTCCAGAGAATGGAATATTCTAAGACCAGCCAACTCACATCACAAACCTAAACACACAGGGTGAAATCCTGGCCCTATTGAAGTCAATGGGAGTTTTGCCCTGGCCCCATTGAAGTCAGTGCGGCCAGGATTTCACCTCATAGGTAGTCATGTTCTTTAAAACAATTCTCAGTTTAAATAGGGTTATATTTCCCTAGGGACATCTGTTAGGGAAAGAGTTATTGACTAGTGCACTATGGTTCAAAGCAGCTAAATCCTCGGAGTTCTTGACCTCTGTCTGGGTAAATACCACAGGAATACCCCAACTGCCTGCCAGGGAGCTGGGAAAGGCAAGGCAAGGTAGAATCAGCAGAGGATGGAGACCACCATTTTTAAGACATTAAACCCCTAGGAGCAAGTTTTTAAAATATAGGGCCCTGATTCAGGTAAGCACACACTAAGTCTATCTTTATTGAAACTGGTTCTTAAGTATGTGCTTAAAGCTAAATATATGTGTATGTGCTGTCCTGAATTGAATACTACACTTTTCTTGAGAGGTAACAGGAGACAAAAAATGCTTTTATCAAATGTCTAGGATTAGAGCTTTAAGGAGTTAGATGCTGCGAGATGAGGGGCAAGCAATTTTTCCAGGTTTCCCTCTTGACAGACATTACAAAGAGATCCATGGAGAGAATCTTCCTGAATAACAGGACAGAGTCCCTCTCAAAGACAATGGATGAAATACCCTGAAAATAGAACTTCAATAGGTAGAGCCCTGCAAATCTGCAGATATCCACAAAAATGGTCTGTGGATCAGATGCAGACACAAATTTTGTAACTAGAGCCCTGCAAATCCGAGTATCCGTGGACCACTTTTGCGAATTGGATGCGGACACAAATTTTGTATCCATGGAAGGCTCTAACAATAGGCTGTTCCTGGACAATTATAGACTATTGTGTCCAGGTTCACTGGGACATGGTTTAATTTACATCAAAAACTTTAGTTTTAAAATGCTCATCATAAGTCACAGACATTCATTTACTTTTATACCCAGCAAAAAGTGAACTGAATTAACAGGTACATTTGAACACACGCACGCGCACATATACACACAGTATTGTACATCTGATACTTTAAAGCAAAAACACTCAAGGCAAAAGAAGTTTAGGAAAAAAGTCTCTATCCTTCTACTTCACTGAACAATAACAATGTATGCTTTCACTGTGTAGTTAAGATACTGCAAAGCCTCAGCTGATTTCTTCTAAAAGTAATAATAATGTCTGCTTGCGTTTTATGCGTAGAAAAGGGGTTTATTTAGTTTTATTTTGCGAACTACTTTGCCTTGTAAAGATTGCAATACATCATATAATATTAAGTCATTTTTCACATCCTTCCTAATCATTTATTCATCAAAGCCCCACTTTTCCAATCTTCATTTGATTTTAAAAGATAATTTATAAAACAAATGCATTTCATTTTATTCTTGTCAGGGGCAATATGCTGATAGAAATCAAGTCACTATTCTGCAGGATATTGAATTCCTTAGAGGGTAGGGCTCTCATATGTAAAAACAATAGAAATCCCAGTCATAGCTTGCAAATCCATGAGAATATACATAGTTGAAAGCTTCTGTTGAAAAGCATTGCAGTATTGAAAATCCAACTCACTTCTTTACTTAATTTATGTCAATTGGCATCCCTACTGTTTCAATGAAAGCCCTGGGTTTTTAATATAAATATATTAGTAAACCTTATGATAACTTTAAAATCATTATCTAAAAATCTTTCAGAACAAAGATAAATGTTGCATGCAGTTGAAAAAGAGCCCCTGAAACACTACCACGAGGCATCTCTAGTTATTTTTAGAATTTTAAATTAATCCAGAACTTGCATTTTAGCTAAAACAAAAGTGCCTCATCTGCAATGTACATGTCATTATAGTATAACTGTTGGTTGTCAGAAAATGAAGTAAAATGGGAATTACCCTAAAAGACATTTCAAGATTCTCGCCACCCCAGATATCCATTCCTGCATCGTAAGTTCCTATCTCTTCAAAGTAGTTTCTGTCAATAGAAAATAGGCCACCAGCCATAGTAGGGGTCCTAGTTGAAAACAAACAGAAACAAAAAAAAAAAAAAGGAAAAAAAGAAAAATACCTTTTGAAAGACACTGAAATTTAATAAAATGATACTATAGCACATATGCCTCCAGATCTTTTGAATATAAAATATATTCTAAGTACATTAATGAAAATATATAAAATAATAATATGGTTTAGAATTTCTACAGCTCTACTCCAGCTGTGGGCCAAATAATGCAGTTCTTATTCAGGCAAAACTCCCACTGACAACAGGAGTTTTACTGAGGAAGAACTGCAGCATCACTCTGTACGTGAAATTCCACTTAATATGATGCACCTAAAAAAATAATCAATTTAAATGGATGGAATATTGGCCTTTTGCATCTGGAATAGCAGTTTAAATCCAATCTGAAATGCTTAGTGAAGAGTTTAATGCCTTTAGCTCTTTCCTTAGAGAGAGACGCTAAACGTTCATAAAATTACCAGGCATAATCTCCCTTAACAGGATTATAAATCTTTACAACAGGCAAATCCAATCAGAGTGCAAATTCACTATGAGTAAAAATATCCTGTTTCCCTGGAAAGATTTTTTAGAGTTTAAATCTACATTAATGACAAATGTTTATCTGAGATAATAGAAACATACATTATTGAAACGGTACTAATTTCAGGCTTCACGGACACTTGGCTTTGGGCTTCTCTTCCCATCAGAATAAAGGCTGAGATAATTTCATAATCAATGCTTTCATTAGTGCATCTATAGTACTGTCAACCTAAATACTAGTGCACAGCTAAGGGTGGGGGGGGGGGAGGACAGAACTAGCTAGCATGGAATCTAAGTTAAAACTTGACCCTACAAACATGGCTATGCAGAACTTTAGTCATATGTTCTAGTATTTATGTTCTATATTCTCCCTCACTGAAAAATTGGCCCTCCACACTTTAGTTAATCTATTTGTAAATTCCTTAGGGCAGGATTGTAACCTGTTCTTACAACACCATACAAGGGAATAAGAAGGTGCAAGGCTCTGCGTTAATCCTCTGCATGGGTTATCTACATGGTGGGGCAGTGTGGGAAGGAGAGCAACTATTGTGGAAATGCTATTCCACTATTGTATAGGTGAGCAGGCAGGGGGTGGGGAGATTGGCAGGGTGTTCGCTCTGACCCTCTCCTGCAATCCACTAGTCAGCAGATTCGAGTCAGTGTGGAGGCTACTGGTATAGACCAATAGCAGATTACTTCCCTCCAGTACAAAAGGGAAGGCAGAGAGCAAATGATGGCAACTAATTCTCTGATCTGCTCTGATGGTGTAGCTAAGCCCTGCCCCTTACTGAAGGCAAGTTCTAATGTTACATTCTAGTAATGTAACCCTTTCATATTTAAGGTGCTGATGTGACAAGGCACTTAAGCTTGAGCTTAACTTTAAGCAGCCCCATTAAAGTAATGAGGTCTTATGTGCTTTGCTGGATAAGAACAACTGAGCACAAAAAAATTAGAACTACTATTAATTAGGGACTGGTGTTCAAATTTGGAAATTGAATAGTGGTTTTATCCTCAGAATTAAGAACAATTACAAAATGAATGACACTTAATTAGTGTTTAATTTTGAAACTAATCTTTTCTATTACTCTGTATACAAATAAGTATATAGACGCACATACAAACAGCTTTATTATTGAGCCGAGTCAATAATTTAGTAATTCATAATTAATTTATTCGGCAATTTTTCTTTTATACAATGGATTATTTGTAAAGATTGAATATCAGATACTCAAGTACAATGTTTAAAATTTGTAGTTTCCTCCTTGTCTTTTGTCAGCTATGTCACAGGCTTCTCTTCCCTGAATGGATAAGCAATGCAACTTCCAACACAAATACCTGTGTGTGTGAATTTAAAATTCAGTTTCCATGAATGCTTGTGAATGTGACATTGCAGTTGGCTTTGTGAAAATGTGGATGTCAATTTGATTGCTCAAATGAGCATAGCTCAACAGAATTCATTCAATAATATGGGTGAGTATTCAGGGAAATTGTTTGCCTTACTCATCCAACTCTATTCAACCACATATATTTATACATAGACAAATATCTGGAAACACATACACCCTTGTGCACACCGAGGGACCTCTTCCACTGTTATTTTAGCACCAGCACAACTTCACTGGTGTTTGATAACATTGGGAGCACTAGTGTGCATTAGCCACCTCTTTCTAACCGTTCCGGTGGTAAAGAAAGCTGGCTACTGGTCTACACTAGCACTCCCGCCATTGCTAGCACCAGCGAAGCTACACTAATAAGAGATTTCCTTGAAATCCTCCATGTTACTCTATGGTATCAGCTGTATATGTCATACAAAATATATGTATAGGTACATAGTGTATAACTGACCATATTAAACATAACTGTGCCAGTAATAACCTCTCATTTAGCAATATATTTAATGAATCAAGGAATTTGCCTTTGCATAATTATTTCCTCTTCTGCCAGAGTTTACTATCATAACTCCTAATAAGATAGCATAGTTCAGTGAAGAGCAACCAAATGATATGGAACCTCTGCATTTACCTACATTTAATAGGTCTGTTTTTCTCCCCATGCTCTCTACACTGTAAACTCAGATAATTAACTGTCTGTCATTTCAATATACTTGAGCCTTTCTAGGTCTCAAAGCTGCTTAACTGCCCTCAATCTTGCTATATTTCTGCCACAAGTAATATCATTGACCCTCTGAGCTATAATGAGGAACAATAATGAAACTGAACAGATGGTAATGATTTTTGGTTATGGTCCCCTACCTGATTGGGGCATTTCATTGTACGATATCGTAATACTATAGGTGAGTATCATCAAGCAGGAGAAGAAACAAAAAGTCTTGCAATTTGTATACACTTCTTCACTTTATATTTTGGAGAGTGCTTACCAATTTAAAATATTAGCTTTAAATGACAATTATATTAGTGGTTAGTTAAAGATCTCTATTTCTGAGTGAAACCACTACACTGAAACCTAAAATCACTGTTTGCTGGGCTTTATTTACATATATGAAACTTGATCAACTTCGGATTCATCAAGAGATCACCAAGATTCACAAATGTTTTGCACAAACCTGAATGTTGCAATGCATGAACAAATGTGGGCCAGCATATGAGCTCTGTTTTGCAAACACACATATAGAAGACTATCTTACTAAAATGAGTAGTCCCATTGATTTCACATAAGTAGAGTTACTCATCTGTGCACGGGATTGCAGTATCAAGCCCCGGTGTTCTGCACCAAAATCATGTAAAAATTTTCATTTCTGCAGATTAGTTGTGAAAGCAGGTGACTCTTGGCAGTTTCAACTGAGTTTTACTTCGAGATTTGTGGGGCTTCTGAATGATGGCGGGGTTGTGGGTGTAAGCAATATTCACCTCAATCCTTACAAACTGAAACTACTGAGTATTGTACAGGTGTACTGTAAAATTTACATACACATCAATAAAGGGGTTACCTAAATAAAACATGACAGCCAAAACTATCATCAACTATGTAAATTGAACTTGTTACCTAAAAAATTGCTGTGCAGCTGTCATTATAAAAACAACTAAAATAGTGATAATAGAAAGAATAAAGTCCTATTGATCCTTGTTGAAATTCAGCTGCTGCCACTGTATGATTATCAATTTTTGCCCCAAATGGCCCCCTCAAGGATTGAACTCACAACCCTGGGTTTAGCAGGCCAATGCTCAAACCACTGAGCTAGTGCATTGTGTGTGTTAGGTGTTGATTGTTTAAGAGTAAAGGTAGTATATTATGATTTTATTTTTCTGGTCTTATTTGGTTTGGTCTTTTCTGGTCTTATTTGGCTTTTTTGGTTTGTTCAGTTTTTGCCAACCCACTGAGATAGACCAGGGAAGAAGATCTGGCTCCTTGATGCTGGGTAAAAGGAGCAACACAGCATAAAAGTACCCTAAAAACCCCATATCCTGATGAGGGACAATTAGTCAATGCAGGGCCAGTGGAAGACTGCCCCCCAATGATCACCTCGCAAGCTAGGGCATCGGGACAGAGAGGCATGCTGGTGGGGAGGCTGCAGAGATTCCAGGCAGCACTGTGGCCACTAGGGGAGCTGCCAAAAATTAGATAAGGCCTCCAGGGCTGTCCAAGTTATGTTGGGAGTCTCCTCAAGCCCTGGAGCAGCCTAGAACGGGGAGGGAGGAAAGGTGGCTTAAAGCTGCCCTACGCCCCCCTGCTCCTGGCTGTGAAATCTGTGCTGTACCTTTCAGAAGAGCAGCACAGAGTACTACCCATTATATTTAACACTGGCTTCAAGAATTCTAAGAGGCAATTAATGAGTTTCATATTTTTACACTGACAAGATGGGTGAAATTGTATCTTTTACTGAAACAACTTCTCCTGGACAAAGAGACAAGCTTTCAAGCTTCTTCTGCAGACCTCTGGAGAGGAGCTCTGTGTCAGCTTGAAGCTTGCCTCTTTCTCCAGGAGAAGTTGGCTGAAAAAAAGATATTACTACATCCAACGTGTTTTTCTAACATACTGGGACCAACTTGGTTACAACAACTAGGGTGACCAGATGTCCCGATTTTATAGGGACAGTCACGATTTTTGGGTCTATTTCTTATATAGGCTCCTATTACCCCCCCTTCCCCACCACACTTGCTGTCTGGTCACCCTAACAACAACACTGCATACAACATATTTTACAGTCGTAAATTGCATGACTCACATTTCGCAACATGAGGGACTGCATGAGGGAATATGGACAAGTCATCATTTTCCATGATTCTAGGAATTATGAATGAGACATAAAGCTTTTTGTTCCAAAGTCAACGTTCATGACCTTTTCAGTCCAATGAACAGTCCTTTTCATCTTATGGCCGTGCCACTCTATGCCATATGATTTGGTGGTCTCAGTCCAATTATTAATGAGAAGGTGTCCACAACCCAAAAAACAGAACTATAGTTTCACCAACTAGCATCCTTGTTGACTGCCTCAACAGACAGCCAAAAGTGAAAACTATACACCACCTTAAGGTATGTAAGATAAATAAGGACATTATATGTAATCTGGAATAAGGATTCTATTTATATAGGTTTTTATTAGTATCAGACATCGTCCAGTTGTTGGAATGGAGAATGAGAAAGGGATAAACAAGGTATGCTCCCTACTTTCTGTATATGTTAGTTCTCTTATTTTTATTCATAGTAGTTGGCATAATAATAAAATGCTTAGGAAGAAAGCAAAAACGTCGAAATAAAGAGTGACTCAATAGATTTTAGCACCTAGTGAACTGAGCTTTTAAGAAAGGATGGTGAATATGGTGACATCCAGTAAAGATGTACTGGCGTGGACAGCTTTAACATGCACAGCACAAAAACATCTGGTATGAAGACACAAGCTGTGTTTAAACTGTTCTCAGCACAGACAGTATTCTGTTGCCTGAAGGTTGATAATATGTTGGCACGCTGACAGAAGGAGGAATGAATTTTCTCAAACACACCGTGAGCACTGCAGAGTACAAATAGTATGCAAAGCTATTTAAAGGAAAATATTAAGGAAGTAGTTCTGCTTAGCAAGAGTATGTGATTTGGTTAACCCTCTCCATCATTTGTGCAGTGGTGGGATACAACAACCTGACAAAGGTGCACGGTTCAAAATTCCCTGTGGTGTTTGTTACTCCATTTTAATTAGTCACAGATAGTTGTTGGCTTGATGCCTGTAATTAGTTACATGAAGCTCTGATTTGTACTTTTTCCATTTTGTTATCTAGAGCTAAAAAAGAATAGTGGTTTGGAAATTACTATAACTGCCCCTCAAACATGCTCCCATTGTCTTTTGATTTCAGAACTCCTTCTAATGTCCAGTACATCCTTTCAGCCAATGGCTGCTAGTTTTATAACCACCACATTGGTTGCAATCATCAGTGGAGTGAAACCAATGGCTGTCAGAGAAAATGTTGGAAGACAAAGGTATAGACATGGTGTAATGCATGCAATGTGGCTGTAGTCTAAAGCCTGATGGCTGGAGAAGGCTACAGAGGGCCATATTTGATCACACCTCCCACTTGTAGGGCAGAAGATCTACATATCAATGCGTCCTCCAGCCACACCCCTTCCATTTTTCAAGCACAGCCATGAAGGGAGCTTAGTTGGAGAAGAGTTCTGTGGCTTTTCTCCTCTTATGTGCCCCTGGCATCTAGCCACCCTCTCTCTCATTACATAGCTTAACCCCACTGGTTCTGTAGCCTGAGCAATCTCTGTACTCATGGAAGAGGGAACTGTGTATGACACTATGTGTATGTATAAAAATAAAGCATTTGGAAAAGGTCCAATAATCTATTGCAGCTCTACTGGGCCTAAAGTTATTCCAGTGAAAGTTAATGGGAGTTTTGCTATTTACTTAAATGGGAGCAGGATAAGAACTTTGGAGTTAAATAGAAGCTTAATTAAGAGATATTGATTGACAGTCCTTACAACTTATTCTATTTCAGATAAACAAAGCACCCTTTTAAAGGAAGTGTCCTGCAGTAACTTCCACAGGCTGCCTGGGCCCAGACAATATTTGCAATGCTTGTCTAAACTACTTTGTCTCTGGAAATCAATCTACTCTTGGGGATTTCCTCTCTCTCTCGCACCCTCCCCCCCTCCCTTTTTCCTCTTCGCTCTGTAATTTCAGCCACAGATTTTCTGTTGGTGTTGTGGTGCTTTTGTTACAGACTAAAATAATTACATCTGTGGAAAAAAATAGATAACAACCAAGCCTGAGAAAAATCCAGCTAATTCTTCTTGAACTTTAGAAAAGGTTCTGATTCATTTCTCTGTTTGAATTTTGGTAGAAAGTTGGTTGGTTCTTATTATTATCCAAAAATGTTTCTTTGTCCCAGTGCAAACCTATAACCTTTACCTCACTCCCCAGCTGAAAGAGAAATAAAGAATTTGTTTGGAATCATGAACAAAGTAACACAGCTTAGTAGATAGTGTAGAGGACAGCAGGTTGAGTGAGCTGGATTCTATTCCAGGCTGGCTGTGTGGTTTTAGGCAGGTCACTTACCACCTATAAACTGGAGATGGTATCCACCTTTGTAAAAGTGCTAAGAGTTCTTAGGATGAAATGCACCATTTAAGTGCAAAATTATTATTGGAGGAGATAATATACTATGGTGACCTTATAAAAACCTAGATAGGTAGACTTCTTGACTATGGTGAGGAGGAAGCAGGAAAGGAAACAAGGACACTGGAGCAGTATTTTGGAAACAAAGAAGAAAAATATGGGATCAAAACAACAGGGACACATTTGTGAAGAACAGTGACAGCAGTGACTGTACATCAGATCAGGATATTTTAAATTTGCTGTAACTGAATTCTGAATCTTTGTTTGCTACACTAAGCATCATTATTTAATATAAAATAAGAGACTTATGAATTCCCACAGCTACTATTCATTGCAGGTGATTTTTTTTTTAAAAGCTATCTGACTGAGCTTCTTTTTCAGTTATAGTTTACACTAAGAAAGTTCTCTTTACAACTGTATTGGATGACAATTATCTGTAGGCTTTTACAAAAGTCATTGAATTAATTAACCATTTGCTATAAATTCTAGAAACTTCAGCAATGGCAGATATTTCTGTTGCTTCACCTCTTCAATCATCTTACAGAATTAAATTTCATGAAACAGTTTCTTGTAATTTCTAGGGCAAACAAAGCAAGTGAGTCTAGTGCTTATTTCCATCGACTGAAGAAAAAGAACCAGATAAATTCTACTGCTTAGAGTTTACAGTAAATTTCACATTCAGCGTATCAGGATTAATATACACAAAATACAAGATGACTGAGCTCTGTTAAGACTCATCTTCATGAGCAAGTTGAGTGACTTATGAGTGAATTATCCAGATCTTTCTTACTAAAGGTGGTAAAGGTCTTTACAAAGCATCCCATATTTTTTACTGGAGTGTATACATGTTGCTACTGAATATAAAAAGGGAAAGGTAAGTGTTGATCAATATTGACTTATTATAGATAATAAATACTCTGGGAAACATTCTTCTTTCAATTATATGCCTACAACCCCCTTAACTTTCAGTGTGCCAAAGAGAAGAACTTCGGTGCAATGACTATTATACACATATTCAAGAAAACATAAAAGTCAGTGGTGTTATATACACCTATTTCATCAGTTGGACAGAAAAACAGATCTAGATACACACTCAGTACTTAACCCAGATGCTTATAGAATGAGAAAATCAACCAGAAGAAATGGTTTGTTGCTAAGATTTGCAGTTTGAGGGTCTTTTTTGGGGGAGAGGGATCCCCAGTAGCTTCTGAAGTAGCAGTGGTTGCCAAAAACACTTTAGGCTATTTGGCTAGAATATTGCATCATTTTCTTTTGGATTCAGACCTTGTTACTGTTATCCATGTCTTTAACATCTACAGGTTGATTTACTGCAATAAGCTCCATATGAGGCTATGCTTTAAAATCTATTTGAAAATTGCAGATAGCATCAAATACAACAGATCACTAATTAAATGTTATTTCCAGAGGAAGCCCATTGTACCTGTGCTCAGGACATGCACTAGCTGCCAGCTGATTTCCAGTTTCACATGCTGTTGTGACTTATGAAAAAAGAATGGGGTGAAGGTAAGGGTCCTAGCTACTTGAGACAGCCTTTCCCCCACATGGAACATCACAGCAGCCATGCTCACCTGTGGTGTCTGAGCTAACATTCACTTAGTTTAAGTAGGAGTAACTGGTGGTAGGTGTTCTTGATAAGAGGCCCTTGCCTCTGAAACTCTCTTCTCCTGGTACATCGGGGCCTGGATCAGGTGGTCATCAGAACAAGATGCAAGACTCACTTGTTATCCCAATTTTTTCCCCAAGGCACAGGCAGGAGGGGAATGGGGTGGATAATTGAGGAATATTTTGTTTTGAAGCTGGGGAGGATTTTAGGCAGGTTAATAATTTTAACATATTACAAATTCAATTGTTTGTGAATTTTCAAACATGTCTAGAGTTAATAATTTGTTTGTAAATCAAAATAAACCCATATACTATAATTTACTCTTATCATGTACCTCTGCCTATACTTTGCTCATTAATTATCTCCAACGGGCCTACTTTTAACATTTCAAGCAACCTCAGCTAAAAAAAAAAGCACCTGCCAAATAAGTATCTTATTCTGTCTCTTCCCAACCTCTTCAGGATTTTTATTTTAATAAAAGGATTTTTTAAAATTAAAATCCGTTGACTAATTTTGGCTCAGGACCAAACTATAAAATAATGCTATTTGACTCCAAGAGAGGGAAATAGGATATCAGTAGTGAAGTCCTACACAGACCAGCCAACATACCAGCAAGTTTCTCACAAACACTTTCTCACTAAAGAAGCTGATAACCATGGAGAGGAGAGCTGGTGCCACTAGCATTTTTTGAATTTCTTGAAATTCCCCACAAGTCAGTGCTAGGAGCAGGGAGAGTGGATAAGTCGAGTGAGGTGGTTGACACACAAAGCACCAAGCAGGGATGTGAGGGAACAAAGATCCAGTACAGGAAGGGGCATGGAGGATGGAGCCACCAGGTGAGGAGGAAAAGAGGCTGAGCCAGTAGGGGTAGTGGTAAGAATTAACTCTTGGGATTTTACACAAACATCTCAACATTAGTGAACAGCTATTGAGGGGCTTTTCAGATAATAGCAGTAAAATTTGACCTGGGGGAAAATAGTTTCCTTGTTTGTTGTGTATTTCCCTCACCATTCTAATTTTGCTCTTTCGGACAATATTTGCTCGAGGCCAGTCCATCAATACGTGTGTACACACGTGTGTGTGTACGTGTGTGTGTGTACACTATATACTATGCAGTATGTATACATTTCTAGAACATTTGTGTGGGGTACCTTTTAACTACAAACAGGTCATTTACAAGTCTACATTATGGGCCTGAATCTCCAGCTGAGCTATAGCCCTTTTGCACCATTTAGGTACTACAAAAGGAGCTATAATCCAGCTGCAAACACCCAAAAGAGAATTCACCTGACAGAGGCACATCTGCACTACAGTCAGGCCCTGAACCTCTGGTCTCCACACCCTCTAAGGTCAGGCTTGACAAAGCCCTGGCTGGGATGATTTAGTTGGGGATTGGTCCTGCTTTGAGCAGGGGGTTGGACTAGATGACCTCCTGAGGTCCCTTCCAACTCTGATATTCTATGATTCTATGATTCCTGGGGAGGAGGTGTATCATGGGCGGGGATGGCACCTGGCTGAGCTTTGCTCTGCCACTGTACTCCTCGACTACTGTAGGGTCCATAAGGATCCATCACTGGCACATGCTAGTGCCGCCAAGGAGCATCTTGACATAGCCTTGGGGCTGGAATTAGCTCCAAGAATCACAGAGCCAGAATCAGCTCCCTGACAGCCATCCCCGAGCCCACGCCACACCCAGCAGCGCTGGAAAGCATTAAGCCCTAAATGTGAAGTATGGCTAACATTTACAGTGGTCACTATTTTAAAAATCAACATTTATCACCTATGGTACTCATGGTACTATTTCCCTACCACAATTATTGCCTATTTCTAGTGTATCCCCAATATCATGTTGTGGTAATCATCAAAAATTGCTGGCAGTTTAAATAGGGCCATTATATACTCTCCAGCATCCAATTCCCCAAAGCAATTTCCAAACAGAATTTGGTGCATGCTTTCTAGTCAAAAACTTAAGAGCCATATCCTGGTCCCCTTAAAGCTTGAGAGGCAACTGGCATGGAGGAGACCCCAGGTGGTACAGAGCAGCGACAGCCAGCCCTACCCCGCTTCTCCTGGCCCTGGCATAAAGGTTTACTCACAGGTATGGTCAATGCACTGGCTCTTCTGAAGAATAGACCCTTGGAGGTTGGCTGCAGCAAGGTGCAGTTTGGACTCAGATTGAGGGGACAGAAAGGTGGCTGAAAGCCACCTTTGATATTCCCCCTCTCAGCTGTGCGAAAGCATTTAATCCTTATATTCTACATACCAACATGCTGTAGTTTTTCCTAATAAATAAGTGGAAGAAAAGATGGTACCTGATAACTTCATTGTCAAGCAGAAATATATTAAAAAATCTAAACCCACAAAAACCCAAGACTCTGAAGAACATAGATTTCTGCCCTTTCAGATGTACATAATTATGAAAATGTCTCTAATTATCCATTGTCTTGTCTGGAAACCTTTCTTTTGGCTGCATTGTGAACTATTTCAACCTGAGCTGGCTCTCTCTTTATCTGCCTGTTGCACGCAGTAATGGGACATGCAGGAGGGGAATTTCCCCAACTTCTTTATGCCTCAGACATGTTTGAAATCATTATTTCAGCTTTTCAATACTTTCATTAACTATCATAAGGACCATTATAGCTATCAGGACTGAGCAAATAATCCAGTCAATGAATGTCACCTCTTTTTTCTGTTCCCAAATTTTCTACAAGCTGATAGCAAGTTTCTCAAATGTGTTACAGTGAGTCACCAAATACTTTTTGTGACTAATTCTTAGTCTGTAGCTCATTCATGAGCAATTCATTGACAGTGTTCAGTACTAGAATGGGAGATATGTTTGTTAGATTTGATAGGACACGTACTGTAGGTATCAATTCTGTTCCCTGACTGGAAGAGCATGAATTTTAGAATCAAGTTTCTAGGGAAAATATTTGAATTTTACAAGTTCAGAAGTTATTCTCCACAAGTACTTTCTAATATTAGCTTAAAATTCATTGTTTTCATGAACATGCTAGCCAATACACTTCTTCACTAGAATATTTGAAGAAAAGTAATGCAAAGGGGACAAACACATCCAAACAAATTCATTTTGTATGTTATTGAATACTCACAGAAGAACTTTAAGGCATTTGCTCAGTTCTGATAACTATATTGCACACTGTGAATAGGTGAGAAAATGGTCTTCTATTGTTTTAATCTAAAAGGTTTCAGAGTAACAGCCGTGTTAGTCTGTATTCGCAAAAAGAAAAGGAGTACTTGTGGCACCTTAGAGACTAACCAATTTATTTGAGCATAAGCTTTCGTGAGCATAAGCTGCAGCTCACGAAAGCTTATGCTCAAATAAATTGGTTAGTCTCTAAGGTGCCACAAGTACTCCTTTTCTTTAATCTAAAAGGTGTACCACACCTTTATGCTTTTTGGATATGTATACATTTGAATTTCAGTAAAGTCTTAATAATTAAAAATGATTATCCACAAATAAAACACTGCAATGCTCACAATTATGCAATGGAGTCAAAGACAATACAATAGCATCCTTTGCCCATTCTCCTTACCTTACAGGCAAGGTTCTGTCCCCTTTCCTTCTGTCCATCTCTCTCTGAGGAACAGGATACCAGCGAAAATTAAGCTTCCAGTTAAACCCTCCATATGTCATGTCTGACCCAGCCATGTATTCAAATGTGTCATCACTGATCACATCAATGATTGGACAGACAACAGTTTTTCTATAAGAAAAAAAGATTACTTTTTAAAATATGCTAGAGACCCCTTTCTGTTGTGGCTTCGCAGCATAGAAATCAAGACCCACACCAGAGATTTTATTTGGAAACAAGATTGTGCAAAATTAGTTTTCTCAAATTGTCAGATTTTTTTTTGCAAACCCTTTTTTTTCCACCATTTTGGTTTACATAGATAGGCTTGCACTCCCTGAGTTTCACTCCAAGTTTAGCCTCCCAATTTCAAATCACAGCCCAGCTTTAAGCTACCAGATTTCAGGACTAACTCATGGTAACCAAATAGGTGGTCCCCACAGTTTCCATCCAAATGCATTAAGTTGATGCAGGTTAGGTTAGGTGCAGGTTAAGTCAAAAATTCATCTAGGTTCACTCAAACCTCAGCAAATCTGTCATGAATTTCAGATTTGGAATAAAACCTGAAACCTTAATGAAACATTTCATTTTCATTTCATCACTTACTCTGTAAAAGTATTTTTCCAGGGCTTTTGTACATATTTCCATTGTTCAAGGTTCTATAACACAGTGCGTTAATTGACTTTCAAGCTGATGTTCATATTAATAAAACATCAGCTTAGAAGGTCAAACATGTTATAGACTATATAACGGCCATAAACAGCATAATCTGTGTATTTGCTTGAAACCATGCAGAGTAACAAATGTGTTTCTTAGTGTCCTCTGCATCAGTATGGGCTCTAGCTAAAGAGACAACCCACAGCTGAGCCAGGCAGATTTTGAAATACACCTAAATTTTGCTGCTGATGTGCCAAGCTGACCTCCGTACCACATAGCTTTAACTTTTCTGCAGCGGGTGCCATATTTTATTTTATCCCTAGTGAGATAGCTTTTCTCTTTTGCTATGCTTGATGTTTTATCAGTTCATAATTTGTAACATTGTTTATAACATAAGGGTCACAAAGTGCAAACTGTAAAAATCCCCTATATATTAGAAAAGTCTTAATGAAACATTAGAAGATGCAGTTAGAGCACCACAATTTAAAATATTGTGCATTTCCCTAACACTCCAATAACAGTTCCGTGCAAGTTATTGTAAACAATTTGTAAAGTATATTATATTAAACTGGATCCATAAGGGTGCAGCAGTCAGCTCTCTTTCATGCCTCTTGTGCATTTGTGGTCTTCTTACAACAACAAAATTATCTTTAAATTGGTTTGGTTCGGACACACGTGATTTCATTATCTCTTAGCACTGAGATGATGATGCTGGGGGAAGGCCATCAAACGAGAAGCATCGAGCTTAGATGCACTACACAGTGAGTTATGCAGCCTTGGCACCCCCTCCTCCCCTGCCCTCAGCAAACACCAGGTCAGACTGCTGATTCCTATCCCCATGCACAGACATCCCCCTCCTTCAAGTAAGCAGGGACATTGCTGTCATTTCTTACCCCAAGAGTAAAACTGAACTGATATTGTAAAGTTTCTCCATTTCTTTGCTCTCCACTTATACGCACAGTTCCCGCCCATCTCCTTTCCCTATACCCTCTCCTCTGTAGAGACACCCTCCACATAAACCCATACCCTCTCTCTACACAAATAGCAAAATAAACTCTTTAGTTGTTGCTGCAGCATTCAATTGATGCTGTGAAGCTGCTTTCCTCCAATGGATAGCCCTGCCCCCCCTCACTCTAACACGTCTGCCCTCCTCCCCACAGTCACCCATCATCCTGAAAACACAAGAGACACTCCACCCATCTTTAACCCCTGAAGCTGCTGTAGTAACTGGTTGCTGTTGCCCCTCTGCTCTCTGGGTCACTCAGGGAACATTTTGTGGAGACCTCTTGCAATCCATCTGCTTCACAAATAGAGGCAAAGAGTCTTTTTTGGCCTTGAACACAACAGCATTTGTAGATAGGTAGGCAGGCAAGCAGGTATTACACACACACACACACACACACACACACTTGCTTCCTCAACATAAAATATAAGTGTATGGAATTTGCTTTTTAGAACAATAGCAAAAAGTGATGATAGCAAGGCTTTCTGCTTTGATTTCTGTTTGTGACTGGACATTCACTTATGCACATAAACTGAGCGGGTACACATTGCACCATCCACTTGGAAGACAGGATAAGCACAAATTCCAATTGCTTGTGAGCTCACAAGAAAAGGGAACGGATGGGGAGAGTGGAGGAATGCACCGCATACACAAGCACTCATGAACCAAACAAAGGTGGTGGGTTAGTTTGCCAACCAAAGATTGGATAAAAGGCTTTATTTATTAACTATTATTACCAGTTACACTAACAGAGACCGTGTAGGAAGAAAGATACAATAACTATTAAAGCATCTTATCCTGACAAAAATATTGATTGAAAAATTACTGAACCATTTTTTTAAAACTAAAAAACGCTGTTGGGTTGATGACTTGTTTTCAATGTGTTCAGGCCAAAGAAGATTCTTTTTATAGCCAAAATATAATCACACTGAAAATAAAGGGTTATAAAGGAAACTCTGACAGACCCTTAACTAGAGCAGTGTAGCAGGCATTGTCATCATGCAGAAGGACATATATCAGCCCTTACCTGTCTTCCTTTATTCTTGCCAGTAGGGGCTCAAGCCAGCCTAAAGTGCATTCACAGTGTGCATCCAGAAAAGTTATGACCTTGCCCTTAGAAGCCGCTGCTCCTCTTAGCCGAGCACGGATCAGTCCTGACCGTTGTTCCATCCTAATAATTTTTACTGGCACTTCCAAATTTTTCACATAATTTTCTAATGAGGCTTTCAGAAAATCTGCCAAATGCAATTTAAAAATACAAGAAACCTTTTGTTCAAACTAGATTCAGTAGTCAGTGAGGAGTCAAAATAGAACTGTATGGTTAATACATCATACTGGTCACTCAGGTAATTCTTGGACAATATTCTCATGCATGAATATTGAAAGACCAAAGGTCCTGAAAGCACAATTCAGGAAATACAGTCTGAGACATGTTTGTCAATTTTCTGAAGAATGAGAGATAAGTTTCCAGGTCATGGAGGTTTACATTAGGACACTGCTCACATTCTAGGATTGCAATATAGTTCTGGTTAAATGGGTCCCATGAGAAGACCATGCAAATAAAAGATTTCAAACAGAAAAAATTATGATTAATTTCCTACTTATAGCACTGGTCAGTCAAAGCTTAGTATAAATTCAATCCAGAAATGTGTACTTTGATTAAATATATGTTTTCGCTATTTTGTTATAAAGTCGAAGTTTAGTTTTTAAATATATCCATTTTAATAAGCTTCTTCAGCAGTTTGGGAGCTTCCATAAATACCCTTTCCCTATGTATGAGGGTCATGTTAAGTACTTTGACCCCGTGCTTCTCTTTGATGTCTGACTTGGAAGGGAGCAACAAAAAGTACAGTTCGGGGAAAAACCCAGAGCAGTGGAAGCAAGGTATAGTGAAGCCAGTGCAGCATACTTTTCCCTCCCCCCAACCCCTTAGTAACAGCTGCACATTGTGAATGTGAGCAAGAGAGAGCATGCTTCCCCTCTACTCTTTGAAATGGGGATATCTAGTTGGGTAGCCATGTGGATGTTAATGCTACTTAGGGCAGCATTAATATCAGCTCTGTACCTGCAATCCCTCCAAGGGGTACCCTGCACAGAGTAGAGGAAGCCAGTACAGGAGCCATACTGCATGGTCTGAAGTTTTCAGTCACAAAAAACAGCTTTTGACCACTTTAATAGTTTGGAAGAAAAAAATCCTAAAAATGTGGAACAGGGGAAAACCAAAAAAATTCAGCTGCTTGGCATGTCACATCAATGGCACAGCCCTGCCCCTGATATTAAGCGACAGCTCTATAATGCTGAACAGGATATGATGCTGTAGCTAATCAGTGGATTACAAAAGACAGTACCTTTCATACTGTGCAATAAGCTTCAAATTCCCCTGCATTTATTTTTACACAGCTGCAGATACAGTAACGTACCTGCCTATGGTAAAACCTCCATGAGGAGGACAGAAGACCTAGGGAAATCTTTGAGGTGCACCTTGCAGTGTTTGCTGAAGGTTTCCCTCAGGGGACAGGTTTTGGCACCCGGAGAGAAATCAGGCAACACAGCTTCCAAATCCTCCAGTCCTCATGGTGCCGTGCTGTGCAAACATTTTGACATCCAAAGCAAATACATTGACATTTTTTGGCTTTTCACCAGTTCCATTATTTTAGCATTTTTTTTATTTCTAAAACATTAACATTATCAAAAGCAGTTTTTGTTACTGAGCAAAAGCAGTTTTTGCTTTTTCTACCCTCAAATAACCTCAATTACTAGTTTAAAAAAACTATGTGAAACTCGGGCTCAAAATAAATTAAAAACAAAAACCAAAGAGTAATCTGAGGAAACTGTTCAAGCTTCTGACATTTAAACAAGTTTAAACCTCAAGAGTGAGTCATTTCCTTGTTAGGAGAGAAATGAGCGACGGAGACATAGGACACTATATTCTTGATATTCTTTATCGGGAATATTGGCACAGCACTCATAACATGGTCACTGAAAAGCACCATTATCACTGAGCTACTTAATCCAGAAAACTGCCCCTCTGAGTTGGGGGGTCAAATTCATTACTGGTTAAAACTTTATTGATTTACAATCCCTTCTGCAGGCTTCTCAAATGTGACACTAACAAAATATGTACATTTTAAATCTCTATCAAATTATTATAACTATCCACAAGAAAATTAGAGCAAGGGTCATACCTCTTTCACTGGCATCATCCACCAAGATAACCTCAGAAAGCAAATGGTGTGGGGATCTGTTTATAACACTGTAAACAGTTCGAAGCAAAGTACTCCAGGCTTCATTATGAAATACTATAACTACACTTGTATTTGGGAGTTCATCAGGGTAGACTTTTGTCTTGCATCTGCCAAAGAGAAAAAAAGACAAGTTAATCTTTTTTATAAATTCATTCTCCAGTGCTATGTAACAACATGACAGGTTATCAAATTCTGGAAATTGAGCTTCAAGATTGCTGGACAGCTCACCATTCAGTAAGATATGAATCTCTCCAGACGCTCCCCGCCCCCCCATCCATGCCCCCCTCAAAATACAAAACAAAACAAAAAAATCACACGGAAATTCTCAGGCATGGGGTTTTGAATACTGTATTCTGGCTAGGAAAAACTATGAGTAAAAAGACTAAAGCTGCAAATAAAATTTTGTACCAGATCTCCTAAATGAAGAATTAACATTTACATCCAAGAAATAATACAGTGCACACACATATATACATACATACACACACACCCAAACATGTGAGTGACGACCCCTCAAGTCCTACAGCTTGGATAAAATGGGACCCAGCACTGAGCAACGCTAGAAGTTTCTTAAAACTAAAACCTAAAAATGAATATTTTTTAAAAAAACTCCAGTTTGCTCATAATACAGAAGGATGGAACTAAAACCTTTTATCTCTGTCCTCTAAAATTTGGGGCGAGGTCATGTAACGGTACCCTAAATACCAACCACTCCTGGTTTGAGTAAAGAAAATTCACCTGCGGTGTTTTGCAAATCCCAAATCAAAATACAGTCTCCTCATCCCATCCCCAATACATGCACTTCATGTGCACAGGCAGCTATTATAAAACCAGCAGTACTTGTTATCAAAGCCAAGATATTTCATTCTAATATTTTCAGCATTGCTACTTAAAAAAATCTTTTAGATATATTGATAAATGTCAGCTATGTACTTAAAATCATTTTCTAGCTCTATTTTCATCTTTGTGATCCCGATTTCAAGAAAGCACTTAAACACATGCTTACCTGTAAGTTCAGTGCTTACTTACAGTGACCACCCATCCCTAATTGGGTGGCACAGTCCCAAAATGTAAATTTCAAGTTCTGGGCTGAATGACTGTGGGACATCATTTGGTCTGGATTCCCTGTAGTGCCTATCCTGGCCTGCCTGAGGCTCAGGGGCATTGCCAGCCTCTTCTTGGTGGGGCTGAGGTGGGGCCTTTGGCCCCCCTTGCCATAAGACCCTGCCCCCTGCTCATCGTCCTCTTCCCCCCAAGGCCCTGCCCCTGGACACAGGCCAGGGGCTGCTCTTGGGCACCCTGATCCCACACCCAGGGCAGGTGGAGGGTCCAGGGCTCCCCACAGCAGCCCGGGCTCCCTGGGTGGCTCTTACCACTGCCAGGCTTCTGACCTGGTCAGGGGGCAGGGCTCCTGCACATGTCCAATTTTTGCATTTTGGAAAGCTGGTCACCCTATGCTTACCTATCCTGAGGCCTATACGTGGTATTTATTTTTTTACTAAAGATAAGCTAAGAACATGTTTATACATTCCTCTTTAAACATTTTCTTTTAAATGTTTTAAATCTGAAAATGTATGTTAACTAATGTTACAAGCAGAGAAACTCTTTTGTAGTCTACTGGCCTTTTCTGACTTGGTGTCCTGTAATTCTCACACAAGAGCAATGTATCACTGTGGTCCATAATATTTTAATACTCACCATGCTGCAGAAAATCAGTACAACTAGAACTATATGTTGTGCTATCTCCCTAGGATTTACACTGGGTTAGTCTGTCAAGTTACTTTTTGATTTAGGAGTCAGAAGAATGACAGAATTGGGGCACTGAAGAAACATTAAATGGACCTTGAACTCCCCCCCCCCCCCGCACTCATCATAACAAAACTCTGTAAAACTTTCTATTGCTTCACTGACATGAAAACTTACATAAAATAGAGTCACAATGACAGCCTTCAAAATTTAAGGGTGACATTTCCAGGTATGAAATATAGAAGAAAGTCTATTAGTTCACTGGTTTCCACATTATAGTCACAAGTCCATAGTGTGCTCTAGAAACCAGAGCAAAGAACCTCTCTTGATTGCTTGTCTTATCCATGTGGTACATCTTGCCCATTATTGCAGGAGAGTAAAACCAGGAGCATTGTGATAAGTAAGCAGCTCTTCTGCCAGGTGAGTTTCAAAAGGAATCTCCTCCCAGCCGAGCCAGGGGGAATCATGCTAAATTTGTATGAACTGGAAATTGTTCTTTGCAGATTTTATAGCGATGTACAATTTGGAAGCAATCACTGAGGAAGTTAGTCAAACAACATGGCCTTAGAGCAGTAAGCTATTCATTTGCTTAATGAGCTTTAAAATCCATGGAGAAAGGTGGTACATATTGTTTTCCTAACTACTGCGGGGGCCTAATTAACTATACATTTGGGCATCTATTATGATTTAGATTTACAGGGTTCATGAATAATATGGCTATTATATTATCATCTGTGGGGATGGTGGTAGTTTAGTTAGTGTAACCCAAAGAAATGTGACCAAAACGGGGCAATCTCTCAGAAAGGGAACATTGTTTCCTTTGCAGAAGTTAGTAAATGTTTTCCTAAAAACATATGACGTTCAATTGCCCCCCCGAAGATATATGGTGGCCAAACCTGATAACTAAATTCAGTCAATGAAGTGTGAAATGGAAGGACTTCAATGCAAAACACAATACAACTTTAACAACCAGTGCCCTCATAATATAATGTTATTGTTGAAGGGGTTATTTCTGTACTGTTTTTTTTTTCCTTTTTCAGATATTGTTAAACAATTTTTATTATTTCAGTAGTGATTGGTATTTGATTTTAAACAAAAACAAACTAGATTAAAACTACTTGAAGTGAACTATTAAAATAAGATTGTATAGTCTAAAATATTAAAATATTTTTATCATGGTTCTAGAATGGCAAAAGCAATAAGAAAACATATCCGTGTTTTTATAAATTGCCTTCATGGAGGTGGATATTTATTTGAAGGATTTTTCTCTTCCATGTTTTTAGCACTTTATTTTACAGTATATATCCCCTCTGCTAAACATTCAGTTTGTATAATTATACAGTATTAGCCAGGATCATGTAAAGAACTCCTTTACTATTAATTACTATTCTAAAAGATCTGCTGTAGCTCAACTTGAAGTTATAGGCTTAATGTAGAAATTACTGGGTGAGGTCCTCTGGCCTGTGTTGTAGCCAAAATGTTTTTAAAAGGATATACATTATCTCTGTTTATGTTGTAAAATGTTAAAGCTAACGAAACATTTCAAATTTGTCTCCCAAGCACAAGCAAATACCATAGACGTATTACTCTCAACATGTGTACATAAACCTGCACTTAAACTTCATTTTGTTTTAATTTTATACCATTTTCTTCTGTGTTGTGTTTTTAAAAAATTGGTTATTAAAGTTTATGCTTGAATATAAGAATGGCCATACTGGGGCAGACCAAAGGTCCATCCAGCCCAGTATCCTGTCTACTGACAGTGGCCAATGCCAGGTGCCCCATAGGGAGTGAATCTAACAGGTAATGATCTCGTGATCTCTCTCCTGCCATCCGTCTGCACCCTCTGACGAACAGAGGCTAGAGACACCATTCCCTACCCATCCTGGCAAATAGCCACTAATGTACTTAACTTCCATGAATTTATCCAGTTCTCTTTTAACCCCTGTTATAGTTCTAGCCTTCACAACCTCCTTGAAAATATTTAGAAAAGCAATATTAATTGCTATAACAAACAAATTAACAAAAACTTAAGTAAAAATTCTATTTGTTAGTCTGTTGCTAAAACCAAGTGCTGGGGGCAGGGAGCAGAGTAAGAAGTCGTCTCACAGAAGATTGTGAGTACCTGTTTTAGCAATCCAGCACTACCTTTATCATGGAAAACTACTAACATGTTAAGGAAGTAAAAATGGATTTCTTTATGTAAAAACTGAAAAACCATCTAAAACAGGTACATTTGTATGTGGCAAAAAAGATTAAGAAAACCAGGACAAAAAACCAAAACATTATTTTAATAAAGGAATAAAAAATAGAAATAATTAAAATATAGAAAACCAGGTCATGTTTCTGTTATAGGCTATATAAAAACATTATTTGTGTCATTAGTTACCATTATATTGTACATAAACTAAGTTCATTTGTGTATAAATTTGGGTTACTGAAAACAAGAGAAATAGGGAAAAAACTTATGTTAACCAATTTAAGTGGTTTAAGGGTGCATCCCACAGATTGGAGACACCAGAGTGTATCAATGCACAGTACAGAAACACCTGGATGTAGACAAGAAAAAAGATAAACCTACAAGTAACAAACAACTACATTTCAACCTAGCGTGTATGTACAATTAAGTATGCAATCACCTATAGAGACATTACAATGGCCTTAGGTAAAACAGGGCTAATGTAACAGTTTGACTGCTACATTCACGCCTGGGACTTTGATCGGTAATGTACAATTAATGCATACAGCTGTCATTTTGAATCTTTTTTATTTAATATGACTGAAATCTATCATTGTGTACTATAATTGTATAATTTCTTGTTATTCAAAACAGACAAAATGACATTGCTAATCTGTTTCTGTCTCTCTCTCTCTCACACACACACACATATATATATACACATACAAATTAATGAATGAATGAATCATAGAAAACAATAAGAAAGCAAAGAAAACAGCATAGGTAGAGAAATTATGTGCATGTGAAAGTGATCATTCGCTTTCCAGATCAGCTCATTCTGGATAACTCCCATGAACAAATTCTGCAGTGCACCAAGTAATGTGCTCGGATTTGTCGACAGCTGAACCTCTCACTAGAAACTAAATTAAAAACTACCCAATTCATTTAATTTAGGATACTTGATTTTAGTGGAAGTCATAAAGGCTGTTACTTTGCCTAAGCTGCAGTATTAAATCATAATTTGCAATGTATCATTAGTTGTCATTTAGAAAACAGGTAGCTGCCATTAAAGTACTCAGAGGAGTTTTTAGTCCACTGTGCATTATAAATTGGGCTCTCGGTTTTCCTCTCTGCAATACAGAGGGGAACACAAGGGAATAAAAAGGGGCAGAAGTACCTTAAGCAAAGCAGTGGTTCTGTAACACATTTAACCCTTCTCTGCTTTCCTCTGCACTAGCATGAGTTTGAGGCTCTACATTTAGGACTGTGGTCAGTGTATTTACTCGGCATCAGCATTGCTAATCCCAAGCATTCAAAAATCATGAGTCAGGCTCCCAAATTTTGATTTTTTTTCCAGATAAAAAATATCTTTTAGATTTTCTTCATTTGCATTCTAGTTTCTGAGTCTTTATGGTGCACTCAGGACAATTTTTTTTCCTAAGCTTTTCAGCCATGAAGGCTAGCCACTTACTTCTTTCATGAAAGATAAAGGTTTTCATGCAATCTCTTGATTCCAGAAGCTAGGGCTTTAAGAAAAACACTAAATATCATAAAACACTATGGCATGCTCTCTGCAAACACAAAAAGAATTTCTGAGCAGAAATCCAGCAGATATTTAATGCTGTATTAACTTTCCTCCAAAGCCTCTATTCCCAGTTAGAGAAGGACAGTACACAACTATGAGGAGGGGGAGAAAGCCAATGACAGCAAGGAGAGGGTAAGTCTTCTGCATGGCTGGTGTCTGCTTTTCTCACAGATCCTGAGTCTTAAAGTGAGCCTCCTATTCACCTCTTTATGGGGTTTCCAATCCCCTTTTCTGTTGGGAGCACGTGGGTAAACCCCAGAAAGTAAACCTTTCAGAGTGTTCAAGCTAGATTCTTGTTTGTACATACTGCAGGGCTTATCAGGAAGGGCTTGTGGGTGCAGTTGCATGGAACAATATAGCCTTAATACTTACTCCTTCTAACAATATTTTTCTTGGTCTATATCCATTTATTGTATAAGACCCAATTCACTGAAAAATTTTCTTACATCAATGTATGGCAAAGGATCCAACTTTTTTGCAAATCAGAGACATTTATAACTCTTTAGGCCAACTTAAAAGAGACTCTGCTTTATGCATTTGCAAAATTTGCATGCATAAACAGTTATTTGCACAGGTGACTACATGATTTACATTTATGACGACTTCTGCTTTGGTCACCAGCATGATTTAAATACTGGGAACTTCAGCATCACAGCACAAACATCTACAACTTGAGCTAAATAAGGAATATCAGCCAGGAGCAAAGAATTATGCCATACTTACAGGATGGGGGACTCTATCCTGGGAAGCAGTGACTCCGAAAAAGATTTCGGAGTCATGGTGGATAATCAGATCAACATGATCTTCCAGCATGACACAGTGAGAGTTAATGCAAAAGAGTTAATGCAGAGGAATCTTCAGCAGAGGTAGAGTAGAGAGGTTATTTTACCTGTGTATTTGACACTGGTGTGACCGCAGCTAGAATACTGTGTCCAATTCTGTTGCCCACAATTCAAGGAGGATATTGATAAATTAGAGATGATTCAGAGATGAGCCATGGGAATATTAGAGAACGTACCTTATAGTGATAAACTAACCTGAGCACTTTGAGCCTAACAAAGAGAAGCTTAAGAGGTGGTGATTACAGTCTGTAAGTATGTACATGAGAGACAAATATTTAATAGGCTCTTCAATTCAGCAGAGAACGGTGTAGCATGATTCAATGGCTGGAAGTTGAAGCTAGACAAATTCAGACTGGAAATAAAAGACAAATTATTTTACAATGAGGGTAATTAAGTACTGGAACAATTTACCAAGAGTTGTGGTGGATTCTCCATCACTGAGTTTTTAAATCAAGATTGGATGTTTTTCTAAAAGATCTGCTCTATGAATTATTTTGGGGAAGTTCTCTGGCCTGTGTATTATAGCTGTGGTTCTCAACCAGGGGTACGTGTACTCTGGGATATGCAGAGGTCTTCCAAGTGGTACATCAGCACATCTAGGCATTTAGACATTTACCTAGTTTTACAACAGGCTACTTAAAAGAACTAGCAAAATCAGTACAAACTAAAATTTCATACAGACGTCTTGTTTCTACTGCTCTATATACTGAAATGTAAGTACAATATTTATATTCCAATTGATTTATTTTATAATTATATGGCAAAAGTTAGAAAGTAAGCACACTATTATTGAAAAATTGCTGTGACACTTTTGTATTTTTAGGTCTGGTTTTGTAAGTAAGTAGGTTTTAAGCAAGGTGAAACTTGGGGGGTACGCAAGACAAATCAGGCTCCTGAAAGGGGTACAGTAGTCTGGAAAGGTTGAGAGCCACTGTATTACAGGAAGTCTTTCTAGATTATCACAATGGTCCATTCTGGCCTTGGAATCTATGAGTCTATAAGTCTGTTGTGGTAGTAGGCTGCTATGGACCAAGTCAAAAGAAAAGGATGCTAAACAAACTGATAATGTATTACATAGCACTAACTGATAGTCATTGTAATCTTTTAACTGTTTGAAGACCTATGTGAATTAAGTTTGGTGTTCTTAGTACTATTCCCAATGTACATCACACAAAAGTCATCACAGCTAGTCATTAAAGTTATTTTCTAGAGCACATCACAAAAGCCACCATCCAAATTGTCAATAACTGTCATGCACAACAAAGATGGCATGGAGATTGAATTATGCTCTAGTTCAAGGTTGAGACTGGTCAGTATGGGAAGCTTGTGCTGTCACCACCTACACTAAACTTTGGCGGATAAACTAAGACTGATTAGTTTTCAGTACACACACTTTCATAAGTATTAAATTCACTTTTAAAAAATTAAAGAACAAACAGTAACATTACACATACGGTGGGTGTATAATCACTAGTCTTGTTCTTACCGTAATTCACATTTTCAATTACCGGAAGTGCAATGGAAAATTATCACAATCTATAATAAAAGACATCAACTGTTTTAGAAAATAAAATTCAGACAAGTGACATACTTGACAATTTTCAGTGAATATTTTCATCCCAGATACATTAATATAACCACGTGTGAATGAGATATATTCAATGAAAAATGTAATTACTGTATATTTTAAACTTGCTTCCAGATGACCAAAGTACTGTTCTAAGAGTTATATAAACAATTGTAACAAACCTGTGTGGAGTTTTTATATGACTATTAAAGAAAAAATTTAAATGATACATGAAGGTAACAGTATAAAAAGATACATGCTCCACAGTTGCAATACAGAGCGGTCTAAGGTAAAGTTGCATATACAGGTATTACAGCATACAAAGTTCTTCTTGCAATGTACAGATAGTAATGTTGCCAAGTAATAAAAGCTAAAAGACCCAACCGTGATTCCCTATTCTCAAGGGGTTGTTACACAAATAATGGACCTGTTGTTCTGAAGTTGTTACTTTGTTACTTTCCCCTCACTAAACTGAAATAACCACTCACTATCAGGGAATCTAAATGGCAACCAGACTTCCAAATGTTCTTTCTTAGTATTTTTGGCAGGTTAATTTTTCCAATTAATACCACCTGCCAGATGGTATGATTTATAATGCAGCACACATGTCCAGCGGAGTTAGTGATGTCACCAAATAAGGAGTTTTGGGACATTGTTAGGATACAGAATTTCAGGTGAAGGAAAAAATATTTTCAGAAAAGTTTGCTACAACTGTTTAGAATCCTGGAGTTTTAAAATGTTACCAATCCTGCAACAAGGGAGTATCTTTCTTACAAGAACTCAGTAGACTCTACCTGTCCTACAGTGTACAGTTTCAAGGTTCATGGGCTCAAAAATGCTGAATATCTCCCACAGCCTGAGGCTAAACTCCATTAATCTTTGTAGTTCTCCTTTAACAGTGTCTTAATTCTGAACAGTGTATCACTTGATTTAATGACATTTTACTCACTTGGTACTATATATAGATGTTCAGAAGTTAAAGACCTTTCACTTTATATTGCTGAAATGATTAAAAGGATTCATGTTGTATTTTTTCCTATTTAAAGGTGCACCACATCAAAGGTGTAGTGAATAAATCAGCTGCTATTGATCGTGAAATTATAAACACAAAGGAACCACTCTCTGCCTTCTCCAGATCATTTACAATCCATTCTAATGGTTAGAAATATACTAGTGATTGAAATGTTTTCCTAAAAACATCACTTTTGCTTGTATAGTTCTCAGATGTTGCTTTAGGAATACACATGAAGTAAATACAGCTGTTTAAAAGTGAAAAGACATTTTCCAATGCCTAGGAGAACTATTTCCTCAGCAATCTCCCCTGCATCACTGGAAGATCCTCAGGAGAAAATTCAGTAGTACTTCAGGGTTCTCTCTCAGGATCAAAGAATTTTTCTCTTCCCATCAACTATCAGCTTTGGTATGGAGGCACAGAAATAACCCACGGGCCTGCCTTTGCAGCTACTATGAGTGAAGGAAATCTTGGAATCAGTGATTTCCAATAATCTTTCACCTCCAATAACCAAGAGGCAGTGCCTGGAGGTGAAGCTTGATCTCAGCCACAGGGTCATTTACATGTTTTGACACTGATTAATGTCTGAATGGAGGTGAAAGCAATATTACTTACTAAGACTGGCAGCCAGTGAACACAAGTCAAGCTTCATCATCTTCCTTCTAGAACTAAACATGAGACAAGATGTCCTTCTTCACATTCTAAAGCAAAATTAACATGGAAATAGTGCAATATGGACATTGTAATGGAAATCCAAAAGCAACTGTGTGTGTCAACAGAATCCTCAGAGATAACATTATGTGCATGGGATGGATGACTATCAAACAGGTCGTGGGCAGTCTGACCTAGTGGTCGGAGCAGGAGTCTGGCTAGTTCAGATACCAAGAGATCAGAGTCTGAAGCAGGCCAGAGGGCAAAACCAAGGCCCGGTCTACACTGGAGGGGATCGATCTAAGTTACGCAACTTCAGCTAATGAATAATGTAGCTGAAGTCGACGTACTTAGACCTACTCACCGCAGTGTCTTCACTACGGTGAGTCAACTGCTACCACTCCCCTGTTGGCTCTGCCTGTGCCACTCACGGCGCTGGAGTACAGGAGTCGACGGGAGAGTGCTTGGGGGTAGATTTATCCCATCTAGTCTAGATGCGATATATTGATCCCCCGCTGGATCGATCGCTGCCCGCTGATCCAGCAGGTAGTATAGACATACCCCAAGAGTCAGCGTCAGGAGAAAGAGATCAGTAGAACCAGGTATTGCAGAGGAAGAAGTCCTAAGGAGGGAAAACCCAATTGCATGAACAACTTCCTGTTTCTGTTCTTGGTTTAAATAGAATCTGTAAACCCATCAGGACCACCAATGTTTTGCCAATCAGATTCCAGGACTGGAGTCCTCTGCCGGAGTTCAGCTTCTATGCTGGCAACTATAAGCAGCTCCTATGAGCCCCAGGGACCAGGGTTCAAGACACGTGGTCACAGATGGATTGTGAGTCTCACACAATTCCACAGAGTCTTTTTTAGGTAGTAGCACAAAGCTTGAGCCGTACTTTCTAGGAAGTCTTGAACAGCTTTAGAAAATGAATGAAAAGGGAGCCTTTTGCTTAGTGAGTACTCTAATGAAACAATGGCTTGCTCAACACTCAGTTGTAATGGAAGGGGCTCTTTCTGACTTCACTTCTCTAAATAAAAAATTGACACAGCCAAAATCACGGTCTTTTCTTTTAAAACATTATCATTGAACTGCCAAGTACATTATATGAAGCCAAATAAAGTCCTGATACGATTTACATTGAATGTATCCACTATAAATAATACCTAGAATCAGAGGTTAGTGATCCTCATTTTCCTTTAAGTAGCACTTAAAGAAATAGCACTTCTTTGTCACAAACTCTGATTTACTGGGTCTGAAGAGAGTCATGTTCAGATAATTTCTAAAAGGGAGCTTTCTGAAAATTATACTTCCTAATAAGCGGTTAGCAGATTTAAAAAAAAAGTAAGCCACTCATAAAGTGCAAAAATTTCCTTATAAACACAAGTTGGAGTGAACACATGTGGCTCTGTGATCATGTTTACTGTAAGCCTATTGTTTAAGATAGATTTTTCACCCAGAACAGTTTATACACAATCTAGAAAGTACATAGGAAAATTGAAACATTATACTGGACCAGATAAGATTCTGAGAATGAGAGAAAAAGCAAGTGTGCTTCAATTCCCATGTTCTGACAGATATTTCAACAATTTAGGTTTAATCAATTAATTATGCTTTCCCCTCCCCATCCACCATAGCTGTATGTAAGTCTCAAATCCCACAGGAACTACAGAAGTCAACTTCTGACAGCTA
Organism: Lepidochelys kempii; assembly: GCF_965140285.1. NCBI lineage: Eukaryota > Metazoa > Chordata > Testudines > Cheloniidae > Lepidochelys > Lepidochelys kempii. Next base: position 29,343,524 of record NC_136390.1, on the reverse strand, counting down.
TATGGAATGAACTATCTGTTTCAACCAGGCACCTTAGACAAGAGAAAATAATGTAATGTCTTAAAATATATTCTGTTACAACATTTCAGTACGTAGAGGTTTAGACTCAATTTTAATTACATACATTACTCAAATTGCAAAAGTTTGTATTTTAAAACAAATTCAAATGAAATGTAAACAGAATTTTTTTAAAAAGAGATTTACTTCACTTACAGGGAAGCAGCATCATAAAGCAATTGCATCTACATTGTGTTGCTGAATTTTATTGAACCAAAATACTGTAGAACCAATCAATTTTTATATCCAGCAGAAGATAGATGTGAAAATATGTCATGAAAATGTCTCTCTGGTGTTCCATTATGCAGTATAAGCAGGTATATTGCAGGAGCAAAGACCCTTCACTCACACCTTCAGCTGTCACCATTCATAATGATGACATACTTTGAATGTAGCCTTGAATATCAAAACTTCCTTAGGGATTTCAAACCCTAAATACAGCATTAATATTTTAGTAGTTACTCAATGCAAGAATGTCATTTACTAAAAGCTCAAAGTTATTTTATGTTTGAGTGGGAACAAGGTAATGTAGACAAAGTACTACTTAAAAACAAACACCATAGTATAGAGGCCATTTCATTTCTCTATATCTTTAAGGTGACTTAAGAGGTGGCAGGCCTCTTTCTAGACTCTCCAAACCTATGTAATCAAAGCTGAATGGACACATTTGCAAACACAAGACCTGCACAACTGAAGTCAAGGGGAATTTTACCACTAACTTAAAGGGGGTAGAGTCGAGGCCTAGTTTGTTAAAACAGGAAAGCGTTAGCAATAATGATTTGACCAATAGCTTAATTGGAACAAATCTGTAATGGAAATTATAGATCAGGAAAGGCTTTTTCTTAAAACACCTTTGATTGCTAATTTTTTCCCCACCAAGTAAGATGACCCTTTGGCTTAATTTCCAGTCTACCTGTTGATACAGCATTTTTTTGTGCCTTACTGAGAAATCCTCACCTTTTCTGTCTTACTATCATAGAAGATTAGGGTTGAAAGAGACCTCAGGAGGTCTGGTCATCTAGTCCAACCCCATGCTCAAAGCAGGACCAACCCCAGCTAAATCTTCCCAGCCAGGGCTTTGTCAAGCTGTGCCTTAAAAACCTCTAAGGATGCAGATCCACCACTTCCCTATGTAACCCATTCCACCCTCCTAGTGAAATAGTTTTTCCTAATATCCAACCTAGACCTCCCAAACTGCAACTTGAGACCATTGCTTTTTGTTCTGTCATCTGCCACCACTGAGAACAGCCTAGCTCCATCATCTTTGGAAACCCCCCGCTTCAGGTAGTTGAAGGCTACTATCAAATCCCCCCTCACCTTCTCTTCTGCAGAATAAATAAGCCCAGTTCCCTCAGCCTCTCCTTGTAAGCTATGTGCCCCAGCCCCCTAATCATTTTCGTTGCCCTCCACTGGACTCTCTCCAATTTGTCCACATCCTTTCTATAGTGGGGGGGGGGGCAAAACTGGACACAATACTCCAGATGTGGCCTCATGAGTTCCAACAGAGGGGAATAATCACTTCCCTCAATCTGCTGGCAATGCTCCCACTAAGGCAGCCCAATATGCCGTTAGCCTTCTTGGCAACAAGGGCACACTGCTGACTCATATCCAGCTTCTCGTCCACTGTAATCCCCAAGTCCTTTTCTGCAGAACTGTTGCTTAGCCATGGGATTCTTCCATCCTAAGTGTAGGATTCTGCACTTGTCCTTGTTGAACCTCAGATTTCTTTTGGCCCAATCCTCCAATGTCTAGGTCACTCTGGACCCTATCCCTACCCTCCAGTGTCTCTACCTCTCCCCCCTGCTTCGTGTCATCCACAAACTTGCTGAGGGTGCAATCCATCTCATCATCCAGATCATTGATGAAGATGTTGAACAAAACCGACCCCTGGGGCACTCTCTTTGATACCGGCTGCCAACTAGACATCGAGCCATTGATCACTATTCATTGAGTAAGACAATCTAGCCAGCTTTCTATCCACCTTATCGTCCATTCATCCAATCCATACTTTTTTTAACTTGCTGGCAAGAATACTGTGGGAAACCGTACCAAAAGCTTTGCTAAAGTCAAGATATATCACGTCCACAACTTTCCCCATAGCCACAGAGCCAGTTATCTCATCATAGAGGGCAATCACATTGGTCAGGCATGACTTGCCCTTGATGAATCCATGTTGATTGTTCCTGATCACCTTCCTCTCCTCTAAGAGCTTCAAAATGGATTCCTTGAGGACCTGCTCCATGATTTTTCCAGGGACTGAGGTGATGTTGACTGGTCTAGATTCTCATTCTTCCCTTTTTTAAAGATGGGCACTATATTTGCCTTTTTCCAATCATCCAGGACCTCCCCCGAGCAGCACAAGTTTTCAAAGATAATGGACAATGGCTCTGTAATCACATCAGCCAACTCCCTCAGCAACCTTGGATGCAATAGATCCAGACCCATAGACCTGTGCATGTCCCGCTTTTCTAAATAGTCCTTAACCTGTTCTTTCACCACTGAGGGCTGCTCACCTCCTCCCCATACTGTGCTGCCCAGTGCATCAGTCTGGGAGCTGCCCTTGTCGGTGAAGACCAAGTCAAAAAAAGCACTGAGTACTTCAGCTTTTTCCACATCATCTGTCACTAGGTTGCTTCCCCCATTCAGTAAGGGTCCCACACTTTCTCTGACCACCTTCTTGTTGCTAACGTAACTGTAGAAACCCTTCTTGTTACCCTTCAATCCCTTGCTAGCTGAAACTCCAAGTGTGCTTTGGCCTTTCTGACTGCACCCCTGCATGCTCTATATACTATGAATCATTATATATTCAAAGTATGTTTTAGAAAGCGTTCAGTGCTGAAACTAAAAGTATTCTGACTTATAACTGCAATAAGGGAAATAAGAGAAGAGGAAAATCAGCAATCATTTTCACATGGCACCATTAATGACATTTTGTATGCTACAGACTTAATCATGTCCTCATTTTATTGCTCTGTGATAATCTACAGAAGCTAGGTTTGGAGCTATTAGCTGAGAGGCAAAACTGTGTGTCACTCTGAGTAAAGAGAAGGGAGATGATATAATTTATGACACAGTCACTTAGTTCCTTGTTCAGTGTTAGCTAATAGGTATAAGGTAGTCTTCAATGCCATGCTTCATAAGGCAGGTAACAGATGTATTAGTCTTAGAGCTTCTTCCGTAAATTGGATTTCTGCCAAGATAGCAACAGCAACACATGAAACAATAGTTCTATGATGCACCAGATTTTTCAAATGTACCCAGAGCAAATCACTGTGATGCAAGGCTCACATCTATCGTCTTGATTAACCACAATCCAATTTTGTAAATTCACAAGCATTAGTATTGTTATTGTGTCAACTCTCCTTGTACAGGTATCTGTCATCATGACTTCTCCATGCTGATTAGATGTACTGTTGAATGTCTCTTGCAACTGCTAATTAACAACTACAAAATTTGGAAATGCTGTTTTCCAGTTCTGCATATTATATAAATATGTTCTGCTAGCTTCTCCACAATGAATGAGCATTCTTAGTAGAAAAGGCATTATGCTCTTACTTGTGAATAGTTATAGTGTAAGATGTATATTAAACTACAATGTATGCAACATTATTGCTTATTATCTCTTTCCCTGAATAACCATCCACACCAAAAATGAGAGGACAGCTTTCGTTAATAAGCACTTAAGGCCGAAGCATGAATTGTCTACAGAGGTTTTGTTTCCTAGAATTCTGGGAACTACTCCAAGTTATTCACTGTAACACCGAGTAAATTTTCTGGGTGTGCTGTCAATAGCGTTAAAAAAATAAAAAGTCCATTAACTTAATAGAATAGAATATTTTCCTGAAGTGTGGAAATAACCTGCATCACATACAATAACCATATATAATAAGACAGATGCCTAAACCTTTCTCCTTAAACTAAGCTGTTCCCAGAGTTTCCCTCTCCAGGCCTAGGACCGGAACCACCACTGAAAGAGGGCTCCAAATGCTCTTATATTCTCTGGGCAGCCCCCACATGGGTGCTCAAAGAACTATGAGCCACTCCCTTGCCCTCTTGTGCCCCTACAGAGAGCCAACCAAAAACTCATTTGTCAGCATACTCCCAGGCCCTGGCTAGCACCTCATCAGACCCTCACTTTCTGAAGAGGAAGGACAGAACTTTGATTCCACCCTCTCCACAATACGAATACTTCCTGATCATTGTCTAACGTTGCACCCACTCAAAGATAGTGGAGCTGCTGCTCCAGCCTAATCACCAGTTCATTTCAGTTCATTATGTCCAGTACATTTCTCTATACTATGCAGAAGCCCCTCTCCGCAGTTGCTGATAAAAAGTTGGACTGTGAATCACTTGCACTTTGGCTCTCCATGCTTAGCATTCAGTTACCTTCAGGAGCAAACTCTCATCACTAGAGGCTTTTAAAAGCAGGTTGGAGAAACACCTGTCAGGGATGGTGTGGGTTCACTTGGTCCTGCTTCAGTGCAGGGGGCTGGACTTGATGACCTCTCAACATCATTTCTAGTCCTACATTTCTGTGATCAATATTTGTGCCATGGTCTGCAAGAGTAGTGTCTCATACTCCTGTTCTTGAGCTTTTCATTGTCTATTCATTTTTAGAATAGCATAAAACAATGTAATGTTACCATTAAAGAATAGCTTTTTAAACAAGGAAACGGATAAGTTAGCTTCATGTTGCTGAATGTAATTGCATGCTCTTTTCACCTCTGAACAGAATTTGGTGAGTTATTCTAACATTTCTCTCTTGGGCCATGTAAAAAAGCTTAACTTTGTTAGTAGCAACAATTGTTTGGGGTCAACAACTGTAATCACAGTAAATATCAAGTTTCTGAGCCTTGACTTGCCAGGCAAAAGGGGATTGCTCTATATGAAGGAGGCAATTTCATGCTTGAATAGCCTTGCACTATTAAATCAGAAAAATCGAGCCACTGTCAGTTCACAAGGAAGATGCTGCTGCAAGCAAATCTACTACCAATGTATCCGTCTACTGTGTATGTGTGGGATCTTTACATCAGGAACAGCACACAACAAAGAGGAACCCCAAAGAATTGCATTCATGGAAAATAGTAAACAAGGTACGTTTATGATTCTAAATAAATGCATATTTTAGGTGAAATCTGTGCATCCTCAGGAGTTTTATAAATGTCTTATGTCACTATTTCTGTTCTTTGTTTAGATTTATAGGAAAACTAAAAGGGTGCTTATGTGGCAGGTACCCTTGACAGATATTTTTAAGTTAAGAGGAACAGTAAAATTATTAAAAAAGGTAACCAAGCACCAGTTAGCCAAGCAAAAATTCAAAATCCTCCTCCACCTTGAACACTTAGCCACCTTTACTATTCTCCCCTTGACCTTCAATTTGTCCTGGAGGTGGGGGAGATGCATTTTAAGGTGCTTTAATGTTAATCAGTTTCAAGCTATGATGGAGCTAGGAAGACGCTGGGGAGGCAAGATTCTTTGCGTTGGCTGCGGAGGCAAAATTGCAAGAGTTATGATTTTAGTTTAAAAAGGAAGAAAAGTTTGCCATACAACATGTTAATGAAAAAGTTGTTTGTCATGGGAAAAATAAGCAAAGTCAAATATTCGTTATTTTACATAAAAATTATCAAAGCCATTTAACAATATGTAGCTAATAGTTAAAAAAAACATTTAAAAAACCAGCAGGTCTGTACTATTTAGCATACACAGAGCCAAATTTGTATTAAAAAAAAAATCACAGAGGGTCTGTCTCACTATTAGGTTGGCCAGAGCAACCAAAACCATGACTTTTTACAAAAAACAACTAAAAGTCATGTTTTTTGTTGTCAGTGGAGTCATGGTTGATTACTTCCCCAAACTCCTCCCTTCTCCTCTGCTTTGCAGTCCCATTGCCTACTCTCCTTGCCCTCAATCCTTCATTTCCTTCTCTTCCTTGCTCCCTCTTCCTGTTTCCTTTCAGGGTCCCACCTTCTTCTTCCTAGTCCCTCCTCCAATTAACTCATTTCCTCCCACCTTCCCCACATACATCAACCTTCTCAAGACTTCATAATATATTTAAATAAAGAAATAAACTAACAGAGAAAAACAAAAACAAAAACCAACAAGGATTGTGGAAAAGTAACCAGAAATAGTGTAACAAATCCAACAAAATTGCACTTGAGAACTTTTCTTTTTTGAACTTCATTAAGGAGAGGAGTTCTTTATGCCTCACAGAGTGATCCCATTTAGGATCTCACTAATAAAGCCATACGGTGGCATCGATGCTGCTGAGTGGCTTGGAACATTTTCATCGCACATTTTCTATTGGAAACAGCCATATCCATGAAACTGAATATTTTTGAAAGATCATACCAGTTTTCATTAAAATTTCCTTTGAAAGGATTTCAGACAGCAAAAATGTTTGTTTCAGAATTATTCCAAAATTTTATTTTAAAAAATATTTTTGGTTTGAAATTTTTTAACATTTTTATATTACTTTTATTTTGTGGGGTGTCAGTACTAGTAGTGCATAATATGACATGTTATTACATAATAACAATTAGACGAGACGCTGTATTCAATATCCTTGTGTTAGACAGGACTCATTTTTTCTAAATCCTAGGATACTGAAAATAGCTGCTCCTCTAATTAATACTGAGCACTGATCTTTTCTGGATGAAAGTGCTGAAATGTCAAACTGTTTTAATTCAAATACAAACAAGAGACATATTGAACAATTACAAAATCAGAGTTTTTCATCAGTACTAAGAAGCAACTACCTTTAATGATTTTAAAAATACAATAAAATATTTTGATCTGTCAAATTTGATAGGTCAGTTGTAGTATTACAGAGTATGACATGACCTGACGTGACATATTATCCACTACTTCTACTTACATGTCATGAAACAATGTAAGCAATTTTTTAAAATATAAAAATAAAGGGGCAATAAATTCTGAAACATTTCAGATTTTTTCCAAATTAAAATTTTCAGAATTCCTATTTTGGAGGAAGGGGGATTTGAAATATCAAAATTTCAGATGAAATAGAAATTCTGAGTTTCAATCAGCTCTGGACATATTTTTGCACTTTTAGGCCATTTAATTATTTAGGGATTCTCTGAACAAAGGGCATTTTCAAAAGTGGACCTCTTCACCCTAAAAGAGAGTCATTTGAATGAATCAAATATCTCAAAAGCCAAGCAATGTCTAAATCCTTCATGTAATGTATGCTTTTTATTTGAATACCCACATGGCTCAAATTAAAACATACCAGTATATCAATATTTGGAAGTAAAGCTATCATGTACACTTTCCACAAAATTATCACTACTAAATATCACAGAGTGCCATTGCACTCTCCAACTTCAGGATGAAAACCCTTCCCTCACAGCACGGGGTAAAACCATATTACTTATTTGTATTACCATGGCTCCTAGGAGTGGTTCTTATGTACCAGGACCCCATTGTGCTAGGTGCTGTACAAACATAGAACAAAGAGATGGTTTCCCTTCCCCAAGAGCTTATTAATACAGCTGCACATATAGAACTTTGAATTATTATTTTATTAATGCTGGTGACTGAAGCAACCTCAAATTATATTAGCCATACACAAATACTCCTGCTGAACATTCATGTTTTCTTGTCCTCACCCATCTTGGTGCTCAGCTGATAATGCTTGAATCTGAAATCTTAAGTTTCATAGCTATGGCAGATGTAAGGTGTTGCATAATGACCCATAGTCCCTCACTTGAGCCATAAATAATAATATTTTTATATAAAAAAAATCTTCAATTCTAATAAGAAATACAAAGAATTCATTGCACATTATGTTAAAGACAATTTCAAAAACAGTCTTCCCGGTAGTAGCCTACTGCAAAGTAAAATCTGCCAGTCTGTATTGAATCTGGCTCTAGGGAGGCATTTCAGTATAAATCTATAAAGACAAACTCCAATAGTTCTAGAAGGCTGCATACAGACTAGAGATTTTCTTACACTGAATAGCTTGAGAGTAGATAGGATAGTAATTTATTTTTTAATTTTAGATCCAATTCTACAAAGAGTTAGTTAGTGAAACACTTAATATTATAGATTTATGCAATTAGGTAAGAAATTATTTATATTGCTAGTATGTTCAGGTCTCCTTCCATGACTAAAATAATTTCCTGTAACTGAGTTCTTAGGCATATTGGTATCAAGATTCCAAAGCTGTCATATCTAGAATAAGCTATAGAGCAGTTTTGCATTGCTGTAATGAACACTGATTAAGGTTTTGTAGTTGCTACTAAAACGGATATAAGTTATTTGGGCTTAAATTATTTTGCTGTCAGGTTACGCAATTTTTTAAACAAATTATAAAGTAATTAGTGAGAATGTTTTGTGCAGTGTGAGGATGAGGTTATGCACTTACACTACAGGAATGTGTTAGAGGAACAGAAAGGGACAGAACTTAAAAAGACCATTCAGCAGAAGAGGTTGAACAAGTAGTTCTGGATCCTTTCTTTTCCATTCAAAGCTTATGAACATCCATGTCCTACAACTGAGGGAGAGTCTGGAATTTAGAAGATTTTAGACAAACACAGCAAAACTGGGACAGCTCCAAAGGGAACTAAAGAAACTCTTAAGAAGTTTAGAATGGGAATTGAAAAAGAGAGGCTTTATAGTTTCAAGAATAGAGAACAGGGTTAAGGTTCTGTGTCCCTGCCCAGATATTCTGAACACTGTTGCAGCTCCCTCCTTCAGTGCTTGGATAGCAGCCTCCTCAGCGTGCTTGGGGAGCATGAACACTGCCCTACTCCTTCATGACATACAGCATGCTCCCCTGCCTGGCCAACTAGCTTTGCTGGTTGACACTGTCAGATATAGCATTTCCTAGAATATAATTGGGAGACCTTATTGAATTAAGTTTAAGTACTAAATGAATGATTTATGTATTATTGTGGACTGGGATTGTATGTAACCTCTCCAGTGGGGAAATGTGACAAATTAGACACCTGGTTGTTCAAAGATCTATGCTGAACAATGTGCCAGACAAAAATAGATTTTTGGAACAAAGAGTGTTAAATGGTTTTCCTGGGTTATACCTAAGTGATGGTGAATTCAAATTTCCCACCTCTGGTTATGCAGAAACCCAGCCTTTTGACGCTATGCCCTGAAAAGTAGGACAGTGCCTGCTGACCAGCTGTTACAAGAAGCCAATATCAAAAGACTCAAGCTGTATAAAGAAAAGACTGAACTGTCCATGGTTGTTCTGGTTCTGAATCTGAGACAGTTGTGAACTTGTAACCATGGGAAAACACAGTTGTGTGTTCTGAAAGAATGACATCGAGCAGGGCCTGAGGCTGAAGTTGGGGTGACCTCTGGTAAGCTTTTTAACACGCACATAAATTCTTTTACTGTTTTCTCTGTCATGCTTCCAGGCTAAGAATAGATGTACTTGCTTATAAAGAGCTCTTTGGTACCTGCTGCTGAGTAGAGTTATCCGTAGACTATGGAGAGAAAGCAAAGTGCAGACACTGGCCTGTGTAGGTGGTCTGCTTGCCAGGACTATCACAGTGCTAACTGGAACTGTCAGCACGGAAAATATCCGGGAAGGGGAAGAGATGCAGGTCTCTGCCCGAGAGGGTGTGACTGAGGGGCCATGAGCCTAGGGTGATTTTGAGGTATAAAAGAGTAGGAATACAAGTGCAGTTGCCCTGAACTGAGAGACATCCCTGATGAGGCTAGAGCTATGGTTCTATTACTGTTTAGGGGGAAAAGAAGAGAGCAATCCTTGAACTCCTCTTAAGTGTAAGGACTGGATTTTTGCCTGGCCCTTACGCAAGCCTTCTAAAGAAGTGCAGGAGGAAGCTACTTACTCCTTCTACTTCCACTGCACACCTGGGTAAGGGGCCAGCAGAATCTCTCTCCATATGGAACGGTATTGTGTATATTTGGGCAGGAATCTGGAGAACTAGAGGACTATTTCTATGCATCTGTGTAATGTCTATTTATTCTGAAAAAAGAAAAGGAGTACTTGTGGCACCTTAGAGACTAAACCATTTATTTGAGCATAAGCTTTCATGAGCTACAGCTCACTTCATCGGATGCTGAAAGTACTCCTTTTCTTTTTGTGAATACAGACTAACACGGCTGCTACTCTGAAACCTATTTATTCTGAGGTACTGGCTTTTTCACAATTAACTCTGCTTTAGTGTTACATAGTTAGATGCCTTTTCGGGTAAATTTTCAAAGTACCTTACCTGCAGTATTTCAAACCATCTCTCCTTGACGTAATCAGAACGCTTTTTAGCATGTCATGTTTCTTTCTACTTTTACCCCAGACTACGTGATCAATAGAAGCAGTAGTACATGTTCTCTCTAACATTGCTGCTAACTTAAAATTCCTTCATAACGTTTCTTTGAATTTAGGCATGTTCTCTCAAACTTAGGGCATGATTCTGCTTTCACATGCACCAGTCTAATCCAGAAATAACCTGGAAACAATACATTCATATGGGTATAATACTGATGAAAGTGACAATGGAATCAAGCATTTATTTCTGTATTGGGATAACAGCAACTAGATCAAGAGAGACAAAAGGAAAAAGCTGCAGATTTTAATTGTTCCATTTGTCATCACTCTTATCTTTTTTCCTGACTTAATAGTCATTAGCTAATTTATGTGTTGGGAACTCACTTTAATCTCAGTCAGGGTATCTGTTTATATTTTTTCTCTCCCCATTGGCAGTCTTCCAAGGTGATGGATTGTGTTTGTTTGTTTTGCTTTTGTGTGTTCACAAGGTAGGTACATTTTCAAACTTTCATTTAACAACACTTTCTAGCAGAACTAATTAATTTAATCTCTGTAGGCTTTCAAATCCATTTTCTTTTTCAAAAGATTATACAGTTTGAGACAGGTAAATGAGAAGAACTGAGTAGTCTGTATTTTTTCTCTGCATATCTTGTATGCTCAAAAATAAACTAATGGGGTAGCTTTTAATCTTACAACTTGAAGCAACTTTCAAAATAAAGGAATTCTGGAGAGGTTGATCCAGCATGACTCAAAAACTAGGAATGAAACAACAATTGATGGTAAAAGACAAATGAAGTGGATATATGACCACCACTGCATAAAACAATTTATCCAAGCGTTAAGTTGTGTGAAGGTTCTCCTGCCAAGTGTTCCCTTCCTAGACAAACAGCCATCTAACCTATAGGTTTCATCAACACTTTTCCTCCCGAACATGTATTGAGGTACTGAAAGCATTTTCATGCTACCATGTAACACTACAGCCTTCCCAACAGAATGGAGCTTGCAGTCACTGACTGCTGCTGCCACTACCCACAGTGAATGCTTTCCTCCCTTGGGACCATGCACCCAGGTTTTCACTGTCAAAAGCCAAGGTAAACCATGGGGTGGGGGGAGGGGTGTGAACTTAGCCCAGTACAATGATGTAGATGATAAAGACAAAAGCACCCAAAACCAAATCCTCTCTTTTCCGACACCAGCCCCTCTCCAAAAGTAGTGGTAAACAGATACTTTTTGAGTACTACCTACCACACACACACACACACACACACTCCCTACAAGGAGTGTGAATATATTTCACAAGAAGGAAAAGTAGTTCCATGAACAGACATTATGTTTATTTGTAAATAATTCTAAGCTATAACAAAAACAGAAATATGCACATAAAGTAATTTTAAGTAAATTTTAGAAACCACTGGTCACTTTCAATTATCTGTGGTATCTAAAATTGGGATCTTTATGTTAAAAACTGTAATGCACCTTACTAAATGGCTAATCCCTGTGAGTAAGTGAACTGTACAATCAATTAAGCACCAAATTCCTATAAACGATGCTGTGAAATCCGTTTTCAAGTAAGTAATAAATAAAAATGAATATCAAGTGAGCTATGGAATAACGTGCCGAAAAACCATCCGCCTCCCCAAGTAGTTGATTAGATATGCAGTCAAAGTGCTCTTTCAAAGATTTCCATCACACACACACGCACACAAACAAAATAAAAAAGACCTGGGAAGTACACAGATTGAGAATATAAAGTGTGCACTACTTAAAATCCTCCTTCCTGGTCTTTGAAATCAAATTGGAAGCTCTCCCTTACCTCTTCTATTTATAAATGTCAGAAGCAAGGGGCAGGCTTTCAAGTTGCCATTCAATGTATTTAGCTCGGACATGGAGAAAAACAAAACCCGAAATGCAAACATGTGATTTTTGCATCACAATGAGCAATATTGGAACAGTTGAGTATTTTAACTGGAAATTCCTGTTAATTGGTTGCAAACACCTAAGGAGCTATCTAGATTTGTGATAACCAAGTCAAGGCTAAAAAAAATTCCAGACAAAATACTTAGATCAGCTAGAATTAGAGTTGTAGATATACAATCATTAAGGATGAAAATAAAATCTTTAGAAGAGCTTTGGTAGTTTAAAGGGAAAAAAGTCAGAATATTGTAGGTTTTGGGGTTTTTTTATTAAAGAAATTGTTGCCAAGTAAAGCAAAATAAATCAAAAATGGAATTTCTTAACCAAGAATTTTTGAGATACTATGTTCCAAAAACAGCTACAAATATCACTTGCAAAAAATGATAGGCCTCTGATTCCTTCACAATGTTTGTCCAATGATCACTAAGAATTCTTAAAGAATGTCCCCTCTGGCTGAGAAGCCTATATCTGAATTTTTTTATAGATTAGTTTTGTTATGGAGAAGTTAAAAGGTCAAGTCAAAATTGGATTTGTAAGAGAGAGTTTCCATAGTTAACATTGTGACTAGCTTTCTATCAACTCAATAGCAATTCTTCTTGCAGTTTTCAGAAACATCAAAGCGAGATGGAACATTCGTTCACCATATGGCTCAGAAAAATTTATTGGTTATTATATATGTTCTTTCATGAGAAGTTCTGATAAAAAATTAATATTCAGAGGCTGTGTTAAAGCGAATGTTAAGGTCAGCCAACAAAACAGTCAGTTTGACCACAGACTATTAAAGATTTCAAGCTCTGAAATTTCAGATGATAGTACATATTCATAATACCTTAATATGACCTGGAATATTTTTATTTCAGACAATGCTCAACTGTTGTGGTTTTTAATGAAGGATATAAAGAAAGTAATACACAATACCATCTGAGATTACACTTAGCTGCTTCAAACGAAAGCGTTTCCAGAGCAGAAAAATAAAAGCCTCACCATTTTGTTCTCATGTGAATTTTTGTGATGAGAAACAAATTCACATGAACCTAAAAAGATGAGAAAAATCCACCTCTAGTGGAATATACAGTATATAGAATACTCTTCACAGTCTATTGTCAGAGGCTTATCAATAAAGAGAGATTAAGGTTGATATTTTTAAACTGTTTGAGACAATTCTTAGAAAGAAAATGAAAACCATGATTTTCTATGGTGAATTAGTGTAATTTTCAAAATGTCATACTAGTATGTGTGCCAAATCAGACTTGGAAGAGAGAAAAATTCTGAAGATGACAATTCAGGATAGAAATTCAAAGGATATGTGCTGTTTTCACTTGAAACACTCTTTTGCAGAACATACAAGACACACAGAGGTGAATCCACAAAGGGGATTCAGACTCAGTATTGCAAACACCTAATGTTTAGGTGCCTTGCCACCCACTGGAATCCACAGCCCTGAGTTACCTTAGTTAGACTAAGGTGCCACAAGTACTCCTTTTCTTTTTGCGAATACAGACTAACACGGCTGCTATTCTGAAACCAGCACTGAGTTAGACACCCAGGTTTCCTACCCAAGGCTAGGGAGAGTTAGACTTCTAAGAAAGGGATTCACAGGAGCCAGCAAGCTGAACAGGGAGCTAGCAGTAGGAAACCCCCGGAGTCCTCCCCTCCCCCCCAGAAAAGGGAGTTATGCACCTAACCCTGGGCCAGAGGGAGTTGCTTCCCTCTGCTCAAGATTCACAGCTGTGAACTCTCTCCTGGAGATATGCATCTAAGCCATTAGTCCTGTCTCAAAAGAGGAGATGCCACTGCCCTCCCACCCTACCCCTTATACCTAACAGCCTAGTAGTTAGAGCACTCACCTAGGTTCAACTCCCCACTTTGCCAGATGTGAAGCAGAGACTTGAGGCCCAGCGTTCTACATGCCAGGTGAGTGCCCTGACCACCAGGCTATTTGCTATTTTGGAGTGAGTTTCTCTCAGTCTCTCCTGTTGAAACTGTTTTACTTTGTATAGAGGTACCACAGAGATGGACCAACAGCCTTTCTCTGACAAAAATATTGAACCCTGCAGCAATAGCATATGCCTCACTATTCTACAGCTTAGACCACAACAGGAACATAGCCTGTTGAGGAACTGAACAAATACGATAAATGACCAGGAAAAAAAAACCAAAAAACAACAACTTGGCCACCCTACATGTTGCCTTCTTTATATTTCCATTTCTCAACAGGCCAAAAGTCAAAGAGCTGATGCTTTTTGCAATAAACTATATCATAAATGAAGAATCAGGTTATTATATGAGAATTAACAGCACATTTTGTATCAGGTTTCTTCTGTTTGCCCACCTTGTTTGCAGGTGTTCAGAATAAATCAGTTCACTGTCGCACACAACTCAGTAACTCTACCCTAGATACAAGGATGGGAGGAATGGCAATTTGGGCAGTAGAAACTTTCCTTTAGGATGCACACACACAAACTTATCACTCTTGTAAACTCAAGTTTTGCCAGCTGCCAAAGCCCCATGGTACAGGGAGCAGTGAGGGAGAAGTGGAGGGTAGACCATTCTGGCCATGGCCTCTTTCATATCGTGTGCTCCCTAAACCAAATCCAGGCTGAGTGGTGGTATAGGAACTGCTACACCAACTCTACCTTCCTAAATAGCCAGCTATGCTGGCTGTACACCAAAAACAAAACAACAACAACAACCACCCACGAACAATGTCATGCAAACCACCACCACTGTAGTGGAGAACCAGGTCCTTGGTTTTCATAAATGGATCTTTTCAGCTCTGAGCAATGAAAAAAATCCACTATCTTAGGACTAATTTCACTATAAAAGCTCATCTGCATGTTCATACGATAACTGCAGCCATCACTGTACAAGATAAATTAAGGTTTGCCAAAAATTACCACACAATCACCAGAAATATTGCCTTGTAGGGGAAAAAATATTGATACAACTTTGTCATAACGGTTACCTAGTGCTGTCTTTCAAATGACTACAGTTCAAGGAGGTGCATACATGCATGGTTTATGCATGAGATTTACCCTAATAGCAGTGTGTGTGTGTGTGTGTTTGTTTTGTGGGACATGGAGGCGTTGCTTGTTTTATTTTAAATTTCACTCAGAGCTGGAGAGATTAATGTTTAAACCAAATATATATATGCAGGATAATTTATGCTAAGTGAAGATTCAATTTTAAAAGCATGCACAATTGGAGATTTAGACATCTTGACAATGTGTGTGTATTTAATTGTTTTCATTTATCTGAAAAAATGTGTTGTAAACTAAAATAATTGAGAGTTAAGTGTAGGTCATGATATTCTAGGAACATGATTTTTCTTAAATGAGAAAATTTAAAATTGATATTTTTATAATTTAATTCAGTTTGCCTCACACTTTTCCTAAATAATCTAGTAATCAATCCTGAAGACACTCACATGAGTAAATCAACTCGGGAGTACTCACATTACTCATGTGTCTGAGCATTTGCAGAATCAGGCACTAAATTATTAGTAATAAGTACCAGCCAATCAGTTTGACTAATGAATATTGTTCTAAGGGAACCCTGAGGGATTAGGGAAAATACAGTAACATAACTGAAATGATCCTGTTCATATGCCAGCTGTTGACACTCTTGCAGAATGATGAGCCTTAAGGTAGATGAACTACTTAGACAAGCTTTCTTGTCCTTCCTTATCTGTTCAGATAGTAGCCTTCATGTGGTGACTGATACCCTATAATTCCCACATCAAAACAAAAGCATATGGAATACATAACACATTTATTTAACACTTAAATGTTTAATTTACTCTTTCAGTTGCTCTTTTAGCAGGTTTCTTAAAGAAAAGCATTCAATATGAATATGCAAATAAGTGTGTGAGATCAGGAATGCACATGGATTTTTAACTACACAGAATCTGATCATTTTAAAAAAGAAAAAAAAAGACTCCTTGTCAAGGAAGGAAGAGCTAAAGAGTATCCTATCAGAAAGTGTCTGTATAGGGATGGAAGGTCCAGCAAATCTAAGGTAAAAGTGGGATCCACAGTGGGAGTCATTTGAGAGAACAAATTTAGCAATTTATTACATTGATATGTGTGCCATTATCAGAGTATCTAGGTGGCAAAATATAGAATGGATGAGAAGTAGAGAATTAAAAGGGGGAAGATAAAGGTCAGCCAGCACCATATTTCTGTATGTTTTAAGTGACCAAAATAATATTTCTCTCCCTCCCCGCTCCCCCCAAACAAAAACAAATACACAAAACTAATCATCCTAGTTGCACATCCAAAAATGGTTGGACCCTCATACGAATCAAGCACCGCCCAGACTGATCTCTAGCTAGGTCCGTAAGACTGGCTGGCAGTTCAGTCTATGTCTGTCACTGGTGAACCGATCACACCATCAAAGCTTTGGGCAACCATGTGATTGCTGACTGTGTAGTAGCAGTCCTTGGTAACCATGCTTTGTAATAGGTCTTCCATCCTAATATGCCTGTACCAAGTGAACCAGTGTTGATGGTGAATATGGAATAGGTCTTCAATCCTAATATGCCTGTACAAAGTGAACCAGTGTTGATGCAGGCACTCACTGGATTTCACTATGGAAAGCTTCATTGCTGATCTTGTCCTGCCACTTAATACGGAGCAGCTGATGAAGCCAACAAGAAGCAAAAACACCAATCCACCATTCTTCAGCCTTTCTCTGCTCCCATGTTTCACTGTCATACAATAAAGTTGGTATAACCAGGGTTCTGTCGATCCACAGCTTCATCGTAAGCTTTATGCTGTGACATCTCCACAGAGATCACTAAATGGTCTGGAATTTGGCTGCTACTATATGAGCTTCTACAACTTTCAAGCACTCCAGCACTGTCTGCAACACAGCCAAAGTATTTGACATTTGCCATCTGATCTGTATGCCATCTGGTCAGGTTAATACTGGGCTGGTTGTAATCTATTGTCAAAGGCTCCTTCAGGAACTTACTTCTGTCTGATAACCAAACCAAAGTGTACTGGTTCTTGCCCTACCAGATGAGCTATCAACTAGAGTGATTCACAAGATTGATCCAACAAGACAAATGTCATCAAGGTGTTCAAGGTATCAAAGCAAAATGGTGTTCAGCTCAACACCACTGACAGCTGCCTTCTCTAGACTATCCATCAGCCAATCGATATCAAATATTGAACAAAGACTGTGATAGGATCTACAGGCACAAGGGTCTGAAGATTCAGAGCAGGCTGCACAGCTGGGGCAGGAGGCCAGTGAAGAAATTTGGCAACATGTGACCTCTAGAAGAAGAAGGGGGAACGTCCATGTACCAGCAACACAGATACAGGTAAGTAACCATGTTTTCATATTCTCTCCACAGGTACCATTGCGGGGAGTGGCCCAGATGATACGTCTGGGGGAAGGGAGCAGAAGGAGACTCCGCAAGTTGAAAGACATGAGATGCACTGTCCTAAGGTTGGGGGTTCCACGACCACCACTCCCAAGAGAAGGAGGCAGGTGGAGGTGGTCGGGGACTCTCTCCTCAGGGGGACTGAGTCATCTATCTGCCTCCCTGACCAGGAAAACAGAGAAGTCTGCTGCTTGCCAGCGGCTAAGATTCGCAATGTGACCGAGAGACTGCCGAGACTCATCAAGCCCTCAGACCGTTACCCCTTCCTGCTTTTCCACGTGGGCACCAATGATACTGCCAAGAATGACCTTGAGCGGATCACTGCAGACTAGTGGCTCTGGGAAGAAGGATAAAGGAGTATGAGGCGCAAGTGGTGTTCTCATCCATCCTCCCCGTGGAAGGAAAAGGCCAGGGTAGGGATCGTCGAATCATGGAAGTCAATGAATGGCTATGCAGGTGGTGTCGGAGAGAAGGCTTTGGATTCTTTGACCATGGGATGATGTTCCAAGAAGGAGGAGTGCTAAGCAGAGACGGGGTCCACCTAACAAAGAGAGGGAAGAGCAGGCTCTTCGCGAGCAGGCTGGCTAACCTAGTGAGGAGGGCTTTAAACTAGGTTCACCGGGGGAAGGAGACCAAAACCCTGAGGTAGGTGGGGAAGCGGGATACCGGAAGGAAGCACAAGCAGGAGCGTGTGAGAGGGGAGGGCTCCTGCCTCATACTGAGAATGAGGGGCAATCAGCGGCTTATCTCAAGTGCCTATATACAAATGCACAAAGCCTGGGAAACAAGCAGGGAGAACTGGAGGTCCTGGCAAAGTCAAGGAATTATGATGTGATTGGAATAACAGAGACTTGGTGTGATAACTCGCATGACTGGAGTATGGTCATGGATGGGTATAAACTGTTCAGGAAGGACAGGGAAGCCAGAAAAGTTGGGGGAGTTGCACTGTATGTAAGGGAGCAGTATGACTGCTCAGAGCTCAAGTATGAAACTGCAGAAAAACCTGAGAGTCTCTGGATTAAGTTTAGAAGTGTGAGCAACAAGGGTGATGTCGTGGTGGGAGTCTGCTATAGACCACCAGACCAGGGGGATGAGGTGGACGAGGCTTTCTTCTAGTAGCTTCTGCGAGTTGTCAGATCGCACGCCCTGGTTCTCATGGGCGACTTCAATCATCCTGATATCTGCTGGGAGAGCAATGCAGCAGGGCACAGACAATCCAAGAAGTTTTTGGAAAGCGTAGGGGACAATTTCCTGGTGCCAGTGCTGGAGGAATCAACTAGGGTCAGAGCTCTTCTTGACCTGCTGCTCACGAACTGGGAAGAATTTGTAGGGGAAGCAAAAGTGGATGGGAACCTGGGAGGCAGTGACCATGAAATGGTTGAGTTCAGGATCCTAACACAAGGAAGAAAGGAAAGCAGCAGAATACAGACCCTGGACTTCAGAAAAGCAGACTTTGACTCCCCCAGGGAACTGATGGGCAAGATCCCCTGGTAGAATAACATGAGGGGGAAAGGAGTCCAGGAGAGCTGGCTGTATTTTAAAGAATCCTTATTGTGGTTACAGGGACAAACCATCCCGATGTGTAGAAAGAACAGTAAATATGGGAGGCAACCAGCTTGGCTTAACAGTGAAATCCTTGCTGATCTTAAACACAAAAAAGAGGCTTACAAGAAGTGGAAGATTGGACAAATGACCAGGGATGAGTATAAAAATATTGCTCAGGCATGTAGGAGTGAAATCAGGAAGGCTAAATCACACCTGGAGTTGCAGCTAGCGAGAGATGTTAAGAGTAACAAGAAGGCTAATGTAGTGCCAATCTTTAAAAAAGGGAAGGAGGAGGATCCTGGGAACTACAGGCCAGTCAGCCTCACCTCAGTCCCTGGAAAAATCATGGAGCAGGTCATCAAGAAATCAATCCTGAAGCACTTACACGAGAGGAAAGTGATCAGGAACAGTCAGCATGGATTCACCAAGGGAAGGTCATGCCTGACTAATCTAATTGCCTTCTATGATGAGATTACTGGTTCTGTGGATGAAGGGAAAGCAGTGGATGTATTGTTTCTTGACTTTAGCAAAGCTTTTGACACGGTCTCCCACAGTATTCTTGTCAGCAAGTTAAAGTACTATGGGCTGGATGAATGCACTATAAGGTGGGTAGAAAGTTGGCTAGATTGTCGGGCTCAACGGGTAGTGATCAATGGCTCCATGTCTAGTTGGCAGCCGGTGTCAAGTGGAGTGCCCCAGGGGTCGGTCCTAGGGCTGGTTTTGTTCAATATCTTCATAAATGATCTGGAGGATGGTGTGGATTGCACTCTCAGCAAATTTGCGGATGATACTAAACTGGGAGGAGTGGTAGATACGCTGGAGGACAGGGATAGGATACAGAGGGACCTAGACAAATTGGAGGATTGGGCCAAAAGAAATCTGATGAGGTTCAATAAGGATAAGTGCAGGGTCCTGCACTTAGGACGGAAGAACCCAATGCACAGCTACAGACTAGGGACCGAATGGCTAGGCAGCAGTTCTGCGGAAAAGGACCTGGGTGACAGTGGACGAGAAGCTGGATATGAGTCAGCAGTGTGCCCTTGTTGCCAAGAAGGCCAATGGCATTTTGGGATGTATAAGAAGGGGCATAGGGAGCAGATCGAGGGACGTGATCGTTCCCCTCTATTCGACATTGGTGAGGCCTCATCTGGAGTACTGTGTCCAGTTTGGGGCCCCATACTACAAGAAGGATGTGGATAAATTGGAGAGAGTCCAGCGAAGGGCAACAAAAATGATTAGGGGTCTGGAACACATGACTTATGAGGAGAGGCTGAGGGAACTGGGATTGTTTAGTCTACAGAAGAGAAGAATGAGGCAGGATTTGATAGCTGCTTTTAACTACCTGAAAAGTGGCTCCAAAGAGGATGGATCTAGACTATTATCAGTGATAGTAGATTACAGGACAAGGAGTAATGGTCTCCAGTTGCAGTGGGGGAGATTTAGGTTGGACATTAGGAAATTTTTTTTCACTAGGAGGGTGGTGAAACACTGGAATGTGTTACCTAGGGAGGTGGTGGAATCCCCTTCCTTAGGAGTTTTTAAGGTCAGGCTTGACCAAGCCCTGGCTGGGATGATTTAGTTGGGGATTGGTCCTGCTCTGGGCAGGGGTTGGACTAGATGACCTCCAGAGGTCCCTTCCAACTCTGATATTCTGTGATTCTATGAGGATGTAGCCTCAAATTCCCATGGAAACAGGAAACCATGCTATATATCTACCATTATCTCAAAACACAGCTTTCCATTTCATTATAGAACTCTATTAATAATGTTATCTTCCCAGGGATGCAGTCATGTCATCAAATCCTACAGGATCACCTGATGCACTGAATCAAAGTCTGATTATAGTTTATTAATAAAGTGCTACACATGGTTTATTGAATTCAAGCATCTTCTAAAAAGCTGTCTCGTGGTAAAGATTTAGTCAATAGGAAAATTACCAAGTTTCGTGCCTTTGCCACAGAGTTCAGAACTGATTCAAGACATTAACTCTTTCCCTGGGACCGACAACAGCATAAAACCATTATAGTGACTATTACATCCAGCCTTATTGTGTTTTTCTAACAAGAGGCAGAACACCACCCTTCTTCCAGTGAAAAATTATATTAGTGAGCCAGATGGTCTGGAAGAACCTGCACAGTCGTGGAACAATACTCTCACCTGTCTTCAGTAACTTAGGTGTGAGGTTACAAAGCCCTGGGGCCTTCCCAGATTTTAAATTTACAGACCGCAATCTACAAGTATCCTTAAATGGATACCGACATCTGTAGAACTTGATTTGTTCCAAACGTCAATCCTTCATGCATGTAATTTCAAATGAAAACCTCCTTAGAAGGACTGAGCCTTTTTTTAAGAAATAAAAGGAGGACTTGTGGAACCTTAGAGACTAACAAATTTATTTGAGCATAAGCTTTCGTGAGCTACAGCTCACTTCATCGGATGCATTCGCTTATGCTCAAATAAATTTGTTAGTCTGTAAGGTGCCACAAGTACTCCTTTTCTTTTTGCTAATACAGATTAACACAGCTGCTACTCTGAAACCTTTTTAAAATAGTATCTTTTTTATATATATCCAAAAAATGAAGTTAAGAAATTAGGGGACTGATTTTCCACTCCATTACATTAGCTTTATGCTTCAAGGCCCTTCATTTTTGGTTTTTATTTTGTTTAAAATTTCCCAGGAATTTATAGGTGGTGTTTATTATAAAAAAAAAATTAAAATGGGGAAAAAAATCAGTGCTTCAGTTTTCTGGGTAAATATCAGGGACAAGAAGAGAGAAATAAAGCAACAAATAGAGAAGAGTGGCCTCAGAAGTGGAAGAGGTAGAGGACGGAAGGGCATAGTCTCCTCATGCTGCCTTCTCTACCTCTTCCACTTCTAGGCCTGTTCCAGAAGGAGAGATGGCAACTCTGTTACTTAGGATTCCCAAGTTACTAAGCTGCCATCTCTCCTTCTGGAACAGGGAGCTGGGTTCAGGGAGCTCCAGCAGTTCTAATTTTAGGACTCAAGCACCGAGGTACATATCTATGCATACGTGCATACATCTTCCATGACACTGTCTTACTTTAACAGATAAAAAATTAATCTAACATCACACACACCTGCCTAACATCATGTGTTAGATTTTCTTAATCCAATTTTTCATGTAGTTGAGTGATTGAATAAAAGGTTTTGTCAAACCTGGCAATGTTTCAGGAAAAATTGGTAAAAACTGAAAATGAAGGGCCTTGCTTATGCTGCAGTAACTCCATTATTTCCTGGACATATGGACATACACATGTTGGGGGGACAAGAGGAAATTCTTATTCCTATCCTCTCCTATATACACCATTGCCATAGTTGGCCAGGTACCAAATGGAGTTTTTTCTACCTTTAAGTGAAGCATTACATTCAGCAATGAATGGGGAATTTTATTTGGCACAACAACTTAGCACAACATACACTGCAGACACTGACAATTATTATATAAATCACATGTTCATGCATACGTACACGCAGAGCACAATGGATGGCACACTTTGACTCTGTTAAAAATAGGCCTCTTGAACTGAAGGAGAGTTGCGGTACTGACATGCGTAGACCTCAAAGCCGCTACATGGATTTACAACTTGAGGGCAATACACCCATTGACACCCAAAAAGCCAGCACGTTACAGAAAATTCCTCAAGGCAATTTTGCAATGATGGGAAATCTGAGCCAAGTTTTTTGTAACATAAAATCTCAGTAATCAAAGCAGTCAGGACTTTACAAAGACCTTATGATGTAAGCCAGCATGCGGTCTCAGGATAGTTTACTTTTCCACCATTAGTGCTTCAGTGCTAGGAGCTATCTATATGCATAATTACTATGAATTTTCAGATGGTAAATACAAACACTTTCATAACATATTCAGAAGTACCCCTTGGGAAAAAAAGTAACTATGATCCCAGTGATGTGACACACACACTAGATAACTATGTCATATGCCATGATATGAAGTGATTGATGCAACCTGACATTGTCTAGTGCTTCATAAACTACACTGTGTGGAACACTAACATTTTTTAATACATAAAAGTTTGTAGAAGACTCTAGAGATGGTATTGGAGAACAAGTGTTGTCACGGACTTCTCAGGACATCTTTCTAGCCTTTGGAAATAGTTCTTACTACCTTTTTTTTTTTAAAGTAAGGTTCTGATTATGCATACGTATGTTAAATCTTTACCCAAATATGTTTCAAGCAGAATTATTAGAGATACTGTTTTTCCCCTCAGGTACTATAGCTGGTAACTGAGTGCTGTATAAATTGCTCAGTGCATGCCACAGTTGTCTGCTGATAGCAATTTAAAAAAAATACAAATAAAAGGCAGCTTTAGAAAACGTGATTGAGGTCTAATTCTCCTCAGTACACCCCCTGCACACACACACACACACACACACACACACACACACACACACACACACACACACACACACACACACACACACACACACCCCTTCTGCCATTGACAAGAATTTTGTAAGTAAAGGGAATATAGAAGATAAATCATTATGTTTTCAAACAGCTTCTTCAACCAACCACTGAAAATAATCAAGTATTAAACAATCTAATATTGAGCCCTATCATGCCCTGAAATCAATTAGGAATCCCGGGCAAATATCTACTGGTAAAATGTGGCCCATAGTATGATTTTTGAGCCATATGTGTTGAAAAGTACACAGCGCATTGCAAACTCACCCTTCTAATCTTACATCTGGCAAACTTCTGTTAAGTGCAATCAAGTCACTGGCCATAAGGTTAAACTGGTTGATTTTAAACAGCTCTTTCATTTTCTCCTGTTCATCTTTGGGAATGAGCACAGCCTTTCCCATCTCTCCAGGTCCTTCTTGGTTTCTTGAAATAACAGCTGTAACACAAGATAACAAAATACCCACTTTTAATATTTGTGTGTTGATTTCATTCTGCACTAATAGGAGACTTATGTCATCTATCAACATGGGGTAATTTAGAGAAAAATAAAATGTCTGCACTCCAGCCTGAGATTTCACCCATAGCTGGACCTGAACTTAAATTCTAAACATTTTTTTTTTAAGAAAAAGTTTAGAATTTTCAAATACATTTTTCCACCCACTTCTAGTTTCTGCAGTGACCACATATAACAGCAATGAATTGTTATTCTCATTATATCTATACATATGATTGTGTCACAGTATCATATTCCCAGTGAAATTTTGCAGACACAAGAGATGTCCATGAGATTTATATAAGCATCCAAATTATCTGATGCTTATGAAAATTGAATCCAAACTCCTAACCTTTTAAAATTCACCCTTGACTGCTACACACATGCTACTAAATATTCTAGCCCTAAAGAAACTAATCCCAGAGCGAGAAGATTGTAAACATACATTAACCCAATGTGAATTATGCTACAATATTGGTACAGTCTTAAAATATATATCTTTTATATACTTGATGAGAGGTATTTGTACATACAGCACATTTTAACCTGTGTCTTATTAGTTTTCTAAGTTTCTCAGTATCAAAATAAAAAGTATATTGAACTTGAGATATAATTACATCATCAGCTTGTACAAGACAAAAAAGAGTGGCAAGGAACATCCTCCTGAAAAACAATGTAATAAGTACAATCAATTTCACTATGTACCTTCAATGTGTATTTAAATAAAAAAAAAATCTTCAAGAAAACTAAGTTTTTATATTACTAATTATTTGCACGTTAAATCAATCCATAAAACAAGAGCATTCTTTTAAAAACAATCAGCATAATAAAATTGCTAGTTCTTCAGTGTCAAGATTTATCTGATGACGACGACGTGAATAATCAAATGAAAATATTGCCACTGTGGCCCTGATCCTACAATCAAACCTGCATAGGCATTTGACTGCAGGATTGGATTAAAAGAAAAGAAGTCCTAGTGGCACCTTAGAGACTAACCAATTTATTTGAGCATAAGCTTTTGTGAGCTACAGCTCACTTCATCGGATGCATTCAGTGGAAAATACAGTGAGGAGATTTATATACACAGAGAACATGAAAAAATGGGTGTTATCATACACACTGTAAGGAGACTGATCACTTAAGATGAGCTATTACCAGCAGGAGGGCGGGGGTGGGGGAGAAAACCTTTTGTAGTGATAATCAAGGTGGGCCATTTAGTTTGTTTTGAAGGTTTGGTGAAGGAAGTTCTTAAAAGTTAATCAGAAAATACCCAGGGATATTAGTGTGACATAATTTGCCCAGACATTGTCACACAACCGCAGAACCCATTTCCTAGAATAAAAGAAACAACAAAATATTTTTAACAAAAGCTTCAGTTACTGTTTAAAGTCTGAAACCAAGCCATTCCTTTATTCAGGTTTCCTAAACCTGAGATTGACCTCACCTTTAAGCGGAGGTGGGGTGCACAGGGAGTACAGTTGTCCAGCTTGCTGGGGGATGGAGGGAAAAACAAACAAGAAGCCACTTTGATCAACAACCCCAAAAAAGCTGGATCTCAGGAAACTGTACCAAAAGCAAGGGAAGAGGAACTCTCCTCTGAAGCACTGATGTCACCTCTGGCAGGGGCAGGAGCCAGGTCTCACTCGCCGGGGTGAAATCCTAGCCCTAGTGAAGTCAATAGCACGACTCCCAAGAGACTCTCACGGGATCAGGGTTTCACCCCAGGCATGTCTCCATAGCATTCCTATGAAATAGACTGCTTAATGGGATATCCTAAAGGATGTCCCACTTACTGAATCCAAATTGGGCAACTTGATCTATTAGCTTGTCCACTGACAGCATTAACCTGAAAATTATTTGTGAGAACCCCACTCCCATGTGAAATATTTAAACCATAATAATAGAAAATCTTTCTTAACTGTATTAATTGTGTGACAGAACAATCCTACAAACCGTTACAAAACCAATCGACCACAGTGAACTCAATAAAGCTTTTTGAAGGAGAATTGTACTGACCAATTAGCTTCTGATCCTGAAAAAAATCTAACACACGCAACAACCCAGTTTTCTACATTAAATTGCAGAAATTTATCATACAATATTGGTCCTCAGTTTCCTGTTCAATTCCATCCATACTTGGCTTGAAAAAAAAATATGAAGGTAATAAAAATGGAACTAGGAAGCATCAACACAGCAGTGTCTGCTAACAACTACATGTAGGTAAATGAGCATAAAAAACAGCATTTATATCATGCCATTTAAAATCTGACACAAATCAATAAAAACAAAATCTTCAAAAATCCCTCCACCTTACCTCATTCCCTGATACAGAGAGAAGTCTACCAAGAGAGAAATGGAATACATGAGAGTGTGATCTGCTATAAAAATATCATCAGAATGAGTTTGGGATGGTTGCATTACCCATGACTGGCAAAGCCACAAATGAGTTATGCAAGTCATCACAAACTAGTGTAGATAAATGCTTGTTATAACATATATTCGGTATATGTCACATGTTATGGGGGGTAGAGCCCACAATTGCAGGAATGGTTAAGGGAGTTTAAATCTTTTTATAGGCACTACAGAAATAATTTACAAGTCTATACAATTTAGTAACAATATCCTTACTATAGGATGGTTTACCCATTCCCATTTTGCATAGGACTGTGCCCCATATGGAAAGAAGTCTCATAGAATTTAATTGGGGTCTTTAGAAATATTGTGTGCCCGTACATACAACCAAACTATCTTCATGCTTAGCTTGCCATTTAAGTTCATGAATCATGACTTCCTCCTCAGCAGGCTGGGCAGTATCTGCAGTATTCCAATCTCCACATGGAACTCCCAATATTTTTCTGAGACTACAGTGGCTTACTTTTCAGAGCTGGGAACCTTTTATTTCTCTGTTTGTGTTTTCAGTTCCTTAGCATGGGAACGAACTGGCTTGGTTTTGAAAAAAAAATACAGAGCATAAATGCCCAGAGGGGGGCTGTTACTTATCAGAGCCTCTGTAGCCAATTATTCATTAAAATTGCTTATTCTTCCAACAAAGAAAACGAACACCTGTAAAAGCCTTTCCAAACCATCATTGTTCCACAGGAGATGAAGGACTTCGGAGCAGACTGGAGAACTATGGGTTCACTAAACAAATTAGACATTAGTCCTTATTAGGTGAATTTAATAGAAATGAGCTTAGACGTTTGACTTTTTTATATATATTATGGACTACAGATAGTGTAACATAGCGTATGACCACACCACAGAAATCTTGTCTCCCCAGTTCTAGTTTACACCTTAACTGAACAAAGAATATAGTACAACTCATTTAAAAGAATCCATCTATTATGCCCATTTTGATCAATATCAGCTGTGACAAAGTTCCTTCTCTACCTTGGTGGGTCTTGCACTTATTGGCAGATTTGCTCGCCTTGGAGCTTCACAGCAGCCCTCAGTTTGGCCGTTTTCGTGAACCCACAGTCCAGGTCAACCCCTGTGTCTGACGAGGAGTTGGGAGGTTTGGGGGGAACCCGGGCCCACCCTCTACTCTGGGTTCCAGCCCAGGGCCCTGTGGAATGCAGCTGTCTAGAGTGCCTTCTGGAACAGCTGTGTGACAGCTACAACTCCCTGGGCTACTTCCCCATGGCCTCCTCCCAACACCTTCTTTATCCTCACCATAGGACCTTCCTCCTGCTGTCTGATAATGCTTGTACTCCTCGGTCCTCCAACAGTCCGCGTTCTCACTCTCAGCTCCTAGTGCTTCTTGCTCCCTGCTCCTCACACACGCACCACAAACTGAAGTGAGCTCCTTTTTAAACCCAGGTGCCCTGATTAGCCTGCCTTAATTGATTCTAGCAGTTTCTTGATTGGCTGCAGGTGTCCTAATCAGCCTGTCTTAATTGTCTCCAGCAGGTTCCTGATTGTTCTGGAACCTTCCCTGTTACCTTACCCAGGGAAAAGGAACCTACTTAAGCTGGGGCTAATATATCTGCCTTCTATTACTCTCCTGTAGCCATCTGGCCCGACCCTGTCACAGAGCACATTTATACATTGCAAGAGGAAGAATTACAGTAGGTTTCACTGTGACTGTAATATGAAATTATCAGAGGGATTCTTAAACTGGGGCCACTTTAGAACCGCAAGTGGTGATTCTGAAATTTTATGTCTGCTCCATAAAGTTTCCTGTTCCTATGTGTATATGACAGGCTCACTGTTTAACGTGCATCAGGGTCAGCAGCATCCTCCCCAGAGCTAAATACACTATGCACCAGAACTGCTACTAAATGCTCATTTGACATTTTATAAAATAGTTTTTCTGAGTCTGGGCAGTTGCTGGTTCTCTGGCTCTGGCTCTGGGAAAGGAATGATAAGAACTTATACTGCTCTATATGCTTCCTAATCATCAGATTTTATCTTGGAAAGTATACCTAGCCCACAAGAGAGAGAGAAGCAGTCATGTATGTTGTTCTGCTCTTTTAGTTATCCCTGAACAGCATTTGGCAATCTCATCCCACCAGCAGCCACATGCACATTATTTATTGTTAACTTTTCATCCTGCTTTAAACATCCCACTGCATTATAAAAAGCATGTAAAATATTTAGGCTGGTAGCCACTAATGTTGAAGCATACTGTATCCTTGGCCCTCACTTTTTGGAGAAAAGAGAGGGTCAGACACTGTTAAAACCCAAACATGTATTTAAGAATTGTAATAGGGTACAGTTTTTACACACAGCCTCAAAATCCCTTCATCCCACCCTTCTTACTGGAATAAGTTCTGTCACCCATTTGCTGAAGATGTCAGAGTATACGCCCCTCTCTAGACCAATGGTTCTCAAAGCTTGTTTTAATGGGGTTGTCAGGGCTGTCTTAAACTTGCTGGGGCCCAGGGCCAAATGCTGAGCCCCATCGCCCAGAGCTGAACCTGAAGCCCCAGCTTTGGCCTCCCCACCTGGGGCAGTGGGGCTTGGGCTTTGATCCCCCCTCCTGGGATCGTGTAGTAATTTTTGTTGTCAGAAGGGGGTTGCCGTACAATGACGTTTGAGTATCTCTGCTCTACACAGCAGCATGAAACTGGCCATAGGATGCAGCAAGACTTAAGAAACCAGGGGAGGAAAACATTTTGGGCAAAGGAAGGAGCAAGATAACTGCCCTACACCCCAAAATGTAGCATAAATGGAAAGGGGGAGAGGATGAATCCCCCAGTCTGAGTAGGGCTATCTGGGGAAATGGCAGAGTGAATATGTTGTAGCAAGTCTTCAAAGTGTTCATATCCCTTTACCACCAGAGAGGTGGGTGGGGCATATACCTGGCCAGATAGCTGTTTTCCACATGCCCGTGGTCTCCTTCCTCTCTATAGCAGAGAGTCTTCCTTACAAGTGTGGTGAAACTAGGGAGGAAGTTTGTCCCTATCCCCTTCTGCAAGGCAATCAGGCCAGGAAAGAGGCACCCATTTCTTCTGCCTCCACCCCATGAAAAAATAAAATAAAATTAAGAAATGGACCTACATTGGTCCACAATACCCCTAAATAGGCCAGGAGAAAATGATGCAAATACTTCAAAGGTTTGTAGTTATCAACAGTTACTCATTCTTAGACTTAGAAGAGACCTCAGGAAATCATTTAGTACAACCCCCTGCTCAAAGCAGGACCAACCCCAACTAAATCAATTATGCTTTGGAGTGAAATATGCAATCTACCTGGCAGGGAAACCTTTCAGTTTAGGACCTGTACCTAATTTGTGTGGCTGTTCCAGTCAGTAGATTAGGTACTGTACTAATGACCTATACAGTGTTTCCTTGCTGGAGATGTGATCAGCTTCATAACTAATGTTCAGTGATCACCGAGGAAGCAGCTTTGCTGGAGAGAGAGAGACACAGACAGACAGACAGCATATGATAAACTGAACAGGCACCCAGCTCAGACTGAGTCTGCTCAGGCTTGTAGGAACACCAGTGGACAGATCATCATAGAACATCAGGGTTGGAAGGTAGGTCATGTAGTCCAACCCCCTGCTCAAAGCAGGACCAACACCAACTAAATCATCCTAAATCACGTGCTCAAAAGCTTAAACATGATTAACACAGTAAAATCAAATCATCCATAAACTATAGCTGGTCAGAGGTTTCCCACTTTCCTCTTCCCCCTGGTTGTAAATTTAAACTTTTTGGTTTAAAAAAACAAAAAACAAAACAAAAACACATGTACACTTTGGCTGAAATCCAAAACATTTCAATCTGGAAATATTGCTGCAGTATTTCATGGCAGTTGTAGTGCCTCATGGCACTGGGTCAGCTGCACCTCCCATGAAGTCCCATAGTCTCCATTTTTGATAGGAGGATGGTACACGATGGGAGTCCCTTGGCACAGCATGAGAAATAAGGTCCAACTGAGGAGCCATGCCCATGTAAGAGAATGGGGACACAAGACAACCAAACTATAGTTCCCATTATGCACTGTGGCAGCAAGTCTGAATCAAAATATTTCAGGTTTCAGTTGAGAGGTATTTGGTCTTCAGATTCCTCTTTTTTACAAAAATTCTGCAGAAAGCAGAAATTTAATGGAAATTTTTCTTTAGCTGAAACCAGTTGATAAACTTTTGATCAGCCCTATCATTGATCTAGTCACTGGCAGTGACCTGATACCTATCCTTGCAGAACCTCACCTCCCATTAAAATGTAGTTAAATACAATCTGTGGGATCTGTTCCATTATCTGCTGTGACAGGGTGTTTCACTCCCTAGCACCAGACTCTAACTGGAAGAGAAATACTTAGTATTTAAAGAGACTAAAACCTAATGGAAATTCCTGAGATAGTGACATCATAATTCAGACTTAATAGCAATTTGTGCAAACAGGTAAGGTCCAGCAATACAAAACAGCATCAGTGGATGGATCCAGGAATTTCATGGCAATAGCATGGTATACTACTGAACAATATTTTCTGGTTGTCATTGTGAACATTATAAATTAACAAATAAGGCACAGAACAGGCTTGCAACTTGCACATTCATTCCTGAAAGCTTGAACTATACACTCATCAAGCTGGAGAACCACAGCAATCTGTTGTTGCTCTACAGTTATTCACTGAAGTCCATCAGGGTGAAACTTCAAAAGCAGATTTTGCTATATTGTAGCTTTTAATCTGCAAAGCTACATAACTTCCTACAGAGTCTGTACTCATGCTGTGTACTGTAACTAAAATAGATTAAATTTCATTCTTAGATAACACATTCTTGCTATGAAGAATTATAGCTCTATTGTGGTTAAAATGCAACAAAGCCAACCCATGTCCAATCTTTATGTAAGATATAAAATATATTTAAGCAAACCACAATTCATTAGCACTTTTTAAAATAAAGCTGGATATATAGTCTAAATCAGATGCATTGGTAACATAGGAAAATCTATTTTTATTATGGCTCTAAAATGGATGCTATCTTCTCTCTCATGTTTGAGCAAATGGATTGTGCCCAGAGAGTCTGTAAGAAATAATCCCTGACTGTATCAAATCCAGCAGACATTAACTGTAGTCCTCAAGAGGGCATCTTCTGATAGACAATCAATACTGTAGCACATTTCTACCAGCAAGCAGAATGGGTGAGAAGACTCCACCCAAAGTAAGTTCGACATTGTTTATCGGTCAGGTGAGGGGCACTATTAGAGCAGATAGATCATCAGCTGAGCCCCAGAGACCAAGCATGTAACTTTTGAGTATATTTGAACTTCATAAGTCCAGATAGCAAGAGTTTGAGTTACTAGTAAACTCAGATGTCATGCATGGTTGATTGGCAATGAACCATTAAGCCCGTCGGCCTTATTCCCAAACTATTAACATGATTTAGTTATTAACACGATTTAGTTTACTCTTTAATGTTCTCCTAATTTCCCTATTACTCCAGTGTCCCTCCCTTCAAAACAACACACCAACCTCTCCATGCTCATCATCAGAAGCAAGCTCCCCACAGACCCGGACACCAAGTCAAAGTGGCACGAGACCCTGCCAGAACAGTTGCAAGTCCTGCAGACATATCTCCACTGCTGCAAGGATCAACACCCCCCACAACACACGTTTCAAGATCCATGCCTATCACAACATGTGGTGACCTCATCTAGTGCACTAAATGCCCCAAAAGCAACTACATTGGTGAAATGAGACAATTACTATGCTCTTGAATGAACTCATAGAAAAATAACAGACAATACCACCCCATCACCTGTGGACGGGGTGGAACCTTTTTCACAAAGCCATCACTCTATATCTGACCTTTCAGTCCTCTTCCTCCAAGGAAAACCTACAAAAAGCTTTCAAAAGATGAGCCTGGAAGTTTAAATTCATAACTTTGCTACACTCTAAAAATCATGGATTGAATAGACACACTGGATTTATCACTTATTACAATCTATAACCCACTAACATCCCCCCCCCCACCTACCATCTCCTCCCTACTCCCACCATGACTGGAGGGCTGTTAATGAACCGCTTCACTTTGAATGGTCCCTTGAAATGTGTTAACTATTTCTGCTAAACAATCTGGTCCGTCCTTTATTTTGCTTTGACACTCTGAATGGGTTTCCCAGACCTGAAGAAGAGCTCTATGCAAGATCAAATGCTTCTCTATCTCTCTCTCTCATACCAACAGAAGTTGGTCCAATAAAAGATATTACTTCACCTACCTTCTCTCTTTAAACTCAGACCAATATGGCTACAACACTACATACTATCCCCACTGTCATTCTGAGGTCTGAGTGGCAATGGTGTACAGCATAACTGTTAAGTTCCTAGATGGCCTTTGATTTGCTACAACACAGTCATGAAAAATATATGGCCCATATTTTTGAGAGTTTACAGAAGGAACAGCATGATTTTCAGATGTGTCACCCACAAGTTGAACTGAAGTCAACAGGACCTGTGGGTTATCAACACTTCTAAAAATCATAAGATTTAGATCAGACATTTTCCACGCTAAAGGCAAAATGACAGCATATTCTGTCCCACAAAATTTCAACATTAGTGTGGAAAAAAATGACATGTTCATACTGCATAACGGGGTACTCACCATGCCCTGCTAGGTTCAACCTCCTGGCCCCATTCCCCAATGAATCAGGACCACTCCAAGCTGGTGCAACACCCATGCTCTTTATTCCTCTGACTGGTCCCCACCTCCAAGCTCCAACTATTTACAAGTTATTTACAGGTTTGGCCTAGCACAGGCCTTCTGAGCCTACTCTCCCCTCCTAGTCTTCACACCCCCCAACCCCCTTGGACTCACTTCCTCCCAAACATTTAGCCCATTAACGAGGCTGGCAGGTGGGGCCAGTTTCCAGGCCAGTCCTAGCTAGTTTCCCGCCCCAATCCATTTCCCCTGATGGGGGCTGGAGTGTCAGGAGCTGATTAGGGCTTCCCTTGCCACACCCTGCCACACACTGCAACAAAGATTCCTTGAAGAAACTGAAATGAATATTGGAGCGTAGTGAAATTTGCAAAGTGATTGTGTGTTTTATGTGCATAATATGAACAACTACACATTTTTATATTAACATTTTTTCCCACCAAAAAATCTATAAACCCAGGGACCCTTAGCTGTCAAGTGATCCTAATCTACCTATGGGGAGTTTAAAAAGAAAGTGTAAATGTTTTCTGTTGACCTTTATGTGGATTATAACTCCGTGCAGTCAGAAGACTTGTAACTGCTGACAAGAGGATGAAAAACTAAGCAAACCAAGAAAGTATGTGAAGTTAGCAAGATATGGGATAAATGAAGGGCAGATAGGTTGTCAGGAAGTGCATGGTTGACCATGGGATGTATATTAGTATGCGCCAGATGTACCTAGAAAAAAAAAAGATTGAAGAATCATGACATTCTAAATGATAGTGCCTGTATTTACTTTATTGTTAATACTTCTTAAGAAATCAGATATTTTGATTTATACACATCCATTAAAAATGGAGTGCCTATCCCTTGCTCCAAATGTTCTTAGACCTCCTTTGTACCTCCTTCTTTGGCCATCTAAAAAAACACCTCGTAACAAATAAACAATTTAAAGTCTTTAATATCTCCCATTAGAGTCTTTTGTTTTCTGTAGCTGAGAGGAAATACAATGGCCTTTGCAGTATGCTCTGAAGGTCAATAGACTGGGGCTATTTTGGACAAATGGGAGAGTCATTTCCAAAGCTTTGGGTCCTTACTATTTATCTTTTACCACAGGGACTCCAACTTGGGTACCTCCGCTGATTTCAACTGTGGCTGCCTGGAGAAGTGTGCACTTTCTGGCAAGGAGGTTCCAGGTCATTTTAGGGCTATATCTGTCAAAACCACCACCTTGTACTCTACCCACTTATTACAATAGTTCAGTTCATTAAATGGGAAAAAAATATTCAGTGGGGGTAATTGATGTTAGGTGGGTACATGATTAATCCATGATTACATGCTGTCCCTCAGCTATCCTGTACTTCCATTATAACTATATTTAGTCACTATTGTGTCTTTGGTACTTCACTGAATCTTAATGTGGGATCAATATTGAAAATACTCCTAATAGGGAAGCTATGACTTTTTTTTTCCCTGCAGAAACTTCAAATCCCACATTAGCAGTTGGGCTAATACACATTTGCTGGCACCTAAATTGGAAGCACACCTGCAGTACTGCAGTCGATGAAATTCAAGTCAAATAGGTATCTCAAATCACCCAACTTGGGGAAAGCCCTGAGATTCTGCTGCGTAGCATGAGCACCTACAGAAGAGGCAAACCAGGAGGCTCCACTTCTTCTACACATGGCAGAGCTGGGCTCCAAGAGTACACTTAGACTACTCCTACGCAAGGTATGCACATTCCAGCATAGGGAAGGATTTTTGTCAAGTTGGCCTGTAGGTCAAAATACCTCCACAGGGAAGGTGAAGGGGGCCTACCCCCATTCCTTCCTAGGAAAGGCAGGTAAGGCGCCTTCCTGCAAAGGCGGGTAAGGGGCTACTCTGAAAAAGGGCCATGTACTGTGGATCCCACAACCCCAGGATAGTTTCCTTTCACAAAGCTCATTTACACACACACTGCACAAAACATGAGTAAGTTTCATCCAGTGAGAAGTGCTGTTCTTCTTAAAAGATATTTAACCTGCTGGACTTTGGTGGCTGTACAGAGGAGAGTAAAAGATTCCATTATACTTGTTGAAAAGAGCAGGAGATAAGCTTGGCACTCTAGCCAATGTGCGTTCTTTCAGTAAATCACGTCCCAACATCCAAGGATGAGTGAGCTATTGTTCAGCTCACATAATGGCTGCTGTGTTTGCTTACACAGCCATTGCATTACCAATATTCTACTAATTATTTTTAATATGTTTTGTGGTATTTTGAACTGTATATATTATTTAACTTGGCCATTTGAAAATAAAAATGCACTAGCTATGTTTTCACTTACAGGGTTGCATGAGGTCAAAATTTAAATAAACTGGTTGAGGTATAGCTGTGCTAGTCCCATTTCCATTTTTAAGCTTTAGCTTTCACAAACCACCACAGTTTACTGTTTTATATCAAGTGCCAAGCACTCCCACACCCCTTTTTTCAAATTGAAAACCACTATAAACCAAGAGTATACATCACCATTTTACCAGTATTATGATTTTGTAGACTGGTACTTTCTCTTTCTGTACCACCATTCAAATCCATATGAAATACTGCAGAATGTTTTCATATCCTAAATCTCCATATTATAAAGGGGATTTTTCACACAAGCATACACTTATTCACCAAGACTGTTATTTCCTACAGATTAAGTTGGGGTCTACACTAAAGTAGCTAATAGTGTTTCTCAGAAGATAAGCAATACAAATATTCTTATTTTCCTGTAGCTGCTTCTTAGAACACTTCATTTGTTTTATTTCTTTGCATATCATTTCTCCTGATTTTACAATGATGTTTTTGCTTAGGGTCTCACTTTTTTTCTCTTGCATTTTTCCTTTATTAGAGTTCCCTGGAACTCCATTTTCAAATCATCATAATATTTTTCTTTGCCTTTATATTTTTAGTAATGCACTTTCTACTAAGAAAAGGAGTACTTGTGGCACCTTAGAGACTAACCAATTTATTTGAGCATGAGCTTTCGTGAGCTACAGCTCACTGTGCCTTGAACTGTGCCCTGCTGACCTGAATCAATTTTCACAATATATGACTGTTGTATTTGTGCACTATGTAAAAAGAATCTAAACTTCTCTTATAGTGTTCCTATAATTGAGGATGTTAAATCCTATTTCTGGAAATTCAGCTCATGGTTTTTAGTTTATGAATGCAGTATATAAAGGTCAGCAACTGACTCCAAAATAATCTCAGAGCATCTCAAAGCTTTTAGTTCAGAAAGCCAACAGGAACTTTTAAAGCCCAGAATAAATACATTTGGATTCTTTGTGACAACTGCCGTTTACCCAATTCTCACAAGTACATTAAGAATCAAAGTCAAATTTATAAAAGGCACATTCAAATGGTATCATTCACTGGAGACCTATGCTATAGGTAAGCAATTGCAGTTTGCAGGCAACAGCCACAGTAGGTTTAGCATGTTACATTTTATTGTAAAATATCTGGTTACTTTTACACTTTCCATTCTAGTTAAATAAAACCTGTAGGATAAATATGCTTCTCTTATTTTCAAGAACAACTGTATACTAAGGACCTGGTCCAGACAGTTTACTGAAGCTAATAAATAAAACTTCCACTGACTTTAAATAACTAGATCGGGCCTGCAGTTCCTTGGTGATACCACATACAAAGCTTCTGAAAGCAAAAGTACTTCACTTCACAACCCACATTGGGGAAAATATCCCTCATCCTTGCAATGAGATACCAGGATTCAGAGAGGTCACAGCCAGCTAACCAGAAAGCCAGTTACTTCTTCCAGAGAAGTGAAGATCTGAACTGAATCCTCTTAATGTAATGGTGTCTGCGGGTTCCTGTGTGTGTAGAACAGGTGGATGAGAGTTCCTATTCCCTCTAACTTGTCTGGATTTGAGGCAACTGTGGTGAATTAATAGTTAGCTATTCTTGACAGGTGGCCACTTTAATGGAACCTAAAAAAATAACATTTTGGTTTTGGAATGACAGAGGGCAAGGCCTCCAGCTGTGAACCCCTGAGAAGTACAAGATGTTTTATGTTGAGAGAGAAGTCCTCCTTATTCAACTCTGAAAATGTGATTAAAATCAGTGAATCTAGAGCACCATGCCAAATTGGGCTGCAAGATGTGAAATCACCCTCATTTCCCCCTCAACTATAAACACAGCAGGGTAAAGACAGCACACTGTGCAAGCTGTCAATCATTTTATTTATAGTCTATTACAAAGCTAATTTTTACATCCACAAAAGTAAAAAAGAAATCGATCATGATACTTAGCATATTCAAAGCACAGTACAGACACCAAGGTCAGGATCCTCAGCTGTTGTGAACTGGGAATTAATTCCATACATTTCCATGGAGCTATATTGACGTACATGAGCTGAGGATCTGCCCCTATGTATTAAATGCTTACACCACCACTGTAAGATAATGTCAACCTATTATAGCCTTGTATGGGTGCAGAAACAGAAAAGGGCAAAGTGATTTTTCTTTAGGGCCACACCAGTGTGTCACTGAGCCAGGATTACATGGTAGGAAGAAAAATCCATTAATTTCAGCTATTTCTTCAGAACATTATCTCACTCTTTTAATATCCAGTTTGAATTAAACTGGAGGGGGGAATAATTTCTGCTGGAAATCAAATCTGCACACAAAAATCAAACCATTTGCAAATTATGAAAAAAGATGTCTCCACCATACAATATGGACAAATTACTTACAGATACAAGTTAGATTTGTGTCATTGCCCACCGAAGCAGCCAATAGCATACATAGGTGGGCAGTATCTGACAGCCACCATCTGTAAACAGGGTTATTTTTCCCCATCCTGTGGGGGCGGGGGAGAATGGCGGAAGGAAGGAGCTTAATGTTTCCACCACTTCCCTTTTAAATCTTTAAATTAGTTACCATTTTCACGTACAGACTGAAATTAGGACCCAATGCTTGCTGTTCAAAAAACAAAGTATATTTAAAGAGGTATTATATTCATGCAAAATACTGCAGAATGAAACAGAAGCTCAAAAATGAGAGTAACACAGAAGCCCCCTAAAAATAAACCAGAACAAAAATGATGGACTGAGGAGGGATTTAATACCCCAGCCGATACACACGCAAAACATGGCTTTTTAAACATCCCTTTCCTCGAGGGCAGCCAACGCTGCAGCTGTGTGCTGCCTGTACTTCTACCTGGGTCAGAAACCTGGACCATCTTACAGGCAGACTTTGAAGCAACTAGAAGCATTCTGTATGTGCTGTCAGCACCAAGTCCATAAAACAGTCCAACTTTGTGCAAAATGCCATAATCTCACAGATCTGGCCTTCCTCTGATAGCTCACTATATTGAAAAGCACTGTTGCATGCTCTTCAGCCATGCTGCCCAGATGAACAAGCCCACCATGCTCTCAAGCTCTCCATTGATGTGCATGATTTGACTTCACCTGGCATCACCCAGGGGGCCACCCCAGAGATTTGTGGATTTGTAGAATTGCGCCATATCTGGAACTTCACTCTACAAAGAGTAGTATAATGCCATCAACAGGGGTTGCTCTGGCTGGCCCAGTCCTCAATAGACTATGCATGTTTTATTACCATGAAGATTATGTACACTGTAGATACTTCCTGCAGGTTGTGTGGAAGTATGCATCCTGCAAGCCAAGAGCCTACGTTGCCAGCCCTCCAGGATTGTTCAGGAATTAAACATTAATCTTTAATTAAAGATTATGTCATGTGATGAAACCTCCATGAATATGTCCAACCAAAATTGCCAACCCTAATCTTGAGCTGTAGGGATAGGATGATGGAAGCAAGCATTTATGCTCTGAGTGGTGGCACCAGGATGTGCTCTGTGCAGTCACAGCCCCAAGGGCCTGTGCTATAGCATTCCAAGCTTGCACACATTTGGATCCCTAGAGTGGGATCCGCACTGACATACTTGAAGAACAAAAGTTATTAGCAGTATGAAAGGACTTTCATATGAGGAAATAAAAATATTAGGACAATTTAGTTTAGAAAAGAGATTAACAGGGAACAAGAACCAGTTATATATAAAATAGTACAGAGAAAATATATTGTCGTTTCTATATAGTCTTCATACGAGAAGGAGACATTCAATGAAATTTAGACAATCTAACTAAAGTTGATGAAGGGCAGTATTTTCTAGTGGAGGAGAACTCACCGCTACAATATTAGTGAGGCAAAGGCTTAATAGGACTCAGTAAGAAGAATATTCATAATTACACTAGCCAACATGAAACATTTAATTTTCTTGATCACCAAGTAGATCTATCAGCAGATTAGCTCCTAGTTATACATAGCCACCATTGCCACGGTATTGGAGCCTCCAGCTCCAGATTCCCAAGCCAGTGCCCTCACACAATTTACAACATCTAAGATTGGTCAGATGTTGCCCTGTGTGGCTTTCTACTCTAAACATAAACAATGTGCTTTCCTGCTGCATATACCTTAAACACAAGTGGCTTTACAATGTGCATCTCATGGATTACTTAAGAATGTAACATTGCAGTGTAGACATACCCTATCAAAAATTCATGGCAGGGCCATGCCAGCTGACTTGGGCTTCTAATAAGGGACTGTTTAATTGCGGTGTACACATCTGGGCTCAGGCTGGAGCCCAAGCTCAGGGGTCCTCCCACCTTTCAGGGTCTTACCACCTGAGCCCAAAAATCTACACCACAATTAAATAGTTCCTTATCCTGAGCCCTGCAAGCCTGAGTCAGCTGACGCAGCCCAGCTGCGGGTTTTTAATTGTAGTGTGGACATAGATTCCTCTACATTCTATAAAAGACTGTTTCCCCACGTCTTACCTGGATTGCATCAAATTTTAGTCCCTATTAAACATTTAACTATAGTTGACTTGCAGCTAAGCATAGTCAATGCCCCCAATCCATTCACATAATACATGTATGTGTTTTATTAAAAGTCACGTTATATTCTTGTTATTTTATGTAACGCCTATGTTTATAAATCACTGTTTTCAATGTACTCACTGCCCTTATTGACTTTAAACCATTTTAATTGCAGTATTAAATTTTCAGATGCCACAATCATTTTGGAGAGAAAAATTGAGGATGTAAGGCAGAAACAAAAATATTTTTCATGTGGCTTCTCATGTACCTGTGTCGAAAAAATTGTTCTCTAAAATCTTTTATCAGAATCCTAATTATTATAAGCACAAGCAACTTGAAGTTGAACGCTGAATAAAATACTTCACGGCCTTATGTATACAGTACTCTTTCTTGATAATAGGGAAATGCTAATAGACAATTTTAAAAGGAAAGCCACTTCATAGACAAAACAAACCTATTTACATAGTGATACTGGGTGCCTCAATTTTTGTATTATGTTTTTTGAGACACCTGAAAGGAGCCTGGTTTTAGAGAGTGCTCAGCTTCCAAGACCCTCCAAAAACTAGGCATTTAAGACGTTTTGTTAAACCCATTTCAATACTATCAGCAAAGAGTTATCTAAGTCAAGAAAGGCTAACAGAACAGAAGTGACACCAGAGAGTTTCTATGTAAAATCCTCCACACAGGCACAAAAGAAAGGAAGTTAGAGGGAACAACATTAGAAGTTCAGGCAAACATTTCCATAAATCTTGAGCTGCTTCTGCACTATGATTAAACACATAGGCTTCATTCCAATAATGCTGCCAGCTATAGAGAAGGTATTTTATGCTTGTGTCCCTGAGAACTAATCTTCATATTTCATTACAGGTCATCAGATTTTATTAAATCTTTTCTATCTCAGTACATCCAATGAACTTCCCATTAAAGTCTTACTGTAGTGGCACTATAGGAAATTTAAATTTAAAAATCATCCAGAACTGAATCAAAAACAATTTAAAATACAAAGCCAATGCCATTAACAATGCAGTGGGACAGATGAAGTGCTCTGACTAGATTTGGAGGGGGGGTGCAAATACTCATCTCTTAGGGTAATCCAATAGGGGTTTAGCTCTTGGGGGAATTGTTGTTATAAATCTGTGGTCTCTTAGAAATGTTGGTGTTAATATCCTCATGCTAGCCTGGCCACTCTAACTCCATAGCAATAGTATTAAGAGAATTCATACGGTTCTGCTACAAGGGTAGAGACCCCTATCACTAGAGTTAAAGGAATAACTAATAGCTGTTAGCAGTGTAGGAACTAAGGGCATGTCTACACTTACCGTAGAAGCTGTGGCGATCGATCCACCAGGTGTGGATTTAGTGGGTCTAGTGAAGACCAGCTAAATTGACCTCAGATTGCTCCTCTGTCAACTCCAGTATTCCACCAGAATGAGAAGCATAAGGTAAGTCAATGGGAGAGTTTCTCCCATTGACCCAGCATGGTGTAGACACCACAATAAATTGTCCTTTAAGCTATGTCGACTCCAAGTATGTTATTCACGTAGCTGGAGTTGAGTAACTTAGGTTGACTTAACCCCGTAGTGTAGACCTGCCATAAGACAAGAGGTGAGTGTTTGAGATTCCATCCATTAGAGGATAGAGGTCTACACCTAGACAGTAGCCAGTTCATTATAGTATTTCTTTATTCACTCTCCTTTTTCTTCTTCTCTTTAAAAAGCAATATAATTCAGTGGAAAGGAAATAGTAACCTGACTTATGTAGTTAAAATAAAACCTCCTGCTTAAACTTGTAGCAACGTAGTTTTTGAACATGTAACTCTGAAAGCACAATTTATCAAAACATGCATTGCAGGAAAAATATACAATCATTGGACCCCTCATGTGAATGGAGTAGTAAGTTACTTTAAAAACATATATTGTAGCATTCGTCTAATATTTGCAAATTTCTATTAAATTTTAAATAAAAAGTTTCAAGATTTTAGCCTCACTCATATTCAAAACACTGTTTATAATTGTTTTACATTGCACTTTAGGCCCAGATTCAGCAAGATACTGTGCTTAACTTTAAGCATGTGAATAGTATCATTAAAATTAATGAGATTACTCATGTGCTAAAAGTTGCATCTAAGCTAAGTACCTCATAGAAGGGGATATTTAAGTCCTTGATTCAATTTAAGTTTGGTGATTTATTCTAAGACAATCAGTCAATTTAGCTAAAGAAAATAAGAATCTTTCAAGCATAGAAGTGTACTACCTTGTTGTCCCCTCAGTTAACATGATCTGTCAATACGCCCATGAACTGGCAGTTCGGGGTGTGAAAGACATCAAAAATTACAGAGCAACCTATACTACCACATGCCATTAGCACAGAGCAATAGCATTTAGAGCAAGAGAGATTTGGAAAGTAGCGATGAAATGTAGCAGCAGGAAAAAAAATCTAAATCAGATTCCTCATGAAGTACTAAATGCAAATTTAGTCCTGATTTTCAAATCTATTCTGTTACGAGTGGAAATTAAACTCACAAAGAAGCCAAAATGGCAAATTGGTATAAATTATCAAAAAAAAAAAGAGCTAAAACCATTTATTTTTGTATGTACATAAACCTCCTAAGGAAACAGTTGAGAAAGATGGAGAGGGCTGATTAGCTGAAATCAAAAAAGGGAGCTGAATTTGTACATGCCGAACTTATTTGCTCTTATGAGATTTCAAATAAAAATCCCCTATTTTTGCATACTTCATGAATTTCTGGAGTATTTTTCCCTCCCCCCTGACTGAATAAAATGAGTCTACAACCCATAATGCTCACGCCACAGGTGCATACGACATCCCCAAATACATGTTGGTGAGTTCACAAAGAGTAAATAATGACAATCTGAGCGAATGACACTTTAGTAAATCTCAAAGTCAATTAATGTATTTTAGTTTTAATTAATCATTCTGTGTAAATAGGGTTATTTTACAGAGATTTGTTTTTAGATACATGACAAAAAACTTCACTCATGTATATCACACAAAATGCTGGCGAGACTGAAGTATTTCAAAATTTACAAAGCTTAAACTTCCAGGGCTTTAACTTCACCCAGAGCTAACTGGCTGTAACAGAGAAAGAGCAAAAAGCAGGATCGATATCTAATGGAGTCTTGAGATTTAATGCTATCTACATCGTATCACAGAAAAGAAAGCCAGATGACTTGTGCTTCAATAGCCTGAGATACCATACAGTGAATGTATGTCTTACAGGCAGAAATAATTTCTGTATTTTGTCAGGTTTCAGACAAGATCTCTATAAATCAGAGTTGGAAAGTACACATTGGTTACAGATATTAAGAAAGATTATGGGTTATACTGGCAAAATAAGTCCATGCAATATTGGGGAATATATATATGGAAGCACAGCATGGACCAGAAATGAGATAGTCTTTCCCCCTGCCCGTCACACATTTCTGGGCACCAAAGTAGCCCAATGAGGATATTGACAGTTTGGAAGAATTCACGGAATAGCAAAAAAATAAATAAAAATTTAGATCATGTTGGGGTAAAATGGGAAAGAAATACATATTAAGGCTTGGTTAAATGATAAACAAAGCCAGTAGGAGCTCTGGCTGCATGTGGATGTCACTGCCTTGATCCCACATACAGCTGAGTGCATACTGCAAATCAAAAACAAACAAACAAAAATCTACAAATACTAGTTTGAAACAAATATTTTAAAGTGTCCCCCTTTTATGTCTACTTTCTCCAAACATCCTAGTGACTCAAACTTTGAGTCTCAAATGCTCATT
Organism: Lepidochelys kempii; assembly: GCF_965140285.1. Classification (NCBI taxonomy): domain Eukaryota; kingdom Metazoa; phylum Chordata; order Testudines; family Cheloniidae; genus Lepidochelys; species Lepidochelys kempii. The sequence goes on along the minus strand of NC_136390.1, from coordinate 29,299,667 downwards.
ATTTAGAATTATGAATAAATGCAAGAAAGTTTGCATATACGTTACACACATGTAGGCCAACAGAAAGAGGTAAAATGCATGTAATGAAGTACTCATGATTTATTAACGCAGGTCCAGACCCATGGAAAAACATGGCCACCATCCATAAACCAACATGGAATAAGAAACATGGGACTATGAGAACCAATAATCTGTATAAGTATTTGAATGGTGGGCCAAGGAGTCAATTAGAATAAATGGGACAAAATTTAGCAAAGGGGAATTTAGACTGAAGACACAGAATAATTTAACAAGGGGCAAAATTATGTGTTGGTAAAAGTACTGGAGGATACAGAACATTCTAGCTGGGGCAGAGGGATGGTCTAAATGAACAAAGAGGTTTCCTCCAGCTCCCTAGTCTGTTATTTTATTATCATTATGGTATCCTGAAAGATTAAAGGCATGAGCTGAAGTCAATGGGAAAACTTCCATTGACTTCAGTGAGGTTTGGATTAAGCCCTAAGAGACTATGGGCCACGTCCTCAATTGGTGTAAATTAATGTAAGTCCACTAAAGTCAATGGAGCAACACTAACTTACACTATCTGGGGATCTGGCCCTACGTTTTTAGAATTATCTTTCATGATCTTGTCACAAAGGCAACCTAGAAATATCTGCAGACTGCCACATCTTGCAAATCTTACTAGGCATACCTGTATAATTACAGTAGGAACTATATATACACTTTACATCAGAAATAGGCAGAAGTATGAATCTCACGATGGCAGGATTAATTTTATTTCATCGGTGCAATTAAAAAATAACACTAAGTCTTCTTAATATAGTCAAGCAGGCTTCAAGTACTTTTCAAATATGCTTTCTCAAGCAAATTTGTCGATCAAGAATAGTTTAACCTTCAAGCACAAGATTAACAGCTCATCCCTTCAATGACCTGTTTGGCGCATGCAGGGATAACAAAGTGACATGAAGCATGCCCCAAAAGAATAAAAATGCTACTTTTCCAGCACTCTGCCTACAGACATATTTCATCATCTGTCACAACAGATAGGCTTCCTTTGGAAGTGAAAACAACCCACTCAAGGGCTTATTACAAGTGCTGAGATCTTTGGTGGACTGCAGAAGATAAATGAGTGGGGGAGGCAGTAGCCAGTGGATTTCAAAACAGGATTTAATGATTCAGAAAAGGTTTCAGACAGGGAATATTGCTGAGGTAAGTATGTGAATGTTCAAATGATGCCAGGGCTCAGTAACACATTTGACATGTTGACATTTATTTTTATTTAGAACTTTCATGTGCATATTTAAGTTGTGACAACTGTAGCTTGGGTGTAAGTAAATATTAATGAAATCCAAGTTTGAGGTACACTACAGGTTTTTTAATTTACAGGGTTTTTTTTTACTGTATCTCCTACTGCCCAATTACCTTGTTATTTCTATTGACAAAAATCTGACTGTATCATAGCCAGCTACACAGAAAGTAGAAGAACTCGACTCTTTTCGGTCTTTGGTACCACTGGATATAGACCACTAGCCCCCCCCAAAAAAACCAGGTCCCTCAACCTAGCAAACCTTCAACCAAACAAGTCCTCAGTGTAGATGTAAGAATGAATGCTAAGGAGGCAGGCTGCCTACCTCACACAAAGGCAATTTCAAGTTTCATTCCTCAATGAAATACAAAGATAGTAGTGCAGATAACTGAAGAGCTTCTTGGGTAAGTAACTGGCAGGAATGCATTGGACAGTGAGGAGATATTTTGTTTGTTGGGAAATCTTCAAACCATTATACAAGAATGATAATTAGGGCTACAATTTTGTCATGGAGGTCACTAAAGTCATGGATTATGTGACTTCCAGAGACCTCCATGACTTGAGCCTGCAGCGCTTGGGAGCTGCAGGGTCCCCCCGTCGCCCGTGGTGGCTGGGAGCCGCCACAGGCTGCTGAGGTGCCTCAGTGGGATTGCAGGGGCTGCCTGCAGCTGGCAGCTACAGGTGGTGGGGATGCTCCCAGCTGGGCCCCAGGGGTGGTGTGGGGACCCCGCAGCTCCTCATTTTATCATGCATATTTTTAGTAAAAGTCATGGATAAATTCATGGAAGCCCGTGACCTATCCATGACTTTTACTAAAAATATGCGTGACAAAGTCTTAGCCTTAATGATAATTGAATAATAGTGTATAAACTAGCCAAGGAACACAATTCATCAGCATCTCCTGTTTAACTTTCCTGCTTTTCTTCTTCCATACTGTGCACCCTTTCTTCTATAATGCCTACACAACAATATTGCTGTTTTTGGATTAAAGCACTGTCCTATTTGACAGTCCTCCATATTTATTGCTTTCAACAGGTTAACTCATTTAGTTACCACAGTCAGCAAGTGACTGAGTTTCTTCCATTATATTAAATGAGTTAAATTAAATATTAAATTATTACAGTGAGTTTGTTTTTTTTTATAAAAGAAATATGAAAGGCTGTGCACCCTACATTCTTAAAAAAAGATTTGAGTTATGTAGAATTGTGGGATTGGTCATTTGGATCCAAAAATGTTCAAAAAACATTTGAAAAAGGAAAAAATGTCAGTCTCAAATTTGATTTTTAGATTTGAGAATTAGTTCTCTGAAGAAACCATTAAAATCAGTGTTGTACTATTTTTAAAAAAAAAAATTTAAAAAACCCTCAGACTTTTTCAGAAAGAGAAAGAGCTGGGAATATCACTTCATCCTTATGTGATCTATTTATAGATTGTGACACTCACAATCTTGGCCAATACTACTCCCAGGGAACTGCAACTAAATGTCACTTTAGATGTCCCTTTTGGGGATCAGACGCAAAGGGTGATGCATAATACACACTAACTAGTGGGTTACATACTTCCTCTGGAGAGAGGAAACACCCTGAGCATCTAAGAGCCATGGATTTGCACTAGACAAATCCACACGTATATGATGGGTGCCTTTCTTGGCCAACACACAAGGGATTGAACCAGGGACTTCCAGAGTTAAAACCATGTAAAATGAATCTCACCCATCCTGTACCTCCAGGTAATTTGAAGGAAAAATTCCAAATATATGGGGAGACTGAGAAAACATTTGTCTGGTTGGATAATTTTTTTTTTCAAATAGACTGTTTTGGAAGTTAGTAATTCCGCCTTTGGATGTAGTCTATGTGGAAAGTGCAGGGTAGTTTATGGTGCATGATACATTTGGCTCTGTAATCTCTTATGTATGTTGCACATTTAGGGGAAGACCCACACCCTCCCTTCCCCCTCCCCCAACATTTAAAAGACACATTGACCAGTAAACCATTCCACTTTGCTAAACAGAGTTTCGTTTCTCCTCTCAAAATAAATAAAATAATAAAATAGACAAAATAAACGTTGAAATAAATTTGGAAATAAGTATAGACTAGAATTGAAATGTGTAAAGTATATAAATTAAATAGATAGTAGAGCATATATATCTAGAAATTTTACTACTGACTGCTTGCTTTTCTACATTTCTATTTGCCCAATTGCCTCTCTATCAGTACAAGCACTGTATCTATCCATACACAGCTTATGCATTATGCAGTTCCTAATTATCATGGATTTATTTTTTATTCCAAAACAAATGTGAGTCATAAAAATCAAGCTTTCCTGTCTCATTCTCAAAGGAATTGCATGAAAACTGGTTTAGGCATCAGTAGTACTGCTTCCAAAACAAGTCCCAGAATTAAATACAGCTAAATATGAAAGTTTAAATATATAGGGATAAATCATCAGATTACAATCTGCACTGAGTAAGGGGTGGCACAAAGCTGCACTAATCCAGATGCAGATCAGGGATGCAATTGTGATCCAGAGTGCCTCTTACATAAAGGATGGAAGCTGCGACAAAGTTCCAAGCAGTTTCATTCTATTTTGTAAATTTCATATTTTGATGTAGAAAGAAAAGTTCCAAAATCATGCTTAATTTTTCTGAGATACACCAGTAGCAGATTATATCCCCTGCAATGCCATCCCAGCAGTCTTGGCTCACACCGTGGGAATGGAACCAAGGCATTGCATATTCCATAACCATACCCACCACCTGCATATCAACGGAAATACCAGCTCCAAAGAGATTGTTGTCCTTCCCCAGGATAGCAACATAGCAGATCCTATACCATACAGAGGAGTCAGGATTCCCTTAACATTCTATGTGGGTACGTAGGGCAAGAGACAGTTTTGCCCATAATCTATCCCTCTGTGTGCACAAATTGATTTAATACATTGAAACTTTAAAACATAGAAATTGGCAGCTCTCTTCTACAGCAAACGGAACTTACAAAAACAAAAACTGCATGGAGCTTCTCCGTTCAACAAAGCACAAAACTGATGGATTGTTAACGTTAAACCATATATACACAGACAATGCTGAAGCCAAAAAGAAAGCCGATTCTGGGATTTAGTTCCACAATCTTGCCCTGTGCTACATGAATTGGCTGACGACAGCTGTGAGGGCAGAAACGAGCCAGGATTTCCTCAGAGTACTCATACTGGACCTGATCCACAGCCTGAAATCAATGGGTATGTTACCATTGCCTTTCATGAGCTTTCAGTCAGGCTTGCCTGGAGGATGGTTCCCAGCTAACACATCTGGCAACACCTCATGGGTTTGCTTATACAACACTCAAGTCAACAGGCATTTTGCCACCGATTTCAATGCGAACAAGACATTCTCATAGTGCTGTGGTCTGCACAGTTTCAAGTTGGCAAACTACCCTACCCCTCAGACCTTCGTAAAAGTTGTGTGACAATGAACTTTAATGGGAAAAGAGACTGAACTCTTTCAGTGTTGTCTATGCAATGAATAGTGACAGAAAGATCTGACATTGAAGGAATCAGGAAAAGTTTATTGAGCTGCTACTATACTGCTCTCTTGCTCCCTACTTTGGCACTCAGAAAAAGTCAGCAGATGAGCAAACTCAGCAGACAGAGGGCTAAGAAGTAGTTACGTAAGGACACAGATTCATTACAGTTATACACATATGCTGCAAATCGACAGCATGCACTATGGAGCGTGCATGTTGATTCTTCACTGGAGCAGAAGCAAGAGGTGCTTCAGAATGTACTTTTCTTGGCCCTCTTAACCATTCTGCTGTGGGAGAGAGCATATGGATGGATGCACACATTTATTAATTAGAATCATAGTAAGCCCATAATACCAGAAGTCAGTGCTCAAAGCATGGTTCCAGAGTGTGCACCTGCCTGATATTTGGCTAGCGCTCCCCTCTTGATGGTGATGGTGTCATGGTTCTGCTTCTCCACAGCATCTCCATTGTTGGGGCAAAGTTAGCGTACTAGTTTTATGGCATCATGAGTTACTGAAGCAGTGGTGGACCTAATATTGAAAAGCAGGAACTGCAATTTGATACTAATCCTCAATGACAACATCATGGTTGATGTGGACTCCACAGGCTATACTAAGATAACCTCACAGCATGCTAGTGCTGTAGGATCAGGGTTATGAACACTGCCTTTATACAGAGAATGATATAAATTACTGTTTTGCTAAGCCATTTCGAAGAACATAAAACCCAATTCCTTGTCATTTAGATTGTAGTCTAACACCAAATGTGCTAGGTGCTTTCTAAGACCCAGCACCTGCCGCCAAAGAGTTAGCTGGTAACAAATGCAGGTGACACAATACCTCATATCAAACAAGGCTCAGAGCAGTTCGATACACTGGAACGGTAGTTTTGGTCAGGAATAATTTCTACATAGCTGTTATTCGGACCCAAACTGAAGGAAGGCGGTCCACACTAATAGGAATTGTGGAGGAGATGGCCCATGAGGCTATTGATCTACTGCTGTGGCTTAGATGATGAATAGCTCTACAGCCCCTGCATTAAACTGTGGCTCATTTTTGCTTCATTACTAATGAAGTTTTGCTATAATTCAGTTCACAGAATTATCTGTATTGCTAATTCACTTTACTTTCCACCATTCAGATATACTTTTAAATATAGCAGGTGCAGTTACGTTATTCTCTCTTCCAAACCATTTTGCCTGAGCAATCAAAATAGTTCTGTGGTCCGCTTCAAGTTTCCCTTCCTCTCAGTACGGCCAGCAATAGCCATCTTATTAGCTAAGGCATTTTTGTCATAAACAGCCATAAGAATATCAGTTAGCAATCTCCATCTTGACTCCAGAAATAAGTTGAAAAACATTTCAAGCAAAACAAAAAAAACTATTAGAAATTATAGTACAGGTACCAGTCTTGTATCCCATTCCTGTTCCATCATCTGCTACATACTTCAGGCTCTAAGAGTCATTAGAAGCACCTGAATATCCTTTATGTAATACAATACTTTATACTTCAGTGCATCTGAGTCTGCATGTTAAGGTGACCTGCTAATAGCTTGCTACTTGGAGGTTTTTTTCAGCATCCTGGGCTGATAATTCTCTGTTACATCTCCACAATAAATCCAGGAATAGGAAAGGAAACCAGTATTGCATTCCATGGAGCACACAGAATTTCTTGCCATCAACTCTGCACAGAATCCAATAAACAAAAGGGTCAACCACAGCCAAACATACTCATACGTTGTTTATGACACATTCTTTTTGCTGCTCACAGCCTCTAATCTTAAATCCAGAACATAAAGACTTCTAGTTTTCATTACATGCTATGTCAAAATCCTGCACAAGTCAAACATCATTAATTTGAATAATTCACTTCACAATATTTCTCTGTACTAGCATTTCACATTGTATAATTCTGAAAAATCTGTAGCTGCTGTTCAATAATCTAGTTAAATGCACTAGTAATCACTGCAGCCTCTCTTGTAAATATATACATTTTTCAGTGCTTCTACTACAAGTGCTGTCTAGAGATATGCCAAACTGCTTTGGGTTTCCTATTGGCAGTTTCAAGCTAGACAGCTTGAGGGGTATAAGAAAGACAGTCTTGGATGCCGGAGGGGAGGAATTAAATTGGTGGCTGGGTCTGACTGACAGAGAAATAATTCCATGAAGCAAGCAGCAGGTGAAAAAAATCACCTTAGGACAGCTATAAACCTATTTAAAGAATAATGATTGCAAACTTTTGGTGCAAGGGTCTGAGAAGAAGCATCTAGTGTCTCGTTAATGTGCCAGGTGATGACCCACAAATAAGGAAAGTGAGAGTTTATTCCTCCATATACACACACACGTTCATACTGATGCATTTCAGTATTTGCATTCTATGAAATCAGGCCAATTACAGAAGGTCTAACCAGTTATCTTCCTTCTAATGTGGTAGTTTCAGTGTAAATCTTGTAAGAGGTATTTTACCTACTATGATAGTCATGGCTCTGATCTAACTTAGCTAAATGGAACACCCAGTAAAATGTGACACACAATGTACCTCTAAGAAAAAACCTCACCATGAATGTCAGCGATTGATAGGTGCAGTGTACGAACACTCTGGCTGCCTCCCAAGCCCCTCCCAGACCTGAGGTCACCCTGCCTCAGTTTCCTCACTTCTCAGGGCTCTCGGTGAAGCCCACAGCACACAACTCCTGGGGGCTGGATTCATTAACATAAAATAACTCCCCAAAATAGAGTTCTCAAAAACTCCCATCCTTACCCAATCTATACTTTCAGTCCCTTCCCACAGGGGGTCTCCCAAGCATCCCTGCCTGCAGCCCTTTTCCCTGCAGGCTCAGCATTCCCTGCTGGAGTCTTATCAGTTTCAGTGCATTCCCCCTCTTCTCTACAGCTTCCGGATACTCTTTATAGGGGAATCAGCTCTGTACCAGCTGCTTCTACTAAACAAACCCCACACACTATCCCAGGTCTGGTCAGCTCAAGACCTCTGGCCTTTATAGGGACAGAACAGCCAATTACCCAGTGATTGTTTTAATTTTAAAACAAAGGTCATAACGTGTGGGGTGAAGTACTGAAGGGATTTAAGACCTTATTTTTGTAAAGTATTTAGCAATATCAGTGAATGTGTGTGTGCATACACAAACACCATAGTAATTGCATGTGCAAATAATGTAGTATTTGTAAGCACAGATGAGGATCAAATCAAGGACAAAATATACACTGTGGTAAGCTGCTTTAGCTATGAGTCTCCAGATTTTCCCATGGTCGGGAGATGCTGATCTATGAAGTGTCAAGAGCATTGATCAGCTAGAAGCTGTTTGTACAAGCTCGCGCAAGTAAATGACTACATCACTTTTAAAGTAAAATGTTTCTACTGGTATAACTTTTATTTGTTTTGTTCAAGAAAATAGCTCTGACCAAATACGCTCCCACAAATCTAGATTTTGATGAAAACTCAAAGTCAAACTAAATATTAGACTAGTTTGAAGCAGTTCAATAATCTGTTTTTAGTTGTTCAGCAGTAATTTTTAAGAGAGGAAGTCACAGATAATTGAGCTGAATATTCAAATTTTTCTCAAAAGGATAAAGACACCCAAAGGATCAAACTTTTCCTCAAGAGGATAAAGACACTTCTCCATTACTGGGCTTCCTATTTCCCCATATGATTTCTAAACAGAGAATGAACACTATCTTTTATCACAGGAGCACACTGAAAAAGGAAATATTGAAATGTTTTATGACCACTGGCAGACTTTGTACATGCTTTAATTATCTAATATAAGTACTTTAAGACAGTGCAGTGAAATATGAGATCTCTGACATGTGGTACTCAGGGCAGCTCTGCATTGAAAAATCATAATATGAAAACTTAAATAGTCTCTGTACCATAATACATGCAATATCTAAATTGCCGTATCTTAAATAATCATGAATGAGAAAGATCGAAACATATCATACCAATTACATTGTCACTAATTTTGTAGTAATTGTAATTATCTTTTTTCTCTTGTACATATAAAATTTTGTTACTGGAAGAGAATATTTAACCAATGACAGATTATAAAATAAATTGTTCATAGTGACTCAGATCAAACAGTAATAGTTGTCTTATTTGATATCTTTTTATATGTGGCAACTAATCATATGCATGCATTTTCATTGCCATGGGGCTGCTTGAAGCACCAGTGAAGCACTTCTGCAGCTGGAAGAAAAAATTGCCCTCTTCCTCTAGCTTCCAATTGTATCCCTATTAGACGGAGGACAGGTTAACTGGTGCAACATTCAGAACACAGTAGGAATTATTTTTTCACGTGACTTGATTGTTACCAGTATAGATATTAAGTTTCTCAATAGCAGCCCACAGAGTAAACGTGGAAAAGGAGGCAAGGCATGAGCCAACTGTCATGGGGTCCACTCACCACACATGGTGCCTCCTCCTGGTGGCTCTGGGGATTAGCTCTTGTCAGGTGTTGCACCCTCCTCTGGCAGAGATCTCTACCCATTTTCTCTTTCACCCTACAGCCCCTCATTTCCAAAGCTGCAGCTTCCCGTTCATGGCTTCTCCCTCCAGCCAGGTCACTAAGGTCCTCCCCTTCCAGTGATATCAAAGTCCTTCCACTTTGAACAGCTGGTGTCTCCAACACCCTGTGCCATTTTCCAGTGGCTGGCAGGGGAACCCAGGCCTGCCCTCTATAGTAATGTCCAGCCAAAGGATCCTATAACTCGTAGCCAAGATCTGTACAGTCCTACCCCTTGCTGCAGTTTTCCTTGGCTTCTTCCTTTCTACGTACCTAGCTTCCTCCTCTTTTAGGGTTTGCCAGCCCAACCTCCTTCCTCCCAGGGAGTGACTGCAAACTACTTCTTATAGCCCCTTCCTGCTTACAGCTCCTGGGCTTTTATACAGGCCCCTCCTGGTCCTGCCCACCTGAGCACATTTCCAATTAGCCACCTGCTCCCTGTCTCCTTCAGGTGGAGCCTGGACAGTTAATTGGCCTGCCTAGCCACTTTAACCCTCCAGTCATGTGTGGGGTGAACACCCCATCACATCGGTCCACACGAAAACAGGAGTCTAGGAGAAAAAGTAACAAATGCAAAGGGTAAGAGTAAAACACTCATCCGGGACACTGAAGCCCAATGACACGTCAGCAAAAATAAATGGTAAAAGAAGAGATTATATGGAGAAACACCAGATACAACTATTTTATACTCATGAACTAGGTGAGAGGTCTGGACAAGCTGAGATCAGTGTGCAGGATGACATCCCTGAAGGAGATGATCTGGAAAACTAAGAAATTACAAGAGTGAGTGTGTGTATGTGTAGAAATGTGGGATTGGGTGAAGAAAGAAGGCTAATTACCATACTAACTGCTGGTGGTGTGTAAACAAAGCTCTCCTGTCCCAAACCAAAACTATTAGGGTCAGACGGGAGCAAACATCCTTCCGGATTTTCTGTCACTCTCCAAGTGAAAGGAACGGTAGGAAGACTTGAATTCCCTCTACAGAAGGTGCACTATTCTGGGCCCTTTTCCAAGCTTTGGGCATCTGCTGCAGAAGTAAGGAACTGGGAAACTGGTACTGAGGACAAACAGATCCATTTGGTGAAAAAAAAAAGTGTTTGATTCATCACCACACTACTGGGTGTTAACTCCTACTGCTGGAGAGCCATGATGGAGAATATGCAATTCTGCCCAAATTTAACAGCAAATAGTACTTTCCTAAGAGGAATTTCAGATTTTCTCTAGAGTTCCTACATTTAGCAATTCATTCTTAAGACATCATCAGCGCCCTACAAACAATCCAGTATACATTTTGTCATTTGCGCTGTATGTTTCTATATCCATGGTACTCCTATAATATAGGTAAATTATGGAATCTGGAACAGAACTTCTTTAGCTTGTTGCTCAGAATGTTTCTGCTGCTCCCAGAATGAAAAACCTACTTCTAAAAAGTGGACCATTCCCTATAAAAATTGCATTATTTGCAAGATTTTTAATCATTCCTCATTTACAGCTGTTTAAATAACACTGAATCACATTAAAATATACTATTCCATATTGTAAATGATAATTAAAACATGACAGTTCCATAGTAAATTAACTACTTCTGAATTAAATTTTCAAGACATAATACAATTCTCCATTTTAAAAAGGGACTAGAAGAAAAATGGAGGGACAAAACTGAAAGGAAAAAATTCTCAGCATGATGCATGGAGATCCCAACTTACAACTCCTATTAATCATAGAATACCAGGGTTGGAAGGGACCTCAGGAGGTCATCTAGTCCAACCCCCTGCTCAAAGCAGGACCGATCCCCGACTAAATCGTCCCTGCCAGGGCTTTGTCAAGCCTGACCTTAAAAACTTCTAGGGAAGGAGATTCCACCACCTTCCTAGGTAACCCATTCCAGTGTTTCACCACCCTCCTAGTGAAAAAGTTTTTCCTAATATCCAACCTAAATCTCCCCCACTGCATCTTGAGACCATTACTCCTTGTCCTGTCATCTGCTACCACTGAGAACAGTCTAGAGCCATCCTCTTTGGAACCCCCTTTCAGGTAGTTGAAAGCAGCTATCAAATCCCCCCTCATTCTTCTTTTCTGAAGACTAAACATCCCCACTTCCCTCAGCCTCTCCTCATAAGTCATGTATTCCAGTCCCCTAATCATTTTTGTTGCCCTCCGCTGGACTCTTTGCAATTTTTCCACATCCTTCTTCTAGTGTGGGGCTCAAAACTGCACACAGTACTCCAGATGAGGCCTCACCAATGTCGAATAGAGGGGAACAATCAAGACCCTTGATCTGCTCGCTATGCCCCTACCTATACATCCCAAAATGCCATTGGCCTTCTTGGCAACAACAGCACACTGTTGACTCATATCCAACTTCTCGTCCATTGTAACCCCTAGGTCCTTTTCTGCAGAACTGCTGCCGAGCCATTCGGTCCCTAGTCTGTAGTGGTGCATTGGATTCTTCCATCCTAAGTGCAGGACTCTGCACTTGTCTTTGTTAAACCTCATCAGATTTCTTTTGGCCCAATCCTCCAATTTGTCGAGGTCCCTCTGTATCCTAGCCCTACCCTCAAGCGTATGTACCACTCCTCCCAGTTTAGTGTCATCTGCAAACTTGCTGAGGGTGCAATCCACACCATCCTCCAGATCATTTATGAAGATATTGAACAAAACCGGCCCCAAGACCGACCCCTGGGGCATTCCACTTGATACTGGCTGCCAACTAGACATGGAGCCACTGATCACTACCCGTTGAGCCCGACAATCTAGCCAGCTTTCTATCCACCTTATAGTCCATTCATCCAGCCCATACTTCTTTAACTTACTGGCAAGAATACCGTGGGAGACCGTGTCAAAAGCTTTGCTAAAGTCAAGAAACAATACATCCACTGCTTTCCCTTCATCCACAGAGCCAGTTATCTCGTCATAGAAGGCAATTAGATTAGTCAGGCATGACTTGCCCTTGGTGAATCCATGCTGACTGTTCCTGATCACTTTCCTCTCATGTAAGTGCTTCAGAATTGATTCCCTGAGGACCTGCTCCATGATTTTTCCAGGGACTGAGGTGAGGCTGACTGACCTGTAGTTCCCAGGATCCTCCTTCTTCCCTTTTTTAAAGATGGGCACTACATTAGCCTTTTTCCAGTCATCTGGGACCTCCCCCGATCGCCATGAGTTTTCAAAGATAATGGCCAATAGCTCTGCAATCATATCCACCAACTCCTTTAGCACTCTCGGAAGCAACGCATCCGGCCCCATGGACTTGTGCTCGTCCAGCTTTTCTAAATAGTCCCGAACCACTTCCTTCTCCACAGAGGGCTGGTCACCTCCTCCCCATGCTGTGCTGCCCAGTGCAGTAGTCTGGGAGCTGACATTGTTCGTGAAGACAGAGGCAAAAAAAGCATTGAGTACATTAGCTTTTTCCACATCCTCTGTCACTAGGTTGCCTCCCTCATTCAGTAAGGGGCCCACACCTTCCTTGACTTTCTTCTTGTTGCTAACATACCTGAAGAAACCCTTCTTGTTACTCTTGACATCTCTCGCTAGCTGCAACTCCAGGTGTGATTTGGCCTTCCTGATTTCACTCCTGCATGCCTGAGCAATATTTTTATACTCATCCCTGGTCATCTGTCCAATCTTCCACTTCTTGTAAGCTTCTTTTTTGTATTTAAGAGCAGCAAGGATTTCACTGTTAAGCCAAGCTGGTCGCCTGCCATATTTACATATTTACTATGTAGAAGCCCTCTACACCAACATTCCACACAAAGATGGACTACAAGCCGTCAAGAACACTATCCCCGATAATGTCACGGCTAACCTGGTGGCTGAACTTTGTGACTTTGTCCTTACCCATAACTATTTTACATTTGGGGACAATGTATACCTTCAGATCAGCGGCACTGCTATGGGTACCCGCATGGCCCCACAGTATGCCAACATTTTTATGGCTGATTTAGAACAACGCTTCCTCAGCTCTCGTCCCCTAATGCCCCTACTCTACTTGCGCTATATTGATGACATCTTCATCATCTGGACCCATTGAAAAGAAGCCCTTGAGGAATTCCACCATGATTTCAACAAATTCCATCCCACCATCAACCTCAGCCTGGTCCAGTCCACACAAGAGATCCGCTTCCTGGACACTACAGTGCTAATAAACAATGGTCACATAAACACCACCCTGTACCGGAAACCTACTGACCGCTATTCCTACCTACATGCCTCCAGCTTTCACCCTGACCACACCACACGATCCATCGTCTACAGCCAAGCTCTGCGATACAACCGCATTTGCTCCAACCCCTCAGACAGAGACAAACACCTACAAGATCTCTGTCAAGCTTTCTTACAACTACAATACCCACCTGCAGAAGTGAAGAAACAGATTGATAGAGCCAGAAGAGTTCCCAGAAGTTACCTACTACAGGACAGGCCTAACAAAGAAAATAACAGAACGCCACTAGCCGTCACCTTCAGCCCCCAACTAAAACCCCTCCAACGCATTATTAAGGATCTACAACTTATCCTAAAGGATGACCCAACACTCTCACAAATCTTGGGAGACAGGCCAGTCCTTGCCTACAGACAGCCCCGCAACCTGAAGCAAATACTCACCAACAACCACATACCACACAACAGAACCACTAATCCAGGAACTTATCCTTGCAACAAAGCCCGTTGCCAACTGTGCCCACATATCTATTCAGGGGACACCATCACAGGGCCTAATAACATCAGCCACACTATCAGAGGCTCGTTCACCTGCACATCCACCAATGTGATATATGCCATCATGTGCCAGCAATGCCCCTCTGCCATTTACATTGGTCAAACTGGACAGTCTCTACGTAAAAGAATAAATGGACACAAATCAGATGTCAAGAATTATAACATTCATAAACCAGTCGGAGAACACTTCAATCTCTCTGGTCACGCAATCACAGACATGAAGGTCGCTATCTTAAAACAAAAAAACTTCAAATCCAGACTCCAGCGAGAAACTGCTGAATTAGAATTCATTTGCAAATTGGATACTATTAATTTAGGCTTAAATAGAGACTGGGAGTGGCTAAGTCATTATGCAAGGTAGCCTATTTCCCCTTGTTTTTTCCTACCCCACCCCCCCCTCCCCCAGACGTTCTGGTTAAACTTGGATTTAAACTTGGAGAGTGGCCAGTTTGGATGAGCTATTGCCAGCAGGAGAGTGAGTTTGTGTGAGTGTGTCCCCGGGAAAAAGCGGGGGGGGGTGAGAGAGCCTGGATTTGTGCTGGAAATGGCCCACCTTGATTATCATGCACACTGTAGGGAGAGTGGTCACTTTGGATGAGCTATTACCAGCAGGATAGTGAGTTTGTGTGTGTGTTTTTGGAGGGGTGTGAGGGGGTGAGAGAACCTGGATTTGAGCAGGAAAGGGCCCACCTTGATTATCATGCACATTGTGTAGAGAGTTGTCACTTTGGATGGGCTATTACCAGCAGGAGAGTGAGTTTGTGTGTGGGGGGGTGGAGGGTGAGAAAACCTGGATTTGTGCTGGAAATGGCCCAACTTGATGATCACTTTAGATAAGCTATTACCAGCAGGACAGTGGGGTGGGAGGAGGTATTGTTTTATGATCTCTGTGTGTATATAAAGTCTGCTGCAGTTTCCACAGTATGCATCCGATGAAGTGAGCTGTAGCTCACGAAAGCTCATGCTCAAATAAATTGGTTAGTCTCTAAGGTGCCACAAGTACTCCTTTTCTATTTACTATTCTTTCTCCACATCGAGATGGTTTGTCCCTGTAACCTCAATAAGGATTCTTTAAAATACAGCCAGCTCTCCTGGACTCCTTTCCCCCTCATGTTATTCTACCAGGGGATCTTGCCCATCAGTTCCCTGGGGGAGTCAAAGTCTCCTTTTCTGAAGTCCAGGGTCTGTATTCCGCTGCTTTCCTTTCTTCCTTGTGTTAGGATCCTGAACTCAACCATTTCATGGTCACTGCCTCCCAGGTTCCCGTCCACTTTTGCTTCCCCTACTAATTCTTCCCGGTTTGTGAGCAGCAGGTCAAGAAGAGCTCCGCCCCTAGTTGATTCCTCCAGCACTTGCACCAGGAAATTGTCCCCTACATTTTCCAAAAACTTCCTGGATTGCCTGTGCACCGCTGTATTGCTCTCCCAGCAGATATCAGGGTGACTGAAGTCTCCCATGAGAAAAGGGCCTGCGATCTAGTAACTTCCATTAGTTACCGGAAGAAAGCCTCGTCCTCCTCATCCCCCTGGTCTGGTGGTCTATAGCAGACTCCCACCACAACATCACCCTTGTTGCTCACACTTCTAAACTTAATCCAGAGACTCTCAGGTTTTTCTGCAGTTTCATACTTGAGCTCTGAGCAGTCATACTGCTCGCTTACATACAGTGCAACTCCCCCACCTTTTCTGGCCTTCCTGTCCTTCCTGAACATCCATGACAGTACTCAGTCATGTGAGTTATCCCACCAAGTCTCTGTTATTCCAATCACCTCATAATTCCTTGACTGTGCCAGGACTTCCAGTTCTCCCTACTTGTTTCCCAGGCTTCGTGCATTTTATTAATGTTAATAGAAACCCTTATAAAGGATGAAAATGTATTTCAGGGCAGGGGCTGAGGATCTGGCCCACTGGCTCCTCCTGTTTTCTTCATACTGATGCACAGTCCAGATATCATTCTGCCCAAATTTAAAATCCTTTCTCCCATGCGTTTCTTACTTAATGCCATGGCCTAGAACTGTGGTTCTCAAAGTAGGCCAGTT
Source organism: Lepidochelys kempii (assembly GCF_965140285.1). Classification (NCBI taxonomy): domain Eukaryota; kingdom Metazoa; phylum Chordata; order Testudines; family Cheloniidae; genus Lepidochelys; species Lepidochelys kempii. The sequence continues at coordinate 29,283,571 of NC_136390.1, read as the reverse complement.
GTTCAGGGAAAGCCCCTGGTGGGCCGGGCCTGTTTGTTTACCTGCCGCGTCCGCAGGTTCTGCCGATCGCGGCTCCCACTGGGGGCTGCGGGAAGCGGTGCGGGCCAAGGGATGTGCTGGCCGCCCTTTCTGCAGCCCCCATTGGCCTGAAGCGGCAAACCGCGGCCATTGGGAGCCACAATCGGCCAAACCTGCAGACGCGGCAGGTAAACAAACTGGCCCAGCCTGCCAGGTCTTTCCCTGAACGAGCGGCAGCCCTAGTTTGAGAACCACTAGCCTAGAATATTCTGTAGCCATTAAAACCAACCCTGCTACTTATTTCAGAGAAAAAGAGATTATCCCTGAATAAATCAATTTATTTATGAATAGTGGAATTACTTATTTTCTGAACTGCCATTTGAATCAACACCCCGTGGATCCACAGAAAAGTTGCATATTGAGCATTACACATTATCCCATGTGATATTTGATACAAGATTCATTGTGTAATTACATTAAGTTTAGCAGCACAAATCAGTAACTTGTTCATAGAAACTACGTTCTTTGGTCTAGGTTTGAGAAAATGTTATTTGAGTTAAGGTTTCTCCTTTTTAGGAGAGCCTTTGTAGTACAGCACAATGAATAACTCTTATCCGGTAACTTATTCAAGAATTTTCACCTCTGTCCTTGTTTGTAAGCTTCCTGCAAACAAATGGCAAAATTCTGAAATATATTAATTATAATTTTTTCAGAGAATAAGCCTTGGTCTGAAGTTTAGTCATAGACAATTCAGTGCAAAAGTCGCATTGTATTATCACTTCAGTATATAAGTCTTCTGTGGGTCTAAAGGCTGAAGCTTTAAAAATGGTATTGAATGAAGTCAGAGATGGTATTGGATGATGTATGTAATGACAAGCCAGCACTATCACCAATTTCAGCCTGTATACTATGAAATTGGCTTTTGTCGAAAATTTGAGAATTCAAGTTAACTTTCAGTTTTCTGCAATTTTTCACCCCAGTAAAGCTTGTTTCTTAGACTATTCACAGAAAGTGAACACAAAACAGAGTCTGAATACAGAGAAAGTGAATTCATTCCAAAATTGGACTGGATATTCTCAGAAAAGTTTTTGCAGCAGTCACTCAGCCCTACATCATGCTACAGGGCATTCTCTGGTCACAGAGATATAGGGTAAGATTCTAAAACCTGCCTAAGGGACTTGAACATCCAATTCTGATTAATCTCGGCATCCAAATCTGTTAGCTTTGAAAGGTAGGTAGCTTTGAAAATCTCAGACATTAATTTTAAGCGCACAAAACAATGGCTCCATTCATGCCCTATACATCCATATATAGAAGGGGTTCTCTTCTCACAGATCATCCTCCTAATGCTGTGGCATGTTCCCCACTCCACTCAGCTATGCAGAAGCACCTCACAGGATTCTAGTTAACTGGATTTGATGTAGACAGGGAGCCAGTGGTGCTCTACCAGCATCTTCCCCAAATCATATGGGGGAAGTTGGCATAATCTATGCCATTTCTCATCCACAGATTAGACCACCACCTCCCTTAAGGGGATCACCAGGAACACAAAGCCAGGTGACCTGGACAACAATGCAGAGTCAAGAGAGAGGCATGTGTGTGGAAGCCCTTGTTTCTGCTGTATCTTTAAAATCTGTGGCAAGGAATGTCTTGGGGAATCCATGAGTTTGGATGTAAAACCTGCAGCTTCTTCAGCGGGAGGGGTTAAGGATGGGAAAATCCTGCCAAAAAACCAGAGGGCATTGTGCAAACTGCAATTTGTGGAGTTTCCACTGCCCATCACAGGCCATTCTTACAAAAGGGTATGTGCGGTGCTTTGTTAGTGACAAAAGAACACAGAAAGCATGAGTCACATCCTGTCACATAGGCTATTGATATATTCTACTCAGGGAACTGGTTGAGGATCTTTAATAATTTTTAACTTAATTATTGGAGTGGTATGCATTAAATTTGGCACAACCAATATGCCTAACTTCTGAATAAATACAGCAGTTAATTAAATTTTAATGCAATATAATGGCCATTTTGCCCAATGCAACCATAGTTCAGTTTTTTTATTTTATTTTATTTTTAAGGAAAGCAGCTGTAGCTGTTTTTACCATACCAAGAAAAGGCCTAACTTTTAACGTCTGGGGGCATAGACTATTATGACTGCTTGTAAATAAAGCTTATTTCTAAAACTACTGCTACTTTGTAACTTACTGGGTTTCTATACAATCCAGTGAGTTACTAAGCCTGAGGAGATATTGCAGAGGAAGAAAAGGAAAGTGACAGATCTTGGATATCAAACTGTACAGGTTTTAAAAGTTGTACATTCTGTTAAAATGTACTTTTTATACCTAAGTGCTTATTTTTATATCAAAAAGGACAACTCCAGGCCTGAGTAACTATTATAATACCACAAATATATTTCCTCTGTTTGTACCCCGCACAAACATGATCAGTTACTTTGTATATGTTATAGTCATTAACAGCTACTCCTGTTGAAATTAAAAATCAAAATTTTAAGCAGGTTCTTTATAAAAGCAGCCATGGAACACAACCAAGTAGAGCTACATCAAAATGTATAACTCTGTATCCTAATGTTCTTCAGAAGGACCTTGTTTTTCTATGAATATATATGTTCTTTTGCTTGTGTAAAAAGTGGCAGTCCCTGATTGCCATTGGTGTAGATGGATTGCTGGAGGTAAAGTTATTTAACATGCTATTATACTCCCCTTTTCCTGAACCTCAGCTTAACTCTTGCTGAAAAGGATAAGCGAAAAGTGCGTCTTTTCTGGACATTTTGGAAAGCATTACAGAGTTAAACCTTCAGGGCTGGTGTGTGCAGAAAGCTGAATACAGGTAGATGTTAACAACAGCTTTCACTTAGCTTTAAAGAGACTGTGCTATCAAAGCATACTGAATAAATATTTAACACAAAAAAGTTGTAAACATTATTTGGAAAACATGAATAACTTCTTTAAACCAATGCTATTAAATAGTAACACTATTGGTGTTTCTTATACACACTTCCATCACTCTGCTACATATATTTCAGTTCAAGGCTTCAACATAACGTTTGCACTTCTGTTCTTTAGCAAGCATATATAAACAAACACATTCCATGTATTTTGCATTAATATATAAGAATAAGATTAATGCAAAATATGTTATCGACCGGGGAAGCTGAAAGCAAAAATAATGTGCTTTTATAAAGTGATTTACATACATGTTATGAATATTACACATAGAAGAACATAAATTGTTGGGCAAAAGTCAACATGGTTTCAGTAAAGGGAAATCATGTCTTACTAATCTATTAGACTTCTTTGAAGGGGTCAACAAACATGTGGACAAGGGGGATCCAGTGGACACAGTGTAGTTAGATTTCCAGAAAGCCTTTGACAAGGTCCCCCACAAAAGGTTCTTATGTAAATTAAGTTGTCATGGGATAAGAGAGAAGATCCTTTCATGGATTGAGAACTGGTTAAAAGACAGGGAACAAAGGGTCAGGAATAAATGGTAAATTTTCAGAATGGAGAGGGGTAAATAGTGGTGTTCCCCAAAGGTCAGTCCTAGGACCAATCCTATTCAACTTATTCATAAATGATCCAGAGAAAGGGGTAAATAGTGAGATGGCAAAGTTTGCAGCTGATACTAAACTGCTCAAGATAGTTAAGACCAAAGCTGACTGTGAAGAACTTCAAAAAGATCTCACAAAACTAAGTGATTGGTCAACAAAATGGCAAATGAAATTTCATGTGGATAAATGTAAAGTAATGCACATGGGAAAAATTAACCTCACCTGTACATACAGTATGATGGGGGCTAATTTAGCTACAACTAATCAGGAGAAAGATCTTGGAGTCATCGTGGATAGTTCTCTGAAGACGTCCACGCAGTGTGCAGTGGCAGTCAAAAAAGCAAATGGGATGTTAGGAATCATTAAAAAAGAGATAGAGAATAAGATCTATATATATAAATCCATGGTATGCCCCCATCTTGAATACTGCGTACAGATGTGGTCTCCTCATCTCAAAAAAGATATACTGGCATTAGGAAAGGTTCAGAGAAGGGCAACTAAAATGATTAGGGAGTTGGAACAGCTCCCAGATGAGGAGAGATTAAAGAGGCTAGGACTTTTCAGCTTGGAAAAGAGGAGACTAAGGGGGGATATGATAGAGGTATATAAAATCATGAGTGGTGTGGAGAAAGTGAATAAGGAAAAGTTACTTACTTGTTCCCATAATATAAGAACTAGGGGTCACCGAATGAAATTAATGGGTAGCAGTTTTAAAACAAATAAAAGGAAGTTCTTCTTCACTCAGCACACAACCTGTGGAACGCCTTGCCTGAGGAGGTTGTGAAGGCTAGGACTAGAACAGGGTTTAAAAGAGAACTAGATAAATTCATGGAGGTTAGGTCCATTAATGACTATTAACCAGGATGGGTAGGGAATGGTGTCCCTAGCCATTGTTTGTCAGAGGGTGGAGATGGATGGCAGAAGAGAGATAACTTGATCATTACCTGTTAGGTTCACCCCCTCTGGGGCACCTGGCATTGGCCACTGTCAGCAGACAGGATAGTTGGTTAGATGGACCTTTGTTCTGACCCAGTATGGCCATTCTTATATACTTATATTTCCCTTTGATCTTCTTTCAGAGATGATTTCTTAGTCTCTCTCTAAATGTGGCCATAATATGTAATGTGGATTCCTGGATATTTCAAAGCTTAAGAAGATGGAAACAACGCCTCTGTTCTTTTCCAGATTCTTCAGAGCCTTCTCAGTAAACAAAAGTCTGGGGATCCTTACAGCTAAACAGCATTCCAGTTCTTAGGTTAACAGCTGACTGGACTCCTCATTTTCTGGTGTAGCCTGTATCCCAAGTGCTACAAGTATTGGGATCAATATATAAAATATCCCTTTCCCTAGATTTCTATAAGGCTCTTACTCTATAGGGTACTATATTTCCCCCATAAACCTAAATCAGGTTAGGATTTACAAACTCTCACCTGACTGAACTCTGCCCCCTGCTCTCTTTAACTAAAACAGAATCCCAATTTAAAGCAGTTAGTTTATATCAAAGCATAGTTTTCACAGTCCCTGTCGCCTCTAGGGGTGACAAATGCTCCCCCTTACAGTTCTCCCTCTAGGTACATGCACTATGGTTGACTATAAATTAGTTTTATAGACTAATAAATTAGACAACCCTAGTAAGTAAAGCTGACATAATACTCACTTGTATTCAGAATGGTATAGATATTGGGATGCAGCCCTCACAGCAGACACATCTCTTGGTCCTGCATTATTCACCCACTGAGTCCACAGGATTGTATTTGTCTCCAACTCCCATAGTTCTAGTCTTTCCTTTCTGAACTCTAATTGTCTCCGCTCTCAGATTATGAAAATGAGCGAGGCCTGTAAGATTGCTTACCCTTATTGGAAACTTTCTAAACTGTTTCAGAAACAACTATTGAGCATGTCCAGGTTCTGCCACACCATGAGTCCATTTAGATCCTTCAAGATGAGTTGCCCTGCCCTGCTCTCTGCACATGTGTAGGGAATAAAGGGTTCAAACAAAATAATCCATGTCTCCTCCCCATTGCTTCTCTCCCTTTCTTTGGTCTTACAAATCAATTGCTGCTGTACAAAGCGTGTGGGTTACACTTGTAATACAGTAAATGACATCCTGCATTCCCAACATGGGACTATATCAAAATCATTCAGGATGCCAGATCTAACTCCATTAGGGAGGGTGTAGCAGCTAATTTGACTACTGAGGACCTGATGATTCTATTTCCCCTGGCTCCAATTGAGCTGGAACTCTCTTCATCCTTCTCTCTTTACTTGGGCACAGAGGAGAAGAAGATTTGGGCCATACCACGTTCAAAAGTCAAATCGGAAAATTCAGGAAGCTTTACTGAGCTGATCTTAAAAATGATTTTATTGTGACTCTAAAGGCTGAAGCTTCAACAATCCTAGCATGTGGTATCATTAAATGATGTCAGAAGGACTTCTATACCCAGAAAGTGTCACTGAGTTTTCATCTTGAATTAACACCCAATTCATATCTATTTAAAACAAAAAGAATTCAACATTTTCAAAGAAAGTAATACAATGATCTGAGATATTAACAGGTTGCTTAAGTTACAAATGTTATATGTATAACAAGATTTTTAGAAAATTTATCGAATCAAATACTTATTTTCCATCATATAAATGATGCTCTTACTTTGTATAACATTCAGGGATCTAGGGTGCCTTTGTGATCTATAAAAAAGAACGAGGAATCCTTGTGGCATTAAATAATAAAGAAAACAAAATCAAACCTATGTAGGATGGGCAGAAAGGAAGAAGGAATATAATATTTCTGAGTTTAAACTGGAATTACAAAGGCTTCTTAATTGCAAAATGTGAGGTAAATTCAAGGTTTGGGCAAAGACTAGGCATATGCCCAGAAAGAAAAGGCACCCCAAACCTTGCAACCCAAAATCTCAGTGGTTCACAGTCCACGTGTCATAAATATAAAGGGAAGGGTAAACCCCTTTGAAATCCCTCCTGGCCAGGGGAAAGCTCCTCTCACCTGTAAAGGGTTAAGAAGCTAAAGGTAACCTCGCTGGCACCTGACCAAAATGACCAATGAGGAGACAAGATACTTTCAAAAGCTGGGAGGAGGGAGAGAAACAAAGGGTCTGTGTCTGTCTGTAGTCGTCTTGGCCGGGGACAGAACAGGAATGGAGTCTTAGAACTTTTAGTAAGTAATCTAGCTAGGTATGTGTTAGATTATGATTTCTTTAAATGGCTGAGAAAAGAATTGTGCTGAATAGAATAACTATTTCTGTCTGTGTATCTTTTTGTAACTTAAGGTTTTGCCTAGAGGGGTTCTCTATGTTTTGAATCTAATTACCCTGTAAGGTATCTACCATCCTGATTTTACAGGGGGGATTTCTTTATTTCTATTTACTTCTATTTTTTATTAAAAGTCTTCTTGTAAAACACTGAATGCTTTTTCATTGTTCTCAGATCCAAGGGTTTGGGTCTGTGGTCACCTATGCAAATTGGTGAGGCTTTTTATCCAACATTTCCCAGGAAAGGGGGGGTGCAAGTGTTGGGAGGATTGTTCATTGTTCTTAAGATCCAAGGGTCTGGTTCTGTAGTCACCTAAGCAAATTGGTGAGGCTTTTTATCAAACCTTGTCCAGGAAGTGGGGTGCAAGGTTTTGGGAAGTATTTTGGGGGGAAGGACGCGTCCAAACAGCTCTTCCCCAGTAACCAGTATTAGTTTGGTGGTGGTAGCGGCCAGTCCAAGGATAACGGGTGTAATATTTGTACCTTGGGGAAATTTTGACCTAAGCTGGTAAAGATAAGCTTAGGAGGTTTTTCATGCAGGTCCCCACATCTGTACCCTAGAGTTCAGAGTGGGGGAGGAACCTTGACATGGTGGCACAGTGGTGGGATTAACCTGAAATCATTTTGAGATCCAGTTGAGATTTTTTGAACTAGAAATACAGATTTTAAAAAGAAATTTTTTTTTCCTGTGGAAAGCAAGTCCAGAAAGCAGCTTTGAAACTGAAAGCAGCTTGGTTTCTCTCTGCTTTGTGGCCAAGCAGAGACAAAAGGGGATTATCTTGTGAATTGCAGGTTTTCTTTGCCTGGAGGCAGGGTACTTAACTCCTGCAGGGAAATTCACAGTCTTCCAACCCAGAGGTTTTTTTTTCTTTTCTTCCTAAAAGTAAATAGGGGGTGTGTGTTCTACCCATTTGCTTTTTCTTTGGGCTGGGTAAGCAGGTTTCCAAGCAGTTGGAGGTTTTTTGCTTTAATTTGGGCCCAGAGCAGAGACAAGGGAATTGTCTTTTTCTGTAGGCTGACAATCACTATCAGAGAATAGGTATTCTATTCCAGCACAGCAAAATTTTACAGCCAAGTTTTGTTTGTTTATTTCTAAACCTCGGGTGTAAAGTTAGTTAAAAACAGAGAGGTTAGAATGGCCAAATCCTCAGCTCGACTACAGCTGGAATTAGCCAAATTTCAGGCTGAGGAAAAACAAAGGGAACATGAAAGACAGATAGAACTCATGCAGCTGAAGAAGGAACAAGAAAGGGAGGCAGAACAACACCAAGAGGCTGCCCACAAGAGGGAAATGGAGGCAAGGAAGCATGTGGAGGAGGATAGGGAAAAAGAGAGGAAGCATGTGGAGGAGGAGAAGGAAAAAGAGAGGAAGCATGTGGAGGAGATGGCGAGGATAAAGGCCCAGCAGAATATACCAACAAACCCTAGCAATCCTTCTCCAGGTACCACTTCCCATCCCAGAAAGTTCCCCACCTACAAGCCAGGTGATGATACTGAGGCCTTCTTAGAAAACTTCGAAAGGGCCTGCCTTGGGTACAACATCTCTACTGACCAATACATGGTAGAGCTGAGGCCGCAGCTCAGTGGACCCTTAGCTGAGGTGGCAGCTGAAATGCCTAAAGAACACATGAACAAGTATGAACTGTTTAAATCCAAGGCGAGAGTCAGAATGGGGATAACACCCGAGCAGTCTCGTCGGAGGTTCAGAGCCCTAAGGTGGAAACCAGACATGTCATTTACCCGACATGCCTACCACATTGTAAAACATTGGGATGCCTGGGTATCAGGAGCAAGTGTTGAATCTCCAGTAAATTTGCCCTTCCTAATGCAAATGGAACAATTCTTAGAGGGTGTTCCTGAGGAAATAGAAAGATACATCCTAGATGGGAAACCCAAAACTGTAATTGAGGCAGGAGAGATTGGAGCCAGATGGGTGGAGGTGGCAGAGAAGAAGAAAACTGGTCGCAGTTGGAGCGGAGACCAGAAGGGACCACCCCAGACCACACCCTATTACCGGGGGCCGCCCAAAGCCCCACCTACCTCCCAAAGAACCCTCCAGACCCCTTATCGTCCCACCACCCCGTTCTCCAGCAACCCTCCTCGCCCCAGTGACCCGTCAGCTGGACGATGTTTTAAGTGTAACGAGCTGGGGCATGTAAAGGCCAACTGCCCCAAGAACCCCAACAGATTACAGTTCATTGCACGGGAATCACACCAGAGGTCCACAGGCCCAGATACCTCCCAGATACCCTTGGAGCGGAGGGAAACTGTGAGTGTGGGCGGGAAGAAGGTCACCGCATGGAGGGACACCGGAGCACAAGTGTCAGCTATCCATGCTTCCTTAGTGGACCCCAATTTAATCAACCCAGAGATCCAAGTGACGATTCAACCCTTCAAGTCCAACTCTTTCAATTTGCCTACAGCCAAGTTGCCTGTCCAGTACAAGGGCTGGTCAGGAATGTGGACTTTTGCAGTCTATGATGATTATCCCATCCCCATGCTGTTGGGGGAAGACTTGGCCAATCATGTGAAGCAGGCCAAGAGGGTGGGAATGGTCACCCGCAGCCAGGCTAAACAAGCCGTGAGGCCTAGCTCTGTTCCGGAAACTTCTATCAGGACCCAGTCAGAGGGGATGGACCTGGACCCCAGGCCAATGTCTGCAACAGCAGTAGTGGATCCAGTCCCAGAGACCAGACGGAACCAGTCCCAGAACCGGAACCAGCCGAACAACCAACACCAGACCCCGTGTCAGCACTGAATCCAGTACTTGCAACCTCAACACCAGAGGGCCCCACCGAACCTGAACTAGCAGCAGCCGATAACCCTACACAAGAGGCTCAGCCGGAGCCTGAATCCCAACATAGTGTACCAGCGGAGAGCGGTTCACAGTCAACAAAAACAGCTCCATCCCCTATATCGCTTCCAGAGGGACCAAGCCTAGGTCCACAATCCCATGAGGAACTGATGTCTCCAGCATCAAGGGAACAGTTCCAGACCGAACAGGAAGCAGATGAAAGCCTCCAGAGAGCTTGGACGGCAGCACGGAGCAACCCACCGCCTCTCAGCTCTTCTAATCGATCCAGGTTTGTTGTAGAAAGAGGACTTTTATACAAGGAAACTCTTTCTGGTGGACACCAGGAAGACTGGCATCCTCGGAGACAGTTGGTAGTTCCAACTAAATACCGGGCCAAGCTCTTGAGCTTAGCCCATGATCACCCTAGTGGCCATGCTGGGGTGAACAGGACCAAAGACCGTTTGGGGGGATCATTCCACTGGGAGGGAATGGGCAAGGATGTTTCTACCTATGTCCAGTCTTGTGAGGTGTGCCAAAGAGTGGGAAAACCCCAAGACCAGGTCAAAGCCCCTCTCCAGCCACTCCCCATCATTGAAGTTCCATTTCAGCGAGTAGCTGTGGATATTCTGGGTCCTTTTCCGAAAAAGACACCCAGAGGAAAGCAGTACATACTGACTTTCATGGATTTTGCCACCCGATGGCCGGAAGCAGTAGCTCTACGCAACACCAGGGCTAAAAGTGTATGCCAGGCACTAGCAGACATTTTTGCCAGGGTAGGTTGGCCCTCCAACATCCTCACAGATGCAGGGACTAATTTCCTGGCAGGAACTATGAAAAACCTTTGGGAAGCTCATGGGGTAAATCACTTGGTTGCCACTCCTTACCACCATCAAACAAATGGCATGGTGGAGAAGTTTAATGGAACTTTGGGGGCCATGATACGTAAATTCGTAAATGAGCACTCCAATGATTGGGACCTAGTATTGCAGCAGTTGCTCTTTGCCTACAGAGCTGTACCACATCCCAGTTTAGGGTTTTCCCCATTTGAACTTGTATATGGCCGTGAGGTTAAGGGGCCATTGCAGTTGGTGAAGCAGCAATGGGAGGGATTTACACCTTCTCCAGGAACTAACATTCTGGACTTTGTAACCAACCTACAAAACACCCTCCGAACCTCTTTAGCCCTTGCTAGAGAAAACTTACAGGATGCTCAAAAAGAGCAAAAAGCCTGGTATGATAAACATGCCAGAGAGCGTTCCTTCAAAGTAGGAGACCAGGTCATGGTCTTAAAGGCGCTCCAGGCCCATAAAATGGAAGCATCGTGGGAAGGGCCATTCACGGTCCAGGAGCGCCTGGGAGCTGTTAATTAGCTCATAGCATTGCCCACCTCCAACCGAAAGCCTAAGGTGTACCATATTAATTCTCTAAAGCCCTTTTATTCCAGAGAATTAAAGGTTTGTCAGTTTACAGCCCAGGGAGGAGACGACGCTGAGTGGCCTGAAGGTGTTTACTACGAAGGGAAATGTGCTGGTGGTGTGGAAGAGGTGAACCTCTCCATGACCCTTGGGCGTATGCAGCGACAGCAGATCCAGGAGCTGTGCACTAGCTACGCGCCAACGTTCTCAGCCACCCCAGGACTGACTGAACGGGCATACCACTCCATTGACACAGGTAATGCTCACCCAATTAGGGTCCAACCTTACTGGGTGTCTCCTCAAGCTAAAACTGCTATAGAACGGGAGATCCAGGATATGTTACAGATGGGTGTAATCCGCCCCTCTGAAAGTGCATGGGCATCTCCAGTGGTTCTAGTTCCCAAACCAGATGTGGAAATACGTTTTTGCGTGGACTACCGTAAGCTAAATGCTGTAACTCGCCCAGACAACTATCCCATGCCACGCACAGATGAACTATTAGAGAAACTGGGACGGGCCCAGTTCATCTCTACCTTGGACTTAACCAAGGGGTACTGGCAGGTACCGCTAGATGAATCCGCCAAGGAAAGGTCAGCCTTCATCACACATCTCGGGCTGTATGAATTTAATGTACTCCCTTTCGGGCTGCGAAATGCACCCGCCATTTTCCAAAGACTTGTAGATGGTCTTCTAGCGGGATTAGGAGAATATGCAGTCGCCTACCTTGACGACGTGGCCATATTTTCGGATTCCTGGGCAGACCACCTGGAAAATCTACAAAAAGTCCTTGAGCGCATCAGGGAGGCAGGACTAACTGTTAAGGCTAAGAAGTGTCAAATAGGCCTAAACAGAGTGACTTACCTTGGACACCAGGTGGGTCAAGGAACTATCAGCCCCCTACAGGCCAAAGTGGATGCTATCCAAAAGTGGCCTGTCCCAAAGTCAAAGAAACAGGTTCAATCCTTCTTAGGCTTGGCCGGTTATTACAGACGATTTGTACCGCACTACAGCCAAATCGCTGCCCCACTGACAGACCTAACCAAAAAGAAACAGCCAAATGCTGTTCAGTGGACCGGAAAGTGTCAGAAGGCCTTTAACAAGCTTAAAGCGACACTCATGTCTGACCCTGTACTAAGGGCCCCAGACTTTCACAAACCGTTCCTAGTAACCACAGATGCATCCGAGCGTGGTGTGGGAGCAGTTTTAATGCAGAAAGGACCTGATCAAGAATTCCACCCTGTAGTGTTTCTCAGCAAAAAACTGTCTGAGAGGGAAAGCAACTGGTCAGTCACTGAAAAAGAATGTTATGCCATTGTCTACGCTCTGAAAAAGCTACGCCCATATGTTTGGGGACGGCGTTTCCACCTGCAAATCGACCATGCTGCACTAAAGTGGCTTCACACCGTCAAGGAAACTAACAAAAAACTTCTTCGGTGGAGTTTAGCTCTCCAAGATTTTGATTTCGACATCCAACACATCTCAGGAGCTTCTAACAAAGTGGCTGATGCACTCTCCCGTGAAAGTTTCCCAGAATCAACTGGTTAAAATCGTCCTTGAGATGTGGAAAATATTGTTAGTCTTTATGTACTTGGTAGTATATTTAGAGATGCATGTGTCTTAACTCTGTTTTTCCTAGAGCTCCAGGAAGAAATCCCAGCCAGTGTTTCACCCTAGCTGAGATTTGGGGGGCGTGTCATAAATATAAAGGGAAGGGTAAACCCCTTTGAAATCCCTCCTGGCCAGGGGAAAGCTCCTCTCGCCTGTAAAGGGTTAAGAAGCTAAAGGTAACCTCGCTGGCACCTGACCAAAATGACCAATGAGGAGACAAGATACTTTCAAAAGCTGGGAGGAGGGAGAGAAACAAAGGGTCTGTGTCTGTCTGTAGTCGTCTTGGCCGGGGACAGAACAGGAATGGAGTCTTAGAACTTTTAGTAAGTAATCTAGCTAGGTATGTGTTAGATTATGATTTCTTTAAATGGCTGAGAAAAGAATTGTGCTGAATAGAATAACTATTTCTGTCTGTGTATCTTTTTGTAACTTAAGGTTTTGCCTAGAGGGGTTCTCTATGTTTTTGAATCTAATTACCCTGTAAGATATCTACCATCCTGATTTTACAGGGGGGATTTCTTTATTTCTATTTACTTCTATTTTTTATTAAAAGTCTTCTTGTAAAACACTGAATGCTTTTTCATTGTTCTCAGATCCAAGGGTTTGGGTCTGTGGTCACCTATGCAAATTGGTGAGGCTTTTTATCCAACATTTCCCAGGAAAGGGGGGGGTGCAAGTGTTGGGAGGATTGTTCATTGTTCTTAAGATCCAAGGGTCTGGATCTGTAGTCACCTAAGCAAATTGGTGAGGCTTTTTATCAAACCTTGTCCAGGAAGTGGGGTGCAAGGTTTTGGGAAGTATTTTGGGGGGAAGGACGCGTCCAAACAGCTCTTCCCCAGTAACCAGTGTTAGTTTGGTGGTGGTAGCGGCCAGTCCAAGGATAACGGGTGTAATATTTGTACCTTGGGGAAGTTTTGACCTAAGCTGGTAAAGATAAGCTTAGGAGGTTTTTCATGCAGGTCCCCACATCTGTACCCTAGAGTTCAGAGTGGGGGAGGAACCTTGACACCACGTCTTGACCTCCTTAGCTAAAGCTGCATAGAGGACATTCTGGGCTGCATCCTGTGTTCAAAGTGCATGGCCTACTTGTTGTATAGTGTTCCCAAGCCCCTAGCAGTAATAATCTATGCAGGGACTAGAATGTAGCAGACACGGCAGTGCTGATCATGAGACCACATTGACACTAGTTTTGCATTGCGTGACAAAGTTCCTCCTCTACCTTGGTGGATCTTGCACTTATTGGCGGATTTGCTCACCTTGGAGCTTCATGGCAGGCCTCAGTGTGGCCGTTTTTGTGAACCCACAGTCCAGGTCAACTCCTCCTATGTTTGACCAGGAGTTGGGAGGTTTGGGGGGAACCCGGGCCCACCCTCTACTCTGGGTTCCAGCCCAGGGCCCTGTGGAATGCAGCTGTCTAGAGTGCCTTCTGGAACAGCTGTGTGACAGCTACAACTCCCTGGGCTACTTCCCCATGGCCTCCTCCCAACACCTTCTTTATCCTCACCATAGGACCTTCCTCCTGCTGTCTGATAATGCTTATACTCCTCAGTCCTCCAACAGTCCGCGTTCTCACTCTCAGCTACTAGTGCTTCTTGCTCCCTGCTCCTCACACGCACACCACAAACTGAAGTGAGCTCCTTTTTAAACCCAGGTGCCCTGATTAGCCTGCCTTAATTGATTCTAGCAGCTTCTTGACTGGCTGCAGATGTTCTAATCAGCTTGTCTTAATTGTTTCCAGAAGGTTCCTGATTATTCTGGAACCTTCCCTGTTACCTAACCCAGAGGAAAGGGACCTACTTAACCTGGGGCTAATATATCTGCCTTCTAGATCCCAATAGGATCATTCTCCTGTAGCCATCTGGCCTGACCCTGTCACAATTGTTAACATCCACCTGTGACCAAGGTGAAAGTGTTGGCTCCTAATTTGTATGCAGTACCTATATTCAAAGATAAAACTTCAAAAGATGGACTTTCTAAACCACTGTGTTTTATTCAAGGTTTTTTCAGTACTGTACGCAAGACACTGTCCTACAGCAAATCCTGTCTTTTTTTGTTGCTTAGAAGTCTTTACTGTTTTCCTTCTTTCCCTAAATTCATATCTGTGCCTCCTGTCCATGCATGTTTCCTATATACACAAAAGGCAAAGTGCCCAAATAAGCAGCATCATGGTCAACTAAGATCTCTGAGGCAGGGAAATAAGCAATCAAAGAGTCATACAGCATGATCCTCAGCTAACAAACTGGCATGAAATCAATGGAGCTACACCAATGTACCTGAGGATCTGGCCCAAGGTCTGTAAAGGAGGTTATCCATTTGGTCACATTAGAACTGAAAACATAAGAATCTTTGCATTTGATCTTGAGGTATTATTTTATATATTTGTATACATTTGATCAGAACTTATGTTACAGTACAATGTACAAAATATATAGGTTTTACTGCACAGTAAAACCAACCATATGGTTCTAGTTTGTGACAAGCCATAATGCAGGAGAGCAAGGAGATAAACAGATTTATTCTTTTGTACTGTGTAAGGTTTATTACATCAATCACAAAGTTATTGCCATTAAAAAAGAAGCATTTATCTTTTAAGGTATTGCTTTTATCATGATAGCCCCCTCTATTCGACATTGGTGAGGCCTCATCTGGAGTACTGTGTCCAGTTTTGGGCCCCACACTACAAGAAGGATGTGGATAAATTAGAAAGAGTCCAGCGAAGGGCAACAAAAATTATTAGGGGTCTGGAACACCTGACTTATGAGGAGAGGCTGAGGGAACTGGGATTGTTTAGTCTGCAGAAGAGAAGAATGAGGGGGGATTTGATAGCTGCTTTCAACTACCTGAGAGGTGGTTCCAGAGAGGATGGTTCTAGACTATTCTCAGTGGTAGAAGAGGACAGGACAAGGAGTAATGGTCTCAAGTTGCAGTGGGGGAGGTTTAGGTTGGATATTAGGAAAAACTTTTTCACTAGGAGAGTGGTGAAACACCGCCTAGGGAGGTGGTGGAATCTCCTTCCTTAGAATTTTTTAAGGTCAGGCTTGACAAAGCCCTGGCTGGGATGATTTAATTGGGGATTGGTCCTGCTTTTGAGCAGGGGGTTGGACTAGATGACCTCCTGAGGTCCCTTCCAACCCTGATATTCTATGATAATGTTATTAAATGTACTGAAGTATCTTCTAGGACAGGGATTCTTACACTGGGGGGGGGATCGTGACCCTTTAGGGTGTCATGGGGTTATTATGTGGAGATCATGAGTACATGCAGAAAACAGAGAGAAACGGCAATAAAATATATAATGTAAATCTAGCAGTTTAGAAAATAACACAGCTTTCTGTCCCAATGTAGTGTATTTACTTCAAAAAGTATTGTAAACACATGAAGTGATCGCTGTTCCCAAACAAAATATATATTTGTACTATCACCACTTTAAGAAAATTGGACTCTGGGGATTGTATTGTACATGCAGGTTTGTTGTCTTGAGACTAAAAGGGTGGGACAGAGGGCTTGATTGTTCAGCAGCTGAAGAGCTGCATTAAACTGCAGACCAATCAGAACACTGAGATCGGCAAAAAATAGTAATGTATAATTTGACAATCATGCAGGCAGGGGCAGCACTAGCAAGACTTGCGGGAGCTATAGCCACCCCAAAATTTGCCTTTGCCTCTCCATTGCCACCCCTCCCAGCACAAAGATCAAATGTTACTTCTGCAGTTCTGCGCTACAGCTGGCAGCAGTATGGGTTTTTTTACCCTAAGAAAAGAATGTTTAGGGGCATCCCTTAAACTCATGAAAAATGGGAAAGAACACATGGCATGAGTAAACCAACTGTGCATTCAGACTAGCATATTCTAAAAGTGGTCTACAGAGAAAACAGAAATCTTGGTCTCCCTCTGTAGTAGAAAGTGTGCCTTTGAAAGGGTACAGCTACTACTGTGGAAGAAGAAGAAGAATGGCAGACATGGCCCAGTACTCCTATTCTTCACCATGCTAAGTGTTGGACCAGGGGATTATGTGAGGGATGAAACAAAACCTAAGCAGCCCACCTGGATTGACCACATTTTGTTTCTTGGAATCCACACTGCAAAAACATAAAATGGGGGAGAAACACTAACTGCTTCCAACTGGTCTTTAAAACATCAAGCACCAGAGATGAAATTATGACAGTGATGCAAGAAAAGACATTTCAAGTAAATTAAAAATGGATTTTACCCACAGCAAATTTGTCTTATACTGACAGTTTCTAACTGGATCCACAGATACTGGTCAGATGTCTGTCCAAGGGTTTAAATCTTTCAAAAGAATACATCAACACAGTTAGACTTCTATCCTTTTAGTGGTTACAGAAGTGACGCATTTAGCCAATTAAACTGAAGCTTAAGGCTTTCAGAGGAAATACAGAGTCATTTAGTTTCTCTAGGTAGCCGCCCTACTTTAGCTTTCTCATGGGAATGCACTTATTTGGTGTCCAAATCAAATCCTACATCAAAAAACAAACTGCTTCACAAATGGGCTAGCTAACTAGTCTCTTTCTATATGCTTTGCCATACGTGTCTCTGTACATCCAATCACTTCAGGAAAACACAATGTGGGGGACTGCATAACTGATTCCATTTGCTCAGGGCATCGTGTCTATATAACAGACCCCAGAGTCAAGACTCCAGGATTCCATTCCCAACTGACTGAGATCTTGGGATCATTGCTTAAATTATCCATACCTTATATTATCCACTTGTGAACTAGCTGTCAAACCTATGTCACAGAAGCACTGTGGGGCTTGAATTATTGTTCTTTGTAAAATAAAGGCACAAAGTATTATTCAAATATTACATAACCGAACTAATTCTTGGTCAGGTATCTAAACTTGGTCAGGTATCTATGATTCAGGTATCTAAACTGGACCTTGGATTAGTTTTGAAATATACAGCACAAAGCAGACATTAAAATCTTTAGTAAAGCATGTATCAGTTCATTAGAGCCAGGAGAGAATAAATTTCTTAAAAAATATATTTCATTGTTCTATCTAGTAGTTCAATTTACCACTTAAAAGTTTTCATTTTCTTGCAGAAATTAAAGAGGAGTCAAACCTACAGAATATATAGACTTTACAAGAGTCAATTTCTCAGTTCTAAGCAGGTGTACTAAAATATTTAGTTTACTGCATATAGCAACACTCTCCAAGCTATTTAAACTCATAAATATTAAGAATCATAATTAGGAGCTTCATATGTAGAAATTAGTGCCCTCTAGGTTAAATTACTCAGGCTATAAAACAAAAGATTTTGAAACCTCATCTTAATGCAGACTTCTCTTCCATGCCCACAGCATCAGTCCTTGATTAAACCAGAATCTCTCAGGCTCAAGCCCCTAGCTCAGCCAGCATTTAAAAAATACTTTGTACTTCTTGCCTTTTTTCAAAGATTCTTACTTCACCTTGTGCTACAAAAGATTAAAAATCAATTGTCTGAAGTCCATGCCTATGTTAGTGTCATCTCCATAAACCTCAATGCTAGTTCCATTTAAGGATTCTCTATGCCAAAGGTTTCTGTATCATGAAATATATTCCATATGTGGATACAGTTACACAGGGGAGCAATAACAGTACAGAATAGTTTTCTGGAACTGGTGTTTGCACTGTGTCTTTGTTAAGACTGAATCTGCAGGTATTGGATGCTTGGGTAATAGCACAGAAACAGTAAAAATATCTGAGTCTTGGAAATACTAGTAAATATTTTAAATGAATCACTTTGAATAAGGAATGTGTAAGAAAAACAAATGTGTCTCTCTCTCTCTCCTTTCTGAGGCACCTAAATGCATTTTTGTTAACTCTCTATATATCCAACTCCAAATATTTTTCATATATTATATCAAAGTTCTCAAGAGTTATGAAATTATTTTGTCCAAATTCAGCTGCTCAGTGTCCCTGGATTTAAACATAAAAAACAGGATTCCACCGTCTGTATACACTGCAAAACATCAAAAAACAAATACACGCACCTTATGTTAATGCAAAATAAAGTTTACATTTTTTAACAAAGGCCTGGATTCCCTATTCCAATGTGATCTCTTTACTCTCCTCTAGAAAGCCAGTGGAAATGTCCCCTGAGGGATATTCTGACATTATGCCACTCCTGTGCCCTCTCACCAGCTCTAGATAAGGGCTCTAAAAGGCAACTGCATCTAGGGTGACCAGCTGTCCTGATTTTATAGGGACAGTCCCAATTTTGTGGTCTTTTTCTTATATAGGCTCCCCTCCCACATCCCAATTTTTCACACTTGCTCTCTGCAAAAAGAAAAGGAGTACTTCTGGCACCTTAGAGTCTTCTTTTCTTTTTGTGGATACAGACTAACACGGCTGCTACTCTGAAACTTGCTCTCTGATCACCCTAACTGCATCTGAGCCTAAATTAGAGCAGCCATGAGCTTATACTTTCCTGATGCTTTAAAGTTAATCTCTTATATACAGCACATGGAGAGAACTAGTATTAAAACATTACAAAAGAGGCAAAGGATAACACCAACAATGGCAGCAGCAATTTAGATTCTGCATTACAAAATGTAATGTACAAACAACTCTGGACTTCACTGTACTGATCTCTCCCCAAAGATCAGCTTTTACTTTCAGAAAATTAGGGTAGTCATTAGACAACAAATCAAAACCAATTGTTCTTCTTTTAATATCCTCATCTTACAGTTCTAAATCTTGTAAGACCTTCACATTGATGGCAGTAATCATTGAAAAGACCAAGTTCAGAACCACTGTCCTACCATGTCTAATCTAAACTTTACTCCTGATTAATGTTTCGTATAGTTTCTATGAAGCCAGAAAGTCCCATTTTGGATTTTCCAGTGTACCAGCTATGATTTTAATCACTATCAGTGGAAAGAGCAACTCTAAGTGGAAAGAGCAACTCTAATTCTCAATTTATTCCATAGGAGGGACTGAAATTGGTAACAGAAAGTGAAAGGTTGAATCACAATGTCCCAAAACCTTCTATGCCCTTGGCTACTGCTCCTACCCTCTAAAATGTAGAGTTTCTTTTAATGTAAAAAGATTTTTGTAAGTTTCATTAATAAAGTATTTATCCTTGATTGCAACCTTTCCTTTTCACCAGATCCAGGTTTTTGTTTTGTTTTTAAAGCTGTGCCAGTAACCCTGATAATGTGGAACAGAAAATTTGCAGGTATGCAAAAAGCCATGACGAGCATTTACAATATAATCATTATTTATTCTAAAATATATATGAATGAAGTATTTTTGACATATGGGAGCATGATCCTCTATTCAACTACATTTTTATGCTTGTGTCTTTCCATTAAAAATATTAAATACATTTTATAATCTGACAATACATCATCAGGTATTCTTTCCCACTAGTATTGCTGTAATATATATTTACATATAAGATATAGATATATCTACTGTAACTCTCAGTAGCTGTAAACACATTTTTGCTTTCTTTCTCAAAGGAACTCCTAAAAGATGTCTGTTTAAAAAAATTAATTATGGAAAACAAAAATGATAAAGAAAGCATCAGCTTTAGAGTTAAAAATGCAAAAATTTTGCTGTTGTAACTCATTATGTGGAGAGAAAAAAAATCCACTTCAAGTATAATGGCTTCTCCAGTTAAGTGCCATCCACTTTCAATAAGGTAAGCCCAATACTCTGCTTTGTAAAATCTAGTTTATGCCAGTGTGATCTCAATAGTTTTTTGCGGCCAATGCCCATAATCATGTTGATGAGGCTCTTCCAAATATGAAACTAACAACACTTACAGTAAAGTACACCTCTTGAATGCAAACAGTGGGTGGTGGTTTAATCAAAACATCTTTACTTTCTGAAATGGACCGAACTAAACTTAAAACATTGCCTGCAAAAACAAAATCAATCTGATGATGCTGTGTGCTAGGCTACTAATGAAGACAATGAGAATTCAGAAGTGCTGAAATTTTGTTTTTATTTGAAAATGCAACTAAACTCTACTCTGTCAGCATCATTGTAATTAACTGATTAGTTGCATACCACATACCATGACTGCTGCAGAGCATGTGACAATTGTAAACAATGAGCTAAATTCAACCCAGGTATAATTCTTTTGAAGATGACAGAGTTATACTAGGATAAACATGGACTAAGTGTAACTGCTTGTGTGGAGGCTTCGGGAAGAAAAAAACAAGACTTCTCAGAACTACAAAGCAAAATGAACATTCACTATGATATATGAATGGCAAAGACGACAATGCTGTATCTGGGAACCTACTCACTCCAGAAATCCAGATTAAAACCTATCCTGCAGCAATCAATTTTCTAGAAGAGTTTAGGGACTTTTGTTCATAACAGAACATACGTAATTTCTGCCCTTATATTGACAAATAACATTTGATAGCAATAGCCTCAAAACAATCCAGGACATTTTTACTGTTGTCAAGTGTAAGGAACATTAATGTTTTATACTTTGCCATATATAATAGTGCTTTGTTCAGAGTTATGACTGGTTTTATTTAGTTATAAAACTACCTTGGATTAAAAATATACTCTCATACATCAGCTCTTTACTGTGTTTGGTTCAGAATTATAGGATATTTGTTAATTTTATTTCTGTAATACACCTTACAATAGGGCATATGATAGAATACTACCCATTTTCTATTGTGTAGACTACAGCATTTACTAAAATAATCATGTTTTTCTAACCTGAGGCACTTTCTTACTGCTTATGCCTATATAAAAATATGAAGAATGACTTAGGTTATTTATTAGAGAGGTACCAATGGTGGCTGTTGTTAAGAGGCAGGTTAAATTAATTCTGCTGTGTTACAAAAACCCCAGTCTTCTCTATTGTTACTGAAGAGCAGGAAGGCATTTAAAATTACCCCAGTTATTCCTTACATTAAATTGGTAAAGGTACTTAATACACAAGTACTTCATTTTCATTTTATCCCAAATACTGGGGAAATGCAGCAATATTTCCATAAAAACCCAGAACTAACTTGTTATTTACAATATACTGTTTTTATTTATGTACAACTGAATGTTACGATGCTAGAAAAAGACATAGCTCTGCTGTGTATGCAATATCATTTCTGACTATCAAACAGAATAAACTGGGCAAAGGCAAACATATGGCTTCATATTCATCAAGATCTGTGATTACAACATATACTTTAAGAATGCAGTTTAAGTGTAGGGAGCCTGAGGCAGAGCAGGAGACTAAACCCAGGTCTCCGGGCTCCTAGGCTAGCAGACTAACCAGTTTTCCATCCAGCTTCTCCAGTATATGCTCCAACCGGGACTCAGGAAGGCCCAATGTTCACCAAAAGAACTATCCAACGTGACAGAAATTTTAACTTTGCTACTTAGATGACTGAAAGCACACAGGTGGATAATCAGGCAGGAATTTCCCCAGGTGACCTTATGTGTACAGCCTTTTCAGTCTGAACATGTATAATTTCAAAAAACAGTCAATACTTTGGCTAAAATGATCTCCCCTAGGTGCTTCACTGGGCTCTGGCAGAGCCACTCAAGCTCTTATGCTTCTCCCTCTGAGCCTCACCCAGCTCAGGAGGGACATAGGCAATGGACTAACCAGAACTACTCCCCTGTGATGGACAAGACAGTCACGGGGGGAACTGCAGAAAAGGAACCACAGATGCTCATAACTAGAAATTTTTTTTACTTTTTGTTTAAATGAAAAATTGCCTATTTTCAAAACAATTATATTAGGGAATTTTTTTTTATTTCTTTCAAAGATTTCAAAACCCCAACCGTCTGAGATTTGGGTTTTCATGAAGAAAAACTCCAGAAAAATCTCTGCACAAATTTTCAAAACATAAAACATGTTCACCTCAAATTGTACCTGCACAATAGGGAGCCTTTTCTGGCTCAGGAGCACTAGCATAAGCAGCTATTTGTGTCTGACATTGCTAAACACCTGGGTTCTGTATTCAGTGTAGGTTCCATGGGGTTCTTAAGCAAAGTGACAGGATAAAACGGGGACATGCTAGCCATGATAAATGTACGGTAAATAAGATCAGATTTCTGGGAAAAGCCTTTTTTGTTGCTGCAAAATTAGATTTTCTACTTTTACAAGGTGTATATGTTGAAGTATAGAGAAAGGCCATTACCAGTGTGACACTGAAAGGAGCTATTTAATACCTTACCACATCAGAATTAATGTTCAGTGTACCTTGGACTTCTAAAGTAATCTTTCAACCTAATTAACTGTCCCTTTCTTCCATCTTTTATTGCTCCTGATTTTATTTTTTTTGGATTATTTTATAAGGTTATTTTCATAGCCTAAACTGTTTCTTCCCCTCTTTTTTCCTCTTGACAAACAACTAGGCTTGGTGCTCAGCTTTTCAAAATTCTTTTAAAGATGTGGATTTGACAAATCTAGCCATGTGTCCATATTAGACTTCAACTGAAAGACTATGTTTAAGCAAGCTACCTTGATTTTCTACCATCAAAATAACTCTAAATTTATTTAGAACTGCCTGCCATTGCTGCTGAGGAAAGAATGGAGGCCAGTGAATCTGATGGGACTTGTTAATCTTCTCAGCACTTGTGAGTTTTGCTGCCTAGCTATGTGGCCAAAGCTATGTAGCTATGCGGGAGGAAAGAGACAGAAAGGGAATCAATCTCATAGCCAGAGACAAAACTCATCTAACTGTTCCTTCTCCCTTTCCTTAATGTTTTTCCCTTTTAGAGAAATACACCAACCACCACATATTTTAAATTGTGTTTATTTATTTTCCTAGGATCAATATAGTCATTTGTATAAAACATACACTCTGTAAAATAAAGCAGTGGATGACAAAGTTCATGTAAAGTGTATTTCATTAATGCAGTCTGGAGGTGATAATGGCACTGTCCATATCAAAGAGAAGCCATCACAATCACCACAACACAGACGAAATAAGGGCTTTCTGGCCCCTGATACTACTAGTAACTTGATGAGAAATCAGAAGTATCACCAAACTGTGGACCTAACTTACAACAGTTGGACTTGAAACCCTTTCTTCTCCACAGTAATGAGAACAAACACCCTCCCTAAATACTCCAAAAGGCCAGCTTAAGCCTATACTCCACTTAAGCATATTTTGAGCATTTACAAGAGACTGGGGTGGAACAAAGGCACAGGGATGAATTTCACCCAACATGCATCGTACAATCAATCAGTACAATCTCTGTTTTATATAGACTGAAGTTCAAGTTGCTCACTCTCAGTTGATGGCAAGTATTAGATCTTCTCTAATTACCACGAACAAAAAGGAGACCCCTTTGTAAATTATTATATTGAGAAAAATTCACCCTGTGCAGACAGTCAGTGCATAGACTTGCCTACAATTGCAAGATGTATGGACCATTTAAAAGTCACTTGAGCCCACCTTGTGCTGGTTCTTTGTTCAGGGTGAGCTTCAGCAGATTAAATGTACCACATTTTTTCACCTGAAATGAATTTCCAGGAAAAAGCATGAATAAATTCCGGGCACAAAAATAGAGGCACAATTTACTGTGGGGGCAAATTGCCTTTTCTATTGGTTTTTTATAATTTTTTTTAGTGTTATGGGGATGAATTCTAAAGGTGGTTACAAAAGGACACTGCTCTCAACTAATCTAGGATTGGGATAGGGCTATTTCAGCAGCAAGTGGTCTATAAAGAAACCGAAGTGGTCTATAAAGAAACTGAATTGTAAGTAAGTAATTTAATGTAGCATGCTGTGCAAGCTGTAATACAAAAAACTGGAAACCTCATTTATCTAATGACTGAAATTTACAGGAAACAGGGGCCTATTGTTGTCATGCTGCTACGTTTTAATTATTCACTTTTCTGCCCAAAACATCACTATCAACTATGAGGCCCGTGATGCGAGAAAAGGGATGCAAGAAAATGTATTCTTCCATAGTTAATACAAGATTAAGGATCAGAAGAAAAAACATACATCAAAGACCAGTATTAAGAAATATTGATAAAAAAAACCTATCAAGTTGAAAATGGTTAGGATTGTTAGAAAATATTTGCTAAAACTTGACACTAAGTTTAAACTTCAGAATGTTTTCTTGGAAAATCATAAGCACATTAACAAACAGCATCACTTTTCAGCAAACAGTCCACATTACAAGGGCATAAGCTACAAGAAATGTTATCACTGGGTCTTCAATTATCAGAGCGGTAGCCGGGTTAGTCTGGATCTGTAAAAGCAGCAAAGAGTCCTGTGGCACCTTATAGACTAACAGACGTATTGGAGCATAATATTCACTTTTGTGGGCGAATACCCACTTTGTCGGATATATGTATGCATGTGTCAATGTTAGAGTTATCAAGAAAACTTGATTGGCTTTTTTTAAAAAACCCAGAACAATACAGCATCGATGAACACAAACTACCAGCATTCTGTTAATGGGTGAAACACTGCAATAATGTTCTCTCAGAAGAACACAGGACAAAAATAGTCACACTTAGCACATAGAGTATTGCATTGTGCAAGTACTGTGTGCAGCTTTAGAACAATAATGTTTTAGACAAGATCGTCACTTCTCTTTTTAATATATTACCTACACACAAGCTCAAGCAAAGCATTCCTTACTGCTGCTAGTGTTACGAGAGAATCTGACTAAAAGACAAACCCCAAACAGATTTTGGCAGAGATCACAGGTGAGTGCGCTGAGTTTTCTGTCCTAACTGCCTGAACTGTAGATGTAGTCAACCATGTAAGAATGTGGCTGTCTTAATTAGACTAAGAGGTCCTAAATGGGAGCCAGCCCAGCCATGTAAGAACTAAGGTTGGAAACTAATTACATCAATGGGCAAGCAATCAGATGCAGGAGACAAGAAAACTGGAAATGTTGTACACTTCTGATAGGTACTGGGCAAAGAGAAGGTGCTATTTGTTCACTACTGGGAGGAAGGTTAACTCATATGTCATTAGGCTGTTTTTCTTTTAGTCTGGTTGTATTCTGTATTTACCACTAAGGCTGCTTAAAGAAGGAACCAGTGTTGGAGTGCCTACAGCATAGCCTATCCTTGGTAATGGACTTTCAGTCCTCTTTGCTGTGATCTGTGAAGCACAGGAATTCATTTAAATAGTCAGAGCTACATAGAGTGCCATAGACGTACAAAACACTTTACAATAGTGTTCATGGAGGATAGGTCCATCAATGGCTATTAGCCAGGATGGGCAGGAATGGTGTCCCTAGCCTCTATTTGCCAGAAGCTGGGAATGAGCGCCAGGGGATGGATCATTTGACGATTGCCTGTTCTGTTCATTCCCTCTGGGGCACCTGGGATTGGTCACTGTCAGAAGACAGGATACTGGGCTAGATGGATCTTTGGTCTGACCCAGTAGGGACATTCTTATGTTCTTAACAGCAAAAACAGCAAAATCTATTTTATTCAAAACAGAACAAAGTCAGTGGCCTGAAGAGCTTACAATCTAAACATCAACCTCACATTTATATCCCCAGTCTCATTCATGTTTTGTTTGGGTTTTTTCCACCCTTGATCCACTGACAGAGATGACCAGTCCGAAACACTGACTCACTAAAAAGAACAGTTACTGGCCAATGCTAAGCTTTATTCTAATATAACTGGATTACACCTTTAAGTACAGGTATGCATTAAAAGTGTGCCTGAGATAGCAAACTAATTCTTCTCTTTTAAAACAAGCATTTAAACTATGCTGAAAAACAACAAATCTTTGTGTACATTTATCTCCCTCAGACCACTGAATCACTCCAGCAATCATTGCTTAGATCAAGGATCACACTTTTAAAACAACAACGAGTCCGGTAACTCCCTTTTCTTCATGTGTCAGTATATTTATGTGTCCATCTGTAACTTTCACTCCATGCATCTGAAGAAGTGAGGTTTTTACCCACGAAAGCTTATGCTCAAATAAATCTGTTAGTCTTTAAGGTGCCACCGGACTCCTTGTTGTTTTTGTGGATACAGACTAACACGGCTACCCACTGATACTTTAAAAATGTGGCTTCCATGTGTGCAGGCACAAATAACCATGTAGATATTTTTCTAGCACTAATGCCTGAAGGCGCTATGTCTATTTGAAGAAGAATGTAGAAATGGAGGTCAGTTTGAGGTCCATTTGAAAACATGGTCCTGTACTTCTCATCCAAATAAATGTTTGTATACAAAGTGCAATTCAACTTCTAAACTATTTGAATTACAATAATATGATTGCGGTGTTTTTCAAAATAGTGCCAAACTTTATTTTAGTATGTTTAAAGATAACCCTGTTTGTTTTTGTTAGCTTTACTTTTTCATATGTACTAGAATGACAATATTTTAATACATTTTCATTGATTCCTCCATATATTAAAACAAATATCACATTGGAAAATTTAGAGTCAATAACTTAAGTAATGGAAAAATGAAACACTAAATATAAACCCAAGTGTAAGGAAATTAAATTGAATGTTAAGAGCTAAAAAGCGAAAAGAAAGGATACTAAGAAGTTAAAACCACCAGGATAATTTTATTGATCAGTTAATGTATTAACTACATCCTAATGTAATCTGATCAATATTCTAGCTTGTATTTAAAAATGTAACCACCACCAAAGTGCTATTGGGACTATTCTCTACATGAATACAATAAATGATTTCACA
Source organism: Lepidochelys kempii (assembly GCF_965140285.1). NCBI lineage: Eukaryota > Metazoa > Chordata > Testudines > Cheloniidae > Lepidochelys > Lepidochelys kempii. The sequence continues at coordinate 29,256,282 of NC_136390.1, read as the reverse complement.
AAGCTGTTCAATAATGATTCATTTTATTAAACTTTATTACTTTTAAAAAACAGAATAAACTCTTATGCCTTTAAAATTTAATTACATGTCTGAAGGTTTATAATCTTAATGGATATACAATACACTAAACCTTCAGGCCAGTCTTAAGTGAATGGATGAATTCTCTCCCTATCTCCAATTCTGAGAATTATAAATGTCTACATACTGTAGTACATAGGAAAGTGTACACAATCTTTAATCATTTGGCAAAGTTCAGCCTTTTAAATTAAAAAAATACCAATGATTGCATCAGAACAGCAGATATGGGAGGAATAAGTCAAGAATAATAACTGTTTCACAAGTTCAGATATTTCTGTATCTTAACTTTTTGTCATCCCAACCCTGTTCCCACTGAAATCAGTGACAGACTTTTCATTCACTTTAAAGGAAGTTGAATCAGACCCATCCCACAACATCTCCTATTTGCTGAAGAATGGGTTCAGATTAAGGATGGGTGAACTAGTTCCAATTAATAATTGAGAATCAGCCTGAACTTTAGCTCAAACTGTGAAAACAAGCTATTATTTTAGGTTATAAAAAGTTTAGATGTGTACTTTAGCTCCTTTCCCATCCAGGCTGCTTACTATAGAGCTCATCTCTAGGAGTAAAAAAGTCTGATCAGCTGCTTTCTTCAAGTACTGAGATTTTCCAGGACATCTCTGTTTCAGGGAACCTCCACAGGAAGCTTACAAATCATTACTCATTTGGCCAGAGTCCGATAGAATGAGTTTGAAAACTGAATCCCTTCATTCAATATCACCCCCAAGTCACCTGCTAGTGTTTGAAAATGGGTGATTGGGGTAAGGGAAGAAAAACATCTAGACTGAAGGATAGGAAGTGGAGACTAACAGAGAGAAAAAAGACAGATTTCAAGAGTCAAACTTTCAAATAGCCTCCACAAATATGCATGCAATATTTGCCAAGCATAATAACCCAAATGTGCAAAAACCAGACAGCTAAGGAAAAAGCTGAAAAGTAAATCTGAGAATGTTTGACCCAGTTGATATCAAAATCACTCAGACATGAGTACCTATTTGTCTTCAGGAATTCAGTAAAAATATACAATCAGTCCTGCCTTCCTCAGAAATACTGGGCCATTACTCTCTTTTCCATGCTCCTTCAACCCAGTACTCTCACATCAGTCCTCTCCCACAAAAAACTGTTCCACCTTAAAGACTGTGTTCTATACTAGACAACACCTGCTTTCAGCATAGTTGTCTAGAGGTAGACTCAACCCCTTCACATAGGACTTTATACTCTAAATTAGACAATACAGTTCTGACATATATAATACACTGGATAAAAAAAAAATCAAGCATAGAGGTTTATGACTCTGCTACTGCTTCCATCTTAAGAGAGCCAATTCTTTAGCTCAAATGGTACAGGCTCATGCTTTTACATACAAAGGTCCTCACTCATCACAAAGTACTCAAACACGGAGCAGTATTTGTTACTTTAAGCTACACTATCTATAATCACTAGGACACATTGGATATGCCTACACTGCAATTAGACACCCACAGCTGGCCCATGCTCAAGAGGGCTCAAGCTAATTGCGGTGTAGACGTTCCAGCTCCGACTCGAACCTGGGTACTAGGACCCTGCGAGGTGGGAGGGTCCCAGAGCTTGGGCTGCAGCCCAAGTCCAAACATCTACACCTCAGATAAACAGCTCCTTACCGCAAACCCTGTGAGTCTGAGTCAGCTGGCACAGGCCAGCTGTCAGTGTCTAATTGCAGTGTAGGACATACCCATTTTGTTTCCAGAGCCAAGAACAGAAACTAAGAATCCTAATATGAAGTGTTCCACTGCTGTCTCACAAATAACCCACCGGAAAATGTTGTGTCTCCCTTTAAGGGCTAGTTAACATATGGGATAATAGGATGCTGATGACCCATGTGGGGGTGAAAAAAATTATACAAGTATTAAAGTTAGAATAACATAAGTACCCTGCAATAAGTGTTGTAATTAGTTTATACTGAGCAGTTAATTTGGAGGCTGTGGTATGTTTTGTTTTATGCTGCATTCTCAGCGTTTGTATTTTGGTTAGGGGGCACAGTGTGTGGCACTTTATTGTAAAGTGTGTTTGGGCCTGAGCATGGTATGTGGGAGATATTTTGTTTGTGTCAAGAGAATGCAAGACCCTATCTGTTTAAACTCTAACAAGGTCAGAACTGGATTCAATAAATTTCTTTTTCCAGAAAGCAAGACTCATCCTCAAAGATACATGAGTGCTTCTGGAGCACTGGATTCCTCCAGGTGTTGCAACAGATAGCTTCCTAATAGCAGAACTTAGAAAATTAGCCTTTCAGGAAGTGCCTGATGAGAGAAGACAAATATGTGGAGCAATGACTAGAACCTGCACATGGCTCTATCTCTTTTTATACTTGAACATTGAATGTGGTATCAGAAGTGAGTCAACTCCTGTAGGTACACGAAATCAGAAACTAAGAACATTACAAACCCACTCCCCTCAAAAGAAAAAAGGAGAAAACAATCACTGCAGCATCCCAGATTCCTCCAATGAGTTTACAATCTAAGTAATTATTATTAGATGATATAGACTTTATGGGGGTATAAGAGAATATTGAGTAAACAAGCAGATTATTGTATTCATGTTTAATTTTGCTACATCTAATAAACATGACAAAAAGGATGTTACGATAAATAACTTATGAACATGGGTATTAGAGTATGATTTCATATAGGAACTTAGAAAACTATCTTAATGAAGTGCTTGATGAGAAAAGACCGTATATGTGAAGGAACAAGTAGATCCTGAATGTTGCACTGTCTTGGTTTGCTCTCCTTTTTGGTTGGGATACTAAGCATTATCTTTCATAATGACAATGACAGAGAGAAAGAGAGAGACTCTGTAGCCTGGTGGCTAGGACACTGCTCAAGTCCCTGCTCCAGTGACTGGTTTCTGAATGTTATAATTCTTGATGTCTGATTTGTGTCCATTTATTCTTTTATGTAGACTGTCCAAAAACTAGTCAGAGAATACTTCAATCTCTTTGGTCAGAGATTGTCATTGTTATGACTCTGCAAGGAATTGCTAGCCAACTACTTCAAAGTCTGATGGGTTTATTATATGAATTCTCTGTAAACAGACTACCAGCTTCCCCATATTGTATTGTGGATGCAACCAATGGCGGTTATGTTGGCGACCTGTTATCACTCCCCACAGTTCCAGCCAGCTGCAAAAGAGAACAGGCATCAAAAGTGAAAAATCCTTTCCTACCTCTGCTCTCGCCTGCTCCCCTTCCAATCCCCAGAGCCCCAACCTGTTCCTGCTATAAGAGAGTGAATCTAGGGAGAGAACAAATACTCCTGGGGGAATTCTGTGCTAGTGCACATGTGCATAATTAATGAGCCATGCATACTTTTAAGTTTTTGTGCAGAAAAAAGCTTCTGCAAAAACGTTGCTACAGTTCCACCTTTTGCCCACCAGAGGGTGCTGTGGCAATAGAACAGGCATTGGGGAGGACAGACTGGGGCAGGAGCTGAATGGGCGTGGAAGCACAGGGCCACAGGGCGGTATAGGGCCATATGGTGATGGGAAGGGGTACAGAGCTACATAAGGACAGAGGCTGAGTGGGAACACATGGGGACAAGAGAGGGAGTACAGAGCCACAGGGTCAGAAGGGTGGCTGAGTGGGGGCACAGAGACACATGGAGACAGGGGAAAGGTAGACAGGGACACATAGGGACAGGGACACATAGGGATGCAGAGTGGCTGGTTGGGGGTACAGAGACACATGGGTTGGGGAGGACACACAGGATCAGGGGTGCAAGGACACATGGAGGTGCAGGAACACATGGGAACAGGGACAGATGTGCCTGACTGAATGGGAGAGACTAGGATTCAGCCAGGGTATGAATGGGGGAAGCTCCCTAACAATCCATCCCCGTACCCCCTCAGCCCCCCCCAAAAATACTTTTCCCACCCATACCCAACAACCCTTCAAGTTCACACCCAGGCTCCTTCCTACTTCCCTCTCCATCAGCTCCTCCATTACTGCTGATTCCCCCAAGCCATTGCACCGCTTTTGGGGGGGTGCAAGAAATATGGTTCTGTATTGTAGTTTAAATGAATTACTCAGATTTCTGTATTAAGATGCCTCGTAAGGAATCTGTCAAAAAACATTTCCTAAATCTTTTTTGTTGTCTGTATGTATTGTTACGGACATACTTGCTGACAGGTACTTTGAAAGAAATGACCACACATAACTAACATCAGTATGATTATATTGTGTTATTTTGACAAATAAAATATGCAGAATTTTGCAGAATTTTAAAATATTGTGTGAATTTTTAATTTTTTGTTGCAGAATTTTTAATATTTTGGCACAGAATTCCACCAGGAGTAAACTAAGACTGTGTGAGCAAAAATAAATATAGGGGAAATGTCTGAATATAAATGAGATGGTGTGGGAGGACCCACTGAGGTGCATATGTGAATGAACAGCAACAGGAGAGAGAGTAATGTGATACAGCAGCACCAAAGGGTAGCAAAAGAGTGATTGATGGGAAGTATATAAATCCCAGGATGATCAGAGTCTTATTCCCAGTGGACTGAAAAGAGGTTACAACAAGTCAATTAGAGCACCTAAAGTCAATTAAGGGCCTGCCAGGGACCTAATTGAAAACCCCAGCTTCAGTCAAATGGGAGGAGGGAAGGAGAGCTGACTATAGTTGGAGGAGTACTGTTGTTGACCAGAGGATCAGAGTACCCGGGGAAGGGAAATCCTGCGCAAGCAGAGCAGAGGGACTCCCCAGGCACAGAGGACCAAGAGAAACCCTACCCAAGCAGGGAGAGAGTAAGAAGCCGAGAAGCTGAAGGAGCAGGGCAGTAGGTAGCCAAGGGGAAAGAAAAACAGCTCCAAGTGCTTAGCTGCTGTCCATAGGACCCCTGGGCTGGGACAGAGTAGAGGGTGGGCCCGTGTTCCTTCCCACTCCCGTTTCCTCCCCCACCAGGGCACTAGTGGAGCTGTCCATGCCCAAGAACAGGCACCCTGAGCTGTCACACAAAGGAAAAGTGCAGGACACACCATAATAGCGCCAGCCATTTGCCACAGTAAGAAAAGATTAGGATAGTCTCCATATTTCTAAATCTAATTTTCTAAATAAACAATATTCTACTGCTGTGTCTGTTTGTTTTTTTTAAGAATATGGTTGCCGCTATATATTACATTTTTATAAAAGTGACTGTTCCCAAGCCTTAGACTGCTATCATCAATGGTATCATTTTCTGAAGGTAGATGTCGAGGGCATCTATTATTGGGTCTCTTAATGATGAAGAAACTGATGAAGTGAAAAGATGTGCATGTCTCTTTATGACAAAGAAGAGAACATTCCAAAGCTAATCATGCTCATTCTTGATAGAGCCAGCTTGCTGTTTTAAATTAAATATATTTTGTTGCGAGACTCAGATTTACAAAGAGTTTCTTCACAAAAAATCCCCTTAAGTTAGTAATGTGAAATATTTTAAACAATTTTGCTGGTTTCATCAGGGTTTGTGTGTCTCTCTCTCTCGGTCCCTCAGGAGGGTGATGATAGCGCTTGAGAGTGTCACATCACAGCTTGAAAATGAGACCTGGCATATTTGAAATTCACAACACACTTACACAAACAAACAAATAGAAAAAAAGGATGAAAAAAGCTTGAATATACTTCAAGAAGAAACAGTAAGACAAATGCCAGTTAAAGGAAAAACACTACAGTATAATTAAAAAGCAACATTGTGCATTAGCTTAAGAAAAGTGAGGATATGTCAAAGAATAACAAAGAATGATGAGAAAAATCAGAGTCATAAAAATTAATCTGGAAAGAGGGACAGCAAATGCATTATCAGCAGAAACTAGTGAAATATAAAAATAGAAAGATAGTAGTCACGGAGCTACTGAGATAAGAGATTTTCAGATTCATCTTAAAAACAAATAGCTAGGAAAACAGGGCTCCATATAGTAGGTATTTCTGGGCAAGTAAAGTTAATTACTGCTCCAACTTATATTTCTAAAACTTAGCAAAACATCTATTTTCAGTGGCACATGAAAATTAGAGAGACTGCATCAAGAGAATATATAAATGTTTATTCTTTTGTACGTTTATGAAGCTGCGACATCTTCGTAATGTTTCAACAAATATGTATGAACATAACATCAGAAAAAAATGTCCAACATTCATGAACATAAGGTAATTTAACTGATTTGCTAGCACCACCATTATGGCAATGCACAATGTAGGGTCTAAAGATTAACAAGCTGCTAAAGAAATAAAAATGGGCCATCACGTAAAAATGAAGTAATAGGTAGAATAATGTGTATAAAAAGGATGAAAACAAAATGTCAATTTCTAATTGAAAGAGTACACCTAGGGCCTGCACTTGCACACTGCACAAGGAAAACACGCATTCATATTGATGATGTCAAGGGGTATTTTGCCAGAGCATGTACAAGTTCAAGCACTTGATGTTCAGAACTTTTTTTCCTCAGTGATGAAATTGCAAAGAATAATACAGCCGTATTTTGAAAGATTTTAGAGCACTGAGAAAGGTAAGGAGCACAAAATGAAAAATGGAAAAACAAAAGGTTAAAAGCAGAGATCAGCAACCTTTCAGAAGTGGTGTGCTGAGTCTTCATTTATTCACTTTAATTTAAGGTTTTGCGTGCCAGTAATACATTTTAATGTTTTTAGAAGGTCTCGCCCTATAAGTCTATATTATATAACTAAACTATTGTTGTATGTAAACAAGGTTTTTAAAATGTTTAAGAAACTTCATTTAAAATTACATTAAAATGCAGATCTTATCAGTTTAGTGCAGTGGTTCTTAACCTAGGGTGCACGCACCCCCTGGGGTGGGCGTGCAAGACATGCGAGATTTTTTTAGAAGGGAAATCATCGAAAACACAAATTAAGCACAGGCGCATAAGTAACTACTTTATTTCATCAAACCTATGTATTTATTATTATTTATTTCTTAACAATTACTGTAATATACAAAGTTTTTAAGTACGTTTCTAAGCTAATTGTAGTGTAATTTTTGATAAGGGCTGCCGAGCGCTGGACCCAGGCCAGGAACAGAGCCCTGGGCTGGCTGCCAGTATCCCAAGCTGGCAGGAGGGCTGAGCAGGGCCGGAGGCCTGGACCCCAGCTGGCAGGGGGCTGGATGGCTGGAATCCCAGACCAGCAGCGAGGATAGCAGGGCCAGCGGTTGGTAACCCAGGCCAGCAGCAGGCTGAGCGGATCCGATGGCTGGGACCGCGGCTGGCAAAGGGCCAGCGGCCAGAACCCCAGACAGTCAGCGGGCTGAGCTGTGTGAGGGATAGAACCCCAGACTGGCAGCTGCTCACCCCGCTGCCGGTCTGGGGTTCTGTCCGCCGGCTCCTGCCAGCTGGGGTCCTGGCCGCCAGCCCCGCTCAACTGCTGCCAGCCTGGGTTTCCATTCACTCAGGCTGGCAGCGGGCTGCGCGGGGCCAGTGGCCGAAACTCCAGCTGGCAAGGGGCCGGCGGCCGGAACTCCAGACAGTCAGTGGGCTGCGCGGGGCTGGTGGACAGAACAGCCAGGGTCCCAGCCGCTGGCTCCACTCAGCCCGCTGCCAGCCTGGGGTTCCGTTCACCCAGGCAGGCAGCGGGCTGAGCAGGGCCGGCGGCCAGGACCCCAGCTGGCAGCAGCGTGCCAGTAAAAATCGGCACGTGTGCCGCAGGTTGCCAACCCCTGGTTAAAAGGATAGATTGAAAAGGGACTTTAATGCTTCACACTTCTAGAAGGCCTTTCATTCAAAGCACTTCACAAACATTAACTAGTTAAGCCTCACAGTGTCTCTGTGAGGCAGGGAAGTATTATCATTGCCATTTAACAGATGGTGAAACAAGGCACAGAGAGATTAAGTGACTTGCTTACAGTCACACAGGAAGTCTATGGAACAACCAGAAACAACAAAATCTTCTGATTCCTACTCCAGTGTTTTAATTTCCACATCAGACTTCCTCTTGGAAGTTGAAGTGGTTCATAGAAAAAGCTTTGAACCCCAATAACGTATAGGAGATTAACACAACATTTTAACAGATAATATGCCTGAAACTCTCATTTCCTTGTTTATTGTGTAACAACTGAGCTATTTAGAACACACAGGGATTATTTTTTGTGACTTAAATAGTTTCATGATTCTATTACTATTCCAAATTTTAGCTATCATAGAATCATAGAACTGGAAGGGACCTCCAGAGGTCATCTAGTTCAGTCCCCCGTACTAGAAGCGGGACTAAGTATTATCTAGACCATCCCTGACAGGTATTTGTCTAACCTACTCTTAAAAATCTCCAATGATAGAGATGCCACAGCCTCCCTGGCAATTTATTCCGGTGCGTAACTACCCTGACAGTTAGGAATTTTTTCCTAATGTCCAACCTAAACTTCCCTTGATGCAATTTAAGTCCATTACTTCTTGTCCTATCCTCCAAGGTTAAGAAAAATAATTTTTCTTCCTCCTCCTCTTCACAACCTTTTACATGCTTGAAAACCATTGTCCCCTCTCAGTCTTCTCTTTTCCAGACTAAACAAACCCAATTTTTTCAATCTTCCCTCATAGATCATGTTTTCTAGACCTTTAATCATTTTTGTCGCTAATTTCTGGACTCTCTCCAATTTGTCCACATCTTTCCTGAAATGTGGTGCCCAGAACTGGACACAATACTCCAGTTGAGGCCTAATCAGTGTGGAGTAGAGTGGAAGAATTACTTCTCATGTCTTGCTTACAACACTCCTGCTAATACATCCCAGAAGGATGTTTGCTTTTTTTGTAACAGTGTTTACACTGTTGACTCATATTTAGCTTGTGGTCCACTATGACCCCCCAATCCCTTTCTGCAGTACTCCTTCCTAGGCAGTCATTTCCCATTTTGTATGTGTGCAACTGAATGTTCCTTCCTAAATGGAGTACTTTTACTTTGTCCTTATTAAATTTCATCCTATTTTCTTCAGATCATTTCTCCAGTTTGTGCAGATCATTTTGAATTGTAATCCTATCCTCCAAAGCACTTGCAACCCCTCCCAGCTTGGTAACTTCTGCAAACTTTATAGGTGTACTCTGTATGCCATTATCTGAATCATTGATGAAGATATTGAATGGAACCGGATGCAGAACGGATCCCTGCTATGAAGAGCTAAAGCTATCAGCATCATGAGAGGTTAAGACTGACTACCCACATACGTAACTTTTAGAAAATGAAAACAAACAGTAGTGAAACCAAAAGAGATGCCTTCTCATGAAATATGATTTCCAAAGTAGCTGATACCACTATGTTAATATCTTGTAAAAATGATTTCCTTATAAGAATAATTTGTTTGATAAAAGCTCACGATTGATGGAAACAGCTTGGCAAATAACTGATATTTTGATCTACTGGCAGTTCAAAAATATCTGTTTTGTTCACAGTCATTCATAATGACAATGAATGGTCATTGAGTCAGGGAAAGACAGTGAGGCTTACTCTAAAGGCAGTGATTCTCAACCCACAGCCCAATCAGCACACATCTGTTGCCCATGTGACATCCTCAGGGCCATACAGGTAAATAAGTCCATAAGAATGGCCATACTGGGTCAGACCAAAGGTCCATCTAGCCCAATATTCTGTCTTCCAACAGTGGCCTATGCCAGGTGCTTCAGCGAGAATGAACAGAACAGGTAATCATCAAGTGATCCATCCCCCTTCGCCCATTCCCAACTTCTGACAAAACCAAGGTTAGGGACACCATCCCTGCCCATCCCGGCTAATAGCCATTGATGGACCTGATTAGAAAGGAGTACTGTGGAAAGGAATCTGGGGGTCATAGTCGATCACAAGCTAAATATGAGTCAACACTGTAACACTGTTGCAAAAAAAGCGAACATCATTCGGGGATGTATTAGCAGAAGTGTTGTAAGACAGACACATGAAGTAATTCTTCTGCTCTACTCTGCAATGAATACAATACTCCACTGGAGCAGTGCTTCTCAAGCTATCTGATGTGGCAATTTTTTTTTCCAATGTGTGCGCAGCCCGGCAGCCGATGGCTCGCGGACCGGCACTGGTCCGCTGACCCCCACTTTGAGTAGCACTGCATTGGAGTATTGTGTCCAGTTCTGGGTGCCACGTTTCAGGAAAGATGTGGACAAACTGGAGAAAGTCCAGAGAATCACAACAAAAGTGATCAAAAGGTCTAGAAATGACCTCTGAGGGAAGATTGAAAAAAATTTGGTTTGTTTAGTCTGGAGAAGAGAAAACATAACAGTTTCAAAGTATATAAAAGGTTGTTACAAGGAGGAGGGAGAAAAATTGTTCTCCTTAGTCTCTGAGGATAGGACAAGAAGCAATGGGCTTAAATTGCAGCAAGGGCCATTTAGGTTGGACATTAGGAAAAGCTTCCTAACTGCCAGGCTAATTAAGTACTGAAATAAATTACATAGGGAGGTTGTGGAATCTCCATCATTGGAGATTTTTAACAGCAGGTTAGATAAACACATGTCAGGCATGGGTCGATAATACTTAGCCCTGCCTCGAGTGCGGGCGACTGAACTAGATGACCTCTCAAGGTCCCTTCCAGTCCTATGATTCTACGACCAGCACTGGATGAGTCATTGCCTGGTACATCCCAGATGTGAAACTTAATTGTGGCTTACTTAAACCATCTTTCTGGAGTCATGTCTTTCTTCCTATGGTGTCAGAGACAAAAAAACTTTACTCTTACAATGCACACTTTGTGCTTGATGCTTGGTGTAAGGTTTACCAATGAAACAGTAAGTGACATTTGTAACTTACTCATAATCAATTTGAATAATCTTCTGAACAGGTTTTGATAACTTACATCTCCAGAGGGTTTTTTGTGGGGTTTTTTTTTAAATCCTGGACTCCAAGCCTCCTGAATAATTAACTGTATGCCTATTAGATACAGAGTCTCCTCTTTAGAGATTTTACTCTGTTTCTTTTTGATAGAAAGGCTTTGAAGTGTGAAGCCTCTGAGTGAAGATGTGAGTATTTCTACGTGCTTGGATTAAATTAACCAAAAGGGACCACAGCTGGATAGTTACATCTTAAGGAGTGTAAATTAAGAAAGATCAGGGGTATGTAGCAGTGTGCCCTTTGACATTCGTGAAATAGATCAAGGGGCCTCATATACAGGGAGTCCTCAGAGACTAACAACATAATGCAATTCTGAGGAACGAATTGTAAGTCGAAACATTGTAAGTCAAAACTACTTTTCCCATAGGAATCAATGGTATAAAGTGGGGATTGGTTCCTGAACCAAGGCTTGATACAAAAATTGCAGAATTTCCCATAATTCCTTGACCTGATCAATGGGGGACATGGATGTAGGTTGAATCACAATTTACTGCCTGAGGTCTCCTCCTGGTGGAGCAGATGGTTCTTTTTTTCTCCTTTGGCTCCACTGTAGTCTATTCAAGTTGGCTAGCATCTTCCATCCACTTGCATCTCCATGTCCATCCTGTCAATGAGATCCTCAGGCTCCTAGATACTACATAGATAAGCCAACTCTTCCTGCAGCTCTCTTTCCTGGTTCCTGAGGTATTCCATCTACAGACACCTCTTACACTAGGTGGTTCCCCAGCCTTTCTTCAACAGGAACATGCAGGCCACATCCCCAGCAAGTCAAGACCAGACTATGCATGGAAGTTTCCATGGTCAGGATGCCTGTCTGGCCAGGGTTGCCATGCATGCAGGCAGAAGAAGAGCTAACAGTGGTATTGTCAAATTTGCCCTTTTCCTCCCAAACTGAGTTCTTCCTTGTGGAGTATCTACAAGCTAAAGAAAAACAACCTCTCTGCTTTCCTCTGCTGCTAAACTCAGCTAGCTAACTGCTCCCTTAATCTCACAGCTGCCTTAGGCTCACCAGCCATGTGTCTTACCAACCACTGGGAGCCTGCATGCTTTTTTAAAGCCAGAGCCCAGCACACAATATGTATTTAATTACAAGACTTGGGCCCTAATTTGTAAGCTGTGCTAGGCAGTAACCCAGTTTTTGCCTATTCTGTAAATTACTGTGTACATTTAGTGCTGATTGTCATTCTCAAGCCGATTGCAAAGGGGGCAAATACATCAGAGGAATCAAGGTGATAATGGAGTTTATTTTCTATAATTTCTACATTTCATCAAAAAGGAATTTAGAGACTGAGGGTACATTGGAGATTTTTACTAGGGTAATTGATAGGCAATTAACTTGCGGTAGTTAAAAACGTTTGTTCCAAATGAGACTGAGTAACCCTCAAATGTTTGATCAAGGCTGTAAACATCTGTAAGTTACACTATGTGGATTTTTAAGGAAAACCGTGAACATTTATAACCTGGAACAAATATTTGGCAAAGCATCCAGACTAGCCTTTACAAAGGTATCAAATACCTCGATTTTATTGGCTCAAGGTAAAAACTCTAGTGAAGACAAGGCCTCATGGGTGGTAATTGGAGAGGTGAAAATGTTTGTGGCTGACAAAACAATTTATGCTAATCAAGGTAAAGGAGAGAGTGAGGGGCTTCAGAGGGCTATAACAAAGCTAGGTTGAACGGACACCTCCTGCAGTAGACTGCTCTTTCCATGCCCAGCTCCAGCAAGTGGAGCAGTCAAAGGAGAGGGAGATATATGGCCTGACTGTCTGTAAGCAGGCTCCACCGCAGTAGGAGGAAGTGCAGCTCCTCTGGAAGCATCACATTCAGAATGAGGAGAGGGCAGGTGCGACAGGGCTGCCAAATTGTCACAGGAGAAGACTGCCATTATATAAATCAATACTGCACCCTTACTTGGAATATGTTAGGTTCTGGTCATCCTATTTCAAAGATATGGTATAAACAGAAAGATAGAACAGGGAGAAGTGCTTGAAAATGGTTAGTCATTGAGCAACCCCATCTGCAGAGAAACTGAAAGTTGGGCTTGTTATTTAGAGAGGAGTTAAAGAAGGGGGGGCATGTTATATGAATAGAAAATAACAAATGTTGCAGACAAGGTATATTGTGCTCTTCTATTTACCCATTCCCATAAAAAGAGAATAAGGGGAAATTAAATGAAAACAAAAGGCAACAAGTTTTAAAAGCTCATGAAAGCAAATACTTTTTACATAGCATATAATTAAACTTGTTGAACCCACTGCCACAAGATAAAATTGAAGCTAAGAGCTTGGTAAAGTTAAAAATTATACATTTATATGGATAATGAAAATGTCCCGTTACAGTATACTAAATTGAAGAAAATGTTTTTATAGGCAATGCAAACCTTTATGCTTCAAAGTAATCACTGGCAGGAATGGGAAAAAAAACTTCCCGTCTAGGCAATTATTCTATAGCTGTCCACTGTGGGGTAACTTGCACCTTACTTCAAAGCTAAGATCATCATCAGAGACTGGGTACTGAGCTAAATGGACCAGTGGTCTGGTCTGGTATTGTAATACTATCTACATCCTTAAGGTGGAAAAGAAAGCTGGGAACTTCATTGTGGTTACCGTCCTGTTCTAACTAATACTGATGACTAACACATAAATTATTTTCCTTTAACAGATTACAAAAGGTCAGCACCATCAACTCTAGTAGTAACTGCTTAGCCAGCTAATATTAGGGTCCTAATATGCTATATTTAAATTTGTGATTTCCAGTGCACAACGGATAACGGAAATACCATTTAATCGGTGTAAAATATGAAAAAATTTAACAGTTAAATTATTCCTAAATCTTGAAAGACTGACAAAATCCTTCTATTACAAAGGGCTTTGTTATCACTTAATGGAGAAAATCTTTTATCCTTAAAGCTTTATTCAACATTCAGATACCAACATTTACATGATGAACATTATACTTGTAATTCAGCACAGTCTGGAGTGAAGAAGCTCTCTCAATATGTTTATAATACTTACAGTTTAATTTGCCAGAATGTCATACTATATTGGCCATTGTGAAAATCCAAATTTTCGTATTTTTTCTATTTTTCTTTCAAAGCAGTTCCACTAAAACAAATGTATTTTCTTTAAATGTTTTACGTAAGTGAGAGTTACCACAATAAAATCTTTTCTGCATATTGTGCTCTTCTATTTACCCATTCTCATAATAAGAGAACAAGGGGAAATTAAATGAAAACAAAAGGCTTAGAAAGGTAGCCTCACATGGCTTAGAAAGGTAGACAATTTAGAGAGGCAGAAAATGTAATCTAATATCCACTCAACTAATAATATTATTAAGTACTAATTGGGCAAGATGTTCATGGTCCTAAAATGTTGCCATTTATTTAAGCTCCCTTCTCCAGTGCAAAAGTTAGACACCATTTAGTACTTGTTAAAGTGATCAAGGTCACTAGGAGATTACACAAGGAGATCAAAAGATTATGATAGAGCAGCTGGAACACAGAACTTGCAGTTAGAAGTTCTGGGCCAGATCCTCAACTGGGGTACACTGCCATACAGTGCCACTGAAAGTAAATTTCACCGGTCTTCAATGGAGCTAAGACCACTTACACCAGCTGAGGATCTGCCCCCAAGAGTCTATTCTTAGTTCTGCCATTGAATTATTGTATAATCTTGCACAAGACACAGTCTTGCTGTTTCCACATTGAGATATTTGGATAATATCTACAGTATCATCTCATTGGGGTGTTGTGAGGGTTAATTTCTCAAGTACTCTGAGATCCTCTGATTCAAGGTGGTACAAGGGTGTAAAGATACCATTTATTAAGTTCACTCACAAAATTAAAATATAAACTCCAAAATTAGAAGGTAGTACTGTTGGGTAAAGCTTAATCACATGCTCAAGAGTCAAATGGATTTTTAAAAATTAAAATTATTGAAAAACTGAAATAGTGTAAAGATAAGTATTTTCCATTGCAATCTTTGAATCACATTATTAAATACCATATACTGTAAATAAATTCAAATAATATAATTAAGTTCTTTACATATGTTCCTGAAATTCATTCCATGTCTCACTAGTGGATAATTCTGAAGATCTTATATTGGTAATCTCCTTCACACTCTCTCTCTGACTATATTGGTCTAGTTCTAACTCATTTTAAAGATGTTTCTAAGAGGACACCGGAATCCACAGTGAATTCATTATCAGATAATAACTGACAGCTCATGCTCACTCTACACGCTCTCCTGCCTCATAGGAGTTACTGATAAATTCCTGTAGAAGCCAGTTGGCAATGTTAGTTTCCACACCATCACTGAAGCCAAATTTGGTATACTAATTTTAATTCCAAATTACCCCTGTAGCTTAGAAATATACAATGCTTCTCTAAATGAATTCATGTCAGTCATCAGGTATATTATTTATCTAGAGAGGCATGATTTAGTGCATTTATTAAGTAAGCTGAATCAATTGAACAACAGGATTGCATTGCTCATTATTTACTATTTTATACTACCCACAAGTGTGCCAGAAACATCTTTCAGTCTAAGGCATTAATCCTGCAATTGGATCCACATAGGAGAACCCTTGCACCCACACGGAGTTCTCTTGAAGTCCAATGGGATTCTGTGCGCACCAGGATCTATCCACATAGGCCAACCCCTGTAATGAGATTTAATGTCACAATATCATATAATATTTAAGCATGCACAAACTTTAAGCACATGCTTAAATTTCATTGGCTTCAGTGGTACTTAAGCAAGATCTTAAGTACCCTAGGCCAGGTCTACACTATAAACTTACATCAGTATAACTACGTTGCCCAGGTGGATGTATGAAAAACCAGCACGGTTGAGCGATGCAGTTATACTGACCTAACACCGGTGTAGACAGCGCTATGTTGACAGGAGGGCTTGTCTTGTCGACATAGCTACCACCGCTTGCGGAGGAGGATTAACTACACTGGGAGGAGCAGCTCTCCTATTAGCATAGGAGAGTCTTCACTGAAGCGCTACAGCGGCGCAGCTGCATCGGTGCCGCTGCTGGGTTTTAAGTGTAGACCTGCCCTTACTGAATCAGTCCTAAATGTTTTGTGGTCTAAAGCACCAGATTTTTTAAATACCTTGACAAACTGGAATCACAGTTTCTAATCCTGTAAGTGAAAAGTTAATTTTGTTCAGTGAATGCTTGAAAAGCAAAATGAAAGCGAGATTTAAAAAAAAAAAATCTCATTTATCAATAAAACTTTGGTACATTAAAAGAAAAACGATCCAATGCCTCATCTAATGCAGGTTTTGTGCTTTCAATTACAGAATGAGTTTCAATTTGAACTGTACACACTAACTATAAGATAGTCTGTAAGTTCTAATGTTTTATATGCAAAGTGCCCCAATTAAAAAAATTACTAGAACAAAATATCTTCAGTAGATGAGTGATAAAAGGGAAATCCAACACATTCTACCCATCATAATGAAGAAGTGGGGATCTAATTTATTTTACTTCAAGATGAGCAGAGAAAAATACCACATTATACTGATGTTTAAATGTAGTCAGTAAAAATGAAAATATTTCCAAAACTTATTAACCTCAAAAGAAATGACCTAGAGATTGTTCTTCCACTGATATGTATTTATATAAATTCCTTTCCTTTTAAAAGGCTCAGTAGTAATTGTTCATCTTAATTGTATAGTAATACTGTACATGAGTTACTGAAGAATATGCTGGTACTAAAAAATGCCCCTCTCTTGAAAAATATATCTAAAAGACTTTTCTTAAAGTCTTAAACCAAATTTAGCCCCTGATGTAACTCAACTGTGGAACAGATTTATCATCAACTATCATTTGTTAAACTCTGGAAATCATCAAAATACAACACCAAAACCAAACAAGATTTATCAGAGCTGCGTACCTTCAACATTACTTTATAGTGCAGAATGCTGCGGAATGAGAAAGTATGACATGTCCAACCTGTCTTTGTTCCATACATTTTAGTTTATCCAAGTGTATAAATAGACAATATTGTACCAGAAACAAGCAAACTACATACAAAACAAGCTGAATTTAAAATATAAATCAGTACAGGTGACCAAGTCTCATTAAAATATGTAGAATCTGTTTGGCCCACACAAGGTTGTTCTTAGCTTATGTGACCATCTGTGTAATAACACTGGGCATCGCTGGACTAGACCTTGATGCTCCCTTCTAGCCTTAAACTCTATGAATATACATGGAACAGGTGGGTTAGAATAGCCCAATTTTAATTTTAAAGTACACAGAAAAAGAACAGTGAGGAGGAGGCAGACAGTGTTGGTTCCATTTTTGTTTCTGTACATATGTAGAGAATGGAATAGGAAGCATAAGTGCCCAGGAGAATCCATTAGAGGGGATGTTGGTAGTTATTAAGCAGGGCTATGTAGCTGCTTGATGCTAATATTGAACCATTAAATTAAAGGGAGACAATTATGTAATGTCATGTATGATGCAGGAGCAGGAAGAGAAGTCAGATGTAGATGGCATGCCTCTATCTATAAGCTAAAAGAACAGGCTTTTTGGTGAGAGGGTCTCTAGAGCCCTTACTTGACAATGATTTAAGGAAACAGGTTGAAAAACAAAAAGGTATAATTCTGAGATATAAATTGTAATGCTGAGTAACCAAAGCAATAGCACATAATATATACATTTAAAACACTTAAATATTGAGTAACTTGTCTACAATGCCATAAGGAGAGAATGAGATCTGTTAATGACAGCAGATGCTGCAAATTCATCAAATACTCATATGATTCCAATTTCCTGACACAATTGTGTCCATGGCATTTTAAAGTACAAGACATAAACAGAGAATATCCTTTCATGTCAAACTGCCATTTATCTTAATAGAATATATGAGTAGGCATCGTGTCTAAAAATAACCTTCAGACACTTCTGATTTAAAAATAATTAAGTGCATGATTCATCACAAAAGAGTATATTGCAAAGTGGGGGAAATATTTAAGATCCAAACCTAATTATTCTACAAGAAATGTAGAAGAAACAATTATTGATTTTACTTTTGAGAGGTAATTCATAAATTACTGCATCTTTCATATTTGGAAGGAGGAACACTATGCCCCATGTGATAGATTACAATTACACCTGTTAATGTACTGTAGCTAAACTGCTTAAAGTACTACAAAAAGTACAAGCATTTTATTCAATTCCTTTTGTCAATGATATAAAACCAATCATAGAGAACAGGGATAAAATGATCTTTCAACCAAAAATAAAGAAGGCATGAATTACAGATTGGCATTATACTTGCATACTTTTCCTTCTACAAGGCTGGAATTAAAGCTTTACTGGCAAACTTTACCACACTTCTAGCTTGTATAGTTAATAAAAACAGATATATCCACCAAGATAATGGAGTTGACTCATCTTCGAAAAAATAGTCCCTTCCTAGTGCATACTTCTGTCAGCACAGGTACAGTAGGTAATTATCCACTCTTGATTATAAAGCAGACTACTACTCAGACCTAAAACCAGTATCATATCTGTCTCTATGAGGCAAATGTAACAGAAGTCCTAGTTCAAGCAAGAAGAAGGAAATGGAGTACAGAAGCCACCCTGTTTTGTGGGGTGGAAGGAACTTACACTACATCTACATTTGAGCTGGGATGTGTGAATCCCAGTTTGTGTAGATGTACCACACTAGATCTGCTTGAACTAGTGCCTAAAAATAGCAGTGTGGCTATGGTGGCAGGTCAGCCACTTAAGATAGCTGCCCAATCCCACCCAACCCCCTGGGTACTTACTTAGGTGGCTAGTCTGAGTCGCCAAGGACACAATGCTGTTTTTAGGCACTTGTTAGAGCGGGTACATCTATGTGAACCCAGAATCACACCACCCAACTCCAATGTAGATGTACCCTTACAGTGACTTCTCGAAAGGGCATAATCATGCTTTCTATTTTCTTTCACTTACTCACTCTGCCCAAGTGATTAGATTTCCAAAAACAACACTGAATATACTTGGTAAGTAGATCAGCTGTGAAGCATGTAATTAACAGGGACAATGGGGAGGAAAAGGTTTCTGACATAGATAACACCATACTTCCTGGCAGTAGGATTCTGCTAGGATTTAAACAGCAGACCTTTCCGTAATTGTACGCCTGAAGTCACTACTCTTCAAGAATATATGGATAAGTGAAATTGATTGTGTTACAATTAAAAATGTATCTGCCCAAAGTAGGGCTAGACCAGTTTAGCCAGCTGAAAACAATTATTTTTAAAATAAAAAGGTTGTGAGAACATTCACTTAAAGTTATATTGGCAAGTATTAAATGTTTAGGTGCTTATTGTTACCAATTTACTAACTTCAAATTTAAATAGAAACCAAAACAGATCTATACAAGACCGGGCTTGGTTTATAAATAAAACAAGGCATGCTGCATCTTAAATAAAACTAGACAATGGTTATTGATTGAGGATAAAAACCTGGCCCCACTGAACTTAATGGAAGATTTGTTTTTAGTTTAAAAAAAAAAAAAACCAGTGGACACACCCTAATTAACAACCATTCCTCATGTCTAACTTTTCTTAAATGTGTGTAAAATTGCACTGCAATTGTGCGTACCTTTGCAAGGATAGTTGTAATGTAGAAGGTTCTGACTGGAAAGTTAGAAATCACATGATGTAAGTTGTGCACTAGGTTCTGATCCTGCTCCTATTAGAATCAATGTCATGGACAGCGGAGTGGATCCTTTTGCTAACAGACAGTAAAATATGTTGTGAAATTCATTTCATTTTCAAATGACAGTTCTTGCTAATTTAAATCAAAAGTGTGCAAAGAGAATTTGAGATTAATACATATATCGTTTTAGAGTATTCATATTTGAAAACGTATACAAGTCACAAGAACCTAAGAAAACATACTTTTACAGCAAAACATTTTTGACTACAAATTACTTTTTATGCATTGGGTAATTCATTTCAGTGAGCTTTATTCTGCAGAAACATAAGTCAGAATTCAAAGGATTTCCTTGAAGTCTTTTATATTAAAAATAAAACTTTGAAATTAGAAGTGACACGTATAATCATACAAGATTAATATGTGAACTTTATTGATCTACTATGTTGTCATAGAACATTTAGTTTTACTATTCTCTCTACCCTATTCTTTTCCTTTCATAAAAAACCATGATTTTTTCTTTTACCAAATATTTGAAGTAAATGACACCTTTCTGTAAAATGCCTCCACTAGCTGGCACATTGCAAAGGGATCAAGGTACCAACAAGCATCCTTGTTACTATATGGTGATTGGACATTCAAAGGTTGATTGATTTTTTTCAAAAAAGAAGCACAGAATCCCAAGGATAAGAAGGATGATATTGGAATACATTTCACTCTGATTCTTTACTATGTAAATGAATGTTTATTTAGCTTGTATGATTTGGCAATCATGGAATGTCTAGAGCTTAAATCTTCGATTATGGTGCACATGTAATTATAATTTTAAATTCCATAGTGTACTAATTTTGAGGTAAAAGTTCAAATGTGTTTTCTACTGGTAATCTTCATTAGCACTCATTTTAAAGTTTCCCCAAGAATGTTGAATGACAGCTGTTAGTGTAGAGAAGACAAATGCAACAAACACTTCTCTGAAATTGGAAGATGAGGATGCAACATGTTGCATGGTCAACAATGCTATATCATCTTAATACCCTACTTTTTCTCTTACTATTTCTAATGTTTTCAATGTCTTGTTTTGTTTCTTAAATCCTGTCCAGTACCATTCTCAGGTGTTAAAATCAGAGAATAAAACCTCAGCATAGCAGAATAGTTAACAATACTGAATGAAGTAAAAACAATCTGTCAAAAAGCATGTGTGTTATTTATAAACAGGAGTGGGAGAACCTGATGGTAGTTTGGGCTACACAATTGAAGGTCTTAATCTTGCAATCACATATGAACTGGGCTGACACCTGAACTTGTATAGAGCCCCCCTTAAGTCAATGGGTCAATGACTGCATAGCTCCAATCACAAGATAGGGACCACAGTGTTATACCACATTCATCATTACAATCTCTGAAGCTAGAAGTCAGTTGTGTTTCTGTAAGTTTTCATTAAATGTTTTTCTCCTAAGCTACTGTTTTTCAAGGGGTAATATATTTTACAAGTATATATTTGTAATCAAATGGGAGTGGGGATGTTCGGCAGATATCTCATACTCAGATTTGAATGCAATACTAGCTCCATTTCTCTGATTTACCTGGGAAATTTAAAAACAAAAACAAAGAAAAACGTACAAAAAACAGCCTCGAAGGCGCATTTTGCCAAAGCCAAAAATAGATCCTCAAAAGTTTTGAGCATCTGTTCCAAATATCTCTGTGGCATCCTGAGGTGAACAATCTGCAGAAAGTGTCAAATCTACACATGAGAGAATGGCTTCTTTGCCCTGCCTCCCAACTCAGATGGCTTTCATATTTTCCCTTCAGAAACACGATATTATAACAAATTTATTATAGAGAATAATGCAAACTCAAAACAGATATGTTATATACACTCATATCTGCACTAAGTGTGTGCGTGCGCACACTCACAGTAAATGTGTAACCGCTTTATTCTTTTAAATTAGTGATCCCTTGAACAGAAGATCACACAGTGAAGAGCGACTGTTTTCACTACAGCTATCACACTATACAATATGCTTGTAAAGCCAACCAGCAGTAAGATCATTTAGTGTATTTCATTTTCTTAAAAGTGGTAAGTGATTTAAAAATATTTAGTTTATTCATACTTTAGATTTCAGATGATGACCTTGATTCAAAAATTAACATTTACAAAAATATCAGTTTAACTGAAAACTAAAAAGTTACAGGAGCTAAAATATCACTTTGCAATATAATGATCACAATTTATACCACAACCTGGAATTTGGGGTGGGGTAGGGGAAGTGTTTTTGTTTCGTTTCTATAAGCGGTCCCATTTAAAAACACAAGCTTAACTTCATGCACAGGTTTCTGTCCCATTAAAGACAGTGGTGGTCCACATGGGAGCAGGACTACACCAGTACACACACTATTGTAGGACTGGGGCCTAAGACAGAATAATGAAAAGGAATAAACATAAAACGCTAGAATAGAAAAATAAGAACAAAAGCCATTGAAACAAAGCTAAAGGAATATCTTTACAAACAGTACAACTTGATAAACTACACCTTCTGAACTATAATAGAGAAGAACAAGGTAAGTACTCTCTTCAGGAGGCTACCACCATCTGTGCAGGATCGGAGTATGCTCTCAGGAGAAAAAGAGCATATGGTAAAATAGATGGCAGGGATAATATTTGTTTTCAGCATGTTGCACTACTGCACTCCAAGTCAGTAATGAATGTTCTAATTTAAAATATTTTTGAGGCCTACTGCCCTAAACTTCTGTAAAATTAAGTAAGTAACTAGCGCTGACAAGTGTTATGTATTTTATTTATATATTTTAAATGGACTGAGTGTACAAGGTTTAAAATAATTATTAATACATCATTTACCACATCAATCAATACCAACCAAAGATTCACCCAATCATTCATTCCAGGAACATATTAAACAGCAGCCTCCCACTCCTGGAAAAGCCTTATAGAAGAAGGGAATTTTATGCTATGCCCTTAGGTAAATAAATCTGGGGACTGGCAGACTAAGAATTTAAGACAGGTGCCGCGAGCTTTAGGGTCTTAGTGGATCTCAACTATCAAAGAATCACATATGGTGAGAAGTGGTCTCTAGAGCAATGCTCAAACTTTAGGGGACTTTATAGGTTAAATTCAATTTATTAAACTTTATCTAGAAATCAACTGATCAGTAGTGCAGATCACAGATGTAATATACTCCTTATTGCGGAAACTGTTTAATAAATGAATAGCTGCAAATTCTAGATGGCCTGAAAGTGCAGCCCCCATGTAGAGCACATCAGAGTAATCCAGCATTGAGGTGACAGAAGCATGTAACGAGGCCTACGTCCAAAAGAAAACACCACTGCTTTCTTGCTAAATGCCAAAGAGAAAAGGCATTTTTGGCAATTTCTGATACTTAAACATTCAGTAACAGCTGAGAATAAGAGAGACTGTTTTGGTATCTTCAGTAATTTTGCTCCACATTTATGCCACCATCACTGAGATCAGAATTTAGCTCAATATACTAAAAAGGTACTACACAATATGACAACTACAACATACCACGTTCTAGGCATTTCTGACTATACAAAAAATGCTGAATTTATTAAATCCTTGTATTGCAAACAGATCAATATATGAGCACATATAACTGACTGTATTTACCAGGATGAGGATGGTGTGTTTTCATCCTTGTAAATGGACCATGACATTTTATTCAACAGTGTAACAACTTTTTTGCAAGCCTGTCACTTTGATAGTTACTGTTTCGCTTGCCTAAACTGATAAATGTTGAAAATGCATTTGCTCTTGTGAATGTCAGTGAAATAGGATAAAGATGGTATTGTTAATTCCTACCAGCACATGTTTGTTAAGAGTTTGGTATCAGTTTGAAAGAGTGCCATCAAGCAGAGATGATACCACTTTATTCCAGTCAGTCAAGCAGAGAGTAATTAACTGTCCTTCAAAGTAAAAAAAACCCCACAAGCATAAGTGACTTTGCTAATAATGATTTGGTAAAACAGAGTGAAAGTCACAACACAACATTCACAGTTATTCAAGAATGTTTGCAAAATTCTTCTTCACACGTAGCTGTATAAGAGTAACCTGTTGGGGTCATTCTGTGGCACTCACTCCTCCGAGAGTGCAGGCCAATACCTCCTGGTCTTCATTTGAAAAGCTGGAGATTTTTCTACCTTGAGCAGCCTTGCTACTCATGTGACAGTGTACAGGAGTCACACATGACTGTGTACAGGAAGAATCATAAAGCACTCTAACTTTTGGTAAGCCACAGGCAAAACCTCCGAGGACCGGATGATTCAGGAAATTGGTGATGGAACATGGAACCTTTCAGGTGATTAAATCCAAAACCATCTGTCTAATAAATCAGAGGTTGGCTAGTCATTTCTCTATATGAAGTGAGTTGTGGTCTCCACCCAGTACCAATAGGTCTGCAACATTAAAAAAATACTACAATTAACAGTATCTGTAAAGAATTCAGGTTTCAGAGTAACAGCCATGTTAGTCTGTATTCGCAAAAAGAAAAGGAGTACTTGTGGCACCTTAGAGACTAACCAATTTATTTGAGCATGAGCTTAACCAATTTATTGGTTAGTCTCTAAGGTGCCACAAGTACTCCTTTTCTTTTTGTAAAGAATTCACAATTTCTTTTCTACTTACATTGTTGTTCTTGTTTCTTCCTGTTTCCTCTTGCTCCTTCTTCTCCACTCAAGTCTTCTTCCTAATTGCTCCTTTTAACCTTTCTTCACTCTGGCTTTGTTCGTTCCTCCATGCTTTCAATAACATTTGGAATAATCTTGCACTTGAATGCCATTCTACTACAGCAGTAATTCAAATCCGTCCATGAAACATTTCTCCCAGAAAGACTTTCAATAACAGTCCTCCTAAACATTAAACTCTAGAAAATAACTAGATATGTACAAAAAAATGTGAAACAAGACATCTTTTGCAACTGGAGCTCCATGGGAACAAAAATCACATTCTCCAAATAGCATTATTCCTCCACCTCCAGAATAGTAATCATCGTATTGTGTCCTTAACATGTTCGGATTGTAAGATTCACGCATCAGAAATTGTCTTACCTTATCCTTTTTTTATCTTGCATAGCTGTTGCACTACAAAAATATAACAAGAGCAGGCAAAGGACTTAATGGACATGGAGAATGAAGTGCCCTTTTGTCCCTTATGGTGGCACCTTAGAGATACAATGGTACTTGGGCAGGGCAAGGAAGCTTATGCAGCTACTCCCCTTGCCTATTCCAAAAATGGTAAAGTAAGTTCAGACTACAGTGTTGTCAGTATGATGCATTTCATTAACAGCATTTTAAAAGTCTCTCACATGTCATTCTTACGAGTTATGCACAACATAGGAATGTAGAGATCCAATTCAAATCAAAAATTTATTGCAGAGCTCTTCAGAACCCAAGAAAAAACTTACTAAGTCTCAAACACTCACGCTACTAAATATACTACATGATCAAGTCACTATGGAAGACAGAATGGAGAGCAAAATGAAATAGACAAATAAAAATGAGATCTCTGGTTGGTCTGACTACTGTGAGAACAAGGTGCATGGGAGAGAAAAACGTGCACTGGTGACTCTTAAAGAAACTGAAAGACAGATTCAGTCTTCCTCTGTAGAAACTGGACCTTGACACAGAATGAAAAAAGAGAAGGAAAATGATCACAGAGCTCTGTCCTTAAGCAGCATAATTCCTCACCACAATTATGAAGGTCAACTGAATGGATTAGAGAGAACATGTGGAAGATAAGAGTGACGTACAAACATAGGATGAAAAGGAAATTTTTCAGAACTTCTTTGAAACATTCCACTGGTATTAGGCTTTGTGACAGGTTTCAGTCGGTCCTCCGAGCCCCTAGCGGGCAATGGAGAGCTATGGTCCCACTGGCAGGCCTTAGTCACACCTTTCGGGCGCTGGGGAATTAGCGGGGAAGGTGTGCCGGCCCAAGTCTGCGGCGCGCCCCTCAGGCGGGGAGAGCCGGTATGGGTTTGTAGCGCACAGTTCTGCTACCCAAGGCAGGCTGGCCGGGGTAGGGGAACTCAGGCCCACCCAACTCCACTGCGTTCCACCCCAGGGACCGGTCAGTGGCGGGAGGCGAAGGTCCTGCCGCTTGGGTCAGCGGGGGCCATCCGCGCCCACTGACCAAACACACCGACCCCACGGTGCAGTTCCGCCCTGGGCTACTTCTTACCCGGTCTCTCAAGCGGGTCTCTCCGGTCCCTCCAGCTTGTCCGGGTATTCCGCTGCTGGCAGCTCCAGCTCCCACTCTGTGTCGGACTCACGCTGGCCTGGGCTACTGCCGGGCCCCTCCAGGTCCTCTGGGTATTCAGCAGCTGGCAGTCCTGGTTGCCACAGGCCTTCCTCCCGGTCAGGTTCCTCCTTGCCCAGGGCTTCCCCTGGGTCAGCAGCAGGATCGCGAGGGAGCCGCCAGCAGCCTGTGTCTGACTCCCTCCCTGGTGCTCTCCTCACTGGACAAAGGGCCCTGCCCTTTGTACTTCCTGTCCCACCCCTCCCCTTCCGGGGATTGGCGGAAGCTTGGTCTGGCCCCGCCCACTCAGGCTGAGAGGGTGGCTCTTTACTCTCTGGTTCAGAGGGAAGCCACCCTGGCTTCCTACATACCCCACCCCTCAAATCCAGCTCCCGATCTTCGGAGCTGGCGTCCTCACCCCCTCCGAGGCGGGATAGGAAATCCTCATTGGCGTTGTCTCGTCCTGCCCAATGGTGAATTGTGAAGGCATAGGGCTGCAGAGCGAGATACCACCGCATCAGCCTGGCATTATTGTCCATCATATTAAGCCACTTCAGGGATGCATGGTTCGTAACCAGTATAAAGGGGGCCCCGAGGATGTAGTAGCGGAGAGCATCGACTGCCCACTTAACTGCTAGGACCTCTTTCTCCACGACGGAGTAGTTCCGTTCTCTGGGGAACGGCTTCCAACTGAGATAAACAATCGGGTGTTCCTCCCCGTCCACCACCTGAGAGAGGACCGCCCTAAGCCCTACCCCTGAGGCATCAGTCTGAACAATAAAGTCACGATGAAAGTCAGGGCTGAAGAGTATTGGATCGCTACACAGCCGTTCTTTGATAGTTCGAAAGGCCGTCTCGCACTCGTTGGACCAATGCACCCGGCGGGGACTGTCCTTGGTCAAGAGCTCCGTTAGCAGGGCTGTAATGCTTGCGAAGTGGGGTACAAACTGCCGGTAACCAGCTAAGCCCAAGAATTGATGCACCTGCCTCTTCAAGGTCGGCACCAGACATTCCTGGAGTGCTTGGACTTTCCCGATGAGTGGGCGGACCTGTCCCCAGCCCAAGGTGTACCCCAGGTAAGTGGTTTCCTCCCGCCCGATTCAACATTTTTTGGATTGGCCATAAGCCCGGCTGTGCGGAGGTCCCGGAGGACTGCCACTACTTGGTTAAGATGTCCCTCCCAGTTATTGCCATAGATGACCACATCGTCCAGGTAGGCCGCAGCGTACTTTGTGTGTGGTTGCAACACCCGGTCCATCAAACGCTGGAAGTTTGCCGGGGCCCCATGTAGGCCGAAAGGCATCCGGGTGAAATGGTATAACCCTGAAGGG
Organism: Lepidochelys kempii; assembly: GCF_965140285.1. Classification (NCBI taxonomy): domain Eukaryota; kingdom Metazoa; phylum Chordata; order Testudines; family Cheloniidae; genus Lepidochelys; species Lepidochelys kempii. The sequence goes on along the minus strand of NC_136390.1, from coordinate 29,229,094 downwards.
GTGGCAAACGCGGTCTTCTCCTTGGACCTGGGATCCAAGGGGATCTGCCAGTACCCTTTGGTGAGATCTAAAGTGGTGATATAACAGGCCTCCCCGAGCCGGTCGAGGAGCTCATCGACGCTGGGCATCGGATAGGCGTCAAATTTTGAAATGGCGTTTACCCTCTGGAAGTCAATGCAAAACCGCCGGCTCCAATCTGGCTTTGGTACGAGGACGACGGGGCTCTGCCACTCGCTCTGGGAGCGCTCAATAACACCCAGATCCAATATCGCCTGGACTTTCTCCTCTACGGTCTCCCGCATTCACCTAGGCAATGGTCGGGTTGTCTCTCGGACCACCACCCCGGGTTCCATCTGGATCACATGGTAGGTGAGCGTAGTCCGCCCGGGTTTCATGGTGAACGTCTTGGGGAATGCCCTTACTAAGCAGAGTGCCTGTTCTTGCTGCTCAACTGTGAGTGTCTCTGCTAGCTGGGGCTCACCATTATCCGACTCCTCGGGCGGTTGGGGCCCCAGTTCCGGTTCGGGGGGATATGGGGCAACTAAGAGCCCTTCCCGGTCCTGCCAGGGTTTTAAGAGATTTACATGATAAATCTGCTTTTCCTTACAGCGACCAGGTTGCCGAATCTCGTAGGTGACTGGCCCTACCTGGCGGAGGACCTCATACGGACCCTGCCAGTGGGCAAAAAGCTTTGATTCGTCCGAGGGGAGCAGGAGGAGTACTCGGTCCCCCGGCTCAAATGATCGAGCCTGGGCGCCCCGATTGTAGTGCTGCTCCTGGGCTCTTTGGGCTGTGTTTAAGTTCTCCCTCGCGAGCTCGCCTGCACCAGCCACCCCTGTAGTTGTAAGACGTATTGCAAGAGACCCTGTGTTGCGGACGGGTTGTGTTCCCAAGTCTCCCTCAAGAGGTCCAACACCCCGCGGGGTCGCCGCCCATAGAGGAGCTCGAATGGGGAGAACTTCGTGGACGCCTGTGGGACTTCTCGAATTGCCAGTAGTAAAGGAGGGAGCAGCTGGTCCCACTGGCGGAGGTCCTGGGTGGGGAAACGCCGCAACATTCCCTTCAGGGTCCGGTTAAACCGTTCGACCAATCCGTCGGTCTGGGGATGGTAGACCGAGGCCTGCAATTTCTTAATCCCCAATAGGGCACATACCTGACGGAACAGCTTAGACATGAAGTTGGTCCCTTGATCAGTGAGTGAGTATCTCCCGTGGGAGGCCCACCCTTGCAAAGATCTTCACGAGCTCCGCAGCGATAGTGCGGGCGGTGATACTTCTTAAGGGGACGGCCTCGGGGAAGGCTCATAATCGGGACGAGGATGTACTGATGGCCCGCCTTACTTTTTGGAAAAGACCCGATCAGGTCCATTGCTACCCGCTCAAATGGTACACCTAAGACTGGTAAAGGGACCAGGGGGGCCTTCCGTACCCCTGCCGTGGCTGCATGTTGGCAGTCTGGGCACGACGCACAGTAATCCTTCACCTCACGGTGGACGCCGGGCCAGAAGAACCTGGCCAGGACCCTGACCACAGTTTTTTCCTGCCCTAAATGGCCGGCAGCCGGGATGTCATGTGCAAGCTTCAGGACAGCCCGACGATGAATGCGGGGGACCACGAGTTGGGTCCGGACCTCTTGGGTCTGGGGGTCTCAGTCAAAGCGGTAGAGCCGCTCATGGTTGAGTTCAAACCTGGGCCATTGGGTGGTGTGCCGCACCTCCACGACCTCACCATCCACCTGGGCCAGCTGCTCATAGGCAAACCGGAGCGTAGGGTCCTCCCTTTAATCCCGGCTAAAGTCCACCAGGTCAGGAAGGGGACCAGCCATTTCCAGGCCATTCTGCCCAGGGGTGGGACCTGGGTCAGCTCCAGGGTCGGAACTCGAGTCAGGTCCTGTCTTCTTCTCAGGCGGGGCTCCCTCGAACGTCTCTTTGGTGGGTAGGGATTGGAGCACCTCGACGAAGTCTGGCCAGTCACGGCCCAGGATCACTGGATAGGCGAGGGATGACGCCACCGCCATATTCATTAACTGAGTTGCCCCGTTCACCGTGATGGGGACCCGAACCGTAGGGTACGATTTTACGTCTCCATGGATGCACTGAATCCGTACTTCCCCAATGGTCCGCTTGGTGTCCAAGAAGAGCACCTGGCAGACAAGGGTCTGCCCACAGCCCAAATCAACCATGGGGATCCCGGCGACTTCCATGGGAGCTGTCAGTTTGGCCACGGAGGGCAGACGGGCACGTCGCTCCCCGGCGCACACCAGGGCAAAGTTGTAATCCATTGCAGGACAGCCCCGTTGCAGATGACCATACTCGCCACATCGGAAACAAGGTCCTACCTCTGGGCACGCCTGCCGCGTGGGGGCACAAGTGGGGCTGCAGAGTGGGCTGGGGCCCGGTGGCCGGGTTAAGCGTCCAGGGCTGGAGAGTGGTGTGGACTCAGGGCGTCAGCAAAACTCGGTCCTGCTGCCATCTGGTCGTCGGGTAGGGTGGGGTGCGTTGGTTTGGGAGGTGGGCCCCCTCCGTTCAAGTTTCTGTGCATTGGGTCCAGGGTCTGGGGGGCGGGCGGACAGTCCTATCAGGGCCTCTGCCTCGAGAAAGTCCTCCATAAGCGCGATGACCGTGCTCAGACTTTGTGGCCAGTGCTGCAACACCCAAGCCCTCCCCTGGGGTGGGAGGATGTGCACGAATTGTTTGAGGATGACCTGTTCAGTCACCTCAGCTGCGGTTCGACGCTCGGGTTGGAGCTATCGGTTACCTGCATCCTTCAGTTCCTGGGCCACGGCCCGGGGTCTGGCGCCCGGTGGGTAGACCTTCTCCCAAAACCGTCGCCGAAAAGTCTCCGGGGTAATGTCAAAGGCATCCAAGATAGCTGTTTTCACTCTAGCATAAATTCGGGCCTCATCATCTGGGAGCCCACGGTAAGCCTTCTGGGCCAGCCCCATCAGATATGGGGTTAGGAGGGTCGCCCATTGGTCAGGCGCCCAACCAGCCACTGAGGCAACCCGCTCGAAGGTCACTAGATAGGCCTCCGGGTCATCCTCAGGCCCCATCTTGGCCAGACGGATCGGTGGGGCGGGAGGGGTCGGGGTGGCTGCCCGCTCCGGTTGAGCACCACCATGGCCCGGCCACAGGGTTGCAAGCTGCTGAAAGCATTGGGTTTGTTGTTCATGGTGCTGGGCCCCCAGGGTTTGAAGCAACTGCTGCTGGTGGGCGCCCAGCTGCTGTACGAGTTGGTGCTGCTGCTGTTGCTGGCTCTCAGCCAGGAACTTGATAAGCCTTTCCATCTCCATCTTTCCAGTAGGGGAGCTTCAGAGGCCCCCTCGCACTAACCCCTTTCTACAGGGATAGGGATCGCCTGTCCTCCGAGCCCCTAGGGGGCGATGGAGAGCTATGGTCCCACTGGCAGGCCTTAGTCACACCTTTCGGGCACTGGGGAATTAGCGGGGAAGGTGTGCCGGCCCGAGTCTGCAGCGCGCCCCTCTGGGTCCTCTGGGTATTCAGCGACTGGCAGTCCTGGTTGCCACAGGCCTTCCTCCCGGTCAGGTTCCTCCTTGCCCAGGGCTTCCCCTGGGTCAGCAGCAGGATCGCGAGGGAGCCGCCAGCAGCCTGTGTCTGTCTCCCTCCCTGGTACTCTCCTCACTGGGCAAAGGGCCCCGCCCTTTGTACTTCCTGTCCCACCCCTCCCCTTCCGGGGATTGGCATAAGCTTGGTCTGGCCCCACCCACGCAGGCTGAGAGGGTGGCTCTTTACCCTGGTTCAGAGGGGAGCCACCCTGGCTCCCTACAGGCTTAAAGGGCCACTGAAATCCAATAAAACAAATGTCTTTCAAATTTTTCCATTTAGAAACAATTCTGGTCATTGCATCTACCTGCATTTCTGAGAGCACTACCGGAAGACTGTTCCACTATGACTACCCGAGAGAGACAGATGCCTTCAGAACTGGAAAAAGTCATCTTTTCAGTTATCTCATCAAAACGCTTCCCCTGCCCTCCTGGATCTTATCTGGATTGAGCTTTATTGAGCCATGTCACAAAGGCACTGCTATCTAGGGCAGATCTGTAGAAGTAGATATTGTCCATCTGAGCTCTGGGTAGCTCACACCCTCCTTTAATGGCCTTGTTTGAATTATGAATATAACAGAGGATAGGAATGATCCCTGAAAAACTCCACATCTGAGAGCCTTTGGAAAAGAAAAATTGTTCATTGCAACTCTCCAGAATCTATCCATAAGAAAAGAACCAAGTTAATGGATTTATTATACGAGCTGAGAGTATATCTGAATGCTCATTAACTTTCTCTTAGTTGTTCATTTCTATACTGTTAAATGCTTTAAAAACCCCTAATAGTATAATCATCCTTGATATATGTTCAGAGTAGCATAATTAAAGTTAACAAAGTTTTCTGTCCATTAATATGTGAAGGATAAGGCTACATGTACAATGTGTTTATGCAGCCATGTAAATTGCAATACATTCTTTTTAAGTTTTCTACAAAAATATATACTTCAGAATCTCAATTTTCATCTAAAAAATAAAGTGCAGGTCAAGATTTTCAAAAGTAACTAGTAACTTTAAACAGACCCAATTGTCAGAATGCACTGAGCACCCACCCTCTGAAAATTGGGCCTCTTTTAGATTACCTATAGGGTGACCAGATGTTCTGATTTTATAGGGACAGTCCTAATATTTGGGGCTTTTTCTTATATAGGCTCCTATTACCCATCCCCCAGTCCCTGTCCCAATATTTCACACTTGCTATCTGGTCAGCCTAATTACTTAAGATGGGCACCCAAACATGGAGGCACCCAAAGCCACTAGTCTTTTTAAAATCTTGTCCTCACTCTCTAGCCCTTATGGTTGCAAATGTATTCTTAGACTTGTGAACTAGCTGTAAACCAATACAGCAATGTTTGCCTGAGCCTGCAGATAGAGGAAACAACAGTTCTGAGCAAAGCATGAACTCTCCCCACTCATCTAAATGAAGGGTTAGCTCTGAAACCTAACAACAACAGGTTTAAAATATGAACACATAACTATGTCAACACTAATTATTTATGAAGAAACATCAAATTTCTTGTATATATTGGTATTGTGACAGATCTCTGTCCTTGTCTCCATGCGTCCCACGTTTCCTGGCAGATTTCGCTAGCCTCAGAGGCTCACTGTGACCCTTCACATAGCCCTTCTCTCTCTGGAGGCAAGGGTCACAGCCTAATGAGCCATTTTCATCAAAAGCCAGTGAGGGAGGTGAGGAGAGGCTATCCTCCCTTGCACAGTCTCTGTTGTCTCCCAGTCTCAGTGATTAAGCGGTGGGGGCAAAGAGGGGAGCCTGGGCCCGCCCTCTACTCTGGGCTCCAGCCCAGGGACCCGAATAGCATCAGTTATGGTAGCTGACTTTTTAGAAACAGGATGCATATAATTCCCTGGGCTACTTCCCTATAGCAGCCCCCACTTCCTCAAGCTTCACTTCACCCTTGCCTCAGGGCCTCCTTCCTTGTGCCTGATATGGTGTGTACTGCTCAGTCTCTCCAACAGCGCAACTTTCTCCTACAGCTCCTGACATGCACGCCCACCTGACTAACTGGGAAGCTTTTAACTAGTTTTAGCCAGGCCCTGATTGGCTTCAGGTGTTCCAATCAACCTACCTGTCTTCCCTGCCTTCTGGAAAGATCTTAATTGGCCCTAGGTGTCTTAATTGACCTGGAGCAGCTGCCACTTGTTTATCCTGGTAACAGGGATTTGTTTAGCCTGTGACTAATATATCTGTCTCCCACTACTTTACTGTAGCCATCTGGCCTTGCCCCATCACAGTATACATTGGGGTGACGTGCAGTGGAGCAGGTCATTTTTTTTAATAAAGGCTTACTAGTGTGGGCAGTGGGGCATACAATACCCTCCTGTTCCCCAAATACAAATTCACCACTTTCCTTTCCCAAAAGGGAACAGAAAATAGAAGATATACTTCCTCCCCCATACATAAAGCTTCAATCAGCTTCTCTGGGATGAAGATTCCCATGCCTTCAGAAACTTTGAAGCCCCCGTCACCTGCCAAAACAGACTGGTTCCCCCTAACAACTTCTACAGTACAGTAATAAGCAAAACCTGCACCACACTGAAAACATGAGGCACTTTAAAATAAGAGTCATATTTAATTTATTTAAGTAACAGTAGCACCAAAAGATCCTGAAACTGGCAGTGCCACAATTCCAATGTTTCTGCTGTATAATTTAGGTTTATTGTTCAAAAGCCAGGGGATCGGACTAAGGATGTGATCCTGCTTTTACTGAAGTCCATTATGAAACTCCCATGGTCTTTAGAGAGAACTGGATCAGACTTACATTTTAGCACAGAGTACCAAAGCTGAAAAGTTCAGATATAGATTTGGACTTGGGGGTGTCTGATCTGTTGTGTTGGTACGTCATTTTTAAAATTATGACCTAGGTCCAGGTTTGTATTTTGAACAGCCATAAATCTGGATATATTCAGACCCAGGGTTTTGTTCCCAGCTGTAGTTTGCACCATTATACAATATGAAGTAAGGTACCACCACAATGTTTGTGGGGAAGGGATGGGCAGGCAGACACACAGTGGACTTCCTCTGCCATTTAAAGGCCCTGAATACCCTACAATTTCCAAACTCCAGACATCGCTTCAGGATATATCAAATTTGTATTCAATATATTACTTTCCCATTTTTCCTTCCTGTACTTTACCCCACCTAAAGTAATGAACAGAAAAATCCGGGGTGAAATCCTGGCCCTATTGAAATCAGTTGAAGTTTTACCATTGACTTCAAATGGAGCTGAGATTTCACCTGCTGCGGTTCTTAATTAGTGTTGTGCAAATGCAGGGCAGGGTTTGCAAAAGGAATCTCAAACTGAACCCTATAGCTTTGTTTGTAGGGGCTGAAAGTGAATCTGCTCCCTGCAGATACTCTTGGAGACTGGAGTTTGCGAACTTGAACCTATAGCTTGTTCTCTCCTTACCCCCAGGACCATCATCTTTACTTTAGGTGTGTTTAGGAAGGTTTGTTCAAGGAGGAGGGAATGGCTGCTGAGGTGGTGGTAAACTGGGGTCAGGAAGTTAGTTCCCCTGGCTTCTCAGCTATGCAAACTACCACAGTCCATATTCAGATTTCAGGAACATGGCAGAGGTTTGGCAAATGCAGGCTGGTAAAGTATGTAAATGAAAGGAAAATTACCCAGCACAGCATTGGGACTTCGCTGCTGAACAAAATCCTCAGACTGCCAGCTGTTATAAATATGTTTCACAGCCTTTATATAAAACATAATAGCAGTAAGTTCTTATCACAATAGTATTAACAGACAGTTGTCCACTGGTAACATAATGGTACTTTGTTTACAGATTTGGGAATGGGTGCCAGGCCAGCATCTGGACTATATTATAGCTGTATCATTCTAATATATTCTGGAGAAAAATTCTAAGAGTAAGATAAGCTGACTTCCATCTTAGCACCACAGTGAATGTGGGATCATAATGGCTCTAAAGGTATCAGATTATTACTACAACATGGTAATTCATTGGTATGATACCCCCAAAAAGAGAAATGTGCCAGAGACTCCATGAAGTCTATTAGGAAATTTGCTATTGCTATCAATTTTATGTGGAAGTTTCTCAGACACTGCAGTGACAGGCAGAAGTACAAAACCCAATAAAAATTGAAGACCGGTAATGTAAGGTATTATAGGGAACATTTTGTAAGGGATCCTTTGTAGGGAGCGATCTCTGAATCTCTAAGTTCCTATATTAACGCAGCAAGTCACACTAATACTAACTGAACTTAAAAACCTTCATCAAATGACAAGACATACCCACTAGAAAGTATTTATCATTCTTTTCTATACCAAACAGTGGAACGTTAAAAGAATAGTCATGTACCATGACAACTTAATAAATTGGCATAGCGTTAGTATTATGCACATTAACATAAGCATGAACCTTTTTCTATTGTACTTCTCAATTTCCAGTTTAATGTGTGTTGGGGGAGGACAGAAACACCTATGTGTTGTGTTCCATGACATGCAGTGGAATTGAGCACATCAGATTTGCTTTTATTGCGCATTAGGATCGGTCAAAAACCAGCAGTTACCTCTCAGACATGCAAGAGCCTTCTTCATTAGTGCAGAGCAGAGTGGGTGACCTGTTCATTTATAGCATTAGGGGAGCAGAGGTGGCAGCAGAAGAGCTATTGGGATAGAATATATTTATCAAGGGAGGAGACAGCGCACCAAATTGTTTAGTTGGTTGCTTAATTTTATTTAGGAAATCAGAAACAATGGTGGAGTGTGGGGAGGTTCAGAGCTCAGAAATATTTTATTAGAGAAGTGTGAAAGGGTATTTAATATCTAATCGCCAACACCATAACTTATTTTGGCCACCAGATGCATCTGATAATAAATGAGACTGCAGATGCACTATTTAGTGCTCAAGCAGCAGTATTTATGGCAACATGTTTCCAAGAGACATAAACATGAACCATGGTTCCCAATACAATATTTGCTTATTAAAACCTATCCCACAATAAATTCCTTCATTTTGACAAAAGAAGCTGCTTGGCAGTCATACTTTCAATATCTTTAAAAATAGGTAACTTTGTAACAACTAAATTATTGTCGCTTCTACAGTTACAAATAATAGTAAGTCCTATGATATATTTCCATCCAGTACTTGAAACACAATGATATTCCTTGACAGGGACTCTATAAATTTCAGTCAGAGCTTCCATTTATTTTTAAATGCACAATCAGAGAAGGTGTCTATGTAACAGTTTTCTCTCAACCTTTAGAAACCCTATTTCATGAGGTATATAGCAAAGATCTATAAACTTAATGCATTTTCACAATAGACAAATCAATATTTTAAATCTTGTCAACAAATTTGTGACAAGATTTCTGTTTAACAAATATTTCTTCCATCTATTATACACATATGGTATGTTGTTAAAAATATGTGCTACCATTGTAAATGCAGAGTGTCCAATGCATACAGTAGTTTGTCAGATAAACATGTTTCTATGGAAACTACTGAAATGAATGCCTCATTTTCTAAACTTGGCCATAACCCCAAACTTTTATTACAGCATCCAAATGTTTCATTAACTTGATTCACATGATCACAACACAGCCTGTTTCTCTTTAAAAATAGGAGTACTTTATCAGTTTAAATAAAGTAGAGTTACTGTCACATTGAGAAAATTTTCCTCCAAAATAATATTTTAAATAATTTGTCTAGCAACTTCAGTACCATTACCCTCTATTTATAGTATTGGACATAATTAACATTAGCATAGTGTTTACTACAGCTTAGCCTACATCTGGGGTGGGGGGAGGGGGGACAGAGGGAAATGGAAAATGTGCATGCACACTAAATACAAAAAAGTTACAACAGTAAAGAGCTTCTGGCATCATATGGATATATATTACAAACAAAAAAACTTAATTAAAAAACATTATTAAGGTTGCAAAGTCAAGTACTCACAAGTTAGAAAATAGGTTCCTAAGCAATCTGCTATTAAAAACCCAAGAAGTCTCTACTGAACACGTGCAAACTGATTTTTCAAAGGCATTTAACTTGGCCAAATTTGGGCAGATTTTCACAAAAGTGACAGTAGATAAATCCCTGTCACAAAGGCCAAATGTCAAGTCCCTGCTCCCAAGCATTTTTTAACATAGGCAAAATCATGTATTTTTCCTTAGCCTCGCTTTCAAAAATGGCTGATCCATTTTGGCTGAATTTTTCCAAAAACGTTCAGCTTGAGTCAGACACCTGGCCTGGAAAATTTCAGCCCATACAAGTTTGGCAGTTTTAGGTAACTGAAAACAGTGCCTTATAATAGGAAGTGTTGGCAACTTAGCCCTGCCTATAATAAAAAGTATTTAGCAACAGTTCTGCTTAGTTATATTTTCTGTTTCTTCTCCCCCCCCCCTTTTTTTTTTTTATTACTAAGGCTACTAACACTGATGCTTATAAATTCTTCTAATCCTGCATCTTATTCTTCAGTTTGGGTTTACTCCTAACACCATTGAATTGAACAGCACCAGGAACAAGCCTGTAATGCTTATTTGTGACAAATCTCAGCTAATTATTTCAAAATGAGATATTTAGGGCTTCAGGCAAATTAAGCAAATGAACTTGCAGGCAATGAAGTTCCTATTTGATGTCAGCATCCCATTAATTTAAAACGGGAAAGAGGAATGCAGATTAGATATTTTTCCCAATGTGTTCTATAAGACACCAGTTACTGTTTAATGATTGACAAACTGACTGAGTAAAGGCAAGGGAATTTTGAGGTGGAGACACCTGGTTTTATCTAGAGCTGGCCAAAAACTGGAAATCCCTTCCTGTGAAAAAATTCTTGGTTTTCATTCTGAACTGGGACGAAATGTCAAAAATAAAAAAAATAAATGAAATTTTTCACAGGGATTTCAAGCAAAAATGTGATTCAGGAGAAACAAAACAGAAATTTTTGGCTTGCCAGCTGCCCAAGTCTATCTACCTGGACTGGAAGGCATGCTCCTAGCTGCTGTGTAGATATACCCTGAGTTGCATGTGGTCCAGACCTAGTGACCTCAGATTAGGGGTTTCTCAAGTAGAAAGTACAGGACACAGACAGGAGAGGAGGACAGGCAGTATACAGAGATCAAGGGGGCTAGGGCGGGGAGAGAGAGAGAGAGTGTTTTATTTTGAACATTCTGTTCAAAGTTAACAGCCCTTGTGTGCATTTATTTAACTACAGGCAGATCTGGTAGCTACACCTCTAGTTAAGGTTGCCCAATACTTTGCTTTAAGAATCCTTTTTCAGTTATGTACAACTTTCTGAAATTTTAACCTTTGAAGCTGAAATTTTCCTGACTACCTCAAGCTAATTTCCCCACACATACACCTCAGAAAAGGTATGGCCATTTCTACAGATTAGTTTAGGAAAAATATATTATTTTGCCCTTTTTCCCCCAGCTAGTTCATTGAGAAGGAAGCATTCTTAGAGCAGGGACTTGAAATTTAGGGGTGGGATCAGGCAGAGGTATCCCTGGTTTCAGGGATGGGACTTTTACTTTCCCCATGAAAATCCATCCAAACCGGCCAAGTTATAAATCTCCAAAAGTCTCAATTCACACATGCTCAGCAGAGACACGTTAGAGTGTGGCAGCTAAAATTTTTCAAAGACTCCTTCTGTACTGGGGGCCGAACAAGACTTTTACCCTGCAATTACTCCTCCCAGTTTATAGGAGGTGCTCTGTTTCTCCAGTGCTCTAAATGCTGGAACCTTCTGGCACCCAAGCAGTATGGAGAAGGAGAAGTACTACAAAAGACCTAGTCTGGGTCATCAGTGTCTATCCAATGAATGGGGAACCAAAAATCTGTTTCTACTCAGTGAACAGGCAACAGCAAGCTTCTTTAGGATGGATGTTGAGGTTAATATTTAAGGCAATCAGATAGAACAAATTATGAGCATTTAAAATGAGAGAACCCCAATTTACCTTTTTCTTCTATTTCTTAAAAATAAATTCTTGATGTGATCCAGGGGTTACTTTAACTAACTTCTCTCCAACGAGATGCTTGCTCAAAAAACAAGAACAAACATAGAGCATAAAGAAAGCATTACTCAAATATCAACTCCAGTTTAGGATAACATTTGCACCAAGATGAAGAGATCATTCAGTTGATCCCACCAAATACAGCAGACACTATTTCTTACCACTTGGCCTCCACTATACTGGCTAGCAAACCTAAAGATGTACAGACAAATGCTAGTGGATAATACTAGACAAGGATGTGCTGTTCCATACTGCCACTGCCCATAGTTTAGCAACAGTTGTGCTGGTATTAACTTTTTGAATCATTTAATCTAATGCCTCAATCGGCACAAGAATACTTGACACCTTAATTTAGGAGATTTAACAATTATCGCAGATTAGAGGGCATGGAATAACTATTTGTTATTTTACTCATGGCTAAAAATATAGTTGTACAGAAGTAGCAGTCCTTCCCTCCTACTAATTAACTACAAGAGTAATGGATTATATGACCTTACAATAATTAGTACATAGATTCTTGGTCTACCTTTGAAAATCTATTTTATTAAATAATGGGTATAGGTATATCAATTACCTGTGTTGGCTTTTATGTTTTACAGCTATTCTACACTCTCTCTTGGAAGTATTCATAAACTTATTTTACAAGAATATCACAATCAATAAAATATTTAAAAACAATAAGATGTTATATGCAGATGCAAGTACAAATTTAGACAACACCTGTAGAGCAAAAGGGTCTTTATAGACTTACTATTTTTGTTTTCATTGTTCCATTTTTGTGGTACTTATTAAAAACTCATTTTTTAAATTTAATGTTAGAAAATGTGGACATTTAATAAGCACTCTAGACATATATAATTAAAATTTTTGCATAGCTGATAGTAAAAGAGTATGTAAATTTATTACCTTTATATAGAATTAAAACATTTGCACAAAAAACAGTCCTGGTCCTGTAAACTGATGGACACAAGCAGACCTCAGGGTTCTGTCTATATGTAGCAGTTTGTAGAACTACAGTCTTAAAAATATTTCTAAAAAGCCTATATTATAGAGTATTTCAAACAAAAAATTGACAACATATAATTTTCAAGAGGATTAAATGTGATGTGCAGCAGCAGCTCAAGAGAAAAGATTTTAGTACATCCACATTTTGAATTTGAAATACCTGAGTTAACACATCTTACTGGATATTCTAAATAAAATATTTGCAGCATTCAACAGACCCGCTCCCACTGAAGCTGATGGCAAAACAGATGTGATCTTTATTCTGAAAGGTAGGTATTCATGTGATGCAATATATATATTGATTTGACTACTCTGGAAATACTACTGGCATCAAAAACTCCATATGAGTGTCAGACATTTGGATTCCCTAAGTTACAGCTGCCAGTCAGGAGAAGAGAAACAAAAAAAAGTATGCAGCAATTATTTATGCAACTATTCATTAAGCAAAATAACTGCTGTAGTTTGCACAGTACAATATTGTCTTTAAAACCAAAAGCTTTTTATACAAATGCTATGTTAACAGAGCATATTAGACTTGACATTTAAAAACAACTAAACCAGGCAATTCCAATTTAGAGAGTTGCTTCGACTTCACTCAGCATGTGGTTACCAAGTAAAGTAGAGGGTCTCAAAGGGCATGGTTCTATATTCATAGAAACTGAAATTACTAGGCAGAAGCAAGCAGCTAAAGATGAAATTAGACTGTCATCATTTTGTTGCTTTAAGTCAGAAGTTTAATGTAATTTTAACAGACTTTTTAAAAAAAACATGCAATGCACAAGAAATCTTCCAATGAAACTGTAGAGTCCCTGGGACCCTCATACAACATGAATATAATTATTAAAGTTCTGCAATGAACACTGTTATAACTTCAAGTTTTTTTCTAGGAGCAGAGTAACACACACACACACTCTCTCCATATTGTATTTGCCAAAATTCTGAACAGGAAGGTTATTACTACATATTCTGTAAGACTCTTCCTCCACAAAACCCAGACACCCAGTTGCAGTAATACTACAATACAAGTTTAATAGCTTCAGTTGCAATGGAAAGAAAAGGAGAATTCTGCAGAGAAATCTTGTCACACCTATAACACATTAAATCCAATAAACTGAATATTAAAAATCATGAAAAGTAGACACCACGGTTTACAAGAAGATACCGACTGCAGTCTAGTCACCCAAATTACTTATGAAGTAAAATCTGGTAGATTATGTAAGGGTTTTTTTTAAATAATTTCTTTAGCTAATCCATACAGATTAGCAAAATGTTTAGCCCTGTGGTGATCAAATGCATACATTTCAATATAAATTGTGAAGAAAGAAAAAAAAACCCTAAATAAACCGACATAAAAAAAAAACAAGCACAGACTTAACACCAAAACAAAAACCATTGTAGAATTGCCTCATTTTTTATTTTACAAAGAAATCAGCAAGCAAATAGTTAAGATTAGTATAATTATCTGTGAAAGGCATGTTCTGACAACAGTACAGTATCTTTTGAGAAATCTCTACCTTGTACTTTAGAGCAGTGGTTCTCAACCAGGGGTCCGGAGCCCGCTGTGGGGCCACGAGCAGGTTTCAGGGGGGCGCCAAGCAGGGCTGGCATTAGACTTGTTGGGGCCAAAGGCAGAAAGCTGACGCCCCACCACATGGGGCTGAAGCCTGGTGACTCAAGCCCCACCACCTGTGGCTGAAGCTGAAGCCTGAGCAACTTAGCTTCGTAGGGTCCCCTGAGGCATGGGGCCTTTGGCAACTTCCCTGCTTGCTACCCCCTAACACTGGCCCTGGGTCTTGTATGCAGAAAAACAGTAGTTATGGGCCGTGGAGTTTTTATAGCATGTTGGGGGGGGGGGGCTCAGAAAGAAAAAGGTTGAGAACCCCTGTGCTCCTCTTTCTGCAGCTCACGATAAAGGCAAATCAATTTTTAGTTACAGTAGGCCAGATCTTGATCAAGTATTCCCACTAAAATCAAACACACTAGATTACCCAGATCTAAAACCTAAATGCAAGAAATTAAAACAAATAAGAAAATATCAAAATCGACAGACATACCAACATATCCATAGGAGGCCTTTAAGCACCTTTATTATTTAGTTAGGGCTTTTGGTTTATTTTTATTTAGTTTTGTTTTGTTTTAAATGGATGAAATCCTCTACATCCTTTCTCAGACAGAGGTATTATTGACCGAAGTCTTTATTCAAATTTTTGTAACAAATCCAATTCATGTTCCAAGAAAGAGACATTATACTTTCATTTATTTTACAACTGAATATTTCAGACATACAAAACCAACTCAATCACTAGTTTTAGCCTTTGCAATAGAATTCTATTTATTTATTTAACTATAAATAAATGAAGCTCTAAACTCAGTATAAAGACAGGCAAACCTACGTCTACTGCCTTAGCCTGGCTGAGAAGCTAGACAGATTTTTGCTGACTCAGGCCAACTGCTTTTGGCAACTGATCTGACTGAATCAGTTCAACAAATGACAAACTGATCATTCCAAACTGAAGTGATCCATCATGAGGTATTTCAACTTTTAACAGAAACAGCAATTGAACTGAACCTTACACACACACACAACAAAAAACAAATGGCAGAAGGATTGATTTATTCTCAACTTTTGTCCACAGATCAGTGCATTAATCCACATATGCATTTATTATAAAAATGATGGCCTTGTACACTCTCTTTTGCATACTCTCAGCAAAAGATACATTATAAATATAGTAGTTAAATGGGACTTAAGACTCAAACTACTTTGCCTCCTGCATAGGCTGTACCTAGACTCCCTAACAGGGGTGAGCAACTAATTCATAATGAATAATTTATTTGACAAATTTTACTTCCTCTTCTGTTTGTTAATTTTCCACTGATTAAGAGTCTCCAATGTATTCATTAATCAAAATTCTCTCTCAAATAGCAATGACTTATTCTTGGTCTGGGAGGTTGTTTTCGAACAAGTATCAGTCTGCATTTGAATTGTGTTATTTGAACACATAAGACAGATGGTGCAATGCTATTTCTTAGCCAATGAGAAACTTTAGAACCAAGTTTGCAGTACAAATATTCACAATTACACATTCAAATTTGCTTTCCATGACTATTTCTGTTATAATCTCTTAAGATTCAGTTTCCATTTAGATAACTGCCAGTAAAGCAAATTATTAAAATATTGAAGAAAGCAAAACGGACAACTCTAGTTCATTTAATCATCTGAATGAACATTAGAGGAAGGGAGGTTTCTGGGTGGATGCTGGGGGGGGAGGGGAAGGGGAGTAGGATGGAGGAGAAAGGGTGGCTAAATATTTGCCAGTCTCTACCCCCTGTGCAGCTACAGTTAAATCAAACATAATCCTGATGGCTCTGTATGGAAGAAAAGGTAAAAAAAAATGTTTTTTCTTTTTTAAGTTTTGTGACTAGAGTTAAACCAAAACTTTTAATTCAACATGTACCATAATAAATGCAGTTACATAGACTCTGCATATCAACTGATTTGCATGTCAGTCAACAGTTTTTCCTTTATGAAAAACTCTTCACAGAACTGTGATTTCTCCTACACAAATACTTACATATAAATGGGACTTGTATATTTAATTTTGTTTATACCAAATTGTCTGAGCTGCAAATATGCGAATCGTCTAATACTAAAATAAATTAACATAACCAACAAACTGAACCAATATAGTAATATGAACCAGAATGCTTAAGATTCTGATATTTTGCCTTTCTAATTTTGAACAATACATAACATAACACAGTCCAAGTTCCAGGTCAGGACAAATTCTTCCAAACAAATCTGTGACCTTTGTACATAATTTAGAACTTGGGCTTACCCCTTAGAGCAGGCAGCAGTGACCTCTCTTTCTTGTCATCACATTTGTTACATTCACTGAAGTACAAGAGTAAAAAGACATCCACAAGCACCCACATCAGAGAGGTGGCGAGAACCACCTTGCAGTAGACAAATCTCCTCATCTCGTCTTGGTTTTTAGTTCACACACTAGTAAAGATGGCTATTGCTGGGATGTGTCCAAGCCACACAGTTAAATTCCAGTATGAAAGTGAAGTCGAGAGCATCCACTGTAATTAAAGAAAAAAATATCTGAATTACCTAACACGTATACATGGTTTAAGATCCAAAAATGATACAAAAACATATAATGCTGAGATGTTTTTACTCAATTTTAAAAATTAATCTATTTTCCTTTCTCCTGTATCTAAATATCGTCTTTGATAATGTTAACCCATCTTACAAAGATTTGTTTCCTTTGCTTTTGTAAAGAGTCCAGTTCTTCTGATTTTTTCCTGTGCTGGATTATATTTTACCTAGATGTCTGTAAATCCAAAAAACTGAGTGACCCTGCCACTGAAATTTAGACCACCACTTGAGCACCAGATGTCACTGAAGGAAGACTGCCACTAGATACTCTATCTACTTATGTGGAATACTGCCTTGAAAAGAGTATGTTTGGGAAGGAGGATTAAACTTAACTATTTGTAAGCGGGTGAATAGTCCCACTATTTTGGGGAACTTTCCTGGCTTCTGCACTACGCTGGTGAAGTGGGCTAGCGAAAGGATCTGAGTCCTCGCTCCCTCTTCCTTTACCCAGTGGCCTCCCGGCCCTTGAGGACTCCCCTTCCACCCTCCTGTCTGGCAGAGTCATAGAATCATAGAATAACAGAGTTGGAAGGGACCTCTGGAGGTCATCTAGTCCAACCCCCTACCCAGAGCAGGACCAATCCCAACTAAATCATCCCAGCCAGGGCTTTGTCAAGCCTGACTTTAAAAACTTCTAAGGAAGGGGATTCCACCACCTCCCTAGGTAACCCATTCCAGCTTTTCACCACCCTCCTAGTGAAAAAGTTTTTCCTAATATCCAACCTAAACCTCCCCCACTGCAACTTGAGACCATTACTCCTTGTCCTGTCGTCTGCTATCACTGAGAATAGTCTAGATCCATCCTGTTTGGATCCACCTTTCAGGTAGTTAAAAGCAGCTATCAAATCCCCCCTCATTCTTCTCTTCTGTAGACTAAACAATCCCAGTTCCCTCAGCCTCTCCTCATAACTCATGTGTTCCAGACCCCTAATCATTTTTGTTGCCCTTCGCTGGACTCTCTCCAATTTTTCCACATCCTTCTTGTAGTGTGGGGCCCAAAACTGGACACAGTACTCCAGATGAGGCCTCACCAGTGTCGAATAGAGGGGAACGATCACATCCCTCATCTGCTGGCAATGCCCCTTCTTATACACCCCAAAATGCCATTGGCCTTCTTGGCAACAAGGGCACACTGTTGACGCATATCCAGCTTCTCGTCCACTGTCACCTCTAGGTCCTTCTCTGCAGAACTGCTGCCGAGCCATTCGGTCCCTAGTCTGTAGCAGTGCATTGGATTCTTCCATCCTAAGTGCAGGACTCTGCACTTGTCCTTGTTGAACCTCATCAGATTTCTTTTGGCCCAATCCTCCAATTTGTCTAGGTCCCTCTGTATCCTATCCCTACCCTCCAGTGTATCTACCACTCCTCCCAGTTTAGTGTCATCCGCAAAGTTGCTGAGGGTGCAATCCACACCATCCTCCAGATCATTAATGAAGATATTGAACAAAACCAGCCCCAGGACCGACCCTTGGGGCACTCAGCTAGATACCGGCCGCCAACAAGACATGGAGCCATTGATCACTACCGTTGAGCCCGACAATCTAGCCAACTTTCTACCCACCTTGTAGTGCATCCATCCAGCCCATACTTCTTTAACTTGCTGAGAAAAATACTGTGGGAGACCGTAACCCCAACAAGGCTCGTAACCCCAACAAGGCTCGGCCCAGGATTCCTGGGGCGCTCGACCCCCAACCCTGCTGTGGTCACCTAGGACTCGGGCTAGGGTGTCCCCGCTCCGGGGTACACACTCTGCACTGGGCACTTCTCTGACCCACTGACCATTACATACAAGTTAAAGCAAATGCAAGTTATTTAATCAACAATTAATTTTAAAAAGAATAAGGAAAAATGGGAAAGGTTAAAGGAAACACAACAACCCGCTCTGTGGCAGCGAACATCATAAACAGTGTCTCTGGAACGTCAGGGCAGTTCACAGTCTGTTCCTTGTAAGTCCCAGGCCTTCTTCTCAGGCCCTGGCTGTGCTGCAGGGATGCTGTGCGTTGGACACTTGGCTCTGGTGGTGGCCACATGCTCTCAGGCTCTAAGTGGTAGGACCCTTCTTCCCAGTGTCGCCCCCGCCCTGTCGGGGTTACAATCCAAGCTTGGCCTGCAGAGCCTCTTGGCTGAGGCGTCTCCTTTTGCTGGTCCTGCTGCCCAGGGTCCCCCTCGCTCTCCCCAGCTGCTCACCGCACCCAGCTCTGGACTGCTCCAGCCCCAGCTGCACCACTCTGTCTCAGCACTGCTGCTGCTCTGCCTCCAGCTCCCTGGGCTGCTCCTTTAACCCCTCTGCCTCTGGTTGCTACAGCTCTGCTCCCAGGACAGGTCTTCTCTGCAGGCTGCTTCTGTGACTCTGCTCCCAGCACTGACCTGCTTCCTGGGCTGCTTTTCTGGCCCCTCTGGCTCTGGTTGCTGCAGCTCTGCTCCCAGAACAGGGTCTGCTCTCTCTGGATCTGGCACGGCTCTGCTCCCCAGCTTAGCTTGGGCCCCTGCTTTCTCCTTAGCTCAGCCCCACTCTGTCTGACCCAGGCAAATCCAGCTCACACGGAGGATGGGACCTCCCTGGCCTCCTGATTCCCTGATTAGCCTGCCTGCCATGTCATTCAGGCTGACCTGGAGCACTGGCCTCTCCCCATTGTTCCTGGGGACTATCAGTCTCAGGGTCCTGATTTCCCATAGACCCTTCCCCTTTTAGGACAAGGAGCTAGCCAACCAAAACACCCCCACTGAATGTTAGTAAGGGAGCAACAGTCCCCTTACATATTCATCGTTCTACTGTAATATATTAAAGTTAGATTGTAAATTTAAGCTTCCACATCTATGACTACAAAGAGCATTCCACGCAGAGATGGGAAATTGTATAGGACACTTCCTATATTGATGCCAGGTTTCAAAAGCAGTGTCCTAACATTCAGCAGCTAGATACCTTACAGGGCCTAATAAAACAAAATATGCCATCTATTAGCACTTACATACATGTCTTTTCCAAAAATAAATGACAGTTTAGAGAGAGCCCTCATTTGGAAGAGCGTGCTCCACTGTGAGGATCCAAATTTGAATCTACTTAAAAGATCGTATTAAAGAAAATGGTAAACTACCTTCTTGATATTGGAAAAAAAAAATCGATTGGCTTCTCAAAAAGAGAGTAACAAGGCTAATAAAATTTCATCTTCTCTGGGGGACCCAACTAACTCAGTGCATGGATTACTTTACAAGTATGTGTATATATGCCACACTATCCCTCTACTACACTGGTCTGCCCCCTTCTTGTAAGAATCCTTCTCACTAGAGCACTGAAACAGGAGGATTCTTGTATATTTCAATATTCTCCCTGCTGATTAAAAACCAAAAACAAAAGCTGAGAAAGGATGCAATTCAAACATACCCTCCCTCAAACAAAACCATAGCTGGTAAGCCTGATTTTAGGCTAGTGAGCAATGAGCCTTAGAAACGTTTTCCGCTCTAGCTTTGCCCTTATCTAGTCCCTGTTCTGTATTCTTTTATAGTGTCAGCAGTGTGCTCAGAACTCTACAGAACATAGAAGCTGACACACTCCTTGTCCCAAGGATCTTACAATTCAGTTATGACTCAAAATATTTTTATGTGCCTTTGTTGGTGGATCACCATTGAATGGTTTCATTTTGTGGGGTGGGGTGGGAACAGGAAGAGGAGGAAGGGTTGGAAAAAAGCAGGAGAATCTGCTGCTCAGGCTCCATTACTCCTGTCTGGAGCACATTAAGAGTACTTAAATAGCCACTAGAAGAATCACAATGAAGGGAAAGAAGATTTAAAGAGCCCCCCAAACCACTTCCAATAAGGGATAAAAGCATCCTCTTAATTTTCAGCATAGCTCTGGGAATAAGATTAGCTGGTTAATTCATGTTCCTTAGAAGCACAAGGTATGCCTACATTGCAGTTAAACACCTGCAGCTGGCCCATGTCAGCTGACTCAGGCTTGTGGCATTCACATTCAGGCTCAGGCAGGAGCCCGAGCTCTGGGACCTTCCCCTGAGGCAGAACTCGGGCTCCAGACTGAGCCTAGACTTCTACACCACAATTGAACAGCCCCATAGCACAAGCCCAAGTCAACTAACACGAGCCAGCCACACTGCAATGTAAACACACCCATAGAAATGTAGGGCTGGAAGGGAGGTAGAGAAACTATTAAGTCCAGCCCCCTGCACTGAGGGGCAACCAAGTAAACATAGACCAACCGTAACAGATGTTTGTCTAACGTGTTCCTAAAAACCTCCAGTGAGGGGAACTCCACAACCTCTCTCGGTAATCTATTCCAGTGTTTCACTATCCTTATAGTTTGAAAGTTTTTCCTAATATGTAACCTAAAATCTCCCTTACTGCACATTAAGTAAATTACTTCTTGTCATATCTTCAGTGGACATGGAAAACAATTGATCACCATCCTCTCCAACAGCCCTTAACATATTTGAAGACTCATCAGGTTCCTGCTCAGTCTTCTTTTCTCAAGACTAAACATGCCCAGTTTTTTTAACCTTTCCTTATAGCTCAGATTTTCTAAACCATTTTATCATTTTTGTTGCTCTCCTATGGACTCTCTCCTAAAGTGTGGTGTCCAGAATTGCACTCCAGCTGAGGTCTCATCAGTGCCAAGTACAGCGGGACAATTGTCTCTTGTGTCTTACATATGACACTCTACCTTAAGTTTCATGAACAACTGCTCAGATTTACTTCCTTTTAAAAAAATATTTAAGCAATAGTGTAGTAAATTAAAAACATTTAGAATTGACAGAGTTCCCACACAAGGATGTTGGTATTTCAGACAGTTGAGATTTGGGGCATAACTTGCTTATAGTATTTCATTTTTGTTGATGGTGGTTTGTTTTAACTGAGCACCCGTTTAAATGTTACATTTCTTTTTCTCCTTTAAATATACAATCTACAACACTGCACACGGTATGACTACTCCTCCCTCACCCACCACTATGTTTAACCAAAGCCCAGTAAAAACACTTCGCAAGAGTGCTGAATTTCATTAACAGAATTAATAACAATAAAAAATATAAAGTATAAGGTGACTAAGTTTAATTGCATACTAAACTGATGAGAAAGATAAAGATGGTATATATTTAAATATAACCCTTGAAATAGTTCCTGAAGTACCATGCCTGTACTTGATATCTGATGAACCTTTCCACATGTCCCAGTTCTAATTGTAGGGCCCCAACAGACAGAGATCCTGTTTATTAAAAACAGGAGAAATGATGACTGATATGCTAGGTCTCCCCCATTCCCTACCAGTACGGAGGTTAGAATTAGCTTTTGGGATGCTTAGCAGAATCATTATGTGTTCAATACCAAAGATGTGATTGATGCTATATAAGACAAAAAGGCAGACCCTCCCCAAGGACCTTATAATCCAGAAGAACCTCTCTCTTCAATTAAGTTTACCTCTTTATATTAAAAATAATAATAAAACCATAGCTGTTATAGATTGGGCTGCATGAAATCTTCCACGCCCCAGGCTGTACAAGTTTTAACACTGTCTCTGTTGATGCAAGGGCTACTCCAACATGTTGCTGAACTTTTTTCCTTAACTGTGAAATGTACCTGTGGTCCAATAAAGCTTGTGCAATAAACTATACTGAGGTTAATGGTGAATGGTAATAATGAAAAATTAATTTTGGCAGTAAATTGCTCTTATGTTATTAACATCTGGACTAAAAATTACTACCTGGATTCTGCAGTTTAAAAAAGTCAAAGATAATTCAGGATATTTTTGTTCATTATGCAAATGGCGACTAATTTCAATCTGTGTAGCAGTGCATGCTGTGCATTGACATCAGATTCTTACACTTAAGACTAGACTAAGTACCTTAGATAGAATTTGTAATTTACAAACAGATAAGAATCATGCCTCCCATTCTTCATATCCTTTAAATCTCCATTTTAAGATGATAATTAACATATCTCAGAACTAGAGGAAGAGCCACCAGTGGATATTTTC
This sequence comes from Lepidochelys kempii, assembly GCF_965140285.1. Lineage (NCBI taxonomy): Eukaryota > Metazoa > Chordata > Testudines > Cheloniidae > Lepidochelys > Lepidochelys kempii. The sequence continues at coordinate 29,206,389 of NC_136390.1, read as the reverse complement.
ATTTAACATCCGGTAATAGACCTAGCCAGTTATGTACCAGAAAGACACACTTCTTATATATGTTGAAGATAAAACTAAGAGTCCATTCCAGTTTTCCTTGTTTCTGGCAACGAGCTAATGGATTTTCAAGTGTCTACTTGTCCCCATAAATGCTTTATATTAGAGAACATACATTTCTTTAAATGAAAAATTAATTAAAAAGTATTTAAAATTATCAGAAAGAAAAGGCTTAAAGCAAAAAGTTGGATACAGTGCTGCTAGCCCAAAGAATCAATGTATTCTGGTTAACAATCGTGTCAGGAGTTAGTATTAAAAACACACACACACGGAACTAACATTAGCAATGCAGTTTAGCATGCATCTATCACTTAGCATCTCTTTTTATCCCATTCCACACCACTCACTGTCTGCTTAGAATATAACCTCTTCAGGACAGGGACCTTGGCTTAGCTCTCACTGCCTTGCACACCACTGTGCCATAATATATATATTCCAGACAAAAAAGTACATTAAAAGAATATCAAGGTTGAAAGTCCAGCACTCAGAAGTTAAGAAACCAGAATTTTTTAAATGGGAAAATAACTTATTTTTCCCTAGCCTCATTCTCAGAAATAGCCAAATCCTTTTGGCTGAAGAACTTTCCAGGTTTCAAAAAGAAATCCAGCCTGAAATAGACACCTCGCATGGAAAATTTCAGTTCAAATGATTAAAGATCAGCAAAATTATAAGCAACTGAAAACAACATCTTATAAGGGAATTGTCAGACAAACGTCATCATAGGCAGTGCTACCAGCCTGGTCTATAATAACCACTAAGAAACAGCTGTAGTAAAAGAATTGAAGATTGCAAAGTCAAGCACTGAAAACATTAAGGAATGCCATTATTAAAGTTGTCCATGAACCCTTACATTTGCTCCCTTGTGTGTATGCATCATGACGACATATAATTTTTTTCATCAGTCTCTTGCAGCATTCCATGCACAGGATGAATAATGTTCAGTAAATGAGGTGGTTGTTCAAGGTTTCTTTTTATCCTCAACACTCTGCACTGAATAGAGGATTAATTTCTTCACAGGATAGTCTAGGACATTTCTTATCCTAGTATAGGAGTACACAAGAAACATTATTAATCCATTTTCATTAACAGAGGAGGAACTGAGGCAAAGAGATTCAAACCAAAATTTCTAAAAGTTCATAACTTTGTGTGCCTTTGTGACTGGGTGAGAATAGAACCTATTTTTCAGAGTATTTTACGCAGCCAAAGTTAAAAAGTGTCAATACAAAAATATTTTTTTGCCAGCATTTTCTTCTGTCACTTGAAGTGTCAAGTTCCTAGAACTCATTAGCTCAAATTTTGCAGAGTGTTCCAGTGGCATGATCCCAAAGCCAGGTCCAGCCACACTTCTCTCTTGGACAAATTCCTTGATCATCATCGGAATGTGGAGCATACAGACATAGTCTTTCCTCTATTCAGGCAACGTGTTGCACGCTAACCTCTCAACAAGGCCTATACATTCAGTATTTTATCTAGTTTATCTGTTTGACCATGTGAATAAAAATACTAAATATACAAGATGCAATATGATATTTTGCTAAAGTGTTATCTGTAAGCTCAGAGAGAAACAGTCAAAGTGACACATCCTTTAAAATATTGGGGAGAGTTTTCTTTGAACGTCCCTGTTGATTATCTTACTCTAGGTTCCTCTAGGGAGCATCCATTTCACAACCTGATTGTTCACTCCAACCATGTCCATAACACAACTAATCCTATATTCCAGTTTTTTTGTTTTCATATTTCATTAGCCTGTTTTCCAACAACTTCAGAATCTCTTGTGATTTTATATTCTGACTTAGCTTTTAATTGCTAAGGAGATAGGAGGATGTATCGCAGTGGCATCACTTCAGGGGCAGCAAGCACCTCGTGGAAAAGTTGTGTTCAGAAACAGCCACACACAAATGCGTCAAAATACATTTTTAGAGTGTAGATTTCTGTGAGACATTGATCAGCTGGCCTTTGAGAAATAGTTCCTACTACTGTGGACACAAATAAGAGAATTGACAACTGTGTGAATGAAGTGTCCTGAACCAAGGGCAAGAGCGCATGACACAAATAAATAATCACTACTCACAGCAACACCTTCCGAGAGTATTGGAAGCATTGAGTAATGTTAATGGTTTACTAGAGGAAGTGTAGTTTGAGTGCTAGAGCAGGGAACCTGAAGTTAGGCCTCTTGGGTTTAAGTTCCAGCCTGGCAATTCTGTCCCAGATCCTCAAAAGGTATTCAAGCATCTAACTCCTACTGATTTCAGTGGAAGTTAGAAGACTAAGTACCTTTAAGAATCTGGGCCTATGACTCCAGATAAATCACTTGATCCGTCTGTAACTTGCTTTATCCATCCATAAAATGGGCCTAATACTAAACAGCCTTTCTGGGGTGCTGGATCTCTAGTCATTAGTTTATTAAAAGTGCTGTTAGAACCTCAGGTGAAAATGCTATATGTACTCTTATAATAAAGCAGTGCAGTAAATTTAAATCAGCCAATTTATTGTTGAATTAATCTACTAGGTAGTTTTCTATCTCTAGCTATTTTGATCTTAATATTAGAAGCCTATTGGAATGTTGACAAGAGTTAATGCCTACTGGAAACACAATCTGATTAACCATATCTTATGGAAAGCGTTCTTATTTTAGTTAGATTTTTCTCCCCTATCCCCAACATTGAATTCATACTTCCTTCTGTTTGTGAGATACTTTCTTAGGTGAATCTATTTCAAGCATGATTGTGAGCCTCACTTTGCTGTTGCTTGGCAACAAAAATCAGCAGTCTTGTCCCTAGCACCCAATTCATGGTAGCTGCATTTCTCAAGGAGGTGATTTTTTATGGAATTCAGCTAAGTTTCCAAACCATTGTATTGTTTCATTTTAGTGAGTATTACTCACTAAAATCTTTTTTATTTGTACTTCCACAGCATGTCTTTTTAGTTTTGGTTTCAGAACTGTTGCAAGGTTCTTTTCAACAGCTTCAGATTCATCTTAGAAACCAAAAACGTAGAACCTTTCAGGTATCCCAAGAGCTTTTTAATATCTAGGGTTAAAGGGAAAAATCATGCACTTAATAATCAAGAAGAAGAGCAAACGGTCCACCATTTCCAGGATTCTTGATGGTGTGTAAATTAAAAGAATAAAAGAGTATCCTCTAAAAGGCAGAGAAGGCGTCTCAGTTATTTCTCCTGGTTTAGTGTAATCTTAAATCGGTTTAACAGGAGATATCACTTTACCATATGGTAGCAAAGCTTTAAGTGATAAGTTATTTATAAATGGAGGAACACTGGATAAGGTTACCTCAACTGTTCTCCAGAAAGAAAACGCAACAAAGTGTGCACCATTAATATCTCCACTGCAAATAAAGTATGCTTGCTTTCCCATAGGTATTGGATGTAGAAACATCTTCCAGCTAAATCAACATCCTTACTCTATCCATAATAAAATACCAAACACTATACAAATATAATATAAGGTTTCACAATTAGAAACAACTGAAAGGCAGGATTTCAACACCACTTACTCAGCTATGTTGAACTGTAAACTCTACAGTATACATTTTGCAACATAGGAGTATATAAAGCTATACATTTTTACCAGAGACCTATTTTCTAATGCCTCCCTATAATATCAAAAGACAACAAATTACAAATACACGCACACACCCTACTCTTGTTTCCTCCTTCCCCTCCCCCGCCCCAAAGAAACCCCAGATAAAACACAGTAAAGGGAAAAAATACCATCTGGAAGAGCAGAAGATCTCTATTTGGTTGATTTTTTATGTACATATTAATAACTAAACATGTTGCTCAGGATTATAGGGGCAATAGGAAGGTGGATGAGTGAATAAATAAATGTAATTCATTACATGCCTCTTAGGACCTTAACACTTTTATTTCCAATCTTTTTTGTTATTTAGCTGGGACACACTGCATTTTAAAATTGCACTAACACAATTTTAAATACAAGATGCCACTCGGGCCATAGTCTTCCAGTTCTGGAAGCCCTACTATCTCAATTCACCACTGCAATTCTGTCCACCGCCATCTCTAGACCTGTCTTGTAATACTTTGCAGGTTTTCCCATAATCACTCCACTGGGGCCTCAGGAGAGCCACAGACCACAGGCACTGGTATGGTAATATCTGTGTTGTGTGTTAACATGCTGCATCATTTTACAAAGAACAGGCCATACACGGCATGTCCACACAACAGCTGCAGAAACACTTTTTGTAAGCAATATTTTGTTGCAACATTCAACACAAACTGGTGCAGATGGCTAATGAAGATGGAACTTAAGAAGTGGTAATGGTGAAGTATTCAAACCAACACAGAGAATATGCCAGCAAAGCACACCACAGAGAGCAGCATTCAATACTAAAAGTACACATAAAAATCTACAATGTGGAAATACCATGTAAAACTCTGCCTTAGTGTCTACCCTCCCAATACTGACCTAGGGTCAATAACAACCTTGTTTTCAGCTTTAGATCCTGGCCTCATAAGTGGCCAGTTTAATAAATTGTACAAGCACACTTATAATGATGTCCCAAGAGTTTGAGGTCAATGGCAAGGGAATGGGCCAGGCAATTCCATAGCAGAGCACCTTCAGTGCATGAGAAATAAGCCAAGTCTACACATTCAACTCTGCTGTACAAGGTGCAGTTGAGAGTCTAGTTTAATCACCTGAGCTCAAGGCCATAGGAAGCAATTTCCAGTTTATATCCCAGGTGAATCACAAAATGAATGTGACTATCAGCCACTTAAGGCTGTTGTGGAATGCACTGAAGATGCAGAATGGCGAATATCACAATACTGCTTGGAGAAAGGGAACTCAACATAGACTCCGTTTATGCCAAGTTCTACATCAGCATTTAACTTGGACATTAGTGCATTGGTGACAATTCCCAATCAGACAACATGAAGCAAGAAAACTGCACAGAAAATATATGTATATTGGAGCCACGAAAGCATAAAAGGTGATCTCATAGGCTAAAATAAACAGTGTGAAAGTGAGAATTAAATTTTTTGTTTAGTGTATCTTTAAAGTGTGCTACAATGCATGTGACAGATGTCTTTCATACTGTATCAGTTTTGCTACCGAAGCACAAACCAAACCAAACCACCACTTCAGAAACCTTCCTAGGTCGTTTGGCATTAATAAGTAAACTTCGCAACCTTATCTTCTTAAATTGTGATGTTTTGAAAGTAGAATGTGTTTTATACAGACTTCTTATTCCAGAGTTAAGACATGTTTAAGTTACTGTGAAACCAATCCTCAATACATTTTAATAGTCTGCAAATATCCTAGGAATAGATCAGAAACAGCATAAGGCATCATTGGATTCCCACAAGTAGTTTATTAATTTATGAATAATTATCTGCACAAATTATGATGGAACTGACAGCCTATCAAGAGCTCAGAACAGAGCCTTTTCACATTTGATAAGACAACAAAATTAGAATTCGGTATTTCTAGCTAAAAATCAGTCATCATTTTGTGTCTTTTAAGCATTCTTTTTAGTTTTTTTCCTCTCTTGAGAGTCTTCTACTTGACATTTTAAAATGGACTTATTCTTCATTTAAAACTCACATCTGTGACTCTCAGATATTAGAGTGAGAAAAGACCTTTGCGTTCATCTAAGCAACTTACTTCCCAATGCAGGACTATTCATTACAGCATTTGCAGTGTTGTAGCCATGTTGGTCCCAAAATATTAGAGAGACAAGGTGGGTGAGATAATATCTTTTAAGCTTGTCTCTTTCACCAGCATAAGTTGGTCCAATAAAAGATATTACCTCACCTACCTTGTCTCTCTGTTACTTACAATATATTTTGTATTGTGATGTCCAAACCAAATTTTAGAGGCCCCAGTGACGAGGCTTACATCAATGCCTTTGGAAAATTATTCCACATTCTGATAGATCCCACAATCAGAACTTCTCCTTCCCTCCCCCAGTATTCATCCTAATCTAGCCTTAAAGCACTGGGGAGAGAAATACATTGACTAGTCAACACTACCAGCTGTGTTCCAAGCCTCAGAAGGGTGTATTGGCATCACTGGCCCCACAGTACTGGCAAACATTAGCTAAAATGCTATTTAAAAGGTGTAGTAAGTGATGCTGCCAGGCACATTTTCCTAAATGCCAAAAGGTGTACACAGGCACAGAGCCTCCCTCCATGGTGCTCAGACACTGTCAGGGTTCCCTCCCCACTCTGAACTCTAGGGTACAGATGCGGGGACCCGCATGAAAGACCCCCTATGCTTATTTCTAGCAGCTTAAGTTAAAAACTTCCCCAAGGCACAAATCCTTCCTCGTCCTTGGATGGGTATTGCTGCCACCACCAAGTGAGTTAGACAAAGATTCAGGAAAAGGACCACTTGGAGTTCCTGTTCGCTAAAATATCCCCCCAAGCCCATTCACCCCCTTTCCTGGGGAGGCTTGAGAATAATATACCAACCAAATAGGTAAACCAGATTCTTAAAAAACAGAACTTTATTATAAAAGAAAAAGTAAAAGAAGCACCTCTGTAAAATCAGGATGGAAGGTAACTTCACAGGGTAATCAGATTCAAAACACAGAGGATTCCCCTCTAGGCAAAACTTTAAAGTTACAAAAAAAAAAAAAAAACCACAGGGATAAACCTCCCTCATAGCACAGGGAAAATTCACAAGCTAAAAACAAAAGATAATCTAAGGCACCTTGCCCTTATTTACTTACTCTTTTTGCAATATTGAGACTCATTTTAGGATGATTTTAGGAGAAGTTTTCTGACCTGATGCTTCTCTGCTTCTCCAGAGAACACACAAACAAAGCCTCCCCCCCCCCCCCCCCAAGATTTGAAAGTATCTTCTTTCCCCATTGGTCCTTTTGGTCAGGTGCCAACCAGGTTATTTAAGCTTTTTAACCCCTTACAAGTAAGAAGGAATTCTAGGCTACCCTTAGCTGTATGGTTACGACAGAGGTCCTCTCCTGACTCCGAAGAGTCATAATTTATACCACAGAGAAGCAATACTTAGTTTTACTAAGTTAAAAGATTGTAACAGATGGGCTCAAAAATCACAAATTTAGGAGGTGTCTAAATCCAGGGGTTTGGCTCAGCCCATTACAAAAAGAAAGGCCATTTACAAAATTTGGATCCTAAAATAAAGGCATGTTTGGATATGGAGTTTTGCTCAGCCTCTACTCAAATACAGAACCTTTAGTCTTGGTCCACCTTGAGACTTCTAGCCTTCGTGAGAGGGCGAGCTATTTCACCAGCCAGGGAAAGGACACAAACTCCACACCCAAGTCCTTTTAAGGCCTTTTTTTCTTCAGGGCACAGTGTATTGTTTCTTATAAAGGACAAACAATGAAAAATAAAACAATTCAATAAAAAAAAAATACTAGTCAACCTCAAGAGGCTTTTTCATGGCTTTAACCAGACAGTCGGAAGCAGGATACATCCTTCCCCTGAACCCTGCCTCCTCTTCCTTTACCCTGCCAAGCCACGTGATAAAAAAGGTTAAGAGATTCTTGCCAAAGATGCCACTTTACCTTGTCACAGTCAATTAACAGTGTGCCTTGCAGAAGTGATGTCTTCCCTTTTTCCTCCAGATTACTGGTGCTGTCTCAATGTTCTGCAAAGGTGTATTAGAATAACATATACACACGCACAAAGTTGATTGCTTGACAGATTCAGGCCAGAACCCCATGTGCACTGCCCATCCAAACAGGGATAAAATGATGCAGTAGCAGCCAGCTATTCAGATAATGACCTACGGGAAAGCCAGGGGACAAATACTGAAGTGAGAATGTAGAGCAGACTTATCAACTGTGTACCAAAGGATTTCTCCCCTAACTTTTACAATTGTGTTACTTTATAGTATTCAATAGCACAGATGCTATAAAGTTCCACAATGTTGTGAAACTAGCCAACCTGCACACAACCCCAGCTGTGCCATCCCATTATTCTGCATGCACTATAACTAAAAACTAATAACCTGTAAGTAGATGTAGCAGTTTGTCTTCTTTTGTATGCACAAAATGCTTATTGGCATATTCCCTATGTAACAAAGTTTTTAAAAATTGAACCTGTAAGCTGAATTGATATAAAGGTCACAAGTGGCCTGTTGATGGGTTGGCAATAGCACTTCTTGCTGTTGCTACACTAGACTATATTGCATTCATTACCTACACTGTCCATCTTTTCTTTTATAGATTGTTTCTGAGAGTCACATTTTCATATTTTGAGACTGCGCACTTACTGTGACTGAAATCTGGTCAAAAGTCACCAAATTACACACTCATAAGATATTACAGCAACACTGAACAGCATATGTCAAATGCTCTTTTCATAATAAGCCCACTGATAAACAGAAAGTGACAAATGGTTGTATTCAGAGGTGAAAATATAGTTATTACAAATACAACATTTTTTGAAATAAATAGTTGGAGGGCTTGTGCCACCTGAACAGGGCAGGCTACGCAGAGCCTTATATATCAAGTAACTGTTTCCATGTGCAGCCAGGTTCCACCACCTCCAAGCTTCCATGACAGTATCCCATGGCTACTTCCTGTAAGACACACACCATCCTATTGGAGGCTCCGTGGCCTCTTGTAACCAGCTACATACGCCAGGAGGAACTCAATTCCTGCTGAAGCCAATCAGACAAGACCATGGACAAGAAACTGAGATACTCGATTGGTGGGCTGAAGGCATGTATAGGTGATATAGTATTGTTGACCAAACTAAACCAAAGCCCCATGTTACTCTGCAGCCTGACCAAAGGCAAAAGGGGGGTGGGGAGGGGAGAGAGAGAACCACTGCTTGCAAAGGTTTAGTTAGGTACAGTAAAAGCTGTTTTATCCAAGATGTTGGGGGAAATGGAGGGTGCCGGTAAATGAAAAATGCCAGTTAACAAAGAGGGAGGGAGTTTGGGTGCAGGGGGGCAGCAGGTTGGGGAGCAGGATGGGGATGTGGGGTGCCAGATCTGGGGAACACTCACCGTGGATGGCTCCCCGCAAGCGGCAACCTGTCCCAGCTTCTCCTAGGCGGAGGCGCAGCAGGCGGCTCTGCACCCTGCCCACAGACCCCGCCTCCCCCATTGGCCGTGGTTCCCAGCCAATGGCAGCTGCAGAGCTAGTGCTCAGGGAGCGGCGGGGACAGGGCATAGTGCCACCTGCCGCATCTCTGCCTAGGAGCAGCCGGGACAGGTTGCCGCTTGCAGGGAGCCATCCAAGGTGAGTAGCCCACAGATCCAGCAACCCGCACCCCCTCCTGCGCCCCAACCCACTGCTTCAAGCCCCCTCCTGCACCCAAACTACCTCCCAGAGCCTGCGCCCCCTCTGGCGCCCAAACCCCTGCCGGCCCTGTGCCAACTGGACTATAAACTAGAATTTAAATGAAGATCAGAAATGTAGGTTTATAGAGTTTTCCGGTTGGTGAAGGGCCAGATAAAACAGCTTTTACTGTACACTGCTAAACACTATAGGAACAGTTACCAAATAAAGAATGGACTTTATCAAGGTTTGTGGAGCTGACTCTTGTAAACAGAATATACTGGAGAAACAGCTTTCAGAAACAGAATTATTAACCAGAAAGATAAATTGTTATTTGCTATCTACCAGAAAATATATGCATCCCCATATCACTATTAATCACGTAATGTAAGTGTTCACTGTTGTAACTATAAGTGTGTTTAAAAGTGAGACATTATGTACCCAAAATAAGAAAGCAGTTAACAGTAAAGAAATATAATACATTACATTTAGAATACTTTATATTCATGCTAAATTGTATCATTCTAAAACTGAACTACAGTTAGATGCTGTAATTTTCGCAAGACTCTTCTATTCTCCTGCAGTATCACACAACAGGTCTTAAGAAATACATTCAGGCCACCAGCCTTAAGGTATGCTACTATACCTGGTGTGACAAAGTTCCTCCTCTGCCTTGATGGGTCCGGCACTTATTGGTGGATTTGCTTCCCTCAGAGATTCACGGTAGCCCTCAGTTTGGCCACTTTTGCTAGTTCAAACCTGCCGTTCACTCAGCTAACCTCATCACTGGCCAGCAAGGGGAAAAGGAAGGAGAACAATCCCCTCAGTCTCTGCTGATCCACCTAGTCTCTGCTGATCCTTCCCCTCTGGTGGGACCCACAGTCCAGGTCAACTCCTCTTATATCCAGTAGCGGGGAAGAGGGATGGCGGGAAACCCAGGCCCGCCCTCTACTCCAGGTTCCAGCCCAGGACCCCGTGGATCACAGCTGTCTACAGTGTTTCTTTAACAGCTGTGTGACAGCTACAACTTTCTGGGCTACTTCCCCATGGCTTCCTCCCAACACCTTCTTTATCCTCACCACAGGACCTTCTTCCTGATGCCAGATAGCGTTTGTACACCTCAGTCCTCCAGCCCTCTCAGGTCCTTGCACACCCTTTACTGACTGAAGTGAGGTCCTTTTTAAACCAGGTGCCCTGATTAGCCTGTGTCATAAATATAAAGGGAAGGGTAAACTCCTTTAAATCCCTCCCGGCCAGAGGAAAAACCCTTTCACCTGTAAAGGGTTAAGAAGCTAGGATAACCTCGCTGGCACCTGACCAAAATGACCAATGAGGAGACAAGACACTTTCAAAACTGGAGAGGTGGGGGAAGGAAACAAAGGTTCTCTCTATGTGTTGCTTTTGCTGGGACCAGAGCAGGAATGGAGGTTAGAACTCCTGTAAAGGGCTAATAAGCAATCTAATTAGATATGGGTTAGAGTCTGTTTTGTTTAAACAGCTGATAAAATAAGTTGTTCTGAACGGAATGTATATTCCTGTTTTTGTGTCTTTTTGTAACTTAAGGTTTTGCCTAGAGGGATTCTCTATGTTTTGAATCAGATTACCCTGTAAGGTATTTACCATCCTGATTTTACAGAGGTGATTCTTTTACTTTTTCATCAATTAAAATTCTTCTTTTAAGAACCCGATTGCTTTTTCCTTGTTCTTAAGATCCAAGGGTTTGGGTCTGTGTTCACCTATGCAAATTGGTGAGGATTTTTTTCAAGCCTTCCCCAGGAAATGGGGTGTAGGGTTTGGGAGGATTTGGGGCGGGTGGGAAGATGTTTCCAAGCGGGCTCTTTCCCAGTTATATATTTGTTAGACGCTTGGTGATGGCAGCAATAAAGTCCAAGGAAAAAAGGTAAAATAGTTTGTACCTTGGGGAAGTTTTAACCTAAGCTGGTAAAAATAAGCTTAGGGGGTTTTTCATGCAGGTCCCCACATCTGTACCCGAGAGTTCAGAGCGGGGAAGGAACCTTGACAGCCTGCATGTCTTTACTGGTTCTAGCAGCATCTTAATTGGATCCAGGCATCCTAATTAACCTACCTGCCTGCCTTAATTGGTTCCAGCAAGTTCCTGATTGTTCTGGAACAGCCCATTACATTACTTGGGGAAAAGGGACCTGCTTAATCTGGGGCTAATATCTGCCTTCTATCACTCTCCTGAAGCCATCTGGCCTGACCCTGTCACACTGGCTACTACAAATATGTCTTGCAGAAATATGGAGCTAAATACGAGAAAGTCCCTCAGGTACAAAAGGTGAGATGTGAAGTACTGTAAACTCAACATTAGGTATAGAAAAATTCCAGAGAAAAAGAACAAAAACAATTCTGTTGATGCTTAGCTAACATACTTATAGCTGGTGCAGGATGTTTCTAAAGTTTTGCTGACTTTTGGAATGCTATGGTCAAACCAAAATAGGAAGCTGTTTACTGCAGAGTCTGTGTCAGCCTAGAAAAAAAGGCTTCCCAAAACACAAAGACAATAGATAAGAATAATATATTAGGTCTGAAGCAATACAAAGAAATGGTGAAACCCTTATCGGTTTTAAACAATTTTAGTATACATAGAAATAAAGTGAACCTCAAATTTTGAGACAGCTGAACAACTGCACTGCTGCCTCCCAGACTGGTTGTCAAGATATTGGCCTTCCTTTCTGTATTACGCTATATTAATTTTTGACTAAATCTTTGATTAATCAAGGTGTATAAGCCTAGCTATTTGACTTCTCTTGTTACTGATTTAAACTGAAACCGTAACAGTATGGAAAACCTCAGCACTAGAAGATCATATAAACCTAATCCCAGCAATATAAAATTGATAATTTTATCTCAGAAAAGAAGAGTCAAAGACAACTCTCACTATTGGCTACTAACTTTAGACTGAAGATAAGACTTACCAACACTGAGGTCCCGATCCAGAAAGTTTCCTAGCTTCCATTGATTTCAATGGAATTTAGGAGCCTAAATACCTGTGTGAATCTGGCCCTTAGTTACTACAGAAGGACATCATCATATTCCTTACGCATGCAGGACACACCGAAAATGGTTGGAGCTACAGCAACACAATAAAAGCTTATTTTGGTTATTCTGTTTAATGAAGAGACCATTATTTTTCTTTTTTAAAAAAATAAAAATAGAAATAACCTAGGTTAAAGTTGCAGTGGGGAAGGTTTAGATTGGATATTAGGAAAAACTTTTTCACTAAGAGGGTGGTGAAACACTGGAATGCGTTACCTAGGGAGGTGGTAGAATCTCCTTCCTTAGAGGTTTTTAAGGTCAGGCTTGACAAAGCCCTGGCTGGGATGATTTAACTGGGAATTGGTCCTGCTTTGAGCAGGGGGTTGGACTAGATGACCTTCTGGGGTCCCTTCCAACCCTGATATTCTGTGATTCTATGAAACCCTGATATCATCAAAAACAATTTATAGTAGTAACTTCAGAATACGAAAATACAAGACTATTTTTAAACCAGATCTAAAATGCTGTTTTCCCACTGTGTTTATTGTAAATTCAAAACTGCATCATTCCAAAATTAGTATACCGGAATGTTACAGTGTATATTCTCTCTTTCCTGTTATTATCCTCAGTAATATTTCTCAAGCAATCATGCAGAAACAAAAGTCCTTTAAAAATATACAGCTCTCACAATATCGAACAGAAAATCTAATTCCTCGAGCTATTTTTCCTAGTGTTGTTCATTTAAGCAATTTGTAACACAATAATTAATTTAGGCTTTTCAAGAGGAAGAAATTTAGTTCTCCCATATTTTCAAGAAAAATATATTTGTCCCCTTTTATTCTACTGTCTCATAAGAGACTAGCACTTGAAAGTCTTACATTAATAGTCTTACAAGGTTTCTTATTCTTTATTTCTTATATCTAAGTGTTGTCCCTAATTTTGCTGCTTTGTTGCTAAATTTCTTTGTCAACATATTGAGAGGCATAATTTTCAATGTGTGTAGAGTTTACTTGTTTGTGGTTTGTTTGCATTGTGGTTCGTTTGTTTGTTATGGCTGGTTCACACAGAATACAGTATAGGATTTACTGCTACAAATAAAGTAACATAACCTAAAGCGGCAAAAGAATTTCCAACCTAAATCAAGTTATAAAACTTTCCCCTTCATTATTTATACTTTCTAGGAAGTACTTTGCCAGCACGCCAAGAAACTTAAACTGATATAGCAGAGACTCAAAAATTACATGGACGACACTCCAGATAGACATTCCAGTTATAGCATTGTCCTGCTTTCAATAAGCACTCCATATAAATTAGAAGACAAAGAACTCAGTAACTTTCTTCTGAGGGTGGAGTGCATGCATTAGCATACTTACCACAACCGCTTCAGTTTCCTTCTTTGTACCTTCAGAAGGCTATCCAAATTACAAGAGACCTGAAAACAGCGTTCTGTCTGATTTGGAAGAAGACTATACTAGAACAGTGGTTCTTAACTAGGAGCACGTGTATCCTAGAGGGTACGCAGTAGTCTTCCAGGGGGGACATCAACTCATCTAGATATTTGTCTAGTTTTACAACAGACTATATTAAAAGCATCAGCGAAGTCAGTACAAACTAAAATTTCAAACAATGACTTGTTTATACTGCTCTATATACTATACACTGAAATGTAAGTACAATATTTACATTCCAATTGATTTATTTTATAATTATATGGTAAAAATGAAACAGTAAGCATTTTTCTGTAATAGAGTACTGTGACACTTCTGTATTTTTATGTCTGATTTTGTAAGCAAGTAGTTTTTAAATGAGGTGACACTTGGGGTATGGAAGACAAATCAGACTCTTGAAAGGAGTACAGTAATCTGGAAGGTTGCAAAACACTGCTCAAGACAGGGGTTCTCACAACAAATTTTTGGTGGCCTCATAGTGCAGCCACCAACTCTTGCTGGTGGCCGCTCTGACAATTTTTTCCTAAAATACTTAATTAACTTTGGGGAAAACAAATAAATATGCATATATACATGTCCAAATCATTGTAATTTATTTATGTAGGGTTGGGGTTTTTTTTGGCAGACTCCATAAAAAAAATGTACAGTTGGTCTCTATGCTTTACTGGACCTAAACAGAATAGAAACACCAATAAGATGCTTTGAATGTTGTCTTTTTTTCTTGTTTCTTTGCTTTTTTTAAAGACTTGCTAGCTACTAAATCTTCTGTGAAAAGTGATATTAACATACAAACAAATATCACTTTTCACAGAAGACTCACTCAGTCAAGGCAAGCCTGGGGACAAATTAAGTCCTGAACAGGGAGGTGGGTATGGCAGCAGTGGGGGTTAGGGGGTGATGGGGCACTGGGGGGGCAGCAAAGGGCCAACAGTGATTGGGAGGGGTGAGCTCAGGACCAGAGCATGCCACCACATGGATGGGGAACTGAGCCCAAACCTCTGTGGCTGAAGCCTGCCACACAAAGGACGAAGCCTAACCTCCCTGCGCCTCAGGTGGAGAATTCACTGTCTGCCTGCTCCTCCAGCCTTTTTGTGTCTCCATGGGAAGAGAGGGGCAGGGCCCAAATCTGCTGGTGGCCCTGAGGGAGGGGCCACTGCTCTCCTCCCCCCGCCCCCCCAAATTCCCTCCCAGGAGGCTGTGGCTGCAAGAAAAGCCCCTGGTGGCAGCATGCACTATACCACTATCCCCTCCTTCTCCCCTGTGTGTTTGATATTGCTGAACTGTTTTTTCTCAAACTAATTTTAAGCAATTCACTCATGGACAGAGAAGAGATCTGGAAATTTTCAGCCCAAATGATCTGCGAAAAGTAGAAGCAACTAAAAAGGGTCTCTTTACAATGAAAACACTCAGGCAAACTTAACTATCCAACTATTAGATATGCCGCTGTAATGGTATATTACTCTATCAACTTCAGATGCACTCGCTCACAATTCCTCTAAGATTTGCGATCAACATAACTCTCACCTTTTGAATTTCTATTTTATTTGTTGCAATCAAGCTTCTCATGACTACCGAAACACCTTTCGGAACATACTCTTAGTGACATATTTGTATAGAAAGATGGGCTGATAGACCATATGTTTTTCAGTTAATCTTTAAAAAAAATTGCCACAATGAAGAAATCACTGAATAAACCTATGAATGTAGTCAGGGGACCCAAACTTAGGTCTGTCTTCATTCCTGGAAATAAGTCCTTGAAACAGCTTGGCTTAAAGTCCATTCTTTCTAACCACACACCCAACACTTTGACTCGCTCAGTAAAACATTCAAAGCTGTTTTTTATGACAAAAGAACCAAAATACTTGTAGTAATGACCCTGGTTAAAGCGCAGTCTCACACAGTGATGACTCATGACTTAAAACAGGGGTCTCAGTAAAACAGTTTTAACTCATTAGCATCAGAATGTTTGTATGGTACTACTCCTGTGCACAGGACACAGAGAAGACTTTTGGTTTATTAAGAGCTAAAATGAGGTTGTACTACTAACTGAGAATACAATGGAAAATAGAGATTTCATGGAAAATGTAATTGTTCTGCTTATCTCTTTGCTTAGAGTGCAACAGCCACCAAGCAGTTAAATGACCCTAATCTTTTCCTTTCCTGTGAAGTACTTAATTCTAATCATGCCTTACTCTCATTAATTATTGCTCATTTACTATTTTCAGCCATTCAGAAACACCCAAACAAATATTCTCATTCTCATTCTGCAACAAAGGTGGAATAATGGCAACTCCAGCTGTTGCTTCTGCCTCGACTACTCCAAACTGATTATAAAGTATTTTCTAACACATTTAAATTAATTTATATGCAGTTAACTTGAAATCAGGCTTAACCTGATCCATGGAAGAATAGCTGGCATGTGAACCTGAATTCTATATCTGAGCTTTACAACTGACTCATCACTTTATCATGTGATGAATCAAAAACCTAGATTTGAAAACACACAGGCCAGATTCTCTTTTGCCCTGTAGTTTGGGAATTTACGCTCATTCAAAGTGAGTGTAAAAGACTACTAAATCAGAATGCAAAAAGAAAAGGAGTACTTGTGGCACCTTAGAGATTAACCGATTTATTGGAGCATGAGCTTTCATGAGCTACAGCTCACTTCATCGGATGCATACTGTGGAAAATACAGAAGATGTTTTTATACACACAGACCATGAAAAAAATGGGTGTTTATCGCTACAAAACCAGCAGGAGAGTGGGGTGGGGGGAGAGAAAACTTTTTGTAGTGATAAACACCCACTGAGGTAGATATTACACCTTCAGCGGTAATATGGCAGATGATCAGCTCTTGCAAATGTCTTTCCATATACTATATTCCCAGCAACTCACTAAGGTAGTCTCTTATTGTCTACTATTTTGGCACAGGAGTATCTCACTTGCTTTACATTTTTAACATCTTTAGGACTGTGGATGCCAATAATATTTTGAGGGCAAGTTATACAAGTATCAGTTTACCACTACTGAAAACTTAAATAGCACTTGTGCAAATACATAGTCCAACTAAAAATAATTTAAACAGGATATTAATGTTCTGTCCAGTATTTGCTTCAACACAAAGGGTTTCAAAACGAGTTGAGCGTGGGCAGGATTATTTCCCAGGCAGAAAAAATGTCAGGCCCCAGATGACTAACAAAGGGAAAACTTAGTACAATGTACAAAAAGGGGACAAAGGAAGATACAGGGAAATTACAGAGCAGTCAGCCTAACTTCAATTTCTGGAAAGATACTGTTTAATAATTTGTTCAAATCAATTTCTAAACACCTAGAGGATAATAGGGCTAAGGAATAGCCAACATTGATTTGTCAAGAACAAATCATGCCAAACCATCCTAATTGCCTTCTTTGACAGAGTTACTGGCCTAGTTCATTGTGGGAAAACAGTAGTTGTGATATATCTTGATTTTAGTAATGCTTTGCAGTAAGGCATAATCCAACATGATCGTCTCATAAGAAAACTAGGGAAATGTCTAAATGAAACTACTATACAGTGGGTGTACAACGATTGAAAAATCGTATGCAAAGAGTAATTATCAATAGTTCATTGTCAAACTGGGAGGACTTATCTAATGGGGTCCCACAGGGGTCTTCCTGGGGAGCAGAGAGTATGCTTATAAAATTTGTGGATGATACCAAGTTGGAGAGGTTGCTGCAAGCATTTTGGAGGACAGGATTAGAATTCAAAATGACCTTCATAAACTGGATCAACAAGAGCTGATCATCATTGATCTTATCCTGATGTATTGTCAACAAGAGGAAATTCAATGACCACAAGCGCAAAGCTACACTTAGTAAGGAAAAAATCAAATGCACAACTATAAAATGGGGAATAACTGACTAGACAGTACTGCAGAAGAGGATCCAGGGATTATAGTGGATCACAAATTGAATGAGTCAACAATATGATACAGTTGTGAAAAAAGGCAAATATCTTTTTGGGGTATATTATCAGGAATGTCATATGTAAGCCCCGGAAAACAACTATTCGCTCTACTTGGCATTGGTGAGGCCTCAGCTGGAGTTCTGTGTCCAGTTTTGGGCTGCACCCTTTAAGAAAGATGTAGACAAACTGGAGAGAGTCCAGAATAGAGCACAAAAATTATGAAAGATTTAGAAAACTTGACCTAATAGGAAAGGGTAAGAGATCTGGGCATGTTTAGTCTTGAGAAAAGATAGCTGAGGGAGGACCTGATACTCTTCAAATATGTTAAGAGCTGTTAATAAGATGACAGTGATCAGTGTTCTCCATGTTCACTGAAGGCAGGGCAAGAAATAATTGACATAATCTGCAGCAAGATTGCATACTAGGAAAAGCCTTCTAACTACAAGGATAGTGAAGCATTGAAGTGAGATTGTGGAATCCCCATCATCGGAGGTTTTTAAGAATACGTTAGACAAACACCTATCAGGGACGGTCTAGGTATACTTGTTCTTGCCTCAGTATGTGAGGATGGACTAGATGACCTCTCAAGATCCCTCCCCTCAGCCCTATATTTAAATGATTTCTAGGATATCTGACATACAAGTTTGTTTCCTGACTGACTTCTAATCGCACTCTCACCCTTCTCTTTCCACACAGCAGGAAATCTGCCCAAGTTGTTAGAGTTTCAGCCCCATACTGTACAACTGCTGCATGGCAAACAGCAAAAAGGCAGACATGTCTTTACATTAAATATTTAAAAGACTGAAAGTTGAACACAGAAAAATAAAAGGTGACAGAAAGTAGGTATACAAGGGCAACAATCCACTTCTGAGTTTCTGCATCTTTTTTTGCCATGTATTTGTTTTGTTCAGCAAATAACTGCAATAATTATCATAATCGGAAGACTCAGGTCAGGGTCTCTCTGGAGTCTGAGATTCCTCCACAGCACCAGCATCTCAGTGAAGATACAAGCGAACAAGTCTCTCCTGAGCCCCCTCTTCCACCTACCCATCCTTCTCTATAGCCCACCAACTACTACAGCCAAGGAGCAGATTTCAGCGGCATGCAGAGACCTAAAACCCCAATCCCATCAGCAATACTTAGTGCATCAAGGAGCTAAGCAAGGAAGACGCCCCCTCTCTCTGCCAGGCAGCGGTAATCAATGTCCGCGAGGATAAAGATGCCTAATTCCACACCTCAATCCCCTTCTTAGGCTGCAACTCTCCCCGACCCACAACCCATCCCCTACAGTGGTGCTGAGCGTGGCTGGGAAGGAAGATGCCCCATCTGCTTGTCAGGCAGCGGCGCACCTCCCTGAGCAGTCGCGGGCAGACTTTCTCCGCCCGCTGCCAGACAGCGCAGCCCGCCGTGCACCGAGGAAAGAAGATGCCCTCTGCCATGTCCCGCCGGGCGGACGGGGACGCGCCGATCCAGCCCTCCAGGCAGCCTCGAAGCACCGCTCGGCGCTGCCACCTTCCTCCCCCGGCCAGGCAGCACAAACCCGTGAGAAAGTTGCTGCCGCCGCCGCCGCCGTAGCCGCTTCGCTTTTGAGGCTCCGCAAACCGCCCTGTAGCACCAGTTCAGCCTCCGCCAGGAGCGACGGCCCCGGCAGCTTCCTCGCGCAGCCCGGGGCGCCCAGCCGGACGGCAACCCCCGCAGAAAGTTGGGAGCACCCGCACCGCTCCAGAGCCGCCGGGGCAGCCCTCGACTCACCGCACCGCGGCTGCAGGGCGCCCTCCCGCAGCCGGCGGAGCGGGCGCGCCCCGCGCTGGCGCCAGGACTCACCTGGACTCCGCTCGGCGGGGAGCGAGGGTTTCACACGCCCCCCGGGGCCGAGCCCCGCTCCGGCCTCTCCTCATCCACCAGGGGCGTCTCCATCTCGCGGGCGGGCGGGCGGGCGCGCGAGTCAGGAGAGGTGAGGGGAGCGCGCCTGGCGCACTGTCACCTCTGCCTGAGCCACCGCGGCGGCGGCTCCGGCTCAGCCACGCCCCCGCCCCGCTGCGCCTATCGCAGCGGCCGGGGGCTGGCACCTTTACGTCACCAGCTCCCTCCCCTCGCGCGTGCCGGCGCTGCGAACGCCTCCAGTCCCTCCCTCGCTAGCTCGCCCCGACAGCGGCAGCCGTGGGGGTTGCACGGGGCTGGGGCCGCAACGTCACTAGCCCCACCTCCCCAAGGGCTATGCGGGCGGGCACCCAATCGGCTCCCGCGGCTGGCGGGAGCGGTGCGCACAAGTCCCGCGATACGTGGGCAGGTAGAGCCGCAGAGTGGCCGCGGTGGGGCTGTGTCTCCCGGAGAGGAGGACAGACTTCGGGCTGCTGCTCTGCTCGCTGGGGCCCCGCGCAGCTCCTGCAGCACGGCAGGGAGCTGCCCGAGCCCCCGCTGACGGCCCGGGGGAGAGTCTGTCACCCACCCGGCCAACGGCAAGAGCCGCTGCCTACCCGGGCTCTTGTCATCGCGTATCCGGGGCTTGGGGCGCTTCCCCGCACAGGCGCGGGTGTTGTGAGGCAGCGCCTGAGAGCCTCGCCCAGCTGCCCCCAGGGGGCTGCTGCGACTGCCCAGCGAGACGCCGACAAATCCCCCTCGTAACTTCGGGAAAAGTCCCCTCCGTCCCCTTGGCCGCCCGCGTACAGGCGTGTCTTGGAGTCGCTAAGCGGCGGGGTGAGCGCTCCTTGCAGCGCCAGGCTGATCCCCGCGGGAGGGGAACACGCCAGCCAGAGTCAGCCCTGGGCTACTCTTACATGAGGCTGGAGTCTACTGTATTTTCACTGAGTGCATCCCATGAAGTGAGCTGTAGGTCAGGAAAGCTGATGCTCAAATAAATTTGTTAGTCTCTAAGGTGCCACAAGTCCTCCTTTTCGTAAAATTCTGTAGACGCTCAAGCAAAAGACTTCCATATCAGTGTGGACACTGGGCAAAACGAGCGTACAAGCGATTAGGTTGCAGTAAGATACAGAGAAATACTGTTGTGTAAGTACTTGAATATAATTGTATATGCTGAGAGCATGCCCTCGCTTTGAATACTATGTCCATCTCAGAAATAGATGACAAAGAAAAGGCCCAGACAAGGGCAAGGAAAGTTATAAGGTGCCTGGAAGAGGAGAGACTTAAAAGAGAAGGTTTCAGAGTAACAGCCCTGTTAGTCTGTATTCGCAAAAAGAAAAGGAGTACTTGTGGCACCTTAGAGATTAACCAATTTATCTGAGCATAAGTTTTCGTGAGCTACAGCTCGCTTCATCGGATTCATACTGTAGAAAATACAGAAGATGGTTTTTATACACACAGACCATGAAAAAATGGGTGTTTATCACTACAAAAGGTTTTCTCTCCCCCCACCCCACTCTCCTGCTGGTAATAGCTTATCGAAAGTGATCACTCTCCTTACAATGTGTATGATAATCAAGGTGGGCTATTTCCAGCACAAATCCAGGGTTTAACAAGAATGTCTGAGGAACAGTGGGGGAGAAGGAATAAACAAGGGGAAATAGGTTACTTTTTATAATGAATCAACCATTCCCAGTCTCTATTCAAGCCTAAGTTAATTGTATCCAATTTGCAAATTAATTCCAATTCAGCAGTCTCTCCTTGGAGTCTGTTTTCAAAGTTTTTTTGTTGAAGGATAATCACTTTGAGATCAGAAATCGAGTGACCAGGGAGATTGAAGTGTTCTCTGACTGGTTTATGAATGTTATAATTCTTGACATCTGATTTGTGTCCATTTATTCTTTTACGTAGAGACTGTCCAGTTTGCCCAATGTACATGGCAGAGGGGCATTGCTGGCACATGATGGCATATATCACATTGGTAGATGTGCAAGTGAACGAGCCTCTGATAGTGTGGCTGATGTCTAGCTTAGAGAAAAGATGAAGAGGAGGTGATATTTCCAACATATGTAAAATAACTGATAATATAGCAAAGGCCAGGTGGGTGCTCCTATGATCCCTCTTTGTGAAACAGAAATAAAAAGAGACACAGTGAAATTATATGGTAGCATGTAAAACAAATAAATTAACCTGTAGAATTCACCTCCACAATATATTATTGAAACAAATTGCTTGGTAGGATTTATAAAAAAGTACTCCATCATTTGCAGTCACAGTCAAGCTAAGACTTAAAAAAATAAGACACGTAAAGGACATTCTGCAGGACATGAACTTCCTGTTGCTTCGTGCTTGGAAGCATGTTACTGCCCTATTATCCATTGAGTGGGATTCATTCTGTGATGTTGCGCTCCATATGTTTTACGGAAATATGCTAATGTGTGAATATAATGAAACTAGAATATACTTCATGCAAAAGGTCTCTTGTCAGGTATCATTACAAAACTTACAATGTACTGAGTGTGTTCATCCTATTTGTATGTATCATTCTTGTATCTAAAGCTAGAAATATGAAGTAATATTCTGAAGTCCTATTGGAATTATGCAAAGTGTGGGCCATTAATGGTGGCTTGGAACCTTGATGGCTCCCATTGACTAGGACAATTGGTTGTAAATGGCTCTGTTTATGTGCAAGCCTTCTTGTGAGTCAGACCAGGAAGAATGGAGGCTTGGGGTCTCACAGGATATGTGACCATGTCACCTGGTACTGGAATCCATCTTAAACCTAGTGCTTTCCATTTAGAAAGAGGGGTGGGGACCCAGAGCGACAAAAGATTCCTGCCTTCTGCCAAAGATATAAAAGGGGGTGGAACAAAACAAAGGACTGCCAGTCATGAGAAATCCCCTAGTTACCTCCTGAGCTGGAACTAACAAGAACTGTAGCAGGGAAAGGATTGGGCCCAGACTAAGAAGAAGTCTAGTCTGTGAAAGAAGCTTATTGGAACATTCTCTGAGGGTGAGATTTACCTCTATTCAGTTTCTTAAATGTATTAGGCTTAGACTTCTGTTTTGTTTTATTTTGCTTGGTAACTTACTTTGTTCTGTCTGTTATTACTTAAAACCACTAAATCCCACTTTTTATAATTAATAAAATCACTTTTGTTTATTAATTAACTCAGAGTAAGTGATTAAGACCTGGGGGAGCAAACAGCTGTGCATATCTCTCTATCAGTCTTATAGAGGGCAGACGGTTTGAGTTTACCCTGTATAAGCTTTATACAGAGTAAAAACGGATTTATTTGGGATTTGGATCCCATTGGTAACTGGGTGCTGGAGATAAGTGACGTGTTGAGAGCAGTTTTCGGTTAAAGTCTGCAGCTTTGGGGGCATGCACCAGACTGTGTCTGTGTTGCAACAAACTACAGTGTCTGGCTCAACAAGGCAAGGTTCTGAAGTCCCAAGCCATCAGGGAAAATGGGCTCACAGCTAATTTCAGCACATCAGGTGACAGTCCCAAGGGGGTCTCTGTGACTGAACCCGTCACACACAGCTTTCTCTTAAGTATCTTGTACTAGCCTATTTTAGAGATAGAATAACAGAAAACTGGGTGAATGGTGATAAAATGACTCATGAATAATTTAGGAGCAGCATGGCATAAAAAAATGCTATTATGTCATTAACACGAACTAACCCTTTATACATCTAGCTAAATAATAAACAAAGGTTATTCGCAAAATTTAGGGCTCTCAAAGCAATTAAAAAAGTTAATCGTGATTAATTCCGCTGTTAATAGATTACCATTTATTTAAATATTTTTGGATGTTTTCTACTGTTTCAAATGTATTGATTTCAATTACAACACAGGCTACAAAGTGTACAGAGATGTTTATATTTTTATTACAAATATTTGCACTGTAAAAAACAAAATAAAGTATTTTTCAGTTTACCTAATACAAATACTGTAGAGCAATCTCTTTATCATGAAAGTTGAACTTACAAATGTAGAATTATGTACAAAAACCCCTGCATTCAAAAATAAAATAATGTAAAACTTTAGAGCCTACAAGTCCAATCAGTCCTTGCTCAATCAAACAAGTTTATTTACATTTGCAGAAGGTAATGTTGCCTGCTTCTTGTTTACAATGTCACCTGAAAGTGAGAACAGGCGTTTGCATCACACTGTTGTAGCTGGCATCGCAAGATGTGCTGAAGATTCATATTGCCCTTGATGTTTCAACCAACATTCAGGAGGACATGCGTCCATGCTGATGACGAGTTCTGCTCGAAAACCAACCAAAGCAGTGTGGACCAACGATGTTCATTTTGATTATCTGAGTCAGATGCCACCAGCAAAAGGTTGATTTTTTTGGTGGTTTGGGTTCTGTAGTTTTCACATCAGAGTGTTGCTCTTTTAAGACTTCTGAAAGCATGGTCCACACCTCATCCCTCTCAGATTTTGGAAGATTCTTAAATCTTGGGTCGAGTGCTGTAGCTGTTGTTAGAAATTTCACATCTGATCTTCTTTGCATTTTGTCAAATTTGTAGTAAAAATGTTCTTAAAACAAACATGTGCTGGGTCACCATCTGAGACTGCTATAACATGAAATATATGGCAGAATGCAGGTAAAACAGAATAGGAGACATACAGTTCTCCTCCTCCAAGGAGTTCAGTCACATTTAATTAATGGATTTAATGAGCATCATCAGCATAGAACAATGGCTGAAGCACGAAGAGGCATATGAATCTTTAGCACATCTGGCACGTAAATACCTTGCGTCACCAGCTACAACAATGCCATGTGAACACCTGTTCTCACTTTCAGGTGACATTGTAATATAGAAGTGGGCAGCATTATCGCCCATAAATGTAACCAAACTTGTTTCTCTTAGCGACTGGCTGAACAAGAAGTAGGCTTGTAGGCTCCAAAGTTTTAGATTGTTTTGTTTTTGAGTGCAGTTATGTAAAAAAAAAAACTACATTTGTAAGTTGCACTTTCATGATAAAGAGATTGCACTACAGTACTTGTATGAGGGGAATTGAAAAATACTATTTATTCTTTTTACAGTGCAAATATTTGTAATCAAAAATATAAAATGAGCACTGTACACTTTGTATTCTGTGTTGTAATTGAAATAGATATATTTGAAAATGTAGAAAAACATCCAAGATATATAATAAATTTAAAGTGGTATTCCATTGTTTAACAGTGTGATTAATTGTGATTAATTAAATTTCATTTTTCACAGCAGACTTACTATCGCCCTATTGACAGGTTTCAAGTGAGCTGCAGCTCATGAAAGCTTATGCTCAAATAAATTTGTTTGTCTCTAAGGTGACACAAGTACTCCTTTTCTTATTGCCCTATTGCTGTTGGTGGCAGGCAGTGCCTTCAGAGCTGTGGTGGCCAGAGAACGGCAGCTCCTGACTGTCCCATGCCACCCTTACTTCTGTTTGACTTGTATGCCGGGAAGGGTGGCTATGAGGAGGGCTAAGGTAAATTTGGGGGTGGCTATAGCCTGCACGACCTCCTAGCACTGCCCATCTGACTGTTAAATTATATGTTACTTTTTTTGCCTCGGTATTCTGACTGGTGTGCAGTTCATTTCAGCTGTTGAACAATCAAGCTCTCTAATATTGTCTAAGTCCCACCTTTTTAGTCTCAAGATAACAAACCTGCATGCACAATACTACAATTCCCGGAGTCCAATTTCCTTAAAGTGGTGATAATATATATTTTGTTTAGGAACAATGCTCGCTTCATTATACATTTGCAATACTTTTTGAAGTAAATACACTACGTTGCAACAGAAAGGTGTGTGTAATTTTCTAAAATGCTAGATTTAAATTACATATTTTATAGCAGTTTCTCTTTTGTGCATGTACTCATGACCCCCACATAATAACTTTCTGATCCCCTAAGGGGTTGCAGTCCCCAGTTTGAGACCACTGATCTAATCCAACCAATTGGCCCAGGTTACAGGGATGGCAGTGGTTTTTTACCAGGTAAGATCATGGTTAGCTAGTTAGTCTAAGTTTTTAAGACATTTTCTATTTAAAAATTGTTCAAATCACACCACATTACACTTAGTTTTAGTTTGTTAGTTACATATTCAAATTGTGGTTACATAAAGCAGAAGATTTGTAGGGTTATACAAATAAAAAGTAAAGCTGTAGTGAGTATAATGTAATTATAATACTGAACATAGGAACATCTGTATATGTTTTTTTGGTATTTTCTCAAGGAAGTTATACAGACATGACTTCATTTTTCGATATTATATAAATAAGTCAAAATTCAGTTATATGAAAATGACAATAATAGAGAGTTGTAGATGAAGCATTAAGCAATAAGAAGCATGCAGAGATGCAGACTACCAGTCTATGTGGGCATGCTGCATTCTGTAGTAGAAAACCAACTTTGATATATACTGAGCCTATTTCTCAGTTTTGAATGGATATATCCAAAGTTGGAAAAAATTAATTCTGTGCTTGCTGAACTTTCTAGAAACTTTTTATGCAATTATTTTTCCTAGTTTCCCAATGTAAACTGGTATAAGCCAGTATTTGCTAGCGCTCTCTCCTAAACGAGTTTTCCCTGGAAATTGCCAACCCTGCCAGATAAGTGCTTTTCGCACTCCTGTGTACTTGCCAGGTGAACATATAGACACAATCTGACAAGAGCATTTACTTCCTTATCTGAGGATTCATTATATCCCAGCAGAGCAGTGGTTACATATAGACAAATGTTATGACATTTTTTAATCTCTTCTTGTATCATCGCACTTAAACATATGAAATACTTCTCTCTCGTGATTAAGAAAATTTCAATGTGATTCAGTGATACATTTCAGTAAAATCTCACTTTTTTTTTTTAAACCTCCCTCATTCAAATTGATAGCCTTGGCTTCATAGCTTAATAGCCATATAGGGATCTCCCGTAGAGAAAGTGTATCTGACTTTCCTCTGGGGGTTAGGGAAAATAATCTTTACTGTACCTTTTAACTAGAGAAACAACTGTCTTTGATTATATCTTCACAAACAAAGAAACCCCATTGAAATCCTGTCCAAAACTTCTATTTACCTGTAGTGTAAAATAAATATTACTAAGAGAGTAAAACCAAAAATTATGCTAGAATTTTGTAAATACAAAATGCATTTTCACTTGTATAACTGACAAGTACAGTTGTTAAAAGAAGTGAGTTTTCTCCAATAAAGGGCTCACATCTTGCTGACATTCATTACAAGTTTATTACTTCAATACTCTTCTCAACGAAGCTGTTTTTGACTTTATGGGAGTGTCTAAAGTACAGTTTTTCATTACCTGTGACTCGTCATTCATTTTAGAGTAGGAGTGATTTTCATTTAGAGTAGCTCTTAAAAACAGGAAGGACATAAAATACATGGCCCAATTAAGCTAAGAAAAGTCATTTAGTTTGGGGAGGGTGAGACAAAGATTTACTTATGATTTTCCCACATCATCAGTCTACCTACTCAGACTGGAGAGAAGGTGAATTAGTAGTTCTCAATTTACTATAGAATAGCCAATCGCTTCATGGATGATCCAGGGACTTGTCATAGGATGTGGAACTTTTTAACTTCTGTTTTACCAGTGTGAATTTGGCTACATGAGTAGTGACCAAAAGTCATTATTATTGGACAACTGCATTCAGTCACTCATGTGAAATGATTTGCTGATCTCATGTATGCTGCAGTCAAATTCTGAAGGACACTCATTACTCCTGCATAGAGATACTTCATGCTGGGCTCACTGATCCTGAGAAGGATCAGGCTGACATGGCAGGGGGCACTGAGCAGTACAGCAGCCACCTACTGATCTGGACCTTCACAGCCCTACATTGGGGGCGGGGGGGAGTTCATGCAAATGAACTGGTCCCAATGCCCTGACAGGTTGTCCATAGATCTTGTCCCTGTCTTCCGCAGGCAATGACAAAGGGGGTTATTATATGCATCTCTAAGGGCAAGAGAGGTGTGTCCGTGCTGAAGTTCAATCAGACACTTCCTCTGAAAGTGGCACTTATGGGGTGGGTATGGGATGCTTTGCTACCCGCTCCACTTCCCATGCCCTGGAAGAATAAGGTTTCCTGTAGTCTTCATGGATAACAGCTTCACTATGGAGTTCTTGCAGTCTTCAATGTCTTGGGGCAGGGAGGATGTTACCTTTCCCCATCTCCCTTTAACAATGAACTGGGTAGACCCAACTCTTCATCTTTGGATGTGGATTGTCTCCCTGTCCAGCTGCTGCTGCAGTATGTATTTATATTTTGAAACATTATAAAGAATATTTTTTTAAAACACTATCCTGGATTTTAGGACCTTTAGAATAGATTATAGAAATGATCACCTAAAACTCCTAACCCAGAAAATACCCAACCAAAGATTATATCTTTTCCAACACCTTCTTTTTATGTGGCATCTCTATTACTGGGGATTTGCAATCATGGTAGTCCATTCTGTATAATCCTCTGTTAATCTCATTGTGGATTAATAGTCCTTTTGATCCTCCCAAGATACCATATCATCCATCCAAGATCTTTTTTTTTTCTACCCTCTGCTCTTCTGCCATCAACTTTCCTTTCTGGTGCCCGTAAACATACATCACCCACTGAATCTCTTAAAATGTGCCCTGGAAATCAAATCTCATTTTACAAGATCGCTGACTAGTGTTTGCTGAGTTCCAATAATTTCCAAAACTTTTTCATTGGTTAGAGTATCTATCCATGATATTTTCAGAATTCTTCTATAACACCATAATAAATTTGAATGATCAGGGTTGATGATGATGATAATCTCACACCCTCACAAATTTCAGCCCTTATTGTTTCCCTTCCTCCCCAAAAGCCTTGGTCCACAGATGGGCCTTGCAACATGCACTGAAGGGGTGTAGATTTGGTCTCTTTTGGAATGAGATGTGGGGGAAGTAGGTTCCATGGTCACCTCAGGGGAGACACTCAGTTAATAACCTACTTTTTTATACTGAAGAGGCTCCAGCTCAGGTGCTGTTACGGAGTACAGCTGTGGCACTGGCATGGGGAACAAGGCGGGTTCTAAGTAGGCATGTCCCAAGCTATTTAGGTCTTTGTAGGCTAAAAAACAACACTTGAACTCAATCCAGAAACAGACAGCAATGTGAATAGTGGAGCACTGATGCGAGGTGCTCCCAGGGGGAGACACGGATCAACAAACAGACTGCCCAGTTCTGCATTAACTTCAGATGTCAGTTGATGTAAGCTGTCACACCAAGTAGAACACATAGCAGTTGTCTAGATTTTTAGGTGAAAAGGGTATGGAAAAGAGTAACAAGATCTCTAGCCACAAGAAATAGTCACAATCTCCTGACTTGAAGAAAAAATAATCTTCCTAGACATTATTGATACATCATCTAGCAAACTTTAAACAAAGTCAAATGGTGAGCATACATCTTCAATAAGAGGTTCAGCCATAATACTTGACAGATCTTCTGAATGCTCCTCCTAAACTACCAGCATCATCTCAGTCTTATCCCAAGTGACTGTTGCCAGTTAGCCCCAGTCCTAAACAGACATTAGCCAAGGCATTCACCAGTATTTTCTGGGTTGGATGAAATAATGAGTTTGAGAAAGCAGGGTCACACCAATATACTGAAAGCACCAGAGCCCATGCCTCCTCACTGGACTTTCCAATGGCCCCATCTACTGACTGAGCAGGACAAGAGACAAAATGGAAGCCTGTGGAACCGCAAATGACTTTAGGGATGATGAGCAATTGCTCAACACAAAACATCCCCATATGTATATGGTAGTGACAGAGCGAAGTCTCAGATTCTACCTCTAAGAACGTGGCTTGGCATCTACAAAGTAGGACTATAACTGCTCCTGAAGGGGGCTTTCTTCCTCAGGATTGTGCTAGTACTTTCAGCAAGAAACATAACTAGGCCACAGGGCTGGGCTGCAGCTGGCGTGCATGTCCACTCATCGCTTGGGGCAGGATTTCATCTTGTAAGCAGACAATCATTTTTGTAATAAATGCAGCCAAATTCCCTTACTCACAATACTTGCTTTTGATGCTCATGTTATAGCAGGTAATGTTTCTGACTAGTGGAGACTTAATTCAAAACAAAGATCTGTCACCATGCAGAATCCCCATAACAAGTTAGATCAGATAACTCCCATTATTTCTCAGGCTTGTTTAGGGTAAGACATATTTGATAGATAAAATTATTATTTTAGAAAAATGAAATTTTTCTTTGACTCCTGTATCCATCTCTGTCAATAAGATTTATGTTTTGGCTACTAAAACTTCCTTTTTTAGATCCCAAACCTCTGTCAGCACCATCATAGCAACCTCTTTTTTCCTGCCTCTACCCTTCTAATGTATTTCTCTGTGAATGGTAATTTTTAAGTCCAAATCTCATATAGAAACAATGGCTTTAGGAAAATCTTTTTATTTTAACACATACAACTCATCCAATTGTGACCTCACTTATACTTTAAAAATATGATTTCTTCATATACTATTTTCTGGAGATTAGTTTTACCGCCATCAGTAGCTACTGTTATGCGCTAAGTAAGTTATCACATTTCCATCTATCTAACAACGGCCAACAATCTACTAGGTTCAAGAATAAATTGTGAATGTTCTTCAACTTAAAAATGAACAGTAATAAAAAGTGTGGTGTAACTTCTGTATCTCACAATGTATTTGAGTTAACTCTCCCTAACTGAATAGGGCTTTGGCCTCAGCACTTACAACAACAGAAGAAATGTGTAGAGAAGCAATGTGCACTATAAAAGAAAAAGCTAGATTTCCCTCGTGAGATCTGCTTACACTTATTTTCCCAGGCCCTTATTAAATCGTCATTTATATTGTTTGCACCATTGCTATTGGAAAAATACATTAATTTGTTTCTTTCAGCACAGCATTTATAAATTGACTGATGAGGTTACTTTTCTCCACCTGAAAGATGTAACTCCTTAAAGCTTTTTTTCTTGTACTAAATAGATTTTCAGTGGCAACAATATAGTTTTATCAGTTTTCCCAGTTTGTGCACAACAGTACAACATCCTTCTGGGTAAAATCATTCATACATTCTTCACAACCAGTTAAAGTTCAAATCCAAGCAAACTACATACTGTATGTTTAAATATATCATGTGTCAGTACAGCTGTAGCAGGACAGATGGCAACATGACAATTGTGATACTACCCTCAGTAGCAATTAATCTGTCCAATTTTACTCTTGCAATTTTAATGCTGTAATTTTATAATATTAGAATTATGAGTATGCCACCGGCATAATGGAAAACCCTCAAATCCAACTGAGAGCAGGTGAACTATTTACAGCTAACAATTGGTTAGCTTAATTTAGCCTTTTCTCTGTTCATGAGTTGTTTGGACTCAGATAGCAATGTCCACATATTTTCATATTTGGAAATTATTCCAGAGTTTATGCATACATATTTCATCAGAACATAAGAAAGGCAATACTGGGTCAGACCAAAGGTCCATCTAGCCCAGTATCCTGTCTTTCTACAGTGGCCAATATCAGGTGCCTCAGAGGAAATGAACAGAACAGGTAATCACCAAATTATCCATCCCCTACCACCCATTCTCAGCTTTTGGCAAACTAGGGAGGCTAGGGACACCATCCCTGTCCATCCTGGCTCATAGCCATTGATGGACCTGTCCTCCATGAACTTATCTAGTTCTTTTTTGAACCCTGTTATAGACTTGGCCTTCACAACATCCTCTGGCAAGGAGTTCCACGGGTTGAATGTGCATTGTGTTAAGAAATATTTCCTTTTGTTTGTTTTAAACCTGCTGCCTATTAATTTCATTTGGTGACCCTTAGTTCTTCTGTTATGAGGAGTAAATAACACTTCCTTATTTACTTTCTCCTCACCAGTCATGATTTTGTAGAATTCAGTCATATCCCCCCTTAGTCGTCTCCTTTTCCAAGCTGAAAAGTCCCAGTCTTGTTGATTTCTCCTCATACAGAAGCTATTCCATCCACCTAATCATCTTTGTTGCTCTTTTCTGAACCTTTTCCAATATATCTTTTTTTGAGATAGGGCGACTATATCTGCACATGGTATTCAAGATGTGGATGTACCCTGGATTTATATAGAGGCTGTCATAGATATAAAGGGAAGGATAAACCCCTTTAAAATCCCTCCTGGCCAGAGGAAAAATCCTCTCACCTGTAAAGGGTTAAGAAGCTAAAGGTAACCTCGCTGGCACCTGACCAAAATGACCAATGAGGAGACAAGATACTTTCAAAAGCTGGGAGGAGGGAGAGAAACAAAGGGTCTGTGGCTGTCTGTATGCTGCTTTTACCAGGGACAGAACAGGAATGGAGTCTTAGAACTTTTAGTAAGTAATCTAGCTAGGTATGCGTTAGATTATGATTTCTTTAAATGGCTGAGAAAAGAGCTGTGCTGAATAGAATGACTATCCCTGTCTGTGTGTCTTTTTTGTAACTTAAGGTTTTGCCTAGAGGGATTCTCTATGTTTTGAATCTAATTACCCTGTAAGGTATCTACCATCCTGATTTTACAGAGGTGATTCCTTTACTTCTATTAAAAGTCTTCTTGTAAGAAAACTGAATGCTTTTTCATTGTTCTAAGATCCAAGGGTTTGGGTCTGTGGTCACCTATGCAAATTGGTGAGGATTTTTACCAAACCTTCCCCAGGAAGTGGGGTGCAAGGGTTGGGAGGATTTTGGGGGGAAAGACGTGTCCAAACTATGTTTCCCAGTAAACCCAGTTAAAGTTTGGTGGTGGCAGTGGAAATCCAGAGGCAAAGGATAAAATTAATTTGTACCTTGGGGAAGTTTTAACCTAAGTTGGTGAAAGTAAGTTTAGGAGGTTTTCATGCAGGTCCCCACATCTGTACCTTAGAGTTCAGAGTGGGGAAGGAACCTTGACAGAGGCAATATGATGTTTTCTATCTTATTATCTCCCCTTTCTTAATGATGCCCAACATTCTGTTCGCTTTTTTGACTGCCGCTGCACATTGAGTGTATGTTTTCAGAGAACTATCCATAATGACTCCAAGATCTCAGTCTTGAGTGGTAACAGCCAATTTATACCCCATCATTTTTTATGTGTTGTTGGGATTGTGTTTTCCAATGTGCATTACTTTTCATTTATCAACACTTGAATTTCATCTGCCATTTTGTTGCCCAGTCACCCAGTTTTGAGAGATCCTTTTGTAGCTCTTCGCAATCTGCCTGGGACTTAATCATCTTGAGCAATTTTGTATCTTAAGCAATTTCAGCCTATAGACTGTTCATAAAGCAGTACTCACAGTGTACAGTTTAAGTATTCGATAGTAGAAATTCACAATTCAAGCTCGGATGATTGAAAGCGTAAGACATGATGAATGGATGGATGTTCCCTGACTGGATGACATTCTTCTTCACAGGCCAACTTTGTAATTGCCCTGTGCTAAACAAAGACTGTGCCAGTCTGTGTATGGTGCCATGGTATGAACAACATGGAGCTGTTCTGTTTTACTTTATGAATGATATATGTGACCAGGTCATGGAAAATGTTTACTGTCTGATACATTGGAATGTTTACTGTATGTATATGGGAGTTTAAATTAATAGCTGAGCTGTTAGGAAACAAGCAGGAAGATAACACAATGGATCCAAATAAAGTATGCCTGGTAAACAGGTGAGTTGGTAAGAAACAATACCTGCACTGTTAGTTGTGAAGATGTTATTTCCAGGTGCCAGCCAACATTACACAGCTGTTTTGCCAATGCAGGGGACAGACAGATCAAAAGGACTGTTACAGTTAAAAACTGTCTCTGTAAAGAGAAGGGGGAGACATTTGTCAGGGAGCTGCTTGTAGGAGCAGACCATTTGGGGGTCCGAAGAAGTCAGGCTTTTCCTCAGCTTCCAGAGAGATAGTAAATTTAAGGTAAGACAAATATGCATACAGAATGTTTATTGTGTTTCAACCCTTTTCTCTTATGTTTTGCTGTTGCCATTGTTCAGATTAAACAATAGTTTGTTTTAAGAAGCTGTCTGATCACTGGATTAAACACTGGTGACAGCTCTCAAAGGGAAGACTTGCAGATGCTGAATCCAGTTAGACCTGCTGGGTAAACGTGGTTGGTGCACTGGTGCTTTAGCCAAAGACCAGGTCTAAGAGTAGGAATATCAAGGGATTCCACCCCAGAAAATGTGAGCACATGAAATCTTACTCCTTAGGCGTTTCACTCAGATATAACCAAGAGGGAGTAAAGTTGCAGCTAGTCCTGCAACCATGACCCATTATCTCCACAGAAGTTTGCCATGAGAAGATTGCACACCCATATTCAAACTACAGGACATAAAATTATCAAATATTGTTAAAGAACTAAAGAAAAGGAGAGGACTGAACAATAAAAGAAAGGCATGAAAAAGGGTGGTGTTACCATCAAACCTATATGCCAGATGTAAAATTCCCATACTAGTGTTATTAATTATTACACAATTCTTCTTGGTGGTGGAAATTTTTTTCTCTTACACAAATCTTTAGAAGCTCTGTGACCACTGGCATATCAGAAAACCTTCATCTGTCACTGGAGACCTATTTTTAAGATCTTGGTACATTCAGAAGATCTATTATGCCATAGTCCCACAAACCCAGACCCACACATTTATCAGCTACTGTGATGGCCCTCAACCCAGTATGGGGAACAAAGGAATAATGCCAGGAAATTCAATGGATTATGGGCAAAGCATCCTTAAAAAAAGTATATTGAAACCATGCATTTGAAGTTAATCAGTAGATAGGATTTTTAAAATCAGAATTAGGTGAAGCTTTATTTTCATCCAAACCTTACAGACATAAAATGGATGGATAAAATGTCAAGAAGATAATGATTAGGAGAAACATCAGAAACTTTTGACAAAATAAGCAGATTAAAAAAGAAATAAATGGAAAATAAAACAAGATGAAGACAGAAAAGCTTGGATGTACAGTACTGATGAGGCATTATATTTTAGCAAATGATCAAACTTAATGAGTGAGATAAAACAAAAATCTTTAAAAATCCGTTAATTCAAGATACCATCACAAATGGAATTCTCAGAGGAAGGAGTAATTTCCTTTGAGATCAATATATTTTTCAAGACAACCACTTAAAGGAGATATGAAATAAGGAAATCATAGGAGCCACATATTATGTTATGTTATTAGAGCTTCCCTTTCAAAAAGCACAAATTGAGTGTCAGAGAGGAATTTTAAAAGCACTCTCCTCATGGCCAATAAAAAAGGAAATTTAATAGGATGTGGCATAAAATACTAATCACAAAAATTAAATAAGGGCTGAAATTTTGTTTGCGGAACTGTTCTTCACAAGGTCCTATCATGAATTCAGCGATTTCCCAACATAAAATGTCTCTCGGGGTAAAAGGGTCTTTCAGTATAGGTTGCATATAATGAAAAGAATTGCAAACTATGTGAGACACAGTGTTAAAATATGCTTTAGCATATACAGACCCTGTCGAGGGCTGTTTGGCTACCAACATTTTTATCTCAGTAAACAAATAGTAATGAGATCAGATTACGTTATTCTGTTTTTTACTGAGATCAAAGCATATACTGCCTCCTCAAAATAAAACAAATTGCCTATGAGCATTAAAAATGAATGAATGTTACAATTTTGCAGGAGAAAATTTGATTTTGAGATGCAGATGCCAAGCAACAGTTTATCTCTGAAATCAGAACTAATCAGCCAAAAAGAACATGGTCAAAATTAATTGGCTGTAGTGGGAGTCTGAGGACTTCAGATGAGAGAAAGGAAAATATTTACAAGGATGGTGCCCAAAGAAAGACAAAAATATTCATGGGATTGTGCAATGCAGATCAAAAAGAAAAGGAAATACCAGTCTTAAAAATATAAACCTCTGGACTAACAAAGATGAGGGGCTAGATTTAGCTCTGAGATAGGTCTGTGGGTTCAGGGTCCACAGTGGTAGAAAATCTGGGGTGGCACAAAGACCCCACAACACCCCCTCTACAATGGAGCGAAGCCCCAAAATTTGGCGCACTAGCTCAGAGTGGGACATGCCCATCTATTCTCCTGTTAGGGTGAATTCCCAGAGGCAAAGCAGCCTCTGCTAGCTCTGGAAGGTGCCCTTTGCAGCATGAATGGTGTCTAAGGCCTAGTCTACACAACGTTTTTGTACCACTTTAACTATTTGTTTAGAAACAGTTAATGGTACAACTCCCTAGTGTGACACAGTAATACTGGTAGAAAAGTGCAATGTCTGACAGTGCAGGAATCATTCAGATTTGGGGAAACAAGCTATATTGATAAAAGCACCTTTATAGTGCTATATAGTTCGTAAGGGGGGAGGTAGTGGAGGGGGGGGTTGTACCATTTGATTATATCTGTTTCTAAACCAACGTAGTTAATATAGGACAAAAAATGTGACTAGATAAGCCTTTTGGCTTACAATATGGGAAAAATTTTAAGGTAGGTAGGTCACTCCGCAGGCCAAACAAGAGTCTGTTTGAATTGCTGTTAAAGAGACAACCATACTACTGAGGCATTACATTTTAGCAGATGATCCCAAACTATTGTTTTGCCATGGTATCACATAAATATTGGTGTTTGCCTGTCTCTGTTCTGTGATAGCTAAGGCAAAGCTACTGTGATGCTGTCATACAGAACTGATTTGGATGTTATTACAGAAAATTATTTAAGTCTATGTATCCCTGGTACCTTATTAGAGCAAGATGAAGGGAAGTTTACAAACCAAGATATAAAAATGCTGAAGAATTTCTGGTCAGAGGGGATTTTTTTCCACATTTGGTGTGTGTTTTCATAGTTACAAAATAATTAAATTAAAATATGTGAACAGATGAATCTGATAATAGTGTGAAGTGCCTAATGATTGGTTTAACATTAAATGACTCAGTCTCTCAAATATATAATACCCTAAGGCCTTGTCTACACACATGGATTGTACTGCTTTAACAATACCGGTATAGTTAAAATGGTACATGTCACAGTTAAAGGCAGCTGCACCTGTATTCCCTTCCTATGGTCCACCAAGGGTACCCATTCTCAGGCTTCCAGCTTGCCAGCTGTCATCTCTCTTGGACAGTGAAACCACCTGTTAGCACTGAAGGGGTTAAAGAGCCTTTAGGCCCAGTTAACCCCACTCCATTATACCTGCAGCCAATGCCAGGCCTGGAGGGGAGAGAAAAGGAGAGAACCTAGCTCAGCTAGGGGCTGACTAGCAAGAGGCAGGAGCCAGCTACATCCCTACATGAGGGGAAGGGTCACTAGCCTGCCTGCCAAGGCAGCACCCAGGAAGTAAGCCCTGTCTCCCAGGCTAAAGGAGATGGTAGAAGAGATGTAGGAGCATCTAGCCTAATAGATAATTGGGTGACCAAAGCACAGAGACCTTGCAGGGTTCCAGCCCCACCAAACTTACTTTCTGCAAGCAGTGAACAAAGCAGGTGGCTGCCAAACAACGTTATAAGGGAGCATTGCGTGATTTTAAATGAGCATGTTCTCTAATTCATCAGTAACGTAACAACGAAACAACATTAACTCGGACAACTGTAAGTGAGGAGTTACTGTACTATGGAACCTCTCTGTCTGCAATGACAGAGCCATTAGCAATGTAGTAATTATATCATCTGTCTGCAATGCACTGTGAAATGACGAGGCAGTGGGACTTGCTGCAATTATTCATAATTGGACAGACAAGCTGTGCCACTTGAGGATGTGACTTAAATAAACACAGCTGCAATCAGTTGCCAACTTTCACATGGTAAATAAGCACCCCGACTTTCACAATAAGCCAAAAATCAAGGTAATCCCATTTCAAAACAAGACAATCCCTAAAAACCCCTACACTTTATGTGACTAGATCCCCCCAGTGTAGTCTGGGACTGTGGTGGGGCCACTGTGCACCCCTGACTCTCTCTCCCCGCCTTGCCCCTGCTTGTCCCCCCTTGCCGGAAGCCGATCAAAAAAAAAATCAGCACCAAGCTGCAAGCCAAACAAGCAACAAGCCAAAAACTAGCCAACAAGCAACTGACAAGCCAATTAAGCCAAAAACGAGCCCAATGTCTGCGTTTTTTCCGCAGGTTTGGCATGTCTCACTGCAATAGGTATACTGCCTAAATTAGAAGTGCTCTGTGCACATATTTCAAAGTGCAGAAGGGAGGAGAAGCTGGATGATGCAGATACCTGATGTAGGTAGGAGTAAATGTTATGATTTCAAGGGGAAATTATGATGTTTTAGAATCATAAATCATAGAAATGTGGGGCTGGAAGGGACTGCAAGAGGTAATTTAGTCCAGCTCTCTGCGCTTGAAAGCCTATTCCAGTGCTTAACCAAACTTTTGTTTATAATAGCTTTATCTTTGTGTGGTAATTATGAGTTTCTTGCAATCACCATAGTTATATACATTTTATGAATTAAAGTGAGGGAGTTTACGGAGGACTGTACTGGGAAATGTATTAACGAAGCATTATATTTTAGCAATTATTATTAAATTCTTGCTATTAAATACTATTGTTTGCTTTACCGGAGGAAGATTTATCATTATGTAATTAGACAGTGTTTAATTTTCATATGATTTGTAAGAGTTAAAGTGATCACTTAATAAGGAGTGTATTGTGGATGTATTGCCATTAAAGCAGTATGCTTGATATACTATTTACAGAGATCTTTTGCCAAAATAAATATACCTGTCGCACAGACGTTCAGGCTCTGCAACAGATAGGGTAGAACCAAAGGATATAGGTTTCATTGCTATAAGGATCCAGTTGTGGGTTTGGTATCATGCTATTGTAGTGTGCAGATGATGTATGAACAGATGTAAAGGACCTATTCCTGGGACAGCACTGCAATCTCCTTTTGGCCCTTTATGTAATCGTTTATAAGTTCCTTATGGATCTGATGCTCCTGAAACCTCATTTCTCTGTTATGCTTGAAATAATCCATCATAAATATTTTGTCCTCCTGCCTAAATCTTTTCTGTCTTAGAAAAATACTTTTGATGTTTAACTCTAACTTAAATTTACTCAGACACACTTTTCACATCCCTCTGCATCTCCAAAAAATGGAGCTTCCCTTCTTTTTCTTGCACTCAGATTGGGAAAGCATTTGTCCATTGTATTCATGTAATGTCTAGTCCTTCATCTGCTTGGCTACAATGGGCATTGTACCCATGTAACTGAGAGCAAAATTTGGCCATAAGTGTTTACATAGAGTACTTGACAAACAGAAAGCCAAACTGTGCATGAATTTTCCTAGTTACAACCTCATTGAATGCTTCTTGTATATTTGCAAAAATTCTCTTAATACACATTAACCCAGGTATTTGGGACACTTCCTCTTTCTGTGCACATTCTTGACAACATTTTGCTCATATGAATGTTTGTGCAAAGTGAATAAAAGATCACAAATACCATCACAATTTTTTTTGCACTTTTCATTCAGGTCTAGCTTTACAATAAGTTTTTACCTAAAGATAAGAGGATTTTATTAATGGAAGATGGAAAAGGATGTGGAGAGATGCCAAGATGGAAGGTATTTTAGTAAAAGTCCAATTAGAGATTTGATGTGGCAGTTCTAACTATTTAAGAGAAAGTATATCCCCAGTTACTGTGCTAGTAATAGATTTTCTCCTCTTAAGAATGTCAATAGACATAAATCTTCTATCCTCTTATTGACTGTCCGTTAGGAAACAAAAGGTAACTGTAACTTCAAAAGTGTCTTTCTGAAACCTAACAGTCAGGGTGCCAATTTTGCATCTGCAACCATTCTAGATGTGTCTAATATTTATATAATTAACATCAGTAAATACTGCACCACTTGAAGGAAAATGCATGTATATGTAATGGTAACTTTTTAGGAACTCATTGCATTGAATAGTACTCAGAATAGTCATGTAATTTGTTAAGCAATGCCATCTAAAGATTTTATTTTCTTTGTTTAGACACTCAAATATGGGAGGAAATGTAGGTGGTTAGGTTTGGGTTATTGTGACACTAACATGAAAGATATGGCATAGAACGATTTTGTGCTTTGAGAGTTCCATAAGTAATAAACTACGGCAGCTAAAATGGTAAAATGTAGGATAGACATTAGGCGAGGTAGGAGGGAATGTGAAGATTAAAGAGCCAAAGATATTTTAAAAAAATCCTTTAAGTACATCGGAAGCAGGCAGCACTATAAGAGAATTGGTGGATCCACAAGGGAATAAAGGGAGTAGTTTAGTAGGATAAGGACACTGTACAGAAGTTCATGATTTCTCTGCATCAGTCCTCTCTACAGAGGATGTTGGAGAGATACCTGTTCTTTTTAGTTAGTAAAGACAAAGTAAATAGGTAAAAAGGTAAATAGGTATTGTCACTGTCACAATGACTGAGGTGTCAGAAGAGTAGGCATTGGAACAAACTGATGAAATTAAAAAGTGACCAGTCACCAGGAGCTGATGGTATTCAGCTAAGAGTTCTGAAGTAATTTTAAAGAAATAACTGAAAGAATAGGTTAAACTACTAACAAAAATATGCATTTCTTCATTAAAAACAGCTATTTCACTGAAGGTAGAAGAAGTTGTATCTATCTCTTTTTAAAAGGCAGTAATGAGGAATCCTGGGAATTATAGACTAGTGAGCCTAACTTCAGCACCAGGGATATCAATAGAAATAGTAATTAAAAATAAGGTTATAAAACATCTAGCTGATCAGGATCTGATAGGGACAAACCATCATGGTGTCTAACACAAAACTGTGCTAGCCAATCTGCTAGAACTTTTCTTAACAAGCCAGCAAAATAGTGGATGAACAAGAACAGGTTGATATAACTCAGACTCTGAAAAAGCCTTTGACAAAATCCTGTGCAAGATGCTATTCAAGAAACAAAATAGAGAGAAAATTCTGTCAGATTAGAAAATGTCTCAGAAAGGGAAAAAGTGTAGGAAGAAATGATAAATTTTCAACATAGAAAGAATTTAACCTTGGAATACTTACGGTCTTGGTACAAGGATCAGTGTCCAAGAGAAAAAGGTGAACAGAGAGGAAGCTAAATCTGCAGATGTTACAAAATTATTGAGGTTAGTCAAGACCAGAGAAGACTCCTAGAAAATAGGATAAAACAAAGCAAGACAATTTAGCACCGGGATGGCAGATTAAATTCAGTGTTGACAAATGCAATGCATGTTGGAAAGAATAATCTGAACTACTTGTACACACTGATGAGGTCTTACCTAAAACCACTCAGGAAAAAGACCTGTGGCTCATTGTGGATATTAGGATATAGATATTCGGGCCTGTCTGTAAAGGCCTGTACTTTAAGAATTTAGGTATATTGTCAAGGTTCCTTCCCCACTCTGAACGCTAGGGTACAGATGTGGGGACCTGCATGAAAAACCTCCTAAGCTTCTCTTTATCAGCTTAGGTCAAAACTTCCCCAAGGTACAAAATATTACACCTGTTGTCCTTGGACTGGCCGCTACCACCACCAAACTAATACTGGTTACTGGGGAAGAGCTGTTTGGAAACGTCTTTCCCCCCAAAATACTTCCCAAAACCTTGCACCCCACTTCCTGGACAAGGTTTGGTAAAAAGCCTCACCAATTTGCCTAGGTGACTACAGACCCAGACCCTTGGATCTTAAGAACAATGAACAATCCTTCCAACACTTGCACCCCCCTTTCCTGGGAAATGTTGGATAAAAAGCCTCACCAATTTGCATTGGTGACCACAGACCCAAACCCTTGGATCTGAGAACAATGAAAAAGCATTCAGTTTTTTACAAGAAGACTTTTAATAGAAATAGAAGTAAATAGAAGTAAAGAAATCACCTCTGTAAAATCAGGATGGTAGATATCTTACAGGGTAATTAGATTCAAAAACATAGAGAACCCCTCTAGACAAAACCTTCAGTTACAAAAAAGATACACAGACAGAAATAGTTATTCTATTCAGCACAATTCTTTTCTCAGCCATTTAAAGAAATCATAATCTAACATGTACCTAGCTAGATTACTTACTAAAAGTTCTAAGACTTCATTCCTGGTCTATCCCCGGCAGAAACAGCATATAGATAGACACAGAGACCCTTTGTTTCTCTCCCTCCTCCCAGCTTTTGAAAGTATCTTGTCTCCTCATTGGTCATTTTGGTCAGGTGCCAGTGACATTACCTTTAGCTTCTTAACCCTTTACAGGTGAGAGGATTTTTTTTCTCTGGCCAGGAGGGATTTTAAAGGGGTTTACCCTTCCCTTTATATTTATGACATATATGTTTATCATTTAGCTAGTTATAGAGGTATAAAAGAAAGAATCTGTGTAAAGGCCTTCTCTCACTATGACAGTCTGAGGCCCTGTTCAAAGGCTAATGCCTTTGGCTAAGCAGCACAGGCAGCCATAAACTGGGAAGCGAATGGTCACATCCTTACATTTCAAACTAGTCACATTGAAATAAGGTGCTATTGGACTGTTAGAAATACAGTCCTGTCCTGATAATGCTTATCACCTCCAGATAAAGGGAAGAGCCTAGAAGATGTAAAAGGAAACTTAGTCTGATAGCATTCTGTCTGGCTGTATGTTTTATCTTTGTGGCCCCCACTTTTCTATTGTTAATCTGTCTGGTTCTCTAATTGTTTCTGTCTGCTGCATAATTAATTTTGCTAGGTGTAAGTTAATTAAGGTGGTGGGATATAATTGGTTAGATAATCATGTTACAATATGTTAGGATTGGTTAGTTAAATTTCAGAAAAATGATTGGTTAAGGTATAGCTAAGCAGAACTCAAGTTTTACTATATAGTCTGCAGTCAATCAGGAAGTAAGGGGGGGAAATGGTAATAGGGAATGGGGGTGGGGAATTGGAATCATGTTTTGCTAAGGGGGAATGGGAACAGGGACACAGGCAAGGCTCTGTGGTATCAGAGCTGGGAAGGGGGACACTAAGGAAGGAAACTGGAATCATTGCTTGCTGGAAGTTCACCCCAATAAACATCGAATTGTTTGCACCTTCAGACTTCGGGTATT
Organism: Lepidochelys kempii; assembly: GCF_965140285.1. NCBI lineage: Eukaryota > Metazoa > Chordata > Testudines > Cheloniidae > Lepidochelys > Lepidochelys kempii. Next base: position 29,163,816 of record NC_136390.1, on the reverse strand, counting down.
GTTGCTCTCTGTTCATACGAGAAGGACCAGGGAAATACGCGGATGAAGGAATAAGCCCTCTAACGTTTGGACAGCTCACTGAAAACATGCTCAGTGCCCAGTAGTGGTGAAAAAAGCAAGCGAGAATGCTAAAGATGTATAAAAAGTAAGACAGAAAATACTGAAATTATATTTCCATTGGTATAGCCTCACCTTGCCTCCTTTAGGGTCTTCTGACCTCAAAAGATGCTGTAGAGTGGTCCAGGCACAACCAGCATAAAAAGCTAGAGGAATGGATAAACTGGACTCTGTGAAGCTACTGAAAAGGATAAGGACTGTTTAGTGTAGAAAAATGGAAAGTAAAAAAGGACACGACAGAGGCATATAAATATCAAATGGTATAATGTTGGGCAGGTGACAGCTCCTGTTTACCCTTTCTTAAATCAAGAGCAAAGGAACATCCAATGAAAGTTCAGAGGCAAAAAGACCATACAAAATGTTTGTATGAAACTTGAAACCCACCCTAAATTAGGTCAAGCAGCAAACTCAGGCAGTGTTTTGGGGTTTAGCCCCTTCTCTTCAAAACTAGTTTAAAATAACTGAACACTTTAAGTCATGGTAAATCAAAACATATCTCGCAGCATTAACCATTGTCCTAATCCTAGACCATATTTCAAACAATGATGCCACTAAGGATCCATTCCTTTGTTTAGCAGTTAGCTATGTTTACATCCAGGTACAAATAAACTTTTCAGAGTAGCAGCCAAGAGGAAGCCTACTTTGATATGCAAATTAACTCAATGTAAATTCCAGTATACCCAAAACTCAGTAAAGATAATCTTGCCACTAGCCAAACAAGAGAGTTTATTACCTTCACCTAAAGATCAAGGCGATTGTTCAGCTTTCGACATTTAACAATCAAAATGTAGCTTGCAAAAGTATAGGTATCAAGCTTGCTAAACCATATTTAAATCAGAGGAGGGTTTTAAACTGTTGATGGTGTGAACAGCGTAAAGAAAAAAATTTACAAAAGGGATGTTGAGGATGCTTAATGTGTATATGGAAGGTTTATGTTTTTACTTGCAGAAAAGGTTGATACTTCCCAGACTGGTTGACGTACACCTGATGGACTTATTGGCTGCATGCTTAGGAACTTGTTTGTTTACTTATCTCAAGTAAATGGGTATATGCCAGAAATAAAAAGTTAGCATATCGGAACAGCAGAATTTTTTAGCTTTGTATTCTTTCATAAAGGCTTATGAAGATTTTAAAATAGGGCACATGGAGCTAAATGCAAGTGGGTGCACCAGCATTGCAGGCACTGTGTGGAATTCAGCAGTAGATTGAGTAGCAAATTAATGTAGCATTCGCTAATTTGGCATTCTCTGGTCTGAAAAGCAAATATAACTTTTTCACTGATGGAGTCAGGAAAAGCAACTAACAGGAAGGTGTAAAGTAGACCAAACCTCTTGTGCCACATTGTGCTATTGATTTTTTTTAAAATACAATGCCCTATTGATTCGAATGGAGAGTTCTGCTTTAAAAAAATTCTGACCTAATATGTACCCCCTACTTTAACTTATATCCAAACCATACCCAGATACCAAATTCTGCTTGAATTCTGTGGGTGCAACACTCCAGGGTTGATGCATTTTTCACAACCACCCACTTACCATTGCCCTGGTACAAATTACACTGTTACACCATCATTTACATGATGACTGAGTTCAGCTCTCCGTGTGAAAGGGACAGAAGGGGAAGGAGTTGTCCCTTTACTTACCCGAGTCACTTTTTCTAGCTACTCAAGTTCAACATGTGAACAGAACACCTGAGATGAAGAGAATATCCTGGGCCACTGTTCAGGGCAGGGGAGGTCAGATGAAGCAGAGGATTGGGGGAAATCAAGTTTTATGACGTCAGATGGGAAAACTGTCAAGCCTAGAATGAAAGCGGAGGCCATGGCTACGCAATATCTGTACTGTGTATCTCCAGAAAGTTAAATTTGATTAAGATGGGAGATTTTCTTGTGTAAAGTTTGGAAAACTGTATTGTAAGTGGCCCTATAAATTGAGGGAATTTATGTATAGAACAATATAATCAGATAATCTGATCAGCAGGCACATTAGATTAAGATATGAGCTATGTGTCATACTGAAAAAGTGAACCATTATGGCAGTGAATTTTGGTAACGTGACATCAGATAGAGTGGTTCAGCAAAGATGTTAGTGACTCTGATAGTGTCTTGCTGAATCATTCGAGGGGTCAAAGAAATAGAGAATTTTCTTGAAAAATGAATCCATTACATTCCCCTCCCATGTTTAACTACATGGAAATGAAGCTGAACAGCAACCAAAATGTAAATAGTTCTTGATTTATTCAGTGACTACAGAGTCTGACAAAGATAGAAAAGCTGTCAATCTTATGTTGTAGTATGCTGCAAGAAAGCCTCTACCTACTGATGTTAAATTTACATTTAGGAAAAATAGTGACACTTGCACCATTGTAATCCAAATATTTATGAAAACTGCAATGCATAGAAAACTAGCACTTAGCTGATTTTTGTTTTTATTTTGTATAGAACTACTTATAGAGACAGTTGATTGGTGTATTACTAGATATAATGAAAAGACAGATATAAGCATTTGGGCACTCTAAAAATCCTCAGGGGAAGTGTAGTAGAATAATAAAGAGACAAATTTAATAATTTAAATGCTGTTTGCATGTGGCACAGACTGTAGTTAAGGCTCAGTCTCAACTGTGGAAATTGAATTGCATGGATGGGAAGGCAGTTAGTGGCAGTTAGTTAGTTACTAACTTTTTATTGCAGATGAATGAAAGTGTTGACAGTCCAAGGACTAAATCGGAAGATGTCACATATTCCAGACCAGTGAATATTGCAGAAAAGAGGCAGTATAGGTTGTGAGTTGCAATAAGTATACATATGATTAAAAAAATCATTGCTGTAACTTATCAGTTCATTCCACTTATTCAAGCTTCTCGGGTTCTTGAGTTTGATCTAATACAAGCAGTAAATTGTTTCATGTCTCTTAATTTTTATTCTTATCCTCTACAGTTGATGATATTCATTTTTAAACCACAGTGGTAAAGTACTATGGCTACAGTCACAAGAATTTTGAAAGTTTATCTTCAGTAATTTTTATACCACCACAATAATAAGTATTTGGTGATGGGAGGAGAGATATTCCTGAAATAACTCTTGCTTCCATTTTCTATCATCAGACCAGAAGAGAACTTTTATTTTGGGACCATCTCAAAATATTAAGTACAGACATACTGGAATTGCTCATTATCACTGTAATTTCAGCAGTCTCTCCACTGCTACCATTATGGAAATTGCTATAGGAGAAAACCAGATAAAACTGGTGGTTGCAGTCTTAAGACCTAAGCAAGTAGTCGCACCCTTGCATGTGGACCCTTGCACCTGCAAAGATCTCCACTGAACTCAGGTGGCTCCAAGCAGGTGAAAGGGCTCTCCAGCTAGATATGAGTATGGGAATGGGGCCTTAAACAGTTAGATATATTTATGTGTGCACATATAAAACCAAAACAAAATTCTCAAAGAAAATTAATGTGGCAAACAATTTTAATGCACAATCAAGGTAAGAATTGAAACAAGGGAAGGAAGAAAAACCAAGAAATTCTCAAAGCATCTAATCTGATCTTTAGTAGAGCTGGTCAGATGTTAAAATTTTGTTTTTCAACAAAATACTAACAAAAGGGATTTTTAAAATGGAAGCATTTTCAATTAACTTGTTACAAGATTTTTTTTATCAGCTCTAATATTTATTTTTATAAGGATGTATGAAGTGCCATCACTGTGCTCTCTTGTCTATTTGACATAGATTAGAATGCTATGATATCTTCCCAAAATATTTTGCAACCCTCTGATCAATTTTGCTAGGAGGATGCTTATGGCACCCTTATTCTGTATATTGTCCCATTTGCTTCACAGCAACCTTAAACTCTGTCTCCTGGAAGCTGGCTGAGATTTGTGGTATAAGGTGGTCTCATTCCCAGTATGGAGAGTGTATGGATATCAAAATCTCTGTCCTACTCTATATCGTTGTGGCTCATAGAGAAGACAATCTTTAGTCCATACATAGAGGGCAGGTGGAGGTAAAGGAACATACTTTTGATTAGTGGGGCAACAAGGAGAGCTTTAAGGTTCATGGGATACAAGTACGGAGAGAACAAAATTAAGGTTGGTGTGGTCACCTTGGGTCAGGTCTCCAGCTTGTGTAAATCAGCATAGCTCCATTGACTTCAGTGGAACAACAGCAATTACCACCAGCAGAGGATCAAGTCCCTTGATGTATAGTTTCACATCATGTAAATAACAAATACTATTCTGCACTTCTCTAAGTGCTTAAAATATTAATATATTAAGCTTAACACTGCCCTTGTGAGATAGTATTACCCTATTATCCATATTTGGCAAATGAGGAAACTGAGGTAGAGAGGTTGAGTGTCTTGCTCAAGATCCCACAGGAAATCCTTGGCAGCACAAGGAATTGAAATCTTAACTTCCAAGCTTATGTTTTAGACACAAAAATAGATTTTCATCTGATTTTGCCTCTATGATGTTTGTGTTTAAATTCTCAGTCATGACTATGTATTAAAATGGGTTTTTCTAAACTTCTTCTGTTTAATCCTATGATCAAATTTTGCTAAATCTAATCTGTGCACTGTGTGTCATGGAGGACTACATGCTTCAGAAGTTTAAAGCCATAAAAGTCAGTCAGTTCTGAGTAATTCCTAAATAAATGTTAACTGATAGTTAAATGGTTAGTTTCTGGTTTCATTATAAAAGATTTTCAAATATTTTAAACACCCATCAATGAGACAAAAGAAAAAAAGGGGGGGAGAGTAGTGATAGAAAGAATGGGGTGAGGAAAGAGTGCATAGAATTAGCAAAGTGAGAAAACGTTCAATATAAAGGTGAGAGACAAATAGGAAGAAGAGAAAACAGAGGAGCGAGGGAGAGAGAGGTACAGACAGGAGAGGATAAAACTACACAGTGGAGAGGAATCAATACTGGAAGAAAGGGAAGACAGAAAAAGTGAGAAAAATCTGACCTTCCTGAAACAACATCAGACAAAGACCGGGAGAGTGGTCTTCTGAAGAGATAATCAGGCATCAGGAAATAGCAGTAGAAAAATCAGGAAATCCCAAATCACCTGACCTAGATAAAACTGAAAATTAAAATTAAAGGGGTCAAGAAGAGAAGGAGAAACGAAAAAGGATTAAAAGGGAGTGCTACTCTTTTTTGATGTTATCATCGTATGACTCTTATAGAAGTAACAATACCTTTGTACAAAAAAAATTTTGGTAGTATTTCCTAACTCCCCCTGAATCTATAGCTAACCATTCTAGTACAAATCACAATGGACAGAGACAGGAGAAGATAATTCAGCATGGCTGGGCAATGGTTAGAGGACCTCTACATCCGAGCTCATTAAAAAAATTAAGCCCCCCCAAACAAGACGGAATGCATAGAACCCTTGTTGACAGTAAACTTTTCATTAGGCTGCACTCAATGTGCCACCTTTTGTATAGAATCTCCAGAAAATGCTTGTTGCAGTCAGAAATAGACAGCTGAGCTATTAAGTGTGGAGAGTTTGGTCATAATTAAGAAAATCACTAGCGAGATTCAAAAGATTGGTTGAAGAATAGACAGTTTACACAGAATACAGTAGGTTTGCAAGGCATGAGTGGCTGTAAATGTCTCAGGATAGATTGTAAGGGGCCAGTTCAGTCCTTGATGAGTAAAGCAAGGAATGTCAGCCACATCACATCAATGACACTCTCATATAGTTAACAAATGACTTCAACACATTGACAAACTAAAAGTAGCACTGAATATGACAAGGGAGAAGGACTGAAACATCTGAAAGACGAAATCTAAGAATGTTTCATATAGGAGAAGCACAAAGCCTGACTGCACTAAGGTTGAAGTAATTACTGAAGTGTCAGGGCCACACAACAAACAGAAACTACAAGGATTTCTAGGGATGGTGACAGCTTTTCTCTTTTTAATTCTACAAATGTTCTTCATATCTGTGCACTTTAGAGACAGCTATTACAGAAAGCTACAAAGCAGCATGCTAGAAGAAGCGACTCAAGCAATTGAGATGTTGAAAGCACTTTTCTTCACATAGATTTCAGAGCTGCAGTCAAGTGACATTTGATGTTTCAAAGAGTGGCAGAGGAACGGCAATCACACGACAATATCTTTCCTGTCACATACAGAACAGGACAGAACAGTAATTTATGTCTTATGGCTCTATTTAAATGATGCCAAAGGATAGCTCAAAGTTTTGCAGCATACTGTAATTATTAGGGTTCCTCTGTATTCCAAGCCCACAAATAGTTTGCTCAGTGTACCATATCTTGAAGGCAACCACTGTCAGCACTAGAACCTCCACAAGTTCTGCAGCCACTGCTCATCATCCCAAGCCTGCTTTACAGTATGATCCCATCAGTCAGTGCTCATGTCTCTGGCTCAGATGTGGTACTTCATCCTTTGCAGCTACTCCACGAAGTCCACCAACAACCTTGAATTGGTTCGCTCTATGTCCTACAGCCATCTGCCCTTCAGGAAATTGTCATGTTCTGCACGGCGATTCTTGCAGCTCTGCAAATACTGGAGGATCATGCATCCTGTTTTTGCAAGGCATGTGATGATAATGTAGCGCGAGGTGGGCTCCATACTTCTGTCAAAGATTTTAGACAGCGACAAGTCCTGTGCTGGATTTTCAAAATAGGCGTGAAAATTATGGGATGAGATGGCATTATGGGGTGGAGAAAAATTGCATGATGGGAACTTGAGCCTGCAGTCCCAGTCACCCCTGTGCTACTCATTTCTGCCCCGTCAGACCTTGTCAAAACTTCCTCAAAGACAGTATGCTGGATGGTGGCGAGTTGGACACTGGATAACTACCCATGGTTCACCTCACTACACAGCGAAACAAGCCCTCCTGGTGAATATGTTCACCACGACACAAGGAGCCAAGTATGCACATGCACAGTGATATACTGACTGTGGCAGCTTTATACCAATGTAACTTGCATCACCAAAAGTTTGTAGTGTAGGCATGCCCTAAAATTGCAAGATTAAGTTCTCATGTCAGGAAATAGCACAATAAAGGTTAGCTCTGCCCCTCTATGCTAATATATTTCAGAACTGACTTTATTTACTATACCTTTTCTTTTCAACAAGCAACGTGGCACATTCCCTCATTCTGTGAATTGCATCCAGGGAAGGCTATCAAGTTATGTAGTCACTATGTTCCAGCAAATGTTCATTATTACTCTGTTATTATACTCAGGATGTGATTTTCAAAATCACTCAGCATTGATCTAACACTGCTCCCACTGAAGTTACACATTTGAAAAGTCCACTCACTCCCCATAGTAGTATCTGGTATAATAAGATAGTGTGAATTTCATATCAGTGAAATTGTTTGTCTCTTTGGTTCTTATATATCCATTATCATAGTAACTGAGCACTCACAGTCTAATGTATTCGTCCTCACAACTGTTCCTACCCAGTAAGGCAGGGAAGTACCATTATCCCCATTTTACAGACAGGGAGTTGAGACAGACATCAAGTGACTTGCCCTAGGCCACACAGGAAGTGTCAAGATACAAAATAGTACATAATTATAAAAGTTGCAGGAAAAAAATGTACTGTATATTGAGAAATATTTTGGTATTGTACAGTTAAACGCCACAGTAATGCATACACGGGGGGAGAGTTAAAACTGTATACCAATAACTGTTGCTTTTTGGGTTTCAGTTCTTTAACTGTGGAACCTTAACATTTCCCCAATCTACATTTTCTGTATGCAATTTGCCAGGTTTTTTTTTAAACTAGAAAAACAAAAGGGTTAGTTGGAGCTTCTCTAGGATTGAGCAGTTATTCTGTCTTGAAAATAGCATCTGTAAATTCCATAATCTGGAACAATTTGGCTGGACAGCACAAGACCATGCCATTATGTTTTAGGAAGGCCCACAACAAGGGTACTCTCCTGCAAACCTTAATTGCTGCTCAGCTGGGGAAGGTGTCTTCGATTTTCCCTAGTTAGGGCGCTGCTAGTCATACTGTGGCTCCTGTCTGGGCTTTCTACACAATAAGCAGTAGCATTCCTTGTGCACCTCTCTTGAGGAGCCCTTGCCCCAGATCCTGGGTAACTTGAAAGATACACAGGGACTGAATGAAGCAGACTCCTGTGAGGTCATTGCTTCATCCCCTGCATATCTTCACTGTCTAGTCAGTCACACATAGCAGATCTGTTCCTTAGCTTCACGATCTATGGGTGGGATTTACAAGAGCACTTTGCATTGTGCTAACTCTGCTCCCCTGTTGAATTAGCACAGTCAGATCAATGCCACCCTACATATTCAGCAGTAAGTGTTACAAATGCTCAGTATGTGATTTCAAAGGCTCATAACAATCAACCCTAAACGAATTTTCTTAGGAAAAATTCAAATTCAGGTAACCCAGGGATGACTAGTTCCTTGCCACTTTTAAATTTTCAACCAGCCATTATATCAGCAAAGTTCTTTAAAATAAAAATGCAACAACTTTTGTATAAAAGGAAAGCATTTATTTCCCCCACACACACACTCTCCTCATTTTCAAGAGCATGTATACAAATTTTGATCACCTTTACCAACAAAGTCACCTTAGAACAGAAACCAAGCATGGAAAATTTCAGTCTGATAGCTGCAAGTTTCAGAAAGTTATGTGCAACTGTGAATAGGCTTTAGAATGGAAAGCATTATGCAGTTTTTGCTGTTGCCTCTGCTATGCAAAGATATACTCACTGTTACCTTTTAACCACACCTGCACCTCATTCTCCTGCTTGATCTGTCAGTTGTTACCCCCTGTGAGGGCCTTTAGGGATCACCTTCCTTGGATTGGATCTCATGATCCACTAGACCAGGGGTTTTCACAAACTTTTTGGTGGCCTCAGAGTGCGGCCACCATCTCTTCCTGGGGACCACTCTCACAATATTTTCCTAAAATACTGAATTAACTTTAGGAAAAACAAGTAAATCTACACATATATATGCCCAAATCATTGTCATTTATTTATGTAGGCTTTGCTTGTTTTTTGCAGACTTAATAAAAAAATAATGTACAGTTGTCTCTATTCTTTACCGGATCTAAAGAAAACACAAATCAGGCACTTTACATGTTCTTGTCTTTTTTCTTGTTGTTTCTTTTGCTTTTTTAGTTGCTTTTTTTAAGACTTGCTAGAGAGTAAGTCAGCTGTGAAAAGTAATATTAACAAACATACAAGTATCACTTTTCACAGCAGACTTACTCAGTCCCGGCAAGCCTGGGTACAAGTTAAACCGTGGATGGGGAAGTGGGTACAGAGGCAATGGGGGCCAGTGGTGATGGGGCACTGGGGGAGGCAGCGAGGGCCAGGGTGATTGGGACCAGAGCCCGCCACCGCACGGCCAGAGAATGGAGCCTGAAGCCCCATGACTGGAGCCTGCCACCCACCACCCAAGGGCTGAACCCTGACCCCACTGACCCCAGGAAGGTGAGGAACTCACTAGCTGCCTGCTCCTCCAGCTTTTGTGTCTCCAGAGGGGGGCAGGGGCCAACCACTACTGAAGACCACCCCTCACCCCATCACAGCCCAGGCAGCTGTGGCTGCAAGAAAAGCACCTGGTGGCCACATTTGAGAAACACTGCCCTAGAGTGAGTGCGTGGCTGCAGGCCTTCATTTAGCCTGCACAACACTGAATATCAGCTACCTGCTTGTTTATTCTCCTCTGGTATGGAAGGCAGGGTGAACTTCCTAGCAGACAGCAGTTCTTCTTTAAAATGAGCTTTATTAAAGAGTAAAAAGCATAGGGAGAAATAGAGAAAATAAAATTAAAAGTAAAATTTACAAGGTCCTTGACTACAGGATATTATATTACAGAAGAAAAAGATATACAGGTTAGGTCACTTCATGTCTCTTGAGACAAACTTAGCTTCCGGTTTCCTAGTCATCTAAACAGCACCCCTTTGTTCTTCTCTGAGTCCATGTCTTTCTCTCAAGAAGTTCATCTATGAGCATACACAAAGTTTTGTTTTTATTAATTCTGTCAGAAAGCAGATTTGAAGCCTAGAGCTGAGATTTGTTTAATCAAGAAACAAAGCTTTGTGATTAAACAAAATTGATTTCAGTAGAAATTAAAATAGTTCATAATTAGATCCATTTGGAGAACAAAAACAATAAGATCTGACTTCCGTGACAAGTGGACTATACAGGCAGTTTCACTTAGGCCAGTAACAAACCTGTTCAAAATTTACCTTTAATAATCTGTGGGACAGATTCACTGTCATGGCATGGGAGGAAATGATCCAAGGGGGAAATGTTCTCAGACAAAAACCTACAATGTTACACTATGAACTGTTCAAATAAATACATTATTCACCAAGCAATATTGAATGAACAAATGTATTAAAAATCATGATCTGTTCATATATCAAAGAGGAAGGAGGACTACGTCCCCCAAATCAGTTATTTGCAATGGTTTATTTGACCCACTTTAGCCAGCAAATGAAGAGAGCTCTATAGCTAGCTCTTACTGTAGCGAAAAAGATTGAAAGTCTAGAGCTCAATTCACTAGAGCTTAACAGTGTTTGTGAACTAGGTCATTCTATCAAATATATATCTTTTTTGTACACATCCTCCTCCCCAGGAATCTGAGCAACATGCTACTGTAGTCTCTCTCCAGTTTGGGGCTACATATTTCATATTTTCCCTCTGACCTTGCTCCTGAATCTAGCTCTTCATATATAGCAGAGTAATGAACTACTGCCACTTAGCTCCAGGCTTGTTGATATCAAATGCAATTCTGAGGCAAAAACACTGCACCCATCCACACTAAACTCAGAATAAAAAAAGAATTGCATTTTATGTAGTCCCAAAACCAATATTACATGAAAGCTCCTAACAAGCATCTCCCTCACGCTCCTGCTATATGAACACCTTCTTACCAGGTTTTCCTTTCCTTGTCACATCAGTGGGTTTAGGGGGAGACTACTTGGAGAATTCTCTTTTCTCTGTCCCATGTTCTCTTTGATTCTTCCACTACCATCTAGTATTTCCTGTTCAACACCTCCTATAAATCGTGGTCCAATATCCCTTCAGCTCCTTTCACTACCATAAATTTGAAGCTCTTGAATATCTATGGCACAAATTCAGGCCTGAACTCTGAGTCTCATTCTGGTTTAGATAATCTCTTCACAAGAACAAAAACAGAGAGGAGGAAGTAAAGTTTCAGGCTGACCCCAGATGAAGTTTAAACCAGTCTCAGAGCTACTTTAATTTACACCTGGCTGCCTATAACCCTAAAAGGAGTATTCTGAGTGCCAGGAATAGCTGAAGTGCAGTAGCACTTCTGCCACATCTCTTCCCCTGGCCAGGCCCCTTCTACAAGGGGACTACAAGGAGGCATGGCGGAGAGCTATTATGCCAGTTCTATGCCAGTGGCAACTATCCCCTATACCAGGGGATTTCCCTTAGTGGCTGAATCCAGTTGTTTTTATGCCACCAGAGCTAGAATACAATGAGAATCTGACCCCCAGTATATGCCGGTGCTGTATTAACTTCAGCCAAGAACTTTCCCTTTGATTTGTGGGGCTCCTCTGGGTCTGGCTGACATTATGAAATTGGAAAGATCCCTTTTGCACTTTTAATCAAAACTTCCACAAGCCCAGTGCATTAGAAGTATCTAGAATTCTTGGCATCTAGAAATTTTTTTAAAATCTGACAACTGGTTACTGCAATTCTAGTTCATTAGAGCTCAGAATAACTATCCTGCAATATAGTAGATCTTTATTTGGCTGTATTAAAAATAGACAAAAGATTTAGAATTAACTGAACCCAATAAATCAATGGTTTATTAGTATAAAACTCTACTAAACTGGAAACAAATTAGCTTATAATAAAGGTTTTATGGACAGCCTAATATTGCCAAGTTTTTGTTTTTTAAATTTAGGAAAACATAAGCAAAGAGAGGCACTTAAAGCTGTATTTAGAAGTACAATTTATAAATGTAAACATACAGTATATATCACTGAAATAAGATTTTCCATTTATTGATCTAAATAAAGCAAAATATTTATTTTGGTAATGGGCTTTTCCACAAAACAAGACATTATATCAGAGATGGTGACTTATTCATAAAATCTGCTTTAATGTGATTACTCTCTGAAGGCTAGTGTGTCTGTTGAGTGTTGTTTTTGTGCCTCTCAGCCATAGATGCAATTTTTCACTAATCAGGCAAGAAAACATAAGGATCCGAAATCTCTTTTGAAGTCATTTTTTCTCCCTCCGTCTTCCCCATTATGCCGCAAGCAACAGCATCAAACCACCAAATCCTCTGGGTGCAAGTCATGCTGATGGCTATTAGAAGTGATTACTCTCTAGCCATTGGAGGCTACAATGAATTTCAGATCATTGGCTAGAGGAGGACCCTTGAAAGTTATGAGAAGTGCTCCCGCCTCACAGAGACTGATGAATGTGCAGCATCCGTGATGCTCCCGGTCCCAGAAGTATGAGACTAAGCACTGTCTTGGACACATGACTACAGCACTGCAGTGTTACGACTTTGTCAGAAGACAGATATTCCCTATATTTAAAATGAGTATGCCTCCTCCTAGCAGTAATGCCATAACCTGTGGTTAAAAGAATAATTTTAAAGGACCCCCTCTTACACACACACAGCTTAGTATGAGTTGAGAAAGAAAGCATTCCTCATGAATGACAAAATTCCTTGATCCACCCTGGAAAGCCTGCTTCTCCATTTTTGTTTATGGAAAACCTGTGAAATATAAACTCCACAGATTCTGGGGAGCTAGGTACATAAAGGCAGTGCCCTGTCCCAGCCAGAGCTCTGCAGGAATGCACTCATTGTGTGTGGAACCTAAGTCCTGAATTTGTCTCTTTACAAGTCATAGGAACAACAGAATTGGTCAAAAATGGAGCTCCATCTTGAATTCTGAATTTCCTGGCTGTGCTTTTTAACCAAGACCCATCTGGGATTCTTTCATAATTTAATTCTTATAATTATTTAATATAATTATCATCCTTTATGAATGAGTGTTTATTTCTGAGCAGTGAAGGACAAGTAAACTGCCAGGGACTGACAAGTTTGCAGAACTATACCCTCTATAATTTATACATCAGGACCGCAGGTTCACAAAATCTAGAAAAAAAGAAATACCATTAAAATAAAAAGTTCTCTGGGTGTTTCTCCAGTGTAGCTAAAACATTATCACTGTTTTGAAACACCCTCATGTTTGTCCTCTGATAAAGTCTCTTCAGGTACTTGTTCTCATTATTAGAGATATAAATAAATATCTAATAAAATAATAAGTTCGCTGCCACATCTTGTCTGAAATGGGGGTGGGGGCACAAGGGGAAGTTGATTTTGTGAAGTGAAATATTTTTTGGTTCATCTCAGGTTTTTTAAGTTGGGGTTAGCATTCTTGGTCTGTTGTTTTACAGAAAAGTAAAAAAAAAAAAACTGAAGGTGGAAAAATGCCATTTATCTGTGAAAAGCTGCCAGTTTTTCCACACAGAAGTTTCAGAATTTGGAGCAGGGTAGGATTTTATCTCTTTTGCCATGAAAGTCCACAGTAGCAGAAACAGCAAATTATCCCCCTTGATCAAGTATAGAAATCTTGCAAAAACTCATGAAAATCTCAGTTCTTGCACATCAGCAGCTCAAGAGGCAAAAATGGATAGCTTCACACACAGATCTCTTCATTTGTTATTGGTCTCAGGCTTCATGCCACACACACAACTGACAGTTTCTGCAGCAGAGAACCCTTGGCTCCAACTAGCCAAAGAGACAGAATTGCCACTCACTTTTAAAGAGCTGTGTTACCTTTAACTCATTGCTGACAATTTGAGACAGTACTGGATAATTTTCTCCATATTATCAGACTAGTGAATAACAGACTTCTAAGATATAATTTAATTCCAAGGTCTGTGTCATTAAAATAGAAATTCAAAAGACTTCATTCTGTAACAGGTTTCAGAGTAACAGCCGTGTTAGTCTGTATTCGCAAAAAGAAAAGGAGTACTTGTGGCACCTTAGAGACTAACCAATTTATTTGAGCATCAGCTTTCGTGAGCTACAGCTCACTTCATCCAATGAAGTGAGCTGTAGCTCACGAAAGCTGATGCTCAAATAAATTGGTTAGTCTCTAAGGTGCCACAAGTACTCCTTTTCATTCTGTAACAGTATATGCTGCCTGCCTGTCTTTCAATAGAGCTGGAAATGTTTCTGTACTTTAGTGCTAAACATTTTAGTGACCCCCCACACCCCATGCTACTACATCTTCTTAATTTTACTCTATATTTTGCTCTTACGTGTGAGAATTATAGATTTGTATTTAGTTACTGTTATATTCTTTTTAATGGTTTGATTTCTGGATTTATGGGATAGTTGTCTCCATTCTTTTACCCTTTTACTGCATATTAAAGTTACATTAATGTTCAGCTTTCTGTCATAAAAGTAAGGAAATGAACAGTTACGATGCTGTACTAGACTCTGGTATGTCCCAATTGAAAGAATAAGGTTTCTTCCTGGATTTCATTTTAAAATAGGAATCCACTTTTAATTATAGGAATGTACAAAAACAACTGGAAATCTCTTATCTTTGAGCACTTGTAATTCAAAACAGAAACTATTCTCATTTTGAAGGACAATTTAAATCCCAAGGTCAATGTTATACTGGAACTAGAAACCTTTAGAAAAACAGAAAATGCAGGTTGATTTTTAATAGTGATGAATGCCAAACAAAGAACACTTACTCAAGACAAGAGAACGTTAGACATGATCTGATTAAACCATGGGGCAAAATATAAACTGCAAGGTCTTAAGCTGCTGTAACTTCATCTTCTTTACATGAAAAATTAAAGAAAATGGTAAGTGTGTTAAGAAAAGTCAGATTCTTAAAAAAAAATCTTACCAAAAATCAAAATGTTAAATAGATGAATTGACTGAAAGATTGTTCATTCTCTGGCTCCAGCTCCCTGTTTGTCAGAGTACAATTACCTTCATTATTAGAATTTAGGTTACATCCTCATGTGTGCCTCTCTGTTCATGAATAAAAATCTCTTCATCTGAGCCCCTCCTACAAATAAATTCAACATCTCCCATTTTTTGTTCAGATGAATGGCGTGTTTATATACATACACAAAATAGAGACTGGGTTTAGGGGAGTGTAAACATTAATGCAGCTACAGATATTAGGCATGTGGAAAATATCCCTTTTGCCCATATAAAATACACATGCATTTTTATATGGCTTTAATACATAAAATTGTTTACAAACATTCATTGCTCACTGAAGAACAGCACAAATCCTGCAGGTATGGTGTAGATGTAATACAAGATGACAAGCACTCCTAAGGGTGTTGGCATTCTATCAGCAGCAAAAAGACAAACATTGCATTTCCTTCCATGGAATTCTGATGCCATTGTTACTGTATCATAAGATGGCTGATGTCAGTTACTACAGATCTAGGTGACTGACACAGAAGCCTTCTGGTAATTGTCTTGGTTTTGCCACAATGTTGGGGGAGAGGGGAAATCAAACTATTTCATTGGCTTCAGAGAAGAAAACAGAGGTAGTGCCATGGCTTTCAGAAATGAGAGTAGATGAAGCTGGGATAATAGAATGAAAAACCTGGGAGGAGGGAGACATTGGAGTTACAAGAGCTATGACAAATGCTGCAATGCAGCTAGGTAAACTACAGCATATTTTATTTTGAGTTGCATGAACTCAAAATGCACACAGTTCGTTTGTCCATGGCAACTGCTTGTACTCCATTGTATTCCCTGTTCATGTTCAACTGCTACCCATTAATACTCCATTAAGCTGCACACCTGCAGTGGCTCAGACCAGTGCACTGGTACCATTAAACTTCTCTATAACCAGCAGATCTAGATCCACCTGCACAAAAATCTATTTTATTTGTCCTTTTGTTGGCTTTTTAACCCTTTAAAGCAGCGGTTCTCAAACTTTAGCAACTGGAGGACCCGCATTTTGATTTAAAATTTTTCACAGACCCCCAAGGCTCCCGCTCGGCCCTAGGCCCTGCCCCAACTCCAGAGAGATCAGAGTTGAACAGATCATTTCAAAAGGTTCCTTCGCTGAGATAGAATGAGAAAACGTTTAACAAAGTGAAATACTAGTATGAAAATTGCAACATGATTTCTTTTCTCTATTTCCCAGGAAATGCAGTATATCCATTGTCCAGTGTTATGATTCCACCTTGATACACATTTCCTCGTTTTAGAATTCAGTGAAGAATGTCCCCCATAGCTTTACTCACAAAGTGTCACATACAGCTCGTCAGTTTAACAAGATGCGAACAAACCCCCAAGTGTGTGGTGATGTGGGGATTTCCCCTTCCTGATAGTTGCCTCTTAACACTGGCAAATTCTCCCCAATCCCACTTTAGGCAGGTGGAACTGACTCTGAAATTCTAGAACAAATGTACCAGACTTTCCCTCTCCTGCAGCTTTTGAAACTGAATCCGTGCCAATGATGTATAATATGTCATTGATAGAGTTCCCACCTCCCAGACACTGAACAACTGACCGCTGTCCCCAGTATGAGAATATTGTAGTTTGACAACTGGAATAAACCAATCCAGAACTTGTTTGCTACTTTATTAGGAACATGCTACTGTTCACTTTACATGAAACTACCATCCATGCTAAACAGACTCATTCATTCTGAAAGCATCAAGTGTACATGTGTATTCCTGAGGGAATTCTGCACCAAAAAAATTTAAAATTCTGTGCCAAAAAATTATGCGCACAATATTTTAAAATTCTGCAAAATTCTACAAATTTTATTTGTCAGTAAATAAATGTGGCTCCAGCATGGCACTGGGGAGCACAGGCCACTGGCTGCATTGAGGTTGGAGATCACCCTGAGGCCCCATGCACCGGACCCTGACAGTGCAAGGGCTGGGCCTGCTCCAGAAACACCCCAGAGCCCTGCCCTTTTGTGCCAGGTGCACCAGATGTGGGTGGACAGGCTCAGCCCAGCAGGATCCAAGTGTGGAGGGGCTTAGTGTTGGTGGATCCAGGTGTGGGGTGAGAGGTTTCTGTGTGGGGTAATCTGGGTGCGGGCAGCTCAGTGGGAGATCTGGATACACAGAGGCTGGTTGGGGGGCTCCAGGAGCAGGGTCAATGGGACTCTGCAGGGGATCCAGGTGAAGGTGGTTGGGTCTCAGGATGGGGGTCCTAGGTGTGGGGAGATGGGGCTTGGAAGGGGGTCTGGCTGTGGGGAGCTCAGTATGGGGGTCGGGTGCTGGGGGAGTGGGGCTAGATAGGGTGGGGGTCCAGGTGCAACTGGTTCGGGGATCAGTGGGATGGGGGTCTGGGGGTGGGGGGCTCAGAGGGGTCCAGGCATAGGGGGGTAAGGCTTGTCAGGGTGAGGGTTCAATGGCTCTGCTTAACAGGGGAGCCCCAGCTGCTGCAGAGGAGATGCCACAGCCCGGGCACCCGTTCCCCCCACCCCATGACTCCCCTATCCATCCCCCTCCTTCACTCCCCTCCCCATGCCCTATTCCACTCTCCCTTCTTTCCCACCTTCCCCCCACCCCACCCCCCTTCCCCATCCCCACCCCCACCACGGGCACTCACTGTTGCACAGAAAACAGGCTCCCAGCACACAGAAGGGGACAATGACTGGCACTCGGACCCAGGATGTGGCGTTCAGCTGCAGAGTCAGGGGAGCCCAGACACAGCCTCCTTCAGCTGGGCAGCTCTGCGCTTGCAGAATGAGGGGGGGCAGAGGCATGTAACTCCGTGTGCCCCTCCCTGCCTCGCCTCTGTTTTTAGAGGGGCGTTTCCCTCACCCCCCCCCAAAAAAACAACTGCGCCCATGGTCCCCCCTGCATGGCTCCCCTGCTGTTTCCAGCCGGGGAGCACAGGAAACCTGCGGGGGGCATTCTCTGTGGGCACGCAGTCCCGCACAGCCCCCCAGGAGTACATAGTGCTCGAGTATCATTGAACTTTAGGCTGGGGAAATACTGGTGAAAGTTCTTCATCCACATCTTTGCAAAAACCAACTTGGGATTCAGTCCAACTTGGTCTGTATACTTTACAAGGTTAGAGGCTGTAATTTCACTCATATGGGAAAGATTAATCCATAACATTTGCTTCAAGAACCTTAATGGCTGGGAGGACTTGCTCTCAGGTTGAACAGACAGCATTAGTTATTTTTAGAGTAATTAATTAAACGTATTTAAAGCTTTTTTTGAAAAGCCCTTTTCCTTGATCATTTTTCATAAACTACTAATAAAGATACTGGACTTCACTCAGTTACATCAGTTTTAAACCAATGCTATTCCCGTTCTGGAAGCAGTCAAGATGCAAAAGCACAAGTTTAAATCTTAGCTGCATATTAGTCATCTTTTATAAAGATCAGTACTTAAGTTAAAGACAAACATTTTAAATAAACAGCTCCCTCAAGTAAAGACTCCAGGTTCCAGTGGGTAGAACAAGGGAGGGGGCAGTAGGGAAAACTGTGTTCTAATCCCAGCTGGGAGTGACTAAGTGAGTCACTTCACTTCTGTGCCTCTCTCTGCTCTGTAAAATGCATTAATGGATGACACAGGTAACCATAGGCCAGTTAGCTTGATATTAATCCTAGGCAAAATCATGGAAAGGCTCATACGGAATGCAATCAGTAAAGTCTTAAATGGAATTAATGCCTATAAACCATGCGTTCCATTTTGCAAAACATTTCAGAATTTGTTTTCTTGACACATCAGGATGAAAACGTGATCTTTGGAAATTCTTTTGCTAAAAAGCAGAAAGAGCTCCAGAATGGCCCAGTGGTTAGAGCTCACTGGGATGTGAGAGACCCAGCTTCCAGTCCCTGCTCTGCCTGAGTCAGTCTCTCTCTCTTTCTCTCTGGCCCAATGATTACTTAAATTTATACAAAGTGAAATAGTTCCAACATGAGAAGTTGAGTCTATGCCCTGGCTAGATCACTCACCTGTGATGTGTGAGAGACAGGCTCAAATCCCTGTTCCAAATAAGAGACTAGAATCTGCATCTCCCACATCTCAGGTAACTGTCCTAAACACTGGACTATTCTGGGGTCTCTCTCACATGTATCAGTAAATGAGAGGGAGACAAGGAGAGCTATTACAGATGGGGAAACAGTACTTGTTTACTTCAGAGAGTTGTTGTGAGGATAAATATAAAGATTGTAAGTCACTCATATGGTACAATAATGGAGCTATATAAATAGCCAAGATAAATCAATCTGGATCATTTGGTAATATAGGCTCATTTGAACATGCGTCTTAATACAGGCAAATACAAAGTCATATGTTTAGAAACAAAGATTATAGGTCACACTTACAGGACGAAGACTATTTTGGAAAGCAGTGACTATAAAAGGGATTTAGGGATCATGGTGGATAAGCAACTCAGCATGAGCTCCCAGCGTGGTGCAGTGGCTAAGAAATCTAATTTGATTCTTGAATGTTTAAACAGGGAAATAAGAAGCGATATTACCACTGTATACAGCATTAGTGAGACCATTACTGGAATACTGTGTCCAGTTCTGGTGTCTCTAGCTTAAGAATGATGCTGGCAAATTGGAAAGGGTTCAGAAAAAAGCTACAAAATGATTTAAGGTCTGGAAAACCCATCTTACAGTGAGTGTCTAAAGAAGTGCAATTTAGTTTATTCAAGATAATGATAGGAGGTGACTTGGTCAGTTTATAAATACCTGCATGGGGAGAAGATTTTCTGTGGTAGCAGATTCATTGATCTAGTATTCAAAGGCATAACAAAATCCAATGGCTGAAAGCCAAAGCTAGATAAATTCAGACTAGAAACAAGATGCAAGTTTGGGTTTTTTTAAACAATGAAGGTAATTAAACATTGGAAGAACTAGGGATTTGGTTGTGTCCAGCACAGCGGGGTTAAAGAAAATCATTGGGGTTCAACAGGCCCTACCCCACTATACTGCAGCCAATGCTTGGCTTGGAGGGGGAGAAAAAAGGAGCCTGGCTCAGATAGGGGCTGACTGGTGAGGAGGCAGGAGCTCTCTGTCTACCTGCCCGAAGGGACCAATCAGCAACTTGCCAGCCAGTGCAGCCACTTGAGGCAAGCAAGGGCTCCTCTGCCACAGGGAGGTTCCAAGTAAACCCCAGCATTCAGGGCAACTGGATTGTGGGGCCATACCCCAAACTGAAGAGACTTGTAGGAAGTAGCCCAGGGAAGCGGGTTTTGACGACCCGCCAGGAGGGAGACCACATTTCCTCTCTTTAGGGATTGATCTACACAGGGCCCAGGGCTGAGACCCAGTAGAGAGGGTGGGTCTGGATCCCACTCCAACTCCCTGGCCTTACAGACTGAAAGGCCAGTGATCTAGCCACTAGGCCACCCAGTCATGGAAGACTCTATCACAAGTGTTGGACAATGTGGGCATTTGCCCTAGTACCTGCCAGAGGCAATTTAAAAAGACACTTAAATGGAGATGGAACAGCTACTAAAATGGATGACCAAGCAAAATGCCCACCATCAACAGCAACTGCTGTAGCAGATGGCATGCAGCAGCTTATCCGCAAATTGGCGGCCCAGCAACAGCAGCACAATATTACACCCAGCACTCCAGCAGAGTCAACTATCCCTGCCCTTATCGGGCTCACCAACATGGGACCCGATGATGGCCTTGGGGCTTTCCTGAAAACTTTTGAGCAGGTGCCTATGGTAGCCCGGTGGCAGTGGTGTTGGCCCCATATTTAACAGGGGTAGCACGGACCATGTATCGCACTTTAGACCCTGTCGCCACCCAGGAATATGCCCAGGTTAAGTCTGTTATTTGAAGCCCTAGACATCTCAGAGGAGACGTTCCAACAACATTTTTGGGGGGAGTGGTACCTGCCGGGAGCCCAGAAGCTGCAGGACTCATGCTGGCGGTGGCTCAAGCCAGAAACAAAGACTGGAGCGCAGGTCAATGAACTGGTCCTGCTAGAGCTGGTACTGACACCATGATGGATGCCATCCAGCTCACTGAGAACTACCTAGCTGCTAGGTCACCTGTGATGACCCCTCCACCCCCCGGAATCAGTAGGGACCAAGAGCCCCATGCCACTGAAAGACGGAACCACCCATGGACCCCAGCCCCTTGAGGAGCATAGCCATGCTACCCCCTTACCAGAGCCCCAGATGGCACGAGGCCTGAGAGGTCCCAGGATTCCCTGACCCAGAGCCATTCGCTCACACCCCAGTTCAAGACTGGGCCACTGGAGGTTCAGAAAGGGGTATTGTTGGGAATGGAACTTGTGGATGCCCATGGGGAAGAGACCACCCAAATGACCAGACAGGGAATCACCCAAGATAAGGATCGGTGTTTCACGTGTGGCCATTCTGGGCACTGGTCCAGACCCTGTCCCTACATGGAATGCAGCTTCGGGAAGATATGGACCCTGGGGACATGAGCATGTCAAGGCAACCCAGCAAAACGAGTCATCACAGTGTGGGTTAACGGAAGAGAAGCAGTGAGGCTGGTAGATTCAGGGTGTGCCCAGACTCTTTTAACAAGCGCAGTGGTTCGTAACCCAGGACCAACTCAGGGCACCATCATGTTACAGTGTGTGCATGGAGACGTGAGGACCTACCCCTGCACTGAAGTGACTTCAGTGAAGTGAACAGTGGGGAGACGAGAAGAGTCCCTGATGGCTCTGATGCTTGCCTATCCAGTTATTTTAGGCAGAGATTGGAGGTATTTTGGGGAATTGTTATCCAAGCGGGCAAGCAAGGGCTCCTCTGCCAACAGGAGGCTGCAAATAAACCCCAGCACTTGGGAAAACTGGACTAATGGGGCCACACCCCAAAGTTGTAGGAAGTAGCCCAAGGAAGTGGGTCCTGACTCCCTGCTGGGAGGGAGACCCATCTCCCCTGTTTAGGGGTTGATCTACACAGGGCCCTGGACTGGGACCCGGTAGCGAGGGAGAGTCTCAGTCCCACCTCTGTCCATACAGACTGAAAGGCCAGTGATCTAGCTACTGGGCCACTCAGCCACGGAAGAGACTATCACAGGTAGATTCTCCATTACTTGCAGTTTTTAAATCATGATTGCAAATCTTTGCAGAAGTTAGAATACCCTAGCACAAACAAGTTATGGACTTGAGGCAAGAATTACTAGGCATGGGTGAAACATATTATTTGCCTTTTGTTATAAGTTTGTTCTTAGCTGGTTTACATTTCAAGTTCTGAACAAATACCCCAATGAGTACTATTTTAAATACCCACGATATGGCCATTTCCTAGGGGTTTATATAGCTTTCTATTTGTCTTTTCAGACTATAAGTGTAACATCCCTTCTCTTGAGGGATTATCTATTTATGACTTATCATACTGAGATGAAAATAGCAGCTCAACAGAACAGTAACTACACATCAAAACAAAAAACACTGCTAAAAGAAATTATCTTTAAAATGTTCTGTCTAACCAAATGATTCCTTAAAATCTCTCAAGAGCACATTACAACCTGAAATAGCATCAAAGGGAGTAATTGGAAGACATGCACTGCAAATACAATAGTAAAAGAAATACCCTCTATAGTTGCACCTAACATTTATAATGTCAGCTTCCCAGGAAAAGAAGGATGGTCCAGTGATTAGAGTACTAGCCTGGGACATGGAAGGCCTGGTTCAATTCCTACTCTCCAAACATCCTGTCCCATCCTGGGCAACTCACTTGTAGAACTGAGGCATAGAGAGACAATCTATACAATGGAGATAATAGTAACATCCTGCCTCACGGGGGTGGGGGCTTGTGAGAATAAATACATTAAAGCTTGTGAGGTGCTCAGATACTGTGGTGATAGGGGACCGTATTAGAAAGATAAAACAGCATTATACTCAACCCACAAATCTGTGAATTTAGAAAGTAAGTTCTTCATCTAAAAGTGATCGTGAAAGGATTTTTTAAATAAACTGTCTTGCTCCTTTATGATGTAATACAGAAGTCATGAAAGGTTTGTTTATTTCTTACTTTTTTTTAAACCTTAGAAATATCAAGAATCATGATATGATTATGCTTGATCTTCACAGCTGGTGTTAAAGATTTAGCACCACCACACATGCTCTAAGCTAGGAAAGTGTGATGATGCTAAATCTTTAACAAAAGCTTCCTTTCATCAACATATTAATTAGTGTTACAGGGTAGGTACCCCCATCAGAGGGGTGCCAGATTGTGGGAGAATTAAAGTAGGGATTTGGCAGCCTGAGTGGCCTAATTTCCTATGTGGCCGTAGCCATCCTCCTAGGAAAGGCTGGGTGGCCCCAGGAGCCAGGATCAATAGGACCACTCTTCTAGGCAGGAGAGGGCATCCTAGTGGCCAGAGGGGAGTGGGCCACCACCAAGGGATGAGTGGCAGCCAGGGTAAGGGGACCTACTCCACCAGGTCCCAGCCTGTCTGTGGCAGGTGTAGCCCCCATGGGCTCAGTAGGGGTCCTTCCAAAACACACTGAGTCTATCCCCACTTCTATAACCAGATCAAAGTCTGGTTCCTTCAGGCCCTTCTTACACTTCCTTCCAAATCTAGTAGTCTCAAGGCTTCCGCTGTCTCTCCTCCTTCAGTTGGAGCCTTGCCCCAGCTGGCTTCTGCCTCTTGGCACTCTAGCAGTCTCTTTACAGGGGCCTACAACACACATCTGCTCCCTGTGGTGGCCAGCCCAGACTGAGCTGAGTTTCTCTCTTTTATACCCTCATTCCAGCTGGAGCATGCCTAGCAGGGCCAAGGGGGCATGGCCTCCTCAGCCCATAGGCGTGGTTAACCCCTGCTGAACCAGTGCGGTATAGGTACATCCCGTCACAATTAGTCATTTACACTAAGTGTTAACAAAAGCAGATTGCCTTAAACTATGTGTGTGTCTAACTGAAAAGCCCTCTCTTTCTCAATTGCTCAGGTCTTGATCTTGTCATGTCATTTCACCATTCTCCAGTCATCAGACTTTGTATACACGGGAGAAGTCTCCCCCCTAATTTTCACTGATTCAGCTGAACCAGAACTAAAACTGATGGCAGCTGCCGTGCAGGCAGAGCCTTAGCAGTCTGACCCCTTTGACCAAAGTTTCCATTACACTTGCTTTTTAATAAAGGCTTCTTTAAAAGAAAGATTTGCTTCTTGGCCTTAGCCCAGGATAAACCCTCTGGGCCTGCCCTTAATGTCATTCATGGCCTTTTTACAATGTATAGTTAGACACATACTTCTGGGCTAAGATTTGCCAGATCACTTCTCTTCATATTTTTGTATTTTGTGTAGCAATGAATGCAGAGTTATAAGAGCACCCAACCCCTTTTGTAACTATGTCCTTCATTTTCAAGTGGACCCTCTGTTCTGTCTGCAAAGACACTTCCTGTAGGTTTGTTTGCGATTGTTGCTATTAGTCAAGGCAAGGAAAGTGTGCAGCTCCCACTCCTTCATGAAAAGCAGAGGGAGATCTTCCCCCTCCTTCTTGCATAGTATTGTTCAAAATGTGTCTGTACAGTGCCTAGCACAGTGGGGCAAACTAGGCAAGACCACCAGACAAATAACAGGGAAAGCACCTCCCCCTCCTGGTCTGGTGTGGTAAGAGTTCCCTTTAATCTGTATTGTTACAGAGTGAGAAACATGCGTCTCTCAAAGACCACATATTTTTTTCCTGTTTTATATTTCCCTCCCTCCCCCATTTCTGAAACACTTGGACCGCACCTGGTTCACAGGTCGCAATGGGTTTGTCTACACTGCACCTGGAAGCAAGCCTTCCAGCCTGGTTCCATAGATTTCTGCTACCAGGACTCAAAGTAGCATTTTAAAAATAGCTATGTAGACATTGCAGCTCTGGTAGAGCTCAGGCTCTGAAGCCTGGGGAGGAGGGCTTGAGGTGTAATGTCTGAGCTGTAATGTCAAAGCACTGTCTACACAGATATTTTTTTTAGAGCGCTAGCCTGAGTCTGTGGACTGAGACTGGGAGGCTAGCTCCCAGATGCATATTAGACATGCCCAATGTGAGTTCCTCAGCCTGCATTTCCAGATTACCTTAATCAAGCTTTGTCCGAATTTCTTGAGCCTGTACATTTGGGCTGGAGATCTTTCGGCATGTGGCATTCTCCTGCGATTTCTGGTGCTTTCTGCCTTAGGTTGAGGTGGAAATCCCAGGACAACAGCATTTCTTTTGGACTCTATCCCAATTCTGGTTCAGTCCACCGCCAGGACATGGAAACCCCTGTGAAGATGAGAAAGAAGTTGTGTTTAAAAAGAACTATACCAAATTTCAGAAATTAGTCTGCTGTGAATTTTGACTAAGTTTGGGGAAAGAAACAGGTCTTGTTTTATTCAAACCAGCTCACTCATCTCTGCTATAAGCAAGCCAATCGTTATGCTGTTATAACCACTGAAAGAAATACAGTTTAAAATGTATATTGTTTAAATAATAACCATTAAAGTTTCTCTTGTTTTTGATATGAAGAATTCCATCAGGGTAAGAACGTTTGCAACTCATATGCTCAAATTCTATGTATAACTCCGTTCCTGATGTCTTGTACATTTGATAATCTTTGTAGATTTTGTAACATTCTCTTGACCATGAATTACTTCCTTGGAATACACATGACATCATGCTGCTTTTATCAGATTTTCCAAATAAAATATGTTCTAATCAAAGAAATAGAGGAAGCAGAAAATGAGTACAGTGCAGAACTAGTTTTTTTCACCTTATTTAGAGGTTATTTCTTATAGAGATTATTATTGGCATTATAGCAAGTAGTGGCCGTAGTCATGGCCCAGGATCTCATTGAGATGGGCACTGTACAAACACAGCACAGAAAGATGCTTAAATCTTTGCAAAGCTTCTTTGTTTAGTGTTAGAAAATCTCTCTATGTTACTGTCTAGCCATGAGATCTCACCTTGCTTACTACTGATGTGGCTTACTACTGTGTGATTTTGCACCAAAAAAATACCAGACACCACAGTATTCAAAGAGAATAAAAGTTAGGACCTTTACTTCCAAAGGGCCTGATACAAAACCCAATGAAGGCAATGGGAGCCATTCCATTAACTCCAGTAGGCTTTGGAACAGATTCTAAAAGCAGAAGCCCCAGTGCCAGAGTTAAAGGAGTAAGTAGCAGGCTGTTACAGGCACTGGGGTCAGTCAGTAGGAATATGTCCACACTACACTAAGGAGCAAGCCTGACAGCCCGGGTCAACAGACTTGTGCTAGTGGGGCTTGTGCAAGTGCTCTCAAAATAGACAGCTTTGAGGTTGTGGCTTCGGTCCTCAAGCCCACCCCCACTCCAGGCTTCAGAGCCCAAGCCACAACATCTGTACAGCTATTTTTTAGCGCATTAGCACAAACTCCGCTAACACATATGTGGAAGCTGACTCCCAGATGCAGTGTACACATGCCCTAGGAGGCATGATCACATGCATTGAGCATCTGTATTACATTTATTTCTAGTGAATGGGGATTATTCCTAGTAATTAGGGGTGGGATCTGCAAAAGTACTTGGCCTACAGAGTTATTCCAATGACTAAGTGTTTATCCACATTGGAACAATCAGTGGCAGAGAGGAAGAGTGAAGAAATATGAATTTGGGAATGACTGTACTGAAATGGTTAGGGCACGCATTTGGAAGACCCTGGCCTGGTACCGCTGCTCCAGCAACTCCATTATTTATCCACAATGGAACAGCTTCAATAGGAGAAACTGAGGGAGCCCCAGCTCCAGAATATACCATAGGTCAGTGATTAGAGTATACTCCTGAAAGGTAGAAGACCTCTGTTCAAATCCTTTCTCCCCCTCTGGCAGAGCGTGGGGGGGGGACTGAACCTGGGTCTCCCAGATGAGTGCTCTAACCACCAGGCTAAAAGTTATAAAGTGGGCACCATTTCCTCTTCCAGCGGTTTAGTGTGGCAGCAGCAAGCCAGGCACCTAATTCATTGCTGCAAAAGAAATGCCTTACGACCTAAGCTGTCTGACTCCAAGCAGCAAGTGCCTGTTTCTGGATCACTAAGCAGAGATAGGCAACTCCTTGCAGCCTGAACTTAGGTGCCTATCTCTAAGAGAGGAGTGGGGCTTAGCACATACCTCTCTGGTCAGCATCTCCCATTGGCTAGTTTAGCAGCTCCCTGCCTAGCATATTTGTGGGTCACATTCTAAGGTGCCTATCTCTCCTCCTTCATTGTATAGGGAGTGTAGGCTGCTACCTCGGCTTTGTGGATTGCACTGTTCTTGCTGGATTTTCTAGGTTCTGTGACACTCACTCTTGCATTGGTTCTCAAATTTCATTGCACCGTGATATCCTTCTGACCAGAAAAATTATTACATGACCCTAGTGCCCTGTGTTACTCAGAGTAGTATTTTAAATAAAAAATGCATTTCAAGGCTGTAGCTACAAAACATAGCCACTACATATTTTATTCACAATACAATCACAAGACTATCTTTATATCCAGCAATAAAAAATACAAATTCACCTAATGGGAGGGGTGAGCTTGTATTGATTAACACAAATCCTTGAAGCGGGGTTCTATGTGACTGAGGTAAAGATGGAGGTCATCTTCAACAGTAAGACGGGTCCTGTATTTGTTTTTCAGTAAAGTCAGTAATGAAAAGCCAGCTTCACACAAGTAGGTGAATGAAAATGGCATGAGCATTTTCAAGCTGCAGGTGACACCTCTGGATATTCTTCTCACATAGAAATCCAGAAGTTAGCAATAGGTTGCTCAGAAAATCTCAGCATCAATGTCTCATCACAGGAATGGTCCATAATGTTTCTTTCACTGTAAGTGACATAACAGCACTTGCAGTCGTTTCTGCATCCACACCTCTGTTTTCTGATCCCTTTCAAAAACTGCAGTTTAAGGCTTTTCAGGTGGCTGACGATAATGGGTTGCAAGTCATGCTTTGGCAAGGCATTTTCGTCCAAAAAGACATGCAGTAAAAAAAAAACCACCCTTCAAAACTGCCACTGGCCACATGAGCATATAAGGAAAGTTTTTTGATACAACTTCTGATTTTGTCAGTGAGAGAAAAGATGGAAGCATCTCGCCCTTGAAGTGAGGTTGTGACATTATGCCCCACATTCTTCACAGAAATATTGTTATGATATGAATACAGCATAACCAAGATGTATTTTATGCAAGATGGGTCATGTGAGATATTTTTGTAAAGGTTATGATTTACTGAATATGATTATCCAATTTGTATGCATGTATCGTTTCTGTATCTGAAGTTAGAAATATTGACTATGTAATAATTGCAACTGTGTTTTCACCTGGGGAATGCCCACCAGACAGTATGCAAATAGCCTGGATGGGCCATTAGGAAGGACAATAGGACTTTGAAGACATTAATCTCCCTCCTGAGAAGTTTTCTGGGATGCTACTTTGACGCTGTAGAGTCAGGTGATTGTGTCACCTGGTACTGGACATCATTTTTGACTTCTGGTATTTTTCCACTAGAAGGAGGTAGAGGTCAAACTAGGAAACAAAAGATTCCCACCATACGTCAATCCTGGGGAGTGAGTTAATATAGGCTCTTCTCCATTGCCTCCCCGCCCAAGAAGGAAGACTGTTGAAAACACCTGAAGACACAAAGGAACTAAGCTGGGGGGGAGAGGCAGGGGCTGAGCCCAGGCAAGAAAGGTCAGCCTGTGAAGGGTATATCTGGAGATTTAAGATGCAAGCCGTGCAGTTTACTTTCAAGAAACTCTGCAACCTGCATAAAACATTTAGGGTGAGAAATTACTATTTGTAGCCAATTCCTTTAATTTAAAAAGCCTAGTTTGCATGTTTTGTTTTATTTGCTCAGTAATTAGCTTTGTTCTGTTTGCTATCCCTTATAATCACTTAAAATTTACCTTTTGTAGTTAATAAACTTGTTTTTTGTTTATTCTATAACCAGTTTGTGCAATTCATAACAGCAAAAACCTGTGCATATCTTCCTGTCTATATAGCGTAAGACAATATAATTTTGGGTTTACACTCCAGAGGGTGTGTGCACCAGAGTACTGGGCAATTCCCTGAGCTGAGTCTTCCCACATAGAGCTGATTGCAGACTCTGTGTAATTCTACACCTGGGTGCATCCCTACCTCTGTGTGTGTGTGTGTGTGCAGTAAGACAGGCTGGTAGAATGGGTGGGCTCAGCGGGACCCCAGCACATCAGATGGCACCCCCGGAAGGAGGGTCCAACCCATCACAGAAGCATTTAACACATTTAGGCATTCCAAAATGTCTGCCAACTAAGCTAGCAAAGCAAGCCACTTGGTATCTGCAAACTTTTCGGCCAGTGGGGAATCTTTGGAAGAGAAATTCTCATTTCCTCTCTGAGCTCTAATAAACGATTGAGAACCTTTCCCCGAGACAGCCACCATCACCAAACTTCTATGTGGTAAAGCAGCTGATGGTGCTCAGCTCCTATCTCATCACACAAAACTCCAAACAGATGTACACTCGGTGATCTACTCTTGATGAAGTTCACTGCAAACAGCTTCATTGAGAACTTGTTTTAGAATGGGTGCCCTTTTTTTTTTTTTTTTTTTGCAACTAGGGCTTGTCTGTGTATAATAGAGTGAGTCCAAACTGCCTGAGGTACAACAGCCTGCACTCGGGTGACTAGCTCACTGTTTTTCCAATCACTGCACGAGCACTGGAAATTCCTACACGGCACTGCCAATCGAAGCCAGAACCAGAGACAAAAGCATCCAAAAGTATGAAGAGCTGTTCCCCTGTAGCACACTATGGTAATGGCCAGCAGATCAGAAATTCCGATTGGAGTTTTTCGTCATTCTCCAATTTTAAAGGACTTTGCTTGATTTTAGCAATCATTTGTTCAGTCATGTCATTTGTCATACTGTGAATATGCCTGGCAATAGTGTTGTTAGACAGGGGAATTGAATCAAATTGAGTTGCTGCCCCTTGCCCCAACATAATCAAAACCATTTTCTTGGCATGTGACAGAAAAAAAGTTTCTCCAGTAGTGTGCGGTTTCACAGTTTTTAGCTATCCACTATGACACAGCAAAGATGCCTCAAGGGCTTTCTCATTTGCTGTAGCTGCCATTCTCAGTACTGTTTTCTGGCCCTTTAGCACTCCCAGCTTTCACTGAAAAAAATTGAGCAGTTTTAAAAGAACTGTGCCAGGTCTGCAAGTGCTGCAACGTTTTAGACAGTTTTAAGCTCGCCTTTGCCAGAACTGCACCACACACACACACACTATGGGTCCTCCTGAAAGCCAGTTCATGTAAATCCATATTCCAAATATTTTGGGTCGTATTTGCAGTTTCTTGGTTTTTTACTGTTGTTTGGATCCTCGCTGTCAGCCCTTCTTTTGCTGCAAGTGGCAATTGACTCCCCTTCGTTACCCTTCTTTCCTCCACTTTTCTTCAGAAAACGGTCCATTGCTATAATTATTTCTACAGCAACTTTTCAAACCGGTTTCAACACAACAAGTGCTGAGTGGACTGGTAGGTAAACACACATGCCTGAGTACAGCAAGTGATCCACAGGGCCTGCAGGGGGTGGGAAGCAGGGCAATTGCGGGTGGCCCAGGCTACAGGGGGACCTGCCAAGCCAAATTGTTCAGGCTTGAAGACCCACACAGCCCCACATCAGCCCCCAGCTGCCACTGAGACTTCAATCCCTAGCCATGGGTTTCTCTCCTGGCGATCCCATCGAAAAGGAGTTGCAACCCAAAGAACCATTTCATTATTGCGTCCCTTTGTGGATCCCAGCTAGGAACCTACAGAGAAAGTTAGCAGAAGCTTACTATTTTGAAAAAATAGTTATAGGAGAGGAAAGATGAACCCAGCTCTGCAGGAAATAATGCTGTAATTCTTATAGTCAGATCTGGAGCCCAGCAATAAGTCATGAGGCTCTCCAATTCATCCCATCAAAAGAGCATTCATGATCCTTATTGAAGGAGGGTCTCAATCCCCTCCTAAACTGAGAATTGGTCACGGAGGGAAGAATTTTGGGCACAGATCCATAAAGGGACTTAGACATTGGATCGCTCAGCATTGCAGCACCTAACTTTTAGGTGCCTAGAAAGTCACAGGAACAAACTGCAATCCACAATGCCTGATTTAGGGCTGGAGCAGGATATCAGGGCCCTGTGTTGCAGACCAAGGCATGGGTGGTCAGAACAGTGACAGTCAGTAACTAGGAGTCAGAGTCAGAGTCAGGAACCCAGCAGGTGAACAAGGCTGGAAACAGGCTGGGAATACGACAGGTACACAAGCAATCACAGCTGCAGGCATAAAGCATAGTGCTGCTATTGCTGGGCTTTAAGAGGAGGACTTGTGACACCTCCCAGCCAACCAGGGTCTGGGCAATCAGGGTGTTCAGCAGTAGGTCAATTAGTTGGTCCCAGGATTTCCAGTACGGCCTTGATTCCTGACATACATGGTCCCTCATCTCCCTCTTTGTGTATGCCCCAGTGCGGATAAAGACTTAAATAGTCATTTAAGACTACTAAAACAATAGAGAGGGAATGATTCTGTAATGTAGGGGTTAGGGCACACACCTAAGAGGCAGGAAGGGCTGGGTCCAGTACCTCTACTACAATTGCTCTTTCATTTTTTTATGCATGATGGAACAGCTTCAACAGGAGAGAATGAGAGACATCCCCCCACCCCATTCAGAATATCCCATAGCTCATTGGCTAGCACACAGTCCTGAGACGTTGGAGACCCCTCAGGCAGAGAAGGGAACTGAACATGTGTCTCCCACATCCTAGGTGAATACTCTAACTATTGGGCTAAAAGTTGTAAGGTGGGCACCTCCAGTGGCCAGATTATGAATGGGACTCCAATCCAGAAGGCAGCCTCTGAGCATGCCTATCAAAATCAGGCCCCGTACACATGATAGGCAGGCAAATGCCTGTTTTCTCCCAGTTTGTGGATTGCTCTAGGCAGGAGGTAGGTGTCCAGATGCCTAGAGGGAGGCAGCAGTGCATATGTCCCAAGGCAGACACTTAGGGAATTTTTACCCAGAAAACTAGGTGCCTGTAGGGTTTAGTGGGAGTTTTCTGGATTGCACGGAAGCCTAAAACTGGGACATAGACTCCTAAGTACCTTTGTGGATCAGGGCCTTAGTTGCTAGAGACCTAAATAAGTAGCAAAATCATCATGAATGTGTGATTTTCTTGCTTAAAATAACACATTTTAACTTCTGTTGTCTTCCCATATTCTTTTTTATTTCCATTTGTTGTCTATGCATTTCACGTTCAATAGTATAAAACAATGGATTTTTGGAGACTCAAAGCTACGGCGATTTTTTCAAAGGGGCTCCCACACAGCCGCTATTTGTGCATTAGCAACTTTGTATGACAACATTCCCATGTGCATTTTTAAGCACCTGTTCTTCGCACATGCAGGCGATACAGTTTATACACACACCCCTTCTCAAACATTCATTCGACTGACAGACTGAAACATACCAACATTTTAAACAGAGTTGGTATCATAATAAAAAAAAAAAGATTCAGAATCCTAGATGACTACATTGGAATTACACCAGAGATGAATTTGGCAACAGATGAATGACCAAAAACATGGATTTTGTCACAAGGTAGAGAATATATTTTAAAACAACAAAAAGACAAGATTATTGGACAATAATTTACTCTGATGATTAGAACACCAGTGTACAGATTGGGGTAGTTTTATTTCTTTCATACAGTGGATAAGAAATTTACAACTACCAATGAATTTTTCTAATAAAAGAAATGCCATTTAGCCATTAGAGGCAGAGCTTGTTATTTAGTTGTAGAATCAAAAGTTCAGTGAAGGAAGGCCTAAGTTCACGGAACCACTGACTTCTGAAAATGAACTATGATTCATTCATATTCTCATTTATCTTGATGGTTATTTGAATATTTTCAACCAACTAGTATGACCGCAAATGGAATTCAGTTCGTTTGTGAATCTGTTTTGCCTCTTATTCCATCTGCTCTCTTTAAAATGTTGGCTCGCTGTGCACACGAATGCTTAAAGGATTAGTATGTTGCTTTCCAAATGTGCTTTTAATGTGGTATCTAGACAACAGAGGATAAAGAACAGATGATGTCAAGACAATATGAGACATCTTCATTTTAGACTCAAAAAAGGGTACACTTTGTTTTGTTTCCTCCTTTAACATTAAAACTACATATCATAAAACATTTTAAAAACCACTAACTTAAAAACACTTGATACATCAGGAATGAAAAATACTAACATTAAAGCAGAAATGTGTGATAGGGTGTCTACCCCACTCTCATTCTGCAAGGTTTAGTGCAGGCCAAATGGGCCAATTAACCAATTAGGCAGATAATTAAGGAGGCTGGGCTGGGCAGAAATAGGCAGGGCCTATAGAGCCCAGAGCTGAAAGCAGAAAGGGCTTCTGGGAAAAGGCAGACACTCCCAGGAGAAATGGAGGAGTGAGTGAAGATTGTAGGTTACAGTCACTTGCTCCCTGGGAAGAAGGAGGTGGTTTTGGGAACTGGTAGGCCCAGGAAGGAAAGGGGACTAGTGGTAGGAAGCTGCCCAGGGATAGAGCAGTGAGACCAAAGAGAGAAGACCCAGATTGCTGAGCTGAGGGTCCCTTGGTTGGAATCCAGAGAAGAAGGTAGGTCCATCTTCCCCTAACAGTCATTGGGTGAGTGGCACTGAGGCAGTGAATAGGAAGACTGCCTAAGACTATTGAGAAGCTAAAGCCCCCGGAAGGGGGGAACACGGCCAGAGGGCTGAGCCAGAAAGTGGATGCTTCACTTCCTTAAGCTGCCAGAGAGGCTGCAGGCAGATAAAGAAATGGAGTCACGGTGTGCAGAGTATGGATGGGGGGGGCCTCTGCCTCCAGCTAATCCCCTGAGTGACTAGGTCCCAGTCTGGTGTGGAGTGATGCGCCCCATGACAAAGTGCATGAAATCATTAAATGGCTATGCAGAAACAGTAAGCTGAAGAGAGGAGTTTCAAAGGACATAGAAGGCATTTAATTTTTAGTTTCTTTCTAAGAAAACATCATTTTTGGCTTGATGATTCAAAAAATAAATCTATAAAGTAAGATATTCGAGATATGGGCTGTGTACTAAGATTTTTCTTTAAATACATTTATCAGCAGACGTGAATTTTGTAAACTGCAGCTTATTGAACATAACAAATATGACTCTGAAATATGTTAGAATACAAATACTGGATAGATAAATTACCTAATCCTGTTAGTCAGCGTCTGCTCTGTTGGGTTTCATGTCGATTACATCTCAGGGATCTGTATCAATATAACTGTGTTTACAAATAAAATAATTTTTGCTTTAACTTCCATTTTTCTGCTCAGCCTAGATTTTCTACTTCTCGTGTATCACTACCAGTAATAATGAATTGTCAGGACACTGTAATAATTCAGTTATACTGCCTGTTGTCTGCAAATTATGGCCTCTTACACCTGTGAAATCCAATGAGCACTTCATCTGAAAGCACTTTCCATTTAAAACTCAGGAGCAAATCAGGATGAAAACTGGCTAGGAAAGCACATTTCTATGTGGTAGTAAGTTGTGGGGCATACTATTTAACACACAGCCCTGTGAAGTACTAGCATGTTGCTACTGCTATCCTGGAGTTCTTTCTGAAAAAATAAAAACTGGCAAAACAATTAATTTGTCCAGTTAATTTCACTTTCCTCTTTGCTCCAGTTTATTGGCAGAAATTAAAGGCCAAATTATGGCTACTGCAGCATGGGTGTGTGCTAGGTGAGAATTGGTCTGGATAATTATTCTGCCACCAACAATCCCATGCAGGGGGGAGCCATAATGCATCTGCCTGCATTCCTTAAGACAGGGGTGGGCAAACTCTTTCGGGGTTGCAAAACTGTATGGAGGGCCAGGTAGGGAAGGCTGTGCCTCCCCAAACAGCCTGGCCCCTGCCCCCTATCTGCCACTTCCCGCTCCCTGACTTCCCCCCTCAGAACCTCCAATCCATCCAACCGACCCCACCCTCTATCCAACCCCCCCCATTCCCTGACTGCCCCGACCCTTATCCACACCCCCACACCGTGACAAGCCCCCTGGACTCCCACGCCTATCCAACCCACCACCACCCAGAACCTCCACCCCATTCAACCACCCCCTGTCCCTTGGAACCCCCTGCCCCTTATCCCTCCGCCCGCCCACTTACTCAGAGCAGCGGGAGCTTGCCGCCTGGCTGGAGCCAGCCACACCGCCACGCTGCCTGGCAGCAGCGGTGGGCCAGAGCACTGGCAGCGTGGTGAGCTGAGGCTGCAGGGGAGGGAGGACAACAGGAGAGGGGCAGGGGGCTAGCTTCCCCAGCTGGGAGCTCAGGGGCTGGGCAGGATGGCCCCGTGGGCCGGATGTGGCTTGCGGGCCATAGTTTGCCCACCTCTGCCTTAAGAGCAAAGAGGTTCCACTCACTCTGTAAGCAGCACACAATACCTTGTGTGCCTGGATGGTATGGAGAACAGCATTATTGTGTGCGATAAATGTTCTACAGATTTAAGGCCCGATTAAGATCCATACTCTTGATGGTGTAACTCCATTGGCTTCAGCAGAGCAAGGCCTAATTTATCCTGGTCTGAGATCAGAATCAGACCCCTAGTAATTGCAGGTGATGAGTGCTGTCATAAATATAAAGGGAAGGGTAAACACCTTTAAAATCCCTCCTGGCCAGAGGAAAAACCCTCTCACCTGTAAAGGGTTAAGAAGTTAGGATAACCTCGCTGGCACCTGACCAAAATGACCAATGAGGAGACAAGAGACTTTCAAAGCTGGAGGGGGGAGAAACAAAGGTTCTCTCTGTCTGTGTGATGCTTTTGCCGGGAACAGAAAAGGAAGGGAGTCTTAGAACTTAGTAAGTAATCTAGCTAGATATGCGTTAGATTCTGTTTTGTTTAAATGGCTGAGAAAATAAGCTGTGCTGAATGGAACGTATATTCCTGTTTTTGTGTCTTTTTGTAACTTAAGGTTTTGCCTACAGGGATTCTCTATGTTTTGAATCTGATTACCCTGAAAGGTATTTACCATCCTGATTTTACAGAGGTGATTCTTTTACTTTTTCATCAATTAAAATTCTTCTTTTAAGAACCTGATTGCTTTTGCATTGTTCTTAAGATCCAAGGGTTTGGGTCTGTGTTCACCGATGCAAATTGGTGAGGATTTTTATCAAGCCTTCCCCAGGAAAGGGGGTGTAGGGTTTGGGAGGATTTTGGCGGGAAAGATGTTTCCAAGCAGGCTCTTTCCCTGTTATATTTTTGTTAGATGCTTGGTGGTGGCAGCAATAAAGTCCAAGGGCAAAAGGTAAAATAGTTTGTTCCTTGGGGAAATTTTAACCTAAGCTGGTAAAAATAAGCTTAGGGAGTTTTTCATGCAGGTCCCCACATCTGTATCCTAGAGTTCAGAGTGGTGAAGGAACCTTGACAAGAGCCTAAAAGCATAGGCCCAGAGCCTCAAAGCTGTGTAGGTGCCTAACTCCCACTGGCATCAATGGGAGTTAGGCATCTAAATATCTTTAAAAATCTAGGCCATTGTCCCTGTTCCTGAGCTCCATCAGCGTAATGCTTCCAGGTGCCACTGCTGGGGCACTGCACCTCCTCCTTCCCCTACGTCACAGATCAGAATCTTAGAGTATGTCTGCACTTCAAGCTGGGGGTGTGATTCCCAGCTCAAGGAGTTAAACTTGCACTAGCTCTTATCAAACTAATGCGCTAAATATAGAAGGTAGCCATAGCAGCGTGAGTGTTGGGAGGAACTAGCCGCCCTGCATATGTACTTAGCATCTCTGGCAAGCACACACTCAGATAAACTAGCTGCTCTCGCCACTCATGCTGCTGCCACGCCATTCTATTTTTCCTTGAGCTGCGAATCACGCTGCCATCTTGAAGTGTAGACATACTCTTAGAGCCCAGTATTGCCAACCCCAAACATTCATAGCCTGCAAAAAAGGCTACTATAATTCTGGGGTGTATTAACAGGAGTGTTATATGTAAGATATGGGTAGAAAGCTGGCTAGATTGTCGGGCTCAACGGGTAGTGATCAATGGCTCCATATCTAGTTGGCAGCCGGTATCAAGTGGAGTACCCCAAGGGTCGGTCCTGGGGCCAGTTTTGTTCAATATCTTCATAAATGATCTGGAGGATGGTGTGGATTGCACTCTCAGCAAATTTGCGGATGATAGTAAACTGGGAGGAGTGGTAGATACGCTGGAGGGGAGGGATAGGATACAGAAGGACCTAGACAAATTGGAGGATTGTGCCAAAAGAAATCTGATGAGGTTCAATAAGGATAAGTGCAGGGTCCTGCACTTAGGACGGAAGAACCCAATGCACAGCTACAGACTAGGGACCGAATGGCTAGGCAGCAGTTCTGTGGAAAAGGACCTAGGGGTGACAGTGGACGAGAAGCTGGATATGAGTCAGCAGTGTGCCCTTGTTGCCAAGAAGGCCAATGGCATTTTGGGATGTATAAGTAGGGGCATAGCGAGCAGATCGAGGGACGTGATCGTTCCCCTCTATTCGACATTGGTGAGGCCTCATCTGGAGTACTGTGTCCAGTTTTGGGCCCCACACTTCAAGAAGGATGTGGATAAATTGGAGAGAGTCCAGCGAAGGGCAACAAAAATGATTAGGGGACTGGAACACATGAGTTATGAGGAGAGGCTGAGGGAGCTGGGATTGTTTAGCCTGCAGAAGAGAAGAATGAGGGGGGATTTGATAGCTGCTTTCAACTACCTGAAAGGGGGTTCCAAAGAGGATGGCTCTAGACTGTTCTCAATGGTAGCAGATGACAGAATGAGGAGTAATGGTCTCAAGTTGCAGTGGGGGAGGTTTAGATTGGATATTAGGAAAAACTTTTTCACTAAGAGGGTGGTGAAACACTGGAATGCCAGGTTTCAGAGTAACAGCCGTGTTAGTCTGTATTCGCAAAAAGAAAAGGAGTACTTGTGGCACCTTAGAGACTAACCAATTTATTAGAGCATAAGCTTTCGTGAGCTACAGCTCACTTCATCAGATGCATATTGTGGAAACTGCAGCAGACTTTATATATACACAGAGAATATGAAACAATACCTCCTCCCACCCCACTGTCCTGCTGGTAATAGCTTATCTAAAGTGATCATCAGGTGGGCCATTTCCAGCACAAATCCAGGTTTTCTCACCCTCCACGCCCCCACACAAATTCACTCTCCTGCTGGTGATAGCCCATCCAAAGTGACAACTCTTTACACAATGTGCATGACAATCAAGTTGGGCTATTTCCTGCACAAATCCAGGTTTTCTCACATCCCCCCCACCCCCATACACACACAAACTCACTCTCCTGCTGGTAATAGCTGATCCAAACTGACCACTCTTCAAGTTTAAATCCAAGTTAAACCAGAACATCTGGGGGGGGGGGGTAGGAAAAAACAAGAGGAAACAGGCTACCTTGCATAATGACTTAGCCACTCCCAGTCTCTATTTAAGCCTAAATTAATAGTATCCAATTTGCAAATGAATTCCAATTCAGCAGTTTCTCGCTGGAGTCTGGATTTGAAGTTTTTTTGTTTTAAGATAGCGACCTTCATGTCTGTGATTGCGTGACCAGAGAGATTGAAGTGTTCTCCGACTGGTTTATGAATGTTATAATTCTTGACATCTGATTTGTGTCCATTTATTCTTTTACGTAGAGACTGTCCAGTTTGACCAATGTACATGGCAGAGGGGCATTGCTGGCATATGATGGCATATATCACATTGGTGGATGTGCAGGTGAACGAGCCTCTGATAGTGTGGCTGATGTTATTAGGCCCTGTGATGGTGTCCCTTGAATAGATATGTGGGCGCAATTGGCAATGGGCTTTGTTGCAAGGATAAGTTCCTGGGTTAGTGGTTCTGTTGTGTGGTATGTGGTTGTTGGTGAGTATTTGCTTCAGGTTGCGGGGCTGTCTGTAGGCAAGGACTGGCCTGTCTCCCAAGATTTGTGAGAGTGTTGGGTCATCCTTTAGGATAGGTTGTAGATCCTTAATAATGCGTTGGAGGGGTTTTAGTTGGGGGCTGAAGGTGACGGCTAGTGGCGTTCTGTTATTTTCTTTGTTAGGCCTGTCCTGTAGTAGGTAACTTCTGGGAACTCTTCTGGCTCTATCAATCTGTTTCTTTACTTCTGCAGGTGGGTATTGTAGTTGTAAGAAAGCTTGACAGAGATCTTGTAGGTGTTTGTCTCTGTCTGAGGGGTTGGAGCAAATGCGGTTGTATCGCAGAGCTTGGCTGTAGACGATGGATCGTGTGGTGTAGTCAGGGTGAAAGCTGGAGGCATGCAGGTAGGAATAGCGGTCAGTAGGTTTCCGGTATAGGGTGGTGTTTATGTGACCATTGTTTATTAGCACTGTAGTGTCCAGGAAGTGGATCTCTTGTGTGGAATTCATTTGCAAATTGGATACTATTAATTTAGGCTTAAATAGAGACTGGGAGTGGCTAAGTCATTATGCAAGGTAGCCTGTTTCCTCTTGTTTTTTCCTACCCCCCCCCCAGATGTTCTGGTTTAACTTGGATTTAAACTTGAAGAGTGGTCAGTTTGGATCAGCTATTACCAGCAGGAGAGTGAGTTTGTGTGTGTATGGGGGTGGGGGGGGATGTGAGAAAACCTGGATTTGTGCAGGAAATAGCCCAACTTGATTGTCATGCACATTGTGTAAAGAGTTGTCACTTTGGATGGGCTATCACCAGCAGGAGAGTGAATTTGTGTGGGGGGGTGGAGGGTGAGAAAACCTGGATTTGTGCTGGAAATGGCCCACCTGATGATCACTTTAGATAAGCTATTACCAGCAGGACAGTGGGGTGGGAGGAGGTATTGTTTCATATTCTCTGTGTATATATAAAGTCTGCTGCAGTTTCCACGATATGCATCTGAGGAAGTGAGCTGTAGCTCACGAAAGCTTATGCTCTAATAAATTGGTTAGTCTCTAAGGTGCCACAAGTACTCCTTTTCTTTTTACACTGGAATGCGTTACCTAGGGAGGTGGTAGAATCTCCTTCCTTAGAGGTTTTTAAGGTCAGGCTTGACAAAGCCCTGGCTGGGATGATTTAACTGGGAATTGGTCCTGCTTTGAGCAGGGGGTTGGACTAGATGACCTTCTGGGGTCCCTTCCAACCCTGATATTCTATGATTCTATGATTCTAAGACATGGGAGGTCATTGTCCTGCTTTACTTGGTGCTGGTGAGGCCCCAGCTGGAGCACTATATCCAATTTTGAGCACCACAATTTAGGAAAGATGTGGACAAATGGGAAAGACTCCAGAGGAGAGCAACAAAAATGATAAAGGGTTTTTAAAAAACTGACCTATAAGAAAAGGTACAAACTGGACATGTTTAGTCTTGAGAAAAGAAGGGGAGCGGGGAACCTGATAACAGTCTTCCCGTGTGTTAAGGGCTGGTATAAAGAGGATGAGGATCAATTGTTCTCCATGTCCACTGAAGGTAGGACAAGAAGTAATGGGCTTAATTTGCAGCAAGGGAGATTTAGGCCAGATATTAGGAAAAACTTTCTAACTAGAAGGGTAGTTAAGCTCTGAAATCGGCTTCCACAGAGGTCATGGAGTTCCCATCACTGGAAGCTTTTAAAAAACAAGTTGGACAAATGCCTGTCAGGGATGGTCTAGGTTTACTTGGTCCTGCCACAGTGCAAAGGGCTGGACTTGATGACTTCTTGAGGTCCCTTCCAGCCCTACCTTTCTATGAGACTTTAAAAATACAAAATTTGGGGTGGTTCTTATGTGAACACTTATTCTTAAAGCCTTAGGGTTCTTATTTTCAAGCTTTTCTCCAGAACCAAAAGAGCCAGAAACTTTTATTTTTTAAATGGAAGCTGAGATTCACAATGACCTGATCCCAGAAGCGTGGTGTTTATCAAAAACACTGAATGTTGTGAGACTTCCAATAAAATTACAATATTTGACACCACTGTGAGCCTTAAACTTTCACATTAGTCAACCTGAGCACACAGGTAGCAATACAGAAATCTCTAAGTTGTGCTGGCTTCGGTATTGTGCCACTTGTGGAATTAGTTTTACAATAGTTGTGAGATATTATACACTAAGCTACAAGGGAAACCATGCATTTCATGAACTTACCAAAAGAACATTATTTAGGTTTCACTAGATGACTAGCTCGTTTATTGAAATAAGAACATAGGCTCTTCTATTGAATAAAATGTTTCCATGCTTAAACTTTAACATTTTTATATTTAGTGATCTTTGCTTTGTTACAGCCCTATGATAATTCTGTTGAAATAACTGATGTACTGCAATAAAAAATAATGGAAATTTGTGTATTTAACCGGGGGAGGAGGGGATTAGGCTTTATGAGTCCCATTTTCAAGCATGAAATATCTAAATAGAACTGGAAATTGAAGTGTTATATCCTTAAATTAATTCTAGCAGATTTCATCCCCATACTTCATACTTAACAAATAAATTGCATGAATCTCAGCTGTGTATCTACAGTGTAAGGTGTGACTGAAATAACCAAATCCATTAATTTACCGATTGCAAATTCTTGCTTATGATTAGAGTTCATTGAATCATGCTAAAACTTTTCCGTTTTTACTTTTGCCATACTCACTCATGCTCTTTTTCATTTGCTTTTCACAAAAATTCAAGCAATTGAGTTGGTCATAAATGTTCACGTAAAGTGCAT
This sequence comes from Lepidochelys kempii, assembly GCF_965140285.1. Classification (NCBI taxonomy): domain Eukaryota; kingdom Metazoa; phylum Chordata; order Testudines; family Cheloniidae; genus Lepidochelys; species Lepidochelys kempii. The sequence goes on along the minus strand of NC_136390.1, from coordinate 29,122,100 downwards.
TTCAAAATTCTTAGCTGACAGTTTAAGCCAGCTAAGGGTCTGCCTCAACATGTGAAGTTACACATAATTCACAAAACTGAACTTGAAGAAAGCACACACAAAAATTTATGCTTCAAATGCTTGTGCACTCATCTAATCAGAAAATAAAAACAATACCACGTTATCTCTCCAGCTAATTACAGCTGAGCTAAACAGTTTGAGTTTCGCATACTTATGATTGTTCCAGAGAGTTTAAAAAAATTGAAAGACTTTAATTCCATAACAGGTATATTAATGGAAATCACAAATCTGCTCACTAAATTGTAGCAGCAAGATTTATCAGCTGCAAGTTATTCACTCAGCTCCATTTACAATGGTAACTTGACCAAAATCCATCATAAACTATGTGCTAAATCTTGATATCCTAATGCCAATGGAAATGTGTATGAGAAAAGACTAAGGGAAAACTGCATCTCAGGATTTGGCCTGGGTTATTTTTTATGAAGATGCGCTGCAGACATTGGAGATCGAGCACCAGGACCGGCTCCAGCTTTTTTGCCGCCCCAAGCGGCAAAGGGAAAAAACAACAACAAAAAAACGATCCTCATTGAGCTGCTGCCGAAGAGGAAGAGAGGGACTGCAGGGCCCGGTGCCGAATTGCCGCCGAAGACCCAGACGCCCGCCCCAGGCACCTGCTTCCTTCGCTGGCGCCTAGAGCCGGCCCTGTCTAGTACTAGCAAGCTCTTATAATTTAACAAACAGAGGATAGTAAAGGAACAATAAAAGTAAAACTGCATCCTGCAACAGAAGAAAGAATTTTGCTTTTATGAGAAAATTATAACATCTCTATTGTACTTGTAGCATGTTAATGAAACTTTCTATTAGAAAGTAAGGAAATTGTTGTTCTAACTTTTTAATTTACCTTTCAGAAAAACAGAGACCAGTAAGGACTGAATACATATTCCAGAGTAGGGATCCTTTAATATCATATGCTCTGAAATTCAGTTGTGTTACAAGGTTAAAATTTCTTATCTTAATGGGAAAGGAATGCTTTCTAAGCAAAAAGATCATGTGTAAATTTAATTAAACTGCTGTTTACTTCCTTGTCTTTCATTTGGGACAGGTTATGTTACTAGAAAATCAAGTAGCTAACAAATTTATAATGATTATTTCAGACAGAGTTAAAAGTTTTCTGGTTCACATTAATATACAAAAAATCAGAGATCTGATTTTGCCAATTAAACAATTTGCTAATGGGTTTAATGTTTTGTATAACATGCTGGTTAGATCTTATTTAATAATTTAAAAATACTCCAGAAATGTGTAGCATTTAAAAATACTCCAGAAATGTGTGACATTTGCTACTATTGGATATGCATCACTAGATATTGTTAATGGAGAATTATTTTATAATTAATTTAGCTGACTGTTCCTATTGTAGGAAAACTGCCTGTAAGTACTGTAACAAATATGGCAATATCCTGCCACATCCTTGGGAGATTTTACTGAATTAAGTTCAATTATCTTTGGGGTCCATTGTATTAATGAATGATTTATGTATTATTGTGACCCAGGATTGTATGTAACCCCTACATGTCACAGTTTCAGCGTAACTGCACATATATTCCCCATCTATAGTCTACCAAGGGCATCCATTTAAAAGATTCTCACTCCCAACCATCACCTCTCCTGGGTGGAGACCTGCCTCTCCCTCCCTCCTCATTGGGGTTTTTTAAGGCTGCAGAGTTCCCTGTTTTACACTGTGATATTCACAGCAAGCCAGACTGGCTAAGCAGGCCAGTGTCTGCAATCTGTTCTCTTTTTCAAGGCTATGCACAATGTAATTGCATAGTTACAAGTTACTACACAGCTCTAGCTAAGCAAGAACATTTATTCTTAAGGGGGAAACCATGAGAGAAAACATACTAAAACAATAAAAGAACCTACATGCAGGAAAAAAAATGGCTAAAAAAGCTCAGAAGTCACCCCAACAATGACCTTGGCCTCTGTCCTTTAAACAGGGTCAGTCTTACAGGTGGGCAACATGGGTGACTTCCCAGGGCACCGTGGTCAAGAGGCAAGGAGTGGGGTGGGCCTGAGGTACAAGGCTGCAGAAGGGAGCTCACAGCAACATGGTGGGAAGCCAGTGGGTCTGGGAGCAATGGGGGGATGGATGGGGAGGCAGCGGGGCCGTGCTTGATTTGTAATGCAAGAGAGGCTGGGGCTCAAGCTGGATGGTCAGAAAGTGGTGGTTGTTGGCTGGGTGCCCAGAGGTGCCAGGGCTATGAACTGCGAAGCCTAGAGGTTTCAGGGCTTAGTCCTGGCAAGCCCTGGCACAAGTTAAGCACGGTGGTGGGGGCCATGGGTGATGGGGAGGATGGGCCGAGGGAGGCAGTGGGGAGGTAGCAGGGACCAGGGGTGCCCAAATACAAGTTCATCAGGGTGCCATTTTCCCTACAGCCAGCCCTGCCTATGGTTACAAGTTCATAACTGTCTCAGATTCAGAACCAGAACCCAGGCTGGGTTTATTTCTATAGACAGCTTGGGCCTTTGATCTCCAGTCTCCAGGAACAGATAATCTGCAGACAATGACCCACTCTTTAGGGCACAGCTTCATCAGGCTGTGTTTTTTCATAACCAGAGGTGGGGAATCCACTTAACATTTATTGTCCCAAAAGTCCATTCTTATCTTGCACATTGTTCTGAATTCAACAAGATTAAATTCAATAAAGACAAGTGCAAGGGAAAACCAAAGGCAGAACTACAAAATGGGGAATAACAGTCTCGGTGGTAGTACCGCTGAAAAGGATCTGGGGGTTATGAAAATGAAAACTACATGAGTCAACAACATGCAGCTTCAAAAAAAGGCTAATATGATCCTGGAGTGTATTAAGAGACCTCACCTCTCCACCCTAGAGAGTTTACATACAGTCCTGTCCCACACTACTACATAAATCATTCATTAATTCAATGGACCCCAAAGATACTGAAACTTTTCAATAGAAGTCTCCCAAAGATGTGGCAGGACATTGCCATATCTATCACAAGTACATCTAAGACTATCATAGACTCCATAGAGTCATAGATATTAGACATTTATTGGGTTATTAAGGGATCTATCCTATGGAGTGCTGAGTGCCTCATGTTGATTTCAGTAGGAATTGAAAGTGATGTTCAACATCTCAAGTAATTAAGTCCTTCCAGGATCAGACTACTAGTCTTTCCTGTTCGCATGACAAAGGACAGGTTTTCAAACTGAAGACTGACCTTTCCATTTTGGATTTGGTATATACATGGAATTAAATGCACACTGGGCACATATGCACTTTCCAAACACTTTTGGAAAAATACTGATACCTAGAGCTAGGAGAGAAGCTGGGTTTTTTTTATTATTATTATTATTCATTTATTTATTTTAGAAATGTTCCTGTTTCTTTGAACTCCAAAATTTGAAAAATGTTGTCCAGGGTTATTGATAACATTATTGCCATCTTTTACAAAACCACATCGGTACGAACTTCTGTGCGAGAGAGAGCTCTCTGGAAAGTAACGCACTAGCCAGTGTTTGCATACCAAAGCCCCTCTACTAGAACAGTAGCCCCATCCGAGTGTGCATTACAATTCGACTTTACTGCTAGTGGCAGGAGCCTCTAATACTGGAATAGAAGGCCCTGCATTTTATCCCTGTTTATGAACATGAACATCCTGTGGGTGTCTATAGTGTACAGTCTAGTGACTTCTGAGTAGTCCTGAAGGTCAAAAAATCAGGGATGGCAATCCATCAAGTACTGTCATACATCGCTGTGCCTTTCACTTCATGCTTTACTGCTCTAAATTACATAAATTTAAAAAGAACAAAAATTTTGGCACCAGGATTAATGACTGTGTAGTTAAACTTCAGTGGTCTCATTGAAATTTGTCACTGATAGACACTACATCTGTAATAAATAAATCTAAATACTTGCCAAAGGCTTAAACTAACTTTGCTTCCCCTAGAAAAGAAAGGCACGTGGTTCACAACACCCTCCTCCAATCCTGCAGTGTGATTCATGTGAGCGAGTGTATCTTAGCGCCTGTCTAACTCACAGCAACTAAGTCTGGTACTCTGCCCCCTCTAGTGGTGGTGGAGCTACACATAGAGGTTGATGAGCCTGCTGTAGCTGCAGCTAACAGAGGAGTGTGTTTTTGCTCAGGCAGTAGAAGCTTATGCTTTTAGAACCAGAAGCCCTGGGTTCAGTCCCCACTGTCCACTACCCACTGAGGGCACACTGTTACATCTGCGCATAACCCCGAGATTCTGCACGGGTCCCAGGCTCCATACCTGGATATCTGATTGTAGTTTCAGGGCCTCTGTATTCAGATATACAGGAGTACATAAGTAATAACCGAGTATGTATTTGATACATTTTTCTACAAAGGACTCCAGAAAGAGCTTCCAGAACTATTTATGATTTAGAAGTCATAGATAATTTGTCGGAAAACTACATTTTGAAACACAGAGACATTCAGTGGCCTTCTGGATTTCAGTGCCATATAAATTACCCTTTATTACTGTAATTATTTGAAAAATATTGCTTTCAGTCTTAGATTTCCCATACTGAAACCAAGACATGACTCGGCTAGTTGATGCCATGAAAAAGAAGCTAAAAACAAATTTAGAAGCTAGATTGGGAGAGAGAGAGACAAACTACAAAATGGAGTTAAAAACACCAACAGAGATTTTATGGCGATAATGGTATTGACTTACTTTTGAGTCTTTCCCTAGCTTCTGATGGCACAAGTCCCAAAAGAGGTTCCCTGAGATGGAAAATTCACTAGGGGAAATATTGCAATATATGTAGGGGTTTTGTAAGGAGTAAAAACAGGCCCAAATGTGAGCAGCAAGGGCCAGGAGGAAGGAGTGGCCAAAACAACCAGGGGATACATTTCTATGATTTCTGTGATCAGTATAGGGCTGGAGGGGACCCCGAGAGGTCATCCAGTCCAGCACCCTGTATGTAAGTTCAGTGCATTCCCAGAGCAACCTCAGCCAGTAGTATCCTACGGAGCTCCTGTTAGGTATTAAAGCTGCTCCCTCACTCTATTGAGAAACTCAAGGAAGGAGCCCACTACAGTAAGTGCCTGCCCTTCCCCAGGATGAATCCCCCAGAGGGACAAAGGGCCCTACTGGAACAGGATGGTGTGACTTACATGCTCCCTGTGAAGATCAATGAATACTGGCACTTTAATATCAATTATCGCACATTGAGCTGGTCAAAAATGGAAAGAAACTTCTGTGAAACATTTTAAAATAAGCCATTTTTGGTTTTATTCAAAAATGTTCATGGAAAAGTTATGGTTGGTTGATAAACTGAAAACCAACCTGTTTTGGTTTTCAAAAAATGATTTTTTTTTCAATTTTGGGGGTTGGTCAAAGAACTAGAAAATTTCAAGACAAATTTTCCACAAAATATGTTGGTTTGAAAAAAACCTTTAAATTTCAGATGAATTTTGACTAGCTCTAATCACATAGTATTCTGAATTTCTGGGCCTGTTTGGGAACTGGAAGAGAAAAAAGAAGTCCAAGGAAACCTATATGACAGACCACCATTAGACCATTTTTTGTCTTAAGAGAGTTTCACAAAGACATACAGTATAATTCTGCTCCATTTGGTTGAAATACCAGCTCTGTTAATTAATTTTTGGTCACTACTAAAAGTTTCCCTATGTAATGACAAAAAAATTTAGTTTCTGATTGGTATATTGCCAATCACAGTAAATGGCTCTAAATGCGACCATTAAAACTTGAAAAGGCATTAATGTAATGATTCTGCCAGATAGATGCATCTATTTTACAATTAACTATAAATGTTACTTATATGACCATATATTTTTATTGTCTGTTGCAATGTTTTTTAATCACATTAGATTACTTAATTTCATATTCTAATAACATATGGTCTACCTGTCTTTCACAATACAGTGACTTCCACTTATTTTAATCATTTAGGGTCCCATGTTACTCAATGTGGGATGGCCAGCTGACGGTGAGGGGTGCTGATTGGCCAGCATTCCCCAGCTCACAGGATTTGGCCCCACACAGGAGCCATGTGAAGCCTCTTTGGGCTCTGTTCCAGCAGCCCACCCTACCCATCTGAACTAGCAAAGGGAACCCAACCTGACAGATGCTGCAGGGGTCTAGCCAATCGCCAGTTCAGAGAGTCAGGAAGGAATTTTTCTTCCATGGACCAATTGGCGGAGGACTAGGGAGTTTTTTGCCTTCCTTGCAGCACCTGCAAGCCACAGGGGGTTAAGTAGAAATGTACATGGTACCTAAACTAAGGTACTAGGGCAATGTTGCTTACTCATCACAACTTGTAGCCAGCGCTAGCATGGGTCAGAGAATGAATGGTTCCCAGAAGTAAAAGACCTTGGATTTTGGTGATGGACTCAGGTGACAGGGTGAGACTTTGTGGCCTTTGCAGGCCAAATTCAGACCTGGGGACCTCCTGGGCTGAGGTCCCCAACCTGCATCCCCCTCCTAGGATTAGAGGGTACTAGGACTCAGCGAGAGCAGAGTCCTGGGGGGTAGGCTGAAGAGAGCCTGCCCTGCATTATGGATTATACGGTAACGAGCCCTGTAACCAATGAAATGCCAGGTATAGGTGATTGCGGGGGGGGGGGGAAGGAGCGCCCCTCCGTTGTGTTAAAAATTGTGGCCTGCTATTTGGAATCCAACTGTATTCAAAAAGCAAAAACTACACAAGCCATTTACAACATCAATTTTGCTTCTCTACAAAGGAAAAAGGACACTAAGCTATCTAAACTGCTACATGCCTCAAGGAGCCTCAACAGTAGTTCCCTTAATCCACCCAACAATATAGTTAATCTTTCCAGCTATACTCTTAGCCCAGCAGAAGAGTCTGTCCTATCTCAGGGCCTCTCCTTTTGTCCCTCCAGGCCCATGAACATGATACAGTTCTGTGGTGACCTAGAATCCTACTTTCGATGTCTCCGACTCAAAAAATATTTCCAACACACCTCTGAACAACATACTAACGCACAGAATCCTTCTTACCACCACTACAAAAAGAAGGTTTCTGCGTGGACTCCTCCTGAAGGTCGAAACAACAGACTGGACTTCCACATAGATTGCTTCCGTCGACGTGCACAGGCTGAAATTGTGGAAAAGCAGCATCACTTGCCCCATAACCTCGTGCTGAACACAATGCCATCAACAGCCTCAGGAACAACTCTGATATCATAATCACAAAGGCTGACAAAGGAGGTGCTGTTGTCATCATGAATAAGTTGGAATATGAACAAGAGGCTGCTAGGCAGCCCTCTAACTCCACATTCTACAGGCCATTATCCTCTGATCCCACTGAGGATTACCAAAAGAAACTGCACCATCTGCTCAGGAAACTCCCCGAAAAAGCACTGGAACAGATTTGTGCAGACACATGCCTAGAACCCCAACCAGGGGTATTCTATCTGCTTCCCAAGATCCATAAACCTGGAAATCCTGGACGCCCATCAGGCATTGGCACCCTGACAGCAGGATTGTCTGGCTATGTGGACTCTCTCCTCAGGCCCTATGCTACCAGCACTCCCAGCTATCTTCGAGACACCACTGACTTCCTGTGGAAACTACAATCCATCGGTGATCTTCCAGAAAACACCATCCTGGCCACTGTGGATATAGAAGCCCTCTACACCAACATTCCACACAAAGATGGACTACAAGCTATCAGGAACAGTATCCCTGATAATGTCACAGCAAACCTGGTGGCTGAACTTTGTGACTGTGTCCTCACCTACAATTATTTCACATTTGAGGACAATATATACCTTCAAGTCAGTGGCACTGCTATGGGTACCTGCATGGCCCCACAGTATGCCAACGTTTTTATGGCTGACTTAGAACAACGCCTCCTTAGGTCTCGTCCCCTAACACCCCTACTCTACTTGCACTACACTGATGACATCTTCATCATCTGGTCCCACAGAAAAGAAGCCCTTGAGGAATTCCACCATGATTTCAACAATTTCCATCCCACCATCAACCTCAGCCTAGACCAATCCACGCAAGCGGTCCATTTCCTGGACACTACTGTACTAATAAGCGATAGTCACATAAATAGCACCCTTTTCCAGAAACCTACTGACCACTATACTTACCTACATGCCTCCAGCTTCCATCCAGGACACACCACACAATCCATTGTCTACAGCCAAGCTCTACGATACAACCGCATTTGCTCCAATCCCTCAGATAGAGACAAACACCTACAAGATCTCTATCAAGTGTTCTTACAACTACAATACTCACCTGCTGAAGTGAAAAAACAGATTGACAGAGCCAGAAGAGTACCCAGAAGTCACCTACTACAGGACAGGCCCAACAAAGAAAATAACAGAACTAGCTGTCACCTTCAGTCCCCAACTAAAACCTCTCCAGCGCATCATCAAGGATCTACAACCTATCCTGAAGGACCACCCATCACTCTCACAGATCTTGGGAGACAGGCCAGTCCTTGCTTACAGACAGCCCCGCAACCTGAAGCAAATACTCACCAGGAACCACACACCACACAACAAAAACACTAACCCAGGAACCTATCCTTGCAACAAAGCCCGTTGCCAACTGCGTCCACGTATCTATTCAGGGGACACCATCTTAGGGCCTAATCACATCAGCCACACTATCGGAGGCTTGTTCACCTGCACATCTACCAATGTGATATATGCCATCATGTGCCAGCAATGCCTCTCTGTCATGTACATTGGCCAAACTGGACAGTCTCTACGCAAAAGAATAAATAGACACAAATCTGACATCAGGAATCATAACATTCAAAAACCGTTAGGAGAACACTTCAACCTCTCTGGCCACTCAGTAAAAAATTTAAGGGTGGCAATTTTGCAACAGAAAAGCTTCAAAAACAGACTCCAGCGAGAAACTGCTGAGCTTGAATTAATATGCAAACTAGATACCATTAACTTGGGTTTGAATAGAGACTGGGAGTGGCTGGGTCATTACACATATTGAATCTATTTCCCTAAATTTAAGTATCCTCACACCTTCTTGTCAACTGTCTAAATGGGCCATCTTGTTTATCACTACAAAAGTTTTTTTCTCCTGCTGATAATAGCTCATCTTAACTAATTAGCCTCTTACAGTTTGTATGGCAACTTCCAACTTATCTGTATGTATATATATGTTCCATTCTATGCATCTGATGAAGTGGGCTGTAGCTCACAAAAGCTTATGCTCTAATAAATTTGTTAGTCTCTAAGGTGCCACAAGTACTCCTGTTCTTGTTGTATTCAAGTGGTTTCTTCATATTGGTTTTCTTGTTTAAAGAACAAGACACAACAAACATCTGAGCTTCATTTCATCTGAGCCTATTAACTGCCTAGCATTCCTGAATAATTGTGTGAGCGAGGTGACAAGATGAGATGAGAATTTAAAATTCATGCTGCTAGGTGACATCACAATAGACTTCTTACAGAACTGTTCTAACATGTTGTTTTCTCATTGCACATGGGTAAGTCTAGGAGCCAAATTTTGCTCTCAGCTTGCATAGTTGCTATGGTTACTGAAGTGAATAAGAGATGAATGTGTGTGGATACATATGGAGGGGGGAGAGGAATAGATATTTTTTTCTTATTATTTTACGTCTGACTGCATATCCACATGCTGCAGAATGTCCAATTCCAGTTTCTCTTGACCCAGCCCTTCACTTTGCACCATTGAGCTAGTGATGTTGGAAAGTAATTGGGGTGACTCAAACAGAGATGTGATACATCTGGTTTCTTTTGTTGTACATGATAAATCATAAAAAGAAAAGGAGTACTTGTGGCACCTTAGAGACTAACCAATTTATTTGAGCATAAGCTTTCGTGAGCTACAGCTCACTTCATCAGATGCATACTGTGGAAAATACAGAAGATGTTTTTATACACACAAACCATGAAAAAATGGGTGTTTATCACTACAAAAGGTTTTCTCTCCCCCCACTCTACTCTCCTGCTGGTAATAGCTTATCTAAAGTGATCACTCTCCTTACAATGTGTATGATAATCAAGGTGGGCCATTTCCAGCACAAATCCAGGTTTTCTCCCCACCCCCCCATAACATTTATAAACCAGATGGAGAACACTTCAATCTCTCTGGTCACTCGATTTCTGATCTCAAAGTGACTATCCTTCAACAAAAATACTTCGAAAACAGACTCCAACGAGAGACTGCTGAATTGGAATTAATTTGCAAATTGGATACAATTAACTTAGGTTACTTTTTATAATGACTCAACCATTCCCAGTCTCTATTCAAGCCTATTTCCCCTCGTTTATTATTCCCCCCCCTCCCCCATTCCTCAGACGTTCTTGTTAAACCCTGGATTTGTGCTGGAAATGGCCCACCTTGATTATCATACACATTGTAAGGAGAGTGATCACTTTAGATAAGCTATTACCAACAGGAAAGTAGGGTGGGGGGAGAGAAAACTTTTTGTAGTGATAAACACCCATTTTTTCATGGTTTGTGTGTATAAAAACATCTTCTGTATTTTCCACAGTATGCATCCAATGAAGTGAGCTGTAGCTCATGAAAGCTTATGCTCAAATAAATTGGTTAGTCTCTAAGGTGCCACAAGTACTCCTTGTCTTCTTGTGAATACAGACTAACACGGCTGTTACTCTGAAACATGATAAATCATGTGATTAATTCTTCAGTGGCTGGTTCAATCAAACATAGAATCATAGAATATCAGGGTTGGTAGGGACCTCAGAAGGTCATCTCGTCCAACCCCCTGCTCAAAGCAGGACCAATCCCCAACTAAATCCTGATTGAATTAGCCAATAGTTGTATCTGAAAACACAATGCAAATTATCATTCCAAAAATTAAAAAGTGTAGTAACTTCAAATAAAACACAAAACTAAATTAAACTGAAGCAGTGTATGTACATATGTAATCTTATGTAAAACATAAGCAGCCTGCATTATAAATGTCCGCAGTCACAGAAAACCTCCTAGAAATCATGGTTATCAGTGAATTTGTGCACGTATGATATGAACACAACTCACATTCTCTTCCAAAAAATGGCTCAGCTACATGAGCTAGTGCAGCATTAGCTATTAGTTACACAGTTCATATTCCAGACAGGAGAAGGTAGTGGTGTGTATGCACATCAGCTAAGCTGGGATAGCATGACTGTAAGTGCTGAACTCAGAATACCTATCTTCACCACTGGGAATCTAAAATATCCCTCTGTAGGAATTGTTCTCCAGCAGAGGCACAGTGCCTTAGGGCCAAATCCTGGGCCTGCGATTTCAGTCCCTCCCTGTTTCTATGCCCATGGAGTGGTAGTGGTATGTGAAGGAGGATAAGGTGGGGAAAAATCCACTGAATTGCATCCACAAAATATGTTGGAGGGTTGGGTGGAGTCATTTCATTACTAGCTTTGAGTTTCTACTATCTAGTGGCATCAATAAATTATCATGACTTTCTTCTTTATGCTGTAAACTTTTCTTGATAATTACTTGTCTTGATAAGGTGAACATTAGTACAGTTGTGTAAGAAATATCCTGCAGCTTTCTCTCGTCAGGCAGCCCCAGTAAACTAGGGTCTGAACTAAGTCACCAGATCACCTCAGAACTAAATTTTATTGCAGTGCCGTCTCATGCATCACACTTATTTTGTCCATATCATTCCGATATATTACAATATACACTTTTGCACAAATGGCGATTAATAAGCTCAGATCTTCAGTTTCTGAATTTCTATTAACAGTAAACTGAATCATTGACATACATTATTTTTCCAGCAAAGCAGTAAAAAACAGTATGATGTATACAAGATGAGAGATTATGGGTGAGTTGAAGTAATACAGATTACAGGCTACAGATGAGTTTGATTTTATTACGCTACTATGCAGTGGATTAGGTAATCTTTCAGGGGAGAGCCACAAACAAGTGGATCTAACTTTGCAGTGCCTAACTTTAGGCTCCCTGTCACCCAGTGAAATCCTCAGCCCTGAGTTAGGTGTCCAGCTCCCTGTACAATGAATGGGAAGAGTTAGGTGCCTAAGAATGGGATTCACAAAAGCCAGCAAGCTGAGTGTAGCGCTACCAAAGCTGCAGTAGTTCTCCATAGTTAGAGCACTCAAATGGGATGTGGGAAATCTAGGTTCAAGTCACCATGTGCCTGATTCAGTGAAGGAAATTGAACCTAGCTCTCCCACATCTCATGGGAGTGCCATAACCACTGGGCGGCAGGATATTCTGAAGTGGGTAGCTCTCACCTTGAAAATACTCCACTTTGTCTAAATAAATGTTCGTTGTGCCAGAGAGATTGACACTATAACCCAGTGGTTATGGCACTCGGCTGGGATGTGGGAGACCAAAGTCCCTGCACTAACACATTTTATAGAAATTGGAACAGCTTCAACAGGAGAGATTTAGAGAACCCCACCCCAGAATACCCAATAGCCCAGTGGTTAGGGCACTCTTCCAGGATATAAGAGACTTGGGATTAAACCGCTGCTTCTCTCAGGCAGAATGAGGACTTGAACCACCTTGTTGGGACTGTGTTTTGTGTAGGGACATGCTTAGAGGCCCCCTACGGGCTTAGGCCCCACAGGTGAGATATCTAGTTCAATACCTAGTTTGAGGAGACTCGGGTGCAGTGCAGCTCAGTGCTATCAGAATTTAGGCAGCCTTGTGCATACCCACCAGCAGAAATGTAGGTGCCATGGGGCCTCTACAGGCAGCAGAAATACAAGCACCCAGGGAATTTAGGCACCTACAGATTTAGACAACTGCTGAGCAGAGGTTTTGAGGATCTAAAAATTTTGAATTTAGGTGCCTGAAGTGGCTGGTAGGCACCTAAATCCGTTGGTGAATCTAACCCTCAGTCACTAAATGGGGAGTGCTTTACACAACAAAGGATATTGCACATTGTTTTTCACTTTTGTGGAATCAGGTGCCTTACCTCAGACCACTTAAAACACTTGTGATGAACAGACCTCAGAAGACTGATAGGCTTTGTTCAGCTAAGGATCCAAAAGCTTGGCTGCTTATCTGAAGTACATATAAAATCTTGAAATTGGCCTTTAGGGGATAAGAGGTTCCTAGTTCTTCTAGCTAAGGGAGCTGTTCTTATTGTTACCGAGGTAAAAGCTTGTGGTTTTTGGTACGGTAGCCCCAAGTTCTAGTCCTGCTCATGACTTGTGCCGAGGCTGGATTGTTATACCCAGATACTATAGCAACTGTGCATTAGAAAAGACAAAGTCAGATAGTTAGAAATAAGATTAGAAATTGCTAAGAAAAGATGTGTGATATTTCCTAGTGTCAGCTTTTCTGAATGGTATTTCTCACTGGCTTTCTGCATGTTCTTGCGGCACTTCCAGTTGAAATTTTGAAGTGAAGAGGTGTGTGTCAGAGGTGAGGAATATATTTACAGAAGGTTGAGGTTGGATACAAAAACTGAGCAAAATTTTACCCAAAATTTCTGTTCAGCACTATTAATAATTAGAAAGACGTCTGCCCCAGAGAGAATTCCAGATCTCCAGGAAAACCAAAATATAAACCACAGTTTAGAAACCTGGCAAATAAAAAAGCTGCTCTATAGAACTGTTTCAAAAGTTGAATTTCATGTTTCAAGGAAAAAAAACTTCTTTTTGGGGGGAAAAGTGTCCTCATTTTCTGAACAGCTCAATTGCCCTGAATACTGACACCACTTTGCCATCATATAAATTGCTTCCAGAGCATGGTTAAAATCCCAATTTGAGACTCATGAAAGTAAACTAGGCACTCATTTTAGCCTCAAGCAACCAGTAGTTCTGTTCCAATCTATCACATAATTTAGTGCAATTAAGCATGATTGACAATTTCTTTTCAGAAAAGAATGAGAATCAGGCAGGCAAGGAGAATGAATAACTTCTCTCACCTAGTGAAGACAGTTTTTCTCAAGTCAGAGTTGAGCTAATTAGCAGGGCAAAACGTGGACATTGAAGTAAAATACAACTGCTGTCAGTTGCTTCCATTTCCTTTATTATCCTAAATGCAAGTATTCCACACAATATAAAACAGGATAGAACTGCATAAAATTGGTCTTTTCAATATACTTTAATTGGATGAGATTTGTGTCTGTGGCGTTCCCAGATGACACTCAAAATGTCAATCCGTTGCTTACAGGTAATGAAATTGATCCACTGTGTTTCAGCTACATGTGCAGTACCAGGCCAATAAAAGGTTTTCAGCTTTTTTCTGACATTTCCAAAATTAAATAGTGATTTATTGTCAGTAAGCTAGAGAAATGCTTATAAATACAACAAAAATTGTCTCTGAATCATTGAGAGTTTGGGTGATTTTAGAATATCTTGAAAGGCTCACCATTTTCTAACATTTTAATTACAGTAATCCTTCATTTTCATTTGCATCTTATTGTACCACCATACAAATGCTTTTAAATATAGCCATTTTGTAACCACCAAACCTTGAAATCCCCAATTAGTAATCTATGAGGAGAATATAGCTGTAGCAAAGTCCTGAATTTGCTATATCTTCAGTTCAATGCATCTCACTGAAATCCAGCAATATTTTCATAGATTTCAAGTTTATGTGAAACTTGATTGCAGTACCAGGACCCAATCTTGTAAAAAGGTATGCATGAGTCAAAGTTTTCTGCCTTTTTAAAAATAAAGTCTTTGTATTTGCTTTTCGTTCTGCCTTCTCTGTGCCACCTCTACCTCCATCATAATCTGTCCTAAGCAGAATGCAACAGATACAACATTCACAAAGACCTTTTTCAGTGTGATAAGAGCAATGTAAGTAGAGGGAGCTAGAGATCTTTTATCAAGACAATTTTAAGATGTCCTTTTCCATAAAACATTTTTGTTGGTGACAAACTAGTTTTCCCAGTGATTTTTTTTTTAATTCTTGTAGTTGAAAAGATCTACAGAATTAATAGGAAAATCTCATTTGAGTGGGGTTGATGCTAGGACTATACTTATAAAAGTAGCTCCTGAGGATGTGAACTTCCCAAAGAAAGAAGACATACAGATGATTTAATATCTCACTAATGATGAATGAAAGAGTCAGAATTGCACCTGTTATTTTTTTAAGATTGTATCTGTTGTACCAATCTATCTAAAGACATCTTTCTGGTTGATACAATCTTTTGTAAAAAAAATAAAGAAAAACAGTTAGTAATTTTACCAATTACAATCCAGTCTTAAACATTAATTGAATTATCATCCTTGATACTTCCTCCTGGAGTTGCTTAGCCAACCATTTGCTAGATTTTCCACAACCTCATAATGATGATAATTCTGGACTCCTCAGAACTAGACAGAGTATGATTTATCAGCTGTTGTAGTTTCCAGCAATTGACTACACAACCCAGAGTTCTTTATTTTGTTTATGGAATTTCTCCTGTTTGATCAACTTTTATTTTTAAATACACAGATTTTTTTTCCTCATCATATTTTTGGTAGCTAGGCACAGATATAATCATACTTCATGCTAATAAAACAAGAGTAATAGTACCGATTTTCCTCAGACCAGTATACCTGTATTTTAAAAGATAATAGTAGCTCTAGGAAAGAACAAATTCAGATGTATGAAATTTGATTTAGCATCACCTTATGCTAGATGGGCAGAGGACGTACAGGTATTTCAGCTATTTTTGAAAAACCACTCATAGGGTGGGGATGAGAGAGATTTGGATCAGAAATGTTGGGCCACTACTGCAAATATTTACCCCATGAGTAGTCCTTCGTGTGATTAGTGCCACTGAAGACTCTCCATCTGTGATCCTGATCCTGCACAAAACATGTACGTGCTTAACTTTACACACTGAGTAGTCCCACTGGAAGTTTGAGCATGTGTAAGTACTTGTAGGATCAGAGCTGACAAAGGTAATTATATGTACAGAATCTAAGATCAAGTCAGTGGGACTATATATATGTAAAGCCCTTTGTTTTCAGTTTTTACTGAATTTCACTAAAAAATCCCAGGTTTTGAAAAAGCAAATATTCAGTTTTTACCTATTCTTAACCTGAATTTTTCAAGTGCTGGCTGAACTCCCTGGACCTTGCTCCCCACTTGCAGACTGCTTACCAGATGGTACAAGGCACTTCTCTGTGCAGAAGAGAGTCACTGCCAGCTGGTGGCTGCTGCTTTGGTGCAGTGGGGGAGCATGATGGGCAAGGAACTGGGTCCTGGCTGCTGAAAGGGCCTCTCTGCTCATCTTGCTCCCCTTCACCCAGCTCCCTGCCCATCTCATTTCCCCAGCGCACAGTTTGGGGGAGTGAAATGGGTGAGGAGCCAGGTCCTGGCAGCAGAGACCCACCATCGCTGCAGGATTAGGCCTGTAAGGATTGGAAGGCTCCTCTAACCACATACACATCCACTGCCGCCAATAAATAGCACGCACTCTTCACCCCACGGGCTCTTTCTTTTCTTTTCTTTTTTTTATTGATTTTCACACTTTACATTTTTTTTTTAGAAACACTGATAAATTCCTGGGAAATTTTAAAGAAAATAGAACCTCATAACAAAGGGCCTTATGTATATATGTAAGAGCCACTCCCATCAAGAAAGGTGTTCTTACAGGACTGGCTGTTTGTTCGCTGCATGAAAGAGGGTACCCCAAGGCCACCAGTTCAGACCACAAATATAGTTTTGGTGAATAAATGTTGATTCATGAGTTTGCAGCCTGTGATTTTGCCACAGGGAGTCAGGAAGATATAGTGTATTCCTCCTGGTTCAAAAAGAAATCCTTAAAAGGTAAGAGGACACACATCCCCAGTTAATATTCAATTAAACTATCTTTTAAAGGACTGTTTCTACAGCAGCCTATCCATTGTTGATTATAGAGGTAGACACAGCCTGTAATGTGCAGATCAACTCTTTATTTGATGAAAGAAGGAAAGGTGAGGAATACCAGGAAAATGCAGGGGCGGATTTTCCAATTAGAGACCAACTGGCAAATTAGCTTGTGAGGATGAGCAAAGGTAGCACCCAGTTTGAGACAGGGGAAGGGGTGAGCTGGTGTCGCTGAAGAGGCAGCCAAGCACTGGGTGTAGTGGAGTTGGTGGAGAGGGCTGCAGGTTTTGTGTAGTTTAAAAGCTGCTGTCCTACCTCACCTCCTTCCCTCTTTCACCAGCTCCCCTCTTCCCCTTAGCCTCCCACACTCCAATATCCTCATTATATTTTCCATACACAAAGATCAAACCCAAACTTTCAGTCCAATCGGCTTTTATTTTAGATGAATGAAACCAAGGAAGAAAAAATGTTAAGTCTGCACAAGACAAAGAGCATGCTCTGAGAGTGTGGGTGTGAATGAGATAGCAAGCATGTGTGCCTCCAAATCAGTAGCAGCCTCCTTGATATATCTCAAAGTGACCCCTCCCCACAATAGAGAAACAGTAGCCAGGAAGACTCTTTATGGGTACAGATGGAGCACACAAAACACAGATTCACACTTCTCCTTACAGGGACATAATTACATACATTACACCTCAGGATTCCACCTTGTGTCGACTCATAGACTTTAAGGTCAGAAGGACCATCGTGATCATTTCATCTGACCTCCTGCATATTTGCAGGACACAGAACCTTACCCACCCACTCCTGCAATAGACCCCTAACCTCTGGCTGAGTTACTGAAGTTCTCAAATCATGGTTTAAAGACTTCAAGCTACAGAGAATCCACCACTTACACTAGTTTAAACCTGCAAGTGACCCATGCCCCATTCTGCAAAGGAAGGTGAAACCCCTACAGAGTCTCTGCCAATCTAACCCAGGGAGAAATTCCTTCCCAATCCCAAATATGGTGATCACTTAGACCCTGAACATGTGGGTAAGACCCACTGGCTAGACACTTAGGAAAGAATTCTCTGTAGTAACTCAGAGCGCTGCCCATCTAGTGTCCCATTACCACCCCTTCTTCCCCTCAGGAACCAACCCCATGCACTTGCTTATTTTCCTGCACTGCCTTCTGGACACCTCCCTTGTATAAACCCCCTTCCTCTCAAGACAACTCCCACGCTTCTCCTGCCCTGCTACTCAAGAATCTCCATGATCCTTCTATACTTTCCTTTCTCAGGACTCTTCCCTCACAAAATATCCATGCCTCCCCTCCGAAGTGTTCTTATATCTCCGTCCATCCCACCCCACCCATCTTCTCAGGATTCCTCTTTTTCTCTAGCAAAAGTTGGACATGTAATTCACCACCCAGTACAATGCCACCATTGGTAACCACGGTGGAAACACTAGTGCAGACAGAGCTTAGGTGTTATCACATCCTGTTGATTGCTACTGTCTGGCTTGTGTACAGACCTCTACAGCATTTAAACATCCATAAACATTATAGTCTCTCCAAGACATGTAATCTGCAGTTCCGTTCACTGTAGTCTGTACAAATGTCATTGAAGAGAAACTTGCCACTCACATGCTTGTAAGTTTCTGCCAGCAAGAATGAGGTTTCATCACACCCCAGAAATTTCAGAGATTTTAAATGGGTGCGGGTTTGGACTTGAATTCCTAATATCATCCATATTTTGCAACATCATTGGAAGAGAATGGTATTTAATTATACAAGAATTTAACCTTTAAAAAGAGAAGCCAATAATATTGTTTATTAGAACATATTTTCTCCCGTGCTCTCTTCACAGAAAAGAAAGAAGAAAAAACTGTACTCTAATTAAATTCATATCCGCTTGGTATTTACCCAGTGAGTCCAGAGAACAATCTTTTAAATCACCAGCACAAACTATCTGTTGGTGAGATAAGAGATACTAATAACCTATTAGTGATGAATAATGAATACATACCAAGGCTATCCATTGTACGCTACAGCCAGAATTTCAAAAGCTTGTACAGACAAATGGGACAGCATGGGAGGCTAAAAGAATGGGATTGGTTGCCATATGAGCTCAAGGGCTCTGTGCTGAGATGGGGTAAGGGAGTAAATTGGCCAAAGGCCAGTTCTGGGGTGTGGTTAAGGTGCTTGGTGCTAAAATGGGTACATCTGAAAATCCTGCAGGCTCTCCCCCATGTAGCACAGTGCCTCTGAGATAGTTGTGCCATAGGCATGATTTATTCAGCAGGAGCAAGTTGACACCCCTTTGCCCGAGAGAACATGAGGCAGCCAATGCCAGGAGAATCATCAGGCTCCAGCCTTTAGTGGCTAATCCTTTTTACATGCTCTTTCACAAGGATAAAATGGAACTGCATTCTCATCCCCATTGTATCCGTAATGTAATCAAGGATTCCATCCAAATCACACCACCAGTTTACCCATTATCCTCCCTAACTTACATTCACTGCCAGGTCAGACATGCCAGGGGC
The DNA here is from genome assembly GCF_965140285.1 of Lepidochelys kempii. NCBI lineage: Eukaryota > Metazoa > Chordata > Testudines > Cheloniidae > Lepidochelys > Lepidochelys kempii. Next base: position 29,102,779 of record NC_136390.1, on the reverse strand, counting down.
TAAGAAGGCCCATAAGGAGCTGCTACTTTAATAAAACAAAAATATGCTATAAATTCCCCAGATTAGTTGTGATTTATGACAACAGAGTCAGGTTTCATGATGACAGATAGGCTAGATCATCTCAACACTTGTCAAAATGGGTTAAGTCCTGTATGGAAACGTGCTATGAGCTAGTGCAGAGGTGGGCAAACTATGGCCCGTGCGCCACATCCAGCCCGCAGGACCGTCCTGCCTGGCCCCTGAGCTCCCAGCCGGGGAGGCTACACCCAGCCCCTCCCCTGCTGTCCCCCCTCCCCTGCAGCTATGGCACTGTGCAGGCAGCACTCTGGACAACGGGGCTGCGCACTCATGCAGGGCAGCGCGGCAACGTGTCTGGCTCCAGCCGGGCGGCTGCCGGACATGCTGCTCTGAGCGGCATGGTAAGGGGGCCAGGGCTGGGGGGGTTGGATAAGGGGCAGGAGGTCCCGGGAGGCAGTCAGGGGACAGGAAGCAGGGGGCGGTTGAATGGGGCAGTAGTTCAGGGGCGGGAGCAGAGGATGGAGAACGGGGGGTTGGATAGGGCATGGGAGTTCCAGGGGGCCTGTCAGGGATCGGGGCAGTCAGGAGACAGGGAGCAGGGAGGGTTGGATAGGGGGTGGGGTCCCGGGGGGTGGTTAGGGACATGGGGTCCCGGGAGGGGGCGGTCAGAGGACAAGGAGTGTGGGGAGGTTCTGAGGGGGGCAGTCGGGGGCGGGAAGTGGGAGGGGTCGGATACAGGGCAGGGACCAGGCTGTTTGAGGGGCACAGCCTTCCCTACCCAGCCCTCCATACAGTTTTGGAACCCTGATGTGGCCCTCAGACCAAAAAGTTTTCCCACTCCTGAGCTAGTGCTTATCCCAGTCCCTGAAAGCCCCAGAGCACATTTGACTAGATTCCAAATACATTTGTCATGTTCCCATTGTAGAAATAAAAACAGCTGCTGCGTGGAGCTCAGACCACGCCTTTGTGAAGGATTATCTTCTCCACCTGACCTCAGAAGTTAAAAATGTCCACATTCACCATTCAGTGAGGACTCCTTCTTACCCCCACCACCTTAGGGTTTTGTTCCTGCTTGTGAATCTCAAAAGTGTGAGGGATCTGCATTGACAGCACTTGAAAGAAGAAAAGTTACTCACCTGTATCTGAGTTCTTTAAGTAGATCATAAACAGAGACCCATCCTCTACTTCCCATTCATATTTCTTTGTTTGCATTGGATCCTGAGGGTGGAGAAGAATTTAGAGAGCCTTCAAAATACACTTTACCTTTCATGGAACATTATACAGCTCCCCAACAGCCAGAGCTTTCCATAGGGTTCCAGGTCAGATGTGGAGTACATGGGTGTGTCCCCAAAAGTGTGTATCTGTAATCTACTCAAAGAATTCCATGTGCTCCCACAGTACTGTGATCCTAGCATTAAAGGTAAAAATAAGACTATTGAAAAACAGCAGAAAACACAGGCAGGCATATTAAGTTATTATGTGTATAATTTGAGTACATAGAGCAGTCAATGGATAAAGACACAGTAAACTTCCTTTCCTTGGTACAGCATTCTTTAAATTCTCATATATTCTTTAGTCAAAGAAACCTCCATCAGCACCACAACACTGAATTTGTGTCAATATTCTAAATTAAAAAACATATGTCATACTAGCTATCTGTGTTAGCTTGTACCTAAGTGCAGAGGTACAGTGCACTGAAGTACAGCCTCTGTAATACTATTGCATCTCACAGAGGTATTGTGAGTCTTAACATTTTAACAGCTTGCATTCCTTCAGAACGTGGCCTAGTGGACAGTGCACTGGCCCAGGACTCAGAAAACCTGGGTTTTATTCCAGGTTCTGTTGCTGGGTTACCTCAGGCAAGTCACTGTTTCTCTGCATCTTAGTGTTGCCATTTGTAAACTGGGGACAACGATATACTTACCTCCTATGTAAAGCACTGTGTGATGTATGAAGCAAAGTCCTGTAAAAGAGCTAGGTGAAATTATCAAAAGAAAGGTGATAATTGCAAAAAAGGATTATTTTTAGGAAGAGCAGATCCAACTAGGTTATCTCGTGCTCCAATTCCAATACAAAAATGACGCTAGAACTTTCAAAGTACTCAGGCTCACAATAATTTTCCAGCAAGAAGCATGTCAGGAAATTGCTTTGGTTGCTTCCTCTTTCAATTTTTCTAGAATGTCTTGAAGTATTAAATGAATTATCTTCATTTATAATTGCTTTACAATATACATATTTGAATAGTTGTACATCCATTGACTGCACCTACTTTGAAAGCTACAGAAATAGTCAACTAAATTGTACTATAGTTTCTCATAGAGTTACATCTTCCTTATGTTGAGAGAACAATCCCATAATGAACAATGGTGTGGTTTCTCTTCAGAAGCAGCTCTCCTACTTACAAGATAGGAATCCCGTATAACACCCTATATGCAAAATTTAAGCACCGCAAAATAGGTTCTCCTTTTGAAACATATTGCTTTATCAGATCATATTACACAAAAGTAAAACAATCTGTGGCCACGCACAGACACCGCAGTCATCAGCAGGTTCTTATGTACCAAACTCAGCTCTCTCTATTAGTCAGATTTAAAATAATGTCAAGGAGATTAAATTCTCCTGGTCATATCCTGGATCTGGGAAAAGGGGTAAGCCGTGAGTTGGGAAAGTTTCCAGATGACTCAAAGCTACAAAATAATTAAATCCAAACCAGACTGCAAAGAGTTACAAAGGAATCTCACAAAAGTGGGTGACTTGGCAAGAAAATGGCAGATGAAATTCAATGTTGATATATGCAAAATAATGCACATTGGAAAACAATCCCAACTATACTTACAAAATGATGGGATCTAAATTAGCTGATATCACAAAAGAAAGATCTTGGAGTTATCATGGATAGTTCTCTGAAAACATCTGTGAAATGTGCAGCAACAGTCAAAAAGCTAACACTGTTAGGAACCATTAGGAAAAGGATAGATAATAAAAGAGAAAATATCATAATGCCACTATATAATTCCATGGTATGCCCTCACCTTGAATACTACGTGCTGTTCTAGACTCCCCATCTCAAAAAGATATATTAGAATTGGAAAAAATACAGAGAAGGGCAACAATATGGTTAGGGGTATGGAGCAGCTTCCATATGAGGAGAGATTAATAAGACTGGGACTTTTCTGCTTGGAAAAGAGACAATTAAGGGGGGGAAATGATAGAGGTTTATAAAACCATGACTAGTGTGGAGAAAAAGTGTTATTTACCCCCGTCACATAACACAAGAACTAGGTGTCACCCAGTAAAATTAATAGGCTACAAATTTAAAGCAAACATAGGAAGCATGTCTTCACAAAACACACAGTCAACTCACTGCCAGGGCATGTTGTGAAAACCAAAAGTATAACTGGGTTCAGACAAGAATTAGAGAAGTTTATGGAAGATAGCTCCATCAATGGCTATTTGTCAAGATGGTGAGGGACCCTAACCCGCTCCGACTGAATGACAGAGGATAGATCACTTGAAATTGCCCTGTTCTGTTCACTCCTTTTGGAGCATCTGACACTGGCCACTGTTGGAAGACAGGATACTGGGCTAGATGGACCATTGGTCTGATCCAGCATCGACATTCTTATGTTAAGGAATCTCAGAGTGAGGGAGGTGTGAAAACCAGGTCTTTGCTACTGTTCTCAATTTTACAGCTTTCTCTGGTTCCAAATCTGCTTTTATATTGAATGTGTGCAACTAAACACAAATTGGGACATATTCAGCAGAGTGCACAGGGAATTGAGAATGAGAAAACTTCTGTTATTTTAATGGGTATTTTGTGCCTGATTTCCCTCGCAGAATGCTGAAAAGGTAATTGTCAGAGTGGTGTGTGGAATTTTTTTTAAAAAAACCCTACAATACTTTATTGTATTGTATTGTATTGTGGTTTGCTACTCTGAAATTAGACTTTGGAACTCAGGACATTTGCTCATTTAAACAGAATTTCAGAAACATAGTACAGTATATTCACCTTTGGAAATAAGTGCATCAATGGATGCTTTGTAAAAAAGCTTAATCTAAAACAAATTCTGAGCATTTTGTGTGTCTAATATTTTATAGTAATTTTGTTTCTATTGCATTTTAAAAGGTGCTTGGGGCTCTGTGGAACAAACAAAACCAAATTAAATGTACAATAGAAACATCATTAAAATCCACCTTCTTAATTCAGGCAGATCAATGCAAATTGGAATGCCCATTAAAAAAAGAAGTGGGAAAGAGACAGAAGGAAAAAAGGTAACAAACAGGGAGTCTAACAATGGTCATTGGAAAATACAGCTTCAAGTAAAAAAAAAGAATCGTTTTTTTAAAAGGGGGATGGGGATGGGTTTGAGAAAGTTTCACACTGTAGCACCCATGAGAATACAAATGTAACTGCTTTTTGACTTAAGATGGCAATGTTGGGATTGGTGGTGGGGGTCGAGAGAGAAAGAACACGAACAAATTCCTGTCAGGATAATACTTAAGGTCTCAATTATATAGCTAGGACCTATGGAGTTAAGGGCTTTAAAAGCCAACAGTATCAACATGAAGTCCGTATACCACTTTATAGCAGCCAACATAAACAGCTGAGAAGAGGTGTTATATGCTTGAACCAGTGAGCAAACATGTTTTTCTATTCTAAACAAGCTGTAAATGAAAAAGTGAAGCCCTGCTGTAAACCCTCCTAAGAGGAAATTACTGTAATCAAGCCTTGTGGTCAGGAGGCCAGGTAGTAGTGTTGCAAGGTCACGCAGGGGTAAACAGTGGAATAGCCTGCACAAATCATGTAGCTAGGAAATAGATCTTTGGAGCCTTCTGTGGGAAGGATGTGCTTTGACTGTAATACCCAGATCTTTATCTTGGTTCGCTGCCCTCAAAGAAAGATCCTCAATAAGTTCCCAATCTGGCAGCCAAGCACTTACCAGCGCATGTAAGCATGCGAGTAATTCTATTGAAGTCCATTGCTGGATCACAGCCTAAATGGGGACCAAAAAAATAAACAAACAAACCAACCTTCTCATCACCGCTTCCTCTACCCATTAGCAAGACTTATATTTTCCAGTGTGAGGACAAGACAACTTTGATGCACAAGTAACCCACTGGTGTGTACGTTTCCCCATCTGTTCCTGATCTACAGAAGATGCAAGTCTGTTGCAGGCCTCAGCTACAGAGCCTATTTCTTTAACTTAAGCTGTAAATATTCAGGCTTTTAGCTATGGAGGTCCCCGTTTCAATCTGCAGTCTGTTGGCCAAGATGGCAGCAGTCACCCTGCCTTGTTCAGTACACAGGATGGACATACAAGGGGACAGAATTAAGGTTCCATGGGCAATTATAAAAAGAAAAGGAGTACTTGTGGCACCTCTAAGGTACTCCTTTTCTTTTTGCGAATACAGACTAACACGACTGTTACTCTGAAACATGGGCAATTATAAATCTGGTATTTGCTAATTTTCAGGTGCCTGACTTTGCCACCTAAATACATTCTTTTAATGGAGTTTTTGTATGTGATACATTATAGGGCAAACCATCATGCAATTAATATATACCGTATAGTATGTACATTAGTGGCAAAAATTGTTTACTGGATAAAGTATTATGAAATGCATACTAAATATATGTCCAAAATGCTTTTCTTTTATCCTTTTAAAGATTAAAATAGAATCCAATGGTGCACCAAGTCAAATTTACCACTTAAAGGCCACATAGCCTTCTTTGTCCCATGTCTGGAAGGGAACCCAATGTGCCTTGAGCATTTGTATAGGGGGAGAGGGATGCTGAGGAGATAGGTCCAGAAAATACCCCAAACTTCTAACAGAAATGTGAAAAGTTCCATAGGATTTGGGGTGGATCTCTCATCTGGGGAGGGGACTGGGGCAGAACCGTGAGAACAGCATTTTTTGATGTATGCCCCCACAAACAGCAGCACAGAATGAGCCCTAAAACCTCTGGGTACTGCACAAGCACTTGGACTACTCTGAACTTCTGACCCATAACTTCTACCTAGCAGGAGGTAGTGCACAGTCAGGTCTGTGCACAGTCTGAGGGGACAGATGGCAGTCTTGGTACTGAGTCAGCATGCTGTCTGGAGAGAAGAAGCAACACAGAGGCAGGCCATCTGCATGGATGTCACAAGACCTGCAGGCCAGGGCTCCCCCAGAATTTTTGATCTCCACGCAATTAGAAGACCAGACCAGCCTCTTTGACCATTCCACCCATCTGCCAGCTCATCCTAAAAGGGACCAGGGAGGGAAGAAACCAGCTTTTCTAGTGCTAGAAACACATGGAAAGTGGTTGAATTTCTCGACTTCCATATGTTTTTGTGCAAAGGGGGGAGGGAATTTGGCCCTAGAGCACCATTAGAATACTCTATTTCAAGTTCTAATAATAATACCTATCTCTCATAAGTGCTTTTCATCTTTAGATCTCAAAGCACTTTACAACACAGGTCAGTATCATTATACTCCTTTTACAGATGGGGAAACTGAGGCACAGAAAGGTGACGTGAATCACACAAGATCAGTCAAACCAGTAGCAAAGCTAGAAATTGAAACCAGGGCTCCTGAGTCCCTGTTCAGAGCCCTATGCACTAGGCTACACTGTCTCCCTAATGCCAATGCTGGTAAATATCCTGTTACAAATAATTGTTTGAGAGTCTGTTCTTTTGTTGGATTTGTACTCTAACACCTCCTGGAATTCACTGGCATCAAAACAATTGGTTTAATAAACATGTTTACAACAATATTATTTACGTGCATTTATAAATGTATGGACTGTTTCACGGCATACACATCCATTGATATTTAGGGCAACAAACTTTTTTTTTTCATAAAGCTCATATTCAGGCAGCAAAATGACTCTTTCATACTGAAAAGTTTTCCCACTAGCTTTGCACTTGTGAGTCCTAGTGTAACTTCTGTTTATATTCCTGACAATTTGTCAATCTGTCATAGAAAGTTATGGAAGTTCTTCTACATTGCATCTGACATCTGTCAACAGAATGATTGAAAATCATGAAGTCTAAATCAACATCACTCAAAGGGGGGCTAATTACATTTTAAATCTTTAGGGTCCATGGGCTTCAGAAGTCAGACATCAAGAATAATTAAACAAAAAGGAGACTGATAGTCTTTTCCCCGTGCTTTATTGATTACTGTGGATTTTTATGACATCCTAACTGTATAGCACCATGTCTTTATATGAATGATGAGGAAGATTTGCTAAGCAGTTATGTTATTAAAGAGCTTTGAAGGAAAATTGCTGTACTTTTAGTACTGCTTTAGCAGATTATAAAAACATTTACTTGCAGTATATAAGCTCAGAGAAAATTTAAAGCAGTATTCTGCAGATACTTGCAAATACTTTAATGTCCCCATTGATATGAACTGAGTAGCCAGGTAATCCCTATTTGATGCCATTTTAGAGCTTGATTCTTCACAATGTAGGTGGGGAGCACTTTGCGTATAAGCAAAGTTAGCCAGGAAGTGATGGGAAGAACAGGGAGCACAGAGGAACCTGATTCTGCATTAATGACAGCACTACTGCACTGCAAGCAAGATACTCCTACAAGTGGCAGAAGTAAGACCTATGAGATGAGCACATAGCAAAGCACCTCATTAGAATAAAGAGTCATGTTTAAGGCCACATCTCAGACATGCCCATTGTCTGTCCATTCCACTTCCCTTTTTTAATCCTGCACACGTGAGAGTAGGCATGGAAGGGACTTGAGATTTATTCCTGCTTAGCATGGAGGAGACTATTTCTACCACTTTCATTTCTTTGTGCCCACTTATTGCCTCCACTTACTGGAGTGCAACAGCTTTGTGCCGCTGTGCACCTTATAGATTTGCTAGATTAAAGCTTTAATGATAAATGCAACAGGAAATGTCCATCAGGACCAGAAGATCTGAGCTGCAAGCAGACATATAGGGAACAGCAAGCATTTTGGAAAGCGTGGGCTTCAGAGGCAAACTACACTCCACTACAGCCCCTGCACATCTGATTAGGACAAGAATAAGCATTATATAGGTGACTAAACATCCCTCCTTTCCCCACCCCCAAAGAAATTAAATAAAGAGATGTGGAGAACTCCTTTTGCTACTGGTGTGTCTTTCTGTAACTCTGAACTACTGGTCTAGATGGACTCCTCAAAATGACAGTAGGGCTGCTTCCTACTTACTTATTTTATATTTACATGTTTATAGTGAGAGCATGTAAAATCATAGATTTATTAGTGCTGTAGATAGATTTGAATTTAGATAATTTCAAAACAATTTTTATTTCACTACAAATTTGGAGGCTCTTCTCCTCTATAGAGTGTGGTATATTTGAAAACTGTTCAATCTGTGATCTATTACTTTAAATTCAGAGGGGTTTTCCTAGTCCTGCTTGTAGGCAGGGGGATTTCTAAGAAAAAGCATGTAATCAGTGTCAGTTTGCAGACAGACTACAGTAAAGCGGGGCAAGATGTGCTGTTTGTTTTAGGGAGCAGCCGCTTTGTCTCCCTCTGTTGGGGTTCTTGTGTGTTATTACTCTGAATTCTAAGAAATAAAGTAGTGTTACGTTGCAAACCTCCAGCAAAGTATTTTTTTTTCTTTTTAATTTAAATTCTATTTTTAGGCCATGAAACATAACAGAGCATAGTCATTTACTACACTCACAGAGAGAAGATTTTCTTTAAAGATGGGCCCCAAGCCACAAAGTTCAGATTCAGATCCAAAATTCCCTGGGATGGTTCAGATCTGCTGTGTTGGTTCAGTTGATAGTAGAGATAGCAAGCAGCGAGAAATTTTGGGCTGTGATTGAAGGTTTAACTGAAGTTCAGTTATGTTCTGATCAGTGGTTTTGTTTTGGGTCCAACATTACTCTACTCTCATGAAATCACTAGGAAAAAAAAATAGCCGTGGGCAAATCACTTCAAAACCATAATTCATGCTCCTACTTTGACCTTTTGCACTATTTTGGAAATAAACTCAATGCAAATTTTTCCCCCTCACCAGTTTTGAATGACTTTTCATATCTGAGTTCTAGATGACTGAACATGCCAAAATGCCCCAAAGGACCTGATCTGGTGTGAGTCCCTGCTTCATTTTCTCCCATATTTGCATTTTATTGTTACCAGTATTTATTAGACACAGTGGTAACAGGGTGTACACAAAGTGGTTTTCAGGTTCCTTTTGTAGTTTGTGCAGCATTAGCACAGTATCAGTAGGCAGATTTAGAGGTTTCCCTTAGCTTTAGTGTAGTGTAATATAGTTAAGATTAGAGGAGGACCCAGAAGCAACAAATAAAAGTGAAGAAGCCGAGTATGCAGAACTGCCTGCACCCTGGAGGAGGACAAGATTCAGCCTGAGCTCTAGGACATAGGTTCATCTAGGCATTCTGCAGTCAACCAGGGCATGGTATAAGTAGGGGACAATCAGGAGTGCAAGTAGGGCAGTACTCTCCAGTACACAGTATCGGCAAGAGATTTTTAGTGGGCATGGGGTATCGGAAAGACTTGGGGGTGGGGATGCGCTCTGCTCCCTTAAAGGAGCAGAACACGGCTAGGGAGGGCATTCATTCTTTAAATGGCTTTAACAGCACAATACATATGTATTGTGCTGTTATGTTGGTCAGGAGTCCTCAAGAGGGGTGGAGTGGGGGGATGGAAGCTATTTAAACAGTGTTTTTGATTCTGTTTCTCCCCATTGGGCTGAATTATCCATGACATCCAAACTGCATCACATCAAGTCCAAATCATTAGAGGAATGCCTCTGCTTGCACTGACCAGAGGATATTTGGATTTTGATGTCAGCCCAGCTCTGCAGCCTTACAGGAATCAGGTGTTATCCACAGTGTACATAGAATTTTTCTTTGCAGCCAAACTAGTCTAACATGCATTTTGTTAACTGGAACTGGAGCAGCAAAACAAAGAAAACAAATGCCTCATTTTCTAGCTTTGTGGGTGAGAGAACTATAAGTGAAGATTATAATGCCAGACACTGATGGCCTTAAATTAGCTGCCTCAGGAATCTGCCAAGAGCTTTGCTGAAAATGTGTTCCTCATCCTAGCAACAGAGCTAAGACTTATCACACATCTGCTCTCCTTTATTCGAATGAAGCTCCTTCTGATCTGACAGCTCAGGCATTGTCAGTTTCATCCAGAACAATTTACAAACTTGGAACCTAATTCTGTAAACCCTTAATCATTTGATCAATGGGACTATTTGCATGACTATAGACCACTTCTGTTGACTGTTAAGAGTTTCAGGAGTCTGTTCCTATAAAGGAGGTTGAATCCCCCATTGAAATGCAATGTTTGGGTACAATACCATAAAGCAGTTTAGGATACAGTTCTACTTAAAATTTGTCTTTTAATAAGTCATACATATGCTGAAATGGCTCCTCACCCAACTCCCATATTCCATATAAACAGATTGAATACTACATATTTGTGGAGAAAGTGAGTAGTTAAGCATCTTGATGTTTGTATATACAAAGGGGGATGTTAGAGGGGACGGGGAGAGCGTGGGAACCCCAGGCTCGGGGCGGGGTGGGGAGGAGTCACATGGACGGTCACATGGGGAGGTCATGTGCCCCCCTTGTGTCCCTCCCATGAGTGCAGTACCGGCAAGAAATGATTTCTACTTGCACCACTAGAGACAATCAGAATCTACGACTCTGTGAAGGCATCTAAAGAGCCACTGTCATGAAGAGTATGAGCAGGTTGGTGGTGGAGATGCAACAGGAGCATGGTACCGGTGGGAGGGAGAGGCAGAGTTATTCACATTGTGAAGCACTGTCTCATGCACCTGAAGCAAAAATCACCCAGAACCTGTTGAGGGAGGAGAGAGATGTTGTAGATGGTGGGTGCTTGTGGTGGGAGTGGGGAGAACTGTTAATACAGCAAGTAGGAACCTAGAGAAAACTGAGCCAGTGGAAGATAGATGGAAGAGGTTCCAATCATGATTCTGCACAAGGAATGGAGGGACTGGAAGGTTTCCTGTAGAGAAGCATGATATGGAAGCTCACATTTTCCCTTCTAAAACTGAGAAGTTATCAGAGTAAAAGACATCTGGGACACGACGACCATTCTTTCAAGATCTGGGTGGCAATTCAAACCAGTGAGGGGTTGTATCACCACTTGCTCTGTAACCCTGAGTTCCTCAGTTTCCCTCACCCAGACCAGTGAAGATTTATCACCGCCTAAAGTGTGAAAAAACATCACTTACCATTTTGAGTCTACCTTGCTCTCAGTGGAGTTCTGGCCCCCAGTTTTCCTATCTGTATCAGAGACTTACCACTCCCAGAAGTCTTCCCAGCTCTGAGTGCTGGCCTATAGCTATTTACTTAGCTGTGCTGGTATCCCACCACTCCTAGCAAACCCTGTGCCACAGCACTTTCTAGCTGTGCTTCTGATTCCCTGCTTTCAGCAGTCCCCCCCTCTGCGTGCTCTTATAATACAGTACTATTGTACTCAATCAGTTGATTCCTTTGCTTATCACTTGAGGTTCAGCCTCCACACCCCCATCTTTATAGACCCAAGATAGCCTTTGAAATGGATTCTACCTTCCAAAGCAAAGTTTATTCAAGCTGTGAGGAAAGCAACATGGAGTCTGGTAGTGAAGGAAGCACTGTGCTCTCTCTTCCCCCTCTTGTGTTTGCTGAAATGCAAGTTGTTCTCTTTCCTGCCATCTCCTCCCCCTGCTGTCTTGATGGTTCTGTTTAGTGCTTATATGTAATCTGAGGTAAAAACACATTCCTTTGTTTAGGACAGACCTGTTTAACAACTCCCCCCGAAATGCCTGGTTTACACACACTTTAGTCCCAATTCTACCATATATCCATAACTCCTAACCCTCTCGTGTACCTATATCATGCAAGAACATTAATAATCAGTGAGTTGTTAGTTTTCAAGTACATTTCACGAGGCATATTGTTTACACTACTGGGTAGGGTATGAATAGAGGGTGCTTAGTGTCACACATTCTCACCATTTGGGGAAGTTATAGAAGAGAATAATATACTATGTTATTCCTTCCAAGAATCAGACCATGGCCTACACCAAAAACCTCCTGCTTTCACAGCATAGGCTCATCCACTAAGGGACAGAAGAGTAATACCATATCACCTTTCCCAATGAGTTCAGTCTGAATGCAAACTGTAACCTGAAAAAGTTTGTTGACTGCAAGACAAAAAAATAATTCTCACAATTAATTGATGCAAAAATTATGCTAACAAAGCACTGCCGGTACCTAAATGCACATTGAACTCTAACCAAGGATATTTCTGAGTACATTTTAGGACTGAGTTGAACATTTCACATAGCTCTCATTAATGCTGTACAATAAAAGCTTACAATAAGGAAGGAAAGATTATTCTGACCTGTGTTTGTCAGACTGTAGAGTTTGCCTCTCTGAAGACAGCCATTCCAAATGGTAGAATGGGATGTTTGGCAAAGGGATGAAGAAAAGAAAGGAAAAAGTGATAGTTTTATTTACTTAGAATCTGACAAAGCCATAAGGAGTTGAGTATATTGCTAAAGTATTAATTCAACAGAATAGATTATTCCTAATGTGCTTAGAACCTGGAACTGGAAGTTAATTAGCAAAAAAACAAAAACAAAAATCAAAATACCAAGCCTACAATCTGAACTCCAAGTTTCATATACAATTGACAAATTGCAACCTTCCCCCAGCCCCTCCTCCCAGATATATGCTTCCAGTGAAGGGTCCCCCAGCCAATATCCCATTGAAAATAAATTTATACTAAGGGAGATTTGAGGGATTTTCCTTCAAATTATGGGAGTAATTGTAACATAGTCTTGGAAAATCTTGTAAGCAACTGTTTACAGATCCTCCTGGCATTGACAAAGGCTTGTACATTTAAGACGGTTACTTACTGGATCTGTGGCTAATCTGGTCCCATGGGAAATAGTTCCCAAATTTTACTTAATCCCTCTTTAGCTATTTAAAAAAAATAAAATAGACTCTTGACATTGTTACAAAAATAATCCTAAATGTATTTAGAGATCCATCAATAAACAGATAACTCCCACAGATGTTAAGAGATTGCTGAATTTCATAAAAAGGCAGCTAGATCAGATCAAAGCATAATATTACTTGCTCAAATATCCTGAAAATGTTATAGTGATGCATGGGCTTCTTCCAAGACTGAGCAAAAGATTAATAAAGAATATCATAATATTACAGATTTTTGTGCTAAAGAGAAAAAATCTGCTGTTATCTGTAATAGAGTTCCTATCTGTTTCTTATGATGTCTTCCAAGGTTCTAAAATCAAGTTTACTGTTGATCAGTATCAGAGTAAAAGATCAATTTTAATGATCTTAACTGAAGTTTTAGTGAAGGCTGCTTTTTATTACTCTTAGAAAGGCCACTGTCCCTTCTTGACTAAAACTGAATCTCTAGAAGCTTAATTCTGGTAAACTACCTACTTGTATTAATTATTCAAATTTAAAAATAGATCTAAAGAGTGAATAACAGCAGAATCACTCAGCATATTGTATCTGCAAACTGGCCAATCTTGTTGCTGTCTATGTGGATAAGAAGGCAAATATATCATGGGCCATATCAAAGTTAAGTGTAATAGTTAAAAAGGTAACTAAATGCAAACAATTGTGCTAAAGCACCACTGCATGGCCCAATTCTGTAATACTTACGTGGGAAAGTCGCCCACTGAAGTTAAAGGTCTTTTAATTCAATGGAAGTTTTGCCAATAGAGATACAAGACTGGGCCCTTGGAGGAGATTTGAAATTCACAAAAAAGTCAGGAAAGGAAGAGTTATAGTTGTTATGGGCACCATAACTCTGCCACTTTACACATATATAAAGGCATAAAAGTTATATATAATTGTGGCTGTTATGATTATTGTGGGAACCATAACTTGAAACTCCTGATTATTGTGCATTTAAAAGCTAATGCTCAGCACTGCATTAATGTTTGCATTTTGGGAAGTCATTGTATTTTTCATCCTCCAATGTTTTTCTTTAACACAGATGCCTGATGCTCTTCCCATTCATTGCCTGAGCCTGTCTGGTATCAACCCCAAACAATAATCATTGATGGTATGGGTTCTACTCATTTATTATTTTCTGTGAATATCTTTTTTAAAATTTACTGGCAAGACGTACCCACATAAACCTGGCACAGGGTGGTTTTTACCATTCAAAGAAAATAAAGGAACACAGGACAGCATAAGTAGTTAGCACATATTCTAAGGGACCATTCAAGGAGAAGTGGCCCACCAACATCCATGTAGTCATAGGACAGTGGGTTTCAGATTGTTGTAGTTAGTGGGTTTCAGATTGTTGTAATAAGCCATAAATTCAGTGTATTTTATTAAGACCATGATTTTTAGTGTCTAGCAAAGTTATGAATGTAAGCTCCCAAGCAACTACAACCCATACTAAATGGGGACCCCATCCTGAAACAGACCGAGTAAAGTAATAACGTGCCTAAGTTCACTCAATGAGTCATTGTTACAACTGGGACCAGAACGCAGGTCGACTGACTCCCAGTCCCATGCTTTAAACACAAGACCATGCTGCCTAGAAAAGTCATTGCTTGCCTTTCATGCTGAATGATATTCAGATCGCCATTCAGTGAGCTCTTCTTGAATGTGCTGGTTTAATGGCCTCAGATGGTTTCCAAAACTGACACCCAGGGCTAGATTCCCCATTGTTTCAGAGGAGCAGCCGTGTTAGTCTGTATCCGTAAAAAGGAGTACTTGTGGCACCTTAGAGACTAACAAATTTATTAGAGCATAAGCTTTCATGAGTTACACCTCACTTCATCACATGCATCTGATGAAGTGAGCTGTAGCTCACAAAAGCTTATGCTCTAATAAATTTGTTAGTCTCTGAGGTGCCACAAGTCCTCCTTTTCTATTCCGCATTGTGTTACTGCAGTTTTATGTCAGTGTAACAACATTGATTTAAACAGTGTTAAACCTGCATCAAACTGGAGTTACACAATGGTGAATCAGGCCCAGACTGGATAGATGTTCCAGAATCATCCCTTTGGAGATAGCACTGGGAAATCCCAACTCCAAGGGCTGCCAGCTAGAGCAGTTAAATCACAGGGCTCCATGCCGCTGGGTATTCCCTGAGGAAGAGAATTTAAAGAAAACATTCCGGTCAAATGATGAAAATCATCAGGGAGTTTTAGACAGTGACATGAAAATCATAGTGAATGCTTCCTTAGCTAAAAACAATATTCTCCAACCAGTTGATATTTTTAATTTAGTATGCTCAGCTGAAGCACATACACAAGAAATAGTGACGGGAAATGGACTCCTGACCTCAGGACTCAGTATATGGAGCGAAGTGTGTCAGATCTAATATATCAAAACAGGAAACAAGCCTAATGAAAGGAAAAGGATGGTTCAGTGTAATTGGCAGATGGAAGAAGGGACACTTCAGTGTGTTGGGGAGAAAAAAGGCAAAGAGATGAAAGTGTCATAAAAAGGGCTAGAGGAAAATCTAAAGGGATTGTATAGGAAAAGAAGTGTCCCAGGACAGTCAAAGCAGCTGGTTGGCTAGACAAAGAGACAAATTTTCTTCTCTCTGACACCAGTGTAAATCTGGAGGAACTTCAGTGGAGACAGAATTGCTCAAGATCACTGATGCTGCTGAAAGCAGAATTGGGTCAAAAGTATTTTTAAAAAACCAACTGTGCCTAATTCTGACCTTCTCACACCTGTAAGTCAGGAGCCACACACTGTAGTCCATGTGCAATCAGGCTTACAGTGAAGAGACACTCAGAGCACTAAACCCTTGGGACAAAAAGCAGAGTTAATAAACTAGAAGGAAAAAAATTGTGCCTTTGGATCACCAGACATTCTCTCTTATCCTTGATGTGGACCACCGCCTATCATGCTGACCAACATTGTCTCATTATTTTCTTACACTTCCCCATCTGTTTGTCTCTATCCACCTGTCATCTCATGGCTTTTCTTTAGATTGCAAGCTCTTTGGGGCTGGGACAGTCTTTTGGGGCTTTATCCAGCACCTAGCACAATGAGGTTCTGGTCCTTGACTACAGCTCCTGAACGACAATAAGAATAGTAAATAATTCAGTACTCTAACAATAAGAGCTCTGTACAGGGATCAGCTGCAGAATAGACAAAAAGAGATTTGCATTGAGAGCTGCAGTGCGGCTGCAAGAGCATAATGCTTATCCTACAAGAATAGCAGAGCACTTAGGATTTTATGGAAATGCCTTAAGGCAGCGAAGAGGAAAAATGCTAATAAATGTCAGTAAGCTGCTCATTCCAGACAACCAGGGGAGCACTCTGAACACACAAGCACTCGTCCCATTCATTCGGTACCCACAATTTAGACCAACTACCTTTATGTTTTGACAGAGAGAGCTCCTACGATATACAGTATGGTCAGATCACCTGCTGCTTGCAGTCTCTGCAGGGCACCAGGGGAGGCCTCCTGGAGCTGCTTACAGCTCTCTGATCTTGCAGTCCATTTTATGTCAGCCCCATCTGAGTTTAGAGCAGCCTAAGGGATTGCAGAGGTTGGGGTGTGTAGGAGTCAGCTACTTCACCTCTATACCCACGAGATCATCCCAGCCAGAGAGATGTGACTGGTGTGCACCGCTGGAGCAGTGCAAAGGGAAGGACCAGAGACCAAGATCGGTACCTATATCTGTATGTGTGTGTATAATTACACACACACACACACACACACCACTACTAAAGAAAGCTACAATTGCTACTTGTGCATTTTAAATCTTCAGTGGCTCCTACTCAGAAACCAAGGCAGCTGGGGCAATTATTTTGTTTGCCTCTGTTGTAGGCAAAACAAGTACATTTTTTGGGCTTGTTAACAGAAATAAATTTCCCCTTCCAGGGGCATTATTTCACTGTCTTACAGAAACTGGTTGATACCCTCCTCAGAGGAGTCTGCCTCAAAACCATTACAAAGCCAACTAGTCAAAGACAATGAGGTTATTGGTCCAATAGCTTCCTTTAGGGAACCTCAGCACTGCTTGCTTGTTTTCTGGTCTCTGCCCAAATGTGGAAAGGGCTAGGTATCAGGGCCGGCTCCAGGCATCAGCTTTCCAAGCAGGTGCTTTGGGCGGCATTTAGAATGGGGTGGCAGTCCGTGTCCCACGGCTGCAATATGACGGCAGCTCTTCCTGCCGCAGCGGCTTTCGGGCGGCAGGAGGGAATTTGGTAGCAACTGCTCGCGGCGGCAAAATTGGTAGAGCCGCCCCTGGCTAGGTTTGTATAGTTTTTTTATTTCCCAGCATGTTTACATCAAACCAGAGATCTGTCAAACTGTTTATGTGCTACGTATTTCCCATGTAGAATATTGGCCGTGTCTTGCAGGTATTGTCTCTTCCTCCCTCTTGGACACAGTTTTCAGTAGATACCTATGTCATTTCCATTTGTGGCTTTTAGGCACTATTACCTGTCCAAGTAGGATGTTAAGAGAGAGTTGCCACTTAAGAATCAGATGGTAAAGTCCTGGCCCCACTAAAGACAATGGCAAAATTTCCATTAAGTTCACTGCACTGCCTCTGGTCTGTATGAGAGGAAGAGAAGATGGAGTATTAGCAGACTGCACTTGAAGAAAGGGCATTAATATGTAAAGATTCATCCACATGTTTCTATTACATTCAATTATTTGTTATACATTCCTTTTCAATTTCATTTTTGAAAAATACCAAAGGAAGTTCTTTATTCAAATGATGGCTGAAGCATGGTCAACCTTTGATGAAATAATCAATTATACATAGGTTCAATTAGGAACGAATATTGGATCCTATTTGTATTTAAAGCAAGGGAGGAAATTCAGGATGTAGCAAGAAGACAGTCTAGTGTGGATTGTGTCTAGTCTCTTATTTAATTCTTCTGCATCTTTCTGATAAAAGAAGTTAATTACATTGCTAGAAGCAGCAAAATGACAAAGAACAAACCTTGATTGACCATCTTTAGTAGACACTAGCTGTCTCAAAGACAGAAGGGACACAGTGGCTCTTTCCTGTGAAAACTGCAGTAGAAAGCAATCTAAGAGATAAGTGCATTTTGCACTCCTGGAACAAACAACACAAAATCTAACTTTATTGGTGACACAGATTGTGCCATGTTGCTAAAGTGAGAACATTAAATGACAACTGGCTCCAGAGAAATTGATTTTTGTCTTTCTACATTTGGACAGGCAAAGATAAATGTTTTTATTGCACTCTAAACCTAATAGACTAATATACAGTGCTTTCCAGGACTACAGTCTGGATTGGTGGAGAAAAAAATTCTATTTTTATCCAAGAGCTAAGAGCTCATTACGTTGCATTAAAGCATTCAGAAATCTTTAAGGGTACAGCATATTTTTAGGAGCAGTTATTTTGTTCTTTGGCTAACTGAAGTCTGTCTGTTCTAGTAGATGTGCTTGTTTTCTCAGTGAGAGGTTAATTTTTGTCTGAAGTTAATCAAGGAATGATTATCAGCTCATCTTATAGGCAGTGGTTCTCAACCAGGGGTCCAGGGTCCCCTGGGGTGCCACGAGCAGATTTCAGGGGGACCATTAAGTGTTAGACTTGCTGGGATCCAGGCAGAAAGCCAACGCTCCACTGCCTGGAACTGAAGCCTGGGGCCCTAAGTCCTGCCACCCGAGGCTGAAGCCAAAGTCTGAGCAATGTAGCTTCGCAGGAGCCCCTGTGGCATGGGACTCCAGGCAACTGCCCTGCTTGCTACCCCTTAATGCCAGCCCTGGCTTTCAAATGCAGAAAACCAGTTGTGGCGGCACAGGTGGGCCATGGAGTTTTTACAGCATGTTGGGTGAGGGCCTCAAAAAGAAAAAGGTTGAGAACCCTTGTTTACTGATGCAGCCACAGAGACTCCTCCATCCCTGCCCACAGAGCTGGACTTTGAGGACCTAGAAATACAAAGCTTTCCGTTTTTAAAAAAAAGAAAAGTGCATTTCTAGCTCTTTGAAGATAGCCTTGAAAGTGTAAATTGATGTAAAATCAATCAATAGCTTTGAAAGCTTGTCACTGTTCCCTCTTAAGATTCAAAGTTATTTACATTCCCCTCACAGTCAGCAAGGCCTGGCCACTAGGATTCAGAATAATCACAACTTAAATTTGTCCCTTTTATTTCTTCTGAAGCTGCAGGTCATCTGGCCACTCTTACTTAAGTGCCTGAATATGGATATAGATGCTTAATTTTATACAATTGTTTCTAAACATTGGCCTCTGCTGTTCTCTGCCTCAGCTACTACATCTGTACAATAGGGATTTTATTTACCTACCACAAAGGCTGTTACAATAATTAGTCAGTCAGCCAATTCTGTAAAGTGCCACGAACATCCTTTACCTTACAGTGACTGGACACCTAACAGCCCATGGTATCCCATATTGAAAGATTTCGATTGACCTCACCCAAAATTATTTTCAGATTGATTATCAGTTCAACAATTTGAGATTTCAACATTTCGGGATAGGAAAAAGTTTTCAAAATCTCAAAAACTGTCATGGGTTGGGAAAACCATTTCCTGCTCCACTCTACCATGCTTCAGACAGAAAGGGTCTGTCACTCTCCACTGTGATATTGAAAATGATGAACTGACCTTGCAAAATCTCAGTAATTTTCTAAGCGTTCTAACTTAGCTTGAGCCATTTTATATCTTCCTGTGCAGCTCCTAGTGTGAAATCCCACTCCCACTGAAGCCAATGAGAAAATTCCCACCAACTTCAATGGGGCCAGGCTTTCACCTACGTGTATCTTATTTTTGTGACTCTCACTATAAATAGTATATTTTGTGTCAAATCTTTCTCCTCCAAAAGTCTTTCCATTAAAAATATCAAATGTGTCTTTAAAAAAATCAGTGTAATTAATCTGCTACCACAAACACTAAAATACTTTAATCAAACGGTTATTGAACGATATCACTGGTGGGCAGAGTTAAGGTTGCTTTGGGGTCTTAACCGTGTTTTTCTTACCTTAACATGTTCGGATTTCTTTTAAATTGAAAGCTTAACTCTGAATTTCCTAGATTTATATTATTTTGTTTTGGGTTAATTACAACATCCCTGTACTGTTTTTTACCCTTCCATTGTTTATCCACACTCTCAACCTTAACTCATCTTAATACAGTGTTTTTGTGTGTGACTAAATAGAGATACAAGGTCCTGGTTGTGGTTTCTGGGGGATGCCCAATAAGTCTTACATAAAGCTTTCTAGCTGAGGACATTTAAAATCTTCCCTCCTGCATCATGATTTATTTTATTTTGTAACTCCTGAAAGTACATATTTTCCGTTGTATGAATACTGTATTTTTACTATCCCATTCCTATTTCAAGACTTCTGGAGTATTTTTAAAGAACAATTTGTATCTGAGTTACTCCAAGCATCATAGAATCATAGAATCATAGAATATCAGGGTTGGAAGGGACCCCAGAAGGTCATCTAGTCCAACCCCCTGCTCAAAGCAGGACCAATCTCCAACTAAATCATCCCAGCCAGGGCTTTGTCAAGCCTGACCTTAAAAACCTCTAAGGAAGGAGATTCTACCACCTCCCTAGGTAACGCATTCCAGTGTTTCACCACCCTCTTAGTGAAAAAGTTTTTCCTAATATCCAATCTAAACCTCCCCCACTGCAACTTGAGACCATTACTCCTCGTTCTGTCATCTGCTACCATTGAGAACAGTCTAGAGCCATCCTCTTTGGAACCCCCTTTCAGGTAGTTGAAAGCAGCTATCAAATCCCCCCTCATTCTTCTCTTCTGCAGGCTAAACAATCCCAGCTCCCTCAGCCTCTCCTCATAACTCATGTGTTCCAGTCCCCTAATCATTTTTGTTGCCCTTCGCTGGACTCTCTCCAATTTATCCACATCCTTCTTGAAGTGTGGGGCCCAAAACTGGACACAGTACTCCAGATGAGGCCTCACCAATGTCAAATAGAGGGGAACGATCACGTCCCTCGATCTGCTCGCTATGCCCCTACTTATACAGCCCAAAATGCCATTGGCCTTCTTGGCAACAAGGGCACACTGCTGACTCATATCCAGCTTCTCGTCCACTGTCACCCCTAGGTCCTTTTCCGCAGAACTGCTGCCTAGCCATTCGGTCCCTAGTCTGTAGCTGTGCATTGGGTTCTTCCGTCCTAAGTGCAGGACCCTGCACTTATCCTTATTGAACCTCATCAGATTTCTTTTGGCCCAATCCTCCAATTTGTCTAGGTCTTTCTGTATCCTATCCCTCCCCTCCAGCGTATCTACCACTCCTCCCAGTTTAGTATCATCCGCAAATTTGCTGAGAGTGCAATCCACACCATCCTCCAGATCATTTATGAAGATATTGAACAAAACTGGCCCCAGGACCGACCCTTGGGGCACTCCACTTGATACCGGCTGCCAACTAGATATGGAGCCATTGATCACTACCCGTTGAGCCCGACAATCTAGCCAGCTTTCTACCCACCTTGTAGTGCATTCATCCAGCCCATACTTCCTTAACTTGCTGACAAGAATACTGTGGGAGACCGTGTCAAAAGCTTTGCTAAAGTCAAGAAACAATACATCCACTGCTTTCCCTTCATCCACAGAACCAGTAATCTCATCATAAAAGGCGATTAGATTAGTCAGGCATGACCTTCCCTTGGTGAATCCATGCTGGCTGTTCCTGATCACTTTCCTCTCATGCAAGTGCTTCAGGATTGATTCTTTGAGGACCTGCTCCGTGATTTTTCCAGGGACTGAATGCAGAATTTTAATCAGGTGTTGTTGTTTTTTCAGATCTCTATAAAATTCATTCCATGTTTGAAAAACAGAATATTATAATTTTTTTATTATTGTTTAAGTACTCCACTGCAGCCAGTTCTAAATCTGAATGCAAAACCACTGTGAAATCACACGAGAACCAGATACTAGAACTGACTGTCAGTAAGATGACACTGACCATTCACTACAATTGTTTGGGGGGAGGGGTGTCTTGGTGAACCTCTAATAAAATGCATTCCATATTAGATGCTATCTAATTTTCAGTGGTGTTTTAAGTCACAATATATATTTTCTGGAGCACATATCCAAGATCAGAGAATCACTCTTAGACCATTATGCTATTTTAATACTCTTAATTTTGGCAGTGTTGGGTGTGTTGTTGGTATAGGATGTACAGTCTGAGGGCCTTACAGACTTATTTCAGGCCAACCAAGAGATCAGGCCTAATAACGGGGAGTCACTGGAGTGGCAAATTTCATCCCCTCCTCACTGATTTGGTATGTCCCTTTTTGTCATATTGAGCAGCTTTCCTGATGTGTTTGGGCTCAAAAAGTTGTTAAAAATAATGATCACAGCTGGTGCCCCTTTTACTATGCCAGAGTATGCGAATTTTAGTCAGATTCAAGGGAAAGATGTTTTGCCACATAAACTAGGTGTGGAACTGGAAGAGATTCATGGTCCTGACAGTTGGAAAAAGATTAAATCCAACATGTGCTTTTATTGGCACTAAATATTGATGCCAATCCTGCCTAGCTGTAATGGGCTCATTACACTATTGTCTGGGCTACCAGTGCTACCTGCAGAAGTTAGCAAAATAAATAGATCTGGTTTTGAGTGCCTGCAATGCTGTTTGTCCTTAAAAACCTTTACGAAACTTGACAAAAAGTTTGGTCTCCACTTCACGGTCACCCACAATGGGCAGCTGTCAGCAAGAGAGGAGGGTCCTACCCTGAGCACTCTGGCTTCACAAATCAGTTCTACCCAGTAGTTAATAATAATGGTGGCAGCTGCAGGCAGAGCTAAATCATAAAATCATAGAATATCAGGGTTGGAAGGGACCCCAGAAGGTCATCTAGTCCAACCCCCTGCTCAAAGCAGGACCAATCTCCAACTAAATCATCCCAGCCAGGGCTTTGTCAAGCCTGACCTTAAAAACTTCTAAGGAAGGAGATTCCACCACCTCCCTAGGTAACGCATTCCAGTGTTTCACCACTCTCCTAGTGAAAAAGCTTTTCCTAATATCCAACCTAAACCTAAACCCCACTGCAACTTGAGACCATTACTCCTCGTTCTGTCATCTGCTACCACTGAGAACAGTCTAGATCCATCCTCTTTGGAACCCCCTTTCGGGTAGTTGAAAGCAGCTATCAAATCCCCCTCATTCTTCTCTTCCACAGACTAAACAATCCCAGTTCCCTCAGCCTCTCCTCATAAGTCATGTGTTCCAGTCCCCTAATCATTTTTGTTGCCCTCCGCTGGACGTTTTCCAATTTTTCCACATCCTTCTTGTAGTGTGCGGCCCAAAACTAGAAACAGTACTCCAGATAAGGCCTCACCAGGTTCGAATAGAGGGGAACGATCACGTCCCTCGATCTGCTGGCAATGCCCCTACTTATACATTCCAAAATGCCATTGGCCTTCTTGGCAACAAGGGCACACTGTTGACTTACATCCAGCTTCTCGTCCACTGTAACCCCTAGGTCCTTTTCTGCAGAACTGCTACCTAGCCATTCGGTCCCTAGTCTGTAGCGGTGCACTGGATTCTTCCGTCCTAAGTGAAGGACTCTGCACTTGTCCTTGTTGAACCTCATCAGATTTCTTTTGGCCCAATCCTCCAATTTGTCTAGGTCCCTCTGTATCCTATCCCTATCCTCCAGTGTATCTACCTCTCCTCCCAGTTTAGTGTCATCCGCAAACTTGCTGAGGGTGCAATCCACAACATCCTCCAGATCATTTATGAAGATATTGAACAAAACCGGCCCCAGGACCAACCCTTGGGGCACTCCACTTGATACCAGCTGCCAACTAGACATGGATCACCATTGATCACTACCCGTTGAGCCCAACAATCTAGCCAGCTTTCTATTCACCTTATCGTCCATTCATCCAGCCCATACTTCTTTAACTTACTGGCAAGAATACTGTGGGAGACCGTGTCAAAAGCTTTGCTGAAGTCAAGGAACAACATGCCCCCATCCACAGAGCCAGTTATCTCGTCATAGAAAGCAATTAGATTAGTCAGGCATGACTTGCCCTCGGTGAATCCATGCTGACTGTTCCTGATCACTTTCCTCTCCTCTAAGTGCTTCAGAATTGATTCCTTGAGGAGCTGCTCCATGATTTTTCCAGGGACCGAGGTGAGGCTGACTGACCTGTAGTTCCCAGGATCCTCCTTCTTCCCTTTTTTAAAGATGGGCACTACATTAGCCTTTTTCCAGTCATCTGGGACCTCCCCCAATCGCCATGAGTTTTCAAAGATAATGGCCAATGGCTCTGCAATCACATCCGCCAACTCCTTTAGCACTCTTGGATGCAGCGCATCCGGCCCCATGGACTTGTGCTCGTCCAGATTTTCTAAATAGTCCCGAACCACTTCTTTCTTCACTGAGGGCTGGTCACCTCCTCCCCATGCTGTGCTGTCCAGTGCAGCAGTCTGGGAGCTGATCTTGTTCGTGAAGACAGAGGCAAAAAAAGCATTGAGTACATTAGCTTTTTCCACATCCTCTGTCACTAGGTTGCCTCCCTCATTCAGTAAGGGGCCCACACTTTCCTTGACTTTTTTCTTGTTGCTAACATACCTGAAGAAACCCTTCTTGTTACTCTTAACATCTCTTGCTAGCTGCACCTCCAGGTGTGATTTGGCCTTCCTGATTTCACTCCTGCATGCCCAAGCAATATTTTTATACTCTTCCCTGGTCATTTGTCCAATCTTCCACTTCTTGTAGGCTTCTTTTTTGTGTTTAAGATCAGCAAGGATTTCACTGTTAAGCCAAGCTGGTCGCCTGCCATATTTACTATTCTTTGTCCCTGCAACCTCAATAAGGATTCTTTAAAATACAGCCAGCTCTCCTGGACTCCTTTCCCCCTCAAGTTATTCTCCCAGGGGATCCTGCCCATCAATTCCCTGAGGTTGTCAAAGTCTGCTTTTCTGAAGTCCAGGGTCCATATTCTGCTGCTCTCCTTTATTCCTTGTGTCAGGATCCTGAACTCGACCATCTCACGGTCACTGCCTCCCAGGTTCCCATCCACTTTTGCTTCCCCTACTAATTTTTCCCGGTTTGTGAGCAGCAGGTCAAGAATAGCTCTGACCCTAGTTGGTTCCTCCAGCACTTGCACCAGAAAATTGTCCCCTACCCTTTCCAAAAACTTCCTGGATTGTCTGTGCACCGCTGTATTGCTCTCCCAGGAGATATCAGGGTGATTGAAGTCTCCCATAAGAACCAGAGCCTGCAATCTAGTAACTTCCGTCAGTTACCAGAAGAAAGCCTCATCCACCTCATCCCCACTTCTTGTAAGCTTCTTTTTTATGTTTAAGATCAGCAAGGGTTTCACTGTTAAGCCAAGCTGGTCGCCTGCCATATTTATTATTCTTTCTACACATCAGGATGGTTTGTCCCTGTAACCTCAATAAGGATTCTTTAAAATACAGCCAGCTCTCCTGGACTCCTTTCCCCCTCATGTTATTCTCCCAGGGGATCCTGTCCATCAGTTTCCTGAGGTTGTCAAAGTCTGCTTTTCTGAAGTCAAGGTCTTTGTTTCCCAGTTTAGCTCAGTATTTCAGACAGAAGAAAGCAAAGAGCCACCTAAGAGAGGAAAAAGTTTTTTTTGCCTCCTTCCAGCTACTAGAGAAAAAAAAATCTATCTACAGATATATAGATGATTTTTTTCCCTCCAGTTTCTGGAAGGAGGCAAAATAACTTGAGAGAGTGAGTGAGAGAGAGAGAGTTATCCGCAGTAAATGCTGAACATTATGTACATAGAAGGGAGCTCCTATGCAACTGCCCCATGGGATGCCTGTGACGAGGGCCATGGAGTGTCAAAGGATCCTAGCA
The DNA here is from genome assembly GCF_965140285.1 of Lepidochelys kempii. Lineage (NCBI taxonomy): Eukaryota > Metazoa > Chordata > Testudines > Cheloniidae > Lepidochelys > Lepidochelys kempii. The sequence goes on along the minus strand of NC_136390.1, from coordinate 29,076,956 downwards.
AAGAAGGGTAGCTAAAATATAAAACATCTCCTTGTGAGATGGAGGTGGAAGGACCAGCTGTAACACATGTGCATTCTTGTTCAACCTAGGGGAAAACTGGTGTAAGCCTTGCTGGTGCTGCCGGAAATAAGTTAGAGGCTTACTTCCAGGTGATGCAAGCAACACTTGTACTTGCTACCCTTGTCCATTTGCATTATATTTCTGTACAGGTGTGGCTGGTAACTGTGCCCACTGTTTCCAAGTAGAAGGGCCTGTTTTCATGGCTTATAACTTTGTCAAACTTTAATCGTTTGGATTGAAATTTTCTATGGGAGGTGTCTGACTCTTGACTGAAGTTTAAAAAAAACATCAACCAAACAGTTCAACTGTTTCTGAGAACTGGGCTAGAAAATAGATGTTGATTGTCCACATTAAAAAAAATTTGCCATAATCATTCAAATCTTGATTATGAACATTTTAAAATTTTTTTATATTCTTATTGGGTAGCAGAAAAAAATATGTTCTTAATTGGTACAATATGCACATCTTTGGACTGCTTCCCAAAAACCTTCCTCTCATCTATTATTATTTGAACAGAAGAAATCCAAACAAAGTCTCAGACAGTTAATCTCTCTCTATTTTAAACTTTGAAGCACTTTAGTTTAAAGCATTTGGGTTTAAAAAATAAAAACAAATATTAATATAATTAAACTTGCTTCTAGGCAAGCAATGCAAAATTAAATTTGTCAGTTTGCACTGCCTCCTGATAAATCCAGTTTCCTAGGAGGAAGAACATTAATAAATGAAAGGGAGAGGTCTTTCCCCTTCAGGATTGTCTCAACATTTAATTATTGTCACTGCTTTCGAGCGGTCATTACACCCATACCATTGGTGAAAATTACAGTTGTTACCATATTACCTTGCACACAGATTTATCTTATTGTGTAGGAATTGTTCTGAATATTTTTTTCAATGTGACAGAAGAGCCAAAAATGTAAAAAACACAAATGTAATTAAATTCATTTGGAAAGAATGTTCCAACACCAGGTTAGAGAGATCAGAAGGCCAAAAGGTCTAAAAAATGGCAGGCACTTGAGAAAGAGAGTACAACGTGCCCATTCATTCCCCAATGCATGTGTGGAGGGGACCAAACCTTCATTTGTGGCTCTCCTCCTTCTAATACATTAGCCACTTCCATGGGTTGCAAAGAGCCATGTGTGGAGACAAGGGAGCAGGCCGGGGTTGAAGTACATTAAATCCTCTGTATTTATTACACCTTGTGCTGAGCCCCTGTGCTGGGAAACCCCTTTAAAGAGAGAGTTTCAGGGGCAGCTAAAGACAAAGCTCCACTGGAGCCAGTTAGAAATTGGTGGTGCAAACTCCAGCCTGCTCCTCTCAGAGAATTCAGAGAATTCCATTAGAGGGCTCTCACTCAATTTGTTTTCCCTCGGACAATCTCATGATGGAAAACAAACAAAAAGTTAAAATAGAGGCATCAAAATACTTCCATGTGCATTATACCACATGTGAGCAAAATCTCACTCTTCTAGAGCACATTATCTTTCTCTAGCTTGTCTTGTTCCTCTCCGACTCTTTGTCAGGCTATCTGAGATGCAGCCATTAGCGTCCCTGAAACTCTTCATCTTATATCAATCGTCATGTCCACCACCTATGTATACTCTGTTCATTCTAATTCCAAACTTCCCCCACAAGTGTATATACCCAGACAGTTGGATACAACAGTCATGTCTCACAAAATATCCATTGTTCTCCCTCCCAATCCATTTAGGACTGTATTTCCTGTTTCTGTATCCCTTTTGTACTGCATTTCTTCATTGCTCTTCACGCAATAGCTGTTTCAGCCCAGATTTGCATCTCCCCATTCCCAGCCCAATTGTTTTGGATCTCAGGGAATCTTCAAACCAACCATCATAATTAATCTGTCTCACCCACAGACCTTAATAAAGCTCCCTCTGCTGGCTGTTCACCAGGATGCTGTTGGGTCCCAATCCACTGGACTCATGTGCTTTAAGCTTCCCTTAATATCAAATCCTTCAATCACTGTCTCCCTCTCTCCCCACAGCCTCTCTGGCACATCTCCTGGGCACAGGTGCTCTCTGTCTGTTACTTCTTCACAGAAATGGGACCATACAGTCCAGCTGCTCTAGGCCAGTGCTGACCCCTCAGATTCCCCAGTAGCCCAAGCTCACTGTCTTCAAGAACTCCGACCACGTGGGCACTCCGGATTTACAATTTAACTCTTCAGGAGCACGTGTGATAGTAAAGCAAAATAGACACACTTTGAACTGGATTCTAAAACAAATTACTCTTGAGATAGCATAAGAGACACACCGATCTAAACAAAATAAAAATACTAGGGCTGTCAAGCAATTAAAAAGGTTAATCACAATTAATTGTGCAGTTAATCATACTGTTAAAGAATAATACAGTACCATTTATTTAAACATTTTTGGATGTTTTCTACATTTTCAAATATATTTATTTCAATTACCACACAGAATACAAAGTGTACTGTGCCCACTTTATATTATTTGATTACGACTATTGGCACAGTAAAAAACAGTAGTATTTTTCAGTTCATTTAATACAAGCACTGTGGTGCTATCTCTTTATCATGAGAATTGAACTTACAAATGTAGAATTATGTACAAAATATAACTGCACTCAAAAATAAAAATGTAAAACTTTAGCGCCTACAAGTCCACTCAGTCCTACTTCTTGTTCAGTCAACTGCTCAGAGAAACAAGTCTGTTTACATTTTTAGGAGATAATGCTGCCTGATTCTTGTTTACAATGTCCTGAAAGTGAGAACAGGCATTCGCATGGCACAGCTGCAGCCGGTGTCACAAAATATTCACGTGCCAGATGTGCTAAAGATTCATATTTCCCTTCATGCTTCAACCATCCTTCCAGAGCACATGCATCCATGCTGATGATGGGTTCTGCTCGATAACGATCCAAAGCAGTGCTGACTGATGCATTTTCATTTTCATCATCTGAGTCAGATGCCACCAGCAGAAGGTTGATTTTTCTTTTTGGTGGTTCAGTTCTGTAGTTTCCGCATTGGAATGTTGCTCTTTTAAGACTTCACACCTCATCCCTCTCAGATTTTGGAAGGCACTTCAGATTCTTAAACCTTGGGTGGAGTGCTTTAGCTATCTTTAGAAATCTCACATTGGTGCCTTCTTTCCATTTTGTCAAATCTGCTGTGAAAGTATTCTTAAAAACAAACATGTGCTGGGTCATCATCCGAGACTGCTATAACATGAAATACATGGCAGAATGCGGGTAAAACAGAGCAGGAGACATAATATTCTCCCCCAAGAAGTTCAGTCACAAATTTAATTAACACATTTTTTTTAAACGATCATCATCAGCATGAAAACATGTCCTCTGGAATGGTGGCCAAAGCATGGAGGGGCATATGAATGTTTAGCATATCTGGCACGTAAATAATTTGCAATGCCAGGTACAAAAGTGTCTTGCGAATGCCTGTTCTCACTTTCAGGTGACATTGTAAATAATAAGCAGGCAGCATTATCTCCTGTAAATGTAAACACACTTGTTTCTCTCAGGAATTGACTGAACAAGAAGTAGGACTGAGTGGATTTGTAGGCTCTAAAGCAGTGATGGGCAACCTGCGGCCCATGGGGTGCATATGGCCCATCAGGCTAATCCACTCACGGGCTGCCAGACAGTTTGTTTACATTTGCACGGCTGCCCGCAGCTCACAGGGGCCATGGTTCGCTGTTCTCGGCCAATGGGAGCTGTGGGAAGCAGAGGCCAGCACATCCCCACGGCCTGCGCCGCTTTCCACAGCTTCCACTGGCCGGGAACAGTAAACCACAGCCCCTGGGAGCTGCAGGTGGCCGTGCAAATGTAAACAAATTGTCTGGCAGGCCGCAGGTTGCTACCACTGCTCTAAAGTTTTACATTGTTTCGTTTGAGTGCAGTTATGTAACAAAAAAAAATTCTAGAATTGTAAGTTGCATTTTCACGATAAAGAGATTGCAATTCAGTACTTGTATGAGATGAATTGAAAAATACTATTTCTTTGTTTATCATTTTTACAGTGCAAATATTTGTAATAAAAAATAGTAATATAAAGTGAGCACTATACACTTTGTATTCTGTGTTGTAATTGAAATCAATATATTTGAAAATGTAGAAAAACATCCAAAACTATTTAATTTCAATTGGTATTCTATTGTTTAACTGTGCAATTAAAAGTGCAATTAATCATAATTGATTTTTTTTTAGTTAATTGTGTGAGTTAAGTGTGATTAATTGACAACCCTAAATAAAATACCTGTATGCATTTCCCAGTTTCTGCTCCACTCTGGAGAGTTCTTGGGCTTAGAGCAGAGTCCTCTGAGGAGTCCAGGCACACAGCCCCCTTCCCGTGGCTTCTCTTTCTAATCATAAAGCCTGCCTCTCTCTTTAGGTCAGCTTGCTTCTCTTCAGCCTGACTGGTCCCACAGTTAAACATGCCACCCTGGTCCCTCTCTCCTGCCCAAAGGTTCCTGTGTGTCCAAGTCTCCCTGACCCACTCTGTGGCTTTTAAAGGCTAGCATCAACCTGGGTTTCTTTGTTTCATGTCTGGGATTTTTTTCACTCTCCAAACTGCAGCCCCCTGCAGAGAAGTTGGAGAAAATTGGTTCTCCGAGCTTCCGCCAACACATTGACCCACCTCAGTAGGCAACCAGTATGATCAAACAAAACCCACCACTGCACCTGGTCTGAGGAGAACATGCTACAGGTCTGACAGCAGATGCCCAACTCCACATCAATTGAGGCATTCCATGAATGAATTCTGATTGAGTTATGAAATTGTAAGTAAAGATTTATAGACAGGTTCCCCAAACAGGGTTGCCACTTCTGAGGTACCAAAAAAAAAAAAAAAAGACTACTGGGATGATCCTGAGCCCATAAAGTTGGGCAGCTAGCAATGTGTAATGAGCACCCTCACCAATTTCCTGGGACTGCTACCTCCAAGAAGGAACGATCCTGGGAAAACCAGGTTAGATAGCAACCCCTGTTCTCTGATTGTCACAACCCTCCTTTCAAGTATTCACTGTCCCCAGTTTAGGTCGTTACCTTGGAACCCGCTCCCTAAAGAGAGATGTAGTGAAATTTTCAGAACTCTATACATGATTTAGGAGCCCAAATCCCATTGAAAGTCAGTGTAATTTAGATTTTTTAATGGTTTGGGTGCTTTTGGAAATTTTACCCTCCTATTTATCAGTAATTCCATTTTCACATTTTCTCTACTCTAGGACAAATATGAACGGACAGATGAAAGCTAACACATCACAATTACCTTTGTAAGTACTGTACTGTCTTTAATACTGTGCTTTGTGTCCGTGTCTGAATAGCCCTTAGAATGGAAACAGACATGGGTCTGATCCAAATGCATATCTGTAGTAGGTATCCCCTTATTTGGAGATATTATTCTAAGGTAAGCTCTGGCAATTTCTATGAGAAGGACTCGTCCATTGCAAGTAATCTTCCTTTATATTTACACTTACTGTACAGAAATCAGGAATTAGTACTTCTTGCTGAAAAGAAGTATTAAATGTGTCTAATACCTCTGTCCAGATTTTTCACGCTTGCTATCTGGTCACCCTAATCAAACGAAACAAGCGTTCTATTATGGATTATGGTTTCTTCCTATGAAATGAAAATGTTCAAAGTTTTATTGTATCTGTTTTATGATGTAACAGGTGTATTCTAATGAAGGTCTGAAATATTCTACATTATTCTACTTGCCTCTGTGATTCAAATATTAAATTCATGAAGTGATATTCTTCCTGAAAACATGTTCCCAAACACAAAAGAATGAAAAGTGACCTTTTCTGTATTAAATATTCTTAATTAGTACCTGCAAAACAGAGCATGTCCCAATATTTATATGGGGCTTAAACAAATTCAGTGTTTTCCTGGAAGTTAAGTTCCATGTTTGAATGAAACATTGAAAAAAGCACCTCAGTACATACATCAAGAAGTCATATGTGTAGATACTATTTCTGAGAGATGGTAGACTGAAAAATTCATCAGACAGCAAGTCATTCTTGCTTGAGCTGGCAAACTTCAAATCTAGAAATGTCCATTATTACTTTTCTTGACAGTAGCAGCTTCCTAGTGGGTTTAACTTAACTGAAACACTTTAAGAATAAATTGACAAGTAAAAATATCTTATATAGTCTAGGAGTAGAGCATAATAATTCACTGGTTGTGCTTTTTATAGAAAAAATAAATACTGCCTCAACATTTGACTCAGAATGTAAGCTTGATGAATCTCATAATCATGTTCAACTGCATATCTCCAGGCCTGGGATTTGGGTCCTGTGGAGCCCAAGGTCATAAGGTCCCTGCTGTTAAGGATCCCTTAAATGTCAATGCTAATCTCAGCTTAATTTTTTTTAAATGTTCCTAAGTAGAAGTGTGCAGGTAGCCTTCCAAATGTAAAACTAGGAGTTAGGAAGAATTGTGAACATTTGATCCTAATGATTTATTCACAACCTACTCTAGAGCTGCCCAGTGCTGAGCTTTGAGAATCATGACATCCAGAAAGACTGTGAGTCCCCAAATTTGAGGGTATCCAATATAGTCTTTTAGGGCTAGTTTGAGGATTTGGGGGAGGGCCTGCATACCCTAAGCTGAGTTCCTGATCAAGTACAGTAAGAAACTGATAGACTCCTCCTTCAAAATACTTTGAAGTTCCATCTAGGATTTAATAATCTGATGGTACCATTTTACTATTTGGTCTTGGGGATATAATTGTAATAGCTATTTGTGTATCAGTTTGAATATGAGTAGGGCCCTACCAATCACAGTCCATTTTGGTCAATTTCATGGTCATAAAATTTTTAAAATAGTATTTTTCATTATTTCAGCTATTTAAATCTGAAATTTCACGGTGTTGTAACTGTAGGGTTCCTGACCCAAAAAGGAGTTGTGGGGGAAGGGAGAAGTTTGCAAGATTATTGTAGGGGGATTGTGGTACTTCTACCCTTACTTCTGCACTGGTGCTGGCAGGGTACTGCCTTCAGAGCTGAAGAGAGGCAACTTCTGGCCAGGAGTCCAGCTCTGAAGGCAGAGCCGCCGCTAGCAGCAGTGCAGAAGTAAGGATGTCCTGGTATGGTATTGCCACCTTTACTTCTGAGCTGTTGCCTGCAGAGCTGGGCCCTCAGTCAGCAGCCGCCACTCTCTGGCCACCCAGCTCTGAAGGCAGCAGCGCAGAAGTAAGGGTGGCGTGGGATGGTATCGCCACTCTTACTTCTGCGCTGCTGCTGGCTGGGTGCTGCCTTAAGAGCCGGGTGCCCGGCCAACAGTCACCGCTGTCTGGCCACCGCTGTCTGAAGGCAGCGCAAAAGTAAGGGCAGCAATACCGCAACCCCCCCAAAAAATAACCTTATGACCCCTCTGCAACTCCATTCTGGGTCAGGACCCCCAATCTGAGAAACGCCAATCTCCCCCGGGAAATCTGTATTGTATAGGGTAAAAGCACACAAGACCAGATTTCATGGGGGGAGACCAGATTTCATGGGGGGAGACCAGATTTCACAGTCCATGACGCGTTTTTCATGCCTGTGAATTTGGTCGGGCCCTAAATATAAGACTGGAATGAAAGAATATGGAGAATAGATCCCGACACAATTTGAGGACACAACAACAATTATCAGTGTTCTGAATCACTATGTTTATAACTTTAAATAATTAGACAAGGATTGCGTATAACTAGCATTAAAATAGAACAAACAAGATACGTGCCTATCACCACAATCATTTTGCTTGTATGCCAATCCTAATTTCCTCACCATTCATCTGTTTTTTGTCTTTATAGAGACAATTTTTTTGGATAGGAACACTCCCTTCCTTCCTTACAACACCTAGCAAAATCGGACTTTGATCTTGATTGGGGTCTTTGAGCTTGGCAGCATTGCAAGTGTTCAGTAATAATAGCTACCCGTCATTTTAAAACATCTTTATTTGTTCTTGGTGAAATGTATATGCCTTTTACCAGTAATGACATCCAATAACCAACTGACAGTTTTGTTTACATGCCCATGCAAGGTGCCATGGATGGGAGGCCTAACACAGGTCATAGTAACTTACATACTGTCTCACCAAAAACAAAAATTAGATAGGTTTTAATACAACAGCTGATTATTATTTATGTTGTGGCAGCATCCTAAAAAAAAACTTCCTGGGGTTCCCCAGTTTGAGTAGGGAGTAATTTGTGACACTCTTTTATGGGACGCAGTGTACCTCCCCCACATCTCAGCCAGTTCTGCTAGCCAGTGCATGGCTCCGCCTACTATCTGTCCCCTTCCTAATCAAGAGTGAAAATTTGGATCTCAGTTCCTGCACTCCCAGAATGGCAATTCTGGGGTGTAAGGAAACCCTACTCCCTCCTATGCCTCTACATTGCCAAACTGGGGCTAGATTGTAGCTATCTCTTCATACTTTTTTCTGCCAAACTAAGCCATGTTACTCTTATGTGCTAGTACAGAGGTACAGCTTGATATGCTAATTCCCTGTTACTAATTAAAGCACGCTGCTGGCATACTCAGCAGGGAGGGAGAACAGTCCTAAACCCATCTATTTTCAGATGAGTAAATGCTAAAAGGATTTTTTTTTTTTAAAAAAAAGATGTTTTAAAAAAGAAAGTCTTGTGCTTGTATTTGGCCATGGGGGATAAATCAAAGAATGAAATTTTGATGGGTGTGCATGGCTATATGAATACAATACGCAAGAATGTCAAAGTAAAAAAACTAGAAGGAGAAGCTCAGAGCTGCTGAATTACTAAATAATCTATGGTTTCAGAGTAACAGCCATGTTAGTCTGTATTCGCAAAAAGAAAAGGAGTACTTGTGGCACCTTAGAGACTAACCAATTTATTTGAGCATAAGCTTTCGTGAGCTACAGCTCACTTCATCGGATGCAGCATGTAGCATAATATTAAAGCTACCCTCAAAGTGCAGGTATTTCAGACTGACTGACAACCAGTGTGATAACAATAGACTAGACAAAAGAAATGAGTCATCCCCACTGTGTGGTATTCATCCTTCTCCACTTCAGACTCCTGCTGTTGGAGGCTGGTGAAGCATTTATACACACACCACCAAAAAAAGAAAGAAAGAACGATAGATCTCTGCGTAGGATACAGATGAAAAAGGATGTCTAATGTGTTCTTGTGTTGCTTCATTATATGTGTTGTGCTGTTCTGAAGAAGGATGTTTGTTTCACGCTTAACTGAATTTGGGAGGAGATACAGACTTCTAAAGAACCTGAAAACTGTATGGCTTACCACTGACACAATAAATTCTCATTTCAGTTTGTGTTGTCTCTAAAACGAAATTGAATGGCAATGACATTGTGGAAATGAATCCAGTTTATCTGTGTACAGCTTGAGATTTTGAAATTGACATCAAGTGAGAGGGAATATCTGAGACAGTGGTGAGAGGTAGTGAAGAAGAAAAAAAAAGGAACAGTACTATTTGCCAAAGGAAATAAAATTTGGTCTTTTCTGCTCTACAGGGGTAAGGACTGACTGATATTTTTCTTATTGATTAACGAGTTAAAATTCTCATTTTTCAGTTCTTAACTTGTATAGTTTATCCTTATTATGCTCCACAAACTCCTGCTGCTAAAGTGTCTGGTGTTTTTCCAACATAAGCCTCTCTCAGGTTTTGAAAATTCAAGCACGAAAAATATTTTTTGATGGAAACTGAATATACAAAGTCTGCAAAATCTGCGTGAGTACAGAATACAAGAACGCAAAGTAACTGTGCACTCGAACCAGCAAATACAGGGTTTGCATACACAACCTTAATAAAACCTAGACTCCAAACATTTTAGTTTTTCAACCTCAGATTAGAACGAACCACTCCCCCATTCCCAAAACCTGCTTTGCTATTTCAACTATGGAAGTACCATAAAATAAAAGCCTTTTTAGGTACTTGTCTGTAACTCTACACCTATACTCTTGAAAGCATTAACTGACAACACATTAAAAGTTCATAGAGTAAGTTTGCAATCTGCACTGATAAAAATGTTCCTTTGCCCTTCTATTTCTTTTCATTCTCATTGTAGACAGGCATTTAGTTAATGAATTTTCATTCTTGTCTGGGAAAGTGAAGGATATGGAGTTACTGATATCAGAAGGGACCTGATGAGGAGCACGTCAAGGGAAAGATTTCCATTTAATGAATGGAATTGATATAAAAGCTCTTTTGCTAAAGATCACAAAGGGCATAGCAATGTGCAGTAGGTATTCTAGATTTTAAGTAGTCTTGAAGTTATTGGACCAAGTTCACTGCCAGCATTTATGTTGGCACCAGCGAAAATGCTGGGAGAGCTCTCTGGTGGGCAACAATGAAGATAGAATAAGAGAAGTAAGTACAGCTTCGCTTTTGGGATACTGGCAAAAGGGGTCACTTAAGTCCTAAAAGTGAATAATAGTGCTGGCAAAATAAGGTGAATAATTAGGTCAGCTAGAGAGGGCATTGACTGGGAGGCTCCCACCAGCTAAGTTCCTGTTAGTGTCAGTTAAAGCAACATGCAAACCCAACAAGGCCAGACACAGAAACAAATGTTCTCTGCCAGGGTAAAACAGTATTTACTTCTGCTATACTAGGATTTGGCCCAATTTATGTAGAAATGGTGGTTTTCCTGTGCATGAACACATCTTTCACTGAATGTTTCAAAATAGTTCCTAGGATACAGACTAAGGCCCTGACCCAGCAAAGCACTTAAATCCATGCTTATCTTTAAGAAAATGGAGTAGTCAATGGGATTTGGCTGAAACAGGCTGCTGTGAAGTGCACTGACTGCCTGAGAGTTTATTTGGCCCAATAAACTGTAACAAGTACAAGATTCTAATCCAAAAGGGTTTGTAAAATCCACTTTTTAAAAAACTGCATATTAACTTTATACAGATTGGAACAGTGAACAGTACATTTCCAGAACGAGTATGCCTACCAAAAGTACCTTTTACCCAACAAAACCATAGATGTCCAAAAACTGTTTGGATCAATGAATACATGCTACAAAATATTGTTTGACTGGATAAACAAATTAAGCTCAAATTTATGAAATATGCTTCTATACACAAGCTTAGTGTAAGGGCATATTTACCTCAAAAGACATAAAATGTTAAATAAACACATTTAAAACCTTTCATTAGAAAAATCTACACACAAAAAATGAACACAAGATTATGCAAAGTTACATTTAAATCTTAATATTGTGATACAATAGACAAACCAGGAAATTCCAAGTCAAGGCTGACACACCTTTGAAAGAAAGATTTATCCACAGCTAGACAGACTTACCTAGGTGAAATTGATATATCACTAGATTTAAATAAAATTAATGGGTCATGAATCAAAATATAGATTATGCAATTGGTTACAGTGGTTACTCTAGAATGTAATTTTCTAACTGAATTATTTTACACTTCCATAAATCAAAATCCTGATCCCAGTTAAATCAATGGCAAATGTAGCAAATAGTGCTGAGTTGCTAATCACAGATGGTTAATACAGGTATTCTCTCTCTGTGGAGCACTTAGAATATACATCTGGGAATATTATTTGCACCCCGTGCTTCATCTGCAGTTCACAAAAGAAATTCAAGAGAAAGAGAAGAAACACTGAGATGATACAATCTATAGGTGTAATTCATCATGAAATATTTGGATGATGTCTCCATCTGATAAACAGATCTTTCCCATAAGTTACTGTACCCTGTACTATTCTAAAAGTTAACAGACTACTTCTTAATTTAATACTTCAATATCTCACTCATTTCAGATGGACCATATCTCCTCAGTTCAATGACCATACACAGCACAGAGTACATGACCTTTTCCAAGTGCACACTCTTACTTTTCATTCTGTTGAACATCATACTTTAGAGAGGTTTCAGAGGAACAGCCGTGTTAGTCTGTATTCGCAAAAAGAAAAGGAGTACTTGTGGCACCTTAGAGACTAACCAATTTATTTGAGCATGAGCTTTCGTGAGCTACAGCTCACTTCATCAGATGTTTACCGTGGAAACTGCAGCAGACTTTATATACACACAGAAATCATGAAACAATACCTCCTCCCACCCCACTGTCCTGCTGGTAATAGCTTATCTAAAGTGATCAACAGGTGGGCCATTTCCAGCACAAATCCAGGTTTTCTCACCCTCCACCCCCCCACACAAATTCACTCTCCTGCTGGTGCTAGCCCATCCAAAGTGACAACTCTTTACATAATCAAGTCGGGCTATTTCCTGCATAGATCAAGGTTTTCTCACATCCCCCCCACCCCCATACACACACAAACTCATTCTCCTGCTGGTAATAGCTCATCTAAACTGACCATTCTCCAGGTTTAAATCCAAGTTAAACCAGAACATCTGGGGGGGGGGGTAGGAAAAAACAAGAGGAAACAGGCTACCTTGCATAATGACTTAGCCACTCCCAGTCTCTATTTAAGCCTAAATTAATAGTATCCAATTTGCAAATGAATTCCAATTCAGCAGTTTCTCGCTGGAGTCTGGATTTGAAGTTTTTTTGTTTTAAGATAGCGACCTTCATGTCTGTGATTGCGTGACCTGCCAACACTACAGAAAGAAGGATTCTAGATGGACTCCTCCTGAAGGTCGAAACAGCAGACTGGACTTCTACATAGAGTGCTTCCGCCGACGTGCACGGGCTGAAATTGTGGAAAAGCAGCATCACTTGCCCCATAACCTCAGCCATGCGGAACGCAATGCCATCCACAGCCTCAGAAACAACTCTGACATCATAATCAAAAAGGCTGACAAAGGAGGTGCTGTTGTCATCATGAATAGGTCGGAATATGAACAAGAGGCTGCTCGGCAGCTCTCCAACACGAGTTTCTACAAGCCATTACCCTATGATCCCACTGAGAGTTACCAAAAGCAACTACAGCATTTGCTCAAGAAACTTCCTGAAAAAGCACAAGATCAAATCCGCACAGACACACCCCTGGAACCCCGACCTGGGATATTCTATCTACTACCCAAGATCCATAAACCTGGAAATCCTGGGCGCCCCATCATCTCAGGCATTGGCACCCTGACAGCAGGATTGTCTGGCTATGTAGACTCCCTCCTCAGGCCCTACGCTACCAGCACTCCCAGCTACCTTCGAGACACCACTGACTTCCTGAGGAAACTTCAATCCATCGGTGATCTTCCTGATAACACCATCCTGGCTACTATGGATGTAGAAGCCCTCTACACCAACATTCCACACAAAGATGGACTACAAGCCGTCAAGAACACTATCCCCGATAATGTCACGGCTAACCTGGTGGCTGAACTTTGTGACTTTGTCCTTACCCATAACTATTTCACATTTGGGGACAATGTATACCTTCAGATCAGCGGCACTGCTATGGGTACCCGCATGGCCCCACAGTATGCCAACATTTTTATGGCTGATTTAGAACAACGCTTCCTCAGCTCTCGTCCCCTAAAGCCCCTACTCTACTTGCGCTATATTGATGACATCTTCATCATCTGGACCCATGGAAAAGAAGCCCTTGAGGAATTCCACCATGATTTCAACAATTTCCATCCCACCACCAACCTCAGCCTGGTCCAGTCCACACAAGAGATCCACTTCCTGGACACTACAGTGCTAATAAACAATGGCCACATAAACACCACCCTATACCGTAAACCTACTGACCGCTATTCCTACCTGCATGCCTCCAGCTTTCACCCTGACCACACCACACGATCCATCGTCTACAGCCAAGCTCTGCGATACAACCGCATTTGCTCCAACCCCTCAGACAGAGACAAACACCTACAAGATCTCTGTCAAGCTTTCTTACAACTACAATACCCACCTGCAGAAGTAAAGAAACAGATTGATAGAGCCAGAAGAGTTCCCAGAAGTTACCTACTACAGGACAGGCCTAACAAAGAAAATAACAGAACGCCACTAGCCGTCACCTTCAGCCCCCAACTAAAACCCCTCCAACGCATTATTAAGGATCTACAACCTATCCTAAAGGATGACCCAACACTCTCACAAGTCTTGGGAGACAGGCCAGTCCTTGCCTACAGACAGCCCCGCAACCTGAAGCAAATACTCACCAACAACCACATACCACACAACAGAACCACTAACCCAGGAACTTATCCTTGCAACAAAGCCCGTTGCCAATTGTGCCCACATATCTATTCAGGGGACACCATCACAGGGCCTAATAACATCAGCCACACTATCAGAGGCTCGTTCACCTGCACATCCACCAATGTGATCTATGCCATCATGTGCCAGCAATGCCCCTCTGCCATGTACATTGGTCAAACTGGACAGTCTCTACGTAAAAGAATAAATGGACACAAATCAGATGTCAAGAATTATAACATTCATAAACCAGTCGGAGAACACTTCAATCTCTCTGGTCACGCAATCACAGACATGAAGGTCGCTATCTTAAAACAAAAAAACTTCAAATCCAGACTCCAGCGAGAAACTGCTGAATTGGAATTCATTTGCAAATTGGATACTATTAATTTAGGCTTAAATAGAGACTGGGAGTGGCTAAGTCATTATGCAAGGTAGCCTGTTTCCTCTTGTTTTTTCCTACCCCCCCCCCCAGATGTTCTGGTTTAACTTGGATTTAAACCTGGAGAATGGTCAGTTTAGATGAGCTATTACCAGCAGGAGAATGAGTTTGTGTGTGTATGGGGGTGGGGGGGATGTGAGAAAACCTTGATCTATGCAGGAAATAGCCCGACTTGATTATGTAAAGAGTTGTCACTTTGGATGGGCTAGCACCAGCAGGAGAGTGAATTTGTGTGGGGGGGTGGAGGGTGAGAAAACCTGGATTTGTGCTGGAAATGGCCCACCTGTTGATCACTTTAGATAAGCTATTACCAGCAGGACAGTGGGGTGGGAGGAGGTATTGTTTCATGATTTCTGTGTGTATATAAAGTCTGCTGCAGTTTCCACGGTAAACATCTGATGAAGTGAGCTGTAGCTCACGAAAGCTCATGCTCAAATAAATTGGTTAGTCTCTAAGGTGCCACAAGTACTCCTTTTCTTTATACTTTAGAGATACAGTGTTTTTTCCCCAACTGAGGATCTAAAAGCACTTTACAAATATTGACTGAGCATTACAGCATTCCTGTGCAGTAGCTGGGGTGGGATGAGGGGGGAAAGTGAAGTAACTGGCCCAAATCTGCAGCAGAACCAGAAATAAAGAAAACAGTTCTCCCAATTCCTAAACTCTGTGCTTTAGCCACTATACAATGCTTCTTGAGTAAATTATGTGGACGCAAATCAAAGGGAGGAGCTGCTACTCTAGAATCATTACTAAATAAAATGGACTGTGCAGACAGCAGAATTCCATCTAGAAGCTCAAAAGAAGAAAGGCCTTTATTTTGCTTGCAAATTCTCCATCCAACTCAAAGAATCTCCTTTTCCCTTGTCACTACAACAAAACAATCCGAGTTAGCCTCTCCACATGAAAGCTTATCGCAAGGTTCAAAACGCAGTGTGGGGTTTTGATTTTCTACTGTTATTTTTTTCACTACCCTTTACTCTCCAATTTCTTATAAAATTGTACCTGATTCATCATACCCAGGCATAGAGTCAGCTTGTTCCATGTGGCACATCAGTCATTAGCCAAATTAATTGCATAATTATCAGGTAATCAGACCATGTACCATATTGCCTCCATAGCTCCCAGTCAATACAACCCCTGGGAGTTATACACATTTCATATTCTCAGGCCCTGGCTGTAATGCTGTGATTGAAATGTGACCATGTACATCATTGTTGCTACCACTGTTATACAGTTGCAGCAAATCTTATACAAAGTATGCCATGTAACCCATCAACGGAAAAGTTACAATCAAATATGATTATCCTGTTTAGATTCAAAGATGATACATGCGTATAAAGTTATGAATATTGACTATGTACCTGTATTTCAAATGTATCTGTTACTGGTATAACACCCACCAGTAAAGTCTACATTGAAGCCAGACAGCATAGGTGGGGTGTGAGTCTTCCGCTTGGAGAGGCTCACACGTGAGCGTCAGAAGCAACCTAGAAGTGTTAAGGGGGACCCCACCAGTGCCTGGACCATGGCCCAGCCACTTTCCTCTGAAGCCCCATCACTGCTCGCTCCTCTCCACCCATTTCCGAGAACAGGGGGAGCCATGGCCCCATCACTTTTTCCTGCCTTAGGCAAGCAGCAGGCAGGGGAGCATCAGGGGAAGAGGCAGAGTGGGAGTGGGGCAGAGAATGGACAGGGCCATGGTCTGGGCGCCAGTGGCCCCCCTCACTTCTATGGAGCTTTGCTTCCAGCACTCCAAAGGCAGCAGCGGGCAGGCGCACCTGTGGAGGGGTGACCCATTCCACATTCGCAGTATTTCCCCGCCCCCTGCATGGCTTTTTTGGGGAGACTTAGCCTCCACTGGCCTCTTATATGTGCCACCCATGCCAGACAGCTTTGTGTTGATGGCCCATCTGTCATAAATATACACAGAGCAGCTGTACTGAATTGCCCTTATCTGTAAGGGGTTAATCAGTTCAATTAACCTAGTTGGCACCTGACCAGAAGGACCAATGGGGAAAGAAGATACTTTCAAATACGGGAGAGGGGGGAAATGGTTTTGTCTGTGCTCTCTTTGTTTTGTTCCCTCTCTGGACAGGGAGAGAGAGACCAAGCCGGTAAAACATCTCCTAAAAACATACCTAAAATGATACATCTAAAATTACATAAATTGTAAATAAAGGCAAGGAAATGTGTTAGATTATCTTTTGTTTTAGCTTGTGAATCTTCCCTATGCTAAGAGTGAGCTTTATTCCTGGGGTTTTTTTGTAACTTTGAAGCTGAGCCTGGAGGGGAATCCTCTGTGTTTTAAATCTTTTTATCACCCTGTGAAGTTACCTTCCATCCTGATTTTACAGAGGTGCTTCTTTTAGTTTTTTCTTTATAATAAAGTCCTTCTTTTAAGAACCTGATTGATTTTAGTGTCTTAAAGATAAAGGTCTATACTTATATTAAAGTCAATTGGTTGGTATATTATTCTCAAGCCTCCCCAGGAAAGGGGGTGAAAGGGCTTGGGGGGATATTTGGGGGAAATAGGGACTCCAAGTGGTCCTTTTCCTGAATTTTTGTCTAATCACTTGGTAGTGGCAGCAATACTGTCCAAGGACAAGGAAAGGATTTGTGCCTTGGGGAAGTTTTTAACCTAAACTGGTAAAAATAAGCTTAGAGGGTCTTTTATGTACCCCAGAGTTCAGAGTGGGGAGGGAACCCTGACACGATCAAAGGCAATTAACACTCACCATGGGCCACAGAAGAAACTCATTCCACCCAGATGGCTCTTCCAGCAGCTGCCTTAGCCTCCAAGTGGCAAATGGCTTGCCCCTGTGAGTCAGCAAGCCATGTAAGGCCATTTGACTTGCTCATGTGACCCTCGATTCCATCTTGTGCCTGAACTTTTCCACAAACTGTGCTGTGGGCTCTGTTTGGGACAGTAAAATTCCATCCACATGGTAGAGGGCATAAGAAACCCTGGAAATATTTCCATTTTGTCTTCATTTCCTTCTTCTTTTATCGGGACTGAATTTCTAACAAAGGAAGCTCTAAGCAAGGACGGATGATCCCCCAAGCTGTTTGGGTAATTTCCAGAGAGTTTTGCAAGCTAGCATTTATTCCATCACTGCTTCAAATCTGATATAAGAACTTTGCAATCACTTTTATGTATATGATTCCCTTAATGATTTTAACTCTCTTCTTCTTTTCTCTTATGAACCTTTAGATTTTAGTTATTAAAGGATAGGCAGCAGCATCATTATTGGGTAAGATCTGAGTTATATATTGATCTGGCTATGTGGCTTCTCTTGGTATCAGAAGAACCCTTTGTTTAATTAAATAAGTTTTTAAGAACCACTTATTATAAAGTCTGCTGTCTGGGTGGTGAGGTAAGTGCTGGAATGCCTAAGGAGACTACATTTTTGACTTCTTGTTAATCAGTGTGGTGAGACAGACATTTACTTTTGTTACTGTCTTGGTGTAGCTAATGGTAGAATAACCACCAGTTTCGGGTGAGTCTGCTCTATTTTTCAGCAGTTTGTCCTGAATCTGATATTCTCAGCTGTGACCCACTGAGGCACGGTGACACTGGCATAGAGATTTACAGTTATCATTGCTGGTATTAATATTTGTTTCTGCTGATTTGCCATCCAAAAGTGATTGTTGAAAACAACACTTGTTTTCATGTACTGTTGGGCAGAATTCGTAGTTCACAGCATTTTACTTAATATTTCAAAAAAGACATGACTGAAGGATGCAGCATCAGCTTCATCATAATGTTTTCTGACTTTCATTGTTTGTCACATCTACTACATTAAGGTCTCTTAATAATGAAGCGGCTGTCTGGCAGACCCAGCAGAGTGAAGCTAGAATGCAGTAAGTATGAAGCTAACATGGATCCGAACTGCCAACGTTTAATATTTCCACAACTGTGACCCATCCCAGGAAGGGTTAACCAGCTTGCAGGCTAATTGACCCAGATTCAACCTTTAGGGACATATTGGTAGATAATGTTTGTGTTTTTGTGTGTTTACATATATATTGTTAGAGGTTAGCAATATAATCGCACAGTCCCTGTCTATGCTGTATTCTGTTAATTCAGAGATCAAAAGGAGAAAATAAAATTTAAATGAACTATAAACATAGTGATATTACTGTATTCATTTCTCTTTGAAATGTATAGCAAATCACCTATGAATGATGGAAAACAGGCAATTGCCTTATGTTAATCTGTGTAGCTAATTACCAGTGATGCCTAGGGAATAGGTCTACTTCAAAGTCTCCATGATTGCCTACTGTTTGCCTCAGGACTCCAAACTGTCAAAAGAAGGCCTGGAACTGTATAAACATGTCTTGGGTCCTGGTCCTTTTCATCTCAGGTCTGCTTGATGCTTTATGCAGGGGTAGCTTAAATCTTAAGATTGAGATCTCCAGTCCTATCTGGATCACCCTGAATATGAACATTGGACTATAACCTATGGACTAATTCTGAAAGAACTCTTTTCAACTACAAAGCTCACCATCTCTACTATGAATCTGATCTCAGAACTATACTCATGTCTGTATGTGTATTGATCTTTTAACCAATACTCTCTCTTTTTTTTTAAAATAAATTTTAGTTTAGTTAATAAGAATTTACTGTAAGCGTGTATTTGGGTAAGATCTGAAATATTCCTTAACCTGGGAGGTAATGTGTCTGATCCTTAAGGATTGGTAGAACTTTCTACTCACCTAAACCATGCCTCAGGGTCTACACTGCTATTTATACTTGTGCTAAGGGGTTACACAGATAGGTACTCTACACATATCCGAAAGAAGTGCTCAGTGTAGACGTAGCTTACGTTTGCAATCAGAGACCCTCTTGTTAATACTCCTTTGTTAGCTCTGCCCTGGCCATAAGGCCACTTTGTCTGCAGCTGTTTTCTGTTACATAAAGGGGCCTAGCCTTCTGTTGAACCTGAAAGAGTTCTTGGTACACCGATTGGTTTTAT
Organism: Lepidochelys kempii; assembly: GCF_965140285.1. Classification (NCBI taxonomy): domain Eukaryota; kingdom Metazoa; phylum Chordata; order Testudines; family Cheloniidae; genus Lepidochelys; species Lepidochelys kempii. Next base: position 29,057,374 of record NC_136390.1, on the reverse strand, counting down.
TAACGTCTGTGATTGTCTTAGGAGCCAAGATCCCGGATGACATCCATTAGCAATTTCAGCCTTAGAGTATATCATTTCAACGATCTTTTCGAATGGGCCAAAGCTGCTATTACATAGGGAGGTGCCTATGACCTTTGAGTTGCCTGCAGATCTAGCCATCAGGGCACAATTGCAAGCTATTCTATCTCTGACCAAATAGAAATCACTTAGGAAAGAACTGGGCAAGAAATTTACCAGCTGTTAAAAACCTCCCTTGGCAATTCCTCAGTCCAGATTCTACATTTTCAGAAAAACTAAGATGTCAAAGGCATAGCCATAAACTATGGTGGGGAATTTCCTATAGATAATATTTGGCTTATATAGCATCTTATCCAAAATTCCGAAAGGGCCTTAAAAACATGGGTTTTATCCCCACTTTTATAGAAGGAGAAAAAACACGAATAAGTTGAAGGAATTCTCTCTCCCCCCAAAATCACGCAGTGAGCCAATGGCAGAAATGAGAATGAACAAACAAGTCTTTCAACTCCCAATAATGTGGTTATAAACAAGAAACCAGAAGATCACGTCTGCAAAATATTAGCATTCACTAGCAAAATTAACATCAACATTGCTAAAACAACACTCACACACTGAAAGCTTTCATGAGGATTACATCTGCCCCTTTAATTGCAGGAGTGCGCCTATGAATTCCAGTGCCTAATGACAATCAGGAAGTATTTACTGTTTGATCGTGAAATACTCTTGGAGGAGCTGTAATGTCATTCATCCTCATTTGGCCTGGATTTTATCTCCATTTCTTGTATAAGTGGAGATAAGGTTTCAACCCACACAAAGGACATTTTGGTGGTTAATCTTGAGGTGACCAGAACTTGGATTACCTTGCTACTGTAATCCATTCCTCTGGTCACCCCAAGATTAGACTAACATGACATGCCCTGTGTAGGCCTAAACCTTGTATCAACCTGAAAACTAAAGCTGGTGTAGCATGTGGAAATCTATTTCTTAAGCAGGGTATTTTCTGAGGTTAACATTTTGTGAGGATCAGCTGTACTTCCACTCCAAGGTCTACATTAGCTGCCTATATCTATTGACCTTCTTGACATGGTGCAAGGTTTCTCTTTTCACCCAGCCTTTTGGAAATGAGGGGTATAGTAAATCCTGGGATTTGTGGGTCAGGTGAGGTGTTGGTGGAGTTTATTTCATTGTAATTGGTTGTTTTGTGGTTGGGAGGTAAGGGAGACCTGCAGGCTTTATCTTTTATGCAACTGTATTTTGGATTATGTCACATGCACAGGACAGGCTTTTTAAAAACATACTGGTTATAAATATAAACAAATAATTTTAAAATAATGGACCTGTTTGTTTGCTCAAAGAAATGTAATTTTCTGTGTCTGATCTTTGAAAATTACCATTCCTGCATTTCAGTTTATTCAGCTAAATAATTACACTACGGTTTTCCTGCTTTAGTTGGGGGGAAAGGGCCTTTTCATGACTACTTATGCTTTAATTTAATCCTCATTTAGAAGAGATAATTCTCAGGGTGGGCTGCTGTGCTGTGTTCTTTCATATGCATATCCTGGGCATTCCAAAAGAACCTGGTGCTACAAACACTTATCCATGTGAGTAGCTTTACTCATGTGAGTAACATTGATTTCAGTGCCTCATAAAATTGAGTTCTAAATTAACAGTTCTGTTGACCGTGCAGAAGCCAGACTAGAGTTCAACTCACTATTGCATACCTAGATCGACTGCAGTGCTCTAGGAGTTTCTGGGCTACTAAAAAGTGTGTGTGTAGGGGGAGAGAACATGTTTTTGTCATTACAGTTAGCAGCTATGACAGTCTAGATCAGGGGTGGCAAGCCTACAGCCCACGGGCCGGATCTGGCCCATTGCTTAATTTCATCTGGCTCACGGCAAGTCTTGGCACCCCCCTCCACAAGGCTGGAGCTGCGAGCGCCAGCTCGCCCTGCCCCGCCACAGACAAGCGGGAAGTCCCGGGTCTGCGCATGCCCCCTCCCAGGACAGTGATTTGAACATTTTATATTTCTCTCCCTAAAAAAAACCAACCCTAAATTAAGTTGATTTTTACTTGTGTGTGGCCCGCGATTGATATTTTTCTGTGGGTCAATGACTCATGATAGAAAAAAGGTTCCCTACCCCTGGTCTAGATATTACGCAAGTAATCTGAATTATCTCTCCTCCCCTACTGAAGTGAAGGGGTTTCTTTTCAGTGACTGTAATAGAAGGATCAGGCCCTGGGAGCAGAGCTGTTGAGAAACAAGATGTCAGTTTTAATACAGATAATTTGTACATTAAAAAACATTTTAATGCCCTTATGTGACTGAGGTAACAAAAAATATATCTGGGCTAAGAAAACCATGGTGATTCTGAATTTTAAAGCATTCTTGTCAACAAATTTAGGTTCTAATCCAAAGCCCATTGAAGTCAATAGGAATCTTTCCATTGACTTCAGTAGGATTTGGAATGGATCCTTTCTGTCCAATAGCTTATATTTAACCAACTGCAGATACTATAAGTTTCACAGCCCAATTTTGCAGACTCAGGAGACTGTATAAGTGCCCATGTCAAATCTTTTGAGGATCAGCCATCACTAAGCTCAACCCAGCTATGTGTGGTAATAAGTGTCTGCTTTCCTGATCCTTCAGAGGAGGCAGATTCAGGTACACATTTGCTTATCTCTGACTATGCCTTTGGAAGATAAAGTTTACATAAATTGTTTGAAACTGGGTTCACTTTAGATGTAAGGCATTTACCAACCAAAGCTCCAGCCCTGGAAGACTCTGGCTTTTAGTGGGGCTCCTTGCATCAGCTTATGATAAGGGTGTTTGTGTTCTTTTTAAGCAGTTATTTCAGGTACCTACTGCATTCCTTTTCTGGGTCCTAATGCTATCAATCAATCAATATTGCTGCTTCCCTGGGATCTAGGAGTCTTTTTAATGGTGCAAATTTCATATTGCCCATCAGGCATTTGAATAAGAGACTTCACCAACTCACACCACCATCCTTACACAAATATGCATGTACAGAGGGAAAGCACTTGTAATTCCCTCTACACACTGTTATTCAGTTTCACAACCTCACCAATAACTGCAATAGGAATGTAATAGAAAAAACATTTCATAGCACTGATGCATGCTTTCAGTGAAAACAGAAATCACATGGTGATTGTCATCAGCTCTATCTCCACACAATGCTGTTATCACACGGGCATTCGATGCTATACAACATTCAAGTGGTCATATTTGCACTAGGGCTGTCAAGCAATTTAAAAAATTAATCACAATGAAACACACTGTTAATAATAGAATACTATTTAAATATTTGTGGATGTTTTCTACATTGTACAGTGTTCACTTTGTATTTATTTTTATTACAAGTGTTTGCACTGTAAAAAGACAAAAGAAATAGTATTTTTCAATTCACCTAATACAAGTACTGTGATGCAATCTCTTTATCATGAAAGTTGAACTTACAAATGTAGAATTATGTACAAAAATACTGCATTCAAAAATAAAAATGTAAAATTTTAGAGCTTGCAAGTCCACTCAGTCCTACTTCTTGTTCAGCCAATCGCTCAGACAAACAAGTTTGTTTACATTTGCAGGAGATAATGCTGCCCGCTTCTTATTTACAATGTCACCTGAAAGTGAGAACAGGCATTCACATGGCACTTTTGTAGCTGACGTCACAAGATATTTGTCACCAGATGCGCATGCTTCAACCACCATTCCAGGGGACATGCGTCCACGTTGATGATGGGTTCTGCTTGAAAACCATCCAAAGCAGTGCGGGCCGACGCCTGTTCATTTTCATTATTTGAGTCAGATGCCACCATAAGAAGGTTGATTTTCTTTTTTGGTGGTTCGGAATCTGTAGTTTCTGCATTACAGTATTGCTCTTTTAAAACTTCTGAAAGCATACTCCCTACCTCATCCCTCTCAGATTTTGGAAGGCACTTCAAATTCTTAAATATTGGGTCGATTGCTGTAGGCTATCTTTAGAAATCTCACATTGGTACCTTCATTACGTTTTGTGAGATCTGCAGTGAAAGTGTTCTTAAAACGAATAACATGTGCAGGGACATCATCCGACACTGCTATAAGATGAAATATATGGCAGAATGTGGGTAAAACAGAGCTGAGGACATACAATTCTCCCCCAAGTAGTTCAGTCACGAATTTAATTAACACATTCTTTTTTTAACGAGCGTCATCAGCATGGAAGCATGTCCTCTGGAATGGTGGCCGAAGCATGAAGGGGCATACGAATGTTTAACTATATCTGGCAAGTAAATACCTTGCAATGCTGGCTACAAAAGTACCATGCAAATGCCTGTTCTTACTTTCAGGTGACATTGTAAATAAGAAGAGAGCAGCATTATCTCCTGTAAATGTAAACAAACTTGTTTGTCTTAGCCATTGGCTGAACAAGAAGTAGGACTGAGTGGACTTGTAGCCTCTGAAGTTTGACATTGTTTTGTTTTTGAGTGCAATTATGTAACACAAAAAAAATCTACATTAGTAAGTTGCACTTTCAGGACAGAGATTGCACTACAGTACTTGTATGAAGTGAACTGAAAAATACTATTTCTTCTGTTTATCATTTTTACAGTGCAAATATTTATAATCAAAATATACCCTTTGATTTCAATTACAACACAGAATACAAGATAGATAGATACATACATATATGAAAATGTAGAAAAACATCCAAAATATTTAATAAATTTAAATTGGTAGTCTCTTGTTTAACAGGGCAATTAAAACTGCCATTAATCACGATTAATTTTTTTGAGTTAATCGTGTGAGTTAACTGCAATTAATCGACAGCCCTAATTTTCACCTAACAATATATCTTGTCAGACAGTGGTTTTATATAAAACCATCAATATGGCAATGTCATGCCTCAAACGAGTCTCTGATATTGATTTTGTAAGCCCGTGGAGGGCACAGAAAAAAGGTAGCAAAAAGTACATTGATGAATACATTAATATGTGCTTCTCATAGGATTAGTAGAGCAGAACATTTTTGTAACATAAGGTGAATTTCTTCATGTCATGTCTGTACTCAAATTTTACAGCTGTCTCTCTCTAATTACCTCCATCCCAACAGGCAGCCAAATTACAAGCCAAGATAGTTTAGAGAAAGCACAGAGCCTGCTGGCTTTATTCAGATAAAAATAAGTAAATATATTAATGTACATAATTGCAGTCTTACCCTTTACATTGCAGCTGGCCTGATGCTTTTAGAATCACATCAAGCAGAACCTATTGCTGGAAGTCATATCAGACAACATGAAAGAATTAGTCCTTGAAGAATTACCTAGGATAACTATTTCCTACATAGGTACGTCTTCAGGAGGCCTCTTGTCCCAAGTGGCAATGTAGAAGGAATTGCCAAGTAAAGATAAAGGGATTTGGGGAACAGTAAACAGCCTCTCACTGAAGCTGCCAGTTCTGGTTAGCCACTAGCAGATGACAAATATCATATCATACTTGAAGGGGCTGATCTGATGCCAAGCCCCAGTCTAAATAAACCCTGGAGATTCCAAATCACATAGCTCACATCAGACGAACCCTTTAGGCATCTTTCCTTCCCAGGCCTACCCTAGATCAGATTATGTGTATGTCATCAATGCAGAGTTAACCTGAATGTAGAAAATTTGAGTTAACTCCTTTTGAGATAGCCTAGCCACACTGCAGGAAATAGCCCGACTTGATTATGTAAAGAGTTGTCACTTTGGATGGGCTAGCACCAACAGGAGAGTAAATTTGTGGGGGGGGGTGGAGGGTGAGAAAACCTGGATTTGTGCTGGAAATGGCCCACCTGTTGATCACTTTAGATAAGCTATTACCAGCAGGACAGTGGGGTGGGAGGAGGTATTGTTTCATGATTTCTGTGTGTATATAAAGTCTGCTGCAGTTTCCACGGTAAACATCTGATGAAGTGAGCTGTAGCTCACGAAAGCTCATGCTCAAATAAATTGGTTAGTCTCTAAGGTGCCACAAGTACTCCTTTTCTTTTTGCGAATACAGACTAACACGGCTGTTCCTCTGAAACCTGTAAAATAACAGTCACACTACACAGAGGGGTTGTGTTAGCTGCTGACAAGTTGTGCTAACTTGAACTTCAGCCCATACCCCTGATGTGCTAGTCAGTTTGAGTTAAAGGCACTACCATATGCGAGTTAGGAGGTTTGGGGTGGTTGGGGCCACACTTGAGTTATAATTTCAATTAACTCTGCAGTGAAGACATGCCCTATGCTACTGTTTATTTTCTTTTCATATTGAGGACATGTTTTAACATCTTTTTCAAATGATTTGTAATGAGAGCTATGAGAATATATTTTATGTTATTTTTCCTTTTAAAAAATAGGGAACTTTCTCATGTTTACTTAAACCAGCGGTTGTTAGTTTTATGATTTGCAAATGGACAGTATATATTTTTATAAACGTCCTTATTTTTACTGAGAGTAAAATAGCAACTTCATGATTAGAGCTGTGAGAATAACTAACTTTTTGTGTTAATGGCCATATAAAAAAAATTAAAAGTTCATTTTGGGTCAAATGAAGCATTTCAACCTGAACCACCACATTTAATTATTTTGATGTTTTACTATTTTTAAATAAAATTTGAAGCAAAGTTTTGAAACAAAATTGAGACATTTCAAAAGTGTTAAAAACAAAACATTTTGGTTTTGGGGAAACTTCCTCAACCCCCTCCCCCCATCTGAAACAATTTGGTGAATTCAGCATGAATTTGTGAAATGTTTTAGTCAGCCCAAATCTACATTTTCCAGTGAAAGTATTGTCCATAAATAATTCATCCAGCCCTATTCAAGATACCTTTTTCTAAACAGAATTTTCTTCTGATTTACAGGTGTCCATTTATGTAATGTAAAAAGCTACCAAACATGATAAAGAGATCATTATACTCTTGCTGAATGGGATATCTACAGAAGAACCATTTCTATAATGATCACATGGTGCTACTTGTGTATGTATGATGGGATTTTGGGTGAAAACACAGGCAAACACCAAAGAGGAGACATTTTCAACAGTCTCAATGCAGCTTTTATGTATACATATGAATTTCAACAAATGAAGGCCACTTTTTGTACCTCAGGGCAATGTTTTCTGTTTGGCCTTGTGTTTGCAGAGGTAGAGAACTTTCATCCTCCAGTATCAGGGCTGAGTATCAATCTTGTACTCAGGAAAACCCAGCTTCCATACCAGCCAGCACACCTCAGTCCCAAGAGGATATGGCCAGCTGACTATTAGGTATGGTAAACCTCCAGCCAGCTAGTTCATAATCTGCAATTTGTAGCATAAGCTATCCAGGGCCACATAATGATCTTGGGCTGAGCTAACCTGCTCAAAGCTGTCGTGATGGTCTCAAAATTACTATTACAAGAAAGAGACAATGGTCTATAATATGTAGGAAAGCAAAATTATAATATTTTATAGTGAACCTGTGGTAGAAACAGCCATATCTTACATTGTAAATAGCTGCTCTGCTAAGACCCAGGAGAACACCAGCTATCTCACACACACAAATCACACAATGACAGCTCATATTGTGTATTATTATGAACCAGTTGCACATGAAAAGTGTGTGTAGGGAAGAGGGGTAGAGAAAAGACTTCACAGAGGAACAGTGGTCTAGTGGTCAGGGCGCTAGCCTGGGATCTGGGAGATCCAGGATTGTTTCCCTGTTCTGCCAGAGAGTTCCTGTGTGACCTTGAGCAAGTCAGTTGGCGTCTTTGTGCTTCAATTCCCCATCTGTAAAATACCTCACTGGGGTGTAGTGAAGATAAATAAATTAAAGATTATGAGGTGCTCAGGTAAGGGGGGGCCATATAGTTACCTAAGATAAATAGATGAGACTAGAGACTATATGTGCTTGTGGTTAAGGAAATATGTTCTATGAAACTACATCAAAACTAAGGCATGTCTCCTGATATGTGAGTTTTACGCTTTATAACTTTTCAGATATATATTAAAAAGTGAGGTCAATTTTATATTTCAGAGAGCTAAATATACTGTAGTTGTAATAAAACTTACATATCTGACAAAACTAGTGTTTGGAAGAGAATGTGGTAGGTAACTGGTCTCTTTGAAACAGCTGGAAAAACAAAAGGCTCCCTTTCCTGTATCTGGGGGGAACTTTGATTAACAGAGTGATATTTTTGGCGTGCGTGTCACGTACTGATACGAAAGCAACACTCAGCAGTACTACTACTGCAGCAGACCAAGAGCTTCCGAATACGCAAGAGTTTTTGGCGTGTTATTGCTTAGCTATACTTTTTGGAATAACAGTGTAACCCAGTTTACATTTCTTACTTCATGCTTCCTTCCCTCTGCAAGTTGCCCGTAAATTTTGCTTTTATTTAAAGGTGGCTGGAATTGTCTAAGGAGACTTCAGTTGGAGAGAATCACTATTGTAACAGCTCAGAGAAGAGGAATTGCGCTGCGGCTTCCCACAAGGCTAAGCTGGAGCATAATAGCATCTCATCTTTCCATCATCAGGATACTCCCACAGATTCCCTCTTCCTCATTGGTATAGACAGTTTAGTTTAGCCATTTGGTTAAACCAACAACAAAAATCTTCCCCTTCCAAAGTAAATATTAAAAGCTGTAAAAAAAATCTAAGTTCAATAAAACTTCACTCCTTGGTGCAGGGCAGAAGTTAAAAGTGAATGCTGTTTCCCCTTGGGACCAGCTTCTAAGAGGTCATTATATATTTGTGCTAACTGATTATTTTAGACCCAGTAGGGAGCCAGGGTGGCTTCCCTCCGAACCAGAGGGTAAAGAGCCACCCTCTCAGCCTGAGTGGGCGGGCCCAGACCAAGCTTCCGCCAATCCCCGGAAGGGGAGGGGTGGGACAGGAAGTACAAAGGGCAGGGCCCTTTGCCCAGTGAGGAGAGCACCAGGGAGGGAGACAGACACAGGCTGCTCCCTCGTGGATCCTGCTCCTGACCCAGGGGAAGCCCTGGGCCAGGAGGAACCTGACCGGGAGGAAGGCCTGTGGCGACCAGGACTGCAAGCCGCTGAATACCCAGAGGACCTGGAGGGGCCCGGCTGTAGCCTGGGCCAGTGTGAGTCCAACACAGAGGGGGAGCTGGAGCTGCCAGCAGCGGAATACCCGGACGAGCTGGAGGGACCTGAGAGACCCGCTTGAGAGACCGGGTAGGAAGTAGCCCAGGGGTAGAACTGCACCGTGGGGTGGGTGTGTTTGGTCAGCCGGTGCTGATGGCCCCCCGTTGAACCAGCAGCGGGACCTTTGCCTCCCGCCACTGACCGGTCCCTGGGGTGGAACGCAGTGGAGTTGGGTGGGCCTGCGTTCCCCTACCCCAGCCGACCTGCCTTGGGTAGCAGAACTGTGTGCTACAAACCCATACCGCCCCCCCCCCCCGCCCTACCTGAGGGGCGGGCCGGGCCGGGCCGGCCTGCCCCGCCTGAGGGGCGTGCCGCAGACTCGAGCCGGCGCACCTTCCCCGCTAATTCCCCAGCATCCGAAAGGTGTGACTAAGGCCTGCCAGTGGGACCATAGCTCTCCATCGCCCCCTAGGGGCTTGGAGGACTGACTGAAACCTGTCACAGATCCTATAGATGATCTAGAAGTCAGACCTGGAATCTCCTCTCACTTACATTGGTTCTCATTTACATTAATATAAACCAGGAGTAACTCCACTGCAAAAAAAAAAAAAAAAAGAAATTGTTTCATTGGTGCAAAACCAGTGTAAATGAGAGGAGAATCAAACTCTACGAATTTATGGATTTGTTTTTTTAAGCTTTCATTATCATGCATTGTACTTTTGGTCACAAAACAGGGGAAATGAAGTTGTGAGTATTTATACTCAAGATTGGAGGACCCTGATATGAGATATTTGCTCTGCTGATGGCTTGACTTCTGAGCTGGAAGTCAGGGTGACACAGGCTTTACAAACATATAATAAAAGCACTTGCCCACTTCATTAAGGCCTTGAGGGAGGAAGATGATCTGGAATAGTTTTTCCACATCAAAATAGAATATATTTATAAAAAGATACTAAGTGAGAATGCTATATATAGGAAATAAAACAGCATATTTTATTTGTGGTTAGTTGGTGGCATGTTTATACATACACAATTTCTAAATTCCTAACAAAGTACTTCAAAAGACTAACTTGTTTTCATTGCCTTTATCAAAATAAAACAAATTAAGATAATGAACAACCCAAAAGTGTTAAAAAAAAAATGGCTCACATAGCCTATCAGGGAAGTTACTGTATATATGTGTCATAAAATCTCATGACAAAGTGAGCAGGGAACATTGTCATTTACCAAGGCAATAAGCTACTGACAGACAAGTTCAACATTTATCTGGACTTCTAAAGCACCTGATTTACTCTGTCTTCAGCTTTTTCTTTGGACTATGTGCTACATGATCTTGAAGTCTAAATTCTACTGCTTATCGTAGTGATAAAGACTGCCTGAACTTAGATCTAGCACCATTATTGAAATTGACAAAACAAGTTAAAAGAGATGCTTATAATGAGCAACTGGAAAAATGAAAGGCAGTGTAACCCAGTATTTCCTTTTTGGGAGAAGATGCATCTGAATTTGCACAAGAGAAGTTTTCTTTGCCAGGCAACAAAGCCACTTTAATAGAATTTCAATATCACTGACCTTTTCATAGACTTCATCATAAGTGCGATAAACATAAGTGCGATAAAAATAAAAGTGGTGTTCAAATGTAGATTTAAAAAAATCAATATTTGCATTTAGTTACAGTATGCAAGCTCTAATGAAACAAATAATCCCATAGCAAGTATTGAGACTAATTTATACCTTGTGGAGCAAGGAACACATTAAACTAGGTCTCCTCTTCATGATCTGCTCAGTTCCTAGGGTTATTCCTCCCTGATTCTCATGGTGCATTTCCACCGGTGTTTGCCCACCAGTGTAAATTAGAGCAGTTTGGGGGCTACTCTTATGCCAGCTATCTATAGTCTCTATGGGACCATATGGCAATTGGCATGCTTAATTTCATCTCTCTCATGCCCTGGTATTGAGGGGCAGTTGATGTAGGAGGTGGCTTGATCCTTCGATACCAGCTAAGAGCCCCCAACACTGTTCAAATTCTCAGCTGACCACACAGGGACAGATGCTTGAGTGGCCAGAAGTAGAGGGGAGAATCTGGACTATTAGTGACAAATAAACCATACTGAGAATGTATCTAACTTTATCATAAATTTGATATCCTCAAAAGGGGTACTGGAGCCAAGTCCTACGAAGTATTGCTGTTCACCTAAAAGTTAAAATGTTCCAACATTTTTGTTTTTTATTTTTAATCTTGGGTGGGGAACAAAACAAAAAAATCCTACTAGGCTAAGAATGGTTCTCACCGGTTATTGGAAAGCCAATTATTTTTGACAATGGAAGTTAATGTCCCAGAGGTCCTGGAGATCACTGCCTGTAGTCCTCACTAACCTCACCTGAAGATTCTTTTATATTATCCCCTTAAGTGTGTGCAAATGCACTAGTTGTAGAAGACCTGAAGGAAGCAACTCTCAAGGCATTATTAGTATCAGTACCCAAAACACCAATAGGTAGAAGCCATTCTAAGGCACTTGTCTCAAACGAGTCTATAACCATCAACCAGGCTCCTTGTATTATGGAAACCGAATGTTGTATAAAAGGCATGAACATTTTGCTGATCCTGTTCCCTTTGCAGTTGATGGGAGATTTGCCATTGACGTCAGTGGGACCAGCATTCAGCTCTTCTAGAGCAACTTTAAAAATAAAGTGCCCTCTGTATTATAAATCAACATTAAAATCTTGTTATCCAAATTGTAACCAGAACGCAGTGCAGTGACCATACAGTATTAATCACAGCTAATATCCTCAATATGTAAGGACTCTCAGATGTGGTACATATACACAAAAAACCAAAGTGAAATTGCAGCCCTCTAAATTGAGAATGATTCAGACGGTACAGATTAGGTTAAGATTACCTGTACAAAGGGCAGGTAATTTTTCAAACTACGTAACAAGATTGACATTATATAACTCTTTTAAATGGTGACAGTAATGTTTGTGCAATGTATTAGCAATAGAAAAGAGCAAGAGACAGGTAGTGCAGATCAATCTGGGGCTGACTGATACACAGAATATATTGGTATAGGCACACAGTATATGCGCACAGTACATTTAGATATTTTCAACAATCGATTATGTCAACATTCTTTACTTCAATTCAGATTCATTCCCTATTCCATTTGTTGGCACACATGACCATGCATTAATGAAAACACAGCATCAATGAGGGCCTTTATTTGACCTTGATGCAGTTCCATACAGAGCCCGATGCAGGCTACTCCTATCAAGAGTAGGTGTAATTTACATAAGACTAATTACAGCTGGGTCAGAGAAGATATGCACTTACTATTCCAAGTTCCCCACTCACCCATAATTGTGGCTGCCAAGCACATGCAAAGTGCTAAGTCCTCAGATATTTATTCCTGAGGGAATTCTGCAGCACTGCATGTGCGCAGAATTCGTGTGTGTGTCCCCACCGCGCCCCAGATTTCTTTGCTTCCCCACAGAAAAATGACTTTCTGACAGGGAAGCAAAGGGAAACTGCAAGAGCAGTCACGCACCACACCCTAGCTGTGCAGGTACATCGATTCAGGAAGCCAGTGAAGAGGTAAATCACTGCAGGGCTGGAGACACCCCAGCAAGTGACTCCTACCCTGAGCCAGGATCAGATGCTAGTCCCGGCTGGGCTGGAGGTGGGAGAGGATGGGACTTCCTCTTCCCCTGCAAAAAGTGACTGGTGCTGTGTCAGACTCACCCCCAGAAACTTCCCCCAGCTTCAGGAAGCTCAGCATCCTCCCTTGCTTCCTGCCCCCATTGTTCCTCAGCTGCGGGGAGAGGGGCTCCCCCATCTGCCCAACCCCCATGCATCCAGACCTCTCATACCCAGAGAAGCTGCCAAGCTTCACCCCATATGCCCAGAACCCCCCTAGCCCTCCATACTCAAACACCACCACATTAAACCTCAACCCCTGAATCTGGAGCCCCCTGAACGCAGACCCCCACTCCTGCACCCAAAACCCCACCTTGATGCTACACCCCCTGCACCACCCTGAGCCCCCACATCCAGACCTCCATACCACTGACCCCCAACTAACTGCACCCTGACCCCCACCCCACAAAGCTCCACTCCCCCAGCACCCAGACTTCCCTGCTGAGACCCCTCTGCTTTCACCTAGAAGCCCCTGCAGAGTCCCATTGCACCTGGAACCCCACCCCCCAACGACCCTCTGTGCATCCAGATCCCCCACACCTAGACCCCCCCACAGAGCTGCCTGCACCCCAGTTGTCCAACACAGAATCCTCTCATCTCACACCTGGATCCCTCCACACTGAGCCCCTCCACACTTGGATCCTGCCTGGTGGAGCGTGCCTGTCCCACACCTGGCGTGCCTGGTGCAGAGGAGCAGGGCCCCAGGGTGTTTCTGGGGCAGGCCCAGGCCTTGTGCTGTGTTACGGTTGGGTGCAGACACACACCGCTGAGTCCATGTCCTGGGGCTGGAGGGGGCTGCAGGGTGATCTCCCACCTTCATGCAGCCAATGGCCTGTGCTCCCCACTGCCATGCTGGAGCCTCTGCATTTATTTATTAACAAATAAAACTTGCAGAATTTTAAAATATTGTGTGCAGAATTTTTAATTTTTGGTGAAGGATGCCCTCAATAGTAGGTATTGGACAAATTCAGAAAGGTACACAGCAGTGGTTTCCCACTTAGCTACCTCTTTTCCCCATTTGCAGAAGAGGCAGCCTAAATTTGTTTTAACCTTAAAGGACCATTAGTTTTGTGGTTAATTTGATGTCCTCTCTAGTTTAGTGCTGGCAGGCTCAAATATTTGTTTGTATGGTCAGATCTGTAATGATCACACTATAATCAGATGGCACCACAACTGTGTCTCGTTGCTTCCAATTATTCATTCAGATTTCCAGAAGCTGTTGTGAGATTGCGTCCCTTCTCTGTTTCTCATTTCAAAACCCACTGTGTGTAAGTTAATACTGCCTGTTGTCTCTTATACACACTAGATGTCACTACATGACCTGAAATATACTCTGGATTTTGATCTATTTCCTTAACGTTCTCAAACAAAAAATGCCACACAATAGAAAAGAAATTATCTTGCCCCCCAAAAACATGGTTTTGCTTTTATTTGAATATGGATAATAAATCCACAGCTAGAAATCACACTTTAATTTTAACAGTAGCATAATGCAGTCTTCTGTTTCTTACTGCTATCTTTCAGTTCATTAGCTTCTCTGACCAGAGCTGCTACTCATCTCAAAGGAAACTTTTGCATCTTGATCTAGATTTTAGGTGTATCTTTCTATCCTGATGTTAGAGACTTAGCACCAATTCTGAGTTTTATCCAAGCTGTAGCAAGAGCAGCTGAAGATGGACCAAAAGTGCTTTTGCACTACCTTTATTCTCCACCAATCCCAGAACCAGCTAGCCCAATCACCAGCATGTCTTAGAGCAGAGGTTCTCAAACTGTGGTCCACAGACCACCAGTGGTCCGTGAGCTCCATTCAGGTGATCCACGGATAGTTCCCTCTAAGGTGCACTCCTGGGCAGCCGCACAAGAGAATGAAGGGCCACCCACCTAATCAGTGCAGGCATGGCTCCACTAATTAGGTGTCTGGACCCTGGAGAAGACGTACATGTAAGGTGAGGTGGTGGCCTTGGGGGGGGGGGGAATAGGGGATAGATGGGAGGGGGCAGTGGGGTGAGAAGAGGGGATGGGGGGAATTTGGGATGTGCAGGGCTGCGGCGGCCAGAGAAAGGGGCGACTTTCCCCAGCTCCAGGGCTGTGGCTGCTGGGGAGAGACAGCCCTCCTTCCCAGCCCCAGTTCTGTGTCTGCCGCAGCAGGGGAGAGAGGGCACATCCATCGCATTAAAAAGGTAAGACTACTGATATTAAAATACAAGTTGTGTGCTTTTATTTGTAGAACCAAAAAACATTAATGTTTTTTATATAGCGCTTTTATCCAAAGCGCTTTACAATAGCTTATGGCAAAAACATTTGGAAAGATAATTAAGTGGTCCGCCAAGACCCTTAGCAATTTTCAAGTGGTCCGTGGGGAAAAAAAAAGTTCGAGAACCACTGTCCTAGAGCAATTTCAGCCCTTCTCTAACCTATGGCAAGCCATCACAGCCCCAAGGGGCTAGTTCGACACCCACAGATTGCCAGTGCAGAAGGACACTCTGGCTGGGCCTTTACTCCCTCAACACCAATGTTTACACTATGGGCATGGGAGGGAGGACGCTGAGTTCTCTTCCTGACAGTCACTTGCTGTGTGATAGTCACAGGGTCCACTTACACTAGGAGCACCTTCTGCTGGCCGCTCTGGGGATTAGCTTCTTTCAGGTGCTGCACCCTCCTCTGGTGGTCTCTCCACCTGTCATCCTCTCTCACCCTGTGGCCCTTCTCACTATAGTCCTCCCCTTCCAGGGTATCAGAGTCTTTGGGGGCAAACTGTCCCAGGCATTCTGCCCTCCACTGTCTGGTCTGAGCCACTTCCCCAGTGGCTGGTAGAGGAACCTAGGCCAGCCCTCTACACTGGGTTCCAGCTCAGGGGCCCTCTAGTCAGCACCCAAGGCCTGTACCATCCTGGAGCTTACTGCCTTTTCCCTGAGCCTTCCTTTACAGTCTGGCTCCCACCCGAGTTTGCCAGCCCAAACTCTCTCATCCCAAGGAGTTACTGCAGGTTACTTGCCTCTGTAGCCCCAAACACACCTCCATTCTGCTAGGGAGTGACTACAGACTACTTCCCTGCAGCCCATAGCTGTACTCATCTTTTGAGCTTTATACAGGCCACTCCTGTTCCTGTCCAACTGAACTTCATCTCTAATCAATCCTCACTCCTCCTCCAGTTGAAATCTTGGCAGTTAATTGGCCTACCTAGCCACCTTAATCCCTTCAAGCTTTGTGTGGGGTGGTCTCACAGTGACCTTGAGTAAATGACCAACTTCCCTGAGTTGGAGTTTCAGCATCTGTATAATGAAGGTAATAATGAAGATGGTCAGAAAACTGAGAGTAAAAATGTCCATTTTTAATTAAAATATTTTCATAATTTTTTTCCAAAGAGGGTTGTTGGTAAAGTTTAATTTGTTTTTGGAAAACTGTTTTCAGACCCACAGAGGGAAGGAGATATATTAGCACATATTATCAAAACTTTTTTAACTTTGACAATTTTTCTTCATCGTTGAAGGCTCTTATTGTATTCAACTTTATACTTTCCCCCATTTCTTAATTATACAAAAAACTATCATTAAAATATTTAAAAGCTTTTGATGTGTCAAACTCCTCATAAAAATTACTGAACCAATTGTCCCTTTGCAAAAACAAACAAAACCCTAAACACCACAATTCATATTTTGGCTGAAACAAATCATGGCAAGACTCAGCACAAAAGTAAATTAATGAATAAAGTGAATGAAAATAGACTGGAATACCTTTCTCTAACTATACAGTGCTTACTGCATTGAAGTCTAACAAGGAAAGCAACCACTGAAAATGAAAAGTGAAATGCTACAGTGCAATAAGTTTGGAAACTGAGCATCAGTGAAACTGTTGCAGGATAAATTTGGTTAATATTTGATCAGATCAGTTATTTATTGGTTAATCATTACATCAACACTTATAAGATAGGTTTCAAGCTAGATTTGTCACTAATGAAGATTCATGCAAGTACACTAAATGAGAGTTTTAAGAAGCGGTCAATGTTTTGTTTTTGGCTCTTTCAATTACTGGTTTACTCAAAGTAATTTATTTCTGGTATTTTTAATCCTCAAGTTAACAGGACTCTTGAGGTATGACAATGATTCTCCTCTGCCTCATATTTTTAAATGAGCCTGGATCAGAGAACAGAAATTACCATTTTCATGCTTCTTTACACATTAGTACTAAGCAACCACCTGTCACTGAACGTATTATGGAAAGTCTGGCTCTCCTAGCACTGTAGAAGATTGTTTGATTGTAGACTACAGATCACCTGCACTTCAAAGGTGCTCTAGATTTGTTTTTCAAATCCAGCAGATGTAAAATAAGAATTAAACTACAGTAATTCTACAGAGGTGAAATTATACATCCTGCCTTAATTCTGGCATTAAATTACAATGTAAAATAAAATGTATGGAATATAGGATTTGTTTGTTTATGGTCATGACTCTTTCTATATTTTGCCACTCCCCCATAGAAGAAAATCTTAGAACAAATTTTTAAGTCAGAAGACACAAAGTACAGAATTAGGAGTTATCTTATCTGGGTGCTCTTTCTACTTCTTGTGTGGCCCTAGGTAAATCACAGCCTCGCTATGCCTCCATGTCCCCATCTATAAAATGGGGATGAGAACATTACCTTCACCTCATATTGTCATGGGGTTAATTCATTAAATTGAGTTTGTCAGATGGAAAGTGCTATACCAGTAGTTCCTAATCTGTGGTCATCCCTGAAGCACTTGCTAATGGTCCATAGGGTGGTGACTTGGCATAGGGTTCTGGCTCTCCTCATTCCCAGCTACTAAATAACATTTTTCAAAAAGCTAAAAAAACATTAAGTACTTTCCAAATAATCCATTGCTCTAACTGCTGTGGAGATGTGATGCCCTCTTGACTGGGAGTGGAGATGGTGCACACACAGAGAATTTCACACAGGACAGAGGATGGTCCACAAAACAATCTTGTTATTAAGGGGTGCTCCACAAACCTTGTCTAGAGGCCTGGTGGCATCAGTTCTTGAGATTTTGTATCTTCCCCCAATATCCACTGGATGAAATAACCACCAGCCTTCTTTGCTGATTAGAATTAACATGGTGGTTTGTATCCAGCAGTGAAAACAAAATGACCTCATCCTATCCTGTCTGCTAATGTGAGAATGACATCAGAGCTCATCCAATGCATGACTTCATATATAGATAGGTCTGACAGGGGCCCAGGGAAAGGATTGGATATGTCCCTTATGGCTTGCCAAGGAATTCCAAGAATGCAGGTGAGCCTGTGGCAAGAGTTCCAGAGACAGAAGATATCTTGGTGGTTTAGGGAAAGACGTTGGAACACCAGTATACTCTGCCTAGAGGAAGGGCCAATGCGGGCCTGGAATGAGGAAGGGGTTTATATTTAGGTTCTTTCAGCACTTAGTGATAGTCTGATGTTAGCTTATCAACTAGGGATTGCACTGCAGGAAACTAGCCACAAGGAGGCTCAGAAGTAGTCATCCCTCCATTTCAATTGCCTGGAACTCCTTGTAGACTTATTCACAATTTCAAAGACAGGCCACTTGATTGTGTAACCTGTTGCACAGACAACATACCAACTATTCTGTATATCAATTACACAGTGAGTACTTACTCTCAATAGTGGACAGCCCTAACAAGTAGATTCTGGTAGCTGTTTCAAGAACTAAATTTCAATTCAGGCAGAGGAGACTGCAGGGTTGAAAATTACAGCAGTTGACAGTAAATCAATCACATTATTGGATACTGGATCTACAGCAAGAAAATATGCAAAACTGAGGGTCCCTGGTATTTGGGACCCTTGGCAGTGAACTCTTGCAACCCAACTTTTCAGCCAGCTGGATGCATTGTACAGCTAGAGACGGACCCACTAGGCTCTAGCAATGGATGCATTCCTGTTGTCTTGATTGTCGTGGATCCATTTGCTGTCCCTCCATTTATCATGCTCGCTGTTTCTCATGTAAGAAAACGGGCAACAATAACCCTGGTAGCATGCTTGACACCAGCAGGAAATGCCATTCTCCAACTCTATCTTATTCCCAGAGTTGGGAAACATCACTGCAGATCCAAAAGGCAGGCTGCACACAAGTGTGACAGCAGATTCTCTCCTCCTTGAGGCATAGAAGATTTCCAGAGTGCCGAGGTTGTTGTCCTGGGGCTAGCCCATGTTGTACAAGACAGAAAGTTATTTAATTCAGCCTGGTTATTCTACATTTGCTGGCTTTTTTCATGACAAACAGATTCTGTTTATATATCTGGGTGTTTGGTGATGCAATTCCTTATTATCACCCGCTCCCCTTTACTGGAGAAGTAAGACGTAAAAGACAATCTGTTCAGTTTAGCCATCCATTCAGACTGACATAAGGTCAATTTTTTAGTCAAATCCACATGGAGTGTAATGTGAAATGGTTCAGATCTCTGACTCCCAAATACACAGTTCTCAAGAAAGCAGGGAAGACGAATATAGAATTAGGTCTACATCTCCAATGGCACCATAAGTGATGATGCATAGCATCCTGCTAAACTATTTAGCTACTCTTTAGGGTTTGGAGAATGGAGAGGGGTAACTAGTGGTGTTCCCCAAGAGTCAGTCCTATTCAACTTATTCATAAATGATCTGGAGAAAGGGGTAAATAGTGAGGTGGCAAAGTTTGCAGATGATACTAAACTGCTCAAGATAGTTAAGACCAAAGCAGATTGTGAAGAACTTCAAAAAGATCTCACAAAACTAAGTGATTGGGCAACAAAATGACAAATTTCATGTGGATAAATGTAAAGTAATGCACATTGGAAAAAATAACCCCAACTGTACATACAATATGATGGGGGCTAATTTAGCTACAGCTAATCAGGAAAGAGATCTTGGAGTCATCGTGGAGAGTTCTCTGAAGATGTCCACGCAGTGTTCAGCGGCAGTCAAAAAAGCAAACAGGATGTTAGGAATCATTAAAAAAGGGACAGAGAATAAGATCTATCTTATTGCCCTTATATAAATCCATGGTACACCTGCATCTTGAATACTACGTACAGATGTGGTCCCCTCATCTCAAAAAAGATATACTGGCATTAGAAAAGGTTCAGAGAAGGGCAACTAAAATGATTAGGGGTTTGGAACGGGTCCCATATGAGGAGAGATTAGAAAGGCTAGGACTTTTCAGCTTGGAAAAGAGGAGACTAAGGGGGGAAATGATAGAGGTATATAAAATCATGAGTGGTGTGGAGAAAGTGAATAAGGAAGTTATTTACTTGTTCCCATAATATAAGAACTAGGGAAATTAGTGGACAGCAGGTTTAAAACAAATAGAAAAAAGTTCTTCTTCACACAGTGCACGGTCAACCTGTGGAACACCTTGCCTGCGGAGGTTGTGAAGGTTAGGACTATAACAGGGTTCAAAAGAGAGCTAGAAAAATTCATGGAGGTTAAGTCCATGAATGGCTATTAGCCAGGATGGGTAAGGAATGGTGTCCCTAGACTCTGTTTGTCAGAGGGTGGAGATGGAACGCAGGAGAGAGATCACTTGATCATTAACTGCTAGGTTCACTCCCTCTGGGGCACCTGGCATTGGCCACTGTCAGTAGACAGGATACTGGGCTGGGTGAACCTTTGGTCTGACCCAGTATGGTCATTCTAATGTTCTTATTTCAGGAGAATCAACTGCCAGCAGCCTGCAATGTGCTTATACTTTTGTGCAACAAAAATATTTCCAGAGATTTCTAACTATGGATACTTTCATGGGAGCTTAGCACTTTGCTGTTTAGAAGCAGCTGAGTGGAGCAAAGGGAGACAGGTGGCTACTGCAGAAACAAGCAGCCAAATGGCACCTGCATTTTCAGCTAATAAATGAGTATGGTTAAAAGATCTAGCTGATTTTATACCCAAGCCCACAAATTAAACTGCCAAAATAAAGCACATATCTAGTCACTCTACTGCACCCAAAAAACCCTACGTGATCATGCATCCTGGTACCACAACACAGCAAAAACTGCATCTGACATTTGGATCTATGTAAATAAAGCACATATGTAGACACTCCTATTGTGATAATCCAGATTAAGATGCATCTCAACACAAGAGCACAGCAAACCCTCTGATCTGGCTTGTGCCTCCTGATGGATCCAGCTAATTTTTGGCCGCAACCCTCCTAAATCGCTTACATAAATAGAGAGGAATTGTAGATGCTCATCTTACACCCCCGCCCCCCAAGTATTGCCAGCAGTGCATCCTAGGACAAAGGTGCTGCAAAAAGCTAGATCCTGCCAGGGTTTGTTTGTTTGTGTCTCATCAGCCAAATTCCACTGCTTAAATAGAGAAGATATTCACCCACTCATGCTGCACACTATAAATCTAGAGCTTGTGTCCCCATGCAACTGTGCCCCAAAAGGTTGGATCTAGCAATCAGATTTTCCTTGAACCTGACAAATGTTGGTCACACACTCAGAAATTACACCATCAAAATAGAAACAAAGTATCACTGCTCCTAGCTGCAGATGCACTAAATTTAGACAGGTTTCAGAGTAGCAGCCCTGCTAGTCTGTATCCGCAAAGAGAAAAGGGTTACTTGTGGCACCTTAGAGACTGTGGCAATACCAGGTGTGATGCGACCACAAAGGAGCTCGGCCCAGCAGGATACAGGTGCCAGTGTAGCGCTTGTGGAGTTGCTTTGTGCCAGGAAACGCAGGGGGTGCTGGCTTTTTTTTTTTTGGGGGGGGGGGAGATGGTGGCATCTTTCTTCTCTAGCCAACTTCCCAGCTGTGTGGGAGGCAGTGCAGCAGCCAAGTCCTCATTCCCGCTGCACTGCTCCCGCCCTTTACAAAAAACCAGATCTCCAAGTCATCAAATGACAAGGCGAGCGCCCGGAGGCTCTTGTGGCTCCGGCAGCAGCTGCCCGCAGCAGCCGGGCAGGGGCGCTCTCCCCTCGGAGCTGCCGGCGGCAGGAGCAGCGGACGCCTCCCCCGGCCAGCGGCTTCCCAGGCGGAGAAGTTCGCTCAGCCCCAGCCGAGCAGGAGGCGGCGGCGGCGGCGACTCGTGCGAGCTTGGCGGGGGGACGCGCAGACCTCGCCAGGAGCTGCCGCTGCCTGGACCTCGCCCCGCACCCCAGCCAGCCGCTCCCTCGCTCCCGCTCCGCCGAGCCGCCGCTGCATGAGGCGCGCCGGGCTGGTCTTCGGGGCCACCTGTTCCGCTCTGCGCCCGCCCGCGCCCACTCCCCCGGCCGGCCATGAACGCCTCGCTGGGCAATCAGACCGAGGCGGCGGGGCTCTTCTTCGCCAACAGCAGTGACGCCCTGGAGCGGGCCCTGGGCTGCTGCACCCAGGCCTCCGTGGTGACCGACAACGGCTTCGTGGTGACCGGGCAGGACGAGAGGAGCCTCTACATCATGCGGGTGGTGCAGATCGCGGTCATGTGCGTCCTCTCGCTCACCGTGGTCTTCGGCATCTTCTTCCTGGGCTGCAACCTGCTCATCAAGTCCGAGGGGATGATCAACTTCTTGGTGAAGGACCGGAGACCGTCCAAAGAGGTGGAGGCGGTGGTGGTCGGGCCCTACTGACAGCAAGTGCCTCCCGCCGAGGATCCGGCCAGGAAACAGGTGGCACTTTGCGCAGGCCCTCGCTGCTGCTGCTCCAGCGGCCAAGGTTGCCTTTTGCCCGAGGGGGCCAGCCCCACCCCGGGAAGGGGAGCGGAGGCGCCCCGGGACCCGCTGCTGGCTTGGGGGCTCTGTCACTGCTTGCTGCCCGGGGACGCTCCGATGCAAGTCTCGGGACTCCCGCGGCTCCTGAGCTGGGTGGCTGGGCGGGACGGACACAGCCCCAGCAAGGAGCCAGGACGCGTCTTTCTCTTCTGTGTGTGACCCGGCCAGAACTGAGCCTCCTGCAGCGCCTTGTATATAGTGATTATAATGCACTTTGCTGCCTGGTTTAAAAACGGGGAAGGGGAGGGGAGCGGGGGGGGGGGGGGTTGGTAAGGAAATGCTGATTGTCAAATGTTAATTCCTGTTTTAGAGATTTTCCTTCCACCGTTTTTTATTCGTTTGATAACAACCAGGACGCGGGTTGGCAGTTCGGTGCCTCCAGAGAAACAACACTAACCACCCCCATGTGAATGTTTCGAAGTTGTCTTTCTACTGTCGCTCTTTTCGTAGCCAGGGTCCAAGTCGCTCTTGAGCCCGCAGGAGCCGGCGAGCCTGAAGGCTGAGCCCTCGCTTCTTGTCTATGAATTGCACGGTTTACACAGCGAAAGGCGCTCGGGCGGGAACTGTCTTGCTGTGGTGTTTTTTTGTGGTTTTTTTTTTTCTGATTTCATTTGCTTTAATAAATACATCTTAAACTTTTAGACTCTGGGGTCTCAGTAGTCCGTTTCCGCTTCCACAAACAACTACAAAGTTAGCTGAAGGGGTCTGCAGGAAGGATACAGCATCTGGTCTGTGCACTTTGCTAGCTCTCTGCTACTCAGCAGAAAAAAGGGTCATAGAGGATCGAGACAGAGGAAAGGGGATAAGACATTTTAGAAAACACAAGAAATTCTACTATTGTAACACCGCAGTAATCTCGAGGCAACGCCATTGCCTTTGCAATTATATTTATTTTTCAACAGTTGATGAGGTCTGTGGAATTAAAGGAATTCAACGAAACTGAGGTCAGTTTCAACCAAGTGTAATTTTAAGGCTCGTCCTCAGGTAGTAGGAGGGAGCTGGGAGAAAGGATACGCTTCTGCCACGATGTGATCCACCATGGAAAACATGTTACGCAGCTCATAAAAAGTGAGGAGTAGTGATCCGCTAGTGGTCATCACTACGCTAATTATTTTTAGAAAGGGGACTTTGATGAAAAAAGTATCGACCGAATCGATGTCCTTGGCAAGTCGATTCAGCCTGAAATATACATGTCCAATACCTGCTCTTTGCAACTCAGGAATCTTCAGGGTTTTTTTTTTTTAAATTCCTTTTTAGTAATAATGGCAAATAATGGCAATGAAGGCTTTGTGTGCCGAAAACTAGTATACAATCTAAAAGTAAGACCAGCACTTACAACAGCTTCTAAATGCTGGAGTCGTGCCAAGAGCCAGAAATGTGGCTTGCTTCTTGACACATTGTTCTAGCCTTTGATCCCTACTATAGCCCGATTTTAGGGCTTGTTGTACTCTGTGTGTGTTTTTCCCCAGAATACTTTCAAAAAATTAGATAAAATCCTGACTGAAAAGTGCATCATTGTGGTCACATTCCTTTGCGGTAAAAATTACACACTGAAAGGTTTTGAGTCTTTAGTGTATTTATTTATTTTAAAAGGATAAGGGAACATCTTTCTATGTGGAGTTTTGCATGCTGGTTTATCAAATCCCTAAGGGCTTGGACTAGTTGCTAGTGGTAAATCAATACATCTGCATTTACTCTAGAAGTAAAACTGGCATAAATGCTGTCACTGAATAAGGCATGCAAAAAGACTTCAGCAACCTGACTGAAAGGCAAGTGTCTCTATCACTAAGGTACAAAATATTTAAGCAAGACTTTAACTGTTATTTTAAATTCTAATATGCAAGCAGACCATTTTAATTTTTTCTTAGACTTTTCTTTAAAAAGTTTTTAAAATGTTGCTTGATCCATCAAAGACTCAACAAAAAGACATCTGATCTGACCAGGTCTTTTGTATCAATCAAATTATTAAAATGTTCCGGCTTCAGTTGATCAAGGTAACATTTATTAAATACAAACTGCACAATCAAGTTAACAGAGGGTGAAATTGAGCAGGTTCTGAGACTATAGTTCTACTATGAATAATATACTGATAAATAATTAAGCAAGAAACGGAATTTACACAGTTCAACTCAAACCACTGAGACAAGCAGAAAATTCCCTGCAGCTCAACCATGCACTAATTCATTCACTGCATTTAAAGGAAAGACAGATCTCCCTGCTGCCTCTGGAATAAATGTGCTGTGCAATTTGTTATTGAATCAAAGAAAAGTCATGTTACTGAGACATCTTTCAAATGAGACATGTGACTGAAGTTCTTGCCAAACTCAATCTTTTCCTTAATTCACCTTCCTTTTTTTTAGCTGGCATTGCAGTAGGCTGACAGAAGCGATAACTCCATAGGTATAAAGTTTAGTCATTTGAAACATCACATATAGACAGTGTTGCTAATAAACTAAGTTGCAAATGATACAGTATATTCATGAAACATTTGGGATTTGGCCCCATTCAACTGTGTTTATGACGCATAAACACTTGAAGAGTAACATACTATTGACTAATCTCTTCCAGAAGCCACAACAGTTCCACCACTGGAAATCTAAAGGATGAAAAACCTATTCTCATAACAAAACAAAACAGCAGCAGTAGGTGATTTACTGATCAATTGGACAGAATACCAGAAACCTGGCTCCAGCCCAACTAATGGATCTCTTATAAAGAATAAGCCCCCAGCCCTAACAAAATGTTTGTGACTGGTACATGACTTCTTTTTAAGCTCTTTATAATGACCATTCATTTCAATTCAGAAATTGTGTTTGAAAGAATTTTTTGTTCAAAAGTTTCTTGCCTACATTCTTCCCTAGTACTAATCCCAGCTGACACCTACCTCTTTCTGGGGCAGAAACCCAGAGAAGCCATGAGGACTTTGCATAGTATAAATGCCCAGAATATCCCACTATTGTCTATGCTTCTTGAGTATCAATGGCAAGACAGAAGGAAAAGGAAACCGAGGGGAAATGGGTCTCTGAACCAGGCACAAATAATTGTCCCCCAAACTAATATATGCCGAGATTCTGATAACTACAATCACCTCCATTCTTCTACTATGGAGGAAATTGTTTACTTCCCAACTCACACTTACCTTCTAGACATTGCTAAACCCACTTGGGCACCAGCAGCTCTTGAGACTGATGGGCAGTCAGCTATGTGAAGAAGGTAGCTTCTTTAGATCATTTTACACCTCAGTGTAGTGGAGGTTTTAGGAGAGCATTTAGAAATATCTAATTCATGAAGGTACCCCTTTGTGATTTCAAACAAGCAACAACATGTGAACTCATAGAACACACCTAGAAGAAAATATTATGGGTTATGGCAAAGTAACTAGTTAGAATACCACATGATATAATAATATCAGCACTATATAGACGATTTATTTCCCTGCTACTTACCTTGCCTAACTGCATATTGTTAATGTTTTATGGAATGCTAACTTATTTGACAATAAAATTGGTTTAATATTTCAGAAAAGCTGTGTGACAATTCAGTTATAAGATTAGCTCGACAGCGCACACACACTTTCTGTCTTGTTACTTTAATGGCAGCAAAGTACTTTAACCCCCAAACTCCAGGTTAATCTTGCACCCTTTCATTTTCCAGTATATGAAGCTCTTGGAGAAAGAAACAACTCTTAGCACTTGGTGAAACAAAATATAAAATTGACACCATAATAAAGGTCCTGGAAGGAAATTTTCTATTATACATAAAAAATGCTGATCCCATTGATGTTCAGTGACTTTAATGGAGCTAAGGATTTCATCCTAGAACTTCAATCCGGGTGCCTGTTCTCAGCTGTTTCACAGAGCACAATGCCAAAGAATTCACACAGTTACAGGAGTGTGCAGGAGAATTGGAATTTCATTCCACTCCACATTCAGATTATTTGCCAATCCCCTGAATTTGAGATATACCTATATCTACTTTGCTTTGTTTAAAAGAAGGGTAAAGTCAATGCAGTTGTACGGAAGTAACGGAGAGGAAGCTGGCTTTATTCTTTACATTTGCTTCAAGTGTGCAAAACAAGATAGAACAGAAAATAGATTCCTTATGTATGTAAATTCTTTAGGTCTGTGATAAAACATAGCCCTTAGAAAACCTATACTAATTTCATTATGTCCCCTTCCTCCCTATCAACTAACGGCACATTTCTCTTTTGTGTCTCACTTGGCTTTTGCCTCTTTCCTTGCAGCTGGCTACGGAATGCTGTTTTTGAAACATCACTGAATCAATTCAGATTTCAGCCTTTCTCTAAAAGCTGATTACAATGTGTGATGAGCCCTCAAAACAAGAATCAAAAAGAGTATTTTAGTCACTTGCCAAAAAGCCACTGAAACATTTTGCCCAGTGTGTTAAATGGGTACACTTATTAAGATAATTCCAGCAACTGCAATTGCTTTTAGATATACCCATGTAAATGTTCTCAGGCTAAATTTGTTTAGATGGCTGTGCAATTTTAATTTTATGCTCACCATATTATAGTGGCAATAATAATAAAATGAAAATTGTAAGTATCTAGAAAATGTATGTTTCTTCTGGTAAAATACATGCAAGCACTGGGTCTTGTTATGCACTTCTATTTAGGAAAAATTCCCATTGATTCCAAATGGAGGTTAGCCTGAATAAGGAGTGTAGGATCCTTACCATTGTCTATTTGTAGTTAATAAACCAGGGTTTATTTGTAGTGACAGGCTCAGCTAAATTATAAGGACATATGTGTACTATCATATTTATCACTTAAAGTGATCATATAGATCATTTAATATATCCAATATACTGAGTACTTTTTATTGTTTTTTTTTAATTGGATTGGACAGCTTTAACCAAGCATAATGAAATAGTTTCTCCTAATAAAATATTTATGTTATGCAAGTATAGAGAACACATTTTAATATTGATCTCTAGTTGAGAAAATTTTAAAACATTGAGTTTGAGGTCACAGTATCTATCATGAATCATTAAAGAACACCTCTTTTTTTTTGAGCATGCATAAATGGATTTTGCTGAATGAAAGATCCATTGATTTCAGCACACCATGACTCCAGATGACTAGTATAGTTAAAGAAGCCTCAAGGAACATCATGTGTCTCAATTATTTTGTATTCAAGAGCAATGGTGGCCTCTCCACAATTGAGGTTTAGACCTGCTGTCCACTAAAAACCTAATTTCCCCACTGGTCACCTCAAAAACATCCTCAAACAAGATCTATTCCTCTTCACACCGTCCTATGTGGCCAGCGGCTGGCAGCCATTTTATTTATTTATTTATTTAGGCTAATATTTTAGATAAGTCTGCTTCTCCTGGTTTCCACTGCATTGTGGTGCTTACTCAATTGCTCCCCTGGTACCCTGAAGTTTCTGTAGTCACTGCAACTTTAAACACAGCCCCCTCTGTGGGTAAAAGGAAAAGAACAGCTGCAGAAGTTCAGACCTTACCCCCACCTCTCCTTTGGCCCACCAATGCCCAACCTCCCTGTGTGCTGGTGTGCAAATAGCTGGGCGCCATGCCTTAGTGAACATCCTTTGCACAATCCTCTGAAATTCTGCCCCCTTCCCCTCTCTGTATTAGAACTGCACCAGCTGGAAAGACTTCAACATGAGGAAAGATTGAAAAGAATGGGATAGTTTCATTTGGGAATGAAAGTAATGAGAAGGGACCTAGAAGTATCTAAAACAATGGATGTTATAAAGAGGGTAAGTCAAGTGCTCCTGTTTATCCTTTTCATAATACATGGGGAAGGGGCCATTTAATGAAATTGAAATGCAGCAATTTTAAACCAGATAAAAGAAATCCTTTTGATATATTCAGTCGCATAGCTGGTCTGTGGAACTCATTGCCACAAAGTACCAGTGAGCTAAAGATCTTAAGTAAGATTTTTAAAAGAAATAGAGATTTCATAGAGGTAATGAGAACAGTTACAACAGATAAGGTAAAATGTTTTTATAAAGGATATAAATCCTCATGCTGCAGGGTATAATCCAACCACCCATTGATAGTGGTTAGGAAGCAACTTCCTCTCTGAGCAAATTACTCCATAACTGTTCACTATGGGATTTCTTGCTCTTTCCTCTGAAGCATTTGACACTGGCACAGTGGGAGACAGCATACTAGACAAGACTGACCCAGTGGTTTTCTGCAGTAATTCTTATGCTTACAGGATACAATAATAAAAATTGAAAATAGCAAAGTCCCCTGCCATTCCCCTGGTATAGGAGCCCTCATACAGTATTTCTAGGGCAGAGAGTCACTGAAGAATTTGTGGTCTTTGAACACTTTGTAGCTCCATTTGGGCAGTGTAGGATGCTGCAGCACCTCTTTGTGTAACTCTCCTTTACATGGAAGCCACTAGCTTTGAATCTTCCCATTATCCACTGCAGGTTATTACTCTAATTTCATCCCAAGGGAATGATGCATTTACACTGTCTGCTCCAGACCCTCTTCCTAACTCCAGTTTCCCTTATCTCACTCTCTCTATTGCCCTGCCTTCCCACTCTGCCAAGCCCTTGCCTTCATAACCATCTGAAATTCTCCCTCTCCACTTCTGCTAACCCATCAACACATATTCTCTGCCATATGCACACTGTCACATGTGCCAGGGCCTCAAGGGCCATGCCTCAATTTCTGCTTCAGCCTTGCTTTCTACTTCAAACTCAGTCTCTCCTCCCCACTTTCCCCACAGCAACTATATCACCACAAACGTACCCTTGTCTCTGCTCCAAAGTCCTTCCTCTATAATTAAGACTTGTGTTATGGTAATACCCAAAGATGCCAATTAGGGTTGGGGCCCCATTACGCTATTATTACTAGCAGACCTCACTACCAACAGTAGGGCCTAGACCAGGGGTGGCCAACCTGTGGCTCGGGAGCCACATGTGGCTCTTCAGAAGTTAATATGCGGCTCCTTGTATAGAAACGGACTCCGGGGCTGGAGCTACAGGCGCCAGCTTTCCAGTTTGCTAGGGGGTGGTCACTGCTCACCCCTGTCTCTGCCACAGACCCTGCCCCCACTCCACCCCTTCCCGCCCCCTCCCCCGCCCCTGCTGTGCCCTTGCTCCTCCCTGCTCTCCCCCCCCCCCCGCCCCGAGACTCCTGCACATCACGAAAAAGCTGATCGGGCGGTGCAGGGAGGGACGGGGAGTTGCTGATCGGCGGGGCTGCCAGTGGGCGGGAGGCGCTGGGAGCGAGGGGGAGGGTTTTTGATGGGGGGATGCTGACATATTACTGTGGCTCTTTGGAAATGTACATTGGTAAATTCTGGCTCCTTCTCAGGCTCAGGTTGGCCACCCCTGGCCTAGAGGTTTCATTTAGGATTGGGGACCCATCATGTTCAGCTTTGTGCAAACACATAGTCCCTTTCCTGAACAACACGCAATCTAAATAGACAAGACAGACAAAGGGTGGAGAGGGAAACAGAGGCAAAGAGAAATAAAGTGACTTGCCCAAGGTCACACAGCAGGTCAATGGCAGAGCCAAGAAAAGAATCCCAATCCAGTATTGTATCCATTGCATCCCTCCACCTCTTAGAGTGCGTCTACACTTATGGCAGTGTGTAAAGTACAGACACTGCACACCCAGCTTGCATGGATATAAATAGCAGTGCAGACGGTGAGGCATGTCTTCAGTGAGTGGAGTAGAGTCCCCTACACACCTGAACCTTAGTGAAAGGCAGGGTGCATCCACATTTGTCTCTGTGGTGCATAGCCACACACCACAGTGAAAGGCTCTGGCAAGTGGGAAACAACAGGACTCTATACTACTAAAAATAGCAGTGTAGATGTGGGATGCACTGGTTGGCCAGGTAGAGAGCCATATAAGGTAAGATCTGTCCAGGAAAATAATCTAAATCCTTCCTTAGAGCTGATTCAATTGAGTGGAGAGGACAGAAGCCCAATTGTGGGGAATCCAAGATAGAGTTAGAGGAGAGGAATCTGAGACAGTAAAACTACAGCTCTATAATTACTTTATGTTTTAATAGAGAGTTAACAAACCATTACTTCTCTGCATTTTTAATTTTCTATATTTCATAATTGCTTTACCTCCTCCCTCTCTGAAAAAATGTTAAGGTTTTCTGGTCCCCTCATCTCTTCTTAATGAAGATATTATTCAGTCCTATGGGAAACATTTCAGCCCACTACATTTAAATTTCAAAAACATTCTTCCATCTCTAAATAAGTTCATTATAAGACAAGCAAAGACTTCCTGTAGATTTACTAGGACAGAGCACTGTGCAAACTATCATCCATGTAAATTCCAGTGAACTACTGTCTGATTCCCTGCAGACAAATCTGAACATTTACAAGTACAATTTTTAAAATGGTTTCAAAGACAGTGAAAGTTTCCTTATTTTATTACTCTCATTTCCCTTTGCACAGTCAATAGCCTGTTATTGTATGGCAGAAAATATATGTAAGTCGTAAAGTTCTTGTCAGAACATTTGGTGGCATTAAGGCTTTTTTTTTTCTGTCATAAAAGCAACAAATACATTTTTAATTCTACAGCATAAAAGTGAAACTTAGAAATGTCACTTTTAGAATCCCAGCTTCTTTCGTGCTCTAATGACTTTAAATCCAAATGAAGTGGCATTAACTGCTGTCCAATTTACTCCCTTCTTTACAGTTTGTAAGGAGTCAGTTCACTTCTATGGAGACACTGTCTTTTTTTTTTAATGCCAACAAATTTTGCTTGAGGCTGAAGAGTATATTCAATTCTTGAAGAAACAAATCAAGGAGAATTGAAATTATCCAGCACTCCCTGTACCCAGCAGTTTGGTCACTAGCTACCTGGGACCTATTCCACAATTATAGAAAGTATTTTTAGTTCCCCGAAAAAAAGTGACATAAAACACGACATGATACAGAACACACAAAAACACACAAAGCAATATACCATTCCTATGTCCCTTACTCTATCAATATCAGGTAAAATGTCTTCCTTTTGCTTCTATTTTAGATGCAATATAGCTCTTGGGATCCAGATCGTAGACATGTCATGGCCCATCAAACCTAACATGGTTCTATGCTTCCGTCTGTGGCAGAGAGTTTCCCCTACTTCAGTGGGAGATAAGGGTGCACAGCAGCATGGTGAAGGTGACAGGCAGCTGGCAGAATCCCTTGATCACATATTAATTGCTGTACAGCCCACGTGCTACTGAAAGAGCAAGCAACACAGTTTCTAACTCTACCTCCCTGATGGTGTGAGAGAGAATTGCGTCCCAAGGAACCTGATGATTAAACTCTCATTTTATAATTTTCAGCTGCTTACTATGAGTTCAAATTTTTTTTTTGTTTTCCCTCCATTTACTTGCTATAATAATGTATATAGCTGCCTGGAGGGTTTCATATGGAAGAAAACAAAAATTAGAATTTTTCCAAATTTGGATCCAAAATCGTAGGCAAAGCTACAAAAGGAAAGAGCAAAGATTATAGTTGGGCGGTAGTATCACCATAGTTGCAGTTGATAGTCATTGCTGTCTGTGACTGGGTGTACCAGGCATTTGCTGCCCTCTGCCCAGCTGCCAGGGCACACCCTGCTTGAAGATGACGTCCTGGGCCGGGGCGGGAGGGGAAGAAGAGGAGGCAGAAAGTTTAGACCTCCAAGAACTGCCTTAGAGAGGCCTCCCAGGATTAGCAGCTGACAGAATCACCGAGAATTGGTCCTTCAGGGGCTAAAAAGGCTGGGAGTGAGCAGAAGGATATCAGATGAGTGCCCAGCAGGCAACTTAGAGTAACTCAGTGCTTCCTCCAGTGGTCAGTTGTGTGTGAATCTGAGGCAGAAGGATCTCCCCTATCTTAACCCAAAAAAAGCCTGGACTGGTCAGGGGTCTAAATCTAACTACAACTTTTTGACTGAGTCAGCAAATGTCTGTTTTTGTTTTAAGCTGTGGAATTTAAAACCCAGATGGCAATGGGAGTTGGATATCAGTTGATTTAAAGGGAGCTTACCTCATTAGGTGCTCTACTGATTCAGGTCAACCTGTGAGTCTCTCACACCAGTGCCAGGTGGACATGCCAATGGAAAGGTGATATCAGAAGGGCCACCATGGAATAGCTAGGTGCTTCCCCCAAGAATCTTGTGCAGATGTGAATTCTTCCTTAGTTGACACTCATCCGAGGAAGGAGTTTAAAGGGAACATGATGAAAGAGCACTCAGTCATTAGAAAAATGCCTGAAAGAAAGTTAGACATGAGTTTATAACATACTAGGGACGCACAAAAGACTAACGTAGTTTTGTGTTGCATTCATGAAGGTATCATGGAGTGGGGAAATATTAGACCCGGCTCCGTACTGCTCTGGTAAAACCACACCTAGATTATTAATTCTACTGAGGCCACAACAGTCCCAAAAAGATACTGAAGCTTGAGTGTGTTCAGAACAGAGCAGGAAAAATCACCAGAAGACTGGCACAACTTACAAAGAAAGATTCAAAGCATAAAAATGTGAATAGCTTAGTAAAGGAATACAAACAGGAGAGGAGGAGAGCATATGAGTCTGTAGGATGTACTGAAGATGGAGAGGGTGCATGTATAACTTGGAGAAATAGGATGGAAAATTTTGCTAAATTACTAGAAAAGCTTCCCAACAGTAACAGGTATAAGGTT
The DNA here is from genome assembly GCF_965140285.1 of Lepidochelys kempii. Taxonomy (NCBI): domain Eukaryota; kingdom Metazoa; phylum Chordata; order Testudines; family Cheloniidae; genus Lepidochelys; species Lepidochelys kempii. The sequence goes on along the minus strand of NC_136390.1, from coordinate 29,024,215 downwards.
GTAGAATAGTCTGCCAAGGGAAACTTCATAACTTGGGACTTTTAAAGTTGAGTGGACAATATATTGGAAAAGGTGCTGTAGGAAACAATTTGCAAGAAATTGGACTATATCATCTAATGGGATGTTTCCATCACTAACTTCTAAGTTTCCAAGACAAGGTTATGAGAAAGTGTTAGCAAATGGTATCTTCTGTATGATGACAGAATACAAGTAGCTGTTGACACCCTGACATATTCTGTAAAAACAAAGGTTTCACACAACTCAGGAAAGATGTGTGCCCTTTGCACTGCCAGCTAAATATATCACCACACTCAGTGATCCAGAAGTGAAAAGTTCCTCCATCATGCTACAGGTATTATATATGAGAAAGCATGAGAGGTTAGCAAGTTAAAAAAGCAACCCAGAATGATATTCAATTCAGCAATATTATGAAGTGAAGGAAGAAACAATTCTCCATAATACATTCATCCCGCTCCACAATCATGAGCCTCAGAATATGCCTGTTATGTGACAGCTAGGGCTACATTTTCAAATCCCATCGAAAATGATGGGATTTGTGCACATAGTGGAACTGTCACTCAGAACTTTAAAAATATGTCCCCCGTGTCTCACTAATCCACTGGATAGTTTCATTACAATTACTGCATCCTCAAAAACCCATGCATCTCCTTTTGCCAACCACCCCCCTGGAAAAAGCAGCAGCATTTTTAGTAAACCATTTTGGACTGAAACACAGAACTGTATATATTAAGAGATGGAAAAGATCACTTAGGTCATCTAGTCCATCTCCCGTGGTCCATTAACTAGTGCTTTGTTTAACCTAATTTTAAGTAACAAAAAGACAGGCTTGCAATCAGTTCATTTATAGAGAATAGTTCTAAGCTAAGAAACCTTATTCTCCCAGCTTTTCCTGATCTGCAGCTTAAACGTTCTCTTTTTTAATTTCATTTCAGTATAACAATGCTATTACCTTCTTAATAATTTCTTTCTTTTTGCCCTGTACAATCTCACCAAGATGCACAGGAATCCCTACCCTATCACTCAAATTGACAATATTCCCTTTCTAATTCCATCCCTCCATTTTTCAATGTGGGCATTTTTTCTTGGGCTTTTCATGTTGTCTTGTAAAACTGGGACACTATACAGTAACCAGTTTGTGATGGTGTAAACAGTCCCCACATTGGGCCCAAATGGATTAAAAGACAATACTGGGCCCAAGTAGCCCCACCCTTCTGGTAGGGTTGCCAACTTTCTACTCACACAAAATCGAACACTGTTGCTCCGCTCCCTGCTCCACCCCTCCTCTGAGGCCCTGCCCCTGCCCTACCCCTTCTTTGAGGCCCCGCCCCTGCTCATTCCATCCCTTCCTCCCTCACTCTTCCCCACCCTCACTCACTCACTCATTTTCACCAGGCTGGCTCTTGGGGTTGGGGCTCCAGCTGGGGGTGCAGGCTCCAGGACGGGGCCAGAAATGAGGAGTTCACGGTATGGGAGGGGGCTCTGGATTGAGGCCAATGGGTTGGGATCCGGGAGGGGATGAGAATTCTGGCTGGGGGTCTGGGCTCTGGAGTGGGGCTGGGGATGAGAGGTTTGGGGTGCACGAGGGGGCTCTGGGCTGGGGGGGTGGAGCCAAGGGCTTTGGAGTATGGGAGGGAGCTCTGGGCTGAGGCAGGGGGTTGGGGTGTGGGAAGGGGTATGGGCTCTGGGCTAGGGGTGTGGATTCCAGGGTGGTGCCAAAAATGAGGGGTTCAGGGTGTGGGAGGTGGCGCCAAGCTGGGGCAGGGGGCTGGGGTGCAGGAGGGTGAGGGCTCTGGTTGGGGGTGGAGGCTCTGATGTTGGGCTAGGGATGAGGGATTTGGGGTGCAGGAGAGGGATCTGGGCTGGGACAGGAAGTTGGAGTGAGGGCTCTGGGGATGAGGGGTTTGGGGTGCAGGAGTGTGCTCCAGGCTAGAGCCAAGGGGTTTGGAGGGCAGGAGGGGGAATCAAGGCTGGGGTAGGGGGTTGAGGCGCAGGCTCCAGGTGGTGCTTACCTCAGGAGGTTCCCGGAACTAGCAGCACGTCCCCTCTCTGGCTCCTACATAGAGGCGTGTTGAGGCGGCTCTGTGTGCTGACCCCATCCTCAGGAGCTGCCCCTGCAGCTCCCATTGGCCTCGGTTCCTGGCCAATGGGAGCTGCAGAGTGGCACTTGGGGTGGTGCCAGCGCTCAGAGCTCCTTGGCTACCCCTACACCTAGGGACATGTCGCTGCTTCCGGGAGCCACACGGAGCAATGGCAGGCACGGAGCCTGCCTTCGCCAAACTGCGCCACCGACGGGACTTTTAACAGCCCAGTCAGCAGGGCTGGCCGGAGACGCCAGGGTCCCTCTTCCACCGGGCGTTCTGGTTGAAAACCGGATGCCTGGCAACCCCACCCTCTGGGCCTGCTGAGCATGCTCCAGCTGGAGGAGAAAGTTAAAAGGCAGCTCAGAAGCCCAGGCAAAGGGTGGTGAGACAGGCTGCAAGAGAGAGGAATCCTTCTCCAGGAAGCCAGACTGAAGGTTGAGCTGGAGAGGGGAGCACAGAGTGGGTAAGGCCCTCAAGCAGAGCCTTCTCCAACCACTACCCCTACCCCCTTTGAAAACTTGCAGGACCCTGCTCCTTTGGATTCTTTTGCTGTTGTTGAAAGGCTAACTGTTTGGACCATAGTGAAGGGACTCACTGGTAGGAAGGAACCCAAGGAAGTGGACTTACACATGCTGCAGGGAGGACTCAGCCAGTGTTGCCTCCCACAGGGCCCTGGGTTGCAACCTAGTAGAAGGAAGGCCCAGGTCCCCATATTGCATCTCTTTAAGGATTGAGGCCCAGAGGGGATGGAAAGGTGAAGATTCCAGCCTCAAAGTCAGGACAGATATTACTACTGCAGCTGCCCTGACAGAGGGGCAAGGGACTGGGAGGCAGGTGTGCTAACCAGTAGGCCAACCAGACCCACAAGCCCCCCATCACAAAGTTGTATGTGCTATTTACTTGGTATCACTGTTTTCTTCTCAAGTAACATCTCTTGCCCATTTTTATGTACAAAAGAATTTTCTGACTAAGAATAAAGTATATCCACACAAGAAAGTGAGAGAAAGTGAATTTACCTTAGAAAAGATTTGAGATGAGCAGTAAATGGAACATAGTAGGGGCTATCTAATAATTCCTAATCATGCATCTTTGTCTTCGATCCAAAACATATATTAAATAAAAGCAGCTCTTTAAACCAGTGGTTTCTTGCCTTTTGGGAAACTAGTATCATTATTGTTATTTGTCGTATAGTAAAACCTCAGGGCCCCAGCTGAAATTAGGGACCCATGATGCTGGACACTTTATAAATATATAGTGAGAGATACTTCCTGCCCCGAAGAGCTTGCAGTCTAAACAGACAAGACAGCACAGAAAGGTAAAGTGAATTTCCCAAGGTCACACAGCAGTAGAGCTGGGATTAGAGACCAGGTTTCTTCAATTTCATCCTAGTGCTTGATCCACTCGACTATGTTATGTTTGTTCCAATACCAGTGTGGTTTCCTAGCCACAACCTTTGTGAGAATAGGTTTTGGATCCACCCAGGCTTTCTGTGGGTTAAAATGTACAATTAAACATAAAGTGACACTAGCAACCAGAGGTGCTCACCATTAAGGGCCAATAAGAGCTTGATCTTGCTTCCATTTAAGTTCATACAAAACTTTACCTTGCCTTTAATGAGAGCTGGACTATTTCCTTAAGAATGCCCAGAATATAGACATACATAGTGGTTAGAAATCATTGCGAAGTGTGGTATTCTCATCTTGCTTGGAAACCAAAATCAGGGGAAGTTTGGATCACTTCAGTACACAGTTAAATGACAATTTCTATTTTCCTTTCTTTCTCCCCCTCCTTTTTTTAAAGTTCTATAGCATGTGGGGATTTTAAGATCCCTTTAGTACTGTGGCTCAATAGCGCACATCCAGCACTTCTAATGTGGTTCCAATTTTGTTTTTGACAGGAGAATTAAAAAAAACCTACTTGCTACGTTTCCAAGCCTTGTTGCAAAGATTCATTCCTGTGATTGATTAAAAGCACCATTCCATTTTTCCAGCAAGAGACCCGCAGGCACTTCACTAGAGAGCCTAAACTGCCATTGATTCAGTCCTGCTGCTTTGGGATGAAAGTTCTAAAAGAATTTGTCCTGCTCTTAACAAATGTAAGCAGAGTCAATAACTTTTGTGTTTACCAAAGGCACTTGGGTGTGAGAAGCAATCAGGTAGAGCTGAACAGATCAGTATTCTCCATAAAAAAACCTGCTTCTTCATTTATCTTTTAAATTTTTATGTGGAGATGCCAAATGCATTCTGACAATCCACCAACGCCCAGAGTGAATGGTTACCTTGAAATCATTCAATGCTGTTCTCTTTTATTTATACAATACACATCCTAAGTCAAAGAGGCCACTCTGAGCATTGCAAGGCCTAACTTTTAGGTCCCTAGGTCCAGATCCCCAAAGGAATTTAGGTGCTTAACCTCCCATTGATTTCAGTGGGCATAAGACATCTAAATGCTATTGTGAATCTGGGCCCTAACCACCCAATGGAATCCACTAACCCTGGGTAAGGTGACTAGGCTCCCTATAGAATCCTTGGGGAGAAACAGGCACCTTAGAATGGGCTCCACAAAAGCCAGCACTCTAGGCAGAGAGCCTCCTAAGCTAGTCAACAGCAGCACTGATGAGTGGGGTCCATTGTAAGTCCTGCCCCTCTCACAGAGTTAGGAACCTGAGTCTGGGCTGCAGGGAGATGGCCCATCTCGGTTTGTGATCCACAGCCATGAACCATCTCCTGCAGTCAGGCACCTAAACCACTTCTTGCAAGAACAGGAGCAGTGCACAGTTAACTCCATACACAATGGCTCAGGGGGCAGGAGATGGAGGCAGCCGCCTCCTTTGTAACCTTTAGGGTATTGATTAGGGAACTCATCTGGGATGTGGGAGACCCTGGTTCAGTTTCCACCTTGGGTGCCTTAGAAGAAGGAGGAATTGGAAAAAGGGTTTCCCATCCCTCAGCTGAGTGCTCTGAGCACTGGGGTATGGGATACTCTGATGTGGGGGTTCTCTCAGTTTTCCTTCCCTGTTGAAGGCATCTCATTTTGTATAAATAATTAAACATGCTTTGGGCCAGATACAGTAAGAATTAGGGCACTCACCTGAGAGGCAGGAAACCCCAGTTCAAATCCCTTCTCCTCAGATACAGGGAGGACTTGAAACAGGATCTCCCACATCCCAGCTAAGTGCCCTAACCACTGAGTTAAAGGGTAAAAGGGATACCTCTCTGGCCATTTTGTGTGGAGCTGGTCATGCTCAGAGCATGCCTACCAGACAAGGTAAGCATTGTCCCATCTATTGTCCCTTGATTTGAGGATCACACTGGGGTTTAGTATAGGATAGGTGTCCAGGCACCTGACTGAGGTAGAAGGATGCATGCACAGAAACGTAGGCACCCTAGGAAACTTTTACTGTGAAAATTAACACCTACAGCATTAGGGAGCAGCTGAGCAGGGCTTTTGTGGATTGCAGTAGTGCCTAAATCTGGGACTTAGGTGCTTAAATATATGGCATATCTTTTTGAAGGTATAGTTTGTGCTGCTGCCCAGTGTCCAAAGGCATTATGCTCTGCACCAGCATAATTTTTTTTCTACATGGGTTAGGCACTACAGTTGCTCCATGACTGCTTGCATTTCCCTGACTCTCCAGAGCCATGACTTGGCCCTATCACCGCAAAGCAGGGCTAATATAGGAACGTATTTCCTCTCTCTCTAGCAATGGCTTTTTGGTATGGAATATTTGTGTTTCAGATCAGTTTTTTTGTTCTTTTCAAAATCTGAAAGAAAAATAAGTCATTATGGAGAAAGAACGAATGAGTCTGCACAGCCCACCTGGGAAACAGAGAAAGCAGCACAAGCAGGGAACTACTCAGCCTTTAATATAAAGCTGTGCTACAATCACCTCCTTTTTCATATTTTGTTCACTTCTAATGCATTTTTAAAGAAACGATTGATAAGATGGAGACTTTTAACCACCACAGAAATGACTTAATGAGACTGGGAAACAGACCTATTGCAGTGCTGTAACCACTCCGTTGGAGTACAGCACAAAGTACATCTAAGAATATATTAGAGGCAGAGGTAAATTAAGAGACATCATTTATTCAGCCATCCTCATTCAGCTGCCCTCATTTATGTAAAGGAAACTCTCCTATTTGGCATGGAAGCCTCAAGTGAGAATTGTGGAGAAATACCAAAGCCAAGTAGACTGGGGAACACGGGTCAGCAAAGTAGAAAATATCCTACTTCTGTGTTACTGATGAAAGAGAAATGACAGGCTTAGTGGTGGTACATAATTAAACTTTTATACCAGGCATTCTTACCAAAGAATAACGATAGTACCTTTTCCAAATTCTTCCATCATGAAGGGGATTTACATTGACTAACACTGAATTTCTATAAGTCAGATACATTTTGTTCCTGTAGAACAGGAGCAATTGTCAATGGGACAACAGTGAACAGACCGCCACAGAAGGCTCAGTTAAGGGTCTTGGGATAAAAGGGATCACAGTGCCATTACCATAGCATTCTAGCAGACTCTTGCTTGATCCTGCCGTCATTTCACGCACAGAATTCCCATGGAAGCCAACAGGAATTATTCATACCAAAAGACTGCAGGATCAAGTTAGTGGCTGAAATTGGTTGGCTTAGCAGCAGTTGCAGATATTCAAGTTACTGTAGACAAGGCAAGACCTCCATACTTCATATCTAAATAGTTATTTCATACCTTTTCATCACCATTTCTGTATAAATGCTATTGCCCAGGGAATATTCTTCCAGGTTCCTAGCCAGGGGCCAGACACATTATGACTGGGATGGGAACATGGAGGCACAAAAATGCACCTAGTAAAAACAGTTATTGGTTTCACAGGGAGCTCCAAAGAAGCCCTGCCAGGTGAGAATATTGAGAGATGCACTGATTCCACATATCTGCTGACCACCTGATAGCCATTTGGGGGCTGCACTGGCTACTTAAAACTTTCTGGAAGATGAACTTAGGACAACTAAGCCACAGATGTGCCATCATTTAGGGCTCTGAGCACTGGTTTACAGATCTATCAAGTCTTCCACTGTTAAAGTAGCCTACAACTTTGGTGCCCTTTCTGCTGTTCTACTGAGAAGTGATTTTGTGTGTGTTAAGAAATTGCCCAGAACTACATGTTTCCATGTCTTATCTCACAACAAATTGTCCATATCTATTTTCCCAGGGCTCTCTCAAAACATAATTCTACATTCCCCTCTTTTTTTAAGTTCACAATTTTCAGATTTCTTATTTCATCCCCTTCATGGTTGAAATTTGCTGAGAGAGTGTATTGGATTCATCTTGTGATTGTCCAAGTTTACTGCTCCCAGGAAACAAAGTAAACACATTTGTAGAAAAAACAATTGGAATGCATTTTAAAATCATAACCTTCCAGTGTACTATTTCACAATATCATTATCAGTTCTTTTAGGCATAGAAGTGCAGAACTGTAGAAAATGACTTGCCATTTCTGCATTTCCTTTTGACATTTTTAGGGTTAAATAAAACACTATGGAGAAATGCCCGTATATTTTTGCACTCTTCACTGGTAGAATAACATTGTATATATATCTAGCAGGGCAGTCCCATAAAAGGCTTTATTTTTAGTTTCTTCCATTAGGTTTATACTACTTATAATAAACAGATTTCCACAGGGGTTATTACAGCAAAGGTATTAACATTCCTCTACCTATACTCGATCAGATCCATGCTTATAAATCGATGAAATTTAAAGAAGATAAAATGATCGGAGAGCTTTAGAGATACTATCACCTCTTAGTTTCTTTGTTATTTGAAAGGCAAAAACAAGCCAGGCAGAGCTATGCATCAGTTTAAAACCCTAAAAAAAAAAAAAAGTATGCTGATCCATAGTATGACAGATTCAGGACACTGAATGGGCTTCCAGGTGAGAAGCAATTGAAAAGATCTCTTTCACGCAGTTATGGATTAGTCTGAGAGTCTGAAAGAAAGCTACAAAAGAATAATTCATCAGCATCAGTTAATGCTAAGGTTTTTTGAACATCATTCATTTTAAATAGCCTACACCATGCAAAGTTTTGAACCTCTAGAGAACTGCCCTGATACAGACTGAGTTCGTGATACAAATGAAGAAAGGGAAATCTTTTTGTTCTTGTTTCATTCTGAAATCTTCATCAATTGAAGGGAGTGATAAACATTAAACCAAACCGCAGCATAAGTATTGTAGTTTACTAAGGCTCCCTGGGGTGCATTTTTATGTCTGCTTGTCAAACAGTTACTTTTCCCCTCTTTGACCTAAGATCCCCAGCAGAAGAATCACGGGGGTATTTTTCTCTTTTCAAACTGCAGATTGCAAAGTTAACTTAAAGAGTTCCTTGCCATTTCTGTCACTCCCATATATTTCAGTGCTTGAGGGTATGAAAGGAAACAGAGACTTACTCATCCATTTCAAAGAGCGAACAGAAAATACGCTTATTAAAAACTAGGGTCAGTTCTAAGGTGAAGGAGGATCATTTCTTTCAAGGTGAAGATTAGTGAAAATGCAAATAAGGGGGAATAAATCAAATGAAATAAGAGTGGTGATGGCGACAGTCTTTCTGCAGAAAGCAATGCCATGAAAATTAAATATGCAAATATCCTTCTGACAATCAGTTTGGACCCAATCCTGTAAAATGCTAAGTACCTACTGAGAGGTGCTGAGTACTCTCAGCTCCCATTGACACTTTGCAAGATTGAGCCTTTTATGATACGGGAGTTGTGGGGAAAGAAGAAAGAAATAATGGCATAATATCTGCATAACGCAATCACCAGTAAACCCTTTCCCTGATGTCAGATAGTAAGGAAACAAAAACACCTTAAATCATCTTATGGCTATTTCATGGCAACAGCAAAAGGAATGTGCCAGATGATAACAGAGCAAGATTGTAATTTATTACTGTTTAAACAGGGATACTGCACTATGAAAATGATTCAAGCACTGTTTATAATTCCAATGAGAGTTTTGCCATTTCCTCTCCAAATCCCAAGGAAGATTAATGGAGATTGTTCATTCTGTTCTGGTCCTTGTGCTTCCCCCACAAAATGATGTCTCTTCGTTTCTCTTTTTTTTTTTTTATTAATTTGGCATTTTCTTGTAATTTAGTGATCAACAATGAGTAGTAGCAATGCCAGACAATGAACTAAAATCCTGTCTTTCTGTGCCAAGAATCTATCCTTTTTAAAAGAAATTCTCACTGTGACAGGATCAAAATCAGAACATTAAAAGGTATAATTAAATGAAAGTGAGTTTTGTAGTTTTGTGAGATAGTTATGGAAAAGCACATTAAGTTAAGGAACAAGAGCTGACTAATATTTAGAGGCAGAAAATTAATATGAAGTTTTCATAAGTGAAATTGCTGTAGCTAATTCATAATATTACAGATGAAACTGTCAGCAGAACTGATGCTGAAAATTAAATTCTGGATTCTTTCCATGGCCATACCAATATCTACTATATTAAAGTTGTATGCCAATAGCTTGTGTGGGTGGTGCTAAGGTAAATGGCTCAGGGGATTCATAATAGATATTCACTTCCAGCTCCTTTGCTCAAATCCAGCATGTCTGCAATTATCAGGTGTCACTAACCAATGATTTGATACTTGGTGGCCTATGTGAAACAAGCTGATGGTCTCACTTGAGCTTTAAGTGAACAGGTGTCCACATCACACCATCACAATTTGCACCCCTATAGGCATGTCCAGTTATTGGATGGACTGAAGACTAAACTATCCACGTACATTCTGAGGTGACCTTTCAAGTGAGGATTGAGGAACACGCATGGTGTGGGGGTGGAGATACAGCATGGCAAAGCTGGCCACTGGCCATACTACTGTTTCTCTGGATAAATATAGGACTGTTTTCAGGCTGTCAGTGTGGTGCCTTTCAGGGGCACTAAGGCTCTCCTTAAAATTATGTGAAGACAAACAATAGCTTTGTTGCTATATTCCTCTCCAAAAGCATAATATCTTGCTCCTATCTGAGTTAATGGCAACATTTCCATTGAGTTCACCAGGAACAGGAAAGACACCTAATAGATCTAAAACAGTGTACTAATGGGGAAAATACACTGAAGTTTATGGCTTTCAGAACAAAATGAAAGATATTCGTTTTTGGCAACATATAATACCCACTTCAGAAACAGAAAGCTGAGCAAACAAAACTCATTGTGCAAAAATTTCTGAGAACAAACCTTGAGTTAGTCTCTCAGCCAGTTAGAGTCTTTTGTTTGCTTTCTTCCCAGTTACAGATGTCTTACATTTGAAGAACAGGCAAGTTCATTACAAACTCCTTTGAAAATAATAATACGGATATTGGTGCATGATGGACATGAAGAAAATCTGCTACAAAGCTTGAAAACAGATTAAAAGACTAAAGGTCCGTGGAGATTTAAAACATACTTGAGTTTGGCTAGGACCTTTTAGTAGCTGCTTGAGCTGAAGTGCCTGCAATAAGAGAGAGATAAAATCTGAAAAGCTTTTACCAAGTATGAAATGGTTGTCTAATGTCGTCTTGTAATAACAGGATTCCTAGCAGGCAAAATGAATGATACCTATGCATGTTGTTCTTGTGCCGTAATGCGTAAGCATAGTGATTTTCTGTCATTATTTAGCACTTTAGATACACATAGTGCTGTACACAAACTAAGGGAAAAAATACCTGACCTTGTATATTATAGGTGGGGCTGGTAGCACCACCTATTATTAATATTGTCTGACATTTCCCATTGTAAGATCCTGTTTTCAGTTGCTTATAACTTTGACAACCATTGGACTGAAGTTTTGTAGGCTGGTTGTCTGCTTCAAACTGAATATATTATATAATTTTGGAAATTTCAGCCATTTCTGAGAACAAATCTGGGGGGAAATACCTTGTTTTACCCATGTTCAATTCTGGTGACCTTTTCTTTGAAAAGATCTAATGCCCCCATGCTTTGGGATAGAGACTTGAAATTTAGACTTGAAAGATAGCTTGTGTGTCCTGGGGGTGTCTTTTTGCTGTCCCCATGAAAACCTGACCAGATTTAGTCAAGTTATAAGCCTTTGGGGGACAATGCAGTTTGCACATGCTCAGTAGAGACTTGCTAAACTGCAACTAATATATCTGAAGATTTTGTCCTCACCAAATATGCTCCAGCCCCTCACAGCTTCTATCTATGACCAGCCTGTGCATATGCCATCACCACAGCCACAGAGTGGCTAAGCGTCCTCCAGCCCTGGGCTCAAGGGGCAATGCTGGCTTTTTCCTTGTAACAGCTGCTCTGAGCCAGGCTGGGGCCAAACACCAGAACAGAGAGCAGGAAGCCTGTCCCTTCTGTGCTGTCAAAGACCCCACTCCAAACCCCCCATACCCAGGCAGTGTGGAGAAGAAAGCTGCTTGATTCAAATGCAGAGGGGACAAAATCCAGACTAGAGGGGAGGGAAAGAAGGAGCTTGTGACAAGGACTCAGATGAGACTGGAAGAGGCGACAGAAATTGGGACTGGATACTGGGAAGGGGGCAGAGACTGGCATTGTCCATGCAAAGAGACTGTAAACCAGGGGTGGGAATGGAAGGTCAGGCTTGGACTGGTTGGACAAGACCTTGGATCTTTGAGAATTCCTGAGGGCAGGAGAGGTCCCAGAAGGCTGGAGAAGGGCAAACATAGTACCTATCTTTTAAAAAGGGAGCAAAGAGGACCAGTGGAATTACAGACTAGCCAGCCTGACTTCAATACCTGGAAAGACACTGGAGCAAATTATTCAACAATCGATTTGTAAGTCCCTGGAGGATAATAGAGCTATAAGGAAGAGTCATCATGGATTTGTCAAGAACAAATAATGCAAAACTAACCAAATTTCCTTCTTTGATAGGATTACTTACCTAACAGATAAGGGGAAAGCAGTAGATGTCATATGCCTTGATTTTAGTAAGGCTTTTGACACAGTTCCACACAACATTCTCATAAGCAAACTAGGGAAATGTGGTCTATATGAAATTACTATAACTGAAAACTGTACTCAAAGAGTAGTTATCAATGGTTTGCTGTCAAATTGGGAGGGCATATCTAATGGGGTCAGTCCTAGGTCCAGTACTATTCACTATTCTCATTAATGAGCTGGATAATGAAGTAGAGAGTATGCTTATAAAATCTGCAGATGGCACCAATCTGGAAGTGGTTGCAACCCTTTTGGAGGACAGGTTTAAAATTCAAAATGACCAGTACAAATTGCAGAACTGGTCTGAATTCAACAAGATGAAATTCAGTAAAGACATGTGCAAAGTACTTCACTTAGGTTGGAAAAATTAAACGCACATCTACAAAATGGGGAATAACTGGCTAGGGGATAGTACTACTGAAAAGGATCTGGGGGCTATAGTGGACCACAAACTGAATATGAAGCATCCATGCGATGCAGCTGTAAAAAAGGCTAATATGATTCTGGCATGTATTAACAGGGGTGTTGTATGTAAGACACAGGAGGTAATTTTCCTGCTCTACTCTGCACTAGTGAGGCCTCAGCTAAGTACTGTATCCAATTCTAGGTACCACAATTTAAGAAAGATTTGGACAAACTAGGAAGAGTCCACAGGCGTTTATAAAAGTTTTTTAAAAATCTGACCTATCGGGAAAGGTTAAAAAAACTGGACATGTTTAGTCTTGAGAAAAGATGATTGAAGGGGGACCTGATAACAGTCTTCCAATATTTTAAGGGCTGCTATAAAGAGGACGATGATTAATTTTTCTCCATGACCACTGAAGGTAGGACAAGTAGTAATGGACATCTGAAGCAAGGGAGATTTAGGTTAGATATTAGGAAAAACTTTCTAACTATAAGGGTAGTTAAGCTCTGGAATAGGCTTCCAAGAGAGTCCCATCATTGGACATTTTAAAAACAAGTTGGACAAATGCCCGTCAAGAATGGTCTAGGTTTACTTAGTCCTGCCACAGCATAGGGCCTGGACCTGATGACTTCTTGACGTTCCTTCCAGCCCTACATCTCTAGGGTTCTACGATGACTGTGAGTGTGGGGGGAGTGGATATTGGGACTGGTTGGTTGTGAGGCTGAACCCCCACAACCCAGCTGGTTGTGAGGCTGGAAGCCAGTGGGGAAGGGAGACTGGATGCCACATGTAGTACCACCCAGGGAGCCAGAGTGACAGTACCCTGAAGCCCTCTTTTACCCCAGGGGTTGCCCAAGGAAGTTATCTGAGCAACCATACAGACTTTGTCCTCCTGTAACTCCACATTTCACCTTGTCTCCTGATCCCCCAATCCTAGTCTGACTCTGACCTGGATTCTGGCCTGGTACAACCTTTAATCTCCAGTCTCCAACTCTTGCCCGACTCCGGTCCCAACTCTTGCTTACTGAAGCTGGCTCTTGTGATTCCTCTGACTCCAGCTCAGCAGCTACCCTCCTTGATGTGCAGACCCCAGCCCAGCTGTGATTTCTAGGCCAGGCTGCAACCTCTAGGCCAGGATGCCTATGCCCCCCATCCCTTCAATGGCTCCCTGATCAGCATGCAATAAGAATTGTGGCAAGGTAAACAAGTGTCTGCTGTCCTGAATCAGTGGAGCCATTGCCCTTCCTCTGTTAAGGTCTCCAGCCTCAGTAACAGGAATTATCTCGAACAAAATGAAAAAACTCCTCAACTTTTACAGTTTATATCTCCTATAGTCACCACAATTCATATTTTATTAAGACTATTCCAAAGTAATTAAACTTTGTTCACTAGGGCCCACTGGAGTATTTAAAAGGGTTTGCTTGTGTTTGTTTGCCGTGTGTGTGGGTGGGTAGGTAGGTATGTGTGCATCCACTGGGGAGCCTCCTCATGGCTGTGTCTGGGGAATCAGCTCTCATCCGGACTGGTATCTCCTTCTGTCATTCACTCATGCCATGGCACCTCTCTCTGTCTTGGAGTCAACTTGGAGTGCTCCCTCTCTTCATGACTCAGCCCTCTGCTTAAGTAACTATATTGTCCCCCCATTCTGGGGTAACAAAGTCCCTCCAGACCAACTGTCTAGTCGGTATCTCCAACTATCCTGTGCCACTACCCAGTGGCTGGTGGGGGAACCCAGGCCCGCCCTCTACACTGGGTTCTAGCCCAGGAACCCTAGAACAAGCAGCCAAAGGCTGCATGATCCTACCTCTTGCTGCTGTTTCTCTCTGGGCTTCTTTCTACCCAGCCCTCTCCAGCTTTCCTTCATAAGAACATAATAATGGCCATACTGGGTCAGACCAAAGGTCCATCCAGCCCAGTATCCTGTCTACCAACAGTGGCCAATGCCAGATGCCTCAGAGGGAGTGAACCTAACAGGTAATGATAGTGATCTCTCTCCTGCCATCCATCTCCACCCTTTGACAAACAGAGGCTAGGGACACCATTCCTTGCCCATCCTGGCTAATAACCAGTCCTTAGACTGGCCGCTACCACCACCAAACTAATACTGGTTACTGGGGAAGAGCTGTTTGGACGCGTCCTTCCCCCCAAAATACTTCCCAAAACCTTGCACCCCACTTCCTGGACAAGGTTTGGTAAAAAGCCTCACCAATTTGCCTAGGTGACTACAGACCCAGACCCTTGGATCTTAAGAACAATGAACAATCCTCCCAACACTTGCACCCCCCCTTTCCTGGGAAATGTTGGATAAAAAGCCTCACCAATTTGCATAGGTGACCACAGACCCAAACCCTTGGATCTGAGAACAATGAAAAAGCATTCAGTGTTTTACAAGAAGACTTTTAATAAAAAATAGAAGTAAATAGAAATAAAGAAATCCCCCCTGTAAAATCAGGATGGTAGATATCTTACAGGGTAATTAGATTCAAAAACATAGAGAACCCGTCTAGGCAAAACCTTAAGTTACAAAAAAGATACACAGACAGAAATAGTTATTCTATTCAGCACAATTCTTTTCTCAGCCATTTAAAGAAATCATAATCTAACACATACCTAGCTAGATTACTTACTAAAAGTTCTAAGGTTCCATTCCTGGTCTATCCCTGGCAGAAACCAGCATATAGACTGACAGACCCTTTGTTTCTCTCCCTCCTCCCAGCTTTTGAAAGTATCTTGTCTCCTCATTGGTCATTTTGGTCAGGTGCCAGCGAGGTTACTTTTAGCTTCTTAACCCTTTACAGGTGAGAGGAGCTTTCCCCTGGCCAGGAGGGATTTCAAAGGGGTTTACCCTTCCCTTTATATTTATGACAATTAGTAAGACATGATCTCCCTTTACAGAAAGCATGTTGACTTTTGTGCAACAATTTATGTTCTTCTATGTGTCTGACAATTTTATTCTTTACTATTCTTTCAACGAATTTTCCCAGTACCGATGTTACATTTACCAGTCTGTAATTGCCAGGATCACCTCTAGAACCCTTCTTAAATATTGGCATTACATTAGCTATCTTCCAGTCATTGGGTACAGTAGCTGATTTAAAACACAGGTTACAAACCATAGTTAATAGTTCTGCAATTTCACATTTGAGTTCTTTCAGAACTCTTCGGTGAATGCCATCTGGTCCCGGTGACTTGTTACTGTTAAGTTTCTCAATTAATTCCAAAACCTCCTCTAGTGACACTTCAGTCTGTGACAATTCCTCAGATTTGTCACCTACAAAAGACGGCTCAGGTTTGGGAATCTCCCTAACATCCTCAGCCGTGAAGACTGAAGCAAAGAATTCATTTAGTTTCTCTGCAATGACTTTATCGTCTTTAAGTGCTCCTTTCGTATCTCAATCGTCTGGGGCCCAACTGGCTGTTTAGCAGGTTTCCTGCTTTTGATGTACTTAAAAAACATTTTGTTATTACGTTTTGAGGTTTTGGCTAGCTGTTCTTCAAACTCCTTTTTGGCTTTTCTTATTACATTTTTACATTTAATTTGGCAGTGTTTATGCTCCTTTCTATTTACCTCACTAGGATTTGACATCCACTTTTTAAAAGATGCCTTTTTATCTCTCACTGCTTCTTTTACATGGTTGTTAAGCCACGGTCAATCTTTTTTAGTTCTTTTACTGTGTTTTTTAATTTGGGGTATACATTTAAGTTGAGTCTCTATGATGGTGTCTTTGAAAAGTGTCCATGCAGCTTGCACGGATTTCACTCTAGTCACTGTACCTTTTAATTTCTGTTTCTTCCCCACAACTCCTCCAAGTTTGATTTTCTCCAGAGCTAGGATCCCAGAGCTTTTTGTCTATCCTGGGTTTTCTCCTCCCAACTTCTTTGTTCCCAGAGAGCTACTGTAGTCTCTCTCTCTGCCACTTACTTCTGCTATCAACTTCCTGACTGTATATTAACCAGCCTGCTTTTGCCCAGCTGGGCTGCATGTTCAGTTGAGCCTGCTTCTCCCTCCAAGTGCAGCCAGATACCTTAATTGGCTTCTCAGAGCCTGTGCAGGGTGTAGAGCCTATGCAGAGTGTACACCCTGTCACAATAGTACACTGGGTATCCATAGAAAGTGCATTAATGTAAATTCTAGCTGTACCACTAACTACAATATCAATATATTCCTTTATATGACTGTATCATTTCTTGGAGAAGGAATTACTAATTTATCTTATGGCTTTATACTGCCACCCATCACCATAGTATGTGTGTGCCTACTCAAATTATAGGCTAGTCTAGTGACAGAAATTAGGATTAAATCACTAATCTATCAGATATTACATTTCCATCCCCAAATGCTAAAATTCTGAAAATACCAACTCAATTTTACATAAAGAGAAACTAAAATTTAGGTCTTGAGAAAATGGACATATATGTTTAACAATTTTGCCAATAAATGAGTGACAGTTTACTTTTTGGGCTCAACATCTGCCCCTCATTAACATTCCTAAAGTGCCTCACTTCATGAATTGACCCTAGACTTTGAGATTTGGGGCAGATATGACAGCACACATGGATCATATGCTTAAAGTGGCTCGAATATTTTATTATATTTTGGCTTCTTGACATTTTCAAAAAGAGTCATAAAGATAATATAATTTAATTCAACAGTACTTTTCCATGAATATTTATCCTTGATAAGCCAATAAGTACTTATGGATTGTGAGCAACAAAAACAGGGATCTGACAATACATGGCTGACTTTAATTGTAAACAACATTACTATCTCACATCAGTCTTGAGCAGTAATTCTGGAGGAACTGGTTGCAGCCAGCAGTAACATATGCGCTTGTTTCTGGCCCCAAGGAACCGCTAATGCTCTTATAAACGATTTATTACCTGTGATAATGAGCCATTGTGAAGGGATTACATCTGTTACTGTCTGAGCCAGAATCAGCAGCTTCTGGACTGTATTGCTTATTTTTTGAACCAGTTCAAACACAGCACATTAGTAGAATTACAGTGTGTACGGGGTTGGCAGCCACCTCTTGTGAGCATCCCCCATTTGAATTCATGTGCCTGAAATCTCTCAGTTTGTGGTGTTATAAGAGGGTGGCATCCACCTTTCGTGAGCACCTGCCCCCCCCTTGGTTGACGGTTTCTTCAGTGCGTCTTCAGAGACTCAACCTTCCAGGTCAGTCACACACCCTGTCTGTAGGTGAAACAGAGCAACCCTCTTCCTGGTATGGGACCGTACCCCAGGGCTTTCTCCCTGGAAACACTGTCTTCCTGCCACCCTCTTTGAGCTCAGTCCTTACTGAGTCCCAACAGCCAGCCAGGAGTTCCTTCTTAGCTCCTCCAGTCCCTGCTCACACTGAGCTGACTGTGGTCCTGCTAATCTTTCAGCCAGCCAAGAACACAGTCCTCTCTCTTCCAGCCCCAGGCAGCAACTGACTGACTCTGTCTCTGCTGCTCCCTTTCATATGGCCCTCCTGGTCCCTGCTTGGCTACTCCTGCAGCACCCGATTGGCTGCTTCCCCTGCAGCTACTTCTCTTCTGCTCTTCCTTGGGACAGAATGTGGCAGGACCTGAGGCCTCCAGCAGGATGCCTCTGGGCCTAATCAATCTCGTCTCACAGTATCTATTACATTTTACTTCAGAGAGTAGAATAATTGCGTTAAATCACACAGTGGATTAAATACCAATGGGAAGAAGATGGGGCAAGAAAAGCAAGGATCTTTAGCACTGCTGCCAGCAATTCCAACCATACTCAGCAGCCCCACACCCAGCAGGAACCACCTGCTACAAACCACCTCCTCCACTTCACCCAGCAATAGTCATCCCATCTGCTCCACACCTTCACTACTCCTATCCCAGAAGCAATCATTCCCTTTCCAGCCTGTGTCAGGTTTTTATGGATACCAGATTTTTATGGACTGGGTTACAGGAGGAAGAGAATGTGTTTGTGCTACCTGCAGGTTGGATTCTTCAATCACGTTTCAATTTAAGCTATAAAAAGTCTCTTAAAAATGAGCTGCTACTTCTTTGAAAAGAGTTTTTTTTAAATTCTCTAAAATATAACAGAGAAAAGAAAATATAATGATGAGCAGAAGAGAATTACAGCAATCAAGATGAGCATCTCTATGACCAAAGGAAGATGGGCAATAACAAAAATCTATTATTATCCACTGTTTTCAGGCAGGATCTGGGCTTTCTCAGGCACGTTGCTGAATATTATATAATTTCTCACACATTACATTGCTAAAACATTTGTAGGCAAGATAACCGTGGATGAAGCACCAATGTCTGAAAGATTTATTATGGGCAGGAAGTAGAAATTTAGGTGCAAGAAAGACATATACAAACATTTTACTAATGAAAGAAAAATTGAGTTGTTCTGCTTTGAAACCTGAAGCCAACATCACTTTCTAACATATTCCAAGTGACATTCACACTGAAGGTATATTCTCAAATAGCATACGTCTTATGAAATTCCATAAAGGGCCTGTTATTTAAAGGTGAAGTAAAACACTGAAAAATGGAAATTTTGTTTGAAATCCCAAATCATTAATGGTAGAACATGTACAGATCTAGCAATAAATTTTTTTTAAAAAAGTTGTTGAAATGAAAATTATTAGCACCTTTACAAACCCTGTGTCTAGGGTTCTCCATTTTATCCACAGCAGCAAAGGGCATCATTAATTCCGAAACAAATACAATAAATGTCACTGCTTACAGTTTTAGGGCTTGTTCTTGCATTCCATACTCAGTAAAAAACTCCCTTTGAAGTCACCAAATTTGTGTCTGAGTAAACACCACTGTTGTTATTGAGGTCATCAACTTTTAAGAACTACAGAAGCCTAAACTCCTGTTTTTGCAAACAAAATGCCTTTCCAGTCAGCTTTGCAGGAGAATAAACCTCAGCTCTGAAGTTTGGCTACCAATGCTGCATTCAGGCACTCAAATAGACACTTGGTCACCTAAAACAAGTATTTGGTACCTAATTTCTAGTTAGAGTGCCCAAAGAAGGAACAAGGCCCAAGGGCGTTGGAGCCTTCCCAAAAATGGGGGGTCCAGGCACCCCCCCACCCCCTGAGGCCCCCACTGCACCATCCTTCCTCTTCCCCCCACCCCCCCCCGACCCGTTCTCTGGCCAAGCAGGAAGCCAGAGCGGGGCTGGGAGTCCACGCCCACACACACACATATCCCCACCTACCCCAGGCTCCCTGCCTCGGGCAGGTGGAGGGACCCACTCCGCACAGCTACCCAGCTCTCCGCAACCCAGCTCCGGCCTCAGGAGCCACAACCCAGCCATGATAAGAGCAGCGTGGGGCCAGGCAGCTGTGGGGAGCCATGGCGGATACTCCACCTGCCTGCGGTGCAGGGGGCCCGAGGAGACTAGCCCCCGACCTGTGTCACTGCCGCCCAGGCCACCCCCTCCCTCTCACCCAGGGCTGGTGGAGGGTCCAAGGCTCCTCACAGCTGCCCATGGCAGCTCTTACCATGGCCGGGCTGCGGATCTGAGGCCACTGCCCCCCACCTCCCCCCAAGGCCAGAGCCGGGTCAAGAATAGCCTTGCGGGCAGCTGTGGGGAGCCAGTGCCAACTCTCCACCTCCACCTCCCCTGGGTCGGGCAGGGAGCCCAGGAGACAGAGACACGGGCCAGGGGCTGCTCTCATTTCCCCCCTCTACCCCCGGGGAGGTGGAGGGTCCACATGGCTCCCACAACTGCCCAGGCTCCCTGACTGGGCTCCATGCTGGCCTGGCCTCGGGGTGGGCCTCAGGGAAAAGAGGAGGGAAGGGGACAGGGTTCACCCTGGTGAAAAGTGGACGGGCCCTGGCCTCCTAACCCACCCTCTTCCAGTGCCACTGACCAGGCCCCCTACTTCAGAAAGTCAAACTGGAAAACTGGGCTCACACCAGTAAGGATTACGAATTTCTCCTGGTGAAAAAGCAAGACTCCATCAGATTTATCTTCCCCATTCCTTCTTCTTAGCAGAGATTTAATGTTTTTATTGCTTTACTGCTGCTATATTGTTTATCCTCAGCAAAAGGACAAAGACTGACAAAATCAAGGAGCAGACTGCCAGATCCTGAATTCAAAAGGGCTATGTGAGAAATCTGAACAAAAAGACTTTACAGAGCATCTCAGATTGTATGAAGCACTTTGAAAAACATTCTAACTAGAAACAATATACTGCATTTTTTGCTTCATTATTTTCAGTCTTTTCTCTCTCTCTCTCGCCCTCTCAGTACTGGAAACATTGAATGAAAAGAGTATGGTTTCTTAATTGTTCCTTTACTTTTGCTACTAATCATCACCTGGATATAATCCTGCTTGTGGCTTGCAGTCTCGTCCTGCAATGATTTCAATGGGAGTACCACATGTAAAAGGCTTGTAGGATCAGAGATATGTTTTAAAGCCCACTGAAGCCAATGGAAGGTCTCCCATTGACTTCCGTGGGTTTTGGATTGGGGCCCACATGCCTAATTATGTTATGATAAGAAATAAACAGAAGAAACACATTAATTCTTTAAATCCAAGGATGTTTTTCATGTAAAAGTTCCTAGCAATAAAAAGGGGATTAAAAGCATATACAAACTGAGCCACATACACTTCACGCACTGGCCTGATGCATACACTTTGTAAGAGTCACACTTCCATGATACAGAGAAAACGAGACTGGGCTCCCCTAGGGAAGCACAGCACATCCTCTCTTTACTCTTCTAAACATTGATAAAGTGCTCGTGTGAATAACATTTTTCAAATGTCCATAATTGTCAAATCAAAATCTGTTTTCACTGGAACACTCAAAAGAAGGGCTGGTTCCATGCCAAATTTCAACTTTCTATCCCATGCCACATTGATGCTTGAGATATTTTTTAAAAAGAGAAAAGTTACAGTATTGTCTATAAATAAAAACGGGGATTTCCCACCCCTGCCCTCATTCTCTTTTTATTCAAAAATGACTACACCATCTTGCTACAAATCCTTCCCAAAACATTCACCTTTGAGTGGAGACCATGCTTGGTAAATTTCAACCAAAAATGGGAACATTTTGGAAAATTCAAGTGGCTGAAAACAAGGGCTTATGGGAACACCTTAAAGTTAGCTGGCATGATAGTGTTGGTTATATTTTTGTGTCATATAACTCACCTTATAGAGTTCCATGAGTTTGGAACATGGCCCATTCAGAAATAGTATTAATCTTTTAAATAGAGAGAGTTCTGTTATGTATAATCTTTCA
Source organism: Lepidochelys kempii (assembly GCF_965140285.1). Taxonomy (NCBI): domain Eukaryota; kingdom Metazoa; phylum Chordata; order Testudines; family Cheloniidae; genus Lepidochelys; species Lepidochelys kempii. The sequence continues at coordinate 29,002,536 of NC_136390.1, read as the reverse complement.
AACAAGTGGGAATTTTAAGAGAGTGTCCTGGTTGTATATGAAAAATTTAAATGGGCAAGGCTGTTAGAGCTGGTACAAAGATAACTATAAACAATATTCTGTTTACAGACAATTCTTCAGAAACACACAAACAAGTAAAGAATTGTCTGTAAGCAGAATATTTTTAATAGTTTTCCATAAAAAGTCATATTTTTAAACTTAGCTACATGCATTTTTAGAAAATTAAATACACAAACTCAATGACTTTTTAGAAAGTTGACAGAGTATTCTTCTATACACCTTTTGGATAAATGGAGGGAAACATTGTCAGCCAATGTCTTGGTAAATTAGGACTTGGGTCACTTGTTTTACATTCTTGCAGCTCTCTGAGTGTCACAGGAAAAAAAGGGGAATGAAATGCTGAACACATGAATACCAAGAAAGTGGTTTCCCTGGCAATAGTAACTATGCAGAAGATTTTACAGGTTCCTTCTGCGTGCTTATGGTAAGCAAATATTTAAGGTGATCCAATGGTTTACAAAGGGTATCTTAACACAATTATCCAATTTCACTTCATTTCAGAGCATAGCCCCTCATCCAGAAAAAGACTTTAAGCACATATGTAACCTTAAGCATCTGATTAATCCCACTGAAACGTTAATACGCTGTCAAATAAAAAACAATTTTCACTGGAACATTCAAAAGGAGGGCTATTTCTGTGCCATATTTCAACGTTCTATCCCAAATCACATTGATGCTTGAGATATATATTTTAAAAAACTGACATGATGTCAACGGATTACTCATTTGCTTAAACTTATTCATGTGCCAAAGTATTTTGCTGGATTGGAATACTAAAAGGGTATGATGTCCCATCCCTAATATTAATGAACCAACCTGAGTAGAACCTTATGAAACCCCAGTGCAGGAGAAACTCATTTGAATTTTGTTACAAAGCAGAAACTCCAGCTGGGATGTGGACCCCTCACTAGTTAGGTACAAGAACCAAGTCAGGGAGACACCATCCAAAGCTGGCCTGAAACAAGTCAAACCTTATTAGTTTAGCTTGGGTAATTTCTGATCAAAGTAAAAATCTCAAGCCAAATTTAGAGGAGTTAGACCATAAATGCAGTATAGAAAATAAATGGCATATGAACATAACCTCCTGTAAATGAAAAAACACATAACACAGCCCTGTTCATGATTGCCATCTTTACAATTATTCAAATAGTGCATACATTATAGTTTATATATAACCTTCCATTTATACTAGTTTCTGCCAGTTTAATTTTTCTTTTATATGAATCACATTTAAAATCCTCTTCTTTAAAAAGGCCTAATCTGATAGCTGACACTTTGTATCATGCAACAAACAGCATTTAATGTAAACCTGAGAGGACTACTCATTCCTACTGAAGTCAATTATGTCACTGGTCCTAATTTATCATTTCCGTTTTATATGATTTAAGTTATTCATGACACAGAGACCAAGCATGGACATATTGCTTTGTGGGGAGGCATTTTTAAGATTTATAGCATCCAAGATGCCATTTGGAGGTAGTTTCTATAACAGTCTGGATCCTGGAGTAGATGCAGTTTGTGTATGGTCCGTTAGTTTATTGTGGTTTATGCTGGTCGGACCAGCCAGCATAAAAGCTCTTTTGCTCTGGCTAGACAAAGACCCCCTGGTATACAGAGTACCATATATATAAAATCCAAGCATCATAGATTGTATATGAAGACACAAGATCACGCAGGTTACAGAGACCCTCTTCAGGTTCTCTGGTCCCCCCCCACCTGCCCTGCAGTAACAGGTGCAGCCTAGAATATAGTAGGATAGCTGATTGTGGTATATACCACAGATTTGGTAGTCAAGAGTTCCATCATCCCCTACGGCAGCTACTTCCTTGCTGAATTCAGGAAATGTTGTTAGTTTCTCCTTTCACAGTTTCCACCTGTTCATTCTTTTATAATGTCTTCCGCAATACCCAGAACTACCACAATCCCTGATATCTATGTAGCCAATGGGCATCTGCCTTGAAGCCTTTTACTTCTCATTCCTTATATGGATGTTTAGTATCCATCACTTGTCTTTTTAGTTGTTAATATCTGATACACCCACAGCATGTGGCACAATTTAAAAAAATCATTATTAAACGGACTTGAAATTGGAAATAGAAAAGTCCAGCTATTATTAAGTCATCCAGATGGGGGTTTCAGACCACTTCCATTGGAAGGATATTACATAATATTTCACTCAGTGTTAGCAAGCTTTTCTTGATATTCATAACTTCTAGTTACCCTTGCGAATTGCATTTCTAAAGTTTCCTTAGATAGCACAATTCTTGAACTGATATTGTTGCTCAGTTCCATTATGACATCTCAGCATTTGCTCACTCCTCTTGGGCATTCTTAAAGTAAACTGGCTGTACTGCAATGAAAGATTCATGGATACAGTTTTGAACTAAGAAAAATGCACATGTCTGACAATCTACCACTGAATTTTATGTACATAATTTAAGAGCATCTGATACAATGGCATTCACTCAGAGCTGGGTGAAGATCTCTGTTTTTGCTTTCACAAAAATAAAATGTTCTGTTAAATTTCACACGTGTGACCCATTTCCCACCTGCCAGAGAAAGTACAATACATGAACATTTAACCTTATAAGCCAAGGCACAGGAAAATTTCTAATTAAACTGTTCTTCTTGGGCAAGGAAGAATAAGTGCAGGGACTTGCTCTACTCCAAAAGGTTCTAAATTGTTCATTGAGGTTGCACTTGTTTACTGAAGCTGCACCACAAAGAATGGGAGTTGGAGTTTACTGCACTCCAGGTCTGCTCTCAGGACATTTAGACAACCATTTTTCAGGAAAAAATAACTGCACTATCCTGATATACATTATGTGGCATCAATGTAATATTACATTATGGTGATATTATGAAACATACAACAACAGTGCAGAATATAGAAAAGAGTGGATGCTTTTTGATCTACCTAAGCTGACGGTCATTATTAGAGTTTCCCATAAGTGGCCCAATTGCTTACCTCAGTTAGTACCCAGGAACTCCCATTGAAGTCAATGTTACCAAGTCTTCTGGGACAAAGATTTTAGCAACCTGAAATATCCAGTTTAAGATGGCACACAAGAGAGATGCAAGGTGTTACTGTGTATTTAGAAAGTTACAAGTGCCTAAAAAAAGAAAGACTTTATAGTGAAAGTGTCTCTTCAACTATAGAAAAACTGGTAAAACACTACCAACATATGTTGTTCAATACAAAAGGTGCACCATACCATGTATACCTTTTCATTTAATGCAGTACATTAGTGTGGACTACAAACAAACAAAAACTCATGTCTAGACATCTGACTAGCCAAGTAGATGTTGTCAGATAGCTGTAAAGTTAATGTCACAAAAGGTCAGGCAACAATGTACAATGACGATGCAGGTATGAAGGAATACAAAATTATCTGTTTAAAATATTTGATACACTTGAAACACTAAATTTCTTTTGATCTAAAGATCAGTAAAGAGGATTGGTTCCATAATTCCTCTGATTATTAACATTAATGAAATTTCTTTCCTTAATGTAGCTCAGTCGCTATTGATTTTTAAATTGTTTTGTTTGTGATTTGAATGGATTAATATCAGTTCTGAAAGGCATGCACACCAGGAAAACCCATTTGTTGTTTGCAAATTAAACATGACTATGACAGGAACCCAGTAAACAGCCCCTTTCCAGACACGCATGGAGAAGCTGCTAGTAAGATTCAGTGAACATTCATATAATGCATCATCACAAGAACCTTGCAGCACTTAGTACCAAGCAGAGCTGGAAAACATTAATAGGTTTTGCCTGGAGGAAATCTAGCCTGGAGACTATGAGAGGAGAAAGGCAGATCTAGACCAGGCACTTTGTTCATTTGTTATCATATATTTTATACATTACCTCACAGTACCGCATTAGATATTTCTATCAACGTTGACCAATTGGAAGGAAGATAAATGGCATTTTTAGGGTGTCAAAGGAAGTGGGGGGAGTCAGGCTTTTAGAATTCAGATTATATATAACAGAACATTATTTTCTTGGTTTTATAATTACATATGTAAGATTTTAACATAAATGGGCCAAATATTCCAAAACAACCTCTAACCTTGTGCTGGAAATCATATGTAGATACAACCAGGTAATTAGAATGTCTAAATTCTCCCCTTTACACATGCTATTTAGCAATAATAATTGACTAAGGGTGAAAAATTAGAGGCTGAGTTGAAGCTTCTTTAAAATGATGGACCAGTAACAGCACAGACTGTTTAAGTCTATATTCCATACATATTGCATTAAAACTGTTCTTATAAAAAGTCATATTTGTAAATCAGCAGGTGATTCACTATCCTGAATTTTCATGTGTACAGCTAAACCTCTTTCTACATTTGTTGGCGCTTATCTGAGCTTTGCTGAGTCTGTCTGAAACAAAGGTAGGATTTTGACAATGCTGTCATGTAAAAGATGATAAACACATCTTTGCTGTACACTCAAAGTGCTTTTCAACTTAGATTAACAGCATCCTCAGGGATGGTGGGAGCCAATTTAGTTATTTCAAAAACAATAAACCAATCTTATAAACAAAGAAAGTGCATGCTTGCTGCATTCTGCGCAAATGTGTAATAATTTTCAGATGAAAAAAGCAGAGTTGTGCTAAACAGCATAATTAGTCTAAAAATAAAAAGAGATGAATTCTTATAAACAATGCTGGATCTTACTCAGATTTCTATCTTTCCTTTTATTAAGGGAATGATTATTGTAGCACTTAGTGATTCAGAGTTAGTTTCTCTCTCCTCTCAATTATATTTATCTCTAAAAGATACAATATACAGCTTGTGTCTACCTACTTAGAGACAATTTCTTCTAACATAGGGTTATTACCTACTGCTGAGAAATGGTTTAGGTCATCCCACCAATCTGAGGGAATTGAAATACATTGAAATACAGAGGAAAAAGGTTTTCTAGCGCCTAAAATGGTTTTAGTGTATGTATTTACCTCCTGCAAAGCTCAAACGTACAAATATACAGGGCGAGATCATTACCTGGGAGTCTCTCAAAGTCCAATGATATACACTGTCAACTAGCCCCAGGGGCACCCTGTATGAATAGCTGAAATTATTATATGACGACAGGCTATATTCACCATCCATTTGTCTGGAGGTGCCTTTGTGCATCTAGAGCACAATTCTAGTAGACAACATGGTTTGATCTGAAGCTTATGCATCCCTGTACACACTTATCATCATTAGATATTTTATTTTCCACATATTATGGCTATAATGTTTCCGGTACATTGTAAAGAGTTTCAGTGACATCATAAAAGCACAGATACAGAATGACACACATATGCACAGGGTATGTTTAAAGATATTTAAAACTAGACTGGGTTAGCACTAGAAAATGTACTGTCTAACTCAATTCTGGACTGTAAAGTGCGATAGTCAAGATACCTCATAATTATTTTCCACCTTTTGTTTCATAATTGTATGAGGAACCGCTAAGAATTCTCCCATAATTGTTTTAAAATAATTACATTTCCTGCAGTTTCATGACACAAGGGAAAAAAATAACCATCCCAGAACTTAAATCCATAAAACTACCTAAATGAAATTTCTTTCTCCAAGGTGTCTCCATGCCACACCAGACAGTGATGTCTGTCCAACTAGAAGGAAATAGAGATAGGAAAAGTCTCTCCATATATCGAAGGATGGTTGGCTACCCCTGCTCAGTTGTTTTCCTGTCTTCAGAAGCAGAGGCAACATTTCTGACTGCCTAGGGTTTTATCTTTGGTGAATTCCTACCCAAGATCCTGTACTGTCAGGATCAGTTAGTTTAGAACAGAGTTCTTTCTACTACAAAGGGTTTTTAAAAACATACTTGGGCTAATTCTTCTTTCACTTGTACTTCTGTAACTCTAATTTTCATGGGGTTGCCTAGGTATAACTGAAGGCAGCATTTGGCCAGTTTATTCTTTGTACACTCACCAGACCGTTTTTTGCAGACATACCTCCACTTAACAATGCGTCCTGATCCTTCTAGTTATCAGAAAATGCACTGGAAGAAGCCACCTTCCGTCAAAGCGCATCTCATTTTTCCAAACACCATGGCGAAAGTTTCAGCTCTGAGGGGAGGGAACACACATTCCTCCTGGATGCAGTGGAAGCGGGCCCAGAACATTCAGCCTCATTTTTCCACTCGTACCATGATCCTCCCCCATTTCTTACACAATTGCCAAATCTCAGTAACTATCACTGATGAAGAGCTGTTCTGGGTATTGCAGCTTCTGGAGCAGAGTAGGGATCCTCTGAGGTGAAATCTTGACTAAAAATCAGTGCCATTTTCTTAAAGTTATTTATAATGCTGCTTGAGGAAGGTACAGTATTACCTTCTATAACTCCCCCAGTTATAGGGAACTGTTTCATTTTTACTATATACATGATTGGGTCACATAATTACAGCCTAGTGATAGAAGAGGAAATGGTTTCCCTCTGAACAAAATTCTGCTGCTGCATCACCACTGGAGTCTAATCTACTTTCCATACCAACAAACCAGTGAAACTCTGCAAGTGGCCAAGAACTAGTCAAACTCAAAACTTCTCTCTGGGTTTATTGTAAGAATGAACCATGGAAAAACCAGGTTCAAACACAAACTTTAATAAACTTTGTCCGTACAATTCATTCTCACACAAAAATTCACAAACTCCCTTCAAGCTGAACTTGCAAACCATTTGTAGGTATGCAATCCCTGCACCTCATTCCCATGTCTCATTGCAGACAGCAATATTCTGTCCAGACTGTTAGTATATTCTATCCGTCATAAAAATTAGTAATGTTGTATTATTTAATATGTGCTCTATGGGATAGTAAGGCACAATCAGCTACTGCTTCTCTAAAGATAGCACTTGATTTGGTGGATGGGAAAGCTTAAAAATCAATATATATGATCATTTTGCCTGAAAAGAAATACCTGAGCAAATTTCATCTTGTCACCCTTTTATTGCTATCGAGTCTTTAGCCAGTAGTATAAAATTTGACCCAGGTATCTCAGGTATCAGGGTGGATTTAGTTTGAAAGGTTATTGCATTACGTGTACACAGTGTTCTGCACTGTCTCTGAACATTAGTTTGGTTCCTCAAGAGAGTAGTGGAAGTTAGAGAGGAGTTTGCCATTTGTTTGGGATTAAAGAATAAATTAAGGTGAAAAAAATCTCTTCCTCCCTTTATAAAAAAGGAAGTCATATTCCTCAGCTTACTGGCATTTGAATTTTGACATATCTTTGGATTTTGGCTTTTTTTTTTTTTTAAGGTATTGGGGATCCGGATATCTAAGAAGGAAGACTACTGTACAGAATATTCATCTATTCCTTGCAAAATACATAGCCAGGCAAACACATTTAAAACACACTGTCTGGCATGGGCAGTAGGTATCCAAAGATCTGCACAGCCTCCCCCAACCTTCTGTGGCCCCACCCATGAGCTATCCTCGGGCCCTCTCCTGCAGTTCCTGCTCTTCTATGGCCCGGGGCTGGGGCTGGGGCTCGGGCTGCAGCCAGGGCCATGCTGCTTGCCTGGCACTCGGGGTGCTGGGACTGCACTGCCTGGGCACCTGGCGCTCTGGGGCTGGGGCCTCTGAAGCCACGCTGCCCGACACTCTGAGGCTGGGGGCACTCCATTGGCCTGGGGCAGGGGGCCAGGGCTGCAATGGGAGTGCTCTGGGCTCCTGTGGGGGAGGGGGAACAAAAGGAAAGGAGGAGGGGTGGGACTTTGGGCATAAGGGGAGGGGCCGGGGGCTAGCCTCCCCCAGTGGCCAGTTTACCGGCCACCCATGATGTCTGGTCAATTTACACACAAAATTTAAAGTATAGTAGAAGTAGTTTTACAAAACCTGAGGTTAGTAGAAATCACTTTTAAATTGCAATAAAGGCAGGGTTTTGTTTGCATTTAAAACATTCCCATGCAGTGGTTAAATCCTAGACGCTGCAGTATTGTGGTAGACTATGATAACCAGAATGTATAACTGATTAGAAGGGACAGTTGCAGGAAAGGGGGGCCTAGTTCCATACCTGAAGGTCTGTCCACATTTTTCTCCTTTTAATTAAGTCATGTTATTACTCAGTTTTAGAAATTAACAAAATAAGGCATGAGGAACTCAAGAGATGGCTCAATCTATATTAGAAATGGGGATTCTTCTTATTTATTGGCCTTGTAAATATAAATGTTTTTAAGCCACTTTGGAAAATAGTATATACTATATTTTTATGGCAATTTCTCAGTTTTATAGGAAGGTTCACTAAACATGGAATTATAGAATCATAGGACTGGAAGGGACCTCAAAAGGTTATCTAGTCCAGTCCTTTGCACTCATGGCAGGACTAAGTATTATCTAGACCATCCTTGACATGTGTTTGTCCAACCTACTCTTAAAAATCTCCTATGATGGAGATTTCACAACCTCCCTAGGCAATTTATTCCAGTGCTTAACCACCCTGACAGTTAGGAAGTTTTTCTAATGTCCAACCTAAACCATCCTTGCTGCAAGTTAAGCCCATTGCTTCTTGTCCCATCCTCAGAGGTTAAGGAGAACAATTTTTCTCCCGCCTCCTTGTAACAACCTTTTGTGTACTTGAAAACTGTTTTGTCCCCCCTCAGTCTTCTCTTCTTCAGACTAAACAAACCCAATTTTTTCAGTCTTCCCTCAAAGGTCAAGCTTTCTAGACCTTTCATCATTTTTGTTGCTATTCTCTGGACTTTCTCCAATTTGTCCACATCTTTCCTGAAATGTGGCACCCAGAACTGGGCACAATACTCCTTTGGAGGCCTAATCAGCGCAGAGTAGAGTGGAAGAATTACTTTTCATGTCTTGCTTACAACATCCCAAAATGATGTTTGCTTTTTTTGCAACAGTGTTACACCATTGACTCACAGGTAGCTTGTGATCCACTATGACCCCCATATCCCTTTCTGCAGTACTCCTTCCCAGGCAGTCATTTCCCATTTTGTATGTGTGAAACTGGTCCTTTCTAAGTGGAGTACTTTGCATTTGTCCTTGTTGAATTTCATCCAATTTATTTCTGACCATTTCTCCAGTTTGTGCAAATCATTTTGAATTTTAATCCTATCCTCCAAAACACTTGCAACGCACCCAGCTCAGTATCATCCGCAAACTTTATAAGTGTACTATTATTCACTTTTATAAGTGTATGCCATTATCTAAATCATTGATGAAGATATTGAACAGAATTGGACCCAGAACTGATCTCTGTTGACCCCACTCAATATGTTCTTCCAACTTCCTATTTCATGCCATTAAGATTAAATCAAAGCATATTACCTGTTAGGCTACAAACATAAATTACAGGGTGTTTCATATTGACATGTTTTATGGGAATGTGTTAATATGCAGAAGTTTGGGAAAGATGTAATTCCCCTACTATCTAGATAGGCACATTTAACTCCTAATTTAACTCAACCACTCATTTTGTGCTGCAGGATTCATGGACTGTAAACTAAAGGGTTCGCCTTCTTCTCAATTTCAGAAATGGGCAACATTGACTCATAGCTCTGGATTAGAAGGAAGACAGAACTGTTTTATTGCCAGCATAAGTTAAAGACCTAAGGACTTGTGTTCCTGTTAGAATCAGCATAAATGCTTTCAGATTTGACATGGAACCCTTTTTAGACCAGTGGAAGGATGCTAATTACATTAAAAGTGTTTTATATAAGTGGGAATAGGGATAAGGACAAGATCTATGATGAAAAAGGGAAGGAAAATAAACCTTCCTCACTTTCTTCATTTTTAATGTTGTCTTGGAAATTACTACTTTATATCATTTTTTTTATTTAGTCAAACAGTTTGAATATTTGCAGCTGCAAGTAAATTTATTCTGCTGGCTCTAATCTCGTTGCTGCCATTTGGCTAACTCATTTAGCCACTGAGTTTACATTGCCTTTGCTAATTGACTTAACTGTCTGCCCAGTTATGTCACTTGCTTTGGCTTTCCTGATCCCGCCATTATGGTCTCCATTCCCTTCTCCACACCCTTTGATCTCCACTGCCCCCTTCACTATCTCCTCCCAATCTCGTGCACATTTTTTCTTCAAGGCCTTAATGCTATAAGATAGCCTTGCACCTGGGAAGAGAGAAGCAGGTGAACTAGCATTTCTGCTCAGGCAGCGTTCAGTAAATGGGCTGGAGGCGGAGGTTGTTGCTCATTTCAATGCTCTTGACAAAGGTCTGTTTGGTCATGCAAAAACTCTTAGATGCAATGGAGGGTGCGCTGGTTCCTTATAAATGGATTTTCAATTGCTCTCACAATGCAGACCAATGAAGAACACTCCCCACAACATCAACCAAGGTAATTCTTACCCTAATTTTTCTGAGAATACACATTATGATTTTCATTGATGTAGTTTCTCAGAACGGAGTCAACCCAGAGTCATTTCTGTGTGTCATCATCTGCAAAAATTTCAAACAAGATAAAGGTATTGGATTATAGAGTTAATTTAAAAAATACCCCCCCATCCATAATTGTGTCCTTTGCTTTTTTCTAGGTACCACTTTTGGTTGTGTGTGTAGAACAGCAGAGACAGAAGCAAGGGAATCTCCAACACTCTTACTAATCCCAAATTTTTCTCTCTCACACACCCGGCCTGAACACTAAAAGTAAATATCAGCAGTATAAGTACAGCAAACTTTTTCTCCCTGTCCAAGCATACTATCTGCACTAGTTCATGTCACAGGATGATTTCCATGATCCTCTCTCTTCTTCACAAGTAAGTGACACAATAGTAGCTTTGTCATCTTTCTCAGAACAACAACGTGAAAATGTGCCATCTTGTAGTGCGGTGGTTCTCAAACAGGGGTTCATGTACAGGGGTACTCAGAGGTCTTTCAGAGGGTACATCAACTCATCTAGATATTTGCCTAATTTTACAACAGGCTACATAAAAAGCATTAGCAAAGTTGGTACAAACTAAAATTTCATAAACAATTATTTGTTTATACTGCTCTGTATATTATACACTGAAATGTAAGTACAATATTTATATTCCAATTGATTTATTGTATAATTATATGGTAAAAATGAGCGAGTGAGCAATTTTTCAGTAATAGTGTGCTATGACACTTTAGTATTTTTATGTCTGATTTTGTAAGATTTTAAGTGAGGTGAAACTTGGACAAATCAGACTCTTGAAAGGGGTACAGTGGTCTAGAAAAGTTGAGAGCCACTGTAGTGAACATTCCTCTCCACATAGTGACCTCTGAATTGATCAATCTGCCCCCACCCATGCACTGTATAACTGATGGGGGGTGGGGCGAGTGGGTCTCTCCAGCCTCTGTAACAGGCCAGGAGGGTGGGAAAAAAGTGGCATAAAGCCACCATACCCATGGGCTGCAAGGTCTGTGCTTTGCCTCTTGGAGATATGACCCATATTGATTCCCACAACTTCTGGTTGAGCTATAGCATATCTTTTAAAAAGAAATCCAGTCTGCAAAGGGCTTAAAGGTATCCTTTGGGAAGACTCCTTTTCTCCCTCCACTCCTGCTACAACTAATTTTCTTGTACATGATGTGTGCTGGTCAGTAACAGCAATTATTAATGGGACACTCCATAGGCTGACAGAGCAGAAGGACTGAGTAGCATGTAGAACTCCTCCTACTGTTTGCCAGCAGGCTGTCTACCCTACTGAGGAGGGCTTTAAACTAGGTTCACTGGGGGAAGGAGACCAAAGCCCTGAGGTAAGTGGGAAAGCGGGATACCGGGAGGCAGCACAGGCAGGAACGTCTGTGAGGGGAGGGCTCCTGCCTCATACTGGGAATGAGGGGCGATCAACAGGTTATCTCAAGTGCTTATATACGAATGCACAAAGCCTTGGAAACAAGCGGGGAGAACTGGAGGTCCTGGTGATGTCAAGGAACTATGACGTGATTGGAATAACAGAGACTTGGTGGGATAACTCGCATGACTGGAGTACTGTCATGGATGGTTATAAACTGTTCAGGAAGGACAGGCAGGGCAGAAAAGGTGGGGGAGTAGCACTGTATGTAAGGGAGCAGTATGACTGCTCAGAGCTCCGGTACGAAACTGTAGAAAAACCTGAGTGTCTCTGGATTAAGTTTAGAAGTGTGTGCAACAAGAGTGATGTAGTGGTGGGAGTCTGCTATAGACCACCGGACCAGGGGGATGAGGTAGATGAGGCTTTCTTCCGGCAGCTCACGGAAGCTACTAGATCACATGCCCTGATTCTCATGGGTGACTTTAATTTTCCTGATATCTGCTGGGAGAGCAATACAGCGGTGCATAGACAATCCGGGAAGCTTTTGGAAAACGTAGGGGACAATTTCCTGGCGCAAGTGCTAGAGGAGCCAACTGGGGGGGCGCTTTTCTTGACCTGCTGCACACAAACCGGGTAGAATTAGTGGGGGAAGCAAAAGTGGATGGGAATCTGGGAGGCAGTGACCATGAGTTGGTTGAGTTCAGGATCCTGATGCAGGGGAGAAAGGTAAGCAGCAGGATACGGACCCTGGACTTCAGGAAAGCAGACTTCGACTCCCTCAGGGAACGGATGGCCAGGATCCCCTGGGGGACTAACATGAAGGGGAAAGGAGTCCAGGAGAGCTGGCTGTATTTCAAGGAATCCCTGTTGAGGTTACAGGGACAAACCATCCCGATGAGTCAAAAGAATAGTAAATATGGCAGGCGACCAGCTTGGCTTAACAGTAAAATCCTAGCGGATCTTAAACATAAAAAAGAAGCTTACAAGAAGTGGAAGGTTGGACATATGACCAGGGAAGAGTATAAAAATATTGCTCGGGCATGTAGGAATGATATCAGGAGGGCCAAATCACACCTGGAGCTGCAGCTAGCAAGAGATGTCAAGAGTAACAAGAAGGGTTTCTTCAGGTATGTTGGCAACAAGAAGAAAGCCAAGGAAAGTGTGGGCCCCTTACTGAATGAGGGAGGCAACCTAGTGACAGAGGATGTGGAAAAAGCTAATGTACTCAATGCTTTTTTTGCCTCTGTTTTCATTAACAAGGTCAGCTCCCAGACTGCTGCGCTGGGCATCACAAAATGGGGAAGAGATGGCCAGCCATCTGTGGGGATAGAGGTGGTTAGGGACTATTTAGAAAAGCTGGACGTGCACAAGTCCATGGGGCCGGACGAGTTGCATCCAAGAGTGCTGAAGGAATTGGCGGCTGTGATTGCAGAGCCATTGGCCATTATCTTTGAAAACTCGTGGCGAACGGGGGAAGTCCCAGATGACTGGAAAAAGGCTAATGTAGTGCCAATCTTTAAAAAAGGGAAGAAGGAGGATCCTGGGAACTACAGGCCAGTCAGCCTCACCTCAGTCCCTGGAAAAATCATGGAGCAGGTCCTCAAAGAATCAATCCTGAAGCACTTGCATGAGAGGAAAGTGATCAGAACAGCCAGCATGGATTCACCAAGGGAAGGTCATGCCTAACTAATCTAATCGCCTTTTATGATGAGATTACTGGTTCTGTGGATGAAGGGAAAGCAGTGGATGTATTGTTTCTTGACTTTAGCAAAGCTTTTGACACGGTCTCCCACAGTATTCTTGTCAGCAAGTTAAGGAAGTATGGGCTGGATGAATGCACTATAAGGTGGGTAGAAAGCTGGCTAGATTGTCGGGCTCAACGGGTAGTGATCAATGGCTCCATGTCTAGTTGGCAGCCGGTGTCAAGTGGAGTGCCCCAGGGGTCGGTCCTGGGGCCGGTTTTGTTCAATATCTTCATAAATGATCTGGAGGATGGTGTAGATTGCACTCTCAGCAAATTTGCGGATGATACTAAACTGGGAGGAGTGGTAGATACGCTGGAGGGGAGGGATAGGATACAGAAGGACCTAGACAAATTGGAGGATTGGGCCAAAAGAAATCTGATGAGGTTCAATAAGGACAAGTGCAGGCTCCTGCACTTAGGACGGAAGAATCCAATGCACCGCTACAGACTAGGGGCCGAATGGCTAGGCAGCAGTTCTGCGGAAAAGGACCTAGGGGTGACAGTGGACGAGAAGCTGGATACGAGTCAGCAGTGTGCCCTTGTTGCCAAGAAGGCCAATGGCATTTTGGGATGTATAAGTAGGGGCATAGCGAGCAGATCGAGGGACGTGATCATCCCCCTCTATTCGACATTGGTGAGGCCTCATCTGGAGTAGTGTGTCCAGTTTTGGGCCCCACACTACAAGAAGAATGTGGATAAATTGGAGAGAGTCCAGCGAAGGGCAACAAAAATGATTAGGGGTCTAGAACACCTGACTTATGAGGAGAGGCTGAGGGAGCTGGGATTGTTTAGCCTGCAGAAGAGAAGAATGAGGGGGGATTTGATAGCTGCTTTCAACTACCTGAAAGGGGGTTCCAAAGAGGATGGCTCTAGACTGTTCTCAATGGTAGCAGATGACAGAACGAGGAGTAATGGTCTCAAGTTGCAGTGGGGGAGGTTTAGATTGGATATTAGGAAAAACTTTTTCACTATGAGGGTGGTGAAACACTGGAATGCGTTACCTAGGGAGGTGGTAGAATCTCCTTCCTTAGAGGTTTTTAAGGTCAGGCTTGACAAAGCCCTGGCTGGGATGATTTAACTGGGAATTGGTCCTGCTTCGAGCAGGGGGTTGGACTAGATGACCTTCTGGGGTCCCTTCCAACCCTGATATTCTATGAAGGAACTGGACATTGTGTGCATATGTCTTAGGTTATAATTTGGCTCCAAATAGTCGTGGCAATTGTTCTATTACCCTATAATTGCTTCCTTCAGAATAGGGGCAGGAGACAGTAAGGTCTGCTAGCCATAAATCTTTTTGGTGGAGAAAGAACTTCAGTGTCCAAGTCATGCTTGCATCTTCCATGAAGATTACATTCACTGTAAAGAAAAAAGTCTGATGTTCCTATTTTCCTATCTTTGTTTTTTAAAAAACATTAGGCCAGTGCAAGCAAAACCAGGGCCTTCTACAAAGCTAGTAAATTCTACCTCTAATACAAGAGCCAGGGTCCAGTGTGCAAAATTCCTCAGCCCTTTGCATGCCCCACCACAATCACCACACTTGCCCCTTCTAGTATTCCACACTAGCTAAGAGGGAAGATGGCAGACTCACGTGTGCAAGACATGGGAGCGTGTCTATTCCCAAACTACTGTGTGTACCAGGATTAAGTTAAGTTGAAAGAGGGTGGGAAATTGTGATGTCAGAGCAATAAGAAACTGGAAGACTTCCGGTCCCACAGAGCACTCAAAATTATTATCCCCACGCATACGCACTGACTTCCTCTCTACATTGTGGGTGCTTGACCCACCCCCCTGCTTCAGGTCCACCCCAACTCCTGCCCCATCTCTTCCTGCCCCCGATCATCCCCACAAGCGCACCCCGTTTCTGCTCCTTCCCCGCGCCTCCCACACACCGCAGAACAGCTGATCATGGTGGATGGGAGGTGCTGGGAGGGATGGGGAAGAGTTGACCAGCAGGTCCACCAGGGGGCTGGAGGTGTTGGGAGAAGGCTGGGGGGGCGGGCAGAGCATAGCTGCAGTGGGTGCTAAGCACCTGCTAATATTTTTCCATTGCTGCTCCAGCCCTGGAGCAGCCACAGAGTCAGCGCCTATGATCCCCACGGATCTCTGTCATCATGAAGCACCTCTAACTCTACACCACCTAAGCATTGAGCAGTGGATCATAAGCAGTAAAGATAACCCTGGTGTTTCAGACTGTTCTGGGTGAGGTAGTGTTCTCATGAGCCAGGGATTCCTTATGGCTGAAGATCTGGCCATAGTGTCCAGCAGAAGCACATTTCCTTCTTTGCTGTAGAATCTAGGCAATATTTTCACTTACTTTCTTTTTCAGAATGCATGTGTGTTAGGCCAACTAAGCATTATTGTATTCTCATTTCTAAAATGGCACCTAAGAGATATTTGCACTGTCATTTGTAGCCATGTTGGTGCCAGGATATGAGAGACACAAGGTGGGTGAATTAATATCTTTTATTGGCAAAAAGAAAAGGAGTACTTGTGGCACCTTAGAGACTAACGGATGCATCCGATGAAGTGAGCTGTAGCTCACGAAAGCTCATGCTCAGATAAATTGGTTAGTCTCTAAGGTGCCACAAGTACTCCTTTTCTTTTTGCGAATACAGACTAACACGGCTGTTACTCTGAAACCTATCTTTTATTAGACCAACTTCTGTTGCTGGAAGGTACAACCTTTTGAGATAGAGAGAGCTCTTCTTCAAGTGTGGGAAAGGAAATCAGTGTGTCTGAGCTAAATACAAGTTGAGACAGATTGTAAAGGAGACGGACAATATGTTGGAGTCAGTCACTTGAAATGAAGTGGGAAATTGAGGGCTAGATTGTTATGCATAAAGGGTTTGAAGTGGGCAATTAAGGGTAGCAGACAGTGTAGTGTGTTACAAATTGTTGTAATCAGCCATAAAATCAGTGTCCCTGTTAAGACCATGGTTGTAATTGTTTGATGATACCCCGTATGGATTCCAGTATAGGGTGGTAGGTGACAACTAAGAGTACTCCCACCCACCTGGAAGTACAAGTCATCCACTGTCTCTGTTCTGGTCGCATGAGAGTTCACTCTTCTTTGTACTGACAGAATAAAGTCACATTAAAGAAAAAGAGGTTGGTAGGTTTCTTTGTTCTGTATTGAAGCAGGTTCTCCTGGGGTATTTGTGTGGCCCTTTCCATAATGTGATTTACTTCTCTGGTGGAGTGTCCTTGTTTAGCGATGGCAGTTTTAAGGACGTGTAGGGGATACATATCCCAGGCTCTCTCTTCAGAGCAAACTTTGTGGTATCTGAGTACCTAACTGTAGATAACAGATTTTTTTTAGTATGGCTGCGGTGACTGGGTGATTTCCTGCATATAGTCATTTCTAGGGTTATATTGATGGATAGAGTGTTAGTGGGATGGACCAGGGGGTATATATATAGGGTATATAAATATTTAACATTATTATAAATGTATAATTATATTAAAATTAAAATTCTAAATCACAACACGTACAACTTGTAAAAAATACGTTCTAGCTTGTGCTCTACAGCAGGTTTACATTATTAGCCCTGAGATAGGGGAGTGTGACTGCGTGAGAGAACAAAATAAATTCCCAAATGTATTTGGATTAAAGCAGCAACAGGAAAATTTACAGTGCCCAACTAATAAGCTAATCTTAGAAATCATGCTTATCTCTTGTATTAACAATATGACTCTGCCTGTTGTCATCCTAGAATTGTTTACCCTGCGCTAATCTTCCTTCCCTTCTGAGGAACGAGATGAATAGTATACATGGAGTCCATGCTTTGTGTTTATTGAAATAGTCTGAGATTTTTCTAATAGATAATGTGCAAATAAAAAAATAATCTTAATAGTACAAGTTGCACAAAAGAGAGGACAAATAAATGCAAGCACATGCAAAGAGAATGCTTAGATAAAAGATGTACACATGCAGTGTTCTTTCACCTCTATGGTTAGTGAGAACACCAAACCTTTATCCTGTTAAATTAAGAAGACTTTGCTGTGGTTGATAGGGTCGTTCATATTTATTAGTTTTTCTGGAGGCAATGTTGAAGGAGCTTCTTGGATGTCACAAATTTGCATATGCATGATACCCTCAGTCATCCAGGAGGTAATGCAGCAGACAAGAGACAACCGGGTGGGTGCTAAGATTTGAGAAGGACCTGATCTGTAGTTTGATCTCTGTTCTGTCAGGAAATGTTAATTTCACTAGTCTCTGTTAAGGTGGTATTTTTCTTCACTCTTACTTTTATAAAATCTGCAGTATAGGACTTTTTGTGATCCTCAAAAATCAAATTGCCGTCAGGTGGGTAATACATTACAATCCTCAGAACAATAGTAGATCACTTTTCCCACAAGACTCGCACTTTATCGAAACAGCTTCCATTTTAGGCAGACTATTGTGCTGCTGTTAGTGTAAGCAATGACTAAAAATCCTTCATTTTAGCTGTTTTGGGGCACTACACCACCCCCCCCCCCAGCATCTTTTTTTTTAAATGGTTAGGGATTTTTAAGGTATGTTTTGTTAATACCATATAACATCCTAAAGGCCAGGTTCTGCTATCTTTATTCAAATGGTCTTGCTGAAACAAATGGGAATGTTTACATTGTAATGTATTGCCCATGGAAAGTAAGGATTTCAGAATCTGATTCTATACTATTCACTCTCTTGTCTACCCACAACTAAAAGAAATTAACTTTGGTCATAAATATAAAGGGAAGGGTAAACACCTTTAAATCCCTCCTGGCCAGAGGAAAAACCCTTTCACCTGTAAAGGCTTAAGAAGCTAGATAACTTCGCTGGCACCTGACCAAAATGACCAATGCGGAGACAAGGTACTTCCAAAGCTGGAGGGGTGAGGGGAAACAAAGGGTCCTCTCTGTCTGTGATGCTTTTGCTGGGACCAGAGCAGGAATGCAGGTCAGAACTCCTGTAAAGAGTTAGTAAGCAATCTAGTTAGATATGCGTTAGATTCTGTTTTGTTTAAATAGCTGATAAAATAAGTTGTGCTGAATGGAATATATATTCCTGTCTGTGTCTCTTTTTGTAACTTAAGGTTTTGCCTAGAGGGATTCTCTATGTTTTGAATTGACTACTCTGTAAGTTATTTCCCTTCCTGATTTTACAGAGGTTTTTCTTTTACTTTTTCCTTTAATTAAAAATTCTCTTTTAAGAACCTGATTGCTTTTTCATTGTTCTTAAGATCCAAGGGTTTGGGTCTGTGTTCACCTATGCAAATTGGTAAGGATTTTTATCAAGCCTTCCCCAGGAAAGGGGGTGTAGTGCTTGGGGGGGGGATATTTTTTGGGGGGGGAGGGGGAAGAGAGATGTTTTGAAGTGGGCACTTCCCCTATTATTTTTGTTAGGCACTTTGGTGGTGGCAGCATAAGGTCCAGGGACAAAAGGTAAAACAGTTTGTACCTTGGAAGTTTTAACCTAAGCTGGTAAAAATAAGCTTGGGGGTCTTTCATGCAGGTCCCCACATCTGTACACTAAAGTTCAGAGTGGGGGAAGGAACCTTGACAACTTTTGAGAACTAACATTTGCACTCTTTTCAATTTTCCTGAGAACCAAACTTCTGTAAGCAAAAAAACAGGGAGGAAGGTGCCAGCTTTGTTATTTCCCAAAGAGAACAGAAACAGCTTTACTAATACAAATAGAGGTCAAGATCCTAAAAATCCTTACTCATGTGTGTAGTACAATTGATTCCAGTGGGACTACATGGGTAAGTAAGATCTTGCAGGAGCAGGTCTTAATTTTCTAGGAAAACTGCTTTCAAAATTAAAAAGCATTTCACGTAGCTTTCCTTGGGATTCATTACTTTAAAATGCTTTGCTTAAATAACTAACAATCTATTTCCCTTGAAATCTCCCTTGCTAGCTTTCCATGCTTTCGCATTATGTACTGCCACAAATACGGCTGACAGACAAAATTTCTTAGTTAAATAAACTAAAATAAAATCATTCCTAGTTGCAGGTGTTTCAGAAGTGCTAATGGGACATGTGCAGTAGCTTCCTTCTTTCCTATCATGTCATCTTAATATAATCTCCAATATGGATCCTTGCCATTACAGACTGAAAAGAGTGTGCCAGGTCCCAAAGTCAAACATTTATCTAAACAAAACTTGAGTCAGTCATGTCATGTTTGTACTGATATGTGCCAGAACACTCTCTGTCTGCCTCCAGAGTGCTGGACTTCAAAGCAGCAAATGTTCCTTATGAAAAATTATCTAAATAGCTGACCTGATTTGGAAACGTTCCACACTTGACGATCATGGACATGCGCACTCACCGCTGATGGCTTTCAACCCCACAGAGAGAACACCAACAAATGCGCACGCATGTACACGCGCCCCACTTTGCCTGATGATGTGAAGTGTGGCTTGTTGCCAGGCTTAGAAATCAGTTGTTCCTGTATGCCTCAAACTCTCCCACTTCAAAAAGAAGGGATTAAAAGTGAGAGCTTCCTTTCATAACAAAGATCTGAAAGGAAAGATATATGCAGCACAAGATTTAAAAAATAAATAAATAGATAGAAAGGGCTAATTGCAATGGCTGCCAAGTAGGGGACAAGAGCTTAAATCATTATCTTGTTCCCAATTTCTCCAGGCTAGCAGGGCTGGGAGCACAGTAAAGGCAACCCCTGGCAGTGGGTGAAGAGCACCACCAGTTTCTCCCCTTCCATTTTCTGATACTTGGAAAGTGACATTGTGGGTCTGGAGGGAGCCACTTCCAGCCAGAGGGAAGATCATTACAGCTCAGAGTAACTATAGGAGGTGAACTTTTCCCCTTAAATAGAAAGTATCATTTACTTTATATTCACAATGCAGTGCCTTCAGCAGATCACTAAACCCATTCATCGGTGTAAACTTTCCAAGGAGAAAGAAGTTATTTAGGGTTGTAAAAGGAGTATAACGAGGCATAATGAACACAGAAAAATTTTAAGCTGAACAACAGAGAAAAGGTCTGAAGGACTGGATCTTTTAGAATATGGACTAATCTCCCAAGAAAAGCGATGGAAGCTTCATCCTTCATCCTCTGGGACTTTTAAAACTAAAAACCACACTTTGCAGAGCAATCCTACACCGGGAGTAGATAAACTAGATGATTGAAAGGTTTTTCCTCTCTCTTATTGCTATTTTTTTACATTTTAGTGTTTATTTTGGTTCCATACATTTAATGGACATTTCCACTCAACACTAATTTCAATGTTTATTCCATTAACACAATGACATGACAAAGATTTACAACAATTTGATAGTCCGATATTCTACACCTTTTACATATCTTTAAATTCTCTTATATCTGATGTGCAATAACAGGCCTGGATATAGACCTAACAGTTATTGCAAACATGTTATTTGCAAGCTGTGTTCAGCACCTGGATAATTACTGGTAGTTGTTTGCAGCAACAAGCTGTTGCAATGTTTGCTAAGTGCTGAGCAAATATTCTATTTCACTTCAAGCCAGTGAAAGATTCTGCGTAGCATGGAGCGAAACCTTACTCATTCCTTTTTCTGCCATAACTCAACTTGACTTCAGTGAAAGTCTGGCTCGAATAAGAGCAAAGTAAAAGCTGAGTAAAGGCTTCAGGATTTGGCCTATTAGAATTACATACCTTATATAGATACAGTTAACCTCCAGAAAATACTAAAAATGATACAGCAGCCAGCATGAGACAGATACCTTATCTAAAGGCTTGCCAATTTTTGGTAGCTGCAAACAAACAAAAGAGCAGAGCATGGGAGACCCATTTTTCTAGCGGTCCTGTTTTATCAAAGGGAACACTGCAGTTTTCCATCAGGACAATGACTGACAAAAATGAACTGCATTTACTGAGAAGAAACCACTTCACTGGCAGACTTACCAGGTTATTATGCTATTATGGGGCTGAGTTCTCCCCAAGGCATTAATTACTGGGAATTACCACCTGAAGATTCAGCTCCCTCCTTTTGTGATTGGTTTTATGCTTCAGAGCATGGCGATGAAAAAGCTGAGATGTCTGCACTAACGCATATCTCTGGAATAGCAGGATAATCAGATTAATCATTCCCCCTGTACTTTCACCTGTCTAGGTGAGGCTGAGGAAGAGATGATGCTATTTAATTTAAGCTTCTAGTGATTGTGGCATGGTTAACTTCAGCAAAAGAAATGTGTAATTTTGGAACAGTTTACAAGGCAGCAGTAAATTATTAGTCACAGTACTTGCTGGGTTATCGCCAAGTTTTGTAGGCAAAGTACTGATAAAAGAGGAAAGCATTACATCTGCAGTGCTTTTCACCTACAAGAGGCATGATGTTGCTCCTATTGAAGTCAGGAGAAGCAGAATTGAGTTACCCATTATAATAATAAGTGATAGAGTATCACAGGCAGACTTAATATCCACTCCCATAGTTAAGGGTACCTAAAACTTAGCATTATAATAAGGCTATGTTTTCATTTGCTTGTAATTTGAACAGACTAATTATTTGGGCTGAAATTTTCCTTACTCATTCGTGGCCTCAGACTGATTTTTCATTTTGTTTTGGTTCTGTTTTAAGTGTCAGCAAAAACGTCTGAGCCATTTCCAAGAGAAGGGTACAGCAAACTGGGTAGTATTCAGTGTTCAATATTTTCCCTAACCTTGTCTTTGCAGAGCTTTAGTGCTTCCTTGGCTTGAAGCAGGAATTTAAAATTTGGCAGAGACAATCATCCTGGGCCAGAGAGTGACTTTTTCATGTCCCCATGAAAATATAACAGCTTTGTCTGAGGCACAAGCCTCTGAAAATCACCAGATGTGCTCAGTAGAACTTATTAGGAGAGACTGAATGTTTAGAGATATTAGCAATCTGCACTGAATATGCTCCAGCCCCACAGCTCCCTAACATACCCTTCACACTGAATGTGCTCGTAGGCATGCAGCAAGAGCACTGGATTGAAGGGTAGGAGATGGGTGACAGCGGCAGCTGCTGCTGTAGAGGATCCACTGGGGGCCAGGCAGTGAGTGAGTGCTGCACTTGAGAAGTGCAGGAATACAAAGTATCAGAAGTACCATAAAAGATGCCCTCTCTCTCCCCAAAAATGTGCTGGAATGGCAGCCTTGAGCATTCTGGCAGGACTTAAGTACTAATGCCAGGAGAAGAGCATGAGCTCTAGTCTCACTTTGGTGTTAAAAGAAAAGGAGGACTTGTGGCACCTTAGAGACTAACAAATTTATTTGAGCATAAGCTTTCGTGAGCTACAGCGCACTTCATCGGATGCATTCGGTGTTAATAATTCTCTGCCTGTGCAATCTTAACTCAGTCCCCATTGTGATACAATCTTTCATTACGCAATCTCATACTATTTGTTCTGAAAGACACCAGTTTCACAATGAATAGTGGTGTTCAGTGTTTAATGATGGAAAAGAATTACAATGCAAAGAAAGACTCCTGGATGAGCCAAGAAAACATGCACCTTCCCACTGTGGACTGAAATAGCTGATTCATATTAATTTATGTTTAAAAATAAATGCAGTTACTCATATTAATCTTTGATTATAAAGAAGAGACTTGTATATGTTTGTTTATTTCTTTACTGGGTACGAGCGACAGAGTAAGAATTGGCCCAAACCTTTAAGGATTTGAAAAAAGTTGGTTTTGAATTTTCTCAGCTGAAAGCAGATGCAATGAACTTCACAAAAGTTACTTTTCCTGCAGTATTTCCAGCTGCACTGAAACTAGGAAGCACTCAACATTAACCAAGAAAACCTGGGGTAACAGTCAAAAGGTTTTTCAAAGTCACAGACCCATTTTCAGTCACTTGCATGCCTAGGAACCTAATCCACTGGAATTTAGGCTTCTAAATGTCTAAGTGACTTTTGAAAATGGGTCTTGGACTCCTAAGTCATGTAGGATACATCTGCACGGCATTTTGGAGTGAGCAGAAGCGAGCTTCCCAGACCTGGTCAAGAGACTTGGGCTAGCGGGGCTTGTACTAAAGCTCTAAAAATAGCTGTGTAGACAACCCTTTGAAGCTGTGACTCAGGCTGGGGCTCAGGCTCTGAAGCCTAGGAAGGGGCAGGGCTTGCAAATTCAAAGCACTGTCTACACAACTAGTTTTAGAGGGCTAGTCCAAGTCCCATTTCCTGAGGAAGAATGGTGTATGGCTCAAAAGCTTGTTTGTTTCTCTCACCAACAGAAGATGGTCCAATGAAATATATTGCCTCGCCCACCTTGTCTCTCTAATGAGCCAGCCAGTTAGTGGTCAGGTATCAGAAAGGACAGAAGAACAAAGTGTCTGCATATGAACATTGCAGAACTAACAGACCAACATAAAACAAAGAACCTTTAATAACCTTTGAAGAAACTAGCTGCAAATTTATGCAGATTTATGCTTCCGTAGTCTGGGGCTTCAGAAGCTCCTGGGCTGGAGCCTGCAACATGCATTCTCCCTCCTTGGTGGTCTGCCCAGACTGAGCTGCTCTCTTGTATCTCAGTGCTCCAGTTGGAGCATGCCCAGCAAAGACGAGGGGGTGTGGCTTCCTCTACCCAGAGTGTGGAGTTAACCCCCTCCTGCCCAGTGTGGGGTAAGCACACCCCACCACAGGGTAATACAGGGAAACTGTAGCTACACAGCTCACCCATCTTATTAGCCAGCTGAGCATGGAACTCAAACTCCATCTTCCCTAGCCTAGCATTTCTCTGGGAGGCAAAGCAGGAGGTTGGCAACATAACCTAAAACTTGTGCCATCCCCTGGAGGAAATAGAGGGAGTTGAAAGATTTCTCCCCACTCTGCCCCAGCAATTCAGGAGAGAAATGGGGGAGGGGAGCACAGATGGACTGGATTTAGGGATGGGGTATCCTGAGAGGAGGAGAAGAAAAGCACAGACATAGACGTTGTCTTAAGTATGTGTGTGTGTTGGGGTGGGGGGGGTTATGCAGGCTAGCATCCTGAGAGGGAGGGAATAAAGTAGGCAGAGGCACAGGTTGGTACCCAAGCGGAGGGGAACTCAGATGTCCTGAGGTGTCATGAATATACTTGTGCCACTATAAGGACATGTAAAACATTCTTTTGTGGGTTCTGCATCACTACATCTAAGGATTCTCCTGACCCCTTTTCTGTTTCTCTCATGCAGACCCTACATTTGTTCTTCTTTACTTTCATCTGAAACAAAAAACATTCAGGGTGTAAATTCAGATTTGTATATAGAAGATATAAACAGGAAGATATTGTACTGTTGGAGGCTGGTGAAGGAGGCCAGGGGAACATGAGCTAAGAAGGTAGACAGCATCTTTGATGCTGCAGCAGGCCTGTCTCCCTCTCCTGTTGTGATATCTGCATTCCTTCTGCTTGTCAAATCTCTGGAGCCTCCTCAGCCACATAAGATCTGGACAAGGTCTTACTGACCCCATCATTCAGTTTTCCCAGTGAGTGAATCCTGCTTCATTGAAGTCAATGGGAGTTTTTCCATTGACTTGAATGAGTCCAAAATTTGTAAATCTGCCAATGGAAGTTCCACAGCTCAAAGCATTAAGGAAGATGTGTCTTAACCCTGGAACATGATAAAAATGGACAGAGAAAATCAAAGGTGGCAAGTTGACACAGCCTGGATCATAAGCAAGGGGGCAGTAGGAGATGAAAGACAGGATGGAGGCAGGGACAAAAATGTGGCGAGCCTTTAAGGTGACAATGAGGCATTTGAAAGGGCTGATGAGACCAAAGGCCACACAGGGATGCAAGAAGGGGTTGGAGATTCAAAGAGGCAGGCAAAGCTTTCACAAGAAGCATGTTGGGTAGGCTTGAGAGTTGTACAGCAAGAACTGGGAAAGCCAGCTAGCATTTAAAGTGGTCAGTCTATGCAACATTTCTGGACAAAATATTTACATGTTTTCTTGAAAGTTTGCCAGTTTTCTTGAATGAAAAGTCTGTTGCACTGATGTTGTATCTAGACAAGAAGACTGGGGAGTGGGCAGTAGAAAAATTCTGTTGCTCATGTAACAACATTTGCAATAAGAAATTGCCTCGTATTTATCATTGGAGTCACCCACTATAAGTGGGAGATGTAAATCTCTGTGCATCCTTTCTCCTCCTCTAGTTTTATTTCAAGGGCAGGCAATTCTGGTTTCAGTAGTGCTAGAGAGAAGGTATCACTACATTTCTCTCTCACCCTTGCCTGTATCCACTCCAGCCTTATCAAGTTGAATACCTCCACACCAAGGTCTTTCTTCTAGACAAGAAGAGCATCATTTAGCGCTCTCCTATTTCTTATTTCCTCCTATTCTTTTGTCTTGTGGGGTAGGGGGGAGAAGTAGGTTTCTCTCCATCTGCACACTTCCCTACCCCTCCCACTATCAACAATGCATACAAGGCCACACAACATTTGCACCTCTCCAATACCTCCTAGTTCTACAGTAACAAAGCCTGTGGCTTCCCAACACTTAATATCACTATGATGTACATCATGGCCACTTGAAAATTCAAGTGGATTTCTGGATTCTTCTACTCAGAAAGCACAGAACCATTCATTCTGCTTGAGCTAAAGGAGAATCTCCATTAGCTGTCAATGGTATAGGACCTATGACCCATAGTTGAACAGGTCTGATTCCATAGAATAAAGAGCAAGAATACCAACACCCTACTAGTGCCTTGACTCTACAGACTGCCTTGACATAGCTCTTGACTCCGCAGTTTACTACATTCTTATGTATTCCCTCATTGCTTCCTATCACATCAACTCCTTTCTAAACTCAATCCAAGAAGTTAGGGATGCTGTTGCTCAGATCTTTTAAGAACATACAAGCAACAGACATTAGATGCTAGTCTTTATTGACCTCAGCTGAATTCTTACTCACCAAGGAATGCAGTACCTGCTGTTTTTCAAATTCTTGCACAACCTTATTTCATCTTCACTTTCAGAGCTTATCCTCCACTTTGCAGCTTTGCTCGCTGTGAACGCCAACAGTTACTCAGCTAATCAACTCTGCACTGCAGTTGGCAGAGCTTTAAGCACCGTGCCCCCAAGCCTTATCTTCCTGTTTTGCCTTGTCTATACTAGGAAAACTTCTGAAAAAAATCCCAATATTTTTAACATACCAGCTCTGTTCAATAGGGGTTTCCAACATTGGGTACCAGAGGGTAGACAACCCTCTGGCTGATGATACTGTTTTCAGAACCATGTCATCTACCCATCCTGGGAGCAAGTTTAATAAAAAGATACTCCAAACTGTGCCAGCAGCCAACAAGCTGTCTACACTAGGTCTCCAAAAGTTATTAACACAGGCTCAAACATTCCTAGTGTAGAAAAAGATTAGGATTCAATCTTTTTGTCACATTGTGACAGAGATGTTCTGTCCCCATCCTCTGATACCCCAGAAACTGCTCAAGCCCACTTTCTTTTAGCGTTCAGTCTGTATTTTATTCTAAATCCTTCCACCAACACCAGTACAGAACATTACAGTTTTTAATCTCCATATCTTTCAGTCCCTCTTTACCAGGGCCTTAGAGGGGAAAACGAGAGCTCCGGGTCTTGGGACCTCTTGCAGTCTAGACCCAGCTAGCCATGTCCTCCTGCTTGTAACATTTCCTTCCTGGCTTTTATCAAGTTAGCTAGCTGAGGGCTAATTAGTTCCTGATCTCCCCAGCCTTTCCTTCTGATTAGCTATTTTCTCAGTCAGACGTCACCACGGAAACTAATTGAGGCTACAGTGATCAGAGTGCTGATGCATCTGTCAGACCTGAGCACTGTCACACAGGTATTACAGATTTCCTTTCCCCTTACCCTCACAGCCTCAAATGTAACAATTTTTCTCCAGACACCATTTTGGAACAGATAGCAAAGGCTTCATTTTAAGTAAACTATGCTATCAAGAGACTGTTCACTATAATAGGGTTATTTGTCCACAATACATATGGTAGGGTGTTTTAGAGCACTACATTAAAAGGAAATTGATAGAGTCAACATTTTCCAAAAGCCTAGGGAATTCACTAAAGAATTCCAACTATACACTATGTTATATATGAAATTCTGGCTTTACAACAGTTATTGTATGGGGCCACTGAAGTTCAGGGGATGCTACAAAAAGGTTCTATTATCAGCCTCTCAAGCAATAATTACAAGTTTGTTAGGCCTTAACTATACAGAAAATTCACCATGACTACAGCAATCAGTAGCCAGGCACTCTTCTAAGGGTGAAATCCAAGCCTTATTGAAGTTAATGGCAATACTCTCAGGATTTTACTCCTAGTGCAGAATTTATCTATCCACTGTACTTGTATAGCCCTCATTACTCTCATAGCTCAGGACAATCTAATGCATTTATCCTTGCAATATCCCTGTAAAGTAGGGAAGTATTATCATCTCCATTTTACAGATGAGGAACTCAGAATAGACAGATTAAGGGCTTGTCTCTACACGAATAACTAGACAGCGGCAAGCTGCGATTTGAATCTGCTGCACGGTAACTGCCATGGACTAACTACTCACGTGCACCTTGCTGACGTGCCTTAAACAGTTAGTTAATGAGCTTTGCTCTACTCCTGTTTCAAAGAGGACTGAATCAAAGAGCATTGACAAACTACTATTGTAAATCAGCAAGGTGTACATGTACAGTTAGCCCATGGTAGACCAGCACAGAGTAGATTCACACCCTAGCTTATTGTGAACTAAATGTTCATGTAGACAATGGGTTTCAATGGGAGTCAAGCTCCTAAATACCTTTGAGGAACAAGCTCAAAGACAGTCTTGTGGAAAAGCAGAGAATTAAATAAGGTCGTCCAAGTCAGCATCACGAGCACTGGGCCATCCTTCTTCCTTCAGGTAGACAAGGCCTTAGCATGCAGACAGAACTGCCCTCAAAGCATACAGGTCCGTGTTACCGTACATCAGCAAGGCAGTGTGTGGAAGCTTGCACTGCCAGTTCTGCACTTCACCTGATTTAAGGAATAGGACCCAAAGCTATAAACCTATCATCTTTCATGAGCGTTCTACTTCATTTTCAGTGAATAATCAAGCGATGCTAATATATTCATGTGTTTTTGTGCCATAATACAGCAAGTCCTGGTGACCTGACTGTGGTTTACATCAAATAAATGTTGACAGTGAATAATAAAACTCAAGTCATCCTAAGTTAAATATTTATACTTTGATCTGAAATGGAACAGCTTTCCTGTGACATTTTAGCGTTTTATATTTCCTTCTGTGTGTTTAAAGGCAGAAGTCTAAATACCAGTCATTTAGTGCTGATAGCTTTCTATATATTAGAGCTATTAATGTTTTTAGATCTTTTCACAGCAGATTTTAATTTAAAATATGATTTGTTTTTCCCACATTCTGTTTTTTAAATTGGATTTATGAAATTGCAGGAGATGTAATGGATTAGCTGATGGTTGAAAACAATTTTAAATCAGAATCGGAATGAGCTCCTACAATGCCTTCTAAAAATCCAATTCCATATTGTGTTGCTAAATAAAGTGGCCAGGTGTTTTTTTTAGCTTTCATTCAGATTCAGCAGTTAGAGATAAATTAGCTCTATACCTGCGATCATTAATTTCACCTAAGGAACTCCCTTATGATGAGTTAAAGTTCTGCTTTTAGTAAACTCTGAGCAAGAAATATATTTCTAGTCCCTAGTGTTATTACAGTAGCCTATGCACAGTTGGAATATGAATCCATAATTCAGCTGCCTACATTCTCTCTTCACCTATCCCAACCCACAGAGACGAAAACATAATAATAAAACTAAAAGTCCTCAAAGTTTTGCATTAAGCCGATGAATGTATGCACGCACACACAGTTTTCCAATTGTTTGTTTGTTTCATTGTGTGCCCTATGATTAGTTTGGAATCTTAGCCAGATCCCCCTTGGACTATTCAATGACACATGCCAAGACAGAATACTGTAATTTATATCACTGGATAAGAAGCAATAGCCACATTTGTCTTACTCTCCAAACTTTTATATAAAAAAAAATAGTATTCCTGATGGTTAAAGTTCAAATTAATAGTTCCAGTAATTAACCAAAATTATTTAGAGCTAATAATGCTCTCTCCCCTCCCAACTGCACTGGAAGCTGCGTATGAGCAAATATATTCAAAATCCTCCTCTCTGCAGCTGTAGGAATTTAGGCCTACATCATATCTGAGATCCATCCAGAACTCTCTACCCCACGCAGAAGAATGAGGGAAGTCAGCCCCCACTCTCAGATATTGTTTCACATTCCCAGGAGCCTGCTGATAGTTCCATGCAATTGGAACCTGCCCGGGGGGGGGGGCGGGGAGGTAAACTGTGGGGAGTGAAAAACCACAGAGTTTAGGCAGGAAAGACAGCATAGACCCAGTCTCTCTTATCTTTTTTATGGCCCTTCCACTGTTGTTCAATACTGTACCTCTTTCTGCAATACCTCTACATTTTCTGAGATGCATATAAGCCAATTTAGTGGAGCGGTTGAACTAGCTGAAGTTGGAGGTTTCACAAAGCTCAGACTGTTCTCAAATTAAATTAGAATTCATTAATCTTTTCCCCTAGAAATTTAAACCATATTTTTTAACTCTAGCTAAAATAGTCTTCTCTGCTCACTATTTGGGAAAGACCCACACCCTTAAAGCTAGACTGGCACAAATAGATACCTTATATGTATCACAGAATGAAAGAAATGTAGGGCTGGAAGGAACCTCCAGAGGCCATCTAGTCCATCCCCATGAGCTGTGGCTGGAACAAGTGTACCCACACCATTCCAAAGAGAGGTGTGTTTCTATCCTGTTCTTACAAGCCTCCAGTGACAGGGATTCCTCAACCTCCCTTGGTAACCTATTCCAGTACTTAGCTATCCTTGTATATCTACCCTTACAGCGAGAAAAATTTTCCCTAAAACCTAACCAAATCTCCTTGCTGCCGAGTATGCAGATTACTTCTTGTCCTACCGTCAGTGGACACAGAGAACAATTTATCACCATCCTCATTATTACAGCCCTTAACATAGTTGAAGTCCTATCAGGTCCCACCTCAGTCCCCTTTTCTCAAGACTAAACATACCCAGCCCTTTTTTAGCCTTTCCTCACAGACCAGGTTTCCAAACCTTCTATAAAACATTTATTCCTGGTCTCCACTGAACTCTCTCCAATTTGTCCACATCTTTCATACAATGTAGCAGCCAAAACTGAACACAATAATCCAGCTGAGGCCTCACCAGTGCCAAGCAGAGCGAACAATTACCTCCCCTGTCTTACATATAACTCCTATTAATACACCCCAGAGCGATATTAGCCTTTGGTGCGACTATAACACACGGTTGTCTCATATTCCGTTTGCGATCCACTACAATCACTAAATCCTTTCCTGCAGTACTAACGTCTAGCTAGTTATTCCCCATTTTGTATTTGTGCATCTGATTTTTCCTTCCCAAGTAAAATGCTTTGTACTTGTCTTCACTGAATTTCATCTTCTTGACTTCAGACCAATTCTGCAATTTGTCAACGTACTTTTCAATTCTAATCCTGTCCTCCAAAGTGCCAACCCCCTCAGCTTGGGGTCATCCACAAATTTTATAAGCACACTCTCCCCTCTGTTTAATTAAAATAGCGAATAGTTCAGGCCGAGGACAGATGTCTGCAGGACCCCACCAGATACATCCTCCAAGTCTGACAGCAAATCATTGATAACGACTTTTTTACTAAGGTTTTTTCAGCCAGCTGTGCATCCACCTTATAATAATTTCATTTAGACCACATTTCCCTAGTTTGCTTATGAGAATGTCATGTGGGATTATCGGTGGGAGGACATATACTCTGTGTTGTTTACATTTGAATACATTACTATTCATTTGTATTGTGATAGTGCACACAGGCTCCAGTCAGGGATCAGGGCCTCACTGTTATATGTATCTACAGTCCCTATAATTCCTGTCCCAAAGAGTTAAATCTCCTTTTCCCATATTCTCCATTTGTTTTTTCTCACCTTGCTTACCTCTCCATTTTTTAATTAAGCCATTTCTGTACATCCCTTCTCTTCTTCCTCCTCACCCCAGGTCTGTAAGCAGAGCATAAACCAAATAACCTCTGAGTTCCAACTGAACTTTCAGGTTTTCAGAGTGCAGGTCTTGGTCCTGTAGAGTCAATGACATAATTCCCACTGACTTCAGGGGACAAAGATATCACAAGTAATATTCAGGCCATTTTGCAACTACACTAAACAAATATCCTCTCCCTTTTTATAAGGTCTGCAAAGAATTAAAAACTAAGACATTGTAAAACTGATGTACCTTTTCATTCTGTAGATATTCTTCTTTGATGATTTGTTCAGCATTTTTCTTTCCTCTGCCTTCCAGTGTATTTCCATGTATTAGTCAGTGCTGCAGTACCAAAATGATCTAAATCTTTTTTTATATTACCTTCATTGTTCTTCACTGTTTACATTGTTCTTCGTTATTTACTTTTCCTCCCAATTTTGGTATCATTTGCAACCTTGAAAACCTTTTCTTCAAAAGCATCAGCCAAAGTCATAAATGCAAATAATAAAAACCTGACAACTACATGTTCGCACTACTTATTTCTAAAAGCAGATACAAAAGAATTACTCTCCTATGTCCTTATCACGTTATTAATTCTACACTATTGCTCTTTAAAGGGGAAGGTTTTTTACCCTTTGTTTCCCCATTGAAAATATACAGTAGTTACATTTTCTAATATATACTCCTTGTGATGCTGGCAGAGCAGGTGCCGGCTCATGCCAAGGCCCCAGACCTCACTGAACGCTGACAAATGCGTAGCTGGAAACCAGTCTGGCTTACCTGTGTATTATGACCTTATGAATAGCATAGGATTCTGCATGTATTGATCTCATTTATAACCTCTGTATCCAGGGTATGAGTGTTTGCTTTAAACGTCTGTAATTGCAGAACTTGCCAAACAGGCAAAGAAACATTAAGGTAAAGTGCTCATCCTACACACAAGATGGCCCACTGAAGGCAAACGAGGCATTGTGTAGCATCAAAAGATATAGACCTTGTTGACTGCATTCCTCACTTCCTCCAGGAAGGGGGGACCTGTGCATGATCTCATCCCATCAGCTTGGATTCTGGGGTGAAGGGGATAAAACCCCTTGACAAGGAGAAACTGGGATCTTTATGCTGTCTGTACTCTGCAAAGATGCCTAAATGTAAGCAAGAGATCCCAAAGCTGCTTAGCATATGTTAGCCCTAAAGGACATATAGAGCTGCTTATTATAGAAGCTTCTATTACAGTCTTAGATTTTAAAAGTAACATTTGTGTATGTATGTTTCCTGTTTTAACTTTGTAAACACTTTTTTTTTTAGTTAATAAATCTTGAGCTTGTTTGTTATAGGCGTTATCTTTGCTTTGAGATCTGAGTACAATTGACCTTTGGGACTGGGAGTAACCTGAATATTATTGTGATTTTTGGTGTAAGGAGAATATCTATCCCATAGTCCAGCTTCCCTCGGTGGCAAGACAGACTGGAATGCCCAAGGGAACGGTCTGACATTCCACAATAAGACTGTTACAGTGTTTTAGGAGTTCACACATTACCGGCTGGTGAAATCTAATTATTGATACAACCAGTTGGGGATGTCTGCCCTGCTTTTCGACGGTCTGACCTAAGGTTGACACTTTCAGTCATGAGCCACTCCAGACAGCATGACATTCCTTATTTTAGTTATGAGATTTCTTTTTTTCCAGACACCTCCCACAGTCCATCTATTTTTCAGCTCTCCCACTACCCATGATCCTACATACTTGCTTCTTGACACATAATGGCTTTTATTGTGTAGACATGTTGGGAACTGCCATTTTCCTCTTGAAGCACTTAACTCCTGTAATGATTCATGTAAATTTCATGCACCAACTGAGGAGACAATCAGAACCCCTTTGATTTTACTAGCATGTATGGGCCTAGTAAGAATTATTTTTCATCCCCCCTTTTTCCCCCACAAAGTAGGTGTCAAGTTCTTCCCTCAGATACGTACCCATAACTTCAGTGGAAGTCAATGAGCGTTATCTGTACATATCCCAAGGAATATCCTGTGCCACAGTATTGACCTGTGGAAGAAGTACCAGTACAGGGGCGTATTGCCATTTTCTAACCATGGTGCTGCTGTGAAATACTCTTGAATCCCCAAAGAAACAGTTTTGGTGCAAATAAATTGTATACCTGTTTAAGTGACTTGCAGTGATTACAGGTAAAAGGGTAACAAGTTATGAGTATTCTGGAGTAGGGGCACCCTTGGACCTTCCCAGAGTTGCCCCACAGAGAAACTGAGGTAAACACGCATGAACCACTGAGTTCTGTCCTCTCTGTGTATTGCAAGTCCTTTTCATGTGGGGCCAGGAGAGAAAATTAAAAGGTAGGCAAGTACCAGGGCAAAGTAAATCAGAGTGGGGACTCAGATCCTTTCATCACTCGGTTCAGCTGGGGTACTGAGACATGTCTTAACTGGAGGTGCTCCCTTTCATTTTCCTTTAAGATCCTGGAACAGCCTCTGTATTTCTTTATAAATTCATTTCCCTTTCCCAGCTTTCCAGATGCTTTGCACTACTGTAGAAAAGCAAAGGAGCTAAAAACAGGGTCTGGGATCTGGCTGGGAAATTACACATGAAGACACTAATTCGAGTTTTCATAAATGGGTATATTATCTTGCTATTCAAGTGACAAACGCATGTTATTGAACAGAAATGGTAAAGCTCATAGAGATACTTAGCTAGCTTGTACTGATACTCAGAGATACTTAGCTAGCTTGTACTGATATGTGCTCTGCAGCATGCTATGTTCCTTTCCCAAATTATTTTTGCACCCTATTCATTCTCAGAAGCAATCACTGTTACACATATGTATTGCTTTGCAATTAGTGAAAGATAAGAGAGAACAGGCTGGAATAAAAGGTTAATGTTATTCTGACATCCTTTCCAAGGAAGTGACAAGGGTCAGTGAATTTTTTGGCATGTCTTTCTCCAACTTTTGAGAAGCACTGCTCTGTGCTACAGAAATCACTCTGCATATTAGAGATGGAGGAGAAGGAGATCATCTCCAGGGTCATGCCTCCAAAGATCACAAGTGCAGCTGCTGGAACCAATCTAATTTAACTGCTAAATTAAACATGTTTACTGCCTCAGGGACCTCCATGAAAGAGAGGTAGAACTCTCCTGTTTCTTAAAACTGTGAAAGTATAATACAGCATGTTAGAGTGGCCAAAAAATTGTTTTCCAAAATCATGTTCTCTACATTTCTCCCTACATAGTAAACAAATGATGTTTTATGAAATGCAATCTGAGTTCCTTTTTACTCCTGTATGAGACCAATACAGATTTTGATTCAAAACAGAGGTGGCAGACAAAGAGATTGCTGACCCACTAATTCCCAGAGATACCATGCATCAAACTGTATTACTAACATTTTTTCACAGAACCTATTTCTGAACACTCTTGGCTCCAAATGTTGTGGGGTTGTGTCACAACAGTAATTGACATGGGCTCCCTTTCTGTGTGGTCACTGCACATTTACAATCTGATACACCTGTCCTTGTTTTATATTATTGACTGGTTTTATACACATTCACTGATACAGATCCCCATAAAATTCATTATGGAAATTTCTAATAATTAGTAATAATGAAGAAAAATTATTGCATCCCAATCACCACTTACTTCTGCCATTAGAGTTTGAGCACAATGTACGATAGAGGAAATGAGTAGGACAATGCCAACTTATTTCCTGGAGAAAGGTAGTCAGGACTGATCAAATCATCACTTACATTTTGGCAACCTTCAGGTTTTCAAATGGACAGATGACCTCAGAGACTACACAACCTCTATGCCCTACAAATGATCCACATCTTCTTTTGAAATGAGGTTAAGCTTGAAACCTCCCAATCAAATTGTAGATAATTGGCTGAATGCTCAGAAGAAAAATCAAATGTGGCTGTTAGCAAAGCACCAGGACCTGTGCCATAGGGATTGCATCACTGCCTTTGGCTTTCTACTGGGCATCACCCCCCAGTATGAGAGAAAGGAATGAGTGTGATTTGCTTTACTTCTGAATTTGGAGACCTTTATTTGTGTGAATAATATCCCAAAATGCTGGTTTTAAATAATGAATACAACTGCTGTTTCATTAGCAAACACTGAAGGTGAATGCAGGTTTAGTTGAACAAGATGAACTTTATTAAACCCTGTACCCTGCTGTCCATGTGACTGAGTTACTTCCAGCCTAACTCCCCATGTTGCCTGGTGTCCTATTAATAATAGATCCCCCAGGTAAGTGGTTCTCAACCTTTCCAGACCTTTCAGGAGTCTGATTTGTCTTCCATACCACCAAGTTTCACCTCACTTAAAAACTACTTGCTTACAAAATCAGACATAAAAATACAGAAGTGTCACAGCACACTATTACTGAAAAATTGCTTACTTTCTCATTTTTTACCATATGACAAAAAATAATCAATTGAAATAAAAATACCGTACTTACATTTTAGTGTATAGTATATAGAGCAGTATAAACAAGACATTGTATGAAATTTTAATTTGTACTGACATTGCTAGTCCTTTTTCTGCAGTCTGTTGTAAAACTAGGCAAATATCTAGATGGGTTGATGTACCCCTGGAAAACCTCTGCGTACCCCGGATCGAGAACCATTGTGTCAGGGAACATGGGCCCTCTGATTCCAGTTCAGCTGACCAAGACACATCTTCCATATTTTCCAAGCTATTTACTATAACAAAAAAATTAATAAATGGATGCCTAGACCCCCCACCCCTTGTCCCTTTGGCAAGACATTGTTAGGACATAGCAGAGTTCCCGAGTCACACTGTTTTGTCACCCCTGTGATGGGTTATTCCTCTGTGCAAAAAGTGCTAAAAAGGGGTTTGACCCAGGAGAAACAGCCTTATGTAACCGTCTCTTAGCTGTTCTCACAGCTGATTCCACCCTACAATTACTCAGTGGGTAGGCTGGGGAGCAGGTGTGGTGATCAAACTCCCACTTCCTTGCAAATTTCTTCTGAGGCAAATTGGGGCCTATTGTCAGTAAATGCAGTGTCTGGAATGCCATCTCACAAAGTGGACCTTCAGTTTGCCAAACACTGACTTGCTTCTTGTTTCAGGAAGAGCATCAAGCTCCTCAGAATTTGAGTAACTAGTCCACTGGAATCACTTACTGCTTTTTCTTGAAGGTACACAAGTCCACTCCCACCTTTTCCCATGGTCTGTTGGGCAATTCATATCGTAAAAGAATGTCTTTCTGCTGGTAGTTATCACACAATTAGCAAGTATCACATTCTTCTATGAAAGAGGAGTTGTATATTCATTCCCAGCCAGTATGCATTCTCTTGAGAATCACTGCCAACATGTGAGGTATGTACTTTTTGCATGACATCCTTGCATAATGAGCTGGGGACAACAGCTCTCTCTGTACTTCTAATATGATTCCATCCTGCACACTCAGGTCATCCTTTACACTGAAATATGGTTCTGCTCCTACCAGTATTTGTTTTGTCTTCTGGCCACCCTGCTAGTATCGTTGTCTTGACTACAAGTTATTAGACATCCTTTTCAGGAGTCTCTTGGATTTCCATCAGCTTGGCTGTTGACACTGGAAGACAGTGCGTCATACAAATAGATTCAATGTCCTTTGCTGGGTGATGCTGGGTATTTATGCTCACGGTGTCGGCTAATACAAATAAACTGTCCTAGACAATATCTGATCTTTTCCTGGTAGTGCTGGAGTCACATCAACATCATGTGCTACAATCTCTTCGGAACACTAAGAAGGAGGTTGGCCATGACTGTCTCCAGGGATTTGTTTTCTGATTACAAGGTGTCCATAGGCGTACTCATGGAATCACCCCCACTCCAAATATCACAGCTAGAAGCTCTTGTTTTATTTTGGGGGGGGGGGGAACCCCGGTTCAGGCTCTGACAGAGCTCTGCTGACATAAGCAACTGACTCCTCCTGCAAAAGAGCTACACCCAAACCTTTCTTTAGTGTGTCATACTGGAGTATCAGTAGCTCTCATGGCTGTTATCTCTTTCAGCACGTCAAATGCTTCGTGTGGGGCCTTGCCCAGTATTACTCAAGATCCTGCCTTGTGAACTGATGTTTGGGATCTTCACTACGGCACCCAGGTGTGGACAGAGATTGGACAGAAAATTCATCATTCCTATGAAATGCTTTACCCTTTTCACACCCACTGGAGCTGGCATGTCTCTGGCTGACCATCTTATTAGGATCTGCTTTCAGTTTCTCTGCTGCAAATAGATATTCAATGTATATCACCTCATGCTGTTTGAGACACATTTTGTCTGGGTTCAATTTTATGTTCTTATGCCTGTGTCACTGTAGAAAAACTTGTAATTTTCCATCTTGAAAGATTTGGACCAATTCTTCCTCCCCTGGCCAACAGAAGCCACATAGTGCATGAGTTGTTGGGAACAGAGGCAGAGCCCCTCTGGCCATGGCAAAGCGGGGCTTCCTATTGGCCAGAGAACATATCCAACTGGGCAGAGAGAAAGCTGATGGGGACATGGGGGCCAGATATAGACCTGGAAACAACCACATGCAAGGAAGTGGCAGTTCCTAACCTCAGTGGTTTCTTTTGAAATGGCAAACATTCAGGCTTTTGAAGCAAACTTGTTTGGTCATTTTTGGGCTACTTTTCCCATGCCATTAGCAAAAAACTTGAGCTTTGTGGATGGCAAGATAAATGCATATGCTTACCATGGTATATTAAACATAGATGCTTTGTTCTCCGCCACTTGATTTGGAAAGCACTTTCATGCCTATAAACTATCTTCTGCTAAGCAAGAAGCTCTACTGCTAGTTCCTGGATAAGTGAGGCTTCATCACCTCTCCCACACAGGGAAAGGAGGAAACTAAGTCACAGCTGAAATAAGCACATTGCCAGGCTGAAATGCGCTTAAAGTGATACCTACAGAGAAAAGACACTCCCCTCTCCCCTCCCTCCCCTTGCCTCCTCCCATACAAGCAAAAGATAAGGAAACAAAGAAAAATGAACAAACCATTTAGGGTTGTTTCTAAAGTGACTGTCTAGAAGTGTGACAATGAAAATAAGAAAATCATAATTTAAAGCACAGATTGGATTTTTGACAAAGTGAACTTAATCAGAGGGTAGAGGCATAAGAGAAACAAGAGTGAAGAAGACTACAGAAGATGTTAAGAGAAAAACTACTACAAGTACAGCATTCAGTAAGAAAAGAGGAGAAGAGTAGTTTATAGACAGAAGAGGTAAAAATGGTGAAGAAACACACTAATTTTAGCCTTTGTATTTACAAACAAGCACAAGTAACAGATGTTGTGGTAATGTCTGGTTACTCTTAGTAAACAGGCCACAGTCACTGGAAGGAATCTCTTGGGTTCACAGACAATATATGGAAACAGTAACCGCTTTATTAGATGGAAGCTAGAGGGCAATAGGTCTGCTCTGCAGCTCGGCCAGAATAGAACTCCTAAAGCCTGCGTCTGGTGCTCCTAACTGCGGGTGGGTGTCCAGCCGCTGTTCACACACACAGAATTTTGAAGTGCCAGTACACAATATGCAACAGACTTCAGAGAGACATGAGTATTTAATAGAAGAGGAAGATGAACAAAGAAAATCTGGATGATGATCATATACAAGAAGCTGTCAAGAAGTTAAAATGCCTGAAAGCTGATCATTACAGTAGATTATTTCTCCATTGTGCAAAGCCAGTAACTACCTCAGTTTACCTTTTACTAACCATTCTCTTATGAGGTAAACAAAAAACATCTAACAAACTTAAAAAACCTTTACTGTACCTAGCTACCAACATGGACCAGACACAATACTGAAACCTTTCCAACTCTAACTTATATGATTCTATTATGGACTAAACCTACAAAATGTAATCAGAAGGGTTAGGAGAAGCCATTTTGACTCACTTTCTCAGGAGTGCTTTTCATTTTGTGTGCACTTTCATTAGCATCAGCAAGAAGAGTGGCACCATAGCACAGACAGTGTCAATACTTTGGTTATAAACCCTGTCAGCAGTTTGGAGATTTTTTTTTAATTGTATCTAGTCAAAACATAATACACATACTTTCAGCTGGGTGGAATTTGTTTTGCAATGTTTAAGAACAGCTGACAGATCCTTTTTGTCATTCAAAAGGCCAAAATGCCCTATGCTGTGATTTATTTGGGGGGAGAAGGAAGGGTGTTCTGTCCATGGCCATAAATAAAATGCTACATTTTCAAAACCAAAACTTTGGCAAAAATGTATAACTTTGGCTACAAGTCCATTAATTTCAGTGGAGTCATGTCCACTAGCACCAACGCTGAATTCAGCCCTCAGTATTTAATTCTATTATAGGCAGTGAAATTTTCTATGCTGGGTGGCTGCCTCCTGATAACTTTTTTGGAAATTTTCAGCCATTTCCAAAAGCAAGGCTAGGGGGAAATACATTGTTTGCCCCTGTTAAAAATTTGAGAACTTCTCTTTGAAATGCTCTGGCATGCTTACGAGCAGAGACTTGAAACTTGTCATGTTAAAACCTTTGAAAAATTGCAGAGACTTTTTGCTAAAATCTCTGAAGATTCCCTCTCACGGAGCCTCTCCAGACTCACACTGCTCCTACAGGTCAGCAAACTGTGCATGCTCCATCCCCACAGAGCAACTGAGCAGGCGTTGTCTGCTCACAGTTCCTGTGCGTGACTGGACTGCACATGTGCCATCCACATTCAATAGAGAGGCCAAGAATTAAATAGGTATGCACTATATTCTCACTCCAGAGTTGGTTTCTCTAGGTTGGTTTAGAAGAACATGAAGAAACTGGCACCGCGGCCAATGAACCTGTGGCTAGACTGAGAATGCCTGTTAATGCAGCATCTTTCAGTAATCCCACTGGAAGAGACATGTGGTAATATTACATTGCTCTGTTAAATAAGGAGATTGGATATCTGAACTGGGATTTATCTGACCTTTGGCCTCTAAACCCACATGAATAGACTGGAAAACGTTACAAGCTAAATATGCACATACAATACATACACACATTTATACTCACTGAATATTGCATCTCAAGCACAACTGCCTTTATGCACTGTGTAACTGGGTGCAGACTCACCGGCAGCACCTCCTGCTGGTCATCTCAGGGAATTAGCATTCCAGCTTCTGGAGTGCCCTCTGTCAGCCAGTGTCTCGCCTTGCTGCTGGCTCCCATGTCACTCCCAGGACC
This sequence comes from Lepidochelys kempii, assembly GCF_965140285.1. NCBI lineage: Eukaryota > Metazoa > Chordata > Testudines > Cheloniidae > Lepidochelys > Lepidochelys kempii. The sequence continues at coordinate 28,961,814 of NC_136390.1, read as the reverse complement.
CCGGTGCCCCTTTAACTGGGTGCTGCCCCCTGGCAGTACCCCACAGTTCTGGGTCTCCCCCTCCCAGGGAAACCCCCACCCACTATCCCTACCTCACCTCAGTCATAGGCTCCTGCCAGTCACCAGCTAACCCGCGTGCCCTGGGGCAGACTGCAGTATGAGCCACTCACCACAGGGAAGGTTGGGTTTGGACCTGCTGCCTCTGGCTACCCATAGGTTGCCCCCTGCAACCCCAGTATCTAATAGGCCTTACCATGCCTGCAGCCTGGTACTTTCCTAGGCCAGAGCTCCCCGGCTCCCTTGGCCTGTCCCCAGCCTGCTCCCCTCCAGACACTTAGTTAAGCCCCTGCAGCCAGGCCCTTCTCTCTCTCAGAGCAGAGAGAGACTCTCTGGGCTTCTGGCTCACAGCCTTAAAAGAGACAGCTGGGCCCTGATTGGGGTGTGGCCCCCAGCTGAGGCTGCTTCCCCAGTCAGCCCCACTGCCTTTCTCCTGCAACAAAACCTCTCTCAGGGCTGTTTTAAACCCCTCTGGGCCCAAGCGGGTGGCCACCCCACTGCACACTGCTATTGCAGCAAAGTGATTCTGTACTCTGCTACCACAGGCTGTCTCTCAGAAGTCACCATAGAACCCATTATATCTGCATCATCTTTCACATAAGTCAAGTTTGTTTTACATTCAGGCAACATGTCTCAACACTTCATGATATTTTGGAAAGCAAAAGCCACAATCACATTGTTAAATGTAAAGTCAAAGTAAGAAGTGCAGAAGCATTATGCTTCAGGAAGGCAAATATTAATAGGAAGCTAGATTTACTGAATGCAATCAAATAGAATGATATGCAGGTGCTTCAAGGGGAAATGAAGGGTTTTTTCAAATGGAAAATATGGTATGTACAAAGATTTGTTGGCATCTTCCTTCTCATTCTTGATCAGACTAATTCCCCTCCCATTTGTGAGCACATAACTGTGTGGCAACTACAGCAACTGCTTACTTCAAAAAGTAATACTAGGAAGGAAAGTCATGCATTTTTAACTTGCTTTCTTTTAATGCATTTTAGCAGCTGGAAATAAGGAGGAAAGTCAGCACCACTGTTCCCTCTAAGCTGTGCGCGTTCACACAGATCCTAAACCCCACACACATGGTGAAACACCACACGCACAAAAATTTGCACAGAAGAATTTTTTTGCGCTTATGGCCTGTCAAAAATTAGAGGGAACACTGGTCAGCACCATTACCCCAATTCAGGAAGGCACTTAAACATATTCTTAAATCCATTTCTGTTTGGCAAAGAACTTCAGCACATGCTTAATTACCATTAAAGTCAATGGGACTTAAAGCTTATGCTTAACTGGAAGCACACGATAAGTATTCTGCTGAATAGATATGTTTTGCTGAATAGTCTGCCCAAGTGACCAGTCAGGTCTCTTTTGACAACAAGTAGGAGTTCCATACACAGCACTAGTGATAGTTCTAAAACCACAGTTTAAGAACCAGGGATGGATGCCATTTAGTAATTAAGGACTATCCTGCAATGGGAACCCATGGGCAAAGCATCTTTCAGGTTTGGGGCTTAATATTGTAACACAGAAAAGAATAAGAAAAACAGTGGCAAACATGAATAAGAAAGTGCATATCAAAATTTGTGAAAAAGCAGCTTATTAAAGAACAAAACTGTATGGATACCACTAAAGATGCACAAAACGGGTTTTATGGATTCTGATTTCTATGGGTCATTTCAGAAAAAAAAAATCAAGGTATTCTTTAAGAGATGCTTCTCCAGCAGACCTCATATATATAATGGGTTAAAAGTGTTAGCTTATTAACAAAGGATTACAGAAATAAAGGAGACCTTGAACACACCTGTATAAAACTGTAAACCCAAAAGCATAAAGGAACAAATTAATGTGGAAAACATTTAAAACTATATAGTAGTAACAGATAAATCATAGAAATTAAACAAGTAGCCAACCAATTACAGTAGGTTACCTAGTCCAGGATTGCTGTGTGCTGCATATTTTTCTAGGGTGTTTTTTTTTCCAGTATAGTTTTAGAGTTATATTTTCAGAATGGTGCATGCCCATAATGTGGGTGCAATTTTGCATGAGTGACTATCAACATGTTTAATTGGATATTTACACACACACAATCAACACGGCAGTGACTGCACATGCACTTATGTGCACAATTTGAAAATATAGCTCTTAGAGATATCCAGGATCATGCTTCCACTATTTCACTTGAAATAATAATCCACAGTCTCATAGTTCTTCCTCATTCAAATTTTTTCCTGCCATTGTTAACCTATCATTTCTCTTCTGAATTTGATACTGTGCATCCAACTTCATGCCTTCCTGCCCTCCCCACACACACACACTTTTCTGGTCATTACTTTGTCAAGTTATACCTGTTAGTTATTTTGCGCCTCCCTAATCAATCACTCTTCAGATCCTTAATCTTTTTGGGCTGCTCTTCGAATTCCTTCTAGCACGTTTATATCTTACAGATAATTAGAATTGAATGCCAGTCCATCATTGGATTTGTGCTAACCTTCTGAGGAAATCGAGAGCACATATGACTCTTGGTATACTAAGATGATTTTGTTTGCAAATGTCTGGAGTATTTACATTTTAATTTGTAATTGGGATATATATCTGAATTAAAATATGTATTTCCAAAAATTATGTTATTTATTTTTGTGCATCTCACAGCATTTCAACTGTGAATATTTTAATTACTGGGAATTGTAATACAGCCTTCATACAATGTGTGCCCAATTTTTGAATTAGTAAAATGCAGAACTAAACTTTTGACCCCCAAATGTATCAAGGGAGGAAAGGATTACCAATAGAAAGGTATAGAAGTCAAAGGAAGGAGAGGAGGAGAAACAATTCCAGTTAGGAAATCAAAAGAAATCAAAAAAGTTCTTGAAATGCACAAAGAGCAGACAGAAGGCCACAGTAACAGAATGGCCCTTAAAGAACAAGAGTAATAAATTACTGACCGTGAAACTGATGTCACTCAGAATCCATTTTCAAATGTTTATATAGCATCTTGACCATTAAAAAATAAATAAATAAATAAAAATCTATACTGGATTGAAACTTGGCAAACCACAATTCAGCCAAAGAGTAGATCGTCTGCCAGGAGGAATTCACTGGGGAAAGACAAGAATTTTTTTTAAGTTAATTTAAGACTTTACAGGAACCAATTCTAGGATTCTATATGTTGCATTATTATTATTCATATTTAAACAGTTCATTACCAGGAATCCCACTGGAGCAGGTATAATAGTCTGGAAACAAAATCTAATTATTTAGTCAGTGACCTCTGTTTGTTGAAAACACTTATGGATTCCAGCTACACCACAATTCCCTTTCAAAGTGACTTTTGAATGCTTATTTGACCCCCATCTTCAAAGTATACATATTAAATATTTCAATTTTGCCTTCCAGTGTTGGATTGGTTCAATATTTTCCACAAATCATGTAAGAGAACATTCTAATAACTTGCTGACTAGCATCTTAATCTAGAGACTGTTGCCCCAATTTCAATGGGACAATTTATGGAAGAAGATACTCTCCAGTGAGAGTAGAGGGGTCAGAATCTGGACCCATATTACTGAAGAGCTATTTCACCACTATCAAAATAGGACAGTATTTCTAACAGTTACTTAAAATTTTCTACTTCAGGCTTTGGGAGTTTGGTTTAGTATTTTTAAGGATTCTTTCCAAAAGCTTTAGGATAATCTTAGAAAGCCCTGTTTGAGAATGTTTAATTAAGCTAGCCATTTTGAGAAAAAATGTTAAACACACTCAGTGTCCCATAATGTAATAGATTAAATAGCAGTTTAATGTAGCATAGTATAATTGCTTGTGACAAAGTGCTTCCATGTGTCAGCATGCACTGCATCTTCCCAGGACAATTGATTTGAGAGAGAGAGAGAGAGAGAGAGAGAGAGAGAATGAAACTGATTTTATGTAACAGCAAGATAGGATGGTATTTTCTACCCTATTCTAACCTCTCACCAAACTCTCTTCTCTCTTTTAGTAGTCATTTTATCATAAAGGAATGTCAAGACCTTCCTTTATTATGTCAGTGTTTTATATGGTCACAAAGCAGCTACAGCTGACCCTCATGACAGGAATATGACATCACTTTATGCTAAAGGAAATATATTGATTTTTCCTCTTGCTTGCCTTGGGGTTGCACAAAAAATCCATTAGGTTTCAATGCAGCTGCAGGGCAATTTTTTTTTCCAGAGGACTCTGGGCTGTTGTCATATTGCTGTGAATCATACTTGCTTCACTTTGACAATTTTCTAACCATTGCTAATGTTTATTATTAAAAACTAAGCGATTATACACTAAAAATTTAGTGGTGTGGTATGGTTTGAACAAAGCCCTAAAGCTTCCATGGCCTGCACATTCTGAGCCTATTCGTGATTCCTATCTTTAAAGTTGCACTGAGCTGACCGAACAGAATTTGGAGACAGCCTATTGCTCCGCACCCTGCTCCCTCTCCCACACCCAGATATACTTATGCAGTCACTGAAGGCTTGCTTTGCTGTTAGCCATATATGGCATGTGATTACCACTTATGTTGTCAGGGGACTCAATGAATCTGACATCCGCAGGGAAGAGGAGAAAATGCTCCCTAAGGCTCACTGGCTGAAAGCCAGATGCAGCTTAGCTAAAGAAATGCCTTAAATATCAAAATCCCTCCAGGGTTATAGAGACAGATACAGAGGCGATACATGTGTTGGGGGAGGGCATGCGGGGTCATGTGCCCACCCCAGATTTGTTGCTTGGCTTGTACTGAGCATACTCACATGGACTGAGCATGCTCAGTAATACTGCTGAAGCCAGCTGCCCTCGGTCTGCCCCCACCCCACCCCCATCAGCAGGCATGGGTCACCCATCAATACATTACTACTAAAACTCTGCAGTAGCCTTAAATAACCTCTGGTGGAGGGCAGTCATGCTGTCTATTTCTGGACCAGATTCTACTACTCGTTGTGAGTAAAGACATTAGAATCTGACCCAGAGATAGGTAGATGGAAAGACTGACTTCCCCAGAAGTTGGTTCCCATCCTTTGCAGTGTTTGAGCATATTGTATTTGTTTCTATAAGTCCCAAGGGACAGTTTTTAAACTTTCAAAAATTAAGTGAGGAGGCTGCTTAGTATCAAGTACTCTAATAGAGGCTAGCTTTTTTCAGGAAGTGAGAGATGCTAATACTAATTATTATTATGTTCAATAAGGAAAGGCAGGTGGCTCCTGCCCTGCAGATTGAAGTCCCCTGAATAGCATTACTGACATGCCCTTGTTCCTTCAAGGAAAGAGGATTTTTAAGAGGAGAGAATTTAACCTTGTTTCTCACGTCTTTCTTGTGTGCAGTCTGATCATTCCAAGCTACTTAACTCTTAATGTCCTTCACACAATTGCTAGTTTCCACATTTTCCACTGATAAGAGAAAATGTCTCTGGGCTAGATTCTGTGGGACAAATTCTCCTCTCACTTAGGCCATGTTTACACAAGAGAACTTACAGCAGCACAGCGGCCCCAATGGAGCTGCGCTTCTGTAAGATCTCCTGTGTAGTTGCTCTATGCTGATGGGGGAGTGTTTCATTTCTCTTGATCCAGGTAAAGAGAACCCCTACAAGGAACAGACAAAAATAATTGCCTGCTTTCCTATGGAAAGTGGTCACTGTGTCCTGTAAGTTACTTTAAATTTCACAGGAAAGTTTAGAAACTGTAAATTAAGCTCTTTAAGGAATAACTTCTTGTGTGACCAGAAAAACTAAAAGCTCCAGAAGTCAAACTTCCTAAGAAATCTAAAGTAACTTTCATCCTATTTTGTGTGTGTGCGTGTGTGCACGCGCTTTATGAATCAAAAGCTCGGTCTTTCTACGTGTGAATAATCTGTCTTGTTCTGAGTGCTATTGTAAGCCCGAAAGGATGTGAAATGCTTACATATAAATCAAAGAATGTAAGGACTGTGTCCACTAAATTAAGAGGAACGATAAGGCTTTTTTTTTTCTCCTCCTTTCTAAAAAGATTGTTGCACTATAGAAGTGGTATGAATGGTGTAGCACCAGAAGGAAAAGGGAATACTGAAAAATAAGCACCTAACCAGGATATAACTGAAATATGATAAGAAAATACCTTAAAAAGGGGAAAATTCCAGTCAATAGTCTGGGCTAATACTGAAATACAATCCCAGAAATGAATCAAACATAAAAAGCCTCTGATAAGAAAAGGACCAAAGAAATTTGTTACACAGCAATACCACTTAATGGATATTAACAGAAGCAGGAGAAAAATGAGAGCGCTGAAATCTGAGTGCTCAGTTGGCAAGAGTCCAAGAGAAACAAGGGCGGCCACCTTCCAAGCCAACCCCAAACCAGGGTATATAAACAGAGATCACCATGTGGGACTCAAGAGTTGAGTGAACGCACAGAGAAGCTGCAGAATCCAGAAGTGCTTGGGCCAGCCACATGGAAAGATTCTCCCATATCCCAGGGTTACAGGACTAAGAAGTGGTAAGTTTTTATTTCATAGAATATTTCCTTTCTTGAATAAAAATAACTGAAAGCAATCTTGTTGAGTCTACATGTTTTCTAGTGAGACCTCAAGTAACCATATTTTGGATTCAATCTAACTAGGGCTATATGTATGTTTCTCCTTTATAAGCCCACACAACTTGACACAAATAATAACTTTAGGCAATTGTTCTTGATATTTTAAACTTGTCTCTTTCATACCAAATGATTCAAATAGAAAGGCGCACATTTTTAAAAGTGCCTTAGGACATGTGCCTTCTTACTCCTTGGAAAGTTACTGAACGTGTACTAAAGAATTGATAACTGATAAGTAAATGCAATAAGAGAGCTTGGTGACTTATTTTGTTCCCTGGTGGTCCCCAACACTGGTCTATGTTAATTGCTTACAAGACTGCATGTGTATTTTGTGTTCAGTACATGCCTACAACATTTGTTGATCAATGAAATGTTGATTGTATGCCTACGTGGTTCTTGGAGAATTAATAAACTGTTGATCGGTTAAGAATAACAAAGTGTCCTGAGCCAAGAAATACAGTTCAGGGTAAAAGGAGACCTGAAAAGAACCTACTTCTAAAATTAGTAAGTTAGTGCTCTCTGGACTCAATAAAAAGGGGCTATCCTAATTAAATTCCATCCCAATATTGACTGTAACTTAAATTGGCAAAACTTTAAAATGTAACTGGAACCTCAGCAAATCCCTAAAATTGACCCCATCTCAGACTTATACTCGTTAGTCTTGCCTCATTTTCTAAGAGGTAACTGAGAAGGCATAGACCATGATCTAATTGTGCTGAGTTTGTCACTCACGGGTGAAAGGGATTGGACCTTTTCATTGGGTGGCTCACAGCTACAGAACTTCCTTTCATCAAATATCAGTATCCCCTTTAAAAGCAGGATCAGTATGTCACAACATTAAAGAGAACCATATTACCCTTCCCTGGAGGATATCACCATGCAATGGCTTTGGGGGCTAAATCCCCAAAGAGATTTATGTGCTCCAATACTCAACTTTGCAATGCCTAACTTTTAAGTCCCTTGCCTCCCAGTGGAATTCACAACCCCAAGTTAGGCACCCAAGCTCTTTCTACAGTGCACAGCGAGAATTAGGGGCCTAAAATGGCCTAAGAATCCACTATCCCTGCTGAATTGCAAGTTATAAATCAAGCAAAAGATTCCCAAAATTTTTCACTTCAAATCATAATTATGGATAATGGATCAAAAGATAAGTGGGGGTCCCTGATAGAGTAAAAAATCATCACAAAAAGACCATCTAATTTTATTACTGATAAACCTGTATTCTCTCACATCATTTCAAACTGATTAGCTTAATAAAAATACCATCAGCCTTCAAGTAAGGAAGCATAATCTTGGCTGAGTCATCAATACCCTGGTATGATTCTTTTTAAAATCTTTTCAGTTGTCCTGCACTTCTAATGCCAGCAGAAATTAGTCATCTAATATCTTTCTGCCTGCTCTTTTCCTGATAATTGCCTATATTGCCAGTTCACTACATTTTAACCCATTCTTTAGTGAAGAAAACTAATAGCAATTAAAAGTAGGCCAAAGAGACACAGCGTTCTTGGCAGAGCACTATTTGTAAAATGGAGAATTAGCTCTCTAGAGCTTTAATCATTCTCATTATTCTTTCTTTTTATCGTATATGCGTCAGAGAAAATGAGATCTCAATTCTCATAGGAGAATTCATAGGTTGTTTGGCTTGGATGCAATTAAACAATATTTGTAGGCTACTGTTATTGTTTGTATTACAGTTGTGCCAACTTGCTCTAACCAGGCTGACCCATTGTGCCAGTTTTTTTCTATTTACAGATATAGAATAGAAATAGTCCTTGCCTCCAAAAAGCTCACATGCTTTAATATAAATATTTGTCCCTTCTTCCTACACCAGTATCCACCCTTCACACAAGCATCTCCCCTGGGTAGAAGAATTCTGGGACCTTGCAGGTAGTCTCCTCAGTGGAGGAAAAAGTATCAGTAACACAGAGTCTGGGTATAAGTCTAAGTGTAGTTGGCTTTACTTACACACAAGCACTGGTCCTACAAAAAAAAGCAGCCACAAACAGTGCACAGGCAACCCCTCTGCAAGGAATCTCAGCTTACACACCAATGCCTAGTTCCCAGGAAGGCACTCTGTTCCATGAATTACCAATCAATATCCAATAAAGTAGAGAATAAACACCGCTATCTGCCAAAGCTTCTCTCCAATGAGAACTGCATAATCCACCTAAAAACAACATAGCACCACCTCTAAGGTGCCACAAGTACTCCTTTTCTTTTTGCAAATACAGACTAACACAGCTGTTACTCTGAAACCTTCAAAAGACTAAAACTTGTTTGCATACTTAGACCCACCCCTGTAAAACTAAGTTGTAACTCCACCTGGTGAACCCTGCCATAAGAACAACATTTTGTCTGTTGACCTAATTTTTTAAGTAAATCAGTGTCAGCTTATTTTTGTTCTTGTTTTATAGTTGAATATTCTCACTCTTGATCTGGCAAGCACACGTGACATAAGGAACTCACTTAAAAAGAAGTCAGAACATTCTTTGTTTTTTCTGTCTACAATATTCTTCCACTCCCCATGATGTATAATGCCATCTACAGTAGCACCTAGCATTCACACTGTAGAACAGCAATCCACACACATGAACACTGCCAGTGCTAATTTATTCCAGCAAATTGCTTGTTAGTCTCACTTCCCCCACTTCTCACAACACAGTTAAACTCCACAGAACTTACTCTGACCATGGTTACTATTCCTAGCCACGTTTGACTGCCCAAGCCAAAGGAACAAAGCTTTCTAAGCTGTCCGTCTAAAATAATGAGCTGTAATGCCATCTGTGGTGCTCAGCCGTAAAGTACATTTACAAGCATAGTATTAATCTGCTAATCCACTTGAATTTTTTTCTCTTCTGAACAACTCTGGCTATATCATCTCATTTCTTCTAATTCCAAGTGACCCTGTTGCTTAGTACTAATAATCTATGAAAATTGAATCTAGCAATCATTCTGACTGTTAATAAACTTTAAAGAACTAATTAGTTTTTTTAAAAATATCAATTTGTAAATTAGCATTTATTTATGTTTGAACCAATCTTAGTGGTATTAATACATATTCTAATCACAAATTCTCCAAGTGCCAAACTAGTCAGCTCCTAAACAATCACATTTCTTATTAGAAGGGTGGTTTACTACCAACATTTAACCTAATTTTCATGTCACATTTCTGACAGGCAATAATGCAATTATTATGTGGTCTTAACCAGTTCCCATACACATAGTCCTTTTGTGGATCTAGCCCTTAGATTTTTTTTTGGAGCTGAATCACCACACAAATGTAATGCATTTTGACAATGGGATGACGATGAGGGTGTATGGCTGGTAGATTAATATAACTACATTAATGCTGGTCTTGGAGAAGGCCACCCATCTTCTTTCCCAGGGATGGCATATGCAGAAATAATGACAAGTTTCAGAGTGGTAGCTGTGTTAGTCTGTATCAGCAGAAAGAACGAGGAGTACTTGTGGCACCTTAGAAATTAACAAATTTATTTGAGCATAAGCTTTCGTGGGCTAAAGCCCACTTCCTCAGATGCATGCAGTGGAAAATACAGTAGGAAGTTATATACACACAGAAAACAGGTGGGCTATTATCAGCAGGAGGAAAAAAAATTAATGTCACAGCAAACCTGGTGGCTGAAATTTATGACTTTGTCCTCACCCACAACTATTTCACAATTGGGGACAATGTATACCTTCAAGTCAGTGGCACTGCTTTGGGTACCCGCATGGCCCCACAGTATGCCAACATTTTTATGGCCGACTTAGAACAATGCTTCCTCAGCTCTCGTCCCTTAACCCCCCTACTCTACTTGTGCTACACTGAGAATATCTTCATCATCTGGACCCATGGAAAAGAAGCCCTTGAGGAATTCCACCATGATTTCAACAATTTCCATCCCACCATCAACCTCAGCCTGGACCAGTCCACACAAGAGATCCACTTCCTGGACAGTACAGTGCTAATAAGTGATGGTCACATAATCACCACCCTATACTGGAAACCTACTGACCGCTATACTTACCTTCATGCCTCCAGCTTTCCTCCAGACCACACCACATGATCCATTGTCTACAGCCACGCTCTATGATACAACCGCATTTGCTCCAACCCCTCAGACAGAGACAAACACCTACAAGATCTCTATCAAGCATTCTTACAACTACAATACCCACCTGCTGAAGTGAAGGAACAGATTGACAGAGCCAGAAGAGTACATAGAAGTCACCTACTACAGGACAGGCCCAACAAAGAAAGTAACAGAACGCCACTAGCAGTCACCTTCAGCCCCCAACTAAAACCTCTCAGCGCATTATCAAGGATCTACAACCTATCCTGAAGGACAATCTCACTCTCACAGATCTTGGGAGACAGGCCAGTCCTCACTTACAGACAACCCTCCAACCTGAAGCAAATACTCACCAACAACCTCACACCACTCAACAAAAACACTAACCCAGGAATCTATCCTTGCAACAAAGCCCATTGCCAACTCTGTCCACATATCCATTCAAGGGACACCATCATAGGGCCTAATCACATCAGCCACACTATCAGAGGCTTGTTCACCTGCACATCTACCAATGTGATATATGCCATCATGTGCCAGCAATGCCCCTCTGCCATGTCCATTTGCCAAACTGGACAGTCTTTACGTAAACGAATACATGGACACAAATCACACGTCAAGAATTATAACATTCAAAACCAGCCGGAAAACACTTCAACCTCCCTGGACACTCAATTACAGACCTAAAAGTCACAATTATTCAACAAAAAAAAAACCCTTCAAAAACAGTCTCCAACGAGAAACAGCAGAACTGGAATTAATCTGCAAACTGGACACCATTAAATTAGACTTGAATAAAGACTGGGAGTGGATGAGTCATTACACTAACTAAAAACTATTTCCCCATGCTAATTTCCCCCCTGCTGTTACTCACACCTTCTTGTCAACTGTTTGAAACGGGCCATCCCGATTATCACTACAAAAGTTTTTTTCCCTCCTGCTGATAATAGCCCACCTTAATCATTGGTCTCATTAAGAGTTGGTATGGCAACCCCGATTTTTTTCATGTTCTCTGTGTGTGTGTATAATAATATATCTATAATAATATATCTATCTATCTATCTCTTCCTACTGTATTTTCCACTGCATGCATCTGATGAAGTGGGCTTTAGCCCACGAAAGCTTATGCTCAAATAAATTTGTTTATCTCTAAGGTGCCACAAGTCCTCATTCTTTCTGCAGAAATAATGGTTATTTCATGACAGGGAGTCAAAGGCATCTGGAGAAGTGGAACCCCCAAAATAAAGGTTATTTAGAGTGACCATTTGTTCTGAGCCAGGCATAGTACGAAGGATCCCTTCACTTGAGGGGAGAGCGATGTATAGAATTCATAAAAATGGATAAAAGGAGACATCTCAACATTTGTAGTTTTAGCTCAAACCTACATTTTAAAAAATAGCCTTTCCTATTCAATAACAAGACGGTCAAGAAATACTACAGTCTGTTTTCCTCTCTGAGTGACTCTAAAAATACTCATTTTCTATGGTCATTTCGAAACATGATTTTAGCAAATTTTTTACTGACATTCATGAGGTTTAGGGACTTATTTTGGGGGTGGAGGGTGTTATGGTGGGGAGAAATAATAAGTAGTCCTGGAACTCCTGAATATTAAAAAACATTTTCTGTAAGAAAACACATTGCATATCTAGGCAACGGTCTTCTGTTTAATGTAGAAACATTATATTAGCCTCATTAGAGCAGCAAAATTAACTTGAAATACTGTAGATGTGACAGGTTTATTGCTTGCCCATGGGATTTAGAACAAAGCAATAAACAGCAGGTCTGACCAAGCAAGTCTCTCTCATTATCTGAATTTCTGCATCTGATGAGCAGCAATATCTGACAAAACAGATTGCATGTTAACCTTTCCCTGCTATCCCCTTCATGTAAGCAGGTTCATTAAGACTTACAGTACCTTCTCAACTCTGTCAATAGAAATCAGTCTCTTTTTGTGAGGTAGTGGAATGTTTAATGGCGTACTCCTAATTTTCCCCAAGACAATTTTAACAGGTAAGATTTATGGTATATTTGTGATTAAAAGTAAACTTTGTAATGAACAAGTTATATCCATCTTCAAATTCACAATTCTCTTTGTGATGCTTTTGAAACAAGAGCCCAATCCCACAAGATGCTAACTGCCTGCTAAAAGGTGCACCCTCAGTTCTCAAGAAGTTGGGAGTTTTGACATTGACTTTAATGGCAGCAGGATTAACCCCTCAGTGATCACCACAGTTTTCAAGTCAGGTTGAATGATTTTCGCATCTGATAGAAAAATAGCTACAACACACATAATTCAGACAATGCACTACTGTTTATTATAGTGCTAACTTGCTAGGCACTTTCCCAACGGATACAAAAAAAGATCCCTTCCCTGAAATGCTTACAGTTTAACTGTACAACATACATGACATGGAGTTAGGCAGAGAAGGGGGACAAATAAAGAAACATGACTGAACTATAATGTTACCACCCACATTGTGTGTGTGTCTGCGTGTGCACATGTGTGTGATTAACATGCATGTCTTTTGCAACAGGTTAAATGGGACAGGAGCGTGCATACTAAAAGTGCATAACCGCATTGGAGAAGTGAGTTTTCAGACAGTTTTTGCAAGAAAGGCTGGAAACACGTTAGAATCAGAGAAAGGGTTACAGAAGACTAAGGCTGCATGAAGACAAGCATGGAAGGAGGAGAGGAAAAAGCTTTGTCATGTGACCTGGGTGGAATGTAATTGGTGAGGAAAGAGACAACAGCAGATACACAGATAGAAGCTAGGATGGAACCTTGAAGATAACACAAAACTAACAAACATGAACATGTTTCTGACAGTGAATGGAAGCTAGTGGAAAAAAATCTATATATGTAATTCATGTCCAATGTTATATAAAGAATCCTGTGTAGTTGTAGCCATGTCTGTCCCAGGATGTTAGAGAGACAAGGTAGGTGAGGTAATAGCTTTTATTGGACCAAATTCTGTTGGAGAGGGAGACCGCTTTCAAACCACACAGAGCTCTTCCTCGGGGCTGGGAAAGGTACTCCCAGGGTCACAGCAAGATGCAAGGTGGAACAGATTGTTTAGCAGAATTAGTTTGCACATATTGCAAGGGACAATTCAAGGTAGAGAGTGGCCCATTAAAAGCCTTGCAGTCATAGGTCAAAAAAGAGAGGGTTAGTTGGGTTACAGATCATTGTAATAAACCATAAATCCAGTCTCTGTCCGGTCCATGATTTTTTAGTCTAGCAGAGTAATAAATTTAAACTCTCAGGCTGAATCAATAATATTTTCATCCTATGGACAGATGACTTAAAACTCCCTCATAGATTTCCACCACAACTTTAACCACCACCCCATACTTCAAATCATCTCTAGAACACTCCCACTAGCATCAACTTCCTAGACACCACCATCAGCTTCAGCCATGGAACCCTACGGACAACCATATACAAGAAACCCACAGATTACCACACCTACCTTCATAGGTCCAGCAACCACCCCAAACACATCAAGCCCTGGTCTACACTCCAGAGTTAGGGCGACACAAGGAAGCTTACATTGACTTAACTCTGTAAGCATCTACACGAAAATGTTACTCCTCCCCAGTGTAGCTCATCAGCTACGCCACCTTAATAACTCCACCTCTGCAAGAGGTGTCAGCGCTTAGGTCAGAGGTGGGGAAACTATGGCCCACGGGACCCTCCTGCCTGGCCCCTGAGCTCCTGGCCAGGAGGCTCACCCCGGCCCCTCCCTTGCTGTCCCCCCTCCCCTGCAGCCTCAGCGCACCATGCCGCCGGTGCAATGCTCTGGGCGGCCGGGCAACACGGTTACAGAGCTGCAGCCTGAGCCGGTGCTCTGGCCAGTGTGGCTGCAGCACCACCAGCCACTGGTGCTCCGGGCAGTGCAGTAAGGGGGTAGAGGGCAGGGGAGTTTGGGGTGATGGTCGGGGGCAGGGAACAGGGGGGTTGGGTAGGGCAGAGGTCCCAGGGGGGCATTCAGGAAGAAGGGGGTGGTTGGATAGGGCGGCAGGGGGCAGGCAGGGGCAGGGGTTCTGGGAGCAGGCAGGGGACAGGGAGAAGGGGTGGTTGGATGGAGAAGGGGTCCCGGGGGACAAGTCATGAATGAGACGGGGGTTGGATTGGGTGGCAGGGAGCAGTCAGGGGTGGGAGGTTCAGGGGTGGTCAGGGGACAGGAGCAGGCTGTGGTGGTTGGGGCAGGAGTCCCAGGGGAACCATCAGGGGGCAAGAATCGGGGGAGGAGGGGGTCGGATAGGAGGCAGGGGCTGGGCCACGCCTGGCTGTTTCAGGAGACACAACCTCCCCTAACTGGCCTTCCATACAATTTTTGAAACCCGATGTGGCCCTCAGGCCAAAAAGTTTGCCCGCCCCGGCTTAGGTTGATGTAGTGAGGGCGATGCAGACACTGCATTGCCTACATCAACTGTTGCTGGCTTTCAGAAGACGTCCCACAATGCCCCATGCTGACAGTTAAATCAGTGCAAGCATCCCTGGTGAGGATGCGCATCGCTGACACAAGCAGCATAGCGCGTACATGCAAAAGAGATTTAATTACTGCGGTGGCTGTATGTCAACATAAGTTAGGTCAACATAATTTTGTAGTGTAGACATAACCCAAGAAATCTGTTATCCACAGCCAGGCAGTCAGATACCACAAAATATGCTTTGAGGAGAAAACGTGTATATCCCAGACTAACACACTTAAATCTTTCACCAAACAAGGACACTCCACCAGAGAAGTCTATGACATCATAGAATGAAGCACTCACACACCCCAAGAGAACCTGCTTCAATGCAAAAAGTAAAACCCCCCTCTGACTGCACACCCTGTCACCCCACACTGGAACCCATATGGAGTAGTGTCAAACAATTACAACCTTTTCTCAATGGGGACCACATCCTGCAAGAAATCTTTACTGAACCCCCTCATCTAGCTTACAAACAATGCTCCAACCTTTCCAAACACATCATAAGAAGGAAGTTCCTCACAGACCAGCACACACCAACTCAAAGCAGCACCAAACCCTGACAGAAGAACAGGTGCAAAATCTGCGGACACCTCTCCGTTGCTACATTGATCAACACCCCCACAAACACATCTTTCAAGATCCATGGAGCCTGTACATGGTTAGCATATGTGGTATATCTCATCCAGTGCACTAAATGCCCCAACAATAACTATGTGGGTGAAACTAGACAATCACTACGTCTACATTCTTGAATGAACTCACATAGGAAAATGATAAAAGACAAAACGCCCTGTCAACCTGTGAGGGAACACTTTTCACAAAGCCATCACTCTATATCAGACCACTCAGTCCTCATCCCCAAAGGAAACCTGCACAACACTTTCAGAAGACGAGCCTGGGAGCTTAAAATTTATTACTCTGCTAGACATTAAAACTCATGGACTGAACAGAGACATTGGATTTATGGCTTATTATGACACTTTATAACCTAGGAACCCCCTCTTTTTTTCCCTCTGGCTGCAGAGGTGTTAATGGGACACTCTACCTTACATGGTTCCTTACAAATATGCTAACTACTTTGCTAAACAATCTATTCCACCTTGCATTCTGCTGTGATGCTGGGCTTACCTTTCCCAAACCTGAAAAGCAGCTCTGTGTAGCTCAAAAGCTTGTCTCTCTCACCAACAGAAGTTGGTCCAATAAAATATATTATTTCACCCATTTTGTCTCTCTAATAAAGAATCCTCTTCCTTTTAATTTTGGACATCATTTAAAAACAGAATGAAGGAGCTCAGACCTGCAGATGAGTCATATTTGAGAATGTTGTGTTCTGGGGTAGCTTTCATATTTACAAAAAACAAAAAGACAAACCAAACCACTTACCCACTAATTTTAAAACCAAAATTAAACCATATGTAAAAACAATACATCAGTCTGTAAGAGTTTTGTTTGAGTAAAGACTGCAAGATTTGGCTTATTATCCCCAGAACTGGACTCATATCATGAATGACCCATCTATGATGCCTACAACCAACAGGAAGCACCTCATTGGCTGGGACTTCATGTAGAAACAAACGAGGAGGAAATGAAATTTGCCAAAATAAAAAGTACATTACTGGTAGAAATGAAACATGGGCTCTCTCATGTTTCTAAAAAAGTGTATTACATTCAATAGAGTTTAAAAAAATTAGTACAGCATTTGACAGTCTTTGTCGAATACCACAGAATATTGTCAAGAATTTCTGAGAAAAAAAATCAATATATACAATCAACATCTGAAAAGAAATAAAATTCAATGGGAACTCAAATTGGACCTCTGTTACTATTGTTCCATTTCCAGGAGTATAAATGTCATTTTGGAATAGATTGACGAGAGCCAACTCAGCCAGAACACAGCATTTGTGTGTCTTTTGTGAGGCAAAACAGTTGTTGCCTACCAAAATTTGTGCATCTAAAATGCAACTCTGACAGGCTTGATTATTCACTTACTTACATCAGTGTGATTTGTCACTGTATTGACATCAGTGGAGAAACAGGCCTGACAATCAATTTGTGAATCTTTAAGATGGTTCTGATCCGGAGAGGACACAAAACTTAGTTTAAACAAAAACAAAAGAAAAAAACAGCCTTGTTTTGAAAATGACGACCTTATCTCAAACTGCTGAAGTCACCACCAAACCATTTGTTCGTTAATACTTCCCATGACATGATCTTGCATTTGGAATGTACTTGAAGATACAGACATTTTCCCAGATTAATCTCAACTGATGTAGTTCAATACTTGTGTCACAATAGACTTACCTGAAGGAGTAAGGAGAGCATCCAACCTTCCTTTTTTAGGATTTTTTTTTAGATTTGTGAACAATTTGAGAAAAAAAAAAGTCACCTTTATACCACAAACACTCCGATTGTACAATTTCTATATGCGGCATGGTTCTTAGAACTGCACAGAACATAAAAGAAGGCCATTTTCAAAGGTTGGCACCTAAACTGCACCTGCAAAATGTGCATAAATATTGTCATATAACAGAGCACACTCTGCACTGGCATAGTTTAAAAAAAAAAAGTCACTTGTGTGCATTGAAAGGGTAAATCTTTGATCTGAATGCAATTGTCTGCCCATTCACAGATTTTGCAAATAGTAGACTGTGACAAACTTTGGCCGATTAAACCTAAATGTTGATTGGTCTAATTATGCAAAATCCTGAGAACATCACTATTTCTTGTCCTTCAATACATAATAAATAAGGGTCTCAGAGCTCCTCTAGCAAGAAGAATATTTTTAGCTTTTGCCTGAAGAAGTCCAGTTAAAGTAATTTCAGATTAAATCAACTGTCTTCCCTTTGTCCAAGATATTTTATGTGGAAAAAATATAACTGTTATCCATGAAAACTCTTTAGTCTGATAGCAAATCCTAATCCCACAAATCTACCAGTTACTTAAAATTAGAAATGGATATTGGAATATAGAGGGGGTTTTCAGGTCACAAACATAATGGGCCAAATTCATCCCTGGAGTTACACCAGCTTAATCCAACACCACTCTAGATAAAAATATTTCCTTTTAGACTTGGGAAGATGCAGTGAGATTTACTCTTCAGCAGAGGACTCCGCATGGGCTCTACATAAATCCCATTCAACAGGTGAGTCTCTGAGATAAATTTCAACCAAATGTAGCATATGAATTCAGAGTTGAAGTCAGTTTTACAGGCACCTCTGGCAACAGACTTTAGTGGCCCCAAAATTATTCAAAATGCCTGAGAACAGCAGAACTGAAACACTATGACTG
The DNA here is from genome assembly GCF_965140285.1 of Lepidochelys kempii. Classification (NCBI taxonomy): domain Eukaryota; kingdom Metazoa; phylum Chordata; order Testudines; family Cheloniidae; genus Lepidochelys; species Lepidochelys kempii. The sequence continues at coordinate 28,943,337 of NC_136390.1, read as the reverse complement.
AAATCCTGGTCCCACTGAGGTCAATGGGGATTTTATCATTGACTTCAGTGGGGCTAGGATTTTACCCCAGATGTTATTCAGCATCTTATCCCAATAGTCAAATATCCAAACCCATCAAATTTTGTCTTAAGGCCTACAAGCACTTGGGAAACAGATGATAAAATACACAATAGGAAATGAAAGGTGATCTGCTTAAAAATAGAATGGAGCTTCATTAAGTTTCACATTTCACATTTTTAAAAAATTTTGTACAATTACAAATAGCTGTTGAGGACTATAATTGAACAAGAGCAGAGAGAAAAATATTTGTTTACTATGCACTTGATCCAAAGTCCATTAAAGTCAATGGGGGTCTGTTGCTTGACTTCAGTCCTGAGTCCTTTGCACATTTGACAGCACTTTGCTCAGTGTTACTGCTTCCCTTGTATAATCAGTGAGTTTCTTTGTTTGAGTGGGATTATTACAAAATAGCAACAGGGAGAGGGAAAAAAAACACCACTTTTAGAATAGGAAAATATGATTGTAAAACTACAAAAATTATCCTGGGGATACAGGGGCAGCGGTTATACCTGAATTTTTATTTTATTTTTTTTAAGTTTCTATATTTAACATCTCTGGTACCTTTTATTTGGCAGGGTTGTGTTTTATTTGTTTGTTTTAAGATTAAATTTAAATAGATAGTGTTACATTAAACATGCAAGTTTGCTTTTATAGATTCATAGATTTTTAAAGACGAGGATGGGCCATTGTGATCATCTGGTCTGATTTTCTGCATACCCCAAACTGTAGAACCTCACTCAGTAATTTCTGGATCAAAAACACAACATCTGTTTGAGCTACAGCATAGCATTCAGAAATATATCTAGCCTTAATTTAAAGACTTCAGGTGATTGAGAACCTACCAAATCCCTAGCAACGTTGTTCCAGTAGTTAATTACCCTCACTGTTAAAAACGTACACCTTTTTTCTCACCTGAATTTGCCCATTTTCTACTTCCAATCATTGGAACGCGTACCTTTTTCTGCTAGGTTACAGAGCCCTCTGCTATACTTTAGCATTAATATTAACTTTATACAGGTATTAGGTTTCCAGCTCTCTCTCTCTCTCTTTTTTTTAAAGCCATTTAAATTAAAAAAGGTATAAAAGGTATTTCTTTAATTAGTGGAATTAGCTAGTAAGCAAAAGCTTACCATTTTATTAGCAGAACAAGTGGCAGGAAACAAATTAGGTCCATTCTAAAATTAGCTCTCTATTTTACAGTTAAAAATCACTATTTAGTCTTATTATAGCAATGGCATTTGAATTGGAATGTACTTTATGAAGATTTTAGAAAATATTCAGGTTGTCGTCGTCCCCATTTTCAGACTTGTTTAATTAAAAGCCAACTGTGATTATTTATTCTAGCTAATTAGATAGGCTTGATTTAAATAGATATGACAATTAGCTGAGTAGGAATTAATCAAATATCCAATTCCATTAAAATGTTCTCCTACTAAACTAAAGCCCTATTCTAGACACACAGAATACAACTGGCTGAACCAAAAGGGTTTAAGGATTCTGTTTCACTTGCTAAAAAGATTTTTATGCTCTGTGTAGATCCATTAATATGCTGGATCAAATCCTGCTTACCTCCATGTCAGTGGCACGACTCATATGAGTAAGGCAAGCAGAATTTGGCCCATTCACATTATAGGCATGAGATATTAGGTAATTATAACTTCACTGACAGAGAGTTGACAGCTGTTGGGGAAAAACAAGAAAAGCTGAGCTTCAATTTTTATAGTTCCATCAAGATTGTGGTATGACAAATCTGGAGAAATTAAACATTTCTACTGCTCTGTTATATGAGCAGTTTTCTTCGATAATCTCTGTTGAAGTAGTACCATTTAACTATGAAAATTCAAGTTAGTCATATAAAATGAGAGTAACATGTCTGATCTCTTCTTTCGTTGAATGATTTACCAAACGATGTGTTTATTTAACTATAGAATGGTATCTGCTCAAGAAACAAACTGAGCACATCTTCAAGAGAGACCTGTGGCCCATTCAGAAGTTGTAGTAATCCATTTATGATACTAGAAAAATGGATCCCAATCTCTCTCTCTCTCTCTCCTGTTTATCAGTGACACATACATCAGTGACATACGTCTCCGTGTTTCATTCGGATTACTTTTCTGTAAGATGTATGTGTGATGGGATCCCCGGGGTGCAGGCTGGGACTGTGGGACCTCTGTGTCCCCTTAACTCTCTCCAGCCTGGGCTGTCTCTCACAGTGCCTTCCTGTGATGAGCAGCAAGCCCCTTCAGGCACCGTTATCACTCAGCACAACTGCATGTGGAGCCCTCACACCCAGCTAGATTGCATAAATGCTCCCATTGCCACTCATCAGTCGCACAGAGAAAGGCACCAGCCAAATCCTCCCCAGCTCCCAGCACTGTACCCCAGGAATATTCCATCTTGCACTGTTCAAGATGAGCAGTGCAAATTTTTTAATTAGTTCACCACTTCATCAATGGAAAGTGGTTGGACACCAGCCTTTGCAAACTTGAGCAGTTTTGCCACATGCTTCATACAAACTCACTAGTAAAGATAAACAGTCAAACAAATTTATTGACTACAATGGGTAGATTTCAAGTGATTATAAGTGATAGGCAAAAAGTCAGAGTTAGTTATCAAAATAAAATAAAAGCACACAGTCAAAATTCTCAACCCTATTAGACTGAGCAACATCTGGATTAAGCAGGTTTTTTCACCACACTGGATATTGCAGTTCATATAACACACAGAAATCACCCTTGAAACACAGTCTCCTCTGTTAGAGTCTTAAGTCTTCTTGGTGTCCTTGTGGCTTGCAGCATAGGTGGGGGCAGGAGAAAGGACAAGCATGGGGCCCCTGTATTCTGTTTTATACCCTCAGTCCCATGATCTTGGGGAACACAAATCTAGGCATGTCTCATGGGCATTGCTGAGTCTCCAGGCAAGGCTGAGCAATTCCCCTGGTGTGGCCTCATTCAGGTGAGTCACTGAATGGTAGCACCCTTGCTCAACAATGCCTGTTGATGGGTTGTTTGACACCCCGCCCAGGCATTGGTTACTTTCCTTGCTGTTGTCTCTGGGGAGAGAATATCTGGCTGATTCCCCAATTTACAGCATGTTTTAGTGACAACCATACAACACAATTTTCATAATTCATATGCATTAATTATATATGAATAGAAAAATTACTTTCAGGAGATCATAACCTTTCCCCTGATACCTCACACAGCCTGCTTTATATGCAAAATCACAATTATACACAGATGAGAATATGAAGGTTACAAGACGCTCCCCCAAGGTATAGTATGTCACAGTATGCATGGGATATTTCCCTCCATGCACTACAGTACAGATGGTCTTAAAAGGGGGTGGGCGGGTGTCTCCAAACATTTCACCAAAAGAAGTGCCTTTTTTCCTACTAAAAAATGCTTTTTGAACATTGAGATGGTTGAACATGTCCAATTTACTGGTTTTCTGTATTACATTTGTTTTCCAAACTGTACAAGAAAATACTATCAGATAAGTGGTCACAGTGCTTGGTAATTTATTAGTTTTGTTATTGCTTGCTGCCTTGAAAAAAATTGTGACATATGGAGCATTCTATACAGAGGAACCCTTTTTTGAAAAAAATACCCATTTTTATTTTTCTTAATTGCTAGAAGATGGAATACAAATGCTAGAAAATAAATACTTCTCCTGCTGATAGGGAACATACATTTGTAATTTCAACAACAGCCACCAAAAAACCCCCACCAGAACCAAAAACAAAAAACGAAACAAAAAAAAAACCCACTGAATTCTCAATCATGTCTGCAAAACTGACCAACTCAATACAGCAGCTAAGTAATCTAAACCAAAAACCTTTATATATGATGGTAAAAGGTTCTGCAAACTGACCCTAGGTTACAAATGGAAAGAAAATATTGAAAAATTGAAAAGAAAAAGAAATGATAACCAGCTTCATGTGTGAGGCTGAAAGAAATAAAACATGCGCAGAGAGTGACTGCAAAAGTGATGCTCAGTTCTAAGTTTCCCCTCATTTAAAATGACATTGCTTTGGTAATGCAGTGTTGTTGTAGCCCTGTTGGTCCCAGGATATTTGAGAGACAAAATTGGTGAGGTAATATCTTTTGTTAGACTAACTATTGTTGGTGAAAAGAACGAGGAGTACTTGTGGCACCTTAGAGACTAACAAGTTTATTTATTTATTGTTGGTGAGAGAGACAAGCTTTCCAGCCACAAAGAGCTCTTCTTAAGGTCTGAGAATAGATTGTTTAGCATAAGTAAATAGCATGTATTGTCAGATAGAGTGGCTGTTAACACCTCTGCAGTCCTAGGACAAAAAGAGGGGGTTAGTGGGTCACAGATTGTTGTAATAAACCATAGATCCAGTGTCTTTGGTCAGTCCATAATTTTTTTTAAGCCTGGGAGTTTAAATTCATTACTCTGCTAGATACTAGAACTCCTGGACTGAACAGAAACACTGGATTTATGACAGGTTTCAGACTAACAGCCGTGTTAGTCTGTATTCGCAAAAAGAAAAGGAGTACTTGTGGCACCTTAGAGACTAACCAATTTATTTGAGCATGAACTTTCGTGAGCTACAGCTCACTTCATCGGATGCATACTGTGGAAAATACAGAAGACATTATATACATAGAGACCATGAAACAATACCTCCTCCCACCCCACTCTCCTGCTGGTAATAGCTTATCTAAAGCGATCACTCTCCTTACAATGTGTATGATAATCAAGGTGGGCCATTTCCAGCACAAATCCAGGTTTTCTCACCCCCCCCCCACTCCCATACACACACAAACTCACTCTCCTGCTGGTAATAGCTTATCCAAAGTGACCACGCTCCTTACAATGTGTATTTGTATATTTGGATAAGCTATTACCAGCAGGAGAGTGAGTTTGTGTGTGTGGCTTTTGGAGGGGGGGGGGTGAGAAAACCTGGATTTGTGCTGGAAATGGCCCACCTTGATTATCATACACATTGTAATGAGAGTGGTCACTTTGGATGGGCTATTACCAGCAGGAGAGTGAGTTTGTGGGGGGGGGGGGCGGAGGGTGAGAAAAACCTGGATTTGCGCTGGAAATGGCCCAACTTGATTATCATACACATTGTAAGGAGAGTGATCACTTTAGATAAGCTATTACCAGCAGGAGAGTGGGGTGGGAGGAGGTATTGTTTCATGGTCTCTGTGTATATAATGTCTTCTGCAGTTTCCACAGTATGCATCCGATGAAGTGAGCTGTAGCTCACGAAAGCTTATGCTCAAATAAATTGGTTAGTCTCTAAGGTGCCACAAGTACTCCTTTTCTTTTTACTGGATTTATGGTTTATTACCCATTAATCCACTTTTTTTGTCCTACAACTGAAGAGGTGTTAATAGGCCTCCCTACCTTGAATGGTCCTTACAATACACTAAATAATCTGTTGCACCTTGCATTTTGCTGTGACCTTGGGAATACCTTTCCCAGCTCTGAAGAGCTATGTGTGACTCAAAAGCTGGTCTCCTCACCAACAGAAGTTGGTCCAATAAAAGAAAGAGATTAGGTCACCCACCTTGTGTCTCTAATTGTTTTGGTAAAACAGTTGCCCGAGTTAATAGGATCAGGGGACGGTGGTGTGTGAAAAGACTGAGGGGCAGCTGGACCAAATGGTGTTGCGACCTGGCACAAGGGGAGTCTGTTTCTGGACGGCAGACTGCAGGGAAGTCCACCAAGAACTTGACTCCTGGTGGCACCAACACCTGCACTGTATCGCTAAGAGATAGAACACTTACTGCCCAAGAGAGACCTGGGGTCCCTCTGAAGGGGAGGACAAGCGGGGCACGGAATGGGGTCTCATCTGTGGGTGGATGCAGGGACTAGAATTTGCCCCATTCTATCTGACTCGGTGCCACTGCGGTAAGAAACGAAGCATACTTGTTAACCTCTTTCTCTCTCTAGCAATTCATGCGTGCACTGTGCTGTCAAGAAAAAAAAAAATCAAATGCTCCTGAGAGCAGAAGCAACCCTTATTTACTAACAGCTTAAGACACCCACTGAACCTAATGCATTTCTCAAGCAGCAAAATGGTGCTACCATCTCTGCCATGCCTCATCACAACAGAAAGTCACAACCAGCAGAATGCAATTTGCAAAAGTAAACTCCCCCACATACACAAGACAGACCAAATTCTGCCATCAAGTTGATTTTCGTGGCATTGCATAGCCAAAGTTTGGCCCACAATCTGAGATTTAGGATAAAAGGATAAAAAGTGATTATAAATGTTTATTGAGCTGCTCACTTGCCAATCTCTAGTTCTTTCTTTTATGCCCTACAACACCCAAGTGCCTCCAGAGAGAAGGGAGGGGGGTGGTATTTTGAAAGTAGTAACTTCTGCATTGTGAATCTAAACTTGTTTGGGATGAAGGGAGGTCTGGATCACAAAACTGTTATTCTTAATCTCACTCTTGACATTCAGAGCACTACGTTTCAATTATTCATATGAATCTTTTTCCATTTGTAGCAATACTTCAAAAAACAAAGGACACTTTTCAGAGTAGCAGCGTATTAGTCTGTATCTGCAAAAAGAAAAGGAGTACTTGTGGCACCTTGGAGACTAACAAATAAATTTGTTAGTCTCTAAGGTGTCACAAGTACTCCTTTTCTTTTTAAAGGACACTTTATTCATTATTAACCTCTTTTGCAACACAGGCATGGAGACTTTGGAAAAGAGGCTTTGCTCTTTCAAAACAGACTGATGATAATATGATGTTTAAAGATAGTTTTGATGCATTGGTCTAATCAATACCATTATATAGTCTTCCATCCATCATCACAGTAGCTGAGTGCCTTTTTACACTTTTTGATCTGTTATTAGAAGAGAGTTACATTCAGATACATTTTGACACCATGCCTTTGCATCTCAGCATGCCCTCAAGACACAAGGGACCATTTTGATATTCTCTCTTTCCTATATTAACAATCTCCTTCTAGATTAGATTTTCCTATCAAGATACCAAAAGACCCAAATGGCACTTTCCTCCTTTGTACCATACGCATTGGTTTATGAACCGAACAATAGTTCAAAAAAGCATTTTCACAGCACATTTTGTATGAATTGTTTTCCTACTGAAAATGGATACACATTCACTCCTTTGAAAAGATGATCATTAGAAATGGCTTTAAAAGTAAAAAACAAATGAGAAAAAATGTCAGATTATATAACCACCGTCTTTATTTGCAGTCGTTTTTTAGTATTCGATTTATAAGAAGTTATCAGCATGAGCATTTTCATAACTGATCTGTGAGCTGAAAATGCTAAATTAAAATTGATTTTAGAGTTTTATCAGTCAATTTTAATAGCCATTTCCTAGTCTGCTGCTTACAACATATTAACTTTTGCTTTTTTTAAGCCTCCAGGATAGTTTTAAAGTTTTATATGGTGTAGCTACAGTATCCAGTCTCCTGATGCCGCTCATGTATGTATAGTGTCAATGAGGACATTGTAAAAGTGTTTGTCCTTCAAACTGGCGAGCCTATGAAATGTTTTTGGAAAAATGCACTACACCATAACAAGGATATGGCCTGGCCATGAGAATAAGTTAGAAAGCACCTTCCATCTGAGGATCAAAGATTCACAAGTTTGATGTACTTTGAGCACAGCCACCAGATTGGGCCCCTACTTTGAGAATTCTGCCAGGACTTAAGGATAAGCAAAGGCTTTAAGAGGCTCAGCATTGGGATTTAAGCAACTTTGCACAAGCCCAATGTTGGAAACTTAGGGGACTATGGGATTTAGGTGCCTGCAGGTTAGGAGGAAGCTGAGCAGTTTTGAGAATGTCATAAGAACGGCCATACTGGGTCTGACCAAAGGTCCATCAAGCCCAGTATTCTGTCTTCAGACAGCGGCCAATGGCAGGTGCCCCAAAGGGAATGAACAGACAGGTTATCATCAAGTGATCCATGCCCTGTCACTCAATCCCAGCTTCTGGCAAACAGAGGCTAGGGACACCATTCCTGCCCATCCTGGCTAATAGATTCATGGAAGATAGGTCCATCAATGGCTATCTAGCTCCCTTTTAAACCCTGTTATAGTACTGGCCTTCACAACACCCTCTGGCAAGGAGTTCCAGAGGTTGACCGTGCATTGCATGAAAAAACACTTTCTCGTGTTTGTTTTAAACCTGCTACTTATTAATTTCATTTGGTGGCCCCTTGTTCTTGTATTATGAGAAGGAGTAAATAACACTTCCTTATTTACTTACTCTACACCACTCATGATTTTATAGACCTCTATCATAGCCCCCCTTAGTCACCTCTTTTTCAAGCTGAAAAGTCCCAGTCTTATTAATCTCTCCTCATACAGAAGCTGTTCTATACCCCTAATCATTTTTGTTGCCCTTTTCTGAACCTTTTCCAATTCCAGTATATCTTTTTTGAGATGGGGTGACCACTTCTGCACGCAGTATTCCAGGTGTGGGCGTACCATGGATTTATATAGCGGCAATATGATATTTTCTGTCTTATTATCTATCCCTTTCTTGATGATTCCCAACATTCTGTTTGCTTTTTTTTGACTGCCGCTGCACATTGAGTGGATGTTTTCAGAGAACTATCCACAGTGACTCCAAGATCTCTTTCTTGAGTGGTAACAGCTAATTTAGACCCCATCATTGTATATATATAGTTAGGATTGTGTTTTCCAACATGCATTACTTTGCATTTATCAACATTAAATTTCATCTGCCATTTTGGTGCCCAGTCATCCAGTTTTGTGAGATCCTTTTGTCGATCTTCGCAGTCTTCCTGGGACTTAACTATCTTGAGTAGTTTTGTATCATCTGCAAGTTTTGCCACCTCACTGTTTATCCCTTTTTCCAGATCGTTTATGCATATGTTAAATAGGACTGGGCCCAGTACAGATCCCTGGGGGACACCACTATTTACCTCTCTCCATTCTGAGAACTGACAATTTATTCCGACCCTTTGTTTCCTATCTTTTAACCAGTTACCAATCCATGAGAGAACCTTCCCTCTTATTCCATGACAGCTTACTTTGCTTGAGAGCCTTTGGTGAGGGACCTTGTCAAAGGCTTTCTGAAAATCTAAATACACTATATCCACTGGATCTCTTGTCTGCATGCTTGTTGAACCCCTCAAAGAATTCTAGTAGATGGGGGATGCATGATTTCCCTTTACAAAAACCATGTTGACTATTTCCCAACAAATTATGTTCATCTATGTGTCTGATAATTTTGTTCTTTACGATAGTGTCAACCAATTTGTCTAATACTGAAGTGAGGCTTACTGGCTTGTAGTTGTCAGGGTCACCTCTGGAGCAGTTTTTAAAAAAATGGTGTCACATTAGCTATCCTCCAGTCATTTGGTACAGAAGCTGATTTAAATGATTGGTTACAGATGACAGTTAGTAGTCCTGCAATTTCACAATTGAGTTCCTTCAGAACTCTTGGGTGAATACCATCAGGTCCTGGTGACTTATTACTGTTTAGTTTATCAATCTGTTCCAAAACCTCCTCTAAGGAACACCTCAATCTGGGACAGTTCCTCAGATCTGTCACCCAAAAAGAATGGCTCAGGTTTGGGAATCCTCCCTCAACAGTGAAGACCAATGCAAAGAATTCATTTAGTTTCTCCACAATGGCCTTATTGTCTTTGAGTGCTCCTTTAGCATCTTGATCATCCTCCGCACCTGTTGGCTTTCTCCCAGCCCTTAGTTTAAAAACCGTTCTACAACCTTTTTAATTTTAATTGCCAGCAATCTGGTTCCATATTGGTTTAGTTGGAGCCCACCTTTCCTGTATAGGCTCCCCCTCTCCTAAAAGCTTCTCCAGTTCCTAATAAATCTAAACCCCTCCTCCCTACACCATCGTCTCATCCACGCATTGAGACCCTGCAGTTCTGCCTGTCTAACTGGCCCTGCACATGGAACTGGAAGCATTTCAAAGAATGCTACCATGGAGGTCCTGGACTTCAATCTCTTACCTAGCAGCCTAAATTTGGTCTCCAGGAACTCTCTCCTATCCTTCCCCATGTCGTTGGTACCTACATATACCATGACCACCAGCTCCTCCCCAGCACTACACATAAGCCTATCTAGAGGTCTCGAGAAATCCACAACCTTCACACCAGGCAGGCAAGTCACCATGCTGTTCTCCGGATCATCGCAAACCCAGCTTGTAGTGCTTAAGTGTTAGACATAAGCACCTAGGTACCTTGTGAATATGGTCCTTCATACATCAATCTGTAGCCTCAAGCCTGTGAGGTTGTTTCCTCATTTTATGGATAACGCCATAGGAAGTCCATTGCAAAGACAGGAATCAAATTAGGTTCTCTTGATTTCCAGTTCTGTGCCTTAACCATAAAACAATCCCTTTCACTAAAAGTTGCAAATTCTAAGATTTTTATAGTTTGGGGACTCACACTTGATATCTGCACAATTATTACAAAATCAGAATCTTTTTAAAAAGATCAGGCTAATTTTTAAACTCTCATTCAATAACCTGAGGGTTTATCAAAGGCAGACCATGACGATCTACTGCAGCAACCAGCCTTTAATACAACGCTCACTTCACTTTGAGTAAGCATGTGATTCTCTTCTCCCTCCCTAGTTCTATGTAATAATCTTTGATTTCAGATTTAATTTGTTTTAGGTTTTCAAACATTTTCAATGAGGAATTATTAATTGTTTATACAGCAGTTTGTTCAATTACAAAACTATTTTTAACGAGTAGGGAGGAGTTTCAAAAGCACTCAGTGATGGCATAAGTGTTACGACTTTAATGGGAGCAGACTTAGGTCAAGGGTGAGTCCTTTTGAGAATTCCACCGTTTGTGAACCCAGTCCAGCATTAGTTTAAATCAATTGGCTTCCAGCAGTTATAAATATATGAAATTACTAAAAAAAAAGTATCAGTTTAAACCCAGGACTAAACCATAATCTTCCCAGGGAAGGGAGATTTACTTTCTTTCAATATGTAATTTCCGAATTTATTGCAGTCTTGCAGGCAAGAAGGGCAATGTGGGTCTACAAGTGATACTATATTTCTATCCTTAAATAATAAAGTTTCAGCAGTTAAAACCTGTTTTGTAAAGGAGCAGAACTACACAGAGAAAATTCAACCCTGTGCAGAGGGTTAGTACAAGGCCCAAGCAATACTTAAGCCCTCAAAATAACATTTAAGTGAATGTAATCAGTCCATATGCCTTTATACTACACCTCTGCAGAGGCGCAAAATTTTACTTTAAGTGCCCTCCCAGCCAATCAGGAATACCAGTATGATACTATACTAGTTCATCTGATCATTTCTCTTTGAAAATACAGATTTTAGAAGCTTGTTTGTTCACAGCTACTACAGTGGCTACAGGAAGTATGTGTTGGAATTTTTTTAAAAATAAAGTATGCTTTTTCTATTTGAGTGGGTTTGTAGCACACTGAAATCATGAGCCTTTAGTATTGAAGAAACAGAAATTGCAACATTGCCATCAGCAACGACTGCTCATGGTGGTGGTGATTTTTGCTTTGTCTTTTTTCTTGCCTTTGAAAGAGTCCTTTTCCCCTCCAGGTCATTAGTATGGAGAAGTAGTAGAAGGGGTTGCTGAAGAATGGTTCAGAGGTTAAGGGTGCTAATCTGGGACATGGAAGCCCAGGTTTTGTTCACTGCTCCAGAGGTAGCTTTTGGGTAAACTACCTTGTTTCTCTGTGCCTCAGTGCTCAGTTTGTAAAATGGGGATAATAGTACTTTCCCACCACACAAGGTTGTAGTGAGGATGAAGACGGAGGCACTCATACAGAATGGTTATAGGAGGTAGATCAGCAGCTAAAGTAGACAGAATTCAGAAATAATACCCATGCAATAAAGTGTAGTTGTTGATAGTCTACTGTTTGGTCCCTAATCATTCTTAGTTATATTACAATGCACAGCCCACTTAGAAAATGGCTCTGACAGCTCTTATGCCTGGCCATTATTCATTTTATTATTGGATGTAGGGTTATATAACTCCATAGCCTTGGGCAGTTTACAGTACAATAGTGAAATACAATAAAGTCTATAAAGCACTTTTCCTGTCAAACATCCCAAGGCACTGTACAAACAAGATTTAAGAGATGACCCATCCCAGTGTTATGAAGAACCAGTGCAGCAAACACAATACGTATTAATTTAACCCTACCTGCAGTGGTGTTTGTTTTTTAAACCCAACTCAAGGTCTTTTTTTTAGGATAATAACCATAAGACAGACTAACAAGGAATTGCAATCAATCAACACCGGATTTAATAAACACAGTCACCAGCATGTGAAATCTGACCGTGAAAGAAAGGGCTCAAATCTGGCTGGGATTGTGAGGTAAGTAAGTCTTCAATCATAGTTGAGTCTCAGAGGATAAAGAAGGGTGGAAAGGAGGATGGATAAATTGCAAGCTGGAAGCGAGGGTAAAAGCTAGATTGACATGATCTCTATTAAAGGAAAATGACACAGGGCAACAGGCATATAGCATCTTGTGCGGATCAGAAAAATGTTGGTTTTGTCAGAATTAACTCTAACTAGTTTTGAAACACGCAAACCTGAATGTCCTTGAGCCAACTTCTTAATGGTTTGAAGTCATTATATGGATCAGCAGGAAAAGCCAAACAAATCTAATTGTCGGTGTCATAAGAATACATACTACGACATTTTTCAGCAGAATATGAAAATAGTGAAGGGTGAAAGCTAGAAAAATATCCAGTCTTCACTGTGAAGATTGTACAGTAATTGTTTATGTAAATCTATTTAGTTGATGCTGTATTGTGTGATCAGTGTAGAGCATCTGGAATAGGCTGGGAAAGCTGCACAGAGCCTATTTTTTATCTTACACTATATCTGAACTATATTAGACTATCCTGAAAAGTCTGTTCTGGCTACAAGCTGAGAAACTGGTTCAATTAAAAGTACATGAAATATCTTGCAGACAGTGGAGTGATCATTACTGACTTCATTAAGAATGATCGCTGTACAGATCACACTTGAGACATGTTGATCCATATCCATCATGAGACACACAGTGTCTGTGCTCTGATGTATAAGCTACTGACACAAAATAATAGACTCTGGAGGTCCTGTTCTGACCAACAAGGGTCTAAAGCACGGATTCTCAGTCTTTCCAGACTACTGTACTCTTTTCAGGAGTCTGATTTGTCTTGCATACCCCAAGTTTACCTCACTTAAAATTATTTGCTTACAAAATCAGACATAAAAATACAAAAAAAGTATGTCAGCACACTTACTGAAAGAAATTGCTTACTTTTTCATTTTTACCCTATAACTAAAAATAAACCAATTGGAATATAAATATTGTATTTACTTTTCAGTGTATAGTATATAGAGCAGTATAAATAAATCATTGTAGGAAATCTTAGTTTGTATTGACGTTGCCAGTGCTTTTTATGTAGCCTGTTGTAAGACTAGGCAAATATCTAGATGAGTTGATGTATCCCCTGGAAGACCTCTGCGTGTCCCCCCCGATCTAAAGAACCACGCCTGCCAAACACTTAAGTACATGCTTAAAATGGGAGCAAGTTAGTAGTCCAGTGACCACTGTTCCCTCTAAGCTGTGCACGTGTGCGTCCGCACACAGATCTCAAACCCCGCGCACATGGTGAAACACCACGCGCACAAATATTTGCACAGAAGCACAACAATTTGCACAGAAGAAATTTTTTGCGCACACGGACCTGTCAAAAATTAGAGGGAACATTGCCACTGACTGCATCTGAACTTACGGCCCAGTCCTACAGACTGCTCTGTGCAGGTGGATGATTGTGTCTGTGCAGGGCTCCACTGAATTAAGCAGGGCTCTGCATGGGCACAGGGGTCAACCCATATTTAGTAATTTGCAAGATTGGCGGCATCAGTGCCCAAACCAAATTAAAAGTCACCCCGGAACACTGGACAGTGACACTGAAGTATCATCTACAGTTGTCAGGGAAATACTAGGATAGCATCTGAGAGCACTGCATTAGAAAGTGATTAGCAAGTCAAGCAATGCAGAAAGGTGCAACAATGGAGTCACATGTACAAATCTATCAAACATGAATGGGACCATAAAAGGTGCTGAAGATCTGAAACATTGCATTTTCTAGTGCAAATTCTACCTAGGAGAGGATTCTTAATCTGTAAAAGATATGAAACAGATTACACTTGAGCTGTGCTAGGTATTTGACCAAAAAAAATTACATTAGTTTAGCATATTCTAAATCAGGTTTTGTTTGACAGTGGGCTACTGCTGGCATTGCAGATCAAGATTTTCAAAAATGAGGGCCTACAGTTAGGCACCATTCTCTATATTTAGAAACCTAAGTAAGTGGCCTCATTTTCACAAGTGCTGAGCCTATCTGCCACTTTCAACTGATGTCACGTTTTAAAATTGTGACTCCACTGTTTTGTTAGACTTTATTTTTGCATCATACAGTTAAAGTTGGCACAAAAAACATTGGTAGCCTAATTACACAAACAAGCATATGACATTAAAATATTGCAAATTTTTGTCAGATAAAGCAAACACTTAAATAGCTCCCTAAACAGTGTACATTTTTTAAGAAAGGAAAGGGACATTTGAATGCTGCTCAGTGCATAGGTGCCAACTTCCCCTCTTTCCCATGGGTGCTCAACCCTCCCTCTGCCCCCGTCTCCGCCCCCACTCCACCCCTTCCATGAGGCCCAGCCCCGCCTCTGCCCCGCGTCTTCCCACCCCTGTCCCACTCCCATTTCAACTCCTTCCCCAAATCCCCACCCCGGCCCCACCTCTTCCCCTGAGCGTGCCACGTTCCCCCTCCTTCCCAGAGCATGCTAACACTGCCAAACGGCTGTTTGGCGGCAGCCGGGCGGGAAACGCTGGGAGGTAGGTGCAGGAGCGGGGACGGGGTGCGCTCAGGGAGGAGGAGGTGGTGGGTTGTGGGGGGTGAGGGGAGCTTGGCTTTCGGTGGGTGCAGAGCACGCACCAATATTTCCCCGTGGGTGCTCCAGCCCCGGAGCACCCACGGAGTCAGCACCTATGGCTCAGTGTCTCATACAATCAATTGTGGCATTGATCTTAACTTCTATCACCTACAGAACAAGCTATACCACAGAGCAGTGAGCAAAATGTTTTCAATCCAATTTTCCTCCACTACTGATGACTTTCATTGTTTCACCTTCCTACCATACATCAGTCTCAATCTCTCATTCAGGTAGATGACAAATAATCCTTTATGACACAAGGTATTTGTTACTATGTGGCATATGGAAGAAAAATATTGCATGGTTTTAGCTGTGATCTTATTAGGTAAATACCAGACAATTGAAGAGATTAAATTAGTAGGCTGAAAAGCATTTTCCCGACTTCAGTCAAAGCAGTTGAAGCAAAAAAATAAATAAAAAATATCAGGTTTTTTGTTTAGTATTATTTGTACTGTAATAGCAACTAGAAGCCACAATCATGGATTGGGGTCCATCCTGCTAGGTATTGCAGAAACACAAAGCACTTTCAGCCAAGCAATGCTTTCTGTAGTGTCTCTCCAACAATGCATTTTTAAAAAATATGTTTCATTTATAGTTTCTATTTATGTATAACTGACAACAAAATATTTTCATATAGGCCGAGCAGAATTGGATTTGGAGATTTATATGGGCACCCAATGCGTAAGTCAAATAGTAGAGATTGTTCAAAAAAGAATTGTTGTGTCCCACAAAAAGTTTTACTTTGAATGAAAAAAAATATGAAAAAATGTTAATGTGAAATCAAAACATTCCTGCAACAAACACATTCTCCCATGAAAAACATTCATTTTTATTTAAACTCCATTTTTTGTTGGGAAAAACTTGACTGAAAAATTTAAATCAGTTCAACTAAATAGTTTGTTCTCAAAGATGGAGAGATAGAAAAGGTGTAGATTTCAGGATACTGTTTCAAGCAACAGTTCTTAGAGAGGGAGCTGTGTGAGCAGTAAGGTTGCCAACTTTCTAATTCCATAAAACTGAACACCCTTGCCCCACCCACTGCCCCACCCATTCCTTTTCCCTTCCTGAGGTCCCGCCCCCACTCACTCCATTCCCCCGCCCATCGCTTGCTCTCCCCCACCCTCGCTCAAGTGCTCATTTTCACTGCAAGACCCAAACAGGCATATTTATTGTTTTGACAGGTGTATTATGCTAAATTCAGGTTTTATCTGTTACAGGATGCTAGAGCTGGCAACAAAATAGTCCAAAAAAAAGGGTAATTTAAAAAAAAAAAAAAAGAAATTTCACAAAGGTTTGCAGGATTCTTTCCCTCCCCTCTTCCCATTTTTCATATCCAGAGCCATGTTTTTTGTTCACTAAAGTTATTGTAATTTTATGTGTGGAATTAGGACCACACATTATCACAGCTGCAATGGGTCCATTAAAGGCCCACTCCTGAAGCCCAAATGCAAATCTATAGAGCACAACCACAGAAATGCACCTGTCCATATACCTATATAAATAGACTCAGACATTAAGGTCAGAAGGGACCATTATGATAGTCTAATCTGACCTCCTGCACAACGCAGACCACAGAATCTCACCCACCCACTCCTGTAACAAACCCCTGACCTATGTCTGAGCTATTGAAGTCCTCAAAGCGTGGTTTAAAGACTTCAAGGTGCAGAGAATCCTCCAGCAAGTGATCCGTCCCCCACGCTGCAGAGGAAGGCGAAAAACCCCCAGGGCCTCTGCCAATCTGCTCTGGAGGAAAATTCCTTACAGACAGCAAATATGGCGATCAGCTAAACCCTGAGTATGTGGGCAAGATTCACCAGCCAGACACCCAGGAAAGAATTCTCTGTAGTAACTCAGATCCCTGCCTATCTAGCGTCCCATCACAGGCCATTGGGCATCAACTAATTGCCAAAATTAGGCTATCCCATCATACCATCCCCTCCACAAACTTATCAAGCTTAGTCTTGAAGCCAGATATGTCTTTTGCCTCCCCTGCTCCCCTTGGAAGGCTGTTCCAGAACTTCACTCCTCTGATGGTTAGAAACCTTCATCTAATTTCAAGTCTAAACTTCCTGATGGACAGCTTATATCCATTTGTTCTTGTGTCCACATTGGTACTGCGCTTAAATAATTCCTCTCCCTCCCTGGTATTTATCCCTCTGATATATTTATAGAGAGCAATCATATCTCCCCTCAGCCTTCTTTTGATTAGGCTAAACAAGCCAAGCTCTTTGAGTCTCCTTTCATAAGACAGGTTTTCCATTCCTCGGATCATCCTAGTAACCTTCTCTGTACCTGTTCCAGTTTGAATTCATCCTCTTTAAACATGGGAGACCAGAACTGTACACAATATTCCAGATGATGTCTCACCAATGCCTTGTATAATGGTACTAACACCTCCTTATCTCTACTGGAAATACCTCGCCTGATGCATCCCAAGATCGCATTAGCTTTTTTCAAAGCCATATCACATTGGCGGCTCAGTCATCCTGTGATCAACCAACACATCAAGGTCCTTCTCCTCCTCTGTTACTTCCAAGTGATGCGTCCCCAGTTTATAACAAAAATTCTTCTTATTAATCCCTAAATACATGACCTTTCACTTTTCACTATTAAAATTTTATCCTATTACTACTCCGGTTTACAAGATCATCCAGATCTTCCTGTATGATATCCCGGTTCCTCTCTGTATTGGCAATACCTCCCAGCTTCATGTCAGCTGCAAACTTTATTAGCACATTCCCACTTTTTGTGCTAAGGTCAGTAATAAAAAGATTAAATAAGATTGGTCCCAAAACCGATCCCTGAGGAACTCCGCTAGTAACCTCTGTGACAGGGTTGGGCCAGATGGCTACAGGAGAGTAATAGAAGGCAGATATATTAGCCCCAGGTTAAGTAGGTCCCTTTTCCCTGGGTAAGGTAACAGGGAAGGTTCCTGTTACCTCCAGAAGGAAGCTTCTGGAGACAATTAAGACAGACAGGCTGATAGAACACCTGCAGCCAGAATCAATTAAGGCAGGCTAATCAGGGCACCCTGGGTTTAAAAAGGAGCTCACTTCAGTTTGTGGTGTGCGTGTGAGGAGCGGGGAGCAAAAGGCACTAGGAGCTGAGAGTGAGAACGCGGACTGAGGAGTACAAGCATTATCAGACACCAGGAGGAAGGTCTTATGGTGAGAATAAAGAAGATGTTGGGAGGAGGCCTTGGGGAATTAGCCCAGGGAGTTGTAGCTGTCACACAGCTGTTCCAGAAGGCACTCTAGACAGCTGCATTCCACAGGGCCCTGGGCTGGAACCCAGAGTAGAGGGCGGGCCTGGGTTCCCCCCAAACCTCCCAACTCCTGGTCAGACACAGGAGGAGTCTACCTGGACTGTGGGTTCAGAAAAACGGCCAAGCTGAGGGCTTCCATGAAGCTCCAAGGTGAGCAAATCTGCCAATAAGCGCAAGACCCACCAAGGTAGAGGAGGAACTTTGTCACACCTCCTTCCAGCCTGACAGTTTACCTTTCAGTATGACCCATTGTAGTCTCTCCTTTAACCAGTTCCTTATCCACCTTTCAATTTTCATATTGATCCCCATCTTTTCCAATTTAGCTAATAATTCCCCCATGTGGAACCATATCAAATGCCTTACTGAAATCAAGGTAAATTAGATCCACTGCATTTAGTTTGTCTAAAAAAATCTGTTACCTTCTCAAAGAAGGAGATCAGGTTGGTTTGGCAAGATCTACCTTTTGTAAAACCGTGTTGTATTTTGTCCCAATTACCATTGACCTCAATGTCCTTAACTACTTTCTCCTTCAAAATTTTTTCCAAGACCTTGCATACTACAAATGTCAAACTAACAGACCTGTAGTTACCTGGATCACTTTTTTTTCCCCTTTCTTAAAAATAGGAACTATGTTAGCAATTCTCCAGTCATCCGGTACAACCCCTGAGTTTACAGATTCATTAAAAATTCTTGCTAATGGGCTTGCAGTTTCATGTGCCAGTTCCTTTAATATTCTTGGATGAAGATTATCTGGGCCCCGATTTAGTCCCATTAATGTGTTTGAGTTTGGCTTCCACCTCAGATGTGGTACTACCTACCTCCATATCCTCATTCCCATTTGTCATCCTACCATTATCCCTAAGCTCCTCATTAAAGACTGAGGCAAAGTATTTGTTTAGATATTGGGCCATACCTAAGTTATCCTTGACCTCCACTCCACCCTCAGTGTTTAGCAGGCCCACTTCTTCTTTCTTTGTTTTCTTCTTATTTATATGGCTATAGAACCTTTTACTATTGGTTTTAATTCCCTTTGCAAGGTCCAACTCTACATGGCTTTTGGCCTCTCTCACTTTATCCCTACATGTTCTGATCTCAATAAGGCAGCTTTCCTAGCTGATCCCTCCCGTCTTGCACTCCTTGTATGCTTTCTGCTTTTTCTTAATCCCCGCTCTGAGATGCTTACTCAACAACTCCTGCCTATGGAGTTTTTTCCCCCCTTTCTTGGGATGCAGGCTTCTGCTAGTTTCTGCAACCTTGACTTGAATTAATTCAGGCCTCCTCCGCCTTTAGATCCACAGTCCAAGTTCCTCAGTCCAATCCACTTCCCTAACTAATTTCCTTAATTTTTTTTAAGTTAGCCCTTTTGAAATCAAAAACCCTCGTCACAGATCTATTTTTGTTTATCTTTCCATTTAATTTGAACTGAATTAGCTCATGATCGCTTGAACCAAGGTTGTCCCTGACAACCATTTCTCTATGAGGTCCTCACAACTCACCAAAAATCAAATCTAAAATGGCATCCCCTCTTGTGGGTTCAGCAACTACTTGGTGAAGGAATCCATCAGCTATCGCATCCAGGAAAATCTGAGTCCTATTATTATTATTATTACTAGCACTTGCCCTCCAGTCTATATCTGGGAAGTTAAAGTTTCCCATGATCTCACAATTTCCATTAGTATTTACTTCATTCAAAACATTAAGAAGGACTCTATCCATATCCAGATCAGATCCCGGCGGTCTATAGCACACCCCAAGCATTATCCCAGGGGTGGCTCTCGTAGCTTTCTTCTCCAATGTGATTTTTGCCCAGACAGACTCTGTCTTATCCATTCCATCACTTCTTATTTCTTTACAGTCTACCTCATCGATATACAATGCTACTCCACCACCTTTGCCTTTATTTCTGTCTTTCCTAAACAGCACATACCCCTCAATACCTGTACTCATGTAGTCATGACGACTATTCCACCATGTTCTGTTAACCCTATAATATCTGGTTTCACTTCCTGCACCAGTAGCTCTAGCTCCTCCATTTTGTTCCCTAGGCTCCTCGCATTCGTGTACAAACATCTTAATTTTTGCTGTTTGGCTTTGCACACATTCTTTACCCAATTAGGCACAGACATTCTACCGCCAGTATCACCTATTAGGACTGGTATCTACACTACCCTTCCTCCTTATGTCCATTCTCCTACCCGTAGCTGTATCCTCTCTTATTTCGTTTTCTTCCCTCTCAACGTTAATAAATTTGTACAAACTGACTCCCACACCTACATGCAGATGCACACATGTATTCATGTGTGCACATCTAGCATACACTAACACACATACTTTCACATTATTACAATTGTTGTTTAGTGCCTAGAGACCCCAACTAAGATCGTGGCTCCAGGGTGGTAGGTGCTGGACATAGACATAAAAAGAGTCTGCAACAAAGAGTTTATAATGTAGCTAGACAAAGGTGGGGAGAAACGTATTATACATTGGCTCTTCTGCAATTACTACTCAACAACATTCACTTTTTAAGAAATAATACATTTCTTTGAGTTCCCTTCTCTTTTAAAAACTTGTTATGAAATGAATACACACATATTTTATGTCCTCCTTTTTCTAGTGTGCAAGCCACCAAAAGGATAAAAGTCAAAGAGTTAGGCTGCAAATTTCATTCACAGGTATACACACATGCGGCAACACACACACATCTCCCTACACAAAGACGCACAGTTTCTTACACACATACAAAGCATGATTGTGCACACTTGCCTACACAGACTTTTTCCATACACTTTTCCAGGGGTTGCCTAGATCACCCAGCTGGAAAGGGAAGAGGGTGGGCTGAAGGAGAGAGGATGGGGAGGGGAAGAGGCCAAGGACGAGAGCAGGGTGAGAGGGGGCAGTGAAGGAGAGAGGAGAGGTGGGGGGGCGGTATGTGGGGTAGATGAGGATGCAGGGGGAGACAATAGGCTACAGGTGCATGAGGATGTGGGCATTCCAGGGGTGTATCAAGACATAATGAGAGTGCAACTGTGTATAGAGTGAATGGGGTGCAGGGCTGTGGAGGGTGAGGGACATGGGGCGGTGGCTCTGGGAGATGGAGAGGATGGGTAGGAGAGCACTGTAAGGGGTACAGGGCTGGGATGGGTAGATGTGGGGGGCAGGATGGGATGGGGAAGGATGCAATGATGGAGATGCGGGGGGGGGGGAGGGGGGGAGGACAGCAGCCTCATTCCCAGCACTCAGAGACAGGGATACACATAACTCCAACCCCTGGGTGCCGGCGATGGGGCAACAGACTGCAGTTCACTGCGGGGCACTCACCACAGCTCAAGTCCAGCAACATGAGGAGCGCGAGGAGAAGAGGGCCGGGCAACAGCGGGAGAGGTGCACACCACGCGACCCCTCAACAGCTGCCTGCTGAGTGCTCGAGCGGAGCTAGTTTCTCCCCTGCCCTGACCTAACCACTGGGAGCTGTGCCTGAGGGCGAGGCAGCATGCAGACACCCCTCCGCCCCGGCAGCCCCTAAGGCTAGGAGCCAGACATGTGGGCTGCTTCCCGACCCAGGAACCACACGGTTTGCGGCGCGGCAGCTAGCAGGGAGCCTGCCAGCCCCCACACGGTTTGCGGCGCGGCAGCTAGCAGGGAGCCTGCCAGCCCCACTGCGGCGCCACGTGAACTGGACACTCAACAGCCCGGTCAGCAGTGCTGACCGGAGCTGCCAGGATCCCTTTTGGACTGGGTGTTCCGGTCCAAAACCGGACACCTGGTCTCCCTAGTGAGCAGCAGAAGGGTTTGGTCTCTCTCTGCCTTAGTCTCTGATTAGAATCAATTCTTGAGGCAGAGTTAGTCTCTGGAAACTAGAGATTGATGTTGGGTAGAGATTCTTGAAAGAAGGCACTATCCCCTACTGTTTGACCACCTGTGTTCTAGGACTGATGTATGGTGTGTAAATATAACAAGTCACAATTAGAATATACCCAGATTCCACATCACTGATTTCTCCTGAACTGGGAAGCAGCCCAAACATCTATTCCTTGGCAGA
This sequence comes from Lepidochelys kempii, assembly GCF_965140285.1. Classification (NCBI taxonomy): domain Eukaryota; kingdom Metazoa; phylum Chordata; order Testudines; family Cheloniidae; genus Lepidochelys; species Lepidochelys kempii. The sequence goes on along the minus strand of NC_136390.1, from coordinate 28,921,010 downwards.
TGGGTGACCTTGAATGAGACACTGTTAATAGCATTGCCCCTTTTTCTAACACCAAACAACAAATTAAAGTGCTGTTACAATTAGCAGCGAGTCTCAAAGTAGATTTCAAGGTCATCAAAAGTTGTAATTGAAGAAACTATTTTAAAATCTGCTGCTACAAATATACACTTGAACTTTATTAAGCTCTGCCAATACAGCACTTCACATATGAATATCATTCTTTAATCTATCACCACAGCAGCTAGCCTGAGCCCCTGTTGCTCCTTAATGGAATCATTAACCTCTTGGGCCAGACTTATTTTTATAAGCATGCTTGTGAGGAAAGAAGCTAAATCACCTGGGAAGATGACAGAATACTCTGCCATCACTTTTTGTTTTCTGACTCGGACGGCTTCCTGTCTGATCTGAAGCGGGTTCCAGGAAGAAGAAAAAAAAAAAAAAAGACAACTAAGTCCACTGAGGCCAAATGAGAGATCAAACCACAGAACATTCTGCACTTTGCTCAGCTGCTCTTACCATCTGAGAGGAAATTTGTATTCAGGATAAACGCATCCTTCTTTCAGACCCTACAAAACTGGGTTGAACCAAAGGTAGCAAAAACAAGACTGGAGTTCAGATCAGTGTTTTCCCCACAAACTACAGCTCAAAACACTCACTAGGCCCAAAAAAGGAAATACACAAAATGGCTATCAGGGTATTAAGCTAAATATTGCCCTCATTGCACGTACCAGATTTAATTTATATCAGCAACTTTGTAGTATACATTTCTTGGAAAAAATATGGAAATTTAATTTCCTTTTTGCCAATGCAAACAGGAATGAAACAAATATATACTAGCGATCCTGGATGCAAGCTGGGTTTGCACAGCTGGGTGTTCGTTAAAGATGGATACTTATTTCTGTCACTACATAAGCCACATTCACTGACAGAGGGGAAATGGACAGACAGGGCCATGAAATATTCAATGTTTTGTGCAGCCTACTTCTAAATGATATACATTAAATGAATAAAGTCAAGAGGGCTGTATTTCCTTCCCTGCATTGTAATCTTTAGCCACTTTTCTCTTTCTAATGGTGCAAAGTCTAGTGAAGCTTCAAGTACAGTGAGCACACCTAAAACTTTGTTCCATTTCCACAGCAGTTTTCCTCCTCCTAATTACACAGTGTTGAGTGTTCCTTTTATGAGCAGCAATATGAGAGAACACTCCTTTGTAGTTTCCCTGCTACTCCACTTGCGTGTGCCAGGTGGCACCATTATTTCCAACATAGTGTGTGCATTTTCTCCATTGAAGCACAAATGCTTTTGTAGCCTTGATATCAGGGCAAGTTGCCTACAACTACTATTACAATCCCCTTCCTACATTTCTGATAGAATTCTGACCTGTGATGCATGACAGTGTTTAACTTTTCAGGGCTTTCAGAAAGCATTGTGTGATGTTCAACATCATGCCATTGTATTAAAGCTTTAAATCTTATTAATAGCTCCTACTCACCTTCAAATAGAAAATGTTACACAATTGCTTAGACAAATATTTACATTTAACACAAACAATCCCAGCATTTTAAATAGCACTTGAAATACCAAAGTAACTTTTTCAACAGTAGCTATTAGATAAGACTACCATTGTTTTCCTCCTGTATAGATTTTAAACAGACTCTCTATACAGCACACATTTATGGTGTGATTTACACCACCATCTTTATCACAATTTAAGATTCTCTGCATAACATTTACATGCCTTTGTTTTAACACACTCTCCTCCTCCCAATTTTCTTCAGGTCAGATTCCTACTCCATAGTCAGCCTAAAAAGTAACAACTAATTTCTTGAATTCTTCAGAACTGGAGCGGAAAGGGCTTCCTCTCAGTCCATATTCAAACATCTGCCTTGTCAGCCAACAGAAGTCTGGTGTGCAAAATCCTTCTAGTTAGTAGCACTCAATCTTCTGCTAAGGGCAGTCCCACAGTTTCTGTGGTCAGAAAGGAAAGGTTAACAGTATCCAGACTCTTACAGGTTTGAGGCATCAATATATAAAATAATCCATCCATCCTCCGGACTCTAGGAATTATTTTGGGGGAGTTCTAGGACATATGTCATACCAGGTAATCATCTAGTCTGACCTCCATGATCCCTTCTGGCCTTGGAATCCATGAATCTCCTAGAAAGGCACTATCCTTCCCCAGTAATCCCAGTTGAGTCATATTAGGAAGGATTTAAAGAATCATCACTGAAGTCTCTTTTCCTCTAAATTTAAAATGGTTAACAAATAGCTATGCGTGACTTCCGTAGGTTTTGTTGCTCCTTAGAAAAATTTCCTCTCCCAGCACTCTCCCTAGACCCATAAGATACACGAGACACTCAAATGTATTATTTTTACAATGGCTTCTCAAAACGTGAGACCTGGAATAATGCTTACCCATAGCCAAAATATTACAAATTTGAAACTCAAACATGTTCTCCAGGCCTTCTGCCTTATGAATGAAGAACTTCCATAGAGTGGAAAAAAACAACAGAGGCAGCTGTCAATGAGATGAGATTCTGCAAATCCCTCTATAGTCATATATACCTAAAATATTTTCTCTCATTGAGCTCCAATTGGCTCTGCTTCTGGTCTGTAGGTGTGACGTACTGTGTGCGATCCATACTGCGCAACTGCCTGGCCTTATTAGTGGCTGCTATACTGACATTAAGAAATCACTGAACGTGCTCAAATGACCAATGCCTCTTTTTCTGAGCATCTGTGGCTGTGCTCCCTGCTTTGTTCTCTGTACAGGTCCAGCAACAGACCATTACCTAAATCCCAGGCTCCTTCCTGCTGCTGGTCCTCAAAATTCAAGAGCTACAGTTCTAAAAGCAGGTGAGTTACATTATATACATCAGCAGGGCACAGACTTTTCTGGACACCTCACTTCTGTCACAGTGATTGAAGCAGCACTGCTGGGAGAAGCCAAGAGCTGCTCAGCATCTCCTGACAGTGCTGGTGAAAGCTCTAGAGCCCTACCTCCAGGTCACAGATACGCTGTGTGTGCTTTTCGTACTGTAGGAGCATTTCAGTGTTTTGTGAGAGGAGAGGGAAGCAGAATGGGTTGCTTGTCTTTTAGGTACTTAAATGGCTCTCACACTGTAATAGCTGTGAAGTGAGTTCATGTTCCATTAAAAACTCTTGTTAGCCAAACAATAACACACACCCTTGAGGATGGGAAGTGAATCCATAACCACCACCTCTTGGTACTGGGCACTGGAGATCACTTAACAGCAAAGAGGCACTGCGTATCATAGGAGCAAGTACACTGCTTCATGCTGTTCCCAGCACTAGCTAGCTGTAAAGAAAAGAATAAAGCAGCAATCTCAGAATTCCAGCTTGCAGCAAGCCTCAGGTTAGCCTAAAGACATTTTGGTTTTGAGTCTCCCACTGCAACTAAGCTCTGGTGACATTTCATTATTTTGGGAGGAGAGGGAATGAAGGGAAGCCAGACATGGTTCCCTGATTCTCAGCCACCCGGCCCCAGAGGAAATTAAAGCTGCAAGGCGACTTAAGCCAATTTACAGGCGTACTGAATCAAAATTTCTGCAGAAGAGCTAAGGAAGACATTGCCAGTATCAGGCTAAAACTGTACAGTGTGATCTTATTTTCCAGTACCACCAATCTATCGAGATAAATATAGGGAGACACGGATGTTAGATCAATACTGTGGTGCAAATTCCAAATCCAGGCACCTTTAGAGGAGGTTGAAATTCCACATTAAGATGCTCAAACTGGCATTTAGGTCCATCAAATGGCTAATGTGGACATAGCTCCCTAACTCTACAGACAGGTGCATCAGCGTATCGGTGACTGTTTGGTGTGTACAAATATCACCCGCTCCAGTGTGCATGTTTGTAATGATTTAGGCATCAACTTAAATGAACATTAAGAATATCTTCTCACATTTGGAACATGTAGTAAGAGTAATGAGAACCATCTGCTACTAAAGGTCTGGTTGACTTTGGACCAGTTCCAGCTCTGACAGGTGTATGACAGAATTATATGTTCACCAGGGTCTTTTGTTCCAAAATTATCACACTGGCAAATATTTTTAGAACTACATTTGTTTTTTCTAATGACTAACATTTTGGAAGTAGTTTTACATACTCAATCTCAATTAGCTATTTTTGGAATATTTGCTACATCACTCTGTTTCTTGTCACTGCAAAAGCAAGCATTTTTAACTAATGGAACAATACAGCGAAAGCCATTGTATTACCATTTTCAAACCACTATGGTGGGTGATAGTCTGCTCAATCACTAGTATAAATCTGACATGAATGGAGTTACTCTAGTTTTACACAAATATGATGGAGAAGAATTTGGTCCTGTGGTGTTAAACACATGGCAATGTCCCTTTTTTGTAAAATTTTCAAACCCAAAATTCCACAAAAGAAAAATACATTGTCATTTCACTTGCTCAAAAGACTGTCTAAAATCATAGCAGCTGCTAGATTTTGTTCATTTTGGCTCATTAACCAGATTAATTCATATTTATTACTATTAGGTCCAACGATTTTAGTTTGGGACTTGAAAGTTCAGCTTTAGCACAGTAACTTTGCTATGAGCTGCTTTAGTATATAAAGATATGTATGTAGCAAAAGTGAAAACCTATGTCTCCAAAGCACTGGAAAAGTGCCATGTCAGATAAACAGATAAATTTGGTAATAATTAAATGATAGTGTCAGGGTTCCTTCCCCATTCTGAACTCTTGGTACAGATGTGGGGACCCGTATGAAAGACCCCCTAAACTTATTCTTACCAGCTGAGGTTAAAAACTTCCCCAAAGGGTACAAACTTTGCCTTGTCCTTGAACAGTATGCTGCCACTACCAAGCGTTTTAAACAAAGAATAGGGAAAGAGACCACTTGGAGACGTCTTCCCCCAAAATATCCCCCCAAGTCCTACACCACCTTTCCTGGGGGGGCTTGAGAATAATATCCTAAACAATTGGTTACAAAATCATCAAAGACCCAAACCCCTGGATCTTGGAACAATGGAAAAATCAGTCAGGTTCTTAAAAGGATTAAAAAAAAAAAAAAAAAAGGTAAAAGTCATCTCTGTAAAATCAGGATGGAAAATACTTTACAGGGTATTCAGATTCAAAACAGAGGATCCCCTTCTGGGCAAAACCTTAAAATTACAGAAAACAGGAATAAACCTCCCTCTTAACACAAGGAAAATTCACATAAAACAAAAGATAAACTAATCCACCTTGCCTGGCTTACCTATACTGGTTGCAATATTGGAGACTTGGATTAGGATGGGTTGGAGAAGATGGATTTCTATCTGGCCTCTCTCAGTCCCAAGAGAGAACCACCACGTAAACAAAGAGCACAAACAAAAACCTCCCCCCCCCCCCGATTTGAAGGTATCTTGTCCCATTATTGGTCCTTTGGGTCAGGTGCCATCCAGGTTAGCTGAGCTTCTTAACCCTTTACAGGTAACAGGATGTTGCCTCTGGCCAGGAGGGATTTTATAGCACTGTATACAGAAAGGTGGTTACCCTTCCCTTTATATTTATGACAGACGGGCAGGAGAAATGCAAATAAAAAAATGTTTCCTGGTTCCTAGAAGTTTTGTTAGTTCCATGCTTGCTCGATTAGAATTACTATGAATCATGTTTATGAGCTACATTATAAAGGAGCCAAAATTTTGCTTCCAATTGTGCTGCTATGGTTGGCGAAAGTCAAAGTTGTAGGTGTAAATATTACTAAAGGTCTGATTTACAAACAAGCAATCAGATAACAATACAACTAGATTCTAGGCATTTGTGCTTGAAAAATTGGAACAGTTTTTTATCAAGTTGGGCCCTTTATGGTCAAAAATACACAGCATGTTTTTGCTAGTAGTATATTTTGCCATTATATTGTGCTGCTTAACGAGTTACATACACAAAACAGAAGTGTAATTATATACTGGAAGTTATTTTAATATGTAGTTAAAATTATGTAAGAGTACCGATGTACAGTTATTATACACCTAAATTAAAGAAGTAAAAGGTGCCAGAGAGCAGCATGTGGAAGGAAAATGCATAGAAAGCAGCAGCAGATGTGATGCAAAAGTTACCAATGCTATTAGTCGTTCTGAGAGTATCTGATCTGTAGATACTCTTTTCAAGCAATCTAATATCCTCCAAGGGTTCGAAATTAAGGGTTCGAATATGTATGAATACATTCACTCAGGAAAAGACCATCATTCATTATATATATTTTTCTATACACAGTTCTTTCAAAAGCAGACCCCACACTGAAGCTTTTTTTAATCAGTGCTGAGCGATCAGAGGAAAGAACAATTTGCATATTTGAAGAATCAGTCAGTCATTTTGTAATCAAAAGAAAAAAAAAGAGAAATCAGTATTCCTGTGAATCAGAAATCTCTAGCTTTGGAGAAATTAAACCTGAATTGCGTGTGTTGGGTTTAAAGATAATGGGAGGTTTTAATATGAAACTAGTGCTGGTGTATGCATCTTTCCAGAAAGTCTCAGTCTGGAGACAACTTGACAGCTTATATAATGGGGACCCTGGAGATTTACCACAATGCTGGCAGTTGTTTGAATCTTTAATGCTCACTTTCCAAACACAAAAGGGGTCCACTATAGCTTATAAATATATTATGCTGTAATAAGTGAAGATGCAAACCTATTAAAGTATTTTCTATTTGGACCAATACTGTTCTAATTTTGTGCAGTAGAGCAATTTCTCTATTTTCTGTGCGAATGAAGAGTTTCTCAACATTCACTTCAGTTGTCAATCATTATGAAGCTTCAGACTGGGCTAGGACAGCAATTTGTCAGCCACCAGGAAAAAGGACATCTTGTGCTCTAGAATCTAAGCTCTCATTTTAAATGAAAAGTCTGTAGCACTTATGATTGCAAAGAACTCCCAATACATGAAATAAACTGTTGCAGCACTGTTAGGTGCCTGAGACCTTAGACAGCCTAAAATAGTTTTATTTTTTTAAAGCCCCACTATCTTCACTGTGATGCCTAATGATGATGGTTTAAATGTCAACATTGTTAACTATTTGAACGCTGATCAAAGAATGCACAAAAAAAAGGAATGGTCTCAAAAAAATTTGCCCAGTCTCATTTTGGCACTCTACATAGATGTAGGCTGGTTGTGTGATGCGTTTGGGAGAATACCGTCATTTTGTACGAACAGAAAGCCTATCCTATTTGAAGAAATCAGTTACAACATATAACAGTATATTTCACAAATCAGGGTAACTACACTGGTATTTCCCCTCTGTGGCCCACCAAGGGTACTCACTCTTGGCTCCCAGCTTCTCAGCCATCACCTCTCTTGAGAGGGACAATTACTTCCCATATACTACATATGACAGTCCTGCTAATTCTCCCGAGAAATTGCAAACTGTCCCAATGCAAAGGAAAGATAGGAGGAATAGTAAGAGGCCGATATGGCTCCATCAGGAGCTCTTTAAGGACCTGAAAATCAAAAAGGAATCCTACTAAAAGTGGGTAACATGGATAAGTTGTTAAGGAGGAGTACAAAGAAATAGCATAAGCATGTAAGGACAAAAAAAAATCAGAAAGGTGAAGGCACAAAATGAGTTACACCTACCATAGGACATGGAAGGGAATAAGAAGAGGCTATTTAAATATAGTAAGAGCAAGAGAAAATTGAAGGAAAGTGTAGGTCCTTTACTTGGCAGGGAAGGAGAGCTAACAACTGATGATGTCAAAAAAGCTGAGGTATTAATGTCTATGTTGCTTCAGTCTTCACTAAGATTAATGGAGACCAGATAGAAACTCAAACACAGTTATTATTAACGACAAGGGGGAAGGAATGCAAACCAAAATACAGAAAGAACAGGTTAAACAATATTTAGATAAGTTAGATGTATTCAAGGCAGCAAGGCCTGATGAAATTCACCTTAGGGTACTTAAGGAACTAGTTGACGCAATCTCCAAACTATTAGCAATTATCTTTGAGAACTCATGGAGGATGGGTGAGGTCCCAGAAAACTGGAGAAGGGAAAACATAGTACCTATCTTTCAAAATGGGAACAAAAAGGACCTGGGGAACTATAGACCAGTCAGCCTAACTTCAATACCTGGAAAGATACTAGAACAAATTATTAAATAAGCAATTTGTAAGCACCTAGAGCATAATAGGATGAGGAATAGCCAGCATGGATCTATCAAGAACAAATAGTTCAAAGCTAACTTAGTTTCCTTCTTTGACAGGGTTAGTGGATAGGGGGAGGTAATAGATATGATATATTTTGATTTTAGCAAGGCTTTTGACAGTCTCTCATGACAGTCTCATAAGCAAACTAGGGAAATGTGGTTATATTAAATTATTAAAAGGCAGGTGCACAACTGGTTGAAAGACCATACTCAAAGAAGAAAAAAAGAAGAAAAAAGGCTAATATTTCTCTTGGGAGAATTAGCAGGACTGTCATATGTAATATAGGGAAAGTAAATGTCCCTCTCTACTGGTAAGGCCTCAGTAGGAATGTGTCCCCAATTCTGGGTGCTCCACTTTAGGAAAAATGTGAACAAATTGGAGAGAGAGTCTAGAGGAGAATGTGATAAAAGGTTTAGAGAACCTGACATATGAGAAAAGGTTAAAAAAAAATTGGGCATGTTTAGCCTTGAGGAGTGGGGACCTGATAACAGTTTTCAAATATGTTAAGGGCTGTTATAAAGAGGACAGTGATCAATGTTTCTTCATGTCCACTGAAGGTAGAACAAGTAGTAATAGGCTTCATCTGCAGCAAGGGAGATGTAGGTTAGATATTAGGAAAATCTTTCTAACTAGAAAAGGGTAGTTAAGCTCTGGAATAGGCTTTCAAGGGAGGTTGTGGAATGTCCATCACCCTCCAGGATTGCCTTTGAGTCTCCAGGAAGTAAATCTCCAGGAGTCTGATAAGAGTGACCCGGCAGATAAATATTAGGGCACTCTGAAAATTAATATTGAATGTTGAATCTGATTTATAAAATATGCAAGCTGGTGTTTAATATACCATGGGAACATGCATTTGCCTGCCCAACAGTTGCACCGTGAGTGCATTTCTTTACCTTTTGTGGCTGTGACTATGTCATGAACTAGTCTGTGCACCGTAACTGATACACACATGCACACAGGCTCTCATCTCTTTAGTCTACACTACACTGCAACTTCCTTGCACTTTCAAAAATAGAGAAATGGATGATGGTGAGGGCTCTTCAAAAACATAGCAGCTCCAAAGGTACTGTAAAAACGGAAAGTTCTATTCTTGTTAGACTAATGACTGGTGTAGAGACTGACTAAAAACTGGCTTCACAAAGTCAATGAATTTACAGCAGAATGCATTTTGTGTCGTCAAGCATTTTCCATTAAATATGAAGGGAGACAAGCTGTTAACATCCATGCAGAATGTACAAGACACAAGGAATCTGAAAAAAAATAAAAAACAAGCACTTCAGATTACATCCTTTTTATTTATGTATTTAAACTAAAAGGACACATCAAGGAAATCTAGTGATGGTAGCAGAAATTGGAGAAATTTACATGGCACGGATCATTATTTAAGTTATGTTACTCAAGACTGTAGTAACAAAATGCTTGCAAAGTTTCTACCAGATTCAGAATTGCAAGAAAAATGTCTTGTGGACACACAAAAGCAATTTGTACTACCGAGAATGTTTTGGCACCAAAATTGCAAGAACTTTTGCTTAATCTTGAATTAGCAGGGTTGTTTTTTTCCCCAGTTGGATTGGATGCCTCTAATACGGGAAATAGGAAGTTTTTCCCAGTAACTGTTCATTATTTTTCCAAGGCAAAAGGGATGAAACATGGCTTGCTTGATTTTTACCACAATGACAAGACAAGTGAGGCTATTGCTTCATGCATTTCAAATATTATAGAAAAAAAAAACAGTCTTACTATAAACTGTGTGTCATCTTACGTAGCTGATAATGCCAGTGTTAATTTTGGGAAACAGGTCATTTTATCAGAAGCTTAAACAACTGAATGACAGAATGATTCAGGTTGGATGCAAATGCCAGGTAATTCATAACTGTATTAAAAATAGTATGAAAGCTTTGAGTTTTACGTTGAAAGTCTTGTGCTGAACGTATATAGTGAGTTCTCTTCCCCTGCTAAAAAGACAGAATCTCTCAGTTCATTGTTCAAATTTATAGAAATAGAGTATAAGGAACTAGGTGGCTGTCTCTTCGGCCTGCAATAGAATGAATTTTACGATGCTAGCCTGCACTAGAGGCATATTTCATATCAGAGGGGGAAGATTATGGGAAACATTCAGTGAGGATGAGCAGGAGTCTCTCTCTTGTTGTTACATTTACTTTCTGCATAACCTGATGGGAATATTTTATGAAGCACTCAAAAAGCTAGAATGCAGCAATGCCAGCTGTACAGAATTAGATTATGTCATGGAAGGTCTTCTTTCTAAACTAAAGAGAAGAAGAAAAAAAAAAAAAGAGAGGACAAGTTCAATGGAAGATCAGCTTAGGCTATTTTGTGCCATGTTTCTTCATTTAATACAAGGAAATTTAAGGAGGAAGCAGGTAAGGCATTGTTGAGATGCACTGCAAATCTTGAGAAATGATATGATTTCAACACATCTGTTTTCAGACAAACGTCAGTCCTCTCACTGGACAAAAATAAAATGGTCTGATCTTGAGAAGTTAGCTGAAGTTCTTTGAATGGAGATTGATTTTGACAAGCTGTATGGTAATTACTGCATTTTATAGCAAATAAGATGAGAAATAATTTCAAAGGAGCAAAAAAAATAGATCAGAGATGGGTAGAAGTTTTCAAATAAATACCAGAAAGTGGAAACAGCCAAATGTTTAAACTCGTGTCTTTCACATTTTCAGTTCCAGTATCAAAGGCCTACTCTGAAATGGTTTCCAGCTTAAATGACTCAACTTTGGAGAAAAGATACAGGCTGAGTGAAAAAGTGTTGTGAAAGCCCATGCAACTGAACTACACTATGTCATGTGCTGACTTTTATGAATATGTCAAAAAGTCTCCGGAGTTGCTGAAAGCAGCATGAAGCCAAACTGAAAGAAGGAAAGAAAAGAAAGAAGGAAAGAAAGAAAGCTGTGAGTAAAGACATTCCACTAGGGAAGACCCAACTTCTATAAAGACAAATACAATAACATTTTATTTTAAGTCTAATCAATGAGTTTTTTGCAGCAGTGATGCGGGTGCTGTACCCATCTTGTGGTGGTGAAGCAGGAGCTGTGTTCTCAGATGAAGTTCTCTGTTTACAGGTCGATCAACATCCCCATCCTCACCTATGGTCATGAACTATAGGTAATGACCGAAAGGATGAGATTGCTGGTACAAGTGATAGAAATGAGGTTTCTCTGCAGGGTGGCTGGGCTTACTCTCTGAGACAGGGTGAGGGATGTCTCTATTCAGGAGAGCCTCAGAGTGGAGCTGCTACTCCTCCGGATCAAGAGGAGCCAGCTGAGGTGATTTGGGCACCTGATAAGGATGCCCCCTGGGAGGCTCTCTTTGGAACTCTAACGGGCACATTCCACTGGGAGGAGGCCCCTAGGCTGACCCAAGACATGGTGGAGGGAATATATCTCCCAGGTGGCCTGGGAATGCTGGAGAATCCCCCAGGAGGAGCTGAAAACCTGTAGCAGAGGAAAGGGAGGTCCGGTCCTCCCTACTCTCCACGCTGCAGCCTCAACCGTCACCAGGAAAAGCGACATAAAGGAAAAAGAAAATATGATGATTACAACCGGCGATTTTGCAATACTGTTTGTTCTTAAGAAGTGACATTATGATTCATATGATGCTCCTTATCTCCACCAAAGGCAAAATGATGGCTCTGCAGTGAATGAGTTTTAGAGTACAGTAGGTCAGTCATTAATGCCATTATGTCATGTGATGAAACCTCCCGGAATAGATCCAAACAGAGTTGGCAACCCTAGCCCATTATTGGAAATTTTTAACAGGTTGGACAAACACTTGCCAGGGATAACGTAGGTTTACTTGGTCCTGCCACAGCGCAGGAGGCTGGACATGAAAACTTCTCAAGGTCTCTTCCAGCCCACGTTTCTAGGATTCTATGACTAGTTTAGTCTTTCCTTTATACAGCTTGGACATTTGATCTTGTCCTCATGTCACAAGTAATCAGATCACAATGGCCCACTCTTCAGGGCGTAACAACAAAAGGCTGGGGTTTTGCATACCAGAGATCGGGAATTTGCATTCACTTCCCCCCAGATATTTTCTAGGGAAACCAGTTAACACATTTAGTTCCAAAAGTCCATTCTTGTATGGCACATTGTTCAATGTAGGTCTCACATCTGTCACATATCTCCCCTCAAAAGGGTCACCTACAATGCCAGCCCACAATACATAAATCCTTCATTTAATACAATGTACCCACAAAGGTATTTCAACTTAATTCAAAGATTTCCCTAGGATGTGGCAGTAAATTTCCTTGTTAGTCATTACAGGGTAATGCCCAGACCAGCATTGAACCCTGCCACTGCTTCAGTTTTCCTTTGTTGGGAGTTTCCAAAAACTGCAGCCAGATTCTTGTAAGCAAAAACACCACCCTTTCCTGGGGTCTATTTATTAAAACACCACCAACACCAACAGCAACTTAAATAAAAACAAGTCTTTCCCTGACTCTACAACTTCTTCACCCCCTTTCTGGGCTCAACAATTCTTTCCAAACCCCAGATCCTGCTCCCTAGCATTTCCTCAAGCCTCTTAAGGCTTCTATTCGAACCCCTCACTGCATCTCCCCAGCCCCTTCCACCCAGTTGCAGTGAAGAACCCATTATTTGGTCCACTTGGACCCTGCATCACTGTGGTAGGGGTCTGCCTCTCTCTCAGTTGAGCCAAACAGACTAACTTTTCCTCTATGTCCAAGCCCATTACCTTGTGGGGTAGCTAGTTAGTCACAGGCGAGACTAAGCCCACCTCCCTTAAAAGGCCATCCCACCCTGTGACAGCTGTATTTAACAACTTTTGTTTGTGGAACATAACCTGTTATTATACACAGAGCAAGTTTGTTAATGCAGCATCACAAGGACATCAGTGAATGTTATTTCCTGCACAGTCAACTCTGTAGCAACTTCCTTCTCGCTAGTGTCAAGCTATAGTGCCAAGTTCTTTACAGAGATAAACAGTATGGTTTAAAAGTTACAATAATAAAAGGAATTGTGATGTTACGTGTCAGAAGCAAGGGGGAACCGCGTGTCTCTGTGCACTGCCCGTGCCCGCAAGTGCCGTCCCCACAGCTCCCATTGGCTGGTTCCCAACCAATGGCAGCTGCAGGGACGGTGCTGGGGTGAGGACAGCACAGCATGTGGAGCCACCTCCGCCCCCCGCAGGGGCTGAAGGGATGTGCCAGCAGCCAGTTGCTTCCGAGAGCAGCATGGGGCCACGGCACGCAGGCAGCCTGCCTGATCTCGGCTGTGCCACTGGACTTTTAGTAACCCAAAGATTGTGATCTACGGGTTGGTGACCACTGAATTGTATATAATTATGGATTTGTTTTTGCGGGGTCCCCCTTAGCCTGAGGGCCTGGGCTGCAGCCCCTAAAACGCCTGCATTTATCCAGCCCTGAGTTGGCCAGAAGAACACATGAAAGATGCTACGCAGTATATGTTCTGAGGAAAGCTAGATTCGTGGCCTTAGCAAGAAACAAGCATGGTTAGGCTGACTTATCAAGGAATCTGGTTGCATTGGGGATCCACTTGACCTGTAGTAAGTCCAAGGAGTAAGTCAAGAGCCTCAAGGCCACCTAATGGTAAGTGAAGAATGGAAACAATACCCCAGTAACTCCCTGGCTACTTGGCCCTACCATGAAGAATTTGACCGACTGCTCGAAACTGTGGAGTAGGCCCCTGAATGGGCCTTACTGCTGGCGCTCGGCCCAGATCAAGCTATCCATTCAGACCAGCACATCCTGGGCCAATTTGGATGGCCTTTTTGGGGATCATCCTGGGGAGCAGCCCACAGATGAAGCAGCAGCAGCACAAGCACTATAGGTAGAGTCTAGTATGTTGCAAACACTTTTTTTATTAGTTAGTAAGAATGGGAGAGATTTCTGGTTTATGTCCAGAAAAATAGGTATTACACATGGCATGGCAGTATGCTTCTTCTGCTCTGTAGCCCCAAGACCTTTCCATTTGTAGATGTGCTTGTAGTCACCAGTCACCAAAAAAAAATCTCCTTTGCTTGCCTGGAGTAGGAGTTCTTGCCTCCAGTCAGGCACCTCTAAGCAGATCAATGTGTTCAAAGACCTTGTCCTGTCTGAAAGGATGGCAGAACTGAAGCTAGTAACAGGACCCTTATTAGGAACACTCGTCCTATCATGGGAAAAAGAACTAATAAATTAAAATAATTTATAAAATCTCATTATGTTAATTTTACCATAATGTGCCTTGGCTTAGATTGTAGCTTGCTTCTGAGTAGGTCAGTGAATCAAGGAGGAATAAAATAAAACCAAAATGATCAAAAGTATCGTCCTGTGACCTTGCAGTGATGCAGTGCCATGAAAAAAAGGTAGAAATCCCCCCCCCCACACACACACACACGGTCAGACAATAATGACAGGTCCTTCCAACTCTGCTGGGCAGAGACAAGGAATGAGAAGCCTATGGGAGCAAACACAGACAACATGGAAAAAGAAAAAGAATCAGGGACAAAGTGCAGCAGGCATCTTGGCCAAGGTGGATGAACAGCTGGAGTTCCAGGGAGGGAGTAGAGAAGGTTGCAGAGGGAGAAGGCAACTCATCATGAGGCGAGAACGGCCACACAGTTCCTGGAACATGACCAGAGGTTTAGGGAGGACGACAGAGTGCAGCAGAAAGATTGTAGCGGGGAGGTCACCCCGCTCCAGCTCAGAAAGAGTTAAAAGCCAGCCCTTGGAGGGGGCTGAGGCTGAAAGCCGATTAGGAAGAGGCGGGAGGCAGCCAATCAGAGCTGGCTAAGCCAGTATAAAAGAGAACAGACCAGAAGGGGTAGTCTGTCTCTCTCCAGGCTGGGAGAGAGATGGACCTGGCTGCCTGATAGAGAAAAGGGTACCATGGACAGCACAGTGCTGGGGAAGGGCAGGGGGAGCTCCAGCCTGGCAAACCCCCAGGCAGAAGCCTTGCTTTCAGGGCTGGAGGAGGTACTAGGGCTGTGGGGAGGCAGCCAGGGAAGGAAGAGGCAGCAGGTCCAAACCCCTTGCTGATTATGTGGGGCCATTTTAGACTGCAGTTTGCCCCTGAGGTGAGGGGCTACATGAAGACAGGCAGTGGGTCACTGAGGCAAGGTGGGCTTAGAGGATTGAGGTTCCCCCAGGGAGGGGAAGACCCCAAGTCTGGGGGCACTGCTGCAGGGCAGTGCCCCAGAGAAGGATGCAGGGCCTGAAGTACAGTGATGGAGATTGACCAGGAAGCAGGTATCAGTAAGGAGACACCAGCCAGCAGGAGGCGCTCCAAGGATGGGATGAGCTAGTTCCAAGGTAACCAGCAGGAGGTACCATGGCGGTGAGCGCATGCCATGCTACAGGGACTTTTCAAAAGTTTGCTCACTTTCATAGCTGCCAGACTACAGGCCCCAAAGCCAGCTCTGCTTTGCTTCTAGCTGCAACTCCCTCCTGTCCAAGATATATGCACTGAGTCTGCACCATGCCCTGCAGCCTATGCAGCCAGTGGATAATTCTGTGGTTGGCTGGTCCATGATCTAAGCAGCGAACAGTTGATGGAACAACCAAATGTACTCTGTGCAGGAGGCGCGCCAAGGCTGGACTATCCACCCTGGGCTATCATGCCCTACATGTGCAAAATGCTCCAGAAGGGGGAAGGAGAACAAGAACATGGGGAATATACAGTTCCACTAACCGTGAGATTGTAGCAGAGGCACTGTATAGACTAGAGTATCACAGTTTTTCACGTTTGTTTGTTTTTCTGTCTTTTGCCTCTTGATGACAGCTGTTCTACCTATAAGGTTTTTTTAATTGTTATTTACATTCATTTCAAATAAAGTGTTTTGTTTGCTCATAACAAGTCCCAAGCTTACATGAACAGATTTCATTAAATTCATAAAAATCTTACTCCATGACAGTAGTACATAAGCTATATATGAACTATATGGGTTTTATTAAATTCATAAATTGCATTGGCCCCAGAAATTGTGGGCTAAATGTGGGATAACTTTATTACTTCATTCCCCTTTACTGATAGCACCTTGCAAACCCATCATGTGGGCACACAAGACATCCCTAATTTCCCTTATGTGGTGGGATCCTGTCCCGGTAATGATAATTAATGCCCAGGAACCTGCTTCTGTGGTCAACTATACCCAGAGTAGTACCCTTTGCAGTTGACATATTCATATGTTCTTTGTAGTGGACAAGTTATAGGCATACGAGTCCCACTGATGGTCCCAGAACAGTTTGGGAAGCCCATTCTTTAAAGAGGGCAGTTATTTCAGGAACATTGTTTACCCATCATCTTTAGGTAAAAATCACAGTCCTGATCACCTCACAAAACTTCACCACCACAACCCCAACAACTGGTTAGCTGCAGACCTGTAATAGTCTAGGGTACCCAGCTTCCGAGGTTGCTATAGTGACCTACCTGCTTGTGGACCAGCATGGACCCCCTCATGCATATGTCCTGGTGCCAGAAGGTCAGGACAAGCTACTCACATGGGCCCAGGAACATCTGCTTCTGTGTCCAACAGGTCTGGAGCCGCTAACAGTCCCATCAGTCTGTGCTAGTGGCCCTGCTTCAGAACAACCAATCTACATATGGGGCATCTGTGGCCATAACAGCAGGCATCAGCTGCATCAACCAGGTTGCAGATGCCATGGTTCTACCTCCCCATCCCCACCCCGAGAGCTGCCTTCGATAGAGCAGATACCACTGCCAAAGTATCCACCAGCATTTCACACATGGTCTGCCTGAATCCTGAAATAGCAGTGAAACCATGAACAGGGAAGAGTCTTCCTGGATGCATGTTGCTGACTCCAGTTGCACAGAGCATGCAGACCCAAAACAGCCTAGCTGAATGAGCACTTATGGTCAAGTGTCATATGACACACAAGAGGTCTCAAACAATATCCTATCAACCAAGCCCTAGAGAGGCTACAGCTAGCAAAGGGAACAAGAACCACGAGATACACCCCACAGCATCTAACATGTCCCTGCATGTCATAATAGAGACTCACAGGCATGGATGGATATGAAATTTGCATAGCCATGCAATGTGAATGCTCCAAAACAAGCTTGGAAAGAACAGGTTTGCAAGCACTTAGATTTAATCTGCTGTTTAGACATACCATTAGATCAGCCCCCAGGGCTGTCTAAGTTACACCAGGGACCCCAGAGCAGCCCAGGATCAGGAGGGTGCAGAGATGGCTGAAAGCTACCTTAGGCCCCACAGCTTCCCCACCCAATGTGGATGCTTTCATTAATGGGAAAACACACTTTAACTTATGTGCACTGACTGCACAAATTTAGTTGATTTGCCTTCACTTTCCTTAATTTTCTCATTTAGACAACCCCTTAGAGATGCAGCTCAGAATTTCACCAGGATGTGCAAGGATGAAGAGAGACAGACAACAGCTGTCAGGAAGGTTTTCTAGAAACAAAAAATAGCAATTAACAGAACACTTAAATGAATTAGGTGTTGTTTGGGGGATACAGTGAGGTAGACTGTCACAAAAAAAAAAAAAAAAAGAGGACAGGAGCATTCTGCACAGCCTGGAATGTTAGAAGACCACAGGAAAGGGACCTGCCATACTCAAGGTGAGAAGAAATGATGGCATGGATGAGGATTTCAAAGACGTAGTCCAAGTTGTATAAGTGAGCAATAATGGAGAAGGGCATATTTGCAGACACATGACATTTGGGAAGAGATGGTAAGTTCAAGTATTACACCAAGGCTATGGAGAAGAGAGGCAAATAGGAGGTCTAAGTCAAAGATGAAAGTAGAGGAGCAGAGGATGCTCCAGCAGCAGAGGGAGCATACAAACAGTATGATTTTGAGGAGGGCCTCAGGATATTTTTCTTAATACTTCTCTGTTTAACTGGATATCTACACTTAGGAGTACTTTCCCTATCAGATGACAGTCACGTTAAGGTCAGTCATGTCTCGAGTTTATAGATTTTGACTGCCTCCCTTTGATTTTAAGCTTTTAGGCTGACTGCTTTATATTATTCCTTTTATTTTTTAACCTTTAAAAATACTCCTTACATCTTTTGACATCAGAAAAAAGGAATGCTGATAGACTGTACAGTAGCAGTAGACAGGTGAACAAAATACAACACAGAGAGATGACCCGATAACTAAGCCTCTTAGAAACTAATTGCCTAGCCATTCCACCAGCACGGATAAAAGGGTTTGAAATGAGTTTGATATATAGCAGAGTCTATAGCTCAATCCTGACCTTAACAGGATGCTTGATTTCCTTTGTCAGAGAGAGATTGGAAGTTCACTGCTATTTCTTTATTTCTCTCAAGAAGGCCAAGAGCTTTATAAAAAGTCTCTGGAATTTATGACTGCTGTACAGAGAGAACATGGACTAGAAGATTCAGCATGGAAGCAATGCAAAAAGATCTAGCACACACTTTCAGGGTCACTGTGAAGAGGGCTGGTACTACAATGTAAATACAATTGAGAAATACCCCACACATTTTAAAAATTAGCAAAGCTGTAACAGCAAACATCTTTCCTGTTGGTTAGAAATAAATCTAGACTGAACTAACAATGCCTTGTTTGAACTGCAGTTTTTGATTCTTGACCTTCAGATAAAAAAAGGGACTGAACCAAACCCTTAGGAAATGGGCTCTGTGAAGTTAAGATATAGATTTTGTGGCTTGGGCTTGTCTTTGTAAGGCTTGCTGCTTTTTGCATACGATTTTATTCTCTTAATGCTTCAAGGCCAAATCCTGCAGTGACTAATTGTTATTCAGGTAGGAGCCTTATTAAAGTAAATTGAGAGCTTTTCTGAGTAAAGTCTGTAGAATTTGATACCCTAATCAAAGAATCAGATTAGGCAGCTCACAAAAAGAAGCATTCATTTTTCAAAAGAAATCATCATTTAGATTATGAGAAGAAAATTTCTAATTCAGGTCTGCACTAGAACCTTTGCCAGTATAACAACGTTGTCCAATATTTGTTTTACCATAGCACCTAGGAGCTCTAGCCACGGACCAGGATCCCTTCGTGCTAAGCACTGTGCAGAGACAGAGCAAGCAGATGGTTCCTGCCCCTGAGATTTTACAGTCTAAGCAGGAGTGTGAACATAGATGCAGTTGTACTAACATAAAAGTGCTTTGCTTACCAGTATAAAACTTATTTTGCTCAGGGAACCGGTATAGGTGTTTTTGCTGGTATAAGGAGGATTGGCCAGTATAACTATACTGAAACATTTTCTATTGTAGCCCTGATCCTACATATAAAGTAAAGTAAAAACATAGATCCAGGAAAGGCAAAAAATTGAAGAGGGTATTATTAAAGCAGACACTTCTCTAGAGTGGGAGACTTATCACCTCTCAAACTCAATCTCACATGTCCCAGCACCACTGTGGGGAGGGAGGAAGGGGTTTCTGCTTGCTGGTGAGCATGGAGATGGCAGCCACCATGGCCCTTTCTAGAGCAGCACCAGGAAGGGGAAAGGAGTGTGTGCAGAGCAAAACAGCACTGGTCAAGATGGTGAATGCTGAGTGGGATCTAAGCTTACCAGACAGAGAAATGTGTATCAAGACTGTAGCGTGTGGACTTAAAAACACAAAGAGCCATGCTTTGAGTAGCAGCAAGAGAACTCCTAACCAGGAAGCTTCCCATTTATTAAACTCCCTTCTGCAACACATGTTGGTCCTGTCCGGTAACTCTACAACCACTCCATTTCCCTTTCTTTATAATAAGAGATTAAAAAACTTCACACACAATTCAAAACTAACTTCAAAATTCCTTAAACTATTTACACTACTCTATCCCATTAACACTGCTTAGGACACCTCCTCCTAGCCGCTCTGGGGATTAGCTCCACTCCCGGTGATGCGCTTTCCTCTGGTGGTCCCCCCACCCCTCTCTGCAACTCCAGGTGCTCCTTCCTTGTGACCTGGCCCTCCGGCCAGATCACGGTATGTGCTGCCCCCTTCCAAGGTATCAAAGTATTTCAGCGCAAACGATTCCAGATAGTCCACTCTCCACTGCCTGTGCTACTTCCCCAGTGGTTGGCAGGGGAACCCGGCCCATTCCCCTAATCCGGGTTCTGGCCCAGGGGACCTCTCAGCAGCAGCCGCCAAACTCTGCCCTACCCCATCCCTTGCTGCTTTTCTCACCTCTGACTCTTCCCCATCTCTGGGTTTGCCAACCTAAGTTCCCTCATCCCAGGGAGTATCTGTCAATGACTTCCCTTCAGCCTCTGCTCCCAGCTACCGGGCTTTATACAGGCCCCTCCTGTTTCCATCCAGCTGAGCCTCATCTAATTAATCACTGCCCTCCCTCCTCCTCCAGGTGCAGACTGGGCAGTTAATTGGCCCACCTGTCCACCTTAACCCCTTCAAGTCCTGTGTGCGGTAGACAGCCCATCAAAGGGTCTAATCAGTCTTCCAGACTATGTTCTCACTTCTGCTGAGTTTTGGCAGGAGTTCCCTGTAAAGGGGGCTTCCTTTGCTACACTGGGAAATATGGAAGATGAACCCATTTCCTACAGAGAAATCTTTTTGGAGTAAGTAGAATCTGGGAGTTTCTGCCAAGTTCCAGATATCTGGGAGCTTTTGAGCCAAACTTTTTCCCTGGTCTCAGTTCACGTAGTGCTTTGGTCTGTGCCGAACATTGAAGGTTTGTTGTTGCTGAGTTTTTATTTGGCATCCTGTTTTCAAAATTCCTTCAGGTTGGGCCACTTAGATTTAAGCTGTACTGGTGCCACAGGTAAAGGCATCCTTAGTTGTCTTCCCATCAGAAGTTCTGCTGGAGATAATGCTGTTTGCATCTGGACTGACTGATGTGCCAGGAGTGCTGTATATGGGTCCACTGGTTTTTGCAGAGGTCTTTTAAAAACGTGTCGTGCTCTCTCCTCTTTCTTGTTACTAAGTGTAATGTTCAAAATCAAAGTCCTGTGCAAATGCTAGGAATGTGCAAGAGTTAAATTCAGGCCCATTATCAGCTCTGATGACTTCAGGAACTCTGTATCTTGCAAATATTGACTTTAGTTTCTGGAAGGCCTGTGTGAATGAAGTCTGTGTAAGTATAGCCAAGTCAATATATATGGAGAAGTAATCACTTACAATAATGTAGGTGTGTCCTTTCCAGAAAAAAGGAATCTGTGGCAACCCACTGCCAAGGCCTGTCAGATAGCTTTGTAGAGAGTAATGGTCCTGGTGAGTTTTTTTCCCTTGTTACATCTCTCTCAGCCATCTACTAAGATCTGAATTTGCCTGGTCAGACCAGGCCACCATACGGATTCTTGTGATCATGCCCTGCACTTGTTTATTCCTTGGTGACCCTCACAGAAAGCATCTCTTTCTGAAGTACCACAGAAGTAAGAATGCGCTGTCCTTTCAGAAACACCCCGTAGGCTTTGTGAAGGTCACTTCAGTCCTGTCAATATGCTAGGCTGTTGGAAGTTGACTTCTTTGACGTAATCCTTTTTTTGGCAGAGTTGAATCACTTTCTGGAAAGTTTCATCCTTTAGTTTTTAATTTCTAATTTGCTGAAGTTGGCTGGCAGGTGCGGTAATTAAGACTGACCTCTTCCTCTAAAGCCTTTTCTTCTTCCATTGGTGGCTGCTCAGTGGGGTTCTAGACAGAATGTCTGCTGCTATGGGTGCTTTCCCTGGTATGTGTTGAATGCTAAAAGAAAGTCACATCAGCCATTAGTCAGAATTTTTTAATCCCAGGTGGAAAGTCATCCAGTGGTTTTGAACCCATCAGGGACACTAAGACCTTGTGGTCTGTTTCTATGTTAAAATTCAAGCCAAACAGATGCACTGACCTTTTCACAGGCCCAAGAGACTCTCTTTTCTATTTGAGCATATCTTTGGTCCGTTTGTGACTTTTTTTTTTTTTAAAATGAATGCAACAGGTCTCTGGTCTCCTTTTGGCTGATTTTAAGAGAGCACTGCTCATAAAATCATATGAAGATGCATCTGCTGCTAGCGTTCTTGGATAGTTTACCAAGTATTGTGCCAAAACAGGTGGAAAGGTCAGTAGTTATTTTATTTAATGCATTTTGTTGGGTGCTATCCCAGATTCATATATTATGACCATTTGGGACATCTCTTAAGGGTTTTGTTAGATGAGCTAAATTTGGTAAGAATTTCCCAAAATAATTTGTCAGGCCCATGAATCTTCTTACAGCAGGAAAATGCCTTCAGTTTGTCAGAATCTGGCTGAATTCCCCGTTTGCTAATTACATGTCCTACAAATTTTTATCCTTCCTAAATTCACATTTCTCATTCACAGTGAGGCCAATTTGTTGTAAATGCCTCAGAACTGCACATAGTCATTCATTGTGGGCATTTTTAATCACTGCCATATGCCAACACATCTGCATGACAAAAGATACAAGTCAAAGTTTACATAATCTGAAGACTCTCTTTTGGAAATGTTGTGGTGCTGAAGGGAAGACAATGGAAACAGTACCTTCCAAACAGGACGATGAGTGTAGTTAATGGTATAGATTCCTTAGCGAGGGGGATTTGCCAAAAGCCTACTGTAGCATCTAACTTTGAGAAAATTCACTTCTGATAACTGAGCTAATGTCTAGGAAGCATGTACCTTTCTCTGCACATGCTTTTATTTAGTTGTATAAGGGCCACACAAATCTGGATTTTGCCATTGGGCTTTGGTATTACCATGCTCCCTGCACACCACTCAGTGGGCTTCTTCTACCTTCCATTATCTTTAATTCTTCTTTGATTTTCCCTAGCAAGAATGTAGGGGAGTGGCATGGGGCTGAGAGAGCAAAGGGAGTTACAAAATAAAACCGGTGCCAAGAGTATTTCCCTGACAGCTTTCTTAACCCTGTGAGGCTACATCTCCTGCATGGTTTGGTTTTTTTGTCATTAATGAATTCCAGTCTCTCTACTCGGTGTAGTCTTTGTATTACTGGCAACCCTAGTATGGGAGTTGTAATCCTTGTATTTCATATATTATTTGTTGAAGAATTTTCCATCTTTTCTCTAGTTTCCCAGAGAACTGGCCACAAACATCCAATGTAGTGTAATAGCCCCCTTAGAATCTTATTTGGTCTTTGCAGAGCTCCATCCGGCATTCATTTATAATCTTTTATTTATTTAAATGGCAGTGACTGCAGTCCCAGTATCAATTTTAAATTTAAAAAAGTTTGATCATTTAAACATATGCATGTATACCAGCGTGTTGTCTGTTCTATTGAGAATGTAGTCCATAGAAGCATTGGCTCAATGTCCTCTGAAAATCATACTCCCTCTTGGATTGTTTCCTCTGCTCTTGGTGACCTGGATGCTGTTGCAAAAAAGTCCCACTTTAGGGCATCTCCTTCCATCTGCCACTGGAGATGGACATTGCTGTCAGCACCCACTGGCAGCCCCACAAACCAGTTTCTCTCAACTGCCACTGGCCCGCCGATCAGCTTCTCCCCCTCTGTGACACTCTGTACCTCGGAGAACACCCTACACTCCCATGTTCATATTCATAAAATGATTGTGTGGTATCCAATGCAAACTTTGTCATGTTGGGTGTCTTTGTAAGGCTCATGATGCACTTAGCATGATGTTATAGATTATAATTTCATGTATATAGTTATGAGGCTTAAAATAAGACCAGGCAAAAACTCTCCAAGAGCAGAGAAGCAGTTCACACCTCAACAGGGCAGGTATGGGACAAACCCAGCCCAGCCCCACAGGAACAAAAGATGCTGGCCTAGGCGGCAACAAAAGAAATGGTTAGACTCTCGAGGGAGTTACCCCCCCTTCCTTTGGTCAGTTTGAAACTGCGATGGGGAAATGCTCACCTGACTCTGAAGGGGGGTGGGGGGGAAGAGTCAAGATGGAAGAAAGGACATGATAAAAAGGAGACATTTGCCATGCTCTCTCTCTCCTACCTACATCCACAGGCACCATACCAAGCAACTGAAGCGCTGATTAAAGGGAAGAGCCTGGCTGAAGAGCAACCAGCCAGCCTATGGTGAGAAACATCTAAGTTTGTAAGGACAATGAAAGTCATAAGAGCAGCTTAGAATGCATTTTGCTTTTATTTCATTTGACCAAATCTGACTTGTTATACTTTGACTTATAATCACTTAAAATCTAGCTTTATAGTTAATAAATCTGTTTGTTTATTCTACCTGAAGCAGTGTGTTTTGTTTGAAGCATGTCAGAGACTCCCCTCGGGATAACAAGCCTGGTACATATCAATTACTTTGTTAAATTGATAAACTCGTAAGCTTGCAGCATCCAGCGGGCATAACTGAACACTGCAAGATGGAGGCTCCTAGGGTTCAGTCTGGGACCAGAGATATTGGCTAGTGTCATTCGGTTGCAAATAGCTGGGAGCAGCTTACATGCCAGAGGCTGTGCGTGAACAGCCCAGGAGTGGGGGTTCTCACAGCAGAGCAGGGTAAGGCTGGTTCCCAGGGTCAAGGATTGGAGTGACCTAGCAGATCACCGGTCCAGATAAGACCAGAGGGGAACATCCCACCCTCCATCCCAGCACCTCCCACACATGGTGGATCAGCTGTTCAATGGTATGCAGGAGGCACTGGGAGGGAGGGGGCAGAGCAAGGGTGGGGTGCACTTGAGGTGGAAAGAGGCAGGGCTGGGGTGGGGCCTGCAGCAGAGCAGGGGTCGAGCACCCCCAGGGAAGGGAGGAAGCCAGCTCCAGTGCCTAGGATCACTTCAAATCTACAAATCCAGCAAGGTCATCTACTTGAGTTGCCAAAAATCAAAACTTCTTTAACTGAGCCATTTGTACTATGGGCTCCATGGCTGCATTCTGCCTTCTTCCTGCTGCAGCTTTCACAAGCTTCTTCCCTGATTTCCACTTTCCCCACTTATTCACCAGCCTGGCAATTTGGGGAGTTTCTTTCCTTTACTACTTCTTTAGAGAGAGGGATTCACTCACCTCTGACACTCTGTAATACGAGACCATCAACACAAAGAACCATGCTTTAAGCAGCAACTAGGAGAACTCTCTAAGCAGGGAGTCTGCCCATATATTAAGCTCCCCACTGCAACACATCCTGGTCCTTTCTGGTAACTGTGGATGACTAGGAACTTTATAACTACTCCACAAAGACTGGGGCCAGGAATTAACTATTGAGCAAAAGGAAGAGGGATAAACTCATCTGTATCTGTCTGGGAGTGCAAGGCAAATAGGAGAGGAAGAACATGGCAGCCCTGTATGCCACAGCCCCCTGCTGCTGCCACCTCTTAGGAAGTTGAATTAGAAGAATCCAGAGCAACTGTGGGCTAACTCACATACAAATACGCCTGCGCTGCTGAATTACTGCCTTGTTGCCAGTTACCCTCATGTTTGACCCAACCATACTGCACTAAGCTACAACTGACTTGGACCATATTGTGATTAATGTTGTGGCTTGGGCAGCAAGGATGACTCAAATCATCTAGTGGTTTCCCTTCATCTGGATCCAAATATGTAGTGTTTCTGAGTGATAGAAGCCATCATGTGACCACATATATTTATTTATTTATCTGACAAAGCAAGCTAGTCCACCATCCAGAGAGAACATGAAAAATGACCATAGGCTGCTTTTAAATTAGCCCATGTTAACATTTTCTAAGCAGCAACATTCATATTAAAAAGCATTTAAAGGCCAGCCTAGCAAAACACATCAGCTATTAATCAAAGGCTGGGAGCAAAAGCCATTGTTGTCAAGATAAGAGAGGCCTACATTTGTACTATCCAAAGAAGGGCAGGAGACATCAATAGAATCCTCTAAAATGGAAACCTTTTTCCTAAAGTGATATTTTTACACTACAGCAGTCTTAATGTGTATTTGATCACAAGATTGAAGAATCATTAGTCACCCTTTGAATACAAAAACTTATAATCTTTTAAGTAATCAGAAATATTAGTAACTACTCAACTCAATGCTGCCACACAGGACTCGATTAAATTCCACTGAATTATATGAAGAGCGCTTCACTGTTACCCTGTTTCATATCCTACAGCCTCCTAACTGCACAGTACTTTGCCTCCAGGTGATTAAAGTCGGCACAGAGATTGTGTGTGGCAAAGACTTGAAGACAGCTTCTTTGCGATGAATCAGAATTAACCAGATGTGAGTAAGGCATTACGGACACTTCAATTAAAGAGCATCTATCAATGCGAAAGTCTGCTCTGTAAGATAATATTTGCCATTGAGTTGAAGCATATCTGAACAGGATTCTTGAATACATGAAGATTGATGACTGACATTTACTGTAACACCCATTAAAAAGTCATTGTTGTAAGGGCTCCATTGATGAAAATCCATTCATCGTCTATGACCTTCATGTTACTTGCTCAGACAAGTCACTTAATGGTCTTGTGATGATGTAACATAAAAACTGAGAAACAGAGATTGCATTTTGCATATACAAACTTGTGCACACTATTTTGAGCACTAAAGTTGAACAGAAAAAGTTTAGTTCTCTTTCAATTTTTTTTAAAATTTAAAGAGAATAAAACGTAAGATGTATGGTCAAGAAAATACATACAATGAAAAGACATTTTCATTCTGTATATTAGACACCAAATATTCAACGGCCACTTGTTTCAAGTAATTATTCACTAGGGGACAGATTGTGGCTCCCTCATTCAGATTGGGGAGCACATAATTCTGCAAGTATCACCACTGAAATCAAGGGAACCAGTCACAGAGTACAGTACTGCCCAAATGTAAGTAAGGGTGGCATGGGAGAACCTGGTCCTAAGACTCCAAGTGCTAAAAAGAGGTTTTATCATCTTTATCCAAATGTGTTTCATAGCAATGGTTCGTAGCCAACAGCTATGGTTCTGTTCCAGTTTTGTAAAATAATTGAATAATCGTTTTCTACTGTTCTAACTTGTACATAAGGCAACCAATTTGAATATTACCACAGGCATATTCAGTGCCCATTTAGTTTTACTGATTTTTGGGGGAAGATCTAATTTTTTCCTGAAACTAATAGGCAAAAAGGCAGAACAGTATCATATGAGCCAGTGTGCTCTATGCTGTCAGACACATCCAGCAAGAGCGTATAGCTTCATCAAGAACAAAGACTGAATGCCAGATACTGTTCTGTAAGTATTCTGAAGGTTCTCCAAGAAACTGAAATTGGGGTATCTATATGGGGTGGGTGCGGGAATTGATCATTTGGTTACAAATAACTGAAAGATTAATCTGGATTTAAATTAAAATAATCCAAGTGTCTGAAAAAACCTATCACTAGGAATTTTACATCTTTCAATTTCAACACCCCTTTAGAAATCAAGTCATCAGCTGTATTTGTATGTTTCCTTAGATAATCATTCTCTCCTAATATTTAGGCATGTATTGTGCTATGACTCTTAAAATACCGAGGTATTGCAATAACTGAATTGCCAGCTATGAAGATTCTTCTGCTGGTGCTTGAAGAATACAATGCTTTTCTTGTACAATTGGAAACCCTTTTGAAAATCTGGTCCATGATCAGTAAAATTGCTATGAGAAGCTTACAGAGGAAAACAAGCTATTGTATATTATCTGAGAGGGACAGTCTCACTGTCAATTTTATTACAAAATTAATCAAGGAATGGCCTCTGGTTATTTTAATAAGACACTTTTTAGAATTTGTTTCTAGTCATTTATTTCTCTGTAGCTCCAGCAACATTTTAGATAGTACCACAAGAATAACCATACAGGGTCAGATCAATGGTCCATTGCTCAGTAGTCTGTCTTCTGAAGTAACTAGCACTGGCAACAGGGCAGTTTGAGCGATCCATCCCATCGTCCAGCCCCATGTTCTAGGAGTCAGAGGTTTAGGAACACCCAGTTGCATCCCTGATAAGGTTACCGACCCTCCAGGATTGTCCTGGAGTCTCCAGGAATTAAAGATTAATCTTTAATTAAAGATGGTCATGTACTGAAACCTCCAGGACTGTGTCCAGGGACTAGTGTTGCCAATTTTGGTTGATCATCTTGGCTAATAGCTATCTTCCATGAACTGATCTAATTTTTTTTTAGCCCAGTTATATATTTGGCCTGCACAACATTGCCTGCCAACAAGTTCCAGATGTTGACCATACATTGTGTGAAGTACTTCCTTATGTTTGTTTTTAAACCTGCTGCCTATTAATTTAATTGGGTGACCTCAACATTCCTCTCAATCATTCTAATAAAAGACAAATTAGTAGCTTCCTACAAAGTCAATACCACTCCAAAGATATGAGGGGCTATTAGTTATGTTACAGTAGCAGGAAATTATTTATATTGTGGTAGCACCCAGGAGCCCCATCAGAGGTCAGGCCCTCATTGTTCTAGGCACTATACAAACACAAAAAGACAATCCCTACCCTTGAAAAGCTTACAGTTTAAGTATAAGATGAGAAACATCATGTGAATACAACTAACAGATGGGGGAAACACATGGTAACAATGATACAATTATGATCAGTGTGGTAAGCAGAGGTCACAGCATACCAACTGCCTAATCATTGTAGAGACTTTTATTGGCATCATGGCAAAGGAGAGTTTTAAGAGCTGTCTGAAGGAGGAGGTCTTGTGAACGTTTATGAAGAGCTTTTTCCGTGTATAAGGGGTTGCACAGGAGAAAGCGTGAAGACGCTTGTTGGAAAATATGACAATTGAGCAAGTCTGTCGTGACTGGAGGAGCAGACACCCTGACAGCATATAAAATGTAATATAGGAATAGACTATAGAATCATAGAATATTGGAAGGGACCTCAGGAGGTCATCTAGTCCAACCCCTTGCTCAAAGCAGGACCAAAACTCACAACCCTGGGTTTAGCAGGCCAATGCTCAAACCACTGAGCTGTCCCTCCCCCTCAGAGGGCCTTAGAAGCAAAGACAAATACCGTGTGTTTGATGCAGTGGAGAAGGGGAGCCAGCGTAGGTATGTGAAGCAAAGGTAATATGATTGAAGTGTGGTTCTAAAGAGAGGGCTGAGTCAAAGATAATTCCCAGGTTATGGGCCTGAATGTCAGGGAGCAAGGCACTGTGGTCTACTATAACTGAGAAGGGAGGAAGGTCTTAGGGGAAAAGATTTAGAGTTCTGTTTTATCTGTGTTGTGTTTAAAATGCTGGCTAGACAAGCCAAAAGTTTAGTTTGGACAAAATGAGAAGTCCAGAGTGAAGAGGTATTTCTGTATATCATCTGCATAAAGACGATAGTTAAAGTCATGTCTGCGAATGACATAGCCCAGAACTCTGAGTAATACACATAGTTGGGCAACTTGTCCTAGTAAGGACAGAAGTTAGATTTAATTAAATACTGATAGGAATCCCAATAATTTGGTATATGCACTAATAGACAGACAGACAGAGACAATGTAACTAAGAAATAATTCCATTTTTACTTACTGAAAATCTAGCACAGTAAATTATATTTCACATCAATTTAGCATCTAATTTACCTGAAGTAATGGTTACAAAGTTCTCCAATTATAATAATGTACATTCAAGCAAGAACAGCAATCAATAGAGCTCTATTTGTTATAGCATTTGAACTTATTTTTTAATAGTATGCCAGGGGGCTGGGTGCAGTACGTACAGGTATGAAGACTAGCTTCCTCCCTGAAGAGCTTGCAATATAAATATTCTATCAATCATTCTGTCTATCTTTATTAGTATATAGGTCTGGACGTGACACTATAGTAGTACTTTAAGTGTCTCTTTAGTGTCTTTTCTAGTCATACACAGCAGGGGTCCCCAAACTCCCCCCCCCCCCGAGGCCCACCTGTGCAGCTTCAATCGGCACTGCAACCCACTATTAACAAACATCCGTTCCCTGTGGGATGTGCGTGACCCCTTGCCTCAGTAGGGACCAGGGCCAGCAAGAGGACCAAAGGCCAGGCAGGTGTCACAGCCAGCCCCCACCGACATCTCCTGCCTTAGCAGCCCACTGAGTGCCTTGAGCTGGTCACTTGGCAGTCCTGCCCCAGTCACCCCCTGCTCACAGGCACACTCCCCTCCCACTCCGCCAAGGAATGAGAGAAGTGTTTGGGGCCCGACAGTGCCGAGCAGAGGCAGGCACTCAGGCCAGGCCTGGCCTGGCTATTACCTTGATGGTCCCAATCATGACATTGTAAATTCAAGGCATAAATAGAGCAGCACCACCGAGCCCAGCCCCCCGGGAGAAGAGTAGCACGGGAACAGCCATAGGGTTACCATATTTCAAGTTCCCAAATAGAGGACACTGCCAGCGGGAGTGGCAGGATGAGCTAGAGTGGAGGTACTAGAGGGGATACCTGCATTATTGCTCTCCAGGTGGGGCACAATGTCACACTCCTTGTCACAGCAGCAGGTGCAGGCCTGGGACACAGCGCCAGCCCATCAGTCCGTATCTCCCTGCGGGCCCTTCCCCTCCCCAAGGCAGAGAGCTGGGGCCTCACTCTGTCACCTCTCCCAGATGGGCTCTGAGGCCCCATGGCGGGGCAGGCGGCCTGGTTGAGAGGTGCTGAAAACATTTTTACTTACTGAAAATCTAGCACGGTGAATTATATTATACTCCACTTATAGCCACAAACCCTCCAGCCTCCTTTAGCCGCCCTGAGAGCTTCCACCTCTCAGGCCCAACCCCTGCTCCTCATCCTCTGCCCACTGCCCAGCAGCTCCGCTTTGCCCTGTGCTGCCCGCTGGGCTCCTCCAGCCCTGGGTGGGGAGCCATTGCCAGCTGCCACTCTTCCAACATATACAGTTGGAGAGGACAACACCCTCCCATGGACCCCTCACTCTGCCCATGGCAGAGCACCTGGGACTGTGTCGTGGTCCATCTTTGGGCCATAGCCAACAGTTTAGGAACCCCAATGTACAGTACAATCTATAGCTCAATGACAACCCTACCCCACAAGCTGCCTTCCCCCCCTTCCATTTCTACCCCACCTACCTACTGACTGCTGGGGTGTTAAGTCTATTTCACCTTGAACAGCTCCTTGAAATGTGTTAACGTCTTATGCTAAACAATCTGTTCCATCTTGTATTTAGCTATGACACTCAATGCATTCCCCAGACTTGAAGAAGACTGCTATGTAAGCTTGAAAGCTTGTCTCTCTCACCAACAGAAGTTGGTCCAATAAAAGATATTACCTCACCCAACTTGTCTGTCTAATATCCTGAGACCAACATGGCTACAACACTGCATACCATAGGTTATTGTTAGTTTCACAAAATAATCCCACTGGATTAAATATAAAAGACCACTTTTCTTTTAAACTGCCATTTCTTTAACAAGAATAGTTGTCCCTGTGAAATGTCCTGGTAAGCCTGGTATTAGCAGATCAACCTCTCTGATAAAATGTATTAGCAAGGCTAACTTTTTGCCTTCCTTCACATAATAGTTTGGAGTTTCTCTCTGCGCTCAGCCATACAGCTTTAACTGATGATAGCTTTTCAGTGAAACATCTGAGACTGGGAAAGGAGCAATCTCCCAACCAGTTGTCATGTGTTTTTCTTCTAGAGACATAAGACCAATGGATCACCGTCCCTGAATCCATTAATAGGAACAGCCTAGGGACCTGCACATGGCTCACCCAGGGACAGAACTTTTATTTTGCTTCTTGTAGAGGGTCAGCACTGAATTACAGGTGAGTGGAAGGGCAATTATTGGCCTACCATGGCTCTGCTCTAAACTAAGCTATGCCGGGGTGATTGTTTTTTCCTGTGTGCTTACTGCATTTCTCTTGAGTTTTATATAGATCTATATAATATGCGATTGTTTAATTTCATCATCATGTTTGAATTACACAGATATATTAAAGGAAGCTGTTGTTCAAACAGGAACTTGTGCATTTATTTGATAGAGTTACATTTTGGCCCAGTTTCTGCTGAAACTGTTGCAATGTAAAACCTGAAAGAATAAAAGTTGGCTTTATGTACAGGACTCAGGTCCATGGTGTAACTTTTTCTTAAATATAAATGCTAACTAAATGAATACATTTCTTTTAATCTTCCTCCCTTATTGTATCTTCCTGTGTGATGTTTTCTAACAATGACTCTTGGACTCTACAGGGAAAACCCTCTCCCATTTTGGAAAGGCCATTTTAAAAAGAAGATTTGATTTAAAAAGCTTACTAGGTTTAATGGAACAGAATATCTTCCTGCCAAAATATTGATGCCATTCAGAAAACAGCTAAAGGAGGCACCAGTGATGGCACCTCCCTTATAACTGTTAGCCCACTAGTTAGGGCACTTCCTAGGAGTTTGCTTCCTCCCTCTGCCTTATGTAGTGAAGATTTTTAATTTAGGGCACACTCCTAAGCAGTGGGTACCCAACCACTGGGCAATAGGGTATTCTAGGGGTAGGTCTCTCAAATCTCTCCTGATGAAGCAGTTCTGCTTTACACAAATAATTAAGTGTGCTTTGGAGCAGGGGGACTGGTAACTGGGTCTCCCACATCTCAGGTAAGTTCACTAACCACTTGGCCACTTCCAGCAATTTTGTGAAGCTAGCCTGCACCCACAACAAAAATTTTCCGTCAATTTTTTCAAGTCACCAAAATGTTTTGGAATGTTCAGTTTCAGTTCAACCCAAACCAAACAAAAAAATAATCAGAACTGGCAGCAAACTGGAAAAAAAAAACATTTATTCACCCAGCTCTAAGTATAGCACAAATCTCAATGTTACTACAAGTTTCCTTGTTTGTTTTGGTTTAGTCTTTTTAAGCTACATGATTTTCAGTGACTCCTTTTTATATCCCTCATTTCCCAAAGACTGATATCTTTCTTATTGGTAAAATAGTTTGGTAAAACTGGTAACATAACATGTTACCAATAACTTAAACATGTTGCCATTAAAAATAAACAACAAAACGTTATGCAGTATTTCAGGTATTTGTTTGCAGGCTTTGTCAACAGAATTCTTCAGTCTCTACAATATCTGTATGTTTAAAATCAATCACAATTATTTTTAGATTCTTTAAGTATTAACACATATTTGAACTAGCTATTACATAGACTTCAGCCTCTTTGTTGACAGCAGGTTTGGACTTGCACTTGTTGGCAGAAGTCCACTGATTACCTCAGAACATCAATCAATAATGCAGTTTAATGACTTTTGGGCTCTTTTCAGGGGAGAATTTCACTAATAGTACATAAAAACTTCTAAACATGTACCACCACAAAATTAAGTACGGGAACGATGAGTGGGGGCAGCATTAACACATTTGATAGCCATAATTATAAAGGCAATCTTTCCACTGTCAGCAAGTACAGTGGAAGTGGAACAAAGCAAAAAGCTTTCCCAAGCAACTACAAATCTGTCAAAATAAACTGTCCAGCAACTGGCAGAGAGCTATAAACAAAGCTTAGTTAAATGCAACACTGAAAGAAAAAAAATAAGTTTACACGGCTAACGTGTGTGAAATAGGAAACGACAGATTCACACATATTAATGACTAATTTATTCATCAGTAAATTTCAGGTAAGTGTGTAAATCAAGATTCCAAATCAATGTATGAACAGTTAGCTTTTATATGGAAGTGTAACACTTCCTTACACACTGCTGAGAAAATAGTGATTTAGAGAGCTTGCCATATCAAGTGTAACCTTAAACTGTGTTTAGAAAAATATTCGTATATCCATAATATAGTAAGTGACATGCAAAATGGGGACCACCAAAAGTTACCAGCAACTTAGATACAAGTGTGAGATTACTTTTTCCATGGTGAGAGAGTACAGGTGTTTAATTCCTCACTGGAAACAACTCTAATAATAATGTGACATCCTTATAGTTAAAATGTATCTAGGAAAAAAAAAACAAAAAAAACCAACAACCAGGAAACAAAATGATGAATAATTAAGATTTCTTGTGGGCAAACTAGTAGTATAGTAATATAGTTTTCAAATTTGCACCCACAGATCTTTCTTGGATGTGAGAATATTTTAGAACCATAGTTTTAAAAGTATGTCATTTATACAGTACACAATTCCAAGAAAGGGGTACTTTGTACTAGTGTGTCTGATTGAACAAAGTAGCATTTACATTAACAAATGAATTGGCAGTTTGGTTTCTAAAACTTTGATTTATACTGGAGCTGGAACATTTTTTTTTTTTTAAATGTAAGTGGCTTGATTTGGAAACAAATGTTTTGGTTCTTTTAAAAATAAAAAACTGAGGAATTTTTCTCCCAGGGTGACCTTTAAGGGGAAGACAGCTCCAGCCTTCCTAGTGACATACTTAGCATTCCACCTCAAGGGAGAAAATTCACATGACAGGCAGGTCATGTGGCTAAATTAGACCTCCTCAGGCAGAGATAAAATGGATGCCTGGAGAGCCACAGTAGAGATTCCAGGTAAGAAGCCCTGCACTGGGAAGCCCTGGAGAGCAGAAAAAGACACCAAGGAGCCCAGAAGGGGCTGAAAGTAGAAACTAGACAGAGCCCAGATGACAGGTTGAGGAGTGTCAGAAGTGTGAAGAGAAGACAGATACTCAGGAAGGAGAAGCTGTGCCCAGCTTGGATGGAAGACTTGGTTTTGGACTTGGATAACTCAGAAGAAAAAAAAAAAATTCTCCCTAAGGACTAAGGTAGAGGGTCATCTCATGAAAATGACCAAACCAGGCTGATATGGTCAGGAGATCCAACATGAGAGAGGGGAAACTGAGACAGTAGCTAGCCCAAAGCCAGAGCAGATAAGAGTCATTACTACAACATTAGGCCAAGATATTTGTCTGTCAACTACAACAACAACAGAAAAGAAAACTTCCAAGAAACAGTTTGTTTCTTTTAAGATTTTTCACAGATAATACCACTGTCTGACCAGCTCTAGTTTACATACAGATACATCCCATGCACTTATTTAATTTCCTTTCATAAATCTGTCAATGTTTTATGTACAAAACCAAAACAGAATGTTCCATGCACCACATTAACTTGTAAGTCTGATCTCCATATCGGAAAAAACTTACCTGGAATCATTGCTAGGAGATAACATAGAACAGTTAGTCCTTTTCCCACAATGAGTTATATTAGTGCTCACTGCAAAATTGGGGTCAGAGACCTTTACAGATCAGCAAGAGACTGAATGTATGGAACAGAGAGGCCACCCTAGGTGTTGCAGGGAAAAATTGGCCATTGGATCAATTTTGGCCTCTAGATCAAGACCACCAACAAGTTTTATTAGAATACAATAATTCAAATGCAACATTTCTCCCAGTCTGTAATTCCCATGATACTAAGTAATCATATGCCCTGAGTCACCCACACTGGGCTAGATTTACAAAGTGATGTAGGGGCCTAACTGCCACTTCGATACTTAAGTCCAAAATTTAGGTTTCACTAGCATTTACAAAACTCCCACACACTTTCCCTGTAACCTGGGAGGTGCTTAAGTTTCCATCATTGAACCCCTGAGGCACCTAACTTTCAGCAGCTGTGCATGCCCACAGCCACTTATGACTCAGCACCACTCAGCAGCTAAGCCTTAGCAGGATTTATGAACTAGCCATTTCCCTGCCTATCTTACCCTTGGGGACCAATCCTGATCCCCACTCAAAATGGCATGAGGGTTCAGTGGGGTGAGAAGAGATGGCTTGACACTGCAGCACCTAACTCCCTTTGTGAATCGTGACAAGGAGAAGCAGCATCAAAGTCATACCATTGAGGGGAAATATTTTGGGGTAGGGAGAGGGACACTGTGCACAACAGTAGGTTCCTCTCCGGATTGTCCTTAGCACACCTGCTCCCAGAGCTCTGAAAAAGTTATCGAAAGGAGGCCAGAATGATAACTACAGGGAACCACCACAGACGCAGCAGCAGATTGCTGAATCATTCCCGACCAAACCGTCTAGCGTGGACACACATGGCTGGCCCATGCCAGGCAACTCAGGCTCAAAGGGCTCTGGCAGCAGAACTGTTTCATTGCTGTGTAGATTCCGGGCTCGGGCTGGAGCTGGAGCTCTGGGACCCTGTGAGGTGGGAGGGTCCGAGAGCCCAGACTCCACCCCACACCTAGAAGACTACACAGCAAGGAAACAGCCCCATAGCCCAAGCTGGCCGGCATGGGCCAGCTGGGGGGTTTTCTTTGCTGTGTACACATCCCCATGAAGAACCATTCCACTTAACCATGATAAGACATCTTTAAGAAACAACAATCCAGTTTTCCAATTAGTGAGTATTATCCTGCCTACATAAACATGGGCAATGGCACACAATCAGGTTGTGATTCGATATCTAGCCCTGAAAGGCGGCAATTTTGCTACCTTTTTATTAACTGACCTTTGGAATTGGTTTCCCCTACCAGTTTTACCTCAATACTTCACATCTGGGTGGGACTAAGATGAAAAACAGCAAGACCACCTTTTGTGTCTGAATCAGTAAATTAGCCCATTGTTCCCACCAAACCCTTCCCAGTTGAATAATCAAACATACGGAAAATCCAGCATTTCATCCCTGGCAAATAGTGTTAACTGTAACTCATTGGATATAAAATTGTCTTGGTAGAAGAGGACAGCAAGAAGTGCTTAATTTGTACGAGAGCTTGCCAGGACTGAGTCCTAGCACCTCTAGGCTTGGCAGTTCATAGTCCCAGCACTTCTGGGCTTGCCACATCAGTTATGAATGTAAAAAGATTGCCTGAGCACAGGCAGCTTTTTCATTACAAAATTAAGCACTGCCAGCAAGTATTCATGATTCCATTTAATTCCTTATCCCTATAGACCTTTTCTCTGAGGAACTCCATGTGCTTGGCAAACACTAAAGTTTTCAACTTCCTTTTGGATTAAATAGGCATTATAATACCATTATATAGATAAGAAAACTGAGACCCAGATTAACTTAAATCACACAATAGGTGGTAAGAAAGCCAAGACTAGAAACCAAAAATCCCAACTCCTTATCTCATCTTCTAAATAATAGTGTTGGGCCCAAGTTGTGTTCCTCTCACTATAGGCCCAGTCCCACAGCCCTAATTTGTTTACCTTCCATTGTTTTTTCAGGATATGAGCAATGACTTGGAAGACATAATGTGAAGCAAGGTATGCATCTTCTCAAGTAATATGAAATTGAGATAACTGACCAATACCAAAGAGGAAAGAGCTGGATCCATGGTGGTGTAGGTGAGGAAAGGAAAAATGGCAAAAGCAGGTTGAAATTTTTTTTAAAACAAATGATGCAGGGAGAAAAGGTGAAATGAGGTTTGATTTGGAGATTTTTTTTTCCTTTTTTGGTTTCTAAAAGCCAGATTTATATGTGTTTTCATTGGATTGCAGTTGTGGATATAGCACATTTTATAAATAAAAATGTTATGCTGAAAGATGCTAATGGCTGCCATTACAGGAATCTCTGATCCAAGGACCACCACAGACCTCATTAAAAACAAGAGTGTGCGCCAAGCACACACAGGCTCAATCAAGTCCCCTTAAGAAGTAAAAACAAGAGTGTGTATTTTGCCCCAGGCACTAGGACACCTGGCAGGTCAGAGCTAAGTTGTGTGAACTCAGGGGTTTCTCTTGGCAGCAGAAGCAGGGGCTAGGATATTGATAACTGGCTGTTTGTGTTGGCAGAGAAAGCAAGGAGAGGAGTTACAAACACACCCATGAAAGCAAGCAAAGAAACAGTTCTTTGAGCTCGCTGAAGTGTCAGACATGGGGATTTCTGAGCAATGAAACTGCATGCTGTTCATTTCTACCATATTCAAGGAAACAGAATTTTGTGCTTGTATTTTTGTAAATAAAATAAGAGTACACCAAAAATATAGCTGACCTACATCACGGATTTCTCATGTTAACCAAAACAATCCTGCAAGGCCCTGAATTTTAAGCTAATTACTCAGGCCAAAGAGCAACGCTATTATGCCTTAATAATCACAAGCTATAAGCTACTAACCAGGGAGAGGATTTGGGGTAATAGTGAATAGCTATAGTTCAAACCATCAGCACAATATCTGGAAGCAAATTAAGTTAGCAAACAAAATGCTGATTTGTAAATAAAACCGCAAGGCAAAACATTACTGAGTAAGGCACTAATGAACTAATGCAAAACTCTGGGTCTCATGAAAGGAAAGATACTAAAGAACTGACAGACCAGAATCTGGTCCCAATCTTTATACCTCCATTGAAGTCAATGGAGTTATGATAAATTACACCAACTGAGAATTCCCAGTCAAAATATTTACTGAAAAGGACAAAAAAGTAATCTGGAGAAAAATCTCACCGAAATCTTGGCGGGGCAGGGCGGGGCAGAATCACTGGTGCAAGTTCATCAAACAGGTGAAAGTAGCAGAGTGGCATAACTCGCCTCAATATCAGTAAACACATTCCCTGAGGTCAGTTGAACTACTTCAGATTTACACTAGTATAATAGGGCAGAACTTAGTACTAGGAGCATGGAAGGGGGAAGGGAGGATGGCATGGGAAAGTTAACAAGAGAGTCAAACCCTTTCCCAAAACTAGCTGATGTTCCATCCTCACCACTTCCAGGGCCAGATGGATTTCAATAGAAGTTCTATTCTTACCCCAGGGCTTGAATTTGGTCCTTAAAGTAATTTACACTGGTTTGTTAAACTACTTACACTAATTAGCTAACCAGCGGACATGCAACATAAAATTTACACCATTTTCATTGTCATTAAATTTGGCCTTGGGTTTCTAGGGTGCTATCAGATGTTATGAAAATTAGATTTATATTCACTAGAAGAGAGGAAAATAAGTGGTGTATATAATTTTGAAGGACACAGCGAAGGGGAATAAGCTCATTAACAAGATATATTGAAACTAAGTGAGGGTCAAGTACTAAGGGAAATTTTAGAAAAATGTGTTTATGTAGAGCAATTAATGTGTGAAGTAAATTATCAAAGACACATAGAGGAATCTGTTCACAGTTGCCACTTCTAAGCACCTGCTTTATCAAACAGTAGATGAGTACCAATGCTACAAAGATATTACACAGATATGGACTGGAATTTTCAAAAGAGCTCAGTGATGGCCTATATTCCCTTGAGAGGAAGGATGTTTCAGTGGTTAGGGCCCTAACCTGGGACTCATGAAGGTAGAAGTCTGGTAAAACTCCCTTGACGTAAATGGGAGAGGAGGTAGGATAATACCATGTGTTTTAGAAAATCCCACCCACTATATTTAGATAAATCTATTATTCTTACCTCACATTATGTATATACAACACTTTATTAAAAAAAAAAAAAAAAAGAGTTAAAACATATGCCTTCCTCAATAATTACTGCTTAAATGGGACAGATGCAACACAAACCATTTAAGGATAAGACAGGAAGACGGGAGCAAACAGAGTTCTAGTCAATCAACAATGGAAGGCTAGACGAAAGAAATGGACCTTAAAAAAAGATTTGAATGTTGAGGTCCAGACTTTTTACAGGAACTTGGGTCATATAGTTGCCTTCTTTTCTGAGGTTTAATTACTGGAATGAACGTATTTTCTCAGATTTTCCTTGTACATTACCTTGCGTTTTGTCCCTCATCTACCTCCCTTCACAGTTTCAAAGACAATAATTGCTACAACACACACGAGAGAGAGAGAGAGAGACATGCATTATTTTATGATTACAGATTGCAGCACACTCAGTAAGTAACAGATCTTAGCTATACAGGTCCCCATCTCCAGCAAATACGTTTTACTTATGTAAGTGTATTCTATTCAGTAACAGATGTAGAAACTTACCAGTATTTCTTACAATTTTCTGTGGTGTATTCTAGGAATAAACATTTCACTGACATTTAATTCACAGACTAAATTGCAGGTTATATGTCCTAAAGGCTTATTACAAGGATACCCTGACTAAATAAAATTCTTATCTGACTAGTTGTCCATCAAAAGTTATTTTTTTTATTTCACCAACCTGTGTATGTCATACGTCCATTGAAAAATCATGTGTGTGGGGGAGGTGTCTGTCTTTTGGTCTGGTCAACCAGTAACCAGCTCATATGATGTTTGTGCAGATTTCTTTCAGAAAGGCAAATACTTCCCCACCTTGCCTAACTGAAAGTTTCCTTATAGCCAGAGAGGACATGAAAGTCATTGACATCGACAAAGTTAAGTTGATAGTGAATTTTATTGACTCTCACCATCACTTCTTTTAGCAGAAGGAAGTATTAGATTTTCTCACATCATGAGAAGGGGACAACAATTTTTAAGCCAGCCCTGAAAAGGTAGAAGAGTACAATCATCAAAACAAGTGCTATCCAGCTGCATAGATGTGAAAACGTAGCAATGTGTCAGGCAAAACTCACATGAGAACATTCCATTTTCTGTGCTACTCCAGCATTTCCCAGTTTTGCTTTTATTCTCTAAAGTAAAGTCTAGAAATACATCATCACTACAGATGACAAAGCTGAAGTCTGATGGACAGCTCCCTAGGCTTATTTATTTTATAGGTGCTGAGAGGGACCTCTTTAGGGCAGTCATATGGATTGATAAGGAATGATGCCGTTCCATCAAGGCAAAGCAATGACCTAAGTTAAATTGGTTCATATTGTAAAAGAACTAGATGTTTAATCAGACAAATTGGAACGAAGCCTTTGACAGAATATCATCTGGTCATCCTCAAAAGGACTTAATTACATGAACTGGTAATTTCTCTTTCTGCTCATAATCTTCAAGTGAACTCAATACAACTCAATTTCAATTTTATTAGATCACATATGACTTGTTTTACAGTACAAAAAATGCTAGACCATACACAATCTAAATCAGCAACATCCATATCTCCAGGTAAACTCACTTCTCTGTTTATAATAAAGACTTAATTAGGCCCAGAAATGTTAGGTTGCCAATAGCTAAAGGGAAGTTGTGGGCAGTAGAGGTTACCAAGAATTACAGATCAAGCAATGCAAGTTTGTACCTCAGCAAATTAAATCCTTGTCCTTCATTTGTAAGAGTATTTTCCCCACTTATTACATACATGTGGGCACTTATATAGCTGAGAGTCAGTGACATCTGTCTAAATCAAACATCTGGAAGTTTGGGAGTTGTTTTGAAAAAACTAGTATATTCTTTAGTGGGGACAAAAATATTTTATATCTTTACCACTTGCTGCTAAATGTATGTATCAAATGCTAACTTCTATACACTTTACCATCATTTTTCTCTCTCACACTTTGAATGAGAAGGCAATGTAAATTTCATTCTCAGTATGGATTATGAGGGCCTGATCCAAAGCCTGTTGAAGTCAATAGCAATCTTTTGCCTTGATTTAGAAAGGCTTGGCTGTTGTTAACCACATTTAGGAATTAAGCTATGTAAGAGGCATCATCTTGAAAAGTTTTCCATTACTGCATGTAGATTTTCCCATTCTTCATTTCAGATTATTCTGAAAGGAATTGCTGGAGATGGTGTAGGGCAGCAGTTCTCAAACTTCAGTAACCCAAGGACCCCCATTTTGATTTAAAAATTTTTGTGGACCCCCAAGCTGGCTTCTAGTTTTCCCCAGGGGTGCTCAACCCCCACTCAGCTCCAGGTCCTACCCCCACTCCACCCCTCCCCCTCCTCTTCCCGCCTCCTCCCCGCTCTTGCCCCTCCCTCCCAGTGCCTCCTGCATGCCGCGGAACAGCTGTTCTTCGGCATGCAGGAGGCACTGGGAGGGAGAGGGAGCAGTAGATCAGCAGGGCCGCCAGCCCCAAACATGACTCACAGAGCCCCTGGAGTACCCTCACAGACCCCAGTTTGACAACCACTAGTGTAGGGGACTATTAGCTTTATATGTATAAGGAATTTTCTTCTAGTAAAACACAAAGAATCTGACATAATTGACACAATCTTGGAGACATAAGTTGAATACATGGTTAAAGGAAGAGCTCAGGAAATCACCTCTCATTGCCCCTAACAACATTGCTATGAATTGTATTAATAGAAGCCAAAGGCTTATTGGGTAGGGACATAGTCAAGAGAAGCAGCAGCTTGTGAATCATTCAGAACACCCCTTTTAACCAATTCCACAAGTGTCATTTACAGGTGCTTTTTCTATTTTTGTATCTATACAAATGTTCTGTTCTCCAAACCCAGTTAATACAAGATGTTATGCAGTTTAACAAAGAAAAGAAAAAAAATCAGGTAAGGGGCCAAATTCTGACATGGTGAAAGTTGACTCCAATAAGAGTCATACTTTCTTATTCCAGGGCAGAAACCAACTGTATTTCCAGTGCCTAAGATCTTACAATCTAAGCATAGTCAAAAATAAAACAAGGTTCACAGCTAGGAAGTTGAGAAGACAAGGTGGGCACAGATGATCCCAAGAATCAAAATTCAGCTCTGGAGTGCAAACACCTCAAAGTTCAGGAAGTTTTGAATCTAGGGTTTAGGTTTGGCCCAGTCTGAAGAAAGTTGTTTATGTTCCAGCCCATTTCTAAACACAAGGCAATAGGGTAAAGAAGGTTTGACAAAATAAGTGGGGTTTAAGGAGGTATTTGAAGGAAGGTGGGAGGTTTGTCCCAAGTACAGGGGTTGCATGGAAAAAGATGCAAAGCTGAGAGTGGTAGGATAAGACAAAGGGCCAATTTGTTACATTTAGCCACTGGCCAGAGAAGGTACCAGTGTAAAGTCTCAACACACCAAAGAGTTCAAAGGAATCCTTTCCCAAGCAGCCTCGCTGGTTTGCACAGGCTGCTCCATCCTTTAATAATCTATCCTTTTAATGCAGTCAGACTGGCAGAACCGTTTGTTCTGGAGTCTAAAAGGGTTTGGAAATTATAGGTAATTGGCCACAGGTTAATGTTGCAAACATCCTGTTACTAGACCACAGTGAAACCTGAAAAACAGCTGTCAGTGGTGAATCTGAACTGTTGATTAGAGTTCTTTGTTAGAACCTGAAAATGAAAGTTCTGCGATTTTGCTAATTCTATTATTCAGCCTTTGAAGAGAGAGAGTCTGCAATTATATCCTGGATGAAAAAAAAAGTCAACAACACTACAGTATTTCCATACAATTATGTGAGCAATTGCCATAATATTGTTGACCTGTCAGACTCTGAAATTACATATTCCCTGAAATATAACTAAAAAGAAAATGTGTATTTTACTTCAACAATAAAATAGCTAATTTATCTAAATTTCATACAATGAAAACTGTGTCCTGTCAAGTGAATGGGAATTTTGACATTGACTTCAATGGGGCCAGGATTTTACCTGTAGTGTCTAAAACACTTCATAGAACTATTAAAGATGACCTGCAAAGGAGGACAGCCTGAAAGGTTTTTGTTGCTCTTTCCCCAAGAAAGTGTTTATCATAAAAACTGAAGCCTTGTTTTCAGTGTTTTCCTGCAAGTCTGTGGGGAACTAGTAGGATGACAACAGAAAAGCCATGCAAATGAGACCTGATTGAAGGGGGTAATGGTTTATATTCAGACTGTTCAAAACAATAGTGTACGTTTAACACCAATTTAACTCAAATGTCAGACAAAGATAATATGTCTCTGTCAAATATTCAACACATTCTGCCCTTCAGCGAAGAGCTGAGAAAGCTATCATTCCACATCCAAGAGCTCTAGAGTGTCTTCCAGCAACACCAGACTTTATATGCTAGGTTTCATGTTTTCAGAGTATTTTTAGTATCATTTTCTTCCCCCTCAAAACACTCTTGACTTCTCTTTGCATTATTTCTCTGTGCTTAGTGGCATTTGCAGCTTCTATCAGTTTTCCACTGAATGCATCTGATGAAGTGAGCTGTAGCTCACGAAAGCTTATGCTCAAATAAATTGGTTAGTCTCTAATATGCCACAAGTACTCCTTTTCTTTTTGCAAATACAGACTAACACGGCTGCTACTCTG
The DNA here is from genome assembly GCF_965140285.1 of Lepidochelys kempii. Taxonomy (NCBI): domain Eukaryota; kingdom Metazoa; phylum Chordata; order Testudines; family Cheloniidae; genus Lepidochelys; species Lepidochelys kempii. The sequence continues at coordinate 28,877,132 of NC_136390.1, read as the reverse complement.
AAACCTCTCAGTTTAGTGAGATCTGTGAATTTCATTAACATTCTGGTACTTCCTTTTTCAGATCATTAATTATAAGTGTTAAGAGATCTTATCACTGATCAGCTGGCACCTTCCCTGATAAAACTGCATTGCCATTCATCATTACCCATTTTTATAGGTCCTTCATCCAGTTTGGACTCCTACTGAAGCTTAGCCCCACTATAATCCAAATATATTACATGATATATGATCCTTCCATCCACAAATGGTTTTAGGTTTTAATTAAAGGACTGGTCCCTAATTTTATCATCCTAAAAAGAGCAAACAAAACTGTCTTGCGAGATTTGCTTTCCATAAACACTTTCCATCTGTTGCTCATTGTTCTGTTAGCCTCTAGATGTTGAGAAATCTGTTAATATTTGTTCCTTTGTATAAAAAGGAATATTAAAGCTTATAGACTAAAATAAGATACTGTAGCATTTCTGCTAAAGGTTTTTCCTGCACATACAGCCATCTGTTTGATTCGATTTAATGTGTTGCCTTTTTGATCATGAATAAAGATGTACACACCCAAAGTCCAGAGGAACACAAGTGGACCAGTATAACCCCTGGTATAACAACTAGTGGCTCCAGTAGAATTACATCGAGGATATTTTTGGTCTGTTTGGTGTTTTGAAACTTGATATTGCATAAAATGACAATTTAATAGGTTTTGTATCTTATGAAAAATATCAAAGTATACATGTCTTGTTATTTCTCAAGTGGACACAATTGCACAACATTGTGTCCTTTGGTCATACACTCTGCTTTAAAGGTCATCCAAAATTCAACACAATTAAAAAAATTATTTAAGTGAATTTAATGTCAGTGATAGGTGCTAGATTTACATCCTGAAGAGTGAAGTCCTCTATTATCCACAGAACAGGAGTAGCCGCTCTGCCAGCTTCTCCACACTGCACCTCCAGTATGCCTGTACCAGCTCTAGAGAACAAAAGGGTAGCTAAGCCTCCATCTTCATTCCATCACTGCCCAACAAGAGTGACAATACTTTGGTGTTGTATGGACAGCAGGTGAGCATGAACTAGAAAAGCATAGCATCAAACCAAACTCATTACCAACACGGAAAGGAACCATCTCTTTCTCAGGTACTTCTATGGCCTCTATTGCTATAGCATCTGACCAAGTGTGACATACCAGAATACAGTCCAGACCAGTGTGAGGCTGTCACCTCTTTCCTGCAACTCTTGCCCTTACAATATCCTGCTGATAGTAGCTTCCATCTGGGCTGCTCACAAACAAGCTTCCAGCACACGAGCCACACATGAGTGTCTGTGTGTAACTGCAACCTGGGTTATACTCTGCTTTCACCAGATGATCCCAACAACCCCCAGTCTCAGATTTCACCCAGAAGTGTATGTCCTGTATTGCCCAACCCTCTCCTAGATAAAATATTTGTACTAAGTCTGCTATTCATTTAAGAGAATAATATGCCCTCTTAACTCAAATAGTTAACACCATACAGGGGTATCTCATAATTTCACATACAATGCTGGCACACACGTTTTACCAGGACAATAATGACCAGCAAATTATGACTTTTCAAATGACACCTTTCAAGGCATACTCTTCACAAACATTCTTACAATAGTATGCAGGGTATGAACACCAGGATGTATTCCATCACATCAAATGATGTAGAAGTGAAAGTTTTTGTACCACACATTTTTTGTTACCTGAGCCTTACAGTCACTCAGTGCAGACACAGTTTGAAATATCTTCGTTCTCCCATTTCTGCCACTAGATCTTAGTCTAAGCTTCTTACCCTAAAGTTCTCCCTTCTTAGCTGAATCCAAACTCAATTTTGCTTACAGCTACCTTGGTTCTTTCAGGCCTAGCGATACCCCATGGGTTTTCACCAAGACCCACAGCATAGTAGCCTAGTTGTGAAAGCTGTAGCAAGAGGCATTCCTCCTGAGGGCTGTCAGATCCTACCTACTGGGCATTTCTATGCTCATTCAGTGGATAAGATCTTATCTACATGGGAAAATGGCACTGGTACATCTGCTTTTTTAACTTAAATTGGTGCACATCACTAAATGGACATACTTTTTGTTTAGTTTAATCCTGTTCTCACCTGATTTATCTTTAGCCACCCTGCCCCAAAAAGATCTAAACCAAAATAAAAGCATCCACACAGGGGTTTACAAGGGTTTTACTAATTGGTTTAGAGTCATACAAAAAGTTAAAACCAGTTCAATTGTCTCATGTAGACAAGCTCTTACATTTGGGAGGAGGGGGGAAGGAAGAGTTGAAAGGGGGAAGACACTGAAAAAAGTGCCCTACCTTTAAGCAGAACAAATACAAATCCTACAATGCTCCCAGACTCCTGGCTTATTTTAATAAATTGTCTCATGAAAAAGAAATTGCTCCTATCAGGGGTTCCCTTATATCTCTCCCACTTCCCTCCTGCAAAGCCCCTATCTCATAACTCTCCTCCCCACTTTCATTCTCCATGAATCCCACCACCCTCACCGTCTTCCTGAACCCTCAATGTCACTATCTCTTATTTTCTTTTCCCCAGTGGTCTGGCCCCAATATTACCTTGAAGAGACCAGAGGTTCTTTGTTACCCATCTTGCTTTCAGTTGGTGCTGGGCTGCTTGATCACGCTGGGTATTCTCCCTAACGCATCAGTCCAGCTATCATATGTTTTAGTTCTTATTGCAATTACTCTTTATCCAAGTTAAAGACAGACAAACTCCTGACATCCTCCGCAATCATTTGTCAACAACTGCTACTTCTCTACAGTTTACTCTTATAACCTTTTAGTGTTTCTTGTATATATCAACACTACCCATGGCACTTTATTTCTTTTAAAACTGACCTGCTATAGGGCTCAACTATGGAATTGTACCTCCCACCCCCTCATCAGCTTTTTGTATCAATTAGGTTAATTAGCAGCACCAGGTTGAACAAATTCTTAATGATGACTGCTGCCAGTATATTTAACTGCTGTTTTAGGTCTCAATTCTGCAAGCTGCTTTGAAGGCAATAGGAATGTGGACAAGTTCAAGGATACACTGACATGAATCAGTTTGCAGAAATAGAGCCCTAGACCTTGATCCTGCAAACACTTATGAATGCTCTTGGCTTTACTACCCTGAATAGACTCACTGGCTTCAATTTAATTATGTACATAAGTGTTTGACATTATTTAAAATCCACAAACTCTGGCCCAAATCCTACAAAGGCCAATACTTGTATATTGTATTAGCAATCTAAAGAAACTACATTAAAATAGATTTTACTCTTAATAAACCATAAAGCAAGGATAGTCAATTATTCTTTGTCATGGTATAGTCAGGTCCAGACTCCAAAGAAAATAAAAAAAAGATTTGGGGGTCTGTTCAAAAGCATATGGTGGTCTGGATTTGACCCCTAGTCTGCCTATTGACTATCCCTACCATAGAGAATACATCTCCTTTACCTCTCCTCCACATCTCAGCTCCACAACACTATTTATATTAAAACCCACTCTATAACTAATCCCAGATTATAACAAATTTTATTTATGCATGCTATTGTATTTAAACAAAACATACATAAGTACATTGTTCACAACAAAGAATGTATTACCCTGAGGGACATTTAGTAGAAAACATTCCTGTGTGTCTAGTTTTTAAATCAGTGATTAATATTATTTTCTCTAATTTGTAGGATTATCCATAGAATTTACTGATGATAAACTCAATCCTGCATGATTTAAACAAAATTTTTATGGATTTCAAAGGATATATTGCCTGAGCAAGGCATTCAAGTTCAGGATTAAAGCTGAGCTATTGAGCATATAATGCAGTCTTACAATTTCAGAGGTTCTCTTGACTCCTAATGAATGGTTCACTTTTTCAGCAATGGATCTGTTTGAGTGTGGAGGACTGTTTCTTGTCAAAGACCGTGCAATCATGGGGGTTGGATTAATGACAGTACTATGCTGGTTTAGGCTCTGATTCAGCAAAGCAATTAAGCATACTCCTAACTTTAAGCACATGTGCAGCACCTGAGTGAATAATCTCTTTGAACTCAATGACAATGTACACATTAGGCAAGAAGGACGTAGCCCTAAACATACTGGCAACTCACAGAGAAGGCAAATAGTTTAATTGGGGGCAGAACTGCTTAAAATATCATATTTTAAGGAGAGAGCAACTTGAAGGTACTTTTGCCACCAGATGTGACTGCACAAGACTTTCATGCACATATCTGTATTTGTAAAGCACGCATTAAATTACAGAGGAAGCTGACAAACATGGCTTAATTGCACCTTCTATTATCTCTGCTATTCAGAGGCTGTGATTTTTTCCTCCTCCCTGTGGCAGCATTGCCAGGAACAGTGCCCACTCACACTGGGTGTGCTTATTAACTGAAAAGCCATATGCCAAGCTTTGGCATATATTTCTCTGAGAACAGTCAAGTCTGAGGCTGATTCTTGGCTAATTGCCTTACTGGCTGTGAATCTCATTCAGCCAAATCATTTAGTATGCTCAGCTTCCTTACAACCTGATCTTATTGAGCCACTTTGTCCCTGCTGATGTGCTTACCCTTTTATGTATTAACTAATTTTTTTCATAGCTACACTCCTGAGAATAAACTACAGGAAATCCTCATGACCTCTCCCCCTATGTTCAGAGCAAAAATCATGCCAACTTGGAGGGGGAAAGGGGAAGAGAAAGAGAATCAGATTTTAATTACCTGTGAGCAGTCACTGAAGCAATTTGCCCAAATCTCTCCCACTTTGATAAGCCACACCACCTGGGTCTTGAGCAGAATCTATTTATCAAAAGTATACTCAAACAGAAAGGGTGAAACATATCACCTCTTCCCATCTATAAATTGGATACTGGAAGGAAAAATAAAATGACAGATCTCCCAGGGGAACTAAGGTTCATGCGCAGTTTGGATAAGATCAAGCATTTCAAAAACAATGTTTGTTGGTTTCTTTGTTACAGTTTCCCATACACATTTATTTTATACTGTCCAGCCTCCTACTCCTATCCACACCTGAGACACACATAATCTTTAGCACAGTATTTAGAGGAGTTTTCATCTCTATTCGGAGGGAGTCAAACCCAAGTTTGTATAGAGAGGATTGGGAAATAAATTCAAATATAAAGGCAGGAGTTTAGAAGATGTAAGATGTGTTTCCACCAGCAGGAAAAAAATCTTCATAAGATTTTCCGATTGCTTTGCTCCTTTATATATATATAGAGAGAGAGAAATATAAGTACTTCAAATTTTAAAGAGAGAGGAAGAGATGCTAACAAAATAATAATAATTTACAGACCCACAAGTAAACCCATGGACTTAATTCATAAGCCTTTGTAGGATCAGAGCTATAATTTGTACAAGAGAGAGCTTGTGCCATGCAAAAAAGAGAGTAAAGGATGAAGACAGCATAAAGCTCCCAGTGTGACAGGTGGTCTATGTCAGCTCATTTCCTCTGTATGTTTCGATATGAAAATTAACACTGAAATGCACTCCGAGCTGGGAAACAGACGAATAGAAGTGAAAGGGCTCCTCTCTATGTCAGTTCAACTATCCAGCTAAACGTATGAAATTTATATTTTATAAAAGGTTCACCTGTACATGTTAGCTACTTTGTCTATTTAAATATTCACAGTATTTACAAGTTGCCATTGGTATAGGTAATAGTTCACCAATAATTTCATTTCTCCCCCATCCACCCTGGTTTTAATTGTTATTCTAAGGCAGGGGTGGCCAACCTGTGGCTCCGGAGCCACATGCAGCTCTTCAGAAGTTAATATGCGGCTCCTTGTGTAGGGACCAACTCTGGGGCTGGAGTTACAGGCACCAACTTTCCAATGTGCCAGGGGATGCTCACTGCTCAACCCCTGTCTCTGCCACAGCCCCTGCCCCCACTCTACCCCTTCCCGCCCCCTCCCCTGGGCCGGTCGTGCCCTCGCTCCTCCCCCCCAGAGCCTCCTGCACACCTCAAAACAGCTGATCGGGAGGTGTGGGGAGGGAAAGGGAGGTGCTGATCAGTGGGGCTGCCAGGGGATGGGAGAGCTGATGGGGGCAGGGGGGGCTGCTGTATTACTCTGGCTCTTTGGCAACGTACATTGGTAAATTCTGGCTCCTTCTCAGGCTCAGGTTGGCCACCCCTGTTCTAAGGCACCATTCCTCTATTTCCACTTGTCATAAAAATAAAGGGAAGGGTAAACCCCTTTGAAATCCCTCCTGGCCAGGGGAAAGCTTCTCTCACCTGTAAAGGGTTAAGAAGCTAAAGGTAACCTCGCTGGCACCTGACCAAAATGACCAATGAGGAGACAAGAGACTTTCAAAAGCTGGGAGGAGGGAGAGAAACAAAGGGTCTGGGTCTGTCTGTATGCTGGGTCTTTGCCGGGGATAGACCAGGAATGGAGTCTTAGAACTTTTAGTAAGTAATCTAGCTAGGTATGTGTTAGATTATGATTTCTTTAAATGGCTGAGAAAAGGATTGTGCTGAATAGAATAACTATTTCTGTCTGTGTATCTTTTTTGTAACTTAAGGTTTTGCCTAGAGGGGTTCTCTATGTTTTTGAATCTAATTACCCTGTAAGATATCTACCATCCTGATTTTACAGGGGGGATTTCTTTATTTCTATTTACTTCTATTTTTTATTAAAAGTCTTCTTGTAAAACACTGAATGCTTTTTCATTGTTCTCAGATCCAAGGGTTTGGGTCTGTGGTCACCTATGCGAATTGGTGAGGCTTTTTATCCAACATTTCCCAGGAAAGGGGGCGTGCAAGTGTTGAGAGGATTGTTCATTGTTCTTAAGATCCAAGGGTCTGGGTCTGTAGTCACCTAGGCAAATTGGTGAGGCTTTTTACCAAACCTTGTCCAGGAAGTGGGGTGCAAGGTTTTGGGAAGTATTTTGGGGGGAAGGACGCGTCCAAACAGCTCTTCCCCAGTAACCAGTATTAGTTTGGTGGTGGTAGCGGCCAGTCCAAGGACAACGGGTGGAATATTTTGTACCTTGGGGAAGTTTTGACCTAAGCTGGTAAAGATAAGCTTAGGAGGTTTTTCATGCAGGTCCCCACATCTGTACCCTAGAGTTCAGAGTGGGGGAGGAACCTTGACACCACTGTTAAGTAATATGTTTGAAATAATGAATTATTGCAATTTTATTATTTAAATTAGAAACAGTAATTGCTAAATCATGCTTCAGAATACTAGAATTGTCAGCAACATATTTTATGTTGAGTAACGAAACGTTACATGCCATTGCTTACAAAATCTTCATTCTAATACTCTATTACATCTTTATAAAGTTACTTTTGCTTATCTCTTACCTCATAAGAATTTTTGCACTTTTGAAGATGGGATAATCTCTCTTCAAAAGTAATGAGTTTTTGAAAGGGATGAAACTTGGGGGGGTGCAGAAGGAAGTTTGTAGGTTTTACAATAACTAGTTCAGATTACCTAAAATTTAAACTCATTTTTCCCCACAAAGGCAATTCAGTTTTAAAAATATTTATCAAGCTTAAAAGGGACATCTGTTCAGAGACAGCGTTTGTTATGCAGCATCAGATAACACCTATAACCACTCCCTGATTGGAGTGCGTACTCTACCACATAAGTACTGCTAATAAGAGCTCGGACACCCCTTCGCCCCCAACAAGAGGTAGTTCAAGTGAGCATCTGTTCACAGTTTAGTATTAGCATTTCTCTCTTCCTCCTCTGACTTTTTCTTCGGTGTCTCTCTCTGTATTCATTTCTTACCATGTCTCTGTCCATTTTTCATCTTATTCCTTCACTGGAGATTTTTCTTCTGTCAGCATGTTTTCCCTAAGGGGTTGTGACCCTAAAAGCCTTTCAGCACCAACTAGAGGACCCATTGTTCTGTAACTCCTGTCAGGCCTGATAAGCTCACTACACCTAACACATTGCAGTTGTTTATCTGTGAAGTCTGTTGTGTGAAGTATCAAATGAAATCTGGTGACACACTAGTCATGAATATCATGGATGTGCTGTATGTTCAGGTGGTGTGTAAAGAGTTCTCCCTGTGTATGCTGGAAATATGTTCCTAAAAAAATATTTTGGAGGCAGAGATGATAAACAAGTTTGTCTAGACAAAGGAATGTGGTTTTGCCTGTCTCTCTAATATAAATTGATTGATGCCAGAGGCAATGGGCAGTTCATTTGCATTTGAGCTAAACAGTTATCAGGAGTTTGAGGAAATACCATGGCATCAGCACACCAGAGGAGCCCTGCAGTCTGATCCCTCCAGGGTCATCGTGACTCTTGAGACAAAGACAGTACACTTTGGGAAATATAAGGAGAAGCAAAAGCGGGCATCGTGTTATCCATCATTTAGGGGACAAAGAGGCCAGTGCTCTCTACCTTTGAATAGTGAATCCCCTCCAATTTGGGTAGGTGATACTGAAAAGTTACCTTAGGTAAGAAACTTCTTAAACAGGCATGGTAATGTGCTGAATTAAGTTTTAGTCACTACAAGGTGTGATTATACTTTTTTGTGCATAACCATTTTTGTGTTTCTATTATCTCTGCTTAGCATCACTTAAATCCCAATTCTTTATTAATAAACATAGTCATCTTTTATTATAAATTCATCTCAGTGCTATTATATTCGAGTGAGGTGAGCATCCTCGGCTGAGCCAGCAGGCTGATGTGTATTCTGTCTCTTTGGAGACAGCAGACCTGTATTTCTGTGGGCATCCAGTGTCAGGTGCTGGTTGCTGCAGAGAGACATTTCTGGAGAGTTCAGGAACTGAAGTGTACCAAGGGTCAAGTTGCAGAGCAACGTTAGGACTGGTGGAATCCTAAAGAGTTTGTTTGGCTGGCTAACGCTCTGGGGAACAGGGAGCTGCCATACATTATAGCACCAACAAATCCCTCTTTTGCGAAGGCAGAAAGATAACAGGTTGATTTACAGTTCTGGATGCCCCAAGAAAGCATTACAAGGTGGAATTCACAAGAGAGATTGCAGTGCTCAACACTACAGCGTTTTAGGTGCCCTGCTGCGTAATGGAATTCACAACCCTGAGTTAGGCACTCAAGCTGCCTATACAATGCATGGAGAGAGTTAAGCACCTACTAGCAGGATTCACAAAAATCAGCATGCTCAGTGCGGAGCTGTCTAAGCTAGCCAGTAGGAAATGCTGAAGAGACAGGGTATGGCCGAAGCTCCATCTCTCAAAGGAGTTAGGTACCTAAATCCAAGTCAGAGGAAGGTGCCTCTGTTCATGAGCCATAGACCCTCTCCTGCAGTTAGGCACCTAAGCCAGGTCAGCCCATTCTCAAGAAAAGGTGAGGAGAAGCCACCAGCCTATAATTTTTAGCCTAGCCATTAGAACAGATATGGGAGACCTGGATTCAAACCCCCTTTGCCTGATGTGGCACTAGTGTTTGAACTTGATTCTCCCACCTCCCAAGTGAATGCGCTCACCACTGGGATATGGGATATTGTGAATTCCATTACACAGCAGGGCACCTAAAACGCTGTAGTGTTGAGCACTGCAATCTCTCTTGTAAATTCCACCTTGTAATGCTTTTCCCAAGTAGGCCTCTCTCCTGTTGGAGCTGTTCAACTTTGTATAAATAATTAGTCATTGGAGGGAGGGGACTTGAACATCTCAATCTCCTGCCCACTCAGGGGATTGCTTGCCACCAGTAGGCTATGTTTTTGCCATACTTTCTGGCCAGCACCGCGACCATGCATCTTTTGTGTGGGTGTAGACATCTTTGGATCAGATCCTGAAGGGACGAAAGGTGGGGAAATGCCTTATTCGTGAATCCCACTGGGGTTTAGACCTGAGTTAGGTGCTAAGCTGCTGGACAGTGTCAGAACTTAGGCTTTGTGTGCATGCCTATTGCCTAGCTGCTGAAGTTTAAGTGGCTTGGGGACTTTAACAGTAAAAACGTAGGCAGATAGGAAATGTAGGGGCCAATGAGGTCAGGCACCAACTGAGCAGTGATTTTGTGAGTATCAGTGATAAGAGCTGGACTTGCGTGCCTAACTGCAACTTTAGGTACCTAAGTCCCCCTTGTGAATCCCACACTAAGTGGGCTGTGAAGCCATAAGGTTTGTGTCAAGCTGGCAGTCCTCAGGTGGGTTTTGAATTATGTAAAACAAGTTTGTCCACCTCTAGTTTGGAATGTGCTTGCCTCTAAAATCTGGTCAGCTGAAAACACTTATGGCCCACCTCCTCACACGTCATGGTATGAATAGGTGAGCATCTCAGCTTCCATTTAAAAAAAAAAAAAAGTATAGCCACTGTGCCTACAAAGAAAACTTAGGTGGTGGGGAGGAGTGCCTGTAACAGTTCAGAACCAAGGCAGCAAGTAAGAAGAATACAGCACTTATTTTTAAAAGTCTCATTATTTTTAAGCCAATCTCATAATTTTTGAATATCTGGGTTTGACCATACCATTTGCATATAAAATGGCAGAGAATATATCATGATATACCTGAAAAGATACTCTACTGTGATAAGTGAATACATGCTCCCTTTGTGGTAGGCAGGCAAGAGGGCCAGAGAAGTGGCTGTGGGGAGGACCTTCTGATACATGGCAGCCAAAGTTCCGCAACAATAAGGCTATTTCCTGCAGGTATCAGGCCCTTCCCAATCCTCTCAGTGCCTCTGCTACCACTGACTAGCACCCTGCCTGGTACACACTCATGCCTACTATAAACTAATAGAAATGTAGGGCTGAAAGGGAGCCTGAGAGGTCATCTGATCCATCCTCCTGCACTGAGGAAGGCCAAGTATACCCATGAGGCTTTAAAAACCAGAAAGGGGAATTTTCTGCTGCCCACCGCAGGATAACTGTTACTCTAGCACCAGTTAGCTCTTGGAGCGGGGAGAAGCTGTTCTCCACCTTGTAACTATGCTATATATTCCTTTGTGGCATGTAATGGCTCCATCATTTAAAAGACATGAAGAAGTCTGTGGCAGCGATAGATTACTTTCCGAGCAGTCATCTTTGCCCTTCATGTGTCTCCAGCCACAGACACCCATTTGTAGGAAAGGGGACCTAGTACCCTTGAGCATTACTGGGATCAATGTATACACAAAGAATTATAACTAGTTGCTTTTAGGGACTGACCACAGACTTCTTACACAGGCAAAATTGTCATTGACATCTGTAAAATTTGCCTACAAGAGGACTATAGGAGCAAGCCTTTCAGTGAGAAAATTAATAATTTCCTCATTTAGAAGATGGATCAAATAGGTACCATGTGAATTTAGCTGAGTGCCAACACGTGCCAAGGCAAGATTTCATAGAAGGTCCCATTAGACTTTCAGCAGGTGCACCTGTGCAATTCCATTGACTTCAGTGGGACCGTATGGATAAATGAAGGATGAATTTGGCCCCAGGAATAATCATTAATTTTATCGTATATCAAGACAGTATAAGTTAAAAGTTGGATTACACCAAATGTATATCACATAGAATGATTCACCACTAAGTACTTACTGAAAATCTACAAAATACAGACAAAGTCTCAACCACAGGGCCTGTGGGTGCTTTTTAAAATAATTCTGAAACCTGCAATATACTGATTACTAGCTCTGTTGTGAGGACAGAAGAAATCACTACTCTTCAGAGGAAGTTTGTCCTATTAACTGGGTGTAACAACACTTATATTAAAGTTGTTGATTTATGGACAGTGTTAATGTACAAGAGAACCCTTGAAAATGGGTGAATTATTACAAGAGGTGAAGATTGATTGGTAGAGCAGGTTGAATTCCCAAGTCCTCCATCATCTTTTCCTTGCTACCCTATAAATCCTTGCTGGCTCCTTTGTAGTTAAATGTCATGTTTGTTGCTGCCCTTTTGAACTCATGCTCAGTTACAGTTGCTGTTTCTGAACTTATTTTTCAAAGTGTATGAAATCAGACTTGGGTAAAATCAAAGTAATATCAAAGGACACGAAAGAAGAGGAAAAATGGGAATATAGTGGGCTATTGAAATTGGTATGGGGGAGGAAGAAGGGTGGATTTGAGAAACAAAAGAGGAAAGTGAAGGGGAGAAAATGGTCTCAGCAGAAGAAGTAAATTACACATCAGGAAGAAGAGTGCCATGTAAGAGAAAATTACCTCTTCGAGCAGAAAATAGGAGTGGCATTGACAGGTTGCCGTGTGAGAGAGTAAAATCACAGTGTAGTCATTATTTTGTTTTGCACCTGCTGGTAGTAGAAACAAACATTCAGCAAAATTATCAACTTCTGATATTTGCAACTTTCTCCGGAGACTAACACACATGTGCCCAAGGCTATTTCCTGAATATGCCCTGTCAGAGGAACTGTGCTCATCCACGACTCAATCACCATCTCCAAACCAAACATTCCTTGTAACACAGCTGATTGAGAGTAGCCAGACTGATGATATCTGTCCAAGCAATTCTGCCTGTCTAAGTCATCCAAGCTAGCCAAACTATACGGAAAAAGAGTCCAAAGAACAAAAAGCAAAGTTCCACCATTATCATCCAGTCTCCACCATATCTTGCAGCTTTGTCTTTTAAGTGTACAACACGGGTTAAAGGATATTTGACTAGAATAGGGTCCTGGTTTCATTTTTACCAGGCTAGCCTAAATATGTTATGGTGGGGTTGGGTGAAAACTTGTTGAAGCTGGTAAGTGTAATAGCCATCCTTCATTCAGAATAAATGTAAAATGCAGTTAAGTTCCTTGTGGAGTATGACAGTTAAAACAATAGGAGCCACCACCCGAAACACACACAACAGAGGCTGAATGCACATGCAAAAGGCTGGATGGTTTTTGGTGTGGCGGTGTGTGTTGAGGCGTGTATGTATATATGTACGCACACAGAGAGAGATACAGTAAAAAGCCAAGGCCAGACAGAAACACACTTGTAGCATGACCCTGAGAGAAAGCTAAGAGGCAGTTTTTGGGTAAACTGCTGGTTGGAAAAGGGAGTTGAAATATTGAAAGAGAAAACTGTCTTCTGTTTGATTCCTACTCTGTTCAGGCAAACAGGACTTTGAACATTCTATGGAAATAAACAGAACTGCATCAAAGAAATACTTGACTCTATCATCAATTTCTTGGTCTAACAGAAACAACCTGCAAGATCCCTATTACAGGGTGGCAGGCCTCTTTCAACAAAGCAGGCCCAGCTCCCCCATGCTAGAACATTTCACCAGTTAACAGGTGGGAGGAAGGCTGCACCTGGAGCAAGAAAAAGAGCTAGGCTGTCAGTAAGGAAGGGGAGCAGGAGTGTTTGCTAGGAAAGGTTGCTAGAGTAATCTAAAAGGGGAGTTGCTGGTGGCAACATGTTGGAAGCAAAAGGGCCTCCAGGAGAAAGCCGTGGGAGGCAGTTCTCAATTAAAAGACCACAGAGGAATCCTGCGATAGGCCTTGAAACAAGAGGGACTGCAAGGCAAACAGAAAGGTCCCTGGTGAGCTGTAGCCTAGGGTGGACTGAGAAACTGTTTTTTTTTTTTTTCCCCTTATGTTTGGGAAATGAAACTGCCGGAGATGAAATGCTGGATGTGACAGTGGGTTCTTCGTGGGCTGGGAACAAGCCAGCACTTTACAGTCCTGAATACTAACTGCTTGGGACAAAAGGGTTGTCAATGTTTTGCAGCTATATAATGCTTTATTTCTACAATACCTTATACAACTTAATACAAGAAGCAGTCGGTAGGTATGTGAATTATTACTCCAAAATGCATAGCTGTATTTTAAAAATAAAGATTTCAGCATTTTATCCCCCAGACAAAGCTTCCTGTGGAATCTCAAATACTTGAGTAAGAAATGCAGCACCGGGCCCAGCTCTTTAAAATACTACTGCAGGAGGAATCTCAGGTACATGGGGCGGGGCAGGCCAGGATAAGGAAGAAGTGTGGGCAGGGCAGACCAACACCCCTGCTCTGCAGTGGCCAGGTAACAGACCTACTAGTTTAGCTCCCCTAGCCTGTACCTGAGGAGATTGCAGCCCTTCACCCTTGTGCCATAGCAGGAATGAATCAGGCTCCTTCTCACAAGCTGAGGATTAGGTGGGAGGAGGCAGCTGTGCAGAAGAGGTGATGAAGGTTAAAAAGCAAAGTACATTCCTACAAGCCAATAAAATGAGAACATTAATAATTTCCACTTCAAACTTCAACAGTTTTAACTAACTTTTGTTGACGTATAGGGGTTTTATTTTCTCCATTTGTATATCTTGTAGTTAGTGCATTCCTCATACGGTGAATATTGCCATGGTGCTACACTAGTGAGAATAGTGTGTTTCATGGGCACTGTAGCTCTGCCTTTGATTTAAAGCATTGGTAAGCTTTACTGTTACCCTATGTCCACCAATAGGAGGGAGGCTCTGATTCTGTTACCAGCACAGTGCTAATCAATTTAACATTGATGCTCCTGGCAGCATGGCCTCAGTGTCTAATAATTCCCAGCAGGAAAAGTTAATTGAACAATCTCCTGGCTGAGGCAAGGTTTGGTTTTCCTTTCTTAAGTCTTCACTTGCCTGAGGTATTTTGGGCACATTCTGGGAATAACTAAAGGCAAAATTGCTCCCATTTCAAATAGACATTTCATTTCTGTTTAAGAACTTGAAATTAGACTGCAAGATATCAAGCTTAAGTAAAAGCAGGAGTTAGGGTATTTTTCCTAAAATTGTTACTCAAAGACAACCACACTTCGGTAAGAAACAGTAGAAAAGAACTGACAGTGAAAAAAATTGTACATTAAAACTCACACAGATCTCATTAATATCTGCATAACTTATTTCTGTTTCTGTTGTATCCTTTATTTCTCATTGGTTCACAGCAGATATTATCAATAATTCTACACAGCAACAGATTGGCACCCATTTAAATGCTATTTAAGCAATGATCCAAAACCAGCACATTATTTTAGACCATTACCTTCTGGTGTCAAAGAAAAAGAGCAATTAACATAAGTCTATAATGTTTGCCAACTGAGGTAATGATAATTTAGTGGTGTATTGTTCTTGTATATTATACTGTAGTAGATGGTTTCCATAAAAAGTAACATATGTTCTGTGGGGGTTCACAGGCTGTAATTCATTGGTTTTTCTTATGAATTTTCCAGCAGCAACTTTGATGGCTATACTGAGGAAATGTACATGTGAGAACTCATTGGACACCTATTACAAACATTATGCGGACTGTTTACAAAATACAATCTGGGATGCATAACGGCCTTGTCCTCTGGCCAAAGCATAATATGGGGACTCAAGAGTTGTGTAAGTACTTTCCCTCCTCTGCAAGTGACTTACCTTGTGGCCTTTAGGAAGTCACTTAGGCTCCAGATTTTTAAAAAAAAAAAAAGCCTCTACTTTTGGGTGCCAATGGTAGAGAGTCAGGAGCAGAAGCCGTAGATGTGGTATCTTGACTTTAGTAAGGCTTTTGCTACTGTCTCACATGACCTTTTCATAAACAAACTAGGGAAATACAACCTAGATGGAGCTACTATAAGGTGGGTGCGTAACTGGTTGAAAAACCATTCCCAGAGAGTACTTATCAGTGGTTCACAGTCAAGCTGGAAGGGCATATCAAGTGGAGTCTGGTAGGGATCAGTTCTGGGTCAGGTTCCGTTCAATATTTTCATCAATGATTTAGATAATGGGATAGAGAATAAACTTATAAAGTTTGCAGACGATACCAAGCTGGGAGGGGTTGCAAGTGCTTTGGAGGATAGGAGTAAAATTCAAAATGATCTGGACAAACTGAAAAAATGGTCTGAAGAAAATAGGATGAAATTCAATAAGGACAAATGCAAAGTACTCCACTTAGGAAGGAAAAATCAGTTGCACACATACAAAATGGAAAATCACTGCCTCGGAAGGAGTACTGCAGAAAAGGTTCTGGGGGTCATAGTGGATCAAACTAAATATGAGCCAACAGTGTAACACTGTTGGGGGGAAAAATAAAAGCAAACATAATTTTGGGATGTATTAGCAGGAGTGTTGTAAGCAAGACACGAGAAGTAATTCTTCTGGTCTACTCCAAGCTGATTAGGCCTCCACAGGAGTATTCTGTCCAGTTCTGGATACCATGTTTCAGGAAAGATGTGAATAAACTGGAGAAATTGCAGAGAAGAGCAACAAAAGTGATTAAAGGTCTAGAAAACATGACCTATGGGGGAAGATTAAATTAACCCATTTTTTTTAAGTCTGGAGAAGAGAAGACTGAGAGGGGAAATAACAGTTTTCAACAGGGTGACTAGATGTCCTGATTTTACAGGGACTGTCTCAATATTTGGGGCTTTGTCTTATATAGGTGCCTATTACCCTCAACCCCCGTCCCAACTTTTCACACTTGCTTTCTGGTCACCCTAGTTTTCAACTACATAAAAGGTGGGAGAGGAGGGAGAAAAATTATTCTCTTTAACCTTTGAGGATAGGACAAGAAGCAATGGGCTTAAATTGTAGAAAGGGCAGTTTAGGTTGGACATTAGGAAAAACTTCCTAGCTGTCAGGGTGATTAAGCACTGGAATAAATTGCCTAGGGAGGTTGTGGAATTTCCATCATTGGAGATTTTTAAGAGCAGGTTAGACAAACACCTGTCAGGGATGGTCTTGATAATACTTAGTTCTGCCATGTGTGCAGGGGACTGGACTAGATGACCTCTCGAGGTCCCTTCCAGTCCTACAATTTTATGATTCTACCATAAGACCTTTGAGGCATATAAGCCCCTAAACAAACAGCTAATTATCACAGGTTTGTGTTTATTTTAGACATTCAGTCTGAATAAAAACAGAAAATCACGTGACAAGAATATGTAGGTATATTTATGTAAATAGCTCTGATTTATTCTTTGTTTGCTCGCAGACATTGTTTTATCATGAAGTAAGTTACATCTTAGCTTAAAGCAATGTTTCAGATCTCTGTAATTGTTCACTTTTCCCCCAGAAAGGACAAACAGGAGTGTAAAAATACAGCTCATAATTAACCTGTGAAACTTACAGCTACTAAAATAATTGAAGGCAACAGTTTAATAGGATTCAAAACAGGGTTAGACATTTGTATGGATAATGAAAACATCCAGTTACATTAGAGAGGATGAAAAAATATTTTTAAATTTTAAAATGGGATAAAAGCCTCATGCTGCAGGTCATAACCCAATCACTAATTGATAGGGAGTTGGCAGAAAATTTCTCCTATGGGCAGTTTAGTCCATGACTGTCCAGTATTGTCTTTCATGCAATTTCTGATGAAGGTATAACAAAACAAAAATAATGTGATCATGTACTTGTCATAATGCACCTGCACGCACACACACCAACACACACAAGCCCTATTCTGACTCAGTGGGTGGGTTAAGCCCTCTATTCTCCTTTTTCATGGATAATTGAATAAACTAAGCCTCTAAACAGTCAACTCATTTTTGAAATCATCCTCCTCCTGAGCAAAATAAGATGTACACAGGCAGCTATTTTCTGCTTGCATTTTACATCATTTCTGCATTTTTCCCTGCTGTGGTATATTTCATGCTCTGGTTCTTCAAGCTAGGGTATTTCAGGGGGAAAGAAACAGTTTCTCATATATTTGATCACAAGTCCAGAGAAAACATTTGAAGTAACTGTAGAGATATCATGTATGTAAAACAACATGTGCACTACAGTGAGGCCCACTATGAAAGTTAAGACAGAATAGCACCATAGTTTACCACAGGGCTCTCAGCCCTTGTGGGGGCTGTGACTACCTTTACTAATCGCTTTCTCCCCCCTTCATTTCGGTGCAGAGAACTCTGAAAAAGTGAGCCTTTTGTAGGCCAGTGCAGTGATATCTGCCTGAATCAATAGCTTTAAGAGGTCTTACCTGCCCTATTCATCTCAAATCAAAGCTCTGTCAACTCTGCAGTCAGAGTTTGGCATTCCCCACATCCACTCGAAACCATGCAATAGAAAACTTTTGCCAGGGAATAGGCTATTTTGTTGTAGCCAGTTGCCCAACCTTTTGTTTTCCATCTCTGGGTCCTGCCCGTATGTGTCCACAGCTGTCTTACTCTCCAGCTTTCCCCACAATGCTTAGTTGGATTGTCGGGCATGTTCCTCACACCTAAAGAGTAGGGTAGTGATGACCATGTCTTACCTTGTATTTTCTCTGCCATCTCTCACTCATGGCCTGATTTTCCTCTCTCTGGACTCAGACGGAAACATCTACCAGAGTGCTTGTCAAAAGAGTTGTCCCAGTAGCCAAAGGATTCTAGGGCATGTGTACAGCCGTTAAAAGGAAGGTGTCCTGTGTCATGTGAAGACCAAGTATCCATCTTCACAAAAGAAGCCTATTGATTTTTTTGAGCAAAAGCTTACAGATTTACAAAAGTCAGGAGACTGTTTCATTCAATGTCAATATTATAAACAAGACAGTTCTCCAAGTTTGTTGCAGAGTTTCAGAACTCTGAGTCTGTTGCATTCTGGGACGCAATTCAGACCAGTGAGGGCTTGTGCCACCACTTGCCCTGTAATCCTGAGTTCTTTAAATGCTCTGGTGCTGCAGCTCCCTGCCTGGGATGCTCAGAGTTAGCCAGAAGTATGCACTCTGTGTCTGTATGTTGTGCAACCCTGATTCAGTACTCTGACATCAGCAGTTTGCTTTCTGCAGCAACACAGTCACTCCCTGGTTTCCACCAGGTTTGATTATACACACCTGGCAAGATGACCCCAACACACCTAAGTCCAAATTTTCCAAAAACCATGTGCTCTGCAATGTCAGCCCTTTCCTAGATCATTTAGAGGCACAAACCAACCTTATAATTCATCTGAAGAGACAAAATGCACAGTTTATCGCTGTAACTGGAGTTAACAATCACTTCAGTTAAAAAAAAACACAGCAGATGGCTGGTTTAGATTAAAAGGAAAACAAATTTATTAACAAAAGGTAATGAGATTTTAAGTGACACCAAGTAGCAGGAATAAAGTTAGAAAGGGTTACAAACAAATGTAAAAGAAATACAACTGTATTGACTAAGACCTAACAAAACCACAGTCCTGGTTCAAGGTAAGATTCTTACCATACTTCCTTCAAGGAAGATAGCTGACCAAACTCTTGACAGCATCTCCCACAAAATCCTGTTCCTTTCTCTTCTTAGGTGAAAGATAGAGGCAAAGAACTCCACATTTTTTTATGGTCCAGGGAACGTTTGAAATGGATTCTTCTGAAGGTTACCCCCCAAAGTAAAGTTTATTCAAGGTGTGAGGAAGGAGACATGGAGTCTGCTGGTGAAGGAAATTCCATGCTGGTTTCTCCCCCCACTGGTGTTTGCTAGAATGGAAGCTGATCTGTTCCTGCCCTCTCAGATGCATTGAATGGCCTCTTGACATGTGATTATTAGTCAACTCTGAAGATACCTGGATGGAGGTGTCAGTTTGTCCTTTGTCTGGGAGAAACTGGTTTACCCACTCCCCAGACTTGTCTGGTAGACACATTTTAGATGCATATTTACACATTCCCTTGGATGTTTACCGTACATACACCACTGAGGAATATTAATTATCAGTGTGTTAGTTTGCCAATGATACCTTACATGACACATATCAGATAACATTTATGACATTAATGAACGGATGAGGTCCACTGAACTGATCAGACCAGCTGAACTCTCTAGCAGGTATTAGGGAGCCCCTTGACTTCTGGCATAGGGATGGTCTTAGCTCACAGCATCACTGCAAATAGCAAATGCTCCCAAACCTTATAACTGGGGAAACATGTTTCTTCTACTGCTTGTTACCATGCAACAAGCCCTGTTATACTATTGCCAAAATACTGTTGCTGAGCTTATGTTTGGCCATAATGAGTATTTTATATTTTGTATAAATTGGTTATGATGGTCTTTGAACACATTGTGGCCTGAAGTTAAAGAAAAGAATGTAGAAATCTCTCTCACTTGCTTTTGTTAGGGCTGCTGTGGACATTTGAAGGTCACCTATATCGAGCTCCTTCATTTAATGTTACAACTATTCTCCAGTTTTCCCACCCCTTTGTGCCATGCCTTGTCCTTTCTTCTAGCATACATAGCTTCCTTTGTGTCCTTTGTTAGTGCTGTTCTGTGTTGGCGATGCTTTAGAAGGCAGTGCAATCAGTATCCTTCCTCAGGAGTTTAAACACTTAGGCCATGTCTACTCTACCACTTTTGTCAGCATAACTTATGTTGCTCAGGGGTGTGAAGAAAAAACACGCGCACACACACACACACCCCTGAGCGACATAATTTACACTGATAGAAGCACCGGTGTGGACAGCACTACATCAGCAAGAGAACTTCTCCCCCGACATAGCTACTGCCGCTCCTGGAGGTGGTTTTATTATGTCGATGGGAGAGCTCTCTCCCAGCAGCATAGAGCGGCTACATGAGTGATCTTACGGCAGTGCAGCGGCATCAGTACATCTGTGCTGCTGTAAACGCACGAGTGGAGACAGGGCCTTCCTTTACTTTTATGATATACTTAATCTTCACTGGGTCTGGAGTCACAGGTACCAACTTTCCAAAGTGCCAGGAGTTTCTTGACCCCTGGCTCTGCCCCATACCCCACTCCCACTCCACTCCTTCCTCCAAGGCCCCGTCCCCTCTCCACCTCCGCCGCGCCTCTTTTGACCCAGTTCCACCTGCTCCCCCAAGTGTGCTATGTCATCTTTCTTCCCCCTCTCTCCTCCCCTCCCAGCCTCCTGCACACCATGAGACAACTGGTCGCAGCGGGCGGAAGGTAGGGGGAAGGAGAGGGTGGCAGGCACTGATCCGTGGGGCCCACTGGAGGGGGGAATGTGATGGGGGTCTGCTGGTGGGTGCTCAGCATCCCCCATGAGTGCTCCAGCCCCAGACCACCCGTGGAGTCAGTGCCTATGTCTGGAGTGGAGGACTGAAGTTTCTCCAGAGCATGTGTCGCTGTGCCATCTAACTACCAAAAGAGCAATAGGTCCAAGACATACATACAGTTGCAAAATAGCTACCTGGGATACTCTGTCCAGAAGTTACTTAAATGTCTGTGCGAAATGTGAATTTAGGAATTGACAGTTTTCTGCCTCTCCTGAAAGTTTTTACCATCCTAACATTTAAAGAGATTCAAATAGATTTTGTAGCTCTTTGCACTCATTCTGGTCCTGCTGGGCTGACTTCACAATCTAGACAGGCAAAATGTACCACAGCAGTCACCAAGTCCACTGGTCTTGTTCAAACTGTTACCTTGTATTCCTCCACCCTCACCTAGGTTCCTGTGCAAACTTTTGGAGAATGTATCATCTCAAAAATCTCTTCTATATCATCAGATAGAGGGAAAGGGGCAAAGAAGAGCAGAGATTAATCCATTTATCATCAAAGGGATCTAGCAGCCTTCAAATCTTTTGGGCTCTTTTTGGACCCTCTAACACTTCC
This sequence comes from Lepidochelys kempii, assembly GCF_965140285.1. Lineage (NCBI taxonomy): Eukaryota > Metazoa > Chordata > Testudines > Cheloniidae > Lepidochelys > Lepidochelys kempii. Next base: position 28,855,773 of record NC_136390.1, on the reverse strand, counting down.
CCTAATGAAATTACCTGCAAGAAAGCATTTGACGAGTGGTGGTCAGAACATTTTTGATAACACGTTCTTTTAATCAAAATATGCACTTTTGTCAAAGTCAGAACATTTACCAGAAACACACTGATTTCAGTGAAGTTTTCAATAGGCATGTTACTGAGGTTCAGGGAAGGCGCACTGAGATCCCCAAATCAAATATCCGACCTTTTCAATCCAAAAGTGGCTATTTCAACACAAATCCATTTCCTGGAAATACAGTAACTCCCCCCTTAACATTATAGTTATGTTCCTGAAAAATGAAAAGGAGTACTTGTGGCACCTTAGAGACTAACCAATTTATCTGAGCATAAGCTTTCGTGAGCTACAGCTCCTGAAAAATGCGACTTTAAGCGAACCTATGTTAAGCGAATCCAATTTCCCCATAAGAACGAATGTAAATAGGGGTGGGGTAGGTTCCAGGGAATTCTTTTTTTGCCAGACAAAAGGCATTATATAAATTGCTTGTTTAAAATGTAATAAAGGTATAAGTTTTAAACAATTTTAAAGAAAATCTACTACTACTACAATCATTGTTGCTGAGTATGAAGCAATGGGAGGTGCCCCCACCTTACCCCACACAGGTACAGCCCACTGGCCCTGCAGACAATGAGGCAGGCAAGGAGGCTGAAGGTGCCATAGGCTAGGAGAAGCACGTTGCTCAGCAGCAGCGGCAGCTTCCCCTACTGTGCAAGCATCAGGGGCAGGGGCTCAACCCTCAGCCCGCCCACTCCACCCCTTCCCCAAAGCCCCCACCCTTAACCCGCCTCTTCTCCCCCCCCCCCCCAACAATCAGCTGATTTGTGGCATACATGGTGCATGGTGCAGTAATATTTTATGTTGCTCAGGCGACACGAATTATTGTTTTTCCTTGTATGGGAAGTAAACAAAACAATAAGATTCATAACCTTCAGGAGTGAAACTACTCCCCCTCCTCCCCATACTGGCCAAATGGAATATATTCTTTTCCCTAATCTTGGAAAGAGTATTATAAAGATCATCTGTGCAGTTCTGCACTATCATGCAACCTTTTCATAAATTCCATTCACTGCCATACCATACCACCATGTTAGTTCTGGGACATTCATCTTGAAAGACTGTTTAAAAGATGCATGACATTGTCTGTAAGACTCATGTGTGATCTGAAGAGAGCAGAAGGGTGACAGATTTGTATCATTGCTAGACATCAAGCAGTAGATTTTAGGACAATAGCAGACCAGGCACAGTTTGTGTGCCTGTCATCTCATCCACAGCACTGAAATCAGAATTTTGGGGGGCGGGGGGAGGGAAGGAGAGAGAGAGAATAAAACTGTGTGCGTGCACATGTCTCTCTCTCTCCAGAATTGGAACAGTTGCAGAAATTCAACAGATTTCCTCAGAGACAGACACTTGCTCGCTCTCTCTCGGTTTTACTTTTAAATGGCTCTCACTAAAAGCCAACTTTTTTCCTGCTGTGTCCCCAGAAATCAAGGATCTGGTATCTGCCTAGATCTCCACAAACTGAACTGGCCAAAACATTTTTTTTTTTTGGTAAATGGGAGCAACTGTAATGATACATCTCTCAGCCCATGACTCCTCAGCCCATCTCCACTGTTTTGCCTCTTCTTTTTTGCTTTCCCATACTACCAGAACAAAGGGGAAACTCAATGACATTTAAAGCCTGTACATTTAAAACAAATAAAAGGAAATACTTCTCTCATAACATGAATGGTGTGTGGAATTTATTGCCACAGGAGGCTATGGATTTTTAGAGAGGGCTAGGTAATTTTATGGCCCATAAAAAAAAACATGTAGTTATGCATGCTAAAATAGGATTAATCACATCTCATGCTTCAAGGTGACAGTTTATTGTCCCAAGGATCAAAAGAAAAAAATTTCTGTCCACAGCATTGCATAACTGCCCTGTTTCCCCTTTCTATTAAGCATCAATTAATGGCTACTGCTAGAGGCAGGATATCTGCATTTAAAGGACCAATAGTCTGATGTACTGATCCTACCTTGACCCAAAAGGAGAAGTTATGGAAGGAATATTCAGTGACTGGATAACAATGGTAAACAAACATGATATGTGAAACTTTAACCTTTTTCTTTCTTAATTCATGTACAAAAACCTTAAGGCTTCGAAGGGTTTCTATATTAATTTTATATTAAAAAGTATAAAAAATATAAAATGAATACAAACTATAAAACTATAAAAGTAGTTTTAAATTCCCCAAAAAGTGAATTTTAAAGGAACTCCTTTTAGGGCTAGATCATGTCTTCTAAATCCTGAGATATTGTAGATGGGGTGAGAAGAGCATGTGTGGCCAGCCTCAGTAGCTGTGGCAAATCCCAGGTGTTTTGGCTGGGGAGTGCCAACGTGTGACCAGGTGCCTGGGATGGACCACACTGAGAATGCCACACTCAGGGCAGACTGCAAGAAATAGGGCAGACAATCCCCAAAGATAGTGGTTTATTCTAGAATTGGATTCACCAAAACAGCTTCTGCAGTACCACTCTGGTTAACCAGAAGCCAAACACAGTCCCCTTTAGGCATTCCAGCCCTTGGCTCCCATCCAGACAACCAAAATCTAATATAGTGAGCAGTTATTGAAAACCCACTTCACCATATGTGAGATTCTTACTAATCCCAAAGGATCAGACACTTACACCCAGATCAATATGAATCTCAGATCTTACCCAAATACCATGCTGTCAGCCAGTCCTTACTAAACTAACTGAAGTTTTATTTTTATTTTTTTATTAATAAAGGAGGCACAAATGGTTAATAGACCATATTCATACAAATGATCACAAAGTCCTTATATCAGGTTTGTAGCAGTGATGGAATAGACTACTGGCTTGTAAAGTCTCTCTGGTAACTTCCAAAAGATCGGAAGGTCCTCAGTCCATAGTCCTAGATGCTCCTTTTTGTTGTAAATCCAGTATCCCCAGAATTAGAGCAAGAAAGAGGCAAAATTGAGATCTCTCAGAGGTCTTCTATATCCTTTGCCAAGTGCCTGAAAATGTATTGTCCCATACATTTGGGGGGAGGGATAGCTCAGTGGTTTGAGCATTGGCCTGCTAAACCCAGGGGTTGTGAGTTCAATCCTTGAGGGGGCCATTTAGGGATTGGGGCAAAAATTGGGGATTGGTCCTGCTTTGAGCAGGGGGTTGGACTAGATGACCTCCTGAGGTCCCTTCCAACCCTGATATTCTATGATGCTATGATACAAAGCCTACAGCCAGGTGAATGGAAGATTATTAGCCCAAGATGACGTCTAGGGTCACATGAGCATATCACATGTCCTGACATGGTTTGCTGAATCACTGGGGGTAGCCATTGGCTCCTTGCTGTCTGAGGCATCCTCAGGAAGAGCTATCTGGGCGGGATGAGTTTCTTGGCCCACTGTGAGTGGAGTATCCTTGATGGGCCATGAACACATAGATCACAGCTATCTGGAGGGTGTCACCCAGGAATACAACAGAGGTTTAAGATACAAGTACATAGCCAATATTCATAACTTCAGATGCAAAGATGATACATGCATATAAACAAGATAATCATACTTAGCAAATCATAACTTTTCCAGTGAAACCTTCCATGATACACAATTTCCATAAATCTTATACAAAGTAGAACAGTGGTAACAACAATGACCTCTCTTATACACAGCATCATACAAGGTGAGCAGAATGTGATACTGGGCAGGTTGGAGAGGGAACATGTTTAGGGATGTCAGTTACACTTTTTCTTTAGAGGTACTGCATGTTCACCACCACCACCACCACCACCACCCCCCCACACACACACACCCTTGCTGGCCTTTCTGTTTCAAAGATGAGCAGTAAGGGATTACAGTGTGGTTAAAGTTAGAGAAGTGTGCACCTTCTTACTCAAGAGTTCCACCCCCGCATTTACCACTCCTTTTCCCCACACACATACCCTTAGTAATTCCATTTATTCTAGTTAAAAATAATTGGCCAGTCCCTCATCTGGTGTAAACTGGCATCGCTACATTCACTCCAGTGATGCTATGCTAATTAGCACCCTTAGAGCTAGCCCCGTGTTTTCACTTAAAAAAAAATCTGAACCAATACATCTGTGGGACACTGTACATTCAGGGTGCTGGAACAATTTTTATAGTGGGGGTGCTGAGAGCCATTGAACCAAACTGTAAACCTGGTTTATACTGGAAACCACTTCAAGCCAGGGGGTGCGGTAACACACCCAGCACCCATTGTACATTGCATAGAAATATTTGGTAGCTAGTCTATCAACATCATTGTGCTCATCTTCCCTCTGCTACCCCTTCCATCTCTTGTTATGCCCATTTGTTGAATTTTGACTCAATTTATATTGTAAGCTTTTCACAATACTTATTCTCTGTTTGTCTAGCACCTAGTACCATAGGCATTGACTCCAGGGCTGGAGCACCCACAGAAAAAAATTAGTAGATGCTTAACACCCACCGGCAGCCAAGTACCCCCTCACACACACACCCCGGCGGCCCCATGGATCAACTCCTCCCTCTCCCGCCCAGCATCTCCCACTGCAATCAGCTGTTTTGTGGTATGCAGAAAGTGCTGGGGGGGGGAAGGGGAGGAGCAAAGATGGGCACACTCAGGGGAGGGGTGGAATTGGGTGGGAAGATGTGGGCAGGAATAGGGCTTTGGGGGAAGGGGTTGGGTGGGGGCAGGGCCTGGGGCTGAGAGGGAGCTTGAGCTCCTCCAGGACCCAGAGGAAGCCAGTGCCTGTGCCTAGTACCATGGTGGCCCATATCTCATTCCGATAGTAACCAGCAGCTCCAAATAACTCTAGCTTGGTGTATCAGGAACAGAATTAACTATTATTGCTTGCAATAAAAACTTCAACCTAAAATTTCAGATCCTGGGATGAGATTGAACGGCTAATAGGGAGGAAAACAGTCTTTACTTGCATAGAGTCTGCACACCATACCCACTGGAAGTCAATGGAAAGACTCCCAATGAGTTAAACGGGCTTCAGATCAGGCCCAAAACAAAACTTTATCAGAAACCCACTGTTGCACAAAACATAGAACCTTACGCTATACACCCCCCCACACCTTCCCCCAACAGATGCTGAAAAGTAGAACAGCAGTTTAAACAAGACCATTTTCCTAGGTATATTCTGTTTTAGTGTTTCCCTAAGGTTACCAGGACAGCAGTATCTAGAGAATATCCTATTGCCTGTTCACATGGTACATACCTATGAATTTTCTTGTGTGTTAGGAAGCCATGTATTCATTAAAAGATCTTCCTTCCCAACTTGTTAAACTGGCTGATTGGGAGTTCTTGGGGTATATTTTCACCAATGCTGTGCTCGGATTGTAAGTACAGTTCTTCCTCCATTTTTATTTCATGTAGGTTTAAAAGGAGTTAATTGATATGGCCATCTTCTTCCCAGCTAGAAGATCCATAAACTAAGACGAAATCATACAAACGTGGAGGTTTAAGAGGCAACACAGTCCAGACAGACAGACCACTCAAGTGGGATTGAAGTCTTGGGTTTTAGTTCAATCTCTACCCAGCCTTCTCTGGACTCTGAGCAGCATATCTTTTAGATTAGAAAGACATCAGGGCATGTCTGACACAAATAGGGCTATTTCCTGCAATGTCCTTGAAAACCCTTATTGAATTAGGTTTAGGTATCTTTGGAGTCCATTGTATGGAATGCAAAGGTTATGTGTTATTGTGGGATTGGACATAATCTCTTTAAGGGGGAACAAGTGGCCAATCCTTGGGAAATGTTATGAGCTTCAAATGACTTTTAAACAATATGCCAGATGAGAAGGAACTTTGGGGATAGACAAAATTAAGTGGGCTTCTCAGAAAATACCTGGTGGGAGGTGAATGCCATTTCTTACTTCCAGACCCAGCCTTTTGAAGCTACAATCTGAGGAATGCACCTATTGTCTGCTGATTACCTGTTCCAAGAATCTGAAGATTTAAAGGCCCAAGATGTATAAAGAAGACACTGACTCTTTCATGAGGTTCTTGTTCTGAACTTGTAATCACAGAAAATCCCCTTTGTGGGGTTTGAAGGACTCACCACTGACCAAAGCCCTTGTTGGAATCAGAGTCATCTCTGGTAAGTTTATGACCATCTGTGTAGGTTCTTTTATTGTTTTCTCTAATACTTTTTACTTTAAGGATAAATGTGCTTGTTTAGAAAGAGCTGTGTAGTAACTTATAATTGCTGACAATCAAGCTGTTCACAGCCTTCAAAGAGAAAGAGCAAAGCACATGCTCTGACCGGTTCAGGAACTCTGGTTGCTGGGGTATGACAGTGTAGGCAGGGAACTGTGCAGTCTGGAAACCCTGGTTAGGAGGGAGAGAAATGCAGGTCTTTGCTCAAGAGAGGTGATGGCTGAGGAGCCAAAACCCTAAAAGTGGGCACCCTTGGTGGACCACAGAACAGGAAAATCGGGGTGCAGTTGCCCTGAATTGTGACAAAGTCTAAAATTACAGTTGCTGCAGCATTATCATAGTCAATGGAGTTTCGGTTGAGGTAGTGTCAAGGTTCCTCCCCCACTCTGAACTCTAGGGTACAGATGTGGGGACCTGCATGAAAAACCTCCTAAGCTTATCTTTACCAGCTTAGGTCAAAACTTCCCCAAGGTACAAAATATTACACCCGTTATCCTTGGACTGGCCGCTACCACCACCAAACTAATACTGGTTACTGGGGAAGAGCTGTTTGGACGTGTCCTTCCCCCCAAAATACTTCCCAAAACCTTGCACCCCCTTTCCTGGGAAATGTTGGATAAAAAGCCTCACCAATTTGCATAGGTGACCACAGACCCAAACCCTTGGATCTGAGAACAATGAAAAAGCATTCAGTGTTTTACAAGAAGACTTTTAATAAAAAATAGAAGTAAATAGAAATAAAGAAATCCCCCCTGTAAAATCAGGATGGTAGATATCTTACAGGGTAATTAGATTCAAAAACATAGAGAACCCCTCTAGGCAAAACCTTAAGTTACAAAAAAGATACACAGACAGAAATAGTTATTCTATTCAGCACAATTCTTTTCTCAGCCATTTAAAGAAATCATAATCTAACACATACCTAGCTAGATTACTTACTAAAAGTTCTAAGACTCCATTCCTGTTCTGTCCCTGGCCAAGACGACTACAGACAGACCCAGACCCTTTGTTTCTCTCCCTCCTCCCAGCTTTTGAAAGTATCTTGTCTCCTCATTGGTCATTTTGGTCAGGTGCCAGCGAGGTTACCTTTAGCTTCTTAACCCTTTACAGGTGAGAGGAGCTTTCCCCTGGCCAGGAGGGATTTCAAAGGGGTTTACCCTTCCCTTTATATTTATGACACGCCCCCCAAATCTCAGCTAGGGTGAAACACTGGCTGGGATTTCTTCCTGGAGCTCTAGGAAAACAGAGTTAATAAGACACATGCATCTCTAAATATACTACCAAGTACATAAAGACTAACAATATTTTCCACATCTCAAGGACGATTTTAACCAGTTGATTCTGGGAAACTTTCACGGGAGAGTGCATCAGCCACTTTGTTAGAAGCTCCTGAGATGTGTTGGATGTCGAAATCAAAATCTTGGAGAGCTAAACTCCACCGAAGAAGTTTTTTGTTAGTTTCCTTGACGGTGTGAAGCCACTTCAGTGCAGCATGGTCGGTTTGCAGGTGGAAACGCCGTCCCCAAACATATGGGCGTAGCTTTTCCAGAGCATAGACAATGGCGTAACATTCTTTTTCAGTGACTGACCAGTTGCTTTCCCTCTCAGACAGTTTTTTGCTGAGAAACACTACAGGGTGGAATTCTTGATCAGGTCCTTTCTGCATTAAAACTGCTCCCACACCACGCTCGGATGCATCTGTGGTTACTAGGAACGGTTTGTCAAAGTCTGGGGCCCTTAGTACAGGGTCAGACATGAGTGTCGCTTTAAGCTTGTTAAAGGCCTTCTGACACTTTCCGGTCCACTGAACAGCATTTGGCTGTTTCTTTTTGGTTAGGTCTGTCAGTGGGGCAGCGATTTGGCTGTAGTGCGGTACAAATCGTCTGTAATAACCGGCCAAGCCTAAGAAGGATTGAACCTGTTTCTTTGACTTTGGGACAGGCCACTTTTGGATAGCATCCACTTTGGCCTGTAGGGGGCTGATAGTTCCTTGACCCACCTGGTGTCCAAGGTAAGTCACTCTGTTTAGGCCTATTTGACACTTCTTAGCCTTAACAGTTAGTCCTGCCTCCCTTATGCGCTCAAGAACTTTTTGTAGATGTTCCAGGTGGTCTGCCCAGGAATCCGAAAATATGGCCACGTCGTCAAGGTAGGCGACTGCATATTCTCCTAATCCCGCTAGGAGACCATCTACAAGTCTTTAGAAAGTGGCGGGTGCATTTCGCAGCCCGAAAGGCAGTACATTAAATTCATACAGCCCGAGATGTGTGATGAAGGCTAACCTTTCCTTGGCAGATTCATCTAGCGGTACCTGCCAGTACCCCTTGGTTAAGTCCAAGGTAGAGATGAACTGGGCCCGTCCCAGTTTCTCTAATAGTTCATCTGTGCGTGGCATGGGATAGTTGTCTGGGCGAGTTACAGCATTTAGCTTACGGTAGTCCACGCAAAAACGTATTTCCCCATCTGGTTTGGGAACTAGAACCACTGGAGATGCCCATGCACTTTCAGAGGGGCGGATTACACCCATCTGTAACATATCCTGGATCTCCCGTTCTATAGCAGTTTTAGCTTGAGGAGCCACCCAGTAAGGTTGAACCCTAATTGGGTGAGCATTACCTGTGTCAATGGAGTGGTATGCCCGTTCAGTCAGTCCTGGGGTGGCTGAGAACGTTGGCGCGTAGCTAGTGCACAGCTCCTGGATCTGCTGTCGCTGCATACACCCAAGGGTCATGGAGAGGTTCACCTCTTCCACACCACCAGCACATTTCCCTTCGTAGTAAACACCTTCAAGCCACTCAGCGTCGTCTCCTCCCTGGGCTGTAAACTGACAAACCTTTAATTCTCTGGAATAAAAGGGCTTTAGAGAATTAATATGGTACACCTTAGGCTTTCGGTTGGAGGTGGGGAATGCTATGAGATAATTAACAGCTCCCAGGCGCTCCTGGACCATGAATGGCCCTTCCCACGATGCTTCCATTTTATGGGCCTGGAGCGCCTTTAAGACCATGACCTGGTCTCCTACTTTGAAGGAACGCTCTCTGGCATGTTTATCATACCAGGCTTTTTGCTCTTTTTGAGCATCCTGTAAGTTTTCTCTAGCAAGGGCTAAAGAGGTTCGGAGTGTGTTTTGTAGGTTGGTTACAAAGTCCAGAATGTTAGTTCCTGGAGAAGGTGTAAATCCCTCCCATTGCTGCTTCACCAACTGCAATGGCCCCTTAACCTCACGGCCATATACAAGTTCAAATGGGGAAAACCCTAAACTGGGATGTGGTACAGCTCTGTAGGCAAAGAGCAACTGCTGCAACACTAGGTCCCAATCATTGGAGTGCTCATTTACGAAGTTACGTATCATGGCCCCCAAAGTTCCATTAAACTTCTCCACCATGCCATTTGTTTGATGATGGTAAGGAGTGGCAACCAAGTGATTTACCCCATGAGCTTCCCAAAGGTTTTTCATAGTTCCTGCCAGGAAATTAGTCCCTGCATCTGTGAGGATGTCAGAGGGCCAACCTACCCTGGCAAAAATGTCTGCTAGTGCCTGGCACACACTTTTAGCCCTGGTGTTGCTTAGAGCTACTGCTTCTGGCCATCGGGTGGCAAAATCCATGAAAGTCAGTATGTACTGCTTTCCTCTGGGTGTCTTTTTCGGAAAAGGACCCAGAATATCCACAGCTACTCGCTGAAATGGAACTTCAATGATGGGGAGTGGCTGGAGAGGGGCTTTGACCTGGTCTTGGGGTTTTCCCACTCTTTGGCACACCTCACAAGACTGGACATAGGTAGAAACATCCTTGCCCATTCCCTCCCAGTGGAATGACCCCCCCAAACGGTCTTTGGTCCTGTTCACCCCAGCATGGCCACTAGGGTGATCATGGGCTAAGCTCAAGAGCTTGGCCCGGTATTTAGTTGGAACTACCAACTGTCTCTGAGGATGCCAGTCTTCCTGGTGTCCACCAGAAAGAGTTTCCTTGTATAAAAGTCCTCTTTCTATAACAACCCTGGATCGATTAGAAGAGCTGAGAGGCGGTGGGTTGCTCCGTGCCGCCGTCCAAGCTCTCTGGAGGCTTTCATCTGCTTCCTGTTCGGTCTGGAACTGTTCCCTTGATGCTGGAGACATCAGTTCCTCATGGGATTGTGGACCTAGGCTTGGTCCCTCTGGAAGCGATATAGGGGATGGAGCTGTTTCTGTTGACTGTGAACCGCTCTCCGCTGGTGCACGATGTTGGGATTCAGGCTCCGGCTGAGCCTCTTGTGTAGGGTTATCGGCTGCTGCCAGTTCAGGTTCGGTGGGGCCCTCTGGTGTTGAGGTTGCAAGTACTGGATTCAGTGCTGACACGGGGTCTGGTGTTGGTTGTTCGGCTGGTTCCGGTTCTGGGACTGGTTCCGTCTGGGTCTCTGGGACTGGATCCACTACTGCTGTTGCAGACATTGGCCTGGGGTCCAGGTCCATCACCTCTGACTGGGTCCTGATAGAAGTTTCCGGAACAGAGCTAGGCCTCACGGCTTGTTTAGCCTGGCTGCGGGTGACCATTCCCACCCTCTTGGCCTGCTTCACGTGATTGGCCAAGTCTTCCCCCAACAGCATGGGGATGGGATAATCATCATAGACTGCAAAAGTCCACATTCCTGACCAGCCCTTGTACTGGACAGGCAACTTGGCTGTAGGCAAATTGAAAGAGTTGGACTTGAAGGGTTGAATCGTCACTTGGATCTCTGGGTTGATTAAATTGGGGTCCACTAAGGAAGCATGGATAGCTGACACTTGTGCTCCGGTGTCCCTCCACGCGGTGACCTTCTTCCCGCCCACACTCACAGTTTCCCTCTGCTCCAAGGGTATCTGGGAGGTATCTGGGCCTGTGGACCTCTGGTGTGATTCCGGTGCAATGAACTGTAATCTGTTGGGGTTCTTGGGGCAGTTGGCCTTTACATGCCCCAGCTCGTTACACTTAAAACATCATCCAGCTGACGGGTCACTGGGGCGAGGAGGGTTGCTGGAGAACAGGGTGGTGGGACGATAAGGGGTCTGGAGGGTTCTTTGGGAAGTAGGTGGGGCTTTGGGCGGCCCCCGGTAATAGGGTGTGGTCTGGGGTGGTCCCTTCTGGTCTCCGCTCCAACTGCGACCAGTTTTCTTCTTCTCTGCCACCTCCACCCATCTGGCTCCAATCTCTCCTGCCTCAATTACAGTTTTGGGTTTCCCATCTAGGATGTATCTTTCTATTTCCTCAGGAACACCCTCTAAGAATTGTTCCATTTGCATTAGGAAGGGCAAATTTACTGGAGATTCAACACTTGCTCCTGATATCCAGGCATCCCAATGTTTCACAATGTGGTAGGCATGTCGGGTAAATGACATGTCTGGTTTCCACCTTAGGGCTCTGAACCTCCGACGAGACTGCTCGGGTGTTATCCCCATTCTGACTCTCGCCTTGGATTTAAACAGTTCATACTTGTTCATGTGTTCTTTAGGCATTTCAGCTGCCACCTCAGCTAAGGGTCCACTGAGCTGCGGCCTCAGCTCTACCATGTATTGGTCAGTAGAGATGTTGTACCCAAGGCAGGCCCTTTCGAAGTTTTCTAAGAAGGCCTCAGTATCATCACCTGGCTTGTAGGTGGGGAACTTTCTGGGATGGGAAGTGGTACCTGGAGAAGGATTGCTAGGGTTTGTTGGTATATTCTGCTGGGCCTTTATCCTCTCCATCTCCTCCACATGCTTCCTCTCTTTTTCCTTCTCCTCCTCCACATGCTTCCTCTCTTTTTCCTTCTCCTCCTCCACATGCTTCCTCTCTTTTTCCTTCTCCTCCTCCACATGCTTCCTCTCTTTTTCCTTCTCCTCCTCCACATGCTTCCTTGCCTCCATTTCCCTCTTGTGGGCAGCCTCCTGTACCTCCTTCTCCAGCCGCATGAGTTCTATCTGTCTTTCATGTTCCCTTTGTTTTTCCTCAGCCTGAAATTTGGCTAATTCCAGCTGTAGTCGAGCCAAGGATTTGGCCATTCTAACCTCTCTGTTTTTACTAACTTTACACCCGAGGTTTAGAAATAAACAAACAAAACTTGGCTGTAAAATTTTGCTGTGCTGGGATAGAATACCTATTCTCTGATAGTGATTGTCAGCCTACAGAAAAAGACAATTCCCTTGTCTCTGCTCTGGGCCCAAATTAAAGTAAAAAACCTCCAACTACTTGGAAACCTGCTTACCCAGCCCAAAGAAAAAAAAAATTCCTTTTCAAACCTGTGCTCCTTGTAAAACAAAAAAAAAAATCAAAACCCTAAAAAAAACCCTGCCACTTTTGTCTCCAGGCAAATGGGTAGAGCACACACCCCCTATTTACTTTTAGGAAGAAAAGAAAAAAAAACCTCTGGGTTGGAAGACTGTGAATTTCCCTGCAGGAGTTAAGTACCCTGCCTCCAGGCAAAGAAAACCTGCAATTCACAAGATAATCCCCTTTTGTCTCTGCTTGGCCACAAAGCAGAGAGAAACCAAGCTGCTTTCAGTTTCAAAGCTGCTTTCTGGACTTTCTTTCCAAAGAAAAAAAAATTTCCTTTTTAAAATCTGTATTTCTAGTTCAAAAAATCTCAACTGGATCTCAAATGATTTCAGGTTAATCCCACCACTGTGCCACCATGTCAAGGTTCCTCCCCCACTCTGAACTCTAGGGTACAGATGTGGGGACCTGCATGAAAAACCTCCTAAGCTTATCTTTACCAGCTTAGGTCAAAACTTCCCCAAGGTACAAAATATTACACCCGTTATCCTTGGACTGGCCGCTACCACCACCAAACTAATACTGGTTACTGGGGAAGAGCTGTTTGGACGCGTCCTTCCCCCCAAAATACTTCCCAAAACCTTGCACCCCACTTCCTGGACAAGGTTTGGTAAAAAGCCTCACCAATTTGCCTAGGTGACTACAGACCCAGACCCTTGGATCTTAAGAACAATGAACAATCCTCCCAACACTTGCACCCCCCCTTTCCTGGGAAATGTTGGATAAAAAGCCTCACCAATTTCCATAGGTGACCACAGACCCAAACCCTTGGATCTGAGAACAATGAAAAAGCATTCAGTGTTTTACAAGAAGACTTTTAATAAAAAATAGAAGTAAATAGAAATAAAGAAATCCCCCCTGTAAAATCAGGATGGTAGATATCTTACAGGGTAATTAGATTCAAAAACATAGAGAACCCTTCTAGGCAAAACCTTAAGTTACAAAAAAGATACACAGACAGAAATAGTTATTCTATTCAGCACAATTCTTTTCTCGGCCATTTAAAGAAATCATAATCTAACACATACCTAGCTAGATTACTTACTAAAAGTTCTAAGACTCCATTCCTGTTCTGTCCCTGGCCAAGACGACTACAGACAGACCCAGACCCTTTGTTTCTCTCCCTCCTCCCAGCTTTTGAAAGTATCTTGTCTCCTCATTGGTCATTTTGGTCAGGTGCCAGCGAGTTTACCTTTAGCTTCTTAACCCTTTACAGGTGAGAGGAGCTTTCCCCTGGCCAGGAGGGATTTCAAAGGGGTTTACCCTTCCCTTTATATTTATGACAGGTAGTTAATCCATTTCTATTAGAGGCAGTATCAAGGTCAACTGAAGAGTTCTTCCATTGATGTAGCTGCATCTACACTGAGGGTTAGGTCAATCTAACTACGGCACAACATTTATCATATCCCTGAGCGACGTAGCTAGGTCAATCTAATTTTTAAGTGCAGACCATACCTCACTCTGTGCTAATGGTATAGCACACCGTTCTCAACCAGCAGTCCTGCTTGTGGCCCTGAGGGGGCCACAAACAGGTTTCAGGGGGTGCACCAAAATAAACCAGAGCAGGGCCAGCATTAGACTTATTGGGACCCAGGGCAGAAAGCCAAAGCCCGAGCCCCACCGCCTGGGGCTGAAGCCGAAGCCTGAGCAACATAGCAAGCAGGGCAATTGCCCAGGGCCCCACACCACAGGGGGCTCCACAAAGCTATCTGCTAATGCAAGCCCTGGCTTTTCATCTACTGGATAGGCAGAAAAAAGTTGCTGTGGCAGAGGTGGGCTGTGGATTTTTTAGAGTATGTTGGGGAGGCCCCAGAAAGAAAAAGGTTGAGGACTCCTGGTCTAGCAGATAGTGAAATAAATCAACAACAGAAAAAGGTCCAAAGCAGTAGTTCACTGCAAATTAAACAGCACGGATAACCGAAAACTTGAATTGAAAGTATGTCCCTCCCCAATTGTGGTTACTTTGGAAACAGAGGTTCATGTCAAATCGTGTCCTATTTTAATCCATATTTAATCATCAGGCTTTAAATTACTGCTAATGAGAAAAATTCACACAGCACTTGGTAACTAAGGAGCTCATGATATGTTCCAATGGGTCTTTCCCATTGCCTCTGTAGTAAAAAAAAAATAAAATAAATAAACTAACATGCACGTGTGACCTCCCAAAATAGACCAAATCCTCATGTGCTGACATCATCCCATCTATAGAGGATAATACCACTCACAATACATGAAAGCTGCTGTTAATTGTTAACAGTTGCAGGCTGTAGGGACGCTTTTATCCCTTTTGTGTACCTGACTGTCTCAACCAAAAAGCGGCCTGGGACTGCTGAGATTCCACGGAGATAGAATGTCCATAAAACCAAACAAGACAGATTGGCCAGGATGTAACTTTCAACATGGGGATTAGCAGTTTGCTCACTCCAATCATTTTATTGTAAAGGAGAAAGTCTGACTTTTAAAGACTGCAAGAGGCTAAAAGGCTATGTTGTCAGAGTGTTTTCCAATTTAACTCTTGACTTGTTTTCAAGAATGTCCCTTTCCTTCACCTGCTGGAATGCTATACTGAATTGTGACCTTCTTAATTAACAAAGATGAAAAATACGGGCCCCAAATTCTGAATGTGGAGCTCAGGAGTCACAACCCTAGCAGGGGATAGAAGAGGGAAGACTGGGCAGAGAGAGATTTAAGCCTCCATTGTTTATCCCAGATTCTGAGCTTCCGTCACACCCCTCCATTAGTGAAAGTAATGCTTGGGACTGTTCTCACTCTGGTTTTGAAAAGCTTCCCATCAGCAGCCACCCTACTGGAATAGTCAGAACAGAGTGCTCTGGTGTATGCCACCTCTTTTTCCAGAACTGCTCCCTTCAGGCCATATCTGACACACCCAACAGAAGTGGTGAGATAATGGCAGCATAGGATCATTAACTTGCATCTGGAGAAGAATTCCTTGCTGGGATGGATCTAGTCACTTTCCAGCCTCATTACACAACAGGAGCAGCATAAAAGGGGCCAGAACACAGCCTAGAATCAGGGCTGTAACTTATCTAGAGAAAATAGATAAGGGCCAGATCCTGACACAGTACATTACACCAGTGTAAATCTCACAACTCCACTAAAAATCAATGGAGTTGCACTGGATCTACACAAGTATTCATGATCAGAATTTAATCTAGGAAGCATTAATTAAAAATAATACTATATAACATAAGAGCAGTAGTAACTGAATTAGAAACCCTCCTCAGTTACAACTGATAAAGACAATTGTTGTCTTTTTGTGGAGAAGCATTGCTAGAATTAGAAGTCTTTCCATGTCCAAGACCTGAATATGAATCATTTCCCCTTAACTATTGGTAATGCTATTTGGAAAACTGGTTACTGAATTTGTATTGCAGTCTTTATTCTGGATTAAAATGAGTGAGATCATTTAATGTCAGTCAAAACCAGCAGGTACTATGAAGGAGACAGGTTTAAAATGCAAATTCAAGAGGTATATAAAATTATCTCCCCTCAAATTGATACACAGCATATACTATGTATTACAATCATTAGCTTGACTAGTGCATAGATGTATACTTAGGGCCATATCTTCTCCACTACTTTTAGACCCTGAAAAATGAAATGCATGGAAATACTGGTCATAAAAGTACAGTAAGCAAATAAGGAAGAAAAGAATCCTAAGTAGCACCATATCTTCAAGTTATAGAAGCATTGTATAACTGAGGCTAAGACGAGCAGCTTGGGGCTGGGGAACAAAGTATACAGGGACACAGCCAGACGAAAGCTATTCTCTGTGACATCATTCTCTGGCAATCTCTTCAGGTAACGTCTACATAAATTAATGCTGTCAATTGCCTTGCGTATTCCCACTCTGTGCTTTCAAGCCCTCTACCCCAAGAGAAGAAAGGAGGTATACAACCACAGCCACTGTGACAGTTTTCTCTAGTAAAACTTGGGTATTTTTGAGTATAGATCAACTATAGGATAGGGACAAGAATCCACCCTCTAGTATCTGACTACTCATGAAAGTCATGATCAGATATTTAGAATAATTATATATATGTTATCAAGTACTTCCATTTCTAACAGAAATAGTCATATCCCTATTACCTCAATTTAACTATCATTGTTTAAATAGGATCTTGAAGCCTGCCACACAATCATAGAAATGTAGGACTAGAAATGTAGAAGGGATCTTGACAGGTCATCTAGACCATCCCAGACAGCTGTTTGTCTCATTTGCTCTTAAAAACCTCGAATGAACAGATTCCACAGCCTCCCTAGGTAATTTGCTCCAGTGCTTAAATACCGTTACGTTTGTCCTAATGTCTAACCTAAATCTCCCTTGCTGCAACTTAAGCCCATTGCTTCTTGTCCTGTCCTCAGTGGATAATGAGAATAATTTACTACCCTCAGCTTTGTAACATTCTTTTACATGCTTGAAGACTGTTATAGTGTCCCCCTTCTGTCTTTTCTTCTCCAGACTAAACAAATCCAGTGTTTTTCAATCTCTCCGCATAGGCCATGTTTTCTAGACGTTTAGTCATTTTTGTTGCTCCCCTATGGACTTTCTCCAATTTGTCCACATTTTCAGAAATGTGGTGCCCAGAACTGGACACAATACTCCAATTGAGGCGTTAGCAGTGCTGAGTAGAGTGGAAGAATTTCTTTTCGTGTCTTGCTTACAACTCTCCTGGTAATACATTCCATAATTATGTTGGCTTTTTGCACAACGTTACACTGTTGACTCATATTTAGTTTGTGATCTGTTATAACCTAGAAATCCTTTTCTGCAGTACTCTCTTAGGCAGTCATTTCCCATTTTGTATTTGTGCAATTGATTATTCCTTCTTAAGTGCACTACTTTGCATTTGTCCTTACTGAATTTCATTCTATTTAATTCAGACCATTTCTCCAGTTTGCCAAGATCAGTTTGAATTCAAATCCCATCCTCCAAAGCACTAACGACCCTCTCAGCTTGATATCATCTGCAAACTCTATAAATGTACTCTTTCAGCCATTATCCAGATCATTTGTGAAGATATTGAATAGAACCAAATCCAGGAGAGATCCTTGTGGGACCCCACTTGATATGCCCTTTCAGCTTGACTGTAAATCATTGATACTGATTCTGAGTATGGTTTTCCAACCATTTGTGCACCCACTTTATAGAATTGTCTAGGTTATATTTCCCTAGTTTGTTTATGAGAAGGTCATGTAAGAGTATCAAAAGTCGTACTAAAGACAAAATATATCACGTCTACTGCTTCCCACTATCCAGAAGGCTATTACCCTGTCAAAGAAGGATATTAGATTAGTTTGACATGGTTTGTTCTTGACAAATCCATATAGGCTGTTACTTATCACATTACCACCTTCTACGAGCTTACAAATGGATTCTTTAATTATTTGCTCCATTATCTTTCCAGGTACTGAAGTTCAGCTGACTGAAGGTATTGGGGTTTTGGCTTGTAAAACCCCTAAAAGGCTTGGGACCTGCCTATTTAAGAGACTCTCCCCATGCAATAATACCACAATTGCTGCCAGCAGAAGCACTGAGCTGGATGCCTCTTGCTATGGGAAAAAAGGGAGGCTGATAACAGGGAATTCTCAGTTTATGGCTCATGATTTTGGAATTAATTCTCCACTCTGTCTAAACTTGACTGAATCTATTGACTTTCAGGGAACACTATAAAGTGTATCTTTTTTGGAGAAGGCCATACTATGGGGCACAAGCGCCAAGATCCTGCATTCCTGGGAAGTGCTCAACCCCTGCTCCACCCCAACCCTTCCCCACACTCCACCTCTTCCCCCAACCCCCCACTCCCACTCCACCTGTTCCTGCCTCTGCCTCACCTCTTCCCAACCTGTTCCTCCCTGTCCCCTGAGTGCACCCCGCCCTAGCTCCTCCCCCTCCCACCCAGTGCCTCCTGCATGCTGCTGAACAGTTGATCCATGCTGGTCAGGAGGTGCTGGGGGAGGGAGGGGGAGAGGAAAGAGCTGATCAGTGGGTGCTCAGCACCCACTATTTTTTCCTGTGGGTGCTCCAGCTCTGGAACACCCACAGGCTCGGCGCCTATGCTAAGGGGCTGCTATTTGCAGGTGTGAAATTATTTTGGGGGTAGTTTTCAGAGTAACAGCCGTGTTAGTCTGTATTCGCAAAAAGAAAAGGAGTACTTGTGGCACCTTAGAGACTAACCAATTTATTTGAGCATGAGCTTTCGTGAGCTACAGCTCACTTCATCAGATGCATGCCGTGGAATTCATTGCCGTGCATCTGATGCATCTGATGAAGTGAGCTGTAGCTCACGAAAGCTCATGCTCAAATAAATTGGTTAGTCTCTAAGGTGCCACAAGTCCTCCTTTTCTTTTTGGGGGTAGTGTTGTATTTGATATCTCATCAGTCAATTTGATTGATTGAGGGAGCTCTTGGATCTTTTTTAAATGATTGTATCTTGTTAATCTAGTGTCTAAGGCACCTGGCTTCCAGGATATGGGCTCGCTCCACCTTCTCCCAGTGTTAACTCTAAATAAATACACAAGGCTATTTTTCAAGCATACACAAAGAATAAGATTCTCTCTACAATAAACTAGGACTTATGTGGATACTTCCTTTAGCATTAGAGTCATTGACATGAAACCCAAGATGGATCAATATTATTTCTCCGTTATAAAAAATGATGCTCCTCACTTTATAAATTTTAGTTTGGGATAAAAGTACAAAAGTATTATACACTTTAACTTCAAACTGTCAATCACTGTTAGGTGTGTGTGTGTTTGTAATCCTCAAACTTACTGATATGTGCAATTCCTTAAAAGGGGCCCAGTCCTCACATACTTTAAATTCCTATATTCACCAGTGAAAGTTTGGAGGGCACAAAGAATCTGCAACACTGGGATCCTAATGTGTTTGAAGCTCAGCGAACATTGACAATGACTATGTTGAAAACCAAGTCCTGTAAAACTAGACTGAATAACTCACATTTCTCAACTGCCAGAAATTCTAGAATGCCACCCTGAAATATTCTTAGACTACACTTTATTAAGCCTACACAGCAAGAGGAAATGGCCAAAAGTCTTGTGGATGGCAATGAAAAAAGTAAAACACTGATTACTTTAAAAATAATATGTTAGAAGATGGGTTATCTCCAAATAAGTTATATTAGTGCCTAGTGGGCATATTTTGTTCATGCATTTTCTCTTGCTGCTAGTAATTCTAATAGTAAATGAATTCAGATTCAAACTAGAAAAGACTAGGCAGGACTGCAACACCAATATATATATATATTTTTTCTTGCTTCACATACTATTCCCTTTATTTTTAGGATGTATCTTTGCAGCCATTTCAGTTTAATTTCTAAAAAGGCAGTTTGTTCTATGAACTGTTGGGTTTTGTTTTTGTTTTAAAACTATGTACGTTTCTGGAGAGTATTGTCTAAATTGTTGATCAAATTGTAACAACAGACGAGTTCTGTTATTTAAAGTAGTTGGTCTTCTCAGTTTGTTCCTTTCTTCTTGTAGTTACACGAGGTTTTGTTATGAGTGTTTTGCATATCTTTAAAGCAAACCCATAAATATTATATATGGCAGACCCATACACACCTCAACTCAACTATAAATTGTCTAAGGCTATATCGTACACTGTGCCAAAATAAAAAAAGTATTTTTACATTGAGATAACTAACTATGCAAAATTCTGGTGGAAACAAGGTACTATAGTTTTCACCTCAATGTAGCTAGTAGTGTGGGGGAAGGGAGAGACACAGGGCAGGACATTCTATTCATGCAGAAGCTTGGAGATCTATTAAAAAAACCCCACTGATCTGGGGATATCTGCACTCAGGGCTTGCCCTTCCATGCTGTTTCAGAGACCCGCTCCAGGTATTTCAGAGCTAGTCTGCCATCAGCTATTAGCTCATGCCTACACCTTAGGCCTCTGAAGGGGCGGAAAGTCACAGAGGACTCCTATGCTGCAATTTCCTTTGGTTTCAGTGAATTTTCCAGGGGACAATGCCACCCCTTGTTCTGTCCTCACCTAAACACCCACTACATTCAAATTGCATGCTGTTCATGTGGGGGTCTTCAACTCATGAAGGGGGAATAATGCCTGCTAAGACTGTGTTCCCCTCCTTCCATTCATATTGCCCAGACTAGCTAGGTATTTTTGTCCTTTTGATCCCCACCTCCCAGGAAATGGTGATTTGGCCCATTGTGTTTAAGATCATTGATGTTTAAAGGTTATCCATATTACATTTAAGAATGTACTTTGAGTCAATTTTATTTTTAATGGTGAAATAAAGATTTACCTTCCTCCTTTTGTTCCCCTTCACAGGTTAATTTCTTGTGTGCCTAATTTAATTGCAGAAAATGATTTAATGTCCTGTAAAACAGACATTAAAGCCAAGTTTTTTCAAAACTGGCCTGTGATTTTGGGTGCCTGACTTGACACACCTTAAAAGAACCTGATTGTCAGAGGGCTCATCAATCAGGCTCCTTTAAGGTGTCTCAAGCTGGGCATCCAAAATCACTTAGCACTATTGAAGAGCTTGACCTAAAAAAGTCTAGGAATACTACAAAACATTTCACTCAAAACAATAGACTTTCCCCCTATTTTTGGTAAAAAAAAAAAAAAAAAAAAAATACGCATGGGAAAGTTCTGTTACCAGTGACTGCTACTTATTTTCCTGTGCCAGCATGTTTTGTACTTCTTGGGCTATTCTGCAATTTTTCTATATGTGCCAGAAATCTCACAAGAAAGCATATACTTTAGAGACTTCAGGCCCAGTTTTTCAGGCTCAAGAAAATTAGAAAGTTCACATAGGTGTTCAAATTTTTGAATGCTTAACCAAACTGTATGCCAACTTTGAGCCTTCTACAATGTTTGCCCCAAAACATTTTCCATTTTGTTCACTGATGACACCAGTTTTCATGCTGGAAAATATCAACTTCTGGTGTTCGGCAGTATCAAACTGAGTAACAAAATCAGTTTTGTACAATTAATATTTGTATTGTAGGAGATCCTAGAAGTTCCTTGCTTGAAAAGTTTAACAGATTAATTTAATATCAAGATGGAGCACATGGACATGACCAATGGGAGGGAAATGGAGGATGATTGCAATAAAACTGTAGTTATATAGGCCCAGATCCACAAAGGTATTTAGGCTCCTAATTTCAATTGAAATCAATGGAAGTTAGGAGCCTAAATACCTTTGTGAATAGGAGTGATAGGCTAGCTAGGTACACAGCTTGATGGTTAAGAATCATATGTTAAACTAACAATAGATTATTATTTGTATTTACTGGTTATTTTATTATGATGTATTGGAGAGAGCACATCTAAAGTTCCATAGCAGCGGTCATTTTCTTAATGAAAATGTGTATGTGTATGCTACATTAGACAGTTTTTTATTCACTTTAATTGGATTTAAGTCTTCATTTAAATAATGTTCTTAGTTTACCTAGTAGGATGAGATCCCTACCGTAGGCATCTAAATGACTATGGACTACGTAATTGACATGTTAACTAGTCACATCATCTTATCTCCAGCCAAAAGAACATGATATATTGCTTACTTCTTAACTACCAACATTGACATACAAGGACTGGGAATACGTATTACCATTATTCCTCATGACGAGCAATTTGACTTCTATCAAACCAAGAATAACCTCACTATTCCATATTAGCCTGAAACAGGAAAACAGCATCTATTCTCCTGCCATATGTAACTTCTTGGATGGTAGTGTGTATCTATATCTATATAATCAGTACACAAGAAATAAATGAGTACAGTGCTTGTAAACTTTGTTTTACATGAGCAAATCCATTTTACCTAGTTTCAAACTCATTCAGAATGGATTTACAAAGCCTGACAAAGATGCTATTGGATTCATATTCTGTTTAGGAAACAAGGAAGCAGACAGGTGTCAGAGAAAATAACCCCAATGGAAAAGAAAGAGGCGATATTGGTGTCAAGAGGAGAGGAAAAAATCTAATAAAAGCCAAAGACTGTACTGTATATGTTTCAATACTATAAGTATGGTTGGGCACCATTAGATCAGCTTAGCTTTTTGGGAGACCCTCCCCTTATACCTAACTCATGGCGCAGATTCTTCTTTAACTAGAGGAAAAGGGTGACACTTTGACCTTAAGTTAGATTACTCTTGGGTGGGGCAGGGGAAAACTAAATTACAATTACAGGATTGGGGAGGAGGGAATCTCGGAGACTAATTTTACATATTCAAAAAACAATCATAGTTTGTTTTTGTATGGCACTTCTATCTGTAGATTTCAAAGCACTTTAAAAAGGAAGCATGTACGTTATCTCTGTTTTACAATAGCAAAACTGAGGCACAGACAGGTGAACTGACTTGCCCAAGGTCACCCAACAAGCCAGTGGCTGAGTTGGGAACGGAGACAAAGTTTCCTGGCTTCTAGTCCGATGTGCTATTTACTGGGCTACATTACCTCTCAAATATATTTAAATATGTGAATAGTTCAAGTGGTTGAAAGCCTCAAATTCAGTGAGGATCAGCCATCCCCATTCACATATAACAAGCAAAAGTCAAAGGGAAATCTCTTATGGCATAGTGCGAAGATACATATTCCGCATTGCAGAGGTTAAAAACATTCATAATCCACAAATCTATCTATACACACACACACATACTGCACAGAGGATCTAAATAAGAAGCCACTAATGCATCCATTTTACAAACAGCTTGTCCTGTACAAATACAATTATAATCATTTTACTTTCCCTCCCCTCACCCCCTTTCACTGTAGTAAGTTTCAAGTATCACTTTGGCAGACAATGCTATCACCACTCTAGTCCATAATGCAAATGAGAACAGTAAAAATATTTCATTCCCTTAGATGCAATCAGAAGAGTTGGGCAGATTCACTTTGCCCAGTAAAAACTGCTATCAAGACAATGAATTAACAGAGATTGATTCCCCTCCCCCCACCACACACACACACACACACACACAAAACATGTATCATCTTTGTAGTCCAGATGCACTTTACACTTGCAACAATTTAAAGCAAGAGTATAAATTCCTGATGTACAGTTAGTGTTTAACAAAGTGAAAATAAGACAGATTTTCCAAATTTAGATTTCACAAATCTAGAGTAGGAAATAAGATTATATGAATCTTCCAATCAATTTAAAATAGCTGAAACATAGTGATTACATATGCCAACACTACGTCACCTGATTTATTTGTATTGTTAACTGCTGCCATACCACCGAGGGTTTGATCTAAACTCCACTGAAGTTGACAGGACACTTTTCGCCAGCTTCATTGGGGTTTGGATCAAGCCTTAAGAGTCTTGGCTCTGAGTTTGTGATTAAACTAATGAAAAATGGCTACCTTGACCTGTAAAAATAAAACATAAATAAATAAAAAATAATCTTACAGCATAAGGAACAAAAGACAGTGAAAACTGCTGTTGTCTCTTAAGATGGCCTGCAAATAAAATAAACTCCTGAGAATTCATATGCTAGTCTCAGCTCCTATGCCACTATTGTGCAGATGTTAAATGCCAAGGTCTTGTCTCTGAAAAGTTGGGATACTAGTCAATATGACATCTGCACTGTAGAATAATCAATTCCTTGCCTTTGAGGAGATTCAAAAATACTTTGACTTCTATTGAAGACAGTTTTTAAGCTGTCTCATGCCTTTAAATGTTTCCTAATGATGTTTTTAAAATATTACTCTCATTTTACAAAATGTACTTTAAATCCCATTTCCTCAGTGACTTTGACAATGCATTGCCAATTTATTTTACAGGGATGCCATAGTAGCAGTAGTAATAGTCTAGACAGCAGAATAGATAGAAATCATTTCAAGTCCACCTCATCACTCAAGAGCGCATCTGTAAAATGTATGGTGCAGCGATAAAGTGAGTTTTAACAGATTATTGTAGATAATATTGCAATTATTGAGATACGTCCCTTTCAAAAATTATGAGCTGCTGTAAATTCTATACAGATCCAGATACTTTCACAGCAAATCAGCAGTTTCCAGTTTTGACATTATCACTTTCAAGGCTTTTGTACCTATAAATTAACCTTAACATATTGTAATTCTTAACACCTAAATTTGTGAATTAAAACTTAATGGCACCACTATAATAAAGACTCACAGTCCTAGGTCTTTACTTTTCTTATCAGCAGACAGGAAATTATATAAATTAATATGAAGCATTGCAGATCACGCTGTGGTATCACTGACACTTTAAGGGTACTTAGTGATCTCTGGTTTGGCTAGAATTTCTTTGCCTATGCACAAAAATAATATTGATTTAACTTCAGGCAACCCTCTTGTATAGGCACTTTTAGGGCTTGTGTGCATGAACAGTGCTGAAGCAATGGAGCTGCACCAGTCAGGGGCAATGGATTTTTCCTAAAAACGGGGGGGACCCACAAGGCCCCATCCGCAGCCCCCCCTGCCCCTCCTCTTCCCCTTGAGGGAAAGCCAGAGCCAGAAGCCAGAGCCAGGCTGGAGAGCCCAGGCCCCTCTACCAGCCCAGGGTGGTCCCCCTCCCCTCACCCCCCCCGAGAGCAGCCCCCAGCTTGTGTCCACACCTCCCAGACTCCGTGCCTAGGGCAGGTGGAGAGTGACTCCCCACAGCTGCCCACGCAGCTCTTACCCCACCCCGGCTCCGGTTTCCGACCTGGGCCCAGGGTGGCGCCTCAGGGGCCAAAAAGCCACAGCCGGGTCATGGTAAGAGCTGCCCGGGCAGCTGTGGGGAGCCCCAGACCCTCCATCTGCCCTGGGCAGAGTCCAGGGGGCAGGGACACTGGCCGGGGGCTGCTCTCAGGACCCCTAACCCCCAGAAAGTGGAGGATCCGTGGCTCCCCACAGCCCCCCAGGCTCTCTGGGTCGCTCTTCCCCAGCCCAGGCTCCAGCTCCAGCCTGGCCAGGGCGTGGGAAGAGGAGGGGCAGGGGGCTAGGCCCATCCACTTACAAAAGTGGGAGGGCCACAGTCCCTTGGGCCCCCGATTCCGGCACCCCTAGCACCAGAGCAGCTGCACTGCTGTAGCCCTTAGTAAAGACACCAGCTACTACCATTGGCATAAGTACTCCATGTCCCTGAGAGGCAGTAGCAAGGTCGACAGGAAAAGCCCTCCCATCAACATCGTGCTGTCTATACTGGCAGTTAGTTCTTTATAACTGTACCACTTAGGGGTGTGGATTTTTTTTCCACACCCCGAAGCGATGTTTTTATATTGACATAATTTTAGAGCAGATCTAAGTGTAAGGAATTGTTGGTTCGAAGGGGAGTAAAGTATCTTTTACTTTGGTGATCCTAATTTGCTTAGTCTTGGACAGTCTTCCTCCTTATAGGAACAATAGCAGTATTGTCAATCTCAAGAGATCAAAAATCATGAGTTGGACCAGAGGCAACACATGGGGGTGTTATACGGGGTCATGTCCCCCCAGGGCCAGATTTAGGGGCAGATGACCACCTGGGATGCCAGGCTTGGGGGGGCACTGGGCTTCGGGGGCTGTTTTTGTTGTTAGTGACAAAAGGGAAAATAGAATGTTTGAAGTAAAACGTTGCAGGTATTCTGTATGTGAATTCATTTTTCACTAACCTCCTAAAATATTCTAAACCTCTGTAGACTCTCATGGAACCTTACAGACTTTGAGACCACATTTTCCTCAAACCTCCTAGAATGTTGTCAGCCGTGCTCTCATGAGAATATAAGGGACGGGGAGTCGCCAGTCAGTCCTATATGACAGGGATAAATCATGCAAAGTCATGAAATGGGCTACAAATGCAATAAAAAGAGGTATCCAAAAATTTAACAAACAGAGGGGTGCTAAAGACACTCCTCATCTGGGGCACCATTTAGTCTAGGTCCGGCCCTGCATCCCTCCCCACAAGCTGCTGCTAACACAGACTGACCATGCTCAGGAACATCTGCTGAACCCACTACCCTCCTCTGCCCCTCCACTATCAACGGGTACAGGTCATCTCTGAGGTGAGGCATGGGGAGGCATGCGGGATCAAGTGTCCCTCAGATTGGTCTTCCAGAGGCAGAGAGGAAGAGGGGCTCTGTCCTTCTCTCCCGTGCCTCCCCCCTACAGCACATTCAGCCACTTTCCCTGGCAGCCGGGCAGGAAGCAAGCAGGACGGAGCCACTTCTGCCTGACAGAGCAGCCGAACATGCCAGGGAGGGGAGACAGGGAGAGAAGGATAGAGGCCTCCTCCCCTCCCCTCCCCTCCCCTCCCGCCGGTACTGTGGGGCAAGGAGAACACAGTGGCTCGGGTGGGGTGCAGGGCAGAGGAGGTCACTGGGCAGAGGAGACATGGGGCGGTCACATGTCCTCTCCTTTAGATTGTACACCCCCCACACACACACTATGGGGAGGCACAAGTCGTCTATGTAGGGACCTTTGATAAAAGAAATGCTAGCTGAAAAATAGTTTGAGAACCAGTGATCTAATTAATGCATCACAATCCACGCTTGCACATAGAACTTATATTATTTTTTCTGATTAATATGTAAATCTGTAACTCAAAGAATTTACATTGACTCCTGCTTTCTGAATTTAGTTGAACAGGGTTCAGAGGAATAGGTCAGGAAAGAGTGTCAGACAAAAAATGAGTAGTCTACTGTATTCAAAAGCAGAAGAGAAATATGCTGTGTCATTACTTATGAATAAAATCATATGTTTATGTAGCACTGTAATAAAGGAATAGATGGCAATCGTAAGTATAAAATGTTAGCTAATAGGCAACTAGCCAGTAACTAGCTTCCTTAAGGAGCACTATGTTATGTAATTTCACATCATTCAAACAAGTGTTAAGCATCTGTAATATTCTAAAAATGACCCTATATAATTAATGTTTCCATCATTCATAAGAAAAAATGTCACCTTAAAAACAAGGAACTGCTTTAGCCTTTTGCAAGAAGCAAAACTTTCCTGAAACTCTCTCCCACACCTCCCTGCCTCAAATCTCTACTCCCCACCACATCCGTCTGAACCCCTAAATGTGCCACCTTTTCTTCCCCCTCATTTTCGCCATCCACCTTTCCCAATGTCTCTGCTGCTCCTCACAATCTCACTCCATGTCCTGTCCAACTCCTGAACCACAGAGAGGCAGCCAAGTTGCCCATGGACCTGGCTTCGGTTTCATTGAAAACAGTAAGGTGTGGTAGCCAACTTTATTAAGTGCAGCTTCACTTCAAAATGCAGACAGACTGTAGGGAAATGGTGGCCACCTTGCTGGCTTCAGCCCCATTGACAGTAATAGGAGAGGGTAAATTGGTGAGCTGGCAGCCTTTCATCATATTTTCACGAGACAGATTTAAAAAAAGCCACACCAAAATCGCAATTATTATTATTATTGGTGAAAACTCCAGTGCAATTCCCCAAAGCTCCTCTCTGCAAAAGAGCTATGAGATCATTACTACAGAAGGGCGTTGTGACATTCCCCATTTTGGTTTGTGTTGCTTACAATCTGAACCTACTAGCAGCTAAGCATCACTGTTGCTCTACAGTAATGCAGCCAGAACAGGCCATTTAGACAGAACAGTTTTAAAGGAGATGCAGTCAAATGTCAAACAAGACAAGAGCCAAAAATACTGTGTGCAGAAATTAACAGCCTTATTTCACAGACTAAGCTAAAAAGGAAGAATAGGGCAGAACGAGCACCACGATCCTCCAGTGCAATAAACCACATTCTTGTGTGGTGTTTTGAGCTGCAAGTGTGGCAGAGACAAGTATATCTCTATATTCAATAGATAAGAGTCTTGCAAATCTATATTCTAAAAGAATCAACTGAATGAACGCTAAAGCGTTTGGATGCTTATACTCATATTTCCAAAACTTTTGAGGCCTTCTCTTTGTTTCTATCTCTCCAGCTCAAATAGGCCCTTCTGCAAGATAACCTTTCACCTTTCCAGACCCCACAGTTATTGCTTTCTAAAAACATCTCTCTCTCACCCACCCACCCATCAATAGATCTGTCTTCACAATCAAAATAAAATAATGCCCTACCTTTTCAGAAGTGTTGTACAAGCAAGGCTCCCCTTAAAGCTATTTAATTCATTCTACCCAGGTGTAAGGGAGATTCTGTTTAATTTACATTGTCTAATTTACATGCAGCTGAGCTGGTAATAGATAATCACCTGGTTATCAAACTGTGATAAATGCTACCTGTGAATCTGCTTCTGGTAAGAACTACATTAAAAACATCATAGTAACTACCAGTGCAGAGGTGGATCAGGAAAGCCTGACCTCTGTTTTACAGCAAGGATGTACTTGAAATTCACCACATGGATTAAGTCCAGCTTTCGATTAGTAATGTTTGAGAACCATCTGACACTCCCCATGCACTCTTGAGAAACTCCATCTTGACATCCCAGAGGATTTTTATTTTTTTTGTTTGATTTTATTTTATGAAGAAACCAAGACTATCCAGGTTGCGTGTAACTTTAAGATTGACAAATCCTCACTTCATTTGCACAAAGGATTAATCATTAGCAAACAAACTTGTTAATTAAGACTGCTAATTAAAAGATAACATCAAAGCTGCACCAGTTTTCTTAACTGATTTCTGTTAAAGTATAAATATTTTATCTATAGTGGATGAGAAAATAGAATGTCACCAATGTTTAATCTGTACTGTTCATTACAGCCTAATATTAACCTTTAGAAAACCAGGAATACACCCTGGCATTCAGAATGAATCACTGCTAAGAGCAACACCTAAGCCAATTAAAAATGGAGTGAATGTACTTCAGTGAAGAACAAATCACTATCCATAAAGATGATGATGATGATGATGATGATTTATTATGATTATTATAGCTAAAGTTAAGGCTAAGATGGCACTTTCATTGTAAGAGCTTGTTAGTAAGTGCGTTTAACGTCTTTTTTTTTTAATTGCCCTTTAGACTGAAATTTGTCATGTTTGTTTTCAGCCTAAAGGTGAAGTTTTGTACAAGTACTTGGTAGAAAATGTGGTCATTTTTGAGTTATCCAAGAAATATGTTCATGTGCTTAAATAATTAAAACGTATCTAATTTTTAAAACTTCAAGAGAGTAGATGTTAAAAATGAAGAAGTGTCTCTGATATGTTTAAAGGTATAGATTTTTATTGTAAACAAATTCTTTCTGATAGTTTTATAAACAGATAACAAATAGACAGATTGTTGTTCTGGACAAGTAAGATAAACCAGTCAAAAGGAATACCTTGTAAATGACACACATGTTTCATGCAGTGTTATTGTAGCCATGATGGTGTGTCAAGTCAGCCAAGAAACCCACCACACAAGCATTTAACTTCAAAAAGGGAAACTAAACAAAAATGAGAAAGGCTAGTTAAATGGAAATTAAAAGGAACAGTCACAAGAATGGAATGCCTACAAGCTGCAAGGAAAATTTTTAAAAGTACCATAATAGAGGCTCAAACAAAATGTATGCCCCAAATTAAAAAAAAAAAACCAGTGAGAAGACCCAAAATAAATAAATGCTACCATGACTAACCAACAGAGTAAAAGAGGCAGTTAGACAAAAGACATCCTTTAAAAATTGGAAGTCAATCCTAGAGAGGAAAATAGAAAGGAGAATAAACTCTGGCAAGTCAAGAGTAAAAGTATGAATAGGCAGGCCAAAAAAGAATTTGAAGAGCAACTAGCAAAAGACAAAAACTAAGGAAACGTTTTAAGTACATCAGAAGCAAAAAGCCTTCCAAAAAATCAGTGAGACCACTGGATGGCTGAGGTGGTAAAAGAAGCATTCAAGGAATACAAGGCTGTTGGGGAAAAGCTAACTTAATTATTTGCATCCATCTTCCCTGCAGCAGATCTAAGGCCACATCTGGGGCCGGTTTTGTTCAATATCTTCATAAATGATCTGGAGGATGGTGTGGATTGCACTCTCAGCAAATTTGCGGATGATACTAAACTGGGAGGAGTGGTAGCTACGCTGGAGGGCAGGGATAGGATACAGAGGGACCTAGACAAATTGGAGGATTGGGCCAAAAGAAATCTGATGAGGTTCAATAAGGATAAGTGCAGGGTCCTGCACTTAGGACGGAAGAACCCAATGCACAGCTACAGACTAGGGACCGAATGGCTAGGCAGCAGTTCTGCAGAAAAGGACCTAGGGGTGACAGTGGACGAGAAGCTGGATATGAGTCAGCAGTGTGCCCTTGTTCCCAAGAAGGCCAATGGCATTTTGGGATGTATAAGTAGGAGCATAGCGAGCAGATCGAGGGACGTGATCGTCCCCCTCTATTCGACATTGGTGAGGCCTCATCTGGAGTACTGTGTCCAGTTTTGGGCCCCACACTACAAGAAGGATGTGGATAAATTGGAAAGAGTCCAGCGAAGGGCAACAAAAATGATTAGGGGTCTGGAACGCATGACTTATGAGGAGAGGCTGAAGGAACTGGGATTGTTTAGTCTGCAGAAGAGAAGAATGAGGGGGGATTTGATAGCTGCTTTCAACTACCTGAGAGGTGGTTCCAGAGAGGATGGTTCTAGACTATTCTCAGTGGTAGAAGAGGACAGAACAAGGAGTAATGGTCTCAAGTTGCAGTGGGGGAGGTTTAGGTTGGATATTAGGAAAAACTTTTTCACTAGGAGGGTGGTGAAACACTGGAATGCGTTGCCTAGGGAGGCGGTGGAATCTCCTTCCTTAGAAGTTTTTAAGGTCAGGCTTGACAAAGCCCTGGCTGGGATGATTTAATTGGGGATTGGTCCTGCTTTTGAGCAGGGGGTTGGACTAGATGACCTCCTGGGGTCCCTTCCAACCCTGATATTCTATGATTCTATCTGACCCATTCTTTTTAGGTAACAAATTTTTAGGTGAGAAATCTGAGGAACTGCCCCAGATTGAGGTGTCAGTAAGGGAGCTTTTTGAAAGTCCAAGGACACTATATCCACTGGATCACCCAGGCTTGTCCACTTGTTTGTTGAAACCCTCAAGGAATTCTAATAGGTTGGTGAGGCATGATTTCCCTTTACAAAAGCTGCATTAACTCTTCCTGCCAGTGGCGATGTGTCAGGAAGCTATGCAGGGTCAAGTGTTGTCTCCCCCTCCCCGCCAGCATCTGGCCTGGGGGAGAGTGGAAGGGGTGGGGCCAGAGCTGGAGCGGCAGGGGTGGAGTCAGAGTCTCTTCCAGCCGCTGTGACGCTGCCACTGGAGGGTCCCTGGGTTGGGGCCCAGAGTAGCAGGTGGGTCTGGGCCCCCCCTTTTCCCCCCGCTTGCCAGTGATGAGTGGCTAAGCCAGGCTGCAGTTTGCCCTTGGAGGAAGGGGCTAGACTGAGGACTGCAGTGAGCCACTGAGGTGAGTGGTAGAACCAGAAGCTGCCGGTCCCGTGGAAGGGGGAGAGCCAGCGGAGTGAGCACAGCTGAAGGGCACTGTCCAGAAGCAGACACTGTGGTCTGGAAGTGACGTGGGTCTGACTGTGAAGACAGTGGAGACTGAGAAAGTAACAGAGGATGAGACACCATTAGTGAAGGCATGCCACTGAAAGAGCTAATTCCCTAACCAACAGCAGGAGGTGCCGCTGTGGTGAGTCTGTGCCCCGTTACAGGGTGCCCTCAACAATCATTTGTTTGATCGGCAGACAATTGCAGAGCCTGTGACTGTGTTGATCAGATGGCAGGGGCTTCATGTGTGTCCTGGTCTGTGGGGAGCTTGCTCCTGATGATAAGCTTGGAGAGGTTGGGGGTGGGGGGCAGTGAGGTATTATGAAGGTCATATGAGGGGGATGCAGGAAAGATTTATTTCAGGATGTGGTCCCCATTGAGTATGGGTGGTAATAGTTTGATACCCCATATGGGTTCCCGTGGGGGGGGGGTGGAGTAGGTGATAAATAGAGATGTGTGATTGGAGGGTGTTTTATTTTTATACTGAAGAAGTTCTCCCTGGGTATTTGGATGGCCCATTGCATGATGTGATCTACTTCTCTGGTGGAATAGCCTTGTCTGATGAAGGCAGTTTTAAGTTGGTTAAGGGGTGTATGCACCAATGATGGACCTGACATGCTCTCCTCTTCTCTCCCTCTCCCCCTCCCCACTGCTTTTCTTCCCTAGGACTGGAGAGGTGTAAACAGGCCACTTCACCTTGTATGGTCCCTTGAAATATGTGTTAACTACCTATTTTAAACCAGGGTTTCTCAACCTACGAATCAGGACTCAAAATTGGGACACCAGACTATTTCAAAGGGTCGTGTAGCAGCTCCTGTGGCTCCTGTCCCATGGGGCTGGCTGGGCTCACCTCCCTGCTCCAGGCAATGTAACTTCTGGGGTCCCTGTGCCACTCAGGTTTGGCCCAGCCATCATAACAACAGGAGTCCAGGTAGGCCAAATTTGAGTGAGTGGCACAGCAACCCCATGAGCCAACTCAGAACTCCACTCAGACAAGTTTGGTCCAGTCAGGGAGGCGGGGCCAAACCTCTGGGGTGCTGCAATCCCAGAGATTGCAATGCTCAGAGCAAAGAGCCAAGCCCAGCCAGCCCTACAGCACAGGACCTGCCACTGGAGTGAGTGCCGGGCAGGATGTATCTGATCAAAACCATTCCAGGGCCTTCACCCCCAGACTATTTTCTGGGTCGTGAAAGACCATAAACATTTACAAATGGGTCCTGCGCCCAAAAAGGTTGCAAACCACTGTTCTAAACCATCTGTTCCAGTTTATATTTAGCTGTGACACTCTAAGCCCATTCCCTAGGCCTTAGGAAGAGCTCTGTGTAAGCTCAAAAGCTTGTCTCTCTCACCAACAGAAGTTGCTTCAGTAAAAGATATTACCTCACCCACCTTATCTCTGTGAAAACCTTACACTAATAGAGAAAAACATAGCAAAAGACACTTGCTTTCATTAAGTACAAATAAAGCAGGCTACTCAGAACTTTTCACTGTCTTCTGTTACTAAGATAGGATAGTGAAAAAGGCCTTAAGGTATTTTTCTAAAGTAAACAATGGGGATATTTTGATTTCCCAGATCTGTAGAAGTGTTAATATGAAATTTGGAGGGAAAATTATATCCTACACAGAGAGCTAGTTTAGACATTTTCATAAATGGTGCTTTGGTTTTGTAGGAATTGTATGAGAGAGAAAAGAAACTGGGCTTGTTGGCATTGGGGTGGGGGTGGGGGGAGGGCTCTGGCTGGGGGTGTGGGCTCTGGGGTGGGGATGGGGATGGGGTGGGTGCAGGAGGAGGCTCTGGGCTGGGGGTGGAGCTGAGGGGTTCGGAGTATCGGAGGAGGCTCTGGGTTAAGGTAGGGGGTTGGGATGTGGGAGGGCGTATAGGCCCTGGGCTGAGGGGTGAGGGTTGGGCTAGAAAGGAGGGGTTTGGAGTGGGGCGGGGTCTCTGGGCTGGGGGTTAAGGTGTGGGTGAGGGCTCTGGCTGGGGGTGCAGGCTCTTGGGTGGGGCTGCGGATGAGGCTTTGGGGTGTAGGAGGGTGCTCTGGGCTGGGACTGAGGGTTTTGGGGGGTGGGAGGGGGACCAGGGGTTGGGCAGGGGGTTGGGGCACAGGAGGGGGCCAGGGGTGCAGGCCCCATCTGCAGGCACCACCCCGGCAGCTCCCCTTAGCTGCAGTTCCCAACCAATGGGAGCTGCGGAACTGGCGCTTAGGGCAGTGGCAGCGTGCAGAGCCCCCTGGCTGCCCCTATGCCTAAGAGCTGGAGAGGGGACATGCCGCTGCTTCCAGGAGCCGTGCAAAGCCACAGCAGGCAGGGAGCCTGCCTTAGCCCTGCTGTGTTGCCGACCGGACTTTTAATGGCCTGGTCGGCGGTGCTGACCGGAGCCACCAAGCTCCCTTTTCGACCGGTTGTTCCGGTCGAAAACTGGACACCTGGCAACCCCAGCTTCAGCACTCATCTTTAATTTCAGCAATTTCCTGGTTCTGAGTACTTGATTTCTCATCATTCATATTGCATTAGTGCTAGATTTTTTTATCTATATGTATGAAGATGGACACATACTGTAAATGAGAATTGTAGTTGACAACTATTATATCACAGACTGAAAAATGACCAGACTACATTAAAATGCCAGAGATTACATTCTGAAAAGGACATTACTGCCCACTATATATCATCTTTTAAACACAAAAGAACAATAGCTTTTATTATAAATAAATACTTTTATATATTTATTAAACCCATTAAAATGAACAATAATCTTCTCTTCATCCCTTCCTGTCTACTAGCCTCCATTGTTGCCTGCCTGTTCACTTATTTAAATGGTGGTCCACTAAGCACTTGCTGATGGCTTGCAGAGAGTTGATTGGTCAGCTGGTGCTCTCCTTCTGTTTGCAACTGCTAAATCGCATTCAAAGACAGCTTAACATACTCTGAGCTTTCCTGCTTTTGATCTCCCATGTAACAATCACTGTGGTTGTTAGAGGGATCTTATTGGAGCAGCAGTCGGAGGGAGATGGTCTACATGATCAGAAATAGGATGGGATGTATCCATGAGACAATTGCTCTAAGATGTGATCCATGTTATGAAATAAGATTGGGGCCTTGCCTTCCTTCTATTTAATCTTGTATCTTGATGTTTTATTAATACCAGTCATAGTGATCCATGGCAGAGTTTACTGCATATGTTAAAAGTTTTTTTTTCAATATTTTAATGTTCCCAAATTATTCACAGTTAGGCTCTCTATTTGTGATACTGCTTTCCATTTCTTCTTGCCTTGGGCATATTCCTTCTGTCAGACTCACATGGATATGTAACTCTAGCACATTAAGCACCAGAAGCTGTAAATGCAACAGCACAAAGGCATTCAACATAGGGTAAGCCTACTGTTCCCATTGTAATTAGTAATTAATGTAAGTACAAAGAATACGTGTAAAACTTCAGAAATAGATACATCAAAAGCAAAGCCAGAGTGCTATATCAGTTTGGTTACCCACTGAAGAAATCAGACATTAAGGTTAAAGAAACTAGAATATTGCTCAAGATGTTAAGACCCTTGTAGGCTTTCAGATAATACCATATATCAGAGTTACCATAAGCTCAGTTATACAGCCAGTTAATAGAGATGGCAAGATTTAGACACTGATAATTTTGCAAGATACAAGAAGGCCAGGTGCCGTCCTAGCACAAAGTGCTGCAAGCCAGGATTCAAATGAATGGACAAAAGCTTTTGCAGCATCTGCTCACACTATGCATGGCTATAGCCAAAAATATCAGTATTTGCTTTGATATGAACTAATATTTAGTAGAAAGGTTTTAAAGAGAGAGCACCCAGAGTCACATCAGACCCCTTCTTAGAACTGTGTTTACCAAGTAAAATTGGTTTCTTCCCTACAACCATAAAAGAATTGCATCCATTAAAAATTGAAGGAGTGCATTTTATTTTAATACTTTCAAATACTATGGAAGAATAACTGTAACTGCTTTACTATTTTCAGCCATTGTGTATAAACAAAGGACCAAATTTATCACTATGTAAGCTGGCATGATAACTCTCAAGTGGAATTACACCTGCTTATACCAGGACTGAATCTGGATAAAAAAATATTGAGCAAGTATGCAAATACACTTGATTCCTGTAAATATTATTTGCTTTCAAGTGTTATACTTAGACAGTAGAGAGACTGGGTCAGAGTTTTCTCTTCATTTAGGGTTAAATCATTGAAGTACGCACACAAAATTGTTCAAGGGAATAGTCACGTTCACTTCAAGTAGACTTCTCATTTGAGTAATGTTATTAATGTGTTTAAGCATTCACAGTATTAGACCGACTACAATTGCTGAGATTAGGGATGTGTCTTGTTTGACATACATATTGTAAAGTGACATTTATTAAATGATACACAGAAGTCACACAGTGCTCTGTGCATCATTTTAATCATAAAACAATATCTGATTGTTTTATTCATATAATCTCCTTATTTCTTCTTTTACCCTGATGTAAGATCAGTAAGTATTTTTTTAATGTCTTAAAAACCAAAACAATTAATTCAGTGATCACTTCTATTTCAGTTTCATAATCACAGAGGAGAACTGACAGTGCAAGGAGATGACTGTCATAGTGTCTGGGAATCTTTTTTTCTACTTTCTCTGTGAGCTGTCCGTTACTAATAATGACACTGCCACTGCTATTGAGCAGGGGCACAATTGGAGATACAGGGTGAAATTGCCTACTTTGTGACTTCATAGCAACCATAGGTACGACAAATTCCATCAAGCACGGTGCAGTGAAATTCCTCTTCCATTCCTCAAGTGTTATGTGAAATGGTTTCCAGTCTCTGAGGGATTAAATCTCTAAATGATCACCAAATTCATGTGCCTCAATAAGGGGAAGTGGCACATGAAAGTATGAGTTTTGAGAAAAAAGTAATATGGCAGAGGATATGGGAAGGATACTATATTGTATCAATATACATATACCAATATGCTATCCTCCCATCCCCCCCTCCCCCGGATACAACATGATATCCTCCAACAGAGACTGGTTGTAGGATATTGCTGTTAGGCACACAATTAAAAATATTGATAGTGTCTGCAAATAAAGCAAATTATTGCAATAGCAAACCTGTCAAGACAAGCAACTGTGTCCCCCATTGGCAAGAAAAGTAGAAGGATGTAAAAATCATTGTGACAACCTGGTTGACGGGAAATGCCATATGTGATGGTGCACCCATAAGGCTTTATGGAAATATGCTTATGAATGTATATATAACATAACTGGAATATGTTGTATGCCACATATGCCATGTAACATATCTCTGTAAAGGTTATCATCTACTGAATCTATTCATCCTATTTGTATTCATGTATCATTTTTGTATTCGAAGTTATGAATTTTGGCTGTATACTTGGTTGATTTTTAAGTAGCATTAGTAAAGGATTTGGTCAGCTTCTTGAGAAAGGAATGTGCAAATTAAGTGCCCAATCAAGAAACACTTAACGAACAATGGATCTTGGAAGGCTCCAATCCACATAAGAAGTCTTCCTGGAGACATTCAAGATAGCATGGGGTAATGGCTGCTGCCTGTAAAAACTGAGTCATGCTTGGACATGTGACTTGCCCATGTGACTCCAAAACTCCATCTTCGAGCTGGACTTTTCATAGGAGAGAGGAGGGGGTCTCCACCCACAAGAGAAAGTCTATTTAAGCCCATGAGAGACCCTTCCATTTTGACTTCAGCTGGCTCAAGAGATAGCCTCTCCACCTTCAAGGATACCTGAAAGAAACTGGAATAAACTACAGGGGATGTGAGTGATTGCTGGACCCAGACTAGAAGGAGACTAGTCTGTAAAAGGAAGTTTACTGGAATACCTCTGAGGGTGAGGTTTTATCTGTATTCGGTTTTCTTACTGTATTAGGCATAGGCTTGCGTGTTTTGTTTTATTTTGCTTGGTGATTTACTTTGTTCTGTCTGTTATTACTTGGAACCACTTAAATCCTACTTTCTGTATTTAATAAAATCACTTTTTACTTATTATTTAACCCAGAGTATATATTAATACGGGGGGGAGGAGGGAACAGCTGTGCATATATCTCTCTCAGTGTTATAGAGGGCGAACAATTTATGAGTTTACTCTGCATAAGCTTTATACAGGGTAAAACGGATTTATTTGGGGTTTGGACCCCATTGGGAGTTGGGCATCTGAGTGTTAGAGACAGAAACACTTCTTAAGCTGCTTTCAATTAAGCCTTCAGCTGTTAGGGGACATAGTTCAGGCCTGGGTCTGGTTTTGCAGCAGGCTAGCGGGTCTGGCTCAAAACAGGCAGGGCACTGAAGTCCCAAGCTGCCAGGGCAGGAAAGCAGGAACTGAAGTAGTCTCAACACATGAATTGGCAGTTCCCAAGGGGGTTTCTGTGATCCAACCCGTCACACCATGTATCATCTCTCATTCCAAGGAATCCTTATGCACTTCACAAACTCTATACATATATACCCCTGATAGAGTGCACTCACCTCTAAGGTAGAAGTTAGCAGCTAACGTAACTTTATCATGTAGAATAACAATAAGGAAGAGGGAAAATTTTGGCCATGAACATGAGACAAAAATCCCTACTTGAAGTGCCATGGGGTTTTTAAAGTGTCCTTCAAGACTAAGAGAAAGAGTGTTGTAGTTGATAGAAGAGGAAGTTATAAACAGGTGAACAGTTCAAAAGTTATTTCTAAATGTCTAAAATAGCAATTGAATAGGAAAATTGTCACATTTCCCCCCTACTCTTTAGATTATAGCACTGTAAGAGTTTACCTTAGGTCAGGGTTGAACTAGATGAAATTTACAGTTAATCATTTCACTCTTGTTTTGGTTCATGTGTCACCATAAATCTTGTCTGAAGACTAACTCCCAGTAAGGAACTTCCTAAGGAATAAATAGGTCACTCATTCCTGGTGTAATTCCACTGAAGCCATTTCAGGTTTGAATCAGAAATCACAGCTCAAAATTATCTTGAATGATTTAGAATCAAACACTAAATGTAAACAGCCCAAAATTTTAGTTTAGATTCAAATGCAGATTTCAAAAGTTCAACTTCAGGATAGTTCAAATCCAGAGTTTTGTGTCCTACCATCATAGGGGTTGAAAGTAAGGGCAACCCTTTTCACTCAGTTTTGGTTTATATCACTTTGCCAGTACTCATTTGAACCAAAGCCAGGAGGTTCTGTTATGATAATTGGACCTACAAAGTACCCTAAATGTGAACTCAGCTGCAAGAAATGAGTGTAAGTTTGTAAGATGTCAAAATAATTTATTGATTTCTAAGGCACTGTTACAATTTCCACCAGCTGTGAATCTACCCTGCAAAGTTCAGAGCCAGATATATAGTTAAGATCCAGGGCTTTAGTTCCACCACATTTTATGTCCAAAGTCATTTACTTTGTTTGTTCT
This sequence comes from Lepidochelys kempii, assembly GCF_965140285.1. Classification (NCBI taxonomy): domain Eukaryota; kingdom Metazoa; phylum Chordata; order Testudines; family Cheloniidae; genus Lepidochelys; species Lepidochelys kempii. The sequence goes on along the minus strand of NC_136390.1, from coordinate 28,816,488 downwards.
TATAAAATATAAATAAACCTATGTGTGAAAACATTTATAGTGGTATTTGTGATTAAAATGTTATCTGTAATTGCAGACTATCGCCAAGAGATTGTAAGAAGTCAGAAGTACAGGTCTGAAGAGCAAATGAATATTAACACACAGCTGCCATGTAATACAGGAAAATGGGGAAATAGAGCAAGGATGACTTCTGCATGAGTGTAAAATATAAACTCTAAAATGAAGCTTTGTTACTAACACTTAGATCTTGAAGAATCAGTTCTTAACTTTTTACAAGTGCACAGAATGCACTTGGCTGAGTTTTACATGCAACATGGCAATAAGATCAGGCTCTCTAACTGCTTTGTCTTGTGTACTTTGAAAAGCAATTCTACTCAAATAATCTAAAGGGCAAAGTAGTAACCAAAAATGCTGTGCCACTCTCTTCATAAAAGAATTCAGTCCTTAGAAAATAGTCTGCCATAGATTTTTTTTTTAAAACCAATAGCTCCATGTCTTGAAAGGTTAATAGTGATACTTAGTAGCTAGACAGCACACTTTCATTGGTAGGTCTCAAACTGTTTTACAGAGATAAGTGGCATTATTTCCTTGTTTTATAGATGGCAAAACCAAAGAGAGGTCACAGTGACTCAATGGCATAGTCAGCAATAGAACTCGTAACTCACAGCCAGAATAGAGAGAGAATAGTTATTGAGCCCCACAATATTATGTTACTGATAATATATTAAAAAGAGAGTTCCAAAACAACTGGAGAATAAGAAATTTGCTATTAATGGAAGCAGTCAGAAAGTCACATAAGCATTCCTCAGGCAGTTTCTTGAACTTGTGGCACTCTGCCAGGCAATAAGGCGTACATCCTGATTTTAACTTGAAGAGTGGTCAGTTTGAATGAGCTATTACCAGCAGGAGAGTGAGTTTGTGTGTGTATGGGGGTGGGGGGGGATGTGAGAAAACCTGGATTTGTGCAGGAAATAGCCCAACTTGATTGTCATGCACATTGTGTAAAGAGTTGTCACTTTGGATGGGCTATCACCAGCAGGAGAGTGAATTTGTGTGGGGGGTGGAGGGTGAGAAAACCTGGATTTGTGTTGGAAATGGCCCACCTGATGATCACTTTAGATAAGCTATTACCAGCAGGAGAGTGGGGTGGGAGGAGGTATTGGTTCATATTCTCTGTGTATATACAAAGTCTGCTGCAGTTTCCACGATATGCATCTGATGAAGTGAGCTGTAGCTCACGAAAGCTTATGCTCTAATAAATTGGTTAGTCTCTAAGGTGCCACAAGTACTCCTTTTCTTTATCCTGATTTTACTTTTTCAACTCCAAGAAAAATCAGCAATTCAAAAAAAATACTGCCACCTTAGTGCCCATCCCCTCTCCTGCAGCCTGCCAGAAACCAAGGCAGTCCCTGGCATGAAAGAAGCCTCAGGACTGCTCCAAATGATGGTTGGCTACCCAAAGCACTAAAGAGCTATTTTGGCAACTGAGAGATCACTGAGGAATTGATACACCCTGGTCAGACACCCTTTCACCCAGATATACCCTATTTCACCTCTAGGCTGAGGACCGTCACCAGGATGGGAGTGGCATAGGAGCTGCTATGGCGGCTATATACAACTCAGGGAATCTTTGCCTCTAAGATAACCTTCCATTAGCTCCCTTTAGTTCAGCTGGCATTATGGCTACCTTGCACTGCCTAAATGGCACACAGTAGCTGAAGGACAGTGAAACATCTGAACCAAGGCATAGAGAAAAAAGATGTATGTGTGAATTGGATCCCTGGAGACACCGAGAATAGTCTGTTTACTGCTCCTGATTCTTTTGAGTGAAAGTATCTCCAAACAAGAAGAGAGCAGATATTCTGAAATCCAAGCTCCCCTCTGACTGAACGGAATATTGATAAGATATTCTACTGAATTGAACAGTCAGTGGCAGTGGATTTTGATAACTTGAGCTATAAATCTCTCTATTTCTAAAATACATAGCACTGCTAAATATCACTGCCAAAATACCACTCTCATGAACCCGTTCACATCTTTTAAAGTTTTATCTAAGTTTTCCCTATTTAACCTTTCTATGACCATTACATGAAACCAGACAACACTTGAGGTCTTAAAGATATCAAGAAAAATTCAGTAGTGCCACCAGCTTAGATAAGGTCTGACTTTGGACAATTGTGTAATTCACTCTTTTTGTGGCTACTACATAGTCATCCACTTCAGTGGGGACTGTTTTCATATTTATTAAGTTCAAGTACAGTTTAGCATAGCTCTATAAACCACATAGATATTTCACAAAGGAATGTGAAATTCAGCAAGGTTTGAGGTTGAATACAAAGATAAAACCTGCTGAGTTTCATGTGAAGCTTTCTGGGGCCTGTGAACCTGACACTGAAACTCAAAACTAAGCTTTTTGCTGGCACAAATATTTTTAGGTTAATTTTCATAGTTTAGTTTTTGTTTCATAGTGAAATTTGTGCCAGCTGGCAGATTTCCATGTCAGCCTTGTACAATCCTCAAGAACCCATCTAAGATGCATGTTACTCAAACTCTTCCAACTTCTCATTTTAAACCAAAATCCAAAGATGACAAACCTTTTCACTCTGTTTTTGTTTATGTTGCTTTGCCAATACTCATTTGAACCAAAGCCAAGGGGTTCTATTGTGATAATTGGACCTACAAATATCTGCATTTGTTTAGTCAGCTGTAAGAAGTGATTGTATGTTTATAAGATGTCACAATAACCTATAACAACAAGGAATGGGAAAAGGTATGAAAGAGAGACAAAGTCTAAACTAGTCCAAACAAGAAGGCCTACTGATATAATTCAAGGACTGTGTTAAAATCATGCCTGGTAAACAAAAATAGGATGACTAAAAATCAAAGAATCAAAATTGGTATGCCAGATATTAGACCTAACTGGTGGCCGAAATTATGAGAGGCCAGGTTATTCCATCCATCACTTCCTTTTGGGGGTTTAAAAGAGAAAATTTGGGAGGAAAAATGGGCTACTGGAGCAAGTTTTATCATCATGGCTCCCACCCTGACCATCTCCTGGGCCCCAAACATCTTCATCCCCATCATGAATGATGTCCTGACCCCGCCAGGCCAGAGAGAGTGACCCAGATAACATTGCCACCTCCACAAGCTCCAGCTGAATCCCAAATACTATCTAGAATGTGAAACTTTGTCTCTCTCTCTCTTCCCCACGCCATCTGTACTTTTCCTTCCTTACCTTATTTCTTTTCTTTCCTATCTCTCTCCTTTTTCCTTCTAATAGAATCTGGCTTAGTTGGTCAAGACTGCATATTTTGCAACTCTGCTGTAGGCCTGTGACCAGAGAAGCAGCTAAAGGCAATGCCCTAAACAGCCATCGATAAGTACAAGTTTGCCAGGGCTTGGGATGGCTGACAAGACTGTTTTTCCAGCAGCGAAGTTGCAAGTGAAAGTCAACACCAGAGACCAATGCTGTATTTTCTATCTTAGCTATTCTTTTCTCTCTCTTTTTGTGTGTATTTGTCATCTTGGAAATGGGATCAGACTTCAGCAACACTAGCAGTGCCAGCTCCAGCCCATCTCTACTAACTTCTTTCCCCCAAAAGGACAGTTATTACCATATTTCAGGCCATCTTAGACATTATCAAACAAGCAGGGGAGGGGGAGTATCCTTCTAAAAACTCTGTCCAGCTAAAGGGAAGGGGAACAAGGGATGTTGTTCAAATGAAATCCTTACTTGGTACTTTACAGTTCAACTGTTTTCCCTTTTCTGTTTCTTTAATAAAAAGATAAAATTATGTTTAATGGTGTATTTGCAATGGCACTAACCAGTCTGAGGTCTCTATATACCAAACCCCAAACTCTATTTAACAATGTTTAATGGTGGACAGTGACTGGGCTATGTTAACATCTTTGGCCCATATATTCTGTGACGTTGCACTCTATATGATTTTATGAAAATATGCTAATGAGTGTGAATATAATGTAACTGGAATATGCTTCATGCAAAAGGTCTCGTGTAAGGTATCATCACAAAGCTTATAATCTACTGAGTACTAGTGGTACCTTAGAGACTAACCAATTTATTTGAGCATAAGCTTTCGTGGGCTACAGCCCACTTTATCGGATGTATCCGATGAATCGGGCTGTAGCCCACGAGAGCTTATGCTCTAATAAATTTGTTAGTCTCTAAGGTGCCACAAGTACTCCTGTTCTTTTTGAGGATACAGACTAACACGGCTGCTACTCTGAAATCTACTGAGTGTGGTCATCCTATTTGTATTAATGTATGTGTGTGCATTCTTGTATCTGAAACTAGAAATATAACTCTGAGGGCCTATTGTAATCATGCAAAGTGTGACCTATTAATGATGGTCTGGAATCTTGATGGCTCCCATCAACCAGAATAATTGACTGTGGATGGATCTGTTTGCTTGCAGGCCTTCCTGTGAGTCAGAATGAAGGCTTGGGGTCTCACAGGACATGTGACCATGTCACCTGGTACTAAAATCCATCACAAACCTGGTGCTTTTCCATTTAGAAGGAGGGGTGGGAACCCAGAGAGGGACAAAGGATTCCCACCTTGTGCAAAAGATATATAAGGGGATGGAACAGAACAAAAGGGGCTGCAGTAATGAGAAATCCCCTAGCTACCACCTGAGCTGGAACAAGGGCTATACCAGGGGAAAGAATTGTGCCCAGACTAGGAAGGCATCCAGTCTGTGATAGAAGCTTATTGAAACATCTCTGAGGGTGGGATTTTATCTGTATTCAGTTTTCTTACTGTATTAGGTTTAGACTTGTGTGTTTTATTTTATTTTGCTTGGTAATTCACTTTGTTCTGTCTATTATTACTTGGAACCACTTAAATCCTACTTTTGGTATTTAATAAAATCACTTTTTACTTATTAATTAACCCAGAGTATGTATTAATACCTGGGGGGCGGGGCAAACAGCTGTGCCTATCTCTCTGTCAGTGTTATAGAGGGCGAACAATTTACGAGTTTATCCTGTATAAGCTTTGTACAGGGTAAAATGGATTTATTTGAGGTTTGGACCCCATTGGGAGCTGAGTACCTGAGTATTTGGAGACAGGAACACTTTTTAAGCTGTTTTCAGTTAAGCCTGCAGCATCTGGGGACGTGGTTCAGACATGGGTCTTTGTTTGTAGCAGGCTAGCGTGTCTGGCTTGAACAAGGCAAGGTTCTGAAGTCCCAAACTTGCAGGGAAAGCAGGCTCAGAAGTAGTCTCAGCATATCAGTTGGCAGTCCAAAGGGGGTTTCTGTGTACCAACCCATCACATATTCCTAAACTGATACAACAGTTTGGAATGATTCTTCTGATTTCCCCAGTTAACTAAGGGTCTCTCTTCACTGCAGATTTAACTCACATTATCTACACTTGAGTTACTCCTCTTGGGTTAGCTTCGCTCAAACGAGAGTGGCCACACTGTGAAATAGCATTTGAGCCAATATATTCACAGTGGCACCACGCACCTCATGAGTGGCACCAAGACTTCAGGGCCCTATTCTATGGTTCTTCAAACTACAGTAAACAGCCATTCTATGAATTCTTTCCAAGTGAATTGTGGGAGAACATTCTGGGCACAGGAAGAAACTGTGGGAGGGAATTGGAGGACCAGTGGCACTCAAGCAGAGCTAACCTATGTCCACATTACAGAGTGACTGTGTTAGCAGCTGATGAGTTGTGCTAACTTGAGCATTAGCCTATACTCCTGCCAAGCCAGCCAACTTGAATTAAAAGCACCACCATATCTGAGGTAAGGATCTTTGTATGTGGACTTGAATTAGAGGTGTGCTATACAGTAAGAGGTGTGCTATTCAGTAAATCCTCCTGTAATCACTTGATGCAGTCTTTGATTTCCTAAAACACTTCCTGCTGGAGACAGAAACAAAGGACAGGGCAGTTGCAAACTGCAGCTACACAGAATAGTAGGAAGTTGTTGCCTCGTTTCTGTTCATAGTAAAGTGTTTATTTTGACACTGCTCTGCTTGTCAGTAAGACACTATGTGGTACCGAAGTGGAAGGCACAGCATGCTGGAAAATGCTTTTACAGAGGTAACATTTAAATGGCTGCTACAGAGACTGTGCAACTGCAAGTAACTTCCCCTCCAGCCCTGTGAAACAGGGGAAATGCTGGAAATACCTGGAAAAGATTCAGACAGTAATTTGAATTGCACATAAAACCAACTGGGCAAATACACTGGAGCATGAGCAAAAGATTGCCCTGCTCTTAACAGTGGCAGGCACAGAAGCCCTAACTGTATACAATGCATTCCAGACAGAGGGTGGTGGAAAATGAGAGGAAAGCTTTGCAGAAATAATTAAAATGTTTGAGGATCATTGAGTCCCTAAGGAAAAATGTTACTTATGAGAGATGTATAGATACAGGATGAGAACATAGAATGAAGGAGATACAACAGGGGAGTTTGTCGAAACTTCAAACTAAAAAGTCAGTCCTGTGAATAAGGAATATTAAAAGACTCTTATTAAAGACCAGATTGCTCTGGGGTTTAACAATAAAAAAGAAGTCCATAAGCAGTTAATCAGGGAGAGAGATCTGACACAAGAAAGGGCAATACGTATATGCCAAGCAGCAGAACAAACAAACAAACAAAAAGCCTAGTAAAAGGCAGAGTGCACGTGACTGTGCATAGTATAGCTACACCAGCAAGGGGAAGTTCACAGAAATTAAATTGGCCAAGGAAAGAAAGGTAATACTTAGTCCTGCCTTGAATGCAGGGGACTGGACTAGATGACCTCTCGAGGTCCCTTCCAGTTCTATGATTCTATGGAATGCAGGAAACAGTGCCAGCGATGTGGCAACCAGCATGAGTATAAGAACTGTCCAGCATTCAAGCAAATATATAGAAACTGTAATAAACCCAATCATTATGCTAAGAGGTGCAGAGAAAGCCAGAAAGTGCATGTTTTAAGCACAGAAAGAATTCCTCAGTGTAGAGGAAGAGCTGTGCTTAAACACGATAATGAAGGAGGCTGAAATCTCAGAAGATTGGCCTAAAATGTGCACAAATGGCACCTATATGACATACAAGATAGACACGGGCACACAAGTTAATGTAATAACAGAAACTGAAAGAGAGATGTAAGGAGGATATAAAAGAAGCCCAGAACAGGGCAGTCCTAGACTGCAGCTACACAGAACAGTAGGAAGTTATCTCATTTCTTGTACATAATTCCTGTTAATAATAAATGGTTTATACTGACACTGTTATGCTTATCAGTAAGACCCTACATGAGGTAACACTCAGGTAATAACTCAAGTTAATTTTGCAGTGAACATAAGGTCTGAGTACTTGGTGCTTGAGATGCTGTATATTTGAGGTGTTCTATATCTGACAGCTTTGGTTATTTCCCAAACGCCTATGAAGATTATATTGAAGACAAGCGCAAGTACATGTAATATTGTGGACCATTTGCGAGTTCCTGAACAATGACTCTGCATATACTGGTCCTGGCAGGTCATAACAGAAGCCCCGAAGACAAACATAAGTAAAGCTCTTATTCACCAGTTTTATATTCCTGGTGACAAAATATTTCAAAGGCAACACAACTATATGTATAAGGAGCTAACGAACAACAGCACTACAGGCATCTGCTCAGGCTACTTATAAGACAAGCACAAATGCATGCAAAGCTATTATGCGTCAGCCACCTACTATTGATTTTATGCTACAGTATTGATACAACTATGATCAATTCGGCTCGAGTGACCAGACTTCTTTTACTCCATAGACTTACCCTGCATTCATCCAAAAATACATTACCTTTCAGTCGGCCGCTTTCTGCACTGGCCAGCTACAGACGGTCAAGAAGTGCATGTCCCTTTGGTTCAGGGGGTGTGGGTCAGATTTTCCTTATGACCAAAAACACACACACACAGTCCCATGCCTTTTTATCTGGTCTGACAGCCATGTTTTAGAACAGACCAACCAATCAGGGTGGGCCACATTGTTTATGTGGCTGCCCTAGTTGTATAATTGATGCATATTTAATTTTTATGTCCAATTGTTAGTTGTTCGTATAAGTTAGGCCTATTTATTTTCTGTAGCCAATTAGATCTTGAATGTGGGTAATTTGGGGTTGATAAGTACATAGGAGTCAGCATAAATCGTTACCTGGTTGCCTGACCACAAGCTTAAGCTTTATTTTTGCAAGGCTTACATTTTGAAGTATACAGAAGTTTGAGGCCTAACATTTGCAATACTTCTCTTTCATTCAAGCTTGACAAGACAGTTGTTCAATTTATTCACCCCTGGATCAGATGTCAACAGTTCTGCTAGTACATATGTGCTCCCTGACAATGGACCGGCTCACTGTCCCCTAGACCAGACAAAGCCAACTCCCCGGGTGCATTCTTATACACAGGTACAAACAAGTTATACATCACTCCTAACTTACTGAGGTACAACCCCTTCTATGTAGTAAGGTGCCACCTCTCACCTTGTACATGTTGGTTCGAACCAAACAACTCAATCCATCCTTTTGCCCCTGTCTTTAGGATAAGTCAGCCTGTTCTCTGTTATCTGTGTGTAATGTGCAAGTATTGGAGTGTTCTGGCGTCATCCTGATATATGTTGATATCTCTAGTGTCCAATAACTTTTAGGTATGTGTATTTTTGCAACATCAGCCCTTTCTTTGCCAGCTTCTGTGAGCAGGGCCTGCCTCTGGCTCACAGTTTAACTTTGCTTTATGTTAACAAAGTCTTGACCATTACTTTAGTTCAGGCCTTAGGCCTCATACCAGGCCTCTGATACAAGGGTTTATGTTTCAGGGCCTCATCTTACTACCATCTTACCTCATATGTTGCTGGTGAAATGGCCTGTGAAGTACCGGTTACAACTTTATCCCACTTTATCCTTCTAATCGTGTCAAAATATCATGAATAGCAAGAGTCAGAGCAACATGGAGTATCTGAATTGAAGATATGAAACTAGACAAGAAATATAGTTAAGTACTACAATATTCTTGTAAATGGTATGTAACTTTCTCAAGAGTTCAATAATTCATTAAGAACTGACTGAGTCTTTGATCAGAGCTAGTGCAAACCCTAGAGGGACACTCTACAAGAGTTACAGGGATTTTGAACTACAGGCCTATTTTAAATGAGTTAACTTAGAAGTGCTAGCATTTAAAACAACTGTCATTTTCCAGTGACACACATATTCAGAGTATTCCATTTAGGTGTAAAATAAGTGAAACATAAGTCACGGAGGTAACTGCTTTAAGCAGCTCATTAAAAAGAAAAGACTAAAAGACTAAAAATTGAAAATTAAATAATATTCAGACTTGAACAAAAGTGCTATACCTTTCTAAAACATGGATCATTCTTATATAGTTTTTACAGAGCGTGTTCAGCAAAATCATTTTGCATACTGCTTTGTTTAACTTACTATTGAAATCAAATCAAAATAATTGCTTTCTTCACACTTAGCTCACAATAATTGTCAATATCTCAGTTAACTCTATATCCTCCATTAAAGGAACAGGAGGTCATGTGGTCAAAGAACATGACCACAAGTCAGGATACTTAGGGTAGCATAGCAGCTGCATTAGGGGTATCTGAAAGGTTGAAGTGATACCACACATCTGAAGGCAGAACTTGACCAAAATGATTCGTTATAGACCAACTCTAGTAACAATGGAGTCAATTTTTTTAAAACACATAAAAATACATAGGCCCATATACCTAAAATTAGCTGAAGAACATGGTTTTTCCATTAAATTATCCAGTAAAGTGAGCAATAACAGGCCTTTTATATAGACACATCAGAACTGATTAGTATCAGAAATTGTAATCAGATTGATCATACTGACCTGCAATATTTTTGTACATCTTTTCAAGAGAAGTGATTGTATAAACCCAGTGGAAAAATTAGATCATTCAATGTAAAATAAACAGTCCCTGTCTACAATAAGAAATCATTTTCCAGTCAAATACTAACCAAACAATCAAGGAGAAATGGCTTGACGTATCTATCTCTCATGTAACATTATTAAAGTTGCTAATTTGAGAACCTAGTAGAACAGAATACCAAATACACTGCATTATTAGGCACATACAAGCAAATTCTGCTCAGAGAGAAGTGATGAAAAGAGCAAAGCTGTCATCATAGCAGTAGTACATTTAAAAAACTAACAACTGCTTGACTGAACGAAAACCACCTGGAAAGCTTATATAACTAAGGAGGCAGTTTATTAATTTTCAGCAACAATTAGATTGTTCTCTTTTCCCCTTGTTTTTAATTTTTCTCACTTCTCTTTCTTTCTGAAGGTGCAAACAAGACACTGTTCGCTATACAACACCAGAGGTTTACACTCTCTGTGGCAATCCTGTGCCTGAGCATCAAACCACACAAAGTTCCTGGGGGATGGTGAAAAGCCTCATTAAACCCTACAGGAACTGATAAAAGAAATGGCATTATCAAACAATTTGCATTTAGAGGCAAGTTAGTCACAGGCCTAGGAGCTGTTTCTTTTTCTAGTTACAGGGGCTTGAATTTTGGTTCTTTTTGGAGGGGAACTGGTTATTTATTGTTTTTATTATGCTCAAGAGTGTGCTGACAAATGCCAAGCCCTAGACTTCTCCATGTCCCAGTGTTACAGTGCAGGAGACAGCCCCCCACAATGTGGATACCACGTGAAATATCAATGATTCCCTGACTGTTGCCTTCTTCCCACCCTAGGATGCAAATGGGGAGAGGAAGGAAACAATTGGGAGTAACATTACTCCCTATTTCTGGAAAGACCCCAAGATGTATGACAATACAGACCAATACTTGGCAAACTTCTTTACGTGGCTCTGCCAATGAAACTCCATTCTAACTTGCAATAATACGGTAATGTAGGCCTGAGCATCTCTTGAACAGAGACACCCCGCCCATCAACTTAGCTGTGCTAAATTATATGGTTTCTTAACAGTACGGCTATTAGTCAGCTAGGGTAGGGATGCAGTTGATACCACAAAATTTATTACTCCCCTGACTATAGATGGACATAAATCCCACAAAAGACTGATTCTTTTTCTTTGATGAACAGTCAATATTTTAGAGTTAAAATACAGATACCCATAGTAAATGGAGCCTTGTTATCCTGTCAATTATTTTCTCTGTTGCAGCTAAGCAAGATCTGGTCTCCCAATAGCATATTTATAGGAGATTTGTGCCGAGGGCAGAAAAGGGTGGAAGAAAAAACAGAAACATTTAAATTGGAATTTAATTTCCACAGGTATTTAATTGGCACAGCTATTACTTTTCTAGTTTTAGATTCTCTGTTGGTAAATGCAGTCTTGCTCTAGAACAAAGTCTATACACTGTGCAGAGTAAAATATATATATCCTGTCCTGGGCTTTGCACTTATTAACACAGAAAGAGAGCTCAAACTTTCTGTCTGAATTCGGCAGCTCTTGGAATTCCTGCCTCAGTCCTGCTCAGGCCACATCCAACATTTCCTCTGTTGTCACTCCAACCTCCCTTAGATTTGGTTGTGATAAGGTGCATTAGTTCACATTAATGTAGTCCTCTTCAAACAAAACTACATTTATGCAAAGTAGGAACCCTGTCCATATGGGAAATTACAGAGCAGCACCTCAGTGTGCACTGTTTTTCACATCACTGTAGTCCGAACTGTGGGGCAGTGTAGACAAGCCCTAAGGTGTTTTTCAGCACAAGGAAAGCAGAGAACAGAGAGAATGTCATCTGCGGGAACTAAGGGAGAGAAAATAAAATGGAACCATGTACAGTAGCTTTGGTTCTATCTAGGACTGTCAAGCGATTAAAAAAATTAATAACGATTAATTGCATGATTAAAAAAATTTATTGCACGATTAATCACGCTGTTAAACAATAACAGAATACTATTTTTTAAAATATTTTTTGATGTTTTCTACATTTTCAAATATATTGGTTTCAATTACAACACAGAATACGAAGTGTAGGGTGCTCACTTTATATTTATTTTTTATTACAAATATTACTACTGTAAAAAACAAAAGAAATAGTATTTTTCAATTCACTTAATACACATATGGTAGTGCAATCTGTTTATCATGAAAGTTGAACTTACAAATGTAGACTTATGTACAAAAAAAACCTGCATTCAAAAATAAAACAATGTAAAACTTTAGAGCCTACAAATCCACTCACTCCTACTTCTTGTTCAGCCAGTCACTAAGAGAAACAAGTTTGTTTACATTTACAGGAGATAAAAAAATAATGTGTTAATTAAATTTGTGACTGAACTCCTTGGGGGAGAATTGTATGTCTCCGGCTCTGTTTTACCTGCATTCTGCCATATTTCATGTTATAGCAGTCTCAGATGATGATCCAGTACATGTTGTTCATTTTAAGAACACTTTCACTGCAAATTTGACAAAATGCAAAGAAGATACCAAGTGAAATTTCTAAAGATAGCTACAGCACTCGACTTTGTATTCTGTGTTGTAATTGAAATCAGTATATTTGAAAATGTAGAAAAACATCCAAAAATATTTAATAAATTGCAATTGGTATTTTATTGCTTAATAGTGTGATTAATCACAATTAATTTATTAAATCACAATAAATTTTTGAGTTAATCGCATGAGTTAACTGTGATTAATCGACAGCCCTTGTTCTGTCTGATACATTTAAATTAGAAAGTTTGCTAAGAGGTTACACTATTACTAGATTGTATTCAGAGTTAATTTATAATAGTTCAAACAAATGGATTTGAGGAAAGTACAAAAAACCAAAAATACCTATATTGTAAACTGCAGTTAGAAGTAAATGAATTTGGGAGCCAGCATCTGCCTGCATCTGGAACTCCTGCTTGGACCCACTAAAATCCACTGCCCTACTAAGGCCACAGGTTTTGCCTCTCAGTGGGTCATCCTGCTTTTCAACACCTTAGTAGCAGGTGGAGCTGTTTGTAGAACCCAGCCCCGACCCTTCTTCCCCACAAATCGCGAAGACGCGGAGGCTCTCTGACAGCCCTATAGAAGGCAGCTTGGCATCACTTGTGGAGCCAGCCCCATTAAGCCGGGATCACATCTATAAAATGTTAATGCAATATCTGAAGAGCAGATCCTGCCTAGGAAAACATCAAAGGTTCTCTCTGAAATTACAGCCATAACTGCAGCACACAGAGTTAGTTTGCAGGGCCTATCCGCTAGGATCAGGCAGGCTAAACCAGAATCTCTTATTTTAGAAGACAATACAGGCTCTGTTAAGAACACTACAGGCCAGCAACATAATCTGATCCAAAAGCTACAAGGTCAGATCACTGATTCTGAGGGCTGAATGAAATAATGATGAAATAATCTGACAGTAGCTGGGTTCTCTGAGGAAGTGTAAAAGGGCATACCAGTAGAATTTTTGGGTAATACCTACTTGAGATCCCTTTCTTCAACCCTGGTTCACAGATTGACACGTAGAGAACCCATCACTCCCTGGCCTTCAGCTAATGCCACACCCAATGAAATGTGAAAGAATCCATCCTTAAAAAGAGCCCAAGAAAACAGAATCCTGACCTACAATGAGCATAGAACAAGGATACTTCCTGACTACACTCAGGATGTAGTTGAAAAAAGAGCCCTGTTCAATAGGGCAAGGCAGCTGCTTAAGGAGAAAGAACTGACCTATTTTATAGCCTTCCCAGCAATTTTTAAGATCAAGTAGGAAGACCAGCTCCTTAACGTCTTCAAACCGGAAAAGCATGAAACTACATTGCTTCCATACACTAAAATATGTAATCGTACATTGCCAGGGGATTTACCATTGCTATCCAACAGTTCTGTTGCCAGGTTGTCATGAACAGAGAAAATGAACAGGAGAAGCACCTGCCTCAGCTCTGCATGTCCCCTCACCCATATCCATTATATTGCTTGTACACAAAGCCAGGAAGAACCATCAGACATCACAGACTCAAATAAACACCCCACATCCTGCTGAACAAGAGCCTGGACCAGAGGGGACACTATATATATCCTATCCTTTTACTGGGACAGTGAGGTGATTTGCTTAAACTATACATAGTCGGGCTGGTCAGCTACCAGTCCAGATCTCCCTAGCTCCATTTCTAATAATGGTGATCAGGTTTTATGGTTTGGGAAGAGGCGGCGGGGTTGCTGTCTCATTATCTTTTTCAGTGCCTTTAAGAGCAGCATACCAGTGATGTATTTAACTTAAATTGTGGATGGTAATATCAAATGAAATACCCAGGGATAAGAGCAATATTTCAGTTTTTAGGGAACTTTTGGACCCACCTGTGTATAGGAGGCGGTAGAGTTGTTTGTTCTTGTTTCCCACCTTCCACTCCCCCATTTTTTCCTGCAGATCCCTAGGCAGATATTAGTTTTGCAGGATGTAAAGTTGTATGTATTTGAGCCCAGAAACCCTACCTAATGTCCTTGCACTCAGGGATGTTCACTTAACCGCTTGACACTCCGTTTTCTCTTCTCTATCTAAACTCCTTATGAGCTCCCCTAAATACCCTTCATCCTGACTTTATCACCCTACGCATACCCCTGGTCCTTGGTGGCCACAGCATAAGATCCATGTTGGGATGCTTCCCCCTGTGAGTACCTGTGGCTAACCTGCTTATGTGTGTTCCTTGGAACACAAAGGGAACTGGTAACCCTATACAAAAAGAAAAAAAAATGTGTCACTGAAGAAAGTTGAAAGCTGATATAATATTCCTCCAGGAAACCCACCTCATTGAGTCTCCGGATGAAAAGCTTAAAAAGGCTCCATTAGCAAAGGCATTTTTAGTAATTACTCAGCCAAATCTAGGTGGGTGTCAATCCTGCTGAATAAAAAAACAGAACACACAAATCCTATCAACTACTATAGACATGAAGGAAAGATCCTTAATTGTTAAAGTTTTTATCTCCAATGTTACATACACTCTTGCTAACCTCTATGCCCCGAGCAATGATTCTCTCCTTGTTCAATCTTTTTTAGATTAATTGACTCCTTCCTAGAAAATGTGATTATAGTGGAGGTAGTCCACAAAGCTTGGACAGATCGAGCAGACTCCAGTGTTCCCAATCCTCCACGAGGCAAACTATTACTGGCCAGATGGAGAAATGTAGCATATGGAGGCTGCAGCACCTTATACTTGGTGTCTGTCCCTTTTTGCCACATATTCAGAGATCAATTATTTTTTGGTATCAGGTGACCTGTTAATCAGCTCATTAAGAATGAAATAAAAGTTATTATGATGTCTGATCATACACCTGTGGTGTTGCAGATCTAACTTCCTCCAGAAATCTAGGGGCTACTAGAAGAGGTTGGGAGGTTAAACTCCACTTTACTAGATATAATTTTAAAAGTTTGTGAAGGAAGAAATATTGTCTTTCTTTAAGGCAAATGACAACCCCTCTTGAGTGATCTTGCAGGACATTTTCAAGGCAAATTTAAGGGGTAGGATAATTGCTCCTCTTTCCACATCCCCCTCCCCTACCCCACAAAAAAAGCCAGGCAGGCTGATAAGATGAATTTAATGGAAATACTCAAGGAGGCAGACCTCAGCTATTCTGGTTCCCCCCTTTGGACAAACTTCGAGAGGTGACAAAGCTCAAAGATTAAATTAATAAATTAACATTTAACCTGAGCTGAGGTTGTTAGACTAAAGCAGGCATAGTGGGAACCCAGCAATATAGCTGGGAAACTATTAGCACATAGACTTAGGCTATGTCTACACTTGAACTGAGAATCACATCCCCAGCTCTGCGCAGACATACTCACACTAGTTCGATGAAAGCTCACATGCTAAGAATAGTAGCGTAGCTGCGGTAGCATGGGCAATGGCAAGCAGTGGCATGGGCTAGCTGCCCTGAATATATACCTACAGGGACTGGGTAGCTTTGTACTAGGGATGGGTAGCCCGTGCTGTCATTGCTAATACTGTCACAGCTACATTTTTATTTTTTTAGCATGCTAGCTTGATGAGAGCTAGAGCAAGTATGTCTGCTCAAGCTGGGAATCACACCTACACCTATCGGGGGGGGAGGGATAGCTCTGTGGTTTGAGCATTGGCCTGCTAAACCCAGGGTTGTGAGTTCAATCCTTGAGGGGGCCATTTAGGGATCTGGGGCAAAAATTGGGGATTGGTCCTGCTTTGAGCAGGGTGTTGGACTAGATGACCTCCTGAGGTCCCTTCCAACCCTGATATTCTATGATTCTACCAGCTCCAAGTGGAGACATACCCTTAGAGTGAATTCACTAAAAGCTGTAACCCCCTCAATTCACTCTAGTCAGAACCAGACACTGATCAAAAAGTATTAATTAATAATTCTCTATTCTACCAAAGCTTGTATTTAGAGAAAGACCCTCCCCCATACACCCCTGATGATTAACTACTTGAGGTATACACCCATAAATCTTCAACTCCCCCATCTAACAGATGAACAACATATTTGGCTTGACTCCCCATTATTATATACCTCTGAAATTATGGCTGCTGTAGGTGACATGAAATCAGGCAATACTCTCGTGAGGGGTGCATAGTGTGACAGTCTTAGTT
The DNA here is from genome assembly GCF_965140285.1 of Lepidochelys kempii. Classification (NCBI taxonomy): domain Eukaryota; kingdom Metazoa; phylum Chordata; order Testudines; family Cheloniidae; genus Lepidochelys; species Lepidochelys kempii. Next base: position 28,799,945 of record NC_136390.1, on the reverse strand, counting down.
TGTTGGCAGCAGATGGAAGTCATCTTCCTGAGGAATATAAAAGAAAGTCAAAATTAATTCCAATTCCACTATGCACAGATAGTTTTGGATTTACATTGATGGCAGGCCCTCCCTGTATCCCTTTGGGGCAGAGTTAATGTATTAAAAATTAATATCCTCCCAAGACCTGTATTTGTCCTTAGCTCCCTGCCACCCCTTCTGTTTTTTTTCAGAATCAGCAACATTTTTTAAGACTTTCTTGTGAGGTATGGGCAACAAGCCTTGATGATTCTTTGAAAGAAGTGCAGTTTCCAATTAAATCAGGAGACTTTTGCCTGTCCAACTATATATCCTCAATCTTGAGGCAAGCAACATAATGGCTGACCCCCTGACACTCCAGCTCTCCAGCCTGGCTGTATATGTACATAGCACCAGAATCAGTGCTAACCTCAGACTTCTATTGTTTCCCTAAGGAGAAATCTGTAACAATTTTGGTTACCAGGAAAGCCTGATGTGTGGTTGCTTCTGAGTTTAAATGTCATCCCTTATTGCATCTGCAGACTTTAATTTGGGATAATGCCAAAAATCCAATTCACACAGACCTGCTCTATTGCCTGATTAGATTAAAAAATGGATTTTGAGCATACACCACATAATTGCATGCCTTAGGGAGAAATTCTCACTAGACCCAAAGAAGAGATGGCAATATCTTCAGCTTCAGCATTCTCTGCAGCACCAATTTGGTCTCGATGCCTTAGCAGCACTGGACCCCCCGGGGCTTTCTGAAAAAGTGACACTGTCAACTAGGCCATTTTCTGGTCTGTATTCAAACCTAATCAGGCACATTGGCAATCATCAGTGACAGTGTCAGAAAGAATTGGGAACAGGAGCTGTCAGTTTCCCTTAACATTCAGTGGAATGAGATTTGTTCCAACATACAACATTGCTAGATAGATTTGGGGTTAAGATGGATCCAAAAGAAGAGTTTTTGGAGGATGCATTAGACTCCCCAGAGAGACTTTTCAGGTTTGGAGCATCCAGGTCTGGCAAATTCTGGTGCTGCAATGCAGCAAGTGCTAACTCTTATGCTTTGGGATTGCTCTGTGATCAGTCCTTTCTGGACAGAGGTAAACATTCAGGACAATGTCTTTCTCTGCACCAAGATGGAACTGCAGGCTCTCCATGCCATTCTAGGTCTAACTAGTCTGTCCTGGAAACTGAAATCCTTTGAAAAACTATGGTTGGTAGAGTGCCAATCATAACCAAACACCTAATTCTACAATGTGCATCCACCTGTCAAGGAATGGTGCTCTGACTTGAGAAGCCTGGAGGCAATGGAAAAAATAACGTTTCGGAACAGACCCAACCAAGACTGGTTTTATAGATATATGTCCCCATTTGGGGAATTATTGGAATAGACGGTTATATTCCCCATTGGATAATCTTTTTCGTTGTGCCCACCCAGGAAATTAGACCCCTCCCATCTCCTCAACCCATCCCCTTGTTCTCTCCCTCCCCCCATCATTCCTCTCCTATCCTCTTTTACTTACCTTTCACACTTTTCTTTGGTTCTCTTTTTACTCTTAACATGCCGTTTTCTCTTTTACGTCTTTCTTTTTTTGAAAAGGAATAATTCTGGAGATTGTTTTACTATCTTACTTTACAAAGAACCTCAAACTTGGGCTGAATAACAAAATGACCATTATGACATAATTGTGCTGGCAAATCTCTTTAACCAGTCAAAAATTACCTTTGTTTTATTATTCTTTGCCCTTCATATTGAAGAAGTTTGGTCTTACCTATCATGTTGTGAAATCTAATATTGGTTCTCTGCTCCAGATTAGATAACTTTCTTCTCTGTTATTTATGTTAGTTGTGTTAAAACCAACAAGAATTATATATATATATATATATATAATATATATATTTTTATATATATAAAATTTTAAATCCTTATTAGCTTGTTTACCAATGTGTGTTCTAACAAAGGAAAATGCAGCTAATGGGCCTCCATGAAGCAACATTATCAGAGCATGTTCATGGGGAAATTGTATTAGCTACAAAATAGTTAGCATTTTAGCCTGTCTAAAAAACAGAATGTTGTTTTACTTTTAGAGTCTCAAATCTTAAAGCATGATTACAGCACCGCCATGTGTACTCAAGCATGAACACTTCACTAGCAATTAACTCATATTAATGAGAGAGTAAATCTTGCCCAGGACATTACAGACATTTTGCTTTTATTTTGGAACTTACACCATTTTCTCTCCTCCCTTGCTTCCCCCAACAAAAAATTCCCTACAGTCCTCTCAAAAACGGGCAGATGGAACTCAATTTCAGATCTCATTTAAAGGAAGGCAGCTGACAGCACCACACTGGTTTCCCAGCAGTGTGCAGTGGCATCAGCATCTGGTATAAGCTTCAGTCTGGGAAATGTGAATCCTCAGTCACTGGAAGTGACTCAGATCTTGAGATAATTTATTATGTCATCTCAGGACACACAATACACAATACAGCGAGCACAGGAAATGGGGAACAAGATAAATATAAAGTGAGAACCTGTCATAGAAAGTGAGAGGGACAGAGGACATAAAGTGACTTAAAGGTGTAGCAAACAAAACTATCATCCAGCAAACTCCACCTCAAGGACTAACCAGGGGGTGACAGTGCAGAGGAACTACCTGGGGCTAGATTCACAAACACTGAGGGTTGCACCTCCTAACTTGTTGTCACCCTACTGCCTAGTGGAATTCACAGCTTTAAGCTAGGTGCCCAGGCTCCCCCTACAAATCATGGGGAGAGATAGGTGCCTAAAAAAGGGATTCCCAGGAGCCAGCAAGCTGAGATGGGAGCCATCTAGGACAGTGGTTCCCAAACTTTAACGACCTGTGAACCCCTTTCATTAAAATGTCAAGTCTCGCGAACCCCCTCCTAAAAATGAATATTTCCAGGGATTTTCTCCCTGACCTGAGTATAAATTATAACAGCAGTGATCTTGGAAATATGAAAATTGTTTTTATGACATGTTTATTACACAGTATTTATTATTAATTATTATTTATCATTACAGTATTTTTATTACATTATGAAAACGGCAACACTCTTCAAAGATCTCAGTTTGGTAGCTTGTATCACTTTTAATAAGCCTGTTATAAGACAAGGCTTCTATGTTTCATCAAGGAGTATCAGATATGAAACAGCATGAAGGTATTTAAGAAGTCAACTCAAAGAGTTCCTCCTACACAAGTGTTCAGGTCTTGAGCAGTCCAGGCAAACAACGCACATTACAACAAAGCTTAAATTTATTCTTCATAATAATTTAAAAACAATACTAGCTGCCTATTTAATTTTCAGGACAGCAAAATACATCCACCTTCCTTTCCATTTCTTATAAGGAGTCTTGAAGTTTAAATCTCCTCAGTGTGATAGATACGCTTGCTTTGATCTGCTTAGCTCTTGGAAGTCCAGGTGCTCCAGGTTGCTGGCCCCATGCTGCCCGGGGTCCCTAGGGACAGCTCTGTCCGCCATTAGGGAATTTTTTCCCGAGAATCCCCTGTAACATTTCGCAAATGCCCCAAGGATTCATGAACCCCAGTTTGGGAACCACTGATCTAGGATATCCAGGAGTAACATGAAGAGGAAAGGGGTGGGGCTGAGGGACCAGATCCACAAAGATACTTAGCCCTGGTCTACACTAGGAGTTGAGGTCGAATTTAGCAGCATTAAATCGATTATAACCCTGCACCTGTCCACACGATGAAGCCCTTTTTTTCGACTTAAACAGCTCTTAAAATCAATGTCCTTACTCCACCCCCAAAAAGGGGATTAGCGCAAAATCGGCCTTACTGGGTCGAATTTGGGGTACTGTGGATGCATTTAGATGGTATTGGCCTCCGGGAGCTATCCCAGAATGCTCCATTGTGACCGCTCTGGACAACACTCTCAACTCAGATGCACTGGCCAGGTAGACAGGAAAAGGCCCACGAACTTTTGAATTTCAATTTCCTGTTTGGCCAGCGTGGCAAGCTGCAGGTGACAATGCAGAGCCCATCAGCAGAGGTGACCATGATGGAGTCCCAGAATCGCAAAAGAGCTCCAGCATGGACCGAATGGGAGGTACGGGATCTGATCGCTGGTATGGGGAGAGGAATCCATGCTATCAGAACTCCATTTCAGTTTTCGAAATGCCAAAACATTTGTCAAAATCTCCCAGGGCATGAAGGACAGAGACCATAACAGGGACCCAAAGCAGTGCTGCGTGAAACTTAAGGAGCTGAGGCAAGCCAACCAGAAAACCAGAGAGGCAAACGACCACTCTGGGTCAGAGCCCAAAACATGCAGCTTCGATGATGAGCTGCATGCCATTTTAGGAGGTTCAGCCACCACTACCCCAGCCGTGTTGTTTGACTCCTTCAATGGAGATGGAGTCAACACGGAAGCAGGTTTTGGGGACAAGGAAGATGATGCTGATGAGGTTGTAGATAGCTCACAGCAAACAAAACCGGACAAACCGGTTTTCCCGACAGCCAGGAACTGTTTCTCACCCTGGACCTGAAGCCAGTACCCCCCGAACCCACCCAAGGCTGCTTCCCGGACCCGCCAGGCGGAGAAGAGACCTCTGGTGAGTGTACCTTTTTGAATAGTATACATGGTTTAAAAGCAAGCGTGTTTAATTATTAATTTGCCCTGGCATTCATGGCCAGTATAGCTACTGGAAAAGTCTGTTAACGTGTCTGGGGATGAAGCAGAAATCCTCCAGGGACATCTCCATAAAGCTCTCCTGGATGTACTCTCAAAGCCTTTGCAAAAGGTTTCTGGGGAGGGCAGCCTTATTCCGTCCACCATGGTAGGACACTTTACCACTCCAGGCCAGTAGCACGTACTCGGGAATCATTGTAGAACAAAGCATTGCAGTGTATGTTTGCTGGCATTCAAACAACATTCGTTCTTTATCTCTCTGTGTTATCCTCAGGAGAGTGATATCATTCATTGTCACCTGGTTGAAATACGGTGCTTTTCTTAAGGGGACATTCAGAGGTGGCCATTCTTGCTGGGCTGTTTGCCTGTGGCTGAACAGAAATGTTCCCCGCTCTTAGCCAAGGGGAGAGGGGAGGGGGGAGAGGCTAGCCACGTGGTGGAGGGAGGCAAAATGCAACTTTGTAATGAAAGCACATGTGCTATGTATGCAATGTTAACAGCAAGGTTTACCGTGAAGGAGTGTACCCATTGTTCTATAAAATGTGTCTTTTTAAATACCACTGTCCCTTTTTTTTTCTCCACCAGCTGCATGTGTTTCAAGGATCACAGGATCTTCTCCTTCCCAGAGGTTAACAAAGATTAGAAGGTGAAAAAAACGCACTCACAATGAAATGTTTCTGAGCCCATGCTGTCCTCCCACACTGACAGAGCACAGATGAATGCGTGGAGGCAGACAACGTCAGAGTGCAGGAAAGCACAAAATGACCGGCAGGAGAGGTCGCGGGCTGAAGAGAGTAAGTGGCGGGCTGAAGAGAGGGCTGAAGCTGAAAGGTGGCAGCAGCATGATGAGAGGAGGCAGGATTCAATGCTGAGGCTGCTGGAGGATCAAACTAATGTGCTCCAGCATATGGTTGAGCTGCAGGAAAGGCAGCAGGAGCACAGACCACCACTACAGCCCCTGTGTAACCAACCGCCCTCCTCCCCAAGTTCCATAGCTTCCTCACCCAGACGCCCAAGAACACGGTGGGGGGGCATCCGGCCACCCAGTCACTCCACCCCAGAGGATTGCCCAAGCAATAGAAGGCTGGCATTCAATAAGTTTTCAAGTTTTAAACTTTTAAAGTGCTGTGAGGCCTTGTCCTTCCCTCCTGCACCACCCCTCCCTGTGCTTCCCTTCTCCATCTCCCCTCCCAGGCTACCTTGGCAGTTATCCCCCTATTTGTGTGATGAATTAATAAAGAGTGCATGAATGTGAAGCAACAATGACTTCATTGCCTCTGCAAGCAGTGATCGAAGGGAGGAGGGGAGGGTGGTTAACTTACAGGGAAGTAGAGTGAACCAATGGGGGGTGGGGGTTTCATCAAGGAGAAACAAACAGAACTTTCACACCGTAGCCTGGCCAGTCATGAAACTGGTTTTCAAAGCTTCTCTGATGCGCACTGCGCCCTCCTGTGCTCTTCTAACCGCCCTGGTGTCTGGCTGTGTGTAACCAGTGGCCAGGTGATTTGTCTCAACCTCCCACCCTGCCATAATCGTCTCCCCCTTACTCTCACAGATATTGTGGAGCACACAGCAAGCAGTAATAACAGTGGGAATATTGGTTTTGCTGAAGTCTAACGAGTCAGTAAACTGCACCAGCGTGCTTTTAAACGTCCAAATGCACATTCTACCACCATTCTGCACTTGCTCAGCCTGTAGTTGAACAGCTCCTGACTACTGTCCAGGCTGCCTGTGTACGGCTTCATGAGCCATGGCATTAAGGGGTAGGCTGGTTCCCCAAGGATAACTATAGGCATTTCACCATCCCCAATGGTTATTTTCTGGTCTGGGAATAAAGTCCCTTCCTGCAGCTTTTGAAACAGACCAGAGTTCCTGAAGATGCGAGCGTCATGTACCTTTCCCGGCCATCCAACGTTGATGTTGGTGAAACGTCCCTTGTGATCCACCAGTGCTTGGGTGGTAAAATAAAAAGGAAGAAAACAGAAATATTTTCTACTACACTCTATAGGAAAATAATTCATGATTTTTCCTGCCTAAATGTAAAACACCAGACAGATTTATCAACATCTCAGGAAGTCTTTGTTTAAGACTACTTGGCCAAATTCACCCCTGCTGTAACTCTGTTGGCCCACTGTGTTGACAAAATATTTTTCTTTTGGTGTAAACTTATAAGGGATAATGGTTAATTAGCCTTAACACTGGATTAGGAGGCAAAACTCAGTTTTATTCCCAGCTCTGGCCCTGCACTGCTGTACAGCACTTTGCCTCAGTTTCCCAATCCCTAAAACAGTAATTACCACTAACCTCACAGGTAGGGTTACCAGATAACAACTGTGAAAAAACGGGATGGGGGTGGGAGGTGCCTATATAAGAAAAAATCCCTAAAACAGGGCTGTCCCTTTAAAAACGGGACATCTGGTCACCCTACTCACAGGGATGTTGTGAAAATTGGAGTATGGCTGTGAGTGTATAGTAGTAGGGAAGGGTTGACAAATGATGCTGAGGAAACACTAACAGACTACTGATGCACACCCTGTTGTGCCTTATGGCTTTATTGGTCAAAGGGTCTGAGGCTCCATTCACTTACTCCTTATATTACACCAGTGTAGCTCTCTGGAAGTCAGTGGCATACAGCAGTGTAAATGAGAAGAGGATCAACAGCAACATTTTGGCTTCCTTTTGAAGATGTAACGTGCAATGTAAATGCTAAATATTGTTATAGGTCTCAACTAAAAGTATAATCTAAAAGTTTATCATTTATGTGTAATAATGCTAACAACTTGAACCACTTTTCAGCCAGCTCAGATATTCTATGCCACATATGAATCCGTAAACACAGACAAAGCAGAATTTATTTTATTCTTCATATAAATCTTCCAGTAAAGAATGAATTTGACAGAAGAAGCATTTTCAATTGCCAGTATCTGTGTTTAAATTTGTAGTTAAATCTCTCTGAGGAATGTATTTCAAGAAAAGGTTTCTCTCTGAACTTGTCCTAACCATTTTTCTGTTCGAAGTGATTCCTCAATAGGTTTAAGAATAGCATGAACAAAACAAAGACTGAACGAAAGAGTTTGAATCCATCCATTCTAATAACACCGATGACAGGATGCTATTTATTTGACTTCTTTCTTGACTATCCTGTGCATGATCAGGGAACATTCTGACAATTTGGAAAAAGATGAAGAGGAAAGGTTTGCTAAGCAGAAGAGAAAAATGCAGGGAAGAGTCCAGAAGCAAAATGGTGGAGTGAGTTATTTAGGATTAGGTCCTAGTTAGGTCCTAGGTCTCGGATTTAAAATGGACTACTCATATAGGTAAGGGTTTAAGAGATCTGGTTCCAGAAGTCCTTTGCTAGTACAAACTAAGCTGTGCATACTTCAGATCTCTCTGCACACACTTTCTTGCCAGTATCTATTTCTTTTTGGGTGATATGTTATGAAGCTCTTCTGAGAGCTACTCCAAAAGAAAGCTATCCTAGGAGCATGCTGCAAGCTGGCCTAGTCTCTGTTAGGGCATTTGTGAACATCAGAGGCGTTGAGAAGATTTAGAATATTGTGGTTTAGGACAAGATATCTGAGAGTATCACTTCCTCCCACTCAGAATACCAGGAGTAGATAAAGGGTGTGAAGCTCTAATACAGTAAGGCCCAGGATGCCAACAGCCACTCTGGTGCCAGGAAGAAAATTTGCTCCTACTGTGATTAACTTGCCCACATTTTCAGCATTCTGATCTCTCCAGAGATGCTGTCCCAAATTGACTTTTGAGTCTCCCAAAAATTCTTCTAAAATCAGGACTACAGCAAAGTGTTTGAAAGGCATAAGCGTGAGCAGGGACAGAGGATAAAATGTTTTAAAAGGGACATGGGTACTTTTGAAAATTTTACCCTCAGCCTTTCCCAGTTGAAGTGATGAATATAAATTTGATGTTATAACAGAGATCTCTGGAGAACAATAAAATCCATACTCTTTTAAATAATAATTCACCACAACCCCAAATTCTATTTAAAGATTTGAAGAGCTCTGTGTAGGCTCTAAAGCTTGTCTCTTTCACCATCAGAAGTTGGTCCAATAAAAGATATTACCTCACCCACCTTGCCTCTCTCTTTAAAAATAAAATGCAAGTGTCACCAAAACCAGTTAGACAGCTTTTCCACCTGAAGAACAATGACTAAGTTCACAAGCCAACAGCATTTGCCCCAGAAATCTCCCAACATATCATACCAACCAGTCTGGTGATGTCTGACTAAACAGAGGATCATTTCCCTCAACCTTTCGACCAAATCTTTTGGACAGAATTTTAACATCAGTAAAGTCATTAGCCAATATGAGATATTCAAGAGACAATCAGACTAGCAAAAGCACCTCTGGCTATTTTGAATTAGTCACTTTGACATGGATTCATTCCTCCTTCAGTTGGGTAAGAGTGCTAAAATTCAGGCATACTCAACCAGATCAACTCTCCATTGACATGGTTATCTGTTAACCATTTCCCATAGTGGAAATAGTGCATTTGAGGACTTCAGTGTGAATGCCACATCAGTCCTCACCATGATTCATAGACTTTTCATATATTCCTCCCTGCTTTTTAGTGGTGGTGTTTTTGCAATGTTTGTTACAAATATATTGTGTCTAAACTACATATTCAGTAATATACTTCTGGTGTTTTGTTTGAGGCTTTTTATGATTTCCCAGTGTTGTGATTTTGTAGTTGAAATTTCACCAAGATTAACAATGGTTTTAAAAAAAAAACCTGAGAGCCTTTCTGAGTCTCCATCTGCCCTTTTTAATCTTCTTTCTGCCAAGGATTACACCCAAGCCTGACTATAATATATCTAAAAAATAAAACTTCTTTGTACTGTGCATGCATATTCTAGCAGCTACTAAGTCCCTTATGGCTAACACAAACTAAACAGCTAGGGACTCCTTGCTTATGCTTAGGCCATGTCTACACTACAAAATTGTGTTGCCCTAATTTACATCAGCATGCAGCCACTGCAGTTATTAAATTGTTTGTGTGTGTGCACACTTGGCTCCTAGTGTCAGTGGTGCACGTCCTCACCAGGAGCACTTGCATTGATTGTGTTGTCAGTGTGGAACACTGTGGTATGGCTCCTGAAAGCCAGAAACTGTCAATGTAAGCAACGCTGTGTTGACCACTGATGAAGTGGGTTTTAGCCCACAACAGCTTATGCCCAAATAAATTTGTTAGTCACTGAGGCGCCATAAGGACTCCTTGTTCTTTTTGCTGATACAGACATGGCTACCACTCTGAGACCTAATTACATTGACCATGACTCTATGCTGCTCAGGGAGATAGACTTCCTAAAACAGCATAGCCAAATTTAAGTGAAAACACATCCACAGCTAGGTTGATGCAAGACAGCTTACATCAGCCTAACCCGGTAAGGTAGACCAGGCTTAGGCTATGTCTACACTTACCATTTAAAGCACAAAAAGTCCCTTTTTTGCACTAAAACCATGGGAGTGTCTACACTTGTTAATGACTTTGAGTGAATTGAGTGAGTACACAAACCAGCACTTTAGTTTCACCGTTTCCCTATCACCAGTGAAACTTACAGCACAAAAAAACTCTGTAAGTGTAGACATTCCCTTAGAAATCCTCACCCCTCAGAGTTCAAGCAGCGTAGGAATAGGAATTTCTCCTTAACATGCATTTTTATTCCCTTCCCCCAGAGTTCAAGCTCTGACGGGGAGGAGGGCACTATTTTCTTCAGGGGTGTGAAGGAAGCAATCAACAAAGTCTTTTGTCCAAAATGGCTTGTCTGATGTCTCTAGACCTTCTTTTGCTGGTGCACCAGCATTTCACACTTGGTACTGCTTCTCCCCTGACAGTGGGGAATTTACAATCTTAGGCCACCACTACACTAGTACTTATGTTGGCAAAACTTTTGTTGCTCAGGGATGTAAAAAAATGCACCCCTTCTGAGTGACATGAGTTTTGCCGGTATAAGCGCTCTTGTGCACAGTGCCATGTCAGCGAGAGACCCTCTCCCACCATTCAGCTGGTTTTATTGTGTTGACAGAAGAGCTCTCTCCCATCAGCATAACTCGGCTACACAAGCGCTCTTACAGCAGCACAGCCGTATTGGTAAGCTTGTAGACATGGCCTTAGCAAACATTTTTATAGTTACAGACATTACCTTATAACTGGGGGTACGTATTAGTATTAACACATGCAGCATTCTACAAGCATTCCATAAAGTCTAAACACTGGACACATTCTTATAACTCTAATGTCTATTTTAAAATATACTAACACCCCGGTCAGCCAGATTCATTTCCAGTTTTGCTTTTGGGTGTTGGGTTTGTGCTGCCACCTGGTCCGCAGTGTCACACATAGTTCTTGCCATTCCTTCTTAAATTCTCTCTTAACCGGACTGTAAAAGGGGTACTCTCACCCACCACTGCTGCCTAAGGGTCAGACAGGGCTGCAGCAGGTGGTTGCCCCTTTTCAGTGATAGTCTTGTCCTTCAGCGTCCCCAGGGGCTTCTGGGTTTTCACTTTAGTATGGGGACTTTGGTGGTCTGGGCCACTGAACAGCCAGGGTCTTCCCCAGATGGATTCTCTACAGAGGTAAAGGCTTCTGTTGATGTCCCATATTTTGTGAGTGGATAGGGGAACCAAGGCCCACTCTCTCCACCAGGCTCCAAACCAGAGGCCAGTGGTGGGTAGCTGTGTTCTGTACCTTCCAGTGCTACGCAGCTACCCACTCCCCAGCCAGATTATTTCCTATTCAAGTTTCCCCTTCTCCCTGTGGAGTAAGTTACAGAACCACAAATAAAGTCTCCAACCTTCCCAGGCAGTCAACATTGTCTCCTTTGTAGGTTCTATGACATCCGTTTTTCCAGGTCTCAAGCCACAAGAGCTCTTGGGCAGTACTTCCACAGAGCAGAGCTTCCTTCCTTCCACTACCTACTCTCTACTGAGCTTCTCTGCTTCCCCTTTTAAGCTCCGCCTTCAGCTTGTGCAGGCTGCTTCTTAACCCCTTGTTCTCTAGGGTGCGATTTCTACATCCCATCACACAAACATCTGAAGTCCTGTTTACTCACAGAGATGTTTATATCAACCTCCTCATTTTCAAGGCATTTTCACTGCTTTATCTGCCATTGCATCACCCAGTAGTATCCTGACGTGCACCAGAATCAACACTATTACCATATTTATACCTGACTCTACTATCTTCATATTTAAAAACAATATTTCATTAAGTCACTGCTGCTTTCTGAGGCTCCCATTCTAAAGTCGCTTACACCTGATCAAGAGTCAGATAGGATAGCAGCTTGGGCATACATCCCTTCTCCCTTCGGCTGTCATAATGGCCACAAAATTGGATAGTCTCAGAGATCTCTTAATTCCAAATTCAGGGATATAAAAGGCCATTCCTACTCTACATGTGTTGTCATCTCTAGAGCTGTCAGTATAGATGTGGGTGGCAATGCTGACCCCAGTTGCCATGTAGAAACTCATAAATCTTATGTCATTTTATTTGACAGTCCTTCTCTTCTCTTTGTTTTATTGTATAATTCCAAATCCACAACTGGAGAGACAACCCTCCAGCTATAATTTGATTTCCCATGACAAAAGTTTTTAATTTCTTCCATATTTCCCTTTTCCTTCCTGGTTCCTTTTACATTGGAATCACCTCTCAGGTGAGTCTCATCTTGTGATCAGGGCAACTTCGGCCATGCCTACACTAGCACTTATGTCGGCATAACATGGCCGGTTCTATTATGTCAACCGGAGAGCTCTCTCTCTCGTCGGCATAACGCAGCTGCATGAACATACTTACAGTGGCACAGCTATATCGGTGCAGCTGTGCCACTGTAAGCTTGTAAGTGTAGACATGGCCTTAGCCCCAGGCCTTAGCCCCAGGCTCTCCAAGAATAGGGGGGGGCCAGAGCCATGGCCCTCCCACTTTTAGCCACGCCCCCCTTCTCTTCCCCCTGAGGCCCCGCCTCCCTGGCCAGGATAGTAGCTGAAGCCTGGCCAGGGAGCCCAGGCAGAGGGGGATGCCGCACCGCAGACCCTCCACCTCCCCCGGGGGGGGCCAAGAGCAGCCCCCGGCCTGTGTCCCAGCCCTGCAAGGCCCCCACCCAGGGCAGGTGGAGGGTCCGTAGCTCCTCACAGCTGCCTGGCTGCGTGACTCCAAGGCCCCACACCTGGCCAGAGCCGGATAGGGGTAAGAGCCGCGTGGGCAGCTGTGGGGAGCCACAACTTAGCCCCCCACCCCCACCCCAGGCAGGTGGAGGGTCCGTGGCACCCAGCCCGCTCTGGCTTCTGGCTTGGCCAGGCAGAAGGGGGGAGGGCGGGGCTACAGAGGGAAGGCTCCGCCAGGGCTGTACCAACCGATGGGCAAGCCACCCAGTTACAGTGTTCTTCTAAGTAATTTTCAAACAAACTAATTAATCTTCACAACCTCTCTGTCAGGCAGTTAAGTATTATCCAAGCAACTGAATCATGGCAACAGGGAGAACAGAACTCAGGCATACGCTGGGCATTGTGACTGTGCTCAGAACACAGTGTTTCACAGTTTTCAGAATAACAGCCGTGTTAGTCTGTATTCGCAAAAAGAAAAGGAGTACTTGTGGCACCTTAGAGACTAACCAATTTATTTGAGCATAAGCTTTCGTGAGCTACAGCTCACTTCATCGGATCTTATGCTTATGCTCAAATAAATTGGTTAGTCTCTAAGGTGCCACAAATACTCCTTTTCTTTTTAGTGTTTCACAGTATATCACAGTGCTTCACAGTGTAAGGCCTATATTATCAACCCAGCCTCAACTACAGTGCTGTGCAATAAAATGGATGTAAGTCCCCAAAGCGCTACTGAAAGAACAACTTGCAGGAGTAAATCACTGTGTATCCTTCAGCCTCTCCTCCAGCCACACCCACTTTACTCATCCTCCATCCCCTCCCTGCCCGCTCCTCCCCTCGGCCTGGCTCTGTTATCTTTGTTTCGTACTCTTTGTCTTCTCCCAGTCATGTAACTTAATGGCCATAGGGATTTTTGGTTTTCGGTGAGATCCCATTTTTGCACCTGTGGGAGACACTGTATGGGTGTGACATGAAAACAAAGGCCTAGCCAATCAGAATGTGACTCTAAAAACTAAGTGTCCACAGACATACTTTACTATTTATAATGTATTACAAGGTCCTTGGGATGAAGGCACAAGTATAAACTCTTATTTTCTCTGTTGCTATGCCACACTATGAATGTATATGTGGTATTTCTAATGTATCTGGCACGGTATGATGGGGCATACCCTGCTTCCATTGACATCAATGGCAAAACTCCCCTCAATTTCTATGGGAATAGTATTTATTGTGCTCTTCCTCCTCTAAGTAATGTTCAAATTCTTCATATTTTGAAAATGTGAGCAATGAAAATATAAAAATATACCCATAAGCCCCACTTACAGTTATAAAACATCATACAAAGGTGTACTGTCACTGTTAAATATTCTATGGCTCACCAAACCAAAGAGTGCTGCTATAGCATTGAGTGATTCATCTTATAGTGTCTTATCTAACAGAGCTAGAGACATTTCTGGATGCTTCATTGTCATCAGAATCTAACCCTGCAGCTAATCAAGATGTCCTAACTCAAACTTTTGATTGTTCTCTGTAGGGTATCACAACCCAACAAATGTTCATTTTCCTCATTTTGAGGGCATTCAGTCTTAATCAAGCATCACAGTCTGCAGGAATTGGGATATCAGTTGTGCATTGTAAATATAGATTGCTGAACTGCACTTAGCATCTGCAATGTTTAAACCATGGAGATTCAGCGAACTAAATTAAAGAAAATATTAATATTGTTTTCTTGTTTTTTAACTATTACAAATCTAGACATAGTTAACCCATCAAGCTCAGAAGAAATGTAATTTTGGGTTTCTGGGCTCTTAGAAATTCCCACCCAGAATTTAGGATTCGTATTGTTGAGTTGTTCTATTATTAATTGCATTTGTTTAAATACAAAAAGGTACATGAAAATAGTTGAAGTACTAAGACATATTACAATTGGGAAAAAGTACTTTCATGACCCTGCAGCTCTTGAACCTGAGTCTACAGAGCTCTGAGGTAACTTCCCGGCTCCCACCCAACACCTAACTACAAACTAACTGAGCTGGAGAGACCAGGACTCCTGAAGTTACATCTGGGTGGGCTTCCCTGAGCCATGAACTCTAGTGTTTAAACCCAAAGAGAGCCACAGGAAGTTGTCTGCACAGCTGGGCTTTGCCTGAGACCTTGCCTTCTTGCTTGACTCCTGAACCCTGCTTTCCCTCCTTGTTCCTGATCCTTGCCCCTAGTCTCTGACTCTGACTCCAGCTCTGACCTATGGTTTGACTCCCAACTCTGACTCCTGCTCCAACCACTAGACCTAGCCTGTGTCTTGGCCCTAAGAAGTACAGAGAAGGGCAATAAAAATGACTACGGGCATAGAACAGCTTCCATATAATGCATGGGCGGCAGGTATTACAGGCTGGGGGAGGCTAAGCTTCCCCAAATAGCCCAATGTGGCCCCACCCATGTGCCACTCCCAGGTCCCCTCTGGCTTCCCACTCTTCCCCCCGCCTGGGGCCAGGGTGGCCTATGGGTGGGACTTGGGGTGGCTGGGGCCAGTGCTTGTGCCATATGGCACTCCGAGGCTGTGGCCACGCAGCCTGCCCGGTGCTCTGGGGCTGGGGGTGCTGGGGCTGCGCAGCCCATACAGCGCTACGGCACTGGGGCTGGGGCCACTCCGCCTGCGTGCTGGTGGCACTCAGGCAGCCTGGGGCTGCGGTGGACAGTGGGAGGGGCGGCAGCTGCGGGAGGGCCCTCTGGGCTCCGGTGTGTAAGGGGCTTCAGACAGAAGGGGCGGGACCAGGGGCTAATCTCCCGCAACGGCGCTTCGTGTGCCGCCCATGATAGGAGGAGAAATTTAAAACAGTGGAACTTCTCAGCTTAGAAAAGAGATGACTAAGAGGAGATATGAATGACGTGTAGAAAGTGAATAAGGAAATATTATTTACCTCTTCACGTTAACGCAAGAACAGGGGTCACCCACTGAAATTAATAGGCAGCAGGTTAAAAATAAACATAAGGAAGTACTTCTTCACAAAACACAAAAGTCAGGTTTAAAATAAACATAAGGAATTACTTCTTCGCAAAACACAAAAGTCAACCTGTGAAATCTGGTGCCAGGGGATGTTGTGAATGCCAAAAGTATAACTGGGTTCAAAACAGAATTAGATAAATTAATGGAAGATAGGTCCATCAATGTTCATTAGCCAAGATGGTCAGGGATGTAACCACCATGGTTTCCTTAAACCTCTGACTGCTAGAAACTGGGACTGGAAAACAGGGATGGATCACTTGATAATTGCCATGCTCTGTTCATTCCCTTTGAAACATCTGGCACTGGTCACTATTGGAAGACAGGATACTGGGTAAGACGGACAATTGGTCTGACCCACTATGGCAGTTCTTATGAGACTACGCAATGGTTGGTATGTAAATCAGTCCTATTGTCCTTAGACTTTCCAACACATATGGTCCCGATCCAAAGGAATGATAACACTAGGCAACAGCACAGAGTGAAAAAATTCATATTGGAAGAACAGAGGATGAGAGCTCAGTTCTAGTTAAAGATATGTGTGTACACAGGAACATGTGTGCCATGTTACTATCTGTTTATGCATGTTTATGTAAATTTGTGTGTGCAAACATTGGATTTTTCAAAAGCATCTCCATAAACTTGCTATAGCAATGCTTTAATTTGCTTCATGCAAACATTATGATCTTACATACACATTTACCTGCATATACATTAGTTTTGTTCATCTGCAATCTGGTTAACATTGGGCCAGTCCTGCTCCCAGTGACACCCCTGTAATACTATTGAAGTCAATGCATCAAAGAGATTTCCAAGCAAGACCCTGATTTAGTGAGATGCTGAGTGTCCTCAGCTCCTATGGAAGTCAATCAGCGCTCAGTTCAACTCCTTGAAGAAGGCATGTAACGCTTTGCAAGACTGGGTCCCTAAGCAGTAAAAATTGAACTATCATGTAGAAATTAGAGATCCCAACCAAAGCAAAAGCCGAGCAAAAGCCACCCCGGATCTACTACTTACTGATAGAGAGTAACTGAGCGAGAATAATAGGAAAACAGTACATGGGCCCAGAAGTATTGCTAGCCCATTGGGGATCCTAAACAGGAAAAATCTCTCTCCCTCCCTCCCTCCCCCCAACACACACACACATACATAACACATGCTAAAAAAGCCCTAAGAAATTGCTTAGTCTCCTTATGCCTAACCCCGTCTCTGCATGTGGTTGGCCATAAACTGCTTGAATTTAGCATGTAAGAAATGGCTTCACAGATTGTAGCCATGAAACAAAAAAACATCACTTTTGGGTTGTGACATGAGAGATTTTAGCCAAAACACATGATTTTTTTCCTCAGAAAATTCAAGGAACTGAAAACTGGGGTTATACTGGAAGCTGTCTAAGTAACTAAGTGTTAGCAAGTGAGTGCTATAATAAATAGAAATGCAATGGGAATATATAACCTGACCTTGATTTTCTGGTTGTGTAACTTTTCTTTAAAATTGGCAATTATTTTTAGGAGGAAATGTTGTAGTCTTCAGTTTTCCCCTCAAGAAGAGCATCATGCAACTTTCTTTTACAAAGTACACACACCCCTTTTTTTTTAGCACTTCCTACATTTCTAAACTTTCCACTAGTGAATACACACTGAATGTCTTTCCTGCTGATTAAAAGGTTTCCTTCCAAAGCAATTCTGTGGAAATCAGAAGAAAATTCAAGGATTTTGACATTCAGGTTAGAAATCAAAATGACATTCAAGTCCCAAAACCATGGCTGGAAATCTAAAAATCTTTTCTGAGAAATCTCTAACCACTTACCTGTGCAGTGTTCATTAATTTATCTAGGTACTTATGACTCCCATCACTATAGTTGCTTCAGGCCACACAAGTATTTAAAATCAGAAATAACACCAGGAATCGTATTCTTCCTTCCTAGCCTGCAGGTGAAATAACAATTAGTTTATAGGGGTGTTTGCTTATTTGGGTGCAGTGGTGTGGGTGCATGAAGGACTTACTGAGGAGGATGCTAAGTCAAAGAAATGAATATTGCATTTAGTTCTGGAGTGGAGAGGTTTGTGATCTTTCTGATCTCTTGTTGTGGCAGTAAGTTCTATAGTCTCTAGGTCAAGCTCCTTGCAACCTATTGCTCAATGGTTTCATTGTTTCAGCAGAATATAGTTGTTGTGGGAAATCATAGTTGTGAAAATAGAGTTCAGTTTCTCAGGACCATAGAGCCAATCCCACAGACAGTTTTGAATATGAAGAGACTTTAATTGTACTATGTATTTACTGGGGATCCAATGCACAGAGTGAAGAATAGGGGTGAAGAGTTCTCTGTACTTGTATGTTTTCAACCACTTGCAACCGGAAAACAGTTGCCATGGATGCCACTAAATGTATGTAGATTGATAGTTTCTATTTTCCTTTAACCTTTCGATAGTTTTGTGTATTATGTCTGGAGGTGAAAATACATCTCAGATTAAAATGAGTAGTCTAGAGATGACAGATGAGATTCAGCAACTGTGTATTTCCCCTCAATAGTAGACCCTTGGGTAATACTTTAATTGCCCAATAGTAAATCATGGCATCAGCAAAGAAATGCATATTTTGACTTGCCTGCTACTGAGTTAAACATATGCTGTGTACACAGCGTAACATACCTTATTAAGAAAATTACTTGGTATTTGTAACTGCATCATGCCACACATTCCCTAGTCTTGCGAGCAGACCTTCTAATCAAGTCAATGAACTTCAGAAATATTCTCAGATCACAAAAAGGCTTGTTTCAGAGTAGCAGCCGTGTTAGTCTGTATCCACAAAAAGTAAAGGAGTACTTGTGGCATCTTAGAGACTAACAAATGTATTTGAGCATAAGCTTTTGTGAGCTTGTGTACCTGGTGCCACCGTCCACACTAGCAGGGCTGTAAATCCTAATATGCACCTGCGTGTCGTGCCCTAACTGGCCTGTCTAAACCTGCTGGTGCACACCAAAAGGTCCCTAGTGCCCATGTATGTAGTCCAATTTCAAACAGCACTATGTTAACACACACTAGGAAGCTTTTAGTGAGTGCCAGTAGGATCCATGTGCAGCAGTTAGCGCATGACATGCTGTTCGCACTAGAATTCACACCCCTAGTGGTGTGTGGATTTAAGGCACCATGTAGACAAGCTGAAAGTGATCTTGCAGAACGAGACAGAGCTCAGAAAATGGCTTGTAGGGTGGCAAAGGAGGGATTGTTTTCAGTCATGTGGCGAAACAATATGCAAACAGATCATATTTCCATCCAACTGGAACAGAAATTACAGTGTCCTTTGGATCCTGGTTGGCTGGTTAGTGATGTCCACCCATACTCAGTGTGCACAGGTAGGACACAGCCACCAGCAAAAGAAACAACAAAATCCCTCTGCCCCTTAAGTTAAATTGTTTTGGTTTTTTTCAAATGGGGTCACTGCACCTGAGAATTATAGGTAGGGCTCTACCAAATTCACGGCCATGAAAAAGCGTCACAGACCATGAAATCTGGTCTTTTGTGTGCTTTTACCCTATGTTATACAGATTTCACAGGGGAGACCAGCGTTTCTCAAATTGGGGGTCCTGAGTCAAAAGTGAGTTGCTTTTAAATAGCTGAAATCATGAAATTTATTATTTTTAAAATCCTATGACCATGAATTTGGAAGGGCCCTCATTATAGGGCTTCTCTCCAGCTAATCCTCTCCATCTCCCACAAGAAAGTTTAAAAGGGGAAGGGAAAAGAAGAGATAGGGATGGAAAGAACAGAAGTTGAGGCAAGTAGCTCTCTTCCTCCACTTTGGCCAATCAGACTCATAGTCTAATGTAACTTGACTCCTAATTTAGGTTTTTCAACAGAAAATGAGAATTGAAAATGGCTGTTAAACTACAAACTTATTGCTTTAGTAGTGTGTAGGGGAGAGGGAGGTGAGCAGGAGATGGGGTCCAAATAGTACTGGTAATCAAAAAAGAGTTTTTGAAAGTTAATATCACATTTCTGGGTAGCAGAGGAAAAGGTGTCTATAATCTCCCTCAGCTCCCTTATCCCTCCACTAGCAACCATGTTTTTAGTGGGACGCCATGTTGCATAGCCCTCCAAACTGAAGTTTAAAAGGTTTAAGAAAAATAAATGTAAAATTAATAAGCCATACTGTAGTAGTAATAAGCCATTCCAGCATACCCATCTGTAGGTAATAGATTCACTTCGCAGTTAGCTGAAGGCAGTTAACTCTCTTCCTTTTGCCACACAATTCACCTGAGCTGTGCACTAACTAATGCACACCCTGTTGTGGCTTATTGCTATAATAGAGCTGTCCCCATAATAACTATCCTCAGCTAATCAAAACCACTATTAGAGAAGAAGCACACTGATTTAAGACCTCCAGTAATGGCAGCAATGGCAGATATCCCAAGGCACTGACAGGACAATGTCACCAGCTGAGACACACTGATTAATACGTCTGCTCCAGCTGGCTTCCTATGAAGGTCACATTCCTGCTGAGGAATAAAAGGGATGTTTTAGAGGATGCTTGCAATCCTTGTACGGATTACATTTACAAGGCAGGTGCTGCAGCTCCTTAGAAATGGATGCATCTCACTTCCACTGTCTGCATATATACTTACGGGAACTGAGATGAAATTGCATCCCGTTATAAAATAGTGGTGACTTTCTTTTAGCAGCATTTAATTTTTATTTACTTTTTGGGGAGGGGATAAAAGGCAGGTTTAACTTAAGGAGTGGAAGTTGTGGTTTGGAACATGAGGGGAGAACTTGGGTCAGGGACAGTAGCAACTGATGACCTAAATAAGTGGTAAGTCTCTAAGAGCCAGGAACCCCTTCACACAGTACTTTCTCCCTCCTTCCCACTTCTCCCATCCTCCTTCGATTCAGATTTCTGCAGCAAGAAACCTGTCTGCATGAGAGTTTTCATGGGGGGTGACTGAGGTGCACTAAAGATCGTTTTGCTAGGTATGTAAGATCTTTTCCTCGCTATCGAAAACATCCGTGTTCTTAACTTGAGTTTGTTAATTGGCCACCAACAACTATTTTTAATTGTGAAGACAAGGCCAGCGGGAAAGAAAAGATTTCTGCTCAGCCATTTCCTACCTCAGCCAGCCACTGATGGTCATGCAGGGCAACATTTTCAGATGCACCTAAGGGATTTAGGATCCCATGTCCAATTTTCAAGAAACTTTGGGGCAGATTTTCAAAGGTATTTAGGTGCCTAAAGATGCAGATAAGCACCTAGTGGGGTTTTCTAAAGCACTGAGTGGGAGTAGGCACCTAGCTCCCTCTTACAGGATCCTGCCCCAGAGTGAGCCACACATGCACAGGTGTGACTCACTGGCCAGCACCCTTTTGTGCCTTAGTGCAGGATTGTGGGGCCTTCCCCTTGGTTGCCTCCATCTGGGTCTTCCATGACCTACCTCTCTAGCCAGGTCACTTAAAAGTTCAATTTTCTTCTAAGATATTGAAGTCCATTGACCCCAAGCTGGCTTCTCCCAGCTGGTCTCTTCAAAGTCCCTTTAGCCAGCTCTCCCCTGGGCTGGCAGCAAAGTTCTTCCAAATCAATCTGAATTGCACTCTTCTTTCACAGAGCATCAGGTCCCAGAGCTTAGCCCTGGGCCCCTCAGGAGAACTCCAAAACTACAAACAAAATTAAACACTACCAAACATCTTTCACCCAGCTTTGGGTTTGAGGTCTCATCCCCCATGGGCTCCCCTTCAGCTCCCTATTCCGCTTGGGGAACTCTGGTCCCAGGACTGCCTCCTTGGAGTTTGGCCCCTTGTTTAGGGGGACCCACCACCTGAGTTATCTCCACTCACATGACTCAGCTCTCCAGCAACAACCCAGCTCAACTATGTAGCTTCCTCCCTTTCTAAATCCTACACCACACAGGTATGGTGGGGCATGACTAATTAAACAGGAGCTGGATAGCTCCATGCCTCTTGCCCTTAAAAGGCCAGGCCACCCTATTACTCTCTTGGTAAAATCTGTAGGAATCAATTACTTAGGCACTTTTGAAAAACACACTAGACACCTATTTCCATCTTTAACTGCCTAAAAACCTTTGAAAAGCTGTCCCTTAGTTACCTAAGTCCCATTGACTTTCAATGAGACTAAGACTCCTAAAAGCCGAAGTCACTTAAGCTTCTAAGACAGTTAGGTGCTTTGGAAAATTTTATCCCTAGTGCCCTTCCCTGCCTCTGTCACCTTTAAAATGACTGAACATTGACTGTCCAATAAAAATTAGTATGTAAATGAAGTTAAGTCATCATAATTCTGCTTTTAATATATATACACAAAGGCATGCTTATTTTTTGCCTGGTTGGCTAACCAGCTACTTTTCTTTCACTAATGTCACAGAGTGGGAACCTTCACTGATGAAAAGTTTGACACTTAATGTGCTAAACTAATGTCTTAACTAGAAAACTGTTTTGGTTTTTGTTTGTTTTGCTTTGTTCAATATTCGGGGAAAGGTTTTCAAAAGTGCTCAGTATCAGCTGATTTCTGGTCCCATTCAAGTTGAATAAAACTCTCATCAATTCACTGGGAGGGGAGTTAGCCCATTGTTAAGCACACTTGAAAATCACATTCTCAAGCATTAAATTAAAAAATAACCTAATATATTAACCAAAGGGAGCCCCAATTTGAGCATTAGGTAAATTTCCCTCATTCAGATTGTTAAATCTGTCCATTGCATAGACTCATAGAAATAAGAGCTGGTAAAAAAAGAAAAAAAATCAGATCACCGAGACCATTGACCAGGAAACAGTGGCAGATTGCTCTATACAATATATTTTCTACTACTTTGTCCACTGTTATTTTTTAATGTCCCAAAGGATAGGACTTCCCTACGTTTGGGTTTATGACCTCAGCAAAGCACCTCCTGAGGAATGATCCAGCTGACTAAGCATGGGACTGGAGACAAGAACTCCTGAGTTCTGAGTCTATGCGTATGTCTACACTATGAAATTAGGTGTAATTTATAGAATTTATAGATAGCTACTGTGAGTAGCTATCCCACAGTTCCTGCAGTCTCTGCCCCCCATTTGAATTCTGGGTAGAAATCCCAGTGTCTGATGGGGCTAAAACATTGTCGCGGGTGGTTCTCGGTACATATCGTCAGGCCCCCGTTCTCTCCCTCTCTCCGTGAAAGCAAGGGCAGACAATTGTTTTGCGCCTTTTTTCTTGAGTTACCTGTACAGATGCCATACCATGGCAAGCATGGAGCCCGCTCAGCTAACCGTCACCGTATGTCTCCTGGGTGCTGGAAGACGTGGTACTGCATTGCTGCACAGCAGCAGTTTATTGCCTTTTGGCAGCAGACAGTGCAGTATGACTGGTAGCTGTCGTCGACTTAGTCCTAGGTACTCTTTTAACCGGGCCCCTGGGCAAACATGGGAGTGACTCAGCCAGGTCATTTCCCTTGTTTCATCTCATGGTGATTGAGTCCTACCAGCAGTGCACTGTCTTTTAATCTGCAGCTAGCAGAAGACGATGGCCAGTAGTCATACTGCACCGTCTTCTGCCGAGCACCCAGGAGATGACGATGGTTAGTGGTCGTACTGCACAGTCTGCTGCCAGCAAGATGTATAAAGATAGATGAAGTGGCTCAAAACAAGAAATAGACCAGATTTGTTTTGTATTCATTTTCTCCTCCCTCCCTCCCTCTGTGAAATAAACGGCCCGCTAAACCCAGTTTTGAGTTCTATCCTTGAGGTTTTGAGTTCTATTCTTGAGGGGGCCATTCAGTTTCTTGTAAAGCCACCCCCTTTGTTGATTTTAATTCCCTGTAAGCCAACCCTGTATGCCATGTCGTCAGTCGCCTTTCCCTCCATCAGGGCAACGGCAGACAATTGTTCTGCGCCCTTTTTCTGTGCAGACGCCATACCACGGCAAGCATGGAGCCCGCTCAGATCGTTTTGGCAATTAGGAGCACATTAAACACCACACGCACTATCCAGCAGTATATGCAGCACCAGAACCTGGCAAAGCAAAACTGGGCGAGTAGGTGACGTCAGTGCGGTGACAAGAGTGTGGAGAACATGGACACAGACTTCTCTCAAAGCACGGGCCCTGGCAATGTGGGCATCATGGTGCTAATGGGGCAGGCTCATGTGGTGGAACACCGATTCTGGGCCCGGGAAAACAAGCACAGACTGGTGGGACCGCAGAGTGTTGCAGGTCTGGGATGATTCCCAGTGGCTGCGAAACTTTCGCATGTGTAAGGGCACTTTCATGGAACTTTGTGACTTGCTTTCCCCTGCCCCGAGGCTCAAGAATACCAAGATGAGAGCAGCCCCCACAGTTTACAAGCGAGTGGCAATACCCCTGTGGAAGCTTGTAACGCCAGACAGCTACCGGTCAGTCGGGAATCAATTTGGAGTGGGCAAATCTACTGTGGGGGCTGCTGTGATGAAAGTAGCCCACGCGATCAAAGATCTGCTGATATCAAGGGTAGTGACCCTGGGAAATGTGCAGGTCATAGTGGATGGCTTTGCTGCAATGGGATTCCCTAACTGTGGTGGGGCCATAGACGGAACCCATATCCCTATCTTGGCACCGGAGCACCAAGCCGCCGAGTACATAAACCGCAAGGGGTACTTTTCAATAGTGCTACAAGCACTGGTGGATCACAAGGGACGTTTCACCAACATCAATGTGGGATGGCTGGGAAAGGTACATGACGCTCGCATCTTCAGGAACTCTGGTCTGTTTCAAAAGCTGCAGGAAGGGACTTTATTTCCAGACCAGAAAATAACCGTTGGGGATGTTGAAATGCCTGTAGTTATCCTTGGGGAACCAGCCTACCCCTTAATGCCATGGCTCATGAAGCCATACACAGGCAGCCTGGACAGTAGTCAGGAGCTGTTCAACTACAGGCTGAGCAAGTGCAGAATGGTGGTAGAATGTGCATTTGGACGTTTAAAAGCACACTGGCGCAGTTTACTGATTCATTAGACTTCAGCAAAACCAATATTCCCACTGTTATTACTGCTTGCTGTGTGCTCCACAATATCTGTGAGAGTAAGGGGGAGACGTTTATGGCAGGGTGGGAGGTTGAGGCAAATCGCCTGGCTGCTGGTTACGGTTAGAAGAGCACAGGAGGGCGCGGTGCGCATCAGAGAAGCTTTGAAAACCAGTTTCATGACTGGCCAGGCTACGGTGTGAAAGTTCTGTTTGTTTCTCCTTGATGAAACCCCCACCCCCCATTGGTTCACTCTACTTCCCTGTAAGTTAACCACCCTCCCCTCCTCCCTTCGATCACTGCTTGCAGAGGCAATAAAGTCATTGTTGCTTCACATTCATGCACTCTTTATTAATTCATCACACAAATAGGGGGATAACTGCCAAGGTAGCCCAGGAGGGGTGGTGGAGGAGAGAAGCACCAGGAGGAGTGGTGGAGGAGGGAAGGACAAGGCCAAACAGCACTTTAAAAGTTTAAAACTTGAAAACTTATTGAATGCCAGCCTTCTGTTGCTTGGGCAATCCTCTGGGGTGGAGTGGCTGGGTGGCCGGAGGCCCCCCCACCGCATTCTTGGGCGTCTGGGTGAGGAGGCTACGGAACTAGGGGAGGAGGGCGGTTGGTTACACAGGGGCTGTAGCGGTGGTCTGTGCTCCTGCTGCCTTTCCTGCAGCTCAACCATATGCTGGAGCACATTAGTTTGATCCTCCAGAAGCCCTTAGCATTGAATCCTGCCTCCTCTCATCATGCTGCCACCACCTTTCAGCTTCAGCCCGCTCTTCAGCCCGCCACTTACGTGAGCTGTAGCTCACGAAAGTTTATGCTCAAATAAATTTGTTAGTCTCTAAGGTGCCACAAGTACCCCTTTTCTTTTTGCGAATACAGACTAACATGGCTGCTTCTCTTCAGCCCGCCACCTCTCCTCCCGGACATTTTGTGCTTTCCTGCACTCTGACACTGTCTGCCTCCACGCATTTGTCTGTGCTCTGTCAGTGTGGGAGGACAGCATGAGCTCAGAGAACATTTCATCGCGAGTGCATTTTTTTCACCTTCTAATCTTTGCTAGCCTCTGGGAAGGAGAAGATCCTGTGATCCTTGAAACATATGCAGCTGGTGGAGGAAAAAAAAGGGACAGTGGTATTTAAAAAGACACATTTTCTAGAACAATGGTTACACTCCTTCATGGTTAACATTACATACGTAGCACATGTGCTTTCATTCCAAGATCGCATTTTGCCTCCCCTCAGCGCATGGCTAGCCCCTTCCTCCTCCCCGTGGCTAACAGCGGGGAATATTTCTGTTCAGCCACAGACAAACAGCTCAGCAGGAACAGCCACCTCTGAATGTCCCCTTAAGAAAAGCACCCTATTTCAACCAGGTGACAATGAATGATATCACTCTCCTGAGGATAACACAGAGAGATAAAGAACGGATGTTGTTTGAACGCCAGCAAACATACACTGCAATGCTTTGTTCTACAATGATTCCCGAGTACGTGCTACTGGCCTGGAGTGGTAAAGTGTCCTACCATGGTGGACGGAATAAGGCTGCCCTCCCCAGAAACCTTTTGCAAAGGCTTTGGGAGTATATCCAGGAGAGCCACGAATGCCAGGGCAAATTAATCATTAAACATGCTTGCTTTTAAAACATGTATACTATTTAAAAAGGTACACTCACCAGAGGTCCCTTCTCCGCCTGGCGGGTCCGGGAGGCAGATTGGGTGGGTTTGGGGGTACTGGCTTCAGGTCCAGGATGAGAAACAGTTCCTGGCTGTCGGGAAAACCGGTTTCTCCGCTTGCTTGCTGTGAGCTATCTACAACCTCCTCATCATCATCTTCCTCGTCCCCAAAACCTGCTTCCGTATTGCCTCCATCTCCATTGAAGGAGTCAAACAACACGGCTGGGGTAGTGGTGGCTGAACCCCCTAAAATGGCATGCAGCTCATCATAGAAGCGGCATGTTTTGGGCTCTGACCTGGAGCGGCCGTTCGCCTCTCTGGTTTTCTGGTAGACTTGCCTCAGCTCCTTAAGTTTCACGCGGCACTGCTTTGGGTCCCTGTTATGGCCTCTGTCCTGTATGCCCTGGGAGATTTTGACAAATGTTTTGGCATTTCGAAAACTGGAACGTAGTTCTGATAGCACGGATTCCTCTCCCCATACAGCGATCAGATCCCGTACCTCCTGTTCAGTCCATGCTGGAGCTCTTTTGCGATTCTGGGACTCCATCATGGTCACCTCTGCTGATGAGCTCAGTGCCTTGAGAGAAACAAAATAAACAATCACGGATTAGTTCATTTATTTAACATTTTATCAGCGTAGTATCACCTTCATTGTTTTCAGGATTCAGTTCTTTATGCTGACTATGTTAGCATATTAACTGCTAAAGTACTGAATTAAAAGTTAGTATGGAAGATGATTTTCTTTGCCAACGTTACGTAGTTATAGTCACTTTTATAAGAGTCTTTATTAATCATACCAATTTTATACCCCTAAGCAAACAACAGACTTCTGATAAAATTACAGCTACAGGAAGTATTTTGGAGACACCCTGTATGTTCTGTTGCATCATGATGAAAAATGTGCTCATGTTTTAATAACATTTCCAAACAAACAAATGTAATTAAAAGGACTTTAAGCCAGATCCTGCAATGAGCTCCACATAGGCTGAGCCCAAGCATCCACACAGAGCCCCATCGACTTTCAGAGGGGTTTCAGGTTGGTGCAGGGATTCCTCTGTGTGGCGCTCATTGCAAGAGTGAAGCCTTATAGTTGAAAGTGTGATTCAGTGGAGTCCAAATAACACTTGCCCCTCCAAAAATCAGATTCTCTTTACAAAAATGAATTACCCTAGAAGTTAGAATGCCAGGGCACCCCCACTCTGAAGCCTGCTTCCTTTATAATCATTACAGTCAGCTGGAGAGCTCTTCTTCCAGGACAGTTGCAGAGCAGGGCTGGCTTCAGCTCCTACCTCCAGGACAGATGATTAACCCCTTCCTGTTCTGGTTCAATGTGGGTTTTGTCCATCCCATCACACTGGCCTTTACATATGACTTTGCAAATGCTAGGGGGCAAAAATAAGGTTGGTTGGTTGGTTAGGTATAAATCAATTCAAGTGATAGTGAATGATGAAGAGGCATATGGAAACTGGCCGGCTTCCTTAACTGTTCATTTCCAGAGTGTTTAATGTTTTTTAAATTGTGTTTTGGCTGTTAACTGGACACATTTCCAATCTTAACTCTTTTTAAACATTTGTATTTGTTCATTTGGGATTTTTTTTTTTTGTAATGAACTCCAAATTTTAACATTGGTGGTGTATAAGGTCTGTAGGAAGGCACCATGATTTGACTGAGGTCCACTACTAAGAGGTTCTATCCTAGCACATGTTAGCAAGTCAATGTTAGGTTAGGGAGAATATGCGTGTGTGGGGGGGGGGAGATGGCGGGGGGGCGGAAATAACTGTGTGTGAAATATGGACAATGGTCGAGGAGGCTTTTCTCCATGTTGAAAGCTTTAAGCACTTAATATTTTCAGTCTAGAAAGTGTTAAGTCTTTAATTAAAAAAAACCTTTTAATTGTAAATATTATTAAAAACTTTTATTGTTGCGGTTCAAAGACAAGACAGGACAAAGCTTTTTGCAAGCAAGCAAGCTGGTCTGCTAACGGGCTTCTCCCTGTCAGCTTTCCACCTTCCCTTTATTCTTTCTCTCCCCCCGCGCATTACATTCTCCAACAGATAAAAGGAATACACTGGCTTTGTTTAACATTCTTATTTACCAATTTCTTATCTACCGCATTCCTTGCTCTCGGGCCTTGAGCCCAGTCCTGGGAGGCTTCCCACAGTTCATGTCATCTGGGCGAGATTCCAAGGTTCATGCCCTTGAGAGGAGCTGTGTGTGCACAGCTCCTACACAACACTCCGGGTGTGCCCTGCATGTTGCCAAGCGCATGAACCCTGTATGAATCATACATATGACAAGAATTTAAACGTACCTAATACTTTTCCTTTGTGTTCAACTCCATATCTTAATCTGTGCGAGGGTGGCACTATATACAATATGAATGGACACATGATGGGGGTAAGTGTTATTTGTTTTGAAATAATTGGTTGTCATTTCCCATTTCGTCTCTGACTGAAAGGTCTGAGTTCTGTCTCGTTCTTGCCGAGACTCGCTCCATTATAAAGTTTACTCTAATCAGGTTGAGCCACATATTCCTTTGTGGTTCATCCATGCCAATATTATTAAAATGCTATTTCGGCCAGTGGGTAGATGTAAGACTCCAGCATACCCTGTCTCCCTACATACTGCACCCCCACCTTTCCCCAGATGGCCTATGTCCCCTGAGGGGCCTGCAACTCACTCTTCTGTCCCCTTCTGCCATGCTGAGACTGGGGTGTCTGACTCTGGAGTAATAAGGCCAACAACCAGTCCTTGGAAGACTCCACTAGAACCACATCCCCTTAATAAGGATTCCCCATTTACAATTACATTTTGAGGCCTACCAGTTAGCCAGTTTTTAATTCATTAATGTGTGCCATGTTAATTTAATATCATTCTAGTTTTTTAATCAAAATGTCATGCGGTACCATGTCAAATGCCTTACAGAAGTCTAAGTTTATTACATGAACACTTTATCAACCAAACTTGTAATCTCATCAAAAAAAGATATCAGATTAGCTTGACAGGATCTATTTTCCATAAACCTGTGTTGATTTGCACTATATTATCCTCTTTTAATTATTTATTAATCGAGTTCTGTATCAGTCACTACATTATCTTGCCTGGGAGGATCAATGTCAGACTGACAGGCCCGTATAACAGGGCCTCCTCAGACGTGCTTCTGTCTCAGTTGACAAACCACACAGAGACCCTTGTGCTGGTTCAACACCCTGTGCAGTTTATTTATAATTGAGTCCCACCACTTTCACAGCAAACCTCGTGCCTTTACAAGCATGGAGAGCGCTCTCTATCCCTCTCGCTGCCTGCTTTCCCCTTTTCACTTCCTTCCTGTACCTATTTGTGGGCTCTGGCAATGGCTTAATTAGCCTTTCTGCCCTGCCCCACCCACAAATTAGGCACAGGTCTGCCTCCTCAGCTTCAATCTGCTATGCCTGATTGGAGCTGCTGTGAACAGAGGGCTGACTCAGGGTTTCCTACTTAGTACTCTGTCACAGCCCATAATTGCCTAAGTTATCCTATTACACTTCTTAAATATTGGCACATTAGCTTTCTTCCAGTATTCCAAGCCTTACTGAAAATCAACATTAACAGTCCATTGATTTCCTCAAACAGCTTTTTTTAACATAGTCTTGGATGAAAGTTATCAGGACCTGCTCTTTTTAAAATGCCTAACTTTAGTAACTACTGTTTTACATGCTCCCAAGATACTATTGGACTGGAAAGAGTCATCAGCATATGATCTGATTGCAATAATCCGCCCCTCCCCTCAAAACAGAAATATTTCTTGAAATTCTCCCTTTACTACATTATTACTGATAATTCTACCATTTCCATCTAGTAGTGGACCAATACCATTGTTAGGATTCTTTATGTTCTAATATACTTATTCCTAATATACAAAAAACCTCCTCCTTATTGCCCTTAACTTTGCTGGCCATAGATTTTAATTTGGGTTCCTTTGCTTCCCTTATCAATCTTACAATTCCTAGCTTCTGATTTATATTTGTTACTATTGACTTCCACCTTCTTTCATTTGTTTTATTTTATTTGCAGCTGCTTTTACCTCCCCTCTAAACCAGTTTGGCTTTTTAACCAGCATGGCCTTCTTCCTCAATCTTGTGGGATTGCGGCTTTCTGGGCATCTAGTAAAATGTTCTTAAATGATTTCCAATGATCATTCACATTTTTTTCTGATTAAATTCTTCCTCACCACTGATTTGGCTCATAAATGTTTTCAGCTTTGTGAAACTGGCCTTTTAAAGCATCAAATATATATATTACTTTACTAGATTTTATTCTGTTTGCATATAATAAATGTGATCAAGTCATAATCATTTGTTCTTAAGTTACAACTAATTTTTAGTTCTGTGATCAGTTCTTCTTTAACTATCAAGATGAGGTCTAATATAGAATTCCACCATGTCTGAAGTGACACTTTTCAAGTTAGGAAATTGTCATCTATATATTTAGAAATTGTAAGGATGTTTTAATATTGCAGCATGAGATCTCCAGCATGTGTAACTCAAATTGAAGTCTCCTGGGATCATGCAGCTTTTTTCCTACACTTTATAGATGTTTAAGGAGCTGGTCATCCTGTTCCCTAGTGTGATTTGGTGATCTGTAACAGACACCAGCTCACAGGCACCAACTTTCTAATGTGCCGGAAGGTGCTTGACACCTGGTTCTGCCCTAGGCCCCAGCCTCACTTCACCCATTCCTCCAAGGCTATTCTCCCACCTCACCTCTTCCTGACCCCGCTCCACCTCCGCCCTGCAGCGCACCACGTCCTCCCACTCCCTCCCCAAACCCCAAAATTAGATTAAATCTAGATTTAGTAACAAACTATTGCCAACCCTAAAAGTTCAAAAATCATAGATTTCCACCACAACTTCAACCACCACCACATATCTATCAAACTCTGCCTAGAACACTCCCACACCAGGAGTACCTGGATACCACCATTAGCTTCAAGAATTGAACCCTACAGACAACTATGTACAAGAAACCCCCCAATCACCACACTTACTTTCACAGAACTAGTAACCACCCCAAACACACCAAGAAATCTGTTATCTACAGCCGAGCACTCAGATACCACAAAATACGGTGTAAGGAGAAAGTCCAGGATACACACCTTAACACAACCAGCTTCACCAAACAAGGACACTCTGCCAGAGAAGTAGATTGCATCATAGAATGATTCACCCAAATACCGAGAAAACCTGCTTCAATACGGGAAAAAACCCCTCCAACCACATACTCCTCGTTGTCATCTACCACACCACAACTGGAACTCATGTAGGGTATCATTAAACAATAACAACCCATTCTCTGTGGGGACCACATCCTGAAAGAAATCTTCACAAACCTTCTCTTCTGACCTTCAAACAACCCTCAAACCACATCATCAGAGGCAAGCTTCCCACAGACCAGGACACACCAACCCAAAGAGGCACCAGACCCTGTCAGAAGAGAGGCAAAACCTGCAGACATATCTCAACTGCTATGATGATCAATACCACACACAATTCACCTTTTAATATCCATGGGCCCTACCCATGCCTATCACAACATGCAGTGTACCTCATCCAGTGCATTAAATGCCCCAATAACAACTACATGGGTGAAACTAGAAAATCACTAAGCTCCCAAATAAACTCACAGAAAAATGACAAAAGACAAAAACACCATATCACCCATGGGTGAACAGTCCTCATCCTCAAAGTTGAATAAAGGTATTGGGGAAAAGTTCTTCATTCCTTCCCCCTTTTCTTTTTCTTCACTCAAGACTTGTGTAACTAAAAAACACCAGGCTGGATTAGACTCATTTATGTTGGCAGAGTCTTCTTAGCATATGTGCAATGTGCCTCAGGTGGCACATGACCAGGATTCATCACCAAATTTGGTCCAGTGGTTGGATCATTAGCTTCTCCAACCCTGAAATGACAGGTAGTAGATGTGAACACTGATTCATGCCCCTGTTGGCAGAGTAAAGCAACACCAAGTATTTTCCACAAGAAAATTAAAATATCAGTAAAAAAAAGGCCTAAGAAAGGGAATGATTTTACATGTCAGAAATTAAATTAAATCAAATCATTAGAACCCAGCTCCCCAGTATGTAGTATATAAACCCCCCCAAAATTACATCCCACTGCCATAGAAGAAAAGGTGATCAACTACAACAACATGAAAAAGCTGGGAGTTGCCTTACCAAGTGGGGGGTTGAAACAATTCAATTAAAGTGGGCTATTCTCAACAAATCACTTTTGTAGTGGTAATCAGGGTGGCTCATTTCCACTACAAAAGTGATTTTCATCCTGTTGATAATAGCCCACTTTAATTTAATTGTCTTGACCCCGCACTTGATAAGGCAACTCCCATCTTTTTCATGTACTGCTATGTATATCTTCCTACTGTATTTTCTACTCCATGCATCTGATGAAGTGGGTTTTAGCCCATGAAAGCTTATGCCCAAATAAATTTGTTAGTCTCTAAGGTGCCACAAGGACTCCTCGTTGTTTTTGCTGATACAGACTAACACTGCTACCACTCTGAAACTTCACAATATGTCTATGAGGTAGGTAAGCAATAAGATACCTATTTAACAGATGTGTAAACAGAGAGACAGATTAAATGACTTGTCCAAGATTGTATTAATGAATATAAATTACAAGATAGAAATTGTAGGAAATTGATAAGGGAAGCAAAGGGAGACAAGGGAAAATCTATGGCCAGTAGAGTTAAGGACAATAAGAAGGAGTTTTCTAAGTAAGGAACAAAAAAAATCCCAACAACATGGTCCATTGCTGGATGGAAATGGTAGAATTATCAATAATAATGCAGAAAAAAGAAGTTCAATGAGTATTTCTGTTCTTTATTTGAGGAAAAACAAATAATGTAGTCATATCTTATTACAATGACACTCTTTCCATTCCACTAGTATATCAGTAGGCTGTTAAACAGCAGATAATAAAGTCAGACATTTAAAAAACAATAGACCTGGATAACTTGCACCCAAGAGTTTTAAAAGAGGTGGCTGAGGAGCTTGGTGGAGTGTTAATGTTGATTTCCAGTAAGTTTTGGGACACCAAGGAAGTTCCAGAAGACTGGAAGAGAGCTAAAGGGTAAACGGGATGACTTAGGTTATTACAGTTCTGTCAGTCTGACATCAATCCAAGGGAAGATAATGTAGTGACTGATACAGGACTCGATTAATAAAGAATTAAATGAGGGTAGTGTAATTAATGCCAACCAAAATGGGTTTATGGAAAATAGATCCCATCAAACTAATTTGATATCTTTTTTATTGATGAGATTACAAGTTTGGTTGATAAAGGTAATAGTATTGATGTAATATACTTAGATTTATGTAAGAGGTTTGACTTGTTACCACATGACATTTTGATTAAAAACCTAGAACAATATAAAATTAACATGGCGTGGATTAAAAGCTGGGTAGCTGAAAGGTCTCAAAATATAACTGTAAATGGAGAATCACTGTACTGGCGTGATTCTAGTGGGGTTCTGTGGGGATCGGTTCTTGGCCCTATGCCATTTAACTTTTTTATTAGTGACTTGGAAGAAAATATAAAATAGTCACAGATAAAGTTTACAGATGACAAAAACAATTGAGGGACTGGTAAATAATGAAGAAAACTGATACAGAGCAATATGGATCATTAGGCAAAAGCAAACATGTTTTAATACAGCTAAATATAAATGTATACATCTAGGAACAAAGAATGTAGGCTATATTTACAGGATGGGAGGCACTATCCTAGAGAACAGTGATTCTGAAAAAGATTTGGGCATTGTGGTGGATAATCCGCTGAACATGAGCTCCCAGTGTGATGCTATGGCTAAAAGGGCTATTGCAATCTTTAGATGCATAAACAGGGGACTTTCGAGTAGTAGAGAGAGGTTATTTTACCTCTGTATTTGGCACTAGTGTGACCACTGCTGGAATACTGTGTCTTGTATTGGTGCCCACAATTCAAGACGAATGTTGATAAATTGGAGAGGCTTCAGAGAAGAGCCACAAGAAAGATTAAAGGATTAGAAAGCGTGCCTTATTGTGATGACTCAAGGAGCTCAGTCTATTTAGCTTAAAGTGAAGGTTAAGGATTATTTGATGTAAGGGCCTACCTGGGGAATAAATATTTAATAATGGGCTCTTCAATCTAGCAGAAAAAGGTATAACATGATTCAGTGGCTGGTAGTTGAAGCTAGACAAATTCAGACTGCATATAAACACATAATTTTTTTTAACAGTGAGAGTAATTAACCATTGGAACAACATAACAAGGGTTATGGTAGATTCCCCATCACTGACAAATTTTAAATCAAGATTGGATGTTTTTTTTAAAAGATATGTTCTACATATTATTTTGGGGGAAGTTGCATGGCCTGTATTACACAAGAGGTCAGACTAGATGATCCCAATGATCCTTTCTGACCTTGGAATCTGTGAATCTATAAATACAGTGAATCAATGGCAGAGCTGGAAGTTAAATCCAGGGATCCTAACTCTCACTGCTATTCTTAGATCATAAGACTAAGCTACATCCACCTGAGCTGAAATTAACACGCAACAGATATTTCAGCAAGCTTGTAAAGCAGGGGTGGGGAACCTACGGACTGCAGGCTGGATCTGGCCCGCTGCTTCATTTCATCCAGCCCATGGCAAGTCTCCACGCCACAGGCCAGAATCCCTGAGCCTCAGCACCCCCACCGCAGGGCTGGAGGTGCGAGCGCCAGCTCGCCCCACTGCAGGAGAAAGCTGGGGTTGTCAGGCCATTAGAACTCTGGTTGGCACTGTGCAGCTCCCAGAAGCGATTGGCATATCCCTGCAGCCCCTAGGAGCAAGGGTGATAAGGGAAGCTCCGCATGCTGCCCACGCCCCCAGCGCTGGCTCCGCAGCTCCTATTGGCTGGGAACCGCGGCCAATGGGAGATGCAGAGATGGTGCCTGCAGGCACAGACAGCACACACCTCGCAGAGCCCCCTGGCCCCCTCTACCTAGCAGCCAGACATAGTGCTGCTTCTGGGAGTAGCGCAGAGCTCAGGCAGGCAGGGAGCCTGCCTTAGCCCTGCTGCACCACCAACCGGGAGCTGCCTGAGGTAAGCACCACCTGGCTGGAGCCCACACCCCCAAACCTCCTGCCCCAGGTCGAAATCCCCTCCAGCACCCAAACTCCCTTCTTGACCCCCAACTCCCATGCACACCCCAATGCCCTGCCCCA
This sequence comes from Lepidochelys kempii, assembly GCF_965140285.1. Lineage (NCBI taxonomy): Eukaryota > Metazoa > Chordata > Testudines > Cheloniidae > Lepidochelys > Lepidochelys kempii. Next base: position 28,764,260 of record NC_136390.1, on the reverse strand, counting down.
GGTCAGAACCCCGTCCCGCACCCTAACTCCCTCCCCACACACAACCCCCTACCCCAGCCCTGAACCCCCTCTCACACCCAAACTCCCTCCCAGAGTCTGCACCCAAAGCCCCTGCCCACCTTGAGCCTGCTCCTGCACTCAAACCCCTTGGCCTCAGCCCAGAGCCCCCTCCTGTATCCTGAACCCCTCATTTCTGGCCCCACGCCGTAGCCTAGGAGAAGCACTGAGCCTCCGTGCCCCCCCGCAAGGCTGTGTGTGGCCCGTGACTGATCATATCTGTGGGTCAGTGGCCCCTGATAGAAAAAAGGTTCCTCACCCCTCTGCTGTAAAGCTTACTAAAAATCAAATGTACTTGCAAAATGTAAAAGAATAGAGAAAATAATTGCCTTTATGAAAGTAAAAAAAAAAAAAAGAGAGAGGATCTTTGAACCATAAAACAAAACAGCAGTTTGAATAGCAGTCACTTAATGAACATAACCAATGTTAACTACGTTGGAAGTAAAGAAAGTTGAAGACAGACGGGTAACAGCAAAGATACTGGGGTCCTAACTTTTTGATTTAAACCATACTTAGCAAAAGTAATAATTGATAGGTTTTCTATAGCTTTAACATTTTCAAGCTGAGATCCGCTTTGTTCAACTTTCATTGAACAATTAAAATATGTCACACTATTATTAATGAACACAGGAGGTTTGCAGTAAGAAATATTCTCCTGAAAGGATACAGTCCTTGCAGACAATCTTACTGAAAGAACTGCAGCTATGCAGCATAACGTTTGTTTTAACTGGAGGTGAACGGGTATCATACCTTAAAAAAAATCTTTCAGGATGATAAGAAAAGAAACCTTTATTCCAAGATGATGATGCGTCATCTGATTAATAAAGAAATTAAAATTTCAACAATAGCGCCAATTTTTAAATTACTGCATGTGATAGATTAAATAAATAAGTGCCTGAATCTGTGGGAGACAAGTTAATTTTCATAACATGTATGTACATCACTTTATAAAAGCACATTCTTTTTGCTTTCAGCTTTCCCTGTCAATAACATATTTTGCATTATCTCATCTCCAATGCAGTCAGTACTGAAAAACAAAAGAAATTACCTAGCATTTAGCTTGGAAAGCATTGACTCTAAAACTAGATTGCATGCTATAGTCTAGAGCAACTAAACATGTAAACAGAATAAATATAAATGTCTTGCAAAAAACAGAAGTAGAAATTAACCTAAGCAGGATTTAGTGTATTGACACTAGGGTAGGAACATGGTATGTGCAAAGAGAACGAGTATAGGCATTTATATCTTACAAAGGAATTATAACTAAGGCTCCGTGTTGGTCATGGAGGTCACAGATCCAGTGACTTTCTGTGACTTCTGCAGTGGCTGGTATGCCTGGCCCAGGGGCTATCTGAGCAGCTCAGGCAGCCCCTGAGCCAGTCACACCCCATCCCCCAGCAGCAGGAATTGGTGGGGGGGGCCCTCAGGGCTGGGGTGCAGGGATGATGCTTACTTAGTGCAGGCTCCCCGGAAGGGCTACAGGAGCTTCCCTCCCTTAGCTCCTTGCCCATGTGTTGCCTCTGCCGGCAGGCACTGCCCCCGCAACTCCCATTGGCCGCAGTTCCCAGCTAATGGGAGATGCAGAACCAGGGCTTGGGGCAGAACAGAGGCAGCAGATGGAGCGCAGGAGCTGGGTAGGGTGCCCGCCCCAGAACCGCCCACCCTCCCCCCGAGCACGCACAGCACCCCCCCACCTTTGGTCAACCGTCCCCAGAAGCCACGGTGCTCCCCAATCCACCCCCACCCCCCCCGCAAGTTTTCGTCAGGGGTATATAGTAAAAGTCATGGACAGGTCATGGGCTGTGAATTTTTGTTTACTGCCCATGCCCTGTCCATGACTGTTACTAAAAATATCCATGGCTAAAACATAGCCTGAATTATAACACGGTCCTGTGGGTAAAGAGACTGATACAGGACCAGATGTGTCTGGCCAAAAAAGATTGGCCCTCATCCTATTGGACATAGCCCCGGCAACTATGACCATCTGTTTGTTTGCTCCAAGCTTGCTTATGGCAACATATCTAAAATGACGCCACACACCCTGAAAAAGCTCCAAAAGGTATGGCAGCATACATCAATCTGAAGCTCTATTTTCTATACTGGTATCTTACTTAATACACAATCCCTTGCAAAGTCTCTGTCCCCCTATTCAAAGCTCTCCACAGAGTTTGCCCTAGCAACTACAGCGCTCACCCCTCACTTTGTGATCATGGCCTCCCACAGTAACTATATTTCACTGGAATGATGAAATGATTGACCAGTATTGGAAGGTTCGTGACCGCGGGTGACAGCTTTCACAGGTGCTAGACCTAGGCTATGGAATTCACTCTTGAAAGAAATAAGAATGTGTACAGGCCACACCACATTCAGAACTCAATGCCAATCTCATTTGACTTTGCTTTCCCTGAATAAGTTCTTTTGATGCAAAAACAGAAGCAAAGAGAAAAACTCTAGAAACTAATCAAGCCAAGCTACAGCATGAGCTGGGGAAAAAAAAAAAAAAAAAAAGAGAGACTCACATCCACTCTGAATTCTCCTGCAGCACTAAGGATTCACAACAAAATGTATTTGGAGGATGTGGATGTTGACCTTTGGCTGTCCCTCAGTTTGTATTAACACCAGAACTCTTAGCTACTCCCTTGTGTATAAGAGGTGAAAATCTTGTCAAAATAAGAGGTTGCTCACAGAGCAGTATTTATGGTGCCTTCACTGCCAGGGACGAATGTCATTGCATTGTGGATTTTACGTCCCTTGCTTAATAAGAAACGAAGAATGGAAACTTAGGCTCTTCCTGTTGGAAGAGATTTTGCAGACACCTATGCTCAGCTGTTTGGAGCTGGAATATTTTTGATGCTGAAGCCCAGATCTGAGAAATATTTGGGAACAAAGAAATCTAGCAGCAAAGACACAATCAAATGGCTGGAAGCTGAAGCTAGACAAATTCAGATGGAATAAGGTGTAAATTTTTGACAGTGATGGTAATTAACCAGTGGAACAATTTACCAAGCATCGTGGTGGATTCTTCATCCGTGACCATTTTTAAATGAATATCGGATGTTTTTCTAAAAGACCTGCTCTAGGAATTATTTTGGGGAATTCAATGGCCTGTGTTATACAGGAGGCCAGACTAGATGATTGCAATGGTCCCTTCTGGTCTTGGAATCTCTGAGAGTGAGATGAACTCAGCACTGACTATTTTGATGCCATAGGGGAAGTATGATGGATCCCATGAGTTCAGGCTCCCCAGAGAAGGCAAGGAAGCATGGGTTTGGGATTCCGTTGAGCCGCTTTGATACTGAAGCACTTGGCTCCGAAGGATTTTTTCCTGATGGAGGCTGTCTTAGTAGCAAGAAAAGTAAAAGTGCATGATGCTTCAGCACCAACTGTCTCAGCATTGTTTTGTTACTTGCTCTGAGTGCTCTTTTGTCAAGTGTCCTAGAGTTCCACCTTGTTTTCCGTCTCATTCAGTTTCTATAGTGGACTGCTAAGAGGTAAAGATTAACGTCCCCGTTGCTTTCCATCAGAGGAGTAAGTCAACAAGGCTGTTTGTTCATCACAGCTCTAGAAGCCGTCTGGCTTTCAGCATCCTCTAGAAAAGCAAACTACTCCAATATAAAGGTGTCAATGAGCTGGACCATGGATGATTACTGTGCCACTGACAAGCTACATGAGCAGACAGAATAGTGTAATGGAACAAAATGTACCCAAAATCCACCACCTAGTGCACATATAGCAATAGAGAAATTTTTACTGCCTGGCCTTCATAGCTGCAAAAATCACACCTGGCAGAGCTATTCTACATAATGAACCAGCTTATCAACCTTTTCTAGACTCACTGAATTCATACCTTTAAGAGCTTAGAATAAAACATTAAACTTTCATGAGCATATCCGACTGCTTTGAGACCATTTACCAAAAAATGACTTTAAACTAACTCTCAGCTGTTTGGCTGTGACTGCTTTAAACTAAGCTGTTTGAATCTTCCTGAAGACTTTTTTTCATTGGTCATGTAGAAGGAGGATTTACAAGAACATTGTTTTATGAAAAAAAGCATACAACTGTGTGCCCTCATAACCAAGATATTCACATCTCTGGACCTGTCCACATTACAAGCATCGTATCAAAAGAAAAGGGCTTCAAATTTCCTCATAATAAACAAGTCCATTAACCAGATACTATATATAAGCTGGCAAAAACCATTGCAGTGCTTCTTCACCACAGTATTAAAGTTTTTTACTATAATGTTCATTTACCCCCAAAATAGGTCAAAATTAACAAGGTCATCAGGTGTTAATATGAAAGATTAATGTTTCTTGGACCCTAAAAGAGACAGTATATGCATAAAACAGCCTACTGAGGAGCAATCATGCTGCCCAGCAAAGTAATAAAACATTGGCGATTTCAAATTACATCTTAAATTTTTTGCTACTGCTTACTGTAGACTTCTGAGATGAATTCAAATGAAAAATGCAGTGCATATTTCAATCATCATCAAGCAGAAGCTATTCTGCTGCTAATGACTTAGCCAAGAAAAGCATTTTTAATAATCCAGGAAGTGGCAATAGTTATGCTACTCTTGAGAGATTTGCTGGAGGTTTTTCCTTTTTCATGAAAACTCAAAGCATGAGCAGCTAAAAACTTATTTTAGCTACCCCCCCCCATTATTTTAATACTGTAATGTATATTACATGGATTACTGCAAAGATATGCATTTATAAAAGGTCTTAATTCTAAACATGGAAAAATTTACAAGACAAATCAATTCTGCACCGATTTTCTGTCACCTAAAAATTTGCAGCTAAGACTTGGATCACAAAGGTCTACATGTCCTCTCCAAAGGAAGATTATTTTTGGTCTCTGATTCCTTATGTGCTTCTTTGACCCTGAAAAGGATCGATCACATCACAATACTATAGAGACTAGGGGTTGTCACACTGTCTGGAGTGGCTCACGAGCAAGAATATGAACCTCAGGGCAGACTGTTAACCCCCAAATGGTTAAGAGTTGTACACTTAGATTTCACCAAACAAGTAACAAATGTGAACTTCTCAGGCACCATAAAGCCTTAACATGGAGTCACAAACAGTCCCCTCGGGCACTGCACTCTATCTTGCCACTCAGGCAAGCTTGACTGTGATAGATGGTCACTTTACACCAAAGATGACAAAATATTCACATTACTCCCAGTCCCAAAGGACAAGTCCCTTCAAGACAATTTGCACCTTACATCTCACACCAAAGATAATGCTTGTAGCCAGTCCTACAGTATAAGGATTTATTAACCAGGAAAAAAAGAAAAGTTTTTTTTACAAGGTTAAAGCAGGTAAGCATACACATACAAATGAGTTACAGTCAGGTTTAAGAAGGTAATAGCAATTTCTACAGTAAGCAGACTCTGTATATCGTCTAGGGCTAACCCAGACAAACCAGGACACTCCTTGCATATGCTTGATGTTCATGTTATAGCTGGACAACTCTTGGTATTAGCTGAGCTGCTGGTTTTTTCCTTTTAAAAGCCTAAATTAACCTTGCTGCTATGACTGGGCATCTGAGCTATCCAAGGTAACAGGGACCTTCTCTTTCGCTTCTTGTGTTCCATTTTACTCAGAGAAATCTTCCATGACAGTATAATAGCTAATTCCTAAGCAGAAGCACTCATCTACCACCAACTGTATAGCTGATGGAGTCTTGCATACAAGACGCGCTACACAAATCACTTGGGTGGAGATGGAGGACAGTGGGCTAACCAATTAAACTAATGCACAGCAGGCTAGCGGGATGCCACACAAGCAGCATCTCCAGCCTGCAGAAGCCAGAGCTGATACTGATTTCTTTCCCCAGTCCCTTTATCCAAAGCTCCCTGAAACTTCATTGCAGTTTAACTTCTTTCTCTACAGCACAAGGATTCATTAGAGTTTCTGCTGTAATCAGCCTTATTTACTTCTCCTAAAGGTATACTGATGTCAGTGTGTTGTGTTGTATTGCAGAGGTAGCTGCAGACTAGTATGCATGCTGGAGATTGTCTAGGCCTCAAATTTACTCTTATCTTTTAAATCCAGGCTATTTAGACAGGGTAGCAATACTGCTCCACCAAATAAGACAGAACTGCAGCCTGTGATCCAACCAGGCTCTTGTATGTAATTTCAGAGACAATCAAACAGATTCAGTGGTGTTGTTTCCATTTGCTCTGTAGAAGAAGCTATGGGATCATTTGGTCTGGTGTAGAAAAGAGAAGAATCTTAACTCACTTGTGACATTACTACTATGAGGAAAGTTCCCAAATGATTTCAAGAAGTATCCACTTCATAGATGGAAGACTAAGATATAGGGACAAATTCAGCACTAGACTCCAGTTACATCAGTAGAGTTGCACTACCTCCCACATGGATTTAATTTGTCTAATTATATCAATTCTGCTATTACACCAATGAAACCAGACTGACTTCAGGCTTAATTGAGGGTTGCACAGATGTGATGGAGAAAAGCTCATCCAATGAGGGAGGTGGTGGGAATCCTTAATAGTTCAATTTATGAATACATCTGAAGGCACATTTGTGAATCAACTGAGTACTATACAAATAAGAACGTTGGTTAAAAATGTAAAAAAAATTTATTAACGAGTGCTTGGATCTTAAACTATTTTCTGTTTAATGTAAAAAAGGAAACATTGCATTTGACTGACACTATTTGTGCAAGTGTAGGTTTACACCATGAAAAGATCTGAATTCAATATCAATATCTGTTTAATATACTAGAAAAAGGAATTGGTTCATCTTTAATATACTAAACATGCACACTCTTATATGTAAACAATACATACATTTTAAAAGTGTAGTCAACTTTAAGTGATCATTCTGATTTGTTTAAATCCAGTCAAACTGAACTGCTGATTTGCACATTTTACAGGATGTTAATTTTTTAAGTTATACAAATTAACTTGTAATCTGGAAATGAATCTGGGTTTTTTATACTTTTACAAGAGTTTGATACTCTAACAATCTTTACAAGCATTTTAATTACAGAATGCAACCAATATACATCTTAAAATATCCATACACTTCAAAGATGCAGGTGAAGCAAAATAAGACAGACAAATGAAATTCCAACACTTATGCCATTGTAGTTTAACTGTTTTGTAGACTCCTGATCCTTTTAAGAGATTACGAAAAATATTTTAAGAAGCTGAGCAGTTACATACATTACAAAGATGCAAAAAGCCATAAAAATAACTCCTGCAGTTCTTCAGTGAGGCACACTACTGCAGATACTAGAAACTGATTTTATATCTCTATTTACTATGTGAAAAGATTAGGCAATATTTTCTATACTTTAATGGCACAAAGTGGAGAAGTTTCCACACATTCTTAGTGAATTTTTTTTGTATAAACAGTAGTTGCAGCATATAGTTGCATTACTCCCAAGTAAAAACACTATCACGTGATTTAGGCTAAAGTTTTAGGTTGTTTACAAAACAAGGAGGGGATTTTATAAAGCTAATACGAAATGAAATATTTTGATTTTTTTTTTTAAATCTAATTAAATATTTAAATAAATTGTTCTCTGCCGTGTTATAAACTAGTATTGTGTGAATGCTGGCAAACCAGAATATAAAATTTACTAGACTAGCAAAAATCAATCTAGTTTTCACTACGTGGCCAAGTACAAGTTAAATAGCATGTACAGTGGAAAAAAAGTTAGTGGCCTTTATTATTAGCAACACTGTACATTTTAAACATATGGTTAAATTTATAAGTGTCATGTTTATCTGTACTCTGTAGTATAGCTGGAAGTGCAGATAAGAATGCTATTACTGTATAAAGGAATCAAAAAGTGTCATCCCAAGGATTTAAAACATTTTCAATTTGTAAGTATTTCTTCTTGTTTTAAGACAAATTCCCATTTTGCCTATATGGCATTTTCCCCTCCCCCCACTCTTAATGCAACTCAGGCAAACACCCTATAAATATGAACCCAAAGATTCGTTTATAAATCTGAAACATACAGTGAAAAGTAGACATTTCTATTTGAGATGTGAAATGTCATTCCACAGTGTTGTAAAAAAAGCAGACTGGACAGTTTATAGTAGTTTGTGTGTAGTAGTATGGTTCTGAAGCTAGCCTTCCATATGTGCATCTTGAACTGTTGAAGATCACCACCGACCCAGCATAGGATTCAAATGAGGCACCATACTATGGTGAGAGCTGCCACAATGCCATTCAGTATTGCCATACTATAGCCCATGTGGAAGGAATGCCCGGTCAGTCTCCTAGAGAGAGAAACAGAATGCTCATTAATACAACAAAAACAGTAAGAATCAGAACTCACAAGGAAATTACCCAAGGTATATTTAGAACCATAAAGGCCTTAAAGCAATAACTATTTAAGAGGATCGGAGAGTGACATCTAGGTCTACAATTCAAGACAGGCTTAGGATAGTGCGTGATTACGCACTATCTGATGGCTTTTCAGGGGGTTGGGACTATCAGAAGCAAATTAGATTCTGTTGGGCTCCTAGTGAATTTCTGCCCATATTCACAAAAACTTCATAACAAGCATCCTTGTTTACCTCTCTGCTCGGACTACAGAGAACTGATTGGGCATGAAGACTGAAATGCACCTAATTTTAAGAAGCAAGTATCCTGGGGGTGTGTGTTTTTTTTTTGTTGGGGTTTTTTTGGGGGGTGGGGGGAGGGGTGGGGATGAGACGCTTTGTTAACTAAAGTGTCCCTAAGCAATAACAGAAGACAAAACTGGGATAAGCAGAATTTTATCTACATTGAAACACATTCTAGGATTTCCAAGAAGCATCAGCAGATTAAGAATTCACCAAAACCATCTTTGCCAAAGAACAGCTTATACATCGTTGGCAGTATTTTTCAGCCTATCATACAAGTCCCATCTAAAGCTGAACCAAAGGAGAAGAAGAAAATTTGCATTAAACCAGGTCACCAAATATTGACAAAAACAGAAGTCTATAAATCCCTACCCCCACCACCCACTTTTCTGGCCAGCAGTAGTACGCTTATTACTACAAACCGGTAGCTCTGCAACCACTGGATCTTTCTAATTTACAAAGTACAGTTAATGCAAGCATTGTATAATATAACCAGAAATATATTCTGCCACAAAAGTCTAAGCTTTCATTTAAAATACACCTCTACCCTGATATAACGCGACCCGATATAACATGGGTTCGCATACAACGTGGTAAAGCAGGCCTCCCCCACAAGGGTCTGGGAGGCAGGAGCTGTGGGGGGGGCACTTTTGGGGGCCCTGCAGGCCCAGAGTGGTTTGGGTGATTAGCAGGGGGCCAGCAGCAGCCTGCTCCACTTCCCTTGCCCTGGCCGAGTCACTTGGGGGAGGGGTTTGGGGGAAGGGATCCCTCCAGCACTCACCAGCAGCGGCAGAAGCGGAGCAGCCCGGCCCCAGCCTGCTCCACTCCGCCAGTTCCCAACCATGGCGCACTGCTTCTCGCCACCGGTGAGTGCGGGGGGCTTCCTTTCCCCAATCTCCCCACACTCATTGGCAGCGGGAAGCGGAGTGCTGAGGCTGGGAGCTGGTGGAGTGGAGTGGGCTGGGGCCACATTGCTCCGCATCCCGCCGCTGCCAGTGAGTGCCTGTCAGAGGGCAGGGGTGTGTGAATAGGGGTCAGGACAGTCAGGGGACAGGGAGCAGGGGGGTTTGGTACGGGGTGGGGTCCTGGGGGGGTCGTCTCTGGAGGGTGAGGTCAGAGGACAAGGAGCGGGGGGGCCAAAGCAAGTTCAATATAATGCAGTTTCACATATAACGCGGTAAGATTTGTCGTCTCCCACGGACTGTGTTATATCGGGGTAGAGGTGTATGCTGTTATCTTTTATGGTTCTGAAGCTAGCCTTCCATATGTAAAGCTGTGCAGTGCTAACTGAGTCTACAAACTGAAACAGAAACTTCAAGGTATGAATGGCCCCTATTTGTCTCAATGTAACACTAACTCAAAAACTTGATAATGTAAAGTGACAATGATTTAACAGATGATCATTTTACCAGTTACATCCAGCTAACCTGTATATTCCTCACTGAGGGACTCAATGAAAGGTAATAGTAGAGCTGTTTGTAGTTAAAGGCTGCTGGGATGGAAATTAGTGGTTTACCATCAACCATGCTCACTCTGGCTGGTGCAACAGCTGAGAGTGTTTGATAACAACCACGCTCTCTCCCTAAAACCCCACTCATTACAGCCACTTCTTATCCCTTACTGGGTGCCAGCAAATGCAAAAGCTCCCTCCCAGGGTGCACAAGCCTTTATTTAGCTTTTCCTCTGGCAGACAATATGCAGTATGAGTTATCAAGACAGTTCTATGGCACAATAAAAATTTAAAAATTTGAGCAGAGAATAAATTGAAACATTCCAAAATAAGCGATTCAGCAACACAAGGAATATAACCCACATGGTATTATTCTTTTCCACAGATAGTTAAGAACTCTGAATTTTGAAGCAGAAAACAAGCAGCCTCGGTGCAGAATTTAGGTCCAGCATGCTAGAGAGTAGCATGGAATAATTAAAATAGAAAACAATTTATTTTAGAGACTTAGAATATACTTAAGCATTTAGAAGTGTCAGGTTAGTACTTTGCAAAAACTCTAGTACAACACAAAGTGACAGTTCTATGTTAACTGCAGAAAATGTGTGGCTGTGTCAGGGTCAAATCTAAGCAAAGTATCCAAATTATAATACATCTCAGAACTAATTACTTTCCTTTTCTAATTGAACTAAGTCAAAGATCTACCTGCAACTGATCATATTTTCTGAAGATTTTATTTCAGGAAAACTTGATTTTGTCTCCTTAACAGGTTAACCTTGCCAAGCGCACTGCAAAAATTAAACAAAGCCTGAAGAGTCTATCAAATGCTTTCCAAAGTTCCTCTATCGTGCAATACCAAAACAAAAGATGCAAGGATGATAAATTATGACTATGTTAAAAGAATGCTGAAGTTGCACTGTAACTGAAAGGCATGAATTAAGGTTGCATGCACAGGTTTAATAATGTCCCCTGCACTTGCATTACAATACAGTCTACTTACACATTTTGTGTGGCACACACTGAGCAAAGCTCTGCAGCTCATCTCAGTAACTGCAATTTATTTATAAATGTAGTTATATTTCAGAGGTTAGTTGCACCTCTGTCAGCTTTCTGTTCTTTCAGAGCACCTGTCTCAGGTCTTGAGCCTCTTGCCCTTACCTGCCTCAGGATGGAATCTTACAATTCTACTCAGACTGGCATTTGGGTGCACTATCCTTGTACAACAACCCCTCATTACCAGGCAGGTCCACCTGTTTGAGCACCTACGTGATTCTTTGGGAATCTGTGACCAGCAATACTGACCATGAGCATTCTTAACACAAAGTGTTTTTACTTACCAGTTGAAACATCTCATTAGGGAGACAACAAGAATAAATACAGGCCAGAGAGACTGACTAGTCCAGTGGTTAGGGCACTCAACTGGGAGGCTCAGGTTCCAGTCCCTGCTCCAATTACCAGTTTGTTTGTTTTTTAAATTAACAGTGGAATAGCTCCAATAGGAGACACTGAGACCCACCCCAACCATACAACCTCGAATTACCCAATGGCCCAGTGATTAAGATACTCACCTAGGAAGACCTGGATTTAAGTCCCTGCTCCAAATTAGGCAGGGAGATCTGAACGCAGGTCTCCCACATCCTGAGCCAGTGCCCTAACCACTGGGCTACTGGCTATAAGGGAACTGGAACAACCACTACGACCTCCTGTTCTTCTTGAGAAAGAGCTTTTCTGGCTCAGGCGTTTACCTCCAGAAGAGGGTGCACGGCTGTGAATTCCAAGCTGTTAAGTGCCTCCCTGAAGCCCAGAGTTAGGTGATTAACTTCCTTTCAGGCAGGTGACTTAGGCCCCATCCCTCTCTTTGGCACTTCTTACTGCCTAGCTTAAGCAGCTCCACACTTGCATAGTGGTTTTAGTCAATCTTTCTTCGATGCCTAACTCCCCATGTGTTGTATGGAGCCTGGGCACCCAACTCTAGGCTGTGAGTTCCATAAGCTGGCAGGACAACTAAGCAGCCTATGAATTTGTCCTTAAGTTTTCATCAGAAAGTTCCTACCTCTCAGTCTCAAAGATTAATTGAATGCAAGCCCATACTATATAGTAGCGTCTTCTTATATTTACAAACAGTGCCCCTGCTACTGCTCACGGCTTGCCCATTCTGCGGTGAAAACAGACCACAGAGACTTTCCTGATGCTTATGAAGTTCCAGCTGCTGCAGTTAAAAAACAAACAAAAAATCCAATCGGAATAATTTTCACTCTCCTACTGAAGGACACCCCAAATGAAGACATAGATAGAAGGTAGCACTGACGCCCCCCTCCCCCACCCCAAGCAGCTGCTGGGAAGTCTCAAATGTAGACACCTACTAGTGAACGAATATTGGAAACTGAGCCCTATGTGGGGACCACAAACAGCACCCTAATACAAGTTCCAGCATGCTCTATTTGCAAGCAACTTGGGATGGTGAGGGGTAAGCATGGCTTTTCCCTGGACAAAGGAGGTTGTAGCCAATTAATTCACTGTATCACTCACATATTATCTTATATGTAGTCAATGTGTGATAAACAGATACAAGTAAAATAGGACTATGGGAGTAGAAGATAGACAATTAGGTATATAAGTAAAGCAAGGCTGTAATGCAAAGCCAACAGGCTAAAGCCTGTATGATTTCAGCTTAGCCACACTAGGCCTCAGGCTTAAGGAGGCTTGACATGAGTGGGTGACCTAAGACTAACCCTATGCCAATAAAACCACATGATTACTGTAAAGGATGGACCAATAGGTGATGTTACGGAAAATAAGTCACAATGTACCTGTCCACGCTGCAAGACACCTGATTGTAACATTATGGAAAGTTCTGTTCTGACCACAGGTTACTCTGGAAACAGGCTGACATAAGCAGGGCACCTCAGAATTTATGGGGTGTAGAAGTACAGATAAGGAAAAGGTAGGCTGGAACTGTCATGCATATGCATAAGGAGTTAGGCATGGTCAGAACAAGATAAGAGATTCCCTGGTTGGGCTAAAGTGGGAAGACCCCAGCAGGAACCACCCCTCGATCAATGACAACCTGTTGAGAGACCCACTAGAATAATATCTTTGGGTATGTGAGTATGCTTACGACATTGGCTATTGCTTGTGCTCTCTCCACTTGTGTAGGTGTGTGCGTGTGTCTCTGTGTAACTTAAAATGCAAATGATTTTCTTTTATTTGTAACAATGTTTGCCGTCACTATTTGCTCTTTGTGTGCGCCACAGTATCTCCCAGTCTAAGAGAACCGTAAAAGTTAACTTTCACCCTATTAATCTGTAGCACCACAGGAGCTGAGCTAACTCCCTAGGGACACTATAGTTTAACCCAGGACTACCCAGTCAAATTTTAAATAGAGGCTATAGGCCCTTAAACCTGTTTAGTCCTCCGATATTTAGGCATCTGGCAAATTTTTCTATCCCCTTGTATAAGCGTGTGCACAGACACAGGCAAGGGAGTGGACAGGTAAGCAAGTGTGTCTATGTAAGACAGTGATATTGACAGACAAGGTAGAGAAGTGGGTGAAGAGGAAGATCTATTTTCGTGGGAAGAGACACAGCATATATGCTGGATGGCATCATGGAAGTTAAGCCGAGGATACTGTTCTGTATTAATGACTCCAAAACACCTACATCCAAATACTTGGCAGAGCCCTCACCTTTGCTGGTGTTGGTGGACATAAACTTCAGTGGTGGAGCCTTGATTCACTGCAGTGAAGCGAGTGCTGTTATCACACATGCAGGCTGAGGTCAGATGAAATAAAAAAGTGCATGTCCAGATGCCCCAAGCCCTATTGCTGCTACTTTCACAAGCTTCCCTCTATCCCAATTAAGTCTCCTCCTATGCCCTGGAGATAAACTAGAGAGATTAAAGCATAAAACCCACTGGATGCAAGAACAGTGATTTTGGGAAGGTTGTACTCTTCTCCCCTTCAAGTTTTTGGAAGGTCAGGGTCACTTCTTAGGTTGTCCCTTCTCTTCTTCTCCCCCTACAAGCATAGCAGTGGGACCCCATTGACACACATCCTGGAAATATGTCTAACATGCAGGTGCTCAACTCCCTTCTCTGTCTGAGACAAGGCAGCACAGAGGAAAAAGTGCTGAGTCTGTGACGGTGCTCTGGTCCCCATGTTGTCCATATGGTGACTGAAACACAACAAGAAGAGGAATGCTGAACTTCTAGCAGGACTTCCATGAATGGGTAACTGCATTTTTGAGCCATGTTAATACAACAGTAGCTCATCACAAGCAAGAAATGACAATTTAAAAGTGGATGGACTAGAGTACATGCTGCTTCTTACAATGCAAAAGGAGATACATTACAAAAGCTTTTCATCACATTTAAGTATTTAAATCAAAAGATGAGAACAAGTATGAAAACATAGCATCAATAATTTTTAGTTTTGACATATTTTTGCATCAGTCCAAACTTTCTAAGACATCTTCCATTGTGTAATAAGCAATGCTGCATTATTGTTGAACAGTGCCAAATTCAAGACGGTGTATCAATAACACTTGGCACTGTCCAACTGATTTAATTTCCCATGTGACACCATATGGATTGCCAATCTGGTCTACACACTTGAATATCAGGGAAAAATACGTGACAAAAAAGCTCTGAGGTAATACAAAATCAAGTTTTTCCTCTATTCAATAAAGATTTCATAACTAGTGGTAGAAATAATAGATATTTAAAGTTAAAAGATTAAAGCAGATATTAAGCCAAATTCATATTGAACAGAAATACCTGAGATAGTGAACATATGGAAAAGTGCTTACTTGGCTCACATTTTCTACAATCAATTAACTTTTCTATTTATCTATTATTTCACTCTGCAGGCAATTCCCCAATGCAATTAAACATCATTTTGAGGACATCACATTTTAAGGATGGCATCTTCAGCAACTTGAACACAATACTCTTTTCAGATATAGAAAATTAACAACAACATTTTCCCATATGTGGAACCATTTTCCCAAGCTGCTAATTCTGTGCTATGTTTGCAAAAAAAGGTTAGGGGTAAAATTTTAAAAAGGGACTCCGTGACTTAGTAGTGTAAGTCCCAGTGACTTTCAGTGAGGTTTAGGAGCATAGGTCACTTATGAAAATGGGATTTAGGAAGTTTGAAAAATTTACCTTAAAAACTTTTTTCAAGGTGAAGTCTTTCCTTGCAGCATCTATCCTTATCCCATTACAATCTGTAAGACAATATTTTGCCACTGTCATCTAAATGTATCCATGACATTCCTATAACAGTCCTTCAATCAGATCATCAAAAATCATCTTAATTCAGGAGCAGTCTCTGTCACAGACACCCAGGAAATGGCAAAGATCAAACATCCCATTAGCTTTTCCCACTGCAATAGGTAAAGTTTCATGTAATGTGGCATATTTGATCTTGAAAAGCCAGAACATTTGCAACAATCTTGAAATGAGTACAAATCTTTTCCATTTTACTAATTAATTCTTCTACTGTAAAATTAAACATGGTCATGACTCCCGTTTTCTACCACTTCCTTAACTTTAGGCATAGGTGCATCAGACAGATTTGTACATCTGAGACTGAAAAATCACTAGACACCTACCACTCATTTGTAGGGTGGAAACTATTAGTCTACAGTTAGAATGAGAACCAAACCTCTGCAAATTCAACAAGGAAATCAAATGCCCAGCCTACCTTCCAGAAGTTACTAGATTCTAGTAAATCAAGCCCTCTCACACTTCATAACTCCACCAACTCACTTCTAGCCACTCCCCTTATCTTCTAGGCAGTTGTGTAACTTTAACACAGCAAAACGATTGTCTCAGCCTCCTTTTAATCTCTTAGACCACTTACAGTTTTCATGCGCATAGATTAAAACTAGAGCCCAATGATTCTAATATCAAAGAGCTTTCAAACAGGGTATGTTCACATACATACTTTAGTATCAGAAATTCAAAAAGCAGAAACATTACCAGGCTGTCTTTTCAGGGAAAAGTTTTCCCAATTTCGTGTGCAAACCTGACCAAAGCTATCTCAACTCCAAAAAGAATAGACACAGACTAGCACAATTCTTCATATTTAAGGACGACTGTGTTAAATAAGGTATTGATAAGATCTCTTAATAGTGTCAGGCACACCTTATGTTTTAAAGAACTAAGATGGGCAACTGCATGAACTACAGATGATGGGCCTCAAGGAAACCAAGAGCATCCTTATCAAAAACCAGATGAGACTGTGAAAGCCCAGGACTAGCACATTACAAAGATTCAGAAGACTAGTCTGGAGCTGATCTAACTTGGATGTCAAAGCTCACAAAAGCGATTACCTGAAGGAACGAATACAACAAAGTAATGGTTAATGTTAAAGTAGTTCCTTGTCACATCTATTTGGGAGTATAACTTTTGGTCTTGATCATAGCTTTTGTTTACACACACAAAATCCATGCAAGGTAAGAATACAAGCAGCTTCTCATCTCTTCAATCAGAACTCTAGTTGCTTCAAATTGTGCATATGATCCTCAAAGTCCATGGCCTCCCAGCACAAGATAACAAGACAACTAATTTAAACTTAACATGCAAGCGTTAGGTTTCAGAGAAAACCCCAGTTAGTGGATTCGTATCATGATGCACTGAGAAATCAAGAAAACATACTCCAAAAAGTGAAATCAGAATCCATATCAATGCTATATTAGTCTTGTAGAAACAGCATACAATCTACCAAGCAATGAATTTCTCCTCCTGAAGGGGACAGCCTATGCTTAGTAATCAAGCTGAATTGCAGAAGTTCTTGCCTAATTTATTCTTTAGGGTTTGTTTGTTTTTTTTTTAAACATTTCCCTCACACTAGATATGTAAACTAGACCAGCGGTTCTCAAACTGTGGGTCAGGACCCCAAAGTGAGTCATGACCCCATTTTAATAGGGTCGCGAGGGCTGGCTTAGACTTGCTGGGGCCAGGGCCAAAGCTGAAGCCCATGCCCCACCGCCTGGGGCCAAATCCAAAGCCTGAGGGGGCTTCCACCCTGGGCAGTGGGACTCAGGTTACAGACACTCTGCCTGGGGATGAAGCCCTTGGGCTTCAGCTTTGGCCTGGAGTGGTGGGGGTTGGGCTTTGGCCTACCCCTCCCCCCAGGGCAGCGGGGCTCAGGCTTTGGTGCCCCCTCCGGGGGTTATGTAGTAATTTGTTGTCAGAAGGGGGTCACAGTGCAATGCACTTTGAGAACCCCTGAACTAGACTGTAGTTTACAAGGACTTTTCTAAAAAAAAAAATGGGAGTTGGGGCAGAAACCTTGTAGGGTTGGTTCTTTTCAGTTTACAAAGAGTTTTTCCTTGGACATAAGTAAAATGTCCACAAATCATCTTTAATTTCTTTTCCTACTACTACCACTACCAACATTCTTGATTAAAAGAGTGTGGCTCTAGTGTCTTGTTGATTGCTTTGGCCTTTTTATTCTTGCACTTTCATCTTTAGCTTCATTATTTGTCCTTTCAATCATATTTCAGCCAAGCCGAGCTTAAGAGTTCTCACATACAGAAGATGTAAAACAAAATAGCAATCTTATTTTTTAAAAAACAAAACCCATCATTTCTGTCACCTCCTGTGTCTAAAGACTTCAAAGCTTTATAAAACATTTTTTCATGGTATTAAACTAGATACCATTTGTTTCTTTGATTTACCCTGGATCTCTTGAGGTTAATCTACCACAACTACTTCCCTTTTGTTTTCAAGGTTTGTTTTTAACCAATACTGCAGTGTTCATAGAAGGCAGGTGATAGTAAAAAACGGGATTACTTGTTTGATTAGTTCTTGGGTTTCAGAAATATATTTTATATCAGCAGTAAATAGAGAAATCCCGAATCCAAGCAGAGGCAAGGCATGGGGGGGCGGGGAGACAGGGTTACGTGCCACTACCCCTCCCTCATTTCTGCAAGCACAGAGCTGCACAGCCGAAAGAGGCTGTGTCTGGGCTCCACTGACTCTGCAGCTGAACGCCACATCCTGGGTCCTAGTGCCAGTCATCGTCCCCTTCTGTGTGCTGGGAGCCTTCCTGTTTTCTGTGCAAAAAGTGAATGCCCGTGATGGGGTTGGGTTATGGCAGGGTGGGAGGGGATAAGAGGCAGTGGGGATGGAACAGGGCAGGGGGATGGAGAAGAAAAGGGAATAGGGGAATCATGGGGCGGGGGAGGAGTGGTAGCCTGGCATGTGGCATCCCCTTGGCAGCAGCTGGGGCTCCCCCATTAATCAGGAGCATCAAACCCTCACCCTGACAACCCCACCCCACTACACCTGGAGCCTTCTGACAAGACCCCCCACCACTGATCTCCAACCAGCAGCACCTGGACCGCCACCCCATTAAGCTCCCCTCCCCCGACACCTGGACCCCCTCTCTATGAGTCCCCCACATGACCCCCTGCTAAGCCCCATCTCCCTACACCCAGACCCCCCATGCTGAGACCCAGCCACCTTCACCTGGATCCCCTGGCGAGTCCCATTGTCCCTGCACGCAGAATACCCCAACGAGCCCCTGTGCATCCAGATCTCCCACTGAGCCACTTGTACCCAGATTGCCCCACAAAAAAACCTCCCACCCCACACATGGATCCATACTGCTGGGCTGAGCCTGCCCACCCACACCTGGTGCAAAGCCCCGGGATGTTTCTGGGGCAGAACCAGCCCTTGCCCTGTGTCAGGGTCAGATGCAGCCTCACTGCCATGTCTCTGTACTGGCAGAAGTGCAGGCTTCAGGGTGATCTCCCACCTCAATGCAGTCAGTGGCCTGTGCTCCCCACTGCCATGCTGGAGCCATTTATTTATTGACAAAGAAAATTCGCAGAATTTTAAAATATTGTGTGCATAGTTTTTGGCACAGGATTTTAATTTTTTTGGCAAAGAATTCCCTCAGGAGTAAATCCTGTGTGCAAGCAGCCACAATTCCTCCCAGCATTAATAGTAACAACTCCAGAACTGCTGGCTCCAAGGAGCAAAAGTCTAAATTTTTCAAAAGCATTTCAGATGCTTCCATTTTTCATTACCCCACCTGAGACACCAAGGGCCTGATTTTCCAAATGTGATGAGCACCAATAGTTTCAGTAGACTTTGCTGGAAGTTATGGACGTTTAGCACCACTGCAAACAGGGCCTTGTGTGTCTTAAGTCAAACACTCAGAGGCATCCAAGTGTATCAACTAAAAATTTAAGCTTAACTCAGCATGTAAAAAGTTTCTGGTGCTCAAAAATGAACATGTTTTTGTTATAACCACCCCTCTCTTTAGTTCTATTATAATCAGCCATATGACATCTGTTCATTAATTCATAGCTTGGAGAACCCTATTCCATGCAGTGGTGGTGCTCTAGAACTATAAAAGGAACAGTTAATATTGTATTCATTCTCAATTTCACAGTGCTTTAGGAAAGAAACTGTTTTATTCATTTATATGGAATACATGGGCTCAAAGAGTCAATGGTGTTAATATAACCCAGTTACTGTCCAACATTAAACAGTTTTAAACAAGGTTTGGTATAGAGAGACCTCAGCCTGCTTAGTACCATGGCAAACATACCATTAAACATCCTTTTAATCTTTAATAACTGTTCTCTCTGTCTTAAAGCATTTTCAATGTAAAGTATTACAATAAGGCTTTCATTTTAACAACATCCCTTGTTCTTTCCTTTCCTTTTAGTTAGCGAGTTTTTAAGAGGAAAAAACCCCTTGGTTTACAGTCTCTTAGACAGTAATAACTGTCATTTTTGGGGAAAAGAGACGCTAGTTGTGACAGGTTGAAGCTGTCCTCCCTGCTGTTGTTTCCTAAGACTAACATACCAGAGGAAAGAGAAAAGAACAGCAAAGACAGAAAATAAAGCTTGTCTCTGGTGCTGATTCTCACTTGCAACCTCACTGCTGGAAAAACATAGGCTGAGCACACGTCTATCAGCCACTCTGCGAGCTGGCAAACCCATAAGCCTTGGACTTCTAGGGCACTGCTTTTAGGATTTTTTTCTGGTCACAGGCATACAACAGTGTTGCAAAATATACCATCTTGGCTGACTAAGCCAGGCTCTTTGAGAAAGAAGGGAAAGGAGAGGCATAGGAAAGAAGAAATAAGGTAGGGAAGGAAAAGGACATGTGTTGGAAGGAAAGAGACACTCTCACATCCCAGGTGGTGTCTGGGATTCAGCTCGAGCCAGCAGAGGTAGTGATGTCATCTGGGGGACTCTCTCTGGCCCAGTCTTGTCAGGACATCTCTTAGGATCAGGATGACAAACGACTGGGGTCCCAGAAGACAGTGGGGGTGGTGGCCATCACGGTAAAGCTTTTCTCCAAAAAAATCTCTCTTTAAGGACCTGGTAATGAGGTGCCACAAACCTCCTATAAGCACCCCCTTGTTCAACTGCATGTGCCTGCACTTTCTCTCTGCTTTGTGGTGAGTCTTCAACAACCCAGCCCTCCTGCCGAGTCATACACAGTCTGTATGTGAGCTAAAAATCAAACCCCTTCTGTGATACAAGTCCAACCAGGCCTATCTCAAAGCCCTCAGTAATGCCTCTACCTGCAGCCCTATTCCTGGGCTCACTCCTCAGTCAGTGCAGCAGGGCCTATCGTAGTACCATGGTCCAAACTGTCTGTTATCCCCTTCTGGGCTCTCTAAAATTGTCCCTGCTCTTCAAGCAGTCCTGGCCCTGGTATGGGGACATGTCCCCCAAGGCTCCCTCCCTGGAGATTCTTCATTTCTCTGGGCCTTTCTGGACCCAGCTCTTCAGCTGGGCCACTAAAAGAGTTCAGTTCTGCTTCTGGGCTGTATCAAAGTCCAGGTCACTTTCACCCAGTGGCTGGTGGGGTGAACTCAGGCCCGTCCTCTACTCCAGGTCCCAGCCTAGGGCCCTATAGATAGAAGCCGTCTGTCGTGTCCCTTCAACTAAGCCGCGTTGCTGCCACAGTTCCCTGGGCCACTTCCCTAGCTCATTCTTCACCCTCACCTCAGGGTCTGGGCCTGGCTGAGTCCCAGCAGCCAGCCTGGAACTCCTTCCTATCCCGTCCTCCCATCCCCTATCCCTGCTCTGTCTGAGGTCCTGTAGCTCCCTCAGCCAACCAGGGACACCATCCACACCCCTCCAGCTTTAGCAAGGAACTGATCTCTGCTCTGCACTGCAGCTCCTTTTATATAGGCCTGTTGGGCTGCTCCCTGCAGCCCATTTCTGACTGGCTGCATCCCATGCCACGACTCTAGGCCACTTGGAGGAGACTGGCCTTTTCTGGGGCATGGTGTGGCAGGGCCACGAGGCCTCCAGCAGGGGATCTCAGGGCCTAGTCCACTCCATCACAGACCCCAAAAGGGAGGGATGGACGGTGGAATCGCGTGTCCTCTCACTGGTTTGTCCACCAGTTAGGCCTAGTTTCTCACATACCAATTTCAGTTCACTATTTCTGGTCTCATCGTGGTCTTGTTTATTAGGCATAATCTTAACAATCCTTGAATTATATCAGTAGGCCTTTTTGTTTGGACTAATTTAGTCTCTTTTGCACATTATCCCATCAACATTGGTTATAGGTTATTACAAGTTCATAAAACATTACACTTTTTTTGTTTTTACACAGTTGAGCTCATGGTTTGGGTAAATCTGTAGGCCCAATTATTGCAACAAACTTAAAGTACTTATGATTCCTGAAGAAGAGTTTGGAGGAGTAACTAAAGAAGCTGCTTACACCACAAAAGAACCACAAGACTGGGGGTTAGGTGCTGGCCCTGTCCTCTAATCAGTCCCCTGAGCCTAGCTGCAAAAAAACGTTTTTTATGCTGTTACAAGCTTTCCAAGATAGAGTCTTACCCCCCCCCCCCCAAAAAAGGAAAAAAGTTAAAATCTTGCATCCAAACACCAGATTTCCCAAAATGTGTGAATTAAATCTGAAGTAATTTTTTTCCTGACAAAAAGGTATTTTACAATTACTACTGTATATAATATATACTTTAATCATTTTCTTTTCAGTATATAATGAGAAGTTCCTTAAATTTAGAGACTTTGGACCCAGCCATTTTTATCTACACTGAAAAAAAAACTATTTAAAACAATCATAATGAAGGAGTGATATTTAACAGTATTTTGCTAGGATTAAAAAGTTCTAAAATACACCTTTAAAGAGGTTTTTCCAACCAGGTGCATTTGATTTGGTTACTGAATTTCAAGGTGAATACACCCTGAAGCTCCACAGAGGAGACACTTAACACCCTTCGGGTATGGAAGCTATTTTGTGTGCAAGCACCCACCCTGCTGGCCACATTACAAAATGCATTGCTTTATCCGCCATTTTTTGAAATTGTGACATTTATGTGAATAAAGGTTGTAAAGTTCTCAGTCCAATTTAAAAGAGTAATGTGCCATCAAGATTTTTATTTTTACTTATATAAATAAAAAAATTAAAATATTTATGGTAAGTTGCTCTTTTTTACAGATTACTGTTAGAATCTATAAAATGAATTTAAATATATTTCCAACAATAAATTGTAAAAAAGTTTTAAACAAAACATGCAAATGAAGTTAACTCCATTCTAACTAGCTTAATGTTGCATAGTAACAAGAAAACCAGTTTTAACATTCCTTCCCCCGGTTCTGTATTTAAAAGCATAGATATACTAGTAGCGGACTTTCCATAATGAAAGCAGCAAAACATGTATATTTACCCTTTTAAACAAATAAGTCAATTAATATATGAAAGGGGAATATACTTAATCAGTAGTATAGTTCATTTCAAAACTGGAAACATTATGACCCAACATGAATACACAAAATATTGTCCTGGTATTCTATTATAAGGGCTGCTAATTTTATAAAGGATAAAAGACATGCTATATTAATAAGGTAGTCTTAGTCAGATATTTTAACATTAAAAATGATCAAACATTTGCCTCGCATCCTTTCATGATGCGTACAAAAAAATTAAAAAAAAGTGTGTGAGTGGTGTTTAGAGTAGCAGTTAAATAGGTATCTCTGTATTCTTCTGAAAACATGTCTTAACATTTTCCCCCATTATTGGCAAAAAAATTAAACAGTGAAGGAAATTTTTACCTGACAACTTACTTCACTGAAATTTTTTTTAAAAAGTCAATTCACACACACACACAAAAAAATAAATAAAAATGCTGAGACACACCAACTCCAACACTTGTCAATTTCAAAAGAGAAGTTAGAATTGGTTACAGGTAATACACTTGCCATGAAGCTCCTCTGCTAATTTTTGGGGTTTTAGTCATATTTTCCTATTGTAAAATGCATCTTACATATTGCTGCATAAAAGACCCAACTAATAAAAACAGAGAAAGATTATTTTCTATAATTTCATTTGGATAAAACTCAGATTTCAGTTGTAACCGTAGATAAAAGTTTTCAGAAATAAGTGAATTTAAGTTCATTATGTCCATTTAAAGAAAGTCACAACTTAAACATTAAATATTCTAACTTGAAATACCGTATTTCCATATTTAACATAACATAAACCAGTCTACTTGGTTGTTAGATATTCTTTCTGTATATTAGAGAGTGTCTCTCAAGCAAACTTTCTAATTAAACGATTCAAAGGAATTTTGAAGCTCTTCTTGATTTGCAGCTGTGGCCTCAGCTTCTTGGGTTTAGACAGGATTTATTCACCATCACCATGAATGGGAGTCAGAGGATCAACAACAAAAACCAAGGGAGTACCTCAACTCCTGCCTCAAAGCAGGAAACTGAAGCAAGGCTGGGTATCAGTTTACAGCCCAGTTTTAAAACCTAAGTCTACTAGACATATTATTAAACAGTCAAACAGTTTTGGAAAGATCCAGAATCATTCTAATCTTAATACACTAGTTCTAGATTGGAATTGCTTATTTTATTGCTGCTTAAATTGCTACTAACAAAAATTAGAAATACTTGATAAACAAATTGGACTAGGCAGTAACTGAAGCAACTGTAAAACCTCTCTTTTTAAACTAAGTTCACCACAAGAGAAGTCAGAATCAGAAGTGTCTATTTACTTTGATGTATTTTCAGAGAGGAGCTCAAAGTTGAGATTCAACTATCTTAAAGTATGTATGTGAAAGGTCACATCATTCCAGTTTTAAAAACCTTTATTTGCAGTAACCAAGTTCATTTCCAAATGCCTATAAACTTATAAAAGTACAACCCAACTTCTTTCAAGTTTATTTTTGACTTAAAAACACAAGCTTAATCACATGAGACTCATAGTCTAGTCATAAAGTCATCTCTCATATTTCAGGTTACGTTTGAGGACTAGCTGGGTGCTACAGTAACACCTCAAATTTTGTCCCAAGTGTAATAACAAAAAAATAAATAAAAAGATCCATATATCCACACACACATAAATAAAATTTAAAATATGGATATGCAAGAGTCTCTTAAAATACTCAAAAATGTCTAATAATGTGTGGTTAGTTTGGTGTAGCCTGTTTAATAAGCCTGCTTCATTACAGAAATCCTTCATTCTCCTCTACCAGAGTACTACATCAACTTGCTTTACCATATCCATGGAGACTGCTTCACTTGATGTAAAGACGTGTATTAAAAACAAAATAGATTTCAGCAGACTACTTCCCATATAGGTAGTCAAAACAGCTACAGCTGGAGCAAACAGTACCCTCTCCTTTGACAGGCAAGACCAGCCTGTCTAATTTTAATTAGATTGGATATATATTTATTTTTTTAAATCTCTATTATTGGTACACTAAGGACTGGAATGCTTAATTTATCATCTAGTATTCACTAAGGGCAAGTCTACACTACAAAATTAAGTCAACCTAAATTATGCTGACATGTAGTCACCGCAGTAATTGAATCAGTTTAATATGGCCACACTACGTTCCTTGGGTCAGTGGTGCATGTCCTCACCAGACACTCTTGCACCCATTTAACTGCCAGTTCCTGTGTCCTTCAGATCAGTTAAGGAACACTAAGAGAGCAACATGAAACTTGTACAGCCACTGCTCATATTGTATCTATTGTGTCTTGTGACTAGTTAGGCTGACAATTCAATCCTTGGAATTACATTTATTTTTTAATAAGTACTTACTTGAATCGTGCAGGTGAAAGTGGAGTCGGAGGAAACATTCCTGGTTCAAAGGAATCAAAATAAGTCACTGTCCAAGAAAAGCTGCAGCACGAGAGCCCTGTCATCAAGGCTAGAACGAACAGACCCCAAAATCCTTCACAGGGGATAAAGAAAAGTTTCTATAAGTATAACACTAAATTTGAGATGATTTTCCACAGAACACAGCTTTGCAATATAGCATAAGTGTTCTACATCCCTGAAACAAAATGGTATATTTCTAGTTTCTTTTTTATCTTAACCATATACCATTTAGAGAGACAAGGTGGGTGAGGTAATATCTTTTATTAGACCAACTTCTGTTGCTGTGAGAGAGACAAGCTTTTGAGCTTACACGGAGCACTTCACCTGAACAACAGCTCTGTGTAAGCTCAAAAGCTTGTCTCTCTCACAGCAGAACAAACTGACCAAAAACCTTTGCAAAAGTTAAAGTTATGTGATTTAAACGGAATCTAAAATTGCTCTGTGTATTTAAGACTAGCTCCAGGCTTTAGACCCAGGGGGAGCGCCGAGACTCGAGCTACAAGAGGAGTGCAGTTTCAGCCCCAGTGCTCCCCATCTAGTTAAAGGCCTGAGCCTCCGGCTGAAACCCAGAGCAGACCCATGGGGAGCCCCAAGTTCCGGTGCCCCCCTGCAGGGCTAGAGCTGGGAATGGAGCCATAGGGCTGAAGCCCCAAGCCCCAGGACTACCCCAACGTCTAAATCCCTACCCCACAAGAGCACCAGGGCTCAGAAGCCCCAACCCCCACTCCCTGCCCAGAGCCCTCACCACCCCTACACCTGCAACCCCCACCCTTCCCCTGCTGAAGCCCATAAAGTCTTGTTCAGAATTATGGCACATTTCAGAGTTACGAATAATCTCCATTTCCAAAGTATTCATAACTCTTGAGGTTCTACTGTATGGCCATTCTTATGTTATGTTTAGGGCCCTACCAAATTCACGGAGCACGAAATCTGGTCTTTTGTGTGCTTTAACCCTATACTATGCAGATTTCACCGGGGAGACCAGCATTTCTCAAATTGGGGATTATGACCCAAAAAGAAGTTGGGGGGTGTCACAAAGTTATTTTAGGGTATTGCTACCCTTACTTCTGTGCTGCTTTCAGAGCTGGGTGGCCACAGAGTGATGGCAGCTGAGGGCCCAGCTCTGCAGGCAACAGCGCAGAAGTAGGGGTCGCAGTACCACAATGCCCCACCCCTCAATAACCGTACAACCCTCCTCCCACCCCCCCACAACTGCTTTTTGGGTCAGGACCCCATCAATTACAACACAGTAAAATTTCAGGTTTAAATAGCTGAAATCATGAAAATCCCATAGCCATGAAATTGAACAAAATGGAACTTTAATTTGGCAGGGGTCTAGTTATGTTCTTAAGAATAAAGGACAAGGCACATGCATTCACTGCAAATCATTTTCAGTTAGTTATGACAGTAAATGCTCAACTTCCTCTCCTTACATCACCGACATTTTTAAATCAAGACAATATAACTTTCTCTGAGGAAAGTATCTACCAAATGTGAAAGAGCCAGTTGTGTGTTACCATAGAACAAATAAAACCGGCAGCTTTTTCATGCTTAGATTTCAGCCTTGGGGAATTATAAAAAAAAAAACAAAAAAAACCACTCCCCTTCTACCTATGAGATAACGAATGTAAAATAATTTCTTCCATATTCCTATTTTTACAAATAATAAATGCAGAGAAATATGTGCTTAACATAAAAGTTCCATGTGAGCTCTACATGGATTGGGTTCTGGCTAGTCAAGGCACTCTCAATCACCTGCTACCAGTTATCCTCAGGAGAAGCCATCAAGTAGACATGCCCTAGCAATAAATGAACTGAGTGACAAGCTCCCCCGTTGTCCAAAGAACCTGAGCGTTTACTCAATATGGCTTTTATTTAAGACAAGGTGATTTTTAGCCTCCTTTAAGCTGCAGAAGCCCTGAAAGAAGCATATGAATGCATACCTAACAAGCCAGTTTCTATACCATCTTCATTCTTCTCCTTCTCAGAGCGCAAATCTACAGAGAGAGAAATCGGTTATGAAGCGTTTTCTAACAGCAATTGCAGAAAACACCAGCAGGTGCTCACTGTGCCGCGTCTACCCGCAAAGGGGATGGCCATCAGCGCTGGTTCTCCGAGTAGTCTGTCCTTAAAGAGGGCTGCAGAAACAGAAGTTACCAGTATCCCAAAGCGACACACCGCCAGGCCCGCGCCCCGGCAGCCGCAGCGCTGGGCTCGGACTGGCGAAACCTGGGTTCAATCCCCCCCCCTCACAGAAACCACCTCCTCAGTGGCCGGGGAAAGACATCCCGGGGCCTCCGCTTCCCGGCTGCGAGCGGGACCGATCCTCCGCCAGGGCGGGGACCGCGGGCAAAAGGGGTCCCCTCACCTTTGAGCACGAGGCAACCGATGGCCAGGAGGAAGGCGAGGGCGGAGACGGCCAGCAGGCAGCACAGCACCGAGCAGGCCCGGGCCGGCCAACGTTTCCCTCCCGGCGGAGCCATCAACACGCCATTCCGCTTGTGAGACAGCGGCGGCAACGGGGCCCCGCCCTGGGACACAGAGACACCGCTCGCTGCCGCCGCCTCCTCCTCCTCCTCCTCCCACAGCAGCTCGGCCTGCAGACTCCGAGCCACCCCTCCGCCCCCCAGCCAGGGCGTCCCGGGGGTCGCCCCCCGCCTGCTGAACCTGCCCAGCCGCCCGCTGTCGCCCACAGCCAACGACATGGCGCAGCCTGCGAGCCGCCCGGCCGGGAGGCGCGAAACACCGGCCACAGGCTCAGAGTCAGCCCGAGGCGCGGTTGCCCAAGTTGTCGCCTACTCCTCCTGCGTCACGAGGCACCTACCAACCCGACCGCCCGGAGGGGTGGATAGGAGAGACTAGAAGGAACTACTGACCCGGAACAGAAAAGACTGAACACGGCATGTACCAACTCATATCGCTGAACGGGAAGACAAGATAACGTCTGTAACAAGGCCCCTACCAACTCGCACTCGAAGGGTGGTTGAGGACCGCGCACGAGTATCACTGATAGCAGACTATAAGGCAAGCGTGCTTCTCGCCCCCCTCCTTAGGTGTCAGTGGTTCCTTCTAGCTTCCTTAGCCCCGCCTGCATCGCCCACGTGACCCCTTTCCCAGCGTTCCCTCCACTCATCCCCCCCCGCCGCCGCTGCTTCTTCCCCCTCGCGAGCTCCAGAGGCTAACGCGAGCAACCCTCGCGCGCCCTCTCCCCCGGTGAGCGACGGCCCCCAGCGCGCTCGACCGCCCTTTCTTTCCCCTTCCTCTAGCGGTGCGCGTCCCCTCGTCTGGTGCGGCCCCCTTCGCGCGCCCGATTCCGGCGCGACCCCTTTCTCTCCCGCTCCCCGCGGCGCGGGGCCTCTTTAGGCGCCCGATCCCGGCCAGGGTCTCCTCGTTCCTGCCTGCCGGACACCGCTAACGGTTTCGTGTACGGCTTCCGGGGGAGACTCCGCACGTCCATCCGTGTGCCGGGCTGGGCCGGGGGTCGCGATGTCGGGCGGGGACTCGGCGGCTGCCGCGGCCTCCCCTCAGCCGCTCCCCTTCTCCTTGCCGAAGCCCCCTCCCCTCATGCAGCTGACGCCGGGGGACGCCGTGCGCCCCGTTGCCTCCGCTACGGACCAATCGCCGAAGAGTTCCCGGTTGGGAGGCCGCCCGGATTGGCCGGGTGGGAAGCCTGTCAGCCTCCTGGCCCCACTGCTCCCGCCCCGCGGGGAGCCTGAGCCTCTGATGCCCTTTGGCCCCTCGTCGCGGCAGCAACTTAGAGGGAGGCTTCTTGGCAGGTGTGGCGGGGGGAGCCTCCTGAACCCCTCGATGAGGCCGGGCGGAGTGGATAGAGGATCCCTCATGGTAAGTGAAGGGTTAAACGCTGCAGAGGGGAGGGGGCGGGGACCTGCATGGCAGCGTCGCGGAGGGGAGGAGGGAGATGGCTCCCGGCTGCATCCTGGAGGGGGCACCTCTGGGGGCGTGTAACACCATGGGAGCAGCTCTGCTCGCTTTCCTGGGAGCCTGGGCTAGAGCCTGAAGGGAACCCAGAACAGCAGGAGCCTGGCGGCATCCCCTCGAGCCTTTCTTAGAAGCTCCTTCAGGGGAGTTACAGAGTCAGCTACAGTAGGAATAGTGAAGCGTGAGCCATGCACATGAGGACACTAATGCATCTCTAATGGCTCCTGCTGGAGAGAGGGGTTCCCTGTCGTTTTGTGGGCTGGCTTGTTCTCCCACTGAGCTCCTCTTAGACTGTAAGCTCTTTGGGGCAGGGACTCCAGCACTTCGTTTTGTGAAAAATGCCGCATGCATGGTGACCAAGGATTATAGTAACTTCTGAACTACTATATGGAAAATTGTGATTATCAGGAATTGAAAATCCTAGTGGCTAATGATCTAGAATCTGCTGTAGTTTTGGCCAAGTATATATATGGGTGGGGGGGGTGTAAAAATCTTTCTTCTTCAAGGCACCAGGTGACCATATAAAGATCTGAAGCCTCAGATAGCACTAACACTACAGATAAATACTATCTATTATTGGGAAGCTGGGAATCCTTGACAAATTGTGAAATGTTGCAAATTCAAATCACACTTCTTTTATTATCCTTTGCTTTTATTACACTTGAAATTCAAAATATTAGTGACTGCTTTCTCAATAAACACTACAGTTAGAAACCATTATTTTGTATATCTGCAAGCTGAAATCCAAACTTTCAGTTAATATTTTCATTTTACAATACCAATTGATGTTATATTGGTAGCTAAGATAATGTTGGTATATTGAAAAAGGGAAATTTTTGCAGGATAGTCATCACTTTTAACTTATCTAAATAATTTTTCAGTATTTTAAAACCTTTCATATTTCCATAAACTATAGCTTTCCCCATTAAAGAGGATCTGCAAGGACCCATTGAAATTAAAGTACAAAAATAACGGAGAAACTGTCTGGTTATTCTTTCAATTTAACCAGTGTCTTCAATATTATGGAAGGAGGGAATCACAGTGGAGATGTCTCTTTATTTGTTTTATGTAACTAAAAAGAGATTTTTAAAGTTACCTTCCACTGCCAAAAATACTGAAAACTACTATTTTAATTATTAGATGTCACTTCTGCTTTAAAGCCAAAATAACTATGGTGGATCAGTACAAGATCAATCTTTTAAAATGTACTTCTATGATAAGATGGAGAAAATTTGATCACTGACCATATTCTGATCTATTTCTCTGTCTATTCTACTTTCTTTTAAGATTTTGAGTTTATCAGTTGTTTACTTGTTACTTTGACATCTTTTGATGAACATGCTAATAATTTGATGGATAAATCACTATGGAGGAAAGTGCCCTGTACAAAGTCAATTCCATACTGTTTCACATTCTTGTAGATCACAATTCTCTCCTCACCCTGGGTCTCCTAGTGCCAGTAGTATTTATCTTAATAAAATTATTAAATCTGTTCTTATCAGTTTACCTTGCAAAGTATAGATTCAGCAGTAGGTTATTTTTTCCCCTGTTTTTTTAGTAGAACTAATCTTCCTTTAGAACTATTGTTTGTTCTAAAAAGAAAAGTGTTTTTGGCCATAAAAAGTTTAATGTATGATATAGATGTTTGTAGAAAAGATATAGAGAAAATTTTCTGGAGCCAATCTACAAGCAGCAGCATTGACATTACAGTAAATGTAGGAAGGAGAAGGTCCATTTCTGTTTCCCTGCCTGTGTGTACTTCCATTAAGCATAGTCAGATGGAATGGCATATGAAAATATTTGCATCTATAGGTGTATTAGGCCTTTGTGTTATGTTTAAACATTGAGGGAGTTTTCCAGGGTTTTTTTTCCCTCTGTATTCTACTGGAATTTTTAAGTACATTTGCTAACTTCATATATATTAACGATTGTTGACCATCTTTAGTTGTCCGCTCTTCTAGAGTGTGGTCCGTTTTAGAGCTATGTCATGAACACATAAGCATTTTGATGTAGCTAATTTTCTCTGTATTTTCCTTCATCCATCAGAAGATAAGATAGATAAGTGACCAAATTCCTTCTGTAATGGAATGTTTATCATGCACCTATTTTTTTTTTTTGTTACATTTCCACAGTTTGTGCTTTGGGTGCTTTGATGTTAATATCTTCGTTTATTAACATTGTTTTTCAGATGGGGCATCCAGGCATGCCGCATTATCCACCTATGGGAATGCACCCGATGGGCCAGAGGCCACCGAACATGCCACCGGTTCCACATGGAATGATGCCTCAGATGATGCCTCCAATGGGAGGACCACCAATGGGGCAGGTAAGGCAGCTTATCTGTGTCTTCCCCTCCTCCTCGTCCCGTCCCCGTCCCCCCGCAAATGATCTGAGAGACAGGTAAGTTTCCCAGAGTTGCTTGGAAATAATAATGTTAATAGTCATTAAAATGTAGTGTTTCTGTAGCATTGTCCATTGGTAATGCAGAAAACACAGTTGTAACAAAAATAATGAAATTGTCTCGTGATTTCAAAATTTAAAATAAAAGGATTCGGTACTTAAATTCACAACTTTTGTTATTGTTAGTTCAGACAGTATTCTATTAGCCTTTCAGGACAAATAAGGTGCATGTAGCAGTGTGCAGTTCTAAAAACCAAAAATCCTGAAAACAAACAAAAAACTCCCCTTTTAATTCTAGCAAGAGACTGTAGTGTCATAATGTTGAAGCTGCAACATTTCTGTTTCTTTGGCTCTGTGCTAAGAAAGTCTTATAACCAGAGATAGAAGAAAATTACAGGAGATGGAGGGAAGAAATATAAAATTATTTGGTGCTATTTTACACTTCTGTAACATACTGTTATTTCTGGTCTGTCAACATGATGCATGTCTTGAAAAATAAACTTGGCCACTCAGTGGCATGTATAAAATTTTGTTGGCAAGTAAAGGGGGGCCTAAACTATACCTTTGTGTATTTTGTAAGCTTTCTATTTTTAACAATGAAAGGTCCTGTCCCTTATTAAGTAAGTTCTGAATTTGAAATAGGGCAGTTCCCTTCCTGAATATGCAGAAATCTCTAGTGTTGCTTCTGGTGAACCTGGCTTTCCTAAACAAAGGCAGAGTCAAATTGACAAGACCAAGGGGTGGGAAGTTGCGGGAACACCCTTCCTACGAACATTGTGAGGAAGCTAAAGCAGATTCAAAGTTACAAGACACCTACTAGTCAGAGGCTGGTATGAAAGATGGCGCCTCCTGTGAAAGGTCCAGGGTCAATTCCATGGTAGGAATTCCATCACCCCCCTTCCCAGAGTATTGGGGCAACCCCTGAATCTTAATGACTGGAGGGTGGCTCACCTACCCTATTAGTAGATGTAGGTCTGAAGGATGTCTGGTACATTTTTCACGCTGCAGTACACAGTATGGCAGTCTGTTATATTGGATACATACCTGCTGCAGAAAGTAATGCAGTTTAAAAAGACAAAGGCAGATGGAGGTGGAGTGATGCAATGTGAAACAGAGTGATTAGGTTGATCATAGGTACATGTTTTACCAATTATGAGCGTTTGTGTTTTTTAAAATAATAAACACACTTGTCAATCCCCTTGTCATCTCTTACCCAAAAGTTTTCAGCCAGAGTCCCATTGCCCTTGTGCCCCCTTCATCCATCATCTTACCCCTTCTGTCCATGTAATGAGCAGTTCCCACATAGTGTAATAAATAAAAAAAGTAAGTAGATGACTTAATCAACAAGCTTCTGGCAGACATTGTGGAAGAAAAGGCTACTGAGGGGATGGCAAAGGGAAAGTAAATGAGGGGAGGTTGACTATATTTTATATATATATATATATATATATATATATATATATATAATGACTATATGGCCTATAAGAATGGGCCAGTAGGCTGGTATTCTGATTCTAAATCTACTAGACTGCAAATGTCGGTCTATTGGCCCATCTCCTTGGATGCTAGGACCATTCCCCTAGCAAATACCAGGTTCTTCTGCTTCTCTCTGAAGCATTCTGGGAGGGGACAGTCTGCAGGTTTGTAAACTCACTTCTCAGGTGCCTTGGTGGACAAGGCCTTTGCTACTCTTTGTGTCAGTGACTCTCTAGGGCTGCCGCCCTACTTAATTCACAAGAAAATCTCCTGGGGCTGAAAATAATTGGGTCTTTTT
Organism: Lepidochelys kempii; assembly: GCF_965140285.1. Classification (NCBI taxonomy): domain Eukaryota; kingdom Metazoa; phylum Chordata; order Testudines; family Cheloniidae; genus Lepidochelys; species Lepidochelys kempii. The sequence continues at coordinate 28,730,906 of NC_136390.1, read as the reverse complement.
TCCAACCTTCACTCTGCAAGGGCTCTTTGGGTCTGAGAATAACTGCAGTATTATCTCAAAAAACTACGGTTTTTCAACAGAGAGAGGCTTCAGAGCAATAAGGAATGCTTGAGATTCCTGTAGGTACTTGCGCAAGGGCTTCTAGGAAACTTCACATGTTCGGGATCCCACTTAGTTGGAAGTAGCAGTGGGGCAAGAGTGCTTTCTTCTCCTGCTTCTACAGGATGACGAGGAATAGGAGGGCCGCCTTCCAACTTTTCCTTTCTTCCTCACCCTCCCAAGAAAACCTTGTGGATTGAGGGTGGAGCAGTAGCCCTACCAAATATCTCTCTCTCCACACAAGATGCAAGATGAGGGGAGTGGTAATCTGATGCTCCCTGAAGATACAGGGGGATGGGGTCACTTGGCCAGCCTGCCAAAGTCTATGAAGGTAATGGGGGATGACTGAAACGTAAAGGGGTTGACTTCTCAAGGCCTCTTTGGAGACTGAGTGACAAAATTGTCATCAGCTGAATATGATCAGATTAGCACAGCACTACTATTTGTGCTCTTTGCCACATTTATTTATGGCTTATCAGTTCTTAATGTCAAGAACTAGTGGAAAACTGGGAAAAGCGCAAAATATGAAGGAAATCTTTTAAGAAAATTTTTAAACAGCTTTATAGTGCATCAGTTGGTCACTAACAAGTAACTTATCTATATAAATTTGCTGTGGTTACTGCCTCTTCAAAATAGTCTAAGCATGTACTCCCAGACAAAAATTAGCTTATCAAAATAAAAACTATGGGTCTTTGTTTCATCAGACAGTACATAGATCTGGACTGAAATTTTAACAAATTGTAATAGCCAGTCCACATTACTGTGTTCAAATTGTTTTAAGGGAAGTAGCATGGTTTAAAAGTAACTTACATGGTTTTCATTGATGTTGCATGTTTTTCTAGATGTTTATAACCATTCAAGAACTGGTTGAGAACTCTTCGCTCTTGCTACTTAACTCTTTAATAGCACTATTCATCTTGAAAGATCTTGGCAAACATTAATTCTTATAACACAACTGTGAGGCAGTTACCTCAAGAATTTCTCCTCCTAGCAGACAAGGGAAAGAAGGCATCAAAGTTAAGAGAGTTGTGGAAGATCACAAAGGGGACCAATTTATAGTCTGAATTAGCATTTGTGATACTTAACCGATTTTGTTGTTTGTTGGCCCCCAGATTTTCTGAGAAATCTTTCCTTCTATGTTCCCTGTTCTAGCCTAGGATTCCTATTCTGACGGGCACAGCATTATCAATAGATTACTCGTCTTGTCATTTTAATATTACATATTCTCATGTAATCCAAATAGTGCTGTCTACAATAGATGTCTTAGCTTTCTGCTAATATTTCAGAGCTGAATTGAAATGTATGTTCATCTTCCCTTTAAATTGGGGAGTCTGTTGGAGTGGATTTATGGAAAATCTAGCTATTTCCTATCTTAACATTGTTGCTAGTTTTATGTAGACTTCTACAAACTTCTACTACACTTTCTTTTGTTCTAGGGGATTATTAGACTTGTTTATCAAACAGAATAAGTAGTGAGAGACTGGTACACTATCATAAAAAGTTCATACTTGGTGCTATATATTTTCTCAATTACACTCTACAATAACATTTTAATTGTAGATGCCTGGAATGATGCAGTCAATGATGCCTGGAATGATGATGTCTCATATGTCCCAAGCACATATGCAGCCTACTGTACCGGTAATCTTTAAAACTTGTCTTTTTCACTTTTTAAACTATCTTACCCTGTGTGAACACTATTACTAGCATTTCATAAAGTCTAGTCAAGATTTTGAACTTGTATAAAATTGTGCTAAAAATGTCCTCCTTTGTGTATAAAATTCTGTGAGGAAGAGGTGAATAGTTGAATAAAGCTTCAGAAGACACACACACAAGCAGTCACTTGCATCTTAATGGAGGAGTGATCTGTATTTAATTACTTCCTCAACATGCAAAATATTCTCTCTACCCAGATTTCAATATTGCATATAACTATTGATTTCTTATAACACCAAGCACTTTCTCTTTATACATCTATTGTAACTTTTTAAAAAATAAGGTGTTTAGTACTCATCCAGATTTCCACATTAATAATACACAGCAAAAAATAGGGAAACAATTTTAATTCATTAAATCTCTTAAAAAGATACCAATAACAGAAATATCATTGATTTCTTTCATATTAAGTTGATTATGGATTTATCACTTGGATTGCCCATTATAAGCTTTGGAGGAATTTCAGAGATCTTAGGGAAAAAAATTAAAAAAGCACCGTGGTCAAAAGAGGTTAAAAAGAGAGATCTAGTATGCTAAAATTCAATCCAATTTTAAATATATGAAAATATTATTTCAGTTGGTTTTTGGAGCTCTGACAAATACTTTCATACTATAAAATGATCAGGAATAATATCAGTTAAGTACAACTTACGAATTGTAAACTGTTTACGGATATTTTTAAGGATATGTTATTTCAGAATCTAAACACGACAATATTCTCTGTTTTAAATTAAGATAACTATTTCATTTTCATGCTGTATGGTGGTTGACTTGCTTACATGCTTTGCGATATTTGGGTCAGGATGGAATTTTTCCCTGGGTCATATTGGCAGGTGAAAGAAGCTTTACTCAGAAAAATAAAAAACAAAACCACACTTTTTGTGACCATGCCATAGCATCACTTTAGATCAGCTGGTGTTGGCAGTTTGATTGGATAAAAATTACATCTGGAAGTCTTTTTCCTAGTTCAGATAAATTGAGCTTGAATGTAGTCCTTCTGAAATTTGGAGTCTGGAAATCAGTTGAGTACACTCTCCCATATTATCAAGCAGTTCATTGGTAATTATCATTTGATTTTTTTCATGCTTTGAAAATCTAAAACTATCTATGTTGGGATATCCTTAAAGTGCTTACTTACCTGGGCAGAAAATTAAATAGAACTTTAGATAGTGCAGTTTAATATATATATACTGTTGGTACAATTTTCAAAGGTGCCTAAGTTTCTTAGGGGCCTTAGTCACATTGATGGTAAAAGAGGCTTTCCCTTTAAGTCACTTAGGAATTTTTGAAATTTTTCCCTAGTGCATAAAGCAAGATCAGTTACTCTCAAAGTGATCATTTGGATAACATTGAACTTGATTGCACCAGTATGGGTGTTTTTATTGGATCTACCTTGCTAATCAGTATTATTTAGATGTTCAGTTATCTCTTGTGCAGACTACCTGAAAAAAATCAAGTAACTGAAGGATTGAGTCCAATGAATGGTAAACTTGTGTATCTGTTAAAGCTTTACATAAAAAGATAGAAGTCAAGAAATTCTTAAATCCTTTTAATCCTCTCTTTTCCCCCTTTGTATTTGAGATTTGTACTAACCGTAAAAGAGTGCCAATCAAGGCTCTGGGTACCCATGACAATCTATTAAAAGTATAGCGGACTCAGCTGTTGGTGTATAATGATTAATAGAAATAATAATCCATGGTAGATTTAGTGAATCAATTGTTAAATCCATTTTTCTATTAGTACTAAGTTGACAAAAAAAATGGTGTGGGATAAATCAAGTGATTGCATTACTCATAGTGCTGATGTTGCAGTATGTCTTTATTGACCTAAATCTGAAAAAGTTTATTCAGACATGTACCCAAGGCCCATCTCTTCTTCATGGGTGAAAGCTGATCTATTGCTGTTTGAATCAATGAAGGTTTAAAGTATTACACAGGTGGTGGTATCGGTCACAAACACACCCTCGTGGTTTGTGTCAGGTGTGTTATTTCAGCATTGGAATTAGCTGGTCATCTGCACTGTATATACTGGATGAGTGTTCCATTTGCATGCTGAAGGTCTGTTCTTTGTGAGGTTGGCAAGAGATTCATTGAAATGAATTGGTGACTGTGTGGCCCTTTCAGAAGAGTATCTTGTTATCCTAAATTACTTTCTTTATAGAGCTGGATTTCCCATGTTTATTGTTATATGTGGGGGGGGGGGGATGGAGATCCACATTTAAGTTGATGGAGCATTTTGCTGCTGGAAAAACTTGAACAAGGTGCTTCTTTGAATTGATTATTATGATATTTAGTAACTTATTTTAATATACTGTTTTTAAATAATACGTTGGTTGTTTCTACAGCCAGGAGTAAACAGTATGGACACACAAGTAGGTATGTATACACAATCATTAAATTTTTAAAATCTTTTAATAGACTTGGAATTAATAAATCTAAAAAAAAATGAAGCTTAAGTTTACAAACAATGTAAATTTACCTTTATCCAATTTCCCTTTTATTTATATAAATTCTTTATTAAGTTTAGTTTATAGTGATGTTTTATCTTTCCTAATGTCTTTTTCAGACATGAAAAAGCTTTCAATGGATAGAAAACAAAAGGATAATTTTTATATACCTTAAAACCTTATTTTGTGTCTTGTTAGTTTTCTTTAACATTTTTATATTTGGTTTTATATTATTTTATTTTTTCTCCAAGTATTGTCTGTCATTATGGACCTCTACTCTTAAGATGCTTGGCCTATCTGTATTCCCCTCCAATACCAAACATTCCGACCAAGAGGGTATTTCGGGAACTCCTACCTCCTTCCCATATTCTTCAGGTTGTCCCATATCTGATTTGATGTACATTCTCCAGTAAAAAGATTCTTTCCACCCAATCATGAATAGCACCTTCTTGGGAGCTGAGTTGAACTTAGTGCTCATGAAATTAATGGAATCGCCAATTGATAATCTAGAGCAAAGATGTTTGTGTAAGCTATTCCTCAAAGATTGGATTGCCAGTGTTTAGAATGTCATTATAATGAGTCTGAGAGCCACAAGGATAACCTGTGTTTTCCCTAAGATAGTGTTTAGTTCTGGTGGAACTCATGCTATTAAATTACCCTGTTTTCACCTGATCTGCACTCAGTACTGGGAGAAGATAAATGGCATAGCTTAAGTGTTAAGAGGCCCTTATTTAATACATGGATAGAATTGAGGTCTCTCTGAATCTTCTGGACTATTTGTAATTTCTGATAAATCCAGAGAGATTATTTCTGTTTAGAGGTTGTCTAAATGGATTGAAGAGCACATGCAGGTCTGTGATCTTGTAGCTGTTTCAGTGCTTGATGGTATTGAGGTTCATTCAACCAGGTCTAAAATAGTGTATGCATCAGCCATTCCCAAACATTATTAGTTCATGTACAAAAATTAGTTCTTCCAAAAAAAAAAAAAATGTTGGAAGTGCCGGATGCAAATTTCTCCTTCGGGCACATTTATTTTAGGTCTTAATAGGCTTAATTTAAATATTTATGGACTCACAGTAAAATAAAATTTGAATGAATCTGGTGGAGATCTGCCTGGGGAAGATTAGGAAAGAAGGGAGTTTGGCTGGAGGAGTCCCACTGGAACCTTAGAGAATGTGAGGTTTAGGACTAATTGAGAATTCTTCGCTAAATCTGTTTAATCGGAAAATGCTACTTTGTCAAAGTTCTTTAACTTTTCTGCAAGAATTTATAAGTTTCTCAGGTCCAGGATGGAATATCGGGGGCAGGGAAACCCACTATAGCAGTGGTTCCCAAACTGTGAGAAAGTGAGTCGCTACCCCATTTTAATGCAGTCACCAGGGCTGGCTCAGACTTGTTGGGGACTGGGGCCAAGGCCAGAGCCCGAGCCCCATCACCTGGGACTGAAACCCAAGCCCAAGGGCTTCCACCCTGGGTGGCGGGACTCAGGTTACAGGCCCCCTGCCTGGTGCTGAAGCCCTGGGGCTTTGCCTCCCCACCCCTCCCCCCCACCTGGGATGGTGGGGCTTGGGCTTTTGCCCTGCCACCTGGGACAGCTGGGCTCAGGCTTTGGTTTCCTCTCTTGGGATCACGTAGCTCTAAGTATGTCGACTTCAGCTACGCTATTTTCATAGCTGAAGTTGCATAACTTAGACTGACTTAGCTCGCACCCCATCCCCCCACAGTGTAGACCAGGCCTTAGTAGCATTAGTCTCATTTCACTTTTGTTCAAAAGCTTCAAGTTCCTGTCCAGTTCCCTCTGAGCCAGGGAACTCTGCAAGTCTTGCCACAGCTCCCCTCCACGAAGAGTCTTCCTCACAGGACTTCTCCTCCCCTTTGGAGCCACAGATTCCTTCTTCTCGATTAAGGGTTTCACAGCCCTTCCTTCACAGGGCTATGCATAGAATCAAGCAGGCTTACCCAGCTTCTCCCCAGGGGATTACGCAATTGCTTGCTCTCATAATTGCATGCTTAATACATTTCACTACGCATAGGCGTATAATATTGCATAATATGGCCTTGACAGGGTGCTGCATTGCCCACCCAAATTATTGTCTGAGCCCTTGCCCTCACCCTCATTGGCTTGATGGGTCCATCTCCCCACAGAACAGGGCGAGCAGCACTTCGCCTGTGGGGCTATCCAGGCTGCCACTGGGCATGCAGACTGGGCAGAGGGAGTGATGTGATTATCAGCTTCATTGTAGAAAAAAATGTTTTTGGTGCTGCCTGTAGCCACTGTGCCCTACCAAGGTGGGGCTGCATGGATGGTAGGCTGGCTCTGGAGCAGCAGGGAGAGGTGATGGGGCAGCAAGGCAGCCACGGTGAGGAGGGGCAACAGAAGTGGCAGCATGGAACAATGTAGAGCCCAACCCACAGCATGATGAAAGCATGGCCAGGCAAATGCAGCCCCTACTGGTCTGCAGCATTTTTCACCTGGCTGGCTTGTGTTGGTGGCACAGGCAGCAGTGGCAGCCTGCAATGCTGCTGGCTGGTGGTAGGGGTTGACCTAGTGAGCACAGGGGAAGCCAGGCCACAGGGCTGGTCAGGGATTGGGAATGTGTTCCCATGGGTGGGCCTTCAGGTCCCCAAGCTCTATAGTCTGGGGATGTCTGCCTGCCCCCCACATATGCCAGGATGTGAGCCTCACATTCTTTGAGTATATGCCACACACCTCAGATCTGAGACCTTCCCAAAGTTTGGTTTGTGTCGCTCCCTGAGGGGAAGGAATGCTTCTTGGTCTCCACCACAGGGCAAGCAGGGAGGCCCTGGCAGAGACAGGTCTGTGTGCTGCCACCATCTTCTTTCTGTGTCATGTGGTAGCACCTCCTCAGTGGGTGGTGCTGGTCAGCCTTGGCCAGCACCCAGGGTCACAGCTGTTAAGGGAGATGAGGCCTGCCCCATCTCTACCCCATCTGGAGGAGGAGGGAATGTGTTTGGGAGATGGACGAGGTGTCCCTTTGTCTGTCTGTCTCTTGCGCGCACACATGCACGCAGCCAGGTAGGAGCTCATTGGATGGGGCTAGCTGGAAGAAGACGGGGCTCAGGACTAAGGGTGCTGTGATATTTGTCTGTCATAAGTTATGACCCACCCAAATTTCCATTCCCAACTACACTACTGCTATTAATTGTAAAGGACATAGTAAAATGACAGACATTGAGGACAGATGTAGCATTAAGTAGTTTTGCCAAAAAATACTGGTGGTGTTGTCAACTATGAGAGGAAATCAACAATTGCATGCTACTTGAACAAATCACAAAAGTATTTAAAAAGAGAGGCTTAGCTGCAAGGACAATCTCATAAAATGTAGTGCTTTATTTCAACCTGTGTCAACATAACCACAATTGCTTGGTAAGAGCGGTTGGATGTTGTCCATAGAAACTTAAAAATGTAGGAGCGGAAAGGACTTCGATAGGTCATCTAGTCCAGTCCCCTGCACTGAGGCAGGACTAAGTATTGTTGGAACCATTCCTGACAGGGGTTTGTCTAACCTGATCTTAGAAACCTCCAGTGATGGAGATTCCACATGGAACAAGTTACCAAGGAGGATGTGGAATCTCCATCACTGGAGGTTTCTAAGATCAGGTTAGACAAACCCCTGTCAGGAATGGTTCCAACAATAAGAAAAGGAGGACTTGTGGCACCTTAGAGACTAACCAATTTATTAGAGCATAAGCTTTCGTGAGCTACAGCTCACTTCCTCAGATGCATAATACTTAATAATACATACATAATTCCAACAATACTTAGTCTTGTAATACTGTAATACTTACAGATAGGAATTTTTTCCTAATGTCTAATCTAAATTTCCCTTGCTACAATTTAAGCTCTTTACTTGTCCTATCCTTAGTGTATTTAAAAATACATGAGGTTACATTTTTTTTCTTCATTTCTACTTTCTGTGATTCAGTTACTTTAGTTACCTTGCTTGTGTTTTCATATTTGGAATGAAAGAAAGATACTGTGTATCTGCACACTTTATCTTGCATATTATACAGAGCAAAGATTTACAATATTCTGTTTATTTTTCTTTTTTTATTTCAATCTTGGAGTTTGAAATATGTGATTATCAGCTTCATTGTAGAAAAAAATGTTTTTGGTACCAATTCACTATAAAAAAATTAGTCTTAATTTAAGTAGCCACTATTAAACAACTATTTTTCAGTTTCACAAACCACACATGATGGGTCACTTTAGTGTCACACTTTTTGTTAACTGATGATAAAGATATGGGTTTTTGTGGTTAAAATGTGCTTTTATAAAAACAAAATTCATGAAAACTGTCTTCTATATCTGTCTAAAGAGGCTGCATTAATATAGTGTTGTTCTGTATTAAAACTGTGAAAAAGGAAAAAAAAAAGTACAATTTTGCATAATAATTTTGCATCATTTTTTGTGCACATAATTCCTTGGCGTGTACCCAGCATTACCGCTATCCAGGTTCCCGCCCCACTTCATGATCTTGATCTGAAGACTCACCTTTCTTCCCCTTGTTTCAGGCCCTCTTCCCCCAGGGGTATGTTATGATTCAGGCAGGCTTCCACAGTCAACCAGCTGTTCTGGTTCCCATCCCAAGGAGCCTCTCTCCTGACTTGATGTTCCCCTGTAATTCTCCTTTCAAGGCTGCCACTCCTCCTCCTGGGAGTCACCTGACAGCTAGGTTTTATCATGTTAAGGAGGTAGCCACCTGATTTACATCTGGCCCCATTTCCCAGCTAATCTGCTGCTCCTTTGAATACCGATTTCCTTAAAGGTACTATGTCAAGGAACAGGGGTTTGGCTGACCCTGAGCCCACTTTGCCTTAAAAGGGGACAACAACTGTGTGACCAAATACTACTTCTAACAACTCATGTAGCATTGTGGTACATGTACCACAGTATGGAAATTTTGAAGATTTTTACTGCTACTTAGTCTTCAAGAGTGAAGATCAATAGTGCTTATGCTGGAAGAAGAAAGAAAGGCTATTTGACAGTAATTGTTTTTTCAATTGGGTGGTTGATATGGATTCACACTACTGACCCTCCCTGCTCTCTTTGGAGTCTTTTAATTCAAATTCTGAGGACGTGGCTCAAAGAAAACATTTAAGTACATGCTTGTGTCCGAAGGACTTAAATGGAAATTAAGCACATGCTTAAGTGCTGCCATGAATAGAGTTGTTTTCCCTGAACTGGGACCTGCAGAATGAAAAGTAGATAGTGAGCCATGACTCACAAACACAATAGGCCCGGAACAGCTGGTGCTGCAAGAACGTGTGTAGCCCCAACAGACATTCTTGGCAAAAGAGTTCTGGTTGGATGCCCCTGCATGCTCATTCCAAGGGTTAATCTATCTTCATAATCTTCCTGAACTGGAATTACGGGTAGGTCATTTATCTTTTAGTTTTTATCAAATCTTTTATTTACAGTAAGTCATTTTTTAATTTATAAAAGGCCAGAGGGGAAAAGATGTAATTTAGGAGTGTTTTGCTAGAACACTAGTGTTTCTCATTCTGTTTGTGTTTTTTTTTTTTTTTTTTAAATAGGCACTACACCACCTGGAACACAGGTGAGTAAAAACCAAGGCTTCAGAAAGTTAATAGAAGTACAATGATTGTAAGTCCATGTATGGACATTTAAAGAAAAACCTTATTTGATTCCCACCCCCCCATGTTACTTTTACTAGCACGTTACTTATAAATCAGTTTACATGCTTAGGGATCAATATTTTTTTCTATTAGACTACCAGTCTTTGACTAGTGTTTGAAAACTTTAGTTGCCTCTGAGGAATTTGTACTAGTTTGTCAACCACCACTCTTGCCATTCAGTATTTAGACCTGAATGCCAGGTGTACTGAGCTTCTCTTTGCTCCCATTGAATTTTCTGATTAGAACATAAGAACAGCCTCACTGGGTCAGACCAAAGGTCCATCTAGCCAAGTATCCTATCTTCTGACAGTGGCCAGTGCCAGGTGCTCCAGAGGGAATGAATAGAACAAGTACGGTAATCATTCAGTGATCCATCCCCTGTTGCCCATTTCCAGTTTCTGGCAAAGAGAGGCTAAGGACACCATCCCTGCCCATCCTGGCTAATAGCCATTGATGGACCTGTCCTCCATGAACTTAACTAGTTCTTTTTGGAACCCTGTTATAGTCTTGGCCTTCACAACATCCTCTGGCAAAGAGTTCCACAGGTTGACTGTGGGTTGTGTGAAAAATACTTCCTTTTGTTCTTTTTAAACCTGCAGCCTATTAATTTCATTTGGTGATCCCTACTTCTTGTGTTATGAGGAGTAAATAACACTTCCTTATTTACTTTCTCCACACTAGTCATGATTTTATAGACCTCAATCATATCCTCCCCTTAGTCCTCTCTTTTGCAAGCTGAAAAGTCCCAGTTTTATTAATCTCTCTTGGACTTTTAGGAGAGTGTTTTTCTAGTTCTTCTAGTTCTCAAGACAGCAATCATTAAAATATATCGAAAACAAAGTAAAATAAGATTGTGATAAAACTAATGTAATATTTTTAGGTCATGGAAAATTTTAATGATTTTTAAACCCTGGTATCTTGTGAATTTTGAGGACTGAAATACAGACTCAACGTTAGCCAACTTTGGTTTTGCAAAGCTGAGAAGCATTTTGACATATGGAACCTTAAAACAGGCATACAGTTCCTTAGTGTATTGTTGGGTATTTTTGCGCTGGTGAAGAGCGGAAATTACTCCTTATTTTTAAATCCTCAAATTTCCTATTGATTTAGTTAAATTTAAAAAGGAGAAATTTTCATGTCTGTTTAGTGTTCATGAAACTTTTGTATTGTTAGCTCTGAAGTGTGTAGTCTGTATCAACAGAACAGTATAGCACAATGTCATCTTCACAGTTCCCTGACACAGCCATGTTCAGAACGAGAGAGCGCTTCAGGTTCCATGACTACATTCAATTCAGCTGAGATTACCAACAAGGATCTTCATTAGTGCCAATTATTATAATGTTTTGTCATAAGGGATAGAAAATGTTAGAAAATGTGGCCAGAGTCTACTAATCTGGAAAACACGTGTACCAGTCCATCAGTGTTTCTAGTCCTAACAGGCTCTTTGATCTTAAAGTGTGGGTGTTAACTAATTTTATAACCATCTATTTTGCTGTTATTGAATTAAACTGTTTTTTCAGTACTCTAATAAAAAATTAAATGTTAATATTTGTATCTCTGATACTATTTCTACTCCATGCAAAATCTTCAGAAGGTATTTGGATCCTATGTTTTTTTGACATTTTAAGTAGTTCCTGTTCCCATGTTCAGAAGTTACCACAGTACTATAACTTAATACGAGCAAATATTGGTGTGGAGGGTTAGATGAAGGGAGAGTAAATAATCTGATATTTCTTTCACTTAATTGGTCATTTTAGCTTTTATACAATTGGAAAACTGGGATTACAATCTTTAAAATGTAAGGAACAGGTCTAACTCTAACAACACTCAATAGAGTAGCCACTAAAATTAGGTCAAAATTAAAATGTGGAGGGGAGGCAAGATGGTTATCGATGTGATTTTTTTTTTTTTTTTTTTAGGTCTGATAGCTCATGGATAGGGCCCTACCAAATTCACGGCCATGAAAAATGCATCACGGACCGTGAAATGTGGTCTCCCCCTGTGAAATCTGCTCTTTCATGTGCTTTTACCCTATACTATAAGATTTCACGGGGGAGACTAGCTTTTTTCAAATTGGGAGGTACTGACCCAAAAGGGAGTTGTGGGGGGTGGGGTATCACAAGGTTATTTTAAGGAGTTGTGGCATTGCCACACTTACTTTTGCACTGCCTTCAAAACTGGGAGGCCAGTTAGCAGTGGCTCTTGGTTGCGCACCCAGCTGTGAAGGTAGCAATACCGCAAACACGCCCCCACACACAACTCCTTTTTCGGTCAGGACCCCTACAATTACAACCCTGTGAAATTTCAGACTTAAATAGCTGTAATCATGAAATTTATGATTTTAAAAATCCTGTGATTATGGAACTGACCAAAACGAATTTGGTAGGGCCCTACTCAAAGACCACCACTGCTATAGACAAATGTCTGTACACCAGTGGATTTAGCCTTTTCAGCAGGATTAGTGTGGCACCAGTTCATAACTTAATATAACAATTCCCAGTCTTGGATCATTGTAACTTTCAGTCTCTCGTGATGTACATAGGTGTCATTTAGGAAGTAATTTGAAACTTTGAACTTATTTCATGTAGCATGCTAAACTGCCATCTTATGGAAATGATTTTCAGTCATTATCAACCTAAGTTACATTTAAAAGTGACCTAGATGTCCTGAGCGTGTGTGCGTGTATGTCAGTCAGTCAGTCATTGTCTATCTTGAAGGAGATGCTGTGTTGTAAGTTTTCCTTTTTGATTCTTCATTATACTTTAAAATCATTTACTGTAAACAGGAAATTTGTAAATCTGAATCAGCTTTAGGGTTTGTTTTTTGCTGCTGTTCTGGTGTTTAAAAATTCTTATTGGATATATTTAAAATACATGTTGTTTTTTTAAATTTAAACAAATAAAAGAACTCCGTATACTTTTTTTTTTCCCCTCAGATCACACATCAAATAGTTTGCGCAGCCCAGCAAACCACCACAACCAACAGTTCTATAAATGAAGATCCTTCTAAACAGGTTTCACCAGTTTCTACTTGTTTTTAACTTTTCTAGAGTTTTTTTTATAGAATTCCATTACCATATTTTATTGCTTCTGTTTTATTTTTCCTAGAAATCTATGTGGACTGAACATAAATCACCAGATGGAAGAACTTATTATTATAATACTGAAACAAAACAATCTACATGGGAGAAGCCAGATGATCTCAAAACACCTGCTGAGGTAAACCAAGTTCATTGAAAGATATGGAACAAGTGACTTAAAATAAGTTCAGTGTACTGTCCAGGAGACATGCATTAGAATTTTTATTCCAATGTAATTTATAACTGTAAACACCCTTGCTCCAAAAAGCAAATTTTATCAGTTCTAGATAGACTGTCTATAACTGAATTAGGTAGATTCTTCAAGATACCCATTGATGTGCTTTTGCGATCACAATGTGACTTCAGGTTTAAATTTTGCTGTTTTTCTTCAGGATATTTTCATTGTACGCATTGTGATATGTTTTAAGTTGCTTTTAGGCTTATTTTTGGGTTGTTTTTAGGATATTTTAGCAGTTTTGAAACATCATTGTAATAAGATTTTTAACAAATGTTTTTGCTCTCTGTTAGCAATTGTTATCTAAATGCCCTTGGAAAGAGTACAAATCTGACTCTGGAAAGCCTTATTACTACAATTCCCAAACAAAAGAATCACGTTGGGCAAAACCCAAAGAGCTTGAAGATCTTGAAGGTAACGGTAATGGAAACTGAGCATTTTGTGTATAATGTAAATGTTATTTCTACATGAATTATGGCACTGTTAGTTTAGTGTAGGAATAGTTCTTCCTATTAAAAATTAGAGTGAAATAAAAAAGAGATGCTGGAGCTTTTCCCCAATAATATAAAATTATAACTGAACAGAACTGGTCTGTCTTATTTTAACATTGTTCAAAGTCTCAAAGATTAAATTTAATTCAATGTCATCATATTCAGTGGATTTGAAATAAAAATGGTGTTAGCTATCTTAGTTGAAAAATCAAAATTAAGCACGAAGCTGTGTTTGTAAATGACGTTGATAATCTGTTTCCCTACTGTTCCCGCCAACCATTGCTTCAATACATTATTGTTGGGTAAAGCTAATTTATCAAAGTCAAAACCATGCGTACCTCCAAAGCGCATGGGTGTAAAGCTTTATTTTGAGATTATCTGTTTAATTTTGGGGGCTGGGAGATGATGGGAGGCGGGGAGAAAACCACCATCATCTTTTATTTGCATAAAATCATATTATGACACACAAGAATATAATCTAGGTCTCATTTGGATTTCTTCTTGCTCTTCCACAAAGGTAATGTCATAGTTTGTTCTGGGTGGAGTGTAATGCTGCATTAGTGTTTATTTTGGATGGAGCATGGTCAGTATTTTTGGTAAATCAGAGCCGTGGTGAAGAATATTACAAAATGTTAAAATAATTTTAAGGAAGCTAAGGTAATAGAATAGTACAAATGGGGAGAGTTGAGGGTGGGTGGGGAGGGGGAGGCATTCCAAAGATTAGAGAAGCAGCACTGGTATTTAAAAACTAGATAGGAAAAGATTACTAAAAAGAAAAGATGCAGTTGAGTAAACCCTATTTGTCTGTATTGAAAGTGGCATTGATGCCTGATGAAACTGAAAATATTTACTTCAGTTTGAACAAAAAGAAAAAGTAGTAGATGCAGAAGGTTGTTCAGTAAGATTTTCTGTGTTTTGATGCTTCTAGAATTTCATTTTAATCCAGCTATCTTTTAAATTATTGAAACAAGAATACTAACATCATAAATAACAATAAAAGATTAGCTTGATCTATTTTTATATACCTGAGCAATTTCTTTAAAAAAAATATAGAGAGCAGTAAGTTCTTTCTTTTCCAAACATAAGCTTCTTGTGAACCGTTGCATTTCGAATAAATATTTTCTTCTTTTGCCTCTATAGCGATGATTAAAGCTGAAGAAAACAGGTATGTTTTTAAAAATGCTTTTTTTATTAGATTGATAGTATCAATGCCTCTCTTGAAATAAACTTCTAGCTTGCTTTCAATCTGTAAAGTGTTTTAATACTTGATTACCAAAATATATTTTCACTATTTAATTTTAGAAGTGCTTTTAATTTAAAAATCTTTGAACTTCTGTCCCTGTCTTTTTCTGTTAAGTTGTACAGTTCTTATAAAGAACTCCCCACTTTTGAAATTGTTTTAGATTTTTTTGGTTTTTTTGGGTGAGATATAACACTTTGTAAGGTAGGCCTAAAACTCTTGACGATGTCCATAGAACCTTATTTAAACTGTAATATTTTCCCTTAAGGTTAATTGAACTTGCATGACTATAAAACTCTTCTTTCGATTTTCTTAATTCACGTATTCAGCAGTAAACCAGAAGAATCAACTCCAACATCTTCTGCTCCCGCTATTGCAACAGAAATTACAGATACCACGGGTGCCGCCGCCGCCGCCACCGCCGCCGCCGCCGCCACCACCACTAGTGATGTTGAAACTGCCGTGGCTGCTCCTGCAGCCACTGCCATTCCTGCTGTAGCAGCTGCTCCTGAAGCTGAATCTTCTACAGTAGCTGCTGTTGTAGAAAATGAAAGTACAGTAACTACAACAGCTGAGGAACAAGTGCAGCAAACTACTACCGCCGCCGCCGCCACAACCATCGCCACTCCTGTTGTACAAGAGCAGAATGTAGAAGCTGTGACTAACACTGCAGAGGAAACTTCTAAACAGGAGGCTTCAGTGGAGTAAGTAAAATCCAATAATCTGGCTTAATCTGAGGTTTTTTAACGTTCAGAGTTGTGGGATTGTAGTTATATTGGAGGTGGCTAAACTTTTCGTTCAGATTTTTTTCAAAAGAAAAAAGAGAATGGAGCAAAGCTAGTGGAGAGAAATGGTTAAGAAAAAACACAAGGGAAGAAGGCATTTTAAATGATTTTTTAAAGGCCCCCTCGTCTCTCTCGGGTCATTCATTTATTTGCCAAATTTAATTGGGGATTGTTGGGACCCATGACTTGTGATTTTTGAATTTTATTTTAGAAAGATAAAGAAAGGTTAGGTAAACAATATTAAAACATACAGCATACAGACTGCCATTGTGAAAAGTGAGTTAGACTCTTTGTTTTAAGTATTCGAGAATTTTAGCAGGCAGCATCATCATGGAACACCCAGGTGCTCGTATGTAATTTTAGAATATACATTTTTAAAAATACAAAACTAAGAAAAAACATGTAGCCCACTCTGAATAGGCTGTTGTTTCCAACTAAAAAATCCAAATCAAATAAACCCACTAAAGTTGGTATCACACCTTCCCAACTCACTGCAACTACTCTGTCTTCCATCTCTCGCCAAAAGCCTGTAAAAACAGACAAGTTTTGTAGTGTACTTTGAAGGTCAATAGTTTTAGGCAGGGTTACGAGTAATTGAAAGTCAAGACTCTTTCACAATTAACACCCCATAATGTGTATCATTTTATTTTAGACTAGCAAATTGTAATTTTTATATAAAGTATTAATTTCCATCTTATTAAATTATATTTTTGAAAAATATTTCTCAAGAAATGTCTGTTAATTGGACATCTCTTAAATTGATAATGACTCTTTTTGGTTTAAATGAAAAATAGTGTATTTACCTAAAGTATGTAATATTTTGTCTTTAATCCTTAGTGTTGCTCCCAAAAAAGAGGAAGAGGACACCCAGCCAGTTAAAAAAACATATACATGGAATACGAAAGAAGAAGCAAAGCAAGCATTTAAAGAACTGTTGAAAGAAAAGGTTTTTTAAATTGAATCAACTGTTTAAACTCTTCTGAATTATTTGCCTGAGAAATTACTGATTTATTTTTTTAAAAAATTAATTTTCATATTGGAGTAAATAAGGAAAAAGAGTGTTATAGAGGAAGTGTACTTGTTTAGGCAATTTTTATATATTGCCTGTGCTTTTTAAAAATACATTTGTGTGTAATCAGGAGCTCACAGCTCTTCTCCTTCCTCTGATTTCCCCCAGTATAATGCAATTTTAAACTCATAATTTTGTCCAAAATCTAGAAATTGATGATTTTTAACTGCCATATGAAGATATGGCAGAAAATTATCAAGATGCCAACTGACAAAGGCAAAAAATGTCACTGTTTAACAGCAGATGTTTGAACAAGAGTGACTTTCACATTAAAATACATTTGTCTTCAACAAAAATCCATTTCCTTTTTCCTTATTATAATTACTAAAGCCACGCATGTTTAGACAGGTTCTCTTTTACGATCCATCCTTTGTGAAGTCATAATTCTGTTATTACATTCCACATTGTTATGGAAATTACAGTAAATGTTATAATTCATTATTACTTCACTGCAGGATCAAAAATATGGAGCCCTATAGAGTTGTCCTTTGGCATGCTTTCTAAATTTCCCACCATTGTTCAAAAGGTGGAGGGTATGGTGAGAAAAGAATAATCTCAATGCTCAATTTCCCTCTCAGTCTATTTATTGATGATGCTTTCTGTAGCGTTCCCAAGACTCTAGTGTCCAAATGCAGTAGAAGAGTGCCTGAAAGAGAATCAAACGGTAGAAATAGTGATGATGATTCTAAAAGTGCCCCATATCTCTCTTACTGACTGACGTATGAAAACATCACTTTATTTTTACTAACATACGTAGTTATTATGAAGGGGTAATAGTCTGTCTCTGTACAGCTCTCTTGTTAACATCCGTGAGAAGTCTGCTGTGCCTCACCACACAAATGAAATACTTCAATCTAGTCTGTTTATCAGTATTTCCAAAGAAACCGTATCACCTTAGTATGTTGGTACCAAATCTAGTGGTTACATTATTGATTTAATGTCTTCACAGCGTGTACCATCCAATGCCTCATGGGAGCAAGCTATGAAAATGATCATTAATGATCCTAGATACAGGTATTGCTTCCTCTCTTCTCTTTAATCTACATTGTTTGTCACAGACTTAATGTATATATGCTTTGCCCTCAGCAGTGTCATATTTGAGCACTGAAATGGGATTTGATCAAATACTGACAGTTCCTACACCAAACCAATTGTCTTTTTTGAGTCTGACCTGTTACTAAAGTAGCAAAATACCTTAGGAGCTGCATATGTTCACCAATGAACAATGGAATGGTACATGGTCTTAAAGAAAAGATGTATTAGCAGTAGTAACTAGAGTTAAACTAATAGATGGTCTTCACATTTTTAAAAATCTTCATATTTATGTTTGTTATAATGGAGATGCTGAGAACTTTTAGGGCCATATTTTCAAAAGAGGTCATTGCTCTCATTGGGAGCTGTTCTGTGCTGAACAGACTTTAAAATTTGGCTCTACATTTAATGTCCAAAATGCAGCCTGAAAGTAAGACCTCTCATGAGGCTATTTGGTAGTATGTTATAAGAAAAGTTATTTTGGCTTAATAGACTTTATTTAAAGACATGAAAGCAGATACGATAGCCTGAGTATTAATTTAGTTCTGTAGTGTAGGCTTCACTTTGTTTCACCAAACTTCTGTTAACTTTTGTGTTTGTATTTTATTCTGTATGTAAATAAATTGGCATTATTACTTTTATTTTCTAATTCCCATTTTGTGTACTTAAAATCTTGTTTTTCTTGCTGTTCAGTGCATTGGCAAAGTTGAGTGAAAAAAAGCAAGCCTTTAATGCTTACAAAGTCCAGACAGAGAAAGAAGAAAAAGAAGAAGCAAGATCAAAATACAAAGAAGCTAAAGAATCCTTTCAACGTTTCCTTGAAAACCATGAAAAGATGACATCTACAACAAGATACAAGTAAGATCAATTTAATGTACCACAATGACCCTTCTCCGTTTCAAGTTCAACCTTAAATTTACTTGGCTTGGTCTCTGGTGAACTTGAACCTTTGTATAATGTTTCGTCTTTGAAAAATCTAAAGTCTTGTCTACACTTAGTGCTGCAGTGAAGACACGACCTACGCTTCTTCTGTCAGCTTGGTAATCCACCTCCCCGTGAGGTGGTAGCTAGGTCAACAGGAGAATTCTCCTGTTGACCTAGTGCTGTCTACACCGGCGGTTAGGTTGGTTTAACTATGTCATTCAGGAGTATGGATTTTTCGCACTAATTTCCGACCTAATTATCTGTTGTAGGACCAGGTATGATGGGGCATAAATAGAGTGATAGCATTTGAGTTCAAGTGTCTAGAAATGAAGGTAATACATGACAAAACACTTCCATATTTTGATTTAAAAATAAACACAATAGTTCAGTGGTTTCGGGGGGAGGGATAGCTCAGTGGTTTGAGCATTGGCCTGCTAAACCCAGGGTTGTGAGTTCAATCCTTGAGGGGGCCATTTAGGGATCTTGCGAAAAAATAAGGGACGGTACTTGGTCCTGCTGTGAAGGCAGGGGACTGGACTCAATGACCTTTCAAGGTCCCTTCCAGTGCTCTGAGATAGGTATATCTCCATATTATTATATTATTTCCTATACATTAAATTTTAATCCTTCTATTTCCCAGTATGGTGTTAAATTTCATTTTTTGTTCAAGAAAACAATAGAATACTTAGGGCACGTCTGCACAAGCACTTGTGCAACACTCGGGCAGGCCACGGAGTAACTGTACGTGCACACCCTGCTACTGCGCTCTAAAAGTTCCCGAGTGCACATTGACGTGCAGTGCTCACTATGAAACTGTTAGTGCACGGTAGTAGGGTCCACACAGACACTTAGAGCACAGCATGCGTTAACACTGTCGATTTATATCCTATTTTGCCACTCAGTAAGCTTTGGTGCAGACATGCCCTTGGTGGCCTTACCCATATCACCAGGCTGATAACTAGAACGAGTCAGGCAAGTTACAATTCTTTTCTCACAATAATGAAAGAAATATATAATAGGAATAAAACTGAGGTTAGTTACATTGTTTGTTAGTTACTTGGCAGTGTCATGTAAAAATTAATGTCATTACGATCAGTATAAAAACATAGCATTATAGAAATTAAAGAGTTATGTCAAAGGAGAACTTATTTTTCTGACCTATAACCATAAGAGTTCAGAGTGGGAAAAATTTTGTCATGTATAAATTGTGAAACTAATCTGAAAATAGTTTCTGATCCCAGTTGCCATTGCTGGTATTCCTGATGCCACAAATGATGCAGTTTCATGAGCAGTAAGTTCAGTGCAGAAGATTGCAAACAATTTTCTTTATGCTGGTTTGTTGCAGAAGAATATTTTAATATTTAATTTTAAAAATGATATGCAGATCACTGACAAACTGCTCTTTTACAAACAAGTCTTTTGTACAGTTTATTATACCTCATCAAATGAATTGATTCTAGAATCCCAGTTTACTGAAGTTATCAGCAAAAGATTTAGAGCAGATTGATGGAATTTTTTTCAGATGGAGCTAATTTTTGGTTCATTAGCCTTCAGTGTTCCTTTTAACAATGAAAGCAATAAACTTTTTAGCTTTTAATTCAAAATGTAAATTGTAGTTGATTCTGAGATGCAGAGGTTGTCAGTTCAGGAGGCCCTGGTTGTGAATTTGCTTCTTCTGGTGTACTGTCAGATCCAAAGATTTAGCATTTTGGCATGAAAGAAGGCTAAATATTTCTTCTTTCTTTTTTTTTTTTTTAAAGCCAACTCTTTGCCAAATACAAAGCATTGATTAAAAAAAAAAAAAAAGACAACTTTGGTTTATAAAGCTTCTTTTCCTACTTAGATGTTACAACTATCTATTATTAAAATATATAAATTTGCAATGAAATTGTATTGGTGGAGAATCACAACATAGCATGAAACCTGTTGTCACCCTTAATGTTTTTAATCTTTATGATTTATTCTTTTTTAGTATTCTAATTCACCCTGTCCAGAAAGCTGCTGTTTGAACTCTGTTAGTTTGTATGTTGTCCGAGATTAATGATTTTCGCATGATGATAGAGTGCAGAGTGCATTTGTATTTTTGCAGTAGTAAGAGTGCTTACTTGCATTATTAAATATCCAGAAAGGCAAAGCAAAAATCCAGTGCTGGTCGTTTTTCTCAAATGTGAAAGTAGACCGAGTTTAGAGGGGCGGGAAATTATTCCTACTCACCTCTTCTGAGTGGGTAGCCTTACCTGGTAAACTTCCACATTATTTTCTGTGGCACTTCCAACTGAGCATGATTACTTGATGGTACCCACACCCTAATCATTGCTGTTAACTTCTTTTTCTAGCCTATGAATTAGTCTCGTAATTTTTGTGATGGTAGTTATGAACGTGAATTTATTCTTTTCCCTTCAGCAAAGAAAGCTGTGCATTGGTATTCCTTTTCTATTTGATTTTATGGATTAATATGTGAATCTTGGTTTAGTATTCACATGAAACAGTTGGCCCCAGGATCAATGTGGAGTACAGTTTTTATAAAACATTTTAGAGCGCAAAGCAAAATCATTGCTGAATCCTGTGGCACTATTAACTTGTTCTAATTAAACAGTTATGTCAATTCCAAAGGCCTTCTTTACTTCTGACTTTTTATTTAGGTGAACATATTTGCTTGAGCAATAAATACAAGTTAATAGACCACTAAAAAATGTGAATGTCTTCCAGTGATGTGGGAGTTGCATTGGCTTGTTTCTCTCGGACTTGTAAGAATACAAATACAAAATCTAACTCCACCACCCCTCATCTGTTGCACCCTGCTTGTTAATAGGAACAATTAAAATCTGAGCAACAGGGAAATAGATGTCTTAAATTTTGGAGCCTTTTCAGGACTTTCAGAGTTCTGAAGATTCTAAGTGTGTGTGTATATTAAAAATAGTTTCTAGCTCTGCTAGTTGTGAAGATAGTGGGATTTAGTTTAAGTGTGAAAATGTGTACTTTATTGGCTGCATAGTTACACAGGAACATAGTACCAAATGCAATCAGTACTCATCCTGTTTATTTGCATGTGCTGATAACTTTGAAGCCAAAATACAGATTTTAAGGCTAGAAAGGCACCCTTGGATTATTTAATCTGACCTCCTATATATTATAAACTAAAATTAAATTGAAGTAAGTGTGTGTGTGTGTGAGAGAGAGAGAGAGAGGGGAAAAAATAGTAAATGTAAATTTAATTGGGATTTGTATATTGTGCCTGTCAGTCTTTAGGCTTGTAACCAATATTACCATATAACCCCCTGCCTCCTAAAACCTCAGATAATTAGTCATCCACACTTTAGTTTCTTTCAGTGCTGCCACACACTGCTACTGGTAAAACAGGTGACTCTTGTATTCAGTTCTGAGCATCACCAATTCCAGGCTGTAGCAGACTAAGGCCTGGTGTACATATACAGTTGCAGTAGTTTAACTAAAGGTGCAGTGTTGTATCAATTGAGTTAAAACAGTGCAACTTTTCTGTATGGATATTCTCTTACATTGTTTTAAAAATGGCTTACATCTGTTATTTAGCAGGGGCACTCTAAACCAATGTAAGTGTCAACCACAAAGATGCACAGGTTTAACTTTACCTGGAAGTCAATAATGGGGAGCTCGTGCAAGTGATGTAGCATAGATGTTAAGGGCTGCACCTGGATGCCCAAACAGAGTCATCCAGGCCAAGCCATTACCACTAGTCTCAGATCATTTTACAGCAAATGCCACCCCCACCCCTCACGCCACTCATCCGGTTCCCTCTTGCTTTCCCTTAAATCTCATAGTTTCTCTGGTTTCATTCTCATGGATCCTTCCAATCTATGAGGTTAGGCAAAAGCTTACATACTGGATGGCTTATTTTTATTGAGCTCTTACCTGTGACGTAGAATTAAAATATTTACATTAACTTAATGTAAGATACATATTTCTTAAATTCTTGTTCACTGTCCAGGGAAATAACTAAAATGTAATCTTTATGCATAGTTGGAAGTAAATAAACTTGTTTGAAGTAATCCACACCACTTGACCCAAAGAGAGAGATTTACCTGAATGTTTCCAACTAAAATGTGAAGCTTTATGTAGAGACTACCACCGCTATATTTAAATCAGTTTACGCCAATAAGTGAGTATATGTATCTCTTTTGGTGGATTTTTTTATATACAGAAAAGCTGAACAAATGTTTGGTGAAATGGAGGTCTGGAATGCAATATCAGAGCGTGATCGTCTTGAAATTTATGAAGATGTCTTGTTCTTTCTGTCTAAAAAAGAAAAGGTAATTTTTCTTTTAGTTTTCAAGGTTTATCTCAGAGAAAACAATTTAATCTGAACCTATTGAAGAAAGTAAAGAATTTTCTAGGTTGTTTTGAGTCTAACTTTTCTCTTGCCAGTGACTTAGGAAACCCCATCTAGAACTGTTTTACATTGTACAGTATGTAATTATCATTTCCCTGAAATAGGCTTATTAACTTCATGTTCCCACAAAGAACAATCTGCTCAATGTGGATATTGCATAAGTGTATATAATGGCTTTTGTTCAAAAGTGCTTTCTCATACTCTATACTACATATTGAAACAAATTATGGTCCAGAGCCTCAGCTGGTATACATCTGCATGTTTCCATTTACATAGCTGAAAATCTGATCTTTTTATATATATAGTATGCACAGTTAACCCTGTACAACATTTTAAGGCACAAACTGAAGAACAATGTCTATAGTTTAAAAATGTAGGGAGAATTTAGATAGAAATTTCACTAAAATAAAATTTATCTATAACTCTAGGGTTAAGGTCCGTATTCTTGCAAAAAAATGATCATGCTTTTTGCGGATTAGAAGTGGTCAGAACCTAAGTTTTAGGTTTCCTATGAAAAGCAGCTCCTCCCCCAACACAGTGAGCCCCATGGTTCAGCACTGGTTCTTTACACTCTTACAGTATGTCTACACAGCAGCTGGAAGACACCCATTTACTAACTCTGCTCAAGGTAGCATGCTAAGAATAGCAGCATAGCCAGAGTGGCTCAGGCTAGCAACCCAAGTATGTACCTTAGTGATGAGGTGGGATTGTATTCAGGCAGCTAGCCCGAGCTGCTGCCTGTGTTGTCACGTCCACACTGCTGTTTTCAGCATGTTAGTTCAATGAGAGCTAACACATGTATTTCAACCTGAGTCGGGAATTCACCACCCAGCTGTTGTGTAAATATATGCTTAGGATAGTAGTCCCCAAACTCTTGAGGGTTGTGCCCCCTCTTACTACACACACGCACACACACACACGCCGGAGCTGGGAGTGGGGCTGTGGATTGGGGTGAGGACAGGGGTAAGAGGTCCAAGCTGGGGGTGGGTATGGGGCCAGGAGCGGGGCTAGGGATGGAG
Organism: Lepidochelys kempii; assembly: GCF_965140285.1. Taxonomy (NCBI): domain Eukaryota; kingdom Metazoa; phylum Chordata; order Testudines; family Cheloniidae; genus Lepidochelys; species Lepidochelys kempii. The sequence continues at coordinate 28,706,744 of NC_136390.1, read as the reverse complement.
CTGCAGCCAGTGGCCAAGGCTGTGGGCGGGAGAGAGCAGAGACGCAGCCAGGCCCTGGTGGTGGCCAGCAGCTGGGTCCGTGGCCAGGTGTGGCTCTGCTTCTGGACTGGGAATGGAGCCGTGGCCAGGAGCTGAAAGAGGGGGCAGGGCTAGGAGTGGAGCTGCAGCTGGGCCTTTGTGGAGGCTGGCAACCAGGCCCCAGCCTATGTGGAGCCACAACGTGGCAGAGGGCAGGGCCATAACAGATCTGGGGCCATGGCAGGGCTGAGTGGTGTTCCCTTCCCACCTCCCTGAATGTTCCTCGATGCCCCCCAGAGGGGCGCGCCCCACAGTTTGGAGACCTCTGCTTTAGGGTCTGTTTACATAGCTCATGTGGGCTAGCCCACATGAGCTAACTCAGGTTAAAATAGCAGTGAAAACACAGCAATTTGGCTTTTAACTCATCAAGTTCAATCTCAAATTCCCCTATCAGCTTTAATTTGAGCTGCTAATCTGATTTTTAAAAGCATCATTGCTATGTCTTTGCTGCTGTTTTAACCTGAGTTAGCTGTTGTGGGTTAGCTAACCTGAGATAAGGTAACATTTTGTGTGTGCTTCCATCCCTACTTTAAAGAAGAGTGCCACCACTGTATCATCAGTAGTCTGGAAGGTCTGGGGTCTCTAGCCCAGAGGCAGTCTGCATGGTGGAGCTGCCATGGACCCTAGAAGCCCAGGGAGCTGCTGATTGAAATTGACATGATTCTTGCCAATTTCATTGCTACTATTCAGGGAATCAGGAAAAAAAGGGCAAATTTTGAAATACTGAAATTTCCTGTGAAAACTGAGTTTTGGCCAGCTCTGAATGTGACAAGATTATGTACAAGGTGGTATGGCCATGAATTCAGATGATTTTAAAATCTGTATATATTATTTTCTGTTTGTGTGTCCAAAATTTGTCATTTTCTTTCTATATAATCAGAGGGTGATACTTGATCTTATCTGATGTGGTACTCAAGGAAAATCAATGCATGGCTGATTTATTTATTTATTTCGCCCTGACTACTTGCTTCAGGAGCAAGCCAAGCAGTTACGAAAGAGGAATTGGGAGGCTTTGAAAAACATTTTGGACAACATGGCTAATGTAACATACTCTACCACTTGGTCGGAGGCCCAGCAGTATCTGATGGACAATCCTACATTTGCAGAGGATGAAGAACTTCAGAGTAAGGAGGGGGGAAAAAAAAAAGTGGGAATCTCTTGAAGAGGCTGTGGAACTGGTTTAGTGATGATTATAAATAGTTAAATTTTTTTTGCCAAATCAGCAACTGCTAAATGACAGCTGCCAGCAACTTATGTGAAATCATAGGACTGGAAGGGACCTCGAGAGGTCATCTAGTCCAGTCACCTGTACTCGTGGCAGGACTAAGTATTATCTAGACCATTCCCGACAGATGTTTGTCTAACCCTGCTCTTAATCTCCAATGATGGAAATTCCACAACCTCCCTAGGCAATTCATTCCAGTTCTTAACCACCCTGACAGTTAGGAAGTTTTTCCTGATGTCCAAACTAAGTCTCCCTTGCTGCAATTTAAGCCCAGTGCTTCTTGTCCTATCCTCAGAAGTTAAGAACAACAATTTTTCTCCCTCCTCATTGTAACAACCTTTTATGTACTTGAAAACTCTTATAATGTCTCCTCTCAGTCTTCTCTTTTCCAGACTAAACAAACCCAGTTTTTTCCATCTTCCGTCATAGGTCATGTTTTCTAGACCTTTAATCATTTTGGTTGCTCTTCTCTGGACTTTCCCCAATTTGTCCACATCTTTCCTGAAATATTGGGTCCAGAATTGGACACAATACTCCAGGTGAGGCCTAATCAGCATGGAGTAGAGTGGAAGAATTACTTCTTATGTCTTGCTTACACCACTCCTGCTAAGACATCCCAGAATGATGTTCGCTTTTTTTTGCAATAATGTTACACTGTTGACTCATATTTAGTTTGTGGTCCACTATGACCCCCAGATCCCTTTCCACAGTACTCCTTCCTAAGCAGTCATTTCCCATTTTGTATGTGTGCAACTGATTGTTCCTTCCTAAGTGGAGTACTTTTGCATTTGTCCTTACTGAATTTCATCCTAATTACTTCAGACCATTTCTCCAGTTTGTCAGATCACTTTGAATTTTAGTCCTATCCAAAGCACTTACAATCCTTCCCAGCTTCAGTATCTAAATCATCGATGAAGATATTGAATTGAACCAGACTCAGAACTGATCCCTGTGGGACCCCACTCGTTATGCCCTTCCAGCATGACTGAACCACTGATTACTACTCTCTGGGAACAGTTTTCCAACCAGTTTTGCACCCACCTGATAGTAGCTCTATCTAGTTTGTATTTTCCTAGTTTGTTTATGAGAAGGTCATGTGAGACTGTATCAAAAGCTTTACTGAAATCAAGATATACTACGTCTACCACTTCCCCAGGCTTGTTACCCTGTCAACGAAAGCTATCAGGTTTGTTGGACACGATTTGTTCTTAACAAATCCATGCTGACTGTTACTTATCACCTTATCTTCTAGATGTTTGCAAATTGATTGCTTAATTATTTGCTCCAGTATCTTTCCAGGTATAGAAGTTAAGCTCACTGGTCTAATTCCTTGGGTTGTCCTTATTTCCTCTTTATAGATTGGAAAAGGGCAAATATAGTGGGAAGATTTATTTGAAGTATTTGACAAATATCCCTTATGCAGTCTTCCCTGTTTCATGGCTATCTTTGGCAATGTGAGCGATAACGTAAGTGCTCTTCTCCTCAGCCCAGTGTTCTTTATGGAAGTCCTGTATTCGTTAATGACTAGGATCTTTCAATTCTTCTGTGTAGCTTCTATCTTTCATCACTACTAGATAATGCCCTCCCATTATTACACTTTAGTGATGAATGAGGAGAGAAGCTGCTAACAGAAAATTATCAGGTAAGAAATTTCTCAGTCAGAAACCTTTTCTTTTCTCCTTTCTAGATATGGATAAAGAAGATGCACTGATTTGTTTTGAAGAACACATCAGAGCTTTGGAAAAAGAAGAGGAAGAAGAAAAACAAAAGAGTTTGCTTAGGGAAAGGCGACGACAACGTAAAAATAGAGAATCTTTTCAGGTTGGTGCAACTTTTTTATCTTTAGAATCTAACAGTTTTCAAATATTCCAGACTTTCATACAGTCTTTTTAAAGTAAGGGTACTAGGTTTTCTTGGCCTGTCTAAAATATACGGATAATTACATATTCCCCTGTGTAGTAAGTCAGTTTCCCCATATAGCAATGAAAGGAGTGACACATTTTAATAAGTAGGAAAATGTAATTGGAATGTCGGAAGAGGGGATGAGGGACCGCAGGGACAGGTGTTGTGACTGAAATTATTTTTTTAATTGTGTTTTTTAACAAATGATTAGGTTTCAATTTTAATAGTGTTTCTTTCAATCATTATAACATGAAGTATGTGAAAGCACACTTTCAAATATGTGAAAACGGACACTTTTATTCCATCCTATTTTGCAGTTATTTTTGGATGAATTACATGAACATGGGCAGTTACATTCAATGTCCTCCTGGATGGAGTTGTATCCAACCATAAGTTCTGACATCAGATTTACTAACATGCTTGGTCAGCCTGGTAAGACTACTTCCTCTTCCAACAATGTAGAAAGTGATACAGGTACAGAGACTGTAGATTTGGGGCAAAATAGAAGTGTGATGTTTATTTTCTAATTTATTTTTTAAAAAGTGCAGCTCTTTGGTTAGAGCTAGCTTTTGACTTCTCTAGTTTTTTCATTAGGATCAACTGCACTTGATCTTTTCAAGTTTTATGTTGAAGATTTGAAAGCACGTTACCATGATGAAAAGAAGATAATAAAAGACATCTTAAAGGTGAGGAAAAATGTGCTTTCCTTAATAAGAGTAACAAATCTATCATTTACATTTATTAAACTGCTAATGTAACTCTTTGACTCTGGGAGTTGGGATTTCACGTTGCGCTAATGCAGTGTGCATTAGCGCTAACGTGAGACTTCCTGACCCACCTGGTGCCAAGGAGGTAACTCTCTTGCAGGATAAAGGATTTCTGGTTGAAGTGAATACTACTTTTGAAGACTTTGTTACAGTCATCAGTTCAACTAAAAGAGCAACCACTTTAGATGCTGGAAATATCAAACTGGCTTTCAACAGTGTAAGTTTTAACATTCCCTTATGTTCATATTAAGAAAATTGTTTTAGAAAATTTGTTTTTATCAGGGCTTGCCTACACAGGGGTCTGAAAAAGCCACCCCCCCCTGTGTGATGTAAGTTACAGCAACCACACCCCACCCTATGTCAGTGGAAGATGCTCTTCCACTGACATAGCTTCTGCCTCTCGTTGAAATGGAGTAATTGTGCCGACAGGAGAGCACTCTCCCATCAGCATAGCGCGTCTTCACCAGACATGCTACAACAGCACATCTAGCTCAGTAAAGTAGACTTGCCCTCAGAAACTGAAATATTTTCTCTGCATCATTTTAGGTGTGTTTTATGAGTACTTTGATAAATATAGTGTGTAAAATAAGCTGCTGATTAAGGGTGCGTTTCTTGATATTGCCAGTTTTGAGAATTCAGATTGGAGAGGCACAGTTCTTGTTCAAAATCTAAATAATCCATTCTAAAGTACAACTGTAGAGTAGGGATTCAACAATGTCTTTGTATTTGTAAGCTGATGCTTCCTAATGAACTTACATTCAATATTGGCAAGTTGTAACAATCATTCTCTATTGCAGTGGTCTCCAAAATTTTTGATTGCGCACCCCTATCAGTAAAAATTTTTTGAGCATGCACCCCCAATATATGCATATTTATTTATGTATAAATTATATACATGTACTACTATACTAATATATTATGTAAATTATAAAACATACACAAAAAATAGAAGTTGAAAAACGATGAGATAGAGATGAAATAAACAATATTTTTAAAATTTATTTTATTGGTACAAAAAACCTTTTTGCTCTCACTAAATAAATTATTAATATTTTTAGTGAGAGCAATGTGATGGAATATGCTTTATTTTTGAAAATCTTGGTTTAACACTTTGTGATACAGCGGGCGCTCAGGGTGGGGTGCAGGGTCTGGGAGGGAGTTAAGGTGTGGGAGGGTGCTTAGGGTGGGGATGCAGGAGGAGGCTCAGGGCTGGGGCAGGCAGGAGGTGCAGAGCACTTACCTGGGGCAGCTTCTGTTTGGTGGAGGGGGTGTGCAGGTGGCTCTGCGCAGTGCAGCACCACCCCCATGGCCACAATTCTGGGAGCTGCTCCCCCCTCTCCCCCCCCCGCAGGCAGGGCCACCCGGAACGCAGGGGCTTCAGGGTCCTGGGCTAAGGGGGCCCCGGGGCCCTGGCCTGCAGCTCTAAAGCCCCTTTCGGAATGCAGCCCTGCGAGCACGGGCCGGAGGACTCGGGAGGAGCAGGGGCAGCCACGCAGCCAGCAGCTGGAGAGAAGCGGTGCTTTCCTGTTCAAAGCGCTGTTTCTCTCCAGCCGGCTTTGAAGGGGAAAGCACTGCTTCTTTCCAGCCACTGGCTGCGCGGCTGCCCCTGCTTCTCCACGGGCTGGAGGACTCGGGGCCGCCTCCTTTTTTTTTTTTTTTTTTCCTCCCCCCCCACAGCGGTGCTCCTCCTGCTGCGCACCCCACTTTGGAGACCACTGCTTTATTGTGTCGGCTGTGGACTTCATTGAGGCTTTGTGAGAAAAGAACAAATATAAAATTTAAGGTTGAGTAATGGAGCAGATAATGTAAACAGGCACAAACAAAATGGTAAAAAATACCAAAGTTGAAATGTCTTGAGGCAAAACTACATGCTACCTAATTATTACTGTTCCTTCCTTATGTGGATGTTACTGTCACTTGAATGATTTCATGACTTACTTTCTGTAGTTGCTGGAAAAGGCAGAAGCCCGTGAACGTGAGCGGGAGAAAGAAGAGGCTCGCAAAATGAAGCGGAAAGAGTCTGCATTCAAGAGCATGTTAAAACAAGCTACACCCCCAATTGAATTGGATGCTGTCTGGGAGGATGTATGTATTGTCACTTTTCACCTTATCAGAAATATTGTTTGTTAGTGGTGTGGTTTGCATACAGATATTTTATGAATAAGCTCTCATATCTCATAGGCTCCAGCTCAGTGTTATTGCCATCAGTATAATTTACACACATGAAAATAGTTCTTTCCCATCTTTTAAAAGAATTTCCACTGAACTGAGGTAATTAATTTATTCTGCAGTACTATTTTTAACTGGCGAAACGATTATTCTAAAAATCTAGTTCCCAGGACACAGTTGTGTGAAAGGCAAGCAGTTCACCATAAGTACTTAAAAATCCTATAGTGTTGGTGATACTTATACAAAAAAGTTTCAGACCATTATGTAGCTCTTTTTCGTTTTCATAAGACATTTCTGGCAGGGAAGTTCTTCTGTGTAGATCTATTTTAATAGCAGGTGTTCACTTTGCTGTTTATTTAACTGATTATTCTGCATCATAGGTTGCATTCTGGTAAAGTGCAACATCTGTTTTAACCATAATTATATGGATAGTATTCATACCTTTTTTTATAAAAATTTGTAAATATTGTAATGAAAAACATTAAAATATTTGAGGTTTATACAGTGCCCAAAGTTTTGAGGTTAGAATTTAGGAGAAATGTGAGTACAGTTGGGTGAAACACTTTGGCTCAAATGGTAAACACTTGTATCATTTCCTCCAATATCTTAATACAATATGTTCATAGATACTCATTCAATTCAGATATAACATACTTTTAATATACACTTCTTTAATTATTAAATAGTTAGTAAAATTCCTCAAATATATACAAGTAGCAACTGGGCTATAAATGTAATTTGTAATAAATGCTGTGGAAAGTATCTTCAAAGAGTGTATTCTGGGTCATATTTAAAGTTTCATTGCTCTTCAATTTTAGTATATGTTTTTGAATCAAAATACCAAAGTAAAAGCACATGAAAAGATGGGAGTTGCCTTACCAAGTGCGGGGTCAGTTCTAACGAGCCAATTCAATTAAGGTGGAAGTGGCTAAAGGGACAGCTCCCTTGAAACCACTGTGAACTGTGTGCACATGTTCAATGATTAGAACTTGGCCCGATACGTTGACAGGAGCACAAAAATTGTCTAAAAATTTTCAACAATTTTGCCCTCTTGCATCTCAAGCAACAGAGTATATTTTTAGAGGTCTTGTATGCAAAAATGCATGCTCTTTAACTGAGAATTAGTTGTACAAATTTTCTCCAAAGCTGTATTTAGCATTCAGTTACTTTATTTAATCAACTTCTAATAATTTTTAGTGCACACATGGATGCGACATCTGGGTGCATCATAAAACAACAAGCATCAATTGTTTAGCTATGTGTGAAGAACCATTACAAGAATATGGAAAACTTCAAAATATTTTATCAAAACCCCATTAAATATCATATTGCTTTTTCTCTGCATTTCCTTTGCCATTGTCTTGTCCATTGTTGCTCTGTCATCAACATATCTATCTCTTTATATGAAGTTTGTTTTCCTTCACATCTGGTACATGAAGTGATGTCACAATCTGCTGTATGATAGGTGTTTCAAGCTAATAGTGGTATGTCAAATGATAGCTCGTCAAATTGTTGACTACAATGGCAAGACTTAAAGAAGAGAGCTGCTATTTCACACACTTAGAATGATTGGAAAGAAAATGTAGGAAAAATGCATTGTTTGATGGAGGTGTTCAGCTGACTTTCGTGTGTGTGTGTGTGTGTGAGAGAGAGAGAGAGAGCTTAAGTTTTAAGTGGGGTCAGAACACTACTTATTTTAAGCATAGCAGAAGTGAACTGTTAAAGATGTTCACTGTTAGCCATGTAAAAAAAATGAGAATGAGTCTAAACCTTTTAGAAGAAACATAGGTAGATACCTGAATATGACCATCTTAATCTTTGGACATTTGGAAGTGTGGAGCACATTGTATACATGAACTTGTTGGGGTGAGACGTAAATTCACCCTGTAGCAGTAAAATTTGTTTTTCCATTTATGAGATGGTTTGTTTTACTTCATTGTTAAACGTATGTGTGTGTCTGTCTGTCTTTGTAGTAATATTTCATTATGTAAAAACAACGAGGAGTCCTTGTGGCACCTTAGAGACTAACAAATTTATTTGGGCATAAGCTTTCGTGGGCTAAAACCCACTTCATCAGATGCATGGAGTGGAAAAAAACAGTAAGCAGAATATATATTATACCACATGAAAAGATGGGAGTTGCCTTACCAAGTGGGGGATCAGTGCTAAAGAGCCAATTCAATTAAGGTGCAAGTGGCCTATTCTCAACTGTTGACAAGAAGGGGTGAATACCACGGGAGGGAAAATTTACTTTTGTAGTGCTAATGAGGCCAATGCAATCAAGATGGCCCATTTCCAACAGTTGACAAGTTTGTGGTGTTCCTTTTCATATAGATCAGAGATAGATTTGTGAAGGAACCAGCATTTGAAGACATCACTCTAGAATCTGAAAGAAAAAGAATCTTTAAAGACTTTATACACGTACTAGAGGTAGGTTTTAAATTTGTTTTTCATAGCAATTTTGTAGCAGTTTTTTGTAAGGAAAAAAAACTTTCCAAAACTGTACTGAACTCTTATTTTGTGACACAAATATTAAAGCCTCAGTCTGAAAGTAATGAAGTGTATTATGGTTAAGCTATTTTTCATGTATTTTATTTTTTTGTGTGTGATGGAGCTGTTTTCATCTAACTTCCCTTTTCATACACCACATTCTGAAATAGTTACCTTTTGGGATAAAATTTTCTTATCTGTGTAGAGTTTGAGTTATAATACTTTCAAAAATTCAATCTGTTTCGAGCTACAGATGGCTCAGCAGGCTGATGTAGTTTAAAGAGTAAACTGCAACTTGTTTTATTAAAATTTTATTTATTTGTTTATTTATTTATTTTAAAGAGATTTTAAATTTGAAATTTTGAAACTTCAAATTTGGCATTAAATAGGTCTTAATGAGCAGTACATACTTTGCCAGATTTGGGGGGAGGGCATTCAAATTAGTAATGTTTAAAAAATGCAGGACTAAATATGCATAATGGGAAACATAAGAGGTTTGCATCCATTTTCAAAGTGTGATGCTAAATGATTCCTGACTCTTTTAATGCTTGATTTTACAACTTCAATGGTGTATTAATGACAGTTTCTTTACATTTTTTAAAAATTAAATTTAATGTTGCATATTAGGAAAGGTTACAAACAGTAAGATTTCAAATGTTACATTATTTTAACAAATTGATGTCTGTGAACATGAGTGTGTCTTTTGGGCTGGTGCTAAGAAATTGGTCAATTTACAGCATGTTCTTTAAAACAATTATAATGTTTGGATTATTTTATACCACAGCACGAGTGTCAACATCATCATTCAAAGAATAAGAAACATTCTAAAAAGTCTAAAAAGCATCACAGAAAACGGTCTCGCTCCCGTTCGGTAAGACCTTTCTTAGAATAATATGTGAAAACTACTTTTACAACACATTGTCTTGCAAGGCTAATATTAAACTCAAAATGTTCTGTTTAAAGGGCTCAGAGTCTGATGATGATGATAGCCATTCAAAGAAGAAGAGGCAACGCTCAGAATCTAGATCAGTTTCTGATCGTTCTTCCAGTGCAGAATCTGGTAAGATATTTTCCCCATTCCTCTGTTGAAACCAGCTTTGTCATGATAATGTTGGGTCTTAATGTTTTATTGATACTTACTTACTTTTTTGTATTGTAGAGAGAAGTTACAAGAAGTCAAAAAAACATAAGAAGAAAAACAAAAAGAGAAGACACAAGTCTGTAAGTACAGCTTATTAGGGCTGTCAAGCGATTAAAAAATTAATTGCATGATTAATTGAGCAGTTAAACGATAATAGAATACCATGTATTTAAATATTTTTGGATGTTTTCTACATTTTCAAATATATTGATTTCAATTACAACACAGAATACACAGTGTACAGTGCTCGCTTTGTTTTTTTATTACAGATATTTGCACTGTAAAAAACAAATAGTATTTTTCAGTTCACCTAATACAAGTACTGTAGTACAATCTCTTTATCATGAAAGTTGAACTTACCAATGTAGATTTATGTACAAAAAAAATAACTGCATTCAAAAATGAAACAATGTAAAACTTTTAGAGCCTACAAGTCCACTAGGTCCTACTTCAGCCAATCACTCAGACAAACAAGTTCGGTTACAATTTGCAGGAGATAATGCCGCCTGCTTCTTGTTTACAATGTCACATGAAAGTGAGAACATGTGTTCGCATGGCACTGTTGTAGCTGGCATTGCAAGTTATGTACCATATGCACTAAAGATTCATATGTCCCTTTATTCTTTAACCACCATTCCAGAGGACATGCGTCCATGCTGATGACAGGTTCTGCTCAATAACGATCCAAAGCAGAGCAGACCGATGCATGTTTATTTTCATCATCTGAGTAAGATACCACCAGCGGCAGGTTGATTTTCTTTCTTTGGTTGTTAGGGTTCTGTAGTTTTTGCATCTTAAGACTTCTGAAAGCATGCCCCAAACCTTGTCCCTTTCAGATTTTGGATGGTACTTCAGATTCTTAAATGTTGGGTCGAGTGCTGTAGCTATTTTTAGAAATCTCATTCGTACCTTCTTTGCGTTTTGTCAGATCTGATGTGAAAGTGTTCTTAAAACAAACAGCATGTGTTGGGTCATCATCTGAGACTGCTATAACATGAAATATATGGCAGAATGCAGGTAAAACAGAACTGGAGACATACAGTTCTCCCCCAAGGAGTTCAGTCACAAATGTAATTAACACATTATTTTTTTAAGGAGCGTCATCAGAATGGAAGCATGTTCTCTGGAATGGTGGCTGAAGCATGAAGGGGCATAGAAATGTTTGGCATATCTGGCACATAAATACCTTGCAATGCCAGCTACAAAAGTGCCATGTAAATGCCTGTTCTCACTTTTGGGTGATGTAAATAAAAAGCAGGTAGCAGTATCTCCCGTAAATGTAAACAAACTTGTTTGTCTTAACATTTGGCTGAACAAGAGGCAGGACTGAGTAGACTTGTGAGCGCTAAAGTTTTGCGTTGTTTTGGTTTTTTGTGCAGTTATGTAGGAAAAAAATCTACATTGTAAGTTACACTTTCACGATTAAGAGATTGAACTACAGTACTTGTAAGAGGTGAAGTGAAAAATACTATTCCTTTTGTTTATCATTTTTACAGTGCAAATATTTGTAATCAAAAATAGTAATATGAAGTCAGCACTGTACACTTTGTATTCTGTGTTGTAATAGAGATCAATATATTTGAAAATGTAGAAAAACATCCACAATATTTAATAAATTTCAATTGGTATTCTATTGTTTAACAGTGCGATTAATCGTGATTAATTTTTTTGAGTTAATCGCGTGAGTTAACTGCAATTAATTGACGGCCCACTTTTTATTCTAGAGCTAGCCAATGAATACACTTAATACTCTTGCTTTTCACTTAATCTTTGAAGGTACTTGTAATCAGCCCTTTTGCCTTATAATATCATTACATGAAACCAGAGAAATGAGGAGTACTGGTAGCTTAACAATAACTTCCTGTTCTCCACACATACACTTTAAAGTACACCATTTCTGAGGGTTCAATTCTGAGTATTATAAGGCCTTGCTTATGAGGTCTAAATTTATTTATAAGGGTAAATCTTGCTAGAGTGATGTAGTTTGGTGCTCACTGATTGCCCCCATGGCCACCCTCAGGACTGTCATTATGGCAGCCATAGGGAGATGGGAGTCCTTTTTTGCTCTTGCCTCATGCCAGGGATCACTCCCTCCTGTCTGTTCATGTTCCAGAGCTATTTTGGGAGCTCAGATACAACGTTGATTAGAGCAATGTAAGAACTCAGAATACATGACAACATAGCTGTTATCTTACCTTTCTTTCTGTATAAGATTCAGGACTGGTGAGTGCCTGTTGGCATGGGGAAGGGAAGTGTTTTGGGTTTACTGATAAATTAAGGTGGTCACATTGTCACATAAACACAGGGTACTTTTATGATTTTGTATTTTCTGAAGTTGCAAAATTTAGCTGTTCTCTTTTGAGAGTGGTAGCCCTCACAAGAGGCCCTCATATGGGGTAAACACTGTTGAGTAAGGTGTGTGGCATACAATTTTGGTGATTCAACAAATCAGACCGTTGTGTTAACTGCCACAGGAGGGCCAGTGATCAGTGTGAAAGCAATGTTGCTTTAACATTTCAGTTGTATGTATTTATTTATTTAGATTTAAATAATAAATGCTCCTATCCAAGGCTGTAGGCACCCTAGTGTAATTATTATTACTGCAAAACATCAAGAGTATTCAGGTATGACCTCTGCCAGCAGCTAGCTATAGAGATGTGGCTTTCCAGCCATTCCCCATGCCAGGAAATACACCATCAACCCTTTGCAAAAGCCGTATTGAATAGATGACTTCTGCAAAAATACCTGATTGGTCAGGAAGCATTTAGTAGAGCCTTGTGTGGGTCCTGCGGACCTGTGGGATCCCAGTCCCACTGCAGGGCTCTACACTAGTCCCACTGTAGGGCTCTAGCATCTCTTGTGACCTAATCCCTCATATGTATGATTAAAAAGCAGAAGAGTAGGGTAAGTGTTCCTCTGCCCATTTTAGTTGTTGCTATGTTTCAAGTTGACGTTAGCCTACCTATCTTTCTTTTTAAATCATTTGTCAATGCATTTGTCTACGTATTGGCTTTCTTCTGCTGTGTTAATGGTATTTGGCTAGTTAGTTCTAAACAAGAACATGTTAAATAAGCCAGTTTGCTTATATGTAACCCGATAATGGAGCTTTGCAGAGTTTAGTTGTACTGAGGTGTGGGTACACTCACTGTGTACATTATACAACAAGTTAATAAAATAAATATTCTGAAGCTTTAAGAATTTTTCCCATTTGTTGACTTTATTTACACAGGATTCACCAGAATCTGATACTGAACGAGAAAAGGATAAAAAAGAAAAAGAGAGAGAGAATGAAAAGGATAGACCTAGACAAAGATCGGAATCAAAGCATAAATCTCCTCCTAAAAAACGGCCTGGAAAAGATTCTGTAAGCTTTTTTGGTTTCATTTTGTGTAATGTCTGTGAGGTTTTTTATTTTATTTTGGCTAAATACAATATGGTAGCTTTACAGAGCCACATAAAAATATACAACTAATTAAAGAGTAGCTTGCTAATTTATAAGCTAAGGATTTATTTACAGTGATTTTTATCTGTAATGTACCTACTGTTCCAAGAAGATTTAAAATTATTATTATTGTCTGTTTGGGGATCTGTGTAGCTTAGTAATTCTGAATGTGGTTTTGTGTAGATGTCACATTTTCATTTTAAAGCTGTATTTTAATGATTTGGTGCCAAAAAAACCCCAAAACTGAAAGTGAAGTACACTGATGTTCCACTACTTTCCTTAAACATTTGGGTTTTGGGCCATAGTCCACATAGCTCGCATGCTACGATTGTATTCATGTTTAAACATTGTTGATCTTTTAGTATAGAACAGGGGTAGAAAACTTATTTTTTGTCAAGGTCCAAATTTCTTAGTCAAGGTATAGTCAAGGTCGAGGCTCCAGAGAAAATAATAATAAAAAAATTATGATAATGATAAGTAAATAAAAAAGATTTGAGGTCCATTCAAAAGGGCTTGGTGGTCCAGACTTGGCCCGCCATCTGCCTATTGACTACCCTGGTCTAGAACCTGACAGACTAGATTTGATGGAACAATCTTTCATCTCTGGGTGTAGCTGTCCTTTTCCCCACTGTTGATTTTAGCACTGGTGGAGCTGCACTGGAGCTAGACCAGTGGTGGAAGAAAGTGCTAATGGAGGTAAGTGGTTCTTGGGCCTTTTTGAAGGCAAAGAATGTTGTTGAGAGCACTTCCAGGGTCCACATTCAGCTATAGCATCCATTCTGAGTAACTTGTATTTTGGAGACTATATAGACTGGATTTTCAAAAGAGACTAAGGGAGTTAGGTAACTGAATGAGAAATTCTGTCAAGCTCAACACTGTTGGCTCCTATTAGGGAGAATCTTGTAATGCTGTCAATGAGATGTGTAGGTTTCAACTGTACCCTGTTGTTCAGTCCTTTCACAGACAGAAGTCTTTCAGAACTCACTCACCCTCCTCCCCACAGAGATAGTGGTAATTCATTGGGATGTGTCCTCCCAGAACAATCCATTTTGGTATCTAACACCCTTAGGTGCCTTTGAAAATCCCAACCATACATCCTATGGGGTGGGGGACATACTGTGTTGGGAACATGGACCCAAGATCTGTCAGGCCCTGTCTACATTAGGCTTTTTTGCTCAAAATCGCCCACTCTTGTTTCTACTGGTAGACTAATGGTGGATGCATTAGTGTGGATACGGCTCTAGACAGCTGCTGGTGTTCTGAATAGAGCTGTGTGAATAATTGATTGTTTTTGGGGGGGAGGGGAGGGAGGGTTTGTCAATTTGTGGGGGGGGGAAATAGATTTCTGGGCAAACCAATAACTATTTTTTTCTTTTGACAAATCAAAACATTGGGAAATCATTTTGGGTGAAATAAAACATTTTATCTTGACAAAATTGAAATTTTTTATTTTTATTTTGACAATTTTAAAGGGTCTTTTATTTAATAAAATTAAAGGCAATTTTTAAATGAAAATTGGTTTGAACTAAAAAATCAGACTGTGTTTCAAACATGTTGAAATAAAGATCATAGAATCATAGAATTCTATGATGTTTAGAAATAGAAATAGAAAAAGATGTTTCTATTTGTTTGGAAACTGTTTCGGTTAAAAAAAAAATATTGAAACTGACATAAATTTGGAAGATGTTTTAGTGTTGTAAACTATGGCCCAGGTCTAGTACTTGTGAAGACGTGCTCCATAGCAGGGTTAAACAATATGGTGGTTAAAACACAAGCTGTCACCTAGAACGTTGTCTACTCCAGAGCTTTCACTGTTGCTACCAATATTGGTAGCAGTGATGAAAAATTTGTGACAAGAAATCTAGTGTTTAGACCCTCCTTGGGATGCTTATCTTCTGAGAACAGCTGCACACAAGTATATCACATATTGCACTGTGGGATGTAGGATTAGAATTCAGCAAATGTTTTCATGTTTTCATGCTATATTGCTTCACTTGTCAGTTCCTTTAAATATGGAATGTATTCCCTTGATTTTCTAGCTATATTTCCTAATGAAGGCCAGAAAGCAGTATTGGAACACATGCAATAACTGCTGTGGGTGAATTACGGTGTGTTCTTGTATTCTTTGCAGGGTAATTGGGATACATCTGGCAGTGAACTGAGCGAAGGGGAATTAGAAAAACAGAGAAGAACCCTCTTGGAACAACTGGATGAAGATCAATAAGAACATTATTTATACCAAATACATTTACAGTAGGATTTAATAAAAGAAACTGATGTCTAATTCAGGACATGAGTTCTGATATTCTGAGTTCCATTGTTGAAATAACAGTGGGTTTTAATGATACTGCATAAATAAATGCATTCAAGTAATATCATTATAGGGCCTGGCATCAAATCTAGAAAAAACAGGAAATTCAGAGTTAAAGTTGAAGTTCTGTTCTTGACTTGCTAGGTAGCATATATATTCTGTACACCCTCGAGCCCTTTGATGAATGGAAGTTGTTTCACTTCTGACTCTGGGTCCTGCCTACTCTGGCCAGGGAAAGTATTAGCACCTTTCTAGCAATCCATGTCTTAAACGCAGTCCTTTCTGGAAAGGTGCTAAACCTGTTTTTACAGGCCAGTGGAGACAAGCTAAATTTCCTTTTTGGAAAGATTCAAAATGTAGTTTCTTGTGGTTTAATTGTCTTTGTGTGTTTGTTTTTAATTTTTTTTGGCAGGAGGAGGGAAATGGAGAGGGAATAATGAATCCATTTCTTGATTTATAGTAGTACAGAGAAGCACCAGAAACAGAAATTGCTTTGTGCACTACATTACTGGCCAAACTTATGGTTTTGATAATTTGTATTAAACAAAAAATGTGACGTCCTGGCTGAGACTTTCTATGTCAAGTTTCATCTTGGAGTGAATTTTTATGGTAAAGTTTTAAACCCTTACAAATAGGTGTTTACGATGGAAGTCTGCTAGGCCCTTCATTACAGTGGTACTAGAGGGCGCTGCTGTAAAATAGCCACCACTTTTATTAAAGTAAAACCTGATATATATATGTTAAAATGGCTGAGGGCATTATTTCAGCATTTATCTTGATAAGAAAATTTAACATAAAATCAACTTGTAAATTAATTTCAATATGTTGCCTTAAGGACCTGCTGAAGAATGTACCACCAAATTTTAAATAGCTGTTGCAATATTAATGTAGAAAATCAATGTTGTTCTAAACCTTTTTCTTTAAAAAAAGAAAAAAAAAAAAAACCCCTAAAAAAAAAAAACTAGTATTGTTTTTAAAAATTCAGCTTTTTTTTTTTTTTCCTCCTCCCTCCTTTTGGTAGCCTCTGACCAGTTTTGCTTTGAGGAAAAGTTCTACTTTCCCTATTCAGTGACAAGTATTGACTACTGTGGTACACATTCTGAAACCTTTCTGATTGGAATATTTTTGTACATTTTTATCAATTATTAAATTTTGTCCTCTAGCGTGTACTGGTATTTATTTCTAGTTTTAAATACTCTGTACAGCTCTGATTGATGGAATTAAGCAACATGTGTTCACTCAATTTTTATTTTGAAGACTGTGCACAGAGTTTAGCTTCCTTTTCAATGTATTAATCCCTTTTTCTAATACATATGACAAATGTTACCAGTACATGAATGCCTAAAAAGCCCATTTAAGATCAATGCCTAGAACTGCAGCATTCACACAGAATATTTTCAGTAGGATGGGTAAGTGAGTCACACTTTTTAAGGTTGCTCTTTGAGACTGAAACTTTTCAGTTGAAAGAAAATATTGGTTAGAGACATACTTGGTCTGCTATATTCAAGAAGGAAATGACAGGTTTTTGTACTAAAGAATATTCAGTATACACATCTAACATTAGAAACGCTAGTCATCCATCACTACGTAACATACCTGTGAATCACTCGTTACTGAAGAAATACCTTATATGACTTTTGCCAAGGAAGGGTTTGAGGTAAAGAATTCAAATACGTTGTATTTTATATATAATAAAATGTTTCATGCTAAATATCCAAAAAACTGCAAATGAACTAAAATGTTGGCAGTGGGACTGTTCCATATTTCTGCACCATGCCCAGCAACTATCCGAAGTGTGGAAAGTTGCAGGTTAGTCTGTGTGTCAGGAATTGAGCGCTGATCATGGGTATATGGCTATATAAAATTACAGTTAGATTTTAAATATATATATTTTGCTAACCTTGTAAAATTCACTTTCCTGTGTTTATATTTTAAAAAAAGCAAATACATTGGTATTGTAACAATTAGGTTAACTCTATAGTGAAAAACAAAACACAAAATTTTGGGGTGATAGTACACAGTTCATCACGTCTAATACTTGGTTTTACACTGACAGAGATTTGAGGAAATGTTAAAGGTAGCAAATTAGTTTAGAATTTTTGACAGGTAATAATGGTTTTGAAAACACATTAGAATTTGTGTAAAATACTTTTATTGCCTAGCATAGTATACATGAAGAAACATGTTTCTAAGTAAATATTACTTTTAAAAGGTTTGTCTTTATTTTTCCATTAAAAATAAAAAATGTAACTGTAAATTATTCTAATGGAATGTATTTCTTTTGTATTTCTCAATCAGATCTTGCAAAAATCTTCCCAATAGGAAATACAATCTCATTTAAATCTGTTTTGGCAAGGCACAGCTTGTTTTCTGATCTTGAGGAAAAAAGTATTTTTCCTCCTCCCATCTCCTCCCCCCTCAGAAAAAAGTTTTTGCAGCCTCATGTTTTTCAGTGGATGGGACTGTTCCTTCCTTGTGTGATAGAAATACCCACAGGCAGAACACTTCCCATCTACTCATAAACAGCAACAACAAAATTCAGTCTTAGTCTTTCTTCTTCTCAAAAGGCATCACAATCCCTTGCTTTCAGATTCTGTAGTTGTCTTGAAATTATAGGGATTACTGGCAAAGTAAATTTAGTTTTCCTTTTATTAATAATGCTATTGATTACTAAAACAAAGCATGTTTAAAACTCTAACTCAGTGTTTGATTTGCTATTTGTCTCTTTTGCACAATGATCAGGTTGACTGAAAGTTAGCTTTCCCGTTCGTAGTCAGTTTCACTTGAATCCGCCTATTCTGCAGGGCTATCTTGAATCCACCCTTCCCCTCCCCCCCCTTTTTTTTGCGGGGTGGGGGATTTATTTTGTTAAATTTAAATTTTTGAAAAAGGGCTTAAGGTTTGGTTACAAGAGGTTTTCTCTTAAATTTGAGCTTTACCACATTTTGTTAAATTGTGTTATCACTTATGCCCCTTATTACATTTATGGCATAATTTATTCACCACCACCATAAATAACTTGTCTGCCATTTTATTATTTTAATAGATTAAATTTTGCTGCAGAAATATTGTGTAAATAGATGTGCTACAACATTTTTATTCTTTTGCAGTGTATTTCTCATAATCAATTTTTGCCTGGCATCACTGGAAATCTTCTTTTGAGATGGGGGAAGAAGGGAAGAAAAAAAGTCCTGGGGGTGAATTGTCTATTTAGGTGTTGTGATTTTTGTTTTTCTTACTCAGATATTAATTAAATCTGTTCACGGGATATGGAGTGCTGGTGAGGGTGCCTAGCCTTGGTAAATACAAACCTTATACTCAAAGAGCAGCTTGAACTATGCATGAAAGTGCTGAGAAAAGCAAATTCTTTTTTTTTATATGACAGTGTCTCAAGATCTATTATCAATTGTACTACAATAAGAAATGCTTGTTAATCAAAAGGTATAGGATTTGAAATGTTTATCAAGGAAGTTAGACCAGGGTAAGACTTTATGAAAATTAGTGACTGATCAGTAAACATTTAAGGTATTTAAGTTTTTTGTTTATGGTACACCTACCTTGAAAAGTAGAAGTGTTTATAAAATAACCATATTGTATATTGATATTTCCCAGAATAGTGATGTGTCCTTAATATAATCTCACTTCCTTGCTTTAGAGTATGGTTTTTGTACTTAATGGTTTAAAAACTGGTATAAAGCAGTAAAACCCCAGAGCACAAATGTAGTTAGATTGGAAATAAGTTACGCAGCTAGAAGGACTTTATACTAGTTTATCTACAAGCATACTAAAGAATTGTACTGCTTTACTATATAGCAGATTCTATACCTATAGAGTTAAAGGGGTACAAAATCTGTGTAGACCAGCCTAAAGACAAATACTGCCTGAGTCACTTTCCTTTTACTTTAAATAATTTTTTTTAAACTGTTACATTTAAATCCACAGCATTTGGGATCTCTTTGTTGCAAGCCAAAAATGTGTATTTTTTGTAAATTAAAAATGGAGCCCCCCCCCCCCCCATTCACAAGCCCTAAGTGGAGATGTAATGAGGTCTGTGAGGACATGGGTTGTTAAGAGTTTGTAAATGTTAAATGATATGGGCGGGGGAGGGGAGTGAGTTTGTACACTGTTACTCTTATTCAGAGATCCTGTGTTTTGAGAGGAAAATGCTGTATGAAAAGTACTCTAGGAACTTCCTTTGTTCATTGATCTTGAGACTGTTAGAATAGCTCAGAGTAGAAACTTTTCTGTGATTATTGTAATGCCAGAACCAGGATAAACTGCTTCATTTAGCAGATTTAACTGAATTGTTTATTGGTGAATTTTACTTCTGCATAAACCATGTTTATTTTGGACAGGACATTGCAGAAGTAGCTACTGAGCGTCTCCAGTGGTAAAATGCAGGTTTTGTGACTCCATATTACCACCACTCCCTGCAAAAAAAAAAAAAAAGCGGTCTCTGCTCATCCTATTTGCAGTTGCTACAAAAGAGAAGATTTTTTAAAGCCACAAAATTTCGTTTTCTTCCAACCCAGCCAGGGTCCTAAGAAACTATTGCTTGGTAGGAAAAATTGGCCAAACGCACTCTGTTGAAAAGGAGTTCTAAGGTGAACAGCACGAAGAAAATGGTCTTAATTCTTTCCTGGTGTAAGTCTGCTGACTTGAATGGAGAAAATTAGCCAAAGTTTGAGGTTTCTAATGAATGTCTTACCTCCACCTGAGTTGACTTTGTTTATTGCCTATGTTTAATACTGTTAGCATGGAAATGGGACCAAGCGTAGCTTTACAGAATGGGTTGCGTTTCCTTTCCATCTTTGCCATTACTATGGTTTGTCTGTGAGCTAGATTAAGCAGGCTTTGTTGTGCAGTGTTTCTCTCCAAAACAAAAATACAGAATCATAGGATGAGACAGCTTAAGTTTTGCAAAAAGTTGTGGCATAAGGCAGAAGCTAGTGAGAAAACCTGGAATTTGTGATTCCCCCGCCCCCTCAGTCTCTGTTGATAAACTGCAGATATAAGTGACAATTATTTCTGTAAGAATAAGTTGTTCCATCATCATGATCCATTTGCTAGCAACCTCTGCATAAAAATGTAGTATAAACACACCAAAGAAAAAGAGCCATGGATTACCATGTAGTAGTGTAAATAGTTTATTTGATCATATGCCATGAACAGACCAGAAAAGTAACATGAACTGCTTTTATAAAACACTTCTAATATTGCTAAGAAGCAGGTCTATTACTAGAAAAACATCAAAGAGAACATGCCAATATTACAGTCCACTTGTATGGTAACATTATTTGCTGTCTAGAGTTAAGTTATAAAAAGCTTCTGAGCTTACGAGTTTGACCCATTTGACTAATAAATGTACTTAAATTACGTTGCCAAATTATTTTTTCTTACACAGAATAAAACTCTTGTCACTATGAGTGAAGAAAGAGGCAATCTTGGCATGTTCTCTTTCGCATGTTGAGTACACGCTGCTGTAAATGAGAGAATAGGTGGCAGTTTTAATGTAAACTTTCTGTAAATAGGTAAGTGGCAGTCAATGTGGTAACTGAGCCCCAAACTGTCCATTTAGTTAAATATAAAAAACAAAACTATAAGTTAAAATAACATTCAGATTGTATAGCACAGGTGGCTGCATTTTTTAAACAATATTTACAATATTACCCAGAGGCTAAAGTGGGAATTAAAGAGAAGTGTAAAAACCATAAAAAACTGCACCAATTTTGTAGCAAAATATCTGTACATTTAAAAACAGATTCATATAACTACACATTATTCAAGGAAAATGGGACCTTCACCAGTGGTTCACATAAAGCACAACATAAAAGAAAAGAAATTCAGTGGTTAAATACTATACAATAAATTTTACAATTAACATACTGATGCAATGCTACCAGGAACGGTAAGCCACAAGCAAAATGTATCTTCTTTGAAAGTATAAATTTAGCATCAGTCCAGTTCTTGACTTGGGAATAGATCAAGTGCCCTTCCATGGTAGGATAAAATAAAATTCCCTTATAACAATAAATTGATCTGCACCAGTAGCACTGTGTATATATTTAAATATTGCCACGCCTAATACAATAAGCTCAATTTTAAAGTGTAAAATGCAATATAGAAAAACTAAGAATTTAGAAGTTGGGATGCATTTGAACAACAAATGTCCCTTTGTATTAAGTGATCAGAACTCGATTGTCAAAGGAAAAACATACTTACTGGGTTACCATTCTTGCTCAATGCAGATGCAAGTTTAAAGCTTATACATGGGTATTAAAGTCCTCTCTCAGCAGGGCACAAGATTATTTCACTGAGTTAATAACTGAACAGTAATGGTCCTCAGAAATCCTAATACTGATTAATGAGATGTTAATATTAGTGCTAATTAATAAATACACATTGTTATTCAAAAGCTGCCTCTATCTGAAGAACATAGTAAATGAGTCTTATTCAACATTCTTGTTTCATATATCTTCGCAATGCATTCATACCCTCCCAACTATCCCTCACTGCTTATCCCACGTTGCACACTGGCAT
The DNA here is from genome assembly GCF_965140285.1 of Lepidochelys kempii. Taxonomy (NCBI): domain Eukaryota; kingdom Metazoa; phylum Chordata; order Testudines; family Cheloniidae; genus Lepidochelys; species Lepidochelys kempii. The sequence continues at coordinate 28,684,679 of NC_136390.1, read as the reverse complement.
ACAAAAAGCAGAAGCTGAACATGAAGAATAGTTTGTGTTCATTTGATATAAACCTTGTGTTCACTGAATTATGTCTTTAACACATTTGTATTAGTCAGGGGTTTGTGTATGGTTGAAAGGTACAGTTCATTTTGTAATTAATTCCCCCTTGCACATGGTAAGCCCTTAAATATATATATTAAAAAATGTTAATAAGTGCAGTTGAAGGTCAAGGTTAGTTCCTTAGTGGACAGGACAGGAATGCATTGAAAAGCTTAAGTCCACAGCAGATTGCATCCAAGTATTACTTATTTACAACCTGTCAGGAAATCAAGAAGGGCCACTGAAGACCAATCACTAAATTTCATGTAATAAAAAAAAAATCATGTATTTTACATTTTGGTTAAAAATACTGAATAATGTATTGGTGTAAAAAGATACCCAATCAAATCAAGTCCTATTGCTTTGATTAATTTGAGCAGGTACTTCACTTTTAGGCACTTGTTAGCTATGGTTGAGTAGAGAGCCCATCACTTTTACGTTCCTATGCATTTTCTATGTCTTTGAGCCCTTCAGAAGGTAATTTTACTGTATTCAAGGCTATAATTAAATGGTAGCACATATAGTTCACATGGACAAGGTATCATTCAAGCACACGCTCTACTTTTCACATGCAAATCTCCAGCTCACATGGTTATTTCAGCACCATTTACAGAGCGCAAGTTCTGATCATCAAAGCGTCGCCTAACGCTTCTCCTTACCGCATCGGCTCGTCTGTAGGGCTGGTTTCTAAGATCTGCAAAAAGGAAATAGGATATCAGAAACAGGTAAACTAAATGTCATTTGTTTAGAAAAGAAAGTCCTTCTGGCAGCCAATCAAAGCAGCTTGTGTAGAAAGAGTAAAGGGCCTTTAAACCCCTTGAGAATTAAACAAATATGATTTGTCCTTATTAATAAACACCAAAAAAGGTAATACTGGTGGTATTCTTGTCTAAATAGATTCATGCTGTCAAGTTTGAAATTTTTCTTCTGCTTTGCTGGAGATTATAATTTTATTTGTAATAAAGTCATTGGGAAAGGCAACATCAATTAAAATCAATAGAGCTGAAGTAGATTTTTTTTTTAGATGTAATCACTTGAATCGTAATTTAATCAGTAGAATTTTTCTGAAAGGGGCTGGAACCTGAATAAAAACTCAAAGTAGGATAATGTTTTAAATGGCTCTTTCCAAAGCAAGAATGATTTTATGCCTTCTATAAGTTTATCTTTGGGAAAAAAAGGACCATGAGAAAAAGTGGATACTAGACAATTACTATATGGTAAAAATGTAAAGGTTCTATTCTGCTACTAGTCTGACGAGGATCCAAAAATACTTTCCCACATGGCTGCAGCCACAGAATGACGACTTCATGCTTGCATGACCAGCTAAATTTCCACCCCTTCCCAGTGAAGTCAGAAATTACAATGGGGATAAATTTGGGTCATAATCTATCTGTCCTGATTGCCATTTATGGAAGTAGGTCTCTTGGGAATGATGACTGGTGATATACTGAGCATGCTCAGTATGTCCCTTGATATCCTAATAGGGGGGAAAGTTTCTTCTGCTAGGGAGGAAATTTCAGTGAGGCTGGGGTACAGGAAGCCCTTTCCATATCTTAGCTTACATGGCTTTTGGCAGTAATAGCTTGGTTGGTGTTTTGTTTAAAGGCAGCTCCTGGCTCCCCCAGCCATGTGTACACTATCAGCAGGGGCAGACAATGCATGCTGTTCCTGCCTGCACATGGATTTGTGCAGCTTCTTGCCTATCTCTTAGGTGTACTCTACATGCCCCTGAAGCACTGTGCAGTACAGTCCTGACAGCAGCAGAACAGGCTGGGGAACAGCTCTGGGGCGTGATGGGGCATAGGACACTGATAACTATTTTGGCAAACTTGGAGGGGCCAAATTTTTTGGCCAAAATGGAAAAAAGGGCCAGGGAAAGGGGGCACCAGTCATAGTAAGCATTCATGGTTCAAATCCTAGAATATCAGAGTTGGAAGGGATCTCAGGAGGTCATCTAGTCCAACCCCATGCTCAAAGCAGGACCAATCCCCACTTTTTGCCCTAGATCCCTAAATGGTCCCTTCAAGGACTGAGCTCACACCACTGGGTTTAGCAGGCCAATGCTCAAACCACTGAGCTATCCCTCCCCCCCATACGTCAAACAATCTTTTGGTCCTGTCATGAGTGCAGAGGACTGGACTAGATGACCTCTCAAGGTCCCTTCCAGTCCTATGATTCAATCATCTTTTATAGTTTGATAAAGGTCACTTCATTTTATATGAAAAACGTCTGGCATCTTTTCCATCTGTCCCCTGTTGGTCAATCATAATGCTGGATGTATAGCCCTTTGTTTTGCTGAAAGTTGAGCCAGGGAGAGAGGACAGGGCTTTCACCCTTCCCAAATGCCAATAAGGGGAGAAGTTTGGGAGTCCACTGTACCTATTAGGAAAGCTATAGTGGGAGAGACACACCTACCCAACTCAAGGGAAGTTCTAAAACCAAAAAGGCTTGAAAGCTGTCCCTTATTTTAATTTCTCTGCATTTGCTGAAGCCATTACTGTATCTCTAGAGCTTTATTTACTCCCAAAACTTGCAGATCTGTAGTAGGGAGGAGAGAAAGAAACCCAGAATCAGGAGTCAAGATGCACATGGAAGTCAGTGACTGTACATGAGCAGCAATGTAGTTCATCTTAGCCCGTGCTCTACCAAGCCATATAACACAAGTGTGAAAATAGATATTTAAGGGACACTGACATTCTAAAATCTTTAGTGTACCTTATGTCTTTGGACTCTCACCAGTATTACATTTAGTCATATTTATCAGCAATTTGTCTGGCATACAGAGAGAGGAGGAAGCTAAGTAAAAAGTGATGCTTGCCAGCTCTGTGTATCCTCCACCACCGGTGTGCTAGAAGAAATCCTTACCCTCGAGTGAACATTTGGAAATTTAGTGATATTATTCTTCTTTAGGGCTAAACAGAAAAAAAAACACAAAATGATGGTTAAATAAAAAATGGGATGGAAAAAGAAGAGCAACTCAACTTAGTGTTCAAAAATCCCAGGCATGTTAGCCAAGAGAGCAAGAAGAAGGAATGAGGCCAAGGCTACAAGAGGAGGTTAGAAACAGGAAGGAAAGGACAAGATGGCCATCCTAGTCTCTTGCTAACAAAATTCCAAGCTGCTTTGAAGATTGGCTCCAGGAAGATAATACAGCAATTATCTTGAAAGAGAAAATAACTATTGAGCTGATTATAGTTTGCAATCTTACTAAGAAGCTCTCATAAAAATACATTGCAAAAGTAAGAAATGAAACGCTGTTGTCTTTGATTAAGAACCAATAACAAAGACAACAGTGTTAACAGATACATGCTGTGTTAAACACACCCTTTATACAGTTTACACCACAAGATGTAAATATATCCAGTTACATGCCAATATGTATCAGTAATAGCTGTGATTGCTAAAGAATTTTGAGAACAAAATTGTTTCTCTAGTTTCTTCCCTCATATCCATAGTTAGATGTTCTCTTCATCCAATCCTCTGAAGTTGGCTCTGACCAAACAGGAATCCAGCATAAAATGCTCCAATTAATTCTAAGACTGCATTTAATACAGCTTTGCCATGACTAGACCTAGAAGTCCAAGTCTGCAACCAGCATTCAGAGTGGCCACGACACTACAGAGTGTGCCCCCAGTCTCACCCTCAGCAGAGGGAGAATCATTCTGGATTTTTTTTTTCCCACCTTTACTGATAGCCAAACCATGTAGCCACCCTCTGTACTCTGTTTCTGTTTGTTCAATAGGCATTTCCAATCATGTTTAAGTTGGCATGGAACTGAAAAATAAATGTGGATGTGACAGGATGAGAAAGGATTTTGTACATTTTATTCCTTGTACGTGCAGACAAACATGCAAGTGCTGGTTAAAATCCCCAGATCAAGTATATAATCATGAGTAACTATTGCAAGTCCGGAAGCAAAGCCCATGAAAGTTCAGCTCAGCTCATGCACACTGCAATTCCACTTCCCAATAGAGCAGTCTAGTTTACTGCATGCATACTACATACGCCACTTCACATAGAAGGGGACTTCTAGAACCCAGAAGAGATGCCATAGAAAAACCAGGTGAACTGTCACATTTATGATTGCATTTGACCCATTAACCCTTCTGTAAACTGTAGCATCCGATTTGCAAGAAAGCTGCATTTCTATAGGTAGCATTCTGTGACTTTCATCACTTGCTTTTCTATGACATATGTCATGTAGCTCAATGGTGGCTTTGAAATGTGAGGATAGCCAAAAGTGTCATGCGCAAGGTTGATGGGATATAACAAAAGAATCGAAATACAAGAACGTGCAATGATGTGATGACATAAAATACAACTCCAAGTAGACACCAGACATTCCTATCCATTTAACATTCATGTGGCCCTGCCTGAGATCCATACAAATGGAGAAACGTCAAAAACCTACAGCAACCTTTTAAGAGCATCAGGTGTGAAAGAGTAATAGTTTAGTAATGGAATTCCTCAGTGAGAACAGGTTCGCAGAAAAACCGAGAGCCACGCTTGGCAGTTCGAGCGGTAAAGGGCACTGTCTTCAACACTGCATGGAAAAATAACAGCCAAACAAGACAAACAACACAGTAAGAAGCAAAGATCTGTTGCATTAGTACATTGTTAGTGCTTTGTTAAGGACATCCTGGGATGGTTTTACATGTTCTGATCAGTTATTTAATCACAATAGGCTGTACTAAGCTGGGTTTCTTTGGGGAGAAAGGAATTCCAAGTAGGCTCCAAATAACCATCTTTAAATTTCACATTTTTCACTGGTGATAAAACTCTAATCCAGAGAGGAGTGTGCCATCATTGGTAGTGACTACAGATCATTAAGGTTCATAGATTTTGGTCAAGTAAAGCTTTTCTTTGGGTCTAAAGAAACACCACCAATTTAAAAATAACTCATGTCTGATAATTGTTTATCCACTTTTGCTATAAGCACTTTGATATCCCTTTGCATATGGTTATCTTCATAGCCTCTCACATGGTCAGTTTCTCCCTGAGTAGGTTTAAAACTCTATTTTTGAATGGGAAAATGTGATTTGTAAAATTACAACCACTGGCAGTGGGACCTTGGAGAGGTGTAGAATGTGAGACAGCTTTTAACTCATTATTGAAAATGACTAGATTTTACACTGACTGTGTCCTTTCAATAAAGGCCTACTACTTAATATTGGTGTGCACTATCTTGAAAGCTGTAGTGAAGAAGTTCCAACCCAGCATTCAACCAGGACAGATATGCCTTTAGCTTCCTTTTACGCCCTAAGTGGCAAAATTGCTTCTCTCTCTCTTGGGAAAACCTTGTGAAAAAGATAGTAATGTAAAATATGGTCAAGGAAATCTGGCCCAAAGATTTTTTTTCTTAAGCATTGGTGCAAGCGAAATGGATGACCACTAAAATCATCAACCTGTTAAGATTTTGCCCCTTCCCATCCAGGGATGCAGAATATGCATCAAAATAAAAATAAACTACCAGAACATCTATGTAAATTAAAAGGACCCTAAACAAAAACAGATTTTAAAAAGCAACTTTGCTATAACAGGAATCTTTTGCTCAGTGTCCTGATCACCTCTGGCTATTATTATAAATTACACCCAGCCACTATTGTATTCAATTTTAATTTGTGGCAAGTGCAAAGTATTAATCTACCCTAATTGGAAATCAGTAAAACCATGACAATTCAGGGCTATAAATCATTCAGGTATGACCAAATGATTTGTCCTGAGCTGTGTATTAACATGAGGTAATTACTGTTAGTACTTTTTAATGAACTGCAAGCTCTTAAATAACGTTAACCATCAGTCATTCTGTTTGTGGAAACATTTGCAAGGAAAGGTTTGTATGGCATGCAGAGATTGCAGTACTGTCTGCCAGGGTACTGAATTTTCTATTGCTGAGCATAGGGACTAAGTTTGTCATGACAACATGCTGAAAGAAAAACTTGTGAAATAAACAAAGGGTATCTGACAGATACCTATGTATATGGAAAATGTGCAGAAAGTGGGCACATTAAAGCTAGTTATGGGGTCTGGTTTGTTACACACCAGTGGCAAGGATTTGTATATTTCAGTCACAGCACTGGAAAGAGCTTTCTAAACTATATTTGAACCATACCTGTTAAGACGTTTGTAAAGCTCTACAATAGTTCAGGTGAGATTTATATACAGCCACAATTTGATGATGTCGGTGAACCAGCCACTGAGGCTTGTGAACAAAGCTCCTTTACCTGTTATAATGTCTTCAATTGCACCATCTTTCCCCTCGTACACATGTCTGTTATCCTTGACTTGTCGTCGGCGTAGCTCTGCAATTAGCTCTTGCTGCTGTCTTTTTGTTTTATGAGAAGGAGACTGAAAGGAAATGGGAGTAAAGATCAGTAAGGAGTAGCCTGCAATAGGGCATTGCTGCAGTCCTCCTTTCCTTTTCTCAAATGTGCAAGATGCCAAATACCATCTTATTAAATTTCAAATATTAATACTTGGGTCTCATTCCAATTTTATAGATAAGGAAACCAAGGCAGAGAGGTTAGGTGATTTGTCTAAACCCACAAAGGAAGTCAAAATGGCGAGTTCTTTTTTCTAGCAGCCAAATCTGTCCATTCCCCTTACTTAATTTCACTCTCCACCTCTTCTACCATTTATTTAACCCTGTAAAGCATTAGAGGATTGACAGACTGTGCCATTTCCTCCAGCATCAGAAAGGGAAAACATGACTGGAGATAAGGGGAGTGGAGAGCTGGAAGAGAAAGACATGGAAGCAGTAGCATCTAGTTACAAAATGGCCACTTTAGGGGTGTAGCTGTTTCCATTTGATAAAATTTAAAAGGCCAGCCCCAGAAAGGCATGCTGGGAAAAAGGTTCCTATAAAATGGCATCCTTAGGCTGAGTCTGTGACTATATTATAGGGGTAATTTCTCTGACAGGGCATCCCTTGGGTGGGGCCTACCACCAGGCTATTGTAGGGATAGTTTCTCTGAAGGCATATTACATGTTAGTTTATAAATACAAGAGTTAACAGAAGTTCTGTGTACAGAATATAGACAACGCCCTAGGAAAATGCCTTATAAAGCTAAGGCACAAAGCTGCGGTTGGTAGGGGCATGGCATAGATGCTTTATTCCAACCTAATTTCTCAGAGCCTATTACTGAAATGAAGGGCTGATGAGAAGACGGGAAAAGGGGAACAGTTGTATCAGGGCCGTGAGCTTGGAGGGGTGTTCCTAAAACGTCCGTAACATCTGTGTAAATAAAGTGTGATGGGTGAGGGTAGGGACCCATTGAACATGGTGTGCCAGAGCCCCAAATTTTTCACGACGGGCCTGCCGAGATGTGCACGCTGGGAAAATTCAGAATTATGCTCTTCTGTAGGAATTTTTCCTCTTATAAGATTGGCTGGTAAAGATAAAAGCCACCTGCCTATTTTTAAACCCTTATTGTAAAACCAAAATTCACATCATAAAGAGTGTTAGAATTATGAAATTCTTATCTTGAGCTGAGAATTATGAAAAGGCACCAAAAGGCCTGCTCTAACCCTCAGCAGAGGTTTTATTTGTATGTCCTCTCAAACATCTCTAGAGGGCAGAAAGGATTGTTCCTTACCTTAGAGACAAAATATTCCAGTAATATTGTCCCAAAGTGCTCTGTTTCATACCTTTTGGTCCTGTTGCTCCATCAATGCTTCTTGCTCCAGAAGTTTTTCCATTAGTGCCTGTTCTTGCTTCTTTCTCAACTCATTCTCCTCTTCTGCTTGCTGTTTAGCATAAAGACCAAGAAACCATATTAGAGCTGCAAACAGCGACAAATGAAGGGAGTCTGAGATTTTTTTTAAACAAGAGAATCAGCTCTTACTGCAAAAACAAGTTTGTGACTATAACTGCTGCCACTGAAGACTGGAGGGGGCACTTTCAGGGCACTGCATAGATACTCAGCTGCATGATTCACACTAATGTTAAGGCAGTGGAGCTAGATTCCCATACAAAGACTGACCAGCGAGCCTGGGGCTGGTCAATCCTATTGAAATGGTGGTTTATCCTGGTTTCTGTAAAATCCTGAGACAGTTACTTGCCCTACCCTTTGCTGGTTGACTTTATGTCCCACAACACTGCTGTGCAGTGCTCTTTTACAGGTCATTCTGGGATCTGTAGGCTCAGGAGGTTAAACCTTTCAATTGAACGGAGCTTGAGCTGCACTGGAGAAAGCTATGGGCCACATTTAGCAGACTTGCCATATTCAGAAGTGTAGTAAGAAGCAAAATGTATGTCTGCTTACCTTGTAGGCTTTCACAAATCGGACAAAGACTGGGAAGAAGACGGATGGGGGAGTTGTCTTGGGATTCTCCCCAAAATATTTCACAGCATCATCAAAGGCATCCTGTAAGAAGCACATTTTTCACTCAGCTTCGCATCTTAAAAACGAGCTATTGCCCATTTACAGAATGTCGTAAAGGGATGTATTCTCAGCCTCCCTTTTTGGGTGTGAAATCTGTACCTGCAAGATTTGCGTCTGCATTTGTGTATCCACAAAATGAACTGTGGGTATAAATGTGAGAGATCTTTGCACCTCGCATGACGTGATGTGTGCGCACACATAGTAAATTGGGCAGAAGTGCTCAGCTTTGCAGCTGTAATTCATTTGTAGGCAGAGAATTTCAGAGAGTCAAATGTGCCTGGAAAAAGGAAGCTGCACTTCTGAAAGTTTCTTTCAGGGTGGTTGGAAAAGTTTGTCAGAGGAGAAATGGCATAACATTACCGAAGTGTTTAGAGAAGAGTGACAAGATTGATTAGGAGGCTAGGAGGATGGACTTCAGGGAAATATTAATATAAGCAAATATGCATAGCTTGGCTAGATGATGACTATAGAGAGGAAAGTAGGTAATAACCTCAATATTATGTCATCACTTCAGTGAGCACTGGTAAAGACTGGAGAGGAACTCAAGTAACCCTGAATCTCCTCAGCCATGCTACAGTTTGCTGAAGGTTATATCCTCTTGAACAGTCAGGAATTCCTGGGTTTCCAGATTCTTCTTGCTTGGTCTCTACGTCACCTTGGCAGGGACTGGGATTAAAAAGTATACCTGGGCTATTTTTGCATCATCCTGCAGTTTCTTTAGTTTTCCTTCATTGTTATGAATGAATTCCTTCAACATTGTATTGTGGTCGTGCATGGTGTATTCTCGCTTTGTCAGGTCCAGGCCTCGCTGGAGCTCCTTGACATCCAACAGGACATTTTCAAGGGACACTAAGAAATAAACAAAAATGCTGAAGTGTTTTTGTAGCGAGAGTGACACAAACACTCTACTATAGGCTTAAATTCAAACATTCTTAACTCCTTAATGAGAAGTGTTTCATAAATCCAGGCTATAACACAGGATCTCAGAGTTGGTAACTTGGTAAATATTAAGCCACAGATTGCCCCGTATAATTAGAAATTGCTCATCAGGATTTTGACTTGTCTTAGCTTGGGATAAAAATTCATAAATGCTTTGGTGCATTTCCAAATGGTAGCACCGAAAATAACTGACTGTTCAGACACTCTTGTATGCGGGTCAGTTTCATCCATACAAGCACACAGCATATACAGAGCACCCACTAATGCACAGAACACAGCACTTAGTTTTCTCTTCCCTGTGTTTAAAATGTATTCCTAAAATCTACTGAAGGCTAACGAGTTGTAGTTTAAATATCAGAATCCTGCTGGACAGCAATTTAAACTGCTCATTTGAGATTACAGTTGTGTAACTGATGCTGAATAGCTTCTTCAACAAATATAGGCTCTTTTTTTACTTATGTAATATCCACAAGCAGCTCACAATCAGTGTCCTGAAATGTATTTGTTATTCACATTTTCTTAAACTCTATACTGATCTTGAAAAATTCTCTGCAAGTATTCGGTATTCACACTGAGAGGTTACATTGCATCTGTTTGCTGGCTGGATTTCACACCAGCACTTCTGGGAAGAGTGCGAAGTTTGGTGTCTGTGACTACTCACTCTCACAGGTCTGAAACTCACTTTCTGTGACCATGTGGACCAGTAAATCTTGGTCATTTGCATGTTCATAGAAAGAGAAGAGAAAAGGTACACAAGCATGGCCAAAATGAAGAGAAAAGGTATACAAGCATGGGGGAAATATAAATATTTGCAGAAATATGACATTAGTCGCCCACTCTATTTGTGATGCAGAGTGGGGATGCCGCTTCCATAATCCCTATTCAAATGAAAGAAGAGGATGCACGTGAACTATTGCCCACAACAAAAGACCACAGAAATATTTTACAATTAAGTGTGACATCTATATCAAAAGTATCTTGAATGCACAGATAGTCTTAGAGCCATGACCTGAAAAAGTGTAATTTACACAGTGGTTGCTTTAAAAGTTATCATCAAAGAGCCTTGTGTACAGATCTTGTGCTGGTCCCATGCTTATCCTTTGCTTTCATACATCTGCAGGTATATTCAGATCAAATCCTTTACAGCTGACATCCAATGGCATTACTGAGTCCTTGATAGCTAGCTCCATTGACTGATTCCTTGGTATTCTCCTATTATGGCAGACCTCAAGGACTCAGACATTAGACGTCATTGTGGAAAGCTAACGAGCACATTGTGCTTGTAATACTAATGTTGATCTGTAGTCTTTTAACTTTGTATTGTTTTAACAGTGCAAATTCTAATCCAAACAATTGGTGCTTCCCTAAGGGAGTGGCTGCTGTTTCTTCGATGACCCATTTTAAAGTATTAAGGGTTGTAAGCTCTTTGGGGTAAGGCCTATTTTTTTGTTCATGCCTAGCACAATGGGGTCTTGGTCCATGACCGGGCACCTCTAGGTGTTATCACAATAGAAATAAGAATAAAAGTATAAAAACGTCAAATATAATAGTTCTGTGACATGAATGTATCCTCCACATTCATATTTATCCAACCTTTATCTGGCACCCTACATTTGATGTCATCCCCCAAAAAGGGGCTTCATCACAGTCCTAACTGCCCTACAAATTAAACTTCCGATCTTTCTCTTGAACAGCTCATGGGGATAGGAGGATAAAATACATCAGAACCTGGTTCACATACTAACAAGGGCAACACTGGTCACAGTACCTGCAGCAGCTTTCTCCACGTAATGAAGCTCATTGTAAAAGAGGGATACTTGGTGATACTTCTCTTTCACAACGTTGGATATATAGTGCAACAGCGTTTGTTTTCTGTCCGTTGACTTTGTGTCTAACAGCTACAAGCAAAAGGCAAGGAAACTGTTGGATTGAGGTGTGGTAAAGGCCAGGCTATAAATTATCTGTTGACTGAACTGATACTTTATTAGATGGGGAAACACAAAAATAATTAAGGAATGCTGAGAAAGTTTGGTCTACAAATTAGAGGCATGTCTTTTGAGACTAACATGGGAGTAAGTAGGTTCCCAAATCAAATTGTTCTTACTATTCAATGTAGTCATATTTTAAAATGCAGTTGGCATCCACTATGCATCTACTCATTGCCTATTTCCCACCTGTTCACTCTGATCTGTCTTTCCACTGTTGTTTTAAAAGCTGGGTGGGACTTGCCAAACATTAGTTCTCTTGACAGATGGGCGAGGGGTAGTACTAGCTAAAGCCAGGCAGAGTGTAGGCTGATGCTGTGAGAGCTTTCCCCATACAGCTCTGCTAATGCACAGCCAACCTGATCTGCTATACTGTCTGTTGTCTTCGGCAGTGACTGATAATTGTCCCAAACTCTGAGCTGGAGTTGTGATGGATTAGCAGCCAATCTCATGTCACATATGACTGAAGACATTTAAACCTTCACTACAGCCCCTGAACCCCTTCTATTTTTATTTCACCCATCTATCCCATCACCACCCTTCTTCCACCAAGCCAGAAACCATCTAAGCACAGGTCCTCCAATTAATTAATGAATTGTCTCTCTCACCAACAGAAGTTGGTCCAATAAAAGATATTCGCTCCCCCACCTTGTCTCTCAACTGAATGACATGCATGGTCCATTGCAAGGCTGTCATTAACATGTATTTTTATGAACTGGGTGGAGGTGAAGAACTGAGTAGCAGGCACCCTCCCCACCAAAGCTAGCTTCCAGCCAAGTTGTCATTCTTCTACTCACCAGATCTAAACTTTGTAGTTTAAATCCATAAACTGCTCCTCTTTTACTGCTGTTCATATAGTTACCAAGCGCCAAGATTATCTGCCAGAGTGAGAGAAAGGGGTAATAGTCAATACATATGCATGCCACTCGATATCTTTGAATGGTGAGTTTCTAACATAAGTAGGTAGATATATTCCGGTATGCGGGGAGGAACAGCATTGATTATCTCATTTAAAGTACATGTGTATGTAAATAAAATTGTATTTACCTCCAGTATTTTCTTGAGCTTTTGGGATGACTTTATTGAGACAGATGCTGCTATTACTGCATGGAGTTGCTAAAAGCAAATAAGAAGAGGTGTAGTTAACACATATAAAACGTTAAATGCAAGGCAAAAGTCAGCACTCAAATTCTACTCTTGGATCTGCACGATGGGGATCTTGACATGAATATTCTCCTTTCCCTCTGTGTATGGATTTCAAGTTGTTCACATGCATTGCAGGCTTAATGTAGAATAAAATAAAATGCAAGCGTGGTTCTACAGTGCCATGCTCTTTATGACAATGAAAGATGTATCAAATTATGTGGAACAGGCCTTAGGAAAATACCAGTATAGATAGCACGACATCATTAACTCATCGTCAGTTTCAGCTAATGAGTCAAACAATATGATTTCTATATTAAAACCACTTTTAAATTCTTAAAAGTGTAAAATAAAAAGAAGCATTATGAACATTTTGGGACACAGACTGTCATCTAAACTGTGTCTGTAAAATCTGAGCCTGTATTTGCATACAGAGATGTGGAGTTTGCAGACACAAATGCACAAATTTTGCAGGCATATCTTAGATGACAATCTTTAAAAATTAGAAATGTAACCTATTAAATACTATAGTCACTCTCTTCTGTACTATGAATGGAAATGCTATAAATCATTTCTACTGGGTTACGTAAAAAGCATTGATGTTACCAATTCTGGGGGGTCCTGGCCCTATCCAAGGACACTGGGCACCACTGCAATAACAATATTAAATTATAATCATAGCTAGAAAATTGTTCGGTTTGATTTGGTTTTATTTCTTTTTCCTTTCCTCTCAAGAACTTCAATGATTCATCATGATATTCATATCTTCCATCTATCTTTAACATATCTCTGCTGGATCTGCAAAGGGTTTATGACACCACACAACTCCAAGGTACCTGGCTTCACAGAGCTAGACTCCTGAAAATCATTGTGGATGTAGTGTTTAGAGCCCATGAGGCAAGGCGTAAACTAAACTGTGGTCATTAGAGTCAAATTCCTAACCCTAAGATAGATAGAGAACTGACTGAAAAACATGAAACAGTTTTTTTTGGTGAACATTTTGATTGAGATTTTTTTCCTCTTTTCTCTTTGAAAATATTTTCCAAGGAAAATTTGCTGATCGGCTATACCTAGATGGTGAAGTAAAATAGAAAGAAGGTTTCTTCTAAGTATCTTAAAAAGTGATGCAGAGTGTTGGAATGACAACCTGAGTTCCACTTGGGAAGCCCTAACGGCTGCACACCTTAGAATTCATTCAACGCTAATTTATTTTGCTCTATCGCTTGTGGCTCACTTACCGGTGTCAGCATTTGGATGCTTTCTGCAAAGTTGCCTATGAAGGCCATGATGGTCATCTTCTGCATCAGCCTCTCAATCTTACTGAATTGCATCATGAACCGATCTTCATCAGTCAGGTTCTCAAGAGGTTTCCTCTCCCTCTCATAGAGCCGTAACACTTTCACTTCGTTCTCAGTGGGCAAGAATCGCATCAAACATTCGACAAAATCTACTGGCAACGTCTTCAGGTCAAATCTATATCATAACAAATACAGAAAGCTTGGTGTTATAAAAAGGACTCACCAAATATGACAGGCCTGTCTGCTTTGGCAAAGCCAACCAAACGGCAGCAACCTGCCTTCCCCAAGATCCCTATTCAAATGGGCAGAGCACATGACTCCTGGAGGCCTGTGCCATACACAAGCCTGGGACAATAAAAATAAACCTGAGGAGTTTCCTGCCATCCCTGACACACTGGTGGCCTCTGATGCTGACTAGGTCATGCATTGCTTACAGTGAAGCCTTGGGCCTCCATTTTTATTGTTCTGGGTGTGCGGGGCTGGGAGGGCTCGATCCTGTGTAATGCATATGCAGAGTGCTAAATGTATAAGCACATGTTCAAAGCAATAAGCTTGGTAACTGAAGCTGTATTAATGTGAATGTTGCTGCCTGGTTGCCACGTTACTCAGTAAGTCTTAAAGGGGGACGTGTGGTAACATCTTTAACATGATGAGGACCACACTTAATTTCACATTACCTCAGATATGGCCATTTTTCAGCCATGGCTAGACCTTATGTTTATTTTGAGCATTTACAAGTAAACCAGTGGGTGCAGAGGACTCACAATCTTATTGTTGCTCACTTCTAAGCCTCCACTCTCACATCCATGGAAAGCAAACACCTTGCCACTCTGCTGTGCAGCACACAAAGACTTTCAAGACCAAGGCTTGTGTGAATAAGGAAATGGCTGACCAAGCAGAACACAGCAGTGCCGGACAAAGCAAGGAACTGACCTACTGGCTGCAGAATGGGGGAAGCCCTGGTGATCCCCAACTATAAGATACTGGAGTATGAAAGCAGGGAAGAGAAGATACTAATTTTGTGTAAAAGGACAAGGATCTTGTAACCTACAAAGTTAGATCTGCAGCATCAGATTGAGAGTATGTTAGTATTTGGCCAGATTAGAAGAATGAATCAATGTTTGTCTGAACATCCAAACCTATGTCTGAGGTGTTCTCATACAGAGAAACATTAGATGCTCATCATGGCTGCAAACGCTAACACTTTCGAGTCTAACTTGGGAAAAGTGAAGTAATAAATGAGTACTCTAGCCTAACAAAATGTTGGCTTTGACAGGCAAGTAATCATCTCCAATATGTTCCAAAGACTAAAGAAAGTGAACTGGAATGTATCTTAGGGTACATCTACACTGGAATAAAGACCCGGGGCACAGCTGCGCCTGGCCTGGGTCAGCTGACTCAGGCTTGTGGGGCTCTGGCTGTGGGGCTAGATGTCTGGGCTCGGGCTGGAGCCTGGGCTCTGGGACTCTCCCCACCTTTCAGAGTCCCAAAGTTCAGGCTCCAGCCCAAGCCTGAACATCTATACAGCAGTTTTACAGTCCTGTAGCCCAAGACCTGGACCAGCTGCGGGTGTTTAATTGCTGTGTAGACGTACCCTTAAAGTGCATGATGAATCTTATGAAGCAGGACATGAAACTACATTCCTTCATTAAGATTGGTAGTACACACTTGTATCATTTTTGCATTTGGCATTGTGTCTAATCATTACATAAACAATACCATTAAAACTGTATTCAATGCATGTGGATTAAATCCAGACATTATAGCAAAAACTAAACTTTTCACCTATTCTTAATATTTACCATACTTGTCTCAGGCTTGCTTTTAATTTTCAGTTATTATAGGAAATGCAGCATAATAGGAGTCATATGTGAATTACGTTGATGGCATTCTTTTAAGAACTATTAATTAGTTTTTTTTTAAAAATTCTAAGATAATTTGCACTGTCCTACAGAGTGATATCATAAAATTGCAGGTTAACACATCTAGGGGGAATGCAATCAATGACTTGTGGGGGATCCTTATTCTTGAATGTTTTGCAGCTGCAAAAACCTTTGTATTATCTGCCAATTCAAAACCAGATTTTCTATGTATGCCGATTACCAAAAAGCAGAGTAAATCTTAAATATGATTGCTCCATCGACAAGTTTTGCACTTACACCTGAATAGCTTTGCATATCTCATCTGCAGTCTTTCCAGCTTTTCTTAAAGTGATGGCAAGATTTTTGGCCCTGTTTGCTTCCAATAATGTGACTTTGTTTGACCCTTTTTGAGTTATCTTTTGTTTGCTTGAAGTAAGATCAATGGCTGGACCTTGAGCTTTTGTCTTGAATATTTCTTCAAATTCATCCACATTTAAATCCTAAAAAGGAAAGAAATCCCCCCCACAAAAATATTTTTTTTAAATTGCACTTGTCCAGAGTTTTCTCAGAATTCCACAGGAAGACTTTCAGACTGAGTATGTAGGTATATGCCACACTATGTTGATATACGCACATCCACCCTTGCCGACAATAGTCTGCAGAAACATTATAATAGTGTTATAGCATGTGATTTTGTGAAATTAAGGTCAAAAGATTTTTCAGCTTTTTACTCATCCTTCTACCATCTATAGCCTCGTGTATACTATCCAAAAGCTGAGTGCTCAACCCTACTACACTGATGCTGCAACTCTCCTTCAACAGCACTCAGCAACCTACTGGATCCTGCATCCCATAAATGGCATCAGCATGTTTATATTGGGAAAATGCTATCGACCATCTTGATTCATTTGTTTCAATCAAAGACGGACACTTTTATAGTCAGTTTGGCCCAGATTCTCGGCTGGGGTAAACTGAAAGCCATTTCATGCCCTTTTACTGGGGATCTCAAGCAGCTGAAACTATTCCTATTTAACAACACAAACAATAACTTTCAGAAATAATTCCTACGATGATCTGTCTTTGCAAAGCTGTACATTCACTTACACTGCACATAGTACTGAGAAGCAAAACACAATATGCAGCATTCATACCTCCAGGATCCTTTCATCATCAATTTCATTGAAGACTGTCCCATTAATTTGATTGGGTTTGAGAGCTACCCAGTTAAAGACAGGCATGCGGAACTTTGTCTTGATTGGCTTCTTGATTTTCACAGCTAAAGACACCAAAGAGAATGAAATTACAAATGCTGGAAGAATTGAGAAACATCTGGAGCAACCAGACACAGGTTTTTGCAGATGGCACTTCAGCACTGGAGGAAGAACCAGTGGGGCTAAATAAACACTTTTAAAAGCCTGAAAAGATTATGCTGCCGTGACGGACAAACAGCAGAGAGAGATTTTATTCAGCTGTTTTATACCCGGCATTCACATACCTTTAGTGGAAGCTGGAGATTAAGAAAATTTCACAAAAGCAAATGTGTTACGCTAATATAGTGTGTTCTTAATATTGTTCTGGCCTGGTTTAGAAACCAAAATAATTTTTAACCAGTGTAGGAAATGGATAAAATGGTATGTGACTTGAGTTCTGTTCTCCCAGAGGACATCCCATTTCTGGATGTAACATCAGGTCATGGGAGGTGCTGAACACCCTCAAGTCCCGTTGATGTTAATGCGGATTGTGCATGCTCAGTACCTTGCAGTCCTGGGCTGCTGGTGTGTGATGTTGTTCAGTCCTTACTACCTTACTTTTAATAATCAGTGCTGTAGATAAAGTTGTTCAAGCTGACATCAAGGCAGCGGCACTATGACTAAGGCTTTTAGCAACAGCTAGAGGTGCTAGCTGAAGACGTACATCCTTTTGATTAAACCGAGAGAGGGGATTGTAGCTGAGGATTCAGCTAAAAGTGAGTCCTCTGTCTAGCAGAGGATTCAATCAGTAGTGTGTGACAAGGGAAAGAGAAGCCCTTTTACAAAGATTTTGTTACAAGGGAACAGAGGCTTCCATAGCCTGTTGGGAAGGGATTCTACTGTTTCACACAAGCCTGAGTTTGTCTGTATTTTAAAGCACATAAAAGCCAGTCTCCAATTTTAGCACAATTATATCTTGGGGTAACAAATGCTTTTGCCTTCTCTGATTGTGCAGCACCAATAAATCTTTTAAAGTAACTTTGAAGGGATGCTATAGAAGATGGGACCAATTAATCCTCATTGGTGAACGAGCACAGAAGAAGAAGTAATAGGCTAAAGTTGGGGCAGGGAAAATGTAGGTTAATTGCTAGGAAAAACTTTATAACCCTGAGAATAATTAGGCAGTGGAACAAGCTACCAAGGAGGGCTCTGGCGCTTCCATCACTGGAGATATCTAAGATTAGACAGGCATCTAAGGATAGTAATTCTAAACATTAATAAAAGACGATATAGAGGTATGGAGTCAGTGACTCACTGCAGGTCCTTCTAACCTCAAACATCCCATGGTACAGATAATTTGGTTAATTAAGCCATATAAGAGAGAGGTCAAATTGCCAAAAAAAAAAAACCAGTGAAACCCCAGTATTTCTAAATGATCTCAAGTAGATTGGTTACTTTGGTAACTTGCTTTTCATTGTTTCTGAGATTTAGAGGCCCAGCCAATCACTAAGAGTTTGTGATGATCATTATAGTTTGTTCATTAATGTGGTTAAGTTATTTTCAAATGTGGAGTGAACAATTAAATTCTTTTCAGGCTACACTCAGAAAGAGAGAAACCCTGCTTTTTATTCCCCCAGTGTTGGAAAAAGCCATTTAACCTGTAAAACTGTCATCTGGTCCATTGAAACAAATTGAGGTAATAGAGCGACAGAAGTCCAGACCATCTCCAGCAGTGTCCTATATATAATACTTCCAAATACAGGTAGTTTCAAACTGTAAAATTCTGATCCAGATGTAAACTGTCCCAAAGTTCAGGGTTGTTCACATACGGAGTTCTGTTTTGAACACATCTCTTCTTCCAAGACAGATATACTAGTTTCCCTCTATATCCCCCGACACACTCGATAGCATAGCTAGACAATTGTGCAATGCTGTATGAGCAGCAGATTTCTTCCCAGTCCCACCCACATGGTCAGGTTACACTCTGAGCTATAACATTTGAGCATGAAAGAAAAAAGGGAATCAGTTTGTCTCTCATCAGTACTCTTCCATGTACTGTTTTCCAGGACAGAGACCATCTTTTTCAGACTTCACTCTCCTCTTGTGCTTTAGAGCTGGGCAAATGATACAAACATTTTTCTCTCATTCGTGTCTCTCATTTTCTCTGATTCAAATTTTTAGAAGAATTCACTTCTTCTGTGTCTGTTGTCCTTTTTGTGTTCACTTTCCATGGACATTCTAAGGAACGAGCTTACTGGCAGGAATAGTTGTAGAAACACTGAATTTTAAGTGGACAACAGAGAGCATTCACAAAATAAAATTTGAATTTGTAAATTTGAGTATTCACATGGAAACGTGATTGCCAGAGTTATAGTCATCCAGTCAGGATGGAGGAACACAAATCAAACACTAGTCAATCAAGTTTGACCAGCAAATGCAATGAACTGCTTACAACACAATTGCAAGAATTACTTGATGAAGAATTTAGAATAATAAATACCTGGAATAGTGACAAAATCAGAAACCGACACAGAAAAAGAAACTACATTTATGAATAAATGATTCACTGTGAATTACTTGCCCAGCTCTAAGAGAAGCTATACTAAATGGAACAAAAGTATTCCCTGCCTTTGTTACAGAACCAGGTTTAAATGTGTAAGGTAACACCCTACTCTTTCCTTGAGGTATATGAGTAATGCCATCAATTAAACAGCAATTATGCATGCAATCTGGAGACTTGATCCCACACACATTGAAGTCAATGATAGTTCCGCCACTGACTTCAACAGTTACAGGATCTTGAGTGGGGAATAGACCCCAAGAGAGGCTTTACAGGCTGAGAGCCCTGATTCAGCATAGCACTTAAGCAGGGGATTTACTCCAATCCTATTCAGCAAAACACTTAAGCACAGTGTGATGGGGTGTGCACCCCACACCAGCCCTAATGGGGTTAACAAAGGCCTGAGAGGTCAATTAGGTTCCCTGGCTTCACCTGGGAGAGGGAGGGCCAGGGTTAACTAACAGTGAAGCCCAGTTGGGGAAGGCTGGAACAGCACTATAAAGCTAAGAGGCTGAAAGCAGAAGGAGGCTGCAGTCACTCCCTGGGATGAGGGAAGTCATCAGGGACATGGAGGAAATCCACGGGGAGAATAAGTCTTGAGATTCTGCCCTGAAGTAAGGAGTCTAGCAAGAGGCTAGGAGGGGATGAAGTAGCAATGGGGAGTAGAGTGGCCTCCAGTGATAATCACAGAAACAGACAAATGGCAAGAGAGAGGCTGGGTAAGAAGGAGCCCAGGGAAACAGCAACAGGGATAGGGACAGAGCAGACCTGGATTGCTGGTTATAGGGTCCTTGGACTGGAGCCTGGTGTAGGGGGTGGGCCCAGGTTCCCCTACAGTCACTGCTATAGTGGAACAGAGTCCTGAGCTGGAGCAGAACAACATCCAGAAAAGGCATTTGGACAGTGGTCCTGTTGGACTTCATAACCCTGGAAGAAGTGGACTATATGGTGACTTGGCAGACTATCACAGACAGGGCAGAAAGGTGCACTTGACTCTGATAGAGCTTCTTTCCCGGATCTAGACAAGAGGAGAAGCACTAACAGTGAGTGGAAACCCCATTACACATGGGCTTAATACCACTGAAGTCAGTGAGTGGGACCCAAATGAAGTTGATGGGGCTTAGGCATCTGCTTAAGTGCTTTGCTAAATCAGTACCTTGCTACTGAGCAATAATTCTGTTCAACAGCATGCACAAAGTTATGGGACGGGCAGGGCCGGCTCTAGGCACCAGCAAACCAAGCACATGCTTGGGGAGGCACTTTTCAAGGGGCGGCACTCTGGCTTTTTTTTTTTTTTTTTTTTTTTTTGCACTTGGGGTGGCAAAAAACCTAGAGCCAGCCCTGCTGAAGGTGCATACTTCAACGTCCAAAGGCATTAAAATAAACCCTCTTTTCCCTATGTTGTTTGCACACCTGGTTGACATTTTCAGGTAATTAACAAGCAGCTCCACACTCTAGAAACAATGTAAAAATTAAGCAAGCCTGAAATTAAAATCACAAATAGGAGGAGGAGGAGGTCACAGCACAAAAGGGACAGAAAGGAAATGGGTGTAAATACTTAAAATAGTTGGCAAGAACCTACAGAAAAGCTTGATTGGCCCATCTTACCCGGAAGCAGAAAGAACAAAGAGAAAAAAAATTAGTGATGGTTAGAATAGTATAATTCGTCAATTCACAAATTCCCAGTACATCATGATAAGGTGATCACATGACATTGTACGAATAAGCAGTGGGAGAAATGTTCCTTTCTATGTAGGCATTTTATCAAGATTTGACACTTTCATCTTCCTTGGCTCAGTGGATTTCCTTAAGAACAAATACTAGAGAATAGTCCTCTATACTACACTGGCCCAAAAATACGTCAGGAACATTATAGTAAGCTACAGTATAGGAGAACTCTGCGGCAGGATCCTACAATTATCTTTTTAAATAAGAGGTACAAATCAACTGAGTTTTTCTTCACAATGAAAACCTCATGGCCCACTCATATACAATGCACAGAGACATGTACTTGGCAACACAGACTAAGCTAACTAAATTCCAGCTGGCTGTGAATTAATAAATATGTGAGGGTGGCATCAGTATCCATTTCAGGCAGCTTTCAAAATCGAGTTCAGGTTATTTTCCTTCCTAGAACCAACCAGTTCACAGACTTAGGGAGTCTACCTCCATCACACTGGTGTGCAATATACTTACTCACACGTAAATGCCATATGTAAATCCTATCTCAGTCATTTTCTATCCACCAACTAGCTCTGTAATTTTCTGTAGTTCAACACTCTCAGCACTCGCTACAGGATTTAAACCTGGCACCAGAAATCAAGTAAACCCTGTGATGAGATTCCTGAGCATTGCAGAGGACCCTTTTCTTCTCATTAATGAGCTTTGCTCAGGGAACTGAGTGGATTTTAATGGGCCACACTGCAGCATGAGGCATATAATATTCCTCCAAATCACACTTGACTCAAAGGAAACAATATTAATTGTAGAAAGACAATACACAGAAATGGAGCAGGCTGACTGAGCACCAGCTTTACAGGGCGGTCTATGACTAATGACAAAATCAAGCCAACAGTTGTAGATTAAAAAAGGAAAAGGACAGAGAGAAGGTCAGCCAGGCAGGCAAGCAGACATTATAAAGCCATTCTATTATAAACCCCAAATCAGAATCCCTCTTCTGCTCAGCTCACTCTTCCTATCAACACAGGACTGAGTGTGAATATGGGACAAATTTCAGGAAGAGAAAGGTGAAAGGAAACCACATACTGTAGCCCCTTGCATATTATTAGCCTAAGAAGATATGGGGTCAAAGAAATATTACAGTAGCACACATGCTTTGAAATCGGAGTACTATTTTTATAAGCCTGCCAGGGAAAGCCTAATCAGTAATCTCAGCTATACGCGTGTTATTTTTTTAAACTAGTTCCATGGTGACTCTGCTTCTCAGAGTTTTCCTCCTTCAAAGGAAACAAAAGATCAAAGGGTGGGAATACTTAATCGGTTTTAAAAATATATTAATCAGAACTCCTCAGCTTTTCTCTTTCTGCAATTATAGTGTGCTCTCATGATCTCTTGGGGGTGATACCAAGTAGTACTCACTTGCTGGGTGAGGTACTCAGTATAAGTCAAATAGGGCATAAAAATAATATAATTAGATTTGGTCAAGGACTTTCTTTTCCCAGAAAAAATTGCGACTAAACCAAAGAAGTTTTCGTTTTTGTTCAACTTTCTTCAAAAATGTTCAGGTTTTCACTGAAAAAACAAACCTGAAACATTTTTGGGTTTTGGCAACCATTATTATATATCTTATTTCGTTTTTTGGTTTTAAACCACACATGATTGAATTCTGAAGAAAATCTGCAAGATTCTGACAAAAACAAACATTTTTGGAAAAATTTGTGTTATTGAAAAAAGCCATTTTCTGTAAAAGAAAACAACGTTTTGACCTGCTTTAATTATAATATGAGAAGGGACCAGCAGTGGGGAATCCTTCATAAAATACACTAGCAATTTTATAAACTCCGGCTATTCCAAGTGGTGGGTAGAATGTCGGGGATCAGTAAGGGGGTGTCTCTCTCTGTGCTTTATCATCATCGGGGGATGCTCTCAATTTGATTTTTTTTTAATTTATTAATTTTAAAAAAAAGTTACTTTCTGATGGAGCTCCTTCCAAACCGCATGGCTAGATTTTTTTGTAATTAGTTTGAAGAAAGCACTGGTGGGGCACGCATGTCAGTTTCACCGCTTTACCTGCTAACCCTGAGTTGAAAACCACCGTGGGAGAGGCTGTTCCTGGCAGAGGGGGTGCTGACGGTGGTGGGGGGGGGGGCAGTGGAGGAGCTGGGGCTGTCTCTGCAGCTGGACCAGGAAGAGGTGGAGGCGGAGGCGGAGGTGGCATAGGTGCTGTCACAGGACCGTTTTGCACTACAAAAGGAAGGGGGAAAGACATGTTTGCCTCTGAAAGCATTAATCAGAACACAACAAATACCCACCAAAGAATTACCTCTGAGAGAATTAAAAGCCACAAAAGATTATGTCTCTGGGCTAGATTTCTCAGCGGGTGTAAACTGAAGCTGGTAGCTTCACTGACTTCAACAGACCGATGCTGATGTAAAGCAGCCGATGATCTGGCCCCTAGTCACTCTACATACCAGTGTGTGCATCTCATTAAAAAGAATGAAACAAAACCATCTGCTCTAATCATAGCAGACTTTGTTTTCTGCATCTGAGTTCAAATACTCCTTGGGTTTGTCAAGTTGGATCCATGAATATTCACTGTCGTGACTATGTCTGTTGTGTGACATGGAGCCTAAGTTTCACCCTCAATGGTGCTTAAACCAGCATGAAACCAGTGTGAGGGAGATCAAGCAAAGTGAGCTGCACCATAAACTTCCAACCTCACACCTGCCCCTTGAGTCGTAAAACTTCTCACCTGTCTCAGATGTTGGTGGTAATGGGGGTGGAGGTGGCGGCAACGGTACTGAAGACGTAGCCCCAGTCACTGGTCCCACAAATGCGCCAACTGTAGCTTCTGACCCTGATGGCAGTGTCCCAGAGGCCACAGCCACAGGAAGAATAGAGATGTCACCATCACCTTTCTTCTGAATTTTAATGGTCCCTTGCTTTTCCAGTTCATGGATCTTTTTCTCCAGGGTTGACTGCCGCTGGATGGCTTCTTCTTTTTCTTTGACCATTTTTCTCAATGTGTGAACCTGGGTATTGGCATCTTTGTAAATCTCCTGCAGAATTGTCCAAAAGTAAAGAATTTACTTGCATTCAAACGACTGCATAGAGCTGAGCCAGAAATAGAATGACAGCATGGCACTGGATTGCCCCTTGCTGCTCAGTGATAAAGCATTTTGATGAGAGCAATCCCTCTTCGTTTGCCCAAAAGAGGGTTCATTTTGCGTTTCCCCCCATGTTAGCACTAAGAATGTGTACACGAATGAGTTGTATAAAGAATCTCAACTCTGAGAACTAAGATAGAATTTGTGGACATCAGTGCTAAAATATATCCCATGTAGACTACTAGGATTATGTTAATCCTAAATAAATAGCATGGTATGATGATCATATGTCAGCCGAACTGTGGCCTTCCCTTGCTTGCTCCATGTCCACTTGCTAGCTGCCTGGCCTGCCTATGAGCACATGTTGGACACTTGGTAAAAGAAGGAACTGAGCTGAGCCTGCTCCTGGTCTCTCCCCTTTGCCTTGCCTAGGAGTGGTGGCTGTGTTCTCGGAAGGCCACTGGGGACCTGTGCAACTGATGAATGCTTGAGGCTCACATTCCGGGGCAGGGATTGTATCCCCGAGTGTCCAGGACATATGGGACCAATGGCCCATATCAGTGTGTAGGTAGCTGCGCACAATAGCATGGCCAAAAGCCTTTAAGGGGCTCTGAAGCCCTGATTCTGTCCTTCTAGCTGCCTGCCTGATACGGGTATAGTTCCCTACACCAGCGGTTCTTAAACTGTGGATTGGGATCCCAGAAAGGGTCGTGACCCCGTTTAAATGAGGTTGCCAGGGCTGGCATTAGACTTGCTAGGGCTCGGGGCTGAAGCCAAAATCTGAGCCCCACCACCCAGGGCTGAAGCCCTCAAGCTTTGGCGCCCCCCAGGATGGCAGGGCTTGGACTTTGGCTCCCCAGCCTGGGGTGGTGGGGCTTGGGCTTCAGTCCCTCTTCCCGGGGTCATGTAGTAATTTTTGTTGTCAGAAGGGGGTCACAGTGCAATGAAGTCTGAGAAACCCTGCTCTACACCAATGATATAACTGTTTCCTTACGATCTAATGTACTTCAGACAGGAAAAAAAACAGAGACCAAAGACTTCATAACAATCTACAAAATGAGACAAACATATAAGAGAGATAAAATATTTAATAGTGATGTAACTTGCCTATTGCCATTTCTTTAGCAACACCCGCACAACCTGCTGTGGAGATTATATGTCACATCCGCAGCTAGTGTAAATTGGTGTAGCTCCATTCCCTATATAAATATAATTCTCTCTATGAGACCTATGGATATAAAGTGCAGCAAGGAACCTAAGATAATGTAGCTTTGGTTAGATACATACTATGGAGAAAGAAAGTCTTGTTGCCTGAATATGCTGACAGTGTTTGCCTGAAACACCCCAGCTTGTTAGCTAGTCTCGATCTTGCTGTGCAAAGGCTAATGGGCTCTGCTGAGTCATTGAAATAGATAGCTTGTTATCCTGCCCAGATAAAAGGGAGATGCTAATTTCTTGCAAGAGAGAGAGAGAGAATCTAGTGTGTGAGCTGAGCAGTCAGGAGGAAGTAAGCCTAGAAGCAGCCAGCCTGTGGAGAAGTTTTGGGTTGAAGTTTATATTTTATTAAATTATATTTTATATGATTAATGTCCGTACTAATGAAGCCATACCCCAGGAAGGGAGTGAGTTTGGACTCTACACACAAGCAAGGCACCTGCTGAAACTCCACTGATGCTATGCACCCAAACTTTTTGAAGGCTTTAATTCAGCCTGTAATTTTCACCCACAATCAACTGTGTGCAAAACTATAGGTAGAATTAAATGCAGATATGAATGATAACGTTTAGACATCTACATGTCTGATTTGGCCAGGCAATCAGAGAGTTAAATATCGAACCTCTGTTGTTTGTACCCACAAGTAAATCCGCCTGCCATTGATTATGGGTGCAAAGTTAGAGGCCATTAGAAAAGTTCAATCCATAAAGTCTGAACCAGGTGTAAGCATCACGATTCACTGTCATACTCCCATTTCACACAATGAATACCATACTAAATACAAAATGAAATGGAGCTCTTTCTCCTGAATGTGACAT
Organism: Lepidochelys kempii; assembly: GCF_965140285.1. NCBI lineage: Eukaryota > Metazoa > Chordata > Testudines > Cheloniidae > Lepidochelys > Lepidochelys kempii. The sequence goes on along the minus strand of NC_136390.1, from coordinate 28,658,417 downwards.
CTGTCTGGAATGTCATCATCGCACTTACTCGAACAACATCCAGTTCTTTGTTTCTCTGCATAAGCTGCTTTTCCAGTTCCACAATCTTTGCCATAGCTTCATTCTCTGTGTCTTGCAGTTTTTCCGATAACTGCAATTGAAAAAAAGATATTGATGGTAAGAGATTTCTCAATCAACACTATTAGTAGCGCTAACTGGAAAAGTGGTACCTGGTAAGCTAGTGACACTGGGCCAAATCTTGAAGTTCTTATTCAGTAAAGCTCCTACTGAAATCAATGGAAATTTTGACTGAGTAAGGACTTCATTATTTGGTCCATGGGGCATGAACTGTATTGTTGATGGTCCTGTTAAATCTGAACATCATCTGCTAAATCTGGTCAGCAGCCAACCCAGTAAGACTGTAGTTTACCAAGTCTGCTCAAGAAGAGGATACCCTACAAAGAAAGCAAGACTGCTGGGCCACTTTGAAAAAACGGTCAGGAAGTTATCACTTTACTTATAAACTGGGCAAATTTAATCTGGAAATCACCGAGACACAAAAATCAGGGAACCACACAATGCCATTTTTGCATTCACTTTGCAAAGTAGAATCTGCATCCCTAGGATCCAGGTTTATTGTCTTTCAATGACTGTCAGATCAGATTTGCTCATTTCACAAATAAAAATGTGTTGTTCTTGTAAATTGCCGATCCTACAAACTTAACATGGGATCTGAGAGCCAAACTGTAATTCTGACTGAACTGGGGTGTGTTGTAAGTGGTAATGTGCAATTGACTTCTGCATCTCTGCAAACTTTGAGGTAAAGATTCGGCAATTGGAACGAACATAATTAACAATTCTGTTAAAGCATGAACTTGAGAATTTTAAGACTTCACTCGCATAGCCAAATAGATTTTGTTGGGCAAATAGAAATAAAAGGCAGAAAAAAACTTGTTTTAGTAACTGAAGTAAGCAATTATGTCTCTAAACACTCATAGTTAGCAGATCTATTAAATAAGAATGCACCATTTTTTCCAAGGCATTTTTCAGAGCAAAATAGCACTTTAAGGGAGAGAATATTATAGTCAGTTCTAATTGCTCTTGAGAAAGAATGTACTTGTTCTATGTCAAGCCAATGTTCAAAATTTGGATTGAAGTTACGACTTTGGGGGTTATTTTTCAAGTCAGGAAAACACTTATTTTTAAAACAGGCAAGTCATATTTTCAAGACTAAAATAATTGATACCAAAAATGTCTGACATGGAAAAACTAAAAGCAAGCAGTGCATCTCAGAGTAATGCTACACTTCAGTCCTCATTACTGAGCCAAGTCGAACACACCTGAGCCTTTACCTCTTGAGGCTCTAGCAGTTTGTTTTATGAAGTCCAAGTGCATATCTGTTCTCTATCCATCTCCTTTCGGCATCAGACACAGTCCTACTGCTCAGAGATTTAAAATAATCCCAAATGCCTGCTTTCTCAGTCTGCTTCTGCTTTACACATACTTAGTGAATGTGTTGGAAGTCGCACAAAACTCTAACTGTACTTTTATGGCATGGAATGTTTATCTGCTCTATTTATTTGTACCATATTGCTAAGGAATCTGCAATTTATATGTAAATTAGTTTTTCTGTCCATAACTCTATGCAGACCCAGGCTGTCAAGTGATTCCATCTGTAACTACCCTGAAACTAAGAATTCTGGAACTACTGGAATCCATACGCTCCAACCCACAAAGCTAGGATCATACATGCTTAATCAATGGTGAGGTTCCCACCAAGGACTACAGGAACCATATGCATGTGAAGCAGAACCGGTACGGGTCCCCCAGATAGGAACCAGGTGAGCCTGATGAGTAGGATTCTCTGGTTATGTCTACATTTGGAGCTGGGGGTGGGAGTCTCAGCCTGATTCCCATACTTGAGCTAGCTTTCAATGAGCTGGCATGCTAAAAAATAGTCGTGTGGCACAGGCAGCAGCAAGCGGCAGCAAGAGCTATCTTGCCTGAGGACATACCCATGGGGTGGCTCGCCTGGGCTGCTGCTTGCCTCTGAACGTGACTGCCTTCAGTTTTTGGCACACTAGCTTGATGAGAGCTAGCATGAGTCTGTCTACTCAAGCTGGGAATCATAGAAATGTAGAACTGAAAGGAACTTGAAAGGTCATCTAGTCCAGTCCCCTGCACTGAGGTAAGACTAAGAATTACCTAGACCATCCCTGACAGATGTTCATCTAACCAGTTCTTCAAAACCTCCAATGACAGTGATTCTGCTGTCTCCCTAGGTAATTTGTTCCAGTGCTTAACTCCCCTGACAGTTAGAAAGTTTTTCCGAATGTCTAACCTAAAACTTCCTTGCTGCAATCAGTGACTTCTGGTAAGAATTTTACCAGTCAACATGTACCAGTTGTATACATATGATCAGTGCTTAAGTGGTGGACTTTTCAAGATGCACAGTGACCTGTGTGCACATAATGGGAAGGAAAGAAGATTCTATGGTTAACTCTGACAATTTGGGTTCAGTTTCTAGTTCTAATCCAGACTCACTGTGTAGCATTGGGCAAATCACTTAATCTCCCTTTGTCTCAATTTGCCACATATAAAATGGGGATAATACTTTCCTAGCTCACAGTTAGGAGCGTAAATTCACTAATATTTGTGAGGTGTTCAGATGCTACAAAGATGAGACCATATAAATACCTAGCGAGACAGACAGACATAACACATATTAGACCCAAACTACTAATCAGTGCAATTCTATTCTATTTAGTCTCTTGTACCACAACAATCACTGTGGTATCTGAATGGCACTCTTCCCCATTCGTGGTTATGGTCAAGTAAAACAAGATAATCAATTACACAAGTATAGGAGGAACCCTTTTCTCACTGAGTCTGTAAATGGCCTAGGAGCAAAGCCACCAATTAGCTAATCAGTGGAGAATATGAGGGCTAAAATACATTCTTGTGTGTCTTGTTTTTCATTACAAGTTTCTTATGCAACAGTAAAAACACATGGTTATTGTTGAGGAGTAGCCACCACTACTTGATGCCATTTCATTGTTAACATGAATGATTCTAAATTGAATCCAGAGTCAGTTCTAAGTACGAAGAGAAGCAGCAGCCTCTGCTAAGTCCCCACTGACTCAACGTTGGAGGCCTCCCCACAAGACCTACAGTAGGGGAGACCTGTCATCTCTCAAAAATGAAGGAAACATAAAGTGTCGTTTTCCCAACTGAAGACATACCACACTTAGCAGCACCTGGATCTCCATAATCGGCTGCACAAGAAACCATCCCTGAGATGTTCTTTCCAGACATTTTTCAAGATTTGTTAAGATCCAGATGCCAAAAACCTGCTTAATCCCTCAACAGGAAAACAGCCCAAATGACTCCTCTTATGCTGAGGATCCTGACCCCCAGAGGCTCTACCTCTGTCTAAGCCTGTGCTTGCAGCAAGCTCACCAATATAAAGCATTAACAGCATAGTCTTAACTAAGTCAAAGGTCATTTCAACTTTGCACTAACATGAGAAATATTTTCTTCCAGTTCTTCAACTCTTTCCAAGGCTGCGTTCTTGGTTTCGGCATCTTCAAGCAAAGCTCCCACATCAAAAACATTGTCCAAGTAAGCTTGAATCTGCACCTGCAGTTTGTCACTCTCTGTGTGTTTCAGCTTCTGAAAGTCCAAAGTAAAAGAAGCATTATGAAATGCATTCAGCAGCATACAATGACAAGGCCACAAATACTGAACGGATGCAAATACGTTGCAATCAAGTTTGGCCCCATTTTCGTATTTCAGAGAAGTGATTAAGTTTTTAAACATCACTGAGAGTTACAAATAAGACATGGCAAAATGTAAGGAGGCCCCCAAAAGTTCAAACTTTAAAATTAAGCAGTAATTTTTTTCTGTAGTAATATTAGCATTTTCTTTAATGGCAGGTGTTTGAGATCTTAACATCTGAATATAACTATTAACAGCACATAAGCGAGAGCTAGACACAGACAAGAGTACCAATCAGAATGTGAAGACTCACTGATGTGCCATGTAAATCTCTGACGAACATCCATTATATACTGTGGCCCACACTGTGCTATTCAGGAACAGGCTCACCCTGGGATTGGTGTGGTGCCACGCCTCACCACTGCAGTGGAGAGCTCCGAGGGAGAGATGATGTGGTCAGGGAGACAAAAAATACCTCCTGGAACTCCCCGGCATACAGGCAAGAGCAGCCAGTTCTGCCAACTGGTACAAAGGAAGGGGAGGGGCTCTGCCCCCTTCCTACCCACTCTGGGCTGGCTAGTGCCCCACGAGGCAGTAAGTGACAGTAATCATTGCACTCAGATAAATAAATGGAATTCAACTGTGCCTGACCCCTGAATAAGATGAGGGAAAGGCTCCGTTTGCCTTCTTCCTTGTGTACCTGTGCAGAGGCACTGTATCTGTTCTCTATTGTTCTGCCTGTGTTTGAAATGAGCCCACATAATCTGAAATGTCAACCTTTGAGCTGAACAGGCATAGATCAGGAAGAGATTGTGATGAAACATCTTTTTAGATGAATTACAGTTTTTGTGCTGGCAGAAGATCATCATCAGTACAGACAGGAGTGCTCAGTGTCAATGCGTGCATATTCCTAGCAGAGAGCAAAAAGTAGCTCTGGCTCTGTGATCACTGAGCAGAGCCAAAGAACAGCAGGAACAGACAAACTCCTAAGCAACCAAAATACTGTTTTCCATGTAAATGTTCCTAATAATAAAACACTAGGAGAGAGAGAAATACATGGGGATAAGGGAGAAACGTGATATAAAAGCACCATTCTCTTTAAATAGAACATTTTCAGAAGGTGCCAGTAAATCTCTGAAGTCAGGAGCTTGTGGACTTCTAGTCAACATTCAATAGCATAATGTGTCAATTTTAATCTTAGCACCACAGCATTTAATCATTTGAAGAAACACTATCTTATACAGTGTCTGCTCAACAAATGCTCCCCACCTTACCTGGTAACCTAGGTCCTGATTCAGCCAGGTGCCTAACTCACATGCTTAAAAATTGGACACGTGCTTAAGTACCTTGCTCAATTGGGCCCAAGAACAGAACCAGACCAATTAATTGATGTCATGAGGGATGAATTTGGTCCATTATGGCCAGCTGTGAGGCTCAACTTTGGAACAAACTTAGGTCTGGGGAAATGAATAATTACAAGATGAAGATCAAATTTTCATCCATGCTCCATGAGTAGGTTTACATCAATGATCCCAGTTTAGCAGACACAATGGCTACATTTTTAGCAAAATATGTATAATCTCCTCTGTCCCTTCCAAAAGCTCTCCTGCTTCAATGGACTTCAGGGGAGTTAAAAGGCATGTCCCCATTTTTCTCCCCAATGTGCTTTTTATAGATTTCCATTGCTGGCAGGTATGTCTCCCACTGCACATAACAGGAGTTCTGTACCTGGAAACGGGAGAAGATACCCCTTACTTGCTAGATAAGAAGTATCACTGAATCCTCAGAGCCACTAACATTATCAGCTCCTAGCAAAGATAAATGCTTAAAACTAGGAGAGTTAGGCAGGCTTATTGACTCTTTCAGTGTGGGGGCGATGCTGTTGGGGATAAAGAAATATAAAGAGATGAGGGGAATGAAAGAATCAAGGTAGCTTGAACAATGTAAGGATAGTTCTGCTGACAACAGACATCATACTTCTAAGTACATGTCTGAGGTTACTTCTTCCTTTTGCTTCAATTTGTCATTTTTACCAAGTGATCATTTACTCATTGCTTTGCCATACTCATGGTTTGATTCCTGCTGCCCAGAGCATGGTGTTTCTGGAGCCAAGAAGATAGTTACGTACCGTGCATCCCATTACTGAGCACGGGGGAAGGGACTGAGCGAAGCTCTCAGAAGCTGTCACTGGGTTTACTTTGCTGCTATGAGGCTACTAGCAGAAAACAGTTTAGCTGCCAAGATGTCTGAAATGAGCCCAGCCCTCTCAGCAGAGAGGTCACTATATTAGATTCAGGTTCCAGCTCCCTTGGAAGAAAGATCAGCATGCTGGAAGTGTGAGCCTTGTATGGTTTCATTCACCTTACCTGGAACAGCAACTAATTGCACATTTTGATCAAAAAAATACAGAGCAAGGACCAAATTCACTCAAGGGTCCGTGCTCAACTTGGAGCAGGGCCGCCAGGATCAGAACTTGGGAGGCTGCAGCAACACAAAATGCTTTCAACATCCCCCTTCACCAAGAGACCTGCAAGCAGCCCTCACAACTCCAGAAGTGAACCGTGCTGGCCAATTAAGGCAGTGGGGGATGGACTGAGGCAGTGAATTCACGCTATTGCTTTTGCAGCTAGGGCTTCTCTGGAACCTATAACATTGTAAACTGCCCTCCTAAAATGGAGTCCAGAAGGGAGGTTAGGGGTGAACCATCCGGGATGGAGTGGCCCTTGCTGGCACAGAGAGGCACAATATGCAATTCTCTGCACTAGCAGAGACCCCAATTGTCATTCAAGCCATCCAGAGCCTGGCACTGTTCAAATATGTTAATCCATTTGGGAGATAATGACCAATTCTGGTCAGAGTAAAACCAGGCCATACTTACATCTAAATATTCGTCCAGACCTAATTTCGTAAATTCATACTGGAGATGAACTCTGAAATTCATGTCCTCTACTGAATGGACTACAATGTTGATGAACTGCATACATGCCACCTGTAGGGAACAATCATCACAGACTGAAAATTTAACAAGAAATAGCGGTGCATCCTTTGTTTTGTAGAGAATGCTAGGATTTGCTACACTGCGTAAGAGTATTTAAAGATGATTCTCTTCCCTCCCACCCAGGGATAATAGCTCATGCTTCAGATAGAGAGGGAAAAAATCCACTACAAACCTCGCCAGTTGAACAGCAGATGGTGTGTGCAAAGGCAGCATGCCTTTGTGACATCACGAAAAGCACAAGATTTGGGGCCTGATCCTAAATCCAGCGAAGTCAAAGGAAGGACTCCCACTGACTTCAATGGGGATTGGTTCAGGCCCTCTGTTTTGACAAACATCACTATAGATGTTATGATTGTTTAATGTTGTCATATTTACCACAAATGGAAACGCTCTGATTTTCTTCTAGGAGTCAGATGTTTTGTTTAAAGTAGTGGATCCTGGTTTAAAAGGTGTTAGTTTATCCTGATTAATGGAAATGTGGGATTTCAAAAGTTCAGGAATATCTGTAGAGCTCAGTTTTGTTTTATTGTGCCCTTTACATTGTCCACAGAAATAAAATGGTTTCCAGGCAATTGTTAGATTGTCCATCCAGTATTAGATTTCCATCTGACTCCAGAAGTAATTTAATTAGCTCTTGAGAAGAAAACAACATCCTTTTTCAAATGAAGGCCACAATTCTTTTCTTTAATAATGATATGTACATTTTGTTTTGCAATCTGCTGGCACTGTTAAATTAGACAACAAGACTGGGCATTTTAAATGGAAGGTGCCATGTTGATATTCCTGGAGATTTCAAAATCCAAGATTTAGTAACTAATGATAAGATTCATATTTCTTAGCATATAAACTAACACAGACACAATGAAAGAAACAAACTCTCCCAAGCAAGGTCATCTGGAGCCATCACTACAACCACTCCCTCCATAACAGATGAGACAGGGTGGTGCTGAGGCTGATGGTGGAAGGATAGCTGCAAAATGCAGGGTGTCAGGTTATATCACCCAGCTGAGCTTGCCTGTTCATTTTACATAGATCTAGCTTAGAGTAGCAATAGTTGTTGGGCCAGATTCTGCCCTGAGATACATGTTCCCAGCTCCCATTTAAGTCAGTGGAAGTTGCACGTGCTTATCTGACCACAGAATTTGCCAGATTCATCTCAGTTATTTTTATAAATGTCTTTGTATAGTTGTTACCTTTACGCAGTAAAATCGAGTACTGATATATATGTTTGATATATTTTTCAGTTAATAGGCTACAATATCTATTTTTTTTAGATACACAGGTATTATAGTATAAATAAAATGATACTGTATGTGTGTTTAAAAACAGTTGGTCAATCTGCTTAGGACTTACCTGAAAGAAGATAAATTCCATGTAGCATGACTTTACATACAGCTAAGACTTCAAGAACAATCTACCCCTTTGGGGTCAATCAACATTTTGCAGGAAGAAGTAAGCGAACAGGAGGGCTATGCTTTGAATTACCATTTACCAGAACACAATAAAAAGAATGCCAGCTAATTCTGCCTGATGGCTGGTTTTGTAGAGACCGCCTCCAGGTGGTCAAAGAGTTGCTATACAAGATCTTGGGAACATAGTAAACTGATTAACCAAGAGTTAAACATAGCTTGTTTGTGTCAAATGATTTTGTGTGTGTGTGTGCGTGCACAATATCCATACTGCATATGTTTCATTTAAATAATCTGTTTGCAGAAAATATTGTGTAGGTCCCCAACAATGCACATACAGTTGTGGTTGAGTGTAGGGATATGCTTGAATAACTACCTCCTCCTCCTCCCCCTGATTCAAAGACCCTTTTCATTTGGGGGAGGTGTGCAGGGGGCGGTGTGGAGGTGGAGGCGTGTGTGTACAGGAGAGGGGGACAGTAGACATCCAAATCCAAATATTTCAGCTTTGACCCATTTCTAATTGGAAAATGCTCCCTTAACATGGCTAGAAAGCTAACCTCATTATGTGAATCTTTATAGTACAATATATTCTTCTCAAGTTTCCATAATCAAATACTCTTTTTTTCTTAGTATCACTACTGGCCCTAAACTGCTGAGCAATGGTACACTGGAGGGTAATTTAACAGAGGGCTAAATCCTCTTAATTTTAAAATGATCTGTTACACTCTCTTATTTTGTTTAGTAAACACTTGCAAGAATAAGGGCAAATCCTGAGTTCCTTTCTCAGATCCTAATACTGCAAACATTTATACACATGAGTAAAGAGTTTACTAGATCAGAGTAACTGAATGTAAGAGTTATTTTTAAAACTAAACAGTAACAAGTTACTGGCAACAATAACAACCCTCCCTGAAACACCTCTTTTTAGTTACTCTTTCCTCTTTTCACATTAACACCCTCTAATTTACCTCCACCCCCAGGTCAGGATATAGTTAACCAAAAATCCTTTTTTGTTATCTTCTCCGGTTGACATCAAGCTGAAGTCGAGTAGCTGCAGAAATATCTTTGTTCATGTTCAGTTATAACCTGAATTATTACTCAAGTTTTAACAATGCCTCCTGGAGCCCTGATTTTTTGCCATAAATTTTTATCGTCCTGCCATAACTGACTTTGGCACATGTTACAAACCCAAATGCTCACACAATATAGGTGGTTCAGCAATCCAACATTCAAGAACTCTCCACATTGGCTCTATCTTGTACCGTCTAGCTTTCCCGCACAACCCCAAAGCATATTTGTCATAGGTTGTTTTTAACAGCATGTGGATATAGTCAGAACCAGATGGTGACAGAAGGATCCAATCTGTCAAACCATTTGTCATTAATTTTCTGTCTTTCTGCTGTAGGCCTGTCAAGTATTGAATCACTTAGAAAAAAGTAGGTGGAAGCAGATTTTATTAGTATTGGGCCAGCTCTTGACAATCCTTACTCAGAGCCATGTTGTTCCATTTCAATCAGATTTCAACATTGACTTCAATGATGAGCTCTAAAAATGTAATGGCACAATAAGGCCCTTTAATCTGGGGGGCAAGGATCAGTGTTCACATCACATGCCCTGTCAGTACCCAGAGACAACTGGCCCCACTTTCAGAGAACACAATGGGATGGTGCGAGGAGGGATAGGTAGGTAGGAACAGGACCTAAATAAGAACTTCATGATTTGGTCAATAATGCATAGTCAGTTACACAGGGCCATAATTATATAAAGCATCTAACATAACATAGAAAAGACACACTCTACCCTTAGAGCAGGCTATCTAATAAGTGTAGGTCTGGAAGGATTTGATTTTTATTGGTAAATCTCAATAAACATCAATTTCACTATACACTCACAAACAAAACAAATTCTATTGATAATAATGGAAATTTACAGATAGGCAAAGTAAGAAAAATGCTGCTTGAGAAATTATTAGCATTTGATTTAAGGGTATTTACTTTGTAAATTTTGACATGTGACATTGACAATTTGTGTTTTAATGGTTATAAAGCTTTAACTTTTTGAATCTCAAAATCTACTGTCATTAAATAATTATCATCTGACCCCTCCATTATCTGACCACCCCATATCTTCCTGCAACTGTGAAAATTTTAGATCAATAAAAACTGAAAAAATCCTCGAAGCTCATAATTTTGCACAACTGTGCAAATTTAAATTTATAAAAAAAAATCTTTAAAAAATGCTTAAAAATAAACATTGATATTATCTGTTGAAATTATAAAAAAATAAAAATTTAATTTGGCCAAGCCTGGATATATGTAAATAAAGGTTAGTTTATCGATAAAGTTGGACACTTTCTGGTGGCCTGTGGAGAGCTGGTTGACCACAGGCTTCTGTCTTCTTGTTTCCAGTTGCTAAATTGCAGTAAAAGAGGCTAAAAATACATGAATACTACCCTCATATTACTTTTTCATGTAAGCAACTGCTGGAGTCGTTACAGGAATATTATACGATCATGAACAGGTAGGGATATTGCCTTTGTGATTGCCCATAAGACAAATCTTTCTATTAAGTTGAAGCCAAAAATGGGACAAAGTTGAGAATATTTAATCTATCTGGTGCCTACCATAATGGGGCTCTGGTCCCCCCCTGGAGCTCCAGGTGCCACTGCAATACTACTAACAAAGAGCAACAACAACAAGATTGTATGGAGTCACTGTAGACAGTTCAATAAGCCTAGCATAGTTATTTTAGATTTTGTAAAGCTTTTGTTTCAACATGCGAAAGTAGCCACAGAATTTTGTTTACTGCACAAGCCCAGAGACGGCAGTTTAAAAATTCTTTATTGGGTGTCATGTTCTGTTGTTTTTTAAGAGTATCAAAAGAAGCAGATGGTTCATTGGATTGGTAATGAGACATTTCGTTTTCACTTCTTCATCATGGGTTTGAGTTTGGCCCAAGTTTGCAGGGGCTGAAAATCATTGCCATGGGAATGCAGTTCAAAACCTACCTGAAACGCCATGGTGGTCTTAATCTAATTCCTAATGGACAGAAGTTCACATCACAAAACCCATCAACACAATTGGCACTAGGTGCCATCCTTGTCAGAAGTCTGAGCAGAAAGGCCAAGGCTTGAATGGGCACAGAGACAGACCTATTCTCTCACCCCAAGGGGTGGATTATCAGGTCAAATTTGAGGCACACTGGCATGGGCAGCATTCTGAAGCTTGCAATGTTGATGCCTGTGCTGTGCCTTTTCTGTGAATAAATAGAGGACTTTGATTCCAGGGCTTTCAAGCTGATACCTTAAGGAATCACTAAAATTCACATACGGTACATTTTTAAGACCTATGTTAAGGCTCAGTTCATAACAAATTCATTATGTTCACCATTTAAACTCATTCATGTCATGATTCATCAGAGTTTGCAATGCAAGAGCTAGAGTTTGGTGTGTATGGGTGCCAATGTACTCTTCCGCTATGTTTCTATTTTCTTTCCTGTTTCAGGGGAAGTGGTGTCTGTGAAGATGCACAAGCAAATTGAGGAACGAATAGTGGTAAAAACTAGTGTTATATTTATCTACAGATAAGGAAGGACAACGGCTGCAATGAGTCTTGGCCATACTTCCCTGTCATAGGGTGTTTGAGGATGTTGGCATATGTACACTATACACATCTTGAGATTTCAGATATTTTCTATTCTCCCACCCAGTTACAGCGCACAGTACTACAAACAAGCCCTCCAGTTGTGCCTGCCAATGATCACATACTAAGATATTATAGTATGAGACACTTTTACAAAAGCCTTTCCACTACATCATAAGTGCCCACATTTTCTGTTACCAAGGGCCTTATTGGCAACTGACTAGGGGCCCAAAGGTAGACATTAAATTGGACAAAAGGGAGCACACTATAGCAAACTTCATTTTTGACATGTAGATGGCCCTTCTTACTCATTGCCAGCTTTATTGTTAAACATATGGTGTTAAAGTAGCACCTAAAGGCCGCATCTGTCATCAGGGCCCCACCGTGATAAACACATGGTAAGCAACTGTCTCTCCCATAAGAGTTTACAATCTGAACAGACAAGACAAGACAGACAAAGGTCAGAAGCAGGGCCATCCCTAGCTATTCTGGGGCCCTACACAGCCCTTCCCCCCTCCCCCCCGTGGTGGGGCAGGGGGGAACCACCCCCCAGCACTCACTGGTGGTGCGGCTGGGGCCGGGTTGCTGCACTTCCCGCTGCTGATGAGTGCAGGCTGGGCCCTTGCTGCAGTCCTCGGGAGTGGGGAGGGGGCTGGGGCGGAGCACGGGTGGGAAGAGGTGGGACTGGGGCTGGAGCAGCATGCAGCTGCGCAGGGCACCAGGAAATGTGGTGCCCAGTATTTCCTGGTGCCCTACACAGCTGCGTACTTTGCGTATGGGTAGGGACGGCCCTGGTCAGAAGGGGAGACACAGGCACAGGGAGCCTCACAGCACATCACTGGTGTAGCTGGGGCTCGAATACTGGTTTCCAAGTCCCAGATCGATGCTCTACTGAATGGTCCACACAGATAGCCCCTAAGTACAGTAGCCAATAATAACACATCCGAAGAGTATCAATAGCAAAATTTGAGCAAAGTAAAGAATGGAAGCTATGTAAGTTTGAAGATACTCAATACATAATTAACAGAAAAAATGTACGTAAGCCCCAAAGGAGTATCGGGGAACAGGAAGGGACACAGCAAAAAGGAAAGTTTAATTTTCTAATGACAGTAAGGCTTACCATGAAGTCTATATTGTTGTCTTCATTTCGGAAGTGTTCCATCAGCTTTTCAAAGCGCTGTTTCTCTCCACAAACCTGCAGAGGAATCACAGTGTATCTGTTACACAACCATCCACTAGAGGGAGTACTAAAAACATTAAAACCAGGCTTACATGCTTATTCACAATCCTTTATGCACCAACAGTCTTTCCCCTTATTCAGACTATTTTCTTCATGACAAGTCTCACTGCACAAACATTTTTGACTGTCCAAACTCTGACCATCAGCTGTGCTGCAAGTCACCAGGATCAGAACTCAGGCTTAATTATAAAATAATTCTTTCCATGTTTCCTTGCCTTTAAAAAATGTAGGCCAGATCTTCAGCTGATGTAAACTGGTGTAGTCAATGGTGGTGAAGCCAACGGAACTATGGCAGTTTACACCAGAGGAGGATGTAGCCCTCTAGCCAGTTCACTAACCAATCATGTTAGATTCTTTTCCCCCTCAACACATTTGAATATAATGCCATGATGCAGAAGATCAAATTACAAGGTGAAAAACCATGAAAATTATCCTCTGTCAAATTTGGAGGTGATGTAAGTCAAACGCTGGCAAGTCTGTGTAAATGTTAGCTGGGGTGACTTACATGGCAAAAGGTAGAACAACAGGACTGATGGCAGGAAAAGCAACCAACGAAGGAAGAAATAAGCTCTGAAATAAAGGAGGTCTCAGTACATTATTTTATATCTTCTTACATCTTTCTAATAGTTAGTTTCCCAGTTTTGATCCCACTCTCCTGATTCATCAGCATATATATTGTTAAATCCAATTTACAGCAGAGTTGCAACACAGTAAATAAGTTGAAGGGTGAAGGAAACTGGAGTGAATGAGTGCTACAACCATAACAAGGAGGACGTAAATGGATTACTAGAAAGATCCGATGTCCTCCCCACCCAAGAACTGCATCTCTTAACACTGATGTGTAATCTAGGCCACCATTTATACACTTTCAGAATCTGGCCACAAAAACAAGACAAGAGTCTTTTCTCCTCAAAAAGCAGTTCAAATAAGACAGACAAGATAACTCACCTAGAGAGAGACTTAAGTGCCTTTCACTACCAGATGGGGGAGCACTGATTCATAGAATCATAGAAGATTAGGTTTGGAAGAGACCTCAGGAGGTCATCTAGTCCAACCCCCTGCTTAAACAGGACAAACACCAACTAAATCATCCCAGCCAGGGCTTTGTCAAGCCGGGCCTTAAAAACCTCTAAGGATGGAGATTCCATCACCTCCCTAGCTAACCCATTCCAGTGCTCCAACACCCTCCTAATGAAATAGCGTTTTCTAATATCCAACCTAGACCTCCCCCACGGCAACTTGAGACCATGGTTCCTTGTTCTGTCATCTGCCACCACTGAGAACAGCCGAGCTCCATCCTCTTTGGAACCCCTCTTCAGGTAGTTGAAGGCTGCTATCAAATCCCCCCTCACTCCTCTCTTCTGCATACTAAACAAGCCCAGTTCCCTCAGCCTCTCTTTATAAGTCATGTGCTCCAGCCCCCCAACTCTCCCTCTAATAAAGTGCTTGAAGCTCAACTTCACTGGATTTGACTTTACTATAGGGCCAATCCTGCCTCCTCCCCTGTGAGGTCAGGGGGCCCTTGGCAGAAGAACTAGTGCATTTCTGCTGCACATGGGGAAATGGTGGGGAAGAATTTGGCAAGGCCACACAGGGCTCCCCTGCATGGCACAGAAATTTGCCTCTGTGGAAAGAGTCAGAAAGATGTAAGTGGCAGATAGGTCTTGTATGGGTGCCCAGCACAAGGGTAAATTTAAATTAAATCAAATAGGACAGGCAGTGAGCACAGAAGCTCCCTTACTCCCCTGCAAATACCCTTTGTGGCCAGTGAGATTGCTTGCTGGAGTAAGGGCTTGTGCATTTATTTGCAGGATCAGGGCCTTAAGTCAGAGGGGGATCACAGACCAGCAGTCACAAAAGTTCCAGGGTTAGTATGAATACCAGAAATTAAGAACCACTGCCTTCAGGCACTGCACTAAATAGCACTGTGGGCCAAAGTCATCCCCAGTGTAACAGCACAGATTCAGATCAAGAACAGAACAGAACAAAATAACAAAGGTTTAAAAGAATTTGAGATTCTCAGGGGGAAACCAATGAGATTAACGTGGTTAAATACTCTAACAAATCAATACATAACAGTACACAGATAACATGAATACATAATTTATCTAGCTTTCAGAATAACAGCCATGTTAGTCTGTATTCGCAAAAAGAAAAGGAGTACTTGTGGCACCTTAGAGACTAACCAGTTTATTTGAGCATGAGCTTTCGTGAGCTACAGCTCACTTCATCGGATCATTTATCTAGCTGTTGCCATTTATTCCAGAAAAAGAAAAAAACCCACAGATCTATTTGCTTGCACATGGAAAACAACTTGAAGAATTATTTATTATCAAAGGTAATTGTTTCCAGTCAACAGCCCTATGTGTTATGCTCTCCAGTGCATTTCTATTTTTCAGATGTGTCTGCTTACGAATGTCAATGCTTTTAAGAGGCTAAACTGTGATATATTATCACTGTATTCACTAAAACTTGATTTTACACCAATACTGTAGTTCATAGCCTCTGAGCCACATTTTTAAAGGGGACTTGGCTTGGCTGCTCATCTTTGCACCTGCAAATCATTTACGCCTCCCACAAAATATAATTTATGTGCACAAATGGCATCTAGCTAGCTCAGTTGCAAGTGAAAATATCATTTGCACATACAGATTCTGTGCTATTTATATAGGCACCATCTATTGTGAGCATACAAAATAGTCATAGGCACAGATTTAGAGGCTGTAGTTGGACATATGTCCCTACTGTACATGTACTAACCCGCATCACTGACACTTCTTGTACTGGAGAGTTATAAATGTTTTTAGGCCAAATTCTGCTTTCAGATATGGGTGTGTCGGATCCTTCTAATGAAGTCAGCGTCAGCCCAGCATACTCCTGAAGCCAGGGAGAGAACTTTCCTGCTTAGACCTTGAGCTCATTTCTGCGGCCCTTCAATTCAATGTCAAACTCCCAGTGATGTCAGCAAGAACAGGAATTGGCCCATTATGTTTTCATGTAAAGAATGTGTCTTTATCAGGGCAGTACATATCTGAGTGAATTGATATTCACACCTTTATTAGTACTGCATCAAATTATGCTCTTGACTGTGAACCTCCTCAGAAAGAGGTTCCTAGCACAGATATGGAATATGTGGCCAGTGGGATTATAACTGGAAAAGCTATGCTGATGGGGAAGGAGCCGAGAGAGCAGCATAGAGGGGCTGGCCCACAGCAGGACTGGAACTTGCCTGTTTTTGTGGATTCTCAGGATCGGTGAGGATGAAAGGCCACACTCTTTGTCTTCCCAAATCCTAGTCCCAAAGGGAGACCTAGCTGGAAACTCTGGGATGCACTGTTGGCAACTCTCATGGTTTTTTCAATAGTTTCAGGATTTTTGGTGTTTTTCTTAAAGTCCCAGCTCCTGGAATCACGTGAGTCTCTGATTTCATTGGGGGGGGGGGAAAGGAAGTGTCTAGGCCCAGGTTGTGAAGAAAAGCTCAAAAATGGGACCTGAGTGCAAGCCAAGGCTTAAAAACAAGAAGGCAAAAAACCAAACAAACAAAAAAAGCCCCAAATTGTGTTTTTGAAAATCTCACCATTTCTTGGGGCCTGACCATGCCCATGCTCATGTGTGGGGTTGTTAGTACTGGCAAGATTAACTTCTCTGAAGCTAAATTTTCAGCCTTTCCTGGGCTCACTGTCACCACAGTCTCCCAGATTTCTCACCAGGAGAGATATGACCATACGCCAGTTTTAAGTTACCTATCCTTCCCAGGTCATTTTTCTTGTTAAAAAATAAACTCTTTGAGTCAAGGACCATTTTTTTGGATGTACAGTGCCTGGCACAAGCCCCAAATTATGTTTTTGAAAATCTCACAATTTCTTGGGGCCTGACTATGCCCATGCTCATTTGTGGGGTTGTTAGTACTGGCAAGATTAACTTCTCTGAAGCTAAATTCTCAGCCTTTCCTGGGCTCACTGTCACCACAGTCTCCCAGATTTCTCACCAGGAGAGATATGACCATACGCCAGTTTTAAGTTACCTATCCTACCCAGGTCATTTTTCTTGTTAAAAAATAAACTCTGTGAGTCAAGGACCATTTTTTTGGATGTACAGTGCCTGGCACAATGGGACTCTGATCTTGGTTTGGCTTCAGGGTGCTAGTGTTATATCAATATTAAATAATAATAGCAAGTTATAAACCTCTGGAAAGGAAATGTATAATGAAAATGCTAGATGCTCCTTAGTGTAACAGCTCCAACAGCGCTATTATCACCATGGTTAATTAACAGATTACTTTTTATCCCCTTTGGCTTAACATGTGTTATTCAGTTTGGCAGGCAAAAATATTATAAGAACTGCCTCATCATAAAATAAAGAGACATGCAGTGTAGTTCTGAAAAAGAGTTCTGTGTAAGCTCGAAAGCTTGTCTCTCTTGCCAAGGGAAACTGGTCCAATAAAAAGATATTACCTCACCCACCCTGTCTCTATAATAAAGAGACATGTAATTGAGCTTGATGGCTGAGACATGAGCACCTAAATTTACAAGTCTTGAAATAGTTTAAGAAGAGCATGGCTTCCCATGGATCACCCTGGCAGATAATAGCAAAGTTGGTCTTTGGTTACTTTCAAGTTTGCTGTGCGTAGTTCAGGGATTCCTTGCTGTGTGCAGTCACAAAAAGAAGTGATCAACCTCACAGCATCATGTGAAGCAGAAATTAAATCCTCCTGACATCAGAGTGCTAATCTCAGACAGGAGCTAAGTGCACCAACAGTTGCATGTGGAGTCCGCTGTTAATCTTCACAAAATGAACCGTTTCCTTCCGCTTCTCAGGGCTTCTCATTATTAGTGACGGACAAAACTCATCCATGTATAGTCTCCTCTCTTCGTTGCTCACAGTAGTTTCCAGAAGCAGAAAGACGGTGTCAATCTGTGGTATACTCAAGCCTTGAAAGAGACAACATTGACTAGTGGAAGCAAGCATAACTCCTGCTTCCTTGGAGTGGCACTCTGTCCCTCTGTAGTAGTGGCTAGCCCCCCTCCTAAAGATTATTGAGCCTGCTATAGCCTTGCTTAAGAAACATATCTTTTTAGCTCATGCAGCAGAGGCTTATGCATTAAGCTCCGAAGGTCCCAGGTTTGATCCCCGCAGCTAAACCCCTGTGTGGGTCAGCATCACACAAGAAACTGCTGCTTCCTAACCCTGTGACTGGTTTAGTATGTGGCATGCAATCTTTCTGTGCCTCAGCTTCCCTATCTAGAAAGGGTCCTATACATGCATTGCAACAAACTGGATCCAAAGTACCTCAACAGAGACACAAAAGAAGTGCTAATATGTGCCAATACCCTCTCTAGCTCTGGGCTACCCCACTTCCTCCACACAGATTATTCCTGCCAGAATCAGGAATAATTTGTGTTTATGGCACACATAAAGCCCATTGTCTGGTCTGGTCTACTTAAAGCCCTGTCCTGGAGTGCCCTACCATGGGTCTAACAGAATAGATTCTTAGTAAGTTTGGAGGATTGCCAGACTGAGGACATAAAAATTATGCCTCATGTTCTGCTTTGGCCAACGTCTCTTCTGGAACGTGCACTTAGACAACAGCAAAATACAAAAGATGCAACATTCTGAAGATGCTGACATCTAGAATGAGCTCTCCCAGGGAGAGCCAAACAGAATACCCAGATCTGTCTGTCAGAACTGATGAAACCTGCTCAGATATGACAAAGAAATGGAGGAAGCACCAGCTGATTTAATTTTACTTTGGAAGCTTGCACGGGACCTGATCTGACTCCCATTGAAGTCAATGGGAGTTTCTTCATTGACTTGAATGGGAGTTGGATCAGATCTACTGTTGTATATTAAATTTCAAGCCTTTTTACTACTGTAGTAAATGGGATAAATGGTTCATTAAAACTGATGTTCTGACATAAATCTTGCTGTGCTCTGGAGACACCCTCTGAAACAGTCATCATTCACAGAAGTAATAGAAGAAAATTCAGGCTCACCCAAACTTTCGATTCTAAAAGAAAACAAGTATCTCTGGTGCCATTTCAGAAAAACTGGAACTGATTTAAATAAAAAAACTGTGTATTATCAGCATTTATATAGAAATAAACATAAAGGTAGTGCATAAGATCCTCCACAGCCAGAACAATCAAGGATTGAGTTCTGGGAGAATTCACATGAACGATTCCACACTGATGATGGAAAAATGCTGACATAAACAAATGCTAACTATTTATGATTCATTCATTAAATCAGGAAACAGCCTATTGTCTACCAGCCCAACAGTCAACTGACAATGACAGTAAACAAATGACACTGGCCCAGTAGAGCAGAGCAACGGTGGGGGGGAGAGAGAAACAAAAAAAACAGGACTGTGGCTGTCAGTGGTTGCTTACAGATATCTCACCCTGTCATCAGATGAGGCAGTAATGGGAACATGCGCGATACAAGAGGCAGTGAACTGACTAATCTTTGATAATAAATTGTATCATCTCATAAAAGAGCAAACTTGTAGCTGCAGTCTAGAGCCTAAAGACTGGCAGATGTCCAAGATATGATGAAATCAAACCCAAATGCATAAAATCATATGTAGCCATTTATATCTGAATACATTTCCAGGATCTGTCATCCACACTGGAAGTATGAGTAAGACCAATAAAACTGATCTTACTTTTATCATCATTATTCAACACAAGAAGAAAGACTAAAGAGGTTACCACAGCTATAAAAAAAAACCTCTGTCTACATTACGATGGTGAAAAAGACATTTTAGGCTGTATCAGTCGTGTCATTTCAGAAGAACAATGTGTTTTGTTTTGTTTTTGGAAAGCCATCCACTATGGATTCTTTCTTTAAAGAGGACTAGGAATGTGCTAACGAGGTATTCATTTCATAGATATATCACAAATGTAAAATAAAATCCTACAGAAAAACAGTAAGATCTCTTATGGGAAGTTTGATGAAGATGATGTCCACATCACAGCACTATATGTTAGGTCATATAGTTCAGTGTTTCTCAGTCTTTTTGATACCAGGGACTGGCTTGCTGCCTTCCTAAACTGTGTCAGGGAGATCTCAGGGACTGGCGCCAGTCCACAAACTGATCATTGAGAAACACTGATATAGTTCACATCCAGACCACCCGAAAGGAAAGTTCAAATAAGGCAATATGATTGATATGATGTTCCTGTTCTTGCTACGTTTGTATCTGGGCAAGCTCTGGAAAGAGTACCTGAGCAGAGAGTTAGAGATAAAGAGATATTGTCAGGTGATAGTTTCAACAAATTAGTGTTGCTAGATGTTTTTATGGACAGCATGTGAGAGATTAAATGAAAATCTGTTCTTCTAGAAGCAGGGTCTCCTCCTACTCAGACAATATCCAATTACACAGAGAAGCATCTAACTTTACTGAAGAATGTGCTCATCTCTCAACTTAGCAGCAAGAAGATACAGCATGATACACATGAATATCCAGCTGGTGAATCTTATCTGGCTGGTGAATCTTGCCCATATGCTCAGGGTTCAGCTGATCGCCATATTTGGGGTTGGGAAGGAATTTTCCTCCAGGGCAGACTGGAAGAGGCCCTGGAGGTTTTTCACCTTCCTCTGTAGCATGGGGCATGGGTCACTTGCTGGAGGATCTCTGCTCCTTGAAGTCTTTAAACCATGATTTGAGGACTTCAATAGCTCAGACATAGGTGAGAGGTTTATTGCAGGAGCGGGTGGGTGAGATTCTGTGGCCTGCATTGTGCAGGAGGTCAGACTAGATGATCATAATGGTCCCTTCTGACCTTAATATCTATGAATAATGTGATAAGGGTACTCAGTATTTCAACGTTTGGGGTCATAGTTTGGTATAAAGTGCATATTATGAAAGACAGCTGCTGGAACACTATCTCTTCAACATCTGGGGTATTTTTGTTTGTAAGGCTGAAAAGGTTTGCCCTGCCCAGATACAAAGACTGACTCCCAGCAATATATTTATTTATTTATGGAGCTGTATGCCATGAAATGTACATGATTGTAAGTATTTCTGGGGGACTGAGCTCTGTGTCTGAGCAGGACAAGAACAGATATAGATATTACAAAAATATACATTTAAAGGAAAGATAATAACAGATATAGATATTATAAACATATAAACACTGCTACTGCCACTGCTACTAGGAAGTGACCTTTGATTTCTCAAAAATCCACAGAGAATATATCTGAAATCTCTCAAAGTATTTTGAGCTTGAAGCTATAAATGCTGAGCACAGTTGACTAAAGCCAGAAGATGAATTTTTCTGAAGACTAACCTTGGAAAATATAAACCTTAGCAAAGGTTTTGCAGTTACAGAAATTTTCTAGCAGTACAGATGTTTAAATGACTAGCAAATCATGTGCTTCTCCAAGGTTATTTTAAACTGCTTCCTCTTCCCCTTTCCTTAAGACTTAAGCTTTCAAGTTCTATAACAGTCACTGACTTTACACAAGCAGAAGAAGCAGCACAATGAATATGTATATTTCACAGCATACACTGTATGACCTGGTGCTACCAATTTTGGATATGGTAATGATAAATCTGCTGATGTACAAGCAACACAAAAAATTAAAGAGACACTTTTCTAAATGTTCATTTCTTTCCGTGTCCTGACTCCACAAGGAGTCTTTCTTTTTCTTCTTCTTACAATAGTCTACTGTGGTCAGGAGATCCTGCTGTAGGAAAATACCCTTTTAAAGAAATACTCCGTTTTGACTCATTGGGCTGACATTCTTGCAGTTTGTTGGAGAACAAAAGATCCACTTTCTTTCAAGTTACTGGTTAAGTAAACAGTTACTAAAAACTTACTAGGTTCAAATACCTTTTACCTTTTTATGGAGAGGACTAAGCTGCTCACAAATTACTGCTGTACTTCAAAAGGAACAAATCTATTTCCATTTTCTAACACTTACGGACATTATTGATAATACTAAGTTATTGTAACAACCAACAGGAATAATTCAGACACATTGTTTATAAATGTGTATATATATGTAGCTCATGATTTAATTATAGAAACTTGAATCTAAATAAAGCATTGCGAGAGTTTGAGGCTAAACAATATTCTCTCACTCCCCTGAAGTGAAAACTAGTGAAATCTAACCAATGAGGGTTCAAGTGCCATTCCACTGCTTTTTGAGTTCACTACATAAAACATTCAAATGACTCTTGGCATTATTAGCACAACACTAGCAGCCATTACCAGACTATGATCAGTGGGGTTTCAAGTCTTTTTACTTGTGAGACATTTAAATCAGAATGATACACATATAAATCCATTAAACTGATGATAAAAACGACCAGGAATTACATATGTCATCTGATGACTCTTTATCGTTTCACTCTTTTACTAGTTTTACTAGAACACAGAGGGGGCCTGATTCTTCCCTCAGTGACTCAATTCCTCTTTGATTCTTCAGTGGAGTTACTCCTGATTTACACCTGTGCACGTGACAGAAAAGTCAGCCCCACTGTTGAAATAACCAGAAAACCATGTGCTTCCCAAAAGTTATTTTCTGTTTCTTTCTTCAAACATATCTGACCTTCCTACATCACCTTTCAGATTATCTTAATCCCAGTTCTTATTTCACATTATTTCCTCTATCCTCACCGTTTCCAGAAACAAACCTAGCTGGCTGCTTGAAGGGCCTAGTTGAACAAAGCACATAAATATATGTTTACTTTTAAGCACTTGTTTAAGTCCATCCCACCCAGAAAAGCACTTAAGCTCAGCAAATTTAATGTGATTTAAGCACATGCTATATGCTTAACATGTTTAAGCATATGTTAATAAAATACGTAAGGAAAGAGTGTTGTCTACTGGTCAGAGCAGGAGACTGGGAGCTTGAACTACTGGACTCTATTTCTTACATGTTTTTTTGTATGTTTTTTTAACATAGTTAAAGCATATCTGAGGGTGTAACACCCTGCTTAGATCCTAGTAATGATGCCAGAATTGTTTAAAATATTCCTCACCATTATTTTTGTGAGACCCCCTTCATCTTTGCTACCTCAAACACATTTTTATGGCATCCTGCCTACATCAAAGGAAAGCCCTGAAGATTATTAGATGAGGATGAACGCAGCAGCTGAGCTGATGCAACAAATGACTACTGATAGAGGAATGGCATAGGAATGAGAGGCATTAATGTAGAAAACTCTATAAAAATATACAATGCTGCCCAGGCCTTAATCTGTCAAGTGCTTCTTAAATGTTAAGCCCATTTGCAAACTGACTTTATATATCAGAGAAACATATGAAGCATGAACCTTTAAGAAGTTATGACAACATATTTTCTGACAGTGTTAGGGGTGCTTCAACTTGACAGAAAAGGGCTGCAGAGGCTCAGGCACTGATTTTTACTCAGGGGAGGATTAAACATGCCATTTATAGCACAGGAAATCTCTAAGTAAAACTTTCTTGTCTTACCGCCAACCAAAGAAAAGCCCAAAATTGTACACTGTGCACTGCTGTCAGAAATAGACAGGTATGTTAGCAAGTCTGTACAAGGATCAGGTGCACAACCACCACGTGAAAGAGGTGACTACTAACACTTAGCGCCAGAGAGAGAAATTCTAATGATCTGAGTTTTGATCCTCCTTGCTAGAGTTCAGGAACTTGTGAGTTATAATCCTAGTTTTTTCCCCACTTCTTTGGTGGAAAAGTCATTTAACCACTCTGCTCAGCTGCCCTAGCTGTAAAATGGGGGTGCATAAGGATGCTGTGACAATTAATCAGTTGAGGCTAGATCCTGGTCCTACTGATGCCCAAGGGCTTTGGATCAGGGCCTTGCATGTAAGTAAAACAGTGCTACGTACACTTTGAGATATTATTAATTATTATTATTATAAATAATTGAACAAAGAAATTTAGCTCCACTCACAGCTCACACCAGTGAGCAAACCTAATTCAAAGCCTCAAGAGCTGATAAGACGTATCAAGATTTTGAGGACTGGTTTGAGCTATTCTGACCTTTAGAACCCTGGTACGTTCCAGTCTGCTAGGCAAATGGTTGTTTCCAAGGGAGAAATGATATGAGAAGTTCTGAGTTCTAGAAAAGTTCTCATGCAGGACTGGCTTAAAACTCTGCATTACAGGTCCAGCTCTAATCTATACCCATATCTGTATATGCAATATGTCTGTAGTTTACAAAGATTTTAAAATGTTACAATCTGATGGGAGAGTTGTGCTTTATAATAATTTTAATTCTTTGGCAACTTTAGACACGTGCAGACTTTATAATCATATCACAGCTGTGTACATACAATGTATGCTACAGGTATGTACAATGTATACATATAGCTACACACAGAATACCTCAGGAAAGTAATTAATCTTTGCTATATTGCAATAAATGCAAATCTCAACACAATCTTAAGTATGGCACCTATAAAAATGTCAAATTTATAACCTTGGGGGGAATCCTTCAGACTCCATGTAGTCAGGGCCAAATTCTCTGACTCACTCTACTCCTCTGGTACATACAAAGGGAGCAGAAAGCAGCTGGGTCTTGCCTGCTGAGAATTTCCCTACCCTAGGGAAGTCCCCAGTGGGTGTAAAGCGGAGAATCTGCCCCCCCCAGTGTTTTGTTTTTTCTATACTGGTCTGATTTTGACTCAAATACACGTATTGTCAAAAATATGTTATAAGACATAAAAATGGCCACACTGTCCTGTGCACACACTGGTAATGTTGCAGAGAATGAACAAACCCTCATCTGAGGGCTAGGCTGATGCCGTCACTGAGGCCGGTGCATGAAGGCGATTCATCACGAGCAGGTGCCCACCCATGTTCATGTCCAACTCATTGGAAGAGATTCATGGGAAATTGCTGTATGCAGTAAAAAGGTACAACTATCTGAAACATTACATGAGAGAGAAAAGGTGGGTGAGATCATATCTTTTATTGGACCAACGTCTGTCCAAGCTTGCTTCTTTCACCATCCAATAAAAGATATTACCTCATCCACCTTGTCTTTCAAATATAACATTACACATGCTAATAGGGGTAGAAAAAGCTCTGCTCATATGCTGCCTTTCTGAGAGAAAAGTTGAGCAAAGCAGAGATGTTCTGGCACCCACCCTGCAAATGAGAGGACATACAGCTAGAAAAGAGTAGAACTTGGGTTTATAGAGCACCTTTCATACCCAAGGGATTCACTCTGCAAAGGTTAGATACTGATACTGCAGTGATTGTGCAGCCAAACACAAGTCATTATAACTTCAGAAATAGCTTATGCCCAGCCCTAGACCTTGGAATTGGTTTCTTTTGAAAGAGGGAATTCTGGCCAAGACAACTATGTTATCCCACACTCCTTCCGTGGGAAAAATATAGTAGCACAATGTCTCTAATTTCCACTAGGACAGCCACTAGGGACTTGGGTTTAATAGCCCATACAAAGGACAGCACTGCCAACAATGCACAAAACCCCGTTTTGTACTGTCAGCATTGGGTACAAGCTTAAAAATCTTCCTAGAAGTGAGAATGCTCCCACATGAGCCATACCCTCAGCAGTACCTCACTCATATCTGCTTAAGAAAAAATCAGTTCAACAAGTTTTTCTGCTGGGCTTGTATTCTTCCTGTGTCTATTCTGCTGATTTAAGAACACCCTGTGATAATGGAATGCTCCACTGTGGGCAAGATAGCCTCTGCACCCCCAGTAAAAAGTCTCCAACATTCTTGGATCCTTATAACACAAAACTCTTAGTAAAAAAATACATGCATGATAATGTAGTTACAATGCACTGTAGAAACATGAACTAACTGAGCGGATGACAATGGGCTGGTAAATGTCTGACTTCTCCATCCCCAAGCAACATGGAACCTGCTCTTGCTCACACTGAAGTCAATGAGAATTTTGCTTTGAGCATAAATGGGTCCAGCAAGAGGCTCCTTGTGATGACGATGTTCTATTGCCCATACTTTAACATGAACATTCTTCTAAAATACACTGATAGCAGTAGATTCATTGATAACAACAGGTCAAATCCCAACAAGTGCTGCACACCTAGGAACTTAGTTCCCGACTTAGTTCAATGGGAGTAGGATCAGACACCTGATGAGCATGGGCAGCTCCCACTGAAGTGAATGGGGGTTACCAGTGCTCAGCACTTATCAGGTTGGACTCAATGGTAGGCCTGAGAAAGAACACAGGGAAAGATGAAACCCATGCACTGAACCATGTGGGTCCAATTGGACCCTACCTATCCTACCGACACAATTCAACTATATACACTTCTATAATATTCAGATTTCAATTGACTGCTCCTTTAGGTCACAATTATGCAAAGAGCTGAGAACCCCCAAATCCCACTGACCACTAAATGCTTTGGCTGCCTGTTACTGCGATAGCATAGCAGCAGTGCTTTTGAGAGCAGAGATGGGTGAACCTCAACCTTTTTAGCAGCAATGTTCAAATTGGCTAATGGCAAAGTTTGGATGCTTTTTAGATGTTTCAATCCAATCTTCTTGAGTCTTCCAAACTGGGCAAGGAACCTCATGAGAACAGGATTTCATGAGAGATTTCAAGTGCCTCCAGCTGGGCTAAAGTACTGCAAGAACACCCTCTCTTTCCGGTATTCTAGTACTTCCACTTCCGGGAAGAACCAGGAAGGTCAGAAGTGTACCAAAAAAAGGGTATCTAAACTTTCAAAACTCAACGTTCCGTTTAGGCTTCGTTTCAATTCTGGGTGAAGGCATAGGTTGGCTCTTATGTCCCATCTGCCTGTGAAAGGGAAACTTGCTCAGAGTCAATTCTTGGTGTATCAGCTAGATTTCAGTGTTAGAGAGAACCATAAACAATCAAAAAGAAAAGATCTACAATCCTCTGCAATGCAGAAAGGGAGTACAAATACTTTTTATGTGGTATGTAATAAAGAGACTTGACAGAAGCTGAAGAAAAAAACTGGAAATACTCAGTGGGATTACCCATTAAATATTATAAAACGCATTTCTTAAAACAAAAACAAACAAAAACCAACCACAATATCAGATTCTAAAGGAAGTCCAAAACACAGCTATCCATCAAGGCACATAAACAGCTTCTTGGCTAAACCAATTTTTAGTTTAAACTGATATAATGGAAAATGTGAGAAAAATGAGACTGCTCACCTTTGGAGACCTTTTTGAGTATTGGAATTACTTTGCACAATAGAGCTTGGCTGTAATGAATTCCCTACAAAAAGCCACTCCGCTTACAAATCTATAGGTATCTGAGGTCACAGGCTATTCTACATAGCCACCAAGGATCAAAGTTATTCTTTGGAAACCCACCAGATAAAGAAAGCCAGTGTGCATATACCTAACAGAGAAGTAAAATTTCCCCAGACAGATTTTACTGCCTTGAAAAATAAAGATTTTCAAAAAATTCACGGCTCTAACATGGATTGGAATGTTTACCTTTTTCACCAGCATCCTTCTCCACACTTCCTGGTTCATAACCCAGTTGGCTCAATACCTACTGTTCTGCCAATAGGAAAAGTGGTTTGTTTGTTTCTCAGGCTGTGAAAAACACCCTTACCGCAGTGAAGAAATTTGACTCAAGATTTTTTGCACATTCAACAAGAAAATATGTAACTTTTTACACATTCTTTTGCACGTCTCCAGCAAAACGTCATGGCCTTCTGACTACGATTAAGTACAGCAAAACACTTACAATTTGATCCATCCTCTATCTGGGGACTATATCCAACTCTGGCACACTGATGGGCTTGATGAGCTAAAAGGTCTTCTCCAGTTCCATCTTCTATCATCCCATCAACTTGAAGATGGCATTGCCAGTGAAGGCAGGCTAGGCAGCAATGAATGAAGAGGGAATTTGGATGATGGTAACCAATCTGACGGATAGCTTTGCCAAAGAAATCACCCAGTGTCTGCCATGGGATTGGGTAATAGAAGGATAAATTCCAAGATAGGCAACACCTTGTACAGTAACTCCCCACTTAACGTCCTCTTGCTTAACGTTGTTTCAATCTTATGTCCCTGCTCAATTATAGAACATGCTCCATTTAAAGTTGTGCAATGCTTCGCTATAACATTGTTTGGCTGCCTGCTTTGCCCACAGCTGGAAGCCCCGCTATCAGCTCCCCCCCGCCCCGCCAACAGCACCTTCCACCCGCCGACAGACCCCACGGATCAGTGCCTTCCCCCTCCTGCCCGCTGCAATTGGCTGCCTTGCGGCATTCAGGAGGGAGGGGGGAGGAGCGAGGACTCGGCGTGCAGGCTCCCCCGCCATCTGCTGCCTCCTGAACGCCACAAACCAGCTGATTGCCAGGGGCAGGAGGCAAGGGAGGCAGGGGGGAGGCTGCATGCCGAGTCCTCGCTCCTCCCCCTTCCTCCTGCCCCCTGAACGTCACAAGCCAGCTGACTGCCACAGGCAGGAGGGAGGGGGGAGGAGCGAGGACACGGCACGCAGGCTTCCCCTCCCTCCCCTGCCTCCTGCCTGCGGCAATCAGCTGGCTTGCGGTGTACAGGAGGCAGGGGAGGGAGGGAGGGGGGGAGCCTGCGTGCCGTGTCCTCGCTCCTCCCCCCTCCCTCCTGAATGCTGCAAACCAGCTGATTGCTGCGGGCAGGAGAGGGAGGGGGGAGGAGCGAGAACACGGCATGCGGAGTAAAGGGGGGAGGAAGAAGAGGCGGGTTAAGGGTGGGGGCTTGGGGGAAGGGGTGGAGTGGGCGGGCCGAGGGTTGAGCCCCCCACCCCTGGTGCTTGCAGAGTAGGGGAAGCTGCCGCTGCTGCTGCGCAACGTGCTTCTCCTAGCCTACAGCACCTTCAGCCTCCTTGCCTGCCTCGTTGTCTGCAGGGCCAGGGGGCTGTGCCTGGGTGGGGTAAGGCGGGGGCACCTCCCAACTATAGTCCTGTACTGCATGGCAAAAAAAAAAATTCCCTAGAACCTAACCCCCCCATTTACATTCATTCTTATGGGGAAATTGGATTCGCTTTACATTGTTTCTCTTAAAGTTGCATTTTTCAGGAACATAACTACAACGTTAAGTGAGGAGTTATTGTACTCTAAGGCTCTGAAGACTTTGAAGTTTTTGTGGAAACAGAGAGAAAATAAACAAAAGTAAGCGTAGGGGTATCTATCTAGCTACACATTTTACCACCTTGGTCATGATGTTTAAGGACCTGAGTGTCTTAGATCTTCAAAAAGTATTAGAAGGAGCCAAGCCATGAAATCAACACTATAAGACCCTCAAAGGTCTTCAGTTCTAGTCATCATCATTGTTTATCACTCCAAAACCACAACCCAGACTTGCTGTTATCACTTCAGTTCTAGTGCATCCCGCCATCAGCATTCACTGGAACAGAGTCTAATATTCAAGTTTAGAAGCAGTTCATTCATACGCTACATTGTGCAACTAAGTCATAAGAAATCTTACTGTGAAATGCAGCTCTGAATTTCACCTCTGTATCACAGCAATTATTTACTGCTATTAAAACCAGTTCTCAATACTGGAAAATGAGGACTAGCTGCAAGTGGATGAAAGCAGGTATCATGGTAAGAATGAGAATTCCTAACCTAGCCAGCAGTTGAGTACTCCATTCAAACAGCATTTTCCTCCCATATGCTGCAAACAAAACAAGCAGCAGGCTGTAAACAGCAAAAAGAAAAGGAAATAGCTAACAAAATGCCACTGGCTGTTCTATTACATGTGGGACAGTAGCTCTAATTTATTTCACATAAATGTAGTAAAATTTAGTCAAGCAACACATGCAGATAGGAAGTCTTCCTCAGAGAGAGAGCAAGAGAGGGCCCTGAAATACATACTGGAGCTGCTTTCTTTAAGAAAAGGGTAAGTAACCTCTGCTCACTCCAGGATGTAAACCAAAACCGAGGAGCAATTTCCACTGTTAGCACAATTTACTTGTAATCCTTCTACCCCAGGATGTTTTAGAGGCTGGATTAGGGTAGACTACACTCCAAGAGCTGCTGGAACCAAACCCAAGTCCCTCGTAAATAAAACTAGACAGACTCTCAAATACCAAGTTAATAAAGTGCAGCACAATTTCCCTCTGACATACAATGGCCAACCAATATTGGGACAGTTATGAAACTGATTTTATAGTGCAGAGAATGGTGCAAAAGGCCACCTTGTCCAGAAAGAGGCAGGAGATGGACTCTTCAAACCCTATTCAGGCTCTCTTTCATCTTTATCTTAGATTTACTCCTCCTGAAAATGGATTAGATTAATTTAAGAACCTTGACACAGGAATTAATTCTCCTCACCTCTATAATGGAATGAAGGAAATGTGCAAGACCCAGAATTTGGACAAGCTCTTCAAGAAAACCTCCATCCCAGAGGACTGCAACAGAAATGGTACTACCAAATAGCTTCTAGGCTGTGGAATGCAACTCATCAAATGGGTACATGAACTGCAACAGAATAACCGCTAGTTGGTGACACTCAACTACCATCTTCTGGTCCAAATTACTGAGAATGACAATTGTACAAAACGCAGACTATTAAAAGTAGAGACTGATGAGAAGTGTGGAGATACTGATGGTTCCTCACTACACAGAGATTTCTGTGTGGGCTCAGCCTTGCCTATCTTTTCTTTCTGCTTGAATGTACAACCTGCCCCCACAACTTGGAATACCTATGATTAGAGCAATTGATTGAAACATACTCTTCTGCCCTCTAACAAACATATTCAGGACAGGGCTCCCTATTTCTCCATCAATTCTGAACCATATCTTCCTGCTTCGTTTCCATTCCCCTTTGGGTGCATGAGATTCATAGATATTTTTTCCCTTCAGGGATATGCTACATTAAGGTTTGGTACCTCCTCAATATTCTAGTTTGCAACAGTTTGGCTTTAGTATATCCACATGGCTCTGTTTCAGAAATAATCAGTTATGACATTGCTTTAATTATTCTGCAGAAAACAAATAAGCCCTTGAGCTGAGTCAGGCTCTCTGTCTACACTGGAAACTGCCTGGGTTCAAGAACCAATATTGCAAAGGGTTTCAGGTGCAATCACTGGACAAAAATAATTTTTATCAGCCAGGTTTTTAAAAAAAGAAATAGAAAAGAAAAAAAAACATATGCCTCAGTCAGACTGCCTGGCCCTAGCCAGAAAAGCCATATTCTTTAAAACATTTTCAAAATGGATTCTTGAAAACTGTTTCAGACTACCAGCACTGTCCCTGCACAGTCAAAGCCTAAAGGCCAAATTCTGCATGTCAGCATAAACTTGAAAACAAGTTTACTGAAATCGCTGATATTCCTCCTGCCTTGCACTGGTGTGAATGAGAGGAGAATTTAGTCTGAAATGTATTGTTCTCTTTACTGACTTACATAGAATGAGTTTCAGACTTCAGTTCAGGTTTCTTTTGAAGCTAGTTTATGGCATGCAAGTAAAATGGCAGAGATCTAGCTTGACAAGGTCTAATCTGTCTTCCTTTTTTATACTGTGTCTGATGAAAGAACCACAATGAAACTGTGGCAGAATTACAACATATAGTTAAAGATGCCATAATAATATTATTATGCTCACAGTATTTTAAATTAAAGCTATACTGCTATAAATCTGCCATTAAATATTTTACATGTCAATGACTCAGAGGTCTGTAATATGACTGGCTAAAAAAAAGTCAGAGCATAAAGCCCTGAAATCATTACTGAAAACTAATTCTTGAACCAGAACAAACTGGAAAACAGAACAAGAAATAAATATCAGAATCAGACAAATAGAAAAATAGTTAGAAACAGAATTTATGGACATAAAATCACTCTTTGCACTATAACTCCAATGATAACATTCAGACAGCTCCATTACTACAGAACAACTTGATCAAACAGAATATGACACAAGTAAATAAACAACAAAATACAAACTGGGTTATAAAAGTCTCTCAAAACTAGCTGCAAGAGAAACATAAAACAGCAACAAGCAGTTATATTAAAAAAATTATAGGAGACAGTAAAAGTAACTTTTGACTTATTTGTGACACATAATGACTATAAATACCTATAGAGAAGTGATTACAAAGGTTCACAGGCTGATTTGATAAGTGATATGCATTATGTAGTGACTTGCCAAACTAGTCTGTAATTCCTAACAATTACCTCCTGTCATAAATATAAAGGGAAGGGTAAACCCCTTTAAAATCCCTCCTGGCCAGAGGAAAAATCCTCTCACCTATAAAGGGTTAAGAAGCTAAAGGTAACCTCGCTGGCACCTGACCAAAATGACCAATGAGGAGACAAGATACTTTCAAAAGCTGGGAGGAGGGAGAGAAACAAAGGGTCTGTGTCTGTCGGTATGCTGCTTTTGCCAGGGACAGAACAGGAATGGAGTCTTAGAACTTTTAGTAAGTAATCTAGCTAGGTATGTGTTAGATTATGATTTCTTTAAATGGCTGAGAAAAGAACTGTGCTGAATAGAATAACTATCCCTGTCTGTGTGTCTTTTTTGTAACTTAAGGTTTTGCCTAGAGGGATTATCTATGTTTTGAATCTAATTACCCTGTAAGGTATCTACCATCCTGATTTTACAGAGGTGATTCCTTTACTTCTATTGACAGGTTTCAGAGTAACAGCTGTGTTAGTCTGTATTTGCAAAAAGAAAAGGAGTACTTGTGGCACCTTAGAGACTAACCAATTTATTTGAGCATGAGCTTTCGTGAGCTACAGCATCCGATGAAGTGAGCTGTAGCTCACGAAAGCTCATGCTCAAATAAATTGGTTAGTCTCTAAGGTGCCACAAGTACTCCTTTTCTTTTTACTTCTATTAAAAGTCTTCTTGTAAGAAAACTGAATGCTTTTTCATTGTTCTAAGATCCAAGGGTTTGGGTCTATGGTCACCTATGCAAATTGGTGAGGATTTTTACCAAACCTTCCCCAGGAAGTGGGGTGCAAGGGTTGGGAGGATTTTGGGGGGAAAGATGTGATCAAACTATGTTTCCCAGTAAACCCAGTTAAAGTTTGGTGGTGGCAGTGGAAATTCCAAGGGCAAAGGGTAAAATTAATTTGTACCTTGGGGAAGTTTTAACCTAAGCTGGTAAAAGTAAGCTTAGGAGGTTTTCATGCAGGTCCCCACATCTGTACCCTAGAGTTCAGAGTGGAGGAGGAACCTTGACACCTCCCTTCTACAATACTTCTGTATACAGAATTTTAAACTGGAATAATGATGCTGTATTTAGCACTCAGTCAGCACTTTCTGTATTTAAAGCCCTTCACAAACATTATCCAGTTATTCCTCACAACATTCTCATTATGTTCATTTGTATTATTCATTTCCTTTTACAAAGGTGCAAACTATGTCAGAGATCAGAGTAGCAGCCATGTTAGTCCATATTTGCAAAAAGAAAAGGAGTACTTGTGGCACCTTAGAGACTAACAAATTTATTTGAGCATAAGCTTTCGTGAGCTGCAGCATCCGATGAAGTGAGCTGAAGCTCATGAAAGCTTATGCTCAAATAAATTTGTTAGTCTCTAAGGTGCCACAAGTCCTCCTTTTCTTTGTATGTCAGAGATGTTAAGTAACTTGCCCAAAGCCACAAATGAACAAGTGAAAGAGCTAGATTAAAACTCCAATACCCAGTTCTGTGCCTACACAACAGGACCACGATTCTTTTTCAATCTGTGGATAGAGTGCCTGATTTCAATGTACCATTTTTCCATTGTGTCACTACAATTGACAGGCACAGGGTTATAACCACAGTTATCTACAGGCACAAATAATGTCATTTATATCTCTAATTACCTGACATACAAGTGCAATCATGGAAGCAGACGTGTAAATGACATCAAATACATTCCTATGTAGTTCTAGGTACAAAACCATGCCAAGATTGAGGGTGCAGTAGATGCAAGGTGGAGACCACTTTCAAAATTATGCTCAGAATCTGAAATTACAGCTGTCCAGCAACTATAGGTATGCTAAAGTTGCATAATAATAGGTGTAATTTTACATCCGAATTCTAGTTGGGAGAATTCCCAAAATGCAAAGCAATTTTTTGTGGGGGGAACAACTTCCATCAGTGTGGTTGAAAGCATAATTTTACTATCAGACTATGTGCTAAAGGTAGTAAAGGTAAAACTACTAGTGACTTCAGTGGGAGCACAGTTAGCTTAACACAGAGTGCTTTTGAAAATCCCACCTTAAGTACTACAGCTGATAAGATAGTCATGTATTAATTGAGATGAAATTGCAAGTAAGATTGTTGTGAATCAGACATTTATTTTTGCTGCGGTATGTAAAGGGTCACAGTTAACTGGCCCAACATATACATTTTACTTAGCTAAAGAAACAAAGCGCCAGAAATAAAAATGTTCCTGCTGTTTACATGGTTAGGGAGGAGCGAGGCATTATGAGGTGGAAAATGGATGGCAAGTTTCTGGGAAGCCAGCTAGGGGCTGTATGACAACCTTTCAGAAACAGAGGAGTTCTCTGCATTAGAATTTAGTTCAATGTGTGTTAGCTTCTCACTGCAGAACAACCAAATGACTGAGCTTACACTTGCTTTCTGGGTTGGACAATTGAAAAATATTTATATTTTTTATCTCAACAGCAATGGAGGATTTAATAAAAAACAAAACAAAAGAAACCCCACATTTGTTCACAATCTAGTTGGTATTCATCAAATTCTAACAATTTTAGATCAAACTTGGTGAAGCAACAATTTTCTCTTTAATGATGAACCCAAACGTATATATCTCCAACACCCAGGAAGAAAACCTTGCTTTACTTTAGTCAATGGGAGTTTTGCCATTAACTTCAAGAGGGTCAGGATTCCACCCCGAGGTTTGATTTTGCAATCCCTCCACATGTGAAATTCCACTGATGGCAAAAGTAGTTTTGCACTCAGAACTTTGGGAAATGGCCCTATAAAGTGGAAGAGCAATTTAGAAACAAAAACTGTGTTTGGTTCATCTGAGAACCTATAAAAGGGATCCTAAACTGCATCTCAGGTGGATATCCCCTCCCACCACTTTGGCTAGACTTCTATTTTTAGCATGGTTGCTCGATGAGAGCTAACACGGGTATGTCTCTGCAAGCTGGAAATCACACCTCCAGCTCTAATATAGACAAACTGTTGGTCAAGAGTGCACAGAATTACTGCATGCCAGCTATTTCAGTTCTGCAAATCAACCTGAAAATTTGTGTTTTATATCCCAGCTCATATCATTTTGATTTGAATTTCTATGCTATTTTAAAAATTGAATTTAGCAATAGTGAATCCAATACTATATTTTGTCACATCTAATTAAAATGAATGAAATAGGAGGCCTCAGTCTCCTATCTTGCTATGTCATATTTGATAGCCAATATGAAAGTGGTAAGGACAGCCCAAGGAAAACTGAGTGTAAACAGATGAACGTACAGGAGGTAACATTATGTTAAGAGTTTTTGAGAATTTTTAGCTTTCATTTTGAACAGTCAGATTCTTCTGAAATGACGACAATCCTGATATTGATTTACACTCCCATGGACTTCAAGGGAGTTCCACAAGCAGAAGAATGGAAAGTCTGGTTATATTTAGAGATGGGTTCAAAATTTGAATCTGAATCCATTTCCTTCCTGCAACTCGGGAGACATTCAAATCTGCACCCAAAATCTGCCACATGGGTTCATCTCTACTTGTATCTTAAGAGTCATATAATAAAAACAAACACTTTAAATTTAGGTGTGAAATGTGGGAAACAGAAGCTCTTATGAGACTTATCACTTCATCAAAGCATCACCTGATTCTGTTCTCACTAATTTCAGCCTGAACGACGATTAACACTACTGGAGCTGAATGGAGTAGAACTGGTGTCAGATCAGAATCAGGCCCTAACCCTCTGTTTATGTCACTGATCTCTAAGTAGTTTGTGGAACATCAGCCACTCTCCATACCTCAGGAAATTAAGATAAACCATGAAGCTCCAGCAGACCATAGCAAAACTATATGTATGCACATCAGGCTCTGATGAAGCAGAATAACATACCTCCTTAAAGTTATCGAACGCAGATAAAATAATTTCATGCCCTCCTCTGACAAGACAAACGGCTGCTAACAGTTCTAAGACAAGGGCTTTTGTTCTGTTAAAAAAGAAAGAAAACACAAGAATTAATGACAGTAAAGTAATGATTCAGCTTCTACCTCATTTGCAAGATGGATGTGATGACTCAATACAATTATTTGCCCTCAGTATCTTTTTACCCTTTAAGTCGCTTTGAAAGCCTGATTCTGCAAGGTGCTGAGAACCTCCTGCAACATTCTGAGCATCTTCAGATCCAGAGTACTTGGCACTCCATAATTCAGGTGAGTGGTTTTATATATATATACTTAAAGGGGGATCACTTTACAAAATTCATACACATCATGAACAGCTATTATTGGTCAGCTATTTTTACCATAATGTGGCATATTTCCCCTAAAAGTTCAACATTAAAGGAATGTGCTTTTGATTCAAATCTACGGTTTTCCTAGATATAATTGTGAAAAATCCTCCATGACAATTATTTTATTTATACTACAATATAACAAGAGGTGCCTATCGTCACTGAATTATGCGATGTTTTATCATGTTTTTCCCTCCTTAGTGGGAAATTCTGAGCAAGCTGGATGGCGGCCAAGCTCACACGAAGATCATTCCCTTTCATCCGTAAAAAGAAAAATAATTAATCTAAAATATTGCTGATAGAAAAGCATGCAACAAACTCCAAGTGCCTGTAACATATCATACTCCTTGCATTGCACAGCTAAGGCAAGGGCACTCGTATGGCCTTGTCCGGAAGAACTACTGACAGGCAGTAAAATCACAAAGACATATAAGGAATTAATCACATGCTTAGGTGCTTTCTTGAATCAGGGCCTTAGATGGAGATGCCATTTAGCTTTTAAACTGTTACAGTAAGAGCTGGACACAGATAAAATGTTCACTTTCCCGACAATCCTGAATGGATTTTTATATTTTTAAATCAGATTCTAATTGCCAGTTTTTTCCCTGCCCCACAAAAACCCACAGGAGGATCAAAACTCTGCTAGTAGGTTCAAAGAGTTCTTATAATGGAATATCATTCACGTCCTCCCCTTCAAGTAGAGGGATTCATACTGATTATAGATAGGAAGGGGCAAGGCCCACTAACCCACAGATTCCCAGGACCCATCTGGTGTGCAGAGGGATCATGAGGATCCTGAACTCCTCCAGACTGATTGCAGCAGCCATCTCTCCCATAGCTGCAAAGTCTGCCATTGGTATGTGCATCCTACACCATTTCCATCTGGGCTGGCAGGCAGGAGGGACAATTAATGTTGCTTTGGTCGCATCCATTTGGGCACAAGAGGAACATGCTGAAATTATGTCTACTCCCTGAGTCCACCCTCCAATTAGCCCACTAATGTCTGTGGATCTCCAGTGGTACAGTGTGTATGGTTATGGTGCTTGGTTATACGGAGGACAAAGCACAGAGCTGCTGCTTCCCTCTTTCCACAGAACAGCAACCCTCACCCATTCAGCTCACAAGCCAGGCTCCCAAAATCATGAGAGTGGCTTAAAAATCATAAGATTTTAAACCATAATACATTTTGGTTTCTTCACATTTGCCTTCTGCTTTATGATTCTTTGGGGTTCTTAGCTTTATTAAAAAATGAAAGCTGAGATTCTTAAATAATCACCTGATTACTAGAGATGGAACTTTAAAAAACCCCACTAAATATCCTGTGACTTATAATATTGTGAAACTTGGCAATATCGTTTTCACACCTTTCCACACGTCTGACTACAGAAAGTCATGCACCAACTTCGACCAGAACAACATAATTTCAGATGTCTACATTCTAAAGAGGAAGCACTGCAGAAAGACTGTAGTGATATGGTCTCAGTTTTCCTCGCTTTCTGTAGTTTTATCTTTCACTGTATACAAAAGACTGTTTCTCATATTTGGCTTCAACCAACATTCAATAATTTCTCAGGGTCCTGAGATCTGGAAATTCTGGGGATCCAAACTTTAGCTTGGCAACTCCCAGCAGAGCAAGAGTGTGTGGGGAGTGAGAGAGGAGTAAGCATGCAGCGAGGAACCCAAGTACGAATGAAGCCACTTTGTACAGGCACTGTACAAACATAGAATAAAAGACAGTCCCTGTTCTGAAGAGCTCACAAGCCAAGGAACTTCTACTTTAATAAGCAATAACATTGTTCTCGCTAGCTCTCTTACAAAACCCGTGCTGGGTTCTAAAACAGTTGGGTGTCTAAGG
The DNA here is from genome assembly GCF_965140285.1 of Lepidochelys kempii. Lineage (NCBI taxonomy): Eukaryota > Metazoa > Chordata > Testudines > Cheloniidae > Lepidochelys > Lepidochelys kempii. Next base: position 28,620,227 of record NC_136390.1, on the reverse strand, counting down.
GTTTGTCTGTATTATAAACCTTGGGTGAAATCCTGGAACCATTGAATTCAATAGCAAATCTCCCATTGAGTTCAACAGGGCCAGGATTTCACCCCTTTCCCTATAATATCTAAATCAATTTAAAATCAATGTAGTCACACCTGTCCAAACGCCTAATTACAGACCCATGCGGTATATTACTAGTAATTACAGGCTTAAGTAAACATGGTTTCAGCAAAAAGAAACGGAGGACTTGTGGCACCTTAGAGACTAACAAATTTATTTGAGCATAAGCTTTTGTGAGCTCCAGCTCACTTCATCGGATGCAATCTGAATGCATCCAATGAAGTGAGCTGTAGCTCACAAAAGTTTATGCTCAAATAAATTTGTTAGTCTCTGAGGTGCCACAAGTACTCCTTTTCTTTTTGCGGATACAGACTAACACGGCTGTTACTCTGAAACCTGGTTTCAGTGTAATTTTAACTAGTTTGTTTATCTACATTAGAGGTTGCACCATTGCATCTAAATTGATTTAGTTATTCTGGTGCAAAAAACTTGTTCATAGGCAAGTTTGAAACGCATCTGTAAAAGCCATCAAATGCAGTATATTCTTTACTTACCCAGGTTCTCAATTCCTGACATCTTACCTAGGATTCTTGTTGTTCAGGCTTAGTGCAATTTCATTAACAGCATGTGGATGGGACATGACCATATTGAATCCATACTGAAATGGGAAGGGGAAACACTGTTTCAGTTTTGAGACTGCAATTATTCTTTCAAAAATTCCAGTAAATTACATATCTATGACCAATTCTGGCAACGCTTCATAGCTTTGTATGCCAAACAAAACTTTGTCAAGTTTACAGTATCAGTCAGCACATTTACATTTAATATTGTACATACCAACTGTTCTTCCACCAGCAGTATGGAAAGTACTTTTGGTTTGGCTGTGAGGCATCTGACAGACACAGACTAATAATCTTCTGGAATGCCCATTGCCAGCCCCTCATCCTTTTCTTTTTTCTATTTTCCCCCTGCCCCCTCCCCCAATTTTGGACCTTTTGATCAATCGTGTCATTTACCTTTCAAAAAAGAGCTTCTAATCCAATACAGAATAGTATATGTGTTCTAACACACACATATCTATATTTCTATATAACGGTTTATAATATTTGTAAGACAATTACTGTTTATGTGTTTTAAATATGCAGAAAACCATAACTGAATTAAGAAAAACATTAATTATTATAGCAATAGATCATTATCCATGCTTTTTTTCATTAGAGATGTGTGGAGCTATGCTGCTTTACACCAGCTGAGGATCTGGCCCATAGGTTTAAATTCCACTCTCAATTTCATGGGTGTAAACCTGGGGTAAAGCCACTGATTTTCAATACTTCAGCAAATTCCTCTGGCTATGGTATAACCAGAAGCAGAATTTACCCTATACGCTGGTGCCGGAAATACTTCTCAGACATGTCCAGTCATTAGAAAGTTTTGGTACGCAATCCGTAACCAGATAACACAAACTGTTGGATATTTATTACCAAAGGATCCTTTGGTAATCCTCCTGGGGCTTCCTGGTGGAAGTGGTCACACACAAGGAAATGCAGAATTTCTCTCTCACCTACTAGTAGCAGCTAGACTACTGACAGTCTCTCATTGAAAAAAGAAAAATAGTCCAACTGTAGAGGGTTGGTTAAAAAACACTGAAGCTTGTGGTGATGGAAAAATGAATGCACCAATTATGTGTGCAGCAAAATAGAGGACAAATAGATACTTAGATATTTAGCTGTCATTTATTCAATACTCAAAGTACATTCACCTGCAAAAAAACCCCGCACCTCTGTCCATTTTTTTTTAATATTAACTTTTGATAGACATGCCTGTCGGTTAAATATGTGCAAGCAGAAATGACATGTCACAGGTTTTGTAATGATGCTCACTCTGTAATATGGAAACACCCTGTTAAACAGAGATCTTATTACTATATTCCTATATGTCTCTTGTAAACAACAGCTCACTGTTGTAACAACTGTGTTGTTTCTGATATGTTCATGGCAAGGGTTTGTAAACTTGTTAATACTTCCTAAATAAATAAATGGTTAGAAATAATACTTCAGAGGTTGTACAAGGCAAAAAAAAGATAATGTTTTTGAGAAGCTTTTTTTGGAAATATGGAACAGTTAACAGCAATTGTTACAGAGAAAATCCGGAGTGTCTGAAACCACAAGAATGTGCTGTATGACCACAACTTCACAGTGACAATACAGAGAAATTCTGAAATAAAGATTCATTTTGATCTAGTTTACTCTTTCCCTTGCAGTTTTATTATTATTGCTTTGCAGTATGCACATAGAGAGAAATCTGATATCTGCCATTTGCATAACATTCTAACTGTTCTGTATAATTCCCATTAATCTTCACACATATCAAGTCTATATATTGGGCTGATCTCAGTTACAGGAGTGCAGCTTCCACTGAGTTAATGAAAACTGCCTCCATGTAAGTGAGAACAGAATTTGGCCTATAATGGACTGAATATAAATATAGCAAATATACTGTATAGTAAGAAATTAAGCTTTCACATCTGCTTTATTTTTAAAAATATGCCTAGCTTCTTCTTCCACCTCCAGAAAGTAAAAAAGTTATTTTGTCAAAAATCATTGGAATGCAAGTACCTGGTAATTCATTATGGCACGTAAACACATGATGCAGACATGAACATCGTCTTTTTTACTCACTAATCTTGAATTTTTTAGTGTTCTTCTACTCGGCAAGGTATTATACCTGCAAATAAATGAGGAACTTTTATCAGTCACAGGACAACTTCTGTAGATAGTAAAAGTATGGAAGCAGCTGTAGGCCTCCAGCATTTATGAAAATATGCAAATTCCCTAGTCTACTGGATATACAAGCATCCGATATCCAACTAGACAGCAAACACAAGACACAAGAACAAAAAAAAGAAGCATCTTCTTTACACTTTAAGCCTCATGTCGCATTCTATTTATGCCACATTGTGCTAGGTTTGCACAAGGGTAATCCCAATCCCTAAGGCCTCAGTGGGGCTCCTCAGGAAGGGAAGCACACTTCAGAGGAGGAAAGATCAGGCTGCTAGCTGAGCACTCTTTGCGCTCCAATATTCCCGGTTTCATTAAGTATCCTTTCTGCATTTGTTGAGGTGTCAGTAAGAAAGTAGCCCTATCTGAAGCAGTAAGTGAAACAATGAAGGCATTAGTTCAGCAGCTATTCTTTGTTCTTGGATATTTTGGCACCTCTCTGGATCTTGGCACTCCAGCATTAGTCACTGTCATAGTGATCTGTTAATCACCACTGTGCTAACTTCAGGCCTGGCAAAACCAGTAGTCAGCACAAAGCCTGTAAACTGCCAGTCCCTTCTTTTCCACACAATGCAACCACTGCCATTGCCAATAATGTCACTCACCTAAAGACAGGTAGCTGCATCTTTGATGGAAATATAACAAGACAGAAATAGTTGTCCATAAAAGGAAAAGTTTCAGATTTGTTCCACACGTTCTACACAGGTCTAAAATCTTCTCTTTATAACATGTGAGGAATTATATGGATGTCTCTGAGTCCAAACATACGTAACAATCAGAATTTGACCTTATAGCTATAATTTTCACTGCTGTGTTACTTGAATAATAGAGTAATTAGAGACCAGATTCTATTTAAAAATGTCTGGCTTTCATGCTGAAGAAGATGAAGTTTCTGAAAGTCCTCTAAAAGTATTTGGGGGGAAAACCAGCTTTCTAGAGCCTGCCCCAAAACAGAAGCATGTGTTATTTTTATTAGACTCTGACCCTTGTAAACTAACTTAAATCCTATTAGGTGAGTCCATGGAACAAATAAAAAGGGAACTCTTTAAATCTGCCATTTCCATGGACCATTACTGAAACACAAATTTCATTTCTTCATGAGATACCAGGTTGTAGACAAAAGCAAAACTGAAAAGCCATGCATAAGAAAATAAGAGATCAATGTACAAGAACGATACAGTTACATTCTTACACTCTTAGCGAATTTAGAAATTGAATATATAGTGAGAAAATTGTAATTATGGCCATGATAATCTTTTGAAATGAACTACCAACAGCATGATAATCTAGATAGGCACTGCAGATTAATGTCTGGTATCAGCTAAATTGTGTCCCTCAAATTCAGAGGGTCTGTTTGCCCCATGGATTGCCAGGAAAACTGTGCAAAAGGAATGGAAGACATTTTGCAACACTGTGTGCTCTCTCATGCAGCCATGCACCTGGACTCTGCATGCAAGGTGCTATGGGATAAGTGGGTGTTGTCTGGTAGAAAGGAGGTGTGGTTTTGGAAAAATCCTATAGCACATGCTGAACCAATGTTAAAATAGATCCATAAAGAAGGCCTTAGACACCACTGTAATCCTACTGACCTCAGTAATACTACTGATTTACACGAACATAAGTGAGAGCAAAATCAAGCCCAAGAGAGTGAAAATTCAAGCAGTTTCCAGAAGCTAAATTAGGGGCTTCAGCTATCTCGAGGAGCACACAAGAGACATGGCAGGACTACTCAGTTTCAGTGAGGCAAGTAGCAGCCTATGTTACCATACACAAATACATTCTAAAGACATGGAGGGGAAGCACAGTATTGCAAGATACAGATTGTGTCAGATGTGCATTGACGGCCTCTTGGGGTTGGAATTATATGTCAGCTGGCAGACTGTGAGGGTGGGAGTAGCTGTTGACCTCAGGTACTGGCAGCTAGTTATACAATGGTGTATATCTGCACATCAGCTGTGGATGCCATATCAATATCTAAGTCCATATGACATTTAGACTTACTGAGTTTGGTGCACTCACTCTCGTGTCTTAATCTGGCAGCTGGAGTGTGACAGTAATCTGGAGGAGCAGTGTTTTCTGTGCACACCATGTATTCCACCTCCTGTGGAATCTGGATTGTTTGCTCCATCCATGTTGTAGCAAAGTAGAGTGTTGTAGAGTGTTGCTTCCTGCAGATTTACAACCACAAACTTTGTGGCAGTAAAATCATCCTCTGATCTCAGCATTTGGTCAGGGTGCGCACAGCAGACCACTCCCACTGCTGGCTGTTAGCATGGCTGAATTCATATATCTGGACCAGTTAGTGTAATCTGAGAGTGAAAGGATGTTACAACACACATAAGCAAGTTTCTACATGGTCTGGTTCTACAGTCCCTACACATGCATGAGTTTAATAAGGCTTTCAAGAAGTTTGGAGTTGAGCTCCCAGATTTTAGCCCATTTTCGTGTATCTCTCTTTTTCTCCGTGCCTGTCTTTGCAGTAAACTGGCTGTTTGAGCCCAACATTTATTACATTTGCTGTCTTCAAACTATCAAACTCAGATCTCCAAATGTAGGAATAGAGTCTAAAAATCAATGAAGAGATAGCGATAGTGATTTAAATAACATTAATGCCACTAAAATACCTGAAAAAATTATATTAATTACACAAGTGGTTCCATTTGAGAAAAAAGACATTCATAGATAAAACATGGCCATTTTACTAGTTGCCATCATTTGTAAAAAGAAGCCTTCCTCAAACGCAGGCGGGCGTCTTCACATTTGGCACTGCACTTTTCACAATTTATCCCATAGACAGTTTTTGGTTTATATGTTAAAAAAAAAAAGTGAAAAAGAGCGATCCAGATTTTGGTATCAGTCAATCTAGTTTCAATACATAATCACAACTTTTAAAATTAAGAGCCATCTCTCTCTAACCACAGCCTGAATGGAATTACAAACACATTTCTGTGATGTCTAATGATGACTGGTACCTTTTAAAACAATAACCATCTGGCTAGCCCAAGGAAAGTCATATGTAATCTGTTTAGCCTGTAACTTAAATTCTCTCTCTCTCTTGGGATTGTGGCAGTTTCTGAGAGTGAGGCTGTGCATGGCATGTGCTGTGTACACTAGCTGCGTTTCTATTAGTCTGTCCTTTTTTTGTTACTTGCTGTTTATTTTAGGGGTGTAGCTGGTTCCCCCTCCTTTTCCTGGGAAGTGGGGGTGTTTTCTTCATGGGGTCTAATTCAGATAGGTTTATCAGTTTGACCCCTAAGCATGGGGTTTCATATGTGCCTGCTGTCTCTTGCACTGTGTTGTTTACTTGTTTACTCCTGTTTTTCCAAAGTTTCCCCATTTCCTTCACAATCAGACCCTAGTGTATGATCTATCCTGTTATGGAAAGGTAGTTTCTGCTGTTAGGCTGAAAGAAGCCAGAGGTGAGGCATGTTATGTCATTCTGGCACCAGGTTTATGTGATTCCAAATAACCCTGAACACTCCTTGAACCTGATTTAAAAGCACCACATGGATGCGGCAGATTAGACAGTGTTTGCTACCTCTGAAAGTATGAAATATTTCCTTTGTGGAGAAATATTTCATTTGAAGGGGTCCTGCCAAGGGACTGCTGGCTCTGGGGTCCATGGTAAGGAAGTGGGACCCCACGAAAATGGGAAGGGGGCTGGGGGAATCAAGGGACCAGCAGAAAACAGAGCCTGCATCTGCACTGCCAGATTCTATCACCTCCTCCTCACCATAGGTGGTCTGCCATTGTCTAGGGAGCAGCCCCCACAGTGGAACCTCTGCTGTGACCCCATCACTTGCGCCTGGACAGAAACAAGTCCTGGAGATTGAGGAGTACCTCCCGGCATAGGGAGCAGAGAGAGATTGTAGAGATGTGGGTGAAGAACAGACCAACAAGATGGATTTAGGCGTGACTCCTTTCTAACAGTGGCTAAGACTTTGGAGGAATCCTGATCTGCTGACAGTGGCTGAGGATGGAGCTGTGTGTCCTCAGAAGGATAGCATTGCACTGGGAGGTAGCTCCATGCCTGGAGCTCCCAGTGGGGTACTGTCTTTCCCTGGCATGGTGAGTCCTCAAGCCCCCAATCCTGCATGCTGCAATGATGATGCTGAGTCCCCATCTGAGGCTGCACTGCCTACCCTTTTTGGGAAAACAGACATGCCAGCTGCTCCCACTGAATCTCCTTCCTTCATGAATGATGAGAATGTTATAGTCGCGGTTCAACATTTGTCTGAGCAGGTGGAGTCTGAGGGAGATGAAGAGGATGACGATAATCTCTCTGACTCCTTACTGGTTCCTGATGTCTCAGCCAGGGTGGGTACAGCGTGAAGGAGATTTGTGACTTTTTGGACAGCACTAAAGGGTCCAGGGCTATTTCCATGTCTTACAGTGCTTTGCTCATTCAGCTGCCCTTGTCTTGAGAGAGACCTCAGTTGATCGTAGGAAACATTTCCATATCAAAAAGTTGCTGAGAAAGGTGCAGAAGCTTGGGGATTGTTCAAGATATATAGGTCTCCCCATGGCCCATCTTGTTCAAAGTACTTCCAATTTCTATTGTTTCTCTCTGCTGCTTGACTTTCTGCTTTTAGTCTTCATGGCGCTGCTCAATTTTGGCTCTAAATATTAACGGATGCCAGGATGGTCATAAAAGAACACAACTCTTTGAATTTCTCAGACAAAAACGGGCTGATGTTGTCCTTTTGCAAGAGGCGCACCCTGAGACCCTGACAATCAGGGGAACTGGTTGAAGGAATAGGAAGTGAAAGCATTCTCAAGCTACGGCTCCAATGTCACTGCTAGGGTAGCTGTTCTCTTTTTCCACATGATGCAGGGGCACTGATCCTTTCTGTGAAGGAGATTGTGCAGAGCTGGTTCCTCTAGGTGGAGACACGTATTGGCACTATTTTTTAAAATCTTTTTACTGTGTATGCCCCTACCCTGAGGTGAGATTGTGTCCTTTCTGCAGACACTTGCCCGTGCTGCTTGGCTGTGACCCTGATACTATTATTGTCCTCGGAGGAAATTTCAGCTCCACTGTAGATTACGTTTTAGACATGAACCATGAGGAGCCACACCCTCAGTCATCCAGGGAACTGTATTGTCTCCAGCAGACCTTTGGGCTAGTAGATGTTTGGAAGTTCTCTCAGCCCATTGTTAGGCACTACTCTTAGCTGAAGGCTACTCCCAGTCAGGTCTCAGGGGTTAGACTGGATCACTTTTATAACATGAAGGCCAGTGTGAATATGTTTGTTTGGTCTTCCATGTTTCCCACTCACTTGTCTGATCATCATTATGTCTCTGTCAGTGTGTCTCTCCCTCTTCCTGCCTGTGATTCCCACTACCGCTTTAATACCGAATTATAACAGGATTTGAATTTCAACAATTGCAGTGGCACCTCTGGGATTAAGATGCTGAGGGTCTTTTTTGGATCTGAACAATATATGCTAAGGAAGTGGGTGGGGACTGAGGAGAAGGTGCAAGGGCATTTGCAGAAATGGCACTGGCTCCTTCCTGGACTCTCTTTTTTGGAGGTAGGTTTTGACTGCCAACAATCTTGTGGCCTCAATCTTCTGGAACTGGCTAGTGTGTCTGGACCCCCTCCACCTGAGACTTTTGGCCAGATTCAGAGGCATATTAACCATTTTTAAATAGTTACCACTGGTTGCACCCTGTTTGCTGTTCCTGCCAAGATGAAGGGGGCTAGAGGCTCACTGATTTAGTCAGCAGGGAGGCATCCCGTCACCTCCAGTCTGTTCAGCAAGCCTGGACATCCCTTGCCATCTCGATCACAGAGGCTCGCTTTGTCTCCATTCTATAATGGTCTTTTGAAAAACCTAGCTACTTTTGCAAAGCATGCAATCAGACCAGGCATTTTCCAGTTTATGGCTCTTGGAAGAGCCACTGTTTTTTAACCCATATTTTCCCGCTGAAGTTTTCTCCAGGAGCCTGATTACAGCTTTTACCCAGGGTGGGTTGACCAAGCTGTCCCACATGGTTGTTCCTAGTTGGTCAATCTGGAAGTCTCCGAGAGCTCTTGCTGTTCAGAGCATAATCTGGTCTGTACATTTTTTGGACAAGGTCCTGGCTGAATTCCAGGTGTGTTCCCTCAGCAGGCTGTTCAGTGTTTGCAAAAAGTTTTTGCAGGGACTGTTCTTCCAGCAGGTATCCTGTGTTCCCCTCACTAGTTGTCTCCCTTCTGTGGATGAGATCCTGGTGCAACAGGCAGATTGTTGTCTTGGAAGGGTTCGGTGAATGTTCCTTTTATAACCATAACCAAGAGGCAGTTCTGTGGCATGTCTGGCAAGCTGCGGCAGCATTATGCAACCCTCTCTGATGGTCCTGATGCAGCCTGGGGGATTCTCTGTCCCCAGCTTGGAGGATGCTGCACAAACCTCCTCTTCCTAAGCGCTCCGGTGACTTGCAGTGGAGGGTCCTGCACAGCATCGTAGCAACCAGTTGTTTTGTGCACCACATTACCCCTGAAGTGTCTGCGCAGTGCCCCATCTGTTTGGCTTCAGACACAGTGTTTCATTTTCTCCTACATTGCCCCTGTTGGATTTCTCTTTTTGTTTTTTTGCAACAGCTTTTAGCAGTTTTGGACTGGTTCTCTCCAAGTCCCTGTTTATTCTCACAGTGAGATACAGTGCTCTCATTGAGCCTGTTTCCTGCCTGGCTAACTTCTTGCTGGGTCAAGCAACACTAGCCTTTGAAATATCACCAGAACATAATGGCTGGGACAGAGCGGTGTGATGTGCTAGGGCTGTTCCACACTCTGATTGTGGCCTGGCTACGGATTGACTTGTAATCTGGACACTTTTGGGTTGACTTGGTGTTATTAACAATATTTTGAGTGAACCAGGTGATGATGATGCTTTATTGATCCTTGTTTAATGTTTGCTTAAGATGTGTTTTGCTTTATTTTATTCATATATTTTTGTGTATATATTGTAATTTTTTAACATTCTTGAATAGTTTTTAATGTGATTTTATGTGACTAAAGGTGTTTTTCATGTACTGTCAGTCTTTCTCTCTCTGTCTTCCTTCTCATATTCTGCTTCTTTACTGCAATAACTCAAGTAAATTATTAATTTTTGATAGACAGAAGTCTGCCTTGCTACTGTCCACTGAAAATTCAAAGACCAAAAGAATCACAAAGTACAGTGTTCCTAAGCTCTGAGTATTCCTCATTTACTAATATTTTTCCTCCTCAGTATCATTTCAGTAAATGGAGTTGAAATATGTCACCCATTCATTTCTTTAATAAGAATTAGTCTCTCTAAATCTGAAATAAAACCTAGTTATTCTGGAAACTGGTTTAGTTTTTTTTCACAGCTACTCCCAATAGTCAAATGACCCAGAATATCCACACCAGGCATTTTCTCACCTTCCTTTATTGTGACAATGCAAAATCAATACAAGGCCACAGGCAACTTTTTATGAAGCCTCACTATATTTATGTGGCTCGAAATGGTTCGCAAGCCAACAACTTTGTCTGGATTTAAACGGTAACCCTCAATATTTATAAGTTTAAATGAAGATAAAGGCAAAACTAATTACCAAAAGGTTTCCATTTGTCATAGGCCACGAGGCCTGATTTTACTTTTGTGCACAATACCATATTTATATAGTAAAGAGTCCTAGCTTCTTGATGAGGGGCAGCAAATTCTTACAGTCACTTTGGGCTGATCACTAACTTTTATCCAATGTGGTGGGTGGGAGGCCTAACTTCTTCTCATTTTGCCCTAGGCTAGCCATTTCTTTTTAGGCTGCTCTGGGAAACAGACATATATTCGGTTGCCCCAGCTCTGTATTTTCTCCTTGGTGTTCTAGGCTGTTTGCATACACTCAGCTATTACTTTTTCTCTTAACCCACCTCAGACCATCTACTTGTTCTTGACTACTCAAGACCTCTTGCTTCCTCCTATTAGGTCAAAGTCATTCAATTTTTCTCAGCCACTTCAGGCTAGCAGCTTCTCCTTGTGCACTTGTCAGGTTCACTCTATTTCACTGATTGAGACACCAAGTTTTAACCTAATTAAAGAAATTCATATCTCTGCAAGTAACAGCATGGAAAGGTGCTCCAGTATTGCCAACCCCAAACATTCAAAACTCATGCAGCAGGCCCCCCAAAATCATGAGATTGGCTTAAAATGTTGAGAGTTTTTTAAAAGAACACTTTGAGCTGTTTTTATTGACTTCTGGTTTTTGAGCCTTTAGTGGAGTCACATTTTCAAATTTTTCTGCTCAACCATGAAGACCAAAAATTTTTTGTAAGTGAAAGATGAGGTTCTCAGAAAAATAACACAACTCCAGGAGCCAGAGCTTTAAGAAAAACACCAGATAACACAAAATTTGTGATAAAATTGCAAAAGTTGGCATCACTGGTGCTCTCATCCCAACTAATGTTAAATTTTCTATTCATAAATATAAAATATTGTGCAGGACACCTAATTCAGGAAAGTATTACAATTCTCTGAATTAGTTTTTAAATATTACACATTTGGTTCCACTTGTCTGTACAGCTGTTGCATACAGAGGCAAAATAGTTCACTGATTTTTTGTAGTCAGTTCTTTGCATTATCCTCTGTATAGTGTGCTCAGAGCAGAGGGTCTGGGCTTATAACTGCCTTAATTCTGTCTTGCCCACCTTCTTCCTTCAGTCCCAGTAGGGATCAGATCTCTAGTTAAAGGGAAATGGGTGCCATGGATAGAAGCTCTCCAGAGTACACAGAGTTTGAATGAAGTCTGCAATTAATTTTGTTTGAAAATTCCATTAGCTTCCCACTGTCATATGCAGCTTTTTAGGAAAGGAAAAAGCCTTTGGAAGGAAAAAATCATGCTTTCGTTGTAGGGCTGCCACATGTGTTCCAATGGAAAGACATACAAGCGAAGTCTTTCTTCAATTAATACGTATGAAATAAAATCACTAAGCCAGCTCTGTGGCATGGCAAATTGTATCAGGAATTGCCTTCTTAGAATTCACTGTGCTAGAGAGTTACCACATCCTACCTTGTTGTCTCAGAAATTTCCATGGCTGCATCCGTTATGCTATTAGAAGAGTAAGAAATGGCATCTTTAGTGAGAAATGAGTGTCAACTGATAAGTTATTGAGAGCGAAGCAAAGTTCTACTCCTTGGTTACAGCTGTGCAGTTTTGGTTCTCGGGGGCTTGTGTAAACTTTTCATTTGCTTTCAATTCACTTGAGTTTACAGACTTGAGTTTTGAGGTAAAAGGAACCCAAAAACATAAATAGCTCCAGTTCACTCAAAACTGGATGCAGGTTTGATAGAAACAGGACCCAAGTTCACTTGAAAAGTTGTAACATTTAGCTAACCTATACTGAGTTTCAAGGCCTGAATTCAGACAGGTGACTTTTAGCAGGAGTTGGGGGCACTCAGCACTTGACAAGATCAGTCCTAAAGTTTATTATCAAATATGAAATCAGGCAACTTTTGTGTGGTTTCAGTTATCATAATGAAAGTTTCATACATTAAAAACTGGAGCTATCTTGCTTACTCCTTTCTGTCTGTAACCCCAGAGCAAAGAGAGCTTTGATGTGTCAACACCCTAACAGTCTCTATTCCTGGTCTGCTTTTCATTGCTGGTTGTTTTAATAATCAGATACCATTTGTAAAGGTCACCTGGCCCTATACAGTAACATATTAAGGGGTTAATTCACTACATCTACCCACCATTTAGCACTGATTGCATGGTTTTCTATAGCCTACTTGAGTAAACACTTGTGACTGTGTTCAGCAACTGCCAGTGCTGAACACTTATGCACTTTTTCCTTCCATTCTCAAAGTGGGAAATTCACTGTTTGCCCAAATAATGAACTCAAGCTATCTAAACGTAATATGAATTCATTATATGCTAGCTAGGGGTCAGATCTATGCTGGACAGGAATTGAAAGCAATGCATAGCTCTGTGTGGCACAAAGGTCAGCTATGTGACTAAATACTTCCCTTTTGGAGCCCCCATTTGAACATGAATTTGGGAAATTAAAGACAGCTGCCTTTATTCATTAAAGTACATATATTTCTTAAAAATTAAGAAGCTGCAACATAATGTTCTAAGTTAGTTGTAGCTATGTAGAGATCTTTTATGTAATTCTCTCACATCTGTTTCAAGGTGCTAAAGAAAGAACACGTGATTTACATTTTGGATGTTAATAATCAAAACTATTGTTATCTACAGTCTACCATTTTTAGGAAAAAGTCTTCAAAATCCAGTGCCTCTTCTCCATTTCCAAAATTCCTTTAAATATCTATAGATTTTTTTTGTCAGATGTAACAGATGGAAACACTCCTTATACTAATAAAAGATGACTTGGAGAACAAAGCCAGGATCCAGAATTTCAGGCTGCCTGGAGTGCCAGAAGAAATGGAGTCTGGAGAGTGAGAATATTTTGAAGCTCTTGGGATTACTCGCAAAAAGAAAAGGAGTACTTGTGGCACCTTAGAGACTAACCAATTTATTTGAGCAAAAGCTTTCGTGAGCTAGCTGTAGCTCACGAAAGCTTATGCTCAAATAAATTGGTTAGTCTCTAAGGTGCCACAAGTACTCCTTTTCTTTTTGCGAATACAGACTAACACGGCTGTTACTCTGAAACTTGGGATTACTCTGGGTCCCCACTGCCTACAGATTATATACATCTGACTACAGATTATATAATTATGTAATAATCACCCAGAGACTACCTGAAAAGAAATCTGCTCAGTCTGAGAAAACTCCTGACCCACTCTCCTAATTACTTATGTGCCTTTCCACATGCCTACTCAAATCCTTACATTAGTGAGCACATTTAAGAAGCTGGATCTTAAAGGGTCCACATTCAATCTGTAACCTTATAGATTCATCTCTTCTAAAGAAGCAGAGTAGATTCATGCTAGCTAAACAACACCTGTCGGCAATAGGTATGAACATATCTTTACTGTATCCGGCAAAACTGCAGCTAAACAGAACCAGCAGATGTTTGTTCTGAGATTGTTCTGAGATTCCCCTCTAGAAGAAAACCCTTTTACAGCCGGTCAAAAGGTGATCGAAAAGTTATCTAGTTCACCTCTCTGCAGAAAGATAGTGAGCTATCCAATTCCGTGGACTCTGATATAGACTAGTTCATTATGTGGGTTTACTCCAGCATCACTCTTTGTGTTTTTGCTCTGTGCTTTGGGTTTCCATTTAGGGCAATATCCCTGTCTCCCCCCTTCTCCCATCATCCTCCACACCATGGATTACCGTTAAAACATTCTATTATCATTATGCTCACAGAACTTTCATTGAATTTAGTGGCTATTCAGGGTGAGGAACAAGTACAGAATATGCAATAGAAAGCTGCAGTGCAGAGAAGATATTCATACTGCAGACTGGAGAATGGAATTTTACCCTTGATTCCAATATGCTCTCTATATCAAATGCTACTTGCCTCAAAGAAACTTACGTGACATAGATTGGTGATGGCTTTAGCATATGGACTTCTTTACTTTGATTCTATGCACTGGAATCAGTGCTTTTTTATTTAGTGGCAATTGTAATACTGCCCTATGGTATTTGTTTCCTTCCTAGCATTAGAATATATTGGCAGTAGCTCAGACCCCTCACTTAGAACTGAGCCAAACTTGGGCGGATGAGGTTATGCCCTGAGCTTCTATTGCTTTCTTTTCATTTCTTGTTACCAAATGTTAGACTGATGTGAACATTCAGATGACTGTTGGTTTTGAGTTCCTCTCTGCTGCACGTCAAAAATTATGTCATTGATAGTATATTTACTCTAGTAATTAAACTCATATGGTTCTTCTTTTATTGCCTTTGCCCCTCTTTTAAAGAAAACCAATAAAAAGTTTCTGAAGAAGAAAAAAAGGGACCCTCCCCATAATAGTTTCTACAGTTAGACATGCAGAGAGGGGGGTCATCTGTGGCTGGGCTACTTTATGTTTTTATACTTGTGCTGATGTCTGCTGTGTGAATGTATGATCCGATATTTCCAAATTTATTACACTGCATCCATATGGAAAAAGCCAGTTGGAGGGAAAGGAAAATCGTTGCTGACTATACATTACAGCCAAGGTTCCCCAGTCTCATATAGTCCTCATCTAGATTTAATAACAGACCACTTCAGTACTAGTGCAACCATTTCTTTCCTTTTATTGAATTTACTAAGAATGTATTAATGAGTTTAGTTCTTGTGAAAGGTGCTGAGCTGACCCTTTCAGAGACTGGAGAGCTCCAGTTTGCCATAGATGTGGTACAGCACAGATCCCCACATCTGTCATCTAGCCAGCCTGAAGACCTAGTTCAGTCTCCATGCCCCTGCTTCTCCAGTAACACTGCCAAGAAGAGCTGCCAAGGGAGCTCATTGCTCAGAACTTTGTAGGATTGAACCCTAAGCAGTCAAACTGATAAGTAAGTCTAACAATTACAAGCCATTCATGCAGCTTCTACAGACCCTTCATGGACAACTATAAAACACCCGTGCAACAAACTAATGTATATAAAGTGAATGAAGGCCCCAGTAGAGCAAAGGACAAGCCTAACACATTGACTTCAGTGGGACTACTTATGTGCTAAAAATTAGGCACGTGCTTAAGTGCCTTGGTGAATTAGGTCTTATTACACCATATTGTTATTCAACTTTCCCAGCCCCGCCTATCTAGCTTAGGATTTTATACTGCCACCAATGACCATGAAGGTCTTCATGTAAAAGCAATAATAATAAAGCAAGTCCCTAATGGACTTCATGGAGTCACTGGCACTTCTCTGTTTCTGGGGTCAAAACTCTGCTTGGGGTAGAGGGGTTTTTTTTTTGGTGGGGGGTAGGGATTTAGGGATAGAAGGGGGTGTCAATGTTGTGAGTGTCGTTCTGATGTTCGCAAGATTCTGGATTCACCTGATTCCTTCTGGTTCCATAACTGGATCCCCTTGACTGAGAGATAATGAACTTGCACTCTACAAAAGGCAGGGAACGATGCTCCCAAAAAGGGGAAGCTTAGAAAACATTTTAAAATAGCAGCACCCACAAACATTGAAATAACGGAGGCCTATCAGCATCTCCACTCTAGCTGGGGAATAAACATTTGGTCCAGGTGAAGCGGAATGTATGTTATTCTTGACCCAAGAACAACTCCTTCCCCCCCCCCCCCCCATGTACCATTTTTAAACAAGGAAAAGAACTCTTCCAGTGGTTTCAAAGTTGCAGATGTACAGGCCCATGAATAGTGATTGAGTTAAATTTGGAGACTAAATTAAATCTTTAGAATATCAGATACAGGGATTTTAGTCCTGTTTTAAGTGCAAATTTGAATGAGAACTGATTCTGAGGGAACCTTATCACCTCCAAAATATATACCTACGCATACATACAAAAGAAAACATATTCAGGATACAGTCAACTCCTGAAGTTCCCACTTCTTTTTAACTCAGGCAAGCTTCCATAGAGTCCAATGATATAAATGAAGCTTGTCTGAGTATAACCCAAGTAAAGACCTCAGTATTTGGCCTATTCAGCATACACAGAATACATAATGGAGAAGGGTGCTCAAGAATTTGTATTGGCTTAAATATGAAATGAGAGCGTGACTCTCAAGTGGGAGTAATGCTGTCATCCCACTTAAGTGACAATAAAATCCCTAAAGCACCACCCTCTATCATATATTTCAGTTAAGCCACATACATTTCTTATTCTGCCCACATTTTTGTGTTTTCTGTCCCCCGTCTTGCCATGCTCTTTCCTCTTTAAAATATATTAGTTGCTATGGAAACAATTATGAGACTGGAATTAGGCAGAATTTGACATAGAGCTGCAGAAAGTCAATTAAAGTAACAACTTGAAAAGTGATGGATAATCTTGGCCATGCATAAGACAGGGACAAACAAATGGATAGGAAGACAAGGACAATGTTATCAACTATGAGGGATTTACAGTAGGGATAAATATCAGTGGAGTTGCATCACTATAACTGAGGGCAGAATTTGGCTCTACACCTACTTCACAACATTGTCTGGTTTTTCTTTCAGATTCATTGTATTTATTTGTGTTTTATAACTACAACCCAGGCATTAGGACAATCCAGGACCCTATGGGAATGTCTACACTGCAATAAAAGACTTGGGCTCACAGGACTCAGGCTGCAGGTCAGACTCTGAGACCCCGCAAGGGGGAAGGGTCTCACAGCCAGGGGCTCTAGCCCAAGTCCAAATGTCTACACTGCAATTTTATAGCCTCCAGCCCAGGCCCTGAGAGCCTGAGTCAGCTGACCCAGACCCTGAGTCTCAGTGCCAGCCGGTTTTTTATCACAAGTGTAAACACATACTAGTAGCTTCAGCTAAGCTTTGAAGACCTATACAAGTTAAACACTGTTAGGAATAATTCAAGCCATTGGAACGGGTGTAACCCAAGATGCCTGCCATCTTACAGAAATAATAATAAAAATGATCGTAAAGAAATTGACATAAATCAGGTGCTGCTGATTTGCAAAGCAAAAAGTCTGTTTCAGAAAAAAACACTTTTTTTCTAATTAAAAAGACTTTGAAAGTTAGTTTATTCCCCTAAAATGCAGCTTTCCTGTAAAAAAGGAACATCGGTTAGAAAATGGCCCCGTACACAGTGTGCATCGTTTAGGATGAAGCACCTGGAATACAGCAACTGGATGGGGCATAGGGGTCCTACTGGGTTATAGTCCTGCAGTGTTTTCAGATGCAATTGAAATAAGCTTTTGTTATTTATCATTATGTGGCCAAATCCTGAAGTCCTCAATCAGATAAAACTCTCCTTAGGTCTGAGTACAAATAAGTCTGAGTTTGAGCCGACGTTGTTATTACTATTACTATTAATAATACTAAATTATGCAATACTATAAACAACAACTATGGCTTTGCAGTTTATGTATAAATCTTATAAAACTATTCACATGAAAACAACTATTTGTTTCAAACTACAATTTTCAAATTTATTTTTTCTTTTTACAACCCACTCTACAGAACCAAACTACACTTTGAAATATGAATTATAATGTGATAACTGCACATTTCGGAAGCTGGGAACCCCCACTTTTGGCATAATGCCTCACCCAAGACATGTGGTTATCATATTATAAAACATGAGCACCAGTTAAATACCCTGCTACCATGTACTACACAGCTCTCCTGGGTGTAACCTTACACCTGTGACTTACGAGATTTTCCGGCTTGAAGCCTCACCAGCAGAGTGTAAACTGAAGCCGCTCCAGAGACAGTTGGGTGAAAAGCAGCTCTGGCGGCGTTTGAACTGAAGTTGTTCATGCAGAGAAACCGATCTGATGGCATTTTGAAAGATGGATGAGAGTGGATGAGGAAAATGTAAGGAATGAAGGATAGGAGGAGGAGGTTTGGAAAAGGAAGAAGAAGGGAAAGGAAGGATGCACAGGAGGAGGAGGTGATATGGAAAAGAAGAGGAGGAGGAAAGAGGGGATATGTGAAAGAGGAAAGAAGGATGGAAGGCAACGAGAGGAAAGGAAGAGAAAAAATGTAAGCAACATGTAATGCACACCTGAATTATGCATTCCTGGTATACTAGTCACACACACCTCCCAGTGACAAAGAACAGGACTAGAATCCACCTAAAATAACATTATTGAACAATAAATACCAGATTCTGAATGAAATGCCTATACTAAAATCCTTTTGCAGTCCACAAGTAGCATAAGGGGGTGTGTCATATTGGCCTTCTCAGGGGTACCAGGCACGGTGACAGTACCTTTTAGAGGAGATTAAAATGACCCACTTAAATAATTCAGTGCATCAATGAGAATAAAAAAGATTTCTCCTGTGCTACATTTTCAGGAAAACCCTGTTCCCTGGGCCACTACATTTCACTTTCGTTTCACTTCATTTTACAATTCTGTGTATTCTCAGAAAGGGCTGCGTCCAGCTCCAAGTCTCCACTTTTCTCCTTTTAGCCTTCTGAAATCCTTGAATTAAATCTTTTACACTTCAGATCCATTCCAACTGCTGCTGTAGCTTGAAGTGCATCCATTTATCCCCTGATCTGGGACTAAGAAAGCCCAACCTAGCAGTACTTGGCAAGTTAAATCTGAACTTCAAGTGGAAGATCTAGAACAAATTACTAAATATTTGGTGGTTCCAAGTTTCCTTATCCTCTCAATAGCTGATATTAACCAGAAATATCCTAAAGGGGCCAAAGAACTGAAAACCACAGACCATTAAATTCCATCTGCCATACTGAATTGCCGACACAACTGACTATATTGGTACCCTAAAGTTGCTGTTCATTATGTTGAGTAACATGAAAAAGTATCCATGTAGCATGAACATATATAAAATAGTCACCCTCTCTGCTCTCTTCAGCGGTTATCCTGTCAGATATGACAAACTGAACAGGGTGAATGTGTGTTCAATTCCTGGATAGGAGACCTCAAAGCAAAAGTCAGCGTGCTGCCAGAGGTGATGTTGGTATTGCAACAGGGAAATGGTCTTCCCTTTGATTCAGTGCTCCTGCATGGTGTTCAGGGGGTAATGGGCTGTTGGAGATGCTGCATTTTGGATGAGAAGTTAGATATGAAGGCCTGACCACCTGCGGTCATTAAAGACCCCTTGGCACTGTCTGCAAGAGAAGAGATTGCACTCAGTGTGCTAGCTACATTCTAATTTGAATAATTACATTATTCAATTGCTTAAATTACTCTGCCATTGAAAATGGACGATGTATTCCTCTCTTAATCCCCTCAACAGTTGCGTAGAGCTGCTGTGTGCTGTAAAGTTACTGCTTCATTCCACCTGAAAGTTGGTTGCATTTCAGTGCAAAGTGTTCCTACGTATGTCGAATCTGTACAGGGCTTAGGGATGAAAGGTGTTATACAAATGCAAATTATTATTATTATAACTTTAAAACCAACGTGATCCTCCTCACTCATGAACCCACATTTCTAAGGTAGTCCTACTCCCTGATTAAATGGCCTTACCGTAGAGTAGAATGCCTGCCAGAGCGCGAAATGCTATTGCCAACTGGCGAGGGTAAGTTACTTCCTCTGTGCAGGTCTTCAATGGAACGGCTCCAAGGTTTGGATTTATCCATTGAATTTTCCACATTGTTCTCCAAGCTTTCAAAGTCAAAACTGAAAGGAAATAGAAATTCCAAAGTAGGCTTACACAAAAAAAGATGTACATAGCTTTTTTCCTTCCTGTTAAACATCTGCAGATTTACTAGGTCCCAACAGATTACACGAAAACATAAAAAAAGCAATGCAAAATAATTTCCCTTCAGCTGGAACACGGTGCTATATTCAAGTACATTTTGCAGCAAATTTGGAACTTGACAAAAGGAGAAATGAGCAACATAGGGATATAATTTAAGAAGACTCAAACAGCCATGAATTAATCTTAT
The DNA here is from genome assembly GCF_965140285.1 of Lepidochelys kempii. NCBI lineage: Eukaryota > Metazoa > Chordata > Testudines > Cheloniidae > Lepidochelys > Lepidochelys kempii. Next base: position 28,600,025 of record NC_136390.1, on the reverse strand, counting down.
TTCAATGTAAAAAAAATACACTGACTGATTTGCTGATGAACAACAGCCTTGGAGAGTGGAGGGGGAAGCTCAAAGCTGTCTTAATTTTATTTTAATAAATCAATACACTGTGTGGCTATTAATTTAATTTCATCCATCAATATGTGACTGAGCATTTATACTGGCTTGTTGGCCAAGGCTAATCTTGAACCATATGTAATACATTACCAAAAATCATTACAGATTTTCTTGATTTTTTATTCCTCACCCACTTTGTTGCCATTTAAAGCAAGAGTTGGTTGTTCCTCTTACATCTTTTGAGGTTATTACTTACGTTTACCACGTTAGAGAGAGAGAAAGAAAAAAAAACTCTGGCAAGTTAACTTGCTTCCACTTATACAATTTTAGGAAGAAAATCCTTAAAACAAGCTGTGTGTAGTTTTTCCAGTGTTAGTAATATTTTTAAACATATAATTTTCCTTCATTACTTTTATTATAATTCCACCAAAAGTCTCATTTCTTTTCAATGGTAATATACATCGGCATGTATTCAATTTAAAAAAAAAATTTGGTTCCACTTAGCTAGGGTTTGTATGTACAATACAATGTGCAGCTCTATCTTTTCTTACCACATTCATTTCATATAAGAAGTTATAAGTACAATGTAATTAGGGTTGGCATAATTCAATTTTTATTTTTTTACAATTTTGACAGATATCAATTTTAAGGATTTTTTTCTATTTTTATTTATTTAAATTTTCCTATTTGCACAAAATTATGAGTTTTAAGCATTTTAAAACAATCTTTTAGCTATTTAAATCTTCACAGTTGCACGAAAATAGAAGGGGGGTCAGAAAATAATTATTTTATGACATTGGACATTGATATTCAAAAACTTAAAGCTTTATAACTGTTAATGCACAAATTCACAACATCCTATGACAAAATACATAAAGTAAATATCCTTAAATCGAACTCTAATAAGTTCTCAAGCAGCAATTTTCTTACTTTGCCTATCTGTAAATTCTTACTGATGGATCTTTTTTTTTTGGTTGGTTTGTGTGCATACGACGAAATCGACACTTACCAACACTTACCGTCAAAAATCTAATCCATCCAAGCCTAAATATAATGAAGTTAAACCCTGTGAGTATGTGAGAACATATCCTCAGTTGTTTAAATTACCTCCATTTCAGTCAATGAAGATACAATGATTTACATTGGCCCTGTGAAGGTTCCTTCCCCACTCTGAACTCTAGGGTACAGATGTGGGGACCTGCATGAAAACCTCCTAAGCTTACTTTTACCAGCTTAGGTTAAAACTTCCCCAAGGTACAAACTATTTTACCCTTTGTCCTTGGACTTCCACTGCCACCACCAAATGTTTATCTGGGTTTATTTTATTAGGAAAGCGTTGTTTGGAAATGTCTTTCCCCCCAAAATCCTCCCAACCCTTGCACCCCACTTCCTGGGGAAGGTTTGGTAAAAATCCTCACCAATTTGCATAGGTGACCACAGACCCAAACCCTTGGATCTTAAGAACAATGAAAAAAGCATTCAGTTCTTGAAAAGAAGAATTTTAATAGAAGAAACAGTAAAAAAAAAAATCACCTCTGTAAAATCAGGATGGTAAATACCTTACAGGGTAATTAGATTCAAAACATAGAGAGTCCCTCGAGGCAAAACCTTAAGTTACAAAAAGACACACAGACAGGAATATCCATTCTATTCAGCACAGCTTATTTTCTCAGCCATTTAAAGAAATCATAATCTTACGCATATCTAGCTAGATTACTTACTAAATTCTAAGACTCCATTCCTGTTCTATCCCTGGCAAAGCAGCATACCAACAGACACAGACCCTTTGTTTCTCTCCCTCCTCCCAGCTTTTGAAAGTATCTTGTCTCCTCATTGGTCATTTTGGTCAGGTGCCAGCGAGGTTATCCTAGCTTCTTAACCCTCTACAGGTGAGAGGATTTTTCCTCTGGCCAGGAGAGATTTTAAAGGGGTTTACCCTTCCCTTTATATTTATGACAGGCCCATAATGAGTTTTTCCAACTTTGCATTGTTTTAATACAGAACAAATAACAATACATTTGGAAGTGTTGTCTAGTAGTAAGGTCAGACAACAGGGAGCCAGGACTCCTTTTTTATTCCTAGTTTTGCCATTGACTTCCTAAGTGGTCTTTTAATAGATATTCTCTTTCTTGAAATCTACCTATCCATAAAAGTGATCTGATTATACCTACCCAGCTTTAACAGAGTATTGTGAGAATTAGTTAATGTGAGTATTTTGCTTTGAACTTCATAGGTATTATATCATAATACAACATGGCTGAAAAAATTGTCTGGGTGTACTTAGTTCAACCTTGCCCATATATTTAAGAATATAATGTCCATTACATGATCTCATGATATTTGAGGGAAGGAACACAAACAGTGGGATCTAAAAGAAGCTTTTGGAAAGGAAGGTAAAAAATTGGCCATTTTTCTTAGGCCAATATCTCGATGTAACGCAAAATTTATTCATTCTTTATTGTACTTTGTCACACTAAGAGGGGATCAAGTTAAAACAGATGTGATTAATCTTTAAAAAAAAACTGCTCTGACCAGTGGTGGATTAGCCACTGGGCCAACAGGGCCTGTGCCCAGGGCCCCCCCCGCCAATTGAGGGCCCCCCAGAAAAATGGGCGCTCCTGCATCCCCATCTGCTCCACCCGCCTGGCGCTCCTGCCGGGGAGTGGGGTAGGGCGCGGGGGGATTGCCCCGCTCCGCCTGGCGCTCCTGCCAAGAAGCAGGGGAAGCTCCCTCACCCCGAACTCACTTCTCTGGCATGAGTGCAGGGCAGGGGCAGGAAGCAGGACGGATTGCAGGCAGAAGGAGTGGGGAGGGGTCCCCACTTGCTCTGGCCCAGGCCACACAAATCCCTAATCCGCCTCTGGCTCAGATGGCATAAATATACAAGCAAAGTTTTTTGTTTTCCTTCTCTCTGCAATATGCTCTGATCCAACATTTGGGATCTAATTTTGCCATTTGCTCTGATTCTAAGGAACCTACATAATTCTGTGCAAGCTACTGCAATGGAAACAACTTTACTGGAATAGTACAGCATCTGACTAGATATTACTCTCTCTGTCAGTCTATCTATATTACACTATGTTGTTTTGTTTTGCGAACCCTGATGAACATAAGCCATGTTTTACTTACGTGACTGCGTACTGTGCAAATGACAAATATTCCACCAGAACATCCAGGCCTTTGTTTTCTTCATTCAAAAACTCCCTGACCCACCTGTTAGAAAAATCATTAGAGATCAGTGGATTTCATTGTTCAGTGCAGGGGCATATCTGACGAAATTCTTGTTTCAGTCAATCTACAAAAACATCCATTGTGTGAAAAGAAATATATTGAGCAAATGCTTTTCATTTCTCACTCAAGAAGCGAGGGTTCACAAATATACCTTTGTGTGCAGCATCACAAATAAGAAAACGTTTTCTACCATTAATATCTATACCATGCACACTTTGCACTGCTCAGGAAAACCTACACAGATATATTGCTTTTTTTTTCTTTTTAATAAAGAAACCTGGTTCTGGTAAGTGCTGCCCATTTCCCCATAACAATTAAATTCCTGTTGAAAGGTCCAGTATAATTTGGAGTAGTTAGTAGACACGTACCATGACAACACTACCAATGTAGCTGAAGCTTCCTTCCAAACCCACATTCATCTCCTTTCTGGCACAGCAAGCTGCTCAAACCACGGAATCAGCCAATACTAGAGCAGCATTTATGGGCTTCTTGAAATGCAAGAGTCATATGAATTGGCTTCATTTTTTCCATGTACCGGCATTTAGTGATCTTTCAAGAAGTTATAGGCAACAAAAAAGCTAAGGAATAATAACATCAAGGCTACACTATGATGTACTTCATATCTCTTTAAAAAATAAGCTTTCCTTCTCATACTAATATGAGATCACATTTTTTAAAAAGGCTTTAACCTGTTAAAGTAAATTCAAGCCCCTAAAGCAGAGCCGTGCAAAATATTTGCAACAAAATTTGAAATCCTGCAAAACATTACTGGTTATTATTGGAAAAGTGAAAAATTCAGGGCTAGTTTGCTAAGGTTTGAGAATCTTGACCTAGTTTTGAGCAAACCCAAGGGGTGGAGAATGGGTGGAGATTTGGCTTCATCCCTCATACCTCCTCAACACACCAACCAGCATAGCGAAGTATTTATCAGTAGCAGAATATTTACCCCTGGAATAAGTTGAGAGCCAGGGAGTGAATTATGACACAAAGTTACAATTCCCTCCCTAGTTTGCTCTTGGGGCAGCGCATTTGTGCGTTGCCCTTCACTCAGGGCAGATTGTAAATTTACAATCTAGCCTTGAGTTATTCTTTAGGCCTTATGTTTTAGAGCATACTATTTACGTTGTAGAATAAACATCTTGGTATGTATTTTACTCCTGGGGGCATTCTGCACCAAAACATTAAAAATTCTGCGCACAATATTTTAAAATTCTGCACATTTTATTTGTCAAAATAACACTATATAATCATACCAGTTTCAATTATTTTGATATTTTTTTTCAAAATACCTGTCAGCAAATATGTCTGTAACAGTACAGACACACACAAAAATTCCCTCAGGAGTAGAAAGTTAAAGAAACCCCTATAACAACCCAGTTCCTGTTTCTCTGCCACTTCCCCCGCACCTCCCGAAGAGCCCAGCCGGTAGGCCAAACACCCACAACCTCCTCCAGAGCCCAGCCACAGGGCCCCCCGAGTCCAGATACTTGCAACCCCCCCAAGCCCAGCTGCGGGGCCCCCTGGCCCAGATACCCACACCCCTCCCCCCAGAGCCCAGCCACAAGACCCCCCCAATCCAGATACCCACAGCCCTCCCCCCCCCAAGCTCAGCCGTGGGTGCCCCCCCTTGCCCAGACACCCACCCACTCCCCACAGAGCCCAGGGACCCAGAGGGAGAAACAGCCTGATGCTCCGTCCCAGGCTTCACGGAGATTCCTGTGTGCCACCCTCTCCTTCCCTCAGGGCATGCTGGGAATTGCAGCAGCCAGGAACCCGCTAGCTCCCTCCCCACAGCTGTGTCTTCTATGTGCGAGCTGGGCTCTGCAGGGCCAGCAGCCCCTAGTGGTGGCTAGCAGCACTGCAGCCCATATCTGTGGGGAAAGGAAATCTGTGCACATTTTCTGAATTGCGCAGTGGGGCAGAATTCCCCCAGGAGTAGTATATGATCTACATTTTGCCACACATATCTTTCATCCAGTTGACTGAAGGAAAATATGCATTTTGGAAATTGCACTGATTTTGTAAGACTGTATTATTTACAAAATATGCCATAATGGTTCCTTCTGGATATCTGTGGTAAGTCATACATTTGTATTTGAGAATGACACAGCCTGGATGCTTTTGGACTCTAGTGAGAAATTATTTATTCTGGAAAAGGGGAGAAATAAAGCAGAAAACATAGCAAGGACTCAGGAGATGGAGTGCGTTTAGATGTTTGCCACATACCAAGAGCATCCAAGTGTTTCAAAATGGTGCTATATACGTATCTAAAATGGAAAACTATTATAAAACACAAAGTTCACACTGTATTGGCATCTATATATTCATTCAAGTACTAAGACGTTGGACCAGATTCTGTTCTTAGTTACATCCATGTAAATATGGAGCAGCTCTACTGGGGACACTTAATTTTCTGCAATACTTTACTTCTGTTAGCATAAAGAGTTTGCTCTTTCACCTCTCCATGCAACCCATAGTGATTTCATTTTCTCTGCAGCTATTTAGCAACTCCCAATCCCAAAGTTGTCAGCGGATATGGCTGCATTTCCCCCAGATTTATGTTACCTTTTAAAGCAACTCTCAGCCCTTGGGACCCCTACCAGCACCCATGTTCTGTACCTTAAGGAGCTCTTAGCATAGCTATAGTCAGAAACTATTATCTTCCAAAAGAAGTGTCATCATTCAGCCAATGGTGAGGCCATGGCCAGCCAACACTAGCATTAAGAGTCAAACAAGCAAAAGCGGCTTTTATAGTTCTTCTCTTCCCTCAGGCTGATCTGAGTTTACCTCAGAAAAATTAAAGTGTCATTCTGTGAAACAGACTTTCCTTAATGATGCCACTTATTCAACTTTGTCCTCCAAGATGAAGTTGTCTTGTAGTGATGATGTGATATATGTGTAATATCCCAAGAAACTTTGGGACAGTGTCAATGTTCTGCAGGCCCTGCTTAAGGGATTCCAAACAGCCCTGATGAAAACTGAGAGCACTCCATTAAACTGAGAGAGGTGCCATGCCAAGCCCCCACTGCTATTCATTACAATGGAAAGGATACTTCTCTCAACTCCCATCCCAAATTGCTTACAATTAACCATAAAAAACTATGCAAAAAAACCCAACAAACTATTTTATCCAGGCAGAAAATAAGACTTGCTACACTTCTCCCACCACAGAGGTAGGGCCTCAGACTTCTACCAAAACATCAAAAGGCTGTAGCTCCCTGGAGTGCTGATGTCTGGATTTGATTCTATGAACAACACGTGGAAACAACTCCTTCACATTTTCAAATCTTGTAAGACGGAACATGTCAAGAATTTCCACACAAAAACATAGGCTATGCATTATGATATTCCTTGTCTCTTACAGTCTGCCAGAGAAGCACATAGGATTATTATATATTAATTTCCAGTAGCACCCATAATATGCTCAAAACTTAATGATCCCAAAAATACCCCTTCCCAAAGAAGCTTACAATCTTGTACAGGGTTAAGAGAGGCTTTCTTTAAAAAATCATTAGACGGGGTGGGGAGAGGGGAAACTGTCACCTTTAGAAGAATTTTTTGCTAAAGAACCCCTTTATCAGGTAAAGTCAGCCTTGGGTGAGTTACTTACTTTACACTGTGTGGCAAAAGAGCCACACATCACCACTTCGATGTTATCAAAGAATTGCACACATTTCAGCCACAGTCAGCCATGGACTTTAATGGGATTTGAAAGGCTAACTCTGGTGCAAGTCTCCAAAAATTCAAGAGTGAGCTGATGTGCTGAAAACTTCCACTGAAAATTCCATGGAAAAAAAATTGTCCACAACATTTTATAGCTTGTACTTTAGCTGCTGACAAACTGCTACGATTGCTTACAGATTGCATTGGCTTACTCTGGAAGATTCATCCTGAAACTTTGCAACCCTGCCAACACTGTATTAGAAATGATGGTTTCAACTTCAGTATTTGATGGTCAATTTGACTTCATTTCTGTAATGTTTCAGAAAGTCATTTGACATTTTGTGGAAATCCCGGACATGCACTGTCCTACTGTATTTCATCACAGCTGGTTGCCAACTGCAGTTTTGGCTCTTAAGGAGTGGAATCTTGATTTTAATCCTCGATAATCTGAGACTGTTGCTTGCTCCCATATTTAGTCTCTGGGATTTAGCAGCACACCACAACATACCATGGAACAGACATACAGCTCTCATGTAGCTAAGCCAACAACTATTCCAGGCCCATGTAAGGAAAGAGGCCCATTGGAAAGACATCACAAAGACTGTGCTCACAATGTTTACTGAGACTACTGCCATCACCCCGGGACAGAGGTTCCTCAGACAGATTAGTACCAGCTCTTTGTCACATCAGCCTAAGTAAGCAAATGCCTCAAATTTATTTTTAAAATATTGAGTCATTTCCCACTGTCCAGGTCTTAGCTGGCAGTCCAGGGACTCCCTGATAGTGCTGTAGGTGCAGAAATGCTCCTGTCCGTGCAGACAGTTCAATGTCTTTTACCCTGTCTGCCTGATCCAGAGTCAAAATCAGTTACTTTCTATGACCTCTGTGCCAAAGAAGCTGGCAGACAGAGTTTTCTGTTGAAGGAAACCCAGTGTGATTAAGAAAACAGCTGTTTTTTTGCATCAGTCAAGCTGATAACAACTACTCCTTTCCTTGTTTCATCAAGATATAATCGCCAAGTGCAGAAATCTACCTCAGGAACCTATTTTAGGTGCACACATACTAGAACCATTTAACAAAGCTTTAAAGAAATCTTATTTTGGTCTGACATGCTAATGCTGAATAACTCTTCAGTTTCTGAGACAGGTTCTGAGTACAGGTTTGCAAAGTTGATATAAATAAGCATTTGAAATGGAATGTGGAATAGAAAAAGGTAATTCTCCAAAATTCATTTTCCTATTAATATTTGAAGAAAGTTTTGTGCTTGTGAAAGTATTAGCTAGCAGTAAGGCATCATGCAAACATGAAATGCAGAAGTTTCCAAAACAACATCTCATTGCTCCTCTGCAAAACTATTACTATTCCAGACCTGAGGTTTCCTGAGCAGAAGCTATAAAACGGGGAGGTGGGGGGGGAGATAGAGAGTGGTTGACTAAACTGCAGACCCTATGAGTCTCATTTCTCTTCTGATTTACCCCAGGGCCTGATACAGCTCTTAAAGAAGTCAATGGCAGTCTTCCCATTGACTTCAAAGGCAATTGGATTGGGCCTACAATGAGCAGATTAAAATTGAGCCTTCAGGGATGACCAGCTAACACGTTAATGTACTGCACAGCCCAAATCCCAGCCTTCTAATCTTTAGTGACCAATACATTAGGCCACCTCATTCTTTAAAGAGCATGGAGATATTTGCCCAAAGCTAGCAGTCAGTGGATATTCATAACTCTTACCCAATATGATTTGTTCTTAAAGAAATTTCCAGTTCTCGTAGTACTTGCGTAGATTCTTGGACTCGTCTTCTGAATTTCTATAATTCAGTTGGGGGAAAAAATACTTGAGAAACATATTTGGACTCACATGACGCTATTCAAAAATGCCATAATCCCATAGGAGACAGAATATGTTAAATATTAAAATATATTGAGCACATTTCCAAATCCTGAGAAATGAAAGACTGTTAATCAGACTAGCAACTAAAAGACACTCAGAAATATAACTCCTGCTTCCAAATACAATTTTGTAATTTCCTCATTTGAAACTGTGGAAGTGAAAAGGAGAATTAAAATTCTGTAAAGGAATATATATTTCTTTACAATACAATTTCTATTTTAGCACCCAAAATTTCAGACAGTTCCAGCATAGGGACATGATTTTCAGCAATGGCCAATAATTTTGCACCTGCAATCTTGTCTCCACAACACAAGAGTTGTTGGCATTTACATCTGACTACCTGATTTGTAGGTGCAAACAAATAACCAGATATCTCAGTACTACAATCTGTGTGCTGTGATTATTTGTAGGTGCAAAATTAGAGGCTGGAATGAGGCCCAGATCAAATGCAAATATCAGTAAACTACTGAGTTATAATACAGTACAGAACTCTCTAATAATCTTGCTTTATTTTGAATATCTCCCATCGGTGCAGGTCCACCAGTGGCAGCAAGAGTGGGAATGCGTGAACCCAGGAAATTCAGAGTTGAAGCCAACTCTATCCTTATCTTGAACGGTCCAGCAATGTGAATGAAGAGCAGTTTGAATTGTATAACACTGGTCTGTGTTACACTGAATGTGGTTTTTGGCCTTGAATCTCTTTGGGGATTTTTCTTGTGAGAGAGGAAATGTTCCTGTACGTTTCTTACTATATCACCGAATGCTGATTGCTGATCACATTGAGGCCATGTCTACACTACCGTGGCACACCAATGGTGTCACAGCTATGCTGCCAAAGCACCATAGTGTAGATTCTTCTTACAGAAATGGAAAGGGGTTTTCTGTCACTGCAGGGGCTCCAATTCCCTCAAGATCGCTGTGTCGTGATGTAAAAACACATCTCTTTTCTTTTTGCAATGAAGACAAAGCCTTAGTCTAGTGTTGCAGTGGCGATGGGAAAGCTGGGAAGGTGGAGAGACAGAGGTGGGAAGAATGTTCCACAACTGCCTGTTGCATGGTTATTATCCTCCAACAGGGTTGCTGTGTGCAACCTGGAGCAGAGACAATTAAGTGTTCTGTAATTTATAAGACTATAAGAAGCCACCAGACTGTGATTTGCTTAGCAATATATAATTTAAACATGGCTAACCTAAGTGCTTGAAAATGCAGCTCACAAGGGGAAAATAGCTATTTTTCCAGGAGACTTTGAGTACTCAAATGAATATTATATGACAGTGTTTGGAACTACCTCCTCCTGACCATACAAGCATTTAGGATACAAAATGCTGACACAACCTTAATTACAGCAATAATTATGGTAATGTGAATACTCCCCCAAGCATCAGCCCAAGGAGCCCATTTGTAAATCTTTCCCCTTTGCAATCTGGGCTGACTAGTTATATAAAACAAAACAAAAGAGAGAAACTTGATTAAGTTATTTTTAGGTTACACTGATTTTGTCATAATGGGGGAGTCTGACAATAGCACTAGGACAAAAAGGGTTTCAACGTGCCCAGGGACTGACCACAGAGCAAACCAAACACTACATGAATCTGAAAAATGCTCCAGGAAAAAACAAAGCCCCTGTTTACCGTTTGGTTTATTTTCTTTTCTTTCTCTTCTTACTATAATCAGCTGCGGACAAATTTAAAGTTAAGAATGGCATTTCCTTCTTGTCGCTTCCCACAACGAGAGGCATTGTGTCAGAAGATACTTTTATTGCAGCCTTGAAGACATGAGCTAATGAAGGCCAACAGGAAAGAAAATGATACCTAGTGTATGCCCCATTGTATTTCTTCAATAGCATAGGCCCACCTCAACTCCAGTGGTGTGTGGTTGGTCCTGGGCTTGGAGCATTGTGGCAGGATACGTATTTTACCACAAGACACCGGTTAAGCTAATTGTATGGCAACACAAAGCAGTGATTGTTTAAGCTGGAAGACGGAGAACCAGTCATTGATAGGAGCTATGCTTTGGTTTTTTTTTTAAGAAAAAAGCTGTTAAAAACATCAACACAATATGAGCAAACAGCTGAGGTAAATAAATACCAGTGATTTGAAATGTATTTGAAAGCAAATTGGGATGAGGCCCCTTGTGAATGTACTACCATGTTCAAAACCCCAGAGACTAAACTCCTCTTTTTATCCACAGGATAGCCAGGACAACAGCTATGCAAACTTCCCCAACTGAGCTGCCAGTGTGCCTCCATCTTGACCCCAGAAAAACCACGACAGGACTATGTAACAGTGTTCGTCTAAAACACTCCTCCTGTTAGCAGGTTTTGATCCTGCTGGGAAAGGATTACAGGAGCTCTGCTGACATACTGAGGCAGGTGGTTCATTACCGTTTCTGACGTAAAGGAGGTGGAAACAGTTCTCTGAAAAAAGAGGATCAAGGGCTCATCGTTGGTGGGCTGTTTTAGGCAAACACTGGTAGTCCATCTCAAACACAGGGCTGGTCTACACTTAAAACTTCACATCCCTGAGAGATGTAGTTAAGTCAACCCATGCCCAGGTGTAGATAGCACTAGATTGATGGAAGAATTCTTCTGACAACCGAGCTATTCGAGGAGGTGGATTAAGTAAAATGATGGAAAAACCCCTTCTGTCACTGTAGCAAGCGTCCACACTACAGCAGCGTAACTGTAGCATGGCAGCTATGCCGCTGTAGCGTTAATAGTGTAGAAATATCCATCTAGGTCTCAAGTTCATTTCAGGTCTGCTGTTCACCCTCCATTTCCATTCACCCCTTGACCTCTTTGATGAGATTGCCAAGAAAGGGTCAACTAGTGCCAAAGGTGGTAGTTTTTGTTATGAGGTTTCAGAGTAACAGCCGTGTTAGTCTGTCTTTGCAAAAAGAAAAGGAGTACTTGTGGCACCTTAGAGACTAACCAATTTATTTGAGCATGAGCTTTCGTGAGCTACAGCTCACTTCATCGGATACATACCGTGGAAACTGCAGTAGACATTATATACACACAGAGTGGTCACTTTGGATGGGCTACTACCAGCAGGAGAGTGAGTTTGTGGGGGGGGGGGGGGCGGAGGGTGAGAAAACCTGGATTTGTGCTGGAAATGGCCCAACTTGATGATCACTTTAGATAAGCTATTACCAGCAGGACAGTGGGGTGGGAGGGGGTATTGTTTCATGGTCTCTGTGTGTATATAATGTCTACTGCAGTTTCCACGGTATGCATCCGATGAAGTGAGCTGTAGCTCACGAAAGCTCATGCTCAAATAAATTGGTTAGTCTCTAAGGTGCCACAAGTACTCCTTTTCTTTTTGTTATGAGGACGAACAGCTACTAGGAACCGCACTGAGAACACAACAAGCCGTTAAATCCATCTTTCCTTATGCCAGATGTTTCTTTTATTTGTAACATCTATTTAACTCTTTGCCTAATGAACTGTGAAAACAGCAATGCTCTAACAATTTCTCTTTGATTCCATCTGTTTTGTTAGGACTGGAATCTGGGAGACTTTTGCAAGCTTGGTCTACACCTAAATCTTAAGTCGACATCGCTACTTCACTCAGGGCCATGAAAAATATCATGCCCTTTGCAACAAAGTTACGTCAACCTAACCCACACTGTAGATACAGCTAGGTCAATTTTTCTGTCAACCTAACTACCACCTCTTAGTGAGGTGGATTACCTACATCAATGGAAAAAACCCTTCCATCGATGTAGGAAGCATCTGCACGACAGCGGCACAGCTGCAATGGCATAGCTCTGCCGCTGTAGTAGAGACATGGACTTCAAGATTTTTACAGGGCCTTTCACACACAGGGAGGAACTCCAAATCAAAGATGATTCTGCCTATTAGTGCGGAAGTGAGAGCATACTAAAGGACACAGAATACTTCTTACCTTCCTGGTTACTGCTGGATCGAGATAGCCCTTTAATTTCTGGATATATGTATGTGGAGGATTCTTCACTTGAAATCTTTCCTGCAGAGAGCACATAATCATCAGACATTCAAGCAGTGACTCACTGTATATTCTAACTATATATTATAAATTTCAGCTGCATATATCTGAAACTGTAAGATAAACCCCAGTTGTCTGAAAGCTCTGGAAGAATTAAATATAAGAGAGATGGTTGTATAGGTTTGTTTAAAAGATGTCACCACAAAGGCTGGCACACATTTTACAATTTGGAATAACATTAAAAACATAATGGACAGGCCAAGATGGTTTCCTTTATGGAAGAACCCACATTTTTACAGTTATTCATATTTCAAGAAACGGGAAATGGGGGTTGTTAACTTTATAGGTGATTTTTCAAAATTATAAATTAGTTTGCAAGCTCTTCTGGGCAGGGATCACGTCTTTGTGTGTGTTTACACAAGGCCTATCAAAAGTGGGGGAGCGCTAACTGTAACAGTGACATTTCTCATATCACAATCTGTTCAGACGTCCTAAACTGACTGAAAGTTATACCACACAAAGTACCACTCATAGGCAAACATTCTCCTATCATAGGGTATATATCATTACAAAACTAAAGGGGGAAGAGACTGAAGTGGCGAGTAGCCTGAAAAAAAATTAGAGATAGCATTTGCCTTTCTAATATTGACTCCTTTTAAAAAGGCTTTTGAGGTGATGTCCAGCTGGAGTTAACAGCCCTTATTATATACAGCCAAGAGTATTCTGAATACTCACTACTCACATACTTTCAGTCTGATGCTGGCATCCTTGCACAGAATCATTGGTGTTTACACTAACTGTAAAGTACATGTAAGGGTGACAAGCACAAATCGAAGAGCTACCAGGGTACAGCACTGGTTGGCTCTGCTACATGGGATTTTTTATACTTCTCACACTTTCCCTACCCCTTCCCTGGACCTCTCTTCCATTTTCTGCACTGTCTTGGACATTTGGAAGAACCTTTCTATCTGCATCCATGAGAAATTTTACTTTAATTCCTTAGGATGACAATGCTCTTATTCTCCTTGAGAAATCAGCTTTTCCAGTATATATTTAACTTACACATGCACAGGTTATCTCAAGTGCTTATATACAAATGCACAAAGCCTTGGAAACAAGCAGGGAGAACTGGAGGTCCTGGTGATGTCAAGGAACTATGACGTGATCGGAATAACAGAGACTTGGTGGGATAACTCATATGACTGGAGTACTGTCATGGATGGTTATAAACTGTTCAGGAAGGACAGGCAGGGCAGAAAAGGTGGGGGAGTAGCACTGTATGTAAGGGAGCAGTATGACTGCTCAGAGCTCCGGTACGAAACTGCAGAAAAACCTGAGTGTCTCTGGATTAAGTTTAGAAGTGTGTGCAACAAGAGTGATGTAGTGGTGGGAGTCTGCTATAGACCACCAGATCAGGGGGATGAGGTGGATGAGGCTTTCTTCCGGCAGCTCACGGAAGCTACTAGATCGCATGCCCTGATTCTCATGGGTGACTTTAATTTTCCTGATATCTGCTGGGAGAGCAATACAGCGGTGCATAGACAATCCAGGAAGTTTTTGGAAAGCGTAGGGGACAATTTCCTGGCGCAAGTGCTAGAGGAGCCAACTAGGGGGGGTGCTTTTCTTGACCTGCTGCTCACAAACCGGGTAGAATTAGTGGGGGAAGCAAAAGTGGATGGGAATCTGGGAGGCAGTGACCATGAGTTGGTTGAGTTCAGGATCCTGACGCAGGGAACAAAGGTAAGCAGCAGGATACGGACCCTGGACTTCAGGAAAGCAGACTTCGACTCCCTCAGGGAACGGATGGCCAGGATCCCCTGGGGGACTAACTTGAAGGGGAAAGGAGTCCAGGAGAGCTGGCTGTATTTCAAGGAATCCCTGTTGAGGTTACAGGGACAAACCATCCCGATGAGTCGAAAGAATAGTAAATATGGCAGGCGACCAACTTGGCTTAATGGTGAAATCCTAGCGGATCTTAAACATAAAAAAGAAGCTTACAAGAAGTGGAAGGTTGGACATATGACCAGGGAAGAGTATAAAAATATTGCTCGGGCATGTAGGAATGTTATCAGGAGGGCCAAATCGCACCTGGAGCTGCAGCTAGCCAGAGATGTCAAGAGTAACAAGAAGGGTTTCTTCAGGTATGTTGGCAACAAGAAGAAAGCCAAGGAATGTGTGGGCCCCTTACTGAATGAGGGAGGCAACCTAGTGACAGAGGATGTGGAAAAAGCTAATGTACTCAATGCTTTTTTTGCCTCTGTTTTCACTAACAAGGTCAGCTCCCAGACTGCTGCGCTGGGCATCACAAAATGCGGAAGAGATGGCCAGCCCTCTGTGGAGATAGAGGCGGTTAGGGACTATTTAGAAAAGCTGGACGTGCACAAGTCCATGGGGCCGGACGAGTTGCATCCGAGAGTGCTGAAGGAATTGGCGGCTGTGATTGCAGAGCCACTGGCCATTATCTTTGAAAACTCGTGGCGAACCGGGGAAGTCCCGGATGACTGGAAAAAGGCTAATGTAGTGCCAATCTTTAAAAAAGGGAAGAAGGAAGATCCTGGGAACTACAGGCCAGTCAGCCTCACCTCAGTCCCTGGAAAAATCATGGAGCAGGTCCTCAAAGAATCAATCCTGAAGCACTTGCATGAGAGGAAAGTGATCAGGAACAGCCAGCATGGATTCACCAAGGGAAGGTCATGCCTGACTAATCTAATCGCCTTTTATGATGAGATTACTGGTTCTGTGGATGAAGGGAAAGCAGTGGATGTATTGTTTCTTGACTTTAGCAAAGCTTTTGACACGGTCTCCCATAGTATTCTTGTCAGCAAGTTAAGGAAGTATGGGCTGGATGAATGCACCATAAGGTGGTTAGAAAGCTGGCTAAATTGTCGGGCTCAACGGGTAGTGATCAATGGCTCCATGTCTAGTTGGCAGCCGGTATCAAGTGGAGTGCCCCAGGGGTCGGTCCTGGGGCCGGTTTTATTCAATATCTTCATAAATGATCTGGAGGATGGTGTGGATTGCACTCTCAGCAAATTTGCGGATGATACTAAACTGGGAGGAGTGGTAGATACGCTGGAGGGGAGGGATAGGATACAGAAGGACCTAGACCAATTGGAAGATTGGGCCAAAAGGAATCTGATGAGGTTCAATAAGGATAAGTGCAGGGTCCTGCACTTAGGACGGAAGAACCCAATGCACAGCTACAGACTAGGGACCGAATGGCTAGGCAGCAGTTCTGCAGAAAAGGACCTAGGGGTGACAGTGGACGAGAAGCTGGATATGAGTCAGCAGTGTGCCCTTGTTCCCAAGAAGGCCAATGGCATTTTGGGATGTATAAGTAGGGGCATAGCGAGCAGATCGAGGGACGTGATCGTTCCCCTCTATTCGACATTGGTGAGGCCTCATCTGGAGTACTGTGTCCAGTTTTGGGCCCCACACTTCAAGAAGGATGTGGATAAATTGGAGAGAGTCCAGCGAAGGGCAACAAAAATGATTAGGGGACTGGAACACATGAGTTATGAGGAGAGGCTGAGGGAGCTGGGATTGTTTAGCCTGCAGAAGAGAAGAATGAGGGGGGATTTGATAGCTGCTTTCAACTACCTGAAAGGGGGTTCCAAAGAGGATGGCTCTAGACTGTTCTCAATGGTAGCAGATGACAGAACGAGGAGTAATGGTCTCAAGTTGCAGTGGGGGAGGTTTAGATTGGATATTAGGAAAAACTTTTTCACTAAGAGGGTGGTGAAACACTGGAATGCGTTACCTAGGGAGGTGGTAGAATCTCCTTCCTTAGAGGTTTTTAAGGTCAGGCTTGACAAAGCCCTGGCTGGGATGATTTAACTGGGAATTGGTCCTGCTTTGAGCAGGGGGTTGGACTAGATGACCTTCTGGGGTCCCTTCCAACCCTGATATTCTATGATTCTATGATTCTATGCTTCCACATAACATTGAAGTGTTTGTTTATCCTACATCAATATGCATTAAATCCACAATGTCCACATGCTACTTTCTATGTCAACACAAATCCTGCACACTAATATGTTTACCACACACAGGAACTGACTTTTTCTACCACTATCTGCCAACATTGTTTGAATGTTGAATATATTGACAACTGAGGAGAATTCTGCTTGAAGAGAGTTGAAAGCTCTGTTGTTTTCCTAAAACAATGATAAACAATCACATCAGACTTTCCATTTCTATTTATTCCCTTCTGGTCTATACTCCAATCCACCTGCCTGTCCTCTTGATATCAATTCCTAGAAGATTATCTAGGCTTTTACATAGGTAGAACATTTCCATCCCCATTATCAGGTCAGCTCCGTGAATTTCTATTCTATATTGATATTATTCCACTTAAAAGATCAGCTAGGATTACAGCTGTCATAGGTTTGGTAGCTAAAGCCCACCTAAGTGCTGAAAGAACTGCACAGGGCCAGGATCAGCTATGCAATAATTACATGCCCTCTCTAACACTTGACTCAGCTGCTGTCCCACCAGGACTAAGAGATGGAGAGTCAATAGATATGACTCTCTATTGAAAATTCCATTTCTCCCATTACAATTATATAAACTCTCATTAAGGGCCTGATTGAACCTCCCAGCACAGGACCACAGAGAGGGTTGCTACAGAATCTTTTATGGCTCAGGAAGGCACAATGCCTTCCAGTTGTTCACTGAAGTGCAGGTGGAGCATGCTCCCTGAATCATCTCTTGGGAGGGTAGCCATCTGGTTAAATGTGCCCTAAAGTGTGTAAGAGGACCCAGGCTTTCCTCTGCATCTAGGTAACTCGTGAGCCAGAGTGACTTGTGCCCCAGGGCGTTCTAGCAGGGAGCAGTGTCTTAACCAGGAATTGCAACAGCACCGGGCCTCTCATCAGGGGGCTACAAAGGGTATGTCTACACTGCAACTAAAAACCCACAGCTAGCCTATGCCAGCTGACTCGGGCTCATGGGTTTCGGGCTAAGGAGCTGTTTAACTTAGGGTGACCAGATAGCAAGTGTGAAAAATCGGGATGGGGTGGGGGGTAATAGGCGCCTATATAAGAAAAAGACCCAAATATCGGGACTGTTCCTATAAAATCGGGACATCTGGTCACCCTAGTTTAACTGTAGTATAGACATTCAAGGCTTAGGCAGAAGCCCAAGGTCTGGGACCTGCAATGATGGAGGGTCCCAGAATTCAGGCTCCAGCCCAAACCCCAATGTCTGCATAGCAATTTTTAGCTGCGTAGCCTAAGTCCTGCGAGTCTGAGTAAGCTAACCCAGACCAGCCACAGATGTACCACAGGGCTTTCATCCCCATGCAGATGTACCCAAAGATGGTTTTTTGAGCCCTTCCAGGCTAGAGCACTTGTGCAAGAGGGAGGCACAACAGGGGAACTCCAACAGTGGATCAGACCAGTGGTCCTTCTAGTCCAGTTGTATGTCTCTGGCTAGCCAGGTCCAAATGCTAGGTGCAAAAAGGAAGGTATAAAAAATCCTGTAGTGAACATTCGTTCCCTTCCTGTCCTCTGCAGCTGATTCTAATGAGAGAGTAAATATTTTTGTTAGCAGAAGTTGTAAGCCACTTCATTCTTAAGCTCCTGCAGAAGTTTTGAGTACATACCACTCACTCCTAGTAACTTGTTGCTCTTTAATATATCAGGTCTCATCAGCACTTTCTCTTTTAACATCTCAATCACAGACAGTCCTCATCTTTATTACTCAAAAAGAGTAGGAGCTCAAAACCTAGCCTACACTAGAAAAGGTTTGCCTATGTACCTATTGCTATCAAACCTATTAGTGTAGCTGCAATAGCGGCAAAAAGTGTTTTTGCTGGTATAGCGTTTGCCAGTTGTCTGAGTACAATGGGCTATATGGCAAAGGACTTTTATGCTAGTGTAACTGCATCTACAAAACAGCTTTTGTTGGTATAGAAATGTCATGAACAAAATCACACACCTACCCAACATTACTATCCTGGCACTAGGCCTGGCCTAATTCTCTGCTGGTGTAACTCCATTAATTTCAATTCCATTGACCTCAATGGGGTAATGTCAGCAGAGAATTTAGCCAGAGGTCTGAAAGAAAGTCTCTCCTGAAGATATTGAACTGAATTAGAGCCAAATCCCTATTACTTAAAGGCTGAATTATAATCTTTTCTTGAATCAACTCCTGTGTATTACACATGACTAAGATGCAAATAGCCTCTATTCATGTGTGATCTAGAAAGAGCGGTCCAAGAAGCAATCCGAACCTTGTCCCACTGTGACATTGACCATTTTGTTTGTGGGTAGATGAAGTCACTCATTATCACTGGTTTATTAGACTTAATTGCCTCTTTGATCTTCCTCACCATTATTGTTTTCCTGCTCTGGAAGCTAGTGGTCAAATACTGCTTTATAGTTTCGTTTTTATGCACTGGGTTTTGTATCAGTATAAATTTACTATATGGGCACAGATAGGTTTTTTTTTCTGTTAGATTCTGCAGAATCTATTAAGCGTAGTGCATATTTTAATCTATCTTTACTGTATAGATACTATAGCCAGGTATCACAGTATTGATTTATCATTCCACCATGCTTCAGAAATGTCTATTATGTCATTCCTCTATTCCTAGTATGTAGAACGTTTCCCTCTAGGTCACCAACTAATGTTTTGGAGGTTCTCATGTTGGCTTATAAACTTTTATTATAGTTGGGCCATATGCCTGTTTTCATTTATTTAACTTCTTAATCTAACACCCTTTCACTTGTATGGAATTTACTTCTGTGATCTCAACCTATCCATCCTCCAGTTCAGCTCTAATACAAAGTAATACCTATGTATGGCAAACATTCCCAGCAGATGGCTGTCCAACTTGAGGGCTCCTTATCACCTGTCAGCTTTCTCCCAGTTCTTTGTTTAAATACTTCCTCCAAAGGAAGGATATTCCTTAAAATATTTTAATATCTGAGCTAGAAACTTGCTTTTGCTTCAGTTAAACTACAGTTCATCTCTTCCATACAGACTGTCTCTTCTCCCAAAAGTTCCCCAGGCCAGTACATTGAAACAATCTGGTCCCAAGCCTCTGTCCTCATTTTCAAGGATAGTTTTGGGTTATAACTGCATTTAGTCTAGTGGGTTTTTACTGTTTTATAGGTTATGGGCTGGACAGTGACTTCCCCTGTATGGTACACAAGGAGGAACCAGAGCTCTCCTTAGTGGGCACCTGTGCAAGGGGCTGTCAAATTCTTTGATCCTTGTGCTCTGGCACACAAAGAAGGCCTAGGGTTGTCTAGCTGGATTGATAAGGCAACGATACAAGAAGGCTGCTCAGAGCAGGAGAAGCTGCAGAAGGGAAGGCTCTTGTACCCACGGGGAAAGATTGTGCGAAGGAGCAGAAAGGAGGCCAGTATTAAGTGAGCAGAAGGAGCTGAGAGAGACAAGACAGGCATGGAGGAATTTGAAAGAAAATAACAATTTTCATTTGATTCCAGTATGTTTATTATTATTATTATTATTTCTCATAGACTTTAAGGTTAGAAGAGACCATCACGATCACCTATTCTGACCTCCCTCCACACTGGCCACAGAACCTCACCCACCCATTCCTGTAATAGGCCCATAACCTCCGACTGAGTTACTGAAGTCCTCACATTTTTATTTAAAGACTTCAAGTTACAGAGATTCTATCATTTACTCCAGTTCAAACCAGCAAGCAATCCATGCCTCACACTGCAGAGAAAGGTGAAAAACCCCCAGGGACTCTGCCAATCTGACCCGGGGGAAAATTCTTTCCCAGCTCCAAGTCAGTTAGACCGTGTTAGCATGCTGGCAAGACCCACCAGGCAGACACCTGGAAACGAATTGTCTGTAGTAGCAACTCAGAGCCCTTTCCATCTAGTGATTCATCTCCAGCCACTGGAGATATCTGCTAATAGCAGTCACAGATCGGCCATATGCCATTGTACGCAACCTCATCATATCATCCCCTCTGTAAATTTATCAAGTTCAGTCTCAAAACCAATTAGGTTTTTTGTCCCCACTACTTCCCTTGGAAGGCTGTTCCAGAACTTCACTCCTCTAAGGGTCCGTCTACACTACCCGCCGGATCAGCAGGTAGTGATCGATCTATCGGGGATCGATTTTATCGCGTCTAGTGTAGACACGATAAATCGATCCCCGATCGCTCTGCTGTCGACTCCTGTATTCCATCATGGCGAGAGGCAGAAGTGGAGTCAATGGGGGAGTGGCAGCAGTCGACCCTGCACCGTGAGGATGTGAGGTAAGTCGACCTAAGATACGTCGACTTCAGCTACGCTATTCTTGTAGCTGAAATTGCGTATCTTAGGTCAAACCCCGCCCCCGTGTAGACCAAGCCTGACTGTTAAAAACCTCCATCTAATTTCAGACCTAAACTTGTTAATGGACAGTTTATATTCATTCGTTCTTGTATCAACACTACCCCTTAACTTAAATAGCTCCTCTCCCTTCCTAGTGCTTGTCCCGCTGATGTATTTACAGAGAGAGCAACCATATCTCCCCTCGGCCTTTGTTTTGTTAGACTAAACAAGCTAAGCTACTTAAGCCTCTTCTTGTCAAGGAAGTTCTCCATTTCTCTGATCATCCTAGTTGCCCTTCTCGGCACCTCTTCCAGTCTGAATTCATCTTTCTTAAACATGGGAGACCAGAATTGCACACAGTATTTCAGATGAGGTCTTACCATTGCCTTTTATAATGGCTCTAGCACTCCCCTCTCTCTACTGGAAATCCCTCACCTGATGCATCCTAGGATCACATTAGCCTTTTTCACAGCCACATCACATTGGCAGCTCACAGTCATCCTGTGATCGACCAATACACCCAGGTCTTTCTCCTTCTCTGTCACTTCCATCTGAACAGATAAGCTAGAATTCAATTAGTAAATTCCATGTCTGTGCCTTTGACTAATTTTGATTGATCTGATTTTGCCTAAGTATTTCCCCACTTCACTGACATGCTAATATAGTCTAATGGTGAAAAATTCTCATCTCAGTGTGAGATATACAGTATTTCCGATGGATGCAATGGGAGGGGAATGCAAAGCTCTACAGCATTTTCCCAACACATAGGATAATTTGGTGAATCTTGTAGGGAACCACTGGATGAATCATAAATCTGGCAGCCAGAATCCACGACATGCAATATCTAATTACACACTGATATAACAAAAATATTGTTTGTTATGCCTGTTCCATAGTCAGACAGACATCTATTCTATAAAACTGCTGGGAAATTTACATTCTTCCATGGGGAATAGGCTGTATTCAGACCTGTTAAGAGCAGTACTGAACATTCTGATACTTGAATCTTGGAGGAATTTTAAACTTCTTTCCCTTAGTTTGAGAGAAAGCTCACATAATAACTTCTGTAACTGAAATGTGAAACCCCCATTTATTAGGTCAAGATGAAATCCTGAGTACATGATCTGTAAGTTGTTTCATAATGAGTGGTAGATTCCTGCTCAGTATTCAGAAGGCACTGTCATATACACTGAAAGTCATTGCAGTTATTTTCTTGCTGCCTGCTGCAAAAATATAATTAATCATCATCATCATAAGTAGGAATGGTCTTAAAATCCTACCCTTTGCTCCACCAACCTCTGGCTGAAATTCCTTCCAAATGCAATACTTCTTCCTTCTTTTGCAATGTTTTTAATCTTTTAAATATTTTCGTGCAAGTTTAGTGCTGATGTAAGGGCTGACTGAGAACCCTGCAGATTGACATCCCCTATTTTACCGACAAAAAGCACAGCTTCCTGGCCTGTGCAACTGTTCAATGCAAGCTTCCCCATGTAAACCTCCAGCACTCACTGGAGGGGCCATCTCTGAAAGTAATTTTGTCTTCCAGGTCAGTGAGAGCCTGATCTTGCAAAGTGGGGAGTGCTCCAGGAAGCTGTTGAGCACCCATAATATTTGCTGGCATCAAGGAGAAGTGGTGGGCTCTTAGGTCCTCTGCGCTGAGAGGAGGCAAAATTAGAGACAGTTTTAGCTGATAAATATTGTAATGTGGTCAGTTATCCTCTGGGACCTGAAGTAAATCCACCAAACTCATTCTGTACAGGCTACTCCTTCTTTTACAGAATGATTCTCATCAAAATTGCCCATGTAACAGGCCTGATTCACCAATGCCCTGCACCTCATGTAGGGCACTTACACCAATGCAAAGCAGGTGCAAAGCACGTACTAGTCTGATTTGGAAGCATGCTACATGCCCTTTGGATTCACTTTGCACTGTTGTAAATGTCAGCACAAGGTGCAGGACAACCTTTTCATTACATAATCAAAGTATTCTTGTCAAATGATAAAGACACTCTCTTAATTTTATATATCCATTGGGTTAATTGGCAGTAATTTACAATTATTCAAGCCCCTGTATATTTTCATGCCATTTGTGTTTTGACTCCCTTACACAGACAAGATGTTACAATACATAGTGATGGATAAATCTCAGACACCTTAGAGCACTGGTTTGCGTTAGTATCCAAAGCTAGGTTTGTCTATTTAACCCTCTGAACACATGTAACTCATCTCTCCTTCTCACTGGGTCCATGTGATCCTCCTGCTTCTGACCTTATTCCCAATTCTATTACCCAAACCTTGGCCCACAAACACCTACTTCTGTTCCAGCCCTGTCACTTGCATCATTTTCACTGCTATTGCTTCCTCCCGACCACCTTTATAGATGAGAACCTAGCAGGTCTTGGGTCTCATGCTTGGCCCCAGTCACCTTGCTGCTAGCTTCCTGAGGGCAGAGTGTGCTGAACACCGCTTCTAAAAACCCAATCGTAGCAGGAAATTTCAAAGGCTCTAGGTATACAGTGCACTCTGGGCCACAAAAACAAAAATGCCTTAAAATGTTTTTAACTGCAAATTAGTGACAGGAGAGGAATCAGGGACTAGATCAGGATGAAAATGCAGAGTAGACAGGGAGTTAGGACTCAATGGAAGGGGATCTGAAGTTTGGGGCTGAATTTTTGGGGCATTCCTGTTTTGTCTGAATGGGACTGCCCATTCTAAAGCTAACACAACAGGATGGTACTGAAAGGTGCAATGGAAGGCATGTTTCCTTCATAACAAAGGGCTTGGCTACACTTGCGAGTTACAGTATAATAAAGCAGCCCTTGGCGCCCTAGCTCACTCCCCATCCACACTGGCAAGGCACGTAAAGCACTCTGACTCCACGGCTACAGCACTCCTGGTACTCCACCTCGGCGAGAACATTAATGCTTGTTGCGTAGTGGCTGAAACGCCGGGGTGTCAGTGTGAACAAGGTGTTGCATTACTGCGCCCTGATCAGCCTCCAGAAAGGTCCCATAATCCCCTTAAGTCAAGCAGCCACTCTTCTCATTGTTTTGAACTCACTGAGGAATGCGGATATGCCCTTCGAAAGCTCCGTTTCTGATAGCCAGCTCCGAGACAAAGTGAGCCATTACTGAGGAATGCTGTGTGTGAGAGAGAGAGGCGGGGAGGAGGGGGAGGTCTGCTGCTGTCTGAACTTGCAAGACAGCAGGCTGACATGCTCTCAGCTCCCCCAAAACCCACTCTCTCTCCCCCCACATACACACAACACACTCCCTGTCACGCTCCACCCCACCTCACCCCATTTGAAAAGCACATTACAGTCAATTGCATGCTGGGACAGCTGCCCATAATGCACAGCTCCCAATGCCGCTGCAAGTGCCGCAAATGTGGCCACGCCAGTACGCCTGAAGCTGTCAGTGTGGACAGATTGCAGCGCTTTCCCTACTGTACTCTACGAAGGCTGGTTTAACTCAATGCACTCTACATCTGCAAGTGTAGCCATACCCAAAGTCCTTCTCAGCTTCCAAATCAAGGGCAGCAATGGTTTTAACAAACACAGCTGTCAGGTCAGGTGACCTAAATAGGCCGTACCTTGAATTTGTTTTCTCTATGGACAATGAAGGCTTGCAGGAGGAACAGGTGTGAGTGTGCACTTCCTTATCCCCACCTCCCTGTAAACTAACACAAGCTGCACATTCCATATCTAGGTGCTCGGTCACAAGCAAGCCGACAGTGTTAGCACGGAAAACCCAGAGCATTCTGACTTCATCACCTATTTGCTCTGATTTGGGTCGAGTTCAGTGGCTGAGAGTCTCTTCCACATCAGCAGGATATTTGGAAAGTAAATGTGTTTTGGGTGATGGGAAAGAAGGCATATTTGTAGCTTCTGACCCTTGACCATACTCTTTTAATTAAAGAACAAAGACATACCAAGACAAAGGGTTTAATTCAGAGCTGGTATAAGGAGGTACAGTTCCACTGACTTCAATGGAGTTGCACCTGCTTACACTAGTTCTGAAACTGGCCAGTAGAGTGTCATGAAATTACATGTTTGAAACTTCAGTGTTTCTAAAAACCTTCTCTTCCTTAGAATTGTCTGTCTCTGTGTGTATACAATTACCTAGGAAATTGCTTAATCGTAGTTCAATTGCTGCTAATTGGAGCTGCTATCAGAATGTTGTGAAAAGCACTGAAGTAGACAGATGCAAGGAGTTAAGGGTATGTTTCCACATGATGTGCAGAGGCTTATTCATGCAGCCTCCTCTAGTGTTAATGGAAGTCATCTATAAAGCTATGAACCACGCAGAACACATACCCCCAGCAACTGACTGTAAAGAAACAGAGATCACACGGATATAGCTGAACTAGAGGAAACCCTCATGGAAGTAGGAACACATTGTGTCCTAAGATGTTATGAAGGGCACATTTTTATAAAATGAAAAATAAAATAAATATATAAAATAAACTACTTTGAATAGCAAGATGTTAACTAATATTTGGGATATATTCACTGTATCGTTATTTTTGGTGTGCTCTTTACAGAGTGTTACTGGATTGGATCACATTTACACTAGGCCCCTTTTATGTCACTCTGACAACAGGGACTTAAAGTGAGAGTAAAAGTCATTAAAAATTTAAAAGTAATGTACACCCATATCAACTCATGCTAAAGCCCTTCCCTTACCAGAGCAATGTAAAGGGGCCTTAATATAAATAAGAATCTGTCCCATTGTGCACTGCTGTACAGTTGCCACTTTTCAAGTGATAGGTGAAGTAGTGGTCAGTTATAAATCTAGAGATACTGTAGAGACTGAGTTTTAAAACTGGCCTCCAATGTTGTGCCTACGTTTCTATCTAAAATTAATTACAGGGGAAAATGGTAATAATGTACAATCAGATAGCTAGATAACCAAATGTCACCATCTGCAACTACAACTGAAGGAGCAAAATAGCAGGCACAAAATTGGAGGCCAGTTTTACAAATAAAGCAGGTAATTTACAAGTCATAAGGACAATTAGTACAAATTAGAGTGTATCCAATTCAATTCTTCCTGAAAATGAACAGTTTGAATCTTGAAAAGGGTCAGAATAATACCACCAAAAGGCTTTTTTCCACATTAGTTTGAACAGTTTAGTCCCTCTCTTCTTGGGAGTTCTTCATGGAGATATAGCTTGGATATGTTTAGTTTAATTCTCAAGAGCAGAGCTTTTATTCTTTGGCTGCCTTGCACTTATTTAATAATCAGGCATTATATGTTAATACAAGCTTTTCCTAGCTGCCAATTTTAATATTTTTAGTCTTCTGAGACTAAACCAAGACACTTAGAGGACTTTAATTAGCAAATTTATTATCGTTTCCGATGCTGATCTTTTTTCTGTTTATTTGTTTTCTCAAAGTCTATCAATAATTATTCACCGACATAATCGTCTTTAAAACAGCAATGAATTTTTTTTTAAAACAGCTCCTTATTGTGCAAAGCACAACGGAATTCTTTGAGTTGAGAGACACAAAGTAAGTCATTATTAGCAACAGCAGGCATCAAACATGTTTCTTTCTAATCAATGATCAGTGGTTTGAAATGTTTACTAACCCTGAAGACATTTTTACTAGTCCATCAAAGTGCTTCCAGCCCTAGAAAGTCACAAGGGGTCAGACTTTAAAATCACATCATCCTGGCTATGACTATCACCTTGCTTTTCCCCTGATTCAACTGTTTTATATTAGAAGCCATGTCACAAATTGATATAGTCAGAGATTAATGCTTTATAATATTTGCTATCTGAGACTCCAAGATGCATTCAAAATGCATAAAGCTTTGGCTTGTACCTCTCGCATTTATAAAAGGAAAGCAGCCACTAAAATTATGCCAGAATTCAAGTGAGAGGAAAAAGGCAAGACGCTAATCAGAACAACAGGATTTTATGAATTGATACTTTGCCTCTCATTTGACCTGCAAATGAATGTTTTACATTATTGAAAATCTGGGAATTACCTGCTTTCTGGACAGTGGTACATAACACACAGCTAACCATTCTGACTACAGTGTAACAGAACTGATCCAAAATTGAATACAGCAAGTTCTAGAAGCCAAGCCAGTGTTATTTTCAATCCGTGAAATAATATTTTTGTGCACAACAGCACTTTATCATATTTTGGTTTAGTTCCTTACTTACCACTCCCATTTCACTTCAAAGAGACCTTTCAAATTTCATATGAATAAGAAGCATTGTTCATTTAAAGGATCCAGGAGAGGCAGCCACATATAATTGAATAACAACCTGCTAGCTTTTGGGCAGTTTGCCAACTTCATCATCTTCAATTCTTAGCGTTACATCTTCAAAGCAATGTGCAGCCAGCTATTTATTTATTTATTCATTCAACCTCAGCCTCTCCTCAGGACTATTATTCCCATTTTACAGATGGAGAAACTGAAAGGTTAAGTGACTTTCCCAAGGCCACACAATTAGTCACTGCCAGGATTAGAACTCAGGAGCTTCTGACTCTTGCTTTTGTGCCCAGGTTACTAAACCACACTCCTCTAATTCAACAGCTCTGCTCCATTCTAAGTGAAGGGTTTACTGGAGACAATTGTACCGCCAGCTACAACTTAGAAATATGCTATCTGTATGCAAGTCCAATAAACATGTTTTCCAAGTGTTAACCCCAACAGATTCAAAATATCTCTGCATAGCATCTAAAAATGATTCATTTCTATTCAGATGAGAAAAAGTGTCTCTATCAGATCCCTGCTGACTAGAACACCTGCCATCTTCCTTTTAAATAGATAATATTAATTTAAATTCTCTAATCTCTGACATATTCTTGGCTTTGTGCCATGCCTGAGAAGACACAGTACTTAATTAAATAGTAAAGCAAAAGTTATGCCAATATATTATTTTCCTCTTTTCTTATGACCTTCTGAACCTTAGATCTTGAGCTTTTCTATTCCAATGAGTTCTCCATTAAATACAATTCATGCAATGGCTTTATTTCAGGCTTTGTCTTCATTTTAAATATCTTTATCACAATCTTTAGTCCACCCAAGAAAATAATTTTTCTTAACTCTGTTAGCTGATGATTGTAAAGAGTTTGGTTATACTCTGAGAAGCTGTTGCCTAAAAATAATATCCTGTGGTCCTGTACAGTAGAAATTCACTAACCTGCACTAAGGGTTTGATCCAAAGCCTTGTGAAGTCAATGAAAAGATAGCCATTATTAACTTGAGTGGGTTCTGGATTGGACTCTCAAGGATGAGGTCTGCCAGGGACTGTTGAGGTTTATGGAGCAGCAAAGTACCAGCCCACCAGTCAACTGTAAGTGCTCTACTCATATTTCAAGGCATTACTGGCTATCAGGGAAAAGGCAGGAGGTTCAGTGGTGTTAACCTGGGGTGGGGTTAACACACTGGCCCAACAGCAAAATCTCATTGGTCTGTGTTTCAGTGAGTGGCACCCCCAAAACTCCATACACAGAGAGGATTTGATCTTTGTTGACATTCTACTGTATATGTTTTCTACCGAGACTGAAAACTCAGCCTGTGATCTGAAAATCAGGGTGGGTTCTTTTCTGGCTTTCACAGCATCACCAGTAATAAAGATTCTGCAACAAGAATTTCACTGGCAATATGACTGCTGCTGAACAAGACGGAATGGAATCAATCTCACTTGTCTGCAGCTATGCTAACTCTACAGAGATAACAAGAGAAAAAAGCTGGTTTGTCAATAAAGTAAGTAGATGTGAATCACAGACTGACAAAGAGACCAGAAAACTAGATGGGAGCTTGCAATGAATTATAGCGATAAAAACAATAGATGCTACACTAGTTTTCTATGCAGATGCATCACAACATGGAGTACTGATGGCACATCAGTTTCTGTAAAATTTGATATCTTATTAAAGAAATACTAAGGCGTGTATTTACCTTTCAGATAAGAGCCTACATTGAGGCAGTTGCACATACCCCTAGAGACTTGGTTTACTCAGTCAGAAATTCTCTGTGCAGCCTAAGAGAGCACATGTTGGAGAGGGAGCTCCAGCAACTACTTACAGCGTGCAGTGCGTGTTCCTCTTGTGGTGACTCGATTCAACTAGCTGATGCAAAAGGGAGAATGATGATCGTTGCTTGAATCCCACCCCCTTAGAACGTTTTAGAACTAGTAGATGCACTGATTGTGTCAGTTCCCTGTGCAGGGATGGACACGTGCCATTTCCTTCTTGCACTCGTGCATAGCGCTATGCCACAGTGTCTAGTGCTTATGACTACAAACACAAAACAATTGCCTGAACTCTGGGATTCTGCACTGTCTGACTGACACTAAGACAGTGCTTTTCACAGGACATTCACATTCTTCAGCTACCACAAATGACAGGTTAAAAAACATTGTACCCTTTCGCTCTCTCTATATTTACACACACACAAACACACACACCCCTCGCCCCATCCCATTTTTGGCTATTAATAGTTGCTGTCAAGACAAATATGTTTCCAAAATAAAAATGTATACGGCAAGGGGTTTAAAACTATTTGAACTTATTTTTTTACCACACGTACTTAGAATTTAAAATTTAGATTCAGCTCTCCAAAACTTAAGAGGAGAAATGTTAGCCAGTTTGTAACTTCATGCCATATAGTTATCATCAGTTCCTCTCATTGCAATCCCAGAGATTTATAATGAGATAAAACAAAGCTAATAGATGACAATGGGATCTATCCTACCTTCAGTATGCATGTAACTCATATTAACATCAACAGCACCTGTTAACCTGCAATGAGGGAAGCAAAATCTAACGATTCTAGTCAATCCTTATTTATCAGCTATGTAGCCAGTAAATTATCTTATCCTGAACTTTCAGTAGAACGGTAGGTTTTTTATACTAATGCTTAAAGACTGTGGAGTGGGGGTGCTACATACAATTTATTAATTATTATTATTATATATTTATTTTATAGTGCCAAAAATGGTGCTATGCACTTCACAGAAGACAAAGTGGGACATTCCTTGCCCCAAAGATGATACCATCTACATTTCAGACATGACATATTGAGTGCCCAAGAAAAATTGCAGGGAAGCAATGAAATGAGGAAGAACACAAATTACCCCAGCACAGCCATGTGGATAAACTGCTTGTGTGTTTTAACTTCTTGGGGGATGTAAAGTTGTCTGTTTGAATAAGTAATTAAATAAAGACACAACACAGTGAATATTATTGTCTCGGTTCTTGTGGCCATCTTGGATACAACTCATAGAACAGGTAAAGAAAAATTGTTGAATGTATTGTGCAAACTCTTGAGATTACACACGTGATCGTAGGAATCCAAGCCTGTCATTAATTAGACGCCACCCACACACAAGCCTCCCATTGACTTTATTGGGATACCTGCACATGAAACAATGGCACAAACATGCCCTAAGGGAGAAAGGGCCTGACTGTTTTTGCCTCCTCTGTGTGTGTGTGCACGCGTGTGCATAATAGAATGTCTCTTTTGCCTGGTGACAGCCAGCGATGAAAACCCCCTGGCCCACCTGTGACAGAGGATATCAGTGCCTCCAAAGGAGCCCCCCTCACTCCTGGGTACAGCCAGTGTTCAGTAAACATTCACGCAGCACTGACTGCCTTGCCAACACTAGTGTCTCTCTAAAATTCCTTTCCTCAACAATGTTATCAAGGAAATATTGGCCAGCCTACTTCAACAGCAACTATTCAATATACCAGCAGATCATGACACCATCCTATCTCAAGGGGCTGTTGACCCAGCTCAGGACCTTGCCTGGGTGGATGGAATTAGCTGCACTCATTCTTCTCAAATAGATCTCAGATCGCATGATGGGCAGCTGCTCCTTGTCCCCCATAGAGTCTTACAGGCCTAAAACCTGTCACTTCTATTTTTTTGTATACTATATGTCAAACCATTGGAGTGGACACTCCAAATGCTATGGACCACAGTCCTATCAATGTGCTGATGTCACCCAGCTCTACAACATCTCATCAGGTGTGGACAATGCTGGTTCCCCATTATCACAGTGTCTGAAGGAACACCTTGAAAAGTACTTGGTTCAATCCAGTTAAGACAGGCCAGTAGGAAGAGGGAGAGGGAACTAGAGTCTGGTCCTTTGGTGAACATTATATACATCAACAAAGGCAACAGAAACACAGACAGGCAAAAGCTGGAAAATAATGGCAGTGATTTTTTAAATGAACAACGGGTGAATCTGCTCTCAGTGAAGAACTGCTGGACAACTTTTAACTGGGGAGTTGAATGTTGACTGAACAAAACATTACAGCGAATTGATTTCATTTACCTGGGAGTGATCACCAGTATGACACATACCAGCTGGACAAAGTTGCTCTGAAACTGACTCAATCTAGTGTTTTTCAAACTCCTATGTTGGTACAATATCCTGGCATGGTTGCTGCAGGGAATCCTAGTATGGCAGATGAACCATTCAGCACTAACTGACATGGCCCTAAGAGAATCTGAACTTAAGTCACCAACAATTCCTATAATCATAAAACCATTCTCAGAGTTTCCTTAACTATGGTCCTGGGTGCTCTCATAATACTTGGAGACAGTTATTTATACTTATTATTTATGCCTCATAGTTAAAAATTTAAGACCTATATTGGTAGCAAAAGGAAATGTCAGAGTTCTATATTTTCCCTATCAGTAGGGTCCTAAGTAGAACTTGATGCTTCTCTTATTCACCTGAATCTGGAAAAGAGACTTAATCTAAAACCAGGAAGTCATGTCACTTCCAATATCCTTTTGCTTCCTAAAATATTCAGTACATCTTCTGCCTTCGGAACCTACATTCTCCTTTGTTTACTTGTTGCCAAGCTCACTGGAAACGAGGCCCCAGCTCACTCCAATCAAGACCCCATCTTGCTCCAAAAAATTGAGGAACCTCAGAGAATCTCTCTGTGAACCTTCACCGTGTTGGTAACAAATCCTTAGAACAGGAGCCTTTTGGTTAAATACTTCCCTGATATTGAGTTTCATTACAAAAACAACACTGACTCACCAAAATAGTTAATCTTGGTGGCAGTCCTGTGATTTTCAACCAACCATTGCCTTCCTTGTAGACCTCCTACTTATCCTTTCTCTGTTACTCCACATATCACCAACAGCTTCAAATACAGAAGTCACCCTGGCTTGGAAGTGAGTCTTCTCTGAGACTGCCATGTCATGCAAGAGCAAGCCATCAGGGGCATGAAAATGCTTTGTAACATGTTCCCCACCATCCCCACAACATTTGTGTCCCCTTCACAGTATTCTCAGCCCAGAAATCTGAAAAGGCCTATAAGCCCTGACCCTTCCACAGGATTGCAAAACTCTAATATTTCCTAAGCCTTAGGGCAGCCTACCAAATGCAAAAAACTTTATCACCTTCCCTGCTATCTAACTCAGACCATTCCTGATACCCAGCTTCCTTCTGTTTAGCCTCCACAATAAGGAATCTCCAAGGCTAGAGGATTTGCAGCTAGAAACTGGAGCTTTTTATTTCTCTTGTGTCAATCCTTTCCCACCATTCTCCCTTAGATGGCTCTCCTGCTGTTCTGGTCCAGAAACAGGAACATCCTCCAATCTTTTCTCTAGGCTTGTAATCATCAATTAGAATCAGATCTCCCAAGGATGGTGTCACCTCACTCAGATGGCCACTTGCACATTCCTGGAATACTGGACATTCAGGTACCCTCCAGGAATGGCATAGGCATACCCCTGCCAGTGTGGCCACGCCCCTTCCAGCATGACCTTGTATTCTAGGTCATGATGGCCGGGGCACATGATTTTGAAAAGCATGCCACTCCGCTTTCCCATCGCACGAACAGTGTATGTGAGGTCATACTGGCAGGGGCAGAGAGGTGTGCTATCCATTACAGCATCCAATACCAGACAAAACCATGTCTGGTTTTGTCTCAGAACTGGCTGGGAGACAAATATTACAAAAGCAGGACTGCGCGGTTTAAAACCAGATGAGTGGCCTAATGACACCTCATTTCTCCAAAACAATTAGCTGTAGCAAATGATGCAGCAGCAGGAAACCTTCTTACCCTACCACCTCTTCAGGAATCATGAGCATCTCGTCAGCAATTCTCCCATGGCCTGTGAGCCCAGGAACTCTGATACCTCTTAGTAACTCTTAATTTTACTCCTTGTTCAGTGAACTAGCAGCAGGGAAGACTCTTTTAGCGTGGCAGGAGAAGGGCCTACTTGGCTCAGAAGATTTATAATAATACAGAAACAGAGAAATTGCTATACTGGATCAGAACCAAGGTCCCTCTATCCAATATCCTGTCTCTGGCAGTGACCAGTACCAGATGCCTCAAACGAAGATATAAGAAACCCAGCGTAGGCAGATGTGAGATAATCTGCCTCTTCAAATAAGAATGAAACTAGTGGTTCTCCAATGTTGTTCATAAATCAGACACGCTGTAAGAAGAAGTTCATTTTATGGAGTCACTTCTCTCCATCCAGTTCCCCACTGTGTGTTTCTTAAAATGTTCCATAGGCACATGACCAGGAAATGCGCCATAAACTACTTATAAACCACACAATCTGAGAACACTGCTCTAATCTAGGGCCTTCCTCCTTCAGGGCATTACTTCAAATCTGGCACAGGACTCTATGGAATGAAAGTTGTTAATTTCTTAGGCAGTTATATTAAGTCACTTACTTTTTTCTTTTTAACTAAAAAGATGAAAAAACGGCATAGAGTAATGAAGGATGTCAATAAAAAACAGCAGTTCATGTTCTGTGTCAATTAAAATTGAAAACATATTACATACAAAGCCTATTCATGGGAGAATGTGTTTTAACCTGGTGCCATAATTATGCAGACAGATACAAATATTTCATGCACCATATGCTGTACTACACTCTCATTACAAACGTTCGCCTCATGGCTGCTCTAATTTACACTGACTGGTAATCACTCCCAAGGTGATGTCAGGGCAGCTAGGGAGCTGTGGCAAACAGCATTTCAGTCACATGCCTCTAAGACTCCAATGTAAGCCCCATATGAGGGATGCACCCAGGAAGGGGTTGCATAAAGCTAGCTATTCTGACTCTATTCCACTTTCTGATTTTCCCAATTAAGAGAATCAGCAGCAGCTCATTAGGACAGCTCAGTGACTTCTCTGTGCCATCACTATCAGTTCAATGGAAAGGGGACCTATCTTGGCTGAGAATCTGACCCAGTGTATTTTAAATAGAGTGATGAAAATGTGCCACTAATTACTGGGATTTTCCCTCATGTTTCCTGTGCTGTATGTCACCACCTGTCTGTCTCAGCTCTGTTAACTTTTTAGCTATAGACTTCAAAACTTATGTCATAAATATAAAGGGAAGGGTAAACCCCTTTGAAATCCCTCCTGGCCAGGGGAAAGCTCCTCTCACCTGTAAAGGGTTAAGAAGCTAAAGGTAACCTCGCTGGCACCTGACCAAAATGACCAATGAGGAGACAAGATACTTTCAAAAGCTGGGAGGAGGGAGAGAAACAAAGGGTCTGTGTGTCTGTCTATATGCTGGTCTTTACCGGGGATAGACCAGGAATGGAGTCTTAGAACTTTTAGTAAGTAATCTAGCTAGGTATGTGTTAGATTATGATTTCTTTAAATGGCTGAGAAAAGAATTGTGCTGAATAGAATAACTATTTCTGTCTATGTATCTTTTTGTAACTTAAGGTTTTGCCTAGAGGGGTTCTCTATGTTTTTGAATCTAATTACCCTGTAAGATATCTACCATCCTGATTTTACAGGGGGGATTTCTTTATTTCTATTTACTTCTATTTTTTATTAAAAGTCTTCTTGTAAAAAACTGAATGCTTTTTCATTGTTCTCAGATCCAAGGGTTTGGGTCTGTGGTCACCTATGCAAATTGGTGAGGCTTTTTATCCAACATTTCCCAGGAAAGGGGGGGTGCAAGTGTTGGGAGGATTGTTCATTGTTCTTAAGATCCAAGGGTCTGGGTCTGTAGTCACCTAGGCAAATTGGTGAGGCTTTTTACCAAACCTTGTCCAGGAAGTGGGGTGCAAGGTTTTGGGAAGTATTTGGGGGGAAGGACGCGTCCAAACAGCTCTTCCCCAGTAACCAGTATTAGTTTGGTGGTGGTAGCGGCCAGTCCAAGGACGACGGGTGGAATATTTTGTACCTTGGGGAAGTTTTGACCTAAGCTGGTAAAGAGAAGCTTCGGAGGTTTTTCATGCAGGTCCCCACATCTGTACCCTAGAGTTCAGAGTGGGGGAGGAACCTTGACAACTTATGTGAAGTGGCAGCAGCTGTGTACTGTAAATGTATGACCAGCTCTAAGCCATTTGATATGGCTGCTTCCTTCTTCCTCAATCTTGTACAGGTGCAAAATGACTGCATAATACCACGGATGAATCTCACAATTCATTACTTAAACTTTAACAGTACATGCTCTAAGCAATAATCCTTGAGAACAGTAGTTACTTACAGTAGATTAAGCAATTTACTGCAGTGTTTCAGTAAGCAGTAATTTTAAGTAGCACAATTCTTTAAATGTTTTGTATAGAATATTCAAGGAACACCAGGAGATGGCCCTGTATTGCAATTTACTTCAAGATAATCTGACTTTTTAACACTCTACCCCACTGGAGGATGTATGGGAGATGTCCCACAGGGCTTTTTACTATCCTGTCCATGATCCATCAACATGATTAGAGATTCTCCTGAATTCTCACTCTGGGTGCCTACACCCTAACTTTTTCTCTGTGGTTACATCTTTACAGTACATCTTATTCTTTCACCCCAAGCTA
This sequence comes from Lepidochelys kempii, assembly GCF_965140285.1. Taxonomy (NCBI): domain Eukaryota; kingdom Metazoa; phylum Chordata; order Testudines; family Cheloniidae; genus Lepidochelys; species Lepidochelys kempii. The sequence goes on along the minus strand of NC_136390.1, from coordinate 28,564,138 downwards.
AACGGAATCTGGATTTGTGTTATTAGCAATGACTGTGTAAATTACAAGGCGATTTAGGTGTTAGCTCCGAAATCTATGTCCTGCCATTTTTCGCTTCTTTGTTCTTTAAATATTTTGTTTTCTGTTCCTTTGTTGTTGCAGAGCCAACATGTTAACGATCATATGCTATTCTCAGAGCTGTGCTGACAAAACAGTGAAGCTAGTGCACAAACACTTCTTGGCATATGGTGCTGTTTAAGTTGAAGTCGTTCAATTGGAAATGAAGAAATAGTTAAGCTCCAGAAGCATTCATGCTTTGCTGAGGGTGATACGCATGATCGTGGTTTTGTGAACTGAACCCCCCTCATTTCACATAGACCAAGAGACAGTAATAATTTGGGGCGTCACTAATCTAGGTCAAATTCAAACCAGAGGCCTAAGGGTGAAGAAAGGTCACCCTCCTTAAATCTATGCCACATTAATGTTAATGTCATCCAGCACACACGGAAATATGCAAATAGAACAGAGTAAGATCAGATGGGAAAGAAATATTATTTAATAGATGGGAAAGAAGTATTATTGGATAGCTTCTAAGGGATGCTAGAAACAATGGAGCATAAAGCCAAAGAAAGGAAAAGCCATAGAAAAAGTTGTCCTTGACAGTGCCCCCCTTAAAGATAGGGACAAGGAAGAAACCTGTCTTGTGCCCTTAATGACTACAATGCTAAAAACCCTTATGGCTCCCCTTTACCTGATCACAGATCAACTCCCATTTCTTCTCATTGTCATACTGCCGAAGTAACCTGGCTTTGTCAGGTGGCAAGTTCATTGCATTCTGTGGAGAAAGAGAAAACAAATGTAAGAGACTGCAACAGGCTTAGCACTGAGAGAGGTCAGACATGAGCAAAACAAGACAACGTGATTGTGGTGATTTAATGGTATTATTTGAATTCCTTATGGCACAGTTAATCACATTCCACAGAGGCCCTTTTAACCTCAGCCATGGAGCTTTGTCTGAAGAGGCAGGAGGAGACAGTGCACTGCTTTTTAAAGGCATTATGTCTTTCAAAGGCATAATACTTCCTGGTGTTGGAAGAAGCATGGCACAGATGGGGTCTTGTTCTCCCAGCCCAGCTATCCTGAAGTGTATGTTACTAGTGCAAAAAGCACTAGCCTTCCCAGCACACATGCTCCTTGCACCATCTCCTTGACAGAACAAAGAGTAACGGTCTCAAGTTGCAGTGGGGGAGATTTAGGTTGGATATTAGGAAAAACTTTTTCACTACGAGGGTGGTGAAACACTGGAATGCGTTACCTAGGGAGGTGGTGGAATCTCCTTCCCTAGAAGTTTTTAAGGTCAGGCTTGACAAAGCCCTGGCTGGGATGATTTAGTCGGGGATCGGTCCTGCTTTGAGCAGGGGGTTGGACTAGATGACCTCCTGAGGTCCCTTCCAACCCTGATATTCTATGATTCTATCTCCCCAATCCCGCACACTGACAAAGGGGAAGGCGCAATTTATCCCCACACTGGAAGATTTCAAAAGGCTTGTTTTATAAAAAAGATCTTGAAATGCCATTGAAATGATATTTTATTTGAACAGCAGGACAATATTTGGGTTTTAAAATGTCTCTGCGTGCAACCTTAACTAGATAATTTATATCCTGCAGATATGAGCACTGTCCATAGTGATATAGCACCATTCACATAAAGAAAATATAATGAACTAGAAACCATGGCTGACAACCTGCAATAAAGATTAAGAGTGTATGGAAAAGGTGCAGGGTAGACCAAGCCTATCATCATCACTTCCTTTGATGGTAAAAAAAATGTCCTTTGATATCTATTTGTTAGGTATTGGTTGAGGTTGATTCACAGAGGTACAATTACTAAGTACATTTACTCAGTATTCTGCATCAGCACAGGGACTGCAACGGATGCCAGCATCAAACGGCTTTAAATCATCCAGGAGTGAAGCAGTAAGACAATATGCTGGCAAACAGATAACAAAACATTCAGCCCCTGAGCTGTACAATTTCACAATTTATGACTTGATCAAACCTCCCATTATACTGAAACAAACCTATCCTTAGGATTCCTCAAAACACCCTCCAGAGTCTGCATTCTGCCCTTAGTTATGCCTGTGAAGCCCCACTGACGTCACTGTCGCTGGAGAACCATAACTGAGGGCAGAGTTCAGAAGGCAGGATTGTGTAAGTTGCTGTACCTCAAGGAAAAGTAGCTGCCAAAGCCAGCTGAGACTGCCAGGTGCAATTTCCTGAATGCTATATGGCAAGCTATATGCTGAAAACTTAAATGAGCCCTAGCAACGGCAGGCTAAGGACTAATGGCAGAGTGTGTCTTTAATAGCCACATATGAATACAAGCTGGAGTGCAACTTCAGTGATCTCTTAAATTGGAGTTGAAATGCACCTTGAGCATAATCTAACAATTGTACTTACATCTAAATGGGCTCAATGATCCATAGCTAAACTGCTTAAGAAAAGCAGGCATGTAGCTTTCATATCTATGTACCAAGCCTAACCCAAGGAATTCAGACTGCGATCCTCTTGGAACAAGCATTGCGTAGTCTGTATGATTGGACAGCGCCCAGCGCACACAGCTGGCAGTCAATTAACAACAACTGTAAGGGTTACACGCAAAATATTAATACCTCATGCTAATATAATTAGAGAGGACAGCTAGACAAGAGAGCTTAACTTGCAATGGTCTGTGGATCAATATATCTGACAAAGATTTCTTAGGTCCTTCCTCCCTGTCTCATCATTACATTCCTGTCAAAGGAAAGCTGCTTTCATAACTTATATATATCAAGTGCTGATTCCTTCTTGCCTACCACCTCACAGTAACATAACATTACCTTCTGCATCATGATAAGGACTTTTTCTCTTACGTTTTCATAGCAGATTGTATGACTTGCCCTTTTTACAGTAATTACAGTATCTGATTCACTGTACTGAAATAGTGTAACTTTGCTAGCATTATTGTTCTGTACCTACCTCTTCCAGTCTACCAAACAGCACGATCTACAGTTACCCTGCTTATTAAGTCTCCAGTTTAGCAATCTGTGACACCTGAGGTGTAAGGTTCCCACCTCTTGTCTTCCCCAGTACTTGTAAGACCTTATCAAACTCCTCTGCACCCCTGGATTCTGAGAGTCAGCCAGCACCTTTGCTAAAAGCAGTGAAAGCACATGCAGAAAGAGTGACTAATTCCCTTAACTTTTCCATTCAAGTTAAATGTGATTGGAAGTTTCTCTGATTACTGGAAATGCTCTGGCTACCTGACAGACACCCCTGGTTCTGTTTTACCCTTCATGTGATCTAGATAGAACCACTGATAAGAGTAAAAGAAACGTCTGCTTGGTTCATCCAATCAGAGATACTATATTTTGTAGATGTACTTACTATCAGTCTCACAAATGACTTACCTAGTCCCATACTGGGTGAGAAAGTCTCCCTTGAGAGCCCATTACACTGTTCTGCTATAGCAAACCCTTTTCTTCCCTTAACCTGTGGCCATTGCTCCTTGTCTTATTAGTACTTGTCTTCATTATTTATTGTCTTCATATTGTTACTTTGATGATCTTATCTCCCCATGATTCTACTCTTCTCTCATATATCTTATCCTCCAATTCACATATCATTTTATTGCCCTTCTTGATATTTTCTCTAAGTTATTTTAAAATATCCTTTCTACATCAAAATTACATTTCAAGAGTACGAATGGCTGCAAAGTTAGGCAAAGAATCACTATTACGTGCAATCATACCTCGTCAGGCTGTGATGTGATTAGATCTAATCAGCTCTTCAGGCCAGACTGAAACATGGATAGGAAACCTGCCTGGAAAACCTAAGCACTACAAGAAGTTGAGCTGGCAATTCAGCAGACAACAATTTTGCCTGTGAGTGGGAACTCAATCATGGCCATGCCATAGCATGGGGAGAGGAGTTGAGATGCTGTCTTTTGCAGAGTTGCCATTAAAGATCCCGTCTCCTTTTTGGTATTTGTAGGAATGTCAACCCTGGTATCTTGGCCAAATTCCTACGTGGTACTGACATTCTGCCCACTTCCAATCCCCTTGTAATTTCTGTTGGACATGGTATTCTTCACTCTGTCTCCTAAACTGCTGTGTGTTATTACTGTGTGTTTTCAAACACTTACTACATTTCACTCTAGAGATTACTGCACCACACCAGAAGGTAAAGTGATTCCGAGTCCTTCTCTGCAGTCAGGACCAAATCTTCCTCACCTTTTTCAGATGAGAGTGAGGTGAGGCTGACTAGCAAACTGCGTAAGCAGCCGTATATGATTTGTACATCTCATTTAGGAAAAAGGTTTTAAGCAGCTTTGAGATCTGTTTACGTGAAAGTCACTGTCGGCTGGTGGGCAGAACCACGAGTAAGGGAAGCTGAATAACATGCTCACCAGCGGTAGTTTCAATTCCTTTGCATGGACTTTCTCTTACTGATTCATAAACAAAGGATTCCAAACAAAAACAAGCTGCTCACAACAGTGGGTCCCAACTGCCAGAGACAGTTCCAGCTTCTTAGCCAGCTGGAAAAGGAAAGACAACTCTCCCCTTAATTAGCCCGCACCACAGCTCTAGCTACCTTTCTATCCCTTCTGATCACCGTTGTGGTAGGCAGGGAAAGGCATGCTTTGGAGCTAGTGCGACACCTTTCTACTTTGACACAGACATTATTTAAAGGCAAGTTCTTTACCATTATCTCTTCTGCTTTATATGTGAATCACCATGAAAATAGCAAGGGCTTTCTTCACAAACGCATCAAATTGCACTGCTTTAATGGAGACTGTTACCAACGCTCATTCCAGATAATCTCAGACTCACTGCTTTTCAGATAGCCCTCTCCCAGGCTTCTATCTTACTCCCTCCCCCTGTGTTTGGGGACTCCATTTGTTATGACAGGTCTACACTACAGACCTATACAGGTATAACTACGTTGCTCAGGGGAGTGAAAAATTCACTCCCGTGAGTGACATCATTATCCCGACTTAACCTCCTGTGTAGACAGCGCTATGTCAACAGGAGAGCTTCTCCCATCAACATACCTACTGCCTCTCCGGGAGGTGAATTAACTACACCGACGGGAAAAGCTCTCCTGTCGGCATACAAGTGTCTTTACTAAAGACCTACAACAGTGCAGCTGCACCAATAAAGCGCTGTACGTGAAGACAGGCCTTTAAATCAAATCTTACTACAGAGAACTAAACTAATTTTTCCTGCTCCCTCTGAAGTTCAGTTCTGCTCTCCTGCTCTTTCTTTGAGTTCCTTGAGCAAATTTTGACCTTGATTGATTTATCCCTCTCTCTAGATTGTTAATGAATGTATTAAATAATAGTCATCCAAATGCTGCCCTCTGCAGCACCCCAGCTGATACTGTTCTGCACTTGGAAGTCTTTCCATAAATAACTGATCCCTATTTCCTGTTAGACAACCAATTTCTAATACATGTTATGGCATTTTTATCTAATTGGCAGCAATTCAATTCCTTTACAAGTGTATTGGGTGGCACTATATCAAATCTCTTCCTGAAATCCAAATGCACTATATCCATTGCGTATCTTTTATGTACTAAATCAGTAATTACAGCAAAGAAGGGTAATAAATTGGATTGGCATGACCCTATAACTTGCAGTAATTGTGACTGTATTAATAATTAACATGAATGAAGAGTCTGTATTTCGGACCCTTTTTCTGTTCCTTATGGTTAAGCGGAATGACTCACATAAGGCTGCTGGTCATTTCCTCTTTTTCTAACCACTATGAATTTCACAAACATCAGCATCACTTTTCAGCTCAGTCAGAGGACTGGGTGCTTCATTATGGTTTGGGTTATTTCTCTTTCCATTTTTATCCCTAAATTAAAATCTATGATCTCATCATTATTGCATCAGTAACTATCCTATTCATGGTAAAATCTAAACTAAACCTGACTCTTAGCACCCCTGTGTTTGCCTTCTCTGTTACAGTCACCTCATCTCATACAATCATTTCACAGAATCGCGATACAGTCCCTGGGTCTGATTTTCCATCGTCCTACACTGTGTGTAATCATTAACACCAGCCCAAAGTGGATATGCAATGCTACTAAATCAGACTGGTGGTGTTTTACACCTACTTTACACTCGTTTTGCACAGCTGTAAGTTACTACACAGGCAGCAGTGCAATAGAGAATCAGTTCCTGATAGTATCTAACAGCAGCTGTATTTACTTTCACCTTTCTATCAACATGATGATATCTTGCCTTTACAAAGCGTCATAAAATAAAAAGCTTTGTGGAGATCACCTGCTGCTATGCAGAGGAGAGCATAGGCCTGCTTTATAATCAAAGTACTTGGATTGCCTTTGGAATGACATAACATCAACTCATCCGACTGTATTTGATCATTCCGCTTTACCATGCACTTTCTTATTCATCAAGGGAGACTAGAGGTACTCGTCCACTGTCTGAAACTGTAAAACTGAATACCATTAATTGAGTGTCTGCTCCTGTGAAGGACCAGTGTGTTCTTTCTCCATTCGTTTTCTCCAAAAGGTTCATGGCAGTATAAAGTTCATCCTTTCTCTAAGGTCACATTTTCAAGTCATCTATATTCAAAAGTGTTTTTAGAATCAATAAAAAGGCAAACCACAATATTTTTTTTCTCCACATCTGAAAAAGCAATGTGAAATTTGTATACCCTGTATCTTGAGATGGTGGATGAGATTTCTGATTCCCCAAATACACCTACAAACAGAACCCTGGAACATTACACTTTCAAATAGCTGCAACTGGATCCCATACTGCATAGAGCTGCCTTCAAGGTCTGGCTTGCCAATCATATTTTGGCTCCCAAAACACATAACTTCTCTTTTTCCCCATAAATTCCAAAATTATTCATGTCTACTGCTAAGTGCCAAATAATGTAGGTAAGGTTTCTATTTCGTTTACTCTAGATTCACAGTATAAAAACCAGAACTTAATTAAATCAGCAGATGGAAAAGTGGGGGCGAATGCTAGGAAATCTACTAAGTATGGAAATGCTGAAGAGTTAAAAATAAAACCAATAGCACATCATAGAAATATGCATTATTTAGCCTATGAAACTAACCGCAATTATATCCAAATTGTCACTGCAACGTGAGTCCAGATGATTTGGTAACAGCACTGCATAGTAAGCATTGTCAAGATTTAGTCTCATTCCAGTCAAATATATTTCATACAATACAGCTTTCACTTGACTATTCCACAATGGTTTCATGTTTCAACATGACCGTGGTAAACCGAGCAATATTCAAAAGGAACAAAAGGATCCAGTGCCTGACTAGTTTTGTTTCAGCTTTGTATCCATGTGGCTCTGTTCCAGCTTTTACACCAGAACCCAGGGCACTGTATCCTGAACAGCAGTCTCCAGAGGCATTTTGCCTGCCCAAGTCACACTATTCCTACCAGCCATGATCAGAGGCAATGTAACCCCTTGAAAGGAGGTTACATGTGCTCCGTTTGCACTTGATCTCCTCTGCGGGCTGGTATCCATGGTCCCACCCCAACTTGCCACTTTTGTGGTGCTAGACTGTTGTTCCTAGGGCTGGAACTACACCACCTCTGTCCCTGAAAGCTTGCAGTGCCAGGGCCAAGATTGAGCTCAGATGTTCAGATACTACAATGATGAGTTCAATAATAAATACTGAGACAGACCGACTGACTGTCCCTTGAGCATCCGTGTAAGACAGAGGGAGCATTTCTTGTTCTCTCTTTGCTTCTGATCCTCCTGCACAGGCGCAAAGCTATCCACAATCTATCCCTGAACCGAGAACACAATAACAAAAAACAAACTTCCTGAATACCTTTTATTGTTCCACAATCTTGTGGCTGCATTCAAAGGGATTACTTTATTGTGTTGCATAAAAGACCAGATGGCAGCCTGGGCTGGTAAAGCCCTGTGGTCCTTGTTTTCAGAATCATGGTTCAAGGCCAGGCTGAGGTGTTCATTCTTTGTTCTTTACCAAGGCATTGTTAGCAGCTGTGGCAAGTGACAAAGGCTAATTTTGTGATGTGCACAAGGATATAAAAGTGACCTTCCTTCAGTCATGTTGTGATCTACATTAGTGTCCAGTTCCTTTCCTGAACTACAAAAAAGCTGCTGCAAAACAGGACTTGCTTTTTCTCACTCCTTCAAGACCAAAACAGTATGTTAAAATTAATACAACATGAGCCACTGAGAGGCAACAGGAAATAACTATAGTTAAGAACAAAAAACAAGCTATTTTCCAGCAGCAGAGTACACCTAAATTTTCTGTCCACAGATTTCTAGGAAACAGGCTCTAGGGTGTGTATCCTTCAACTGTGTGCACTGGACTCTGCTGTGCTTTGTCTTCACGTCCATTCCCTGCACTCCTAAACTGGCTAAGCCTGGATGGCAGGCCAGGGGGACATGACCCCAGCTGGCTGAACTTAGTACACCCACGCAATGTGTTCTGGATGTCAACACTTTCTGTTTTCTACAAAGCAGTGCTATCCTTCTCCGGGAAGGCTATAAGCATCTGGAAGAGAGCCAAAATACTAGAGTAGCCATCTAATCTCAGCATTTTAAAGTCCACCCACTCAGAAAGAGTAAAGCTCACGAAAACTAATGTAAACAGAGCTTCATTGCTAAGGACTAAACTCCTCTGTAACATGAGGTAACACAAGGGGATTCATTTAGTTCTCCAGTTTAAAACAAAATAAAGTTTATCTGTAGATTGACTGAACTGATTCAGCTTTTTGCATCCTTTTGTCCTCCAAGAGTTTTCATAGAAATTCAGTTACAAGTGTAAATCACCCACAGTTCCATGCTGGAAGATGGTCACTACCCAAATCCCTTTTAGAAGAGGGGGGTATTTATGCCTACCCCTGCCATTTTAGTTCAGAGTTGGATCCCTAAAGAACCTATTTTCCATTTCCACTTACGGGACTGAAATCTCTCAAGAACAGCTCCCAAGATTTCAGAACAACTCCATCTGAATTCTAGTGCTGATTCAGCCTTGAACCTGAACTTTCTGCGTCCCAAAGGCAGCCTCCTCAGCCCATCTGCATTCAGAGCTAACATGAAGGTCCCTGCCAAGGTATTTTTGAAACATTCCGAACATCTGATTTTACAAACTGTTGTTTAGAAAAATTCTCTGGAAACCTGAAATTGAAATCTCTTTCCTCTCTGTTATTTCCTCTTCTTCTCACATGCATGCTAAGTGTCATATCATTCCATTAATGGGAAGTTCTACAGAAAAAAAATTAAGGCACAATGTGCCTCTGATTTAGTCTGGGAGGATAATTCTCATTGCTAGATACCTGCCATTCTTTAGCAAAAGCATGTGTAAATGAACAGCATGGAATTATACAGATACAAAACAATGGGTCAGTTTTGGGCCTTGACAGTGTCTCTTTAAACTTGGTAAAAATAAATCCCTATTCAAGTTATAATATATGCAAACTACATCATCACCTAGATCCTCATTGACTGGCTAATCAGACATTTAAATTTTCACTCTCATTTTCCATTAAAAACAATATAGCCAGCGTGACATCAATAGTAAATAGTAATAAATTCACCAGTTAAAAGGGATCGAGTTGATATAAGGAGCTAAGGAGTTCCATTGTGTATCATATAACATCATAATATATTGTGCTATCAGTTTCTCAGATTGCAGTTTAAAAATATCTTTCTCTTTTTGAGGAAAAAAATTGGATTTTCAATTATTCTCTGCAAACTTTTCATCCAGAGACTTTGGATGTTAAGTTTCCAAGCCATAGGTGGGCTAAATTCTGCCCTATCTTCAACCTATGCAATTTTAGATAGGGCAGATTTAACACTTGTGTAACTGGGAATACAAGGAAGGGTCACATCATTATACCAACTATTTTTAGGGAGACTTTCTCATTGATTTGTATGGGGAATTCTGCTTTAAAAAGTTATGGGATAATATGGCCCAATGTTTTAGTACACATTCGTCTCATTAGCTGCCTCTTCATCTAGGAAATCTGTTGGCAGCAGTACATCAGAGGAACACAACATTAACACATTTGGGGTTTACATCATGAGCAAAATCCACATCTCAGATCCACACAGATTTCAATTCTGATAATTTTGTTCTTTCTACATGTATGACATTCCCAAAGGGAGAGCAGACTGTTGGAGTGGGGCTCTTCCAGGGGAATCTAAGAGCAGATCTCACTATTTTTGCCTAGCATATCTCACTATTTAGATTATATTAAGTCTATTTGATTAGCAAAATAGATCGTCAAACATATGTATGACTATACTATATATATAGTATACACTATATACTGTATATATATATAGCTGACAGTCTAATCAGTTCCAGTGTCCATAAATAATGGCCTCATAATGAGAAGTCTTTTACTTTTTGATGGATTTGGTGGTTTGCTTGCTTGTCCTATGGACAAAGAAAATCGTTGTTTTAAAAGTGTATTCGACTGCAGCCTCTTATACATAAAAATGCACAAACGTATTAGTGGGATATATAAGCACAGGTTCAGTATTATGCAGAGAAAATGTGCAAAAAGGCTAATTTTCTGAATCTCACTTCCTTCCTAAACAAATTGGTGTTGCTATAGACCTGCCAGCTTTCACACCTAAGATATCAGACTGCCTCCCTGCATGGAGGAGAATTTCACAGAAAGGTTCCTTCTTGCTATCAGCACTTAAGAAATCACTTTTATGTTTCAATGAAAGAAAAAGGGGCCAGGACTGGTAAAGCTCTAAACTCTCCTGAATGCTGGGACTGTAAAAATGTCTATATTCAGAAAATCACTGACTTCCTGACATTGAGGTGAAGTATCACAGTGGGTTAAAGCACCAAGGAGACAGGGTAACAAATTAAAAGCAGTTGGATGGATTCATTCTAGTTTATATCAGAGAACTTCCACACAGTTCAGTAGCATTTTTTAGTCTTGCTTAAGGGAGGCCCCGGGACTGGAGCAACATATGTGAAGTTCAAAACTGAGCTGTATCAGCAGCAGAGCTGTACAAAGGAAGCTTGCAAAAACATGCCTGCACTCAGGTTATCTCATTTATTAGTCCCTGATTTTCATAAAAATGAAAAGTCTCAACAAAAATTTAAAACCAAATAAACACAGTAATGAAAAAATATGTAACTAAAAATATAAGTATCTCTTCTAAAGTGCAATAAACTGCTGCTCTCATTAGTCATTAAGTTTTATCATTTTGAAAGAAATCTTCTTTAATAAATCATATAATCCCATTTCTTTTCCAGGAATTATATTAATATATAACCAGCAAACATGATAGAGAGGTATTAAGCAATTACTCCTCCTGAAAGGTCCTAATGCATTGCTAAGCCATCTTTAGTAGTTACCCCTAAAATATTAGAGATGGTATTGCAAGTCCTTCAGGGAGTGTGTTCGAGTGAAAGGATTTGCACACACACACTCACACACTGTACCTACAACTGACAAAATCAAGATTAAATGTCAGGGCTCACAGACACTATCAGAACTGCACGTCATTAAGGAGTGCATGAGCAGCAAGAAGGTTTTCCCACCTAAAATTGTGATTGAGAGCAACCACTGCTAATTCCTCACCATGACAGGACAGAATAATCTACGTTCCAAGGGCCTAATTCTCATCCCACTTCACACCACTGTGACTCCATTGACTTCAATGGAATTATTCCTCATCTGCACCAGTGTTAGCGAAAGAAGAATCAGGTGCTTGGGATTTTCGCTATCATTTTAACAGTCAATTTTGAAAAAGAACTGTTTGCTTGGACCTTGTAAACTAGATTCAGATTTTCAATGTCAAAGCTTTGCCCCTTATTCCGAAAATTGCATATCTGCAAGGACTCCCTATCACTACCTGGTATTTCTTAATATGAAGTTATTTCGCCATATCGTCAGTGTAACTTCTCAATGCCTTACAGTTGGTATTGAGAATGGTATTGTCTGCTGAATTTTATCTCCATATCTTTGGTTTTTATCCTCAGTGTCTGCAATGATGTTCTAAACTAGACTCTTTTCATCTTCATCTGCATTGCAGTCATTGTAGCCTGAGTCATTTTAAGCTTTTATTAATATCTGGTGAGTTCTTACAAAGTAAATCCAGCATTACTTCATAAGTCAAATCTGTACTTCCCAACTATGTGAAACTGAACAAAGCAAGCCTCCTTCCTGGCTAGTGAAAACCTGAAAGCAACATACAGGCTCTTTAGTGGATCCAGGTTTATTTTTTGGCATTAAATCAGTCTTCTCAGAAACTAGAATCAGAAGAAACTAATCAAAGGCACCAAATTGCAAAAATAACAAACGCAGTATGTGTGAGCAGTTGCGTGTGTACAGTATGTGTATATTGACTTCAACATTGTTCATTTTCAAGTATATGGATTTTTATTTGTAAATGTTCCTTTCAACTTTCCTTTTATCAGTGAATTTAGTGTGTATGAAAAGAGGCAGATTTACAACACTAGAGACTGAAATCCTCTCTTCACAGAACAGTTGAGGCCTGACCATCTGCAGTTCATGCTTCCATTCACTGCTCCAATCCTACTCCAGAAGGACCTCCTTTAAGGTTTGAGCAACCAGTTCAGCCTCCTATCTATTCAGTCTTTGACTTCTTTAATGAGATTGCCTTGATGGTGTCAGTTGAGGCAGTGGCTTTGTGATGCGACACCAGTCCTCTAGGAACTAAAGTCAGACCTCCTAGCTCACATGATGTACGCTACTTGTAGCTGGTATCAACTTTCATTTACTCCTGATCTGGTCTGCACTTGAACTGGTGACCTAGTGGGAAAGACTCTCCTATTCCTTTACCAGCTCCCTGAACCAGTCAATCCCCTATTAAATGTTTTATCTACAACTGTGACATCTGCCACTCCCACACCAATTATATAACTTCTCTTTAAGGGAACTGCAATGTAGATTCCCAAGAGACTTTTCTCCCTCCTGTCATACACCTGCATAGCTCCCACTGATGTTTAATATAAACTGTAAGGGAACAACTGACCCCCAATATTTTACAAAATTTAACACTTGGAGAACACTCTTCGTTCTAAATGACCACAAAGCACTGTGCAAAATAAATAAATATATCAACCATTTCACCCATTGCCAAAATGCAGCCAGTATGGCAGCTATTCAAGGTCCAATCCTGCTTTCACTGAAATTAATGGCAAACATCAATTTGACTTCAGTGGGTATGATACTGGGCCCTAAATTGCAGACCAACATTTCAGTCAGGTGTTTTTCAATGTGAGGCTATCTAATATGGAAGTTTGATAAACCTATTGTTTTTTGTTGTTGGTTTGTTGTGTGATTTTTAACTCCCATGAATCTAAGATTCCAATATTTATAAAGAGCCTGGGGACAGAAAAGCATCCTGATCATATTGTTTCCAGCACATCAGTCAGATGCCAGAAATGTGCAAACAATGGGGGTCACTCCAAGACCAGTGAGCATACTTTGCATGTGTGACGTGAACTGATATAACTGAACCGTGGAAAATGAAAAGTCAGTAAGCTGGAATATTGTGGACTGAGAAAGAAGCCAAAGTTCCCTTCTCCACAGTATGAACTCTAAGATCTTTGTCGCGATGCGCATTCACAGCTGACATGGAGAGGCAGCTCAGGTCACTCTTGCCATAACTACTGCATTGTCAATATTCCCTCTCTGATCCCCCCCAACAGTAGCATGTCTCTCTCTTTTTCTCTCTCTCTCTCTGACAGAAAGGTACCTGCTTACGTGTGATATAATTTTGAAACAACGTAATATCGGTTTTACCCTCCTCCCTGAGGCTGATAGCCCTAGAGACTGCAGTGAAAGTACATCACAACCCCACCACATGCGCCTCAGCCCTGCTCTGGGGGAACCACATATGGAGAGGAGAGGAGAATCTTTTCTGAGATTTCTATCAAACACGTCAGTGCCAAATATAGTTGGGTTTTTTCACGTGTGGAACTCTCTCTCTCTCTCTCTCTCTCTCTCAGTTGAGAAGTACCTTGAGAATCCCAAACTCACTTCATACAAGTCACCAGATGGCAATAGCATTTGGTCACCTCTGAACTGCACTGAGTTGAGCCGGTGACCTAGATGTGAAAGCCTCTTTATTCCATTCCCATTACTGTCCCCTACTGTGATAATTTCTAAGTAAAACAGCTCTTATTTACCCGGGTAGGGGGACAAGGAAAAAGCCTGTACAATTAGCATCAACATCTGCCTACTAAAGTAACCCCAGATATTCTTGCAAGCAATTAAGTTTAACTTAACCTTCTGTACTGCTAGACTTTGCAATCCCTGACCCAGTGTTTTTATTTAGAAAACCTAGAGGCAACTGTAGGAATTCTAAAAGTTTGTTAACTTTATGCAGCGTTCGTAATAGCCTGAAATTAATGTACATATTGCCCTAATCCTTTTTTTTAAAACTGGTCTTTGATCTAAAACTGATGCTATCAGTGTATGAGTTCTCTCCCCTCTTAACCATGCTCTGATTTTCTGTAAGGAACGGATTAAAAACAGCGTAATCAACCCCTCTTTTACATTCCATGACTTGTTGACAACTGAGTCTTTAGTTTTTCAGAACATACTTTATACACTAGGTCAAAGCCTGAGGCTGAAATCTGAAATATACTAATACAAAGGTCAAAGGGCTTTTAGCTTGAGTTTAGCAGAACACCCGCGATACAAAGGAAAGAGTGATGATATGAAGTAAAGAGTGACAAGTTGCTACTGTATGAAAAACTGCTGCACTCTGGTCCACCACCAGCTCCTCATTCCAATTGCATGTGGACAAGCTCGTTAGTACAGCTTGCGGTTTCCACATAAATTACATGACTGCTTCATTGTCCAGCAAGCTAGAAGACAGCTTTGTATTTCTCCTTTATTTAATTTTCTCATGATGCTTCAAAATAATTTACACAACTGTCTCTGAAAAGAAGTGACAATGAGGATGGAGCTAGAGAGCTGGGTTTTCACAAACACAACAGGACCAAGTGATTGAGAGCCTGAAATTAACAACTGTTTTCATTGCTGAGAAACAAATATTATCACAGACGTTCCTTGGAGACTCCAAAAGGAATCAGTAGCATCACAGTTGTCGTGTGTGCCTCCTATCCCTCCATGTTTGTTTTTTCAGAGAGGTAAAAGTACAAGCACCTGTGATTCAGAAAACACGTTAGGTTTAAAATACCTGACTTATGAGGAAAGGCTGAAAAAACTGGGTGTACTTAGTTCTGAGAAAAGACGACTATGGGGGGACCTGATAAACAGTCTTCAATATGTTAAGGGCTGTTATAAAGAGGATGGAGATCAATTGTTCTCCATGTCCACTGAACAGCAAGAAGCAACAGGGCTTAATCGGCAGTAAGGGACATTTAGGTTAGGTATTAGGAAAAGCTTTCTAACTATAAGGATAGTTAAGCTCGAGAATACACTTCCAAGGGAGGTTGTGGAATCCCCATCAATGGGGGTTTTTAAGAACAGCTTGGAAACATAGTTGCCAGGGATGGTCTAAGTTTATTTGGTCCTGCCCCAGCGCATGGGGCTGGACATGATGACTTCTCGAGTTCCCTTTCAGCCCTACACTTCTATGGTTCTAAGTGTACACTATGATGCCAGCAAGAATGACTGCAACTCTGTGAATAAATGTAATATTTTTTCTGCGGCTTTCAAAACCAGCTTTCAAAAATTTTTCTGCAGCTTTGAATTTTAAATCCCTGCATTGAAGGGAGCAGAGTTAAAGGTGTACTGA
This sequence comes from Lepidochelys kempii, assembly GCF_965140285.1. NCBI lineage: Eukaryota > Metazoa > Chordata > Testudines > Cheloniidae > Lepidochelys > Lepidochelys kempii. Next base: position 28,548,377 of record NC_136390.1, on the reverse strand, counting down.
GTTGGGCTACTGCCTGAAGTGCCTCAGTAGCAGGGCACTGGAATTGGGGTTGGAAATAAATATTAAAAATATAAATATAAAAATACTTAACTTCAAAGCTCTTTACAAACGTTAATCCCCACAACACCCACAGGTAGAGTAAGTATTATTTTCAGCATTTTACAGGTGAAGACACTGAGGCAGAGATTAAGAAACATGGCCAAAACCACAGGAGTGAGTGGGAGAAGTAGGATTACAGAATCCAGGTGTTTCTAGTTCCTGTCCTGTGTTCAGATCACCTAGACCACCACTCACTCGTGAGAGGAATTTCCCAATGGAAGAATAATATTTGAAAGTGAGTTCTTTTGAAAATCTACCAAAAAAAAAAAGAAAGAAAAGGAGTACTTGTGGCACCTTAGAGACTAACAAATTTATTTGAGCATAAGCTTTCGTGAGCTACAGCTCACTTCATCGGATGCATGCAGTGGAAAATACAGTGGGGAGATTTTATCTACACAGAGAACATGAAACAGTGAAACTGTGAAACGTTTCAGAGTAGCAGCCGTGTTAGTCTGTATCTGCAAAAAGAAAAGGAGGACTTGTGGCACCTTAGAGACTAACACATTTATTTGAGCATAAGCTTTCGTGAGTTACATCTTACTTCATCAATGCATCCGATGAAGTGAGCTGTAGCTCACGAAAGCTTATGCTCATATAAATTTGTTAGTCTCTAAGGTGCCACAAGTCCTCCTTCTCTTTTTTCTGAAACCTTTGAAAATCTAGGTACTTATTGTGGTGTCTAAATTGGCAGCTGAGCTATTTTGAAAATCTGGTCCGAGGCTTCTAAATGCTCATGTCTAAAATCTCTTAGAATGCTGTTCGATGAAGACAAAAAACTGTTTCCAATTCAACAGAAAAGGAAACACATCACTGGAGATGTGAAAAAGAGAATTCATAATTGATTTTCCACATTTCCGTATTTTCTCTGGGATTTTACCTTGCTTGCATAGTGCTAGCTAAACAGAAGGCGCATTACTGGTTACAAAGTGTTTGTCTAAAACTGCTTTCTATGTAGTAAATGCAAAAATTGTCACTACGAACCACATCTATAGTGGTGCTATACACTGGAAACTCCTTTTAACTTCAATGGCTGCCTCTTGAGCTCAGCACTTCACAGGATTTGTCTGTAGGATTGCTCTCTATTATGCAATGATAACAGTGTAGAGAATATAACTTCAGTTTTTTCAGGCTGGATATAATCAGTGAGAAATATCCACTGCAAATTTGCATTGTTATTTCAGAACAGAAATCTCTCTCTTCAACTTTGTTTTCTGATCCTACAACTGGATCTATACAGGTGGATGGATCTTTACACAAAGTTCAATCAGCACAGATGATCACATGACTGAAGGCAACTGGAGTTCTGCCATTATCGTCAATGGGGAGCAGGGCCATAACTTGAACATGGTGCCCAGACTGTATAGCTCTGGCCCTGGCAATGGCAGTTTATACTACTGACTAGTAACATTGCTCTTAGGTTCTCTCTCTTATTACATTGAGAGCAGTAAGCAAAAGCATATTAAGTTTGCTGCTGCTGGGAAGTGAAGATCCCTCTGACGTTTGTTTTCCAAAGTTTCATCTGTGGAAAGTCTTGAACATTTTGGTGGTCGATGATTATTCCTACCACATCGCTGTTTATTCCATTAAAAAGTTAAGACTCAGCCTAATATATTTCAGATTTTAGAACTACTGAAGCCTCACTAATTCACTGATTAAAAGAAAGCTTCAAAGCCCAATTTCATTTTCAGTTCAGTAGCTGAATTGCCCATTCTAAATAATCACTCCAAGTAAACCTCACAGTTTTATTAAGTCATTCAAATGAACTCTCTCCTGATAAGGCAAACCACATAATCCAAAATTAAAGGAATTTTAGTGAACATCTGAGAAAGAGAAGCAAAGTATCCCAAGAAATCAAAGATGTAGACCAAAATGTTTGTGGCTCAGTCAGCACAGAGAGTTTTGAGTAGTCCTCATGATCTCAACAGCTTTTAGCCAATAGTTCACACCCACTGTTCTTTCACAAAATTGCATTAGCACTGAAAGCAACAGCAGTCCCAGCTCTCTGCCAATGAAAGATGTTTCCTTGGCTTGTGGAGCAGACCAGCTCTTATTGACCATGATCCCAAAACAACTGCAATGCAAAACATCCCTCTAGCTAGACTCCAGTTCACACTTTAGCAGCAAGAGAGATCATAAATTTAGTGTATCTCCTCCTAAAGAAGGATAGTCTCTTCACCAGATGTTCATTGATGATGGTTTTCCTCATTAGAAACCAGGATCAGGGATGAAAACCCATCAGTGTCAGCTTTGTAATTCATTCAAGAAGGTCGAAGAATTAAAACTGGAACAGCCGATGGCCTCATCCCAAACCCACGAACTGAATTGCAACCATTGGCCCCTGTTCCCTGTCCATGATCTTAAAAATAGGGAGATTTCTTAAGGCAGATAGAGTCAAAACATTAAGGATGCAAATAGAGATCGCTATGTGAAATGGTTTTGAACACAAACTGTGGGCAGTTTGCAAAGAAGACAGTATTGTTCTGAGTACAATGTATGAGAATGAGAAATGGCAACAGTGTAGCATTAGAGATTTTTTTTTTTGACACAGCCATGCATTGTTTAACACACTGTTTATTGTAGAATTTCCCTGCTCATTCCAGACATTTATACATCTTTTAGGATAATCTGCTGACACACATTGGTACAAAACAGATGCACTTGAAATCTGATAGTTATTACAAATGTTTAAGGGTTTGGTTGATATGTTAACCATTGCTGGAAAGAAGCTTCACTATAACTACAAGATCAGACAATTCCCCAGCAAGCTCCATTTCTGTACCATTGCTCACTCATTACTTGATGAAAACAGGAGTTAGTGCACTGTCTGTAGAATAATATTGTGTGAATAGATTTTTTTATCAACCTTAAAAAAAGTAAGCATGGCAGAGGCTGCAGAGAAACACCTGCAGTCTGTGCATGCAACTGGATTGTTAAAATCTTGGTTCATGAGAAACTAAGAACTATCAATTCAGAGGCCAAGAAGGCATAAGTCTAATCTATATAATAAACTGGAGCAGTAACTGCAAATCAATTGATTCAATGGGAGCAGGATCAGGCCCAATAAATATCTGCAATCAATTTGTACTCTAGTTTAAAAGCCAAATCCTGTAGTAAAATATGCAGAGTTATTCCTTAGGGACGTGCTACTTCATAAGCACTGACTGCAGTCAAATCAAATGTCTTGCTTCATGTGCTCACTACATTGCACCCCTCCTCTATCATTGCCAGGAGCAATAAATCCCTCCCTCCCCCACCCCCAAAGCTGCTGCAGCTCTGTTAGCTAGACAAGGATTCTGGGAGAGACTGACAGCTGGTCTTCACTACACCCCCCGAGCAACATAAGTTACATCAACCTAAGTGCTTTCCACACCGGCGCTACACAGCTTCCACCTCTCGCGGAGGTGGAGTGATTATGCGGACAGGCGAGCACTCTCCCATCAGCATAGCACGTCTTCACCAGCACTGATGCAGCTGTGCTGCTGTAGTGCTTGAGTGTAGACGTGCCCTGAGAGTAGCTGTGTTAAGGCCCAGACAGGGATATTTTTAATGCTGCTCTTAGCCATTACAGTAGTGAATAGAAAGTGAGGTACTCGCTAAGATAGCCAGAGCTCAAAGTAAGTAGGAGAAACACCATGAATTGCGTCCAGAAGCAGAAGGAAAAGAAATACTGTATTCATGGACCACAGGAATAAGGTGTCCACAATGACCCACTTCTATTAAATGTGGGATTTGCTGTCTTCTACATTAGCTAAAGCTTCCTCAAAGGCAGCCCTAAGTAAAACACATTGCAGTGACCCAATCCGCAGTGATCAAGAACTAGTTGCAACCTGTCACATAACCAAAAATTAAAAAAAAACAGTTCAAGCAATTTCTGCTAGCTGGAAATCCAAGACAAGTCAGGATCACGAATTATCCCAAGGATGCATCTTCACTAGAAAAGAAGGTGTTTTCTTATCACATTAAATAACATGTGGTAACTAACACAAATCCAATTGGTTAGTCTCTAAGGTGCCACTAGTACTCCTTTTCTTTTTACAAATCAAAATGAGGACAAGGCAGTTTGCAATTTTCACACACGTTAGCAGGTCAAGATAAAGAGTATGGGGTGCCTCGGGTATACCTTGACCTACTAACACATGTTAAAATGTGTCTTGTTTTCATTAGGATTTTCTCTGGTGTTAGTTACCACCTGTTAACTACCATATAGTAAGGACACACGTTTTTTCATAGTGAAGACATGGCCCAAGACAGTGGACCTCATTGGGAAGAACCAGGCACACTTCACCAATCATATTCCACATCAGTAATATGGACTGCTTAATCAGGGCTTGGAAAAAATCCACTCACCCACTTAACCCATAAAACATGTTGAACACGAAAGGGAGACCCCTAAGAACCTTAGGGCAGATGACCAACTACCCATCACCATCCTCTGAAACTTCTCAGAAAGAAATACAGAGCCACAGAAGGTCAACGTCACATGCTTTGTCAGATCCCACACATCAACATTGTATGGTTATTTTGTATTTCTCCGTTGCTTGTAATGAGCTCAGTATTATATAAGAGAGAGACAATTAAATCAACAAGGATACTCAAATTTTGTCCATTGCAGAAGGAAGTCATTGTAATGCTGGTTCGATACTATGCACAGGACTGAAACTATATTGATAGGGATCCAAGAAGTGATCCAGGATAAGGATTAACAAAAAATGTACTGACAAGAATGCAGATGACATTTCTCCCCTGCCGTGCCCTTCACGGCCATGACTCCACTTACCCAGCCATGACCTTCCCAATAAACATAATTTGTTGAAGACAGCAATATACCCATACTTCCTGGTAATAAATCTGTGATATCTCAGGACACAATGCCATGTGCTACCTACTGCAAAGCAATGGTTTATTATCATATATTTGGAAGGACTATGAAGCCAAAAAGCCATCATATAGGAATGTGACTTTTTAAACGTATTTGGAGACTGATTTTGAGGCAGTTTCCTTCTGTTGATATGGAATTCATTTTATCACTGCTAAATACATACCCTTTTAAAACAACTGTGACCTTGTTGCCACACCAGACTTATATAACCATAAGCACAGAGCAGAGAAATCCATTCAATTCCAAGGCACATGGTGAGATCATATAACCTCACAATTACACAGAGATTTAATTGCTAAACTGAGCCATTTCTTATTGATGAATTTTCTCTGTAATTAGCACATGGTTCAAGGGTTAGCGATACGCAGTCTGGATAGTGACAGAGTAATTACCTTAACAAGAAACAATGGGAAACAGAGAGAAATAAGCAGTAATCTTCATGCTCTATTAAACTAAGAGTGAAGAGCTCACATATTTCATATTCTTTAAGTATAGCAAATTCACTAAGTCCAAGGCTGGAAAAAGCAGTGTCACTGGGAGGTTTTTTTTTTAGCAGACAGATAAAAAGGAGGGTCACATTCTAGCCTTGAATATGTATGTGGGGCTCCTACAGACATGAATGGGAACACTGGGTCTGTGCCCAAGGCCAAAATGCAGGCCAGAAAATATTTAATCTAACAATTTTCCTAATTTTTTGCAAAAGATTCTACTTAAAGGAACAATCTCTTTTTCATTTAGACCCAATTTATAACTTTCATAAAGGAAGCTAAATTCCTGGTGGCATCTCTGGATGACATTTTACTTGTAGAGATATTTTTTAAATACTCTAATACTCTAGCTTTCAGGGAGCCACATATTCAACTGGGTCTCAGCCTGGTCTCTATTTGTGTATACACACATAAAAACAGCTGTAATCTGAAATCACTAACACCAGCACTTGCTCACGCAGGTGACAGATGCACATGCAAAAATCCAGTTCTCCATATGGATTCTGGGGATGTAAATTCTTTTATCTGCTTATGGAGGTGTTAATGCTTAATCTGGTTGTAAAAAGAAAAGGAGTACTTGTGGCACCTTAGAGACTAACCAATTTATTTGAGCATAAGCTTTCGTAAAAAGGTTACAACATTGCTATCATCAGTGAAGCTCCTCCAACGTAAAAAATAGTGGAAGAGTAAGTGTGACAAGGCTCTTTCAGCCAGCAGTGTTTTTAATACTGTCTGTTATGTAGACACATGCATGCAAAATCTACTGAAGTGTTACTAGTTGGAAGAGAAAAATGTATACATTTTTCATAAAAGATTCTATAACAATGATTCTATAACTACAAAAATAAATAATGTTTGATTCTTGACAATTCATCGTTAGTCTAGGTGAAATGAAAAAAAGCACTCTCTCTCGTATGTATGGATTATATATTATATAAAATAATTATACTTAATTATCTGTATATAAATTATTTATGTTTAATATAACTATATAATATACAATAGTAAAGACTACTTTGTGTGGTAACAATATAAAATTAAGCTGGATTAATTTTAATAGTTTTATACACACACACACACTTACTTATTATTTATTTATTATTTTGGTACCGTCAAAGAGTGAGCCTTTTGCATTAAATTAAATCTATGTTCATAATCCACCAAACATATGCTCTCTCTCTCACACACAGACACACACAAACCTGTGTGTTGTGATAATTATATAACTGCCAAGAAAGAATTTTTATTAGGTTTGCAAGCCAATCACATGAAGTCTTAGTGCTCAGATCACATAAGCATAATAAATAGGCTGCTGTCTAGAAGATTCCATTACATATCTACTTTCTAAGTTTACTGCTAAGTACATATCTGAAATGGACACTGGTTAAAAAAGACATTTCCTGTGGCTCTTTCATTTTAGTATATTAAAGGGTATGGAGAAAACAGCTTATATTGGCTGCTTTTCTGATTATTGCGGGTATTAAAACTCAACAAAAATCTTCACTTAAGTAATGTAACGGTCAGAATACACCAAGAAAAGTAAATGAACTCAGAGATTTTAGTTTTTATGCCTCCCATTGATTTCAGTAAGAGGTCTAATCATAGAACAATGTCAAGGTTCAGTTTTCTGGGCAAAATTCTGCCCTTCAGTTTACATCCATGAAAATGTACGGAAGTCAGTGGGTCAGCATGAGTGCAAATGAAAGCAGAATTTGGTCCCATCTTTAACCCTTCCCCTAATGGAGTGCACTCCCCTCTTAACTCTATAGTGAGTGAGAATCTCCATTGCATGTCTCACACTGGACAGCAGAGAGAGTTGGGAGGATTATAAAAGTAAAGAAGTGCTCTCTTGGGAAGCTGAACAGAGTGTTTTGCAACAAGGCTGAAAATGTCACTAACTTCTCCTGGTGCCTCCTTAACTTCCCTGGGCAGAACTCTAGTTTTCCAGACTACTCTTCGCTGAGTATCCAACATCCTACCCAATAAATGGGGAAGTTCCACCGCCCATGCTGAAGGGTCCAGTCATCTTCTCACATCAGCACGAGCTCCTTTGTCCCACTCCATTTTTCTTCTCAGGTAAATTTTTTCTGCCCTCATCCACTCTCTCACTTACCAGAGTGGCCCAGCTGCTCTCCAGGTGGGAGCCACATGAACAGCTCCCCAGTCATCCCGATCTGTTAACTACACCTCCCCTTTGAACAAGACATTCAGTTTAACGCGGCTTTAATATGCTTCTAGGATATGAATGTCACTGTGCGCCACATAAACAAACACCAAAAACAAAAAAACAACATCATTCTTCCAAGGCTCTTCACATGTTCTCCACAATGGGAGTGCCACGTGTGGAACAAGTGCAGAATAAGCAACGTAAACGAAGCATCTGCAGATCCATGCTACAGATAGTAATAGAAATTTGTAGTGCAGATTTGAGAGGAAAATTTTGCCTACACAACCAAATTCAATGGATGCATGCAACTCCTACTAAATGTTATATGTATGTAAATCTACACATTATAAATAGGGGGCTGCACACATATAACTGAGAGCATAATTTGGCTCCTCTACAATACCCAAGCACAACAAGGGGTTTATAGACAGTGTAGCAGCCCATCTCTGAATTTTCACTTCGAGGCTGATAAAATTAGACCAGCCAGCTTTGTATTACTTTCAAAGGGCAGGAATCCTGTGACACGTATCTTTCTGTTCTTGTGAGGTGGTACACAGATTGAAACATATAAGAATCCTACTTTATAAAGTTTCCTAACAGTAAGTTTTAATTCCTATTGGGTCACAAGAAGAGAGTCAGCAGGAAGAAAGGAGGGGCCAGCACCTTGTGCACAAATGTAATTATGCCAACATGCATGTCCCAGCAGCCATGAAATGGGCTACATACACATACACCATTTTGAGACTATTCATGTACTTAACCCCTGATAAGAATTTTCAGTTGCAGAATTATGGCAGGTCAAAATATAATCAAATCTTACAAAATCCAGTTAAATCTTTTTCAAAGAATTATAAAAGGGCACCAGGCTACTCCAACTCGAATGACATGATGAGAGGAAGAGTGAATAAGCCATATCACTTACTTTGCTGAATAGATCTTAATACCCTTCCTAAACTTAATACCCTTCCTGAACTGAACTGGGAACAATGTTCAAATCCGAGATCTAATTAAGCTACAAGACCAAATCTAACCACAGCTAACTTAACTGATTCTAACGTGACATTTACTTTGAAATGTTCCTGTACCTTTTTAAAAGAATAAATATATTTTCTATATTTTAACCATAGCTATCTCCAACACAGTGAATATTAACAATGGCCGCACATTTGAACTGGAACTCTCAGACAATAGTATGATTAAGTAATTCCCCAGGGATTCTCATGATTACTAATTTTTGTATGGGAAGAAGAACACTTCAAACAAATTAATTGTATTTTGAACTAAAATTATGTAATTTGGCAAGATTTTAAATAAAACTACTGCAAAATGCACATTGTGGTCTTGATTCTCATTTACACTAAATTCAGTGATGAATCCTGGTCACGTGTCACTTGAGGCAAGTTGCACATATGCTAAGAAGAAGACTAAAGTCCCTGGTCTTGCAGTGCAAAGAGGCCCTAGTGTAAATGAGAATAAGTCCCTATGTGTTTAAGTGCCCACACTGTTCTACATGTGTGGCTAAAAAGAAACAACGTTTTGCAAACAAATAATTTATGTAATAAAAAGTCAGCCTACCAGTAAAATTGGATTGGCCATGCCAGAGACCCTGTCTTTAAAAGGGTTTATTAAATAGGCTCTTGACATAGTTTGAACCTTCTTTGGCGCTACTCCCAGGTTGATAAACTAGCTAAGGAAACTTGGTATTTGTTGTGAATGAATTACATATTATATATATAACTAAAACATTGTATTATGGTATCAATAACTCCCTATGACTAGGAAAGATATTTAGAAATTCTAATTGTAACCACTTTTAAAGATATAAAAAGTGATTAATCAATCCAATTTTGCTCTCAGATACAGCAGTGTAAATCGAGTAACTCTGTTGAATTCGGTAGTATTTGTCCAGATATTCAGCACAATTAATGAGAGCAGGATTTTCTTTTTTTAATCTTCAAACCACTTCGTAGGCAATCCTCAAACTACCCTTCTGAGATTGGTAAAGTAGTAGTAGTATCCTTCATTTTACAATAAGGAGTTAGTGGCAGAATCAAGATTAGCACTCAGGATAATTTGCATCTCAGCCCTGTGCTCAGTCCACTCACTCCTCTTTCCTTCTCTCTAGACCAAAAAGGCCCAAAATGATTATTTAGAAAAACTGATCTATTTTGAGTGACAACGGTCCAAAAGCACTCAGAACTGCTATACTTTTTTTTTTTGCAAGCCTGTAAATCGAAAAATAACAAAAGCAACTTATCTGAAATTTTATGTGTAAAAAAATTCAAACAAGAAAAGCTCTTGAATGCCAAGTTCCAGGCAGGAGTGAATATTTACAGGCAGTTATAAACTGAAGGTTTATAATGGAAACATTGAGAGGTCCTTAACTATAGGTGGGTTAGCAGGCATCGCAGTAATCCAACTGAAGAGGTGTGGGTGGGGAAGCCAAAATAAACCACAAATGTGTGACTTTCTGGCCGTAAGGAGAAACTCTCCGTAAAGCAAGCCTGCTGTCTGTGTTTTTTTTTTGTATACCTGACCCTGGAGATTCTTCCTGCCTTACGCTGTATCTGGCTACTAAAGAGTCAGCAAAAAGGTATGACACATACATATATGAATTTTGCCCGCACCTGCAGCATATTCATAAACACACTAATTATCACGTGTGTTTATAAACTGCCCAGTGACCATGAAACAGATGCATGCAGTTTACTCTTTCACTTCACTGATTTGTGTGCATCCCTTTCTTTTTAAAAATCAAATTAATGTTCCTCTTGTGCCTCAGTTATTTGGCCACTCCTAGAAGTAGGATTTCAGATTTGATAGGCTAATCATCTGACACAGTTTGGCAAATCCTATGTTTTTTAGAACAGATAGAGTAGTAAATCCTAAGGATTGCTCTTTTGAGAGCACACTGAAATATCCAATGATAACCAGACAGTACATAGTAAAAGGTATAATATATTAGACATGTTACAAACATAGGGTTTAATCCTGCACTCAGAGAAGTCAATGGGAGTGTTGTTATTGACTTCAGTGGATACATGATCAGCCCCATCTTTTCTAAACATAGCAGAATGGAGCCCCATTTCATATTATTTCACCAGATTTTGTGGTTCAGAAAAAAAACACTATTTTCTGTTAAAAATTAAATAATACATAGAATTAGCAAGCAAAATAAATATTGAGAGGAAATAAAAATGTGAACTCTATTTGTATAACTGGTTCTGTATAATGCTTCGCTTCTCATTATACCCATTAAACCCTAATACTCATTTAGAGTTTTTGAAACATTCATAGCAACCCATCACTGACTAATTCTGCAGACGTCTGGCAAGGTAACACTATGTCACTCCAAGACTCCTTAACAAGGCTCTACTGTATTTGATGTTATTGAGGTCACTGGACCAACCCACTGGGATACACTGTTTGGTGGTGGAAAGTTCACAGTAATTTAACTTCAAGTTTGTATGAAGTTTACTGACCAATATGACTTAAGAGAGGACTCTGAGCATCCTCCCCATTGACTGATGGAGTCCTGAATTCAAGAAGATGGCAGTTCTAAGCTAGCACTAAAGTTTTGTTTTATGGATCTGATCCTTTAAAAAAAATGGCTATGAAGCACGATCCAAACTGCATAGGAGATTACTGAAAATAGGAAGTGTAAACCAGGTATCAAAATTAGAACTAGCTGCAGGAAAAATGATGAGTGTGTGTTTGTTACCTTTAACTACAACTGGCTCACATATACAACATACACACATTCCCAGTTGTTGCATATATGTACACATGCACATACTGCATATATGTGTTTACATCAAAAATATGTATACACAATATCTATAGGTATGTATACATATATGCACAGAGATGTATGGGCCAAACTCTGACCTGGTTTACTTAGTTATACCCCATACAATCCTACTGATTTCCATGGAGTTGCATATAATGCAAATTAGGACAACATTTAGCCCTATGTGTGTCAGTGTAATGTGTTTTGAAAAAAATATTCTTTTCATATAATGACCCAAGTCTCCTTCCCACTGTAGTTGAAGAATGAGTCATTGGGAACAGAGCTAAAATCTCAACACAAGCCCTCTATTCACAGTCTCTATGGTGGTCTCACTAGAAAATGCACAGTGCGTGCTAGCCAGGCGATAAGTTTTTAACTGCACACATCTGGTTTCTGTGGAGGGAATGCACATGAAAATGCCTACTGTATAGAAATGCTATGTGATTGCTTGGTCCATTTAGCCTTTGGCTGATCTATGTTATTCCCAAAGCTCTTCTTAAAGCAGAAACGTCTACGTGATCTGCCTTTTTGGTGCTACTGTTCTGCTTATTTCAGCAGATGAGGAATAAAGTAATGTGCCGGCAATTACTGTTTTGAGTTACTGTAGTCAGACAGCACTTGATGTGCCAACAAGTTATGAATGCCTCAATCTGTGTATAGAATTTGGATACCCCAAGACTTCAGCAATTCAATTGTGTTTAGGATTCCATGCAGTCACCCTGCCCTTTCTCTAATGCTGCTACCTGATTTCCTTTTCCACCCCTTTTTTGACTAATGATCTTTTCTAAAACACATTCTTCCTGCTGTGTCTCATTCTCTCTAGTGCTTATGTCTCTGCTTTACTATTGAGCCTGTGGTAGCTGGCCTCCCATTAGAACAGCTCTGGAAGACACAGAAATGATGTGGTTCATTTGAGCTCACATCATTTTGCTTTACTTGAAAAACACACTGAATTGTGATTTTAAAGAACTGTTTGATTCCAAATAAACATGGTCCATTCCCTTCTGATAAATTCTGTCCCTGCTGAAACTCCCTTGTCCTTGCGATGTCCTCCTCTTTAACATGCTATGTCTAGCCTGTTTAATCCCCACTTGCAAGCTTCTTTTTAACCTTCTGCTCAGCCTCCCTATTCATTCACCAGCATGAGAAGGAAGTTTTACAGCACTACAGATGTCAAGCTGAACAATACATTAGCCTTTACCTAGCACACATTATATTGCCAGACAACTCAGCATTAAATTTTAATGAAGAGTTACTTCAAGCAGAGAAATGGCCTTAAGTGCAGCTAACAGATTTGCTTAAAATGCTGACTTGTTACATATAGTTCCCCTCAATGCATGCACACAAAATGCTGCCTTAAACATAATCTAAATGGTACACACAAATTGCAAAAAGAGCCCTATTCATTTGGCACAATCAGTATCTGTTATTACTACCTAATCATAATTCACATTATTGTGTATTAAATCAATCCATATTATACATGCATTTTAAATATGCACATAAAGTAAGTCTCCATCACAGCTTTCCCTCTAGCAATAATATTTCCATGTTGATAGCAATTAGCTCTCATATTATAATACATCATACAGGGTTCAGACTGAGCCAGAATGTGCTAAAATGCTAGTAGCTCTGTGATTAAATAAATTAACTAACACATTAATAAATAACTCAGAAATGTGTGATCTTCCCCATTCATCCCACTGGGATATTAACGATAAAGCCTAATGATCCCATTTTAAATGTCAACAATACTATTAACTATTTCACTGCTGTTCATTATTGTAGAAACAGCCAACTCTTCAAGTCTGGTGGATATCACGGTGGTCTTTTTTCACCCTGACCCATGGAAGTTAAGATATTTAAAGCACTAATTTAACAGTCAACTTATACGGTACTGAGAACTGGCATACTCATTTATTGCAGTGCACTTCAGTGTACACAAAATGATATTTTATATGTTCAGTTTTAGACATATTTTACTAGTTAACCCAAGCCAGTGTCTGACTTTTAGAATGATGTAAATTAAGAATATAAACACAACAAATGTGTTACTTTTTCACACATCCCTGTGATGAATGTTTTTATGGTTCAATTGGAACAAGAGCCTCAAATAACACCAGAGTATAGTGCTGTGTGTTTATAGTCTCTGACTGGACCACATCATGTACATTAATGATTACAAAGACAGACACACAGAAGGTGTCATATCCAGAGGATGTTAACAATATGTTATTGAATGTGTCTTAATTACACATTGAAAGTTGCTTGTCACTTGACCAAAAATCTTTTCCTCTTTAATTAATTAAAACACTTTGCATTCACTGCAGAACAAGTCTTAAGTCTGCACTTTGACCAAAGGCAATTACAGCAAACAGATTTAATGATCTTTCCTTCTGTTGGAGCGGAGTAGCACTGAGACTAGGTCACTTGATAAGAACATCATGTTCACTGCTAGGTCTGTAGCTCAGTCAAAGGAAAATACTAAGTTTCCTCGGCTTTGTTTAACTAAACGTTGATCGTAGATTAAGTTTTAGGAATTAATAATGAGTCAGCATGCTTCATCTGATGCCAGCGCACCAGGTTTCTCTCCCAGTGAGGGTCTACCCACATATAAGTACTGTCAGTGCTCAGCACAGACTCCATTCAGTATACACGGTAATGACACTAACTACAAAGATCAGGTGGAGAAGCTGAGCTTTCCGGCAAGAGCTCACAGAAGGAATCACAACTCCACGCTGTACTGGGAATCGCACTCTATACAAAGAAAACAAGGACGGGCCTATCAGTTTATACCAGGGGCCCAGTTCTTCTTACAGATAAACAAGTGCAACAACTTCAATAGAAGTTCAGTGCATGTATCTCAGACGTTAATTAAGTCCACTGAGCTGGATCTTCAGCTAACGTAAACTGCTATAACTCCACTGACTACAAGGGAGCTTCGCCAGTTTACATCAGCTGAGGCTCTGGCCCATTCTGTTCCACAGCTTACCATGCTCCCTCATTATAGTGGAAAATTAAATCTCCTAGTAGTGACTCTTTAAACTGCTTCATCACCCCGCAAACAGGGCACAAGAAGGGAAGGAGGAGCATATCTCTTCGGAAATATTATCACCGATGAATGGCAAATGCCTATTTGCCATGAAAGAAAAGCACCACAAAGACACCCATCCCTCCATGCATCTCCTGTAATTCTGTTTTAATGACTCTGACAATGTAAATACCAACAAAAGATGGAGACAAAGAAAGGACAAGCTATCTAGTTCCTGGCATTAGGATTTCCAGAAGGCTCACTGCTGTTTAAAAGCCCCAAATTAACAAGTAATGCTCTTCCGATTAACCTCCATTAACAAGAGAATCCCATTTACAGAGGTTTTTAAGAGTTGATAAACCTGACCACAACAAAATAAGAATTAGCTGTAGCCTTAAGATATGTGTGGCTGTCAGGAGGCTAGTCACCCTTCCCTAGCTCCCCCCACCTCCTTGTGCCAAGTGTCACTGCTGGTTGTCTTCCTTAGTGTATTTGTCATCCCATTAGATTCACTAAGGAAACTGTTGGAAAGCTGAAAAGAACTCCCATTTCCTTTGTAAACGGTTTCAATTTATTTGTGCAAGAGAGTAAATATTCCCTCATGCTTTCATCTTAGGGCACTGACCACTTTATGGCTTGATCCATGCTACAACAATGTTCAAAAACCGTGCCACAAGTACTCCTTTTCCATTTTCAACCATGGTTCTGCTAAAACAATGTCAGCCTTCTTTTACTTCAGTTGTCCAGTCCAGGGCAGAGTAGCGGTTATTTTTCATCACCCATTCCCTTATGATAGAATCCTAGAAGATTAGGGTTGGAAGGTCATCTAGTCCAACCCCCTGCTCAAAGTGGGACCAACTCCAACTAAATCATCCCAGCCAGGGCTTTGTCAAGCTGGGCCTTAAAAACCTTAAGGATGGAGATTCCACCACCTTCCTACGTAACCCATTCCAGTGCTTCACCACCCTCCTAGTGAAATAGTTTTTCCTAATATCCAACCTAGACCTCCTACACTGCAACTTGAGACCATTGCTCCTTGTTCGGTCATCTGCCACCACTGAGAATGGCCGAGCTCCATCCTCTTTGAAACCCCCCTTCAGGTAGTTGAAGGTTGCTATCAAATCCCCCCCCCCCCCACTCTTCTCTTCTGCAGACTAAATAAGCCCAGTTCCCTCAGCCTCTCCTCATAAATCATGTGCCCCAGCCCCCTAATCATTTTCGTTGCCCTCTGCTGGACTCTCTCCAATTTGTCCACATCTTTTCTGTAGTGGGGGCCCAAAACTGGACACAATACTCCAGATGTGGCCTCACCAGTGCCAAATAGAGTAGAATAATCAATTCCCTCAATCTGCTGGCAATGCTCCAACTAATGCAGCCCAATATGCCGTTGGCCTTCTTGGCAACAAGGGCACACTGCTAACTCATATCCAGCTTCTCGTCCACTGTAATCCCTAGGTCCTTTTCCGCAGAACTGCCACTTAGCCAGTTGGTCCTCAGCCTTTAGCAGTGCATGGGATTCTTCCATCCTAAGTGCAGGACTCTGCACTTGTGCTTGTTGAACCTCATCAGATTTCTTTTGGCCGAATCCTCCAATTTGTCTAGAAGGAGTACTTGTGGCACCTTAGAGACTAACCAATTTATTTGAGCATGAGCTTTGGTGAGCTACAGCTCACTTCATCGGATGCATACCGTGGAAACTGCAGAAGACATTATATACACAGAGACCATGAAACAATACCTCCTCCCACCCCACTCTCCTGCTGGCAATAGCTTATCTAAAGTGATCATCAAGTTGGGCCATTTCAGCACAAATCCAGGTTTTCTCACCCTCCGCCCCCCCACACACATGTGGATTTGTGCTGGAAATGGCCCAACTTGATGATCACTTTAGATAAGCTATTACCAGCAGGAGAGTGGGGTGGGAGGAGGTATTGTTTCATGGTCTCTGTGTATATAATGTCTTCTGCAGTTTCCACAGTATGCATCCGATGAAGTGAGCTGTAGCTCACCAAAGCTCATGCTCAAATAAATTGGTTAGTCTCTAAGGTGCCACAAGCACTCCTTTTCTTTTTGCGAATACAGACTAACACGGCTGTTACTCTGAAACCTGTCAATTTGTCTAGGTCATTCTGGACCCTATTCCTACCCTAAATCTCCCACCAGTTTAGCGTCATCCACGAACTTGCTGAGGGATACCCTCTCTATGGTACAGAAATGTCCATAATAGGAGATAATTTAGAGAAAAGTTTTTGTTCACAGCTCTATATCCAGCGTGGGGAGAGTTATGATGTGCTTAAATTATATTGCCAGGGTACTTTTTTTTCCTTCTTGCAGGAGATCAGACAAACAAGTCAACTGTGAGTTCTCCCTCATTCATGTGTGTATCTCACTTCTCGAGGGGCTTGTCTACACTGGCAATTGACAGCGCTGCAACTTTCTCACTCAGGGGTGTGAAAAAAACACACCCCTGGGCACAGCAAGTTTCAGCGCTGTAAAGCGCCAGTGTAGACAGTGCACCAGTGCCACGGCAGCGCTTTAGCGTTGCCAGTGTAGACTAGCCCTAATACAGGACCTATGATATAATGTCAGTGAAGTGACTCTTCCCTATCTCATCATTCTAGGAAAACCAGCAGGATGAATGAAGAATCCTGCTCTTGTCCCCCAGCAGCAGCACTGCTAACATTATACTGCAATAGCACACTTCATCCAATTGCCAAGACTCAATGAAGATTTGATGCTTCCTCTGTCTTCACCTCTACAACATTCCTAGCCTCTACTGGTCCTAAATCACTCCTGAAATCAGGTTTCACAAACAGCAGTATAATGAGGAGATACCAACTCAGCCATCAGGCCAGCCTGGCTGTCTGATTTATCAGAGCCCCAACATTTCCATATCAGTTTAACAACCAGCTGTTTGTGGGCATGTGATCAAAAGGCTATTCCCTCACATGAATATACTGCGTATTTACTTATACTCACCAACCCTTCAGTTTTGGATGACAGTGTCCAATTTTCATATTGGTCTCAACAACTTTGTTTCATTCACCTCTCAAAACAATTTGAAAATAGCTCAACTTTTTGTGTTTCGTGCACATTTTATAATATATTACTCTCATATCATCATATATCATGATGTGCCATTATAAGGAACAACACAATCAGGAAACAATGAAAAATCTCCCAGTATTATGGATTATAAAAACTGACCAAATATGCTTTCTGCATGTGGCACTTTAGAGACTAACAAATTTATCTGAGCATAAGCTTTCGTGAGCTACCGCTCACTTCATCGGATGCATGCAGTGGAAAATACAGTGGGGAGATTTATATACACAGAGAACATGAAACAATGGGTGTTACCATACACACTGTAATGAGAGTGATCAGGGAAGGTGAGCTATTACCAGCAAGAGAGCGGGGGGCCAATGCTCAAACCCCTGAGCTATCCCTCCCCCCCTTTTGAATTTACTGAAACATCTACTATTTCAGTTATGTGGCTTCTAAGTAAGCTTAAGAAAATAGGCTCCTTGTGACTATAAAATGGCTTAAGGGCCAGATCCTGCTCCCATTGAAAAATCAATGAACAAACACATGATGGCATATATCACATTGGTAGATGTGCAGGTGAACGAGCCACTGATAGTGTGGCTGATGTGATTAGGCCCTATGACTTGTGGTCAGAAGTGGCTACATAAAAATGGCACCTTCTTAATCAACAGATCTGCTCTTTGTGTGTCTTAGAGTCAGATCTGCTTCTTTACTGACAAAAGCACATTTATTGCTGTTAGAACTACAAAGTCAATACAGCCATGGAAAAGGAGGCTGGATTCTATTATGCTTCAAAAATTATCTGCTAAATTGTTCCCTATCTTCAGATTCCCGAATCTTTATCTCTGGTAATGCTATAAGGCCCCAGGAAATACCCAGTTTGACTTTCAGATCCCAGGCTGAATGGCAGGTCTGGCAGTTACAAAAGTCAATCTAGGTCTCGTAAACTAAGCAAATTTGATCTGGAGGCTAGTGAGAGAAATAAATATGAAATTACAGAAAGCCATTTTTAAGAAGTCACTTCTCTCACCATAGGTTTTCTTTAACCCCTGTCTATAGCATAATCCATAATGCTGAAAGTAAATTTATCTGTTATGTATCCAGTCAGGCAAGTGGCAGATACATGCAAAACTCTCATCAAATATGAGAGAAATTTTGGTTTTTTAGTATATAAAGTACCTTAGGGAAGCACTGAAATGAGAACTCTTCAGAATTGTTGAAATGAAGAGATCTCTGTTAAACCAAGCTATGGCTTTTTCATGGCTTCCATAGTTGGGAGTTAAGTAAATCCCTGAGATGGTAATTAGGTTAAACAGTTCATCAGGCTCACTCAGAAACAAAGTACGGCACAGAATGAAAATGAGCGTGCACGCTAGAAAAAACTCTCAGCCAGCCTATTACCCAGATGACAAGCAGAATTAATCCTCCACCAGTGCCACTAATGCCAGCACTCCACCCCCACTCTTCCTGCATTGGTTGCAAATAAAACACTGGTAGATAGCTCCATAAATAGATCGTGCTGCCTGAAAGGTTTGCTAAGGATTATAAAGAAACAACATTAACACCCATGCATGAGCAATTAGAAAAGTTAGCAAAGCTCACAATAAAATCCTATTATGGAGACTATAGGAGAAAAAAAAAGTGCCTAACAAGATAGACTAAATTCTTGGTGTAAGCACATATGATATTTATTATCCAGATTCAAGGTGTCTGGTTACATCTATTTTAAGGTTTTTGTTTCTTAAAGGAGAGACTATCCATCAGGAAATATTAACATGCATCATGTGTACATTTGTATGCAAATCTTTAAACTATGTTGATGTTTGCTATAGAAACAAAAGGGGGGAAACCAATGTTTGATCTCTTATGGGCACAGAAACAATAAAGCCACAGTGGGCAGCAACCAGAGCTTTCCCAGTGACTTGACTAGCAAGGGGTTAAGAATGTCATAAGCTCCCACTATTAAATAAAGCCAGGCAAGTACAAGGCTACCTGTGTTTGCTTCCATACAGTTTGCTGCAGGCTCCAGCCCCCCCACACTATGCCTATGGCTAATGTGTGTCTTATTAGGTTACTCCTGAAAAGGCAAAAGAAAAACAAATAATAATTCACACGGTAAAAGCTTGGGGAGAACAGCCTATGTTGTAATGCTGTTTTGATGGGTTAGGAGCCTCAGTGGCATCAACTGAGACATATTAACAGCTCTATTACATTATTAAGGCGCACACGTTTCCAGCAGCCATAACTTCACGTCTACTTTTTTTAAAAAAAGGAAAGAGACAGGCCACCATCTAAGTGAGAGCACTCCTGGATATGCAAGAATCAGGACGAGAGACACCAGGAGAGAGAACTATGCTCAGAACTTGCCATCATTGTTGGTTGTTGCATAGGTTTCACCAGCTCTGCTGTCACTACACAGATATAACTGCATGAACTGAGCTCTCTAAAACAATGCAAGAAAGACAGTATTTTGTACAAAACATACTTGGCAACAAATGAAGGACTTTAACAATGCCTCCACCCGTGTTTCTGAGCAAGACTCATCCTGTGATGAATTCCAGGTTTGCTGTTAATAACGCTGTTAATCAGAGGAAGGGGCCTGTTCTTTATAGCAGTTGGGATAATGGTTTATTCAGAAACACTGACATCTACTCTAACCCTAGGATAACTATTTGGACTGGGGTCTCTGCTGAGGGGTGGGGGAAGGGGGTTGGAGAGGAAGGCTGAACTGGTGCCACTGTATACCAGTAACAGCAGATATCACTGAGGGCACTGGTGCAGGAGAGATTATATATAAGGCTCATTCTGGGCTGCCAAACTGAGCACCATTTTAGGCTGCCTTCACAGATTCTCCCTCCCACTCTCCTTTATCACATAGCAACCTTAAGCAGGAAAATTTATATCCAGCCAGGAGACCAAAACAGACAGCCTTAACTGAGGCTGCTGGCAACAGTGGTTAAGTACAATGTCCCAGATTCTGCAATCCTCACCAATGTTGAGCAGCACTTTATCCTGTGAGCAGTCCAATGCCTAAGTGGGAGTATCCAAGAGTTCATTTAAAGAAAGTAATAGCTTTTAAATAGTGAACTTTTTATGAATGGACGAGCTCACCCAACCAGCTTCTATTTTGTCAGAATTAATTTATTTCCTGTTCAATAAACAACAGTATTGGGTTTGTAGGAAAATGCAGTGAAAAGTATGAAGCATGTTTTCCTTGACAGAAAGATCCCAGACGAGTTTCTGTGTGCCAAGTCACAACCTAATCCCTTTCCTTCAGCTGGGAGATCAGTACAAAACCATGCTTCTCAGAAGACCTCATATCTTTATGATAGTCAAGCTTCATTATACCAGCCTGCAAAATCCAAGAAAGATATAACCCACTACGTATACATTTTAGTGATCAATAGCTCTGAACTGAAGGGTACTGTTTGGCAACAAAGTCAAATTGTGTGTGTGTGTGTGTGTGTGTGTGTGTGTGTGTGTGTGTGTGTGTGTACACATACACACGCGTGCATGCACGTGTGAGGCCATGCTTTTTAAATTAAGCACAAAAAAAAAGTTTTATGCTATTTTCTTTTAAAACCTCAGAACAAGACTTTTGCTATTAAGAGAAACAAACACTTCACAATTGCCTGAGGCTGATCATGCCAGCTGCCATAGGTGCAGTAATCCATAAAGACGCTTTTGTTTCCCGTTTTGAATGCAATTGTTTGGGCTTGACGTATTTATTATTTCATGTAGTGGGATGTTGCTTCAGATATCTGAGAAAGAAATTAGTCCAAGATTTTCAAAAGCAACTAATGGGTTTTTGGGTGATCAGTTTGAAACATCTTAAAGGAGGCTGATTTTTCAGAAAATACAGATTAGCCACACTCTGACAATCAGGTTTATTTAAGATTCCAGGTTGGGCAGCCAAAGACTGAGGCATAGACAATCATAAGCAACTTCTCAAAATCTTGGCTCGAGTGCTTTTAACCTTCAGAGAATTTTCCACATATTAGCCCTTTGAACACCTCTGGGGCTTTTAAGGTGATGTGGTAGTTAAACATCACCAACCTCATTTTTGCAAACCAGAGCTACAGAAAACAAGTCAGCATGAGAGACAAATTTTGAACTCCAGACTGCCTGACTCCTAGTCCAGTGTGCAGCCCACTAGTCCATGTGACATTATTATTTCAATCACGCTGACATACTGTACAACTTGAGTTTTTAAATTATTATTATTATCAATAGTTATAGTAAGAAATTGTCACCATAGATTTGAGTTTCCTTTCGTTTCATAGCATTTTGGCATGACAGCATATTACAGTACATAATAAAATTAGGGCTGCTGATTAATCACAGTTAACTCACGTGATTAACTCAAAAAATCAACCATGATTAAAAAAATTAATCGCAATTAATCGCACTGTTAAAAAATAGAATACCAATTTAAATTTATTAAATATTTTTGGATGTTTTTCTACATTTTCAAATATATTGATTTCTATTACAACACAGAATACAAAGTGTACAGTACTCACTTTATATTAGTTTTTTTACAAATATTTGCACTGTAAAAATGATAAACAAAAGAAACAGTATTTTTCAATTCACCTCATACAAGTACTGTAGTGCAATCTATATTGTGAAAGTGTAACTTACAAATGTAGATTTTTTTTGTTACATGACTGCACTCAAAAATAAAACAATGTAAAACTTTAGAGCCTACAAGTCCACTCAGTCCTACTTCTTGTTCAGCCAATCACTAAGACAAACAAGTTTGTTTACATTTATGGGAGATACTGCTGTCTGCTTCTTATTTACAATGTAACCTGAAAGTGAGAACAGGCATTCAGATGGCACTTTTGTAGCCAGCATTGCAAGGTATTTATGTGCCAGATATGCTAAATATTTGTATGCCCCTTCATGCTTCAGCCACCATTCCAGAGGACATGCTTCCATGCTGGTGATGTTCATTTAAAAAAGAGTGTGTTAATTAAATTTGTGACTGAACTCCGTGGGGGAGAATTGTATGTCTCCTGTTCTGCTTTACCCGCATTCTGCCATATATTTCATGTTATAGCAGTCTCTGATGATGACCCAGCATATGTTGTTTGATTTACAAACACCATCACTGAAGATTTGACAAAACGTAAAGAAGGTACCAATGTGAGATTTCTAAAAATAGCTACAGCACTCGGCCTAAGGTTTAAGAATCTGAAGCACCTTCCAAAAGCTGAGAGAGACGAGGTGTGGAGCATGCTTTCAGAAGTCTTAAAACTACAAAACCCGAACCACCAAGAAAGAAAATCAACCTTCTGCTGGTGGCATCTGATTCAGATGATGAAAATTAACATGCATCAGTCTGCTCTGCTTTGGATCGTTATCGAGCAGAACTCGTCATCAGCATGGACGCATGTCCTCTAGAGTGGTGGTTGAAGCATGAAGGGACATATAAATCATTAGCACATCTGGCACGTAAATATCTTGTGATGCTGATTACAACAGTGCCACGTGAACGCCTGTTCTCACTTTCAGGTGATGTTGTAAACAAGAAGCAGGCAGCATTGGCTTCTGCAAATGTAACCAGACTTGTTTGTCTAGGTGATTGGCTGAAGTGGGACCGAGTGGACTTTTGGCTCTAGAGTTTTACATTGTTTTATTTTTGAATGCAGGGGTTTTTTGTACATAATTCCACATTTGTAAGTTCAACTTTCATGATAAAGAGATTGCACTACAGTACTTATATTAGGTGAATTGAAATATACTATTTCTTTTGTTTTTATAGTGAAAATATTTGTAATAAAAATAAATATAAAGTGAGCACTGTACAATTTGTATTCTGTGTTGTAATTGAAATCAATATATTTGAAAATGTAGAAACATCCAAAAATATTTAAATAAATGGTATTCTATTATTATTTAACAGTGTGATTAATCGCGACAGCCCTAAATAAAATACAAAAACTATTAGAGACACATGGAACAAAATTATGGAAAATCTCCTAAGAAATCACTAGCATTTGTGCCTGCTAGCATGCTTTGTGAATACTAGTGTTATCGATGTAAAACCCATTGCTCAAAATAATTCCCCTCCAGAGCATATATTCAACTTTCTGCCAGGAAATAGAAAGGACATTGTGAAAGAAGTTAAAGCAGAATAATATAGACAATAATAATATGCCATCAACAATATTTCACACTTATAAGGTGCTTTCTATCCAAGAAGCACAAAGCACTTTACGAATAGTTTCACAACAACCCCGGGAGGTGAGTCTTTTAATCCTTGTTCGACAGATGGGTAAAGTCAGGCACAGTGAGACTGAGGCCAAAGTTTTCAAACTTGGCTGTTAAAAATCTGCCCCCTAGATTAGTGGCCTGATGTGCAACGGTGTGCTGACATCACAAACACATCAGAGCTAACCCTACAGCCAATAAGGAACACCCTGGGACGTGCAGGCACTCAGAAGCTCTACTTGAGACACTTGAGCTTGAAAATACTGGCCTCTACCATATGCGCAAAGGCACACGTCAATGGTGCAGCGAAGCCAGAACAGAAGCCAGATCTGGAATAAATTGCCTAGGGAGGCAGTGGAATCTCCATCACAGGGGATTTTTAAGAGCAGGTTGGACAAACATCTGTCAGGGATGGTCTAGACCAGTGATTCCCAAACTTGTTCTGCCACTTGTGCAGCAAAAGGCCCTGGCAAGCTGGGCCGATTTGTTTGCCTGCTGCATCCGCAGGTTCGGCCGATCACGGCTCCCAGTTCGCTGCTCCAGGCCAATGGGAGCTGCTGGAAGCGGCAGCCAGTACGTCCCTCACACCAGATTCCCAGCTGGTGTAAATCAGCAAAGCTCTATTAATGTCAATTTACACCAGCTGAGGATCCGGCCCTTCTATTTTATAAATTTTCAGTATCTAACCCCTCAGGCATTAATAAATAAAAGGGATGGAAAGTGAAGGTAAGGGGCAAGGCAAGGGGAACAACAACAAAAACAAACCCTAAATTCACTGCCCACGTTGCCTTCTGCCTATCCATCGTATATATTTTATGTACACCAATTACTGTGATATATATTTTTAATATTAAGTTTGGGCTGCACTATGAATGCTAATTTACATTGCAATCTTTTTGGGGGAGGGATTACATTCTCTTTGTCATCTTGAATAGTGGACACTTTTTGGCACTATAAAAGTAAAGGATAATAACAATCAATTTGACTTACAGAATGAATTTGGGTATCCATGGAACAAAGGACTAATGGATTATTAGATATTTTTAATACTTTGGTCACCATTTTAGGTAAACTGTAAAACTATGTTTAACAGGTATAATGAAAGTGAAAATGCTTCTCATACCCTTAAAGGTCTGTGTATACTTCTGAAAAAGTATAGCTGGTTGGGTTCTCTTTGAGAGACTCGGAAATGCAAAGGAAACTTTGGTGCTTTCCAACCCATGCTTATCATTGCTATAACTGATGACCTATTTATAGCAACACTGGTTGTTCCCAAGTCAACTTTTTCTGATGTGCCCAATTATTTACTAACAGAGAAAACACCTGTGATATGAGATCTGGAATAAATAGCTAAAAAGCCCCCATCTGACCTGACCATAACAGCTTAAGTACACAATGAAAGCTGTGCAATCACAGGAACAATCAATAAAGGTTATTTTTATTCCTTGAGCCTTTACCTTAAAACACTCTGATTTTCACAACATTAAGTGAAAGTGAGACTAAAATATAAACCAAAGCATCTTATTGTCCTGAAGAAGCACAACATATGAATGGTCAAGGAAAAGGTGACAGGATGTGCTTTTTTGGTTATTGTTTTCTCTCATTCTGGTGTCCGTATTTGATCATTCTTTATGGGATCAGAAACCTGCTTCTGAAACTGTGGGAAAGGGGCTAACGTTTGTCTGTTCCTTGAAAGGGCTGGATTGAGTAAAGAATTGGGATAAGCCTCTTGACCCTTAGAACCCAAAGGATGTGTATACGTGTCCTTAGAACACTAAAGTGAGGGATGGGAGCCAAGTGGGGTTGGACTAGATGACCTCCTGAGGTCCCTTCCAACCCTGATATTATATGATTCTATGATTCTAAGTAAACTCCTCTCCTTTCATTTTCTGAAAACCACATGTACTGAAAAGCAATTACATTTGCTGCACACAAACTAAGGGAGGGACACAATAGGAATAAAAAGGCCTTTAAGCTAATTAAGTGACATCATTCCCTCTGCTCTGGAACCAAAGGGGTGGATTGGATGCCAAAGTGATGTACTTTTCACATAAACAATCTGGTCAGCCAGTTTAAGTGGAGCTCCTCCCAACCAAAAAGGTGTAAGGGGATCTGGCCGTATCAGCAGGGTACCCAATAAGCTCTTCTGCTCTCTTTCACTCCCACATACAGTGAGCTTCATTCTACCTCAGTCAGAAAGGGTTGTACATTTTATAAAGCACATCTTCATATTTTCTTTATTCAGTAAGATTTCCACTAGCATTACTAGGCTAACGGGTAGTTCAGCTGTAATGTGCTTTCTCCATAATCCATTTTATTTCCATATTTCCACAGTCATGTTATGGCCTTTTAAATAGTATAAAATACATCTAGGTTTTTAATCTCTTCTGAGCATACTGTGTTTCATGGGAGTTCATTCTTGCCCTGTCTGTTACCAGCATATATCCGCTGTAAGTGGATATACTAGTCTTCATTAGTCAGGACAAACAGGAAACTGTTTGAACTGCACCCCATGTACCAGTGGGGTCCTTTTGTTTTAAGTTTAGACAACAAAAGAGGTGAGATCAGTGAAAGCCCCTCAGTGGAGAGAAGAGAGATGGGGCAATGCAAAGAAACAGTAAACTCCTTGGTTTCCTAGGCCATTACTGAATTTCCTCCTAAAATTATGCAAGGCCAACTCTGGTTTTGCCTGAGTAAAGACTGCAGGATCAGGTTTTAACTGGCTATTGGCCTTTTCCTGTACATGCCTAAAACTATTTCAGATCTGAGCCAAGATGCAGGATTAAACAACAGTTGATTCTTTTACTGTTAGATAAGGGGTTGGCTTGATGCATGAGGATTTAGGCCTTGAAGTCCCCACACTTTGAAATGAGAAGAAATCCCTAAAATTGGTTATCAGGGCAAAACAGCAAAAAAAACAGAGAAACATGAAATAACCCCATAAAAATACACTGACAATCAGGGTTTGGCTATGGGGAATATTTTCCTTTTAAGCAAGAGTTCAGTTTTGCCAGCTCTAATGCTATTTAGAAATAAGACATGTAGACTCCAAATCATTCCTCTGAAGTCTACAATGCCCTGGATATTATACTGCATGCCAGATGAAATATTTCAGCCACCAAAATTCTCATTTTCTCATGCTAATGAGCTTTGCAATATGTCCTGTCTTTGAAGATATAGGAGAAAAACTGCAATTAAGTCATGGCCCTATTGCTGTCCCAGTGCCTGAAAGTGTTTTTTAAAAGCAAACCAACCAACAAAAGCCCATCATTTTATGGCTCTTGGATAGTCTCCATTATCATCTATCCAACATGAGACATGTAAGAACAGTTCCAGGCTTCCTGTCAAGGATATAGGTGCACCAGCAAATGGAGAAAGTATCAGGTAGCATAAAAAACATTTAAGGACCAGGGGGTCCCCAGTACGTACTACTGTGACAGTACGCTCTAGCAAGAGACTGTTACAATTATTAGTAAAAAATAACTTTAAAATGTAGAGATTGTCCCAAACCAAAAACCTCAAATCCAAATGCTCTCAAACTCTGGGAATTCAAATCTGAATCCAAACTTAGTGGCTATTTTCTACCTCTTTAATGATCCAAGCTAAACCCTTGGATCCAAACACAAGGATTTAGGGAATGTTTGGATTTTGATATAAAATTTGTGCCACAGGACCATCTCTCCAAAATGTTGCACAGACAAAAATCTCCGATTTACTCTATGGACTATCTCCTGCTATCTGCTGGCTATGCAGGTATTTTAATATAATGCCAATACATCCTATTGAACCCAGAAAAGCCAGGGGAAGCTACATCAAATTATTTAAAAGCTACATAATAACTTGCCATGTGCATCTGTATATAGGCCAAAAATGTAATGTAAAACGTAAGGCACATTTGTCCAGGGTGGATTCACTTTATACTGGAGCAAGAGATACATCACAACCACTGCTCCAGATCAGGGAGCAGTTCCCCAAACTCTGATTTAGCTCAGATTTAATGAAAAGGTGGCAGAGCATTGGAGCCCTCAGGTTGGAGAACGACAAGTGAAGCAGCTAGGTCTGGGGAGCAGCTCCTTGTTCTGCTAGTGAGTCGAGAGGGGAAGATCAGAGTTCAAACTCTCTTTCAGAGACACTGATTAAACCCCACCAATGAGTGGAGAATTTGGCTCCTTTGTTGCTGAAAAGCAGCAAGACCCCACCTGGGTGCATCCTATCTCACAAAGCACAAGCACATGTTGTTCAATATCTTCATAAATGATCTGGTGGATGGTGTGGATTGCACTCTCAGCAAATTTGCAGATGATACTAAACTGGGAGGAGTGGTAGATACGCTGGAGGGCAGGGATAGGATACAGAGGGACCTAGACAAATTGGAGGATTGGGCCAAAAGAAATCTGATGAGGTTCAATAAGGATAAGTGCAGGCTCCTGCACTTAGGACGGAAGAACCCAATGCACAGCTACAGACTAGGGACCGAATGGCTAGGCAGCAGTTCTGCGGAAAAGGACCTAGGGGTTACAGTGGACGAGAAGCTGGATATGAGTCAGCAGTGTGCCCTTGTTGCCAAGAAGGCCAATGGCATTTTGGGATGTATAAGTAGGGGCATAGCGAGCAGATCGAGGGACGTGATCGTCCCCCTCTATTCGACATTGGTGAGGCCTCATCTGGAGTACTGTGTCCAGTTTTGGGCCCCACACTACAAGAAGGATGTGGATAAATTGGAAAGAGTCCAGCGAAGGGCAACAAAAATGATTAGGGGACTGGAACACATGACTTATGAGGAGAGGCTGAGGGAACTGGGATTGTTTAGTCTGCAGAAGAGAAGAATGAGGGGGGATTTGATAGCTGCTTTCAACTACCTGAGAGGTGGTTCCAGAGAGGATGGTTCTAGACTATTCTCAGTGGTAGAAGAGGACAGGACAAGGAATAATGGTCTCAAGTTGCAGTGGGGGAGGTTTAGTTTGGATACTAGGAAAAACTTTTTCACTAGGAGGGTGGTGAAACACTGGAATGCGTTGCCTAGGGAGGTGGTGGAATCTCCTTCCTTAGAAGTTTTTAAGGTCAGGCTTGACAAAGCCCTGGCTGGGATGATTTAATTGGGGATTGGTCCTGCTTTTGAGCAGGGGGTTGGACGAGACGACCTCCTGAGGTCCCTTCCAACCCTGATATTCTATGATTCTATGTTAAGTAACATCTTAGGAACACAGGAACATTTGAACATTAGGAACATTTGATCCAATTAGTGGTGCACCTAGCCAGCATCCTGTCTCCAACAATGGCCAATACCAAAGGATTCAGAGGAAGGTGCCAGAACCCTGAAGACGACACATATAAGATAACCTACCTGCTGGAAAAGTTTCTGCCTAACCCTCATTAGTCAGAGGTTGGCTCATGCCCTGATACATGAAGGTTTATATCCTCTGGGTGAAATCCTGGCATACAGAAATGAATACATTGACTTCAGTGATGCCAGGATTTTACCCTCTATCTTTTAAGATCCTTGGCTACTTATAACATCCCCCCTACTACCATTTTGCGCCCACAAAAGAGATACTAATAATGCCAAAGAATAGAAATCGCTACTGGCACAGCAGAGTAGCCCAAAAAAATTGTTTTCATTTAAAACTTTAAATTATTTTTTAAATGCTACATGGAAGAAGATTTTAGTAATTTATGGGGTGCTTGGCAGATTCTGTTCTCCACACCCTTCTGTATTATGCCCCAGCATTCTTTGAAGTTATGCGGCACATTGTTGTCTAACTCTCATGCTGGTATTGAAACAGCATAGTGGAGAATCTGGATTGTTGTAAATCTAGGCAGAAGGTTACCCATGTGTTACGTTTCAGATGAGTACCATCCACTGTGATCAGAAAACAGATAACCACAAGCAAAGTCTTAACTTTTCTCCAACAGAAAGAAAATAATGCAGCAAGGGTCAAACTGTTAACTGGTGGGATAACAATGCACTTATAAAGAAAAGGAGTACTTGTGGCACCTTAGAGACTAACCAAGGTGCCTCTAAGACTAATCTAAGACTAATCTAAGGTGCCACAAGTACTCCTTTTCTTTTTGCGAATACAGACTAACACGGCTGTTACTCTGAAACAATGCACTTATACAATAGCTTGGCAGGGTTACAAAGCTGGTTGTTCACTTTTGCTCCTCAAATAAGCTTTTATGCATGCTCATCAAGGGTGAAAACTGAAGAGATGATAAAACTAAACACCTAATGCGTGTATGGTAAAAGAAGGCATGCTTTCTTATCCCTAACAAAAGTCTTTGTTTGCAAGCCCCTGCTTCTTTTCGCCTTCAAATTCTTACATCCCACTTTTTATCTGTTGTGGCTTATAGGCCTCCTACTCTTTCCTCCCACTACACAGTGGCCACAAACTCACCAGGCTAATCTTGACAGCATTACCCACCCTCCGTGGGTGACTCACAGCACTGATCACAAGGAAAACACAAGCGATCATTTGTTGCACTGAAATGATGGAAACAGAAACATACAGACAAAAAGGCAAACAACCTTTTGCCTAGCTATTGAGGGAGCTTTTGTGACCCAAATACACCTCAATGCTGATGCTCTGCAGAGCTTCATCACATTACTGCTTTTCTTCTTAATGTTCTGTGACACCCCTCAACTATGTGTCTCTGGAAAGGAAAACAAACCAAACAGTTCCCCCATGGTAGAAATCAAGGGAAAGCTGTCCCACTTTTGGCTAGCATGCTTGGAGTCTTTTCATTTTGGGGAAAATGTCACACACAGATAAGGCCCCGAATGTAATTTTTTTTTTTTTAAAGATTTTGCAAAACCTACTGCTAACAGGAATATTTACATTATTTAAAAAAAAATTCAATCAAACCATTTTTTGTTTGGATTTAAACATTTTACTGCAGGTTTTGAAACCCAAACAACTAAAGCATTCTGTTATCATACATGAGGGCTAGAAAATGAAACTCACAAGAAACAGATTAAAAACTGGTAAATTCACGGTCCAAAGTGAATCAAGTTGAAACTGTAAACATCATAAAGGGTGAAAAATAAATTAGATTTTAAACAATTGTATGATTCAGCTGTAATAAGCTCCAGTGTTACCAGGAACTGGTGACATCTTAACACTGGTAATATGGTGGCTAAATAGTGCTCCCATTGAAGTCCATAGGGGTTTTGTAACCTGACAACAGGCCCTTAAACATCTGACAGGATTTTAAAATACCACCATGTATTATGGTCTGATCAGACCTTCCTGCAAGATGGGAGAAACTCTGCAACATTAACTCCACCTTCTCATTATGCCTTCAGGGGGCCAGGGTTTCTGACCTGTACTGAGAGGAGGTGGGGGGCTCGGGCAGCATTAACTTCCTATAGGAAAGCCACTAGAGAGGGAAATATGTTAAGAAATGACAATGAGGAGCACAGCCTTGATAGACAGATATTCCTCATCCACTCCCCTCCCCAAGAATTCCCACTGGGCAGTGTTTATAGAGGGGCTATGCAGACTAAGGAGAAATTTGTGTTTAATGATTGTAGAATTGTTTGGATGTTATTGCTGCACCTTATGGCTAGTGTTATGTCTTTGGGTTCTTTTTAATGGTCACAGGCTCAAACCACCTTATTAAACTATGTGCTACAAGGAAAATATAACCTGCCAACTTGGCTTTGTCTCTTACACTTCTCTCAGGATAATTAAATATTAATGAGATGATAATGACCATATTAAAGTGGTGGTATCCCAAGTGTTCTCAGCTTACTTACAAAGCTGTGATTTTACTGAATCAATTTTCCCATCCAAGTGCAGACAGACAACAAAGTACAGATAAATGAGGAGAGACGGGGTACCTTGAGAAGAGGAGGGAAAAGGAAAACAACATTGCTCTATTATGGTAAGACATGGGTGATTGACTGCAGGGTTGTTATACTCTGATAAGAAAGATAATACCCTTTCTTGCCCAGGCAGGAACACCCTCACCCACACATGGATGTTCAGCTCAGGCTGAAGACTAGCAAGTGGGAAACTAAATCAATTTGACAAGCAGAGTTCCCTTCTCTCTCCCAGCAGCAGATTCAGCAAAGGTAGCATCAAGTATGCAGGCAAGCCTACCACTAGATCAGCTAAACGTTGTTAAAACCCAAGAGACACCATGGCCTAAGGTCTGATATGGTTAACACCCATTAGAGCCACAACTGACTGTGCAGAATCAGAAAAGCAAAATCAAAGGGACAGACATGAACAAACAGGTCAACACCTGAGCTTCACTCCACCCTTGCCGCTCTTACCCTCTTCTCCCCTGTCCTGTCCCCGCCACTCCCTTTCCCTTTATCATCCCCCCTTCCTTTGCTTTTTCCATGTAGCTTATCCCCTCTTAACTAAACCCACCACCACCACCCAAAAAAATCATGGAACTCACATAATGTTTGTCACCATCACATTGTTCATTTTGTTTCTGCATTACACCTCTGTCCCCACAGTCTGGTATATTTAGTTCGTAAACTATTTGGGATGGGGAGAGCTGCTGCGCTGTGTTTGTACAGTGTCTAGCACAATTTGAGGTTGCTCCTTAGGCCCTACCATAATAAAGATGCTGACTATTGTTACTGTTAATAATAAACATAATCCATTGCCTTCTTTGGAGTCCTTAGGGTTTTACATCCCTTCCTTGTTCATGCTTTGCCACCAGCTGTCATGGTCACCACAGAATGTTCCAAGAGTCCATTCACCCAAGACCTTGACTGTCTCAAAAATATTTTGATTCTCAGAGTCCTGTTACACTTTATCTGCAAACAGTCTGTGCACCTATCAGCAGGAGTGCCAGTTCCCAAAACAAATCCAAATAGGGCTTCCAAATGCACCAGGTTCTTCTTACTGACGAAGGGTGTGAGGCCTTTCCATAAATTCCAGGCAACTTGTCCACAGTTCACAGGCCTTAAGCCATTACTGTCTCTCTCCTGGCTAAAAAGCTGTGTTCCATTGTCACAGCAAGTGGCATGCAGCAAAACCATTGCTCCTTTTCCTTTGCACACCTAGCCCAGTTTCTACCAGCTATTACTCCTCTCTACCAGCAATTAGATTTGTAGCATGACAACAGGACAAACTTCCTTTCCCATAAAAACTAAAAACAAATGTTCAGAATTTGACAGAACATGCACGTTTAAGGAACAATAAGACTCCAACAAATGGCAAAACTGAGAAGGCATTCAAATTCCATTCCATCCTGACCACGTCTAGTTGGGCATATCACACCATATGACATTTAATGTTAACCTGGGAGCGCTCTGGCTCAACAGGACCATGGATGCAGTGTCAGCTTTATTTTCCAGTATTTGTTGGGCTTACTTGGCGCACGATTAAACTGTGCGTTTATTTCTTTTTTAATCACATTCAAAATATTTACATGGCATAAATCCTTAGCAGGCACCTGAGAACAGTCACGAGAACAATTAGCTGTAATGGCTCATCAGAGACATTAGTGCAGGGCCAGTTCTAGGGGCAGGCAGGCAAGTAGGGCAATTGCCCGGGGCGCCAGCTTCTAGTGGGCGCCGCACTGCTTGTTTGTTTGTTTGTTTTTCCCCACTCCGATTGGCCAGACGATTTTGCTCTGCAGATTGACTGGCTGTGGGTTTGGTGTTATTTTTTGCTCTGCTCCATTGGGGGGGCAGAGGGCATCAAAAAGATTTTCCACCCTGGCTGGCAAAAGAGCTAGGCCAGCTCCTCCATTAAAGGCCACTGTGTAAACAGTTCAGGCCATTTTCAAATTCACGTTATCTATTCTAAGGGGGCATATTCACCATGGCTGAGCCAAGCCCAAGTAGTTGGGAGAGATGGACTCCTCCTCCAAGGCCATGCAGCAGCAACAAGAGAGCTGCTCTATGACCTAGTAGCCCCTATTACTGCTTGCACACGTGCTCTGTAGGGGTTGGAGGCTGGTGGATCCATCCATTGGCCCTACTGCTTTTCCCACCTTGACCTCAAACCCCACTGCACTTAAATGCAGAGGGAAATTCCTATGGAGCTGAGACTTGCATGGACTCCCCAAATACAACTCTCTTGCCCCAGCAATGGAAACACAGAGGTTCTGGTGCATGTGGGGCCCTCTGTAGCTGTGGAGGTGAAGGCAGGATGTTTGCCCTTTGGATTCTTGTCAAAGGTGAATTATTCAGCCAGCAAGTCACTGCAGGAGTGAGAGATGAAGTCATTTTATGACTTTATGGTGATGAAATTCACTCTCCATGCTAAAAACCTTTCTAAATTAAATGACTCAGCTTTGAAATGAAGAAAAGGACTACCACCAAATGGGGCTACTCCTCATTCTGAACTAAGGCCCCAATCCTCCGGGCTGCACATGGGCACTGGGGTTTGCAAGTGTAGATCCCAATTGTAGGGTCAGGACTGAAACATCTTCAAAACTGCAGCTAAAGGAAAGCAAAAGCTTCTGTGAAAAGAAGCCACAGGAAAATGTGCTGGAAACACATAAGGTTTTAATTTTGTAAAACAAAAACTCCCTTCCCAGTTCATACCTTGTCTGTCAGATTTCAGCCAGGAGCATATTCTCAGGGCTGAGTTTCAAACCTTTGAGAATAGGAGTTTGCCATGGAAACACAGACACAATCTCTGAGTACAGAGGCGTGAACTTCACTGTAAGAGCTGTAAAACAGAAGACTGTTTCAGGGGAAAATAGTCACTGAAAAGAATGTTGTGAAATCCTAGATTGTTAATTTCTTCTGCAGAAAAAAGGTCAGATTCTTCGGAAACTGGATATATGGGTTGGGTCCTTTCTCTAAATCACTCAGCAGAGAAAAGAGTGAGGAAGGAATGACATCATTGTGGACTAGATCTTTTCTATACTCTCACGTCATGTCTCTAAATGTAACACGAGTTCAAGTAAGAGCTACACCCAAATGCCACTGACAGACAGAGACCAGGGCCAACCCTAACTCGCACTTGTCCAACTGCACTGATTTGGTTTGCAAAGGTGTAAAAGAGGGCAGAATTTAGTCCTCTGATGGGGAGTGGAAACTCTCCAATTCACAAATCCTTCCTAGCTGCAAAGAGGTAGAGGCCCCACTTGCTTCAGTAGTTTTTCCAGTATGATAAATGTTATCATATCAAATGTTATCATATGCATCAAATGTTGCCTCATTGCCCTTGCTCCATGGAACGTGACAGCACTATGAAAAATAAAATAAAATAAAGCAGCCCTTACAAACAGATCTTGAAACTAAATTTCTTTGATTAAAGGCGAACTACAACCCTATTTTAAAAAAATGAAATAAATTGACAAAATTTTCACAAACAGCAACAGAAGATCAGTAAAGGCATAATAATTTACAGAAAGGACCAGGCACTGTACTTAAGGCAGGGAAACCGTCAGTAATCTCACTGTGTTCCTTGAAATAATAATTGACATTTGCAGTGTAGCCTTTCTTCCATGACAATCCCAAAGCACGGCATTTAGCCAACGGTCTACACTGGGCCAAGGTGGGAAGCCATACTGCCCATGCGGAATGCAGCCTGGCTCATTCTATGTGCTGATGTTGCTGGAAGACCTGGTCCCACCTTCTTCCTTCTAGGATATACTGAAAGGGACTGCAATTGTGACTAGCCACAAAGCGAGATAAAATAACTCGTCGGGGTGCTCCCCCTTCTGCACCTGATCTACACAGAATTTGGATTTGAGAGCCTAGCCTTCTTAGTTCTTATGTGACTGGCCACCATCTAGGCTAACACCTCATTTATTTAAACAGTGACCTCCAAAGCTATAACACAGATTTCTACAGCTTGAGCTTAAGAACCAGCTCTCTAACTAGCTTACCATATGCAACCCACTAGTCAGTGTGTGTTACGTGTCTCTCTCTGTATCCATTAACAGAGGAGGTTAGTCTGCTTGCCTAACACAGAGCCTGGCTCTTTACCACAAACTACAGACAGAGTTTAATTTGTGCTGCGGCTTTTCATGCCGGTGTGCAGCCCCAACAACTCTTCTGTCAGTGGCAAAATGCATGATCTCACACATATGGTCACGCTGCATGAAGGACGTCATTTTTAGCCCCGGCATCTCCCCGTTTACAAACTAAGCACTGACTATAGAGCAGGGGTTCTCAAACTGGGGGTCAGGACCGCTCAGGGGGGTTGTGAGGTTATTACCTGGGGGGTCACGAGCTGTCAGCCTCCACCCCAAACCCCGCTTTGCATCCAGCATTTATAATGGTATTAAATATATAAAAAAGTGTTTTTAATTTATAAGGGAGGGGGTCGCACTCAGCTTGCTATGTGAAAGGGGTCACCAGTACAAAGGTTTGAGAACCACTGCTATAGAGATCTGTGCTCTTAACTCTGGAGGTCCCTAGTTCAGTCATTGGTGTATCAGCCAAGATGGTGTCTGTCAGACTTGTGTTCTCCTTCCTAGTCAACTTTAAACCAGTCAGTTTAAACAAGAATTAAAAGCTGTTTCTGGTTCTATGCCTGCTCCTGAATCCTACCTACCACACTGTGGGTTTAACAAGTGCACTGTCTTTTCTCTCTCTCTCTCTCTCTCTCTCTCTCTCTCAAATGCTTTTCTCTCCCTTGTCACTGTGTGAAAAACCCACACAGACACGGACAATCTACTGAGGGCCAGAATCATACTGGGAGAAGAGCCGGAAGCAGATAAAGGCAGCATGCTGAGGCTACTATCCTCAGTTTGTTGGTAGAAGACCTACAGCCTATGATTTCTTGGTCTTATTTTATTTTTATTTTTTTTGGAACTAGTGGTCTAGGGTGTAGTCTCAACTCACCACATGATGCAGGATTTCTCATGCATGTATCAGTTCATTGTTACAAGGACTTGCCCACATTGTATCCTAGGATGTGAAACAAGAATATAACCCTTGACAGTAAACAAGTGGTACCTTTACTATCTACTAGCTAGACTAAACTGGCATTGATTTCAAACCATTTGCTACTTTGCTTGCTCCACATCCCACTGAGCGTCCTTGGGCATGACTACAGAGAACCCACAGTTATTGCCTCTGCCCAAAACAGTCACTAGATACAACATAAGGAAGAGGGAAAGTAACCTTTGGAGATCAAGCTTTATTATTTTATACGCAGTATTTTTCATTAAACTGCAATTTTGACCATTTAAATGGGTCCTTTTACTGCTCAGTTACACAATTAATACCAGCTAAAATTATGGGCTGTTGGTTTAAAATGAGGTAGAAAGAGACTATTATAGTACCAGTGGGACACCCTCAGAGCACTGCAGCTCTGTTAATCTCACTCTGCAAGAGTTAATGTAGAAGCTGGCTGAGTAATGCCTGCCCTAATATTTTGCCAAGTAAAAGAAAGCAATCCTGTATTGTATAGGGCTCTGGGATTAGAAGAGATGATCAGTCCCCAAAATTACAGAATTTAAAATATCCTAATTAAAGCTTATTCCAGTCAGACAGTTTCAACATTTTGCAGCAAAGGACTTCTGTTCATGAGCAGTCTCAGATATGATGATCTCCAGAGCAATGAAACCCAGGTTTATTGGTGGCATTCCTGGGGTCAGTAAGGGAATTGTTATGTTGATTTGCACATGTACAAGTTCTCCTCCCAATGCTGTTGTAGTATCAAGCTTGGGAGAGTACTCATTTCTCAGTCTCCACTTCACCAAAGTCGGAAGACTCAGAAGTTCAGCTACAGACTATGTCGATTCAGGGGTTCTCAAACTTCATAGTACCGCGACCCCCTTCTGACAACAAAAATTACTACACGACCCCAGGAAGGTGGAACAAAGCCTGAGTCTGCCCAACCCCTGCCACCCTGGGTGGGGGTGAGGCCAAAGCCTAAGCCCCACTACCCAGGGAGTGGGGGAGAAGAGAGGGGACCAAAGCGGAAGCCAAAGGGCTTCAGCCCCAAACAGTATGCCTGTTACCTGAGCGCTGGCACCCATGGCCTGGGGCAGTGGGATTCAGGACTCGGTCCCGTGCCCCAGCAAGTCTAAACCAGCCCTGATGAACCCATTAAAACAAGGTTGTGACCACTTTGGTGTCCCAACCCACAGTTTGCGAAATGCTTCTGCTGCTCTGAAGGCTAACGAACAATATATATATTTAATATATTATTTATTAGTTATTGATTGATGCACCAAACAATATGAATCTCTTTATGTTTGAGAATGTATATATATTCCATATATCCAGTAGGGAGGGGCCATACAGTGAATTTCTGCAAAGTGTGAACTACAATCTGTGCTGAAGACTTCAGAAACTTCCCAATATATTCCTCTTAATATCAGCTCATTCTGCTTAAAAATATAAATCCAAACAAATCAAAGACCTCTCAGATTTAGAAGTAACCCACTTTAATATGCTGTGGAGAGGGAGTTCACCTAGAGTTTTCAGATGAAAGGTGCAAAGTATTATTATTATTGCAAAGCAAACACCATCTTTATATATGACATGAAAATCAGTCTTTGCTGTAACATGTTCATACACAATTGCTAGCCACAGTCCTAGAAATTAAAATTTAGAGCACAAGTACTACTTGACCAAGTAATTTCTATGCACAAAACATCATACAGGGCTCAGATTTAGCTTTAATGTCATTTCTGCACAGGCTGATTAATCAGCTTATGCAATCAAATTCTTCAGTCATTCTTGGAAACAGACGTGTCCTATTCCAAACAATATTTGTCAAAAGAAAAACAGAACAGCGCCAAATTGAACATCACTGAGCCACTAAAAAAAGAAAGTAAATAATCTCTTCTAAACCCCAGGGATGGGAGAGCTCGTTGAGGCATAAGGCAGCAGATACATCCAATTGCATCGGAGAGACAGCACTCCAAACTAGAGCACTGATGGGTAAATTACAATTCATGCCTCAATGATTTTCCACGTCTGTATGCACCACACTAGAGGGTCCTCTCTTAAAACAGTTACTTTCTTGGAGTCCAGAGGAAGGAACTAGAACAATCTGCATAGCTAAGCCGCAGCCCCTAAACCTCAAATGATGGCCATCAGAAATCTGCAGAAGCACAGTCACCTCTTCTGAATGGTGCAATTCTTCTTAAGAGTAGAAGAAGTACGGAAAACTGTACATAGAGAAATAGAACCAACTCTGCTCTTAGCTATACTGGTATAACTATAAAGAGTAAGTCCATTACACACTAGTGTAAATCCAGAGTAACTCCATTATACACACATGGTAGCCCACAATAAATCAGTAGTGTTACTCTATATTTACAATGGATGAGAGCTGGATTTAGCCACCTGGGGAATAATACTAATATTATCTCACTTTATCCATCCCATCAAAACACATGTTGTCATTGTTGTATTACAGTACTAGTAATGCATGAAAAGTGGTGAAGTATCTCAAACACATAATGCTCAATACCCGTGGGGCTATCCTTTGCTGCCCCTACGCATCGCATATCACGCATCTTTCATGTAATTGAAATAGGCGAGGTGCATAATGAACAGTTGTGTGTGATATACAACATGACCCCTGAAGACCTTTCTAGTTATATGTAGTGAACATGTGAAATATACAAAAATACAGAAGAGCAGGATACTGCCCTGAAGACATAACGTTTAAAAAAAAAAAAACTGAAAATATTATGGCATCTAAAAACAATAGCAGATTTTTTTACTTGAGTTACTGATCCCCTTCAAAATAGGGGTGACACTGAAAATACCAATACTTTTAAACTAAAGCAGCCTACTGCCAGCCACACCAATAAAAGCTCTGAAATGATGTACAAAGCTCCTGGGTAGAACCCTTATGCTCGGTCTACATTGTCCTGTTGCTGACGCCCCTTGCTGGCTCCCCTCAGCGTTTTATCGCTAGTGTATTCAGGACAAAAGCGTTCTCAGCACCACTGCAGAAAGTATGACTGAGTCCCATTTCTACCAGGTTGCAACCATACTTTCTGTAACAAGGAATATGCTTTTCTCTCATTTGCGTTAACA
This sequence comes from Lepidochelys kempii, assembly GCF_965140285.1. Classification (NCBI taxonomy): domain Eukaryota; kingdom Metazoa; phylum Chordata; order Testudines; family Cheloniidae; genus Lepidochelys; species Lepidochelys kempii. The sequence continues at coordinate 28,508,722 of NC_136390.1, read as the reverse complement.
GTAAACCATTTTCTACACCGACTGATCAGATGCCAAGGGAGACCAACTGTTGATAACCACTGTCAGCAATAGATCATTTTTCTACTACTTCCTAAGTGGGAAGATTATTAATTATATAATGATATTTTTCCTTGTCAGACTAAGCAGCATCCATTGTTGCATACTCTTAGGAACACGGTGAGGTGGGAGAGGTTTAAAAGGGAACCCTGAGTGATGCAATTATCACACTGAGAGATTCTGCCTTTCATACACATGAAGACACTCCACACATTTTAACAAAACACTCATTTTTATATCTCTCTTCCTTCAGCAAGGCTGGCATTTTCTCTGAGTGAGTCAGCAGCTGCACTAGTGGCACACTGATGAGCTTCAAGAAAGCCCAAAACACAGGATCAAGGTGGCTGTTTGAGACTTGACAGACCACCTGAAGAGATGGCACCTCCTGATCTGTGACTGGAAAATCTTCTAAGGTGCAGCTTCAGCCATTCATATGAAGACAATTTTCACATGTATGCTGTTTTTCTGATAGTTTAAGGCATACCAAAGGGGAGGGGGGGGGAGGGAGATCAGAAAGAACAGGGCCACCCTCCAAATGGACTGAAATCTTGGGAAATGTTTTACTATTCTGCAAAGAAGATAAGAGAGGGAAACATCGTAATGACTAACGTTGTATATATATTATCACGAGTTTGAGATGATTAAAAAATTCATGAATGGCAAAGCCATGACTGGTTTATGTGCAGTGTTTTATACAGTCTGGCATCAAGTGTCTTCTGAAAACTACAGGGAAAAATTGATAGTTAGAGTTACTCATTTTAGCCCACGGGTTTCTTTCCACAGACAAATTGTGGAAAAAACACATTTCTACTAGACAGCACAAAACTAAGACAGCACATATAGAGTTGATAAAAGGAATACTCTTTAAACAACACATAATTAACCTGTGGAGCTCACTGTCACAAGATATATCAGAGGCCAAGAGCTTAGCGGGATTCAGAAAAAGATTGGACATTTAAAGGAAAAATCAGAAAGAACACTCACCGTTACATTAGATAAGGTTTTAAAAAGCCAGACGTATCAGAGTCTCTAACAAGAGTGGTGTTGTTTCTCTTCATAAACCTAAGAGACAACCAAATCAAAGGCAGGTTTGCCTACTCACCTAAAATGTGATCCTTAAAGTACAGGTGGTTGAATCTGGGTATCTATACAGAAAGTAGAGGTACACTGATAATTTTATGAGCTTTTAATGAAGAGATTAACATTATCACAGTCGGTACAGTAATATCACATACCTGCAAAAATGGCACCTTTTGTTAGCCAAACAGAAGCCTATTTTCACAATGTCTATTTTATTATATGTTTAATGGGTACAGCAAAATTCCACTGGTAGCTCACAGTATAGCTACAAGTCTCATTTTTAAAGAGCAAGAAAAACCCAATGGAGCTTTCACAGCCTATCATCCAGCAAGACTGTGGTATGCAAATGAACTAAAGTAAACGGTAACAACTGACTGGAATTTCACCACCCAACATGAGCTTGAAGTCCAGCTGCATGTTTAAAATCATTGGGCCAAATTCTTCTCTTGGTTTCCACCCACGCAAACCCCACTTACATGAAATTTGAGTGTAGGTGAGAACAGATTTTCATGTTCCTGCTTTTTCTGTGTTTCTCCAAGACACAGAATCTTCTGAAGAAAACCAGGCATGAGGACAGAGGAATGTTTTAACAAAACATGTTTTTCCAATTAAAATCGTGTGATAGCCATCAAAAATATTTGACACAACAACAGGAAGTATCTGATACAATATCTGACATAACAGGAAAGCCATTAATAAAACTTCACACACATTTTAGGATTTTACAGACAACATCACAAGTTGTTGGTACTTTGTTCTTATGGTCACAACATTGTCAATCCTTGATGTCTGTGCATACAGGTTTCATTAATTCTAGTAACAGCCTGTTACCTGTGTCATGCTACTTCTCTATTTAGGTTTACCTATAATTTTATTATTATCTATTTCATTCTCATATTTTCCTCCACTTAAGCTTTAAAAATTTTAACATTGCTATGACTACTCTCTTCTCCAAAGGTATATCAAAAATTCTGTCCATTCAAATGAAACTACAGAAAGATTTATTATTGGTTTCTAGAGAAAAGACATAAACACTTCATAAACCCTATTAGGTCAGGAATACTGGGAAATTATGAATAATGCAGAGATATTACCACTGATCAAGGGCTGTCATGATTTAATTTAGCAGAAGACAGGAGCCATTGTGTCCTATTCTAAAATGAAACTAATTATTATATGCTATTATATGCAAATATAAATAATCCATGAAGTTTAACCCCTTCCTTTCTGGCAGTCATTGCTGCTTCTGAGCTGTGGAGGAAACCAGTGGAATTCTTGTAACAGCCAGCATTCCACTGGGACACTGCTGCTTCAGACAGGATGTTTGGAAGTTTGCGTTCCAGCACCGGACACATTTTACTCTCCAACCCCATACGTATATTAGGCAGCACTCATGAGTCTTTGATGGAGTCTCAGTAAAAGCTACAGAGCATGTTAATGGGGATTTGATCAGTGAGTAAACAAAGTCAGGATAGGACCCTACATCTTCTTTACAAATCTAAAGGAAACACTGTGGGAAAGAATATTGTCAAGTAGATTTGAATACTACTTTCTTTGTTTTAACTTTCAATTGATTGCAAAACAGTATTAAAGAAAAACATTTTTCCTACCAATTTTGGCTTAATCCTGTTTCCATCGAAGTCAGTGGAAGTTTTGTTTCTACAGTGCAGAATGAGGCCCCTTGTCATGTATCTACTGTGGCAAAAAAGAGGAAGCTCAAAGACACAGCTGAGTTTTAATCTAATATATTTCAATCTGTTTATATGTTCTTCTTAATGGGTGAAATTCTGGACCCATTGAAGTCAGTGGTTAAATTCCCTTTGTGGGACTAGGATTCCACCCTTTATTTTTACTTATTTGCATACATCCCTCCATTTGTAGGAATGCAATAACATTTAAAATGAGAAGCCCAGAATTCCAAACCTTTGTGGTAAAGGGGGTAGGAGGTGAGAGAGAAAGAGAGAGATCAAGGCCTCCTTCTAACATTTAGAGTTACATATGGAAATGTTGCTCAGATCCAGAGGTGCAGAATTGCTCAATAATCTCTTCTCTGAAGAGATTAAGTCAATGCACACCCAATTCCTCTTAAGCAAAACAAACAGTAAGAATTAAACTGGTCTAACAGTTAGCCCACTTTATTTGCTACAATTAAATTGCTCCTCCCATCTGAATTCCAAAATGATTTAAAAATTGGGTAGTGTTATAATGTACTCCATTCCCAAATATAAAAAGTCCAGTTCCTTAACCCAAGCTGTAAAACAGTTAACATATTAAAAGCATCCATTTCTCTGTGTGAGTGACTGATTGATGCTCAACTGAATACAATGTTTAAAAAAACCACTCTTTCATGCAAGGCCCAATCCTCAGAAACTGTGAACAGCTTCTGAGCACCTGCAGTTGAAACTCACTTCAGTGGCAGTTGCAGAGAATCAGCACCACTCAGAATGAGGCTCTGGGTAAAAAATGACACAAATAAGAAAAGAACTTTAGAGACCTTGAGAAGGCCCTTCGCAGAGAAACGAATTCACCCTAAAATAACCACACAATAAAACGCTACACAAAGAGAGGGAACTAGGATTCACTCAACTTGGTCAGTCCTTCCAGTATCTTAATAAAGGATTCAATGAAGGATTTTCTTTTTCCAAAAAGAAAAGGAGTACTTGTGGCACCTTAGAGACTAACCAATTTATTTGAGCATAAGCTTTCGTGAGCAGCTCACGAAAGCTTATGCTCAAATAAATTGGTTAGTCTCTAAAGTGCCACAAGTACTCCTTTTCTTTTTTGTGAATACAGACTAACACGGCTGCTACTCTGAAACCATTCTTTTTCCAGTTGTCTAAAATGCTATGTTTATTTATCGCAACACATATTGGGCAATCTCAATGATCAAAAGTAGAACGATGATCCATACTGTGATTCCATAATGGGGAATTCTGAACCCAAACTCTGGAAGAACCCTGAGCAGCCCAGAAAACTCTTTCTATTGCTGCCTCTTGTCCCAGATAAGCAGCACTATGAAAATTAAGCACCTACAGTGTCGCTGGTTTCTATTTGCCGTACTGAATCTACATTCAAACATCTTTATCACCTTCTGTTTGCATTTCAAAGCTTTTATGTTTTGTCTCCCCAGAGTTCTCTAGTGTATCTTTTCTCACACAAGTAATTGGTACAGAAAACATTTCACTCTGGTGCACAATGAATTGCTATTTCCCAGGGATTGTGCCAAACGTAACATAGGGCAATGGTACAAAGGTTGTACATTTGTCAGGGACCTTTCCTTTGAAGCCCTGTACCTGTGGAACCAGATCATCTCTTTTCACATATAAAAACTTGAGGAAAAAAGATGCTTCCTATAGTCCTCTAAAGCACTGAAGTCAGTGGGACTATTCTTGTACATGAAATTAGGCAGGGGCTTACTACCTTGCTGACTAGCGGTCTAATGCAGGGAATGCAAGGAATACCACAGCATTCTCTCACACTGCTGACAGAAGCTCAAGCAAGAACCAGGGAAGGCAATTTAAACCCTCTTCCATAAATTATAATTCCATTGGCTCTCTGCATTAACTATAAAAGCATCTTACGGCCAAATGATTTCAGTATTACTCATTACTAAGGCTCCAATTTAGTCATGGAGGACAAGGAAGTCACGGAATCAGTGACTTCCAAAAGCCTCCGTGACTTCAGCAAGTGCCAGCTGGGAGCTGCAGAGTCCCCTGCCGCCTGCAGAGGCAGGGAGCTGTGGGTTACCCAGCGGCTGCAGGCAGCAGGCGGACCGTCACAGCTCCCGGTCACCACAGGTGGCAGGGAAGACCCCCAGAGCTCCCCACCACCACCTGTAGCACAGGGTATCTGCACCACTCCCAGCCATCCTGGGTGGCAGGGGGCACCCCCAAAGCTCCTGGCCCCCACAGGTGGCGGGGGGGGGGGGAAACAACGGAGCTCCCGGCCCCTGTGGGCAGCAGGGGGAATCCACACTGCTCCTGGCTACCCTGGGTGGCAGGGGGGACTCCCCACTGCTCCCAGTCACCCCGGGAGGCAGGGGGGACTCTGGAGCTCCGAGCCCCCATGGGTGGTGGAGGCCCCTGGAGCTCCCAGCCCACCAGCAGATGCTCAGGCTCCTCAGGCTTTGTTGTGGATATTTTCAGGAAAAGTCAAGGACAGGTCACGGGCTTCCACTAATTTTTCATTATTGCCGGTGATCTGTCCCTGACTTTTCTTAAAAATATCTGTGACAAAATCTTAGCTATACTCATTACCTCTGCAGATAATCAAGGGTTTACTATTCAAACTTGGGATGTCTAATCTAGAAGTTAACTTTGATGAAGCAAAGCCCATTCCGTATCACAGGTTTTATCTGTATGCTTTCTGGATATGAGAGAAGCAAATATGCTAGTGTTACTGACAAGTTAGGCCACATGCAGTCATTGTTAAGTCATCAGTTTGTGCTTCATGTAAGTGATATGTAAAATGGCAGTGCAGCTCCAGTTTGGCAGACCTGATTCTGAGCTCACACTGGTATAAATCTGGAGCAACTTCGATCAGGTCAATGAGTTACACCAGCGTAGAAACAGTATGTGATCCAAATCAGGTCCTGATATGTCTATCAGGCTATGCTAAACAAAAACAAATTGCTGCCTAATGAAAATAAAAATAACCCCACTTCTTCCCCCAAATAAATCCACTTCCTCTATGTGGCTTAATATAGGGACACTTCCCTTAAAATGTGCACCACTGTATTACACATGTTCTGTCACTAACAGCAGTATACACTGGAGGAGAGTGTCATTATCTAGTGTCTCACATCAAATGTTCATATAAGGTACCTATGATAACCGTGGAATACGAATGGGATGAGCAACTGCTCAGCCACTATTTAGGTTATTTTTTGGTACTCTTTCAAGCATGATTTGTTTAAATAAATAATAGCTGATATATTACTTGTATAAATACAAATATATTATTTGTATGATATACAGGGCAGCAAGCATGAATCCATAAAGACAGCGGGTCCGAATCTGCTCTTATACTAGGGTAGCTCAAAGCAGAATTTAGCCCGGTATCCAAGAGATTAAGAATTCCACATTCAAAACTAATGATATAGACTTTGGGGGTGGGGGGGGACGGGTACGTCCTGGTTGAATGAATCTAAGATCGTTCAGTTTTCTAAGACCTCATCCAATCACAAGATCATCTAACACTCTCAGTGTACCCGTCTACATGGTATGCTCCACCACTGTGCAATTAATTAGTTCATGTTTTTAAAGTGCTTTGAAGATAAAAAGCACCAAACACATGATAAATAGTAGCATTATTATTCAGAACTTATGCAGAGCTGCTCTTATTTGGAAATGCATCATACTGAGTTCCTAGCATACAACATTTGCTGAAACGGATATTGCTATGAGATTTCTGTCTAAACTGCTTTAGGTCAAAGTACAAGGACTGACATTTCTGCTGCTGTTTACTCTGCTAATATCCAAGTGCCACTATCTGGAAGACTTTTTATTTAATCAATGGAATAATTTTACTACATGACCTATTGCTCAGGGGCCCAATCCTGCAAGCACTCTGTGCCAATAACTCCCATTTAACTCAAGTGAGAATTCTGCACTAGCCTCCAGAGTTTTCCATACCAAATCACACTGTATGAACATCCAGTTGTTTAGATCAAAAATATAGCTTTTCACAACACAACACCATTCAACACAATCCATCTTTATTCTGTACAGCCCAAGAGGAGAGGGAGGTAAGGTCTAAAGTGGCTTTAAACTGCTTCTGAACTAAGGTCTTAATCACTTGCAAATTTTTCATCTCCTGAGAAAGCACCAAAGTTTAAACAGCAAGTACTGTGGTGACGCAAGTTGCTAACTTAAACATTAGTTATAACTCCACTCTAAAGATTCATCTGTAATTAGATTTCTTTACACTGAATAGCAATAGGACCTCTAGAGATATTCTGGCAAGCCTCCTGCCAGAAGTGATTTACCTTCCTCAATTGTAAAGGTCATTCAAGATACAGATTCAGTACTTCCATAGACATCTGCTTATGTATCCGGAAAACAAAGGAGGAGACAGGAAAGGCTGGAGTCAGCCCTCAAAATATTTTATTGTGCAAACAATTTTTTTTTTCGCATCCCAAGAACAATACAGTAAACTTGCCTGGGTGTGTTTTAATGCTTATAAAAATTGGCAGCTTTCTCTCTTGATGCACCATTCTGGTTTGTATTATTGCAAAATCAGAATGCGATTGAATCAGGATGTCAAGCTCTAACATGCTTAGAGAGCTGAGGCAAACAGACAGTGTGGGTGTAGAAGAGGGCTGCAATAAGCAGACAGTCATTTTAGACTTGCATACAGAATTCAACAGTGAGCTAGCAAAAAAATGGTCTGTGTGAACAGTTCCAATAAATTAAACATACTAAACTGAAGAAAAAGTTCAGGCAAATAAGGGATAATAATAATTATTATTATTATTAATATTTTGCATCTGTGTAATCCCTTATATTCAAGGATGGTGAAGTACTTTATAAATATGAATTAATTAAGATTCACAAAAACTACGTGAACCTGGATCCATGTTATTTGTATTTCTCCATTAGTTTTACATGAATGTTGCAGTCCCATTCCATCTGATTTAATACAGACTGACATCCTTTCTATCATTTTAGCCAACCTGTGAAATACTATTGGATGTTTCAAAAAAGCCTATAGAAAAAGCTATTACTTTCTATAAAATTCTATTGGACTTTTCAATAAGGTTGAGCTCATTTTGTGGACTAGTCTGTGTGCACTCTAAGCCCCATGCCTCATACTCTAAAACCATCAAAGAAAGGCATTTCTCTTTCCTTACTGTCCAATATATTTTCTTTGCCATAATTAGACCCCTTCACATATGCTGTTTGGGGAGCGAATCATCACAAAAGATTTGTAGCCTTCAAATTCTAGCAATCCTTAGGGTGCTGGAAGACACTTTAAAAATTAATAAAGTTGGCCTCACTACACCCCAAAGTAGTGCTGAGTCTTCTAATCACTTCTGGTTTGTTAACAAAAAGCCCATATAAATACCGGTGTTACAACCATATGTGCTATTTACCCTGCCTGAACGACAACACACTATTTAGTGGGTCAAAATCTCCTTTCAGTTACACTAGTGTAGTCACAACAGTGTAACTGGGAGCAGAATTTGGGACACTTTCTGTATTTACTAGAAGTCTATATAATGGTACTCACTGTACACAGAGTCCAATTTTCTGCCCAGCTTAACCAGGCCTACGTTTTTGTACCTGCAAATTGTAGGGACTAATAATTACATGTACAGTCCAATTAATTTGGACATCTAAGTACCAAAAAGTCAACTACTTAGATGGTCACGGTCATTAACGCCACACATAAACAGTTGTGGGTCGTGTTTTGTACCTGAAATTTGAGGGAGAAAAAATGATAAAAAACAGCTTTTTATATTTTAACCATAGAGTCATGCACCTCCACAAAACTCAGTATATAGGGGTCTTAATAAAAACCTATAAGAATATATTCTACTTATGCATGTGCAGTCTGCCTCTGAGAAACATAGGCCTGATCCACTGAAGTCAAAGGGACTAGTTTTTTCTTAGTTAGGTGAGACATTTGATTGTACATATGTACATGATTTACCTAGTACTACTGAATCACTGTTTATCCAAGTAGTCCTGGAATATAGTCAGCTTCTAACTTTAAAGCTCCGTACGAGCATAAAATATACAGAGGAAAGAAACATTGCCAACAAGCGTAAAAATGGTATTTCAAATCCAGTACAATTCATATAATGTATTTGCTCATTCACTGTAAGGACTATAGCAGAGCAATATGTTTCCATCCTATTAACAGGATGGAAAAGAAAGAGATCACCTATTATACCCAGCTGTTGTTTTCCTTATTCTGTATCTGCTGACCATACTTAGGGTTGCTACCCTCCTGGGTTTTACCCGGAGAGCCGGTTTTTTGGCTTCTGAGTCTGGATGCCATTTTAAATTTTCTGCTTTTCTTGACCGCCTGATGAGTGATCCCTGTCTTTGCTCTCTAAGCACTTGTTCTTCCATCATAATTAGTCAAAAATGTTTTAAACATCTGCCTCAGAGAGAAGAGAGATACACACATTTCTGCCTGATCACGCAGGAGCTACAGGGTTCTTATCTTATCCCATCTTCTCAGCTGAATGCTGGAAAAATGCTCACAAGCCTATTTTAAGTATGAATCCAAAATATTAAGTTAACAGCTTGCCATATACTAGTCTAAAATTGCAATATATATACATCTTGGGCTCAGATTCTCCTCCTAGAGGTATCAATGTGAATCCAGAGTAATTCCATAACAGGAAACAATGGAATTAAATTGGATTTACACTGATGTCAGCAAAAGCAGAATCTGTCCCAAGCTGGTTTTAGTCTAACACAGGAGCCATGTGTGCACATTTCCATTCTAATGATAGATTATATAATTACTTCTTTGGACAGAGAGACTAATAATTTTCAATGAGTTTCTTTATAAGATGATCTCCACGTAAGATTTCTCAGGGTATTTTTTGGTGTAAAAGATGAATGTGTAATAAAGAATCACTATGGAAACAGAATCTGTAGACAGCAGGAACAAGTAACGCTTTTGCCTTCAGCTAAATAATTTGTAATTGCATTTTCCTAATAATAAAAACTCTACATATCAATACTAAATACTAGTTACTGCAGATATGTAAATACAACAAAATGACATACCAGAAGTGATATAGAGAAGAATCAGCACTACTCTGGGGTGTAGTGAGGCCAACTTCATTGTGTTATTTATAAAATGTATCTATATTTCTCATATTACCTAAAGGCAGGCAGCAAGGGTGCATTTCAGTTACATCCACCATGAATGTAACCCTAAAATCCTATTGTCCTATTACTGTTATTTTAGGAAACAGATTAACCTTTCAGCGATTATCATGTCATTACCTTCTGCCATGTTGAAACTGAGAACACTGGATTGCAATGCCAGATTGCTGATTCCTGTATCTCCCAGTATGAAGCAGGGTAAACCTTCTAAAATCAGAGACTTGCTAAACAAAATGTTTATTTTTATTTTATATAAGCCTTTGCTCCAGCAGATCATGCTTAAGTTTTGTTGCTGGATAAGCAGTTATAATAGTACTTAGTGCTTAAAAAACACTTTTCATCTGAGGAGTTCAAAACACTTTACACATTCGATAATGAAATGCCACAGCATCTCAATATTCAGTATTATGAATAAAGGGAAGCCAAAGAACATCAAGTAGGTTGCCAAAAGTCACACATCATAACAGTGGCAGAGCCAGGAATAGAATCTGAGAGTCCTGACTCCCACCTCTCAATGCTGATCACTAGACCACACTCACTCCATATAGGCTCTATGCTGCCATGTGAGTATAAATCAGCAGAAGGTAACAACTAAACAATTAGGTGTGATATCTTAATTCACAAGCAGTTTATTGACTGCATAAATCAGAACAAAGCTTGTAAGGGATAGGCCTTGCTCACAGGTGTTGCTTGCATGCTAAGAGAATTAGAATGCAACCATCCAGAAATGATCCAAGTTAATTTAAAAACTGCTACTGATGGATGATTTTATTCTTTCAAGAAAACAAAGACAGGGAGAGAAATTCATTCCTGATGTAACTCGATTGAGCTCAAGATAGTTACACCAACGATTAATTTGATACAGTGTCGTCTGTACCAGTGCCCCAGTGTTCAGAGAAATAATAGCTTATTCAAAAAAGTAAAGGTGTTTGTTCCTGTCTTCTGATAGTGCACCAGTCCCAGATGCTTCAGAGGGAAAGAACAGAACAGGGCACAACTTAATGAATGATTCATCCCCTCGCATCCAGCCTCAGCTTCTGGCAGCCAGAGACTAGAGATACGCAGAGCATGGGGTTGCATCCCTGATCATCTTGGCTAATAGTTATTGATGGACCTATCCTCCATGAATTTAGCTAATTCTTTTTTGAACCCAGTTATACTTTTGGCCTTCACAACATCCCTTGGCAGTAAGTTTCACAGAATGGCAGTGCATTTTTGTGAAGGGTACTTCCTTTTGTTCACTTTAAACATGAGGCCTACTAATTTCATTGACTGACCCTTAGTTCTTGTGTTATGTAAAGAGTAAATAACACTTCCTATTCATGTTCTCCATTCATTCATGATTTTATAGACTTTTATCATAGCCGCTCCTTTGTCATCTCTTTTCTAAATTCCAGTCTTTTTAATCTCTCTTCATCCGGAAGCTGTTCCATAGCCCTAATCATTTTTGTTGCCCTTCTCTGTAGCTTTTCCAATTCTAATATATCTTATCTGAGATGGGGCTACCAGAACTGGATACACTATTCAAGGTGTGAGTGTATCATGGATTTATATACTGGCATTATGATATTTTCTGTTTAATTATCTATCACTTACTTTCCTAATGGTTCCTAACATTCTGTTAGATTTTTGACTGCCACTGCACAATGAGCAGATGTTTTCAAAGAACTATCCATGATGACTTTTCCAACATGAATTACTTTGCACTTATCGACATGTTGAACTTCAACTGCAATTGTGTTGCCCAGTCACCCAGTTTAGTGAGATCTCTTTGTAACTCTTCAAAATCTGCTTTGGACTTACCTATCTTGAATAATTTTGTGTCATCTGCAAATTCTGCGTCATCTGCAAATTTTGCCACCTCACTATTCACCCCCTTTTCCAAATCATTTATGAATATGTTGAACACTGGTCGCAGTACAGTTCGTTGGGCAACCTTGCTATTTACTTCTCTCCATTGTGAAAACTGGCCATTTTATACCTATCCTTTGTTTGCCATCTTTTAACCAGTTAGTGAGAAGACCTTCCCTCTTAGCCTATGACTGCTTAGTCTGCTAAGAGCCTTTGGTGAGGGACCTTGTCAAAGGCTTTCTGAAAGTCCACGTGCACTATATCAACTGGATCACCCTTGTCCACATGCTTTTTGACACCCTCAAACAATTCTAATAGATTGGTGAGGCATGATTTCTCTTTACAAAAGCTGTGTTGACTCTTCCCCCAACAATTCGTGTTCATCTATGTCTCTGATAAATCTGTTCTTATTATAGTTTCAACCAATCAGTTTGGTATTGAAGTTAGGCTTACCATCTTGTAACTGCTCGGACTGCTTCTGGAGCCTTTTAAAAAAAAATCAACGTTACATTAGTTACCCTCCAGTCAACTCGTACAGAGGCTGATTTAAGTGACATGTGATGGGGTGTTTACCCTGCACTAGCCTAGAAGAGGCTGAGAACAGGACAATTAACCAGATAGGCCATGGCTTAGGGGAATTATTCCCTGAATTATGATGGAGCCCAGCTGAGAAGGAACAAGGAGGGCTAGTATAAAGCCAGGAAGCTGGCAGCAGAAAGGGGCTGCTGTGAGGGAGCGGGCAGCCACTCTCTGGACATTACAGAGGGAAGGGGGAAAACCTATGGGACGGGATGTAGGAAAAGGATCAAGGAAATGCAGTGAGGTTTAAGATGGTGCAGAGCTCAGCTGCTGATTATAGAGAGTCCCTGAGCTGGAACCCACAATATAAGGTGGGCCTGGTTTCCCCTACCAGCCACCGGGGAAGTGGCACCATCTGGACAGTGAATGAGAAGACTTCCAGAGACAGTTTCTACAGAAACACTTTGATATCTCAGAAGTGACATAGTGACCTGGCCAGAGGGCCAAGCTATGAAGGGAGAGCACTGGGAGTCACACAAAGTGAGAGAGAGAGAGAGAGAGAGAGAGAGAGAGAGAGAGAGAGAGAGAGGAGCACCAGGGTGTGCAACATGTGGCAGAGGGAGGCATCAGACCTGGACAGAGCTAATCCTCAGAGCAGCGGAAGGAGTGGTGAGTGGACCCCATGGCCATTACATACCACAGATAGTAGTTCTTAAATTTCATCTTTGAGTTCCTTCAAAACACATGTTGAATATCATCTGGTCCTGGTGACTTATTACTGTTTAATTTATCAATTTGCTCCAAAACCACCTCTAGTGACACGTCAATCTGGGATAGTTCCTCAGATTTGTCACCCAGAAAGAATGGCTTGGGTATGAGGATCTTCCCCTCATCCTCTGCAGTGAAGGCAGATGCAAATAATCCATTTTGTTTCTCTGCAATGGCCTTGTCTTCCTTGAGTGCTCCTTTAGCACCTTGATCATCCAGTGGACACACTGACTGTTTGGCAAGCTTCCTGCTTCTTTTGTACTTTTAAAAAATTGCTTTTAGTTTCTGTGTCTTTAGCTAGATACTCTTCAAAATCTTTCTTGGCCTGCCTGCCTTACACTTGTACACTTGACTTGCCAGAGTTTATGCCCCTTTCTATTTTCCTCCAGAGGATCTGACTCTCAATTTTTAAAGGATGCTTTTTTGCCTCTAACCACCTCTTTTACTCTTACTGTTTTTTTATTTGAAGTATACATTTAGTTTGAGTCTCTATTATGGTGTTTTTAAATAGTCTCCATGCAGTTTGCAGGCATTTCACCCTTGTGGCTGTTCCTTTAGATTTCCATTTAACTTGTGTCCTCATTTTTGTAGAGTTCCCCTTTTTCAAATTAAATGCTATTGTGGTGGATTTCTTTGGTATTTTCCCTCCTATAAGGATATTAAAATTATTTACATTATGGTCACTATCACCGAGAAATTCAGCTGTATGTACCTCTTGGACCAGATCCTGTGCACCACTTAGGGTTAAATCAAGAATTCTCTCTCCCCTTGTGGGTTCCAGGACAAACTACTCCAATAAGTAGACCATTATAGCGTCTAGAAATTTTATCTCTGCATTCCTTCCTGAGGTGACATACACCCGCTCAATATGGGAATAGCTGAAATCCCACATTACTATTGTTTTTCTACCTTTGTATGTGAGCATTTCACAGTCACTGTCACCATTCTGGTCTGATGGTTTGTAGAATATTCCTACTCCTATATTCTTATTGTTCAAGCAAGGAATTTCTACCCATAGAGATTCTCTGGCACAGTTTGATTCATTTAAGATTTTTACTTTATTTGACTCCATGTTTTTTTCGACACATAGTGCCACTCCCCACCAGCATGACCCACTCTGTTGTTGCTATATATTTTGTACCCTGGTATTACCATGTCCCATTGACTATCCTCATTCCACCAAGTTTCTGTCATGCCTATTATATCAATATCCTCATTTAATGCCAGGCACTCTTATTTACCTATCTTAGTATTTAAAGTTCTAGCATTTCTATACAAGCATTTCTACATTTTGTCAGTATTCAGTTGCTTGCAATTATTGTAGCACCTACAGTGTGCTAGGTGCTCTCCAAACACAGAGGAAAACACAGGCCCTGCCCCTAGCAGGTTGCAACCTAAAAAGACAAGAACAAAGGTGAGAGAAGAAGGATGTATCATATAAGCAAAGCAATAGAGGTGATGATAGGCTTATCAGTTTTACAGGTTAATTTGCTACACATGTCTCTTCCAAATAGATGAGCTATTTACTCATGAGATAACTAAATAAAATATGCAAATAGATGACTTAGCCTGCAAGTTTCTTGGAGGTGTTGCAACGGGTCCACACGAAGGACAATGTTGAAACCTCGGGGAGGGCATCACCGAGGAAAGTAAACTAATACAACTAACACAACTCTAACTAACACTAAAGGTACTGCTATATATAACAAGAGAAAAACTAAACTACTTGAGGGATTATGAGGTTAAGACTCCAGCCACTGACTCCAGCCACTTTTCGGGTCTTCCGAAAAGATTTATATAAGGAGAGGTTAGTCTGTTGGGTTTGATCCGGCATTCTCTCTTCAGGACATATCCGTCTGTCACAGGGAATGTTGTCTGCACAGGGACTGCAGGATCAGGTGTTGTTAGATTAGATGTCTGTCTGAAAGAGATGCTTTAGCCCAAGTGAAAGTTATGGACTTGATGCAGGAATCACTTCATAAAATTCTATGGCTTATATTATGCAGGAAGTCAAATTAGATGATCATAATGGTCCCCTCCAATCTTAAAATCAGTAATTGAAGTCCTGGCCCTTCTGAAGTCAATGGCAAACCCCAATTGGCTTTAATCAGGCCACATTTCACCCTATGAATTGAATATTCTCTGTTCTGTCTTTGCCAAATATAAATGTCTACAACGAGAAGTTAAGATCTGGTCTCTGACTGAAGAATTGTAACAGCAGCAATACTTGTAATATTTTTCAATGCCTGTAAGAAACATTTTAGCACTGAATGGAATCAATTATAGGTATCAATTAACTCTTGCAAAAGTTAATTTTGGTTTCAAAAGAGAAAAATAAATCCTTAAAATATACTCCGCCTAGTTAAAATCTCAGCCAAGGTTTTCAGCCAGTAATTGTGTATAAAGAAAAGAAAAATAACTCACAGAGGGCAGGATGCTGTAAGCTATCATTGCGGCATGCTCCAATTCACACAACCATGTCTTACACCCGTAACAGCCAAGGGTCATGAGTTCAGGCCCAAGAATACTCCTTGCTTTTACTAATGACGTTGTACCAGGCAAGAAATGCTTGCAATATCTAGCCCTGCCGAATAAGAAAATCCTAAATGTCTCATGCTAAGTGCACTAAAAAGAAACAAGCACTTGGGGCCACATACCATTCACTCATCTGTGAAGAGGCAATGCAATGGAACATAAGAATGGCCATACTGGGTCAGACCAATGGACCATCTAGCCCAGTACCCTGTCTCTGACAGTGGACAATGCCAGATGTTTCAGAAGGAATGAACAGAACAGGGCAATTTCGAGTGATCCATCCTCTGTCATCCAGTCCCAGCTTCAAGGTTTAGAGACACCCAGAGCATGGGGTTGATCCCTGACCATCTTGGCTAATCACTATTGATGGACCTATACTCCATGATAACAGCGATTCTGTAGTACAGAGATGGGAGGCATGATCAGGCATGCAAAGGCTAGTGAACAGGAGGAAGCTTTGGGTTGTTCAAGGGAGGGGCCAGGATGTGGCTAGTGATTAACAAGGGTTCAATGACCATATACTCCTGTATGGGGTGTTGCAGGGACTATGGCTACTATTCCAGCGCAGGGTCCAGAGTACTGGCTTTGGAAGCTCTGGTTGAACACCAGCCTAAGTACAAAGGAATCAGAGCAGACGAGAGATTCGTAAATTATATCTAGACACACTGTTCTTAGCCAGAAACATTAGAACAGGTTCTGCAAAAGGTCCAAGAACAGTGAACACTTACTGTACTTGCAGCATGGACTGAAATACCTATGCACAGTGGGGTGAGTTAAAGGTAGAATGAACTTTCCCAGTATGAAAAAAACTCACCCCTCAGCAACGTAAGTTTTGCCGGCATAAATGGTAGTGTGCACAGTGCTGTGTCGGCGGGAGAGCTTCTCCTGCTGCCACAGCTACCGCGGCTCACTGGGGGTGGTTTAATTATGTCAATGGGAGAGCTCGCTTCCATCAGCATAGAGCAGCTACACGAGAGATCTTACAGCAGTGCAGCTGCATC
This sequence comes from Lepidochelys kempii, assembly GCF_965140285.1. Classification (NCBI taxonomy): domain Eukaryota; kingdom Metazoa; phylum Chordata; order Testudines; family Cheloniidae; genus Lepidochelys; species Lepidochelys kempii. Next base: position 28,492,062 of record NC_136390.1, on the reverse strand, counting down.
GGTACAGCTGTGCTGCTGTGAGATCTCCAGTGTAGACATAGCCTTTGATGCAGACCAGTGATCATTTCAGCCTGCAGATAATGACAATCATAGGATGTCCTAAAATAAAGGATTTGTATTAGCCTTTCCACAAAGAACTATGTGCATCCTTAAAATCTAACATTTTAGTTTTCATGATTTTTAAAGTAGAAATAAATTGGCCTGATTTTACAAATACGATGCTTCAAAATGATCAGATCCCACATCTTTGGGTGCCAGTTACTCCTAAGGGTTCTTAGTAATTGTGAGCCCAATCCTGCTTTCTTTGAAGTCCATGGCAAAACTCCTGTTGACTTTATCTGATGTAGAATCCAGCCCTCTATCCCATGCTCCCTGCTTATTTATTTATTTTATATATTAATTTTTAAAATGCTTATTGCCATGGAATCTAAACTCTATAATATACAAAGTGAAAAACATATGAATTATGCAATGCCCTCCTTAATAATAGGCATGTTATTACTATCTATGGCTGTGAGCCAAAAAATATTTCATGGTAAAACTGTCCAGAATAAGGGTGGGGGGGGGGGGGGAGACCTGACCACATCTTTTTTATCCTACCAACCTCTTCATCTCTCCTGGCTTTCTAAACATCTCTGAACCATTTAGAAATATTCTCCATGGATAGAATGAATCCATGGATATTTTATTCACCCAGTCTCTTATTCTATGTAACTACGTGTCGCAGGTTTGAACAAGATCCTTTACATCAGTATAACTCCACGGTCTTCAGCTGAGTTAATCTTGATTCACACTGATGTAAGCAAAAGAAGAATCAGGTCCTAACTTAGAGAAGAATCAAGTCTTCCATCTCTGGAGGACACTGGGCTAGATGGAGCAGGTCCTTCATACCTACCTGAAAGGGGGTTCCAAAGAGGATGGCTCTAGACTGTTCTCAACGGTAGCAGATGACAGAACGAGGAGTAATGGTCTCAAGTTGCAGTGGGGGAGGTTTAGATTGGATATTAGGAAAAACTTTTTCACTAAGAGGGTGGTGAAACACTGGAATGCGTTACCTAGGGAGGTGGTAGAATCTCCCTCCTTAGAGGTTTTTAAGGTCAGGCTTGACAAAGCCCTGGCTGGGATTATTTAACTGGGAATTGGTCCTGCTTTGAGCAGGGGGTTGGACTAGATGACCTTCTGGGGTCCCTTCCAACCCTGATATTCTATGATTCTGTGATTCTATGATGGACCTTTGGTCTGACCCAGTATGGCCATTCTTATGTTCTTAAGATCTCTGGGTATGTCTACACTGCAAAAAAGACTCCATGGCAGGAAGTCTCAGAATTCAGGTCAACTGACTCAGGCTCTCACTACAGGGCTACAAATAGCAGTAGTGTAGACGATCCCTCTGGGGCTGGAGCCCAGGCTCTGAAACCCAGCAAGGGGGACTGATGTACCCTAAATCTTCTCCCTGAGCCAGATCTTCAGCTGATGTAAATTATATCACTCTATTGATTTTAATGGAGCTACAATAATTTATACCACCTGAGAACCTGCCCCCAAATGGGACACGTAGATTACAAAGTTATATATGCATACAAATATTTTCATGCTGGTGTTTTAATGCATGTCTGGCTAACAGTGGCTCCTAATAGCATGGACTCCTTCTGTTATGAGCTCCAGTAGACTATACACCTCTTAAAAATAACATGTCAGCTTCTACAAGTCAGAGGAAGGAAAACTATGGAAGAAGATTTATTTCCTGCTCTTTTTTTCTGAATATGTAATAACTTTCTACTAATTTCTGTATTGTTTGAGGGTTTCCTTCTTCTCCCCCCATCCTCTTTTTTTTTTAAATTAGGTCCTCTTTCACCTCCTAAACTCAAATTCGAAAAGCTTAACACTATGTAAAAACAAATCAATTTAATTACGTACTTATCTCGGGAAAACAGTCAATTCACTAGGAGATTTAAGAACACAGATCTAAGATCTCATGCTCTTTGATACAATAGTATGCTGTGTTGTATTATGTTACCTTGCATTATCTGGGGAAGTATATCCGGTTTAGACAGTGAAACAGAAATACAAGTAAAATATATCTTCAATTTTCAATAAGCACTAGAGCTGGTTTGTGTACTCGAGCCAAGGAAAAATACCCCTCTCCTCATCACGGCTTCATTTTAACTATTATGCAAGTCCCCATAGATATGTTGCAGTCTTTTTAAGTTAATAGCTGCAACAACTTAAACAGTATCAACCTCTAACAAATATCGCCTTGTAGGCACAGTATTTACCGGTCAGCATGTATGGTGAGTATTCTTGCTGATACAGCAGGTAATTGTTTTCAAATGCTGTTACACTGTTGACATAGGGCATGTGCATAAGTCAAATGTGTGGTGTTGGTTCTGTCTCACTTCATATTTCATCTTGTAATATACCTGTGTGCTTAACTGATGAGTGGAAAAGAGGCAAACAGTAGAAGGCCACAGCTGTTCACAGCACACTAACGTCCTTGTGCATTCTCATATAACTGCCTTGTTACAGTGCACCCTATTCTTTTTGCATGGTAACAGACTGACCTGTATGTTCCCTTAGACATTTCGGGCACAGGAGTAGTGTCTGAAAGAAACATTTAATGGGCTCCCACTCTTTTTCCTTGCAGATGTTGCTGCTGGCTAAGGCTTTAGCAGCAAACCCTCCCTTTATTCCCCTGGCCTCAAAGAGTGCAGTCCAGAGCCTGCAATGAACCATAACTGAACCTCCATTAAAGCTGAGAGAGGGGAAAACTACCCAACCACTATAATGCCTAAATATTTCAGCATGAATTCAATTAAGCAGATGAAAAATGTTTTAGAGTAGCAGACACAATGCACCCAGACCCTAAAAATGCCACAGCGCATTACTGAGAGCTGACAGACTTGCAGTTGTCCTCTATGTCTATGAGGTCAGAAAAACCTCCCCTTGCATTTTCCCTGACTTCAGTCTACCAGGAGATGAACCACACTTTAAGCCTCTGAGTAATTCAGTCGAGGTTAATACAGTTTCTTTCTTGCAGCCCTCACACCAGCAATGAAATCAGACAGGCTAAACCTTGGAGGCGGCCAAGAAATATTGATTGGAAACATATGGCAAACAATGCAATTGGTTACCTCGTCTTATTTGGCCTTAAGTTGGTTGATTTTTCCCTCCAGTGCTGTGGACAGTCTAAAACTAAAGCTCTCATTCAGAAGTTGATTATGGAAACATTTTCCACAATAAGAGCCAAATTCTGCTCTCAGATATGAAAGTTCAGCTCCCAATGAAGTCAATGGGAGTTGCATGCATGCATCAGAGAGCAGAATTGGGCCCTAAATGTTTAGCATTACTTAGCCCATTGGATTCTAATTAGTGCAGGATGTGAGAACACAGCTGGATTTTAACCTTTTTTTTTTTTTTGGTTAAATCTGTAAAAGGTTACACTCTTAACACAGTTATAATTAAGGCTTCTGAAAATGCCGTTATACCTTGTGCTTCTGGGTAGGGCTAGAAATCACAATTTATAAACTCCATGATTTAAAAAAAGGAGAGTTACCAGTAAAGATTGGAATAAAGTAAAATTAAAAAAATAAAAGAATAAAGAATAATAAGGGCATATTTTTTCTCACAGCTCCTCATCTCACTTCCTATGTGGGTCAGGTTCATACTACTGCCAGTCAAGTTCACACTAGGCGGTGACTCAAGGAAGTCTCTACTGAAAATGCAAATACCAGAAAGTGGATGCTTTCCAGTGATTTACCTTCTGTTCACTTTATTCATCAGAAATTAAAATCTGCTTTTTGTTGGTGATGGGTTTGTTTATCTCTTTCAAATTAAGAGACAGATCCTCATTCAGTTAGCATAAACTGGCATAGCTCCATCATCATATTATATATATATTAGAATCAACTATGAGAACTATGCAGATTTATGCCAGCTGAGGATCTGACCTTACATGTTGAAAACCAAAAAAACCCCTAGTTTATTAAAACCTTCAGAAGTGATTAGGGCATAACTCAATGCAAGACACCCCCAGCAAAGACTGTTCCAGTCAGCTAGAAATAAAGACAGCCCCATCATTCTCCACATTAAGGAGCAGTTTTCCATTGAAAGGAGAGGGTCCGCTCTATTTGGGATAGTGATGAATTATATGCCCTTCAGCAACGGGTATGTGCACTGCTCCACTACCAAAAGCAAAGTGAAAATATAGCAGATGTCCCTTATGATGGAAATTACAGCTCTTCCTATAGGAATAGTAAGATAGACTCCCTCAGTGCGTTCACTCCTCAGTTAATTTCCTGCTACTAGCAACAGGTACATACAGGCCCATGAAACAGCTTGAATCACTTCCTGAGCTTTTCTACTGAGACAAATAAAAGTATCTAACAATTCCTGTACCTGAATATTAACCTTTACCACATATTCCATACATTAGAGAGGGGACCTGATTCTTCTTTCAGATCAGCATAAATCAGTTAAGTCAATGGAGTTACACTAGTCTAATTCTGGTGTAAATCAAAACAGAATTGGACCCTTTTTTCTTTCAGATGTGGTAGCAAAATCCATTTAATTAGTATGTGTTTCTTTTTCTCCCGGAACCATTCTGGCTTTCAATAAAGTGAGACACTCCCATGGGACAAAATTCAGGCCTTGTTGGTTGGATCAAATTGTAAAGATGCTATGGGGGAAAGAGCATATCTGAATACAGGCCAACTTGGAAACATTTGAGTATGGGTACAAAATAGAAGCTGTTCAGTAAAATGACTTTTGGATCTATGTAATACTATGGAAGCCAGGATTTTACCTTAAGTTTTTAAGGAATGGGGTTTCAATGTTTCGAGTTTCAATGGGCAGCCCTAAAGTGCTCTTCAATAATAAAAGCTAAATTATACATTATTTTGGGCTCACTTAAACTGATAGACAAATTATATGCAGAGAATATTTCTGAAATATGGCCACATCTAGGGTGAAATATTGCAGTTCTTTAATAGCTCACAGCAAAACTCCATAACAGGTAAAGAGTATTTTATCCAATATCAGGAAGAATTTAGTAAAATAGAATGGAGTTACCCAAATTGGAACTTGGATAGGACAGCAGGATTAACATCCATACTCTTACAAAAAGTGCTACATGATCTTTAATGATCACAAGCACTCAGGAGCTTGGATTTACACTGATTTCAATGATGAAATGAATGAAAGCAGAGGGACACAAACTATCAAAGGCCACACCTCCAAACAAAATTGCAGGGTGGTGATGAAAGTGTGGAGGAGGACTGTGGCAAAATCCTTCTAATTTATAATCCTTCTAAAGCACTGAGTTTCCTGGAACAGACCTTCACACATACATATAAATATATGCAACAATCCACTGAGTGACTGTAAGTGTCTCAGCAGGAAACGTCTTTTCCTTAGTTTACTAATTACTCTCGCCAGAATGTAAAGGGACAACACATCACATTCGTCCTTCCTTCCAAGGTTTAACTGCTGCATTCAACTTCCCTCCTATGCTTAAGACAACTGAATTTATACAGACTTGCATAAATCCCCCACTTAATATTAAACTCTGTAGTACCAATTACTGCTGATATTGAGCTTCCAGAAAGTCACAGATCATTTTATATTCTGCAGACTCAGTGTCACTAACAGAAATAACCCAGCATTGGTTTTATGCACTGTTTCATACTCTGTTAGTTCCATGAGAAATCAGTGGCTTTTAATAAAAACCTGAGAAAATATTTTCTGTATGAATTCCACTTATTCTCAGTAAAGGCTCCAGGTGAGATAGTTATGAAAAACATTGCAATCTCCTAGTGGCTTCAGTAGATTTCATTTGCTGATCATAAAATGGTTGAAGTTTTCACTATAGTTGCCAGGTTTAGCTTTACATTTTCAAAGTTGCACTGTAGGGGTGGGTTTCTTATTCATTACTGGAGTAACAAGGAAGAGATTATCCTGAGATTTTCAAACATAATCAAAACCTTCCCAAGATGTCAACAAAAAAGATTTTCACCTCACTAGAGACAATGGACATTGCTACTAGCTTGTCCTGTTGGCCAGAAGTACAGTTGAATAAATATCTGTGGCCTTTTATAATGGTAGTAGACTGTGATCAGCTTCCTTACTACTGTTCACACAGGAGGTAGGATAGACTTTTGATTATGGAACAGGATTTGGAGACTACCATATCATAAACATATAATAAATATTGTGTGATCTTGATCTTGCACAGGTTACTGAGGGTCAGATTTTTCAGGACCTAGTAACTCTCATTATAACACTTCTGGACAACATGCTGAGCTCTTTCGAAAATCTGGTCATTTATTTTGCCTAAGTCGGAGCTGTGCCTTTCTGAAAATCTAGCCCCATCTGTGGGTGCTGAGCTCCTCTAAAAATCTGTCCCTCAATCTCTCTACGCCTCAGTTCTCTCATTTTATTTTAAATGGGGATGATATATTTATCCGCCTCATTGAGTTTCTGCAAGGTTAACTTCATGCTGAGATCCTTGACTGGAAAGTGTTATATAAGTGCAAAGTATTACTCAATGGTGTCACTCTCAAAATTTATGATTCCAAAGAAGGAAACCATATATGTGAAAGCATATAATTATATCTACAAGATCCCACTATCTCATGACTATTGCACAACAATTCCACTGGCAAAAATGACAATAGACTCTCCCCACCCCACCCCCCACCGCTTTATTTCACCTGTTTTCACTGTGTCTTGGGGCATAAACCAGGAGAATTTACTATAGGTCTATCAAAGCTGCTCAGAGGTAACAGCACTAGTTTTCCAGCAACCTCTTACAACAGAGCGAAGAAAAAAAGAAAAATGGCTTAAATCCATATGGCTTGGTTAATGCATTAGCCTTTCTTGTCTAGAGACAGGGATTCAAATATGCATTAAGTCATCAGTAAATTTAGCCCTGTGGTGGACACCCATCCCAGTCACAAACTCCCTATTGATTCTGGCACAATTCTCTCAACACAACAGGAACCCAAATCTGGAAAAGCAAGGAGGGGGGAAATTGCAGGTTAAACCTAGAATTAATGTGGAGACACTTGTGCCATGTGGATTTGCCTCAAACTAATGCCATCATTGTTTCACTTTCTCCAGCACCTATATTTGCTACATTTTTTAATAAAAAGAGGAAATTGTAAAACAAACAAAAAAACCACAACCAGTTCACCAGCCTGTGAAAAAGCTCCTAGGACTTAAGGTTCTGCGCTAGTCTAGGAAAAGACTGCTGCCATTGTTGCCACTGGTGACCACATCCACTTGGCAGAAGAAGCAGTATTGAAATCACTTTCTTTTGAGATGGGCTACACATCGAGCTCTCAGTGGAGTTTGCTGTTGCAAGACTCCTACATCTGGATGTTCTTGTAAAATGTAGATATTTCCTGTCACCCTTTTCTTATATGAAGTACTGTGTTCTTTTCTGTGCATTAACCGATTACTTGAAGTGCTGCATTTCCCATGGCACAGGAAGCAAAGTAGCCTCTGTTCACATGTCCTCTTAATTATTTTAGATAATAGTCTTGGCACCAGAAAAATCGGACTGCTAAAGAAATAACATTAATGGACCAAATTCAGCAATCCAGGCTGATGTAAGCACCTCATAAAACAAGTGTAAGTGGTACAGCAATGTAATCCCATCAATGGGGGATTTAGTAGGTGGGCAGAATAGGCTAGATCCCCAGCTAGTGTAAATGGGTGGCACTCCACTAAAGTCAATGGAGTTACATATTTACACCAGATGAGGATCTAGCCCAATGTGTGTAACTTAGACCCTTCTGCTCCCTTGGCAAATATAACAAAGTGAAGAACTTCTTTATTTTACACCATCCTAATAGTAGCTTTTACCACACCACCCCTTTCCACTCCATCTCCTAAAGCTACACACACAACCTGTAGCACCAGTGAATGTGGATTACCATAAGAGCTGCACCTGCCTAGAACAGGTCTGAATTTGGCTCAGTGACCCAAAGAGCTTTACAAAGTACAATATATAAAGGAATCATTTCACCCACCCCTGGGGCCTATTGGGGCAGCTGTTTAACTGCACAGAAGTTGACAGCAGCGCTGCGAAACAGCACACAGCAATACCACACAGCAGTTTAGGATTAACAACATACAAGGAGAATGTGATTACGCAAACTGGCATTTGGCCAGAGTTAATGCCCAGTCTAGAGGGCTACAGTCTCACTAGCAACATGGTCAGGACCTTGTTTAAGTCTGGCTGGAAGACTGAGCCTCTAGCCAGAGTGTCTCCTCGCACCATGCGAGGTCAATGATTCAGTACTGACTAAGGAGCAAGAATGTCACCTACTGAATCACTCCCACCACTTCCTGCAAGCAACACTCTCCGTTTGACTTGGATAGCTCTTGTCCAAGCATTAACCAGCCCCAACTCTGCTGAACAGAAACAATCTGTTGGAATCACAGCCTGAGCCCCGGAATGTCTGGAAAACAAGAATTGGGTGTTGGGGCAGGCATGGAGGAGTACCAGAAACAGGAGACAATCATGATAAAATATATTCTTACATGCAGCCCATTAAAGGCTATTTTATAAAAACAGTAAAGCATTAAACAAAACATTAATTTACATTATAAAAATATGAAGGAAAAAAATATCTTGGCTGGTCTGCTGCCTCACACGAGTCTGCCAAGTATGTCACATGCCTGGGACAGCCTGAGTCCATATCCTTCACCACTGATTAGTTCCCTCTCCATGTGAGTTAGAAAAGCAAATAACTTTATTTGAGATTGCTACAGAAAAGCCTGAACACTTGCTGATTCCTCTCTGAGATAGTGCTTGTTCCTCACAGCTATGACTAATTAATTTAGTGCATCCTTACATATGCACATTACCCCAGCCTCGTCTCCTTAATCATATCTTTTTTGAATCACAGCAAAGCCAGATCACTGCTGGGAGAGGCGTCTACCTCCAGGATTCATTCTGGAAACTGACCAATCTGCCCCAAGTGCCAGGCTCCATCAGCAGAGAAATAAAACCACTGTTTAGTTAGCTGCAGTGGGCTCTAAAAGTATCAATGGAGTGTTTCATGGAGAATAACTATTGTCCGGCATAGGCCACTTGTATGGCATCAATCAACTACAGCGGATTGTAACAGCTTTCAGAAAGAATGCCAGGAATGCACTGAAAAACCATGAGCCGGGTCCCTCAAAGACCTCTTTGCACAGATCACAAGGCCAATCAAAACGCAAAAACATATATTTATTTTAGCGCAGACTGCTCCTGCTACCTCCCTACCCTGAAATCTGCCTGTAATTATTTTCACACACATCAAACCCAACCCAAAAAATCAAAATTGTTGATTTACTGAGTGGGTTTTTCATTAAAGGGATCTTTATATTGACTATCACTGGTGAGGGGGGATGACATCAAAAGGGTGGGCAAATGTTTCTGGGTTTGTGTTTTCAACTGCTGAGAAGCAGGGGGATGGGGCTCAGAACAATGTGAGACCACCAAATGTGCAAATAGTGACGTTAAAAATAAAAATAACACCCAGAAATAAAATCACAACCAAAAACCAGCTCATGGATTACTCTGTAAACACAGAAGGGTTTAATAACGGCCAGCAGCTAACCATTTGGTTTGCACTTCCCATCTTGCACTTACTGATGTCAATGACAAAGCTCCCTCACTATTCACTCCACCCAGGCCACACACCTAACCAACTCCAATTGGTTTGCTGTTCACTCTCACCTCTGCGCCTTCTTTTCATTAGGTTGCTTGTTTCTAACACCTGACCCAGCCCTAGATCACCACCCTCTCCTTCAAGTCCCTCTGCAAAACACACCTTTTCCAGGGGACCTATAAACCCAAATATCTCCTTCAGTGAAATAGTGGGCCGGCTTCACACCCATTGCAGCTGTGGAAAGCAGAAGACAAAGGGGGCTGTAAGCCACCTTCCTGATCCCCTGAGCCACCCCCTTTGTAGCACAGAGCTGCCAAAAGGCTGCTTTAAGTAGCACAGGCTGCAGTAGTCCAGAAGGACCAGTGGTCCAGAAGAATCAGGCAAGGCACTGTACTCAACCCACCCCATCTGACCCTGACATGCCTCCTCCCACTGCAGTATGCCCCAAATATTTCCCCTCTGTGTGGGTGAGGATGGGTCAGGCAGCAGGTAGCTGACAACCAGCTATGCTGGATCTATGCCACCCAAGAATTCCCCTCAGCACCCCTTTTAGGATGGCTTTCCTGGTGCTTTGTGCTGCTGAGCCCAGACCAAGAATCTGATCCTCAATCTTTACAATAACAATATTCTTGGAACCTTTCAGATGCTTTGAGCTATCCACAACTAAAGCAACCACCAAATCTGATTGTAACCCAAGCCCCAGGTCTCCTCTTTGACATTAGTCATGTCTTAACTTAGAACCCGATCTAGGAATTCAGCACTTCCTGAGAGACAATGAGTACTCTCAACTTCCAGTAAAGTGAATGGGAGTTGAGGCCTCTCAGCACATCTCAGGAGATGCTCAGCATAACATGGGCTTAGGCTTTCAACTTGCAGGCTCTCTGGGGCAGGGTCATTGTCTTTTATGTCTCTGCAATGCATCATGCACATTTATGGTATTGTGTAAAAATGAAGAGTAATATTTATACATGTTTTTAATGGCATCTGCTTTGCAAGCCTGCTCTTTGTCATGTGCATCTTGCTAAATGATCTTACTGCACCAATTCCTTCTATAAACTCCCTGAATTTCCGATCATGTTTGGAAAGAACTGAGCATTTCCATTGCTTCAAGGGAAAAACTGTTCCTACTTAAGATGAAGAAAAATCAGAGTTTTTCTCTATTACTGTAGGTGGCTGCAGTTTTAGCATCATTACTAAGTCAAGTCATAACCTGTCTTGTTTTAGGTACAGTGACAGAAAATAATTACAGCTACAAGTAGTAGAATCTTGAGAGAGAGAGAGTTTATTCAAACCATTATCTAAAACAAAAGGGATATTTTGTTGGTTTTTCAATAACTTTTTCAACCAAAATCCTAATGTTGCAAATACAAATGCCTCCTTGGTAATGTTAAATACTCGTATTCTCACTGTGAACAGACCAAAGACAGCTGTCTTAATGCAATTTCTCAGGTGGGGTGAAGTGCAGTTCACAGAGTTATGGCCTGGCTGGGATATCTATACATTAGCATGTGCATAAAAAATGAACCATCAGACCCTTTGGCCACCTCAGATTATATGTCTCTTGAATAATCCACAGACAGTTTATCGTTCTAAAACACTGGCTGTACAAGCAAGAAGCCACCCAGCAGCCACTATTCAGTTGTGTGCACTCTAGTCTGCAGTGGACCTTAGGCAGCTACAAATCTCAGTCTCATTATCACACGGCCTGGTTTGGGGCAGTCCAATCACCACTGAGGTTAGAGAGTGCACAATCAAATTATTAAATGGGACTGAGCAGCTTACTGGGGCCCAGCAAAGTAGAACTGAGACTCTGTCAAATAAGACAGAAGTAACACTACTGCCCAGTGTACTTGGGGTTAAGAACAACTGATTGCATACAAAAACCTGTAACCCACTGGGTTTAATTCTTGTTTAGTCTATTTCTAGTTCCTAGTAGACATTCACAACAGAGACCTAAAAAGCAGCCTCTGCTTAGAAGTAGTTCAGGAGGGGAAGTAAAGGGATACTGTATTCTGGATTGAGGTGCAGCATATAACTGTCAATTAACTGGCATTTGATTCCTTCAATTGAAATATGTGGTGGTTCCACAATATCAATACTGTCTTTGTAATCTATACAATTGACTTTTCAGACCAGACATATATCTAAATGGGAGGAACGCAGCGTGAATGAAATGATGACTACATGACACATCTGTGACATGACAAATATCTATGTGACATGAAATATCTGACAGATGCTCAAGAGAAGTATATTCACCAAAATCATTTTTTGATTTTACTACTGCTAAGAGTACATATTTTATTTTATAAAAATTGCCGGCCTGTTTTATTCATTGAAAAATAACAAAGGTGTGATTCTCCTCCTTATAGCCATTTTACACCAGAATGTCTGTTGACTTCAGTGAAGTTATTCCTGATTTACACTGGTGCTAGTGTAGAATTGGCCCCGATTCTGATCTGATCTCTCATATATATAAGTGCAAGTCACGAGTAACACCATTGAGGTTGATAGCTATAGTTATATGAGAGGAGAATCAGACGCAGTGTTTTTAATCTGTCCTAATCTCTCTCTCTCTCTCCTTTTTTTCCTTCACTCACTCGAGTCCCATATTCTATTCTACAGGGCTGCTGAAAAAGAATTACATAACACAGGATAACATTACCTATGGACAATAGGGAAATGTAGCTATTCTTCATAGCCACAGTGGGTGGATTTGATAAAGTGCACAGGGATCTTTAGAATCATACCTATGCAGTATACATCAGCTGTGTGAGCCAAACCTGCAGCTGTGTGCTCTGCTGCCTGCGACACATCTACAGTGAGTGTTCCTCAGTGTTTGGAAGGACAGTATTCACATACTGCAGGCTAAACACTTGTTGCATGGCCAAAGCAACATTATGCTCTATGCAGGAAAAATCCATGCAAGGAGATTGTTCAGTCAGACACCATATGGGTGACATACTACTGCACAGATTCCCCCTTGTTCAGGAGCTGTGCTACTTGCTGGTGGCCATCCTCACAGCTCTTCCAAATGGGGTGTTTCACCGTGCAGTAAGACAGTGGTGACAAGGTCAAGATTTGAGAAGGATGATGCCACAGAGAGCATCCTCCTTGGCCTTTCCCCTCTTCATCAAGATGTGTTCACTAGAGTTTCAACCAGGAGGAGGAGGAATCCTCCTGTCCCGAGGAGGAGTTTCTCTGAGCTCCCAGGAAAGGGAAAGTATGCCGACAAATCTTTTCTGCTCCATTCCTTTACACCCCACTGTTTTCATTTTCTCTCCCCTCTGCATCTCACAGCAGAACATAAGGACCACGGGAAAGAGATCAAAGGAGTGAAAAAAGTTATTGTTACTGGAATCTTCCTCTCATGTGTAGGTCACAGTACAAGATCCAAGTTGACAGATGGATGCTAATCCTAAAATAGGAAGCCTTAAACTGTCTACTGTATCTCAGAATCCTTACACAACCACTTATGTAACTTGAAAGGCAGAAACACCAAAGTAGAACTAAACTATTTCATCAACAGGGGAGGTCTTCAGGTCATATTTTTAGAAAGCAAGCAAAAAAACCTTACTTTGCGAACACTGTACACGTCTACCTTAAGTCTGTTCACCAGATGTGAACTTCAAAAAGGCTGTAAGTATAATTTAGCTGTAGAAAATAGCTCTTACAATCCTGTGCAGTGTGCATCTGACTTGTATCTCAGATTCATTCTTTATTTCTTCAGCAAATTATTTCTTTTTTCACTTGACTTGTGATTGTTTCCAATTTTATCCCAAAGGCTTAAACGCAATAGGAAAGTGCATAGTCAGTAATTTACAAGCAAAGAAGAGAGGCTTTTTTTAAAAATTAGAGGTTTTCATTTGAGCTGCTATACCCGAGGGGGCTTAACATTTCATAGCCAGACATCTATAAACATTTTATAAACAAATCTGAAAATGTTGCTTAGGCACAGCAGGTAAAGAACAGAACAAAGATATGGTTAACTTCACAAATGTGACAGATTTAAAAATGTTTCTACAGGTCTTTTAATTTTTTTTTTTTAAGTAAATGAAACAATAATTAGCATTTGACTCTCCTTTAGCATTCTGGAGAAAGGCTTGCTGAGGAGCTGGCCCTCACTTTGTGGCTTGGCACACACAGAGTCTTATATCTGTGTCTTATTATTCCATTATTAAAATCTGAGCTACCATTAATACACATACTGCTAAAGCACCTCCTAAGACCTCCTCCATTCCCCCCCAACCCCCACATACCACAGCCACATGTGCGTCGCATGTCATAGACACTGCTGTAAGGAATCAGGGCTTGTCTACGCTGGCAATTTACAGGGCTGCAACTTCTTCGCTCAAGGGAGTGAAAAAACACCCCCTTGGGCGCAGCAAGTTTCAGCGCTGTAAAGCACCAGTATAGACAGAGCACCAGCGCTGGGAGCCGCGCCCCTCGTGGAGGTGGGTTTTTTAGAGCGCTGGGAGAGCTCTCTCTGCTGCAACCACACAAGTCATGTTAAAGCGCTGCTCTGGCAGCACTATAGTGTGGCCAGTGTAGACTAGCCCTTATAGACAGCATGATAAACCATGGATTAAGTTGGAAGGGTCCCTGCCCAAGTGCACCAACAATATGGATTTCCCCTGAACGTGCTCATGGAAATTACTCACGTCCACTTGGGAGGAATGGCTTCCCCAGGCTCAAAGACAACAAGCTGTTGCTTGGCACAGTTCCGTAAAGCAGCATAAGAAAAAATGTTATCTGAAAACACTGCAATACAATTAGCAGTACGAGCCCATGAGATATACATGCTACCAAACCCTGACATACTGATATATTTTATGGAGACAACCAGATGTGCAGTCACAGAGCTATGGACAAACAAGAACCAACCAACGATACAGGATGATTTAAAAGAACTGGCAGCATGCTCTTATAGGAAAAACTGAAAGAAAACTCGAGAGAAGGAGTCAGCGTTAGCTACTTTTCCTCAAATTCAGGAAAAAAATTGTTCAAATGTAACCAGCAGATGGGAAAAGAATTAATTGTTTCTATTTCTTACAAGAAAATTTCGTTTTCAATATATACTGAAGCTAAAGGACGTCTTTAAGCACACAGGGTTTGATGCTTTGTTTTTGATTACACTCTGCACAGCCAATTGAAAGTCATGATTTTGGGGTCCTTCAAAGTATAAAATAACATTTTAAAACAATTTTGAAAAGAAGTGATCACCAAAGGTACCCCAGGAGCTGAGCAGCGTCAGCACAGGATTCGGCAAAAGAAAGGAAGTGTTTCCGCAGACTGACCTCCCCATTTCCAGCCTCTTTCCAGCCTCAGCAAAAGGGGAAGGCAGTGGAGAGAGATTCATTAAGGGCCAGACTCTACCACCATTCTTCATGTTAAGTAATATCGTTTTCTGTGAACAATCCCCTTAATTTCAATGAAACTACTTGCACTCTATCCATGGAGCTTGGGCACATATTCCACTTGCACTTGCAGGACTGTAGCCTAAGGTACTGTTCAGTGTGAATAAGGATGGCAGAACTGAGTCCTGATTGTGTAGCTCCCATCCTGAGCATGTTCAGGGGAATCCCACATTCTCCACTGAACCTGGCTGCTGAGCATTTCCGTTTGTACTGAATGAGAGAAGGAGGAAGAGCTGAATACCGAAGTCATTAATTTACAAATCTAAGATACATGACATTTTCTTCTAACGCTGAGAGAATTCCCTAAAGGTAGGAGACATATGTTCTGAAATAAAAATAAACCCAAAGAAATGAAGTGACAAAATTGTATCTAGAAGAAATATCAACCTTAACTCTCCCCCTCCAGTTTCCATCACCATCCCTCAACACACACATGCCCCCTGTCACCACCACCACAACTATCAATTTACTACTTTTCTTTTGCTTTACATCTTAAGGGAAATACAAAGAACAGCTCTTGTACCATGATTTCTTAAAGTAAGCATCAATGCAGCCCCTCGTTCCATACAGCAAACCCTCCAAAATAACTGGAGTTTCTCTTAATGTCTTTGAGGCAAAGAGAGGCACCTAGAGAAATAAATCCCAGGAGGGAACAGATTAGAGTGATGTAAGGAAGAAATAAAGTTAATAGGATGGGTGAATCTCTGGCCCAGAGGGGAAAAAAATCAGTCGCAAGGATGTTCAGCCCAGGACTGCTCAGGACTACAATGCAGCACAGTGACCAGTCAAGTGAAAAGGACGTTGTCATCATGGCTCGGAGGACCGGAGGTTTTCTCCACTTCTCTGGCTGTAGCTCGAGCACTGCTACAGTACAAGGACTTGCGCAAAGCCACTGACAGCATTTTTACCATTGCATCTTCTAAACTTCTTCTGAGGCGGTTTTCGAAAACACAGCTTTAAAAAGGCAGGCAGGCAGGCAGTCTATACTACTGGACTGCCCTGTGCTTGATGGGAACTCCTATCCAGCCTGCTCTATTGAAACCAAGTCACGTTTTTCTTATTTGCCAAAAGGCTCGTGCCAAAAGGAGAGAGACTGGCGTACGTGCCAAGATAATCATCGATGAAGAAATTGCTTGGGTAATGGTTGGAAGTGTGGTAAAACACATCAGGCCTGGGAGCAGTCTAATGAAAGACAGAGAAAGAGTTCAGAGATCTGAGCACAGAGATGAGAATTAGGGACACCCGTGATCTAATCCTGGCTCCAACAATGATTTGCTGTGTGGCTTTATGCACTCAACTTCTTTCTCACTTCCCCAGCCACAAAATGAGGGATAACCCTTCATCTACAGCATCTCGCAGGGGTGCTGAGTTTGTGTTTGCAAAGTGAACTGGAGAAGTGACATATATAGTTGGTTTGTGCAGGACTCACCTGGGGAGGAGCAGATAGGAAGAGGAGAATCTAGGCAAGAGAGCAGACACTCTCCCAGTATAACCTGGCTAACAACCGAAAGGATTATCCTTGGGTCTGCAGTGGAGTCAACCAAGTCACATTTTAAACTCCTACATACTTAGGACCAATCTCGGGCTGAATTACAACCTGAGCAACACCACTGAAGTAAATGGGATTGCATGGGTCTAAATCAGGACAGAACTTGACCCTCATTGTTTACACGATGTCTGTGTGGGGAGCACATTACATAAAACCACCTGTTAAAAATGAAACTCCCCAAAGTAGGTTCATGTGAACAAATAAAAGACACTTCAACCATTTTATTTTAAAACAGCCCTCAGTTTGTTGACCACTTGGGATGCTGCACCATCACAAATGGAGGCCTCTGAACACGCTGGTCAGTGTTTGCACTATCATTCTGCAACTTTACAAATAATATAAAAATGTCAGGGTCAGACTCTGTGTTATTTTTGGAAACTAATTTGTAAAATGTTGCATTTGACCTTATTTTATACCCTGCACCTGCTCCAGTAAGGAGCTGACATCACTCCACTGCCCCCCTTCCTCACACCACTGGAATCAGTTAAGTAAACAGGTCCATGTGGAAAATATGCCGTCTTTTGCGGAAACAACAGAGAGAGCTTCCCATTAGGCTCAGGAAGGCTGTTCGTGAACCAGTCCAGCAATGCTTGTTAGAAGTGCTAAGTAGCACTTTTGAATCTCTTATGGTAATTGGGGGCACAGGGATCATTATATTTTTCATCTAATTTAAAGTTAAAAGGGGTAAAGAAATTATATTAGCAATAATCCATTTAAAAAGCTGAACAGCAACTCTTAAAGGCATATGTCAAGGGAAAATCTTTATGCCATCATGTTTTCTTTACAGTCCTGCATATGTTTTAACTAAAGCCTTTGTCCTACAATCTACCTCCTTCTCCTGTCAAGATCAAAATGTTAGAATTCATAACCTGTTGCCATAGAAGCCACTGTAATGTCACTAATACAAAATGTTGACTATTGCATGGAGACAGATTAGAGCATATGGACTCAGGGGTCCCTTCAGCTTTTAGTGGAAACACACACATGGTCCATCATCAGGGAGAACCACAAAAAAATGTTTCTGATTATAGAGGGGTTTAAAAAAATCTGAAAGGAGCCCTTTACTTTAATCTTAAAAGGGATGTTATAGGATTAAATATGTATGTGGATAAGTCTGAGAAAACATAAACACTTCATTTAAGCAACACTGTACAATATAGTCTCTGAAATAACCAAAAACTCCAGGGTTGCTGTTGCCATTCCATACTTAATTCAGCCCACTGATTGTGTTTCACAGCACAACAGTGCATATGCATTCTACTGTTTTCAAGTCTCTTACATTAGATTACCTAGGCACAAAGAGGCAATCTATCATAGGTTCAAAATCTACCCTCTGTTACATCTGTGAAAGCCCTCCGAAGTTAGTGCAATTGCAGAGGTGTAATGGGGAATCAAATTTGACCTTAAAGACTCACTGAAGCCTTATGGAAACATTTGAAAACAAAATCTATTTAGAGACAATTCAGTTCACTATTTCTCTTCCCTTTCTTTCATATTATGGACACATTTGCAGTGAAGTATTATCATCGGGGCAGATTTTGAGTTCAGTTACAGTGGTATAAACCTGGAGTATCACTATTGAATACAAATATAGCATTGTAACAGATCTTTCTGTTTCTTGAGCATTTCTAAAAGTTATCCATCATGTGAAGTCACAGTGCCAACTTCTGCCCTTAGTAATACCCGTGCAATCCTAATTACTTCCCCCAACTTCAGTGAGGTCGCATGGTAGTAAATGAGAGAAAAATTGGCCCATAATGTTCTGTTTGTGACATAATAATCAGTTGCTGTGGAAATACACACACACACACACAGAGGAAATTTTGTATATTCAATGAGATCTTCCACTTTGCTTTCTCTTTCTGCACAGCCCCTGAGTGAGGTGGAATTAGGATAATGAGCTACATCATTCAGGTAAAGCAGCTATAGATTAAAAGTGGAAACAACTGTAAAGGCATCAAATTGCAGCCACATTAACATGACCGTGTAAATTGTAAGTTCAAGGATAATGATGTTTCCTTAGCCATATAGTTAACTAAAGAGTAATAAATAAATTGGTTCTCTGAATGTGTGGTTATTGTATGATGTGCCAGACACATTCTATATGCATTCGATTATCTTCATTTGGGAGCCTCCGCATTGAGAGTTGTGAAAAGATACGGACAATGATGGCAGAGTTTAATGAATCCTGCAATCAAGGTACTACAGTCACTGAATAATTGTTATTCCAAGCAGCAAGTAGGATTTTTCACACTGGGGCAAGCTTCAAACAGAACATTTACACAAAAAGCAAACTGCTTTGCCAGTAGTGTTTGGCTTCCCGCTGGCATGGCTGGCAGGTGTGCCTGTGAGGCACTGTTCTTACTAATAGTCCAACTCCTTTTTCCTTTTTAAGCTGTCGGTGTGGTCATACGGTAACACTATGACATCACATCATGTTGCCATAAAAATGACTCATGAATTGAGATGGTTGGAAGACTGTTGCAACATTTCAATGAAAAAAGGTGATGGAAATCCATTAACATTTTCATGGTTTCCCCCTTAGTCCCTTCTATTTTTGACCAGCTCTGCTCATGTCGTACATTGAGCCTTACAGACTACTAAACCCATCAGGTACACTGGAAAGAAGGAAGAGCAGGGATTTTCTTCTCTCCCTCTTCACACATAAGCAGAACACCACATGCCCCTGGGCCCTAAGCTAGGGAGTGATCCACAAACCCAACAGAACATAGCGAGAGTGACAGAGGGTGTGGCCAGGCAGAAGGCTGTGTTAAGGGAGAACATGCTACTACTTACTGAACGATAAGTCCATACTGCTATTGAGCAAGCTATTTGCCTGTTATTGTCCCATACCCCTCCAGCCCTCCCATAGGAAAATCCAGAGTTTAGCCACAAGACTTCACAGAGGGTCAAGGTGGGAAAGCGGCTGAGTGAACAACAAAAGCCTTTCCTTGAAAACAAATACAGGGAAAACTCTGGAGAAAGTGACAGGCAAATAGCTCTCTTGTTTCCGAGTCTGATATATGGGAACATCAACTCCACTATGAAGGTGCTTCTTTAAAATGTGGATGAGATATATAAGAACAGAGGCCCCCTGTGCTGCCTTGTCAGCAGTTCTAATGCCACAATGGTCTTTTCTTCTTTATTTATTAGAATAGTGTCAGGGTTTGTCTGTAGAGAAAAAAGACTTTCAGTTTTCTTTCACTTTGTTTGTAGTAACCAAGACTGTCACTACAAATCTTGCCACTTGTTTTGGATCAAGTGATTATGAATCAATTGTCTCAGGCTGGCAGCCAGAGTGCTTTCTTCCTGGCTTCTCCTGCCAAATCAGTCCAATGCCAGGTATTCTGTATGCTTCTCCTGACACAAAGAAACCCTAATGCAAAACCAGTCATGTATCTGAAAATGCTTTTCCAGATTTCTAGTGTGGAATCACAAAAAGCCTGTTCAATGGTTTCATCTAATCATAATCCACTGAGGAAAGACATATTCATTTTCTCCAGAACCAAACGTCACAATTAAATAGGAGGGTAAATGTTTACATAACCACATTAAAGCACTTCAGAACTTTATACCCAAATTGTTAGAACATCCTAGCAACACAAATCCACAAAGAATCTGAAAATCAAGCAGCAGTTTAGAATTTTTAATACAAACAAAGGATCCCACAGGAGAGTTTTCCTTTCAAGTCACTTAGCTTTCTTCTGCTGCCCTCCCAACTTTGCTTGTCCTATGAAGAGTACACTTCCCAGTGGTGTCTTCTGTTGCAACATATTTTAAAAGGGAGTCAGCACTTGAGCCAACTACCCAAAGAAAAACACATCATCTTTTTTTCCCCCAAGAGTGAAAAAATAACAGCTTGGAAGAAATTCAAAACACATTGACACATTGACTTTATTTAAGCAATGGGGATCAGTATGGGCCTGATTCAGCAAAGTACTAAAGCATGTGCTTAAATCCATCCCAATTCAACAAAAACTTATGCTCATGTTTAAGTGTCAATCTAGTCAAGTTAAAGTTAGGACTTGCATAAGTGCTTGGCTGAATTTGGGTCTATATTATTTCTACTCTTCTGTTTTCACATGTTGGGAGGGGAGGCCAGTAACAGGGATCATGCATTGTTATAACTAATATCAATGGTAATTTAGTTTAATGGAAACAAACATTTCATAGCTCAATTCCAAAGATTACGCCAAATATATTTTTTATTTTCTCAAAGAACTAGAGATATCTTTGGCAATAATGATAGCTTGCACTTTCCATCCTCAGATCTCAAAGTGCTTTAAGGTGCTAATATCCCCCAACCAACTCCATTAAAAAAAAAAATAGCTATGGAATTACTGAGGCATGGCACAGCACCTAAAGCCCAGATTTTCAGAGACCTCATCTCCCACTCCGACACCCCAATAAGTAGCCAAGTTTTCGAAACAGCTTAGCATGTTGAGAGCTCCGATTTTTTGAAAATCCAGACGTAAGTGTCACAGTGGGAATTGCTGGGTACAGAACACTTTTAAAAATCTGGCTCCTCTTGATGGGCCTAAGTGAGAGCTGAGCTCTTTTGAAAACATGGTTACAGCTGTGGGAGCTGAGCTCCTGAAAACCTGGCCTTGTGCTCTTTTGAAAATGACTTACCTAAACCACACAGCAAGTTAGGGAGAGAGCCCAGGTAATCTTGATTTCCAGCCCCACAGACTACAAGTGACCCTGGTTGCCAAACTAAAAAGTTGACAGCTGGTTCTGAAGGTGTGAAAGCCAGCATTGGTCTGGCTCTCATACTGCCGGTTACTATAAGTGTACTGAGGAATATCTAGCAGTGGATCAATTCACCACTGAATCAGCCATAGGAATATTTGCTTTTAAATTGAGACATACATCACAGCCTTCTGCACTGTAGCTTTTGGCAAAACTAGCCCTGGTAATCAGCACCCTGAGTGCTAGCTAGCTGTCCCTTTGATTCTCTTCTTTGGTTTTCGCCAAGTCATGTCATAGTGCCATGGCAACCCAACTCGAACATACAGACATGCTGCGTCTGGAAGAGCATGTTAACTACAAACTCAAGCTGACCATTTCCAGGATTTCATATCAGGACTTTCCATCTGTCAGCAGAAGAATTAGACAGTAATTTCAACTGATTAAAAAAAAAAAAACAGTAGCTTTGGGGGCAAGAATACGTTTAGGCAAGTCCAGCGCTGAAGTTACAATTCCATGAAAGATGGAAACCTCTTCAAAAAAGTCTACTGGTGAAAGGAGGAGGGGAGATTTGTAGTTATCTGAAATTAAAAATGGCGACAATTATAGATTTGGACATGTGACTTGGGAACACAGACATGTTGAAACTGAGATTAAGGAATAATAAACTTGGAATAAAGGAAAAAATGCTATATTCCTACTAAACTGAATATTATCTTTTTTCAATACAATCTCTTTTTCCAGATCCTTACACTGCAATCTGTAAGCATCGCTAATGAATGGCTCTGAATCGCAGACAATTCGAAATTAAGCATTTTAATCCTTTTCTTATTCCATTTCGAGGCTACTAACTTGTTAGGTTTTTTATTTCATTTCAGAACATTGCAAACTCATTTTGTTAAAGTCAGCAAAGCATCAACAGGGTTGCTTTTGTACCAGTGTCTATAAATTATTCACACTATCAAAGAGAGGAAGGGAAGGAGACAGAGCCAAATTCTGCCTTTCTTCACTTCTGCATCCATATTCTTGGGGATCCCCTTGCAACCAACCATCCATACAGATTACCCATGCCAGAAGCAAGAGTAGCCAGAACAGAGCAAGTGAGGGTATACAGTGGCCACAGGCTACTCAGGGGTGTGTGCCATATGAAACACATATGTTTCCTAAGTCCCACCTGAAAGGCTTCTCCTCAGCTCAACACACACAGAACTCAGAGAAGAACCTACATTATTTCAATACTGCAGATTTACAGGGGACCTCAGAATGATTCTGAGCCCACAGTTCCTTCCTGGGCTTTAACTATTCAGACAAAGGAGTACCTCAAGACTAGAAATGTCCTTTCTCAGCAGAAAACAGCACAAGCCATTTTTGGATGAAGAGTCTCAAATAGGTAGTGGAGCTCAGAGCTCTAGCCCAAGCATATTCTCACAGTAGCATCATGAGCCTACCCTCCCTACCAAAACTCACAATAAGGCATGGAGTCATGACAGGCTCACGCTGCGCCCTGACCCAGCTCCTGCAGACAGGTGGGAGAAACACCACCAAATCCCCAAACCTGCTCCCCAGTGTACTGCAATCACATGCCAGACATTGGGAAGGATATGATACTGCCTGAAGGGGCTCCCCAGTCCTAGCCTGTAGCTGTCCCTGCCCACTTGCAGGCAACAACTGAAAAGATGTTATCCTTGCATAAGATAGTGACTTAATAAGATAGACAAGTCAATGGCATGTACTGTATACCAGCAGCACCCGGGCATTGTCCTGCTGAGGACTGCATTAGCAACTGGCCTGAGGCCTGCATATAATCTGCTTCAGTAGAGCAGATTGCAAGTATTTATTTTAAAATTTATCACAACAGATGGCACTAATTGGCACCTTTGTTGGCAGTCTCAGCAGAGAAGCCAAGGATAGAAAGAACCAGCTGATCCTTTAGAGGTGGCCCCTGTAGGTTAAAGTTGAGGCGCACACTACCAGAGAATGTGGGGAAGCTTGGATTGGCACAGCCCACCCTGCCCCTGCTCTGTGCACAAAGACAGGACTTCAATCACAAACGCTGTCAATCCAGCACTGTTCAGGAATCACTAAAACTTCACACACAAAATATTATTTAAAAACAAAAAAATATATCCTTTTGGATGCCAGACACACGGTTCAATTAAGCCTGGATTCCAAAAGTGTGATCCTCATTCCATATTCAGGAGCTGCTCCTTTTGTGCATCCCATTCACAGGTCAGAGGAAGAGCAAAGGCCCATTTTTACTTTGTGCAGACGCACATTGTGTCAGCAGGTTAAGAGGGTACACGTTTGCAAGTACAATTCAACCAGGAGCAGAAGAATTCCATTCCTCCTGACCATGCAAGGTTTGCATAGAATTCCTCAAGGGCACAATTTAACCCTGAGCAGTAACATCTCTTGTAGACAAGTCCACAGTAGAACTTGACCCACAATCTCAATGCTAGTTTACTTTAAATGCACAATGTTATGTATGTGTAATCCATTGTCCCAGGCACCCAAGGCACAGGGAACCCAAGACACAGTGATCAAACATGAGAACCTATTCCTCAACTTGGTCTCAAGGATAAAGCTCAAAGTGAAGACTGTGAAAAGAGCAGAGGAAGAAACTTTAAATAATGTGAGATTCACATTTGATTGGCTGGCTGATTGGTTTTGAACACATACCATGGTTGGTAACTTCAATTTAATGACACAGCACTTCAGATTTATCTGTATAATGTACAGTCCTAATACTGCAAGAACTCCAACCAGATCTGAGCGTGATGGGAAACAAACTGGAGTCTGAAAAGAGGGGCATCTGTCCTCAGGTAATGACAGACACCAGAGAAATATGCATGAGCCAAAATAAAAGCAATAAATGAATAAAGACACTAAGAGCCACACTGTGCCTCCCTTACATCCATGCAAACCCAGCAATGTCAATAAGTGTGCCTGAGTTTAACCAAGGGGAACGTTTGACCACTGACATATAGAGCATTGAATGTAAATCGAAGCCTATGGGATACACACTGCCAAAGGAGACATTAAAATACAATAAAAATGCAAGATAAGATGGATTACTGAAAAGAAACTACCACAGGGAACAGGATTTACATCCTTCTTGAAAATAAATCATACAGCACACACACACAGAATAGATATATATAATTATTTCATGCAACAGATATAGAAAACCCTTCAATATACAGCCTTAAGAACTGCACTACATGACCCAATGGAATAATATGGATAAAAATTTGCATACTATGCCACCATCTAGAGCTTCCTAAAGACTTGGGCTAGCAAATGACAAGAGCCTAAAAATAATGGAGCCCTTGCTACCATTCATAAAACATTCATTTGCGAGAGTCACATAAAGGCACTATTACATTATCTGTAGACTGTATCACTGCAGTTGCAAAAGAAACATAGTCAAGTTGACCAAAATTTTACTCACCTATGGCAAGCCTATGTCAACTGAGACAACTTTATTTCACTGTTTGTGGAAAAGTCCCATTACATGATTTCCGGAGCCCAGTTAAAATTTATTTTATAGAAATAAGTGTCTCTCTAACTTTCACTGCAGCTTATTTAGCATCAGCAAAGACAACAACATCAGCTGGTGTGAAATCAATGTTATCAACACATCTGCATGAATAGCAAAAATGTTTGTCTTAAATTTGTGGCTATATAATGCTAACCTCATGTTTGCCACTGGAAAACTGAACTAATTTATTTTCTTATGCTTGTTAAGAAATATTACCTACTATCTGTGAGGACAACACAACAAATGTGATGCAACAGCACTGACTTCCAAACTTTCTCAACCTTGAAATCCAGGTTGGGTCATACATAGCTCATTCCCCAGAACCAGGAATGCCCAGCAGCTGACTACAGAGATGGGTGATAGTTACAAAACTGACTCCCGATGTACCAAAGATTCAGAAGGGTGCAAAGCAACTAGAAAACCAGCTTGATCATCTCCCTTGAGGTTCTCCTTGCCTAAAAGGAGTCCTAAGTATCACAGAGTTGGCACAGTAACTCTGTGCTGTCCTGCCTCATCATATAGGGAGGACAAAGGCACAGCCAGAGTGACCCTGCACTCTGGCAATTCCCAGTTGCTGCAACTGTCTCTCAAGGCTGCGGGCAACAGGGTGTAACTCAGAACAGCCCATTGTGAGGTAGAAGAATGCCAGAAAGAGAGAGAAGGGGCAGTCACTTGGCAGTGTTCAGAGATGGTGCAGTGACATAATAGGTTGATATGTGCCTCCTAAAGTCTTTAGCACTATTGTGAAAAATGAATGAAAAGTCAGGATATGTCTAAAACTGTACAATGGACTGTACTGGATGTGAACAGACCAAGAAGATAATTTTTTCAGAGCTTTCTGGTCATGGAACTGTCCCTTTTCATTATGTCTACTGTATCTCTACTGTATCTCTCAACTTCAATACTGGCTGTCACCATTTCTATATCTGGTGTTTTAAAATCATTTTGGTACATTTAGTCATTTGTTCTTCTTTTTCAATTTTCATTTATAGCAAGATATCTTTTGCTACCAGCATGAAATAAACAAAAAAGTTAATAAAAAACAACAACACAGCTGCTTTGCTTTGCTGTGATTTTTAAGGGAGTTGGGAATCACAGAAGGCTAGCTACTGCATGATCTAATGATTTGACCTCAGAACTAGCAGTTAGGAATTCCCAAGTTCTAACCATAATACTGACACAGACTCCCTCTGCAACCTTGGGGTGAATCGTTTAGGGTGAAATTCGCCAACCAGGAGGAGCGCTGGATTTTAATGACGTATAAACCTGGGGCTGACTCGCTGTCCAGCGGTGAATTCCACCCTTAGGAAATTCCTGCATTGAAGTTTCCAATCTGTATAGTAAAGATAATACTCACTGGCTTCACTGGGCTACTGTGAGGGTTAATTAGTTAATGTTTGTAAGGCACTCTGAAGACGAATAGTGCTGTACAAGTATAAAATATTATTACTAGTCTGGGATCACTGACTATATTAGTACTCAGTACTATACTAATACTCAGATCAAATGCACTAGCTTACCTAGGTGATTCCTGCACCCCAGTAACATAAGAAGAAAACAGAGGCTATATATTTTCTAAACCGTGCGCACATGGCAAAACACTGCACGCACAAAAATTTGCACGGAAGCACAATTTGCACAGAAGACATTTTTTGCACACACGGCTTGTCAAAAATTTGCACAGAAGAAATGTTTTGCACACACGGCCTGTCAAAAATCCGAGGGAACATTGGTCTGGTGTGAGTTAAATGAAGGTTTTTGAGAAAACAGAAGTTTAAAAGGAGGGGGAAAAAACCCAATCTGGCGTTTAACAAAAAGAAATGGGAGCCTGAGAGACATTCAGTCTGAGGCTGAGAAAAGGTCACTGTCTTAAATAGCTGTTTGTTAACTCTCTGTCAGCTGTGTCTTTTGGGTCTTTTCTTGTCTAAATAGACTAATTTATTAAATCCATCTGAAGCACTTCTGCATTGCAGTCCACTTGCAGGGTGGCAGTACTGAGACTTGATACCAACTTGTTCCCCCTCAGGGATTCACTTTACAAAAGAAGATCCGTTAGATGGCACCCTAGGTTACTTATTTTAAGGGGGAATAGGGGAGGAGGATTTAGACAATGCTGAAGGAACAGATGGTCAATTAAGGAAAAAGGCACAATAAGGGTGTGGTTCTCATCCCCAATTGTTTGTGTGCCAGGCACAGCAAAGTAAGCACCAAGCTACCATTATCCCTCTAGAACAGTGTGATCTCATGATAATGATCACTTCTGGACTGGCCTTAGTGCCACTGAGAAATGTCTTTTCATGTCATATCCCAGTTGAATGAAATTATTTTAATCCCTGCCTCTTGATTCTAGAAATGTGAAGTGAAATTAGATTAATACCCTCCATGACAACGCTGAATGTTCAATATTAAGAGAACAAGAGTCTTTCAGTGAAATCTCTTTTTTGAAATGCTCGTCCCCATTAGCCCTGCTCAGTGGTTTCTATTGGTGGGTCACATTAAATAAATTCATATTGATGAAAGCTTGAAAGTTATTTTTTCTTTTGATTGTCTCTTATTTTCCTACATCCCTTAATCTCTGGGGAGTGGCCCCTGACCATCTGTGCCTCGTTTTTAATAATAGTGCCTTCCAGAAATAGGAGTGAGGTGGTACTCTTTTCCACACAACTGAGTCCAGCCAATGGCAGCCACAATGTACAGAATAAGTGAGAATTATAATACTGAAGAGATGATACACAGTTCTTACTAAAGGAAACTTTACACTGATGAGGTTAGAGTTGGGTTTGCCATGGAAAACATTATGCTGAGAATGTTTTTATTTAAAATTGTCATGAAAAGCATTGAATAAATAATATGATTAATATATTATTCACAAATGAGTCAAACAGTTCTATAAAGAAAATCAAATAAATTATTTGATACATAGTATTGGACCAATTTTAGTTGAGATAGGTCTGGTGTGAGTTTGTTTTTCAAATTTGGAAAGATCACTGTACTTCTTGGTTAAACTGCTATCTAGATAATTGTAAGAATGGGAAAGGTGAATATGATTTTTAAAAGTTTTTTTAGTAAAAATTGCTATTTTGAGTTTAATAAGAACAGCCATTCAACTGTATTAACCATTCAGAATCGTCATTCAAATCAGTCTGTCCTAGTACACTATCTATAGGTGACAGTAATTTTGGTGATAGGTCCTGCTTATACAATGTAAGATCCAGATCCTGTAAGTGGACCTACATAGTTGATTTTCATACCCACACAGAACCCAGTGAAATGAATGGGATTCTGTACAGACAGAAAGGGTCTGCCCACACAAACTCACACAAAGAATTAGGGTTTAAAAAAGAACCCCTATTAATATCCTTTACTAATGGTGTAGTAAAAATAAAGACATTGATCAGTTTTTAATTATGCATGTATGTATTTTTGCATGCATTTCTGCTTTTTTTCAGGAATTGAAAAATACAATGGCTTAAGGTCCAGGAATTGTTATACTAAGTCCAGGCCAAGCACCAAAAAAGCACTGCCAGGCCAAAACACCAATGACTATTTAGAGTCCAAAAGCAGCCTGGAAACATTATAGCGAACCAGTACAAATGCTTTTAGACTCACTAAACTTTTCCAAGCAATGGTCCTGGACCAATGACCAGAAGGACAAAGAAAAGACCATTACAGTTGCGTTCACAGATTTAATATTCTGTCAGTTATACTACTATTTTCTTGGAAGTTTATGGAGATTTCATCACAATAAAATCTAACAAGTAAAATCTAGCACTTCTGTTCTGCTGCTAAGCTTCTAAATTTATTGTTCACTTGCTATGTTTTAGTAATGACTGTTTTGGGGGGAAGTATTATGTCTAGTATCCCATGGCTTTTGCTTCGAACAAACATGAGGAAAACACTGAACTCTGTATCGATTTGTGATTTAATCACTTCCTTTCCTTGTATGGGTAAACTGCATATTGGTTCACAATTGTATCTCTCTCCAAAGGCAGCTGTTTGATGCTATAGTATTCAGCATCCATTGTATTAACCCGACAATGTAGCCTCCAAAGCAATAAAAAAGGCCATTTCCATTTTCCATAGTCCAGGGCTTAACCTCAGCCAAGATATAAAAGCAAGCAACACAATTCAATTTAAACATCTGTGGGCCTCAGTTGTGGTTCTTTATGTTATGCTATGTTTAAGTCAAAAAAAAAAAAAAGGAGTAATTGTGGCACCTTAGAGACTAACAAATTTATTTGAGCATAAGCTTTCGTGAGCTACAGCTCACTTCATCGGGTGCATTCCGATGTTTAAGTCAGTTTCAAATCAGGTCTCTTGGTAAAGACAGAATGATGGCCAACCATAGTGCTTCATCCTGCAGAATGCCACAGCTGAGAATAGTTTGCCTTCCTTTATTGTTCTTTAATAAACATGATGAACACTGCAGCCCATGAATTTAACATGCTTTAGTAAACTTCCACTAGATAAAGAAATGTCTGTAACAGAGAAAATATGTTACACTTTCCACCCTATTTTTTTTTTAAAACAGAAGTCTCAAGAGTCTGTTCTTCGATAGTAACTTCCCGCTGAGTGGGTTAGGTCACTTCCTTCTGAATCAACAAAGTGTTAGAACTAACTGAATTGGATGTTCCAGTCTACTAAGAGAGATCATGATGATTGATTGTGCTGGAAAGAAGACTAATACTCAAATACTGGAGCAACTAAACTCTGTTGGGCAACTCAGCAAGTGATTGAGGATTTATCCTTATTTAAATATAAATGACCTGGGAGAAGAATGTGCAAATAAGGTTATAAAATGTTCCAAAGATACAAAATTAGGAGCCACAAGAATAAAGCAGGGCAAAAAAAACCAAACAGAATGATTTAGATAAATGAGGACTATGCAAAGATGAGTAGTTCTTCCTCCTCAGTGCGGAGCAAAGCAATGAGACACATTAAAAAAAAACAAATAGAGGGAATGCCCTCGGTTACTATAGTGATTCATATTGACTAGAACATCCTGAGCATGAGATAGACCTCAGGGTATTGGAGAACATGATTTGGACAAAAGAGAAGGATGGAAAGATAAGTGGCTTTGTGATGGCACATACTCCCCACACTGGCCCTGAGAGGGCTGAATTAGGCCAAGTGAGCCCAATCAGCCAATTAGGCTGCAAATGGGGATGGGAAGGGGGCAACTTAAGCTGGAGGAAACTAATTAAAATAAGGCGACTCACCTGTGAGAGAACAAGCAGAGCTTCTACAGAGCTCGGAGGCTGGCAACAGCATGGGAGGAACCTTGCAGTCCCCCTTCCTGAGGTAAGGGAGAAGAAGCTAGGTAGGAAGGTATCTAGGGATGAGAGCAGTAAGGTGGTAAAGATGCACACCTTATCTGTAGACTACAGGGCCCTATAGTAGAACCTGTCACCAGATTACTCAGTATAGACAATGATAATGAGATAAGGGCCAAAAACAGAGGTACTATTCTCAGACTATAGTGCACCCCAGTGATCGCAACACTGAGCATGGTATGGATCTTTGGCTATTGATAGATTAAGCTCTCAAATCTTCAGACTAGTGCATCAGGGAAGGAAAAAAGCCTACAAAATATTGGGCTGCACCATATAAGTGACTAAGGAAGCCATACACAGAAAATCATTAGAAAGGATTTTACAAACCTAGAGATAGCAGATGGCCACCACAATCACTAGAGGTTCAAAGATCCTGGCTATTTCAAAAGGTTTACAAAGTCTGGGCCTGCATTCTCATGAAAGAGAAGAGATTAAGTGGGGACCTGCAGAGATGTACACTGTTGTAAATGGGAAAAGGAAGCACTGAACCTGTACTGGGTTATTTTTTCACATATAATGCCATGACTGGCCGCTAGACAGAAAATGAGTGGAATTTCTTGACACAAATAGTGCTAAGAGATATTTTCCTTTAAAAAAAAAAAAAAGAAGAGAGCCTAAGAAATAGCAATCTAATATCAGTGATTAAGTTAAGTCATTAAACTGAAGGAATGTCCGACCACAGATCATTTCCTAGTTTACTCACACTTTAAAATTATCGTCTCTTCCTATAAATATTAACAAAAAGAAGAGGTTGCTGCAACAGAGAAACCAATATCAAAAAATAAGGTGTGCATTATACTATTTATAAGAGTTCTATAACTTGCATGGCATTTACTGTATGCAAATTGAAAGACGTAGGGATATTTTAAATGATGCTAACATTTTAAAGATATAATGCAAGCTACATGCCCATTTCTGCAGCTTCCCTTCATGTGGAACACTCACTGAAACCCATGGCTTATCTGAAGTGGATGAAGAATTAGGAGCCCCTAAATTTTCAAAACTGGTTAGTGATTTTGAATGGCCAACTTGGAACACCTTTGGTCTTCTTAAGGTGCCCCAACTTGTGCACCCAAAACACCTATAGATTAGAGCTGCCTGGAAACTGGAATTTCCATTCCTCTGGAAATTCTGAAATTTAGGAGAAAAAAATAATTTTGGAATGGAATAAAAATGAAATTTTGACATTACTCATGGAATTGGTAATCCAAAATGTTGCTCTAAAAAAGACTAAACACATCTAACCAACTTTTTTTCCCTGACCATTTCAAAATGTTTCCAAAACTTTCCAAGCATCCTGGAGTGCCAGCAGCTTGACAGGTGGGACCAAGGGAGCCTGGAAGCCCTGACTCCATGGAAGCCAACCTGGCAGGCTGCACCAGACCTGGGTAGCCTGCAAACCTAGGCTGCAAAGAGACAGCCAGCTGAGCTGGCTGGAAACCAAGCAGGTTCCCATCAGAATTTTGTCAAAAATCGATAGTCCATGGAACATGTCAATTTCAATGAAGTGGCTTTATCAAGCCATCTTTACTACAGAAGTCTCTAATACCTTTCCTTTTTAAATCTAATTATTTTACTGAATATTTAAAATGACAAAATAAAAACAGTAAAGAGTCTTGTGGCACCTTATAGACTAACAGACATATTGGAGCATAAGCTTTCATGGGTGAATATCCACTTCGTCGGTTGCACGTAGTGGAAATTTCCAGAGGCAGGTATAAAATAAAAACAGTAATCAAAGCAAAATATATATTATTTATCTTAAATTCGTACAAGTATAAGCCCCGTTACAACAGTATCTGACTGACATACAATCTTGATTGCCACCATACTCTGTGAGACAGGGAAGTACCATTATCCCTGTTTTACAAATGAGGAACTGAGGCACATGAGACATGTGGAGTTGCCCACAACTGCTCACACTGGAAATCTGTGGTAGAGCACGGAATTGAACTTGAGTCTTCCAAAACCTAAGCTAGCACCCTGACCTCTGGACCATCTTTCTTCTCTCCCATATATATGCAATACATAAAATAAACATTATTATCCTAACTACTAAATCAAAAGAAAAACACACCTTGATTTCTCCAATATTATAGAAACAAAGCAAAATGCCGTCAGTGTCAAATGAAAAAGGATGAACTCAAGAGGGGAAAGAAAAGTTTTCTTCAAGCTTTTAAGATATAATTACAAATAATAAAGAGTAGAAAGAAATCCTCTGAAGAAACACATGACAGTGCTTCTTCATTTTACACTGATGTTACTGAAGCTCCAGGATCTCCAATATTAAGAAGCTAATTTAAGGTAAAGCCTTGACATAAGAATAGCCCTTTTAAAAAATCTGTGCATCAGTCTTGACAGATCTTGTAAAAGTCTTCTAAGAAGATAAAGATAAATGAAACCACAAAGTATATGAATAAATGAAACAGCTAACAAGTGGTAAAACACAACAATTATTGACTTCCTAAAAGAATGAATCTCTTAATTGAATAAATTTGTCACGTACCAATTTCTAGCCATGAAATGTATAATATAAGCCCCAATCAAATATTATGGGTAAATAACTCAAAAGAGAGATTTTTTCTTAAGTATAGAATGGAGGTTGGACTTTTTCAAGTTTACATATATTTTTAGTTATATCAGAATATACATATGTAGTGTACATGTGACCAATTAAAAAAGGGTCATCTAAGCACATACAAATAAAATACACTAAACTATTTAAGACTATTAATATTGAAGTTCCATCTTATGCTTTTACATTAGATTGTAGGCCTGGGATCTAACTCACCCCCATATTAAACTAGGCATGGCCAGCTAGATAGATATGCATATCAACAGAGTAATATTCTGATTGACAGTATATATTTCAAATAGGAAAGAACTCACTGACTCTCAGACAGTTTCATAAATTCACAGGGTATATCTGCACTGCAATATAACACCCACAGCTGTGACAGCTGACTCAGACTCATGGGACTCCGGCTTCAGGGCTATAAAATTGTAGCATAGATGTTCAGCCTTTCACTGGAGCTGGGGCTCTGGAACCCACAGGTTCCAGTCCAAGCCTGAACATCAGCACGGCAATTTTATAGCCCCATGGCCCGAGTCAGCTGAGAAGGGCCAGCTGCAGGTGTTTTATTGCAGTATAGATAAATCCATAGATTCTAAAGCTGGGAGTGACCATTGAGATCACCTAATCTGGCCTTCTATATAGCACAGGCCATAGAACTTCCGCAAAATAATTCCTGGAGCAGATCTTTTAGAAAAATATACAACTGGATTTAAAAATCATCAGTGATGGAGAATCCACTGGAACCCTTGGTACATTGTTTCAATGGTTACTTATTCTCACTGTTAAAAATTTGTCTTATTTCCAGTCTGAATTTGTCTAACTTCCATTTCCAGGCAGTGAGTCGTGTTACACCTTTCTCTGTTAGACTGAAGAACCCATTACTGAATATTTGTTCCCCATACAGGAATTTACAGACTATAATCAAGTTGCCCCATAACCTTCACTTTGTTAAGCTAAATAGATTGAGCTCCTTGAGTCTGTCACTATAAGTCATGCTTCCTAATCTTTTAATCATTCTTGTATTTCTTCTCTGAACTGTCTCCAATTTATCAATATTCTTCTTGAATTGTGGGCACCAAACCTGGATACAATATTCCAGCAGTGGTCACACCAGTGCCATATATAGAGGCAAAATAACCTCTCTACTCCTACTTGAGATTCCTCTGTTTCTGCATCCAAGGATTGCATTAATTCTTTTGGCCACAGCAGTACACTGGGAGCTCATGTTCAGCTGATTATCAACAAGGACCCCAAAAATCTTTTTCAGTCACTGCCTTCTAGGATAGAGTCCCTCATCTCATAAATATGGCCTACAGTCTTTGTTCCAAGATGTACACATTTACATTTAGCAGTATTAAAAGGCACATTGATCGCTCACGCCCAGTTTACCAAGCAATCTAGTCACTCTGAATCAGTGACCTGTCCTCTTAATTATTTACCACTCCCCCAATTTTTGTGTCATCTACAAATTTTGTCAAGTGATGATTTTATGTTTTCTTCCACAATCATTGATCAAAATGTTAAATAGTGTAGGGTCAAAAGACTCAATCCCTGCAGGAAATAAACCCACTCGATTACAGTTCCCCATTTACAGTGACATTTTGAGACCTGTCAGTTCGCCAGGTTTTAATCCATTTAATGTGTGCCACGTTAATTTTATATCGCTGTAGGTTTTTTAAACAAAATGTCATGCAGTAGTAAGTCAAATGCCATACAGATATTAAGTATATTACATCAACACTATTTCTTTTATCAACCAAACTCATAATTTCATTTAAAAAAAGATTAAACCAGTTTGACAGGATCTATTTTCCATAAACCCATGTTCTATACACAGTCATATAGAGGTTCTCTGTGCTATTAAAGAGCTGACACATCCCACCCCACTGGTGCCTGCATTAGAGGTAGGTGAAATGATTCTTGTATATTTAGGTCCCAGTCCTACAAATTGTTAAGCATGTGCTTAACTCTGCTCACATGAGTAGTCTCGCGGAAGTCAAGGGGACTACTCACATGCTTAAAGTTAAGCATGTGTATAAATGTCTGCAGGATCAGGGATAAGGAAAGCCAATCATGTTGTCCTAAGGCAAAACTTAGGCTGATTCAGATCTAGTTTTGCCTGAATAAGAATTCCTGTAAACCACTGGATCTGTGGTTTTAAAAGGCTATAAAATATCTTGGGAAGCATTTTACGAGAAACAAATTGAAGCCATTTGTTTACCTCCTCCTACCACCATTTCCTCCTCAAGGCCCACTTCTGGCATGATTCGTACAGAAAATCGCCATTGGGCAGAGGGCCAATGAAAATTGCTGATGCTTATTTATATAAAAAATATAAAAAACTACATTATTCAGAACCATTAAATTATGCACAAATCTGGCCTACGTAAATGCATGTTTCTATAACTGCTACCCCAGACATTCCTTTCCTTCTCTCCTATTGTTTATTACACTCTCTTGTTTCACCTTGTCTTCAATTTAGTAGTAAATCTTTCCATGCAGGGATTATATATTTATACTGCACTTTAGATCATTTTGATCAGGGCCTTTGGGAGATACTGCAGTACTATCACTACTAATCACTACTGGGTAACATCAAGATAAAAGTTGCCAAATAACTATAAAATGTTATAATTTATTATTCAGCAGGTATTCTTTCAGGGACAAATCCAGCCTCTGCCATTTCTACTTCAGCATCTGTGAAGGTCCCCTCAAGCTCTGGGATCAATGCATTTCCAATGTGCAAGGACTTGAGGTGAGCCCCATAGAAAGCAGCCTGGGGCAGGGCATCATGGGCCACTGAGTGGATCCTCCCATTCCTCCCCGCACCCATTCAGTTCAGTTACTCAAGGCCAAGCACTGCCCTGAGTATTTGTACCTAAACAGGACTTCTGTATTTCTAATTTTACACTGATGCCTCATAAAAAGTACCTTACTTTAATGGGTAAGGTCAAAGATCTGAACCAGCCTAGGAGCCCCTTGGAGAATCCTGAAATTTCAACGTTTCTTTTTTCTGAGACAGGCTGCTGACTACTTTTTTTCTTATCAGCTGAATATGACACATGTCCTGAAGCTGAAGCTTGCTAAATGCAAAACCTACTGGCTCCTCCTAATGTCTAAATTCATGCTGGCAGATTCTAACACATTGACACATTATAATACGCTTTGTCAGTGTAAACATGGCTCAGCTGATGGCATTTTTGCTTCAGGGCCAGGAGGTCATAGGTTGAAGGCCCACACTGGGATCTGGCTTACATACTCACAGCTAACACTGTGTCCAATAGTTGGGTGAAGGTTATACTGTTAGCTGCCTTCATTGTTCCTCTGAGTGGCTGATTAACTCTGATGTGAAAATTATTAACAACGTAACTTTTACAAAAAAATGAGGAGATGTTTGGGCCAACATTCCTTCACTCTGTAAAATGTATTCTAACAGCAAGGCTTAGTATGAGCTATTTTGTTCAGAACATATGTCCACACTGTATCTTACGCATCGCATTCATATAGATTCATAAAGTCGAAGGCCAGAAGGGACCACTGTGATCATCTAGGGTGACCTCCTGTATAGCAGAGGCCATTGAACCAAAAGTAATTCCTAGAGCATATCTTTTAGAAAAAAAGTCCAATCTTGAGTTAAAAATTGCCAGCGATGGAGAATCCACCATGACCCCTAGTAAACTGTTCCAATGGTCAGCTACTCTCACCATTAAAACTGAATTTGTCTAACGTCAATTTCCGGGCATTGGATTGTGTTATACATTTCTCTGCTAGATTGAAGATCCCATTATTAAATATGTGTTCCTGACGTAGATACTTAGGCTGTTTTGCATGCATTACTTGTCTTTCATGAATATGTGGGTTTCCTTATTAAATGTTTTGTTCCACAGTTTCATTAGGCTTGTGTTGATTCACAGATTTATAAAAATTAGTAGGTGTTTATGGAAACAGTTTTTGAAGGCACCTTATACGAAAGGCAAGAAAAAACATTTTAGTACAACTTAGTCCTGAGAGAAAGGTATAAAATTCAAATGTAAAACGTTAAAGTAATTGTATGCATCATGGACAATATATCAATAGATTAAAAACAAAATGCTGTCCTGAAAGTTGAGCATATTCCAGTATTTGGAGTCCTCTAAAAAGCTGTCAGAACAGTAGTTTAAATTACCTAATGCAACTTCTAAAAAGTACATTTTAAATGTGCATCTCTCTCACTATCAACTATCTCTTTCTATTAAATGTCCCTGGACTGTGAAAGTACACCATTCTTTAATAAGATTCCACCACATATTTTTCAGCTATGAAATGATACCTAGCAGTAGCTCACACAATATTTCAAAGCATAAAAAACAGGAGCACACATCTGTGCAATTTCCTTCCAGAAATTAAAACCCTCTTGTTTGGGGCTTCAGGGTTTTTTGGTTTTGGTTTTGGTTTTTTGCTTGATTTTACTTTAAGAACTGCAGCAGCATACTGTACTTAGAAGCTGAAATGCTACCCTTTAAGTACAGAGGATAGACTTATTTTCATACAGTGGGTAAACAATGTCAGTTCCTTCCTTTCTTACTTTCCTTTACCTTTAGTATTATGGAAGTGTCTGTAGTACTACATAGTTAAGCTTCCAGTGTAATTCACCATCACACACAATATGTAGATGTCATAAAATTCCATACCAGGTGTAAAACAATCACTAACAACAGAGGTAATCTGTTCATATAACCCTTCCTAAATACTACTGTCATAAATATAAAGGGAAGGGTAAACCCCTTTAAAATCCCTCCTGGCCAGAGGAAAAACCCTTTCACCTGTAAAGGATTAAGAAGCTAGGATAACCTCGCTGGCACCTGACCAAAATGACCAATGAGGAGACAAGATACTTTCAAAGTTGGGGGGGGGGGGAACAAAGGTTCTCTCTGTCTGTGTGATGCTTTTGCCGGGAACAGAAAAGGAATGGAGTCTTAGAACTTACTAAGTAATCTAGCTAGATATGCGTTAGATTCTGTTTTGTTTAAATGGCTGATAAAATAAGTTGTGCTGAATGGAATGTATATTCCTGTTTTTGTGTCTTTTTGTAACTTAAGGTTTTGCCTAGAGGGATTCTCTATGTTTTGAATCTGATTACCCTGTAAGGTATTTACCATCCTGATTTTACAGAGGTGATTGATTCTTTTACTTTTTCTTCAATTAAAATTCTTCTTTTAAGAACCTGATTGCTTTTTCATTGTTCTTAAGATCCAAGGGTTTGGGTCTGTGTTCACCTATGCAAATTGGTGAGGATTTTTATCAAGCCTTCCCCAGGAAAGGGGGTGTAGGGTTTGGGAGGATTTTGGGGGGAAAGACATTTCCAAGCGGGCTCTTTCCCTGTTATATATTTGTTAGATGCTTGGTGGTGGCAGCAATAAAGTCCAAGGGCAAAAGGTAAAATAGTTTGTACCTTGGGAAAGTTTTAACCTAAGCTGGTAAAAATAAGTTTAGGGGGTTTTTCATGCAGGTCCCCACATCTGTACCCTAGAGTTCAGAGTGGGGAAGGAACCTTGACAACTACAGAATAACATATCTCACAGCCACCAATTGCAATCTGATACTGTAATTCACTTATTTAAATACTCCAATACAGAACCATGCACAATGTAATTTATGAAAGCCACACCAAACCTAAATTAACAATGAAAACGTATGACTATATAAGCAATAAACACAGTCAAAGTTTAGGCTGGACACTGGTTGATAGAGATGTGCATGGCACATGGAAAGAGGTAATTAAGATTAACAAGGGGAACACAAATGGAGTGTAGATGGGGGCTGAATGACTTAAATGCATATTTCTTTGCTTTTTATGGTTTGCTTTGGCCATACAGTCTAGCAATCTTAACTCAAAGTTAACAGATTTTTTTTTCTGGGAACTGAATTGAAAGTCTCGATAGCATTGAAATGGATAAGTGAGACATTTCCCAAACTGTATTCATTGAATCCTTACAGCCTTCTAGAAGCTTACACTGACATTGACACTATTCAGGCTAATTTATGGCTGTCTTTTATGACAACAAAAGTAAGCACAGACGAAAACTGACATGATTTTATCAATGCCATCCCCCCTTTATCATTTAATATTTGATTAGTTAAGTCAGCTACTAAGATAGCTACTACAGCTCAGTGCCACAAGAAATGTCAAACCAAACCAGCATAGTTGTAGCTTAATGTGAAATTGCTGTTCACTTTTCATATGTGCTATAAACTTGGAGCTTTTTCATTTCAATGGCACTGATAATTTCTGCTTCTATCAAATTCCCGAGAAATGTATTAAGATGTCTGGTTAGAGAAAATAAATAGAAAGTTTCCCTGTGCCATGCATTTATTCTGCTGAGTGTTATTATCCTGTGATTTCTTTAACAGGAACTGCTGTCACAATGTTCTGCAGAGCAGACTGAAAGGTCACAGGCTAAAGAAGCATTTCTCACCATCTAAGAACTTCGTGAAAGAGTTTTTAAAAATAAATAAGTTGGCATTTCTGAGCCTAATGATGATCACAGTCACTCTGCTGAAAAAAGACATAATTTGTGATGCTGATAATACAGGAGTTCCATATGGAGACTGGAAATCAATTTCTATATTCTTTTAGTCTGGTCTAATATTAAAAAAAATTTATTGTGTAAAACTGAATTCACATATTAAGCTCTTTTGATAGTTTAACCAGTAAGGGAGCAGTAAGGAATCTCTGTATATCCTAATTCAATTTGACTAAGATCAGCACTAAAATAGTCCACACGTCTCATCTATACGATAAAAACACCACACAATATGGTTCCATCAGCAGTCAGTGCCAAGGAGAGACCTTGCACTGGAATGGCAGTGGTATTACAAGCCAAAATTAAAATGGGTTGCTAGTCCCATGTGAGTTGAAGGATCAGGCACTAAATTTAAAGACAGAACTAAAGAATCAAGTAGGTATTAAACTGCATACAAAGAATGCTTTTTAAAAAAATTGCTGTGATAACATCTCCTGTTCTACACAACTTTGTGCAGAATATACAATCCCATATTTTATATATATATTGTGTACAATTCATTACGGGTGTGGCTGTTACTTCCCATTGTAAGACCTTTTTGAATTTGCCAAGTTTTAACCATTTGAGCTGAAATTTTCCATTCTGCTCCCAACAGGCAGCCTTAATTCTGGCATTTCTTAAATGTTGAGTGCTTGACTTTGCAACCTTAATAAAGTTCTTTTAAGATAATTTTGGTGTATGTAAGATAGATTTCAATATATGACAAATTGCAGAATGGTATCCATTTATGGATCCAAATTTCCCTCTAATTTAAGGAACAAAAATTTTTTTGCTATCTTTAATGTTGCAGATTAAAACTAAGAATGTTGGGGCCAAATTCTGCCCTCAGTAACACCAGTATACTGAAGTCAATGGGGTTTTTCTGGTGTAACTGTGGGAGTAAACTTGATTTTACACATCTGTGACAGGCCATGAGTGACTACAAATGGTTTCTCTGCTCTTAGAGCTCTGAGAAGTTCCACAACTGTAGTGAAGACTATGCTTTTGACTAAGGATGGTTTTCTGATATTCCCTCTGGAGCCATCAGCACC
Source organism: Lepidochelys kempii (assembly GCF_965140285.1). Lineage (NCBI taxonomy): Eukaryota > Metazoa > Chordata > Testudines > Cheloniidae > Lepidochelys > Lepidochelys kempii. The sequence goes on along the minus strand of NC_136390.1, from coordinate 28,451,702 downwards.
TCATAAACTTGTCAGGTTAGGCTGCTGAAGAACAAAGCAATGTCCCACTGGTGCCTCCCAGAGCCTCTGTAGTGCTGCCAGTCCCTGTCAATCCAGACACAAAGGTCCAAGCTCAGGACTCCTTGAGACATCTACCCGGTAGCTCATTCTGCTGCTGCTGGACTCCCAGACTGACCTAACTGTTTAATTTTAAATAAACTAAAGGCCTGATTCTTATTCACATTAAGGCACCTTTACCCCTCTCTGGCAATGAAATGGTCTTCAGCGTAAATGAAATAGGCCCCATGTAGTTAGTGAAATGTACCTTTCAAACATGTGCTGGAGGCGTCAGGGTCCCAGAAAGGAGCAGTAGGGAAGTCCTCCAAGTCACCTAGAGTGGCTGCAGGGAAACAGCCAATCAGGGCCCAGGAGGGCCATATAAAAGGAACTGCAGAGCTAGAGACAGAGAGTTGCTGCCTGGAGCTGGAGAAGTGAGGACTATATTCTTAGCTGGCTGAAAAAGCAATAGGACCACAGACAGATCAATTGCCAGCAGGGATTGGAGGAACAAGAGGGAGCTCTTGGCTGGCTGCTGGGACTGCAGATAGAAGAACAGCTGGGGCCAGAAAGGCCCAAAACGGGGGAAGGGCCTCCAAGAGGAAGCCCCGGGGGTACAGACCCATAGTGGGATTGAGGGACTACTTGAAGGCTAACCAAGAAGGGGCAGTAGGACTGAATTGGAACTGAGCCCAGGGAGGGTTGCAGGAAGACAGTGTCTCCAGGGAGGAAGCCCTGGGGGTACAGCCACATGCCAGGGATACCAACAGAGGGGTACTAGGATAGGCCCCAGCTGGACTGGGTGTCCTAGAAGGGGTCTGTTTGTTTCACATACTGACTGTGTGTCTGACTCAGCCAGAGGCCTGAATCACTGACAACCCACCTGAAAAATCCCTGACAGAGGTCACGACACATAAAGAGTGCAGGGACATACACTTGGCCCAGGGGTGCTCGCAAGAAGTGGGTGCCACCCCATGACACATGTCAGTAAAAATAAAATCATAACTAATAACCAGCAGAAGTTACAAACAAACTAGATGGCAAATATCCAGCAAATTAACAGAATTTATTAATAATCCCTGGAATGCTTATAGATGCACATGGTCTCCTATCTGTCTACCTATTAAGGTACTCATGACTATCATATCTGGGCACTTGTATAATACAGGTTCTTCAGCAAAGTGGCACTCATGATCTCTGGATATATGCAGCAACTTCTGTCACATCACAGAAGATGAAAGTGCACTACCAAGGAGTGGGGGTTAGAAAGGAATACCAAGAGCCAGAAAGGGGCGGGGGGGAAGGACCTCCTTAAACATTTTGCCAACCACCACCAACTTTTTCACAGATCAAGCACAATAAAATAAGGGTGTCCTTTAAACCTTCTTGTGTTCAGCCAAGGCCATGCCCTTTACACTTGCAATAATCTCCCCAACATTCCACTCACTAGTCAGACATGGCACACTTCATGATAATTAACCGGTGAGTCCTGTGTGCTTCTGTCTGTATTAAAATTTGTTCCCCGTGAGAGGAAAGATGTTCAGGAGACAGAAATCCTGTTTCTAAGACAGATTCACACAGATATTAGCCTGTGTCTATTTGTCTGGTTCCTTAGCGAGACTTGGAGGACTATTTTAACATACTGATAAGACCGTGGGATACAGATCTGTATAGGACAAAGTCTCCTACACTAGGGATGGCCTTGTATTCCCTCGGGAGAGGGAGGGGAAGGACAAGTTATTAATAGGCATTCAAAAAATGTTTTTGATTCCTCACCCAAGTAAATGTTTTGGCAAAATTTTCCACAATGAATAACATATGATATGAAAAAAGGAAAGAAGATACAACATATATATGAGACTTATAAAAATGAATATTGAAATACACACCCACAAACAGTAGGTAAAAGAACTCTAAGCATTCCCTATGAAGAAGGCAGACACACTAAAGACTCTAAGACATGTGCCTAAGATTTTTGTAAACTGAGGGATAGTATGATTAAAAATTAAGGGAACCCTGAGTGCAAAAATAATCCTAACAGATTGAAAATATGGGATGAGTCCCAGGAACCTTGATCACGTGATAATGTATATGGGTTCAAATGGCAGAGAAGGGTAATAATGAGAGTGAAGGTACTTGTGGGTTGATTTATCTTGACGTATGGGTCACTGAAGAAGACATGCCCTGAAGAAGGGTATTGCGTTTGCCTGAAATACCAGATTTGTATGTGTTTTTAATTTAACTGTGTACACGTTAATGAGGACAGCTGTTCAAGCAAGCTATGGGGGCCAAGTTCAACTTCACTGGCATAGGGTGGTGCATAATGCACCTCCCTTGCCTTTTGAGCCCCAAATGGAAGACAGTGATTCTGTGGTCACAGAAGTTAACTTTGAATTCCAAAAAGGAGTCCGGTGGCACCTTAAAGGCTAACAGATTTATCTGAGCATAAGCTTTCATGGGCAAAAACCCCACTTCTTCTTCTCCATGCATCTGAAGAAGTGGGGTTTTTACCCATGAAAGCTTATGCTCAAATAAATCTGTTAGTCTTTAAGGTGCCACCGGACTCCTCGTTGTTTTTGTGGATACAGACTAACATGGCTACCCCCTGATACTTGAATTCCAAGGTGGCTTCAGAGAGCTCCACCAACAAAGATGGCTATTCTGAATCAGCGCAGCACCACCCCTTCCCGCTCCCTGCAACTTGCCTGCCCAGTGACCCGCTCAGACTTTCTGAAAACAAGACCCTATGTCAGGATATGAGTAAATTTAGCTCATACTATATGTCTAAACTTAGGTACATGAAGTACTTGTGTCCTAATCACAAAGCTGTTATAGCACCCTCTCTTATCATGATACTAGATGCCAAACTCCATTCCCCCATAACCTATTACAATCATTATAGATTTTTTACGGAGTGCAATTAACGTGCGTGTTACTGTACAAATAAATAGTACACATGTTCCCTACCCCAATTCACTCACCATATACACACAAGCAAGAGGGAGAAACAACGAAGTTCAGATACATGAGAGGCAGTCGAGTCTAGTCTCATGGTTGCGCTTAATTTTTTAATGTATATATTTATCTGGTCCCCACTATAAAGTATAATCACCCATGATCTGCTAATATTTCTTTAATCTTCCCACAAAGTGCTGAATCAAATCAATTTCAATGATTGATGAGAACTAAGAACACTCTGCTCCCTTCAGGAAGCTCTCAGCACTCTGGAGGAGCAGGCCAAACACTAGCTCCTCAGCAGGATGTTAAGTAGCAACGAAAATGAAGAATGCCACTCTATATAAGGGGCCAAATTTAGCGGTTGTGGAGTCATTGTGTGTGGCATCTAAAGAGAAATGGCAGATCTGTCCACTGATGTGATAGCACAAAGCACAAGGTCAGCTGAGCTGACTAGTAAGCAGGATAATAATAATCAAGTTCAAGGCCTTAATCAGCACTTTCGCTATGAGGACTTTACAGTTCAGTAATAAACTCCCTATTTTTCATCCATTCCTTTGTGAGAAAAGATCTGCAGCAATAAACTGCAAGTCCTGCCAATTCATCAAAGCTTTAAAAGAGAATCTCCTGAGAGATATCAACCTTCACCCTACACAATAGATAACAATGCATCCAGACACTGCGCTAAGAATCACCATGGGAGGAGTATGTTTTCAAGCCATTTACAGAAATGAACTGGGCACAAGGTTTTTCTTCACCATTGCAGAAGGAAGTCATCTTCTTATGTATCTTTTTTGCTAAATAAAGCTATGTATAGTAATAGTGGAGGGGTGAACCTACTCACACAAGCTTAAAGGTGACCTGAAAATGATTTTTTTTAAATTGGGGTTTGTGCCAATTTCTGCTTCTTTATGGTGTATTTTAAATACAAGCCTAAACATTGGGAGTTTTATTAAAGAAGGGTTTATTTTTGCCTGAGAAATATCAGGAACGCTGAGTCTAGTTTTAGTGAAAGATGCGTTCAGCATCCCAGAAATGTTTATTATTAGCTTTCACTCTTGAACTAAAAAGATGGAGGTCATGAATCTTTAACAAAGATATCCTATCTCCCAAGAGGTCATCAGCTGTGGGAGTAACAAAAGAGTTAACAAAAAACTAATAAGACTCAAAGTTTTGAGCTGACTAAAAATTCCTTCCCCTTTCAGTTGCTCAGCTTTCACTCTTTTGTTTCTCTCTCTAATGGTCTCACCATTTTATCAATTCTCCAGTCACCAGAAAGTCTCAGAGGGCAGACAAGACCTGAATATATTATACATATATAACAAGCAGATAAAAATCAACTTTGATAAACAAAAGTTCAGACCTTCCTAAAGAAAGAAAAAAGGGCAAAAGCCCATTTTTTACTTGTAATTTTCCTTTTTACTCCCTCTTCCAGTACATGGTTTGTATGTCCTCAGTCCCCCCCACAATTCCCAGCATTGTTAGTGGGAATTACATGTGTCGGTATGGACAGTACATAGACCACAATATCCCACTTGGTTTATTATTGTAGGTTTGTTATTGGGACTCCACTGCTAGAGAGAAACTTTGTTTAATCAACTTCTGCCTCAGTAATGTGGATGGAAATCAGTGTTCCCCATCTTATCCCCGTGAAGATCCAGAGTGTGCCCTTTGACACATTAACTAGAGTGTGTAGTGACAACAATATCTGAGGATATGGGTGCAGTGTCAGCATGAGGAGACTGTGTACCAGTTTTTGGGTCCTCTTCTATGAAACCAACCAGTTTCTGTGCATCTTACTTGCTGGTGAAGTCTCCTTGTATTGCTGAGCTCAGCAGAACCCTGCCCAAGAAACTCTTGCATGGTTTCTCTTACATTTTAACAAAAATGCTTAATACTCTGCTCATGGCTGGAATCCATGCTCCAGTACACACAAAACCCACCCAGATTTTGGTCTGTGTACACATATAGTTTTGAAACTTTTTTTTTCTAGGTAATGTTCAATCAACACAGCCACCTGTCGTCTATTGTAGAAAGCAGTGGTCCCCAAACTGTGGGGCACACCCACCTAGGGGAGGACAGAGGAATATTCGGGAGGGAGGGTGCAGCAGGGGCAGGGAGGGAGCACTCCCAGAGGCAGCTCCCCTCCACCCTCCAGTCACAGCTCCAGCCCCAGCTCCTCTCCACCCCCTGCTCCGCTCCCACTCCAGCTCTGCCCTCATTTCCCCTCCATCCTCAGGCCAGCTCTGCAGCTAGCCCAGCTCCTCCCCCATCCTCTGTTCTGCGCACAGCTCTGCCTTCAGCCCAAGCTCCTGTGTTGAGCCAACTGTGCAGTAACGGGGGCGGGGATGAGGGGGGAGGGAGATAGATTCTGTTATTGGTAAATGTGGGCACGACAGGAGAAGTTTGGGCAATACTGGTAGAGAGCAAGAGGCCACAAGTCATCTTGGACCTGAGCCACAGGAGGATTTGGGCTCTGGCCCACCCACCTAGTAGGGTCCGAGGACTTAGGTCCTGTGTGCTCCCTAACCCAAGTCAGACTGATTTGTGTGTGGCTGGAAGGAGGGCTTGGGCTCAAACCTGAATCAGAGCCTGGGTATAGTGTCCAGTGTAGACATACCTTTAGTGTGCTAACTAGGATGAGATCTAGCATGAGTGTGTGTATGTGAGCTGGAAATCACACCTCCAGCTCCAAGTGTAGATGTAACCTTAGAGGTAACGTTTGTCAGGCTCACATATACTTGTATAAACTAGTACATGTGCCAATTAATACAGTCATTTTTATTAATTAACACAAAGCTAGGGTCATCACAAGGACATGGTTCCCTTGACTTTCCTTCTTCCATTTGATTGCCAAACTTAAAGAAGGTTGGTTCAGATTTAAAATACATAGTAAATTTGAAATGACAAAGCCAATCCAAAACACACACACACAGAGAAAACTCAAAAACACAGAACAGAAAAATGCAGAAAAAACAAACATGAGAAAAATGAAAATGCCATTTTTAAAAAAAGCAAAAAGGAAAAAAATCCCAGAATGACCAGATATAAATAAAACAGCCAAAGCACAAAGCTCTGCTCATGATTCTTTTGTTTCCCATCTCTGTACTCTGAGCTACACGAATAAGAGGAAAACCTGTATGGAGGCTGCAAAGGTGACTTCAAAGAGCTGTATGCTGGGTGCTAGCCTCCAGTTCACTCTGCTCTAGTTAGGGAAAGACTAGCTCATCGTTTCCACGTGTCAGACAAATATTCATTATCGAGGGAAGTGAAGAGATTTTCATTTCATTTTTCCTGTGATTAGAGCAGGTGATTGGAAGCTGAGAGCCCTTGTTTCTATTCCCAGCTCTACCACTCACTCACTTGTTCTATGACTTTTGATAACTAATACAACCCGCTGTATTTTGGTCTTCCCATCTATAAAACAGGCATAATATTATTTATCTGTCTTTCAGGGCTTTTTTGGGGGCTTAATGTTTGTAAATGCTTTGAGATTCCCAGGTGAAAGGCGCTATACCAGTACAAAAGTATTACTTTTATTTACCAAAATGAGTATTTTCATATTTCCATCTGCATCTTAATATCAACATTCATTTAAATGAATGAATTAATGTCCATGTGTAAAGCTGAAAAATGCAACAGAATTGTACTTTGCTGAGCAGATAACACACTTCAGTGTGAACTCTTAAAAGATGACTATGGAAATATGCAAAAAGAAAAGGAGTACTTGTGACAATTATTGGACTGTTCATGTAGCAAGCGACTCAGTTTTCTGAAGAACAAACTACATAATGATTCTTCATCCTGAGTCACCTATCATGACTGGGAGAAGATTAAAATGATTACATAACGTTTCCTGCCTCAAAGCTGTGCTAATGATCACGATGTCAAGTTTGCTTCTTTGATTAGCCTAGAGAATGTCATAACTATGGGCTGTCAAGCACACCTTGCACAAATAAAATGATGCCCATGGTCTTTAAAAAGTGTAACGTATGATCATATATGGATACGTCTACACTGCAACTTGGAGACAGCCTCAGAGCCTGGGTACACCGAATCAAGCTAGCAAGCTAATCATAGTGCGGACATTGTGGCACAGGTGGCAGCTCAGGCACTCAAGCACAGCGAGTTGGGTGGGCTAGACAGCCGGAGCTCCAATGTGCACTCTGCTATTTTTAGCATGCTAGCTCCAGCCCCACTAGCACGCGTCTGTCTATCTGGGCTGGGAGACTGACTCCTAGCTGCAGTGTAGACGTACTCCCTTTGTTGGATATATGCCAGGCATCCCCACAATGCTCAAAGGTTTAACATGCTGGTCAAGGTTTTTTGTAGGACCACTCTGGCTCAGAAAGATCATTTTGGTCAGATTGTTTCATATATCATTGTTATCATTAGCTCGCCATTAAGATTCTGGATTGGGTAACTTCATTTTGTCTCTTTGTTAGGCTGCTTGCATGAGAAGAGAGATGGGGAGCTGATTCTCTTTACTTGGGTTGGATTTGCAGCACTGGGCTTATTTTGTGTGAGCAGAGAAGCAAACACGATGCTGAGGGAATGTGTGTGTGTCTGTGTGTCTAGAGGTATATATGTATGCAACATCAAAGTTTCACTTCAGCCACTCTTTAAGTTAAATATTTGTGATAGTTAATTTATTTGATCTTCTGTATTTGTAAAGTTCCCAGAGCTGGCTGGAAAACTCTTTGAAGCATTCCCAAACACACTAAATTATTGGAAATGTTTGTCAGAGAACTGCTCAAGAACCTAAGCCAAACTTCGTCTCCATTGTTTTACAGAGCCATTCAATAACTGTGCCACCTACTTCTTCCCTCATGTTTTGGTTCCAAACCAGCAGAGATATAAGTGTTATTCATTTACTCACCATACTGGATTGAAAAGAGGAAAAAATGAAGTCAGAACACGGACATGCCAGAATATTAGATAGATGAACAACAAAAATTTCTGGACTAAACAATTTGTTTCTTCATTTTAATTACTGGCTTCTGACAAACTTTAGAAAGTTTGCCAATTTGTACAACTCTCTCTATTCTTTGCTTTTGGCTTGAAATAAACAGTCATTTCATAGACAGACAAATAACAGATGTAAGATCTATATTCTCTCCCAAGTCCCTTTATAGTAAAGTGACTTGTGGCCAGAGAATAACATTTTTTTTAAAAGAAGTCCTATTTCTTATATTTTAAATTATCCCAGGTTCTGGCTGCCAGACACGCAACTGGAAAACTAAGAGGTTGGATCCTGCTCCCATTTAAGGCCCAGGGAGTCCCAAGAGCGGAGCGAGGAACCTCCCTGCTCTCCCAACACATCCATGCTGGGGAGCTGCTGGAATGGAGAGCAAGTACTGGGAAAGAGCAAGAGAAGCCATACTGGACCTTGCTCCCAACCCAGGGAGACTTTAGAGTGAAGGTATAAGCCTCCCTTGCCACAGGGTTAAAGCAGCAATGTCCCAACTTTTCAGCCTGAGGGGAAAACGTATTTCACAAAGGCCAAGGAACCACAGCTGTACTGCTCTGCTCCCTTTGCACTACTCAGGCTGCATAAAGGGAGGAGTAACCCCTCCCATGTGCAGAGTCTGGACTGCTCTGCTTTGGTTACTTGTAACAACAGAGGGTAGACATTGTTCCTATAGAAATGTAAGTATGACAAGGGCAGTGTTCCTCTAAATATACATATGCCCAGCATGGTGTCTGAGTGGATTAAGTTTGATGGTTTGAAGCGAATTGACAGTGGCTAGGGTACACTGTAGGGGACTCTTGCCAACTGGCACAAGTGAGAGTAGCACCCACATTGTCCATGTTTTCTCCCTCCTGAGATGCTGCCCTGGGTTGCTGCGCTGAAGAGGTGAACAATCTTTGGCAGGTGCTCCTCAAGTTCAGGCAGCACTAGTGTATGGAGATGGGTGGGTAGGTGGATGGATGGATGTGGGAGGGTGGATGGGGCAGAGTGGATGGCGGAGCAACTTGAGCTCTTATCCTGCTCTCCCGGAGCTCCCACAGCCTGAAAAGAAGTAGACACAAGAGCAACCATATCTTCTCTGTCCTCCCTCCACTGAAATGCAGCAGGCGGTAAGCAGGGAAACTGCTGAGCAGCTCCAAGACAGCAGATGCTCTGAATGATTCCAGCAGAGCAGTTCCTTGGGGGGCAAGGCAAGTAATGGAGAGCAGTTGTTGAGGAGATGCCCCCTACTGCATCCCCATAGTGACTCAAACACTTCAATTAAAAATCAGTGGCATGTTTCCATTTCATAATCAAATACACGTTTTCATCTTAACAGTTGCTCTCAAGGGCCACAGTTTAGAGGCATGAAGGCCACATGGTGGGTACTGCTGCTCTAAAGACCATTCATGTCTAAAACATGGCTATTATGTTGCTTTATGAAAATTTCCCTGAAACATACATTGAAGTACACACATTTACAGAAGACAAACACTTATTTTATTAGAGAGCTGAAGAAAAATTCTAAATCAATATCCAATTTCTGTGGCAATTTTAGATGAAATAGTCTGTAGTCAGATTATTTTGTTAGAAAAAGTCCCTTACGCTGAAAAACACTGTAGAAAGGCAGAGGCACTGTTTTGGGAGTAGCTGAGTTGGATAATGTTTGGGGACAATTAAATGCATACATATTCAAATATACATATTTATGTACATATTCTGCATCCTGACTTGTTATAAAAAAGCACTTTACAATCAACTAATTAAATGATCACGGGCAAAATAACTAGCACAATTAAAATGATATTCTGTCAAAACAGATTAGCACATCATGTAGCTTCTACCATCTACAGATCTGAGGGCTAAGAATTCCTGGAAGAAATTATTTTCTCTCTTTAAGAATGCAGCATTTTTCAGTTACATTGCTGTGTGTATTAAGAGCTCAGTCCCATAGTCCCTGCTGAGACATAACCCACACTGGGTCAACAAGCCAAATCCTGCCGATTTTACTGTGTTGTCCCATTGAAATCATTGGGATTACTTGTCTGATTAAGGTAAACAGGATTTGACTCAGAGGGATTTATTATTTTTTATCATTTGTTTTTCAGTAGTGTCCAAAAGCATCAATCAGGATAGGACCATCCTTGGGCTAGGCACTGAAGTTTTAAGATAATCTAGGCACTGAAGTTTTAAGTATCAGGATCAGGCCCTCAGCTATCAAATTGTTTGTAGTTCTCAGTATATTACATTCATCAATTAATTTTATTTCCTACTATATTCTGTAGCTCATTAGATGCTTAGAGCTTGGGACAGATATATATATATTTGTCATTTATTTCCCATACTAAATTCCCAAATGGTCACCACCGTGAAAACAAACAAAGGAAAAAACTAGCAATAATTCAAGTTACTCTCTAAAATAAGGCCATACAGTTTTTATGGCAGAAGTCCTGTCTTGATAGCTCTAAAATCAGATGGCTGGATGCATGTTTTAAAACTTTCCCTGTTATAAAAGACAATGTGCAGTTTTGCTACTCAGCTAATTTTAAGCTTTATTTTTCCAAACATCAATTAAAAAAAAGAAAATATATTTTTCCAATGTGAAAACATTTCAGACTATTGTCTTAAGCCCATCATACATCATGTTGTGTATGTACGTTTACTTTCTATTGTTACATATAACCCTTCAGGGGTACTATATCTGAAAGAGTATGGGGGAAAAAAGTTTCTCTTTTTTTGCAATGTGTTTGCTTTGCATTTGACAGCACTTCCTTCCAATTCAGCAAAGCCTCTAAGAATGTTCTTAACTTGACTTCAATGTAACTATTCAGATGCTACACTTAAGTGCTTTGCTGGATCAGGACCTTGTCATTTGTCAATTTCTCTATTTTGCTGAGGGTTAGTTTCAGTTTCTGGTTTATGCAAGAAGGAACATGAAGATATCAGGATTTAGGGGCATGCCAAACTCTTCAACAGGGTTTTCAGCAGGAACCACTGCGCAAAACGGATTTGAAACTGAAGAGGAAGCAGGCAGATGTGCACTGAGTGGAAGGGGAAGGGAAAAAAGGGATAAGACTGAGCAGGGTTGATGTTACTTTCAGGCTCACCCATGGTCCTCTGCTGGAAACAGAGACTTATAAATATAAGCAGAGGAGCCGAAAGAGTTTTATTTTTTTAAAGGAATTACTTAAAAATTCCAGCCCATGTTATTTAAAAGGAATTCTATTGGAAACTTGAGTTTTTAAAAACTGACTATTTTAAACTCAAATTTAAAGTGTCCCTTTAATCTCTGAAGCTCCCTGTTTAGCTGCAAAGGGGTCAGTTCATTTACCCTCATCTACTACACACTTCCCTGGACAATTAACACTTGGAGTGCCACCAGGCATTGTTGACAACCAGCATCCTGTAAAGGACTGTAAATACTTCTGAGTGGTCTTATTAACTGCTAACAGCACCTTGTGCTGTCTCTGCAGCCTAAATGGAGAGATTTATTTCCCTGCCACACGTCCCAAGTCTGTGTTACAAGCCAGTTTTGGGATGCAACCTTCTCATTCGGCATAAAGAATTAACAGTAGTCACTGTAACAAAAAGCTACCATAATACTGGCCTGCTTCTAAATTCTCAGTGCCACTCCCTCCTTGTCCTTCATGCTCTGGAGGCTGATGCTGTGAAGCAATCATTAAACAATGCAGGCAGATTAGGAGTGGGGTTGGATGAGCAAACATATTTTATTTTAAAGTCAATACTAGGAATTCCTAGTTACAATAAAATTAAAAGGATATCATATTCACTCTCATGTTTCTGTTGTTGAATTATAATTAATTGCAGCCACTGACAATGTTGGAAATGTGCCGAAATTCTGAAAAGCAAAATCTCAAGCTAGAGGGGTTTTTTAAAAATCAGCACTGAAGACAGTTTGTCAGATTTGTCTTTCAGTTATGTCCCTAACACCCCAACTGAAGACAACATGGGTGTTGTTCAGAGCACAGCTTTCCCTGAGATATTTTTAAGAGCATAAAGAAAGAAGCTGACAATTCCTGTTGGAACACACGTTCCCTTTGAGTAAAACTGAAATATTGAAATTATGGGCCTGAAATGGCTCCCTTTGAACTCAAGGGAAAAACTAATACTGGTTTCAATAGGAGCAGGATCGGCCCCCATGATTAGATTAGAGAGGAGGGAGGAAGACGCGTGGAACAGTTTTCCTTACTACGAATGGCTAGGACTCGGTTCAAACCAGCTCTGCTGTTGGTCTGAAACCATGCAAATCATGCCGCCAGTGTGACTGTGAGGAACATATGGAGTCCAAACATTGACCAAAAAAAAATAAAAATAAAAATCCCACTGCACAACAGCCAAATAGCATTTTTAACAACTTTTCATATAAGTCAAAACACAGGGTAACAATTAGTGTGTGTAACCATCGCCAGCTACTTTATTTAAAAATGATTTGAACTCACTGCACAGCTTCTCCGATAATCTACATCCATCACAGAACAGAGCAAAACTGTACCAGAACCTAAGTAGAAGCAAATAGAAAGCAGAGATCATATCGAGGGAGGGAAGTTGTTTGATTGTTTACTTTTTTCTATTCTCTGAACAAAATGCGTCTTCCAATCCATGCATTTAAGTACATTTTTCCAGGACATAAAATGTAATAGGAGTGTTTATTAGAAAATGCACAATTAATTGGCCACTGCTTTAATTAATACACACTTGCAAACTCTTTTTTACTTCATTTGGTAAGAGCCTTCCAAATTCTTTCCCAAGTGTTACAGATTGTATAACGTTTTGGAACAGACCATCTTAACGCTTTGGGACTCAGTCTTGCAAAACCTTACTCATGTGAATATCCTTCACATGGGGAAATGTAAAGGGTAAAGACATAGAGAAATTCATACATGTAGGGCCCAATTCTGCAAGGTGCTGAGACTGAAGGCAGTGGAGTTGTGGATTCTCAGCACCTTGCAGGAGGAATGCAGCACCTCATAGGATTAAAGCCAATAATTCACATAAGCAATAATGGGAGAAAACATCCAATGAAATAATAGACCCCCCCCCACAGCACCACCCCTTCCTTTTACCTCTGTAGTAATTAAAAATGCCCATTACCACCTACAAGGATAGTGTAGCCCAATTCTACACTGAGGAAGCTCAATTATGACATCTTTCAAGAGATGCAATCTCAGTAATATTCAGAATTTTTATATGCTGTCTAATCTTGTTCACTTTGAAGTTAATGGCAAAACTTCCCTTGACTTCAGTGGGAACTAGTTCAAGTCCCTGGTGTATGGCACTAAGGCGTCAGTCGCTCTCTCTCTCTCTAATGGAATGAACGTCATAAAGAGGTCCTGCACAGTTCTCCATTTGGCTGTTAAACATTAACAAATCAAATACACCAGTAACAATACCAGCTGCGTGTATAATGGTTGCTCAAGTTAAACACCACCTCGTTATTTTTATCTACTTTATCATTCAGAGATAATATTTTGAGAGAAGCATGCTCCTGATGATTTTTCCAACCTTCTCTATGCTTCTAAATTAAGCCCCCAAGTGGGACCACAGGATTACTATGGGTGCCCTTTCTACTCCCCTTCGTCAAAAGTATAATCCCTTATTTCTCAATGTAGTTTCTCCTTCCCCAACCCAGACATGGAGGTATAAGTCATCCTAGCAGCTGGTGGAGGAAGAATAAAATCAGAGGTGGGGTGTGGTCACCCCCCCTTATATTTGGGAATTTTTGGAAGTCACTATTTTAAGTTTACTGGGTAGTAAACTTTTTGAAAAGAAAACCATCTTGGACCTCAGGAACAGTTCAGATACAAATTTCCTGAGTAGTGGGGATATAGGTTTTTTCTTCTAAGAACTGAGTTATAAAACCATACCACAATCCTTACTTGAGTGGAAAACTATAGCATGGCTTGGCTAATATGTTCCACAGGGGGAAAATATTCTCCGTCTCATACTATAATCAGGTTAGCAACAGTCATGTTTAAACAGTGCTGTTTCTTGCACATTTCGGACAAGATCTAAAAGAAGAAAAGAAAAAGGTTCGTGGACACTACACACAGACGAATTGAGAAGATGAGGTGTTTCGATTATGTATTTGGGGAATGGGGATCAGTTATGTGTTTGTTATTTACTGGAGAACAGAGCAACCTTTTTGTAATCATGAATGATTCAGCAGCATCCCTAATGCTGTAACAGCACCATAGTTAAGGCTGAGCAGCGGTTTCTGTATTTTGAAAAATCTATTTATTGTTAAATGAAAAATAAAAATAACAATTGTATTATATACAGCATCAGTCTTCACGTAGCCTCTTAGGCCCAGATTTTGTCACCTATGTGAACATTGACGGAGTAAGGGAGATACAGTCTGGTCTTTAAGGACTAAGATAAACCAGTCGGACATCTTGTAGGAATAAGGACCACCCATAACCCTGTTACACAAGGCATGCTGTTCGTTATATCCACCTGTTGTCTGAGACTTTTTATTATGTACTTGTACAGTGCCTCGCACAACCTGACTACTGTAAACAGAAAAAAATCATCATAATTAGCATCATCATCATGCGACTGTGGGTTTGCAAGATCAGGCTCTGAGTTTTCTGCACCCATTAGAAATCCCCTGGTGTGTCAGCATGTTGACTAGACATGGACAAAACCACTCACACCCGAGCTTGTCTTATTCTAGAATACTGCCAAAATGGATATTCTTAGAGGAATGACTTGTGATGTATGGATTCAGCCCTGCTAATGTGGGCACCATACAATAACCCTTTCCATCTAGGTCTTTTAGAACAAGCCTATCATTTTCTTTCAGGCTATTCTGAGCTTACTAAAGGCAAGAGCAAGTGACACATGCAGTTTGACAGAATGGGTTCATACCTTCATCAGTAAAGCCCAATAAATTAAGGCGATTATTTGATATGGAAATATGCTACCAAGAGAAAAATACATGCATACACATCAGCCTGCATATTTTAAAAATCTTTCAGGTTTTCAGACACTGCAATTCATTTAAGGGCTATGAATCTCAAACACGCTAGTTAGCCAAATATTCTTTGGAGTATTCCTTTATTTCAGATACTCAAAAGGATTAATGTCTTTTTAAGTGACATATATGTAGTAAAACTTACAAACACTGTCGAATGATATACAAGCCAGTTTGACAGATGTGTTACCATGCAGTTTTATTTCAACCTATTAATTTACACTGATTATCAGAAATAAATTTTCTAATGGTGAGATCTATTAGACAATTTCCTCAAAGAAAGAGATGGAAGTGTCATTGCTTGAACAATTTAAAAATGGTCTGGAAGAAATTGTCTCACATTAGCATTGCAAGGGGTCTGACCAACAAAAGCTAATGGGTTTTCCCATGTGTAATTTTTATAATTCTATTATACTATGGGGCTGAACTGATACTGGTTTCAACCTAGCATATCTCTAATAACTTCAGCAGAGTTACACTGGCTATATATGAGTGCAATCAGACTCAATCCCTATATCACAATCATACCACTAAGCCCTGGAGTCACAAAAAGACTTAGGCATCTAACTGTCACTTTAGATGACTAAATTTCAGAATCAGGCCCCACTGGGATTCACAACCCCACCCCACCCCCAATCCTGTAGGTGCCTAAAATCACAGCACCTGAATTTTTGCAGTAAAAGCTGCTTAGACACCTATATTTCTGCCTGTAAGCATGTGCACTGCAGTCCCACGTCAGGCATGTGGACATCTAAGCCCCAGAACGATGCACTAATGGGGGAAGATAGGCGTTTCTCCACCAAACTCACTCCGATACATGAGCTTAAACAAAACAGCCAAGAGGAGTCCCTGGCTCATAACTTTTAGACCAATCATTAGGATACCCACCTGGGATGTGGGAGAGCCCTGGCTGAAGTCCCCACTTTGCCCAAGGGGAAGAAGAGATTTGAATGGGGATCTATCACCTCTCAGGGACTATCCTGATCTACAGTCTCCTGGGAGGGGGAAGCGGGAGGGTCCCTCAGTCACTCCTGTTGAAGCTGTTCCACTTTGGATAAATATTTTTTTTTATATCACTGGAGCAGGGGGACTGGATCCTGGCTTTCCCACGTTAGTGCTCTAAGCACAAGCCTACAGAGTCATTCTCACACTTGCCTTGCCGTCTATGGCCCAGTGATTCTTTCAGTATTTAAACCACAGTGCAACAGCTTCAATAAGGAGAGACTGAGGGAGACCCACATCAGAATATCCTATAGCCCAGTGGCTAGGGCACTCATCTGAGACCTGGCAGAGTCCTGTCCAAACTGCTCAGCATCATAAGAACGTAAAACAACCATACTGGGTCAGACCAATGGTCCATCTAGCCCAGTATCCTGTCTTCCCACAGTGGCCAGTGTCAGATGAGTTTGGGGAGAATTAACAGAACAGGGCAATTATCAAGTGATCCATCCCCTGTTGTCCAGTCCCAGCCTGGCAGCTGGAGGTTTAGGGACACCCAGAGCATGTGGTTGCATCCCTGACCATCTTGACTAATCACGATTGATGGACCTATCCTCCATGAATTTATCTAATTCTTTTTTGAACCAAGTTAT
Source organism: Lepidochelys kempii (assembly GCF_965140285.1). Classification (NCBI taxonomy): domain Eukaryota; kingdom Metazoa; phylum Chordata; order Testudines; family Cheloniidae; genus Lepidochelys; species Lepidochelys kempii. Next base: position 28,435,174 of record NC_136390.1, on the reverse strand, counting down.
ACTTTTGGCCTTCCCAGCATCCCCTGGCAACGAGTTCCACAGGTTGACTGTGAGTTGTGTGAAATACTTCCTTATGTTTGTTTTAAACCTGCCACCTATTAATGTCATTGTGTGATCACTGGTTCTTCTGAAACGTGAAAGGGTAAATAACACGTCCTTATCCAATTTCTCCACACCAGTCATGATTTCCCTCATATCCTTCCGTGGTCGTCTCTCTTCCAAGCTGAACAGGCCCAGTCTTTTTAATCGCACTTCATATGGAAGCTATGTCATACCCCTAACCATTTTTGTTACCCTTCTCTGCACCTTTTCCGATGCTAACGTATCTTTTTTGAGCTGGGGATGACCAGAATTGCACACAATATTCCAGGCCTACGTTTCTTTGTGAATGAAGCCCTAAATAGCCCACTTCAAAATTCATCCTTTGGGGGATTCTACTGAATTCAACAGCTATGCCAGGAATTCGTTCAGCCCCAACTCTCGGTGAAATGACAAGAATTAAACACCTTGAAGAAGTTACCTGTGTCACTACCAAGTTTAGTGATCTGCAGACCCCTACATCCGTATATTTTGTAAAGTGAAGGATAGAAGAGCTGATAAAAGCTTAGAGACTGAGACCAAAAGTGATCCTAAGCACTATTAAATAAATAAATAAATAAGGGCATTGGACTTTCATAGCGCTTGTATCCAAGACTTCCAAAACACTTTACAAACAGTCCTGTAAGGAAGGTGTTTCATTACACAGTGTACAGATAGAGAAACTGAGGCACGGACTACAGATTACATGCAGAAGTTCAGTGTGAAGAGGGAAATACTGATGGAAAAAGCCTGCTTTCATAGAAGTTAATGGCAAACCTCTCACTGCCTTCAATGGGAACAGTTTTGAGCCCCAATCACCCACCTGCGTATGTGTAGAATAAGAACATTGTAGAGCTGCTATGCAGAATGATGGTGCCACTGGATGCAGTTTCCAGAAAAGCTTTAATGACAGTGGCTTTGGGTCCCCCCCACGCCCCCAACCCCAACCCCACCCCACTTCTTTCTCATAGTTCTTCAAAACAGGGCTTTCACTGGCTCTAAGGAACCAGGCACACAACATTCATTTGTAATATGAAGAGGGCCAGGGGATGTTTCATGTTAACATCCCAACAGATATGTGAGCCAACAGTCAAATGATGTCAATCACAGCTCATTAGACAACAATACAGTCTGCCAACTCTGCCCTGGCCGTCTCCTCCACACCATGTGTCATCTATAAACATGCACCACTGTTAAAGGTTTAGAGAAGGACCACCCTGTTGTAAGCTCCATCTGGAAGTATAGCTTTTAGCCCCAGGTCTCCAAACCCTGAATTCACTGTATCAGACAATAGTACTGGAAGGATGGTGGCTATAAACACATACAGCACGGTTTCTCTACATACTGGTTAAACATGCAGGTCAATGGCTTCCTATTCAAAATAAATGAGTGGCGGCTCCTTAGATTTGTGAACACTTGGCTCATGATGTCAAAGGAAAAAAAAACTTGTTGAAGTATCTGCTGAAGCAGGAGGTTCCCATATGCTTGAGAGGCTGTGCCTGTCATGGCAAGCACATGATCAGCTGGAATCTGGTTGCCACTTCAGTTGGCATCTTCCACTGGCCACTTAGGAAGCCGGTGATGATAATGTAGGCAATAGCATCGTGCTGCCATTTTCCTGGCATACGTACTTCTTGCTTAAAGGTGAGTTTGAAACCAAAGGAGCCATTATTGAAACCAAAGTTCTCCATGTCCACTGAAGGTAGGACAAGCAGTAATGAGCTTAATCTGCAGCAAGGTCAGCTATTAAGAAAAACTTTCTAAATATAAAAGAGTAGTTAAGCTCTGGAATAGACGTCCAAGGGAGGCTGTGGAATCCCCATCGTTGTAGGTTTTTAAGAACAGGTTAGACAAACACCTGTCAGAGATAGTCTAGGTTTACTTGTCCTGCCTCAGCACAGGGAGCTGGAGTTGAAGACTTCTCAAGTCCTTTCCAGCCCTACATTTCTATGATTATTTCAGGCATCCCACTGAAAGGGCAAAATACATATAAACGTCAACTACATCACTTGATGAAGGGTAAAATAAACACCACTCTGCTTGCAGATACAGACACGAAAATAAACGCTTGCTCTCTCTCAGGAAGAAGGCTAAATCTTTATCTTCTACTTTCTTCTCCTGAGTTTGCACGTTACATATATCCCGCCACATGACATGTCTGTCTGGAACAACAGGGCAGCGAACTATCGTCCCCAGCTAGTGAAAGCGATCTACACCAGGAGGTACACTGCACAATGGGAAAACCAGTGGAAGCCCATTCATATCGTCAATCTCAAAAACTGCAGCACGCAAAGTTGTTGGACAATGCTTTGCAAAACTACTAGAAGTTCTAGGTGTTTGCAATGGGGTGTCCATCCCACATCAGGCTCAAAAGGGTTAAGGTGGCCAAGTGGACCAATTAAGTCCCGAGGCTACACCTGGAGGGAGGAGCCAGGCAGCAGGGATTGATTAAATGAGGTTTAGTTGGACAGGAACAGGAAGGACCCGTATAAAGCCCAGGAGCTGAAAGGAGTTGCAGGGGAAATAGTCTGCAGTTATTCCCTAGGAGAAAGAAGTGTGTTTGGAGTGAGAGGGGCTACAGGTTGAGACAGGATGAGTAAAGAGACTGAGACGAGGGCGCAGCACCTGGAAAGAGCTAATTCCCACAGCAACCCAGAGCAGGTGCCTTTAGCAGTGAGTGAAGTTCATGACAGTGCTAAAGAGTTTATGAATAGTTGGGACCATTTTTCACTACCAAAGTCTGAGCTCAGATAGTATGCTCATAGGTGACACAGAAAAATCTAAAATAGATTTGATTATATTGATGGAGAGAAAGAGCATGAGTGTGTGTGTATATGTGTGCCCGCGCGCAAATAAACAGGATGTCAAAAGCTCACTCTAGGTACATCTACACTGCCCCCTTCCCTGGAAAAAAAAGCTTCCCCAGTAAATCTCAGACATCTGGGTCTACAGACTAGGGCTCAGCGGACGCATGTTCAGAGCTAAAAATAGCAAATAGCAGTGCAGACATTCCCACTTGGGCTGGAGCCTGGGCTCTGAAACCCAGACGGGGGATGTCTCAGGGTATTTCTACACTGCAATTAAAACCCACGGATGACCTATGCCAGCTGACTTGGGCTTGCGGGACTCAGGCTAAGGGGCTGTTTAATTCTAGTATAGATATTCAGACTGGAGCCCATGCTCTAGGAGCCTGTGAGGCGAGAGGGTCCCAGGGCTTGGGCTGTAGCCTGAGCCCAAATGTCTACACTGCAATTAAACAGCCCCTTAGCCCAAGCCCTGCAAGCCCTAGTAAGCTGGCACGGGCCAGCCATGAGTTTCTAATTGCAATGTAGACACAGCCTCAGAGCCCAAGCTGGACTGCAATATTTAGCACTGTAGTGCAAGCCCCATTATCCTGAGTCTGTAGATCTGAGCTCTGAGACAAGCTGCTGCAGGGTTTGGGGTTTTTGTTTTTTTTTATTTTTGCAGTATAATCATGCCCTCGGTGCCTTGTATCACTAGAATAATAGTTCTACAAAGAAAAGTCTGTACTACAGAGCCGGGAAGACTCTCCAGGTTTCACTGTAGTAGGAACAGAAAAGTGTGATGCAGCCAATCCTGGAGAAAATATTAATTTCTATCTCAATTGTGCACCATCCAGCCCATACTTACAATACATCTTCAGTTGTGCTGGCAGCACAGTTACACACTAAAGAAACCTACCTAGTGCACGCAGTGTTGGTTTGTTTTTTTGTTGTTGTTTTTTTTAATTAAAGTAGAGAGTCTGGACCATTTCCCAGGTAATTCATCACCTCTTTGAAATTATATTCCTCAAACCACAGAGAATGAGGCTAACCAAAGAGGCAGTACGAGAAACTATTCTGTGGGTGACCCCTCCTCAAATAGGTAGTTGTTAGCAAATGCCAGCTGGTACACCTGTTTGCCACATATGCACAACTCTATCCATGCCACTGTTCGTCCATATGCAGAACAGACCACATCACTGTTTGGTAGGTTATTTGGGAGAAAACATTTCAAAGGGAGAGAATGAAGAGAACACTTGCATGAAAAATGTGGTCTTGTGCTTTCGATCATGAACACACATGCTCTCAATGTTTTTCCATCTCTGTGGCTCTCTACTCAGATTTTGCTTGAGGACAGAAAAGTAAAACTTAAGGTCCCTTTTTTGAATCTGAATGGAAGAATTCTTGTACATATGACATCACTGCTTGCACACAAGAACAGAGAAGAATTGTTCAGGATGTTGTTGCATACACACAAATAGCAGTGATTGCAATGAACGCTGTTCTGTGCAATGTCAAAAACAGTTTTGCTAATTTCATTTACATTAAAAATGATATTGACATGATCAGCAAGCCCTTTTATGACTACAGTGGGAGTTTAGGGGTGCAAGGAATGCTAGACTGATCCCTACATATAACTTGTAAAGAAGGTCAGATTTAGGCCTTACTGTGTCCATTTTGTCTTATTTCTCAGAATAAATCTCTTATCCTTATATTCTCTCCCCCCCCCTTTTTTTTAAAAGGATACTATTTCTTTCACACTCACTCTATCACCATAACTCTCAGATTATAAGTGTTTGGATGGGTGGATCACAAAGTGAAACACTCTGAGAACAAGCCATGAAGGACTGAGGGACAGGGAGAAGAGATGAATGACACAAAGGCTTTCCTTTTATGAAGTTGTCAAACTGTTTCTTAGCAGTTGTGATGAATACCAATCATCATGACACATTTGTAAATACCAAGTCATTGGGGCAACTTTTTTGTTCCTGTTCCAACAGTGGCCTGTGAGCCTCTTAAATTTTGGGCCCAGCTTTGCAGCCTTTTCTCAGAGGAGCAGGCTTGTCATCACCAGACTACTCCAGTCAGAGCACCTACTATATGCCACCCCCAGGAGTAAAGGCTGCAGGATTGGGCCTTTGACACTTGCAGTGTATCTACAATCCAGCTAACATATATCCCCTGCTCCTACTCAAGTGAATGGCAAGATTGCTGTTTACTTTCATAGGAGTGCTGGATCAAGCCTATATGGTTGCATTAAAAGCATGTAACACATATGGCATTCTCACACACTGTCTACTCCTTTCACAAACTAATTCTGCCATTGATTATAATTCAAAAGCAGTTTTTCTTCTAGACCATTGACATAAACTGATTCAGATTTAGTCTTCTGGATAGGTTTAGGCATAGTAGGCTTGATTCTGATCTCTCACACATGGTACATCAGTGTTACTCCCATGAGTTCAATAAAGTTACTCCTGATTTGCACTGGTAAAAGTGAGAGCTGAATCAGGCTCCCTTAATATGTCTAATAATCATAACACCTTGCCATTTGGTATATCAGTGGGGTTCCTACTTGAATAGGCTTATTCTTTTCTCAGCCATGATAATCTGACTGGGTCTAACCAGAAATAGCCTAAACACCTATCAGTTTAAGTCTAAGAACTGTTCCTCCAACACCAGGAAGTATTTCACAAGAGAAGGTTAGTCTCGACTAGAGTGTGACTATAAATTAATATTTAGCATGAATTCAGGTTACGGTATACATATTTTCTTGTATAAATTCCTCTCTTTCCTCTTTGTGTGTCAGGGTCTTCATGGTATACAAGGAAATCATTGTCACACGTAAGAATTGCAATATTTTTGTTGATCTGTATAATCTACTCAAAATATTTAAATATGAAACAAAATATGCACTTTTCCTAGAGCATACTATATAACATCAACAGAAGTTATGACCATTCCTTGAAGGCTGTCCTGGGAATTTGATTTCAAATACTGAACCACGTATAGTATGCAGATAAAGAAATACTGATATTACGAGAGATACGCTTATCTGTTCTGTTTAACAGCCGAAAGTAATGTAAAATCAGCACCAGAAATAGCAAGAAATGTAAATACTTATGTATGTGTTCCATGGAAGGGCTGAGTGTTTGATTTTTGCATTTTACTTCAATATATTTTGGAATTTTTGTTTCATCCAGACCCCTCTCTTGGTCCGTCCCCAGACAGCACGCTGGGATTTCTAGAAACTGCAAACTCTAAGGAAAGTGAATGCACCACATAACTTCTTCTTAACCTGTAGACAGACATACAAATGCACAGGCCCACCAAGTATTTTACATTTGGTTTGTTAATGTTTTTTTAACTCATTCAGAAAAAAATACACATACATTTTCTTAATTTGTGATTGGGAAATTCAGAATTAACAAAACACTTCACACCTTCACTAACCTGTCAATCATTTCTTAAAGATTAACCCAGGTCATATGCTATTAATGGACTACAATACTGAAATCTCTAAATATGATGAAAAACTGATCTCAGATGAACAGAATTCATTTCTTACTATGACTTCTACAACAAAATAGATTGTGTTCACTCTCTCTTTAGCTCTCACACTCTGCATGCCAGAGTGCTTTTTTAGACTTTAAAGACATTACCAGATGAAGTCCAGATAGAAACCACATAATAGGAATGTACCTAGTGAGAAAGAACTTTACATTGTGAAGGTAAGTCACATATGTGGCACACACTATAGACTTCTATAAGGGCACACAGTATGAGAGTAATAATAATTATTACATATTGTATTTCCTAGGGCACCATCTAGCAGGATAGGGGATTAACATTCACAAAATTAGAGAGGCAAGTAAAGACAAATGCAAAGTAGTCTGTTCCCTCAATACCACATTAGTGCTTTTAGCTGGACTAGGTAGAAGAAAACTATTGCTACAAATGCTGATTTCCATAACAAATTATACCGTTCAGAGACAGGGAAACAGAACTGATCGTGGTATAGCAAACAACACAACACAACACACAACCTTTGCAAGTAAATGGCAATGCACTCTCCGTTACCCTTTTATTGCCCAGAAAAGATTTCACAAAATATTTGAACTGTGAACACCTTAGTATAGCTTTCACTGCAAAGAGCAAATTGGTAACACACGTGGTAGGTCATTTAATCCGATTCTTTTTATCTGTTAACACTGCGTTTGTACTGAAATGTTAGTGATCCCACTATCTGAGAACAGACAAGACCATCACTGTGGAAGGCTACGTAGCCCGAATCTGGTCAGCCTTTTGCACGCTCCTGAAACACTTTTCGGGTCTCACACGCACAGGGCAAGATTCCTAATTCACGTACACCAGCTGTGTAACAGCCAGCAGTAGCCGTGGTTTATACTGGTGTGAACGGGATCAGAATCTGGCCTGCCCAGTCCTGGGGCTAGAGTTAATCCAACCCCCTTCACGGAGGCAGCCAGAGACACCACGCCCCCCGCATCTCAGCAACTGACTGAAATGTCTCCGAAACCTGTGCAAGCGGAACAGACGGAAAAGGTGGCTGCTTTACAAAGGAAAGAGACGCGGACCAGGAGCGGGTCTGACGTGGGAAAGAGAAGCTGCCGTATGCCTTGAGTGCAAGCCCCAATAAGCACCGGCGGGCAGCCAGGTCCTTTCTGCTCTGGGAGGAAGGCTCCCGGCGCCAGAGCGCTGGTTCCGAACTCTTTCACGCCTTGCTTCCGCCGCAGCGACTCCCCCGCGCCGCGCGCCGCGCGCCGCAACCCACCCCGCGCTACGGCTATTGTGTCCCGCCAGCGAACCAGATGCAGATCGCTCCGTCTCGGCCTTTAAACCAGGGGTCTGGTAACTGAACGGCCGCGTTTCCCGCACTAACTTGGCCAGAGCCTGCCTCGCCCCCCACAGCCGCCACTTCCGAGCCACATGGGCCGCCTCTCTCGGGTACAAAGCCGGGGGGAGGGGGGCGGGACACGGTGCAAGCGGAGCCCCCCGGCAGCACCTGGGAGCAAACAGCCCAGCCGGTGCCCCGCTTCCCTGCAGACAATGGGTGAGCGGCTCCTACGGCAGTCTGGCTCCTTCCTACACATCCGAGACAGGGACTGAGCCCTGGAAATGGAAGCTGAAATCCCCAGGGACTGGTAGCTTCGATCTCCCCCCCTACACACACACACAGCCTCCCCCACCGCCTCCCCAGGGAGTCCCGGCCGGGGGAAGGGGATGGAGACGAAGGCAGAGCCCCCCAGCCCGCCCCGCCGTGGGGCTCCGGTGTGCTCCTGGGCGGCTCGCGCTGGGGAAGGCATGCACTCACCAGGACGACGGCAAATCTCTCCTCCAGTTCACCTGGCTCGGGCATTGGCAGCTTGAGAGGCATGTTGTGAGCCCTGAAGTCCGTCTGCTGAGAATCCATGCTCCCGGCATTGCCCATGGCGATGGCCCTTCCGCGGAGAGGGGCGATTTTTCCTGCTCTTCCCCTCGCTCAGTCCGTGTGCAATGCACCGCACAGCCTCTCTCTCCGTTATTCCTTCTCCACCACCCCCCTCCCCACACACCCCTTCCCCTCCTCCCCGGCTGAGCCCGATCCGGTGTCCCCCCCGGCCCCAAACCAAACAGCCACGGGGAAGCGAGTTGCACAGATCTAGGTCTCCCTCTAGCACTGGCCGTGGAAATGATCGACTTCAACCTTCATGCTGGCTTCCTCCTCTCCCTCCTGCCCGGGGCAAGCTCGCTCTCTTTCTTCGGGAGAGCTCGTTAGGAAGCCGGGATCTTATCTGCATGTTGCACAATTTCCACACCACTCCCCGCTCGCAATCCTGATGGTGAGATACATGATTCCGGCTTAGCGGTCCCTCTTGCGCCCCGGCTACCCCTGTTGTGGCTGCTGCTGCTGCCGCTGCCTCTGACACATACACGCTGGGCCCCCCCCCACACACAACACAAAACTCAGGCGAGCCGCAGCAGATTCCGATTCCAGACAAACGCAGACCCCAGCCAGCAGCAGCACAAAGCCCCCTTTCGCTAGCCACCTCCCACTGAGCCGCTCTCCGCCCCCCGCCCCGGGGATAGCTGGGACTCGTAGGCCCTGCCTGCGGTTCGCAGGAATCAACATGCACATTCAAAAGGAGCCAAACACAGCGAGCCCTAAACCAGATCACACGTGGAAACAAACTTGTCAGACCGTAAGGAGGATTTCTATTTTTTTTTCCTACCCAGGGTTCCCTAAACAGAAGATTGTTTGCAGGCCACAGAAATTCAGTCTGATTTTAGTGTAGCCAACCTCCAAATTTTAAATATTTAATAAGAGCGTGGGGAATCATAATGGCCATGAGATGATTTATTTCAACCTTTATCACAGTATATTGTGAAAAGAAAAGGAATACTTGTGGCACCTTAGAGACTAACAGATTTATTTGAGCATAAGCTTTCGTGAGCTCACTTCATCTGATGCATTCAGTGGAAAATACAATGGGGAGATTTATATACACAGAGAACATGAAACAATGGGTGTTACCATACACACTGTAACGAGAGAGATCACTTAAGGTGAGCTATTACCAGCAGGAGAGCGGGCGGGAGGGCGGCTGTAGACAAGAGTACCCAGAAGTCACCCACTACAGGACAGGCCCAACAAAGAAAATAACAGAACGCCACTTAGCTGTCACCTTCAGCCCCCAACTAAAACCTCTCCAGTGCATCATCAAGGATCTACAATCTATCCTGAAGGATGACCCATCACTCTCACAGATCTTGGGAGACAGGCAAGTCCTTGTTTACAGACAGCCCCCCAACCTGAAGCAAATACCAGCAACCACACACCACGCAACAGAACCACTAACCCAGGAACCTATCCTTGCAACAAAGCCCGTTGCCAACTGTGTCCACATATCTATCCAGGGGACACCATCATCCTAGGGCCTAATCACATCAGCTACACTATCAGAGGCTCGTTCACCTGCACATCTACCAATGTGATATATGCCATCATGTGCCAGCAATGCCCCTCTGCCATGTATATTGGTCAAACTGGACAGTCTCTACATAAAAGAATAAATGGACACAAATCAGACGTCAAGAATTATAACATTCAAAAACCAGTTGGAGAACTCTTTTGGTCACTCGATTACAGACCTAAAAGTGGCAATTCTTCAACAACAAAAAACTTCAAAAACAGACTCCAAGGAGAGACTGCTGAATTGGAATTAATTTGCAAACTGGATACAATTAAGTTAGGCTTGAATAGACTCTGGGAGTGGATGGGTCATTACACAAAGTAAAACTATTTCCCCTTGTTTATTCCACCTCCCACCCCCCACTGTTCCTCAGACATTCTTGTCAACTGCTAAAAATGGCCCACCTTGATTATCACTACAAAAGGTTCTCCCCTCCCCCGCCCCGCTGGTAATAGCTCACCTTAAATGATCACTCTCTTTACAGTGTATATGGTAACACCCATTGTTTCATGTTCTCTATGTATATAAAGCTCCCCACTGTACTTTCCACTGAATGCATCCAATGAAGTGAACTGTAGCTCACGAAAGCTTATGCTCAAATAAATTTGTTAGTCTCTAAGGTGACACAAGTACTCCTTTTCTTTTTGTGAAACAGACTAACACGGCTGCTACTCTGAAACCTATATTGTGAAAGTTACCCAAGCTAGACAATTGCAAAATTTTCCTACATCAGTGAAATTCTCATCCTCTGCCAACCCCAGGTCATATTTTAGGGAGTTATAATACAGAGAACAAACCACAGTCCTGTGCCTGAGGTTTGAAGCATTCTGTGACAGCTATAGTGAAGGTTGCTAAATAGTTTCTGTTTTAAATCCCCTTTTCCAGATGGTTTTTTCTTTGTAAAACTTCCAGCTTTTGGGACACTATTTTCCATGGTTGGTCTCTGCATAGGTGGGTTTACCATTCATTTGGTGGAAATGATGATCAGTAAGAGTTCAGCCATATCTGAATGAGATGAGAGAGAAAAAATATATTTCTCCCATTATAAACAAATATCTTGTGACCTTTCAGTGAAAAAGTATGAGGCGATCTGAAAGCTAGCTAGTGTATCATAATACATGAAGGGGGGCAGAGTTAAGGGTCCACATTGAGTCTTAACTTTGTCATTTCCCGATTTTTGAATGGGTAATTATGCAGCCTTAATATTCTCTTAATATAGTTATTGTATTTAATTTTAAATATTAATTTGCAACACTTCACTGAATATCACCAGACAGCAAAGATAAGTAATTATGTCTTTAACTGAGCTACATAATGAAACAGTATAAACAAACTTGATGAAGTATCCGGGGGGTAGCCATGTTAGTCTGGATCTGTAAAAGCGGCAAAGAGTTCTGTGGCACCTTATAGACTAACAGATGTATTGGAGCATAAAGCTTTCGTGGGTGAATACCCACTTCGTCAGATGCATGTAGTGGAAATTTCCAGAGGCAGGTATAAATATACAAGCAAGAATCAGGCTAGGGATCACGAGGTTAGTTCAGTCAGGGAGGATGAGGCCCTCTTCTAGCAGTTGAGGTGTGAACACCAAGGGAGGAGAAACTGCTTTTGTAGTTGGCTAGCCAGTCACAGTCTTTGTTTAATCCTGAGCTGATGGTGTCAAATTTGCAAATGAACTGAAGCTCAGCAGTTTCTCTTTGAAGTCTGGTCCTGAAGTTTTTTTGTGGCAGGATGGCTACCTATAAATCTGCTATTGTGTGAGATGGAAGTGTTCCCCTACAGGTTTTTGTATATTGCCATTCCTAATATCCGATTTGTGTCCATTTATCCTTTTACGCAGGGACTGTCCAGTTTGGCCGATGTACATAGCAGAGGGGATTGCTGGCACATGATGGCGTATATTACATTGGTGGACGTGCAGGTGAATGAACCGGTGATGGTGTGGCTGATCTGGTTAGGTCCTGTGATGGTGTCGCTGGTGTAGATATGTGGGCAGAGTTGGCATCGAGGTTTCTTGCATGGATTGGTTCCTGAGTTAGAGCTATTATGGTGTGGTGTGTAGTTGATGGTGAGAATATGCTTCAGGTTGGTGGGTTGTCTGTGGGTGAGGACTGGCCTGCCTCCCAAGGCTTATGAAAGTGAGGGATTGTTGTCCAGGATGGGTTGTAGATCACTGATGATATATTGGAGAGATTTTAGCTGAGGACTGTATGTGATGGCCAGTGGAGTTCTGTTGGTTTCTTTCTTGGGTTTGTCTCACAGCAGAAGGCTTCTGAGTACATGTCTGGCTCTGTTGATCTGTTTCCTTATTTCCTTGTGTGGGTATCGTAGTTTTGAGAATGCTTGGTGAAGATCTAGTAGGTGTTGGTCTCTGTCTGAAGGGTTGGAGCAAATGCGGCTGTATCTCAGTGCTTGGCTGTAGACAATGGATCGTGTGGTGTGTCCGGGATGGAAGCTGGAGGCATGAAGAAACTTGATGAAGAAAGTCAAACCCAGAGTTTTAGTGTTGCCAGATAGCTCAGCTTCTCATGTATTGTTCATTTACACTGCATTTTTGAAGAAAATTAACATGCTGAGTGTTGATGGTCTCCATAAAGATGAAGACACATTCAAAATGTTTGTTTGCATACAAATCATCAGAGTAAAAAACAATATCCCAAAAAATAGTGAAATAAACTATGAAGCTAGGGGAAATGTGTGCAATAAATTATTCAGTGGAAAGAAGACTATAACAGGAGTAGGATCACACCTTACATCCATATTTCTGGGATGCAAGTTGAGTGATGTACTCTTCATCCTCACATGTTAACTTGAGAAAAATACCTTTTCACTCCAACAATACATAAGTGTTTGCTTCAGCATCTAGCTCAGCAACCCCATCTGTGGTGCAGCACTAGGAGAGTGTGAAAGCAAAATGTTAAAGTAGTAATGTGTGCAACATAAACCTGTAATCAGTCAATATCCTGCCATATATAAAATTACTTGGCAGAGATTAACTCAGATATAAAGAGCATGGTTTTACTTGCTTTGACCACTTGCTTTGCACTGAATGAATCAAGGGTCCTGTGTTAAAAAATATTGTAGGAATATGTCATTAAAGTCCTTATCATAATGCATAACACAAGAGGGGGCGAATTCAGGTTGGATGGGCAGTGTTCATTCTGGCATTTCTTAATTTGAGACCGGCTGACTTTGCAACCTTTTTAATCCTTAACTTTGTATTTCCTCATTCTTTTATGGTTTCATTTATTGATGAGAGCCACCATAACTAATGGTAAATGAATGGGGGTTTTGTTTGTGAATTTCCTTAATTTTTTTAATAGAAAGAAAATATTTTATATATGTGCTATTTAAATAATAAAGCATTTACACATTTGTTGTCTTCACTGTGTAATTTATTGCCTTTGATTTAAAAAAGTGCCATATTTCACCATACAGAGCCATGTTGGACCAATATATCATAAGTAATTACATTAAATTGTATTAAAAGGAAACATTTTAAATGCAATTTCCATTCTGCTGCAACTTCTACATGACATTTATTTTTTTAATTGTGTAACAGAAAACTGAGTAGAGATTCACAATGATAATTTCTGGTGGGGGGAGCTGTTAAAAGTAAATATTCAGAAAACTGTAGCCCCTAACTTGTAAGAAATAGATATGGGGTAGTCAATAGGTGGCCCACGGGCAAATCCAGGCTGCCAGATGCTTTTGAATGGACCATGAAATCTTTAAATTTTATTATTAATTAATTATTAATTATTATTATTTATTTTCTCTGGAGTCTGGACCTTGACTATACCTTGACCAAGAACTTTGGACCTTGACAAAAAAAATTGATATTCCTGAAATAGATAAACAATATACATGAAAAGGAGCTAGAATTTTGTGTCTTATTTTCATGTAACCCCTTTTGAGGAAAGTAACTAACAGGTTAATCTTTGAAAAGAAACAGTGTAACTTACCGCAGTACAAACCTAAAGGAGCACAGCCAGAGCTGATCCAAACCCAGTCTGCTTTCAGTGCAGTTCCTCCTGGGCCCCTCCTTTGTAATAATGTCCTGACTGTCTGAGGTAAATCAGTTTGAAAAGGCAGCTGCTACCTATGCAAATAAACAGGAGGGAGGGAGTGCTGAGTGGCTATCTATGATGTCACAATGTTACTGCTCAGGCAGAAGCAGGGGGCAGCAAATATGCATTGTATGGAATATAACAGGCTTTTCCAGTGTTCTGGTTTTCCCAAATTTCCTAATAAGCCAATAATATACAAACACAAAATACACACTGGAGATCATTCCACACACATATTAATTAACAAATTTATTTGAGCATAAGCTTTCGTGAGCTACAGCTCACTTCATCGGATGCATGCATCCGATGTAGTGAGCTGTAGCTCACGAAAGCTTATGCTCAAATAAACTTGTTAGTCTCTAAGGTGCCACAAGTCCTCCTTTTCTTTTTGCAGATACAGACTAACAGGGCTGCTACTCTGAAACATATTAATTAGTGGGTGAAATTTGGTTCAAATTCCCCATGGCATGCTTACAAAAAACAGTTCTGAAAAAAAGTGAGACATTGAGGCACACACCCTGTGAAACAGAAAAGTCTGACGCAACCTTAACTATGGTCTTGCTATTGTGGGACCATAATAGTAGTTAAGAAAAATGTTGGAGATGCATAGATTGATAGAAAATATTTTTCTACTCACAAACACATAGTGGTCAAGAAAAATACTGGAAATGACGACTGCAGGACTGGGACAAAGATATATTAGAGAAATATATCATTATTTTGAAATGGGATGTTGTCAGTTTGCAGCTCAATCCTGCCATCCATACTTAAGCAAAACTCCCATTAACTTCAGCCTGAGTAAAGAGCTGCAAAACTGGGCTTTTATGGACAGAGCCTCAGCTTGTATAAATTGTCAGAGACTTATTGAAGTCACTGGAGCTTTGACAGTTGACATCAGCTGAAGAACTGCCCCTTAGTATGTTACTCTTCAGAGAAAAGAACTTTTTGTTTTTGTTTGTGTGTTTTTGACCATAAAATGCCTTGGGAATCTATAGTGCTGCATAAATAGCAAATGGTATTCAGAATAGCAGCTCACTGTGACAGGGACTTTGTTTTCCTTTAGCTCCTATGAAATGTCTAACTCTCTCTCTTTCCACCTTTACACTTTGTTAATCACTGTAGTATCTAGGTTTTGTAAAAATAAGATTTTCCAAAACCTAAAACCAATAGAAATATTCTTGTGATGTTAAAAATAATTATAATGGAAATGGTTTATTTTAAACCTCCTGCAGTGCTTCAATCTAAACATTACAATAGTGTATTAATGCATGAGAACCTGAAAGTTAATTGAGTAGAAACAAATGTGAAACTGACTAGTCTGTTTTCATTATCCAAGATGAGAGAAATGTGCACAGCAGACAAGTAACATAAATAGTGAAAAGTAAACTGGGTGTTCTAAAATTCTCTTTGCTTACTAGATTAAATGAAGGGTTTGCTTTTTCTGCTTTCTATTTATATGGATTGTGCTAATCCCTGGGATACAGTGAGTACAAATCCCTACATAAAATCAATTTTAGTGTGTTACAGTATATTCTATACTTCTGGCCCTTTACACGTAAGCAAAGTTCCTAATTGCATATAGGGGAAATGTTCCCATATTTGCATCCATTTTAACTTTCACTTTTTATTCATTAAAACAAGGAACATATATCCACATAAGAAGCACAATACATGCCAGGAAACAGTGAAAATTATTCAAGATATACAATATTGTAATGTGTTTGCTTCTGTGACAGTCAACATAAATTGACTATTACAGTTCTGTTGGGCACTTTCTATTAGGTTCTTTAAACAATGACAAATGCTCTCTCTGTGTCCAGTTACTTTCCTTCTACATTTATGTACATCCTGGATGACCTCCTATTTTAACCCCAAAAGGAAGTATATACAGTAAGCTAATGGAAGTTATGTGTATGTGTCTATGGGGAAATAGGCCCCTGAATGTTTATCTTTACAGTTTGGACTGTATAGCAATACTGCAATAGGGCAAAGCCTTTGAAATGTAGTTTATAACTTCTGAAGTGATTTCAATCATTTTGTATAAATCATGTTATCTTTTGTGTCTTTAAAAAAATCAAATTAATGCTTTTAGCCATTCTAAAGGTAACATTGGTGTTACCTAAACAAATCAATCAATACGTTAAAGCAATGTAACCTCTATGGGACCATTACAAAAGATCTTGCCTCCAGATTCAACGTACCAAATTCTTTTAATCTTTCCTCACACGTTTTATTTTCCAACGCTTTTATTATTTTGGTCGCTCTTCTTTGTATGTTATTAAGGACTAGATTCATGGAGCAATTTAGGTGGGGTGACACTGAGTATTGCCATGCCTAACTTTTGGTGTTTAGAAAATCACTGGGATTCACAAAGCCTGAGCCTGGTGCTTAGGCTTTCCATGCAATGAATGAGGAGAGAGAGGTGCCTTAGAATGGGATTCACCAAAGGCAGGATGCTAGGCTGCTCCTTATGTGAGCTAGACTGTGGGAGTTGCCAAGAGGAGGGGTGTGTGCTAAGCCCTGCCCTTCTCTTGGAGATAGGTAACTCCCTCTGCTTGGGATCCTCAATTGCAAACCCAGGTTTGCAGTCAGGTGTCCAAGTTGTTTTAGCAAGAGGCTGGGGAGGAGACACCTCAGAACTTTTAGCCCAGTGGTTAGGGTACTGACCTGGGATGTGGGCAACCCATAGTTCACATCCCCACTCTACCTGAGGGGAAGACGGAATTTGAACTGGGCTCTACTACCTCTCATGTTAGTGCTCTAGACCAGTCGTTTCCAAACTTGTTCCACCGCTTGTGCAGGGAAAGCCCCTGGCGGGCTAGGCCAGTTTCTTTACCTACCGCGTCTGCAGGTTCAGCCAATTGCAGATCCCAGTGACTGCGGTTCGCTGCTCCAGGCCAATGGGAGCTGCTGGAAGCGGCGGCCAGTACGTCCATCGGCCCGCGCCGCTTCTAGCAGCTCCCATTGGTCTGGAGCAGCAAACCGCGGCCACTGGGAGCCGCGATCGGCCAAACCTGTGGAGGCAGTAGGTAAAGAAACCGGCCCGGCCCGCCAGGGGCTTTCCCTGCACAAGCGGCGGAACGAGTTTGGGAACCACTGCTCTAGGCTATGCTGATGTGAGGCTCCGGCTGTCTTTCCTGTTGAAACTATTCTAGTGTGGCTCAATAATTAAAAAAACCCCACTGGAGCTGGGGGACCGGATCTTGGGTTTCCCAGGTAAGTGCTCTAGCCACCAGGCTATAGAATTATTCTCTCTCTCTCTCTGTATTGTGGGAGTTTCTGGGAATGAGGCCGTGCTGTGTCTATTAGTTTGTGCTTATAGTTGTTTTGCTCTTTCTTTGTTTTAGCAGTGTTGTTGGTTCCCTCTCCCTTTTTTTGCCTTCCATGGGTTCTGCTTTCGATGGATTTAGCAGCTTGACCTGCAAGCATGGCATTTGGTGTATGCCTGCTCTCTTCTGCGCTGTGGAGGTTGTGTTGCTGACGGTAGGCAAGATTATTAGCTGTGCTAATATAAAATCTGCCTCTCAAAAGAATACATCTACAGTGAGTTTCCTGGCCCAGGAGCAGTTTGTGAATTGTTTGGTACAGGAGGGACTCCGGGTCAAGGAGTCTTTTGTTCAAGTTTTTTCCATAGTTTACTTTTGCTACTTAAGTAGTTTTTTTCCAATATCCCACCTTCCCCCTTCTTCACAATGAGACACAGTGTCTGCTTTCTCCTATTATGGGAAGGTAGTTTCTGTTCTTACGGATGATT
Source organism: Lepidochelys kempii (assembly GCF_965140285.1). NCBI lineage: Eukaryota > Metazoa > Chordata > Testudines > Cheloniidae > Lepidochelys > Lepidochelys kempii. The sequence goes on along the minus strand of NC_136390.1, from coordinate 28,417,518 downwards.
CTGTAAGGCTGCAAGAAACCAGAGGTGAGGCATGTTATGTTGTTCTGGTACCAGGTGTATGTAGTTCTAAATAACTCTCAACATGCCTTGAACCTGGTTCTATAGAACCATGTAGATGGGGTGGATTATATATTGTTTGCTACCTCTGAAAACATGAAATGTTTCCTGTGCGGTACTCTGGCTCCCCATTAGCCTGGAAGTCACTGGTCTTCTCTCTCCTCTGTCGTGCTGGGGGGATGGGCTTTGACTCTCATCTATTTTTGTTGGCACCTGGTCGATCACGGAGTCTAGATTTGCCTCCATTCTATACTAGTCATTTTTTAACACCTGGTGACTTCTGCAAAGGGAGTGGCTGAGCCAGGCATCTTCCAGTTTATAGCCCTTGGAAGAGCAGCTACTTTTTAACCCACCTTTTCTTCTATTTTCTGCTTTTGCTCAGGCTGTGTTGACCAAGATGTCCCTTCTCATTATTTCTAATTGTTAAAGGTGGAAGTCAGTGATGGATTGTGGTCTGAACAGCAAGATCTGATCTGTGCTTTTTAATTTTTCTGAATTCCAGGCATGCTCCCTTAGCAGGCTGCTTAGTATTTGCAGAAAGTTTTCGCAGGAATTGCTTTTCTAGGGGGAATCCTGTGTTCCCCTCACTAGTTGTCTCTCCTTCTATGGATGAGATCCAGGTGCAACCAGGTAGATTGTTGTCCTGGAAGGGTTTGGTGACTGTTCCTTTTGTAACCATGACCAAGAGGCAGCTCTGTGGCATGTGTATCAAGGTGCGGCAGCATTATGCCACCCTCTCTGTTGCCCCTGATACAGCCTGGGGAATGTCTCTGTCCCTGGGTGACTCTATGTACCTGGTTTGGAGGATGTTGTACAAACCTCCTCTTCCTAAGCGCTCCAGTGACTTGCAGTGGAGGGTCCTACATAGCATCATAGCAACCAGTTGTTTTGTGCACCATATTACCCCTGAAATGTCTGTGCCATGCTCCGTCTGTTCGGCTTCAGACAAGGCGTTTCATTTTCTCTTACATTGCCCCTGTTCGATTTCTCTTTCTGTTTTTTTGCAATAGCTTTTCAGCAGTTTGGGACTGGTTTTCTCCAAGCCCCTGTTTGTTCTTGGAGTGAGATACAGTGCTCTCATTCATCTGGTTTCCTGCCTGGCTAACTTCTTGCTGGGTCAAGCAAAACTAGCCTTTGAAATCTCACCAGAATGTAATGGCTGAGATAGAGTGGTGTGATGTGCTAGGGATGTTCCATGCACTGCCTGGGGCCCGGCTGTGAATTGATTACACAATTTATAAATTGACTTGTAACCTGGACACTTTTGGCTTGATGTGTTAACGATACAGTGGAGTTGCATTTTATGTGGGAGTTAGGTTCTAAAGTCAGCGCATAAGGCGAAAATTGCATATAGTCAAAATTACCCTTGAAAATCCCTTAAATCACCCATAAAGTACAGTATACTATACATGGTTTTGTGTATACAACCCTGTACAGTAATATGTATAAAGGTATAATGTATACAGTATATAATAAAGAGTACATATGCAAAATATAATTTTACAGTGCTGTATTTTTAATTACAGGAGGTAATTACAGGGGGTCATCAGGGCTTGATGTTGATCCAGGAGACGGAGGTGACAGAGAGCTTAGGTGACAGAGAGCAAGTTGTGGACGAAGTGGTTTGCTCTGGTTCAGCTTGAGAAGTTGATTGCAAAGGCTCATCTGCTGCTGGTTGTTTTTCCTTGAAAAACATGGTGATTGGCAACTGTTGCTGTTGTCTCTTGAGCTGCTCAAACATTTCTTGATATGGTCTCAAATCGTCTGTAATATTACGTATGATTTTGAGGCTTCATTCCATAGAGGAATCCTATTCAGAAATTAAATCATTCAAGTGTTTCGCTGCTTGGAACACTTCAGCAAATTTATGAAGATTCCAACTTGCTGGCTCTTCCTGTTCGTCATCATCTTCATCTTCTGTAGACAATTTTATCAGTTCCTCTAACTCTTCGTTAGTCAATGTTTCTCTGTTGCTCTCCATTAATTCTTCAATTTCTTCCTCAAGGATGTCGACGAAGCCATCACCAGCCACTTGCCTGGCCACCTGAACAATGCGTTTCACTTCTTTGTCAATGGTCGGGAAACCCTTAAAATCATTCACACATTCTTTCCATAGGTTTCGCCAACATGCATTGACTGTTTCAGGCTTGATTGCATCCATTGCCTGTTTAATATAAGTGATGCAGTTGGCAATGTTGAAGGACTTCCAACGCTCCATCACATTAAGATTGGGATCAGCATCCATGGCGCTACGTATCCGTGAGAACGTAAGCCTCGTGTATGTGGCCTTGAAACAGCGACTCACACCTTGGTCGAGAGGTTGGAGGATGGAGGTGGTATTGGGGGGGAGAAAGATGACTTCAACGTTGTTATGCGCAAACCGGAGTGCGCAGGGTGGCCAGGAGCATTGTCTACAATTACAACACTTTAAAGTCAAGTCCTTTCTCTTCGAGGTACCGCTTGACCTCCGGAATGAAACACTTGTGGAACCAATCCAGAAATTATGCTGCCATCACCAAGCCTTTTTATTTGATTGCCAGAACACAGACAGGAGATTTTTGTTCTTGCCTTTTAGGGCACAGGGATTTGCAGCCCTGTAGAGCAAGTGCGGCTTTATTAAATGTCCAGCCACATTGCCACAAAACAACACAGCCACACGGTCTTTAGCTGCTTTGAAGCCAGGGGCTTGTCTTTCTGATTTCGAAGTGTAAGTGCGGTTGGGTATTTTTTTTCCAGAAGAGCCCAGTCTCGTCAGCATTAAAAACTTGTTCCAGGAGGTAGCCCTTTTCTTCTATGATTTTCTTTAATTGTTCGGGGTAGGCTTTTGCTGCCTCTTCATTGGCAGATGCAGCTTCAACAGTAGTCTGCACGTTTTTGAAGTTGAAGCGGTTCCTAAAACTGTTAAGCCAACCTTGGGTGGCTTTGAATTCCTTCTCATCAGAAGGCTGTCCTTCTTCGGCAGGAGGTTTGAACAGCATGTAGAGGCTAAGAGCCTTTTCTCACAACGTGTTGCCATCGATAGGCACACATTTATGGTTCATGTCTTCCAGCCATAAGTTTAATGCCTTTTCAGTCTTCACTAAAGTCTTATCACGCACCTGGCTTATCACCTTAGCAGTTATTGGAGCACTTGATGCCACAGCTTGACGAATTTCTCTCTCTCGAATCTTGATGGCGCGGATGCTAGATTTGTTGCAGCCATATTTATGCGCCACGTTGGAGACCGACATACCATCTCTCAATAAGTCCAGCACAGCCAGTTTTTCCTCCAGCGTTGGAACAGATTGTTGCGCCGAGATACTCACACTATGAGAGGCACGCAGAAACTGAGACTGACTGAGGGAACAGCAGATTCACATCTCCCATCTCACGCTCACTCCGGGGCTTACGCTCATTGAGTGGAATGGTGGGCAGAATCGCCTGCACTATTTACAAGTATCTCGTTATTTTTTTTTTCGAGTGCGTATAGTTGAATTTGTGTAAGTTAAATGCGTATGATGCAACTCACCTGTATGATGCAACTCACCTGTATTATGTCTATGTTGCGACTCACCTGTATTATGAATGAATTTTGATGATGATGATGATGTTTTAGTGATCCATGTATAATGTTTGCTTAAGATGTGTTTTGCTTTATTTTATCTCTTTGTGTATATATTGCAATTTTATAACATTCCTGAATTGTTTTTTAAATGTAATTTTATGTGAACCAAAGGTGTAGGTTTTTTCCCCTCTCTCTCTGGCCCACTGATTCTTTCATTATTTATCCACACCCCAATGTTGAAGCTGTTGCACTGTGGATAAATAATGAAGGAATTGTTGGGCCAGAGAGAGAGCAAAAGAGAACAAGCATGAGAATAACTTTGTAGTCTGGTGGTTAGAGCACTCACCTGGGAGACCCAGGATCCTGTCCCTCTGCTCCAATTTTTTAAATTATTCATCCACAGTGGAACAGCTCCAACAGGACAGACTAGGGGAGCCCCACATCAGCATATCCCATAGCCTCGTGGCTAGTGCATACACGTGAGAGGTGGCAAAGCCCATTTCAAGACCCTTCTTCCTCTCAGGTGGAGTGGGGCTTGAACTGGGGGGGGGGCACCTGCATCCCATGTGAGAACCCTGTCCCCTGGGCTAAACGTTCTGAGGGAGCTCCTCTCTCACCCTAGGCCATTGGGTTCCTATAGACAAGTTCACACAAAATCTGTGTAGACATGCTCAGACCTCACCTACCAGATCCGGCCTTGCGGGTGAATTATGCATTCTTCCACCTAGCTTCTCCTGGTTCATTCATTGCTCTGGGGTTTAAGCATTTGCATGCCTGGCGTGGGGCTGCAGTGCGCATGTGCACAGGCAGAAACATAGGTTCCTAGGGAACTTTTACTGCAAAAATTTAGGCACTGAGTGATTTTAGGCACCTACAGGATTTAGAGGCAGCTGAGTGGGGGTTTCTGAAACCCACTGGGGCCTGATTCTGGGATTTAGGCACCTAGAGCCTTTTCTGAATCCAGCCCCTTGTTTCTTTTCTTTGACTCAACTGTCAACCAGTATTCCCATTCTATATTTCTACATTTGATTATTCTTTCCTCCATGAACCACCTTCCATTTGTCTTTAATGTGACTTAGCTTTAGCTTCGTATTGGGAACAACACAGCAGCACAATTGCTGCTGCTGCTATTATAATATTCATTGCATTTTCTGTTGCTATTAATGTATGTTGCTTCAGAACACTTGACACGGTGTCTGCAATCCTCTTTGGATATATATGCAGGCACAGATGGTGTCGTAACATCTCAGAATTATAAATAAAATTACATATAAGTAATTAAAAGATCTCGTGATTAATTAAGAAGATCCATAGTTTCCTGGCAGCTAGGGCAGAAGATTCAGTAAATACCATGAATCATGCTGTACAATTTTTTTTTACTCTCATTAATGCCCTGACCTGGCAGTCTGTAATAAACAACTATAAGGTCATACTCATTTCTTCAGCACAAATACCTGCTAGGATGATGGAGCGTTCCTGGCTTTGCCTGGTAGGAGAGTCTAACTGTTCACATGGAGATTAACTTGTAAAATGCAGTGAGGTATGTGTTATTGTTTAAGTAACTAATGCTTTGTTATTTATCTGATCTAGGATAATTATTTTTGCTAGTGGCAGAACTTGAGAGGCTGTCATAAAACAATATAATAAAAGTTGCATGTGACTGTTACATTAAAAGTAAGGTAAGACTACAGTGTATATTCTCTAATGCCATTATTTATTAAATGTGTACATAACTATTGGAGGAGAGGAAAGAGTATCTTCACTAATAGGACAGAAAGGGCTGCACACTTTATGCAGTTCCATTGACTCTAATGGGGGGGTTGCACACAGTGTAAATCAGTGCAGCATTTGGCCCAAAGTAATGAATTGATGTTGCATATTTCCATAGTGGAGCACTAAACGGTGCAGCATGGTTAGAGGTATTGTTCTTTAGGGGTCTGATCCAAAGATTATTGAAATCAAGAGACAGATTACAATTCCAGGGGTCTTTTTGTAAAGAGTATGCAATACTGTACATTCTGTGTCCTTAATAAAACAGGTTCTAAAGGCCAAAGGCTTTGTTATTAGCTCCTACAGAATGTTGTTAATAATTAAGCAAAAGGTAATAATGCTTTGCATTTATGTGGTGTATTTTATCCAACACTCTCAAAGTTTTTACAAACAGTTAATTACACTTCACAACATCCCTGTGGGAAAGCATTAATATCCCCGGTTCACAGATGGGGAGAGAGAGATTTAGTTTTGAGTTCCTCAGTATTTTTGGTGCCCTGCTTTAGACTTATTTTGCCTAATTTTCAGAGGCACTGAGCTTCCACTGACCTCAACTGTAATTGTAGATGCTCTGCACCTATGATAATCCAGTCCTATATGTCTGAAATTGGGCACCCAAAACTAGAAGCCACCCAAGATCACACAGCAACTGTGCTTCCAAGCAGGGGTGTGCACAGGAATAAAAATTTGGCTGCTTTTGGAGGGGCACTTTCTGACCCTTCCCCACAGCTGGAGGAGCTTGCTCTCCCTCCACATCTGGAGGAGCTAGATCTCTCCCTGTCTTGGCCCTGAAGGAGTTCTATGCCCCCATTAGGGGGGAAGAGAGGGTATGCCACTGCTTGCTACTCCTTGTACATGCCCGTGCTTCAGAGCCAGAAATAGAGCCCAGAAGTCATGCCTCTCAAACCTTTGTTTTAGCCAGTCAATATTAGGCCAATCAGAGATAGGGTTATGATTCTGACATGGAACTGAATCATGGAATTATCTTCAACACTCCTTCCATTCTTTCTGTGAGTCAAACATCAAGTGTTACTCTCAGATCTGCTCATGGCTTCTTGTGGAGATCAGACCATGCTGCCACCCAGAGGAGAATTTTCTATAGGTTTTTTTTTTTTTTTTAAGTCTCTCTCTCTCTCTCTCTCTGTGTCTCTCCATAATTTATATCCTCTTCCCCCAATGTAGTATCTGAGCATCTCACAATCCTTAATGTATTTATCCTTAGAATATCTCTGTGAGGTAGGGAGATACTATTATCCCCATTTTACAGATGGAGAACTGAGGTACACAGAGGCTAAGTGACTTGTGCTTGGTCTGTGGTGTTTTTTTAATTAAAAGAAGATGAGCTATTATACGGGACTGGGACAAACTAACTTCTATGTCAGGGATGCCCTAAATTTACCCAGCTGAAAGACTCAGTGGAACCTTAAAGGCTGCAACTAATTTTCAAAAGCTAAGCAAATTGCCACAGCCTTTTTCAGTTCCCCTTGGATCAAGATGGAGCATGACATGCAGAGACCTGTGGTTTCTGCCAGCCAGACCTCCATATGAAAGATTAAAGTAATCCTAGGCCATATTACTGAACTCTATGACTTGCATTTAGCCTACATGCCTGAGGCTGTACCTTCGCCACTTCTGCTCCTGAGTAATGCAATAAGACAATTATCTTCAAAACGGGAGAGGTATTGACTAGAGGAAGGGCTTGCAAAATTACTGATGAAATCAACTGTCTGCCCTTATGAACTGCTTAACATAAATGTAGCATGCACAAATTAATTTTTATGAGTAAATTAAGAAAAATCCATGTCTGAATATTGGTGACCTCATAGCAGAATTTTCTGAAGCCGCCTTGATCCATCGCTAGCTTAAAGCATAAAGCAGCTGACCTCCAAGTGATCTGCCACACACAATCTATACAGTTCCTTGCTGGTTGTCGCCTACTATGGTGACCCATCACCATCCTTCCATGACAATGTTCTCAGGGTTATTTCCATCTCTGCACCTGATGTGACAAAAATACATAAGTTTGCACCTGTTGATTTTATAAAAATACAGTATAATATTTACTCTTATTTAAACCTTTTATCAAAGGGTATAATTGGGGTGTCACTGTTCACAATGCTATAGATAAGACTGGTAGCACTGCTGTTTAAGCAGATTATTTCAGGGAATATAATTGAGCCATAAAAATTCATTCTGAGATTAAAACTGGTGTGGAAGATCTCAGCTATGAAGTGTATGTCTACTTTTATGTATTGAAATAAAACAGGCATCAGTACCATGTGCACTTTTTATAAACTTTGTCTCAGGCATCAAGGCTATGCAGATCCAGCATGGGGGCATACAGATTTTATTAAGTCTGAACTGGGCTCAGGGTCATCATGACTTTATGAAAACTCCAGTTTCTTAATGGATGTGAAACCTCAATTAAGAATCAAATAATTCCCCTCAGCCCTATCAAAGCTTTTTGATAGCACCAGTCTTCACCAAGACCAACAAATTAAAATAAATTTAGGAGTTTCTAGGCCAAACCATTTTTAATGACTGAGCCACTAATCTATCCATTTATCTTCCTGTAGAAATATGTTCAAGAAATGAGACTTCCTTATGAACCCTCAAAACTCTCCAATACTTTGTCTGATTTGCTTGCTGTTTCCTGAAAGATTCTGCTGCTAAGATTATACTTATGAAGTTCCACGTGAATTGGTTTAGTGTTAGTCTAGTAGTGGGTCAAGAGCAGGCATCTAATAAATGGCGAGTTTCAACCTTAGCTAGCCATTCGTCATATTAAAGATACAATTGAACTATAAATTCCACTGTGATAGCTAATATCATGTGAGACATGAGCGCTTAAGAAGAGATTATTGATTGGGAAGGGTTAAATATCCTTGTGGGGTAGCCCATACAGAACCTTCTCTGTAATAGGGAGAAAAAAATAGACTGAATGCTGAGAACATTCTCACTGAGGAGATTCGTCTTCTGGAGTGATCTTCTGCTGATGGAAAAATAAATGACTCAAGATAAGCAGGTAGCTTTTCATTTCATCTGCACAAGACTTTAGAGAGGTAAAAAGGAGGCTTTACTTCTGTGTCTCATATTATATAGGTTATAACATAGCAGCCAATCTACTTACATTGCTGTTAGTATTCTGTTTATATTGTTTTCTCAAAGGGACTCAGGAAAACTACATGATCTGGCCTCAGCAGACCAGAGGAAGAAGACAAAAGTTATTGTTAGCCCTAGTGTTTCTGTAGATTATTCTAGAAATGGCACTGTTTGGCTTGAGGATTAATTAGATATCACATAAAAATCTCCTGGCACCTGAAAGGTTTAAAATCATAGTGAAGGACACATTACATATTGTTGTTTTGATGTCTTCTCTATAAGCCAGTACAACACATCAGCAAATATAGCATACTTAGGCTTTGATCTTATCTCTGATACATAGGTGAGCATAGCTGCACATCATGTAATAGCCTTTTCTGTGCCTACATGATCATTTCACAATAGCGATTCTGCATTATATGCTGTGATACTGGCCTATGTGTTGACAAACAGATACAACAGGTCCAAATGCCTAGTGCTAATAGGTATTATATTCATGTCATACTAGCCTACTCTTTGCAAATTACAAATAAAGTCATTGGACTTGAATCAGATTTCATTTGTTGCAGTTGTACAGTGGTATCTGATATCAGTGGAGTTAATTTTGATTTACAAGCAAGATCAGAATTGCTATCATGGGTTTTTCCTCTCCTTGCACTTAAATCAGAAGGAACTCCTCTGAAGTAAAGTGAGTTCCACCCCTGTAAATCTAGTATGAGTGAGAGAATTGGCCTCATAGGCTCAAATGAAAATGAAATTACAAGATCAATGCTTTATAAACACTAAATACTAAGGGCCAAATTCAGAGGAGTCGTAAGTGGGTGTAATGGAGTTACACGCATTTGCAACAGCAGTGAATTAGTCCCTAAAGCCTGTGCACATAACAGTCTATCATACAGAATTATCTACTGTGCAATGAGCAGGTGGGCACAAGCACAGTAGACCAGCAGTTCATATCCAGGGGTCCGCGATCAGGTTTCAGGGGGTCTGCCAAGCAGGGCCAGCATTAGACCTGCTGCGGCCCAGGGCAGAAAGCTGAAGCCTCGCAGTGTGGGGCTGTAGCCCAGGGCTCCCAGCCCTGCCACCTGGGGCTGAAGCCGAAGCCTGAGCAACGTGGCTTTGTGGGGACCCCTGCAGCATAGGGCCCTCAGCAGTTACCCTGCTTGCTATTACCTAATGCTGGCCCTGGCTTTTATATGCAGAAAAACAGTTGTTGTGACACTGGTGGGCAGTGGAGTTTTTATAGTAAGTTGCGGGAGCTCAGAAAGAAAAAGGTTGAGAACCCCTGTAGTAGACCATATTATATGATACTCAGCAATGTACACCCACATACCAGGGGGTCTGAGCCAAGCCCAAACATACTGTACTTGATGATGCTTTATACTGACTGGTTGAGAAGCTGTCAATACAGCAGTGTGTAGCACATTTGTCACTGATTTTTCACACTTTCTGGTGCCAAGTGATCTTTAAATTTTTTTTTTAACTTCTTAGTCTTAATTACCAAACCGAGACTGATACCAGGGCAGTCTGACAAAAGGGCAGTCAAGTCTGACCCAGTAGCTCTCACCTTCTCTCTAAACAACAGAGGGTGTAATCTTCCAAATAATTCTGAGTAAATGCATTCATTAAAAGGCTGTGATAACACCAAATAATTCTATTTCTGCCGCCATCAGTTTATTGACCTGAATTTCAGACAATGAGTGATAAGCTCACTTGCCATTTTTCTGGGAGGCTCATCCTGATTTACCTTGCACTTATGCACTAACTAGATCAAATTCAGACCTAGTGTCAATTGATTCAGATCCTGCTTACATCAGGTCTGAATTTGCTCTGCTGGGTTTATCTGGACACAGAAAGTGTGGTTCTGATATTATTGTTAAATACACTGGCCTGGTCCCTGCTGCTGCCATCTGTTAGAATCAGCAGGAAGGAAAGATGGCAGGTTGGAAGAAGGGTGGCTTTTCTTTTCCTTCCTTTCTTTTGGGAAAGAAGGAGGGGCTGTCTTTGTACTACAGGGCTCTCCCTCATCCTACTAAGCCTGGGGAGGGAAACCTCTTGGGGAGAATAACCATAGGATTTCTTCGGAAGGTCTAAGTAGGGGTCTTAAGAGCTTTGCTGCAGCTCTTCATTGTGTGATGCTGTTTTTAATCCTATCCTGAGTCCCTGTCACATAGCAGCTTCAACCTGTACAAGTGCCCTGTGGCTGGGGAAGTAGCGAGAGCTCACATCTAAAAACAGGTGTTCACTGTACTGCAATTCAGGGAACAAATCCTCTTGTTTGTAGAAGCCCGGGGGCCACTTTTGGCTCTCAGATGACATTCAGGTACTCCTTGGGACAGAGGGGTCTCCCTGGTCTGGGAAACAATAATTCTGTAATGGTGTCATTTATTTTCACAACAAAGAGCTGCAACTCCTACCACTTTTAGAAGTCAGTTAGCCTTAGTTCATGGAGTAGGGCATTATGTGTTGCAGCAGAGATAGGGAACAGCATAAGAGTAGTGCGCCTAGCGTCAACTGGCTCCAGGGGCATGGATCTGCTGATCTTCCTGAACTGGGATCTCCCATAAAAATCACAGACACAGTTGTCCTCGAGGTCTTCGTACTAGTTCATTTTCCAATTTTTTAACATATTTCTGCAAAATAGGACCAAAAAAAGAGAAGAGGAATCATTAGGGAATCTGCAGCTACTCAATGATCATTGATCGTGACAGCTAGGATAAAATTATATTCAAGGGAACATCTATTTCAAAGGTGGCCTGCTGGCCAAATGTGGCTCACTGATGAGGCCCAGAGGTGCTTGCCCTCCTCTTTAATACCAGGTGTGGTCTACGAAGGCTACCAGTCTTATGCATGTCTCCATCCTGGTTAAAGTGAAAGGCCATCCAGATCAAGATAAATCAATGCAGGTTGGGACACACCTTTGCACTGCAGATGAGGCTATTTGAAATCTGTACCATTTTACAAAGATTAACCCTGACTCTTAGGATCCTGGCACAAAGATAAAATTTGGCCCCCTTGCTTTATTTTTAAAAAGTTCAGGAATTCTGCCTTAGCAAATTGAGGCTCAGATTCGCCTAGATGTAAAACAGCCTAGTGCCATTGACTCTCCCGGAGCTGCACTGATTTACACCAGCTGAGGATCTGGCTGTACATTTTTTAGTAAAGCTCAACTTCAGCTGTTTTTTCAGGAAGTTGAGGTGAGGTGGTTTGTCTCCGATTTTGGCATAGCCCAAAAGAACAATTTCTGTTTAGACACAAGAGATAAAGCACAGAGAGGGTCTGTTTTTAAAATATGTACTGGAGGGATGTACTTATAAACAGAGAGTTGTCATTCGTCTGCCACTTTTCTAACAGATTTAGAAATTCATGAAATGTATGGCTGAGATTTCACACACACTAAAGCCAGGAAATTCAGATTTGTCAATCCTACAGCAACACTGATTCAGTCCTGATCTGTATGTGTAGGACTAGATCTTGGCCCAGGCTCTGGCTCCTTCGTACAGCACGCTGGTATATCCAGCCTATCTGAGAGGCTGCCTCTCTCCCCAAGATACAGTGCCACAGTTGAGATCAGCAGAGGCACTGATGTTACACCCCCCTTGCAACAATGTAGAGAGGGCTGCTTGCGGGGCGTTCTCCATAAGGGAATGTTCTCCCAACCCAGGTGTGGAATTGCCTGGATTTGGTAACTTTCAGGTTATGTTGCAGGACCCAGTTGTTGTACCTGGGGATTAAAGTTCAGGGCCCTGTGGGGAGGAGTTAGCACACACATTATGAGTTACTCCGTGGTAGGAGTGGTGAGATGAGTGAATTGGATTTTTGGCTTAGTAACTGGTAGTAACTTAGTAACTCAGAGCCGCATGTGGGCACTTCTTATTCTAAATAGAAAGAAAATGCATAATAAATTAAACTGAGCTCTTGGGATATCTTGGGATATCAGGAGGAACCCCACCTGGCATAGTGCTGGTGTAGCAAGCTCCTTCCCCCTCCCTCTGCCTTCCCCTTGATACGTTTTGAAGCAATTTGAGCTAGAAATAAAATGATTTGTTTTTCTACTAATATTTAAACAAAGCACAAACATTCAGTGTTTAAAGGGAGGGATCATCCAGAAGAATGATCATGCAGGAATAAATACAGCAGGAGACTGTACATTAGAGCAGCATGATCAGCGTCGTGGTCCTATTGCCATTTAAGGTGATATCATCTGAGTATATAAAAAATGCTTCGTCTTTATCACTTACAATGGTATGTAGACCAGCCAAGTATGTGACATTAGAAATTGGTGGCGTTCGAAGAAGTGCCCAAGAAAGCAAAGCCCCCAAGCAAGACATTAGATCGGAACGTTTGCTCTGGTGCCGTCACACTTACAAACCAATGTAACAGGAGTATGGTTTTCCGGTCTGATGCTCACTGGATACTAGTGCACTCTGAGAGTTCATATATGCTTTACTGTAACCAATGCAGAGAGACTAAACATGACTTTTGAATTCCCAGAATGACAAAGAGCTCTAAATGCTAATGAAAATGGAGATAATGGAGCAGAAAATAATAGTAGGGAAAGAGTTGATATTTAATAAAGCAAACATTTGAATACAAAATCACATTTTTTTTAAATTTAGAGTTAAACAGAATAGATAAGAATTGTCATACTGTACTGAGTCAGAGCAATGGTCCATCTAGCCCAGTATCCTGTGTCTGATGGGCCACTATCAGCGCTTCAGGGGGCGTGTACAGAACAGGCCAGTTGGAGTGATCCACTCTGTCTTTGCCTTCTGACTATTGGCAGTCAGAGGTTAAGGTTGCCCCGAGCATGGGGTTGCATCCCTGACCATCTTGGCTAATAGCCACTGATGGACCTGTCCTCCCTGAAGTTCTTTTCTGAACCCAGTTACAGTTTTGCCATCACAACATCCCATGACAATGAGTTCCACAAGCTAATTGTATGTTGTGTGAACAAGTATTTCCCCTTGTTTGTATTAAATGTGCTGCCTATTCATTTTATTGGATGACCCCCAGTTTTTTGTATTATGGGAAAGGGTAAATAACATTTTTTTTCTACATTATTTATGATTTTATAGACCACAATCGTATCCCTGGCTTAGTCATCTCTTTTTTAAGCCCTAATCCTTTTTAGTCTATCCTCATATGGGACCCATTCCATAGCCTTAATCATCTTTGTTGTCCTTCTCGGAACCTTTTCCAGTTCCATTGTATTCTTTTTGAAATCGAGTGTCCAGAACTGGATATGGTATTCAAGGTGTGGGCACACCATGGATTTATATAGAATCTAGCTATTGAATTTCAATTGATTTTTGAAATATTTATGTGAATAAGTGTGGAAATCATATCTAAAAATGGAAAAATGTATTTTTTTACTTCTGTAGAATTTAAAATGTTTGAAAATGATTTTGCACTCACTTTGAAAAATTAAAAGGGACTATCAGTCTGTGAAATCAAGAGTTTATAATTTAATCTGTTAATCATCCTTTAACTAGATGCTCATTCCTAAGTGACCACTATCCTGAAATGTGGTGTAATGCAGCCTATTGTATCTGAAGTACAGTAAATACTAGACACATTTCCAGCATACAGTCTGAATGCTGATGGTGCAGAATTGTCAGTGTTTTCCCACAGTGAGCACGTACTTAATAGCATAAAGAACTCCTGAGAATTGCTAGAAAAGGAAACAAGATGAAGTGATTCACTCTTTCAGTGACACTTTAGATCTGATGGAAGCCATTCAACCTTCATTAAATGAGTTTACGTCTGAGAAAAAGCATGGCATTTAGGTAATAGAACTGGGTAATGAAGCCTACCTTAAAGGAAGGCAGAAAAAGGTTTGCTGTTTTGGGGGCTATACGGTTTGTCGTTGCTGAAAACACCTTGTCCAGCTATCCCATGTTAAATCCATAATTCAAATTGTTTTCAACACCATCCTTTAGAACAGTGGTTTTCAAACTGTGGGTCGCGACCCAGTACTGGGTCACGGTATGGAAGCCAGCACTGCTGACTGGGCCGTTAAAAGTCCCATTGACGGTGCTGCCTGGCTAAGGCTCCCTACCTGTTCTGACACCGTGCTTTACTCCGGAAGTGGCCAGTAGAGGGTCCAGCTCCTACGTGGGGGGGGGGGGCCATGGGGCTCCACGCGCTGCCCCTGCCCTGTGCACTGGCTCCACACTCCCATTAGCCAGGAACTGGCCAATAGGAACTCAGGGGACAGTGTCTGTGGGCAACAGTGGCGTTTGGAGCCTCCTGGCCCCCCGCCAAGGACCCGGACCTGCTGGCCATTTCTGCAGCACGGTACCAGGACAGGCAGGCAGCCTATCTTAGCCCCCCCTGCTGACTGGGAACTGCCCGAGGTAAGCCCACGGCCCAACCCTGAGCCCCAACCTGCTGCCCCAGCCCTGATCCCCCCCCCAAAACCCAGAGCACCCTCCTGCACCCCAAACCCTTCATCCCTGGCTCTACCCCAAAGCTTGCACCCGGAGCCCCGACCCCCTCCTGCACCCCAACCCCCTGCCTCAGCCCAGAGCCCCTCCGCCAAACCCTGAACTCCTCATTCCTGGCCCCACCCCACAGCCCTCACCCCTGCATGCCAACCCTCTGCCCCAGCCCTGAGCCACTCCCAAACCCCTCATCCCCAGCTTCGTTGGGTTGTGGGCATCAACAATTTTCTTCAACTGGGTCACCAGAAAAAAAGTTTGAAAACCACTGCTTTATAAACACATTGTCAATTGATGTCTTCGGTTAGCTGAGCAGTGACCGAGCTTCTCTCACAGAGGGCTATGCTGAGGATGGTGCATAGCCACACTGCCCCAGAGTTACACCTTCCTATGCAGCCCAGTGCACAGGGGAGTGGGCAGGCTGTGCTATTCTTTAGGATGGTGCGGCCTGTTCTCCCTGGAGCATGTGGCCATCTCAGAGAGCTATTGCAGAAGTGTGGGCAAGGCCATGCTCCAACCTCCTCTCTGCCCTTCCTCAATCCCTCTAGTTTTAATGAGGGAGCACACCCAACAGGGGCATTGTTGGTCAATGACCTTCCATGGGACATGCAAGGTGGTGAAAGGGCCTTGCAAACTCTCCACGGGTATGCCCACGCAAGAGCCAGGGACAAACTGGCTCATCGTCTTCCTCAACAACTCTCCGTATAGATGAGAAGTAATATGCTTGCCATTTTCTATGGGCCCAATCCCGAAGTCAATGGGAGCTTTGCTTGTAAAGGGACTGCAGGATCACCCTTTGTGCATATTCTTCCCCTTTAGTGTTTGTCCATGTGAGTGTCTTGTCCACTCTTTGTTACTTTTGTATGGACATATGTCCGGGCAAGATGTGGGGTTATCTTGTTTGTTTGCCCTCTGTTCTGGGATGCTTCCACTCAATCAGCTGCTGCAAGGTTACAAAATGAGTCATGCAGTCCCTGTGGAACGGGACAGAGGCCTGAGCGGTAGCAGTGGGAAAAAACCCTGCATCCTCGACAGTTTGTGAAATGTCATGTGTGAGCTCTGTGTTTGTAATGTTTTAAATCGCATAATAAACAATGAATTATTTAAAGATGATAAACTAGTTCTGCCTGTATAACCCTAGCAGAGGTCAAGGGCAATGCCATGAGTAGCTTTGATCGATTTTAGCTCCTTTTGCCAGTGTAGCTATGTCCACACAAGGAGCACTTTGCCAATATAGTATGCACCAGTTTAGCTATACAGGCAAATTGCTCCTAATATAGACATGACCTTCTGAAAGTCTGATTTTTCTCTAACTGGTGTAACTCCAATGACCTCAAAGGGGCTACTCTCAGTATACGGTGGAGTGTCTCCGTTCATCTGTCTTGGCTGGTATGGTTTCATAGGAACATAGCAATTGCCACAGTGGATGAGACCCAAGATCCATCTAGTTCAGTATCCTGTCACCAACAGTGGCCAGTACCAGATGCTTCTGAGGAAGGGGCAAGAAATCCCTTAGTAGGCAGATGTGGGGTTATATGCCCTGCATGAAGGTCTCATCCTAATCTCTAATAGTTAGAGAGTGGCTGAAGTATACAGTGTTACAAACTTCTTGGTAGTTGCCTGCTGGCTGGCTTCCTGATTGGGCAGTTGCCTGGAGGACAGAGCAGGCTTCTCAGGTCCCTGGCTCCCCAGTCAGTTTGCCAAGCAGCAAGGGAGCCAACGGTAAGAATCTGAAGGACTAGAATGCGGATCTGCGGAAAGCTACCCAGCAGCTATGGCAGAGCTGCAATCTGTGCACTGTAAACCTGGGGAGACTAAGCACCACAGGAATTGCCACCCACAGAAGACCCTCTTGGCAGCACACCCTGTGACCTCTGATTGATTGATTCAGGTGCCCTATTTAAGCCTGGAGGGAGATCCAGGGACCTGTCTGTGCAACTTGGCAGTATCTGGCCTGCTGTTACAACAGATCCCCACTCTCATTCCTGCGTTGCACCCAGGCTCTGCTCTTTGGCTCTGATCCTTGGCTTGACTCCTGATCTTTGACTAGACTCCTGATTCCTGACTCTGGCTCTGACCTGTGGCTTGACTCCTGGTTTCCAACTCTGGCTGTGACCCCTGGCTTGACCCCTGATTCTTGCAGTGAACGCTCCTGGCCTGACTCCTGGTCCTACCTGCTAAACCAGAGCACCAACATCCTGCCTGTGACACTGGCCATCAGGCAAGTTAGCCAGCTCTCCAGCTGCCACCTCCTTGGCTGCCTAGCTGGTGGATGTGTAGGTTGCCCAGCTCCCTGGGTGAGCACCTTTTCAAAAGGCAAAAGCGGGACACATGCTGTCTCTTTTGTAGCCCCGCCCCAGCTCTTCCTTTTCCCCCTGAGGCCTTCCTCCTGGTCAGGCAGGAAGCCAGAGCCAGGCCATGATAAGAGCTGCTCAGGGAGCCTGGGCCACTGTGGGGAGCCCTGGACCCTCCATCTGCCCTGGTCTGGAGGCTAGGGTACCCAAGAACAGCCCCTGGCCCATGTCCCCTTCTCTCGGGGCACACTGCCCAGGGCAGGTGGACGGTTCGGGGCTCCCCACAGTGGCCCGGGCTCCCTGGGTGGCTCTTATCCAGCTCCAGCTTGGCCAGGGGGAAGGACCTTGGGGGGAAGAGGAGGAGAATGGGTGGGGCCTTGTGGTGAGGTGGGGCTAAGGCCCACCTCAGCACCCCTGCACTGGGAAGAGGCTGAGTCTCTGAGTCTCGGGCAGGCGCAGAGTGGTGCTGCAGGGAATACAGAACAAATGCTGTCCCAGAGTTATTCAGCCCTGGACTGGGACTTGAACTCTGCATTTCAGGACTGTCCTCCTGAATTGGGATAAGTAGTCACCCTACTGGAGGGTGAGTACAAATGGAATATTCCACTTTGCTGGAAATTCCACAATGCTGACAGTTCATTCCTATGTGGAATGGAATGAAATGAAACATCAAGAACCTGGAATTTACTGCAAAATGGAAATTCCCTTTTCCAAACAGCTCTCAATGTCCACTGGTTTTTGTGTCAGGAGACAGGGAGAACAAAATATCTGATTGGCTTACCTAGTCCCTGAACTGAGTACTGAGTGTAGTCTAGCTTGCTTAGCCTCCACTCAGCAAAGGCTGAAATAATGCTTGTCAGCTGAGGGAAACATCAAGAACAATTGGTGTGTTTTTACTGACTTTTCTGAGGCAAGAGATAAGAGATGCTGGATTTGGGGGGTACTGGTGCTAAAATATCATATCATGTCTTCCCATTATTGGGGCCTTTGAGTTATGATATTTTCTACAGTGGCATTGGGCAATGAAGTTTATATATATGAATAATAGTTTTAGACTGTAAATGTTAAAGTTTTGTAATAGGAAGAACAGTAGGATTTTGAAAGGCAATTCTAAGATCTTAAGTAAATATATAAATAAGCCCTCTAATTTCATTTAGATTTTGGCCTTGATTTTTGGCAGGGTCTCAGCCCATCCACAATATTGCTGCCAAAATTATTTGTGCACGCAGCTGCACCTAGTTAGAAGCCTAAAATGCTAATTTGCTGGTGCAGTCAGGCTTCTAAAGAGTTACCATTGTGTGTGCAAATACTTTCCCCCCTAAATTTAGTGGCAGGAGAAAAACTCCACCTACTATGTCAGAGTCCATTTTTGGTCCTTATTAACCTGATTTTTAGTTATGCAGCAGTAACTATTCCACCTTTTTCCTTTACTATATACAACATTTATCTGATGAGACACAGAAAAGAGCTCACACTGATATCTTTAACTGGATGACGGCATAAGAATGAGAGCACAGCTTTTCTAGCTGTTTGTAACCTGATTAAAGCACATTTCCTAGACATCAGCATAAGACTATGAATGTTGTGGTCTTTTTCTTTGCCTACTGCACAGCTGAATTAAACTAAGGTGTGTTCATATGGATATATACATGTTACAACAACTATCTTGTTAATGCTTCAAGGGATATGAAGCTGTTGTTGGAAAAAAACATTTACAGCCAGATAGCTCTTGCTACGTCCTTTTGGCAGATTTTTGAATGATAGCATTGCAAATTATATCATTCAGCCACAAAACGGGGCCATGCCAGTAATTATTTCTTGTGAGATAAAATGGGAATTGAGTGTGACCAGTGGCCATGCAAAGTACTAAGATGTGCGTGAGAGAAAATTGCTTATTCAGAAAGATTTTAAATAATGTCCTTGAAACGGACTGCAGCAATGTTATCTAAAAGCCATTTAATAGAGCACTTTTCCATACGTGATTGCTATCCAATTCCTGCTAGCTCAGCTTCTCTTTGTTTTGCTTCTCCTTAGTAGCTAGAACAGAGATGCTGTCATGTATGATTGGGTGGGTGACCTCAGTCTCAATGCCAAATGGTTGACTAAAATTAATACAGAAAATTCAATCCATTGTCTTGTGGCTGAAATGCCAGCTTTGTTCAACATGCAACTGCTAGCTTATCTCTGTAACCTCTTCAATACTGCAGCTAGATTTAATCCCTATGGTCTTTATTCATAATTATTATTATTCCAGCACTTTAAAAAAACACTATGCCATCTTTGTATGTCAGAGGGTCATATAAATACACACTTTGCTGTCTTGGAAGCTATAGATAGATGTGATCCTAGGAAAGTGTGATCGGGTGAAGGGAATCTCATATAGATGTGCAAAATATCCACAATGCAATGCAAACCTACTCAGAATTCAAGGGGTTATGTATTTGGTAATGGAGTCAAAAACTGGCCTGTCTTTGAGGAAAATTGTGTAAAGTTTGTGGGAAATGGAGCATGAAATCCAGTGAAAGCTGGCCTATTAGTTGAGCAAATGTGTTATTTCACATCTACATGCGCGCACTTGCATTTCTGCACTGTTTGCTGCAAAAAGAACCAAAAATTAAGAGCAGAACAAAACTGGGACTTGGGATGGGCAAAATCATGAAAACAAAATGGTGAAGATTTTCACATGAAATTCCATGAAACTGAATTTATTGAGTTTTTCACTGTCTTGAAATCCACACAGGTTTTATCAGGGAGAGGGTTAAAACCTTCAGTTAAACAGCCAACTGCCCCTTGCCCTCTGCTAACAGGAATATATGGATCTGCAGATGTTTCCTGTAGAAATCCTGAGGAGGCAATTTTACAAGGGGCAAACCTGTGGAGGGTTTGGGATGCATGCTAGGGAAAGACTAAGACATTTTAGGGTGTTCTGGTTGCCTGGTTGAAGCAAGTCTTTTTTTCCTGTTCTTTTGAGGATTATGGGTCAAGCAAGCCCTTTGTACTGTGCCCATTACTCAGGTATCTGAGGACACTGTCACAGGCAGATAAGCTGAATGGACAGTGTTAGTATATGTGTTTGAAATCTGGATCTGAATTTTGAGGCTTGGACCTTCCTGTAGTATTGAGGTTGATTGCAATGTCATAAACAACTCATCATGCCCTGGTGCTAGAGTGAAGCAGCTTTGTGATGCATTAGTGTATACTGTAGATTTCTGTCTTTGAGACAAGTCAGCTTCCTCACTGATTGATGTCCTTATTCTAGGAAGTAATTTTTATTGGATGCCCTTAATCTTGTTAAATAGAAATGGAGCTGTTGGGCAACTCAGTTGTTGTTTTCAGAAATTAAACAATTTCTGTCCGTCTCTAATAGCACATTGACTTGAGTCTGTTAACTACCAGGAAGATGAATCCAAATGGCATGACTGATTTTTGAAGCAGCCTTTCCTTTGAGAAATGATCCTCCTATTAGGCTTTCATAGTAAATATTAACTTCCAAGACCACCATTTACCAACCTGACAGAGACACAGTCAAAATCAGTGCACATCAAGCGATGTTGTGCCAAGCACACTGTATTCTCATGAGTTGCAGATGAAGCACTGTTAGAAGCCTGCTTTGGAGGGATGGGAAATAGGAGAACTAACTTTGGAGACAATCACTAAAATCCTAATCCTCAAAAGTGGAGACTGTGGAACATGCTGTGAAATTCAGACTGTGTTCAGATTTGTCATTTAACTCGCTCCTTTTCGGAAGTGGGGTTCCATCTTGCCCCTTTATAGAAATAAGAAAAAGTCTCAAACCATGTTTTTTCTGACTTATCAGTAAACAGGCTCCAAGTTATTGATAGATGTATAGACAGCTGGCTGAAACTGAAATTTTTGAAAAAAAAGAAAGTGCCCCTTTGCCCATGTTTATTAACCAGATACAGAGCTGGTAAAACATCTCAAAAATATTTTTTGGAGAGAAAATAAGAAAAGTACACCCCCACCATCTTTATGGTTGTACATGATTCTTTGCAGACAGTACACAAATCATGGCCATATAGTACCCAGTAGAAATTCTGCCACTGACTTCAGTGGGTCCAGGTTTCCACCCCAGGCCCTGCCCAAAGAGTTTAAACATGATTTACTTTAGAAAGTTTTCTAGTATATAGCATAGGTAGATGACTGGCTAGTATAGCATTGATTTCTTCTTAATAGAACCCAATGCCTATTTGTCAAACTCTGTAGGTTGCAGACATATTTATATGTCCTTCTACGCATTCGTTTGGTTTTCAGTCTAGAAAATGCCTTTCTATACGTAGTTGTTAAGGCTTTGGTTTTACTGTCAACATAATAGGACATATTTATATAATACTTGGAGTCTTGTGAGTTCCTTGCTTGTTGAAAGCTTTCTCAATTCTGTCATTTTGACAAGCAAAGAACATCTACTGCAATCAGATTCAGTTTATAAAAGTGGAAATATGCTTATCACTTAATGTTATAGGCAAACCCTTCCTTATTTACACAGTCTTTGGAATTTTAATGTCAGTTTGTCAAATGTTTCCAAATACTCTGACATGTATCTAGTGAGATTGCCATAGGTTCCCTTAATACATATTTTTCTAAAAGCCCTTTGAAACTAGTAAAATGCTATCAAGCATAGGAGGGTCCCATCAACATACCAATAGTGTAATGGAAGAACCTTTTTGTTGGCCAAGTTTCATGTAGTACATAGTTAAAAATTCCTTGATTTAAAGTTTCTTAATTTGAATTTAATGTAATGCTGGTGACAAGTATTGGGTTAAAAACTACAGAGATGTAAACCTTCTAATCAACCACACAACAGGAACAGTGCCAGTGTGAGCTTTTTACACACTTACCGTCTGACATTTCTCACCCTTATTAAGGAGCGCCCAACTCTGAGATAGCAGCAGAGCTACCATTCTGTGCTCTCTTAGTCTTGCCCTCTGCTGTGGCTGCCAAAAGATGAGCTAACTGTAGCCATAGTTTTTGTGATACAGGCCCTTGACTACTCAGAATTGGCCTGAGGCTAACATTCATTTCATACAGACTCCTGAACAGATAGTAACAATTCTGTCGTTAGTTAATTACCAACCTGGGCCTGATTTTAAATCAGGCACATAAAGGTGAAAGGATCCATATGCCATTATCAAGCTGCTAAACCATCCTCATTTGGAAAAAAAATTATACCCTGTTAATCTTCTGCCATGTAGTTCCCCCTTCGTATGTAGTGAGAAATGGGTTCAGAAAGGTAATGCTTTGTTTTTTCATTATGTGGGTTTGTATGAACTTAATCACAGCCTGTTTTGATCAATGCTTTTGCTTTTAAAGGATCATTTAAAAAAAGAGCAAATGCTACCTGTGATGGGGTCGACTATGCCCTGAGGCCCCCTGCTGGAGGCCTTGTGGCCCGACCACATCCCACCCCAGAAAAGGGCAGTAGACAGATCCTCCAAGCTGCCAAGAGCAGCTGTGTGGAAAGCAGCCAATCAGGGCCCAGCAGGCTAGTATAAGAAGAAGAAGTTGCAGGCTCAGACTATAGTGAGGTCAGTTCCTTGCTAGATCTGGAGGAGAGTAGAGGGTGCACCTAGCTGGCTAAGGGAGCTACAGGACCTTAGATGTAGCAGTGCCGGCTGAGGCGAACGTGAAGGAGTTGTGGGCTGGCTGCTGGGACTCCACCAGGGTAAGGCCCGGAGGTAAGGGTGAAGAATGTGCTGGAGCCATGGGGAAGTAACCCCAGGAATTGTAGCAGCAGTGCACTTTAAGAGACACGGTGGATGGCTGCTCTCTATAGGCTCCCTGGGCTGGGACCCAGAGTAGAGGGTGGGCTCAGGTTCCCCCCACCAGCCACTGGGAAAGTGGCCGTGACTTTGAGGCACCCCAGAAGGGGAACTGAATTGTAGTGGCCTGAGCTGGAGAGCTGTTGCCAGAAAGGCCCTGACAGGGCAAAGATATCCCTTCCAGAGAGGGAGTCCTAGGGCACCCCTCTATACCAGAGCAGGGACAGCTTGAGGGAGTTGTTACAGAGTGCACTGAGAGAGGCCCATGTTGGACTTGTACACCAGAAGGGGTTTGCTTTGTTTTTATTTCACATACAGACTGTGTGCGACTCAACCAGAGGGCTGAGTCACTGAAGAGAAGACCCACCACAAACAGAGAGCAAGAGAGTGCAGGCAGATGCACTCGGCTAGAGGATGTTCACGAGCGGTGAGTTTGTGACTCCATTACATTACCCTTTAAGCAAAATTACATAAGCATACCAGTGAGATCTTCTTATAACCAGCATGTAAATGGTTTATAAAGTTTATGCATAAATCTCAGCAACACTTGTATTTAAATTCCCAACCACAGAATTACATACAATATGGCAGAATGCTCAAAGGAAATAGATTAGAGATATTTGGATCTTCATTTATAATTCTGTAGGAATTTAATTAAACTTTAATAGTGGTAATACTCGCACATCCTCTTAAGCTACACAGTGTCTCATTAACTTCAGTCCTCTGGCTACTTGTGATAAGAGTTGATGACACTTTTTCACATGAAACATTCAGTGACAATTGTGCCAGCTAGAAACTCATCCTCCACCTTGGGTATGACCCTTCCTTGGTCTGTGCCTCTATTTCCTCTCACTTCTTGTGTACATTCTCAAGTTAGACCAGAGGTGGGCAAACTAAGGACCACGGGCTACATCCGGTCTGTGGGACCATCCTGCCCGGCCTCTGAGCTCCTGGCCTGAGAGGCTCGCCCCCGACCCCTCCTGCATTGTTCCCTCTCCCACGCTGCTGCGCAAGCAGCAGGGTTGCGAGCTCCTGCTGCCCTGAGTGCCATGGTAAGGGGGCGGTGGTGGCATGCACAGCGGTGGACGAGTTGGGTAGGG
This sequence comes from Lepidochelys kempii, assembly GCF_965140285.1. NCBI lineage: Eukaryota > Metazoa > Chordata > Testudines > Cheloniidae > Lepidochelys > Lepidochelys kempii. The sequence goes on along the minus strand of NC_136390.1, from coordinate 28,393,431 downwards.
GGGCAGTCGGGACAGAGAGGAGGGGGCGGTTGGATGGGGCAGAGGTTCTGGGGCGGTCAGAGGTCGGGGAACAGGAAGGTTGCATGAGGGTGGGGTCTAGGAGTGGTTTGGGGCGGGCGTCCCAGGAAGGGGCAGTCAGGGGACAAGGAGCAGGGGGGTTTGAATGGGCCAGGAGTTCTGAGGGGGACAGTCTGGGGGGTGGGAAGTGGGAGGAGGCAAATAGGGGGTGGGGGCCAGGCTGTTTGGGGGTCACAGCCTTCCCTACCCGGCCCTCCATACAGTTCCGCACCCCGATGTGGTCCTCAGGCCAAAAAGTTTGCCCACCCCTGAGTTAGACTGTAAATTCCTGCCCCAAAGGGGTATCTTTTAGTATGTGTTTATGCTGGGCCTATCACCATGTAGCCCTATTCTTGGTACTGTTCTACAAATAATATATTGAAAAATAAATAATAGACAAAATCCATGGAAAGAACATCTCCCCTTTGCCATAAGGAATTTTTTGGTAAACTCATGAATCTGCATTTCCCCCCTTAATTCTATTCAGTATGGAAAATACATTTTTTCAGACACTTGTACCTGCTAACATTAATTTGACAATGTGCTATAATTTTGGGAAGAATTTTTACTTTTCTCTCCACCTATTTGCCTGAAGGAAGTTTCTGTGTCAGAGCCTGCTCACAAAAGTGTCTTAGTCTATGTCAAACACCTGTCTTGCAACTGCAGTATTACATGCTACATTGTGTCTTCTACCAAAGTTAGATCAAAGGTCCAAATTCTGCCCTTGGATGAGGTTGATGAAAGTTCAGTGTGTTTCTCTCCAAGGACACAATTTTTATTGTACTTTTCATACAGAACTGGGCAGGCGAAGTCAGTTCAAATAAAGTGCAAGGACCTATAAGATTCTATGGTTATTATTTAGATGGCAAATGTGCTAGGCCCTCTAAACAGAGAGAAAGACACAGTGCCCTGACCTGAGAGGTGGACAGTTTAAAAAGGCAAAGACTGATGAAGGGGCAGCAGTGATCTGATGTAAAAGCAAAGCAATGATCGAAAATGTATATAGGCACACAGTCTTAGTTCCATGTCTGGTTTAAATATCAATTCCCAGCAGCCCCTCTACAGACCTACTACTAATTCCTGACCCAAGCCTCATCTAGGAACTTCGGAAAAAAATATTTTTTCCAAACCCACTAAAATTCTAGGTAATTCCTCCATTTCCCATGAACCCACTAGCTTTCCTTAATCACAACAAACTCTGATTCTTGCCTGCATCCTCTCTATACCTCCTACTAAGAGCCTTCCCTTCTGTGGAGAAATTAGAAATTCAGGAAAGTCACTGATATCAGAGGGGCTTTTGGGCTCAGCAATTTGTCCTCTTCCTTTAGTGTTAATGTAATGAAACTTAAGGGAAAAATTAGACTGAATACAAGGAAAAATACTTTTTAATGTTACTGTAGAATAATCACTCAAGGAGAGTAGTGGAATCCTATTGCTTGAGTGATCTAAAACTAGACTGTGTATTAAGCTCTAGAAAATATTCTATAGGAAACAATCTTTCTCTAATAACAAACTGGAACTAATAGGACTGCTCCATCTCTTTAAAAAAAATTTTTCCAGGGTCTTTTCCTCCAAAAATTAACAGATGGAGAATCCAGTCTGTTTTGTTCTCCAGTTTCCTTAAACTGAATTCTCCTTCATTATAAAGTGGAAGAATCTTTCTGCTCTGACTTAATTTTTAGACCAGTATACACCATTCACTTCAATGGAGTTATTCCTGATTTACAACAGCATAAAGCAGAGGGGAATCAGGCCCTGGGAATCTTAATGGATTTAAAATGGTATAAAACCACTCCAGCCCACTAATATCAGTATTCATTATTACTATTCAAAACTTCATTTAATTAGGGAGTCCTTTCCCCAACTCTCTGTGCTGCATTAATATTACTAATTTAAAATTAAAAAGCCCCAAATTCAAATTATAACTCCACTGTTCACATTAGAATCCAGTTTCTTCAAAAAGTGGTGATTGTAAAATAGCACAAGCCTTGGCAAACTAGGAAAGTTAGTACCTAGCTCAGGGGTGGCCAGCCTGAGAAGGAGCCAAAATTTACCAATGTACATTGCCAAAGAGCTACAGTAAGATGTCAGCAGCCCCACATCAGAGTCACCCCTCACCCTCGCTCCCAGTGCCTTCTGCCCACTGGCAGCCCTGCCAATCAGCACCTCCCCTGCCATCCCTGCACCTCCTGATCAGCTGTTTCATGGTGTACAGGAGGCTCGGGGGGGGGGGGGGAATGAGGGTATGGCAGGCTTGAGAGGGTGCAGGAATGGGTGGAGTGGGGGCAGAGCTAGGGGCTGAGCAGTGAGCACCCCCCAGCACATTGGAAAGTTAGCACCTGTAGCTCCAGCCCCAGAGTTGGTGCCTATACAAGGAGCTGCATATGGCTCCAGAGCCACAGGTTGGCCACTCCAGTCTAGATTTATCAAATAAGGGTTTGGCTTAAATAAAAAGGGATTGGGAACCAATAACGTAAATCCATTCTAGATTAAATTACTATTGTTCAACATACAGATAAACCTCTTAAAAGAATTTCTTTAAATGTCAAGAAAACATTTGACTGTTAGCTGCAATTATCTGTTCATAATACACTGGATATATCCCTTAATTCTGTAAACATTTGCCTATGATTATATAGGTTAGTATCTGATCCAAAGCACCATAAGTTTTGGACCAGACTCTTGGCATCCAAACTTTCTCTATCAGTTGAGAGCCTGAACAGTGAATTCTGTTATCTCCACTTCCTTTTGACCTAGTAACTGAGGTCCCATTTTTCAGCTAAGGTACCTACAGAATGTGCTCACTTGCATAAATGAGTATTTGTGCATGTAAATAGATACCTGCATATAAATACATGCAAGTAAATATTTGTGTGTACTGTTACCTGACTGTCTGCATGTACAGTTTTGCAGGTACAGATTTGATAAAATATTCAGAGGGGTTTTTAGTCAATATTTGCCTTTTTTAATATTTGTGAAATGGTCCAATTATATGAAATGTTTAAAAGTTTTGACTGTCACAATAAATATTGTAAAACAATATTGACAGAACTCTGTAATTTTCTGAACTTTGAGTTTGGTGCTTTGGTTCCTGGTTGGTCATTAAAATATCATAATAGGAATATTTACTACACTCTTTTCAGTTCCACTGAGAGCAACAAACTGTATAAAATCCAGTTAATCAGAGTATTGGTTCTGGCTCTTATCGGCTGAGCCCACCTCATGTGCACAGGGGGTTCGGAAAAGTTCTTTTGACTTACTTTCTCAGAGGCCATGCTTGCAATCCGTGTGGCCTTTCTGAGGTAATCGGGGAAAAAAATGGTGGCAAGTGGTGGCAACAACAGCAGCGGACAGCTGTGTGCTGCTCTCCATTTCAATATTGATGGGGGAAGCCTAGCTAGTACCATTTATCCCTGAAACCCACCCAGGATTTGGACTTGATCCAGCGAAGCACTCAAGCTGGTGCCTAACTTTGCCTGTGAGTAGTACCATTGGCGTCAAAGGAGCTACTCACAGACTTCAAGTAAGGCACCTGCTTAAGTGCTTTATTTGACCGAGTCTGGAACGCTTGGCACCTTGCCGGGTCGAGTTCCGAGTTCCTAGCTTTCCTTACCCCTAAAACCCTCCTGCTGCCTTCCTGCTGGACGCTCTGCACTTTTGGATCCTTATCTAAACCTTTTTAGATCCTGATTTAAGAAATTTGTTTAAAATTCACCTCAGTGGGTCTTCTGGTGGACATGGCCTTGCAGCCCTCTGACTCCCGTCTTATTTCAAGATTTGTTCCTGGAAATCTTTGTAAAATATTAGTAACTATGATATTGAAAATGAGTGTGAGTCCTCTAACAAATCTGTTCTTGCTTTATGAAGGGGATCATTGTATCTTCAGTTGCTCTCCTTCCAAAGGAACCTGGAAAACTGCAACCAATTCAAATCTATACAACATTTTCACATACATCAGTACAGCTGGAATGCTTTGGGCAATCCATCATTCTGACTAAAACAGGCACAAATTCTGCTGTGAGTGTAAATCTGTGGTCACTCCACCAAAACCCATGAAGTGACTCTGGATTGACACAGGTGTGAATGAGAGTAGAATATGTGCCAAATATTTCATTGTCATACAGTTGATGAACACTGGGATTATTTTATACATCAACTCTTGGACAAGACTACATGTACATAATTTGAATACCTACAAAATTACACTATAGATTTATTACAATCCAGCAATTACCATCTGTCTACTCTTCAGTCAAACTCTGGCTACACCCTCCATAAAATGTGGAACAAAGATCTTGCACATCTATTTATGGAGAACTATGAAATCTATTTAAACATAAAAATATGTTTGCTTGATTTAATATTTCAGCAGACTGAACTTTCATTCGTGCTAGTATCCAACATATGGCAAATTAGTACAAAGTTTCAACATAAGTAAGAAGTGGAGATGAGAGAGAAACCTGAGCACTATTGCATTTGCTGTGGACATGCACAAAAAAAGTGGTCAGACAGGAAGTATTTAGCAGAATACTAGTATATCTAGTACATGTATTCACACCTCCAAATGATGCTTTAATGTAATTATAGTGTGTGACTGTAATAATGGGCAGTTTTACTCACTATGTAATACAACTTAATTTGCTTTGCTTTTATGTAAGCCATGGTCTGAATGAAATCTCCCCACCATCTATTGATGAACTGGAGGAAAAGACCTCAGGAGTGTATTTGTATAGACAAACCTACTTTGCGTAGGTGATTGGCAGATGGATTCACTTTACTAAAGCGATCAGTTTTAGCTACTTTAGGTTAAAATTCATTTAGTCTCGAATGCAGGGGTAACTAAATGTTATCTTATTTTATGACTAAAAGGCAGCAGCACTGTATTTAACAAGTCCTACTTGAGAGGGTCACCCTAAATTTTACCTCACTCACTAAACATAGGTGGTGGTGATGCCAAATCCAAGCAAAAGTCGGAGGGAGTGGGGATAAATGTTCCTAGCAGAGAGGGTGTGGCCTATGTTGAAAGAGTCCTAGGTACCATTTGACCCTCCCACTCATGTTTTTAAAAACTGACCTGAACAGACTCTAGAGTCCTTGATTCTGCTCTTGATCACTACAGCTAAAATCCTGAAGAGCAGGTCTAGGCGGCTGAATCTTAGACCTGGTGTGGGGACAAGGGTTGCAGTGAAACACAATGCAGCAGCAGTGAGGTTCCCCATTATTTGGGGAAATCACTTAGTGGGGAAATCACTAAGAATTTCAGAGCACAGCACTGCAGCTAAAGGCAGGGGCAGCAGCAGAGACCACAACAAAAGTGACGACAGCAGCAGTCAGTGGTGGTACCACTTGATATTTGCTATCCTCCCCTTCAGGGATTGGAGGTGAACTCATCCCTGAATGCTGATTCAGACAATCAATTGTAAGTGGTGTGCAGTAGAGGGAGGGGAGATTTGTCCATCTGACTTTCACAACACAAGATGGGAACCTGAGGCAAAGGACTACTACCCAAGATACTGTGGGGTGGAGGTTTGCTGATTTGTATCCTTTTGAATCATTGCAGTGTTTTCCCAAATTAATGCCTTTCTCCCTTTTAACAAGTTATTTTGTTATACACAGACTCAGCACTTGTGAGTGCAGAAGGATTAGCCAAGGAATAGTTTAAACTATATTTTGTTTCATATTTTAAAGGCTACCAAGTCACAGGAATGCAATAATGGACTAAACTGTGTTTGTGTGTGTCTCTCTGTATAAATGGAAACATGGCCATGTCTGTAATTTTGGATTAGGGCCAACCTCCTTTTAGCTGGGCCATGGAGATCATGAGCAAGAAGCTCCTTTCAGAACTACAGAGATGTTACTCCAAAGTGAGAGGTCAACCTGGTTGATACACAGAAGCATTTTCATTTCATACAGACACCTTCTGCCATTGGTATTCTTCTGGTGTAGTAAGTTTTGTGTAGCTGTGGTAATATACTCTGGCATACTTCTAACACATGCAGGCAATTCTTTAGCAGGTCCTCCCTTGTGCAAAGTAGAGTTGTTGTTGTGGCTTTTCTAAAGGGTGGAATTTTCTGTTAAGAAGATCCTGTGTAAATGAGCTGGCTAGATAACATGGCTACTAGACATGCTTTCATTTTCCACATGTATTTAGTTTTCACTTAGGATTAAAGGTGAAACACTCCAGGGATTGTTGTGGTAGTTCACTATTTAGAAAATATAATCGGAAGAACTTAGACAAATTGTAGGTAGTTCTGCATACAGAACATTGTGTCCTTATAGAAAAAAATCACGGTTCACAGAATCACAATAATAAAGCATATTTTAAAGGTTAACTTTTGACCTTTTACTTGGCAAGGATACCCAAAGATGGATTCAGATGGGGTGTCATGCCCCCAGAAAATATGGGTAATAAGCAGGTTGGTTTCCCCTTTTATGACAGCTAATTTTCTGCATGCAGGATTTCAGGATTGATCCCTCTATGAGCCCAAAAAGCCATAGCATATGTAGTGTTTCAAAAATAAAACTAAAGGACATAGTCCCCATTTTCTCCTGCACTGACTTCTGCTCCGCACAGGAGAGTGGGATCACCATCAAGGGCCCAGCTGTGGCTCCATGATTAGCTGGACCAGTCTCTGCTGGTGTAGGGCTAATAGTTGCTCTAACCCACACTAGATGGAAATGTAGGCCAGGGACGATACACCAGATGGGGATGGCTGGAGCTTAGCATGCTCAGGCCATGTTTCCTCCGTATATCTTCCCATTGCTAACATGTTACCTGCATTAGAGGCAGTGATGCAGGAGCAAGCTATGCTGGGTCTGAGCCAACTGACAGCCCCATCGCATCTGCTAGGAATTTCCCTGGCCAGATCTGGCTTCTTTCCAGCCCCTTTGCACTGCTAGAATGACACCAAAGGACAGAAGCCTAGGGGAGAATCTAGCCTGGTATATTTGTTTTTATTTCAAGTGTGTGTGTTTGTTTTTACATCACATGCTAAATGTATCAGATATTAAAGCAGTAAGACAGAAATCCTAAAGAAAGGACACATTTAGATGAGATTGTCAGGAAAATAGGGTGATAGTAGTCTGGGGGCTGAGAGGCCTGTGTGGACTAGTGTTATGAATAACACATTCTTCTCATGTTTCTGTTATTCCTTAATCTATTAAGTATATCCAGACTATACCCTTTATAGCTTTATTCCCTTTGTTCAGAGGGATGTTAATGATAGCTATTTGTGGAACTGTCTGTTAGTACTTAAGTGTAGAGTGTTCTCTTTCCATCTAAAAATCTCAGTACTATACAAAAGCCTCAGAATATACTTGTCGAGCCTTTTGGACAAATCAGCAAAGAAAGATCAGAGATTTTCTCAAACTTATATCACAAGTCAATAACAGACACCAAACCCAGACGTGCTGCTTCCCAGTCCTTTATTTTAAGTGGGCAATGGGATTTTGTCACATCTACACAATCTCATTGCTTCCTTAACTAGATAAGTAATTTTGCACTGTGTTTTAGAATTTATGGGACAAATTAACCATTAGATCAGACTCCTTACTTGATTTCTTGTGACTGTATGGCATGGCAACTAGAACTTGCCCCCTAAAAGGGGGAGAGGGCAAATATTTTGCGGATTTTAATGAAATTTCGTCTCCCTTTTTGTCCATCAATTTTTTTTTTTAAATGAACCAATTCTAATAGCAACAGTTCTGGTTCAGAAAGAGGACAGTGACAGGTCAAAATATTCGCTCTTCCACAAAGTTGAGCAAAAAAAGCAGAAAAGAGGATCAACCGTGCTGTGCAACTCTTTAGCAATGTAATACTTTTGTATCAGCTGTGCCTAAATGTGAATCACTACAAGGCTATATTTTTTTATGACAGAAAAAGGAGGGGGCAACAGGAGCCCTTAGGGCAACATCTTTTAAGGAATTAGCTCAACTCGATCTCTTCTGCAAACAAGAGCAGCTTTTTCAGCAAAAAAATGAAAATCAGTAGTGGCTAAACCACCAGCCTTGGGCTTTTGGTTTTTGTCTCAGTGGAGTGCTAATCTTGGCTGCTGCTTCAGAAATGACAGATGGCAGTCTGTGCTGTCTGTTCTGCATTACTGTTCATTTGGCCCCATTTACTAGAAGGCCCTAATATGCAGCATTCCTTTGCAGTGGGGACTACCTTTAACGTTTTGGACTAATTGCCCTAGTACGTTAGTACAAAACGTGCAACATTCAGCCTACTGAGGTTATTGAATGAAAAATGTCATTGATTCTTATGATTCACTTACTGGATTGTATTGTAATTATTTTTTTTCTAGTAAAATATCAAATTACACATCGCCCTCCATCATACGGAGAACAGACTATTGTGTTTGGATGAAGAAGGCTAATTGGTAGAGCTATAGACTTTCTCAGCTGTTGCAATTAGGCCCTGATTCATTCAGCCAAACACTTAAACACATGCAGCCTCATTAACTCAAGGGGACTTCAGCCCGTGCTTAAAGTAAATCACCAAGAAAAGAGAGGTATCACAATGCCTAGACATACATACATACTTGAAGATATGTTCCTCTATTCCAACGTGGGGTGTTGTCAGAAACCAAGAACTGGATGGTCAGGTCAGGGATCAGGGCCGGGGGCCAGAGCAGGAATCCATAAAGGGGTTGGAAAAAGGCAGGAACAGGAATAGGAGCAATCCGTCAGAAGCCCTCAAGCAGTGGGAGATCCTCCCAGCGAGGCAGTGACATTGAGCAGACTAGACTGACTGCTCTCAGAGGGAGCTATATCCCTGGTCTTGGGGACACCTCATTAGACTTTTGCCTGTAGATGGGCTGAACCCTGGTTTGATTGACATGGAGCTGTCAAGTAATCAGGTTGAGGGATGACTCAGCAGCACTTATCAGGCTCAGAGATGACTCATTACAAGTGTAAACGCAGCCAACCAGGACAACCTAAATGAGCACCTCTCTCCTCATGTGCTGCAGACATAGTTGAGGTCAGTTGAAATGCTCCAGCTAACAGGCCCTAGACTGGAATGCCAAAGGACTGGTGGCAGGGCTTTCTTAGTTCAGGCCCTTGATGCTTTGCTTCAGTCACACACACACACCAGCCAAGTTGTCTGACAATTATTACACAGTGCAAACGGTCACTCTCGTTTCCCCTCTGCCCCCCTGACATGTGTGATCAAAAGAGGGCTGGGGATGTGGACAAAGGATTATTTGCCTTTTGGGGAGTTGCCCTTTTTTGCTCTCAAAATCCGTCTAAACTTACTGTAGACTTGTAGAGCCATGTGAATATTGCAACATGTTGTACAAGTTCCCTGAGCAATGAGTAACTGAGATTTTTATAAATCTGAAGACAAATAAATGAAATGACACAGACATTTGCCAGGTGATTATTTAAGATTCAGTACAATAAATTTCAATGAAAGAAGAACACTATGCAGAGTATAAAACAAAGCAGCATTCTTTTGGACCATGCTGCCTGTGCCACTTCCTTTCTCCGGATCTGCCAAGCATAAAATACAGCTTTTTCTCCCTCTCTAATAGGAAGAAAGTGAAAAAGAAAGAAGATCAAATTCTTCATTGTTTTAATGAGTCATTACACAAACTTAAAAACTATATTTCCCCATGTTAATTTTCCCCTACTGTTACTCACACCTTCTTGTCAACTGTTTGAAATGGCTAGGCCATCTTGATTATCACTACGAAAGTTTTTTTTTCTCCTGCTGATAATAGCCCACCTTATTCGATTACTCTCATTAGAACTGGTATGGCAACCCCCATTTTTTCATGTTCTCTGTGTGTGTGTGTGTGTGTGTATACACACACATCTTCCTACTGTATTTTCCACTGCATGCATTTGATGAAGTGAGCTTTAGCCCACAAAAGCTTATGCTCAAATAAATTTGTTAGTCTCTAAGGTGCCATAAGTACTACTCGTTCTTTTTGTCTCCCTACATTGCTCAAGCACCATGCAGAGAGTGGGAAGCTAGTGGAAACAGTTCCCAGGCAGTTCTTGCCCATGAAGGGGTCCACTGGGCTGACATAGAGCCAGTTAGGGCAGGTCGCACAGGAAAGGAGGAAATGTTCTGGGTATAAGGAGAACGTTTTTGCTATTCTCTGCTTCCTACAGAGCATAGGGAGCCGGGAGAAGCAGAGTATAAATGAGTAGCAGGGAAGTTGCTCTAATTTACATGGGTTCAGGGAGGCCTCTGACTGCTGCAGAAGAGGAGAGGAAAGATGTCTTAAAACCACCTTTGCCTCCTCCTTTGCTGTGCTGAGTTCAAAATAGAACAGCACAGAATCATGCCAAATGGCTTAAGATACTGGAGCAATGAACTCTCCACTATGGATGTACTTTTTCTTGTGCTTGCAGCTAGCATTCTTATCTCTCTGCTGTTTAATGCTGTAAAAGTTCTCTATAAAAATCAATGCCAAACCCATGTATTCCAAATAAAGGACCCACTTCAGCAGTCTCCACTCATGCTAAACTCCAATTTACTTTAACAGGAGTTTTGCCTAAGAACCACAGAGTAGTAAAGGGGTTTCTTTAGGTGGTCTGTAGTTTTTGATTAGTTTGATATAATACATTTCCTGGGTTCACCCTTGAAGGAGTTACCAGGCCAATGTGTCATCAAGCTAATAAAAGTCCTCTTATTTCATCTCAACTTCTGTTTGAAGTCCCTAGCTGAGTCATCCCTTGTGAATCAGACTCTTATATTAATTCTTGATCTGTGGCTCGTATATAAGCAGTTGCTAGTAAGTGTTCAATATTTGTCATTGCTGTGGTGTTGCTTGGACATATAGGTTACAGGGCATGTTTCTGTTTCATGATTGGAAGAACATAATTTGGAGTCAGATGTGAATATGTGGGCTTACAAATTTTAAATTCACTTAGTCAATATTGTGCAATAGTTTGAATTCTCTGTTTCAGTGACTAGTCCTGAAAGTAAACTTGTTTGCTAGAATATTCCTAGGAATATAGAATGTGAATAGGAACAAAGTCAAATTCAAACAGAGTAAATTAATTGAATATTTCCAGAAAATATTGTTGTAGTACTTGCACAGGTCTACAATAAGGCAAGAAATACTGTTGTGGCTACCTACAACAGAGTCTGAAGCAGAAAAGATTTTCAACTTTAGAAGAGGTAGAAGAAACTCTATATTCATGCTCTCTATATCTTGCAACCCTATATCATAGAATATCAGGGTTGGAAGAGACCTCAGGAGGTCATCTAGTCCAACCCCCTGCTCAAAGCAGGACCAATCCCCAGTTAAATCATCCCAGCCAGGGCTTTGTCAAGCCTGACCTTAAAAACTTCTAAGGAAGGAGATTCCACCACCTCCCTAGGTAACGCATTCCAGTGTTTCACCACCCTCCTCGTGAAAAAGTTTTTCCTAATATCCAACCTAAATCTCCCCCACTGCAACTTGAGACCATTACTCCTTGTTCTGTCATCTACTACCGCTGAGAACAGTCTAGAGCCATCCTCTTTGGAACCCCCTTTCAGGTAGTTGAAAGCAGCTATCAAATCCCCCCTCATTCTTCTCTTCTGTAGACTAAACATCCCCAGTTCCCTCAGCCTCTCCTCATAACTCATGTGTTCCAGTCCCCTAATCATTTTTGTTGCCCTCCGCTGGACTCTTTCCAATTTTTCCACATCCTTCTTGTAGTGTGGGGCCCAAAACTGGACACAGTACTCCAGATGAGGCCTCACCAGTGTCGAATAGAGGGGAACGATCACGTCCCTCGATCTGCTCGCTATGCCCCTACTTATACATCCCAAAATGCCATTGGCCTTCTTGGCAACAAGGGCACACTGTTGACTCATATCCAACTTCTCGTCCACTGTAACCCCTAGGTCCTTTTCTGCAGAACTGCTGCCGAGCCATTCGGTCCCTAGTCTGTAGCTGTGCATTGGATTCTTCCATCCTAAGTGCAGGACTCTGCACTTGTTGAACCTCATCAGATTTCTTTTGGCCCAATCCTCCAATTTGTCTAGGTCCCTCTGTATCCTATCCCTACCCTCCAGCGTATCTACCTCTCCTCCCAGTTTAGTGTCATCTGCAAACTTGCTGAGAGTGCAATCCACACCATCCTCCAGATCATTTATGAAGATATTGAACAAAACCGGCCCCAGGACTGACCCTTGGGGCACTCCATTTGATACCGGCTGTCAACTAGACATGGAGCCATTGATCACTACCCATTGAGCCCGACAATCTAGTCAGCTTTCTATCCACCTTATAGTGCATTCATCCAGCCCATACTTCTTTAACTTGCTGACAAGAATACTGTGGGAGACTGTGTCAAAAGCTTTGCTCAAGTCAAGGAACAACACGTCCACCGCTTTCCCCTCATCAACAGAGCCAGTTATCTCATCATAGAAGGCAATTAGATTAGTCAGGCATGACTTGCCCTTGGTGAATCCATGCTGACTGTTCCTGATCACTTTCCTCTCCTCTAAGTGCTTCAGAATTGATTCCTTGAGGACTTGCTCCATGATTTTTCCAGGGACTGAGGTGAGGCTGACTGGCCTGTAGTTCCCAGGATCCTCCTTCTTCCCTTTTTTAAAGATGAGCACTACATTAGCCTTTTTCCAGTCGTCCGGGACCTCCCCCGATCGCCATGAGTTTTCAAAGATAATGGCCAATGGCTCTGCAATCACATCCGCCAACTCCTTTAGCACTCTCGGATGCAACGCATCCGGCCCCATGGACTTGTGCACGTCCAGCTTTTCTAAATAGTCCTGAACCACTTCTTTCTCCACAGAGGACTGGTCACCTCCTCCCCATGCTGTGCTGCCCAGTGCAGTAGTCTGGGAGCTGATCTTGTTTGTGAAGACAGAGGCAAAAAAAGCATTGAGTACATTAGCTTTTTCCACATCCTTTGTCACTAGGTTGCCTCCCTCATTCAGTAAGGGGCCCACAGTTTCCTTGACTTTCTTCTTGTTGCTAACATACCTGAAGAAACCCTTCTTGTTACTCTTAACATCTCTCACTAGCTGCAGCTCCAGGTGTGATTTGGCCTTCCTGATTTCACTCCTGCATGCCTGAGCAATATTTTTATACTCATCCCTGGTCATTTGTCCAATCTTCCTCTTCTTGTAAGCTTCTTTTTTGTATTTAAGATCAGCAAGGATTTCACTGTTAAGCCAAGCTGGTTGCCTGCCATATTGACTGTTCTTTCTACACATCGGGATGGTTTGTCCCTGTAACCTCAATAAGGATTCTTTAAAATAAAGCCAGCTTTCCTGGACTCCTTTCCCCCTCATGTTATTCTCCCAGGGGATCTTGCCCATCAGTTCCCTGAGGGAGTCAAAGTCTGCTTTTCTGAAGTCCAGGGTCCGTATTCTGCTGCTGTCCTTTCTTCCTTGTGTCAGGATCCTGAACTTGCACCTGAACTCCCATTGTCTGTAATGGGGACTTTGTCCACAGAGGGCCTGCAGGATCATGCCCTCTTAGATGTCTCCACTAGTATTTGAAATTAGTTACTAAACAAATACTGCGGTAAAACAGTTTTACTACGGTTAATATTCAGCAATCATAACTTTCGTCTAAGAATCTCAAAGTGCTGTACAAACATTAAGTCTCATGGCACCCACAGAAGGTCTGTATTGTTACCCAACCTGTGCACAGGCAGATATGGGAGGAATTTTCCAACATGTGTGATGACTGTAAAGGGTAAAGTGATGTTGATAACATCTGCTCAAAATAGCAGCAAATGCAGCTCAGAGCAGTAGCCACACTTTGATACAGTGTGTCTGTGGTAACCAGGACATGGAGTGCTCCCTATCATGGGGGAACACCCTATAATCCAGTTATGAGTGTTTGAAATGCATGGCTGCCTCCTCTAGCCAATGAAGAGAGAAGAGCAAAATACTCTAGCAACTCCACTAGACACCCCAATATGTAGAACTAATTCACCTGGGAAGTGCTTAGAGACTAATGGTGACAAGGACCTTAGAAAACCTTTGCACAGATATTAGCAGTGACAGGCTGTGCAATACCTGAGATATGATCTCAGGAGCAGAAACAATGTCACAGACACAGTAGAGCAAGTTTTCAGTGTTAGGGAATAGGCTGCATGAATTTAACACAGAGAATCCTTCCATCCTACACACCTCTTCCCACAATTTACTCCCCTGTCACATAGACCTCACAATGGCTAGAGGTATTATGGCTCCACTCAGCCAACTATGGGTGGACAGAGAATTCAGCAAAGGACACAAGAAGAACAGATTGGAAATATGAGATGTTACTGCAAGATTGGGTGGGTTTCTGAAGTCATCTTGCAAATCTCCACAGTTTGAGACACCCTGGAACAAATGACATGGCATCACATAGAACTGCACAGATTATAGAACACTTCAGGAATCTTGGAAGCAAACTGAAGAAGAGGAAGTCAAAGTGATCTTTTCAGAGATCATTCCGGTCCCATGCATGGGGAAAAAAAGGAGAAGGCAGAAAATATTGGAGGTGACCTATTGATGTGACTGGAGTGGAGCTGAAGTTTTTGGCTTTGTGGAACATTAGGCCAGGTTCCAGGTGGAGAGGGGCCCAAAGAGGCTGACCTTCATTGTACAAGTGTGTGTGTGTGTGTGGAGGGGGGGGTAATTACTCTGTTGGAGACCAGCTGGAGCATCTAGGAGGACATTTAAGGTAGCAATGAAAGAGGAAGTTGCTAATAAGGCAAATGCAGTTCAAACTCAAACGTAGCATGTTGCAAAGAAATTGAATTGGTGTGGCAACTGAGAAGAAAATAATGTTTTCAACTACTTCTGTACCATTGCTAGAGTCTGAATAACAAGCAAGAGGAATTGGCAGTTCTCATTGATGAGTAGAATTGATTTGACTGGCATTAAGGAAACCTGGTGGGACAATTTGCATGATTGGAATGTTAAAATCACTGGTCATAACCTACTTAGAAAGGATAGAGTGAGGAAAAGGGGCAGGGTGGAGGTGGATGTCGTGGTACACTACACAAAGATGTCCTTACCTGTTTTAGAGTTATTGATAACTTGGAACCACAGAATAATTAGATACCTTTTGTGTTAGAAAATTAATGTACCCAACAGGAGGTAACCCTAATTTGGACCTTACTAAGATAGATAAAGATGAATTAATCCCTAGACCTGAAGTTGGTTGGTGTCTAGGGACCAATGATCATGACACAATTACATTCAATGTGGGCAAACAGAAGATAGTTCCTACCAGTAACCTATATATACTTGGTGCTTCAAAAGTGCTAATTTCCCAAAGCTAAGGAAAATTCTGAGTAAAATTGAGTAGGAGGAAAAATTTAGACAGAAAAATGTGGATGAAAACTGGGAGTTATTTAAGATGAATTCACTGGATGGCCAAAAAAGCCATGATTCCACAATCAAGAAAGAGGTCAACTTTGGCTAAAAGCCCCTCCTGGTTCAGGGGAAAAGGCAGCAATTAGAAATCAAAAAGCAATATTTAATAAATGGAGGGGGAGGAGAAATAGGTGGCAGTCACTGTAAATTAGAAGTTATGAAGTATAGAAAGGTGATAAGGGAAGCTAAAGACAGGGAAAAAATTCATGTCTGCTAGGGCTAAGGACACCCAGAAGGCATTTTAAAGTCTACTAGGAACAAAAGAAATCCTAGCAACTGCATAGGCCCGTTGCTAGATGGAGATGGCAAAATTGTTAAAGGTGCAGAAAAGGCAGAAGTGTTCAATGAATATTTCTGGTTTGTATTTGGTAAGAAGTAGGATGATGTGTTTAACAGGGTGATCTGCTCCTTTGGGACCAGCCAGTCCTATTCTGAGGCTTCAGTAATTTCCAGAACAAATTACTCAGTGTACAAATGAAACAATGATTGAGCTAAATTCCTTACCTATACAAGCTCATGCTTGGCATAGGTAGGTGAGCAAGGAAGAGGAAAGGCAAACGTTGGTCTAAGCCACCTTTATTCCACCACTGATCCTGGGGGCATCGAGATCCAAACTAAGCCCAGGCCCCAAGTAAAGAGCCCAACCTAACACCTCCAGAAGAGTCCTTAGGAAGGGATATGGTGGAGGGAGGCGAGAGGAAATATAGTGCAAAGCTGCCATCCAAAGACCCCCTGCACTGGGGAAATCCTCAGCTCCCTTATTACAGAAGTTTTAAGTCCCCTCTGCACCTCTGGAATAGTACAAAGAGTACTCAAGGAAGGATCCAGTCTAATGTTTCTAAGTGCTAGCCCTGCAAATTCAACCCACGCACTGAAAGTCAAGCTCGGTTCTTACTTTCTCATACATCTCTGCCAATAGTACAGATTCTACAGACCAAATTCAGCACTCATGATTAAGGTTAAAATTTTGTCACAGTTATTTTTAGTAAAAGTCACGGACAGGTTGCAGGCAATAAACAAGAATTCATGGAAGCCCAGTTCCCACAGCAAGGGGAAGGAGCCACAGCCCCTCAGTGTGGGCCTGAAGCCCAATCCACACTGCCAGGGGCTGACAGCCCAAAGTCCACCACCTGCCCTGGGGTGGAGGGAGACTGACAGCTGGGGTGCTGCAGCGCAGGAGGGTTGAAAGCCAAACCCCTGAAGTAGCAGAGGTTACAAAAAAATCACAGAATCTGTGACCTCTGTAGTGGACTTGTAGCCTTACTCATGAATGCCTGTAAATCCCTAACAGCTTCAAATGGAATGTTATGTCAACCAGGTTTGGTGAGGATAGCCACACATTAAGTATATCTATGTTGCATTCAATTCAGTGGACTAGGTGCCCCATACATCAGAATGTGGAAAGAATATGCAATGTGAAGGATGGAGGGAATAGAGGAGGAGAGATGTCATTATGAAATGCCTGCATTTCAGCCTTGTTTGAACAGAAGCATCTGGAAAAGGCATGTGTTGAGGTAGAAATGTCCTTTTAGTTAAAACACTTCCCACCCCCCCTTCCAGACACCTCAAGCATATGGGATGAGCAGCTACCACACATCTCTGTCATGCATGGAATTATCCAAAGAGAGACAATGTCTGCACTGAGACTGAGAAACTACCCCTTCTGCTATAATACTCACATCTGCCATTTGGCACTCATGAGAAGAGTGAGATTTGTAGATCATACAAAATGTACATGAATGTTCTATTTTGCCACAGTTTTTAAAACTTTAATATTTTATGAAAAACTTGATTGAAAAAGCTAATTAGCCATATTTTCCTTTATGATAGTAATAATTAGAGAAGGGTTAAGGCAAGCAGTTTTGCATAAAATTTGGATTACATTAGGAGTACCAAATAACAGTCCCCCTTTAGATCCACAGAAAGACTTGTTATATTTTCAAAAAGAACATTTAATATTTTAAATACATCTTAGAATCAAATAAAAGCTTGTAAAGGAAATTTGTTTGGGAAACTGATGGTGCAAAAGAAAAGAGATATTGTATCTGCATTCATCAATCTCACAAACAAATTTTCTTTACAAGCTTTTATTTGATTCTAAAATATTTATATTTTATATACAGTGTTGATTTGGATTTTTATAGGTAATGAACAAGAAACTAAAGAAAATGGTTAGGTTATTTCTTTGTTAAAGCTTTATTGTGAAGAGGGGAAGGGATAAACTAAATTATATGTAGTATTGTGTGCTTTGCATAGTTAAACCCAGTAACTAAAGGGTTAATTATCTCAATAGATTCTGCTACTAATTTACTTTGCCTTCTGCCTAAATATCTCAAAGCATTATATACATTAATAATGCACATGAGCTAAACTATATATGTGAGATACTGTATTACTATTTGTTGAAAGAGCTTGGGAACAGAAAAAGTATTCACACAGTTATAAGCATTGTTATAGGTTGCACTTATGTTTAGTCTGCGCAGCATCTGTAAAAAAACAAAACAACCCAACCAAACTCAGCTGACTCCTTAAATGGTTAGATTGCTGTATTGATTTCTATCACTTTTTGTGCTACCTTCTAGTTTGTTAAAGAAATGCACACATGCTTTGTAATTCTCCAGTACACAACAAGTCTTTCCTCAACAAAGAGGATAGCTAACTGGCCTCATGTCAACCTCTTCATAACAGTCATCCAAAATAATCCTTCAAAAAGCTCACCTATTTAGGAAGAAGCAGAGAAAATTGACCTAACTTCTTCACAACATGGTTTCAATTAATCTTGTATAGGGAATTCACAAGATATTATAAGGGTGTGCACAGTAAAAATCCATAGCAGGATAACTAGATCTATATCCCCTTCAACACTGAAGCTTCTCAAGTAAATTACAACAGCTATAAATGCAAAAGTGTCAAAGTTGATTTTATGGGGCCGCTTCCTGAGTGTTTCAACTGAAGAACAAGAGTCAATGAAAACGTAATAATAATAATAAATTGAGTTTTGTAAGGAGTAAAGACTTCTCTGTACACCTTCTTTAAATCAATGTCATACTACAGATAAATACACAATACATAAAGACCACAAAATAGTCTATCTTATGTACTTTCTTCATGTAATAGCATGAACTATTGGTACAGGTTTGTTAAAATGTTCACCAGAGTACAGTAAAAGCATTAAAGAGATATCTTAAATATCCCATAGTAAGAATTTTTTTCTATTGTTACAGATGAAGCAGTAATAAAACTGAGAGATTAGAGAAAATTGTTTACATTCTACATTTCAAAGCACTTTGTGTGGAATAATTTTCACAGTTTCTCCAATTTAATCAGTTTCTCCTTTTATATGCATCTTACACAACAGTGGAGAAAAAACAGAAAAAACATGATTGCACAGCAACAAAATGGCAAAGAAATGGAAGGATAGGTGCAGTAGTACCTGAAATCCAGCCAATTTTAAAATTGAGTTAGAAATCATTTTGAGTTGCTAGTGTCCTTTTAGGTATTATGAAAACTCCTTAGGAACAGTTACTGAATTGGTCTAAAAGCAAACATACTGCAAAATCAGTTTTCCCTCACAATGTTTGTTATAAGAAGACCTAAAGGACTTGAAATAACATATTATGAGAATATAAACTGCTACAAAGATGATGGAGAGGAAGCATGGTTCAAGTAGTTAAGATGCTGACTGGGGCCACATGAGACACAGGTCTCGATTCCTTGCTCCACCACAGACATTCTGTGACTTTGACAAGTCACTCAGGGCCAGATTTTTAACTCCTATTGGGAATTAGGTTCCTAGACACTTTGAAAATCCCACTAGGTACCTCTCTGCATCTTTAGATGTCTAAATGTCTGTAAAAATCTGCCCTGAATCTCTCTGGCCCAGACCCTCAATGGTATTTAGGTATCTAACTCCCATTGATTTCCAAAGGAATGAGGTGCACATCTGTAAAATGAGGATAAGCATATTTCCCTTCTTTACAGGAGTGTTATGAGGATAAATAAATTATATTATGAGTTGGTAAAGTAATGAAGTGTGTGTGGGGGGGTACATAAGTACCTAAACCAGCAGTTTAACATTATTATAGAAGTTAGAATTGAAACCTCTCCCTCCACAAAAACAGAATTTAGCTTCACAATGGGTATCCAGATTCTTCCCAACTAAAGGTTGCAACAGGCCAGGAACCCAAGAACTAAATTTATTTTGCACAAAATTGAGCAGATTATAGCCACCCTCATCATTAATAATGCACGTTCAATTGCTATGACAAATCTTAAATATACTTCCCCAGCTTGATTAGATCAAACTGGAGCACTGTACACTAGGATCTGTGATGGATGCATGACATCTTCTTAAAGAGGATGGTGGCCACAAGACGCATTATAAAACTCCAGGAGCTGGACAACAAACTATTTGTATGTGCAACTGCTGTAATTTAATGCACCAGAAATAATATTAGGGGTGGTGGGACTGAGGTAAATAATAGAGGGACATTGTGAAGCTCAGGTCATTAAATTACATTCTTTTATCTAAGCTACATAATTACTAACTTGAAGAAATGCAAAAGAAAAAGTGACATCAGTTTCTCATAATTATTATCTTTAAAGCAGTGAAGCCTATTTGTACCATTTTTATTCAGTCTGATTTATTTTGATAGTGATATATTTTCAAACTCTTTAGTAAATCCAGAGCTAACAGAAAGGAGATCTATTTTGCCTTAAAAATTAGTGTATTTGACAAAAAGAAAAGGAGTACTTGTGGCACCTTAGAGACTAACAAATTTATTTGAGCATAAGCTTTCGGGAGCTACACCCTCAGTTCATTACATTTCCAAAGTCAGCATAATGCTCTTAACTAAGATCCTAATAGTGAAGCAATATTGCCATCTGCAGGTCACTTCTAAGTATTAAAACATTTTTAACAAAATTGTTTACTTTCTGAACAACTTACTGAATAAATACAACTACTGAAGTTGTCTGGCTACAAGTCACTCTGTTCTCTTTTTACTGAAACTTTATAATCAATAGTGATGTATATGCTGTACACTTTGACACACACCAAATCATTTTATACCCTTCAAATTGATGTTTTCTGTCATATGGAATATTCAAATATTCACTTCCTTCTCTTTTGAGGAAACATTAAATGTACATTGAATATTTTGTTTTTAACTGTAAAATTCCTTACAAAAAGTTAATAATTTACTCTTCACAAAAGATCCTGTAATTCTACCATATATACATACAGAAATGCTTAGAAAAAAAAAGTGTCTCATGAAAATTTCATATTAGTGGGATGAACAACAATTCACTCACCCTGAAAACATTTTTAAGAATCTTGTTCTGAAAATATTCAAAATATTTCTAGGTCTGGTTTATGAATATTGCCAGCCTAAAATCTCACTGTTATCTCATCTGACTTTTTCCTTTTATGAGAGGAACGTGCTGTTATTAATGAGGGAACGTCAGAATGATTAATATGGTAACATTACAGCCTGCTACTATGAAATGTGACTGTAAAATAGACCTTCTTGCTTAATGGATCTGTTCCCTGTATATATTCAGTCATATCTACTGATTTTAGTGACAATAATTAGTTCTTGCTATTTTGTAGTGATCTTACCACTGCAGAACCAACAGAATTATAGGAGAATGAGCTAGATTTTAAACAGGCCCTTGCATCAACAGAATTGCTAATGAAGTACCATTTTCTGTTGGTGATATATACGGCAAAAATAATCCTGAATGACTCCAGATACCGGGCTGAGTTTGGAGATCTGGCAGTCAGAAAGTTTTGACTTGTAAATTGAACAGATTTCATTGGGAAATCATTGGGACATAATAAATAATAAACCATTTTTACAAATTCACCTTTCTAAGCAGAAGCACTTTTTAACAGAATATAAGGTCACACTTTAAATAATGAATAGGACTTTAATACATGGTGAATCACTGGATATAGATTGCTTGAGTCCAACAGGTCAATGCCTTGCTTATACCCATCTAATGCACATTGCTCATGTGGTTAACAACTAATAATAATTTATTAACTATTTATAAATGTACCCTTTATATGGTGTACCCTAAACAAACAGATGGAGGTTCTGACTTATTATGCAAAGAAAACAGTCAAATGATTATAACAAAGTGCTTGCAAAGTAAGCAAGCTGAAAATTCTGTGTGGTAAATTCTCTCAGGTCATTATCTCAAATGTTACAAGTAACCAGTGTAGTGATCTGAGACGGAAGGGTGATGGCAGAGTGGTCTCGGGTGGCACAGCAGGGTGAGGGCAGAGTGGTCTCAGGTGGCACGGCAGGGTGAGGGCTAGGATGACCAGACAGTAAATGTGAAAAATCAGGACGGGGGTAGGGGGTAATAGTTGCCTATATAACAAGGGTGGCCAACCTGTGGCTCTAGAGCCACATGTGGCTCTTCAGAAGTTAATATGAGGCTCCTTGTATAGGCACCAACTCTGGGGCTGGAGTTACAGGCGCAACTTTCCAATGTGCTGGGGGATGCTCACTGCTCAACCCCTGGCTCTGCCACAGATCCTGCCCCCATTCCACCCCTTCCCACCCCCTCCCCTGAGCCTGCTGTGCCCTCACTCCTTCCCATCCCCCCCAGAGTCTCCTGCATGCCACGAAACAGCTGATCGGGAGGTGCGGGGAGGCCCTGTGGGGCTGCCGGTGGGTGGAGGTGCGGGGAAGGGGGAGGGCGGAGCTGATGAGGGGCTGCTGATGTATTACTGTGGCTCTTTGGCAATGTACATTGGTATATTCTGGCTCCTTCTCAAGCTCAGGTTGGCCATCCCTGCTATATAAGAAATAGACCCCAATATCGGGACTGTCTCTATAAAATTAGGATATCTGGTCACCCTAGTGATGGCAGAGTGGTCTTGGGTGGCATGGCAGGGTGAGGGCTCAGCGGTGCCGGGTGGCACGGCAGGGCGAGGGCTCAGTGGTCTCAGGGGGCACGGCAGCGCGAGGGCAGGGCAGTCTCGGGAGGCAAGGCAGGGCGAGGGCAGGGCGGTCTCGGGGGGCACGGCAGGGTGAGGGCAGGGCAGTGTCAGTGGACATAGCAGGGTGGTCTCGGGGGGCACGGCAGGGCAAGGTCTCGGGGGGCACGGCAGGGCAAGGGCATGGTGGTGTCAGGGGGCACGGCACGGTGAGGGCAGGGCGGTCTCAGGGGGGCACGGCAGGGCAAGGGTAGGGTGGTGTTGGGTGGCACGGCAAGGCGAGGGTAGGACGGTATCAGGGGGCACGGCAGGGTGAGGGCAGGGCGTTGTTGCGGGGCACACCAGGGCGGTGTCAGGGAGCACGGCAGGGTGAGGGCAGGGAGAGAGCAGGGCAGTGTCACGGGGCACGGCAGGGCGAGAGCAGGGCATTGTCGTGGGGCACGGCAGGGAGGTGTCTGGGGGCATGGCAGGGCAAGGGCGGTGTCAGGGAGTACGGCAGGGTGAGGGCAGGGTGAGAGCAGGGCAGTGTCGCAGGGCACGGCAGGGTGAGGGCAGGGTGAGAGCGGGGCAGTGTCGCGGGGCACAGCAGGGAGGTGTCTGGGGGCATGGCAGGGCGAGGGCAGGGCGAGAGCAGGGCAGTGTCACGGGGCACGGCAGAGTGATGGCAGGGCGAGAGCAGGGCAGTGTCGCGGGGCACGGCAGGGCGGTGTCTGGGGGCATGGCAGGGCGAGGGCGGTGTCAGGGAGCACGGCAGGGTGAGGGCAGGGCGAGAGCAGGGCAGTGTCGGGGGGCACAGCAGGGTGAGGGCAGGGTGGTATCTGGGCCCATGGCAGGGCGAGGGCGGGGCGGTGTCAGGGAGCACGGCAGGGTGAGGGCAGGGCAGTGTCGGGGGGCACGGCAGGGTGACAGTGGAATTGGTAGTGGGTTTTTTTAGGTAACTTGAAAAGTGCATTTTACGCTAGGCCTTGGTTTCACTGTGGCCCGAGGATGCCAGGGACACTCACTGGTGATTGGTTTAGACAGGGGCCATGTTCCCTTCCTCTGCCCCAGAGAAATTCGGCCTCACCGTGCCACCTGCTGGCAGGGTGTCACCACTCACTGCCCCTAGCCCTTGGGAGTCCACAGCCGGTGCCTTCACCCTGTTTTCCCCTGGTCTCTGGGGCTCGAGACCCTCCCCCCCACCTAGCAGCTCCCCTTCAGCGCCTCACCCCAGCCCCCCACTGCCTGACCCAGGCCCCGCCCCCTCCAGCACAAGGAGCGGGGAGATAGCTCAGTGGTTTGCGCACGGGTCTGCTAACCCCAGGGGTGTGAGTTCAACCCTTGAGGGGGCCATTTAGGGACCTGGGGCAAAAACTGGGGCTCGCTCCTGCTTTGAGCGGGGGGCTGGGCGACGTGACCTCCAGAGGCCTCCTGAGGTATTCTAGGACACGTGCCCCGCCCCGTAGTCTCTCGCCCCGCCCCCTCGCTGTTAGGCGGGGACGGTCTCACTCCGCAGCCCGTGCCAGGCCCCTCCCTCTGTGAGGCCCCCGCCCGCGAGCCTGAGCGTGAGGTGGCTCTCTCAGTGCCTGACCCCGCAGTCCCATTCCGCCCCTGCCCCAGACCGGGCAGAAGCAGCGACGCGGTGGCGGTAGCGCCCTCTGCCGCCAAGTCTTTTGTCTCTCTTCGACGCTCGCTGTTCTGGTTCAGGCGCGGCGCAGGCGCAAGGGCGAGCGGCGGGTCCTGGGTGGCGGTGGGCGGAGCAGGAAGCGGTCGCGGGGAGGGGGCACGTCGGGCGCTGCCGCGACTCACCGGAGAGGGGCCTGGCTCGCCGGGGGGAGGCCGCTGAGATGCCGCTGTTCGCCCCCAACCCTTTCGAGCAGGATGTGGGTGGGTGAGCGGGAGTCTGGCCGCTGCGGGGGGAGGGGCAGTGTCCGGGGGGCGGCGGCGGCACTCTGTCCCTGAGCGGCGGGCTGGGGTCCGGCCCTGGGGGGTGCGCTGGGGAAATGGGGCCGGGCCGTTTTCCTGTTGGGCGTTTGGGAATGGGGTGGGTGTGTCGGGGCGGGGGGGTGACTCTGAATCCGAATCCGAATCCGGGCGCTGCTGCGCCGCTGAGAGCTGAGCGCTGGGGCGTAGTCCGGTGCAGCGGCCGGCGGTGTTCGAACCACAGCAGAGACCAGGCGCCATCGTCCCCAAGAACTGCCCCGAGCCGCCCCCTTTCGCCCCCCACGTACCGGGTACCTCTAGGTTCCAGAGGAGATAGCAAACGTATTGCTTCCGTCGATTCGTGCGTGTACGACCCTTGGCCTGCCGTCCTGTGGGTCCAGAGTTACTGGATTTTAGAAAAAAGAAAAGGAGGACTTGTGGCACCTTAGAGACTAACCAATTTATTAGAGCATAAGCTTTCGTGAGCTACAGCTCACTTCTTCAGATGCATATCGTGGAAACTGCCTTTTCATGCAGTTGATAGATTTCCACTCCATACGGCTAAATGCAGTGCCTTGCATAATGACAGGTTTCAGAGTAACAGCCGTGTTAGTCTGTATTCGCAAAAAGAAAAGGAGGACTTGTGGCACCTTAGAGACTAACCAATTTATTAGAGCATAAGCTTTCGTGAGCTACAGCTCACTTCTTCAGATGCATATCGTGGAAACTTTTCCACGATATGCAGTTTCCACGATATGCATCTGAAGAAGTGAGCTGTAGCTCACGAAAGCTTATGCTCTAATAAATTGGTTAGTCTCTAAGGTGCCACAAGTCCTCCTTTTCTTTTTGCGAATACAGACTAACACGGCTGTTACTCTGAAACCTGGATTTTAGAAGTTTAACATCGTTAAACTAAGTTGCAGAATTTAAGAAAAAACATGATGTATTTTTCTGACTAAGCTCAGTGAATAACTGGAGTGTGTGTTGGTCTAT
The DNA here is from genome assembly GCF_965140285.1 of Lepidochelys kempii. Classification (NCBI taxonomy): domain Eukaryota; kingdom Metazoa; phylum Chordata; order Testudines; family Cheloniidae; genus Lepidochelys; species Lepidochelys kempii. Next base: position 28,368,181 of record NC_136390.1, on the reverse strand, counting down.
AAGGCTTGTGATAATCATTGCTTGAAAATTTTTAGGTAATATGCTACCTTCTTTTTGACAAGACTCAAAATGGCATGTTATGTTCATGTACATCTGATTTATATATCCAAGCTGTAGGAAGATGTCTAATGTACAACCAACAGTTTAAGAAAAGGTTCCATGACAAGACTGTAATTGGGACACTTTTTTCTTCAGAAAACTTAATGCCATTGCAGGCTTTTACAGATAAAAAAAAAAAGTTTGCAGACTATATTGCAAACCACATGCAATGTTTTAGCATGCATATAGGAACACTTACTGATTTTATATGTTTTTTTTTTCCTGTAGTGCTTTTACTCTAAGAATAAATGTATTTGACTTTGTGATGACTGGTAACTGTTATGACTATTTTCAGAGTAACAGCCGTGTTAGTCTGTGTTCGCAAAAAGAAAAGGAGTACTTGTGGCACCTTAGAGACTAACCAATTTATTTGAGCATGAGCTTTTGTGAGCTACAGCTCACTTCATTGGACTATTGTAGCTCCTAGAGAGAGGTTAACCATAGGTGCTGGGCCCCAGTCAGACTTTCTGGGGAAATCACAGTGAGGTGCAGAGGAACTACAAGCCTAAACCCCTAGTCTGGAGTGCGAACGATACTCCTGCACCAGTTATGGCTGGGAACCTGAAACCTTAAGTGGGAGTCCTTGAGGACGATGAGGCAGGGGCTCAAAGGTGCAATTAACCCTGAAAGTGTGACGCAGATCACTAGCAATCGGATATGAAAGCCACAGGAGCTGCTACATATGCAAGTTTGAATGGAGTTAAGTGGTGCATTTGTTTGGCATTTCCATCTCTAAAGAGCTGGGATGAAATCTGGACTCTACTGAAGTATATTGGGCAGATTTTGACCCTGGTTTTAATATCGGCTAGTAAAATGTCTGGTGGAAATGAATTTGGTGGCATCAAATTAATCCTTAGCTGACTTCTGTCCATGTTACAAAATCATTAAATGCAGTCCTGTTTAGATGGAGCTACTGAGGGTATATCTACGCAGGGATAAAAAGTCTGCAGCTGGCCTGTGTCAGCTGATTCTGGCTCACAGGGCTCATGTTTCCCAGCTGAAAAATTGCTGTGCAGATGTTTGGGCTTGGGCTGAAGGCAGAGCTCTGGGACTCTGCAAGGGAAGGAGGCTGCAGCCTGATCCCAAATGTCTACACAGCCATTTTTAGTCCTGTGTGCCCGGGCCAGGCAGTATGATCCATCCCTCACTTTACTGAGCATTAAATTTTTACTGTAAACTAATTAGAGGTATATGTAATAGGAACAAAAACAATGAAAAAGTTTACCAATTCAGTATAAAATCCCATTAACATTTAAATTTGTTTTATGTTGGCATTTTAAATAGAGTTCAGCATTCTTGTTTTTTGGTCAGTTATGGAATATTCTACACTGTGATATTTTAATGAAAACTGCTGCATATGCTCTTATTCTACTATTTAAGCTAGTAGAGTGGAAGAAATGCTTATCAATTTTAAAGACTTGTTTTGTTAACTTCAAAGTGTGCATGTTAAAAGCATTCCCTTCATTCTCCTTTCCTACAAAACCTATTATGAGTTGTTGATTTTGACATACGATTGAGGTGAAGGTATAAACATGCCAAACCAGCTATGCATGAATTCAGTTCATTCTGTTGGAAAGGTCTGTTTGCCTGTACGAATGGGGACACTTTTAAATAGTTCTCTGTGGTGTATTTGCATGAGTCAAGGTTTGCAGGACTGGGGACCTCAACTTTTGTCTAGAATACTGGGGAAAAGTGAAGAGCTTGGAATTGCCAAATGGATTAATATTTAAAGTGCCATTCTTTAAACACGATCCAACTACTATGTACGTGTTATGTTGTTAAACAAGGACATAAAAGTGGTGGCTTTACAAATAATAGGGCTGAATCCTGCAGTTTCTTTTCGTGCAAAACACTGGTTGATGGATGTGTGAATCTTGCCAGAATAAGGATCTGGCCCTTCAGGGCCCTTTTTAATAATAGATTAGGATGTCAAAAATACTAAAATACCTGCATGTGTATTTTACAATAACATATTACTGCTTTTGTGTTATTTTTATGGCTGTAACCCATATCTATGACTAACTTCCTTTTTAATACGTTTTTTTGGAGGGTGTCCTTTATACTTGTGAAATTTGGATTTTTTTGCTGTTTCTTGGAATACTTTTGAAAAACATACTTACACAGAATTTTACTTTCCCATGAGTATTCTATTTTTCTTTCCTTAGTTCTTAACTCTAGATATGTTTTTGTGAAAGCAGGTTTTCTTTCTTAAAGCAACAGGAGCAGATAAATAAACTCTTATCTATGGAAAGCTTAATCATTTAATATCAGAATTGGTGTGGAAATAATTGGTGTCAGAGGATTAAGGTGATGAATAACTAACTTCAGGAACATGTGAATGTTTTAAAGATCCTGTTTTCATGTATATGTTGAAAGTAAAAGACATGCAGTTTGAAGAATTATTCTAAAATATACTAATATGAAGTGTCAATTGCTCTTTAAGAATAAAGTATTTAAAGCTTTGGAGACATGAGCTGAAAGTACTGTATGGTGAAATAGCTAGTGCAGTAGAAGGAAGTTCTGTTTTGATTAAACGGGTTTTTAAATCCATGATTAAGTATTCAGCAGGGGTGGCGCGTGTGTATAACGTAAAGTAACAACGATCAGTAAAAAGCGGCAAAGAGTCCTGGTGGCACCTTATAGACTAACAGACTTAATGGAGCATAAGCTTTCGTGGATGAATAACCACTTCGTCGGATGCATGTAGTGGAAATTTCCAGAGGCAGGTATAAATATGCAAGCAAGAATCAGGCTAGGGATAACGAGGTTAGTTCAAGCAGGGAGGATGAGGCCCTCTTCTAGCAGTTGAGGTGTGAACACCAAGGGAAACGATCAGTAAATCCCACTTCAACATTGGATAAATTTGTCATCATTCATTTTCTTGAAAAAGTACAACTAACCCTAATAAATTAAATCTGACAAAAAATAGATTGCCAGTGAGCACCAGGAAAAAAATAGAGCTCACCTGATAAAATGTATTTGAGAGCTTTTTAAAACGTATATCAAAATAAAATTACATCTCATGAAGTGAGAAAAATTGTAAATTTTCTTGCAAGAATTTGTTTTGATGTCACAAAAATTTGCTTGTTAGTTTTCAGCTGTACTTCAAGTTTTTAATAAAAAAAAAATGCAATGTGATATGTAGAAGACTTTTCCTTCTCCAGTTGTATTTTATTCTCTTGAGAAACAGCAGCAAAATAAAGTTATAAAATTAGCCATTAGCAAAACTTTAAACTGTCTGATTGTTCTTACTGAAAATATATTAATCGTACAATGGTAATATTTATTTACCATTTGTGAAAAAGATTCAGCAGTTAGGTCAAAGCTAATACATTGAAGAGCCTCTTCTTTAAATGTTATCAGTGCTGCACTAACTTGAAGTAAACAAAACAGTTGTAGGATATATGCTTCTAGTTACTGTTCCTAAGTGTTTGTATTTCATGATCCAAAAGAGGGACCAGTCTGGAATATAGACTGTTTTATTAGTCCTAAATGTAAAATAAAAAAAGTTTGAAATCTTTCACTTATTTAGATATATGAAATACAAAAAAATGCCATCATTTAAAATTTCATCGTATTGGGGAGCAAATTCACTCTCTGGCATTCATTGTCTTGTACAAACAATTTCTCATTGTATACAAGAACTCTATCTAATTTTAGGTACTAGATAAATGCACAAGTGCTTAATCTCTGGAGACCTAGAATATAGCCCTTCGATCACAGTGAAGATGAATTTGTTGGTATTAGGCTCTAATCTGCATTACAAAACCGCCACATAATTTGTCATGACTGGTAGTCTCAGCTCAAGGGAAGTCAGGACTGGAATAATAAATGTCCTGAAAGTCTGAAATGTGGTTCTTTGGCAGTGCCATAGGCCTAGCCCCATTGCATTAAATTTAGCTCTCAGTGAATGTTGTTTAGTTCTTTACTTTCTTGAGTATTCAGTGCTCTCAAATCATAGTGCCAAAACAGCCAAGGAATGAATGTAAAAATTCACAGGCTCAGTTATGTAAATTTTTGAATACTCATCGATTTCCTTCGGAGTTCAAGCAATTGCAGTTTCCAGTTTTATGTAAAGACCTCTCCAGGTGTTTTCTTAGGAGTTGGATATTTCTTAGACTCCAGCCCTGCTGTCCCAGAATAGCAAGTCGAGGTTGTAGTGGCGGTACTGTGGCCAACACCTCTGATTCATATGCCTCCTCCTAGGTTCACCTGTGTGTCAATATAAGAAGATTTCCAGGGTCACTGTTTGTGGTTGCTGCTGCTCTGGCCGCTGTCTGGAGTTCACTCCCTAATTTTTAATCAATCTAACCCAGAAAGTGGTTGCAACTATCTCTCAAACTATTGAGCAGTGAGGCTTGCTATCAGAGAAATAACATAAATTACAGGCTTCAAATAATGCTGTAATGGTATTGCAGTCAGCAACCCATGCGGTTTCAGAATAGTTGCCATTACAGTGCACCAATACAGTACTGTATTAGAGACTTAAAGGGATTTGGTGGTTTATCTTATTACAACCTGGTACCACAAAGGTTATGATACTGCCAGGCCTGCTTGTGAAGCATATTTGATGGAACCCAAAGCATGAATCTGATTGCTTTAGCTTTTCTATATTGAATGGAATTAGAATGTTTGTTTTTAAACTGTAACAGTGTAAAAATAAATCTTAAGCCTACACAAAAACTCTTTAACTTGTTACTTGAAAATTATTTGTGTCATTGCTGAATATATTGTTTGTGTGATTAAAATGACATGGTTCGACTTGTGAGTATATTACTAAATGACATTAGGCCTCAGAGGGAGGTGGAGAGGGTGAAACACAATAAAAGGTAGATGTGCAGAAACACTTTGGATGGATCACGGGTCTGTACAAAGAGCAGTTTGTTTATCGCTATGTCTTTTCCTCTTACCAATTCCTGACATTGGTGAACTGTCACTGAAAGTCTCATAGAAGCATGTGTTTTAAGAAGGCATTTGAATAAGGGAGAGGCTAGTTTATGAAAACAGTTTAAAAAAAATGAAAAGGTGGTTAAAGACCTTTGTTACACATTTCATAATGTACAAACTTAACAACCTTGGGGAAAATCTAAATCTGAAGGACTGACTTCAACATGCAATAGCTAAACAAATTATGTAGTATAGTATATAGTTCAATGTTTAATGCTGTAAATTATTAAGTACTGTTTTTCACCTTTTGATTCCAATGCATGCTAATCATACTTATTCATCTTGCTTCATAATATAAAGTGTCGTGTGTGTATCACAGGGGTTCTCAAACTAGGGGTCAGGACCACTCGGGGTTGCAAGGTTATTACATGGGGGGTTACGAGCGGTCAGCCTCCACCCCAAATCCTGCGTTGCCTCCAGTATTTTACAATGGTGTTAAATTAAATACACTTTTTAATATATTTATTGGGAGGGGGTCGCATTCAGAGGCTTGCTGTGTGAAAGGGGTCACCATTACAATAGTTTGAGAACTACTGGTATATCATAAAATACTACCTATAAATGCAAACAGGGATTTAAAATTGTTTTAGAAATTAATAAATGTTAGCATTGGTTTAGAAAAGACATTACTCTTTTAATTATTTATATATAAAATGGTTGTTCTGTCATATTCTGAAAGCAGCTAGTTCACCAAATTATAAAGCTAAATTCCATCTTTTTCTTTGTAGAAAAAGCCACAAATGAATACAATACCAGTGAGGACTGGGGTCTTATTATGGATATATGTGACAAAATTGGAAGTACTCCTAATGGGTAAGATGTGTTTCAGCTTCACAATGTCTTACTCCACATTCACTTAAAAAAACCCCAACACACTGTACACCACCGTTAGAGGAGTGGAGCTTCCTAAAATGTGTATCTGAGTCAACTATGCAGAAAGTAATATGATCAATAAACACTTTCGTAAACAGTGCTAACAATGACCATGGTTGGCTTTAAAGTGCTCCGAGAAGAAGTTTTGAACCTGCTTGAAGTTTCTTCCAACAGGATTTCCAGCGGAGTAATTGGTGTACGTTTGACTCATTCCAATTTTTATGCAGTATTGCACAGTAAACCGAGTTACTCGTGATAAATAATGTAGCATGAAATTTCTGAAGCATCCAGGCCAGGAGGAGAAAGTACAACTAAATTCATTGCAGAAACTTGTCTAAATTGAAAAGTTACCTCTGATGAAAAGTTAGTGTATATGTGTTACAGGGAAGTGTAAGATGGATGGAGGTCAACATGGAAAAGTGGGGTCAATATCAAAATGGAGTTTAATACTTTTAAACACAAGCAGTAATTCAGCCGTCCTATAATAGTCAAATGTGACTGCTGATCTCTGCCTCTAGATTGGCTGACTTTTATCAGTCAAAGGTAACTCGTTTTATAATGTAGTTATCTTTGCATTTGTCTATCAACATAGAAATCTCATCTGTCTGAAATCTTTTTTTTACCTACTGTTAAAAATAATGCTTAAGTTTAAGATTACTGAACTAAAAATGACAAGAAAACACATTATTTTTCTCTGTATATGTGACACCACACACCGGTCAGAGTCTCTTGTTTGTGTGAGCTGTTAAAAATAATGAAATTTTAGTTATAAACAAAAATTAAGAGGGTTGGACTAGATGTAACCACTGAAAGCACATAAACTATCTTATGGGGCGGAGAGGTGATTTTTCTATTACCTCCCCTAGGATATAAGGGTGCAACCTCTAACTTGATAAAGGCTCTTCTGTCTTAATGATCTCCCACAACCAAACAAATGTTATGGGCTTCTTAGCCTTTGAGAAAAACAAGTCAACTTTTTTCCTTAACACTTCTAATATCCATCCTTGTACATTCCAAATGATTTTTGTACAGCTGTTGGGGTAGAATGATTTAAATCAATTTTGTTAAAAAAATACCACTGTTTTTAATCAGGTTGAAGCTGTTTAAAAACTGACTTTAGAATTAGTGCTATTGTAATTGTAGATTAAAATCTATAACAAGCTAAAGTGTGTATGATATGGGTTTTTTAATGCCACTACTGATGACATATCTTATTTGAAGTTTACAAAACTGCTATAGGCAAAAACAAAATACTGAAAATCAAGGCCCTGATACAGGAAACACTTAAACAGGTATGCAATTTATTGAATTACTCTTAAAAGTAACTTCAACAGATGACCTAGGCTTTTAAAGTCAAGCATGTGCCCAAGTGTATGCGACTTTGGGGCTATAATTGTATTTTAACTCTTCTCACTCAGTCGTATAAAATCTTTGTCATTTTTAAAACAAAACTGCTTCAGTGTTGGTAATGAAAAGTTGTTTAGACTTTCAGTACACTAACAAAGTTATTGTGGTCTCTATCTACCACATGTCCAGTTTTTCAAAAATAGATTAAAGTGAGACTTCTCACCCCACTGATTTCAAACTGCAAACCTGATTGAGAAATATAGCCTGATAGGTTCAAAAAGTTGAAATGTTCCTGTTGAAATTCCGTATATCAAAGGTGGCGTTTGTTTACAAATGTAGTATGGGCTCCTTTCTTCTAAATTTTATTTTGTGGTGTTTTCACTGTACGAACATTAATGAAGTTCTGGACTTACTTTTTCAGCATAGATGAGCATTTTAACTGTGAAACTTCTCCGTTGAAAAAAAAAATCCATAAAACCTGAAATCTTTCCAACACTTAAGAAATTAAAAAAAAAAAGAGTACAGAACAGCTGCTTCAGCAAGTTGACTCTAAAATAGGTAAAAAGAGCAAATAAGATTTAAATTTTAAAAAATCATTGTTTTTATCCACCTAGATCTGTGATTTTTTTTCCCAATATCTAGACAAAACACACTTTTTAAAACATGGCAATTGCTTCTTCGTATAGAGGGTCTTCTTCCTTGTTGTCTATTTCAGGTCCATCTTCTGCAGGTGGTTCTCTCTCTAGCCATGGGTGGTAATTCCCAAGCTGGTACTGTTATGGAAAACTTGAGTTTTGGCTTGGCTAAATTGCTGGCTTTTAAAACTTGTATCATACATTTCATTGGCTGACTTAACTTCCCTGGACGCTAACAACATGGTGACATTTTAATTTGTAATTCACAGTGACTGAACTATACTATACTATCACTGATATTCTCTTAATTCTCTTCTAGAGCAAAAGATTGCCTTAAAGCCATAATGAAAAGAGTAAATCATAAGGTCCCACATGTTGCTTTGCAAGCACTAACGGTAAGTAGACTATACATTATTTTGTGGAACTTTACATCTGTATCTTTATGTACTCAAGCAACCATTACAGCCAAACTCTGTCCATGAATACACATATTTAATGCTAGATGGAGTTGGTGGGAGTTGGCATGCTTATCTAAAGATGGAATTTAGCCCATATTACTCACTTTTTTTTTTAACAACAAACACTCGTGTTTTGAACAAATCACTACCATTGCTGTCTTCAACGTTTTTTGCAATTTTATTTCTGTTGTCAGCTGCTAGGAGCCTGTGTGTCAAACTGTGGAAAGATTTTTCACTTAGAAATATGTTCCCGTGATTTTGCAAGTGAAGTACGTGGTATAATAAATAAGGTAAAGTATTATAACTTACTAAATATACTTAATATAATAAGAATGGATGAAATTCTTGACACGGTTTTGCTCTCTCAGTATATTTGTGGTAAAGCTTAGTTTATATGCTATAAATAACATTTTCCAATTCTGATGCGTTTGAAAATACAACTGACTGACGTCTTACTCACCACTGAAATCTGTGAATGCTTTAATTTGTGGGGGGAAAATGCTAAGGAAGTGACTTGCAGATATCAAAGGTTGTGACTTAAATAATTTGCAGCTAGTTACTATGGGAATCTTAAGAAAAAATTATGGAATGTTGCTAAACTTGGTTCACTTGGTAATGTTGAGGTCTCCCCTACTTGAAGAAACTATCTTTTGCTTGAGTGGGAATAAGTTCATAGGGAAAAATACTAACCTAAAAATGTTTAGGTTAACAACAGTAAATGTTTAAGCTTAATTTGAGAAGTAGAAAGCTGTCATTAGATTTTCTCAGTCTCAAAGGGCACACACAATGCTAACAAAAAAGAAACAGGAAAGGGAGATGTAAGCCTATATGGCAAAGTTCAAGAGACTATTCAAGTCAAACAGAAATCCTTCAAAATATGGAAATATAACTCCAGTGAAGCCATTCAGCAGAAGCTCAAATTATAGCAGGCAGTAGGTAAGAGAGAAACTAAGGGCTAAAAATGGATTTGAAAGAGCAAATAGCTAAATATTTTAAAACAAGAAATCAGGGTGGATTTGATTTAAATCAAATTGATTTAATCATAATTTAAATCACTAGTCAGAAAGATTCGATTCAATCATGGATTTCTACATAAAAGTGCATTTTTGTGGTTGTTATAACCTTAATACATATTCTTCACAACTCAAAGATAAATGTAGGTTTCATTTTTAGAAGGTACACACTATACATTTTTAAAGTGATTTATTTTGAAAACTTTTCAGATTAGCTTTACAGCTATATCAGAAAATGATAATTGTTTGGTTATTTCATTTACCAAAGGTAATTGAAGCAGATAGTTCACCTCCCAATGACTTCATAAATATCTCCAGTTCAACAGGTTAATCATTAATATTTGGAGGATTTTCTTGCCATGCTGTATTAGGAGGAGAACATCACCAGACAGACATTTAAATTGTTTTTTTTAACTAAAACAACAACGTTGTGTGTTCTGGATTTTTTGCTTCAATAGTAAACACATAATATTTTAACAAAACAAGCATATGAATTTTTGAATTTAGTTAAACATTCAAGTTTTTAAAAATCAGGTTTGTTTTTAACTAAAATAGTTAAATGAAATATTTTTTTTAAAAAAAACCCCAAAATTAAATTGACTATGTCAGCCATGTCAACACGAGAAACTTAAAATATTGGCTTCTGCAGCTAACTCAGTTGTCTTCACCTTCATTTTCCTGTTTGTTCATAATCTGGAAAAGAAAAACAAGCTTTCCTGCTTTATCAGGTCCCAAACGATTTCTCAATTTGGAATGAATTAGTCCAAAGGAAGAAAATATTCTTTCTACACCGGAGAAGAAGCTACTGCTGTTAAAAGTGAGATTATCACTTCAACAGTCTCTGAATCCAAGTGCTTAAGTGACTTCCTCCAGTTCACTGGTGTGACTTTCTTTAAAACATCATTCGCAAACATATTTCTTGAATGGTTCACCCTTAACTCTGAAGTTTATTATAGTTGGCATTATAGAGGGATGATTGCTGGATGTCCATGTCATAGCCAACTCCTCTTCTTCAGCAGTTAAGGTTTGACCCTGGTACTGAGTATTGAGAATATATGCAAGAAAATGAGCTGGAGATAGTGCTTGTCCCATTCTTTTTTTTTTTTTTTTTAATGCTTGTAATTTAACTCTGTCATTGCATATTTCTCTTTAAGATCTCACTCAGCTCCTCCCAGATTTCAACAGCGTCAGCAATAAAGCAGCTGTTTCCATGCATTTTGTTCAAGGCTATAGAAATAGGCTTCAGGGTACTCAGCATGTGTTCAACATTTCTCTTAAGCCCAATGTTGAGAACTTTGGCTGTGACAGTGCCATCTATTTTTTCATGATTTTGTTCACAAATTGTCATCTGATTAGGCCAGTTCTTGATATAGTGCTCAAAACAGTCCACTACTGAGTTCCATCGCACGTCTTGTGGGAGAGTTAGCTTGGTTCCTCCCACTTTTTTCAGAGCGACTGCTGCAAAGTGGTTGTTACAGAAATATTTTTCAGTTTCAACAATATTAGACTTTATTTCTGGAACACTGAAGTCTTTGGCTAGGAGTTGCATCAAATGATCACTGCAACCGTATGTTATTAGCTTGGGACTCTCTTCTAAATAATTTCTTCTCATCTTGGATACAGTGGTAGCATTGTCTGTGCCCAAGCCGCGTACTAGACATTTGAATTTTTTTTCACAGTTTGTTATAACTTTTACTGCTGCTACTTGCAAGTATTCTGCTGTGTGTGTATTTCCTGATGTATCAATTGTTTCTGTAAAGAAGACATTCCCATCTTCTGTTGTCACACAGGCACGTACAACAGGATCATTGTGGACATTGCTCCACCCATCAAGACTCAGGTTAACAATTTCACCCTCTAGACCTTTTGCACACTGCTCAATTTCTCTTTCATGCACTTTATCCAGCAATTTGCCTGGAACATCTGCTCTGTTGGGTGGACTGTATCCTTGTCTTAATGACTGAACCATGTTAATGATGTATGGGTTCTCAATCATACGGAAAGGAGAGTTTGTTGCATAAACAAACCAGGCAGTTTTTTCATCAATTACCTCTTTTTGTAATCTGCTAGTTCTTACCACAAACTTATCTATGGTTGTTTCTGGATGATGGAGATTTTTTTCTTTTTGCTACAGGTGATATACTGTGGCTGTGTGACAAATATGATGCGACTGAAACACTGTCCTTGGCAGATAACTCTGAAACTATAGAAAATGATGGTGATCTTGAAGGTGGATAGTCTTCATAATCCTGTATGTTGAGGATGGATTCTCCTGAACAAAATAAGTCAATGCAGTTATTTAATTATTATTACCAAACTGCTCATTTAGTATTACTCATTGCATTCACTGACACTCAATACTACTTTAAAGGTGAAATTGTAAAAGGAAGATCTGCCTATTTCAGCTATTTATTTTTTATCACAACTGCATCTAAAATGATAGTACAATAGAGTAACAGCTATATTTTTTTGCTCAAACATGAGAATTCAAGAATAGTCCAGAAGGAAGACCAGCAGTCCTTAAGAAAGACGTATATAAAGTAAATAAAAACGTTTACCAACCTGAAGATCCTGCATGTTCAGACATGTTCCTTTCATCATCTTCAAGGCAGCTTCCTCCTGAGTAGGAACACTTCTCATGATGATGTTTCATTCGGGCAACCAGGCCTTGCATTTCTTTGTTGCACTGTTTGCATTTTGCACACATGCCTATCTTACCCACAGATAGAGGAACTTCATTAAAATATTCCCAAACTGGGTCTCTTTTACAGCCTGCTGCCATTATAGGGTTTTCCCTTCTAGTGAGAGAATGGTATGGTAGATCTCAAATCAATGAAGGCTACACTCAGAAAGACCTCAAGACTTCTGGAATATGCTACTCAAACAGTTTCACTTTTGTTTCTACTGCCTGTCCCTTCCTTCTCACATTTATCTCCAGACTTCTTCTCCTTGTCCAGATCTATTCTGCATCCAACAATCTTCTGTTCATTGAGCTTTTTGAAACTTTACACTTTTTAGAGGGAAGGGATTGACTCTGTGTACACAAATTTGCAGAGGGACAATAGGGTTGAGGTGTGTTGTTCTCACCTCTATATATTATTTAAAAACATTTTTGCTGTTAACAAGCATGTTATCTCTGGAGACGCAAATCCACAGTTTGAGAACTGCAAAACTAAGCGTCTCTGATGGTATCTTCTAGACTGAGCACTGAGTCCCATTGGGTAGATAGAAAAATTAACCTAAATGATCTATACAGAAGCCCCTGGAACCCCATAAGATCCATGAACTATTGGAACTCATTTACAAAACTTTTCTTAAACATTACATGATTATATTGTCTCATACTATAGATTTAGAATTTATAATCCCTGTTCCATGATGGTATCTTTGAGCTATAATGTATCTTAATTAAAACTAGATTGGATTTTTTTGATAAAATGCTTTTTGAGGAAAAAACCTATTTAAATTTAAAAAAAAAATCCCTTTCTTTTTTTTAAATAAAAAAAAAATCCTATTTTTATCCACCCTGCAAGAAATTCTAATATGTCAGAATCAGGAAGCCTGGTAAAATAATTGGTGGATCACCAGGCGTTAAAAGGAGTAATTACGAAAGCTAAGGATTTTGCTGAGGAGCTAAATGACTCAGTCTTCACCACATGGGCTGTTGGAAAGTTTCCTAACCCCAGATCTGCTTAGTATTTTTTTTAAATGTGAGGGACTATCAGAAATTGAGGCGTTAGAAGAGATACTGGAACAAACTGATAATTTAAAAAGCAATAAGTAACAGGACCCAGATGGTACCTCCATGAGTTCTGAAGAAGCCCAAGAATGAAAATGACTGAGCTGCTAACAACAGTATGCAATCTTATTAAAAAAGAGCAGCGGAAACAGGGGATTGGAGGATAGCAAATGTTTAACCCCTATTTAAAAAAAGGCTCTGTGGGTGACCTGAGATATTAAATACTAGAGTGCCATATAATCTGTACCTGGTAAACTGGTTGACATGACAATTAAAAATAGAATAATAGAACACCTGGAGGATCATGATATCATAGGACCTAATCAGCATGGTTCCTGCAAAGGGAAATTGTCTCTCATTAATTTGGTAGAAGTCTTTCATAGTTCATAATTATGGGGCGAGGGATTGAGTGAACATCATTGAAAATGACTAGGGACATGGGGAAACTCTACTGTGAAAAGAGATTGGGATTGTTCTTTTTAGAAGGGAGGGACATAAGGACATAAGTATATAAAATAATGAATGGCATAAAGAAGGGAGGTTGGGATATTCTGTTCATCCTGTCTCATAACATGAGAACAAAGGGACAGTCAATGAAATTACTTTTTACACAGCATGATTAGACTGAAATTATGCCACAGGTTATTGCAGTGAGGCCAAAAATTTAGCAAGACCAAAAAGGAGTTTGGAAATTTATATGGGTAACAAGAATATCCAGAGTTTTTAGTGCTAACAGTTTGTTGAAAGGGATGTTAAACTTTATGCTTCAGAATTTAAGCCGATCTCAGTTGGGGATTAGGGGAACAGGAGGGCAGATTATCTCACATCTGCTCTCACCCCACCCCGCCCCCCCAGTTAATCTGACACATGTTGTACTGGACACTGCTGGAGACAGAATACTGGATTAGATGGATCCAGTTTGGCAATTCCTGTGTTTGCTGCCCTTACTCAGGAAGAGGTATTGGTTATGAGGTATAAAAGAGAAAAGTTTTATGGTGAATTATGCAATGGGAGGTCTTCAGCCCATGACTACCAACTCTTTGACCTTTTTCTTTTATTTTTGGATTTCATTTTCATTTCTTGCTCCCCAGTATGCTTCGGGGAAAGAGAGAGTAACTTCAAACCACCATCAGATTCCATCATCACCCATCATCTGGATGTTTAGTGCAAACTGGTCTTCCATATCATATTAGAATGACCTCTACTGTTTATTCCTTCTGACAAAATTTCTGATGGTTTACCCTTTAGGAAGGAACAAAAGGAGGAATAAGTATCAAAGTCTGCACTCTCCTCTTGTTGCCGAGATAATCTGTCCTTCATATTCTGTTAAAACAATACTTGTAGTTGAGAAGTGTTCCCTCTAATCCTATTGAAAAACTGGGTCTACCTAGGGATATTGTTCACCATGTGATTGGGAAAGTCCCCATTCTCCTCCACTGTCTTTTCATCCCTTCAGGAGAAAAGGTCGTAAGAATGAAAAAGAGCATCAGAAGACTTGCACCTTTTCCTGGCAAATGGTAGTCTTCTTCCTTAAGAAAACTGTCCTAGGGCTGCTTTTCACTGTAAATATGCTCATGCTGGTTACTGAACATCTTAAAGAGGTTTCTCTGGAGTAACAAGTGACTTCATTACAGCAGATAAACTCAGTCTTAATCCTCAAACATCTATGTTTTAATCTTGTGATAAGATTGTTATTAAGCTATATTTATAGTGTATTCTGGAGCATTCTCTTTAGTAGTGTTGTAGGGGAGAGAGATACTATCTGATGATGACTTGCGTTTTGCACGTGGCTTGCAAACTCAGGTCCAGGTCCTTGGCTGGTGTAAATTGGCATAGCTTCATTATGGGTAATGGAACTATGCTGATTTACAGCATCTGAGGATCTTGGCTGTCTTGTGAGAGAGGCTGAAGGGCTTTAGAACTGATCCCCTTATTATGTGAAGATCCTTTAAGAATAAAACCATTGGAACACTGTTAGATAAAGTGAATAATTTTTCCAAGGTTAAAGCAAATTCCACTAACTAATCTGAGGTTTTTGGCATGTTAGACATACTCTCAATTACACCTGCGGCTGGCCTGTGCCAGCTGACTCGGGCTGAGGGTGTGTTTAAGTGTGGTGTAGATATTTGGGCTCAGGCTGCCTGAGCTCTGGGACCCTCTCACTTCACAGGGTCTTAGAGCCCGAATGTCTGCACCACAATTAAACAGCCCGTTAGGGTGTGTCTGCACAGCAATATAAGCCTAGGGTAGTGGAACTGGAGTCAGTGGACCTGTGTCGGGAACCCTGGGCTTGAGCCTCTACACTGCATTTCTAACCCTAGGTCAAGGATTTTCTGACCCGTGCTTGAACCTAGGGTTGTGGTGTCCACGCTGTCCAGACCTGAGTCAAAGTAACCCTACCCCAGCGTGTCTAGTGCCCCTTCCTCTCCCCTGGTGCTGACACTCTAGACCAACAGATGTGTTGCACTGTGGGAAAACTACTACACACACTGTTTCCTGACTGTAATTGTGCTATCGGTGGGACTCAGATGCCCAAAAGGAGAACATGAGTACATTAGCTCTTTTGGTGGGTGTCTCAGTAGAGTCACTACAGTTTGAGAAGGCTTTATACTGAACTACCATCTAATCTGAGAATTGGGCTCTCCACCTCTAGGCTGAGTCACGCTGGCAGGAAAATGCCCATGTGCACCTGTTCTGAGGATAATTCGGACATCCATCTCCAGGGCTGTCACACTGTTAAAACGAAACTTTGCAATTCTTTTAAAAAGGGGACATTCAATGAAGGTGTTTTTATATGTTTGGGGTTTTTTGTCATAAAACATAGGTTGCGGAGGAAATACATACATGTGTGTCGTCATTGTCTCTCACACCCCCACCCCTCCCACACTCCCCGGGCCTGGCTGTGGAGCAGTGAAGTTTATCCCCAGGGCTTTTGTGCAGCATGCTCCAGCAACCCCCAGGGATCCCTGTTCCCGCTTCACCCTGGGAGGCAGGGATAAGGGATCCACAGGAGGTTGTGGGAAAATTTTGGGGCTGGCTCCCACTCACTGTCCTCATAGTGTACTCTGCCTGGGCATGTAAGATATAATGCACTATTTAAGACATGCCGGCAACATATACAATCATAACTTTATGTGAGTGTTTGTTGTTGAATCTCCTTTTACGTTACAGGGTTTTGAATTATTGGCACACAGTGATTTCTGCTCTTTTTATGTCTGTAAACATCCCTCTCTACACAGTTGTTATTTAACTTTGTCTTTATAGGCTCATCCTAAAGTATGTGAAAAGCTAAAAGCTTTAATGATGGAGTGGTCAGAAGAATTTCAAAAGGACCCTCAATTTAGCTTAATATCTGCAACTATTAAATCTCTTAAAGAAGAGGGAGTAACTTTTCCTACAGCTGGATCTCAGGTAATGACAGATATAATTCTGATCTGACACATGCCAAAAGACTTTTTTCATATTATATTTCTAATGATGTGCTTGTGTTTTGAATATGGGGGTAAGAGACTGATAATCTATTGAAGTGACATCTTTCTGTTGCTGTTTAAAAGAGCAGGTTATAAAACCAGAGGTGGCTTCATGTCCCCATTTAGGAGTGACCTCCCTTCCAGAACCAGGCACACATCTGTTCATTTTCCTCTTTTACTACTTTCCCGCCTTCAGAATGTATGAGTGGATGACTAAGTTGTGCTGCATGCTGCCACTGTGGAAACTGGAGCGGCATCTGATGCTTGACCATCCCAGACTAAGTCAAAACTTTTCTGAGCTGTCCAGTAGCTTGAATTTAAATGCCTTGCATGTTGTGAGTCCTCCCTCCTGTGCACTTTCTAGGTGTTTCTGTAGCACTAATGGTGACTGTTTGAACATCTCACACATTAACTTATTTATCCTCACGATGCCCCATGAAATGAATATTGTTGTCCCTGTGGTCCAGATGGGGAGCTGAGGTACAGAGAGATCAAGTGATCTTCCAGATGCGTTTAATCTGTTGCAGAGCTGGAAACAGATCTCTTAAGTCCCTGTCCTATTTCTTAACCACACAACCATCCATCCATTCAGGAATTGCCCTTCCTCTGGGTGATGGGGGCTACCCCTCTATCCTGGTATGGCTAGTTCTCTGTATAGTAGGTGTATGGTACATTCCAGAATTTGGCTAGAATAATCACAAACAAAGAAGACAGAGAAAGTATTGTGTGCTGCATAAAATAGTTCCATGAACTTTGAATCTTGCCCTACTTAACATTGAGAGAGGTGCTTTTTGTCTGCTAACCAACTGGGACTTGTCAAAACAAAAGTAAGAGACTGGACGTGGAGGTAAACGCATATGTTGTAAATGACAGATATGGCAAAGATTAGAATTCATGGATGGAGAGTTCTTTGACCAGGCTTGCACTGCTGAACTACTGACAACGAGTTACACTTCATTGTCTCTCTTGTGGATAAAATTTTATGTTTGTGTCTTGACAGGCTGAATGTTTTCAGCTACATTACCTCATGCATTGCCCTACAGACAAGTGAGATTGAAGGATTTATTGCTCATTAACATTTGTTCTTGCAAAAAATGTTTGTTTAGGACTCATGAGAAACCGTATCATTGCTGGGGCCTTACACTGAGTCTACTGTTGCTGGGCCTCAAGGCGCCTTCTCTGCTAGGGTTTATGGAAGCTTCAAGGAGAATCCCACCCTGTTGTATATGCTCCTTGCTTTTTTCCTGTTAATCTCTTTAAGGTAGCAGACAACCAGTTTTACTTCCTTTCACCCTACACGGAATACTCGTAGGGGTGGAGGGTGGCTCTTCATCATCACAGCAAAAAGGTCTTTCTCCTTTCTGTAAAGCCTAACCTAGGTGCTGTTTAGTGTGACTTCCTCTGCTGTTGCTGTGCTTACATGGAATTGCATTGCAACAGTGGGGAGTATGAGAGGCTGGGGGCATACTGTCCTGCAGAGAGGCATGGAAATAATAGTAATAAATGGTCTCCTTGTGTCTACAACAAACAAACAACTGAAGCCGTGGGGAGTAAATTAAAAAAAAAAAAGAGGGGGTGGGGGGTGAGGGATCTCCACTTAGTGATGAAATGATGGCGTGGTACGTATGTAATACTGTTACATATACATTCTTTTTTTAAAAAAACACAGTAACTGTAGAGCTTTCTTTTTTGCTTGAAACATAGCTGGATTCATGTTGCCAATTCATTTGCAGACTCTCACAAGTGCTGCCAAGAATGGTGCATCATCAAGCAAAACCAAAGAAGATGAAGATATAGCTAAAGGTAAATTATTAGTCACAGCCTTTGGTTAGAAATGTTAACACTTATAAGTGTTCTATACTTGTGCTCTGAAACACATTTTGTTAACATGCATACATTTTCCACTAAAAAAGAAAACTGTACCCAGAGAAAACTGTTCCACAGAATGGAAAGTGATAAGGGTGTGGAAGGTCAGGAGAGAATAATATGCTATTTTTAAAAAAGCTTTGGAGGAGGTGGTGTATAAGAGGTATTACACCCATATGCAGTCCACTGGCATGGGCCTTGGAGGCACTGCTTGTACTGCAGCTGTTCCTCCTCTTTATAGAGCTCTTGATCTCCTCTTCCCTTCTGCCCCATCCCATCTCTTCCTCACCTCCCCATCTGTCCACTCTGAAAGATGGAGGTTTTAGAATGGTTTTTATTCTTTATGCTCTCATGTTGAGTACAGATATCTTTACTCACATGACACAGCAAAGAATTAGTATACAGGATTTCTGGTACTATCAGTAACATCACTGTGTTAGCATGAAAGCTGTGTCTTATAGTGAACTTGAAATTCCTATTGTAATTAACATGTTTGCTTTTATAATCTATTTCAGAACTTGTTCATGGCTAGTTTCTTCTGAACTTTCAAATTGTAGGGCTAAGTAAACTTATTGAAGTTTAGACAGGTTAAAAGTTTAAGAATAAGAAATTTGAATTCAAAATACCTTTAATCAGAAGAACAGCTATATATCATGTTCTTCATTTTTAAAATATATTCTATGAAGTTGGTCTTTCACTTTTCTCGTTTCAGAAACTAAAATTATTTATACATAAATAATAAAGTATACAGACTTACTTTTTTTGTTTTCCAAACTGTAGCTATTGAATTATCTCTGCAAGAGCAGAAACAGCAGCAAACGGAAACTAAATCCTTATACCCATCTGCAGAAATTCAACAGAACAATCAGAAGGTCTTAAGGAAGGTGCGAGCCCTGTATGACTTTGAAGCTGTTGAGGATAATGAGCTCACCTTTAAAAGTGGAGAAATTATCATCGTTTTGGATGACAGGTACAGTGTGTTTAGATGAAGGTGTATTTTATTATTGAAACATGATGTTGGCTGTGATCATTTAAGTTGGTTCTTTATGAGCTGTGTTCTGCGTGTTTTCTTTTTCTTTCTACGACTCCTTATATTGCCCTTTTACACCATCTATTACACTTGGAACAGCTTCCAATTAATAATTTCTAAGCATGTCTTATTTTTCTTTCAATTACTTTTAGCTAGCCTGTGCATAGATCTTCAGTGAAGTCAACAGAGCCCTTTATTGACGTCCACATTTCATTTGTCTTCAGTTTAGATCGGTACTATTTGTGTCTTTAGTCTGAGTACTGTGAAGCAAGGATTTTTGCTTTTGACCCTGACATAAAGCACTCTGTACATCCAGTAATGATGTATAATAAATTCAAGCTCCATCTAGAAATGATAAAAGCCCTGGCTACTGACTGTGTCCACATTTGTTCAGGTACAAAATGATTAGGACCATGTTTAACAGTTATGTTGTCCTTTAAATCATCAAAGTGCTCTACAGACTAATTATAGATGTAGTCTTAATGGGACAGTCATAGACTTCTTTAATTATGAATTTTACTCTTCACTGTTGCTGCTGCCACCACCAGCTGCCCTGACTTCAGCTGGAAAATAAAACTTAATTCTCTGCCAGCATTGTCCTTATTTAGCAAACAGTGACTTACTGTTCCTCCTTTTTCTGCTAGTAGGCATTAGAGCAGAAACTGTAGCTCTGCCTTTGTTTTTCCCAATTTGTGTAATATTTGTACAATTTTTAGGTTAAGTTAGTGGGATGCAGTCAACTCAAAATTTAGTTAATTTGACAAGTTAAAAGAAGCTTCAGGCACTACATTTCCCCCGAATGGTCCTACTGATTTTTGGTGTGTTACTACTACAGTTTTCCTGTCTGTAAAAATGCTTTTCCTCTCCTCTGTTGCTGGGTGAAGGTCCCATATAAATCAGAGAAACAGACTGTATTGAGACGGTACTGTCAAATGCACAAAATTGAAGAAAATACACTGCAACTCAAAAATTAAAGTTTATGGGTGAATTTCAGGCAGATTGTAATTCCTAAATTGACAGCATCTTTTGACTTGAATTTCCTCCACTATACTCTACAGTAGAATAACACAGAACATTGCAGGTCCTATAGGCCTGATCCCGCAAGTTGTTCCGATCCCTTGATTACCATGCATTTTGCAGAAGGTACTCCACAATTTGCTCCAGTGGCCACACAGCCTTTATTTGGGCAGTGTTATCACTGATATTGATGAAGTTTTGCCTGAGTTAGAGGGTTGAGGATTAACGCTATATTAATAGCACTTATGGTTTCTAATACCTCCCTAATAACTGAAAGATAGAATGATGGAATAAGAACCTCCAGCTATTTAGAATCTATTTGTAAATGTAGTTTTTAATGGTATGAATGTTTAAAGTTTTCTAATTAAACATTTTAATTCCTCAGTGATGCCAATTGGTGGAAAGGTGAAAATCAGAGAGGAGTAGGACTATTCCCTTCTAACTTTGTATCCTCTAACTTAAATGAAGAACCTGAGACAGGTAAGTTATATATTAAAAGCTACCATGTGATGCTTTAAAAAAGTGGGCAAGTGAAATATTCAACTTGGCTTCTCTGTAATCCCTCAGTACAGCAACTTGCCCAGGGTCATGCAGTACACCAGGAAGAGAATCCAGGGATGGAATCCTGACGCCATTTAAGTCAGTGGGAATTTTGCCTCTGGCTTCAGTGGAACCAGGATTTTCACCCCTGTTTTTTTGTCGTCTTTTTGCTAAACCTCTATACTGTCCTGTTACAGAAAGCTGGTTCTGTTGTTTCATGTACTCTGGTTTCTCATGAAGAAAAAATTATATTTGAATCCAGGAATCTACCACCTAAAATGTTGCCGGAATATAGCCTGGATTCTGCGTGCCATTAGACATGAGTTTAACACTGAATTATATTCATGCTCATGTGTAACTCAGTTTAAGGTAAAAATTGATACTTTGATTCACACCAGTACTTTCAGAAGTAATTCTATGTATACAGTGTTGTTGTAGCCATGCTGGTCCCAAGATATTAGAGAGACAAGCCTCTCTCACCAACAGAGGTTAGTCCAATAAAGGATATTACTACCTCATCCACCTTATCTTTATAAGTTAGTCTAAACATTTACATGAGCATCTTAAAATTCCATGATATAAAACATGAGAATGATGGGGTTGTTTTAGAAATTGGTGGTCAAATAGACACTTACCCTTACTGACTTTGAGTCACAGTTTTGAATGTTTGTCCAAGGAACAATGGATTAAATTCCAAGTAAAATCTATCACATTCAGAAACTGATCAACTTGGAGTTTGTTTTGCTGTAATGCAATGTTTTCTCCCCTCTTCGAAGACCTAAGAGCATCACTTTCTGGGAGTCATTTGCTTTTTTTTAAGTTCTCTTTGACTTTAAAGATTTGCCATCAAAGACTGTATTTGTACTCGGGCCTAAGGAAACTGTTTAAACTATGCAGTGTTGAATATTTGTTTTTTTAGAATAGGAGGGTGTATTTTTAGGATAGTATAGTAACAAAGATGAAGAAGAGGAACTGACACTCATGTTCTCTTAGCTCCTGTGGATAAACCCCTTGTTACTGAAGATACTACAGAAGAAGTTAAGACAGCAGAACCTGAACCTGTTTATATAGATGAGGTATGCAATCATTATTTTAGAAACTTTTTGATTGTTTTTATATTACATATAAACATAATATATAGAAATACATACACACAGTGAAAATAGCATATAAATAATAAAGTTCAGTGTGCACTACAAAACCATGGGGGTGGGGGAGGATGGACACCTGTACCTATAAAGGTCATGTAGGGCATTAATAATTGAAGTGATTAAATAGATACAGTGAGAATGTAGTCCACAAGTATAGGGAACTAATATATACTGAACTGCAAAGGTATGCAATAGTTTCATGTGTGACTAGACTTCCTTGTATTTTTTCCACACACTTCTGTTTGAGTCCGTTTTTTCACTAATGCAGTAGTAGAGATCTCACTCAGCCAGTCTGTGTATGAGGGAGGAATTGCAGATTTCCATTTTCTTAAAATAACTCTTTTGGGAAAGCACTGAATATAGCATTCCAGAACACACGCATTTGTTGACAGGTATAGAGGATGTGTGAAAGGTTGGCTTTTGGCTGCTTAGATCTCCAATACTCTTTAAGCATTGCCAGTCTAGCCTTAAACACTCTTGAGTCCACTAGTACCTTTTAATATCTTGTTCTGGAAGCAGACATTTTTAATGAATACAAAATGTGGAGTTAAGTGTTTTGTACAAGTTTTATGAAAATATTAGTCTGTACATCTGTTATGGAGTAGTCTGCCACTGAAGGGCAGTAGTAGCCCTTTAAGGTTTGAAAGCAATAGATATAAGGACCTAAGGGGGATATGGGTAGAGAGAAAGCAGTCCCAGGATTTTAGTGGTGCTGGGGAGGAAATCCTGTCATTGTACCTTTAGGGGTCTGGGGCTAGGAGCCTTGCAAAGAGGGCAGGGCAAGGCTCCCCTTTCCCACCAACCAATTGGGAATGAGCGGAGAGAAGAGGGAAGCTCATTAAGGAAGGAGTGAAAAGAGACTGAGCTATAGAAAAGAGAAGCTCTTATAGAAGGAGCTGGGAGGGGTTTCAAAAAGAGATTGTTTCCAGGTACAAGAAAGAAATATCTCCTGAAGGAAAAAGTAGTTGGACTGAGCCCAAGATGATGAATGTCTGTCCCCAGGTGCATCTGAGTAAGGTCTGCCTTTCGCTTCTGACTGTCATTAATAAATGAGACTCTTGGAAGCGGATGTTCTTCAGTAAAAAGGTCTGTCCGGACTTGCTTATAACCCAGGTGAAGGGAAACTCAAGTAGAGCCAAGCTGCAGCACTGCACCTGACTGAAAGAGGTGTGCTGGGATGACTTCTCTGCTATCACAACCTCTTTCTGTGCTGACTGGTGAAAATAGACAGTGGAGAAAAACCTTGTTTAGATCTCTTTATAAGAGAGGCATTTTTCCATTTTCAAATGAAAACTAGAGAACTCTGTGCTATGTTTTAGAGATAACTACATTTTAAAAATCTTTTATCTGTCATTCAGGATAAAATGGATAGAGCGCTGCAGGTACTTCAGAGTATAGATCCTACAGATTCAAAGCCTGATTCACCAGACCTTCTAGACTTAGAAGGTATTCTTATCAGTATTCTTATGAGTATTACTAAACATGCTAACTTTAGTATGTCATTCTACAGCTAAGAACAAAAGCATAGGTTTTTTTGTTTCTCTCATTTTACTTGAGAGGTCTCTGAGCTTTAAATGTAAAGTACTCTTGGTCTGTACTGATAGAAGGCTCCAATAGGTATGTTGGGCTTGGGTCTTGGGTGGTATTAGGCTAGTATATGGTTGGGACCAAAATCTGCAATTGTTAGTTAAATAGAATTCTTGTTATATATTGCATAATTGACTTACTCAGCCTCTGAAAGTTAGGGCACTGAAAACATCACTTTGAATGACCCATGGTGCTGTCAGAACTCTGCTTGAGGTGGAGCTATTTGTCCCGGAGGAATAAGTGACTCTGGGTAAAGAAACTGGTAATAGCGTTTGATATTCTCAAATCCTGTTGCGCTATATGAAAATGTTTGCTCTCTGTCAAGAGCTTCCCTTGGAGTATCTCATATGAACATGTTCATGTACACATTATAAAAAATACCTCCCTAAACTAATCAAAATACCTGTTTTGTGTGTGCTAGGAAGGAAAAAATTAATGCCATTTCTGTTCTTAGAGAAATTATGCTAAGAGGATGAGGGAGAATATAACCAACTAAATCTATTTCTTGAGACTGGGTGAACTATAATTGGATAGATGTTTTAAAATACTATATCGCTGTAAAAAAAGAACATCAGAATGGCTATACTGGGTTACACCAGTGATCTGTCTAGCCCAGTCTCTTGTCTTCTGACAATGGCCAGTGCTAGATGCTTCAGAGGGAATTAACATGACGGGATTTATCAAGTGATTTATTCCCTGTCATGCAATCCCAGCATCTGGCAGTCAGAGGTTTAGGGACAGCCAGAGCATGGGGTTGTATCCCTGACCATCTTGGCTAATAGCCCCTAATGGACCCATCCTCTATGAACTTACCTAATTCTTTTTGAATACAGTTATACTTTTGGCCTTTACAGCATCCCCCTGACAATGAGTTTCACAAGTTGACTGTGTATTTTGTGAAGACGTACGTCCTTATTTTTGTTTTAAATCTGCTGCCTATTCATTTCATGGGTGACCCCTGGTTTGTGTGTTTTGTGAAGGGGTAAATAACACGTCCTTAGTCACTTTCTCCATGCTATTCATGATTTTATAGACCTCTATCATATCCCCCTTTTGTTGTCTTTTCTAATCTGAACAGTCCTCGTCTTTTTAATCTCTCCTCCTATGGAAGTTGTTCCATAGCCCTAATCAATTTTTATTGGCCTTCTCGGTACCTTTTCCAATTCTAATCTATCTTTTTGAGATGGAGCGACCAAAATTGCATGCAGTATTTAAGGTGTGGGCATACCATGGGTTTATATAGTGGCATTATATTTTCTGTTTTATTAAATATCCCTTCCTTAATGGACAGTGTACACTTAGTAATGGAGGGTGTATTTTACATTGTAATCCTTTTCTTGACAATATATTTAGTGATTTTTAAATCTCTGTCACTGCATGAATTCCTAAACGTCATGCAAAATGCAGTCTCATTGGTGGTGGTATGCTGTGCTGTAGCTCTAAAGTAATTGATTTTCATTAGATGTAGATGAAGCAGTTTTGAGAGGATTATTTGAGAAATTTGGTGAAATTTCAATGCTGTTTGTAGGCAGTAGTTTTAGTTATATAGCAAACTAATTCTTGCTTTCCCTCCTCCTTTTGAAATAACTGGAAAATTATTGGTTTCTTTAATGATGATATTTAAAATTAAGAGCAAAATTTAAAAAAAGACTAGGTAGTAGACAAATATTATAATCTTTCCATTAATATGGCTGTACTCGGCTAAAATATATTCTTACCCCTGACTAGGGTTAAAGTTTTAATTGTACAATATATTACACTTTTGTCTTCACAGACATCTGTCAACAGATGGGTCCTATGATAGATGAAAAACTAGAGGAGATTGATAGGTGAGCCGGTCTCTTTCTTGTGTTTTCAAACAAGAAGTACAACGCTGTTACATATGCTTCACCTTTATTTGTCAGGGTCTTAGACTGGGCATGGGATTACCACATTTTACTATACCTGTCCCCTTTTTCACCTACCTAAAATAAAAAATATAGAATATAAAATTACAAGCTCACTCTTTATTGTTTTAACTTCTTAATATTTAGTTTGATTTTCATTTTAGTGGGGCCTTAAAGGCCCCAAACAAGATCTGGACCCTGTTGTGTTTGGGTTCTGTATAAATAAATAAACAAGATGCAGTTCCTGCCCTAAAGAGCTTCCAATCTAAATAGGGAAGAATGTACAGTTGCAGTTTTTTCATTGACAGCAGTAGCAGTATGTCTAAAATTTTATGAGCCTAACTTTCAATTTGCTGATGACTGTTATCTATAAGGGAACATACTCAAATGCAGTGATTTCTCCTAGACCTTTGAGGAGACTTGATGATAAATGGGTAAAAGAAGATAGCAAAGAGAGAGTGACAGAGTTGTTTTTTTCAATTTGACTATAAGAAGAATCCCCAACCTCTTCTCTTGCGTACTTTCCCAAGGTTCATCAGTATGATAACCGGAATGGAGCTGGACATTTTAAAAAGACAAATAAATGTCTTTTTTTTTTTTTTTTCATATTTAGTTAAGACTGTGCTTAAAGACCTTCTTAGTTTAACTGTTGCAAAATACCCAAAGGTATAAGTAACTCTGAAGGAGTTTTGAGTAAATTGTTTGTTTTTTAATCAGGAAACATTCAGAATTATCTGAATTGAATGTG
The DNA here is from genome assembly GCF_965140285.1 of Lepidochelys kempii. Classification (NCBI taxonomy): domain Eukaryota; kingdom Metazoa; phylum Chordata; order Testudines; family Cheloniidae; genus Lepidochelys; species Lepidochelys kempii. The sequence goes on along the minus strand of NC_136390.1, from coordinate 28,341,775 downwards.
AAAGTTCTAGAAGCCTTGGAACTCTATAATAAACTGATGAATGAAGCGCCTATGTATTCAGCCTATTCAAAGCTCCATCCTCCAGCAAATTATCCACCCACATCAGCTGGTGTTCCAGTGCAGGTCAGTACCCTTTTCAGAAAACAGAGGCTTTCCTAATATGCATCTTCTTTTTAAAGGGTGATAACAAAGCATAAAGGAGAACAGGCTTTATTGCTAGCTTCTAAACAATTCGATGTTTCCTCATGATCATTAAATCCTGTAGAATAAAATGTACTAGAACAAAATAGGTATCTTCTAGCACTAAAATGCAATTGTTAATCTTTGCTGTATAGTTAGTAGAAGGATGTTGTATTCTGAATGTTGAAGTTTAACAACCCAGTTAACTAGTTTTCTCAGTGACTCACTCAACAAAACATTTTTTTATACTCCTGTGTTTCACAGAGGGATAGATTTACTGAGTCATATGTCCTTCCTTAATCCCAAAAGAAAATGTTACTCTATTTATTTTCAGGGACATGATTGAACTTTCTAATATGGTTGCATCATGAGGGCAATGCACTTCTTCCAGATATACTCATTCTTCTTTGGATATATCACTTTGGGTGTATCACTATCTGGTGGGTTTTTTCCCCCCTTTTAAATAACAAACACCTTGTGCATTAGTGGGTTAAATAAGTCCAATATTGGATTCAGAATGAACTCTTATGTACCCAACATATGTTCATTTATGAAAGCAAAAAAGGAGAAAAGGCAAGACGTATTTAAAGGAGACACTTAGAAAGAAAAAGTAGAACGTGCCTGCATATTTTAGGTGGGTTTTAAATGAATGTTAATTGTTCAATGTGAAAAGAATAGTTACCATAGTAACTGCCACATCAAAGAAGATGCACTTAGCCATTATACTGTGCTTTGAGCTCTGGAAAATGATGAAAAATTCATTAGGGGGAGAAAAGAAATTTTGGACATGAGACAGCTGGAGTTTTTAATATTGCTGATCTCTTCTGAGATAGTGCTTTCTGATGTGGAAAAAACAGCAAAATGGTGCTAAGCACAGCTGTATTGCACAAAGTTATGTATTTCCATCTATGTATGTATACTTCATTCCAAATCCAAAACCAGTGTGTGCAATATTCATATTTGATGTGTGTGTATGCTGTATTGGCTTACCCTGCCTGTGGCTTGAATTGTAAAGACTTCAAGAAAAATCAGTTATTTACATAGGATACATGCCATTTAATACACCGTGGAAATGTTCTGCTCATTTAAGTATGTCTTTAAGATGCAACATTTCACCAGTACAAATAACCTGATAAACGGGGTCTCAACTTCTGTTTCTCCTTTATCAAGTGTGAATTATGCCTCCTTAGTGTTAATTTCTGCATTTCTTGACATAATATAAGATTTATAGCAAGGTTAACTTTTTTCCTGTCGCGTACGTTTATTTATCTCCTAGCTTATGAAATGTACTAACTTACAAAGTCACTTAGAGTGTATATACAAGGGAGGTACAGGTTAAAAATCACCACCAAATCCTCCTGCTGAAAACATTTGCCTACAGTGTGATTTGAAATGGCAATAGTGCAAATTAAGGATGGAATAGTTAGAAAAATGAGGCAGTGTGAATGAATGTAGGCAGTGCTTTTATCACCTGAGGGAGCTGCATACCTTACTGCAGCTAGAAATGTCTTCAAATGAACATCAGCTAATCTTCCTCTAACAAAGTTTGTGATCCACAGTATCTGTGTATCTTCTGTTAAATTCCCATCCACACACATGCTTGGGAGATGGGGGAAGCGGAGAGAGTTTCATTCTTCGAGATGAGATAGTCAAATAAGTGGACTTCCTGAGCAATCCTGTTCTCCAGGCTTTAGTGTGCCATTTTCTGCTTCATAGGGCTCTACACATATAACAGAACCTGAGGATTGTACTCTTGCATTATATATATATCACTGTTCAGTTCAGCCAAGTTGATGCATGGTGTGTGTTCTGTTTCATTTACAGCCATATTCTGTACAACCACATGGTGGGAACTACATGGTTCAGGGTATGCATCAAGTCACTCTTCCCCAAGGCTACGGTCTAGGACCTGAACAGATGGGCCAACTGAGGTCCCTGCCTCAAACTATAAATTCTTCAGGAGCAACTCAGCCTGCTCAAGCTTCATATTTAAGGTAACACTTCAGCAAGACTTTAATATACAATTTGATTTCCCCCAGATTCGTAAGCACTAAAAGTCCAGAGGTGGGTAAATGTCAGTAAAATTTTTTGTTCTATTTTTTTACTTCAGAAATGTGCAAAATCAAATCAGTTTTGAAATGGCATATCGTGTGATACGCAAATGAACTTGGTAATCATAACTGTCACTGTTTTAAAATGATTTTTTTTCTGTTGCAGTCCTGGACCAGATTCTGTGTCAAACTCTGGATACATGAACCAGAACTCTGGCCTTCAGTCAGCAACAAGTACAGCTGCTTACACCCAACATATGGGAATGTCTGTGGATATGTCAGCTTACCAGAACTCTACATCTAATTTGCCTCAAGGAGCAGGCTATCCTGTGGCACTTCCACCTCATTCAGTTCCACAGCAACAAACAAATTACCATCCACAGCCTCTCCTTTGAAAATAAACCAAGCTCATATTCCTAAAGGCATTTATAAATGTTGGTGATCCTCATGATTTAAATAGCTTGTCATTGGTATACAAGTACACTTTCCCTTGATTAAAATGAACAACTCAATTTGCTGCATTATAAAGCTAAGCAATTATTTCAGAGTTAAATGTACTTCAAGTTTGACAGTTCAGAATCTTTCTAAAGACAGTTTGAGCTAATGATTTTTAAAAAAAATCATAAATGATTTCAATCCCCACTTAAGCAGCCTCCATCAGCTAAAACTTTCAATCTCGTGGAGTATTATTCTCAAATCTAAACTCAAATAAGAGAATCCTTTCCTTTTTTTTCTGGAAACTTGAGAGGGTGCTTTAAAATCTAGTTATGTTGCTTTATCTGTTCTTTTTGTAGTCTTTTCCATTACACTGCTTTAGAGAATCTTTTCACTTCAGTAGTATTTCTTCCAACAAACCCCCGTGGTTTAGACAAATTATAGGTCTGTTTGTTATACCATAAGCAGTTCTGCTTTATGAGATGCATTACCTAATAGAACAATTGCATGATAAAACAAGTGTGAATGGAGAGGGAGACTATTCCTTGATATTCTGGCAATGAGGACCATGTAAATACAACAATATGAAAATTCTAGAGGTTATTTTTTTTGCAGTGTTGCCAGACTTGATTTGGAGTTCCAAGGGGGTCTTCTGTTTCCCTTGCAAGGAATTGGTGGTGGTGGTGGTGTAGGGGGAGGGGGTTGGGAGCTAGGGAGCTCTCTTTCTTTTTCTCCACAAGGGGTGGCACTCCCAGCATCTTTCCTTTCCAAAGGTGGGTAGAGGATGCTGCAAACTAACGGGTGCTCTGAGGTTGCAGGTTACTTAGCTGGCAATTTGTAAAATCTGTCTTCATATTTGTTTAAGGGTGGGAGAGCTGTCTCATTCCCTTTGGTTAGAGAGAGGCTCAGGAGTGCTGTTTATCAGAGGCCTGTGGGAGTCTGCCTTGTTTGCTCTGAAAATGGTGGAGGTGAGCTCCAAGAGCACAAGTTACCTTTATGGACCACAAAGCTCTCGTCTTCTTTAGGCTTTCCTCTCACTGTCACCATTCACTTGTCTAGATGAATATATTTGAGAGTGTATACTTATACCACTGTGGATCCAGAGCAAAGGTGTTTGGTTAGTGGGACTGTTTTCCTCTTTGGACATAAGGAATGGATACACACTGAAAATGACAAGCATGCCTTTAAAAAAGGAATCACCTCATGCATGAGGACCTGTAGCATTCAGTGGAAAAGAAACAAGATCTGGAGACTTTTCCTGACACTTTAATTGTTATGGGTGTTTTTTGTAATAGAGTAAATGAACTACAAGAGCTGGATAATCTTCCAAGAATATGGGATTTCTTTCCTTTTTATTATTTTAACTTCTGGAAATTTGCACATCACTCTCCTACTTGGCTTACCTACTTGGCTTCTTAATATGATTATATTTATACATATTTTTAATTTTGTTATGAATGGCTGACATTTAGATTGGGAAGAATAATGGATATAAATAACTTTGATAAACAAAATATCTTGGTTAAATGCATGGAAATCTGAAAGCCTGTCCACAAACAAGTGTTTGATGTACATTGTTTTCTACCGGATGAGACCTTGTTACATGGTAGATCTTCCTTGTGTTCTCCCAAAATAAAACTCACCATCTGTTCAATGCCACCTCCATTTGTCTTACTGTTACTAAATACATTATTTAGTATGATCTTGTTCAGATGCAGCTTCATGTTGGAACAATAAGGTATTCAGTACCTGATCATTTGATACTCAAGTTTGTGTAACTGGAGCTGTAGATTTTCCTCTCCAGTGTTTTAATTTGGCATTATCCTTCCAGGTGAAGCTGTTCAGTATAAATGTAAAGTGCTTTAATCTGACGCCTTTAAAATATTTTGATAATGTATTCCTTGTGTTCTTTGTGGGGGGGAAGGAGGGGAAAGAACCAAGAAAATTGATTTCAAAATTCTTGTGGAAAATTCTTGCTATTAGAAAATTTTATGCAAGGATTTATTTTATTCCAAATAGTTAATCAAATTAAACCCCGTTAACATTAATATAGGTTCTTTCATGTTTGTCATTGAAATATAAGGAAAGTTTTTATTGGATTCAAAGTTTTTGACAATATAAATATTACCCAATATCTTAATTTGGGATTAATAGAGTTGGCTCGGAGTTAGATTAAAGTGTTCGATATTTTGTTCTTTATAATATATGAAGTATGAATAGTGTATATGCCCATTTGTGTCTGAGATTTTATACACATGCATATATATACACACTCTTAAAAACAAAACAAAAACCCATGACACTTTATATTGCAGGATTTGGCATCCTATAATCTCTTGTAATCCAAATCATAGGCATTTCTGAAAGTTGTAGATAGTGTAAAATATTTGATTGTTATTAAAATTGTATTTAGAGGGTTTTGGTGTTAATAGGATCAGTTTTATCTCTTCATTCTTCTATACTTTATCATATTTATTTTTAAGGCCTGATTGTAACTAAATATGCTGCCAAAGGAACTGTTTAACTTCAGATTTCTACATTAGGTTTATACCTGCTGTCTTATATTGGGAGTAAATAGTAGATAACTTCTGCTTTTTCATATAAAATACAAGTTTCTGCAACTTCAAAATGAGAATTTTATTATTGTATTTAACTTTGTTCCATGGGTGTCAAATACAAACTGCGTAAACTTTATTCTACTTTGAGTTGTTTGCTACCTGCTAAAAAAAACTTGTGTAAAAATGTCACTTTTTCACTTGAACAATATGTGAGGACATAAATTATCTGTAATATCACCATGCAGAGAATGTTTTAAAGGATTTTAAAATTTCAGATACTTTTGAGTTGACAAGCACCTTGTCTATTTAATAAATCTTTGTTTTTAGAAATTCCAGTATTCCAAAATAAAATTGGTAATTAAGGTAATTGTTAAAGATTAAAACATGTTCTGTGTTCATTTTGTTTTGATGAGTGGACTTTCATGTTCATAGCTGCTGTCCTTTGGAGTAGTACAACTCAATGAAAAGTAGTCATTTTGAGAAGAAAGCTGGTGCAGGCGGCTATAAATGCAGCTCTATTCTATTATTGTAACTGTTTTCCTATAAGAGCTTTTTTCCGTACTTACATCTATGCATCTTTTCTAAGAAGAAATACACCACAATATTAAATATGAGCAGGTTTGGTACCTATAAATTTATTGAATGTCTTTTTAGGATATTTTCTACGCTTACAGTAGGTAAATTATACATGAAACTGATCAAAATTATTTTGATCTTTTTAGTAAAGATTGAATAGATGAAGGGAAGAAGAAAAGGAAATAAGAAGGGGCAGATCCTCAGCTAGTGTAAATTTTCATAGCATCATTGAAATCAGTGGAACTGTGACAACTTTTATCCTGCCTGGTGAGCTGCTCCCATAGTGCTGTGTGATTGAATGCATTCTGTAAACTCATTTTGCAGGTTAGGCTCCAACTGCCTCTTTGTCTAGATTTAAACTGAAGAGTTTAAATGCTTATCTAAAGTAAGATTATTGGGTGGAGGGAGAAGGGGACTGCAGTTTATAGAAAATACTGTCTTTGCGGAATTTGGAGTGTTAATAGTAGATTTGTTCCATTGGTGTAACCAACTGGCCTTTTGCGTACAGTATGTTTGCATTGCCTTTTGTGAATAAAACAAATTTATTTAACGAACAGTGGAAAGTTCTCTGTCTGTTTGAAAGTTAGAGAAATATGTAGCTCTTCCAAGTGACACCATTGGCTTTTTGCATACTTATATAACCTAGCTATAGTACCTTTGACACATAATACCGCTACATGATGGTGGTTGATCCATGCTTGGGTGAGGAATAACTGTAGTCCTAACTATAATATTCAGTTTTATTGAATATTGCTAGGTCGGGGGGTTGTGAGCTGTCAGCCTCTATCTCAAACCCCGCTTCGCTCCAGCATTTATAATGGGTTTAAATATAAAAAAATCCCTCTTTAATTTGCAGGGGTTGCCCTCAGAGGCTTGCTATGTGAAAGGGGTCACCAATACAAAAGTTTGAGAATCACTGTGCTAGGTTTTATACATAAGAAAAATAACATTTTTTCTAAAATTTCAGTTATTACATCTTAAAAGTAAAAGCAAAGAGTAGTACTCTATAAGTAATAGAAACTCTCTTTAGACCACCATTGATATCCATCTAACCAAAATGAGGTTGCCAGCCCACACAATAAGGAAATAACCCCCGTAGCATATCTAAGGCAGGGAACAAAAGGACTATGTAATTCACCAGCCTGATATGCCTGAAAACAGAATGTTCCTATGAGTCATCTTTAGCTGAAAGTCACTGGAACATATATTGTCAATCACTTACTTACATTATCATCTTGAGTCACTTGTAACTTTCCTGGGATAGTGTCAGGTCAGTTTAGGCCCTAGATATAAGCCTTGGAACAAAAAGCACTTAACCTAACAGCACAAGAAGTGTTTAAAGGATCTTTGTAAAATGTCAGTCAATGGTTTTTCAATCCAGACATTCTCACACTGCTAAGGTGAGAGAATGTGAAACTGATAAACTACAGTGAATCTGGACAATTCCCTAGCGTCTTGATTTCCTGGACAGTATATTAATGTGGGAAGTCAGCCAAGCCATGAGATAGGTTAAGATTCATAATTAAAGAAACATTTCCTTACTATTATCAATTTAGATGATTCAACTGAGTTTTAAAAATCTAATTTAGATTTCACCATTCATGCTAGTCACTTCTTGCACCACATTCATCTTGGACAAAGAAGCCAGGCTAACTAATTTCATGTAAGGAATTCTAAAATCTGCAATTTGTGTGCATAAAGGACATTAATCAATCTGATTATACTAGGTCTCTGCTTGCTTTCTACCAGATGTCTGTAGGGTCTTCCTTTGCCTGGCATACATTGGGGGAAAATGAAAAAGGGCATATTTCCTCTGTTAGTGAATGTGCTGCTAGATATTATTCAAAATATAAACTGAATTAACAAAACTAGTGTAGATAATCCATTCTATAACCATATTAAATGTAGGAGTAATCTCTACTGAATAAAAGCCTACTCTCTAGGTTCAAAAGATGGCATATCTTAAAACTGTTACCTGTTGCTAAATGTTCCTTGGCTTCTATCCTTTGCCATTTTCCACAAGTATCAGATGTTAAAAATAGTGTTTTCCTACAGAAAACTGAAATTTTAAATTGCCCATAGGGGGTGAAAGGTGGCAGGAATATATTTGTAAATGTGAGTAAAACTGTTACTAATGTTCTCTGAGAAATGTACCTGTCATATCTTCTGTGAACTTTGCTTTCCTTCTCTTCTCCCCCACAGTCCTGGTCAGAATACACATTCAATACTGGTTTTGCTGGAAAAACCCAATCGTACTCCGCAAGAGGGCGGGGAGCAGGTGTCAGTTATGGGTTGCTGTGGGGTTTTTTTTTGTTTTTTTTTTTGTCTAGTGGCAAACTCATCTTGTAGGTACCCACCTCCCCTCCTCACTTCAGTCAGAGGTGTGATGTGCTTCAGGTAAAGCCACAGGAATGGGGAGCAGGAAGCCTGGGTCCTGTTTTCAACTCTTCCTCAGATTTCCTGTGCAATTTTGAACAAATCACTTAATCTCTGTGCCTTATTTTTATGCTCTGTAAATTGAAATTAATAGTACTCTAATTTACCTCATGCCTGTGAAGTAATGTTCTGTGGTGGAGGATGCTGTAGAAGGTCGAACAACCATTGATTTTTACATGGACAGATTTTCTTTCCAGATAAACAATTTTAGAGTCAGTGGGCTAAATTATGCTCCTAGATGTGTTCCTACCTTGGGCATCTGCATTCATACCTCAACCTACCAAGCTGTGAATGTGACACAGTGCAGTGAAGATCCAGTATGTAAGAAGGTATCGTTCATGTAGAAAATATAATGCTGTATGATTCACTACTGTAAATAAAATCTGTTTATTATTTCTGTTGTAAATAATTTTCAACAAGTGACATCAAGTTTGAGAGCAGAGTATTATGTAAATAAATATCCCTCAAAATTAGGTACATTTGAGATGCATATCTGCATTTGGTTTAATAGTTTTAATCTGGATATAAATGCACCCAGTTGATGTGTCTTCTGTTAAAAGAAGTGCAGTGCAAAAGCTGGACAAAATATATAGTGGATAAAACATTAACTTAATTTTTTTCTGAAGGCTGATACAATTAAAAATGCATGAGACACAGAATTACTTGATGGTTTCAATACGATTTTTCTGTTCTTTATGTTGGAGATACATCCATGTTTAAAAATCTTTTCATAATCTGCCACCACATATCTCCATACCAACCTTTGGCTACATCAGCCTGAAGTGTTAATGCCTGAACTTTGCTGGAGCACTATGGTGTCAGAAATTCTGTGCTCTTTCTAGAGTCTGGAAAAACAGAAGGTTCATATCAGCTGCACCTCTTTCTCCTGATGAACATCTTAGGAATTGCATTTGAGCAGTCTGCTCTGCAACATAATGAGGAAAGCTAACCAAAAAACTCTAAATGTCTAAATTAAATAAAATCTTAACTGACGCTAGAGGTCAGCAGAGAGTGAGAGAGTTTGCATGCAGCCACTTCACTGGCTAGGGCATGCAAATCATATCAGTGGATTGGTTCTCCCTGAAGAGCTCTTCTTCAGGATCTCTGTGTAAGATCAAAAGGCTCTATCAGAGTCTCCATCAGAGACTAGTTCAGGGCTTCTCTCTGACCACGTGGTCTGGAAAAGGTGGACTGGCCATTAACTCTCCTGTGTTTAGCAACATAAAGGAAGCTCAGGGAGGTCCAACAGCCCACACTGTGCATACCCAGTCCCTTAATGAGTCTCTGATGGAAGTTACTGCATGACATCTTCAACTCTTTCTATTAAGAATTTCATCCTGCATGCCTATCATCGGTGACTGGAACTAGTCAGAAATTTTCTGACGATGTTTTTCCATTGGGAAAATACCAATTTGTTGAAAGCAAAACATTTAGTGGAAATGTGTCAGTTTTGACAAATCTTCCAATGGAACATAGGTTTCAAAACTTGTGTGCCAGCCAGGTTTCTTGCCAGCTTGCCCACCCAGCTCTTTGGCATCCTGCCTGAAGAACTGCTTTGGAGTTGGGATCCCGATATCCAGGGTCTGTGGTTCCAGGATAGCCAGCAGCCCCAGAAAGACTCTCTGAGGACCAGGGACCCCAGAGCTTCCAGCCTCCAGAGCCAGCTACCTGGGTTGTCCAACTCTCTGGGCAGCTGGCTCCCCAGGCTTTGAGAGTCAGATAGGCCAGGTAACAAGCAGGTCCAGGAGCTTGGAAGCCCTGGGGTCACCATCTCTGAAACAGTCTGCATGTGGGAGCTGCTATTGAGCCAGGAACCCCCAAAGCCTTAAAAGCTCCTGGCTGAAATTGATATGATTCTTCTGTTTCAGGAATACCCACCACTTAATAGCAATGGTGAGCCCCTAGCATATTTTGTTTCAGAACATATTTCAGTGCTTCCAGAACAAATTATTGCAGGATTTCAGTTCTGTGAAAATTTCTGAATTGTTGTCTTTTTATCCTAATTCCGCATGAAAAAAAATTCTGAAAATTCAAAATGTATTGTGCAAGGGAAATTTGGTTTCCTGACCAGCTCTATCAATGACCCCCTAACGTGCAAACCAATACCATCTTTTGCCATAACATTATTTATGCGTGTGTATGCACTGTATAAATATACATTTATTCCCCTCTTTTGTGGTGCATTGAAATGATCCACATTCAGAACAACTATTTAGCCCCTATTGTACAAGCCACCTGTCTAATAACATATCACATCAAATCTTTGACTTCTTTTAAAGCAGTAGTGCTCAATCTTGATTTTTCTTTTAAACTGGTGTGTGTGTGTGTGCACATGCCTTTTCCAATCTGCCCAGTGTGCCAAAAATCCTTAGAGACAGTGATAGCTTCAGGCAGTAATTTATCCCCAACCCTGGACTGAGACCCATTAGGGTGAACCCTTTGCCCACTAATTGACTTCAGTGGCACTTCACAGGGATGCGTATGTGAGTGCAGCAGCATTGGCTTACTTATGAGATTTCTAGATACATTAAGAGCTTGAGTTTGTGGCTCTAAGGGAAGACGGCTACATGGTAATCATATAACAAATTATAACAACCTGGTACCTTTTGTTCCTTTTGGCTGGTGATTTTACCTATTTTACCTATTGTCTTTCATCTTATTCATATACTGACAGCTCTTTAGGGCAAGGACAGAGCAAGGTCACTAGTGCATGCTAATCTGCTTAGAAAGGCTAGTATTAGGCACAGAAAGATCGTCTCCAGGGGTTCTGCTAGAAGATACATTTCCCAGGGCAGGGAGGTGGCTGAACCTAATTTACAGTGTGTGTGTTTTTGGGGAGCGTGGGCGTGCGCCACACAAAGAGGTCATGGTAAACCGCGGGCTGGGAAATGATGGTGCCGCTACAGGAAAATGGGGGGAAGGGGCTGGGAAGTTGCTGGATATTTACAGCTGGAGAGCGGACACCCTGTTTCGGAGGGGGAAGGGGAGGGGAAACTTCCCTGTCCTCGCCCCCCCAAAAAAGAACTCACTGGCTTCTTCTACAACACCTCCCCCACGGGCGCGCGCGTGGCGCCGGCGCCAGGGACGAGACACTGTCGCTTTAAGGCGTGGCGATGGGAGCGCCCGCCGCCCACGCAGCCCAGGGCAGGCTGCCGGGAGCGGGCGCAGCAAGGCAGCCCTGATCCGAGTGGGCAGGGAGAGGCGAAGGCAGCGCTCGCCCCGCTGGCCGGCAGCCCGCTCAGCGCGCCTGGAGCCGGGGCAGAGGCGATGCCGCGCTAGCCATGTCCAAGCCCCCGCCCCCCTCCTACGGCAAGAACGGGCTGGGGGACGGGCTGCACCCCCCCGTCTTCCAGGTGCCTCCCCCTTGCTCCGCTCTCCGCCTTCCCGGCTCCGGGCTCCGGCGGCTGCCTGGGCGCGGGGAGCATCGCCTCGGCGCCGGGCTGCAATGGCTGCGGTGGGTGCTGGGCTGGAGCCTCGCTCCCTCCATCCCCGGCGGGGCTGGGGCGGGCGCGGGCAGGGCCGGCGGGCTTCGGTTAGGGGGTGGCCCGTTACCGGAGCTCCGGGCTGAGCCACCGGCCCTTCGTGCGTCCGGGCAGCGCGGCCGGCTCCGCTCCCGGCGCTGGCCAGGCTGGACCGGCCGCTGCCCCGGCGAAGCGGGCTCCCCGCGGGCTCCCCGCGCCCTTGTGACCCGATCTGTCTTTCTCCCCCCCCCCCCTCCCCCTCCCCCTCCCGCGGCGAGTGCAGGTGTCCCGCGGGACGGCGACCCGGCGGAGCCGCTTGAAACGATCCGACGGCAGCACAACGTCCACCAGTTTCATCCTCCGGCAGGTACGGCGCGGGCCCGCGGGGAGCGGCGGGGGGCGAGCCGAGCCGAGCCGCAGGGCGGGGCGGAGACGGGGACCGCACCGCCCGGCTAGCCGCTGAGTGTCCCCTGCGGGCCGGCTCCTAGCTGGCCCGTTGGGTGCGAATCGAGTTTCTTTGGGGAAATGCCTGTCCCAGGGATTCCCGCCGCGCCCAGCGCTCCGGGCGGCCGGGGAAAGGTGGGATATTTCACCCCCTTGTGTCTAGCCAAGGCTTTTCAAAGTCGGTTTTTCTCTCTCCCCCAACCCCCCCCCCCCCCAGCAAACCAGGTCTGCGCTGCGGCTTTAACTTGCTTTGGTTTTAGTCATTTAGTCCGTATTCGTTTTGCTATAAGACAGGCCCCCATGGAAATACAGCGTCTGGGGGGTTACACAGCAGAGTCCCGGCGATCTAAAAGATCTCAGGTGTAGTTAGAAACCTTTGGGTAAACGAGTTTGTTTGCGTAAAGAGGCATGAAGGAAGTTTTCGGGACAGAAACATCACTGAGATTTGGCTGAGAGGGGCTTTTAGATAAGGGCGCTTGCAGCTCCCTGTTTCCCAAGGGTTTGGGCAAGGTAAAGGGAGTGAGAGCGGAAATGAAGAGGGAATGGCTCCCATTGACTTGGATTCGCCTTGGTTAAACTCGTAAGGGCACAAGAATTGGCAGCATTTCTGATTTAACTCTTTCTAGTTGTGGAGTATTTATTTCTCGAAAATGCTGGCTGACAACCCGCTAGGCTTTGAGATACTGTCTGTTAGAGTCCCTCTCGGCCACAAAGCAGGAAGATGGACTACTAGGTGCCCTGAGATAACCTGGGTCACATCCAGCCAGTTCTATCAAGTGCTGACTGCAGAGTCCTTTTATTTAGATTTGCCTGAAGCAAATTCACGCCCCCCCCCCCCGTACAATGTATACTGAAGAATTCTGCTGTTTTCTAAGACCCTACTTGGTAGCTTAGTGTATTCAGGGAACTTCAGCACTGCCAACTGCAGCACCTGAAATATTAGGGCCTCCATACAATATACACAGGGGTTTGTTTTGTTTGTTTTTTTTAGATATGACACATTTGTTATTTGTGTATGAAAATAAATGACAGTGTTTATTATTTTATATATCTAGTGATACTGGCATGTTCAGCACATATTAGACATAATTTAATGTAATTTTCTCTTAAATGACCCGAAAATAATTTGTGAGAAAATAATTTTATATTTTACTGATTTTTCTTCCATAAACACTGAACATTACAGCAGCAGGATTTGAAATTAAAATTAAAACATCAAAAGGTTATTTGTCCTGTTGTTCTCATAAGAAACAGTCTCTTTTTTTAGGCTATGAGCCATTTCGTTGTAAACTAAGCTTAATAAATCATTGGAGACATTTTTTAAAGCAGCCCCAAATACTTTTGTCTGAATTTCCTTGCAACTTTATTTTGAAGCAAATTGAAATTGAAATTAACTTGGCAAAAATTGTGGATTTTTATGCATTGGAGCTTGTATTTTGTAGACCCATATATATTAAGGTCAGAAGGGACCATTACGATCATCTAGTCTGACCTCCTGCACAATGCAGGCCACAGAATCTCACCCACCCACTCCTGCAATAAACCTCTCACTTATGTCTGAGCTATTGAAGTCCTCATATCATGGTTTAAAGACTTCAAGGTGCAGAGAATCCTCCAGCAAGTGACCCCTGCCCCATGCTAAGAGGAAGGTGAAAAACCCCCAGGGCCTCTTCCAATCTGCTCTGGAGGAAAATTCCTTCCCAACCCCAAATATGGGAATCAGCTGAACCCTGAGCATGTGGGCAAGATTCACCAGCCAGATACCCAGGAAAGAATTCTCTGTAGTAACTCGGATCCCACTGAGGGTTATTTTTTTGCATTGCTAGGCCCTAATGCTGTGCTTACATTTATGTGGTGGGTACTTTTGTGTCTGTGCAGAGCCCCACATAGGGCCCGTGCAGATTAGATTGCAGGGTCAGGACTGTAGCATTTTATTGGATAGAAACTGTAATTATCGTTTCTATCCATCTGAGTCAGACCTGCATCTGAACACCCCAAAGCTTCGGGTGAAGTTTGGATTTGGATCTGAACTTATGCACTATTGCCAATACCAGGTGTTCAAAAATTACGAGTCAGGCCTAAAAAAAAAATCGTGAGTTTGGCTCAGAGATGATTTTAATATTACACTTTGGGTTCTTTGTATGTGTCTTCTAGTTTCTGAGCTATTTGTGTACAATTGGGTCATGTTTTCAAATTATTCTGTGCAACCATAAGGGCTAGAAATGTACTTTAAAAAAAAAAAAAGCTGAAATTTTCAAGTAGTTACTTCACTCCAGGAGCTGGGGCTTTAAGGAAAACACCAAATATTGTGCAACTTGTGACTAAATTGTGAGAGTTGGCAAAGATGTTTTAGTTTTAGATCTGTGGGTACTAATTATCCTCCAGCAATAATCTTCCTCCTTCTGGCACGACAAGGATGTCACAGGAGCAATTTAGGTGACATCCTCCTGTCTGTATTCACTCTTTGCCTTCTATTTCCACTTTTCTATTGTTGGCTGCTAGCTTGCCCCGATTAAAAACTAACATCCATGGTCTGATTGAAGCTCTGGCCTTCTTTTCCACGTGATGTGTGCTCAGTAAACACAGTTTTAAAGAAGGAAATTATAAAATGCCAATCTTTGATGGTTTGTTCATTCTTTGTTTATATCTAAAGAGTTTTCTTGTTTTGGGGTCTAATCCTGCATTCATTCCACATGCTAAACTCCCAGTGGGAGTGCAAGGAAGGCAGGATTGGGCCCTGAACAGTTTCGGGATGTTTGCCATGGAAAACGTCTTTCATTTAACTATACTGTATTGTAGTGCAGGACACTGAAATGGTGAATCATGATAACTCCATAGAAAAGAGAAATATATAACCAATAGAACTAATAATTTCCAATTGCTTTGTGATGTTTTCTATTCACTGCAGCTGCACAAACCAGAATGACAGCAATTCAGCTCTAGCAATCCTTGTTTTCATTGGAAATGAGAATGAGGCATCACTGTAGCACAACACAGAGAAGAACATGAAACTTAACATGACTTGAAGCCAAATAATTAGAATAATTGCAACAAAAAATACATGAATCCAATTTTAGTTCATGTTCATGGATTGAGCCAGTTCAGCAGGTCCTCCAGAAAGGGTGTGGGTGCTTACTGTACTTGTCAGGGAGAATCTTTTAGACTCTTTCTGTTACATTCTTTAAAGTGATGGATTTCCAGTGTAGCGTTAAAACATCGACTGTGGAAGTAAGACTGCATTTTATTTGTTGTCATTTTTCGTTTGCACTGTAAGGGAACTGAGCATCTGTTCCTGCATGTTACAGTGTGCTCTGAATTCCCACTGGAGTGCAGGGCACTCAGTTTCTCCCAGTGGTGCTCAACACTATGCGGGATTGGGCTCTCTGCAGCTGACCTTGCAAAACCTTACTCACAGGAGTAGTATTTAGATGACTGCCCAGTTGAAGCCAGTGGGGCTACTTGTATAACTGTTTGGGAGTCAGGCCCTAACTACCTAGCTGTCACAATTGAGTTCTATTGCATCTGACATCTTATTTGTGTTCAAATGTGGAAATGTTCCCTGTGCTTTGCAGTTTGTTCAGTTTCTCATGTTCCAGGGCTTTGTGTAGTTCTTAACCATAGTATGTCTGAATAGCTGGTAGTCTATCTCATCGGGAATCAAGTGAGAGGTCTGTCTTTACTCATGGAAACCCCATATAATGCCCTACTAAAGAGATACACATCTGTTATTGAAGGGGCACTGTCAAATAGTTGGGGGTTGGACTAGATGACCTTCTGGGGTCCCTTCCAACCCTGATATTCTATGATATTCTATGAAATATTTGAGGCCTGGCACTTTGATCTTATTTATAATTGGTAATAGTTTGATGCTAAATCTTCTCTTGCACACCCAAAATGTATTGATTTTACTAGGAATTGTGAGTGTGCAGAAGATACGGAACTGGGCCCTTGATGGAGAAAGTCTTCTAGATGTGAAAGTCCTGATTTTTCAAAACTGCACATGTGAATATATAGGTGCACAAAAAATGTACTAACTTGCATGCTTAGTTGTCATAATTGCCTGCACAACTCATAACTGTGCATCTATCTGGCCTCATTGTTGGGGATTTGCACATGCAAACAGCTAGCACATGCAAAAATCTAGCTTGCCTCTTGTGTGACTAAATACCCAATTTGTTTATACAAATACTGCAGTTCTGCAGGTGCAACTTTGGAAATCAGGCTCAGTCTACTGGCTTTTTTTAAAATCCACCACACTATCACCAACAGATTTCCCAGGAACAGCCACTATCTCTGGGTCTCAAGACAATGAATTGTGCTTTCTCTGCCAACTCTGCAGTAGTAGTAGTAGCAAATACAGTCAGTAAAGCTATTCCCAGAACTGTGCTGACATGGTTGCTGTTTCTGCACCAGTATCTGATATGTTTTGGCACAATGAGGTGCTATATAGGCTGAAGCTGTTAAATAAATAGGACTTCAAATCCATTCAAATCATAGCAAAATAAATAAATCCACTAAAAGAATCTGCATTACCCAAATGAAAAAGGAGCAGATTGGTAGAGAAAACAATGTCATCTTCTGAGAGGTTATTACAGACACTAGAGATTTAAAGTAATAATAATAATAATTAATAAAAGTTGTACATGTTTACTTGAAACCTTTAACAGTGGGAGATTCAATAATTCATTTAATAAAGACAGTAAGAAGCTTTCATTTGAGCTGCATGAGTTCAACAACAAAAATAACTCTTAGATTGCCTCCCACCCACCCATGACGGAAAGAGCGTGGAAGAATTCGCTTTAAGCAGGCATTTAGGAAACGGTCACATTAACTCTCTCCATGAATTTACTATAATAAATTCCTTCCCATATGTCAATTTAACAGCACAAGACAACATTTCCTTTGCGCAAAGATGCTCCCTGTGTTTCCTTTGTGCGAGAACGAGTCTGGTTGTGACTATTCTCAGACTTCATGGTTAGTATTTGAATTCCTTTTCATTAGGAAAGAGAATAGAAACTTTTTTAACTCATAGCATGTATAGCAGTAATTAGGTGTATCCTGTTGGTCATCTCAGTTACTGGGAGCCTCCCCCTTTTTTCTGTGATAAGGATCAGGCTGTCTGGGACGCAGGCAGAAAAATATCAATTGGCAGAGATTAAAATGGAGATGTTTTGTAATGTTTTAGTTTTATATGCAACATTTAAAAGATAAATTCTAACCTGCATCACCAAACTATGTAGTGATAGCACAGTAAGTAGAGTTTATACTAAATCTGATCTAAACCTCAACTGTACTATAAACTGCAGTCAGTTACTGGAGTAAATCCACAGTGTCAGTGGAAATATGGAATTTTCTGAATGTGTGTGTGTGAAATGCATAACAACAGTGTGATGGTCCCTTTTCAAGATGATCCATTCTTTGTTGCTAATTTTTTTGGTTCTAGTTTACATTTCTTCTTACAGAAATCTTTAGAAAAAAAATAACATTTTTGGTAAACTTTAAATTGTGAAATGATCTTTTTTAAATTTGCATTTTTTCCAGATTGTCTAATAGTGGTAAAAATTAGCAAAATGTTTTCAGTTTTATATATGTGTCCGTAATGGCAGAAATATTACTTACAATATCACAAACTTGGAATTATGACCATTAATGCCCATAATTGGTTCTGAACATATGATAAGTTATAATGATGAAAGTAGATGGAATGAGTTACAGATGGAGACAAATATCCATATGCTGAAAGTCATTGGGGTAGTATGAAAATTATTTATAGAATTAAGTGAACTGGTCTTTCTCTTCCTAAAATGGCTTAATGTCTGAGTCAGAACTTTTACTGAGGACAAATAAGCTGCACAAAGTGAAAGGCAATAGAATGGTGTGACCCTCCTTCCTATTCAGCAAAGCATTTAAGCATGTGCTAAACTTTAAGCACACAGTAATTGGACTACTTCTGTTTTAAAGTGCTTTGCTGTATCAGAGCCCTGCAAAGGTCCCGATTCTACAAACACTTACTTCCATAGGCTATTTTACACATGTGAGTAGTTCTATATTGAACTTGAGGCCTCTTTTCATAAGAATAGTGTATTAGGGCTTGTCTGCATGAACCCTTAGTTCATGGCAAGGTGGGGTATAAACCTACCCTTGCTGCTGCTGTTCAGAGAATCATAAAAATGTAGGGCAGGATAAGTCATCAAGTCTAGGTCCCTGAGTTGAGGCAGGACCTCAACTCAAAGAGCTGGGAGTTTGAAATGGGAGTAGATTAAAGCGCACTAGAGAACTTTGAGTGCATGGCAGCAGGGTCCACATGGACACTTATTGCATAGCAGGCTAGTGCCTGGTAGATTTACACCTCCGCTTCCTGCAAACAAAGTAGTTGTAAAGACAAGCTCATAGCACTGGTCTGATAGCCATATTTCTCCTAGGGGGATATGAACTCCATCTTCAGTTTAAAACAGACTATATTCCTGCTCACTTCCTGTCCTATACTGTTGTGTAGTTTTTCAGTGCATTGTTGAACAGCTTTTCTTCTGTTTCAGAGGCAATGGCATTTCATTGATCCGGTGAAGTGATCCCAGTATGAATGTTATATACTATTATAAGATCATAAACTGACTTATCCAAAGCCTACTGAAGTAAATGGGATTATTTCCATAGATTTCAATGAATTTCAAATTGGGCCCAAAATACTTTGGGATCCATTAGCTTGAAAGGTTTCTTCTGGAAATAACTAACAATTAATTAATAGAAATATTTGGAACTATTTTTATTGAAAATTATCCCCTCACTTTGCTGAAACACATGGATATTGCAATACTGGATGGCTTGGTAGTGTATGATCAAATATCTGGCACAAACAAGGATGGGTGAGTAAGTCTGGTACTGAAGCTGTTAAGTACAATATTTGTACAAGAAATCAGTGTATAAAACTGTTCTTCTTATGTGGCAGGTGCTGCTCAATTATATTTAAGAACCCCCGTAGGGACAAAAGTCAATTATCAACACGCTAGCATGGGGGAGTAAGTAGGTCAGCTGAAAACATGTGCTTATAATGTTGCAAATACTGTAGTAACAATTTATTGTTTTGGAAGCTTTTGTATCTCCAAATGTTGTTCCAATGCTGTGCGATTTGTAGGGAATTTTTTTTATTTGCCTCATGGTCAGGACCATTTTCATGGTCTGATTTTATTTTTTTAAATAGAATTTATTTCTGTGAGAAAAGTATGGCTTCTTGCAAAACAACACAATTATCCTGAAAAGCTATCGCTACAGAACCATTTTTAAATCAAAACTACCTGACACGCAACGCCTGCTTCTTTATTGCAAATGATGCCTGTTAAATTAACTGCAGAGATGTTAGTGATTTCTTCATAGATGTGAACCAGAAGCCATTAAAATCTCTGTTGTGCATGCAGTAACAGAATTTAGGGGGAAAAGCCCCAATGGGATGCTAATCAAAAGCTTTTTGTAAACACAGTAAAGCAGCAGTTCCATCAGCAGGACCTGGACAAGAAATCCCCAGGGAAAAGTGAACTCCTTAAACAGCTGTACAAAGAAGGACTTTCATATCCGGTGAAACTGTGTATTAGAATGGTTTCAGAGTAGCAGCCGTGTTAGTCGTCTTTGATCCTGTAGCCACACAGTAGCCTCTCTCTCCTCCAGATCACTCCTCAAAACCCACTTCTTCAGTGTTCCATCTGAGGCCTGGTCTGCACACAGACTTTGTAGCAGTATAACTTCCAGTTAGGGTTTTTTTAAATTTTTTTTGAAAACCAAAATAGTTCTTCTGCTATGACCCCCAGGGTGGACGCAGTTTTATTGGAATAAAGGTGCCTTTCCTGTAGGAGGAAAAAGCTATACCAGTTTAAACAATTCTATACCCGTGTAGCTGTATCCACACTAGAGGGGTTGTACCACTTTACTATACTAGTATGGTTTGTCCAAAATACAATATACTTAATTTGACAATACTAGTATAGTTAAAGTGGCACAACATTAGTGGGTAGACAAGGCCCTGGCTATGCATTTATACCATGTTTATGACCATGGTATCTGAGCGCTTGTATGTCTGTTAAGTTGATCCATTTATTTTTATAAAAGGCAGTAGCAATTATTTTTGTGCTGCATGCAGGTAACTTCATGACCCTATTCTGGTAAGTTTTCCTCTTCTTCTCACCTTTCTTTGTGTCATGCTGCATCTTTTTCCTAACATAAGTCTAGTTCCTGTAAACCCTTCCTCATACAAGTAAGAGTTTTTAGAATCTGGCTCTTTGGGGCATGGATTATGGGCTAGACATTGGTCTCTGTTCCAGAGGTGTAAAAGTAGAGTAGCTCAGTCTGCGTAACTAAGATCAGGATCTGGCCCTGTCTCTTCTACTTGGTCCTCATTTTGCAAAGTCCTTTAGCATGTGCATAACTTTAAATACATGCTTAAGGGCTTTGCTGAATTAGCACTGTGATCGTTTACCTGCTTGAAGTTAAACATTTGCTTGAGTGTTCTTCTGAATCAGGGGCCTTAATAAGTACAAGCCTGTTCCTAAAACTATTGAAGTCAATTAGAATCTTTTCAGTTATGTAAGTGGATTTTGAATCAAGCCCTTAAGTGCCATTTGCACACGTGGCTCTCATGTAAAATTACACTCAAACTTTTCCTTTCTTTTCATAAATTTTCTTGCCACATTTGCTACTTATTTTAAAGTATTTATATTAAAAATACAAACTTGCCCCATCTGAGCCCATCTCCTTTTTAAACTTGATCCTGTAGCAAGGACATAATACTGAATCTCTGTCAATATGCTGGATTCTTTCTTTTTAAGTATGAAATAAAGAAAAGAAAAGAAAAAGATACAAAAATACAAAAAATATTTTTATTATTGAACTGACATTTCATCTCCCAGTTCTCTAGTTGACTGAAATTTTTCAAAAATTAATGAACTTCTGAAAAAGATGTTTATCATATTGTGCTAGAAGTGTTCCATTTTCTCTCTAGCTTTACTCATAATGTCGATTTTGATTGTGATGTGTTAGACACCGGGTCACTGGAATTTCACTAAAGGGCCAAGCAGTACGAAGGGGTGGGCTCTAAATAAGATTGTGTCCAAACTCAAATATCTTTGTATATGGCCAAAAATTTTAAAAATGTCTAGTGCAGTGTTTCCCAAACTTGGGATGCCGCTTGTTTAGGGGAAGCCCCGGCGGGCCAGGCCGGTTTGTTTATCTGCCACATCCACATGTTCGTCCGATTGCAGCTCCCACTAGCTGCGGTTCACCGCTGCAGGCCAATGTGGGATAACTCCTATGATAAGGCCTGATTGTGAGTGGTACGGGTCACCTGCAACTCTGACTCCCATTGAAATCAGCACCTCTCAGGATCAAACCCTAATTAGGCAAAATAAAATATACATCTGCAAAAGAGTATATTAGAATTTCAGGCTGAACTCAATTCTATTATGACTCCTTAATTTCTAAAATGTAAATCGCTGTCATGGAGTATGCCCATCCGTTGGACACAGAGGTGGACCATTATTATTCTTTATACAGCATTTAAAATGTACTAAGCATTTGACTAGCGAATAAAAGATGCAGCCACTTGTCCAAAGAATTTAGGGCTAAATCCCACAAAGGGATCAGCTTTTCAGCACCTAACTTTTAGGCATCTTGTTGCCTAGAGGAATCCAGCCCTGAGTTAGGCGCCCAAGCTCACTTTATACAATTCATGGGGAGAGTTGGGCACCTAAAAATGGGATCCATAAAAGCCAACAAGCTGAGCAGGAAGCCACCTAAACTAGTTCATAGGCCACACCCCTCTCCCTGGCATTTCTTCAAAGGGCCTTAGGTGCCTAAATCTGGGTTGGAAGCAGGTGCCTTTCTCTGCTTGGGATTCATAGCCATGGACCATCTCTTGGACTTGGGTGCATAAGCCCTTTCTTGGGGGAAAAAAATAAATGAGGAGGCATGGGTGGTTCAAGTCCTTTTATAACTTTGAGCCCAGTGACTCGGGTTGAATCCTTTCCTTTGCTTGATGGGAAGGAGCTTGAACATGGGTCTCCACACTTCCAGATGAGCTTGATAGCCATTGGCTTATGGGACATTCCTCTGTGTATTTATAATTAAATATGCATTGGGCCAGACAGAGAGTCAGTGACTCTATAGCCCAGTGGTTATAGAAAGGTGGAGACAAAAGTTCAAATCCCTGTTCCGTATTGGGATGGGGGGTTGAGTCCAGCTCTCCCACATCCTGGCTGAGTGCCCTAACCTCTGGCAGGGGTGCTGGGACAATTTGTATAGTGAGGGTGCTGAGAGCCATTGAACCAATCTGTGTATGATGGAAACTACTTTGAGCCAAGGGGTGCAGCAGCATGCCTAGTTCCAGCACCTCTGAACTAAAAGTTATAAGTGCGGGGGAGGGGGAACCTCCCTTGGTGATGGTTTTGAGTGGGGTCCAATCCGGTAGGTGGCTTCTGACAATGCCTACTGGATCAGGCTGCCCAGGTGAGAAGGTTAGAAGAATGTCTAGTGTGAGGATGCGGCTGGGGCTTAGGGGTGAGCTAGGCTCCAGGGCTGAGGCCATGGGTGCTGGAACAATTTTTATAGTGGGGGTGCTGAGAGCCATTGAATCAAACTGTAAACCCTGTATGTAATGGAAACCACTTCAAGCCAGGGGGTGTGGCAGCACCTCCAGCACCCCTAGTTCCAGCACCTATGGCTAAGGCAGCTGTGCACCTGCTTGCTGGCAGATTTTTCGGCACCTGCAAGACATTACCAGCAGAAATGTTGACACCTAGGGACGTTAGGGAAGCTACAGAGTTGGGTAGCAGCTGAGCTGGGGTTTTGAGGACCTAAAGTTTGGACTTAGGTGCCTAACGTGGTAGTTAGACACTGAAATCCTTTTGTAGATTTAGCCTTTAGACCAGTGATACTCAGACTGAGGCTCGTGAGCTGCAAGTAAGTCTTTAATGTGGCTCCTGATTCTATGATTGGTGATTATGACTGTTAAAAACTATGCTGAGCCCAGGTCCACCTAAACCCTTCCTCATCTCTCCACCCCCAGTGGATATTGCTATGACTTGGCCTGGACGTGAGAGTCACATAACACTTAGTTCAAGCTGTGTCATGGCCTGAAGGATTTAGACTGCATCTACACTTCCCTGGTAACACTTCTGCAGCGGTAACAGGTGGTAGCCAGCAGCTATCAACTGTGCATATGCACATCTGCTGTTCACTTGCTAACTGCTGTGTTCCTTCTGACTGTAAAAAGATCTAAGAATCCTGCCTTGATTCTCCCTTGCACAGATGAGGCGCTCCACAAATCTGAAATGACAGTAAAGGGAATAGAGAAAGCATGACCTCGTGGCTAAAGCACAAGAACAGGCTATCTGGATTCTAGTTTCGGTTCTGCCACCAACTTCGTGTGACTGGGACCACACAACTGTGCGTGCCTCAGTTTCTTCACTTGGAAAGAGGGGACAGTGAAACTTCTCTTCCTCAAAGGGGACTTGTGAGACTAAATAAATTCAATGGCTTTTCATGAAAATATTCTCTCAAGTTATATTCCCTGTAAAATATTCCCCCTCAAGAGGAATTATATTTGTTTCTTTGTTTAGAGGTAAATATGGACGATGATTGCATGTTTAAAAAAACTAGGAATTGTGTCTCGGAGCCGTCCATCAACCTATGAAGCTTCGCTAGATGATATTTATAATCAACTCTTGTCCTGACAGCTCCGTGATCACGGCTACTGCAGCACATTGAAGTGGAACATGATTCGTATCCTCAATATGCTTATGTACAGATGTTGATGCATTCTGTGCTAGTAGTAATCGGTGCAAATGATAGTGAATGTGTTTGTCAGTTATCTTGCAGATGACAGTTAACCAAATTGATAGCCTCCCTTATGTGTATTTGATGGAGTCTTTCGCAAAGATTGACAAAAGTCTAAGCTTTTAAGATTCACACTTACAAAATTTATATCCTCTTTTTCAGCAGATGTGCTGACCGGCTTACTGTCTCCATGGCAACAAGGTTTCTGTTTTAAAATAGCCTAAAGTCACAGAAGGGAAATCAGTTATTAATAGCATAAGCAATGTAGGTATGAACAATGACATGCAGGATTTGTTTGTTTGTGTTCATGATACAACAATTCTTGTGTTTTTGTGTTCTTGCTCTACATGTACACACTATGGTCCTTTGAATGTAATTTTCTAGCGTGACATGTACAATTCTTTATTCTTTCAGTATTACACTGAGATTTATGTGATTACAATAATACTTATTGAGTTAATACTTTGCAGTTATCACTTTTAAAGCACTGTACACATATGAACTACAATAATTAATTAACCCTTAATACCTATAATGTACGTGAGTATTATCATCCCCCTTCTACTAATGGGGAAACTGAGGCAGAAGAGTTACATGATTTGAGAAAGACTCTATTAGAGATGGGATTAGCACTCGGGATCTATTAGCTTCCAGCTTTGTGACCTCATCTCCCATGGTTTTGTGATTAATTGATAAGCTGCTGCTCAGAATAGTAATACTTTATTGTAGCCTCCTTTCTAGAATCTTAGCTGTATGTTAACATTAGATTATACAAAGGATCCAGTCACATGGTTATAATGTGACAACAGGAACTAGAGCCATTTTAACAGATTTTGGAAACGAAAACCATGAGAAAGCTTTGCCTGCATTTGCTGTCAATGCAGTTTCTATGGACACCGATATTTTGTGTCAAATGCAATCTTGATGTGATTGTCTGTGCTGAATATAGAGGAAGCAGAGCTGATTACATGGGACTCTGCCCCTGAATTAGCTAGAATGTGTTCTGTTGCCTTGAAAAGAATAGGATCAAGATATAAAGAATTTTAGGACAGTGGCCTTTAGGCTCCCAAAATCTGTCCCAGGTGAATTTACAGGTGAAAAAATGGGGTCCTACTCCTTCTTGTTTTTGTCAAGGTCTGAAAGTTCCTTTATTCAAAAAAGAAAATTCAGAATTTTTTTATTTTTATTTTTTTTACATCGGAAATATTAAGTTGTGTTTTACTGGAGTTTTCCTTGGAGACCGCAGGCAACTGAAGGTTCTCCAGCCATTCACTGAAGGGAAGGAGGTGTTGAAAAGATCTCTCCTCTCAAAGACTCGGTTTGCTATTTTTGTTAATTTGGTGTTAAGCAAAAATGATCAAAACCTGGAGTTTTTGATGAGTCTGAATAAAAATCACTCCTCTCTCTCAATTAATTGAATTTACTTTCTTGGTGCTTGTAATGTTCTAATCCTAGAGTTGTCCATAGAGCCTTCTAGGGAAAACAGGGTAGATAAGAATTTCTAATATTAAAAAACTAGCAAGAGCTGCCTGTCTTCACTACTCCCTTATTTTTTTAGTCACACAATCAAAACAAGGATCCTTTGTACATCATAAGGAATCAAAAAAGGACACACATCTCTTTCTCCCTGCTACCACATTGCAGATGATCATCAAAATTCTGTGTCCCCAGACAGAATAATTGTTTCCTGAATTCAGCTGTATTATTTACTCCATAATATTGGTTAGCAACTTGCTCAGTTTGCCACCAAATCTCTAAATGACAGAATTTTACCAGGGAGTGTGATCTAGTAGTTATATCAGGGGACTGGCAATCCAGGCACCTGAGTCCTATTCCTGGTTTTGCCATTGACTTGTACAAATCGCAGAACTTCTCTGTACCTCAGTTTACACATCTGTAAAGTGGTATTTTTCATACTTGTCCACAAGGGAGTAATGAAGTTTTAGGTATAGCTCCTGATCCTGCACATATGCATGTGAATAACCTGACAAATGAGTGGCCCTACTGTGCTCAGTGTAACTACAGTAGAACCTCACAGTTACAAACACCAGAGTTACGAACTGACCGGTAAACCACACACCTCATTTGGAACCGGAGGTGCACAGTCAGGCAGCAGTAGTACAGTATTGTGTTAAATGTAAACTATTAAATAAAGGAAAAGTTAAAAAGAAAATTTGACAAGGTAAAGAAACTGTTTCTGTGCTTCTTTCATTTAAATTAAGATGGTTAAAAGCAGCATTTTTCTTCTGCATAGTGAAGTTTCAAAGCTATATTAAGTGAATGCTCAGTTTTAAACTTTTGAAAGAACAACCATAATATTTTCAGAGTTACGAACATTTCAGAGTTATGAACAACCTCCATTCCCGAGGTGTTTGTAACTCTGACGTTTTATTGTGCTCCTTTGTGTAAAGTTATGTGCTTAAGTGCTTGCGAGACCTGGATCGTAGCTTGTAAAGTGCTTTGAAATCCTTGGATTAAAGTTGTTGTTATGGTAATGCTACTATCCTATTTGTTGTTAATAATATTACTATATTTGCTTCTTATTCTGTTTCCTTGCCTTTATTGATTTATGATCATGACTTTTTGCTTTGGGAAAACCTTTATGTTCTGAACAATGTGTTTAAATTTGCTTGAGCAAAAATCACTTGGTATTCTGAGTACTTTAAATAAGTCACTTATGGCCAGATTCTGCTAACCTTACTCACATAGGATAAGCAGTATTCTAGAGAAGACCTATATCTCATTTGATTAGATTCTGTATCTGTTAAAATATTCCATTACTTCATTTGTATTTTTATGGCTGTCATTCACTGGATTGATAGTTCCAAGCCTTTTCTTTTTGCAGTAACCATCAACTCTTTCTCCTGGATAATACAGTGCATGATTGTTCCTTTTAATACATATTCATCTCTCTCTCCTTCTCTCTCTGTCTCTCTGTGTTTCTGTAACTTGGCAGATTTTGGAACTCTCTGGAAAGTTTGACATCCTGCTTCCAGTACTCTGGACCAAATCACTTAAATATATATTCTAAACCAGAATTCTGACACTGATCTCTTTAAAAATATTCTTGTTTCTTTGAAGAACAAGCCCTTCCCTTTATAAAATCCAGGCTGCTCCTAACCAATGGTTTTCAAGTGGCTTTCACATTTCAGCTGTGAAAATGATTTCCAGTACATTCCCCATAGCGAGTGAGAGAAGACAATTTAGAGTCTTCCTTGTGTAACTTGCTAGCTAATGTAGAGCTGAACCACTGGCACGTCTGAATGAAACAAGTCATGCTCAAGTGCTTCTCAGGTTGGGATGATCTTGCCTGGGCAGTTTTCTGTAACTCCTGGACAACACTGCCTCCGTTTGTGACTTGTGGTGAGGCCCAGTGGTTAGGGAGCTACCCTGGAACGTCAGGAACCTGGGTTCAGTTCTTTGCCTAAGGTCACATGGGAAGTCTGTAACAGAGCAAGTCACTTAACCTAGCTGTGCTTCAGATCCCCACTTGTATAGTGAGGATAACAACACTTGCATGCCTCATAAGGGTGTTGGGAGGATACATGTATCAAAGACTGTGAGGTGGAGTCTTTGTAAAGATTGTTCCTCAGAAACCCCCCAAAACTCAGTTTCTTTGAGTCTCTAACCAAGTTACGTTTCTAGAGGTTGCAGTTTGCTAGTGAGGGTCATGTCTCTTCATTTCTGCACGGTAAAGCTGCGGGCCAGGTAGACAGAAGCTGGCACATCAAAGTGCAAATAACATCCCTTTGCAGCAGTCTGACCCTTTGTATCTGTCAGACTGACAACCCTATCTAGGCTTGTCGGGATGTGCTAAGCCTAAGACTATAGGGGGAGTTCGTTGGGAGTGCCCCAATGAGGCTTTTGACAGAGGCTTGCAGTGGGGTGTGATATGCCCCAATGAGAATGCAAAGGCTCATGGTGGGTTGTGTGGGCTAGGACCTTAAACTCTTAAGGCTTATGGAGGGTTGTACTGGCCTCATTCGATTGCTTCCCCACCCTCATTATCTCTTATCCATTGCTTCCCTTTCTTCCCCAGCCCCCTCTGCTGGTATCCTCCATTCCCCATTTCTCCACTTTTTCTGCAAGCTCAAAGCACTCCCTAGCCTACCAACCATGTCCTGTAGATTTGCTAAGAGCTGCTCTAAAATAAAACTAAAGAAAAATTGGAAAAATATCTTCAACGGCACCTCCCAGCTCAAGGTAGACGTAGCTGAGTCAGTTCTCAGTCAGTGACCCAGCACTGGTGGCATTATGTTGTCAGATGTGCTGTCATTTGGAGGTGACTTAAAACTGAGATCCTGATTTGTGACTTTAATGACTTGTGGTCATTAAAAGATCCTAAAACACCCCAAAGGGAGGGTTGTGTTAACCCTGAATGTTGCAACCCAACTCGGTTTTGGCTGTTTGTATTCTGCCTGCCTAAATTCTCCATGCAAGTGCAAAAATATATTCTTCACTTCCTGTCTTAAGAACTGGGTAGTATTAGACCCTATTCAACAGCTGCTGCATTTCACCCTGTAGGTGGCTGTATTTTAGGGTGGATTATTTGATCCCTATGTATAGTTTGTATATCAGTTTTGTAAAATATAAAGTCCTTTGGGATCCATTTGGGATGGAAGATGGTATGTAAATGTAAGATATTATAAATCTCATCTAACAGGAGATATTTATTATATTTATTACACTAGTGTGCTTTAGCCTTGCTTCACATTCTACTAAAATGTTTGCATTCACTTGCCAATTTTGTGGTCATGCTTATAAATTAAGGACACATCTCTAAATTATTTAGAAATAAAATGACTATAATAGAAATGGATTCCTCCCCCCCCACCCTGTAAATTATTGTATACTATGTTGTGACATGTTAAATACTTCTTGGGTCTTAGAACTAGCTCTCTTTTGTTATACTTGCAAGTGTGATTTGGTTACAGGTTGAGTTGTCTGCATAGTGGTAATTGCTCTCCCTTCCAAGAAATAAGCACAACACTCTGTGTGTGTGTGTGTGTGTGTGTGTGTGTGTGTGTAATATAGGGTCAATGCTGTGCTTCTTGGAAGGAAGAGTATATGTATATATATGTGTGTGTGTGTATGTATATGTGTGTATATACACAGAGAGAGAGAGAGAGCTAGGGCCCTACCAAATTCACGGTCATGAAAAACGCTTCACGGACTACAAAATCTGTTCTCTCTCTTCGTGTGAAATCTGGTCTTTTGTGTGCTTTTACCCTATACTATACAGATTTCAAAGGGGAGAACACTGTTTCTCAAATTGGGGGTCCTGACCCAAAAGGGAGTTGCAGGGGTCTCAAAGTTATTTTAAGGGGGTTGTGGTATTGCCACCCTTACTTCTGCGCTGACTTCAGTGCTGCGCAACCAGAGAGCGGCAGCTGTTACCCGGGCGCCCAGCTCCGAGGGCAGAGCCTCGCCAGCAGCAACGCAGAAGAAAGAGTGGCGATACCATCCCATGCCACCCTTGCTTCTGTGCTGCTGCTGGCGGGGCTGGGCTCCCAGCCAGCAGCCACCACTCTCCAGCCGCCCAGCTCTGAATACAGCGCCACTGCCAGAGGCAGCACAGACGTAAGTGTAGCAGTACCGCAACCCCCCAACTCCTTTTTGGGTTGGGACCCCTACAGTTATAACGCCGTGAAACTTCAGATTTAAATAGCTGAAATCATGAATTTTACAATTTTAAAAACCCGATGACTGTGAAATTGACCAAAATGTACTGTGAATTTGATAGGGCCCTATTGCACACAAGGGAGATTGTGTGTCAGTCACAATTGGGCAGTCTGTTCTTGGGTTAGAAAGAAAAGAAAAATGAAAGATGTAGAGGAGTGAGACAAAACCAACTTCAAAATACAATTCTTTATAAGCTGAATAGACTGTGAAATGATTTGAGCAATGACTGGCAAAAGAACAGTGGATTAGTTCTCTAATGACCTGTTGAAACTGGATCACCCAATACAAAAATATCCATATGTCTCTGGTTTCTTTTCTTTTCAGCTTATAAAGGGAAGAATGACCTTGGCACAGGGCATTTCCTGGGGATTAACGACTGGCTAGAGATAATGGTCCAAGGTGCATTAACTTTGCAGTTGTCGTTAATCCTCAGGAAATGACTGTTTCTCTTTTGTTATGGCTTAAATATTCTGTCCATGTTTTATTTCTCATCTTTCTTGCACCATGAGTAGTAGCTTCACTTTGTGATTTCACCCTTCCTAGACCTGAGAGAGAGAACAGGTCCCACTCCTGCTATGAAGCAGTAATATAATCCGTTCTGACATACGGACTGTGGATATAAGGAAGCTAGTTACTCAGGGGCAGCAGCATTTGACACCAGAATAATGAACTCGGCAAAACTTTACTAGCTTTCTGTGGTTTGGAATATCATGAGAGAGGATGTAGGACTTGTGAGGTTAACCTGCTTCCTCTAGAGAAGAATGTCCAAGCAGAGAGAGTGAGAGGATGGGAGTGTGAGGGAAGATAGGGAGAAAGCTGGAAAGTTACAGAGCTGAGGGGAGAAAGGTCAGCAAGGCAAGGCATTTGATGGAGGGAGAAGTTAGGGCGTGAAAGTGACTGAGTGATGGCAGGGATGTCTAGAGAGTGAAGGGAAAGGGGGGAAAAAAAGCTGGGGGTGTAGACAAGGGATTGTGGAGGGACAGAAGTGGCAATGAGATAAGAGCAAATAGACATCACCTCCGACTGTAGCACCCTCTCATGTCCCTGTGGCTGCCTTCCTTCTTGGGTAGCTCTCCCACTTTCCTCTTCCTAATGGCAGAGCAGTTCCCTCTCCCTCTCCCCACATCCCCTCCCAGTTCTCCTGCAACTCCCCTTCACTGTCCTGACAACCTCCTGCAGCCCTCATTGCTGTGCTCACTCCTTACTCCCAGAACCGCTCCCCATGTCCCTGCCCTGCTGTCCTCCTGCAGCTATCCTCTTCCTGCCTTTCTCATCTCCTCAAGAATTTCCTCTCTTCTCTGCCGTTTCTTTCCCTCAGCTCCCTCACTTCCATAGCCTGCCTCCTTCAACTTTTCCATCTCTGTCTCCCTTGCTCATCCTCTCAC
Source organism: Lepidochelys kempii (assembly GCF_965140285.1). Classification (NCBI taxonomy): domain Eukaryota; kingdom Metazoa; phylum Chordata; order Testudines; family Cheloniidae; genus Lepidochelys; species Lepidochelys kempii. The sequence continues at coordinate 28,310,750 of NC_136390.1, read as the reverse complement.
TTCCTGTATTGTCTTTGACAGTCTCCTTGTTACCCCTGTTTTTCTCTTTCCCTTTCCCCCAAAGCTGCATGTCTCTCAAGAAAGCCAGGAATGTTCTCCATTAGCTGCCTTGATGCAAATGCAGCCATTGTAGTATTGTACACAACTAGCCTCTTAATAAACACTCTACATGTCACAATGACGATGCCCTCCGACTCCTGGGAATATATTAATCTCAAGAGATCTCTGAAATCTGAGAGAGGGGGGAAGAGGTGAAATCACAATCTGTGCCATAATTAAAATAGTAATTACATCTGACTAGAAACACTGTGGATGTTTCAAGCACATTTGTTTGAACTTTTTTTTCTTTTCTCTTTCTGTTCATCACATCTTATATTCCCCTCTTTAAACTGACAGAGGACTCAGCATGTTGTGACACATCCTAGCTAACAAGGATACTATACTCCTTGGTATATAGAATGCCAGCAAACAAATTACAAGCATGATGTGCAGAGAGAGAGAAAAGGAAAACCAGGGGCAGAGAGGAAAGAGGGAGGAGATGGAATGAAAAGACGAAGAGGCTGAGGAGAATGAGAAAAACAGACACCTTTGCTGGTTTAAAAACTGTATCACAAATCATTTGTAGAACAAAGATTATATGGGCTTCCAGTGATAGTGGTGGGTTGCCACTCTGTCTTTGTATCCCATGCTCTTGGATTAGTTTGCTCACCCTTGACTTTTGGGGTGCTGGTATGTGGATGGCTTTCTTTCTTTTAAGGGTTGTTTGCAGTCTGGTCTGTGTGCTTCAGCCTACAATGCTAGCAGCTAGCCTCTCCCAGGAGAGGTATGATCCAGGCCGTTCCATCTACTCTCCTCTCTCCTTCTTCCCCTACTTACTGTTGACCTAAGGAAATGACTGGTAACACAATTCTACTACCAGAGAGGAGTCAAAGGGAACACCAAGGTGAACTGAACTGGTTATAGGGTGCCAGAGAGTAAGTGGCAACTAGAACTGAGATGTAGGCAGAGTCAGAGCTGAACAGTTTCTGGGAGGTGAGGAGTTATGGTACAACAAACCAGTGGGAACGTCTTTCAGGACCTTATGTGATCTTCCTTGTACTGAGTTAGTCATTTACTGTGTTTAATATATTGGAAAAAGCATGAGTGTGAGCTGATTTGATGGTCTATGGGTTTGACCCCCTACTTCACGCTGCAGCATCAAAGCATCAATCTTTAGTCCCTGGTGTAAGCAAAAGAGTGCTTAGAAAAGTGTGGTTTATTCTTAGACATGTTGCACTATTCAGTAGGTAGGCAGCAGTCACTGTCAAACAAAAGACTTGCAGAGCCCGAGAACATTTCAAAAGGAAAAGATTGATGATGTAAGCATAGCTGGGAAGAGCACACCCAGCCATTTATCTGCACATAAAAGCCCCCCCCAACATAGGTTTTTTTAAAGTTAATTTAATGCTTATGAAAAATGCTGAAATGACAGTCATTGTAGGCTGAAGTTCTCTATGTAAAAAAACATATGGGTATCAACAAGGCAAGTGTTGTGTGTCTCATGTCATCAATATATACCTCAACCCTGGCCTAGAAGGCCACCACTAGAGAGTATGTTTCCATCTCCATGCATGCCCATTCAATCTCCGGTCTCTCTGGGGACAGCCTGTGGACTCACTGCCACAAGATATTGCTGAGGTCAAGAGTTCAGCAGGATTTTAGAAAAAGACTGGATATTTTAAATGGTCTGTGGGAACATTCACAGGTATGTTAACTAGGATTACAAGAAGTGAACAATAGTTTAGAAGGGATATAAGCCCTCGTTCTTTAGGGCATAAACCAACCTCATCTTGTTGGTAAGAACCTGTTACTAGTCACTGACAGACAGGACACTGGACTAGACTGGCCAGTACAGCAATTCCTTTTACCCTGTGAACCAGTGCCTATGTGTTAGGTGGGACTACAATGAGAGTGGCCTCTCTGTGTACTTGAATAAGTTGTTCCAAGAAGCAACTGTTTAAAGCACTGAGAAATTGCTTCTCTAAACCTTGTCCCAATATAACCTAGGGCCAGTATATATGTGGGTAGTTGAATATATTCATTTTTACTGCTTTATTAGATTTAGTTGCCTCTTTTCTCTCTCTCCTATTTTTATCCATTTAAGTTGTCATATTAGCACAAAATTATGGGGGTTAAGCTTTTTAAATTTTTTTAATCAATCTAAATTTTCACATTTGTGGGAAATCATAGGGGAGTCAGACAATAATTATTTAATGACCGTAGATCTTGAAATTTAAAGAGCTAAAGCTTTATAACCATTAACACAAATAGTCCGCATGACATGTTCAGAATATGCAAAGTAGAGTTTAACTTAAGAACCTTTAATATACTCTCAAGCAGAATTTTTCTTAATTTGCCTATCTGTAAGTTTCGATTATCATTGATGGAAAAATGTTTTTGTTGGTTTGTGTGTATTCAGTATAATGATGTTAATAAACATTTACTGATTAAAATCTAACCCTTCCAAGACTAAATATTTGTCATTAGGCTCCTCCCTATCACTCACTAGAAGTTTGTCTGGATGTTTTTTTCCATTTTATCTGCCACCTTCAAACCCAGTAAGCAAGTCACTTAGTTAAATAGTTTATCTTGTTGCCACATATCCAGCATTCAATATTTCTGTTGGTTAAATCCACTGTTACCTCAGACCATTTATACCTTACAATGGCATCCCCATTTCCTGAAGTGATTTTCTCCATATGTGAGGACTGATCAACTGCCACTGTTTCTGTTCCCATCTTAATGAACTTGTCCTTCCATTCCACCAACAGAAACAGTGGCAGTTGATCAGTCCTCACATATGGAGAAAATCACTTCAGGAAATGGGGATGCCATTGTAAGGTATAGATGGTCTGAGGTAACAGTGGATTTAACCAACAGAAATATTGAATGCTGGATATGTGGCAACAAGATAAACTATTTAACTAAGTGACTTGCTTAGCCATCATGAGTCTAGGTTCCTCAAGCAGAAGATTGGGGCAGCCAGATCTGAGACGGGCCTATTCCACAATCTCCCTGTAGCCTATTCTCTATTAATAATAGCACCTCTCTCTGCTCTTCCATTTCAGCAACTCTGGCTTCAAGATATTGTACTTGGGCTCTGAGGACCACAAGCTCCTTCTTCAGGGTGCATACATATGCCACTTAGTTACAAGGCAAATCGTTGTACATTTTGTACTCTGTATGGTGAACTGGATAATTGCTCAGAAAAGAGTTTTTAATGTGTATTAGACTGATTAATTAAAAATTAATGATTTTGTCATTAAGGTGGAGGTAAAGGTGTTTTATTTATTCATTTAATGTGCTTAAGGATTTTCTTTACTTTAGGCCATTAACAAGTTACTAAACAGTACTGCCCTCAATGCCAAATCCTCAGGCAATCCAAACTTCTCTGTAATCACATCCTCTGAGGCCTCTCTGGTGATCTTGAAAGGCCCCATACCCCATTACTAACCTGTGGTTTTAAAAAAGGTAAAACGTTATCCAATATGAACAAGAAAAAATTTACTTCTGTTACAGGACTGTAGTGCTAGTCCCCATACCCCTGTAACTTTTTCACCTGCAAATGCTCCAACTGCATTACTGCAGCTGATTCCATTCTCTGTAAGCCATAAATGAGAGGTTACTGCTTACATGCAGCAAAAACAGAAGTGTGATGAATTACAAGCCAGTGTAATTTATGCAGAAGCAGTGTGGGAAAATTGCAACCCACTCCTGTTCTACATAAATTATTCATGAATCCCCTGGAAAATAGCTTGAAGAGGGTTTCTATTTTTCTTTTATGGTGAATGAATCATGCCCTAAATTTCTACAGCACGTACATTGACTCAAATGTCTCACTTTTGCCCCACCTTTATTTTTAGATCATCCATATACAGCCCTACTGACGTTTGCTAAACTTACTGTTCTGGATTTTTCTGATCTAAAATTAAGTTCTCTGTAAGCAGGCCCACTCTGTCCAGGCTCCTGATGTGGCTGAGAGGCTCTTGGATTCGCCTGCTTTGAGTCAATCTTGCCCAGGATTTCATAACTCCTGATCTGGAGAGCTGACGAGATGCTCTAAGCTGCTCTAACAAGAATATCCGCAGTTAGAGTCCTGCAGGCAACCTTGCCAGGAGGAATCTAACCAAAGAGATGTAGCCTGTTCTAGTGCGCAGTCCTCCAACCCAGCCATGGCCATAGACTTGGAGCTGTTCAGAGCAATAACTGTAGCCATCGCTCTGGCCAGGTGTTTGTAAGCAGTAACTAGTGTGCAGCTGGCAGAGCCAGGGCAAAAGCCCCTCTCTCCAGTCAGGGAGCAGCAGGCAAAGCCAGACCCCCTCTGTCAGGGAGTAGCAGGAAAATCAAGGGCTAGAGGTTGCCACTCCCCTCACCCAGAAAGCAGCAGGCAGGGTCAGAGATCCCCCTGTCAGTGAGTATGGAGGAGCCAAAATTATGCACCCCGCTACAGCACAGGAATCCAGCACCAGAGCATCCCCCTGCCTGATGGCAAGGACAGCCATATCCCTAATCCAGCTGGGAGCAAGCAGCGGGTAGCACCCGGGGCTAGCAATCTAACCGCATCTAGTCCAGGCCCAGGAGTAGCCTCAAGTAGTCACCACTTACAGGAGATGCCATAGCCAGCCAGAAGCATAGCAATTTCTGTATCTGCTCCATGTTGCAGTCTTGTCATGCTTAATGTCTGGTAATCAGGATATTTGCTGTCATTTACATAAATAATGCATATTTGAATACGCAAATACAAGTATACAAGTTATTTGCATAAAATCTCCAGATTTATTAACCTTCAGCCTTAACCGGTATGTTGTTAGTTTTGTCCCCTCTCCACCCAGCACCAACACTGTGCTTGGTACTTTGCAAACAAACAAGAAGATAAGCAACTTGCCCCATGGAGTTGACAATCCATTGTTCATCCAAACTAGATAGATCAGACACAAATAGCACATGAGCTGGAGGAGGTTAGGAAACTAACTGGTTACTTCTGTATGGCTTTGTAAGGGAGAAATATATTTTGAGGAGAGATTTGAAAAAGTAGAGGGAGTTTTGGAGCATGAGAAGAGGGAGGCTGCTCCAAGCCTAAGTGGCAGCATGGTAGAATGCTTTAGGATACAGAGCAGGGAGTACAAGGAATGATTGGGTTTGATGCAGAAGGTGATGGGAAGCCAGTGAAGGCATTCAAAGAAGAGGGTGATGTGCTGAGACTGGCTGTAGAATTATGGATGGATTGAAGGGGAGTGAGGTGATAGGCAGAGAGGCCAGACATACAAAGGTTGCGGTCATGGAGGAGCTGTGCGGGAGATGTGGGCAATTACGTTAGCGGCGGGTTGGGAGTGAAAAGGAGAGGTTTAGAGATGCTGAAAAGTAACATTTATTTATTTATATATGTAAGAGTGAAGGATCTTGCTGGGTAGCATGCTTGAATTTCCGTGGTGCTGCCTTGAGTTTCTTCTGTGTTTTGATGTTATTTTGGAAGCAATGCTTTGTTGTTGTTCTGCTCCTGTGCATAGAGTTATGCATTTGGGCCAAATCCCTCTTGCCTTAGTCACACTATTACTACCATTGAAATCAAAGAGATTCTCCTGCCTGTAAAGGAAGCAGGACTTGGCTCTAAAGATACAGACAGGGAACATTTAACTTTTTTTCCCCTTTTGTTTTAGCATGTGTGCTACTGCCACTGTAGGAGAATTTTACTGAAATCCAGACTACGATTTGACAAAAGGAGAAATACCTTCCATAAGATTTTGTACAGCCTTCCCATGGCTTTAAGTACCACTGGTAGTCTGCCATACAGGTCAGAGTAGATGATCTAATAGTCTCTCTTGGCTTCAAGCTCTCTGAAATTTTTGATTAGGGACTTTGCCTCTATCATTACTATATAGTGATTTTGGGGGTCGGGGGTAGGAACCCCACTTTGCTAGAAGAAAGAATAAACAGAAAAAATAATTTGGTATGAAACACTGAAATGGGATCTGGTTGCCCAGGGGGAAACTTACTGTGATGCTACTCGCTTTGAGTTATTTAAAAAAAAAAAAAACCTCTTTATATTTCATTAATGCAGAAATTTTGAGGCCAGAAGGGACTATAATCATCATTTAGTCTCATCTCCTGTACAACACAGGCCACAGAACCTCACTTAGTAATTTCTGCATCAAGCTCATAATTTCTATTTGAGCTAGAGCATATCTTTTAGAAAGAGATCCAATCTTGATTTAAAGAATTAAAATGATGGCAAATCCAGCATTTCCTCAGGTAAGTTGTTCCAATGGTTGATTACCCTCACTGATAAAAAAAGATTTTGTATCTCATTTCCAATCTGAATTTGGCTAGCTTCAGCTTCCAACCATGTTTTCCAGACCTAGTATTTTTGTAGTCCTTTTTTCTGAACCAATATTTTGACATCCTTTATGAAGTGTGGGCACCAGAAATGGACAGAATATTCCAATAATGATCTGACTAATGCTGTACACAGAAGTAATGCCACCTCTTTATTTGATATTCCTTTGCATGTACATCCCAGGATCACAGTCTCGCTCTTAGCAACAGCATCGCACTACTCACATTCGATTGGTTATCTAGTGTTTCCCCCAAGTCCTTTTCAGTGTCACTGCATTCTGGCATAGTGTCTCCCATAAGTGCAACCTATGTTCCTTGTTCCTAGATGACCGTGTATTTGGCTGCACAAAATGTTATTTAAAAGAACTCATTTTATTCAGCAGTCCAGGTTGCTTTGTATAACTGACCTGTCCCCTTCATTATTTACAACTCCACCCATTTTTGTCATCTGCAAATTTTACCAGCAATGATTTTATATGGTCTTCCAGATGGCTGATAAAGATATTGAATAGCATTGAGCCAGAACAGATCTCTACAGAACCACACTAGAAACAGCTCCAAAGAATGATGATTTTCCCCTTTACAATTATTTTTTGAAACCTTATCAGTTAGCCAGTTTCTAATCCAATTAATATGTAATCCATTAGGTAGTGCCTATTTTTTATCAGAATGTCATGCAGGACTAAGTCAAATATCTTAGAAAAGTTTAAATATTTTATTATTTCAACACAGTTGCCTTTATCAACCACACCTGTAATCCAATCAAAACAGTATCAGGTCTTGTACAATAAACTTATTTTTCATAAAACCATGTTGACTGGCATTAATTTAGCTACCATCCTTTAATTCTTCACATGATTTTTGTCAGACTGTTAGTTACGGAGGTCATCCCATTTACCCTTTTTGAATATTGGCACATTTGATTTTTTTCTAGTGGTCTGGAACTTCCTGAGTGTTCCGAGATTTGTTAAAAATCAACATTGATGGTTCAGATTGTTCTTTGGCCAATTCTTTTAATGCTTTTGGATTCAAATTATCCAGTATTGAAGGTTTAAAATTATCTAACTTTAATAGTTGGTGTTGAACATCCTCTGTAGTTACTGACGGAATATAAAGTATTTTATTATTACTGTAAGATACAAATACATCATCCTCCTTCTTTCCAAATACAGAACAGATATGTTTTGAATACTTCTTCCTTTTCTGCATTAAGGCTGACAGTTTTACCATCCTTATCTAATATCAGACCTACACATCTTTAGGTTTTTGTGTGTCCTGATATATTTAAACAATTCCTTCTGGGTGTCCTTAACCCTACTGGCCATAGATTTTTCACAGATAACTTTTAGCTTTCCTTATCCATTCTCTGTTTCCTGTACTCATTACTGTCGTCTACCCCATTTTTCCATATATATATATTTAAATGCTACTTTCACTTCCCTTCATAATCAGGATTTTTTTTAACAGAAGAAGCATTTTTAAGTAATTTCAGATTTGGGGGTGAGGTGGGATTGACATAATAATGCATTCTGAAATTCCCAGTTAATCACATTTTTATGTTTTAAATTTTCATCCCACTCAGTTTTGGTCATTATTGTTTTCAGCTTGGAAACTTGGTACCTTTTAAAGGTGTGTGTGTGTGTTTGGTCGGGGCTATATTCTGTTTGCATGTAACAAATAAAATTAGGTCATGATTACTTACAACTTAGGCAATCACCAACTTTTAATTTAGTGATCAATTCATCTTTATTCATCAGATAAAGGTAATTAGGTAATTAAGTTTAGACCCTGAAAGGTATGTTACTGTAGCTATTAATAAACAGCTTTATTATTAGACTGTATTCAGTTTTATAAAAACTGAATACAGTCTAATAATTTGTATAATCAATTCTGTTTTCTGAAGTCTAACCAAGTATGGCTGATGTGATGGATAAGATTGCTTTACTGAGCAGTTTCATGCCTCATTCTTGTTTTATCATGAGGTTTTCTTTATAGAAGGTTCCTTACCTGATACATTTTTCTTTATGAATTTATTAAAATATAATTTATCTGCACAGATGGTAATAAATCTCTGGTGTTCAGCCTCTGCAGATGGTGTTATGCTCATACATAGATTCTGTTGTATTCACCAGAGTATTTGTGTTTGGGGAGGAAAGAAACTGTATAATCTGCTGTAACAGGCAAACTAACGTGGCAGGGTTGTTCTTCAAATATGAGTTACTCTTATAGAGTAGAAGACTGTGCAGAGCAGGAAACATTGTGTTTCAATAGTTGTAGCCAATCTGTGACAATCTGGACCGCCACACTTGTTACCAAACTGGCCAATTTCACTGTGACAGTGGGTACAGCACTGTGCCAAAAGCCCAGTTCTCTACCACGCAGAAACATAGTGCTGGAAGGGACCTTAGGAGGTCATCAAGTTGTTCTTCAAAACCTCCAGTGACAGGGATTCCATAGCCTCCCTTCGAAGCCTGTTCCAGAGTTTAACTACCCTTACAATTAGAAAGTTTTTCCTAATAGCTAACCTACATCTCCCTTGCTTCAGACTAAGCCCATTACTACTTGTCCTACCTTCAGTGGACACAGAGAAAAGTTGATTCCCATCCTTTTTATAACAGCCCCTGTCTCAGTCATCTTTTCTCAAGACTAAACATGCCCATTTTTAAAAAAAGTTTTCCTCATAGGTCAGGTTTGCTAAACCTTTTATCATTCTTGTTGCTCTCCTCTGGACTCCCTACAATTTGTCAACATCTTTCCTAAAGTGTAATGCCCAGAAACGGACACAGTACTCCAGCTGAGGCCTTACCAATGCGAAGTAGAGTGGGACAGTTGCCGTCCGTGTCCTAAATATGACACTCCTGTTAATATATACCAGAGTGATGATAGCCTTTTTTGCAACCCCATCACAGTTTTAACTCATATTCAATGTGATGCACTATAACCCCTGATCCTTTTCAGCAGTACTATCAGCTAGCTAGTTATTTCCCATTTTGTAGTTATGCATTTGAGTTTTCCTTAAGTATATTACTTTGCACTTATCTTTATTGAATTTCATCTTATTGATTAAAGACCAATTCTGCAATTTGCCAACGTCCTTTTGAATTCTTATCCTGTCCTCCAAAGTGCTTGCAATCCCTAGCATCTTGGTGTGATCCAGACATTTTATAAGCATACCCTCCACTCTGTTATCCAAGTCATTAATTAAAATGTTGAGTAGAACTGGACCCAGGACAGACCCCTGCAGGACCCAACTAGATGTGTCTTCCCAGTTTGACAATGAACCATAGACTGTACTCAGAGTAGTTATCAGTCAACCGGGTTTGCACCCACTTCATAGGATGGTCATCTAGACTACATTTCCCTGGTTTATTTGAGTGTCATGTAGGACTGTATTAAAAGCCTAGCTAAAATCAAAATGCATCATTATGTTTCTTGCCTGGTTTAACTCATGTTGTACTGTAGCATTTCTGATTTTGTCCGTACATGCTTGTGCTATTCGTTTGTACTCATCCTGAGCAATTCATCCATATTTCCCCTTTTTGTAGGATTCCTTTTTGATTTTCAGCTCATTAAAGAGCTCCTGTTGCAGCCATGTTGGCCATTTACTAGTCGTTTTATCCTTCCGTCACATTGGGATAGTTTTCTGTTGTGCCTCAAATGTTATCTCCTTGAGAAACTGCTAGCTCTTCTGAACTCCTTTTTCCTTTTCTTACCATGGGACCTTACCTACCAGTTCTCTGAGTCACTTAAAGTCTGCTTTTTTGAAGTCCTTATTCTGCTGCTCTCATTCATTCCTTTTCTTAGAATCATGAAATCTATGATTTCATTGTCACTCTCAGTCCAGTTGCCTTCCACCTTCAGATTCACTAACAATTCCTCACTTTTGGTCAGAATCCAATCTAAATCTAATTAAGTGTGTCCCTCTCGTTAATTCTTCCACTTTCCGAAATAAAAGTCCCCAGTACATTCCAAGAACTTACTGGAAATTTTGTTTTGCCACGTTACTTTTTCAACAGATAACTGGGTAGTTGAAGTCCCCATTACTAGCAGATGTTGTTGTGTTTTTGAATATTTCTGCTGTTTGTTCTAGAAATGCCTCTTCCACCTCGTCTTCCTGATTTGGTGGCCTACAGTAGACCCCGACCATGACATTAACCATCTTTTTAATCCTTTTGATCTTTACGTAGAGACTTTCAACTGGTATGCTTGTCAGTTCCTTCTGGACCTCAGAACTAATCAATATATTCTTGATATATAATGCAAAATCTTCTCCCTTTTTATCCTGTCTGCTGTTCCTGAACAAGGCATACCCCTCTATATTAATATTCTAGTCATGAGACTTATCCCACTAAGTCTCTCTGAAACCAGTTAATAATTTAGTTATTTACTAAGGTACATTAGTTGTGAAAGGTATCAGGCCTATGACACAGTTGAGCAATTCTGATTCTGTCCATCTGGAGACACTAGCCAGCACATTATAATATTAAATGTGAAACTGGTTTACATTTCTTGAGCCTTCATACTGCTGGTGTCATAAATGATCTCATTTTTCAGTCAGATGACCAGCAACAATAACAACCCACGAAATATCAATTTTCAACAAAAGTAGATATTCTTTCTTATATCAAATGAGCTCAGGACCCTTTGGGGTGTCAAATTAAAAGGGCACATGCAAGATTCTTGTGAATGTTGGTATCTTAGACTTCAGAAACCAGACCGTTTCTCGCAATCTTGATCTCATCCTTAGTCATGTGATAGGGAGGCCAGTCTCTGCTTAAACCAAGGACTGAAAGCAAACAGCTTGTACTTCCCAGCCACCTCCCTTAGACTGCAGGGTTTGCTTTGTATTTTGTAAGGTTTTTTGTTTTGTTTTTTTGTTTTTATCTCTCATGTCACACACACAGTCAAAATACTTGTTGAAGTGGAGGGTGGAAATATTCAATGAAGAATTTATGCCTTTGTACTATAGATGGTTATGACCTCTAATGATGATCTGTTATGTTTTTATAGCACCTTTCATTCTAAAGCATCTCAAAAAGAAAAAAAGGATGCTAAACTCTAGTCTGGTACACCTGACCAACTCCATTGAAGTGAACAGGGTTGCATGGGTCTAAGTGAGCACAGAATTTGGTTGGTCTATCTGTCTTAAAATTAATGCATTTCAGGGTTATCACTGAAATGCAGCTGTCTCTGAGACCTAGAGCTACAGCCCACAGGTACACAACATGCTGTCTACAAATGTAGGAGAGGGAAAATTCTGGGCAAGGTAATAGGGATTGTCCAGTGTATCTAAGTTGATACCATGGGCATTGTCTTTGGGGAAAATCCCTATATTTATGGACACTACCAAGATCTTTAATGCACACACAGTTTTTAAAAGAACCGGACACACACAACTGCTTAGTGCTCAGTTTATCTGCTTTGGGAAGATGGACTAAGTTGAGCTTCATGGGAATGAAATATATGGTTCCACAAGGCTAGGAACGATGTTTCACTTTTAATGTTTAGCTCTCTAAGCCATCCCTCCAGTTGCGCAAGGAGTAACTAGCTGCATTAGTTCTCCCTTTGTGAAGGGTAATCCCATTTTTAAAGCCAGTTTATGGCCTCTTTGATTCCAAAACACTATAGAAGGTTTTGTACAAGATCAACCATATAAAATTCTAATCACTTAAGTTGAATAAATATTTTGATGGGTAAATAAAATATCCTTAGTATTTGCATTCTTATCTGTGACCATAGCAAAAGGCAGGTGAATAGATTTTTCTGCCAAAGCAGGGATATTTTCATAGCAGTTTTGTAAGGCTGGACAAGGTAAACTTATTTGCTGGTCCAGTAAAAAGAGTCCCCATCATTTACCTTGTACACAGGTCTCTCGAGCATTAATATTTCCTTGTAAAATTTTCTCAGGTGAATTAGACATGTTACAAAATGTTGTTTACCATGTTAACAGATTTAGTAATGCAAGCAGGAAAATCAGTCTGATGCTTTTTATACAGTTATTTTGGCAGTGTGAGCTTTGAGCAGTCTCTGCAATTCTGATAAAAGCCACATGGTGGGGTTGTTACTTTAAGGCCTCCTTCAATTAATTAGTGAGTGCATAAAGTTCAGATTGTTGAAGTTTTTCATCCCCATGTGTAAATTTGACATGGCCTTTGCATTTTTCAGCAAAGAATTGGGCTCATCTGCCAGCATCGCAAACACAATCAAATTCATATCCAAAAAGTTTTCATAGCAGCCTGAACAAGAGTTATTTGTAGACCTGGAACACCAGGCTCCCGGTGAGACTTGTTTGAGTCAGCACAAGAAATAGTATGCCCAATTTTGAAACTCACTTTTAAAAAAAAAATCTTCATATATAAATAAAGTTAATAGGAACGGTATATATTAGGGATTTGCTTCCTATTCTTGTGGTCTAGGTAGAAAGAATGAGTTGTTGTTCCTGCCTTAAGTATACAGAGTCTTAGATAACATGAGTACACAAATGTTAAATGGTAAGGAGCTTAAAAATTAGAGAAGAAAGAAAGAAAATTGTAAATTCCAAGATGCTTTGTTGTCTTTTTAGGTAAAAATTCATCTCCACCTTCTCGTAAAGCCAGAGTAAGTGGACTTGGGGGAATGGAGATATGCTCCTCGATCCATGGGGAGGTTGTGTGGTTTCTTGCATCTTCTGTATGGACCTTATCCAAAGCCCGCAGAAATCATTGGAAATTGACTTCAGTAGTCTGTGGTCAGACCTAATTGCTTCTGCTTTAGCCTCTTAGCTGGAATACAGGTCATGACCACTGCATACATCCTATGTGCAGGATTTTGGCCACTGAATCTGTATAATCATAGAAATACTGTCCATACCCCAAATACTCTCCCTGCTGATCACAATACAGGGTGCGTGGAACTCCTTGTATATCTGCTTTTGTGGCCTCATTCTGACGAAGCAGATAATTGCCATGGTTCTGCTGGATTGGAGTACATCCATGCCTCCTCTTATGATCTTAGTAGAAACAAAGAGCTCCAAATGTGTCTTGAGTTCATGGACAAATACAAGCAAAGTTTAAAAACTATATACAGCATTTATTCAGTCACTAAACCCTGTAAACTCAACTTCTCTCTGCTGTTTGTCATGGTTTTTATTTTTTCCAACGAAAACCATGTTTATCTTTTAAAAGATTAGCCTATACTTACAAGATCCCAACCAACTGCAAAAAATGAGACTCCTAGTTATTGCAGTCATTTGCAAAGCATGTTCTCTTTGTGAGGCCATAAATCTTCTGTTTTTTTGTTGCCATAGGTCAAATCCATCTCTGGGACTAATTGTTAAATATTTCCCAGCTCACATAACCTTTCTCCTTGAATTGGTGTTCTGTGACCAGGTGCTTAGTTCTCTCCAAGGAATAATTAGTGCTGACACAGCAGCTTTTTTGCCTCTGTTTTTACTGTTTAGTTTCCCCTAAAAACTTTTCTTGTGATTTTGATTAAAAGAAATTTGCTCTTTAATCGGGTTTCAATAATAGGATGCAAATGATTAATAAGTACTATATAGTTATTTGCCACTGAGGAGGGTAGATTTTACGTTTTTAGTTGCCTAATGTTGCATGAGCATTTGAAGGATTAGTTAAAGTATTTTCCTGGGAAGATCTTGGCTTATTGACAAGTACTACTGGAGAAAGAAATGTTTAATCTAACCAGTCATGGCTCTGTTACATTCATGACATGTACAGCCTCCAGGCCTGAAAAAGGATTCTGAAAGGATGTAAATCTAGGAGCCCATTTTCCTAGCCCCCAATATGACCCAACCATAAAACTAGCCTGCTGCTAGAGGCCATCTCTCTGATTGGGGGATAGTTCAGCATCCATGCTGATTCAATCCTTGATCTCTGTTGAGACCGCCAATAAGGGGGCGGATCAGCACAGTGGCTTTTGTGATGTGGATCTGCGACTGAGAGCTGGATTATGATCCCCAAACTAATTTCATGTTGGTTGCTGAACACACTTCAGATGGAAACAACTTTCTGTTATGACTGACTTGACTTTGATTCAGACTGATGACCTAGAGGTAAAAGGAACTTTATATAGTTACTGTTCCTCTGAGCCATCCTGCTTGATGTTTCCACTAGTTTTATTGACAGCTTTATAAGGAAAGGAATTCCCCTGCCCCTCTTTTAAACATAGTTCCTTGAAAGAATGTGTTTGGTTTCAAGTACCTTTGTGATTGTTTTAGATGATCAGGTATGTTGTTAAGCATGTTTTCTGCAGCAAGGAAACCTTAATTGCACTAGAGTGGACAAAAATGTTTGGGTAGGGAGGTGTTATCCAGATCTGTTACTAATGACTGTACCTCTCCTGCATTTAAAAAAAAAAAAAAAAGATTTGGAGATGAGGCTTTTGGCTGCATTAATCTTCCCTACCTACCTGCACCCTCCCTCCCTCCATTCCTAGGCCTGATCTGAATTCAGCGCAGCCAGGGAGGGCTCTAGAATTAGTGACAGAGAACCCTGTGGATCTCCAGCGAGCCACACAAAGGGACTCCCCTCCATGCTTCTTGCAGATTTTTCTTCTTCAGCAATGGCAGAACAAAAAGCTCTTGTCTGTGATGCTATTAACTGCCAGCCAGTGCCTTCACCGTGTAACCCCTTTAATGGGTTCTGGAGCTTGCAGGAGAAGTTAATGCAGCTTGCAGCATCTGTGGGAATCTAGTCCATATAGAAGTGGGGACATGCTGGTCCTCAGTTCCTTGCCCGCTCTCTAACCATTATGCACTCTGGAGCCAGAGGCGCAATGCAGAAGGGGAACATCTTTGTGTTGCTGTCCCTCTCATCCACTGTCTGGCTCTCAGCTGACTTTCTCTCCCCCTCAGTTTTGTTCCCATGTGGGCAGTGGGGTGCAGCATAGGGACAGATGTTAGTGTTGTTGGAGTTTATTATTATTTTATATCACACTAAGTTCAAAATACTTGCACTCTGATTTGCCCTGACAGGTTGTTGGATTGATTTACTTAAGAGATCTGACCTGCAAACATCTGCTTCTTCATCAAACTCTCAAGTTTGGGGCTGCACAAAATTGCCTGAACTTGAGACAAATGACATTTTTGCCAGTGGAGCATAGAAAAAGCCATCAAATCAAAGAAATGTAGGGCTGGAAGGAACCTTGAAAAGTCATCAAGTCCAGCCCCTGTGCTGAGGCAAGACCAAGTAAACATAGATAAACCTTGTAGGTGTTTGTCTAACTTGTTCTTAAAAACCTCTATTGATGGGGGCTCCACCACCTCCCTTGGCAACCTATTCCAGCATTTAACTATTCTTATAATCAGAAAGTTTTTTCCCTAAAGGCTAATATAAATCTCCTTTACTGCAGATTAAGCTGATCACTTTTTGTCCTACCTTCAGCCGAACAATTCATCATCATCCTATTTATAAGAGTCCAGAACCTATCTGAAGACTGTTATCAGGTCCCTGAGTTTTGTTTTCTCAAAACTAAACATGCCCAGTTATTTAACCTTTCCTCGTAGGGTCGGGTTTTCTAAACCTTATTTCATTTTTATTGATCTCTGGACTCTCTCCAATTTGTCCACATCTTTGTTAAAGTGTGGTGCCAAAAACTGGACACAGTACTCCAGCAGAGACATCACCTGTGCTGAGTAGAGCAAAACAATTTATTTCCTATGTCTTACATATGATGCTCCTATTAATAAACCCAGTATATTAGCATTTTTTGCAGCTGCATCATGTTAGCTCATATTCAATTTGTGATCCAGTACTATTGCCTAGCCAGTTATTCCTCATTTTGTATTTCTGCATTTGAATTTTGCTTCCTAAGTGTAGTACTTTGCACTTGCCTTAACTTAATTTCATCTGTTAATTTCAGACCAATTCTCCAATTTATCAACGTCCTTCTGAATTCTAATCCTGTCCTCCAAAGTGCTTGCAAACCCTCCCAGCTTGGTGTCCTCTGCAAATTTTATAAGTACACTGTCCACTCTGTTCTCCAAGTCATTAATGAAAATATTGAATAGTACCAGACACAGAACAGACCCCTGTGATACCCCACTAGAGAGATCCTGCCAATTTGACAGTAAACCATTGGTAGCTACTCTTGAGTACAGTTTTTCAACCAGTTGTGCATCCACTTTATAGTAATATCATCTAGACCACATTTCCCTAGTTTGCTTATGACAAGGTTATGGGGTGTCAAAAACGTTTAAAATCAAGATATATCACATACGTTGCTTCCTCCGATCCACGAGGCCAATAACTTGTCAATGAAGGAAGCCAGGTTGGTTTAGCATGATTTGTTCTTGACAAATCTATGTTGGCTTAAGCTATTACTTATAACCATGTTATCCTCTTGTGCCTACAAATTGCTTGTTTAATATTTTTTCAAGTATCTTTTTGAGTATTGAAGTTAGTCTATAATTCCCTAGGTCCTCTTTATTTCCCTTTTTAAGGATAGGTGCATTGTTTTTCCTTCTTCAGTCCTCTGGGAACTGACCAATCCTCCAGGAGTTCTGAAAGATAATCTCTAAAGCTTCCAAGATTGCTTCAGGTAGTTCCTTAAGAACCTTACGGTGAATTTCATCCAGCCTGCTGACTTGAATGCATCTAACTTATCTAAATATTCACCAAACTGTTCGTTCTTGTTCTGGCTTGCATTCCTTTCCCCTTATTGTTAATATCAACTGAGTTAAGCATCTGGTCACAACTAACTTTTTTAGTGAAGATTGAAGCAAAATAGGCATTAAACACTTCAGCCTTTTTGATGTTATCTGTTGTTAGCCTTTCTTCCCTGCAAAGTCATGGGCCTTCTTTTTCCTTCATTTCTCTCTTGCCTTTAATGTATTGGTATAAACCCTCTTGCCTCTTGTGTCCTTTGTTACATGTAATTCATTCTGTACCTTAACCTTTCTGATTTTTGTGCCTAAATGCTTGTGCTATTCTTTTGTGCTCATTCTTAGCAATTTGTTGATGTTTCCACTTTTGTAGGATTCCTTTTTGATTTCCAGGTCATTAAAGAGCTCCTGAGGTGGCCATATTGGCCTTCTATTATTTTTCCTGCACATCCAGATAGTTTTATGTTGTGCCTTTATTATTGTTTCTTTGAGAAATGGCCACCTATCCTGAACTACTTTTTTCCTAAGATTTTCTTCTAATGGGACCTGTGACAAAGTTCCTGCTCTACCTTGGTGGGTCTTGCGCTTATTGGCGGATTTGCTCGCCTTGGAGCTTCATGGCAGCCCTCAGTTTGGCCGTTTTTGTGAACCCACAGTCCAGGTTAACTCCTCCTGTGTCTGACCAGGAGTTGGGAGGTTTGGGGGGAACCCGGGCCCGCCCTCTACTCCGGGTTCCAGCCCAGGGCCCTGTGGAATGCAGCTGTCTAGAGTGCCTACTGGAACAGCTATACGACAGCTACAACTCCCTGGGCTACTTCCCCATGGCCTCCTCCCAACACCTTCTTTATCCTCACCACAGGACCTTCCTCCTGGTGTCTGATAATACTTGTACATCTCAGTCCTCCAACAGTCCGTGTTCTCACTCTCAGCTCCTAGCGCCGCCTCTTCCCAGCTCCTCACATGCACACCACAAACTGAAGTGAGCTCCTTTTTAAACCCATGTGCTTTGATTAGCCTGCCTTAATTGATTCTAACAGATTCTTGATTGGCTGCAGGTGTTCTAATCAGCCTGTCTTAATTGTCTCCAGAAGGTTCCTGATAGTTCTGGAACCTTCCCTGTTACCTTACCCAGAGAAAAGGGACCTACTTAACCTGGGGCTAATCTGCCTTCTGTTACTCTCCTGTAGCCATCTGGCCCAACCCTGTCACAGACCTTACTTACTAGTTCTCTGAGTTCTAAGTTTGTTAATGGACTTTTTTTAAAAAGCAGACTTTATCCTTATTCTGCTGCTCTCACTCCTTCCTTTCCTTAGAATCATAAAATTTATCATTTCATGATCACTTTTATTCCATTTACCTTCTGCTTTCAATTGTGCCACTAATTCCTCACTCACCCCCCACGTGGTTACTTTCTCCACTTTCTGAAACAAGTTGTTCACAACACATTCCAAGAACTTATTGGACATTTTGTATTTTGCTGCATTACTTTTCCAGCAGATGACTGGGTCATTAAAGTACCTCATTATTACTAAGTCTTGTGTTGTGGATATTTATGTTTCAAAATGCCCATTTTGATAGAGAGAGGATCCTTTTAAATGGAAAGTAAAACAAAACTATCAGCCTTGGTGCTTGGTTGAATAAAAGTTTTAAGTTCTTTAAAGATTCCAGATGTAACACGGACCTTTTCTCAACTCTCCTAAGCAAGTATTCAGCTATAAATGAAAAAACACTGATTTGTTTTTATAATATAATGGAAAAGACGTTTTTAAAAGATTTTAAAAAAAATGATCATAGTTATTTCTGTCTAAATTCATTTGTATTTGCCATATAATGCCTGTTGGTAGGAAGAAGTAAGTGTGTGTGTGTGTGTGTGTGTGACTTGAACTCTGCTCTTTTATTTAACTCTGAGATTGTCCCAGAATGTCAGCTAAATGCGTGATCTGAAGGGGAGATGTGTAAGTAAGAGTATTTTTCTCAACTAATAATTTTTCATTTTACACCCAAAGAATTCCACAGTACTTCATTACCTATTTAGAACACCGCATACTCTCTTTGCATCCCTCCACTGGGTTCCCTTTCTCTGTCACATCAAACATAAGCTACTTGTGTTCACTTTCGAAGCTCTTCATGGCATGTTCCCACCTTACCTATCATCTCTCTCTTCGCTATTGATTTGTCAACGTCCACCATCACCCACTCGGTAAATTTTTCAAACAAGCACTTTTGTGCTTTCTCCCATGCTGTCCCTCATGCTTGGGAGGAGCTCCCCATAAATATCTCCAAAGCTACCTCATTATTCTTCTTCACATTCCTCCTTAAATTTCCTTTGCTGTGATGTCTACAGAACACTGGACAACAGTTGGGATTCTGGTGCGCGGACACCACTGCCTACCATGCTGACCAATATAGTCTCAATTGTTTTCTTGTAAGAACATAAGAATATAAGAATGGCCATACTGGGTCAGACCAAAGGTCCATCCAGCCCAGTATCCTGTCTTCTGACAGTGGTCAATCCCAGGTGTCCCAGAGGGAGTGAACCTAATGGGTAATGATCAAGTGATCTCTCTCCTGTCTTCGATCTCTACCCTCTGACAAACAGAGGCTAGGGACACCATTCCTTACCCATCCTGGCTAATAGCCGTTAATGGACGTAACCTCCATGAAATTATCTAGTTCTCTTTTAAACCCTGTTGTAGACCCAGCCTTCATAATCTTCTCAGGGAAGAAGAAAAAGAGTACTTGTGGCACCTTGGAGACTAACCAATTTATTAGAGCATAAGCTTTCGTGAGCTACAGCTCACTTCATCAGATGCATATCGTGGAAACTGCAGCAGACTTTATATATACACAGAGAATATGAAACAATACCAGCAGGACAGTGGGTTGGGAGGAGGTATTGTTTCATATTCTCTGTGTATATATAAAGTCTGCTGCAGTTTCCACGATATGCATCTGATGAAGTGAGCTGTAGCTCACGAAAGCTTATGCTCTAATAAATTGGTTAGTCTCTAAGGTGCCACAAGTACTCCTTTTCTTTTTGCGAATACAGACTAACACGGCTGTTACTCTGAAACTTCTCAGGGAAGGACTTTCACGGGTTGACTGTGCGCTGTGTGAAGAAGAACTTCCTTTTATTTGTTTTAAACCTGCTGCTCATTAACTTCATTTGGTGGCCCCTAGTTCTTATATTATGGGAACAAGTAAATAACTTTTCCTTAATCACTTTCTCCACAACACTCATGATTTTATATACCTCTATCATATCCCCCCTTTTTGTACTGCTCCCCCCCACCAATCTGTCTCTGTCTCCATCTGGTGTCTCTTGTTTTATACTTACGTTGTAAGCAGGGCCCATCTTTTTGTTCTGAGTTGGTACAATGGAGGGTACTACAAATAAATAATAGTAATAAATAAAGTACTCCCCTCTGGGGTGTTGAGCAGCAACCAGCAAATGCACAACATGTAGGATGATGATGACACTGGGGCAGACCCCTATTCATGTGTGGAATAACAAATGATTTTTCATGTCCGCACAGAGTGGGTAAGGACTGGTGTTTTAAGGGTTCATCTGAAAGAGTCCCATGTTGTAAAGTGCATGCAAGTCAATCTGTTTACCTCAGGAGAGTGGGACTGGAGGTGGGCCTCCTGGGATTTGAACCGGTAGCTCCAAACACAGAGCCAAAGACTTACTGAGGAATAGATTCTGTCTAGCCCTTCCACGCTCATGCGTGGCTTGGCAAAATTTGTGTCCCTAGCTGCTCTGCTGTGGTGCCCCAAAAGGGGACAGTGTAGCTGAACTCATGGCTCCCCTTCCCCTTCACACTGGCTAGCCACATGGGAAGAAATTAGCTGAACTCATGGAGGTGATTATCAGTGTGTGCACTCCTCTGCATACCAAGGAGCTTTGGAACCTGCAGGAAAGAGTCGGAATGTCTTGGGTACACTTCCTGAAGAACTGCCCTCAATTCAGGGTTGTGAATAAATGACATAAACTAGCCAGGTAAAGCATGGAGCTCAGTGTCCATGAGAGCTATTCTTGACTCACTTAGAATTAGTCAGAACCATAGGATTTGCCAGCTACCTGGGTAATAGTAATTGATATTTGATGAACCTAGCAAACTCGATGCCTTATGAAACTATCCTCTTCAACGTGTACATAAATGTCTCCAGTCTCCAAAAGATTAACCCTATGCAATCTACTGAGGGCAAGAAAACAGTATTCTTTAATTTATAAAGAGTGAGCCAATTGAGTTCTTTTTCCTCCTTTGTTAGAATTTTTGCCTAGAGAATGGTTTCATGCTGTGCTGACTGTCACTCTTCTAACAATATTTGTCCTGAGAATAAGAGAGTGGAATTGTAACACATTTCTTAAAATGGAAAATAATATGCTATTAGAGCACAAATACACAACTTCCTGGTAGGGGTTTGATTTTCAACTCATGAAAATAAGGAACTTAAATTCAAGGCTATACAACTGGACTGACTGCTTGCCCATGACTCTCTTGATGTGCCTTCTTATTTAAAGATCTGTACTGCAATGTGGTATGATATACAATATACAGTGAGCATCAAAGTGCTAAGTTACTTTCCTTTTATAAATTAAGGTCAGATTTTTAACTATACATTTCTTGGACTTCTTCCAGAGGTAATTTTAAGAAAGTCAGATACTTGGTAGAACTAGGCCAAATTCTCCAGTGCAATCTAGCCCTTTTATGCCACTCTGGGAGTATAAACCTGGTGGAAGCAGCCTGGGAAATATCTACCACATCATGGGTTCTCTGGGTTGTGAAGAGCTGCCAGCAGGGCTGGACTACCAGGGGTGTCGGGCTTGGGGGGCTGTTTTTGTTAGCGACAAAAGGGAAAATAGAATGTTTGAACTAAAATGTTTCAGGTATCCTGTATGTGGATTCATTTTTCACTAACCTTCTAGAATGTTCTGGACCTTTGTAGATCTCGTGGAACCTCCCAGACTTTCTGAGAACTACATTTTCCTTGCTTTTATTTGCTTATATATGACATGAATAAATACAGGTTTACAGATCCGAGTGTGCAAATTTATCGTCTTGTATGACAGGGATAAATCATGCATGCAAATCATGCAAAATCTTGAAATGGGCTACAAATGAAATAAAAAAACAAGGTATTCAAAAGTTTAACAGTGGGGGGAGGGCACTGAAGAATCTCGTAACCTGGGGCGCCATTTGGTGTAGGGCCAGCTCTGGCTAACAGAACAACTTTATATGGCCCCTCGGGTAAGGGGTGTTCTGCAAGCCTTTCAAGGTGCAGAAAGCATGCAGCGACCTCAACATGCTGCACTCTAGCTATTCTCAGCTGCCAGAATGGCCCATAGTGGGGCCATTGCAGCTGTACAAATTAAAGCAGTCTTATAACTTACAATGGAGGTCAGGACCAGAATACAAGAGGTGCAGATTTGTCTTAAGATACTCCTTCACCCCTACTCTTTACTTGTGCTTGGCAGATCTGGGCCAAAATGGAGAAACTGACATTTAGTACCTACTAGGCAGTGAGCAGTGTGCACAGAGAATAGCACCTAGCTGTTTCTGCTAAAGCTAACCACAGCCCACTCATTAATTTCCAGCCCAATGAAGATCCTTCCTGGAAACCTATAAACATTCAGCCATAAAGGCAAATAGTCTCCCAGTCTCAGTTTCAGATGGAGTTGTCCCCTTCCTGGTCTGATGTTAAAAGCCCCCAAGGTATTTGTATGCGTAAGGCTGGCTTTAGTGTTGCTGCTGCTGACTTAGGATTTTCTTTTTCTTGCTGCTTGGACAGGCTTGCTTCTGATTTGCAGCCACTTTGTGGTGGGCTGAGGAGACAAGACAGCAGTGAGAGATGCTGTAGATTTAAAAATGAGGGGCGGGTTGCGGGGGGCGGGGGTAGTCATTGCAATCCTAAGACTTGCTGGGTGACGAGTTTATGGGTTTATAGTGAAATATAAATCCATGCCCCAGCAATGCAATGTTTATATAATGGGCTTGAAGGATCAGAAAGACAAACATATGACAGTTCTCCCATAGTAATTCTGTCCACAGTCCTAACCAATCCTTTCATCAAATGATTGGGAACATGGTCCAAACACTGTTGCTTGGTATTTTCTGGCTGCATTTCAGTTAGTTCCATTGTAGGGCAGCCAAATCATACAGACAGAATATTTTCGGGGCATAGTGGGTAAGATTTACATTTCACTGTGTTAGCGCAGTTATTCTGTCCTCTGTGAGATGATTTGGAAGATTATTTACCTGTGATATCATTACATCTTGTGCTACAGTGAAACCAACAGCCTGATTTAGTGCACTTCATGCCTCCAGAATACTCTCTCTGTATACAATCCAGTAGCCACTGAAGACTCCTGTTGACTTCAGTGGGCTATGGATCAGGCCATCTGCTGTAACAGGCACCACAGAGAAGAGATTGTAACTCGTGAATATCCCTGCTTTTCACATTCAAAATCTCGCCCAATCTCTGACACAAACTGAAATAGTAAGTCAGGAAGCCAATTGGAAATTGACTTTACATTGGACAATATTCCAAACCCCTCTCCAGTCTTTGATTCTATTCTTCTCTCCTGCTCCTCATTTATTTTCTCTCACCATACAGAGTTCCCCTTTGCTGATTGCTGCATTTTCAGCCCTCTTTCTGGCTTTCTCCATCACCCTTATTTTTGTCAATCTCTAGATAGTATTTTGGCCATGGAGCATGAACAGACATTTTTCATGGATGGTCTAGATAGGCTTAATCCTGTCCCTCCACAGGGGGATTCTTGAGATCCCTTCCAGCCTTACATTTCTATGATGATGTGCTCAAATGGAACAAATAAGGATTATCCAGACTAGCTTTTATAATGTGTTAGCTACTCAAGTTAATTGGCAGTCAGTTAACTCAACGTAAAAAATCTCCAATGAAGACAACCCCCTAGAAGTTCCTGGTGTGCTGCTTCCTCTAAGTCCATCTGTAACCACCATAATTGCAGTATCTGAGCACCTCATAATATTAATGTATTTGTCCTCACAACTCCCCAACTTCTCATGGTGGTAGAAAAGCATTATTATCCCCATTTTGTGGATAGTCCTAAAAGACACAGAGATTGTGACTTTCCTGAAATTGTGCAGGAGGTCTGTAGTAGAGCTGGGAATTAAATTTAGGCATCCTACATCCCAGTCCAGGGCCTTAACTAACACTATCCTTCCTATCCTCTACTGGCCTGCAGAACAACATCTGTCTTTTCAGTCCTTTGCTTCTGTGTTCTTTGAAGCCTTGAAATTTTAACTGTATTGTGGGGATTACAAATCCATCTCCCTCTACCCCCAGACACTGTACAGTACGTATTACATCCTGCATTCCCTGAAGTTGGAATTGCTTTGAGTCATGAAAAACACTAAGGAACACTCCTACATACTTAAAAACTACTTTGTTTTAAGGAATCTTGCTGCCATAAGTCTTCCTTTTATGTGATGTCCTGCCCACACAATCATGAGCTTCATCAAATGACTCCAGTCTCAACCTATGGCTACTCAGCATATCCAGTTGAAATAGTAAGATAGGGGTTAGCTGTTTGCACAAAATTCTGCAGCAATTATGATGAAACAAAATTCATTCCAGGATTATGCTGATCACCATGGCAACCCGCATTCAAAATAGGAACATACAAGACTGCTTAGAGTAAGAAAAGCAAGTTCCATCCCTTACTAAACAATACATTCTATAGATTTAACAAAACAATTCTTAAATGGAGGCATAAGTCTCCTCACTTTTAATTGCAGTCCTATTATGATGCACATGGAATATTGTATGAATTTATGTAAGAAAAACGTTATGCCTTATGAAGTGTGTATCTGTCACAGAATAGCTAACCTTTTACTTTGCACTGCATAACAGATGTACTATATATTTTTGACTTTTCTGACTAACAGCAATTAGTAAGGGAGGAGAAGTGACTGTTGCAGGCAGAATTCCCAGGTTAGCAAGTCATCCTATTTTTAGGTGCATCTTGAAGGCAAAGCTATTAAGTTCTTGCTTACTGCAGCTTCCTTCTCTCTCTCTCTCTCTCTCGAGTTATTGTAATTTGAGCATGGTGATAGAAAGGACTAAAAGGGTCTGTTGCAGATATGGTCTGAATGCAGTACTGCCAATTCCAAGGTTGAAATATTATGAATAGGGCCCTACCAAATTCACAGCCATGAAAAACGCATCACAGACCATGAAACCTGGTCTTTTGTCTGCTTTTACCCTGTATTATATAGATGTCATGGGGGAGACCAGCATTGCTCAAATTGGTGGCCCTGACCCAAAAGGGAGCTGCAGGGGGGTTGCAAGGTTATTTTAGGGATGTTGTGGTATTGCCATCCTTACTTTCGCACTGCCTTCAAAATTGGGTGGCCAGAGGCTGCTGACTGAGGACCCCAACTGCAGACAGCAGCGCAGAAGTAAAGGTGGCAATACCAGACCATGCCATCCTTACTTCTGCGTTGCTGCTGGCGGCAGCTCTGCCTTCAGAGCTGGGCTCCTGGCCAGCAGCTGCTGCTCTCCAGCTGCCCAGCTCTGAATGCAGCACCAGCAGCTGTGCAGAAGTAAGGGTAGCAGTACCACAACCCTCCTCTACAATAACCTAGCGACTTCCCCACAACTCCTTTTTGGGTCAGGACCGGTACAATTACAACACCGTGAAATTTCAGATTGAAATAGCTGAAATCCATGAAATTTATGATTTTTAAAATCCCATGACTGTGAAATTGACCAAAATGGACCGTGAATTTGGTAGGGCCCTAATTCTGAACCAGGCTCCAAAAAAATCATACAATTGGCTTAAAATCATGTTTTGAAAAAAATGAGGTTTTCATTCATCTTGTTTTTTTAAATCTCTAGGATTCATGTCTTCAAGCTTTCCTCTACAACCTCAGTCTAAGACCCAATGGAAACTTGCTGTTTTAAATGGAAGCTGAGGTTCCAATATAATCACATCACCCCAGGAACAGAGGCTTTAAGAAAAACACCAAGCATCATGAGACTCGATAAAATTGAGAGATTTGGGAATGGTCTAGTCATCAGCATAGAAATAGAAGCTTATTTCTATAAATCATTCCATAGTGTAACTGAAGGGAAAATATCTAGGTATTTTGATGGGTCTTAGACTGGCAACTAAGTTCTTAACTTCTGATTTTTACATTCAAGTTTACATTCCTTGCTCTACCTCTCCTAAGTATGCAGAAGCATAGGGAGCATGGGTAGAACTGAAGAAATATTGTCTGACAAAACTGTTGGTAAGGGCAGCTCATGAATCTATCTAAGAGGTTTCTCAAATACCTCTCACTTTGGTGTCTAAGTGTTTAACTAAAAGAGACAATGAGGGCTTGTACATTACCCTCTGGATCAACAGGCAGCGATGGATCCATCGCATCTAATCTAGATGCGATAAATCAACTGCCGAGAGCTGTCCCGTCGACTCTGGTACTCCACCAGAGCGAGAGGAGCAGGAGGAGTCGACAGGGGAACGTCAGCTGTTCACTTATGACAGTGAAGACACCATGGTAAGTAGATCTAAGTACGTTGACTTCAGCTACGTTATTCATGTAGCTGAAGGTGTGTAACTTAGATCAGTTCTCCCCCCCCACCCCCATTGTAAACCAGGCCTCAGAAACATAGGGATGGAGTGTTATCTCGGAAGGATATTTGTTCCCTTTAATTATTATTACTATTATTTGTTTCTGATAGCACATGCATTGTGCTTGGC
This sequence comes from Lepidochelys kempii, assembly GCF_965140285.1. Taxonomy (NCBI): domain Eukaryota; kingdom Metazoa; phylum Chordata; order Testudines; family Cheloniidae; genus Lepidochelys; species Lepidochelys kempii. The sequence goes on along the minus strand of NC_136390.1, from coordinate 28,284,030 downwards.
ACTTTCCAGACGCTCAGGAGAGAATGGCCCCTGTCCCAAGGAGCTTATGGCACAGGAGCAGACAAATAGGTACAGAGGTTGACAGAAGAGAAATAACAAATAGGGGCTTTTATTTTATATACAAATTGGCTAGTTCGTTGGCAGCACAGCAGAAATGGACATTTAAGAAGAACTTAAAGGTGGACAGCGTTAGAGGACCGGGAATTCATACCTGGCATAGAAGGGCTGTGTGGAAGAGGTCGTAGAGGCAGTTGTGTAAGAAGTTGAGTTGGTGGATGAGAGTGAGAACACTGGTGGGGCAGGAGGGGTGACACAAAGCACGATGAGTGGGGATAAACAGGGTGTGGCACAGTTATATACGGCTTTGAAAGTGGTGATGAGATGCTTAAGTTTGATAAAATAACAAGAGGGGAGGGATATAATCTAACTGATGATCTAGGGAGATGACTTTAGACCCTGCATGTTTACATACTACTTTTTCATGTTGTCCTGTAGGAAAGTTAAGGGTAATGAGAATCCAATACTTCCCCTCCTCTCCCCCGCAACTAAAATTATTTTACTTCCTGACTCATTGACCACTAACGCACAGATACCAGATGTGACTGGTTCAGAATGCAAATCTGAGGCATAGGATGCCCAGAAAATGCTTTTAAAATAACTGTTTAAACAGATTAAAATGGCATCATGAGGAAATGATTTTGATCTGTCAGAAATTGCTTTCTCATACTGGTGTCTGTAAAATTTGATGTCTGCTTTTTAGAAAGTCAATGTCTGGGCATGTTTTCATTGTATCCAAAACATTAAAGTGGAAACTGATACATTTATACATTGCACACTGTAACTTAGGAACCAGCTGTTTTTTCTTTTATAGGAGGTACCCTTAAAGAGACTTTTGAGATACTTACATTATCTGAAAATAGCAATGTTCTCCCCCCCTCAGATTTGCTTAATAAATCGAATAGCACAAGTGTAAAGTAGAAATTTTTCTAATCAGCTTTAACTTACTGTGCTATTTCTCCATTGTACAGAATTTTAAAAATTACTATCATCCCTTAGGCTCATACGTAAGTATGTCTCAAGTGAGTGAATGACTCGGGGTTGTGATAAAGAATAAAAGAATCTTTCAAATTATACCAAACCAACTTCATTTCCTTTTTTTGACCGCACTACTGCTTAGTGGATAGGGGAAGCAGTAGATGTGATACATCTTGATTTTAGTAAGGCTTTTGACATAGTCCCACACAACATTCTCATTAGCAAACTAGGGAAATGTGGTTTAGGTGAGGTATAAGGTATAATGTGGTATAAGATAGGTGCAAAACTTTTGGTTGAAAGACCAAACTCAAAGAATAGTTATCAGTGGTTTGCTTTGAAACAGGGATGGTGTACCAAGTGGGTTCCTTCAGGAGTTAGTCCTGGGTCTGGTACTAGTCAATATTGTCACTAATGAGTTAGAGCAGGGGTGGGCAAACTACAGCCTGCGGGCTGGATCCGGCCCCTCCGGGCTCTGGATCCGGCCTGCGGGATTGCCCCCCATGGTGCCACAGGCCCCGTGCTGGCACCATGTCCCTGGGGCTCTGGGTGGGAGGTAGCGGAGGGCTCTGCATTGCCCTTGCCTCCAGGCACCGCCTCCTGCAGCTCCCATTGGCCGGGAACAGGGAACCACAGCCAATGGGACCTTCGGGAGAGGTACCTGGAGGCGGGGCAAGGGCCGTGCGCGGAGCCCTGTCTCTCCCCCCCCGGGGCCACGCAGGGACGTGGTTGCGGCCGCTTGCTAGCGTGGCGTGGGGCCAGGGCAGGCCATGCAGGGAGCCTGCCCTGGCCCCGGTGCACACTGCTGCCACCCCAGAGTTGCTTTAGGTAAGCAGTGCCAGGCCGGAGCCTGAACCCCTCCTGCCCCCCACTCCTCAAGTCCCTGTCCTAAGCACCCTATGCACCCCAATACCCTGCCCTGAACCCCAGTCACACCCTGCACCCCAACCCCCTTCCCAGAGCCCCCTCATACACCCACACTCTTTCTCTGCCCCAATCCCTTGCCCTGAGCCTGTTCCTGTACACTGCACTCCCTCCTGCACCCCAACCCCCTGCCCCAGCCTTGCATACAGTTTCCCCACCCAGATGTGGCCCTCAGTCCAAAAAGTTTGCCCACCCCTGTGTTAGAGTATTCTTATAAAATTTCCAGATTACACCAAACTGTGAGGGGTTGCAAGCCCTTTGAAGGACAGGATTAGAGTTCAAAAGGACCTTGACAAATTGCAGGATTGTTCTGAAATCAACAAAATGAAATTCAATAAAGATAAATGCAAAGTACTACACTTAAGAAGGAAAACTAAAATGTACAGCTACAAAATGGAGAATAACTGGCTAGGTGGTACTACTGCTGAAGAGGATCTGGGGGTTGTAAAGAATCATAAATTGAATATGAGTCAACAGTGTGATGGAGTTGCAAAAAAGGCTAATATAATTCTGGGGTATATTAACAGATATTGTATGTAAGACATGGGAGGTAATTGTCCCACTCTACTTGGCACTGGTGAGGCTTCAGCCATGTGTCTGTTTCTGGGCATCACACTTTAGGAAAGATGTGGACAAACTGAGAAGAGCAACAAAAATGATAAAAGATTTAGGAAACCTGATCTGTGAAGAAAGGTTAAAAAAACTGGGCATGTTTAATTTTGAGAAAAGAAGACTGAGGGGGACCAGATACATCTTCAAATATATTAAGGGGTCTTATAAAGAGGAAAGATCAATTGTTCTCTGTGTCTACTGAAGGGAGGACAAGAAGTAATGGGCTTAATCTGCAGCAAGGGAGGTTTAGGGTAGATATTAGGAAAGACTTTCTAGTTGTAAGGGTAGTTAAGCTCTGGAATAGGCTTCCAAGGAAGGCTGTGGAATCTCCATCACTGGAGGTTTTTAAAAACAGGTTGGACAATCGCCTGTCAGGGATGGTCTAGGTTTACTTGGTTCTGCCTCAGCGCAGGGGGCTGGACTTGATGACTTCTCAAGGTTCCTTCCAGCCCTATGTTTCTATGATTTCTTGGTCATCAAGCCTATGCATCCCAGGGTGGTTGGTCAGCGTCCTGTCTGAAGTGATTTAGTGTTCTTAATCCATTTTTAGAAAGCAGGTGACAAAAGTATAGAATCCAGCACAGTTAGCAATAATTGCCACTCTTGGCTAGTTTCAGAGTAACAGCCGTGTTAGTCTGTATTCGCAAAAAGAAAAGGAGTACTTGTGGCACCTTAGATACTAACCAATTTATTTGAGCATGAGCTTTCGTGAGCTACAGCTCACTTCATCGGATGCATTCAGTGGAAACTGCAGAAGACATTATATACACAGAGACCATGAAACAATATCTCCTTCCACCCCACTCTCCTGCTGGTAATAGCTTATCTAAAGTGATCACTCTCCTTACAATGTGTATGATGATAATCAAGGTGGGCCATTTCCAGCACAAATCCAGGTTTTCTCACCCCCCCCCACACACAAACTCACTCTCCTGCTGGTAATAGCTCATCCAAACTGACCACTCTCCTTACAATGTGTATGATAATCAAGGTGGGTCATTTCCAGCATAAATCCAAGTTTAACCAGAACGTCTGGGGTGGGGATAGGAAAAAACAAGGGGAAATAGGCTACCTTGCATAATGACTTAGCCACTCCCAGTCTCTATTTAAGCTTAAATTAATAGTATCCAATTTGCAAATGAATTCCAATTCAGCAGTTTCTCGCTGGAGTCTGGATTTGAAGTTTTTTTGTTTTAAGATAGCGACTTTCATGTCTGTAATTGCATGACCAGAGAGATTGAAGTGTTCTCCGACTGGTTTATGAATGTTATAATTCTTGACATCTGATTTGTGTCCATTTATTCTTTTACGTAGAGACTGTCCAGTTTGGCCAATGTACATGGCAGAGGGGCATTGCTGGCACATGATGGCATATATCACATTGGTGGATGTGCAGGTGAACGAGCCTCTGATTAGTGTGGCTGATGTTATTAGGCTCTGTGATGGTGTCCCCTGAATAGATATGTGGGCACAGTTGGCAACGGGCTTTGTTGCAAGGATAAGTTCCTGGGTTAGTGGTTCTGTTGTGTGGTATGTGGTTGTTGGTGAGTATTTGCTTCAGGTTGGGGGGCTGTCTGTAGGCAAGGACTGGCCTGTCTCCCAAGATTTGTGAGAGTGTTGGGTCATCCTTCAGGATAGGTTGTAGAGCCTTAATAATGCGTTGGAGGGGTTTTAGTTGGGGGCTGAAGGTGACGGCTAGTGGCGTTCTGTTATTTTCTTTGTTAGGCCTGTCCTGTAGTAGGTGACTTCTGGGAACTCTTCTGGCTCTATCAATGTTTCTTCACTTCCGCAGGTGGGTATTGTAGGTGTTTGTCTCTGTCTGAGGGGTTGGAGCAAATGCGGTTGTATCGCAGAGCTTGGCTGTAGACGATGGATCGTGTGGTGTGGTCAGGGTGAAAGCTGGAGGCATGTAGGTAGGAATAGTGGTCAGTAGGTTTCTGGTATAGGGTGGTGTTTGTGACCATTGTTTATTAGCACTGTAGTGTCCAGGAAGTGGATCTCTTGTGTGGACTGGACCAGGCTGAGGTTGATGGTGGGATGGAAATTGTTGAAATCATGGTGGAATTCCTCAAGGGCTTCTGTTCCATGGGTCCAGATGATGATGTCATCAATATAGCGCAAGTAGAGTAGGGGCGTTAGGGGACGAGAGCTGAGGAAGCGTTGTTCTAAGTCAGCCATAAAAATGTTGGCATACTGTGGGGCCATGCGGGTACCCATAGCAGTGCCGCTGATCTCTTGCCTAGAAGTCTCAACAGAGACCAATGGCTGAAGGAGAAGAGAAACTGAACTCCCCCCTCAATGGTCGAGGTGATCTCTAGGTCCCATTTAAAGTACATTGACAAGGTGGTACGTGCAGGCATGGAGCTTGCCCTGCTGCTGCCCATGATGTACCTGTTCTATGGGTGTTAGAGGGTGTCATTCGCCAAGGTTATTAATCTGACACTTCTGCCAGTACTAAAAGTATTTAAGGTGGCTATGGGAAGGCTGCCAGGGTTTTTGAATTATCTGTGAAAAATTGGGGGTCTGGGAGCACTGATGGGCATTTTGCTATGTGCTCCAAAACTTGCTTTTGGTCACCAAACCATGGCCATGTCTTTTGGTGCACTGACTAACGTTTCTGGAAGTACCTGCTCCTAATATAATACTTCTTGAAATGACATTTTAGTGCCTGTAATGAACATTTACAGAGAATGAAATAACACTTCTGTGAGTCTGCACTGTTGGTAAATGATGGCTCAGCTCAGTGGATTGTTGAGTAAAGGTGGAGGGGAGAGGGCATAAGTTACCTGCAGGGAAGGAGGAAGTTTTTTAACCAGCCACTGTTCAGAAAAGATGGAAGAGATCTCATTACCTTCACACAACAGTTGAAAAGCTTGGCTCTCTGGGATGGTGTTTTAATGAGTATATAAGACTCAACAAGTTTCAGATATTAAACCAGATATTCACATATTCAGAGCTTGTCTCTAACTTACACCCACTCCTCCGCTGCCACCCTTCCCCCACCCCCGAGACTGGAATTTTTCAGGTAGGCTCTTCGAAGGATGAGTGAATATGAATCGACTGCAGGAGAGACAATGCAGTTTTCAAAGTCGATGGTAAGAGCAAATGTGTGTCAGGAGGAATGAGCTGCAGTGACAATAAAATCCATTAAATCTTTGAATATTTCCTTCCTGCTACATAAAAATAAGAGACCTTTTTATAAAAGTTTTTTTTATGAATAGCGCTCTGAAGCGGATGTTCTAAGCTCTACTTAGCTTCCACAGCTCTGAAGTGCTGCAAATAAATGTCTGTTGGAAGAATCATTTCCTGTTTTGGATTTGTTGCAGAACAGATATTTGATCATATTTAGTTTTGCTCCTGTTCTAATAGCTCTGTGTAGTATTAGCAGTAATATAGCTGTAATTTTGGTAGAGAAATTGCCTCCCTCATGTCTGAAAAAAGCTTACATCATAACCTGTAACAAGGCACAACGATGACTACTTCCAGTGTAGTGAGATGATACATTCTTTGGCTTTTAAATAAGCCCAGTGGATGTCTTCCCATGGCAGATGATGACATGTCCGGGCTAATGGCAAAAGAGGAAGTAATAACATTTTGTGCTGAAACGAAAGTCAAAACATAGTATACAAAGAATATGAAGGTACAGTAGAACCTCAGAGTTATGGACATCTTGGGAATGGACGTTGTTTGTAACTCTGAAGTGTTCGTAACTCTGAAAAAGCTGTATGGAATGCTCCGCAGGGCGGACTGCTCGAAGCAGGGGCTCACAGCTCTGCAGTGGCTGCCTGGTGAGTGGGAGCGGGAACAGGCAGCTGGTTCTTGCCCCCTGCAGGGATGATGAGTGATGCATGCTGGGGCACTGCAGTGTCAGTGGGTGCATGGTGCAAGCTGTGGCCCTTTAAAACTGAGCTGCTTCTCCAGAGCACAGCGTGCAGGCAGGAGCTCGGCCTCCAGCTCCAGCAGTTTACACTCCAGGCCAGGTTTCAGTAACAGCTCGGGAACTTTTTCCCAGGCTCTGAGTTTGCAGGTTTGTCCCCCTCCCAGCCTGGGGCAAGGAGAGGGGAAAACAGCATTCATGACCTCCTACCTGTAAGTGGCTGCCCCGCACCACCTGGCGAGTAGAGGGTGGGGATGGGGCCAGGCAGCCCAGAGGTGCCTACCTTTAAGATGCAGTACAGGCACAGTGCAGTATTTGCTGGGTTTTTCGTCTCTGCTGCTGCCTGATTGGTTATTTCTGGTTCCCCATGGTGTCCAGTTGACCGGTCAGTCCATAACGCCGGGGCGCATATCGCTGAGGTTCTGCTGTATTGAAATACCTGTTCAGAAATTCAAGGAACAAGAGAAACAATGACCGATTCAATAATGGGCAAATGAGGACTTGGCCTCTCACCTGAAGAGAGACAACCTGTTTGTTACTCTCAGGTCAGGCTTTGATCCACCTCACTCTTCTCCAGCACTTCCTTGGCTCAGTTGCCACTCCAGCTTTTCTGCCTGTTCCTCATACTGCCTTTAAGTCTGCCCTTGGTTTTCAGGCTCCCAGTGCAGCTTTGTCTTCACTAACACAGAGGTGTGTTGTGTTTTTTTGGCTCTGAGGTTAATGAACACATAGTTACTTTGCTGTAAAATCCAAAATGGAAATGAGGCGCTTGTGAAGTCAGCACTCTTTCTCCCCTCCCTCCCCACCTGTGGTTGACCTCATTTAATTTATCTTACAGTAAAACAACAATGCTTTGTGACCACCGTTTTTAGTGTGGGGTAGCTAAAGCATGTTAGTTATCTTACTGCAAAAACACCCTTTGTCAGTGAAGAGATAATCTACATTCCTCACTGCCACTACTCCATCTGCCTAGCTTCCTTTAGTCCCATCCTATCCAGTGACCATGCTGGGCACCTTCAGTTCATTCACCATATTCTTAAATCTGTGCTTGATGGGTGGGATGGCATGGCCTCATCTGCCTGTTAATGGCCTCTAGTCAGCTACACAAAGTCTGAGGAGAGAGGAAAGGGGTCCTGGGAAGAAGTACCATTTAGAAGGAATCCTGTTACTGTATCTTGAAGGGGCTGGGAGCTGGAGCCTTGCAGCGAGGGTGGGGCAGGGCTCCCCTCTCACTAAGCCAATAAGGAATGAGCTGGGAGAAGGGGGTGGTATAAATGCTGCCTCCTCCTTCATTGCAGGGCAGATGCCTGCAGATGCTGAAAGGAGTAGGAAGACTACTGCAGGGCCTTGAGTGAGCAGGGAGCAGACTCCAGCATGAGACGACTGTCAAACCCTCTGATCTGGAGGACTACATGGGCCCAGTTGAGGGAGATAAATTACAACTCATGGGGCTGCAGGAGGACAGCTGGGACTCCTGCCATAAGGAGTAAACCTGGAAGTCACTGGAAACAGAGCTTAGAGGGCAGGTGTCAGTGGAATGCTGAAAGCCAGCAGCACTTTTCGTTTATTTGGTCCTTTTTGTATGGACCCATTCGTTTGAGATTTTGTAATAAACAAATTCCAAGGAAGCTATTAAGTCAAGTGTCAAGAATGCCTGATGTGGAATTATTGGCTTCCTGAGAAAGAAAACTGAGGCAATGAGTATGTGCAGTGCCACACTTAACTCAGCCAGGGGCATTACAGGTGAGGCCTGACCTTTCGGCAGTGGGTAGGGTCCTACCAAATTCACAGTCCATTTTGATCAATTTCACGGTCCTAGGAATTTAAAAATAATAAATTTCGTGATTTCAGCTATTTAAATCTGAAATTTCACAGTGTTGTAATTGTAGGGATTCTGACCCAAAAAAGAATTGGTGTGTGTATGTGGGGGGGGTCGCAAGGTTATTGTAGGGGGAATCATAATACTGCTACTCTTATTTCTGTGCTGCTGCTGGCGGCGACGCTGCCGTCAGAGCTCAGCAGCCAAAGAGCAGTGGTTATTGGCTGGGACCCCAGCTCCGAAGGCAGCGCCCCGCCAGCAGCAGCGCAGAAGTAAGAGTGGCGATACCATCCCATGCCACCCTTACTCCTGCGCTGCTGCCTTCAGAGCTGGGTGGCCAGAGCGTGGCAGCTGCTGACTGAGGGCCCAGATCTGCAGACAACAGCTCAGAAGTCAGAGTGGCAATACTGTGCCATCCTAACTTCTCCGCTGCTGCTGGTGGGGTGCTGCCTTCAGAGTCGAGCGCCTGGCCAACAGCTGCCACTCTCCAGCTGCCCAGCTCTGAAAGCAGCAAAGTAAGGCTGGCAATACTGTGACCCCCTAAAATAACCTTGCAACCCACCCTGCAACTCCCTTTTGAGTCAGGACCCCCAATTTGAGAAATGCTGGTTTCCCTTGTAAAAGCAGTATGGTATAGGGTAAAAGCACACAAAAGACCAGATTTCATGGGGGGGGACCAGATTTCACTGTCCATGACACATTTTTCAAGGCCGTGAATTTGGTAGGGCCTTAGCAATGGGACATAAAAACTAATTCAGTTTAATTTGGAGACAAACCCTCTGCCATGGATTGAAAGCTGGTTTAAGAACTGTAAACAACTCGCAGTGTATTGAGTTGAGGATGTGGGTACAATGGGCTACAAAGGTCTTGCTGTTACGTCTGACTTTTCCATTAGTGACCTAGAAGAGGGAGTAAACAGCATGTTAATGGAATTTACAGAGGGTGCTAGATTGGAAGGAGTCATAAACATCAGCCAAGACAGAGAAATAATACAAAGGGATCTAGAAGGATTAGAAATACGGGCAGAAAATAAAATGCTAATTAGCCTGCAAAAATACAGTCTGGGGGGGGCGTAATCTGAAGCACATACTAAATGGAAATAATGAATTTATGGATATAAAACCAAAAGCAACCTGCACAAAAATGAGCATAAAGGATGCAATAAATCACTTAGAAACAGAGGTATTTAATTAAATCAACCATTTGCAGCAGAAATGCCATTGTACAGCCCCAAAACCTTATTTTTCGAATAGAAATGGATTCCTCTGTTTCCACAAGTAAACTGCATATATTATATTACTGGGCAGATTCTCTTCAAGGAGCCTCTGCTTTTGGCATCCAACAATGAGCTGAGGTGATTGACACCAAGAATGCAAAGGGGATAAATGTAAGAGTCAAAATAAGAGCCCCCTAAATTAGCTTTGTTTTGTTTCAACAGTGTGGGTGATTAAGCATTGGAACAAACTGCCAAGGGAAGTGGTGGGTTTTTCATCTCTTGATGTCTACAGATCAAGCCTTGATGCCTTTCTGCAGGATGTGCTGTAGCCAAACACAAATTAGGCTCCAGTCAACAAGTTATTGGACTCAATACAGGAGTAACTGGGTGAAATTCTATGGATTGTGATATAGATGGTCTGGTGGTCCCTTCTGGCCTTAAACTCTATGAATCAATAAGCCAATCCTCTGACTCCTTGAGTGTCAGTGGTATTGTAGAGTGTCAGTGGGCATGCTAATTCTTGGCAGTCTGGCTTTCCTACCAGAGCAAGGTTTGAAGGTGGGGAAGCTACATCCATCATTGCAGTTCAAAGGAGACTGGCTTATAAATTTGTAAAATCAAATTGTCACTTCCGTAATTGCTCAGGATTAGCCTCTCTGCTCCAATTGAAGTCAGCGGGAGTGTTGCTATTTTATGTGTAGTTCTGCATCCTAATAGCAATAATGTTCAAGAATGTTGTTCTGTACTGTGAATAAAACCTGTTTTCTCTTTTAACTACTTATTGACTTTGAAGACTTAATACCTGGCAAGTTGGGGTGTAAATCTACCTCTCACTAGTCTGCCAGGCAGTAAGTGTCTGTAAGGACTCTGTTGTCACTGACTGAAAGTTCCATAGTGTGCTTTGATCTACCCTCCTTTGAAATATGGGTAGATTAAAGCACACTAGGAGAATTTTTAGTGCACAGCAGCAGGGTCCACATGGACAGTTAGTGTGCGTCAGGTTAATGAGAGGTAGATTTATACCCCAGCTTGCTGCAAAATAACTGTTCATATAAACAAGCCCTAACAACACTGTTACTGGAGTAGACATGGAAGTTGGGGAATCATTGGCACCTGTCATAAATATAAAGGGAAGGGTAAACACCTTTAAAATCCCTCCTGGCCAGAGGAAAAACCCTTTCACCTGTACAGGGTTAAGAAGCTAGGATAACCTCGCTGGCACCTGACCAAAATGACCAATGAGGAGACAAGATACTTTCAAAGCTGGGGGGGAGGGGGAGCAAACAAAGGTTCTCTCTGTCTGTGTGATGCTTTTGCTGGGAACAGAAAAGGAATGGAGTCTTAGAACTTAGTAAGTAATCTAGCTAGATATGCGTTAGATTTTGTTTTGTTTAAATGGCTGATAAAATAACTGTGCTGAATGGAATGGATATTCCTGTTTTTGTGTCTTTTTGTAACTTAAGGTTTTGCCTAGAGGGATTCTCTGTTTTGAATCTAATTACCCTGTAAGGTATTTACCATCCTGATTTTACAGAGGTGATTGATTCTTTTACTTTTTCTTCAATTCAAATTCTTCTTTTAAGAACCTGATTGCTTTTTCATTGTTCTTAAGATCCAAGGGTTTGGGTCTGTGTTCACCTATGCAAATTGGTGAGGATTTTTATCAAGCCTTCCCCAGGAAAGGGGGTGTAGGGTTTGGGGAGGATTTTTGGGGGAAAGACGTTTCCAAGCGGGCTCTTTCCCTGTTATATATCTGTTAGACGCTTGGTGGTAGCAGGAATAAAGTCCAAGGGCAAAGGGTGAAATAGTTTGTACATTGGGGAAGTTTTAACCTAAGCTGGTAAAAATAAGCTTAGGGGGTTTTTCATGCAGGTCCCCACATCTGTACCCTAGAGTTCAGGGAAGGAAGGAAGGAACCTTGATAGCACCAGAGGGGTCAGTATTGTAAGCAACATAGGAATTGCCATATTGCAGCAGACCATCTCGTCCAGTATCCTGTCTCTGACAGGAACCAGTACCAGATGCTTCAGAGGAAGGTGCAAGCAGACCCAGAGTAGCATTATTGTCATCCTTCTGTGAACCCCATGCTAATTCTGCAATATCATTTTTTGGGGCGGGGGGCAGTGACCAATACGGTACATAGTATTCTAGATGAGGCAACACACCGATTTATATAATGGCATTGTCATGTTTTCTATATCTCATTCCTTATGCATCCCAACATCTTGTTTTGCTTTTTTTGACTGCAGCTGTACATTGAGCTATCAACAGTTAATTCCTGTTTCTGAATTGAAGTACGTTAATTTAGAACCCTGTGAGGTATATGTCTCCATGTCTAGCTGGTAGCCGGTATCAAGTGGAGTGCCCCAAGGGTCGGTTCTGGGGCCGGTTTTGTTCAATATCTTCATAAATGTTCTGGAGGATGGTGTGGATTGCACTCTCAGCAAATTTGCGGATGATACTAAACTAGGAGGAGTGGTAGATACGGTGGCAGGTAGGGATAGGAAACAGAGGGACCTAGACAAATTGGAGGATTGGGCCAAAAGAAATCTGATGAGGTTCAACAAGGGTAAGTGCAGCGTCCTGCACTTAGGATGGAAGAATCCAATGCACCGCTACAGACTAGGGACCGAATGGCTAGGCAGCAGTTCTATGGAAAAGGACCTAGGGGTGACAGTGGACGAGAAGCTGGATATGAGTCAACAGTGTGCCCTTGTTGCCAAGAAGGCCAATGGCATTTTGGGATGTATAAGTAGGGGCATAGCCAGCAGATCGAGGGACGTGATCATTCCCCTCTATTTGACATTGGTGAGGCCTCATCTGGAGTACTGTGTCCAGTTTTGGGCCCCACGCTACAAGAAGGATGTGGAAAAATTGGAGAGAGTCCAGTGAAGGGCAACAAAATTGATTAGGGGTCTGGAACACCTGACTTACGAGGAGAGGCTGAGGGAGCTGGGATTGTTTAGTCTGCAGAAGAGAAGAATGAGGGGGGATTTGATAGCTGCTTTCAACTACCTAAGAGGTGGTTCCAAAGAGGATGGTTCTAGACTATTCTCAGTGGTAGAAGAGGACAGGACAAGGAGTAATGGTCTCAAGTTGCAGTGGGGGAGGTTTAGGTTGAATATCAGGAAAAACTTTTTCACTAGGAGGGTGGTGAAACACTGGAATGCGTTACCTGGGGGGGGGTGGAATCTCCTTCCTTAGAAGTTTTTAAGGTCAGGCTTGACAAAGCCCTGGCTGGGATGATTTAATTGGGGATTGGTCCTGCTTTGAGCAGGGGGTTGGACTAGATGACCTCCTGAGGTCCCTTCCAACCCTGATATTCTATGATTCTATGATATGAGTACTTCAAGTTTTTTCCCTTTTATCAGGGCTTCACTTGCCATTGTGTTGCCTATTCATCGTGCTATGGTTAGGTCTCTGTCAAGCTCTTCAGAGTCCTCTGGTCCTGACTAATCTAAACAACTTTGTCATCTGCAAATTTTGCTCCCTTACTGCTCCCTCCCTTTCCAGACCATTAATAAATATACTAAAAAAACACGGGCCCTGGTGCAGAACCTTGAGGCCCCTGCTGTTAACCTTTGTCCATGATGTAAATTGGCTATTTATTCCTACACTTTGTTTCCTATCTCTTAGCCTGTTTTTGACCCCTGATGATACTTTGGTTCTCACCCTAGGACTATTTAGCATCTTTAGTAGCCTCTTGTAAGGGACCTTGTCAAATGCCTTTTGGAAATCTAAATAAACAAGGTCAACCAGTAATGTGTGAAAGGTTTGAGAATACAGGTTTCATACAGTTTGTATGAAAGATGCTAGAAAAACAGTGCTGTTTAGTATTGTATAAGCCACCAGAAGGTCAGTGATCTGATCTCCTCTAGGCGCTGCACTGCATCTGAGCTAACAGAGAATTGTGTTAGACTCACTCTTTTTAAATTATTGTCTCAGCATTTCCATTTGAAACTCCGGCTCATCATTTGGCATAGGGGCTTCCTAAGCTAGGGCTGTTGCCTGGAGAGAGGAGGGGAGGAGTTTATGCCTCCCTCAGGGCCTGTTGTGCCAGCCTAACTAGCACAAAGGGGTCCTAGAACAACGATGACTCTTGTCCTTGCTCCCTAACCTGGACTGGTACTATATGTTTCCTTCAGAAGGCAGGCTCTGCACTTTTAGCCTACCAGTGTGGGATATCAGGACTGTTTCCTTCAGTCTTTGACTGATGGGCTGCGACTTCCAGTTTGAAAGATGATTATGTAAATAAAAAAATTGAGATTTTTGGTGTCCTTTATTAGTGGCTCAGCTGGTGTCTTTCTTTCATGAGGGTCCCATTTTGAGCCTCAGCAGCAGTATTTTGCAGGATGTTTTACACTCCACAATATGTCCAGCCTCTGGATGGTGACACTGCTAATTTGTTATCTTCTCCCATGTCTAGTCACACCAGCTAGAAAAGAAAATAACTGCCAGAGTTTACAACTCTTATTAACAAGTGCATTCATCTGCTGCAGTTTCTAATTCTCAGCATCTTTGCTCAAAGAGAGGAAGCATGGTGTAGTTGTCCTAAGAGCTGTCCAAACATATAACAAAGAGATAATCCCTGCCTCAAAGAACTGACCGTCAAACCGTAGATTGTGGTCTTCAAAAATCACTCTGAGCCAAACAGCCTGGCAGAGCTCTGCTTCATTCAGGGTCTGAAATCTAACTGCTCAGTATTGCATAACATAAGCCTCTGTATAACTGGTTCCAACTAGCTCTTCTTGCTAGAGTCTCTTAGAGGTACGCTTCCCTACATCTTCCTTACCCAACCAAACCAACCAGTAATAACAATCAACATTAACATCATACTGCATTTTGAATGCTTATAACCAGTCTACTAACTAGCAGTGTTCAATTAGTCTGTAAGGTGATAGAAGCCAATTGAAGTGAACAAAATAACTTTCTTTATAAAGAGCCCCTTGCCAAGATGTGCAGGGTTCTGTGCACCCACACATGATAAACAGATTATAAAAGCATGGAGAAAATACTCTAAATCTACAGGATAACACCACCAGCCTTGCAAACCCTTAGAGAGAAGAAAATGGTATTTGTAGACAATTGTCTTTTTTTTAATGGTGCCTGCTAGATTTCACTTTGACCAGCTAACACCCACTTTAAAATATAACTCACCTTGTCTACAATAGATGTTTAAAACAAGTTAGTTAACACCTTTTAAAAACACTCTTATCCTAGTCTTTACCCTAAAGTGGGACAGAAAATGTAAGTATTGTTCTGTGTGGTTCTTCAGTAATAGCAAGTAATGGTAGAAATTCTCCCATGTTGAAACCAATGAGAGTCAGCCACAGACACACTCCTTGTGTTTGGAGAGCACAGGCACAGCTTCGTTCTAGTATCTCTGAGAGGGTTCCAGGCGATGGGGCAGGGAAGAGATAGTGGCCATAGCCGCTGGGGCAGTCAGAGATTTTCAAAACTCATCTGGTTGGGGCACTACTTAACCAAATATCTCGGGGCACTGTTGTGGCACAAGAAGAAGAAATGTCTTTAACTTTGAGCTGCTCCTCTCCTGGTAGTCGTCACTCACCCATTCTTACTCTCTCAGCTGTAGTCAGCTCCTGCCCATCCCACTTCAGCTAGTTCTCAGGTATTTCTATCAGGGCAGGACAGGAAGTCTGCCAGAGAGAGAGAGAAAGTGTGGGGACAAAAAAAGTGCAGCCATCTGGGATTATGTGGGTGGGCATCACTGAATTATGCCTGGAGGGGAGCCTACATTAGACAGGGAAGTCTGTTCCTGGGGGGCAGAAGAGGGGAGGCAGCTATGAATATAGAAGAGGGTGGGCAGGCATGTCTAATGATTGGGGAGGGGGGAACAGGGAAAGCAGAAGGGCAGAAGTGGGGAAGAGAGATAAGGCATGGTGGGGAAAACGGTTAGCCCTGGGGAGTATACTGGGAACCATAGGAGGCACAAAGGAGCCATGCAAACAAAGGAGCAACACTTCTTCAAGGGACTTTTTTCCAAAATAACCTGAGGGTCTGGATTTCACATTCTTTAAATTCTAGGTTATTTTTCTTCGCTCTTTTTTCTCTTACCTTCTAAAACAAAAATTACCTACAATTCACCAGAATGTAAACACAAGCCCATGTCAACCCCCCAGCCACCCCATGTTTGGAGAATTGTGTGTGGCAAATTTCTTTATGTACTGGCAACTATGAGTGTCAGGGCTTGTCTCGTGTACTTCTCGAGAATAACTGTCAGACAGATATTTGGGCACTGTCCATGCATTTCTTTGTCCTCTGGCTGATCTTGCAGTCTATCTGTGTTCTTGTGGCAGCATTGCTATGGTGTCATCATGTCAGCTGGTGAGGTTGGATCTCTAGCTCATGAGGCCTTAGGCTGAGGTCAGTCTTTTCTTTTCAAAGGCACCAAGTAGTAAATTTGCTAGTTTTCCTACAAGTATTAATGCTATAGAAACTTCCAGTGCGATCTTGTCAGTTAAGGAAGAAGTAATGACCTCATTTTAACTGGCAACATCATCCTTTATCAGTCTCCAGCTACTTAGTCCATCCATTCTTCGCCCATTTTATCTCCCAAGGCTTCACATTTGAGGATCATATTTAATCAAGAAAATGTTTCCATCAACAGTCCCAAGAATGGTTTCTAGTTAAATTACCAATGTTCATGTGGCTTTGGGAAGTTAAAACTGACCAGGAGGAAAAGGAGCTTTCAGGACTGCATGCAATCACTTAGTTCACAAAATATGAAGAGCTCACCATTCACAGTCATGTGGCTTCTATGATGTGCTCCATCTCACAAACCTGAGTACTAATGGAATATACTTGGATAATCTATGTTGCATCCTCTTTCGCTACTAATTCACAGAGGATAACAATCCACTAGTGCTACCTGCTAGTGGAATTATTCCTTTGGCTCAAGGAGTAGGGATGCTTCATGTCTTGGTTTTAAGCCCTGCTGACAACCCATGCTAGGCGGCTAGGTATTGTTCAATAAAGATTTCTGTTTGACTTTAAAACTGGATTGTGATGTAATCACAGGTCCTTGTTCAAAACCACACTACATTTACAGTACTACTTCATCCATTATTTGCCTTCACATACTAATGCTTATAATTCAGACCTTGGCTACGTGGAAACATTCCCAATTACTTCATTGAGACTTGGATCAAGCCCTGATTGGTTGTTCTTTATTGTGTTTTCGATATTGATGAGGCTTCCAGACTTTTAATTACCAATCTAAAACATTTCTTCATATCTTCAGGCACTGCATCCTCTCCCATAACATTTTAAATTGTCTTTTATTGACAATTTTTCATAATTACATCAGCTCATAAGGTAAAGGCCTGATGGGTGTTCAGCATCAACTCTTACAGCACTTAGGAAACTGAATATTACTCTTAAGAGAAGAACTTAAGGTTAAAAATGAGAAATGAATGAAGGTGCACTACTGTCTCATAGATTCTGGTATGTGGGTTTAAAAAATAAAAAGTACCCCCTCCCCCAAAAGAAACAAAACCCTCAGAATTTATATTTTACAATTCAAGGGGGAAAAACAAATTTACAATTCAAGGGGGAAAAACAAGGGGTCATTAAATTGGGTTCCTAAATCCATATTTAGGGACTTAAATCATAGTGGCTTGATTTTCAAAAGTACTGAGCCACATGCAGCTACCTTTGAAGTCAATGAGAGTTTTGCATGCTCTGCACCTATCAAGATCAGGCTACTTTGATTTAGGTGCCTAAATGTGGATTTAGGTCCTTTAATGCTGTGACTATGAATTCAAGCACAGTCAGGAAATTCGAGTTGGTGGTTCCCAATGTCCCACAACTACTACAGCTTAGCCTCTTTGCATTTATATAGTGTTTATTGATTGCCTTTTCTTAAAAAGAAAAAAAAAAGACATGAAAGAAAATGATCAATCACACAAATAGTCAAATGCAGAGAATAATGATGAGTAGTTCAGTTACCCCTCCCACTATAAGTGCTTTAAACCACGAGAATGCAAATAACTTGCAACAATGAAACGTTCATAGCAGTCCTAATGTAGCAATGTGAGTATCAAGGTTCCTTTCCCACTTTGAACTCTAGGGTACAGATGTGGGGACCTGCATGAAAGACCCCCTAAGCTTATTCTTACCAGCTTAGGTTAAAAACTTCCCCAAGGTACAAACTTTGCCTTGTCCTTGAACCGTATGCTGCCACCACCAAGCGTTTTAAACAAAGAACAGCGAAAGAGCCCACTTGGAGACGTCTTCCCCCAAAATATCCCCCCAAGCCCTATACCCCCTTTTCTGGGGAAGGCTTGTTAAGAATCCTCACCAATTTGTACAGGTGAACACAGACCCAAACCCTTGGATCTTAAGAACAATGAAAAATCAATCAGGTTCTTAAAAGAAGAATTTTAATTAAAGAAAAGGTAAAAGAATCACCTCTGTAAAATCAGGATGGTAAATACCTTACAGGGTAATCGGATTCAAAACGTAGAGAATCCCTCTAGGCAAAACCTTAAGTTACAAAAAGACACAAAAACATGAATATACATTCCATCCAGCACAGCTTATTTTACCAGCCATTAAACGAAAGGAAATCTAACACATGTTCTAGCTAGAGTACTTACTAATTTAACAGGAGTTGTAAGGCTACATTCCTGATCTGTTCCTGGCAAAAGCATCACACACAGACCCTTTGTCCCCATCCTCCCCCCTCCAGATTTGAAAGTATCTTGTACTCTCGTTGGTCATTTTGGGTCAGGTGCCAGCAAAGTTACCTTAGCTTCTTAACCCTTTACAGGTGAAAGGGTTTTGCCTCTGGCCAGGAGGGATTTTATAGCACTGTATACAGAAAGATGGTTACCCTTCCCTTTATATTTATGACAGTGAAGTAAAAGCCTTACTGAATAGGTGGTGCCTTACATTACACCCTAAAAACTGTTAAACTGGGCACTAGCAGATTCATTTGTGAGTTCAGATTCAAATAACCTGTCTAGTGCTGTACATACTTTTAACAAAACTTAAACGTAGGCCTCTGAATCCTCAATAGAAAGACATGTCCAAAATGTCATTTTAATTTTATTGTTCTTAAATATAAATAAAAAAGTTGTAACGAAACCTTCTAGAGCTGCTCAATACTCCAACAGTAATCCATAAACCAATAACTGTATTGCTCTCATATCAAAGCCTCATCACCATATCCCATCAACCATCCATCCCAGATGCCTGGGGAAAAAAGGTGGGCTTTGCCAAGTAGCTGGAAGATTAAGAAATTCAGTCTCTTTCCAATGGGTGGAAGCAAGTTCTGAAGTAGATAACCATTAATGTTTTGCTGGCAGCTCCTCCCTCTTTGAATTGATGGAGCACCTGCTTGAGCACCTCTGCTGATCTCAACCATGGCAGTATTTTATGAGAGGGAGGTAATTTCTCAACAAGTCTCAAAATGTTTGGGGCTTTATGGGTCAAAACCAACATGTGAGTTTCAGCTGGAAGCTTGTTGATGATGGCTGCAGTTTCTGGAGCACAAGTGTCATGCACTTTAAGATTTCTAGAAGGAATGGGTTCAATAAAATCACATACATCGATATAGTATTACTGTAAGTATTAAGTTTTTCCTTAATACATACTCTCAGGCCCAATTACATTTTGTAAAATGTAAAAATTACATTTTAGCGTAATCTATTTCCATGCTCATTGTTGTAGTATCAGAGGTGTGTGGAACATCTACCCTTCTGTGCTGGCTTGGAGTCTGAACGAAGTTGTCCTTGTGTTACCCTGAGGCTAATGTTCCTGCCAATGCCAGCCCCACACCCAGGCTGGGAGAGGAGGGGCACTCTGGCTCCACAGCCCTCCTGCACTGATCACAGTGATTTGGTACCAGTGATTTGATAATAGTGAAAATGAATTTGTTAGGGTAAGAAAAAGAATGAACGTACTGACTTCTCTCTCTGGCTTTGTACACTGCAGTACTGCTGTTTTTACCTGACTCTGCAATCTCATTACTGCACTTCCACCCAAATAACCTATTGGTGCATTTATACAAAGAGCGGTCTGCTACATCTATTGAAAGAACTGGACTACTGTGGTTATTTGAGGGTTCAATCATTAGCTTGGGCTTCAAATAAAATTTGATATGGTCTTGGGCTGCATTCTATAAAGTTCATGTTCTATGAAATACTGTGGTTCCCCCCCCACCAACATTTGGATCACTCCAAACCAGGAACATATGGACCCATTTTTCTTAGAGACTTCACACCTTCTCCCTTTGGACCTCAAAAATAATTCAACTGAGCAAAAAGAAATGGAATCCAAGAAGAATCCCTCTCTGACTCCAGGGAGATTTGTGCCTAGAATGTATCCATTCAAAGGGATATGAAATGCTCTTGACATCAGGTAGTTACAATATTTTTATCTGTGGTGAAAGGAGACTTTTCAATAGAGTATTCAGCTTCTACTTTTTCAGTTAAGTCAATATTCTGACTGCTTTTCTTACTTTCAGTGTTTTACTCTAATGGGGTAATAAAGTACATAGCAGTTTTAAGAATTTCAGATCTTATACAAGTACTGTAGTGCAAGCTCTTTATCATGAAAGTTGAACTTACAAACGTAGAATTTATTTATTAATTATATAACTCCCTTCAACTGAGTGAGCCCTTGTTTGCAAGGGCGGGTGGATTTTACCTCAAGGACTCTGCATGCGGCAGGGGAGGGGAGCCTGGTGCAGGGAGGCTGAGCTAGTCAGGCCTCTGTTTTATACGGCATTGTTTCTCAAACTTTTGATGCTGGTGACCCATTTGGACTTAAAAAAAAATTGTGACCCCCTCCTCTAGAAAAGATTGTGACCTCTACCTTCAGCCATGAGGGACTTGGGGCGTCAGCCTTGCTCAGGGGCAAGGGGCTGAGCAAAGGGCTCGGGGCTCTGGACTTCAGCCATGCTCGGTGCTTCAGTCCCCCTTGGGGCATCGGGCTCCAGGCATCAGCCACTCTTGGGGCTCGGGGTATGAAGCTCCAGCCTGGCTTAGAGTTTCAGCCCCACTCAGGAGTTGGGGTTTCAGTCCCCCTGACACTCCCGGAGCTGCCAGCTGTGGCTTCAACCCTTCACCTAGAGGTATGTGTCCCTACCCACGCAGAGGTATGGGATGAACACATTAAAAAAAAAATTAACATGTTAATTCTATTTTCTGTTAATCACAGGTGTTAACTGCAATTGACAACCCTGATTAAAATATAAAAGCTTGTATATAATAGGTAATAGTATAGAGCTGACCTAACATTTGACTTCATTTGCACTGAACTGGAGAGTACTCATGCAAGGCCCTTGCTAACACAACTGGCCTTTGAGCCATGTGAAAGAGAATCTCCGTTCATTCATTTAAAATAAAAAGAAAGGGCCATATTTGCTGCTGCAGCTCAGTTATTCTCAGTGCAGCACCAGAAAGGGTTGCGGTTGGTGGATCCTGAAGCTGGCTGGGAAGTTGTCCAGTCCTAGGTGTAAATCAGACCCTCTGGCTGCCCACCAAACACTGTTATAGGAGTGCTGTATAAGTGATAGCTATGTATATGTAAACCGTTAATAGATAATCCACCAGCAGATGGCACTCCAGGGTACATAGTATAGAGTCTGGGTTTTGTAGGCTCAGTAAAACTTGTTCTTTTGGGGCAGTGCAAATTGGCTTCTTATGTGTAGCTCTTTATGTCAGCTCTTAACAGCAACAACGGGCCATTAGCAGCCAGAGATAGCTGTAACACAGAACTGCCCAGCTATGCCTCTTTTCCAAGCCATGCCCCCTACATCTGGGGCTGGAGGAGTAAATGTCGTAAGAACAGGAATGGTACACAGAGATTTCCTTATGGAACAGGAATTCCCAGGTTAATTCTGGCTACTTTGCTGGAGGGCCAGAGTAAGGCCCTGAATCTTGGCCCTAATTGTACCTTATGAAGACAGGCTTGAAAACGTAGACCAATGAAAAATAATAGAAACTAGTAGCTGGGGTTGGAAGAACCAAGCTGCTGGGTTCCACTTTTGCAGTAGGAGACATTATATCCCACTCCCCCGCCATGCCCCACTACAACTCATGCATGCATTTTAAGTAAAATGTATCAGTTAAGTAAGCATAACCTAAACAATTCTTACTAATCCTTCCTACAGTCTTTAGCCAGGCCTGGGCTTAGGGGTGTGATTTTGGTGGACAGGAGTTGGTTATGTAACTTCATCTGGGGGTTTAAACCCCTCCTCAAAACCTAGGTGGGAGCCATACTTGCCCACTGACCTTTTCTCTCTAACTCCCCTTCAGTCCTTCAAATCGCTCGTCCCTTGAGCACCCATTCAAGGTGAGGAGGAAGGAAAGCCAGAATTAACGCCTTACTTACAGGGAACCTGGTATTGTCACTGCACCGACCGTGCAGTGTAGTTATTATGCAGTGGTTTCCAAGACAACGATGACTTTCACTTAAATGATGCTTTCTAGCTGTCTCCATTGCTCAATTGTATGGTTTTCATGTAACTGATCCCAGGGCCAAAGCCTACCCTCGCACATATCCAACCTCATCAACATCAATGGGTCTTCATGGATGTGAGTATAATTTGTACACATTCACCTTTATTTAGGAAACTCGCTTTTATTTTCCAAGATCCCTTGTCACAGGCAGTAGAAACCTTTGTGCATAGAAGCTCCTTTCTGGGTTCCTTCCACAGATTACTATGCTGTATTCTGTAAAGCTCTTCGATGTCAATAAAAGGAAAATATTTCTGGTGCTTCACATTGCTAAGAAAGCCTTCATTCAGCAAAGCAATCAGTGTTGCCAGATTGAAGTGATAGAGCACTAACAGATGCATGAGAGCTTCCCACATTAATCTTTGATGGAATGCTGGCCCTTTAATTCCTGCTCAGAGGTTTGTCTGGCAGAACACATTGTGTGTCTGAACGTTCCACACACAACCTAATATTCTACCGATTTCACCCCAATGTTAATTGAACAACAGAGGCACAGTAGCTAATCTGCAAGACCAGCACCAAAAGGGTTAATTTCCAAATCTGAAAAACCAGACCTCCATTCTACATAACATAACAGAAGCAGATTACTATTAACCTGCAGTACAGTATAATTTTTTTTTCTTTTTAATTGTCTTGAAGGACTTGACTGAGATTGTCCCTTTGACCAGTAAACAACCTCATAAATATTTAGCACAGATCTAGATATGGATTTAGGGTTCCCATTAGAGTTCTTGAGTATTTCAGCCATCTCCTTATTTGCATTTTGGTCACAAAACCACGTCTAAACTAGGGGTCGATGCAGTATAACATGTCAATTTCATTTTCCATAGAGTTCAGCAATTTGAGGGGGGAAAACTTCTAGTCAAACTCTTCTTACCTAAGTCATGTGAGTAGCCCCTGTGAAATGAGTTAAGCATATGGTATATGGGACTTCTTCAGTGAGTTAAGCATATGGTATTTGGTCTGTGACAATTTTCTTTCAGCTTCTACTGATTAAGACGGTCTGTTTACAACTTTTAAATACAATCCTGTTTGAGTTAATATATTTTTATTACACCTTTTAAAAGCTATTCAGCTTAAGCAGTTAAAAAACATTTTAATACCCCTGAATATTGTCTTTTCTCTTATAATCATGTCTAGATTAAAATGTAAGTAGAATAGGAAATAGAGCAATTCCACTGATTTGGGGATTAAATACTTCCATTACAAATGTATGTCAAAGTTCACTGAAAAGATTTCTCCTCCTCCTGCTCCTCCTTTTTTGAATAACAAATTATTCTGATATCACATCTAAAAGTTTCTTCAAAAATTCTGACATTTAAAAAAAGAAAAGGAGTACTTGTGGCACCTTAGAGACTAACTAATTTATTTGAGCATAAGCTTTCGTGAGCTACAGCTCACTTCATCGGAAGCTTATGCTCAAATAAATTGGTTAGTCTCTAAGGTGCCACAAGTACTCCTTTTCTTTTTGTGAGTACAGCTTAACACGGCTGTTACTCTGAAACCTGACATTTAAAAGTTTCCCTAAACATTGTATTTGTTATCACAGACTTAATTTTTTAATGGTAACTATATTTAGTATAAATAATACCCTCAAGCAATGTTATTTCCCTGCTCCTTAAATTTTCTTCATTTTAGATTTTTTTTCCCCACTGGGTGGCCACTTATCAATTTTGAGGTTCCCACTACAATGGACAGGCCAGAAAGCTGGTCTGTGGCTAAGCAGAGGATTGAGAATCAAGAGACAACCCAAGCTTTATCTTCAGCTTTTTAGTGTCTACAATTTTGTTTGTTTTTAGCATTGCCAACTAACCTTATGAAATAGTTATTTTATTCTATAGCGTGGAAGAGGAATAACTCATTAGGACAGTTTGTTTTATTTATTCAGGGATTTAATAAGCAAAAATCCACCCAATATCTGTACAGTGTAAGAATGCAGAAGCTGATATTTTGGGCTTTCTCAGCCTGTCATAGGATTCTGTGATTCATAAACAATATATATTGTAGCTGAATCAGGTCCTTGGCCATTTAGCTGTGGCTGAATCTTCTGGGTCCACTTGGGTGGACTAAAAATGCTTATTTTGTACATGCTCCTAAATTTCCTTGGTGATTCCTAACACCCCCCTACTGACTTCAATGAAATGAGGACTGACAGCACAGCAAGCGGAGCAGCTCAAGGGTTAATTGGCCAGGCAGACTGAAGAAATCAATGAACTAAAGGTGTGCACTAAATCCTATAATGTAGGATACTCCAACTGCTGTTCGTGCTTCATGCTCAGGTAGGTGCAAAGTACATACAGCAATCACCATATTCTTTCATTGTCAGTGTTTTGATGTCTTAGGTCCCAGTTTAGTCCCTGATTCAGCAAAATACTTAAGCACATGTCTATTTTTACACGTTGTTTGTACAGTGGTAGGGTCTAGGAATCCCTGTCTTGGATCATAACTCCATTATGTTAGGTGCTGTGCAAGAACAAAGATGGTCTCCAGTCCTATTGGCTTGAACGTGACTGCTCACATACTAAAAGTTATGCATGTGCTTATGTACTCAGTAGTAGCCAGGTGCCTGATTTTGATCAAACTTAAACAGGTGTCCAGGGAGTTACTCTAGTGTAAGGAAAATCAGGTCCACTGTCTTGTTCCTAAAAGTCCTATTTATGTGGCTTCCACTACAGTGTGAAAACTTAGACACATTTCATTGTGATTTTTAAACTAGGCACCAAAGTACTGCTAGAAATAAAGCATGAGAAAACCCACATGAACCACCTTGCATAGGGTCTCCACCACTCCAGCCCTACCCCAGGGCTCTGCCCCTCTCTGAAGTGGCAGGAGATTTCAGAGTCAAGATGTCTAGGGTAGTTCATGCCTCCTTGACTGTTCTCAGTGGTAGCTGATGACAGAACAAGGAGTAATGGTCTCAAGTTGCAGTCGGGGAGGTTTAGATTGGATATTAGGAAAAGCTTTTTCACTAGGAGGATGGTGAAACACTGGAATGTGTTACCTAGGGAGGTGGTGGAATCTCCTTCCTTAGATATTTTTAAGGTCAGGCTTGACAAAGCCCTGCCTGGGATGATTTAGTTGAGGATTGGTCCTGCTTTGAGCAGGGGGTTGAACTAGATGACCTCCTGAGGTCCCTTCCAACCCTGATATTCTATGATTCCTTGGAGCTATTGTTTCAGGCTCTCTGCAGAATCAGGCATCTCTCACACACGAGCCACATTTTCAAGCTTTCCTTTGCATTCACGAGGTCTAGAAATACGTTTCTTTAAAGAAAATCTAATCTGTGAATCCAGGAGCTGGGGTTTATTCCTGGACCTATAATGCATATACCTTAATCCAGCTCAGCCACCTTAAAGAAGGGGCTTAAAAGGACCTGGAGCATGACTGCTGAGTCCATGATTATGCAAATACACCGACAGGCAGGCCACAAGCTGCATTTTGCTGGGCCCAGGGAAAACGCATAACGTTCCCTACAGACACACTAATGAAAGAAAAAATTATATTTGACTTCTGAAATAACATAGATAGGGCCTATCACTTTACAACTCTTTTTTGGCTTTTTTTCATTGCAAAATCATGAATGGCCTCACTAATGTCAGTTTTTCTTGCGAGTTCACACTCCATAGATGAAACAGTAAGATAACTTAAATGTCTCTGTGCCATCGTAGATCATCTGTCGTCTTTGATGATACACGGGTACAAACAAACTCACTAAATTTATATAAATAACATATAATCAAACTCAAACGTCCACAATCTAGACTGATTTTTTCCCCCCTCTCCTGGTGATAGGCTGTGGCCAGGCACCTTGGACTGGACTAGTAAAGTGTATTTATTTTCTCCCCTTTATGTGGCCATGCCTTCATGCTGGAGTGTGTAGGTATCATTTCCCCAATCCCCATGCTGTTTCCTACACAGAACGTGTTAATTTTGGCATTATGTTACGAGTGTGTGAGAATTTTACCCACAAAGAAGTTACTATGTAGAAAAGAAAAGCTCACTGTAAAAGAGTTGCCCCATGTGTGTTTTCCTTTAAGGAGTTTTCTTTTGCTTACTTAAACAGAGCAACTAAATTTCTGACAATTGACTGTATGATTGAAGTTCAGGGAATTAATGAAAATAGCTTTCCTGGAAGAAGAGAAGTTCTTGCTGCAAAGTTGGTGCTATTTTGCTCCTAACTTAAAAATGTTTCATCTTTAGCTTACTATGTCTGCTATGAGTGAAACATGCAACACGTAGCTGGTGAGCCCCTTGTTCCTGCTGGGGTGCAGTTATTCATACAAATAATCCCATTTACTGGTAGCTAGTGACTCCTCTCAAATAGGACCGTTCTTGTGAGTAAATGCTCACCAGTGTGTGTCAAGGCTTTACAGTCTGGCCCCATGTAAATTTATTATGTACAAGTGCAAGATTTTGACCAACTTGCACTTTTTAACAAAAGCATGTTGAAACTATTGGGTTTTTTGTTGTTGTTTGGAATAAAAAGGAACATTATAATTAAACCATTTTGCATAGTTCATTGGAAGTGGCTTATAAAGAAAAAATACCTGATAACTGAAACTTGTTGCTCATTAGAAAAATAAAATTTATACTACTGCCTAAAAATAAAGTGAGTAGACTCCCTTGGTTTCTATTCACTACTAAAATTGGTGTTTTAAGGAGGTAATGTGTTCTCTCCCCTTCTCCCCCCCCCCCCACATATGCAGCACTATAATTTAGGTAGGATATTAAGAACTTCATGTGAACAAGAATGAAATCTCATCTGTTCTCCAACCCCCCCCCGCTGTGCCTTTGTATGAAATGACCTATTTTCCCTTTTTAAATGTAAATTACAGTTTTTGTTAAGTGCAGATCCTTTCCCTTGAAATATTGTATTATTTTCTTACACTTCAATTTAGAAATCAAAATCTTCCAAACGTCTACAGTACATATTTATAATACATAGTTTAACAAATAGGAAGATGTATTCAGTGGTAAAAACTCTCCATATAGAACACCCCTTTTTGATTGGGATCAGATTTTAGTGTGTGTGTGTAAAAGAGGGGAAATAATCAGGGACAAGCTCTTTGCAAAGGTGTAAGCCTAGGGGTCCTCATCCACTATCAAAGAAAATGCTCTTCCAGCTGACTGAAGCAGAGCAGGGCAGCTCAGCCAATCACAGTGTTCTTTTCTAGCTCTGTCATCAGCCCTTGGTTAGGGAAGGGTTTTGCTTTTATGCTCTGTATTTGGAAGGCAGATAAAATGCCAGGTCTGGGCTGCCTCTAGGGATAACCTTCCCCTCTGGGATGTGAATGAACAGTATCTTGGCTGGGGAAGCCACAGGAAATTGACAAGGCAGGCTCTGCTCCCTTGCATCAGCTTTTTCTACATTTTAACCCTTGCTGTGGCTTTGTGGCAATTTCAGGTTTGCATTGAGAGGTGTGCTTTGGGTTATCAGACCTCCATGTATGACAATTTGTACCTGCATGGATTTGAAGACTCTGAAGCGGTAAGTATTTTCATTGATAACATTTTTTTTCTGAACAACCTTATAGGATATGCAGAGGACAGATATGAAGAATCAGGCTTGTTTTCTGGGTTTAGCTGATTGGTGTTGCACTGTGGACAGTTTGCAGTCACCTGAAATAATCCTCCATTACATAATTTCTTGTCAAGCAATACAATTTAGGGGTTTCCAAGAAAGGCTTGAAAGCATTTTGTGTACCATAATTTACCAATTACAAGCTACGCTTCTGCTCTCAGGGAGTGTATGAATGCTTCACAGAAGATATGCAGAAGCATTTACATATGCAGAAGCAGTTACAGCTAATGTATGTTGTAGTTCATCAGCGTAACAGGAAAAGATGTTCATTATATAATAGTTAATATTTGTTTGATCCAGCAGGAACAGAGTTTCTGAGCTGCCATCTGTGTTATGTGCTCTCTGTCCAAGTGATCAATGCAGTTGCATTTGATTTTCTTAACAAAGAGACAGTGTAAGTGTTTGCTGTAATGTAACCCTGCAGTATCACAATGGCAGAATGTAGCCTTAAAATACTGTCCAAAAAAGGCTGAGGTGTTTTTCATTTTTGTTTAATTAGGAAATGGTGCTCCCCACCCTCTAACTCACGATAACAACCCTCCTAGCAAAACCTATTAAAATCTTAACAAAATGGTTCACCGGGAATCCTAAATCCCATGTCAGGTTGGGCATACCAGGGAGTTTAGGCTAGGGAATATTCATCATTAGTGCCTGTAAATCTTATTGTGGTGGTGGTTCTGGCTAGCACAGGCACCTTCTTTCTTCAGTGGCTAAACAAAAGCCTTGAGAGGCAGAATTACCAGGGGGAAAGAGAATTACTTAGCTTACCACGGCAATGCACATGTTATTCCATGTTAAATAGGAATGTGTTACATAAGGCTTATGGCCAAGTCACAAAATACACAGATTATAACAAAATAGTGTGTACGTCAATGCAGACGTATGTGCCCAATGATGTGGTATCCACAGGAAATGATAAGATCCTATATCACTTCAGATGAGGCTTTTTTCTCGTCTGGCAATGTGGTCTTATCAGGCTCCAACTGTAAAATGTTATCTGTCTACAGGTTGCCTCACGTGCTAGCAACTTATCTTAGTCAATTTATTTCAGGGGGAGCGGAATCTGAAATATTCAGAATTTGAAATTAAAGAATGCACTGTACTGTCTTGGGGGGTGGGGAGAAGAGAGCGGCTAAAGTATTTGAATCCCTAGAGGTGGTGTTTCCTTGGGTCAATTTATTTCTACAAGTGTGCTCTCCACCCCACCCCCTTGTATTTCCATTTTGATTTGTTAGCAGTTTTCTTCAACTGCTGTCAAAACTGACATACCAAAACCATAAATGAGAATTTTAGTTCTTCTAGAGATGATGTCCATGTGGACTGGGGATTAACATGATAAACCTTGTGTTCTTGGGAACGGTTTCAATTCTTGATGCACAGGTTTGCAGGAAAAACATTTTAAATGTATTTCGCCCCAGTCCTTTGGCCAAGTGTAGTTGCCCTGTAAGATGGAAAAATTGGAAGTGTAATTGACTGGTTCAGATGGCTAAGTTTTTGGATAGTGGTTGGTACAGTAGAGCTGTATTACTTGTGACTAAGACCAAGAATTTTAGGTGTTTAGATGCTCAAAGATGAAGATAAGTGCCTAATGGGATTTTTTTCTAAAGCGCCTAACTCACGTTAATTTCAATCTGGCTGTAAATGGTTTGCTCACATCGAAGATTATTTGGGTAGAGCAGTTTTATGACTGAAAAAACCTAGGAGACGTGAATAATAATAAAAAAAAATCCAAATAATATGAATTAAAACTATAGGAACCTTGTTAGCAGCAGAAAGTAGAAATTTGAACCGTCGTTGTGAAATTTGGGCCAACCTGAGAAAGCAATAGTATCTAGGTTTCCAAATATTCCATTTAAGTGATTCTTGGTAGCAGGGTTGCCAGCTCTTGAAGTTTTATCTTGCATCATTTGTGTCCTTGGCAGCCGCAGCTTTGGGAATCATGTGAATACATGAGACTCTCCGCTTCCATTACTTTTGTTTTTAAAGTAAGCGTCTAGCCCTCATGTTTATGAAGAAAAGATGGATATTTTGAACCCCAAAGGCTCCAACATCAGGAGACAGATAAAAGAACCTAATTAATTATTTTTTGCAAATCTAATGACTTAAGCTAGTCTCATGATTATTTTGGATCCTGACTCATGATTTCTGAGTTCTTGGGGCTGGCAGTACTGTGGTGGTAATACTGAAGAAAAGTGTGTCATGCAGCATGAAATGGTGTGAATGCAGTTTTAAACCCAATGGGCAAGACTAGGCCTGTGTAACTGATATAATATACTAAAAAATAAACTAACCCAGCAGTATTAGGTTCTCTAGTTATTTTCAGTACAAATGCATTAACACATGTAACTGAGTATGCATGGATTAAAGCAATACAGTTGCCTTTTTTAGGAATCAAAAGGCTTACCCCTAATGTTCTGCAGCTAGTGAAGATATGGAAGCCCAAGGATGGATATTGTACTTGCTCTCTTGTTTTCTGCAGCAGACAGAGTTGTGGCCCAGTACCTTCTGTTACTGACAAAGTTTCCAGCACACAGTAAATGCATATATATCAAAATGAGTCAGGCTAGAACAGTAACACCTTATCAAAGTTGACACTTGCCCTTATAAAACAGATCCTATAGCATTCTACACTAATGACCAAGCACAACAAACTAATCTGTAAGATGGATCAGTTCTTTAGAATCCTACAGAACTTCTCTAGATCTATAGTGTGGGACCTGAGATAACAAAATAGTGTTCTGAATAATCTCACTGTATTTTGCATACTGTTGGCCACACTCATCCTGAATATGCTCTGGCAGAAATCCTGGAGCAGCGCCTGAAGAGTAGAAAGCCATGGCACCGTAGGGGACTAACTCTTTTCGCCCAGGGGGAATAATGCTGCTTAGAAAGTCGTGGCCCTTGTTCAAGAAAGAGCATGGCTAGCATGGTCAAGGAGTGTGCTAACTCAGCTCCTCTCCCTAACAGAACTCCTATAGAGATACTGCAGGAGTTAAAGCTCCTGTCCCCACTACTCAGTGGTTTGAGCATTGGCCTGCTAAACCCAGGGTTGTGAGCGCAATCCTTGAGGGGGCCATTTAGAGATCGGGGCAAAAACTGGGGATTGGTCCTGCTTTGAGCAGGGGGTTGGACGAGATGACCTCCTGAGGTCCCTTCCAACCCAGATATTCTATGATTCACAGACCTGAAGAAGTGCACACCAAGCCGAAACACTGCCTGACCTCTTTGGGGATGGGTTTCCCCGGGGCGGGGACACAAGGGGCAATGCTAGCACAGATAGAGAGATCCCAGTGAATCTTTGTTTTATGTTAAAGGTGGAGTGTACTTTTCATATGAATGAATTGTTTAGTACGTTTTGCTGCCATGTAACGTATGCCTTCAAGGACCTCTTCAATGCGATCTAGGCAATGCTTGTAATCTGCCACTGTAACACCCATATGTCACTGGCTTTCGTCAGGCATGGGCTAGCTCAGACATCAATAGAGCCTCTAAACTTTTAAAAGCATTGCTTA
This sequence comes from Lepidochelys kempii, assembly GCF_965140285.1. Lineage (NCBI taxonomy): Eukaryota > Metazoa > Chordata > Testudines > Cheloniidae > Lepidochelys > Lepidochelys kempii. The sequence continues at coordinate 28,252,972 of NC_136390.1, read as the reverse complement.
CTCTATCCCAAAAGGTCACATAACTAACAGACCTGGAGATGTTTTCAATGGCAGAACCACTTATAAGCTCATGTCTGATTCAAAGGTGACTTGGGCAAATTTATTCTGTAGTCTTTATTTTTAAATTGAATGAATCGATATCAATAGTTGTGGTAAATTACAGTGAGCTCAACTCCTGTTGCTACACAGAGTGGAGATTTGGAAGCTCCAGCAACACATGAAGAATGAGGACAATACCACAAACAAGTAAAAAAAGATCCTGTTTAGTATGTTATACTCGCATACCTATTTACGCAACCGGAGAGAGTCCATGCACTGGTCAATGCCATATTCACACTCTCGAACCAAACATTTCATAGCTGGGTGGATTTCTCAACAGGTGGTCATGGAGAGAGGGGGGTGGTTCCTGCTGGGGCTCTCCCAATGAGGTCTTCCCACTGTAGCCTAGTCATGGAACCTCTTTTATCTTTTTGTTCTTACCGTGCCTACTCCTTATGCACACGCATGAAGGTTTCAACCTTTCTTTTCCTTATTTGTATTTCCACACCCCATAAATTTTGGGGTGCCCTGCTTTTCATAGGTTGTTCTTAGTTACCCTTATTCCCATAAGCATTTTAGTAACTTTTACATTAACTGTTTCCAGGGTCACCTGCGGCCCGCACAGAACTTTCTGTGATGTTACAATCAGGTGTCTTGCAGCTTAGATGGGTATGTTACAACATATTTCTCGTAACGTCACCTATTGGACCATTTTCCCCAGCAATCTTGTGACTTTAGTGGCATAGGGTTATTCTTAGGTTACCCCCTTATGTCAAGCTTCCTTAAGCCTAGTGTGGTTAAGCTGAAATTTTACAGACCTCAACCTGTAGGCCTGGCATTACAGCCAGGCTGTACTTATATTCCTAATACGCACTCATCGATCCTAAATACTTGTCAATCTTATAGTCCCATCCTACTTATATTTATTCATTACCCATTGATTATATATGACCTGACATAGGAGTTCACCATGACATTAACACTGCAATGATAAAATGAACTAATTGGCTACAGTTCACTGATGCATAATAAATGATGCAGTTTAAATGGAGTCAGCAAGTAATTATTTAACATTTTTGGAAGTACAGTTGGGAGTAAAATTTGTGATAGTGTGATGCTGTGTAGATTTTCACTGACCTGAAATAGACATATGGACATTGAACTCTGAACTTCTTCAGGTTAACCTAGAAGCATTAGAATTACTCAGAACTCTGGCCCAGCTGTGAAAAGAACAGAATGGCTTTAGATGTCTTCAGTGTGGAAGCATCACCTATATCAGTGTGCTAAATGTTTTTTTTTAACTGCATCGAGGGGAGATTAGGACTTCCTCATTCAGTAGGAGGATTATATTGTGATTCTGTGGAATTTAGAGAACAGAAGAAATGTTCTCATTGAGACATCAGTGCCCTCAAAATCAATGTGTTATCATAATAGAGAGAGATCAGTTTTTTCTTATGGGTCCACCCCCGTGCAAAGGCAGGACAGACTCTCCTGGTAGACCACATATGGAATAACTGATTAGGCAGCACATAGACAGGAAAAGAAAATGCAATAAGGAGGTGAAATATTTGTTGGAACTAGGCACGAAGTTGATAGTATGTGAATGTGCTTATCTGTATAGATACAAAAATGGATATTAAAGATAATTATTTAATTATTGGATTAAGTAATGGATAATTATTGAAGTTTATCTATCAAAATGTATAATTGTTAAAAATCCACTATTTTATAAATATGCAACATATCTTACCAGCTATGATGATTAATGATAGGTGGCTGATGTGCTAGCATGAGGCTTTTTTTTTTGAGGAGCAGGAAATTATGAGGTTTTTCATGCAGGTCCCCACATCTGTACCCTAGAGTTCAGAGTGGGGGAGGAACCTTGACACCTCACGTTACTAATGTTGGGGTGACCTTCTCTGACAGGTTAGGCTTTTACCTTAAGCTTATTAGCATATACAGTATGCCAGTTAGTTACCATGGCATTCTTGTAGTTGGACATCTGCTGATCAAAAGCTGAAATCAACTGGCATCTTGTAGTTACCTGTCAGCAATTTAGTCCTACTTGTTTATTACAGCATTCTATCTTGTGATAGCTTATGATTTATGGTTAGTCTTGGTTAGCTAATACTTTTCGGGCCTTAGGCCTTGATTAGTTTAGCTAAGCTATTGACTTACAAGCCTTGAGGCTTGTAGGCTCATTGCATTATTGCCTTAACTTATCTCTATACCTTACTGAGTAAATATCTATACCTATAGACTACACAGGAGACAGAAGAGAGATCCAAAATACAAGCTGCCCCAGGTGCTCTCTCGCTTTGGAAATTAGGAGGTCCTCCAGGTAATTCTAAAATATTGCCCCTTTTCGGCAATATGGCCTGTTTAAAAATGAAAACCCAAGGGTGTTTTGTATGACTCCAACAGTCTGTCATTCCTGATAACTGGAAAGTCAGAGTATAAATACTCTTAAACAAGAAGGTTTAAGACAATAAGGTGTATTAGCTAGGAAAATCACTATGGTTTACTTTTACAATTGTATTTAACTAGATGCAATGAGTGTATTTTAAAGTATAGAAAATCTGAATGCCTCAGCTATGCCATTCCTGAATTGCCCACAGGTCCTTATAGGATAAACAACTTTTTTTTAGTTTAAAATATAGGTTTTTCACCCATTCAGTGAACCTCAAAGATTAACCATGGTCAGCTAGTTTACATGTCCTTGTTCATCATGTAGAGGTTCTACAGAAATCCATGGCACTTATTTATGAATTTGTATAATAGTCACACCTAGAAGCCTCAGCCAAGGTTGTGGCTCCATTGTGGTAGATACTGTACAAGGAGCAGTAGACACTGCGTGCCCCGAAGAACTTAGTGTAAATAGAGAAGATTGATAAAGGCTGGAAGAAAGAAATTATTTTTATTAACTGCACTTTGCAGAGGGATCTGACTTTTCTATTGCTTTGCACCCTGTGTAGATACCTACATTTATGCAAAGTGGGTGTAGAATGTCACCAGATCAGAATGGTAGCATTTTATACCCCTGTTGCACTTACTCAGCACAGCTGTAAATACTTATACAAGGTGCAGGGTAGTGGAGAATCGGATGCAGAGATGCTAAGGGCCTGACCCAAAGTCTACTGATCAACTCTTGTTGACTTCAGTGTTTTGGATCAGACCCTAAGAGAGTTGTTGAGGGTCCCACAGAAGGTCTGTGGTAAACCTGGGAATGGAACCCAGGATTCCAGGGTCCCAGTCCAGCGAACCTGTCACCAAACTGTGTGCATAGAGCTCTCTGTATCTTCTATAAATGTCAAACACTGACCACTGTTCCATCCTCCTCACCCTTCCACATTGTCAGTCTCTTCCACATCTCCCTCCTGCCTCCCTCACTCCCTCCCTGCTGCTGTTCTCTTCAGCCTGCAAGTATGGTGGCTTTTTTTTTTTTTTTTCAATGCATAGTCAGTACAGCTAAGGCAAAGTATCTGAAACACACATGCTCTGTGGGCGTGAGAGACTGGGGAAGCAGTAAAGCAAAGCATTAGACAAGCGTGTGGAATGTGATCCAGCTGGTGGGGGAAGGGAGGGAAGCTAATGTGACTCTTGACTGTATGTGCAAAGCCATCACCTTATGAAGTACAGAGATAAAAGACCCTTTCAGTACAGCTGTAGTGTTATGTTGCCTAGGCCTAGACTACTGCATTCAGTTCCGGGCATCACATTACCTTAAAGCTATAGACAAATGGGGGTCTTCAGAGAACAGCAACAAAAATAACAATGGGGTTTACCGGGGCACAGACTTTATTATTTATATTGTAGTAGCATCGAGAGGTCCCAGCTTCAATGTCCTAGAAGCTGTACAAACATGTAACAAAGAAATGTTCCCATTCCTAATGAATTTACAATCTACATACAAGATGACAATAGGTGGAGACTACAAACAGATGAGGAAAAAGGAGGGTGAATCGCAAGGTGACTGTCTCCTTATATGCCCAGACAGTATCAGGTTCACAGTGGGAACTACCATAACACAAATAATAAATAAAAATTATGAAATCATGAAGAAATATTAAAAGGGCTAAGCATGACTAGTTTAGGGAAGAGACAATGGACAGGTTGGGGATGGGTATAAGTATTTACATGGGGTGGAAGACCCGTTGCTAAGGACTCTTAAAATATAAGGAACAATCCTACATTGGCAGGGAGTTAGGCTTGAATGATCAAAAGGATCTTTCTTATTTCTCTGTCATATGATAGGAGTAGTGCAGTGAGCATGGCGGCTCTCTTCTTCTCTAACAGTGGGAATAATGTGTCATGATGCCAGATTCCTTATTTTCAGCAAATTATCTTCCATCCATGTTGGTTGATTCTGTGACAGGGAAGGGGTGAGTTTAAAGGGTAGACACCATTGTGATGGAATCACAGAGACTGACAGGTCCTGAGTGTAGCATTCAGTAAAATCAAGCCAAAATAAGTTTCACCTTCAACACTTTTGTATAAAAATACTCTGTGAAATCAGGACCTGGTCTGTGTTTGTTCAGTTGTCAGAAGCCAGATAATACAGTACATAGCATGCTATGCAAGAGACACCCATTCTCTTTCACTTCCAGTTAAAATGTATCATATCATTATGCAGCTATTTGCAGACTATTAAGCAACCCACTTATGTTGGAGCTCATGACTAAGTTCAATATTTTGCGCGACTTCTGAAGAATTTCTTCCCCAAGATAAATCTCCTTTTAGTCCAAGATTTGCGTAAAACACTGTTATATAACTAGGTTTGTGTGGTAACTACTGTAAGGGATCCAAACTGCTCACCTGTGGAATGAAACTCATAAATCTAACCATGTCATATATTACTGTAAACAACATCCTTTCAAAGTTCCCTCCTCTTATGACCTCTGTGTTTGGACTTTAGAATGGGATAAAAGCCGTTACCTAAATGGGACCTGGCAGATGGAGATCTGTAGCTGTGTATGGTACATACGGAAAATCCTCCTACAGTCTGGAGGGTAAAAAGTAGTCCCTGGAGCTAAGCCGCTCCCAGCCATAAGGCAGTCCATGGTAGTGGTGCTCCCTGTGCATGTGAATGCCAGCACATTTCCCTACCAGTCAAGCTGTTTACCAGTCCTTTTCTGAATCTCCAAAAGCACTAATTTAAAGCAACACCTGAGCATGTGAGATGACTTTCCTCACTTCTCACGAGGTGTAAGATTAATACTTGTCAACAAGTTAGCGGCTTTATCTTGTGTACTTGAGTCAATTGTCAGGGCTGTTGGAAAATCTGAACTCTGCTTTATAGTTAGTGGGTCAGTGGAGGGACTTTGAGAGCCCCAGCCCAACAGGGGTGGATTTAAGGACAGAAGTTAGGGAACAAAGAAGCAGAAAGGGAGACTGCAAATGGTGTGGCTTAGTATAGGGTAAGTGGGGAAACTAGGCTTGGTTTCTTTCCTCTCTTCCATCTATGTTTGCTCCTTTCCTGCCTCCTTCGCTGGCCCACAACTCCCAAATAGTGCTGCTTCCTCTCCACCCCCACCATCTTCCATCATGTTCTCTCTCCTGTCCTCTTCCTCCTATCCCAGAGCTCTTCTGCCCTAGGATGGACTTCATTTGGAGTTATGGGGAGTTGGCACACGGCAGGATCAGGAGCTTAGTTTATCAGTTTGCAAGGCGCTTTGATGTGCTTGGATTAAAAGTGCTGTATAAATGCAAGATTGCTGTTACAATAACGTCAAATTAATATTTTGGAGTGATTTGATAACCTCTTTTTAAAGTTTATTGTAGAAAGGGCAGACAGAAGAACCCCATGTGCACAGACACTTGCCTTCTCACTCAGACACTTCAGTTTCTTCCAAGAGCCCTAGAACCTCAGTGATATAGCAGGGAACTAGAAAGCTATCCTGGGTTTTTAGTGCACACACACAGTGGTACATTAAGCATCCCACTTTGATTTTCTGGGTTCCCATGTGCACTATGCAACATGTAGCTTTTATACAGATGAAAATGATTTTTTCTAGGCTGCACGTGCAAATACGGGCACGTGTTTCATCCGCATGGTTCAGTACACCTGCCAGTGCACACAGGTTATTGTCAACTGTTGGCAGGAATTACCTTGAATTTGTGGACATACTCTCTCAGTAGGATGGTAGCACATTTAGATTCTACTCTATGTAGGTTTTTATACCACACTCCTGACCATTTCAGAGTAACAGCCGTGTTAGTCTGTATTCGCAAAAAGAAAAGGAGTACTTGTGGCACCTTAGAGACTAACCAATTTATTTGAGCATAAGCTTTTGTGAGCTAGAGCTCACTTCATCGGATGCATACTGTGGAAAGTGTAGAAGATCTTTTTATACATACAAAGCATGACAAAATACCTCCCCCCACCTCACTCTCCTGCTGGTAATAGCTTATCTAAAGTGATCACTCTCCTTACAATGTGTATGATAATCAAGGTGGGCCATTTCCAGCAAAAATTCAGGGTTTAACAAGAACGTCTGGGGGGGGGGGGCAGTAGGAAAAAACAAGGGGAAATAAGTTACTTTGCATAATGACTTAGCCACTCCCAGTCTCTATTCAAGCCTAAGTTAATTGTATCCAATTTGCAAATGAATTCCAATTCAGCAGTCTCTCGCTGGAGTCTGGATTTGAAGTTTTTTTGTTGTAATATCACAACTTTCATGTCTGTAATCGCGTGACCAGAGAGATTGAAGTGTTCTCCGACTGGTTTATGAATGTTATAATTCTTGACATCTGATTTGTGTCCATTTATTCTTTTACGTAGAGACTGTCCAGTTTGACCAATGTACATGGCAGAGGGGCATTGCTGGCACATGATGGCATATATCACATTGGTGGATGTGCAGGTGAACAAGCCTCTGATAGTGTGGCTGATGTTATTAGGCCCTGTGATGGTGTCCCCTGAATAGATATGTGGGCACAGTTGGCCATATTTTCCATCCCCTTCTCTCCTGACATCCTGTTAGTTTGTGTCTCTTTTTATTTACTATTAGGTAGTACTAAAGAGTCAGTGAGAAAAAATAAGTACCACTGCAGATCTTATCTAGAAGCTGGTAGCCCTTCACATCCTTTGTGCTCACAGGAGTGAGAGAGAGAGAGAGAGGGTGAAGAGAGTAAAGAATAGCATTCTTCACAGTTCCTGTGTCTGGTGAAGTATAAAGTGTGATGCACAGTATTTGAGCTCACTTGCAGTTCAATTCCCATAATCCTGCTCCAGCTCACAGCTATTTCACAGCAGAGCAGGGGTCTGAGCTCAGGAAACAAACCAAAAGGATTCGGGGGGTGGAGGGGTGAGAAGAGAAAAGAGGTTAGGGGCAGTTTCCATGAATACAGTGAACTTTTCTTCTCTAAGCTTTTGGAAACAATAAGGAAAGGTTTCCTCTTTTTGTCTCCACACACTTCCTGGATTTAAATAATCTGTGTAATAGCTTGTGCCCAACAAGTAGATAAAAAGTGCATAGAAAAAGCTAATTCAGTTACCATAATTCTAAATATTTATGCTTTGTATTCATTTTGTTATAAACTGGCCTACAATCTTGCTTCTAGTAAATATGGATCAGTGCAGTAGTTACAACTTAAAACAACAGTCAACAATTTTGACAGCAAAGTTATTTAAAATGGCAGCTGGTAGGTTCTGTCTTTCTGAAGTGAAAGGTGCCAGATTGACAGCCTTTGAACTTGGAGTTCTTTGTTTAACCATGGAACAAATACAGCCTGTCCAGCAGAAGTATGAGCTTCCACACACTGCTCTCTGAAATTCAGCCTCCATGCCCATTCAGGTCATAGTCTCTCTGCTGAACCTGCCAAAAAAGGGCCAGTTAGTGCCCAAGTGAGTTTTGTGATGAGAACATCTCTCTACTGCACAATATACTGAGACCAAGCAGCACAGAATTATAGAAAATTAGGGTTGGAAGATACCTCAGGAGATCATCTAGTCCAACCCTCTGCTCAAAGCAGGACCAACACCAACTAAATCATCCTAGCCAGGGTTTTGTTAAGCTGGGCCTTAAAAACCTCTAAGGATGGAGATTCCACCACCTCCCTAGGTAGCCCATTCCAGTGCTTCACCACCCTCCTAGTGAAATAGTTTTTCCTAATATCCAACCTAGACCTCCTACACTGCAACTTGAGACCATTGCTCCTTGTTCGGTCATCTGCCACCACTGAGAACAGCCTAGCTCCATCCTCTTTGGAACCCCCCTTCAGGTAGTTGAGGGCTGCTATCAAATCCCCCTTCACTCTTCTCTTCTGCAGACTAAATAAACCCAATTCCCTCAGCCTCTCCTCACAAGTCATGTGCCTCAGCCCCCTAATAATTTTTATTGCCCTCTGCTGGACTCTCTCCAATTTGTCCACATCCTTTCTGTAGTGGGGGGCCCAATACTGGACACACTACTCCAGATGTGGCCTCACCAGTGGCAAACAGAGGGGAATAATCACTTCTCTTGATCTGCTGGCAGTGCTCCTACTAATGCAGCCCAATATGCCATTTGCCTTCTTGGCAACAAGGGCACACTGCTAACTCACATCCAGCTTCTCGTCTACTGTAATTCCTTTTCTGCAGAATTGCTGCTTAGCCAGTCGGTCCCCAGCCTGTAGCAGTGCATGGGATTATTCCATCCTATGTGCAGGACTCTTCACTTGTCCTTGTTGAAGTTCATCAGACTTCTTTTGGCCTAATCCTCCAATTTGTGTAGATCACTCTGGACTCTATCCCTACCCTCTCCAGCTTAGTGTTATCCGTGAACTTGCTGAGCATGCAATCCATCCCATCATGCAGATCATTAATGAAGATATTGAACAAAACTGGCCCCAGGACCGACCCCTGGGGCACTCTGCTTGATACTGACTACCAACTAGACATCAAGCCATTGATCACTACCTGTTGAGCCCAACAATCTAGCCAGCTTTCTATCCACCTTATAGTCCATTCATCCAATCCATATTTATTTAACTTGCTGGCAAGAATACTGTATCAAAAGCTTTTTGCTAAAGTCAAGCTATATCGTGTCCACTGCTTTCCCAGTATCCACAGAGCCAGTTATCTCATCATAGAAGGCAATCAGGTTGGTCAGGCATGACTTGCCCTTGGTGAATCCATGCTGACTGTTCCTGATCACCTTCCTCTCCTCCAAATACTTCAAAATGGATTCCTCAAGGACCTGCTCCATGATTTTTCCAGGGACTGAGGTGAGGCTGACTGGCCTGTAGTTCCCCAGTTTCTCCTTCTTCCCTTTTTTAAAGATGGGCACTATATTTGCCTTTTTCCAATCATCTGGAACCTCCCCTGATCACCACGAGTTTTTAAAGATAATGGCCAATGGCTCTGCAATCACATCAGCCAACTCCCTCAGCACCCTCTGATGCATTGCATCTGGCCTACGGGACTTGTGCATATTTCACACCAAAGAGCCACCAAATAAAGTCTGGGATTTTCAAAGGGAGTTGGGTGCCCAACTCCCATTGACTTTCAGTGCTTTTGGGTGCCTAACTTCCTTCAGCCCCTCCAAAAATTCCAGCCAAGGACTGAAACATGGTGAACCCATTTTCATGGTTACTCCATGTGGTGTAAGAATTTTTGCAGCCCTATGCCACGGCTGTGAGGAAGATTTCCTTCTCCAGTATATTACCCAGCAGAACTGTTCCGGTGGTTGAAAGCCTGGCTAATGCAGGCTCTCTCCATCCAGTTAGAAATAACTCCTCCCTTCACTGTGAAGAATTTCCCATCTACTTTACAGATAAAATTGATGGATACTATAGTGTGAGGAGGGTTGTATTAGAGTGGGATAAATGGACCATCTTCTCTGAGTTTTACCCATTCTGTCTTACAGGGATTTTGTAGTTATTGGGAGAGATGTGATCAACGAAAAGTGAGATGTTGCACGGCCCTTGCTGGTTAAAATGGGGTAGAGAGGCAGATTTAAGGTGTATAATTGGAGAGAACTAGCAAAGCCTCCTGCAGGAGGGCAAGATGCCAGGGTGACTCGGACAGCTCCTCACTGGTTCTTGAACCTGCATGGGATCCCACTGAAATCATTAGGCCCACATGGGTGCAAGGATCCTCCTGCACAGATCCAGTTTCAGGATCAAGCCTCTAGTTGTATTTGTGATTGTTTAATACATAGATTGTATTAAAAAAACTAAAACTTTTAGGGAAGTTCTGCCCCTGGATGCATGAAGAGCTCCCATTGAACCCAAAGCCACTTGAGGGTGGAATGTGACTCTGTATGCCAAAGGAAAATAACACTGTATAATAAATAACATGCTCAAAGAACAAGGGGGAAAAGCTTAACCTAAGATGCAGTTGATGTCTTCACTCTCTTCCCTATCTCCCTAAAACATGCTCTGGCTGTAAGATGTTGAGCTGTTAGATGTTTCGCCACTGAATATGCATTTACATAGATAGTAGAGACTTGTTTTAAAATCAGCATCTTATACAAATGCAGATTATTTTGTAACGAGGACAAATTGGATGACAGCTCATGGTCATTCAGACTCCGGCAGTTAACTTTGAAAACTCTTTTAGCTGCCTGGATGTTGAAGGTCTGAGTTTGGCGATTGCAGGTAAGAGTCAAACTTCTGTTTGCAAATTTCATTTTGGCCCTGAATGGACTCCACTGGCACTGTGCCTCCTACTCGTGTCGCTGGGGTTCACTCAGAGCTGCTCTTGCATTTGCAGGGTCCCATTTTTCATTGTCCATTCCTTCTTTCCCCCTCCACAGTGGGCCCTCGGAGTAAGCTACAACAGCCCATGCTCATGTTCCCTAGCTAGGGAGGGTACCGCCTGATACTGAGGCTGTTCGCCAGCTCTGCTATGCTTTGGTCAGATTATATGTAAAGCTGCTTTATGGCCTGGTCAAGAGGGAGCCTTTTCTCACTTTCACTTAATGAATAAATTAAGGGAAGTATCACAGAAGAATGAGCTGCCTTTCCTTTGTAGAGCACTGTGGCTAAATCTAACTTCTGAACATCAGGTGACGCGTGTTCTGATGAGCTCAGCTTGTCAGAGAGCTGAGTTGCATCATCGCTGCCCGAGAGACCCAAACACAGGACTATACTGGGATGACTGTCTGCTCAATGAGCACCTCAGATTGGAGAAGGGAACTGCTCTCGTTCAGTCTTGCACTCTTTAGCAAGCACTTTACACATGCTTGCTGACTCTGCACTTTCATTTCTTCTGCTCCACTGCTTCCAGTTGCAGGATGTGTGACAGTGACATCATTTCCCACGTCTAGGTCCTGTTCAGAAAGCAAAGGTTTTGTAGGATGCAAGGCCCTTTGCTGCTGGGGATCAGGCAGGGTTTCCTCAGCTGGGAAGAGAAGCCGTGAGGAGCATTTGTCTGAAGGAGGGTTTGGATGGCATGGTGGGTCTAGTTTGGATGCCTGTCACAGGGATTTCCCACTTAATATGCCCCTCCTCCCATCAAATACAGCTAGACAAGCATGACTTTTCTCCTAGCCACCCTCTTACTGGCCTTCCAGCCTCCCCATTCTGGCCTTTGGCTCCTGCAGCCCAGCTCACTTCCTTCTCTGGATTCAAGGTCCTACCTTGTTCTTCCCCTACCAAGATTTACGTTGGCCCCCTCATCACCACTTGAAGTGATATTCTTGGGGCCCAGCTTCCTCTGTGCTGAGCCCTGGAGCAGTGCCTCTTCCATATGGCTAGCATCTTCCTGCAGCTCAGGCTTTGGGGAAGGGCTCTTGAAGCAAGAGTGGTTTTTTCTTTTTCTTTTTTTCTTTTGGGCTCTGTCCTCCTGGGTATCATTTCTGACCACTCTGGGCTACTCCTCATCCTTCCTCACCTTCTAGTATTTCACTCATGCATTGCCTTTGGTTCTGACTGGGATGCTTACCCATGTGGTAAGAATTCTGCGGTCTTTCACTCATCTAGTACGCAGACTTGGAGGAAGTGAAGAGTGGCTGAATATGCCTACCCAAAGTACAGGGCTCTCTGCAGCTGCACACTCAGCATAGGCCTAAAGCCAGCTTTGTCAGAATACACTTCAGGTCCTTTTCAGGAAATGAATAGCTCAGGGAATGGTAATGGGCTACATATCCCCTTTTTGTCTTCAGGGCTGTCAGTCTATCAGCTCTTGCAAGCACTGAAATTCATCTAAAAAGGGATTGTTGGAGACCCTTTTCTCTGGACAGCTCAAACTGTACAAAGGCTGTGTAAGTTACAGTTGTGTAAGTTAATGCTGCTTCACATATATGAAGAATGTGACTAGGAAGTGATTTTCTCAGTGACACAGAAAAAATATTTCCTGTCATCCAGCTCTGCACTGAAATTGTGAAGTGCATATTTTAAAGGGCTAACACCTCATGGAAAACTTTGCAAACAATTCTATTTTGAGACAGTTCTGCCAATGCTGCATATATTTCTTCTGTATCTCTTCCCTTGTTGTTTCATACAAGGATATTTGCATGAAAACAGCATATTTGCTGCTTAGCTTACTTGTTCCTATTGCCTCTTCCCACCAGATACCAATCCTCTGTGCATGACATCACATTATTTGCTGTGGAGCTGATTGTGTCACAAAGATCAGATTCTTCAAGTATGTGTAGGTGTGTATCCCACTGTACTTGCCATATGTGCCTTGCACACCAGACCAGAAGTTTTTTGAACAGTGTCTGTCAGGCCACACATGCATCATGTGCCCCTTGTGATCCCATAGAAGGGCATAATGGGTGGGACAGATGTGACCCTTTCTTGATTCCCTCTTATTGCCTGTAGCAGCAGAACGGAACCTGAAGCGTATCCGATTTGCTAGTTCTTAGCTCAGGCTAAGCTTCTTCAGAATCTACTAAGGTCTTCAGAACTACTTTTGATTTCTTATCTTTGACAGTTGTGAACTAATCCAACCCTGGACCAAACTCTGTTTGGTCATACCCTACTGTAGAGGGCTCCTTAACCAGGTGGACTCAAAACCTATGGGCTTCAAGCTCCGAGCAAACTGTAATGGACTAATCCCCCTGAAGGATGGCTGCACTAGGTACCTCTTCTGCCTGGGGGATTCACTCATTCTGAGCAGATGCTCAGTATACTTGTCGTTCTCTGTTAGAATGACCAAGATGTGAGGCTGAAAGGCTGCCTTCTGGAACAGTCCATGAAGGGCTCCTCAGACCCTGAGGAAACAAGCCCCAAAATCCTACTAGTGGACAAGCCAGGATCATCCAGTGCCCTGTGAAGGAAACAGGTAATGCTTCAGAACTGCATGGAGAAGACTTTACCAAGAAAAAGATCTGGTGCCAACACCCCTGGCACCAAAGCCATATATCAATGTTGAAGCTGGCACCAGTACCTCCAGTGTCAAAACTGGGCACTGACTGGGGCCACTCTGAACACCAGAGCTGAAGAAGGATCACAATGTCCTTGCATAAGGATAGACACTTCAGAGAGAAGTCATGAGGGCCCACAATGCTTCAAGAGCTGGGGAGGAAGATGCAGCCTGTGATGCAGCAGACTTCATTGGTGCCAGTCCCATCTCCAAAGATACCCTCGGCACCGACCCTCAACCTCAGGGATGACACTAGGATAGAATCCGGTCCACTGTTGGTACTGAGATGCTTACTGGCAACGGTACAGACTCTGGTACCAACAGTACCTTCACATCAGTGCTGCCCCTAGAAGAGGTTTACTTTTCCTTACCATCATTGGTATATGTGTTCTCCGCAACATCAAGTAGAGAACCCTGTCTCTTGAAGTTCATGGCTGACGCTACCAAAGATTTACAAGCTTCTACAGATTTTTGCCTCCACTGATCTGTCAACGCTTGCACTAGACTGGCCATCATGCAGCAAACTGAGCATCCTCCTGTGGCATGGGGATGTTGCCCTTTTGGGGATACTGGGATCCACTACTGCAGGCACCCAGAAGCTGGTCTGCATCATCGAGGAAAAGGAAGAGAGATGTCTCCCTGTGGGCAACGCTGGTCAGGCCACCAACACCTAAATACCAGGAAGAGCCAGATCCAGAGGCAGAACAACATCAGTGTCACGTTTCACCACCAAAATCTCTCTCCTCTTTGGTCCTGGGTGAGGTGATAGCCTTGACACTGGGTGACTTTAAAGCATTTCAGGAGCTCCTTGTGAGGATTGCTGAGATTCTGGAGATCAAGACGTTGGTCATATCAGAGAGATCCCATAAACTGTTTGACATCCTGTCAGCTTCTGTTCTAGCCAGGATCATCCTTCCATTAATAAGACTGCTCAATCTGGCCAAAACCCTATAGCAGACATGAGCCACAGTAACACCAACAACAAAATGAGACAAAAAGAGGTACTGGCTTTTCCATATGGGATTTGAGTACTTCTACGTTTACTCCAAACCAGACTCTTTAGCCATGTCAACTGCATAAGAAGTTGAGGTCAAGCAAAAACACACTCAGAGACAAGCACCCAAAATGACTCCTCCTGTTTCGGAAGAAGTTGTAATCCTCAGCTTCGTTGCAGTTGTGTATGGCTAACTGCCAGGCCTTGCTGACCAAGTATGACTGTGGAAAAGGTGACACCCTTCTTCATGAAGCTGCATCATAATGGCAGAAAGGAGCTTAAAGACTTAATTAAGGAAGGCCAACTGGTGGCCAGGATGGCCTTGCAGGCAGTGATGAATGCCTTGGACACCAGGGCATGGGATGGGCACTGTGGCTGCAAGCGTTGGGCACCTTGAGAGGGCTCCAGGCTATGATTGAGGACTTGCCCTTTGAAGACTTAGGCAGTGCTCTGCACTCACTGAAGGACTCAAGAGCTTTCCTGTGCTCTCTGGGGATTTACATCCCTGCTCTGTACTGTGATCTGTACCACCCTCTGCCCCAACCAAGACAGCAGACGCTATCTTACCATCCCAGAGAGATCTAGTAACAATCCAAGTGTCCAAGATACAACAGGTGGCATAAGCCTTCCTCCACATCTGCTCCATCAATAGATTTGACGAGGTGGTTAAGAGCCACATCAAACCTAGGTTAAAAAGCACCATCTTCAGAAGCTGCCTCACTTCATTCATCCAGGAGTGGTGTGCTGTGACATCAGGCAGCTGGGTGTTTGATCATCACCCATCGCTACCCAATCCAGTTCCATTAACTTTTGTTTAAGCTTTATGCCCTGGAAGTGGCAGCTAAGTTGGATGCTGAGTTTGGGAGAGAAGTACTACAATCTTTGTTTGACTGACACAGCTGAAACTCCTCACTCCCACAGTCCAGGGAGGATCCTGCTTGCCAGTCACCTACACTGTGATCCACACGGACATATGCTCAAAGAAAAGAATGGGGTCTTACCCTACAGTAACTCTGGTTCTTTGATATGCTGCAGTCAGTATGGAGCCCTTTGTCCCCATTTTCAGGGTGCTCAGCAACATGGGCTTTGAATCGCAAGGGAACCAAGGGAGAGTTGCTGATATCCTGCCCTTTATGCCCTTGCATGAGAAGGCTCAGGGTGACTGCATGGCCCCAGTGGACACCCTAGTTTAAAAAAAATCTCTCCAGTCTTGTGTGCATGAGACACATGCATATCTGTAGTGAGACCCACACTGACTACATCATCTCAAAAGAACTACAGTTACTGTAGGGGAAATAACTGTTCTTTATGTTTTCAGGTAGGATGAGGAACAGGCTTAGGTGAACTTTTCACAACAAAAAGTCTGAGTTTCATGCAAATATCCTTCTGGTAATTTATAAATATAACAAGTTAAATAAAAATGAGGAAATCTGACATACGGAGACTTATTTCCAAACAGAATTTTTTCCCAAAGATTTCCACAGGTCATGTGTGGTTCACTCTACTCTAGCTGAATCTGAATGTATTCTAGTTCAAATTCTCTCGAGGCTTTTTTTTTTTTTTCCCCCTTCCAGGCTACAAAACAGCAACATCAGAACTTTGCAGATTTTTCTAAAGAGGCCCTTTTAGACCAGGGATAGGATATTAATACAGTTAGATTCCAAACTAGGGAATTGTATTCAGTCTACCTAAAATTCTCACAGCCAGGTTCAGATGTACATGATATTTTTTACTTTCTGTCCTAAGTAGCGTACTGTTAAGTGCTGTAGTGCTCTGTTAAACAACTACTATGTCACGCTCTAGAAGTCAGTATAGCAGTCCACTGGTGGATTAAGTGATCTTTCAATACTGTATGCTAGGTGTACTGTGTCTCAATGCTTTTCAGCCTGTGGTCCGTGGACCTCTGGGGGGTCCGCAGACTACATCTAAAATTGCCAAAGGGGTCCAGACCTACCTTTGAAAAGATTGAGAACCACTGTTGTATCTAACCACACAGACATCTATCTGTGTAAAGAGATTTGGCAGGGGGAAGTGGGGGAGACGAGAGAGTCCACTCTATTTACTATTATATGCTGTAGCTACACAGTGAGATTGAGGGTACATAGATATTCCTACATTGGATCAGACATGAGGTCCACCTAATCCAATGTTTTGGCTCTGGTACTGTCCACTGTCAGATGCTTCAGAGGAAGGTTTAAGAGCCCTCCAGCAGGCAGATGTGGGATCATCCGCTCGCTGCATTAGGTTGTATCTGGATCTCTAACAATTAGAGATGGGGTAAGCCTTGAAGCATTAGATTTGATATCCCTTCCAGAATTTGTTAGCGTTAATTATAATTCTGGATATTCTTGTGATCAACGGAATATTTTGGAATCTTGCTAAGTTCTTGGCCTCAACAACTTCCTGTGGCTAATTGTATGTCATGTGAACAAATATTTCCTTTCATCAACTTTGTCTTGAATTTTCCACCTTTTCATTCCGTTAACTGTCCTTGTTATGTTATGAGACAGGGAGAACAGAAACTCACAACCTTCACAGTTCCACTTATTCTATGGACCTTTATCATGTTCCTGCTTTTTTCTCTCTTTCTAAAGTAAACAATTGCATCTTTTTAGTCTTTCTTCCTCTGAGAACTTTTTTCATGCCCTAGTCATTCTTATCACCTTTCTCTGAAACTGCTCTAATTCTGCAATATCCCTTGAGAAAGAATAAGTGATAATCTACATCATATTCCAGATGAAGCAGCACCTGAATATAATCCCAAATTTGCAATTATGTATGTTTCAGTTTAATGTGTTTTATTAAGCACTGTGGGTGCTTCGTGTTGTTACAATTGAACTGTGTACATCTGGAAGATAGAAAACTAGAAGTCTGTAGAAGGACTGAAAAAATAGCTGCAGAGTAAGAACATTGCCTATAAACTTATCACATTCAGTGTGGAATGAGCTTTTTATACCAAATATTTATTTGTATATTATGTCACCTGTAGGGGGAAAATATACAGTTTGCTCCTTATCTGTTAGCTTTATGCATCATAAGACCATAATGTATTGTGTCCTAAATCAAGCCAAACTCCTATCTAGTATAACATGATTTGTCAATGGAGTTACACCAAGGATGAATTTGACCATTATTTTAATTTGTAGTGCATCATCATGGCAAATCCCAAAGGGACGTAGCCTTCTTCCTTGCAGATTGAGCACCACCCATACTGACCTCTCGCTAGGTCCTGAAAGTGGTCTGGCTGGATATTCAGTTTATGTCCATTGGCGATCTTATCGCATCACCAAAGCTTTTGGTGACCATGGGTTTGCTGGCTGTGTAGGGGCATTCCTTAGTGAACATGTTTAAGAATTCATTTGTCTTCCATTCTAATATGTCCATGCCAAAAGAGCTGCTGAAACCAAGCTAGTGCTGAAGGAGGCAGTTGCTATGTTGGCTTTGAATATCTTGTTAATTTGTAAAGAACTTAATCACAAATGATACATCCAAAGCTAATTCTACTCTGCTAAACAAAGTAACAATGTTCAGGTACTGCTTTCAAAGCTGTACATGCTTTTTATTGCACAAGAAAAAATGCATATGCTGGTTCTACCCCTGCAAGTGGCAGCTGGACAGTGAGGACTACATATTCAGGATTTTAGAAAAGTTTACAGGTGGAGGAATATAACATTGCCTGCTTATTGTACAACTTCATGCATATATAAGGATTTTTTATAAAAGAAAAGCAAGCCATATTTTGTATCATAATAGGAATATTTAAAATTTATTCCCAAAGCAAATATATTAAGGCAACAAATATATCATTGTTAAATAGTCCACTGTTTTGAGGGGGAGATGAACATCTTCCACTGGTATCTTCAGTTGTACACATTAGAGTCGTGTATTCTATTTTACAATAACAATTTGAACTTATAGCACTGGTTACCTGAGAGTAACAAAACACTGCTATGAATGAATGTTCAGATCACTGGGAGGTATGGTACTGTATAGCCCTAGTCTGCTGAAAACTGAGACCCAGAGATGTGTACCCAAAGGCAGGTACAGCCTGATTTTTCAGAGACGCTGAGCGCCTTATGGCTCTCGTTGAAGTTAACAGAACTGTATGTGCTCCATTCCTCTGACAATTAGGGTCAGAGCTGAAAGCAGTGGGGGAGCCAAAAATGGGACGTCATATTTCAATCCAGCTACACTGATTCATGCCAGGTGAAAATCTAGCCCCAAAAGTCCAGGTCCCAGTCATTTACTCCAGCTATTAATTCTTCCTTGTGTTTGTAATGCATCCTGGCACACCTCTTATTGCTGGATTGGCTAGAAAGAGTTCTTTACCAAAATAAATTAAAAAAAAAAAAGCTAGTTCCCAGCACCTGAGGGAGAATTAATTAGCTTCCTGTGCCACAT
The DNA here is from genome assembly GCF_965140285.1 of Lepidochelys kempii. Classification (NCBI taxonomy): domain Eukaryota; kingdom Metazoa; phylum Chordata; order Testudines; family Cheloniidae; genus Lepidochelys; species Lepidochelys kempii. The sequence goes on along the minus strand of NC_136390.1, from coordinate 28,234,244 downwards.
ATCTTCATCAAATCTCTTTTAGGAAGGAAATCATCAGACATGTTCCCCTGGTTGGGTGGGTGGATGGATGGGTACACACTGTGGTCTGCAGGGATCCTTCAGGTCATTTTTCCTTCTCCATTTTGATCTTTCCCCTTTTTGAGCAAGTCCCTCTCTTTCCTGATGCTCTGCCTGTGTTGCTCTGCATTATAAAGGTGCTGCTGCTATGGAGCCTTGTTCCAAGATAGACCCAGTTCTATTGCAGATGAGTTAAGGCTGCCAGGAGGAACAATTTGAATACTGTTCTTTCCCTTTCTGTTTTTAGCAGCTGCTGTTATCTTGTCTCCTGTTGGGTGGGAAGAAGCTTACCAGTCTGCATGAGCAGTGCCCAATGGATCAGCTTTTTGGGTGTCACTGCTACTTCTGAAGACTGAGGATTTTGTCACTTGTGTTGCATAAAACTCAGATCTCTCAGATAGCTTTTTAGGCAGTTTAGGTGAGTGGGACAAGTGATGCTGCTCAGTATACAACTTTGAGGTATTTTCCACCACTCCAAAAACCACACCCATTGGAACTTCAGAACAGGGAGATGGGATTGTGTGTGCTGTATTACAACCAGAAAGTTGGGGATCAAACAATACAGGGGTGAAAATGAGACAAAGGAGCTTCTTAAATGGGAGCTTGAACCCTTGCTCTAATTACATGGATAGTGGATTTATTCTGCAATTCCCTGTCCCAAACCTGAAAATATATTCATTGAAAAAGAGGCATGTAACTATCTGGGACTCTCAGGGTAAGCAGAGTGGTATATGCAAGAAGAGGTAAACTCCAGATGGAGCATGTGTAATCCACACACCTTCGGGGTGTGGTATGTCCCATCTAGTGGCACGGAGACCGCTTAGAGAAAGAGTTAAATGAATCTGCTCTACAGCCTTGGCTAACAGCCAGTTGGCTTTTAGCTCATGCAGTAGAGGCTCATACACTAAGCTCCAGAGGTCCCCGGTTCGATACTGGGGTCTGTCGGTGTTACACATGCATGCTTTAGAATCATAGAATATCTGGTTGGAAGGGACCTCAGGAGGTCATCTAGTCCAGCCCCCTGCTCAAAGCAGGACCAATCCCCAACTAAATTTAGATAGAGTGCGGGTTTGCATGAATGCTCTAGACATGCATGGGGCACTCTGGATTTGCCACCTACACTTCATTGTTTATTGTGAATTGCTCAAAAAGACATTCTCATTTATATGTTAGCTGAGATATAGAATCATAGAAGATTAGGGTTGGAAGAGACCACAGGAGGTCATCTAGTCCAACCCCCTGATATACTTATGTAAGGAGGCGAGAAATAAGGTTTAGAGGGAGGCAAATTTCCTCTGCTTTTCACTTGTCTCATCCCACATCACCAAAGATTCAGAGCTGTGCTAATTTGTCCTTTAGTCTGAGGCTAGCTGGCCACAGCTGTCTGTGGGCCTCATCAATTCTACTGCCGTGTTTGGTTGCGGAGGTTGTTTGAGAGTAGCACGAAGCCTTCCTCCTCCTCTGTCCGCCCCTCCTACAAGCTGCATTTGCTGTCTCTGCAGTGCACCCACCTACTGCCAACCTGGGGAGCAAGATGCCAAGCTCAGGAAGAAATGCTAGTTTAACCCTAAAATACAGCAACACCACGTCCATCTCATGGAGTTAATGGTACACAAGAGGGCTTGCAAAATCGACTGAGGGAAAACTCTTTAGTTCTGCTGCAGATTTTGTGCTGCAGAGAGTAGAATCTCCGCCACTAGCTACTGCAGCTAAACAAGCATATTCAGGAGAGTTCAGCACCACGACTTTCAGCAAACACGGCCAGGGAATGAGTTCCTGAGCTGCCACACCACATATGTACCTTTAAAAAAAAAAAAAAAAATCATAGCATGAAAACAAGCTGCATTAATGGGAACTGATTTGAATAGCAGTCTCTCTGCTCTGCCAGCTGCTGCAGTGCACTGATTCTCAGTGAATTTTAGACCACAGAAACCTTGTGGCATTAAGTTATGTCCTATTATGCTCCCATTTAAATCAATAACAAAGCATGGCTCCAGTGGGAGCAGGATTGGACCCAGCAGGCCTTGTCCAGCACAGAATGAAACAGCACAAGGGGAATGGAACAAACAAATCCCTGGAAGCAAGTACACTGACTCCTGGGGAGAATTTCAGCTCAGTGTATCCTCTGAAAAGCAAGAACACAATCAGTGTCTCAAACCCTTGCATGAAGTATTTTCAAAATTTAAACAAACATATGTCCCCACTTAAGAATTTTTCAGATCATGTGGCCGTGATCCATCTAAACCAGTCTCCATGGAATAGTCCTGGTGTGAATTAAGAGGATACCTTGAGCAGTATAGGGCTGACAGAATAGTCCTCCTGCCCACCATATAGCCCTGGCACAGTGGCATGCTGTTCTGAGCTAGTAGAGTGCCCCAATTTGCACTGGGAGTCTGACTCAGAATTAAGGAATTGATAAAGTGGCTTAAAATAACCTTTGTGCACACACCCTCCTGCAAAATGTGCTTCTTGAGAGGTGCTGCTCATTCACTATGATCCACAGCCCACATTTGTGTGGGGCCTCAGTTAACAAACTTCTACTTTGTTGCATCCTCAGTAAAACTAACTTAAATATTTGGGGCATATCAACTAATCCAGACATGATCTCCAATATTCTTTAATTGGAGAGAGTCCAGCAGAAGGCAATGAAAATGATCAGGAGGCTGGGGCACCTTACTTACGAGGAGAGGCTGAGGAAACTGGGCTTATTTAGTCTGCAGCAGTGAAGTGTGAGGGGGGATTTGATAGCAGCCCTCAACTACCTGAAGGGGGGTTCCAAAGAGGATGGAGCTCGGCCGTTCTCAGTGGTGGCAGGTGACCGAACAAGGAGCAATGGTCTCAAGTTGCAGTGCGGGAGGTCTAGTTGGATATTAGGAAAAACTATTTCACCAGGAGGGTGGTGAAGCCCTGGAATGGGTTAGCTAGGGAGGTGATGGAATCTCCATCCTTAGCCGTTTTTAAGGCCCGGCTTGACAAAGAATCCTTCCAACAAACTGAATTTTTCATTGAGCTCATTCCACAAGAGGAAAAACTGGCTTTCATACCTCCTTATGCTGGTACAGGTTTCCAGCCCAACGGTGCTTTGTAGTCCAACAGGGTAGCAGATTCCTAACTGTATCACTTAGGTGGACAGGAAGGGTATGAATGGAATATTTATTTATTTATTTACTCATTCAAATTTTACAATGGGCTTACCTCCAAATGTGTTTATTACTGAAAAAACACTCCTTACTCTTTGAGCTCTCTGCATATTGTATAGTGGGGGGTGCTGAGAGCCATTGAATCAAGCTGTAAACTCTGTATATAATGGAAACCACTTGAAGCCAGGGGGTGTGGCAGCAGCACCCCTCGTTCCAGCACTTCTGTATGGAATCCGCTCTCCATGATTCTGGTCACTGGTTTTGGAACACTTCTTAGTTTTGCTGTGGATTTTTTGACACCATGTAACCTGAACACACTTATGTAGCATCTTATTCATTTCTCTTCTCCCTCAGTTTTCATTTCATACAGATTGAGAACACTCCAATGCAATGATATTTTTTAACTTATTTACCCTCTTATTTTTTGACCTCCTAAATAATGACAAACACTTCAGACCAAACTAAAAGTTTAAATATTTCCCTTTCAAATTTTCTGCATGGTTTGTGCCGGTCGAAGGAAGTTTCTTTGCATAAGTAATAATACTCAGCTCTTATAAAGTTGTCTAGTCTGCTGTTTGTATACACTTATGTACTGTATGTTTAAGAATAAATAAATATAGGGGCTCACTAGTGAACTGATGGAACTTGCATGAAATATATATTACAATGGGTAACCTATATAGGAACACATCCTGGCCCCGTTCCAGCTCCTCTGCATCACTCTGGCAGTGCAAAGCAGCTGGGAGGCTAGCTCAGCTGACTGGTTGGGGAAGTCCCCAAAACTGGGGGGTTCTCACATGGCATAAGGCCACAATGCCAGCTCTTACACCAGTGGTGGGCAACCTGCGGCCTGTCAGGGTAATCCGCTGTCAGTTTGTTTACATTTGTCAGGTGGGCTGTCAGACAGTTTGTTTACATTGGCACTGGCGCCCACAGCTCCCAGTGGCCACAGTTCGCCATTCCTGGCCAATGGGAGCTGCGGGAAGTGGTGCGGGCAGCAGCGACATGCTGGCTGCTGCTTCCCGCAGCTCCCATTGGCCGGGAATGGCGAACCGCAGTCACTGGGAGCTGCGGGTACTGTGCCTGTGGACGGTCAGTTTAAACAAACTGTCTTGTGGCCCGCCAGTGGATTACCCTGATGGGCTGCAGGTTGCCCACCACTGTCTTACACCATGCCCTTCTGGCATCTGGCACAGGAGTAATGGCTAGGGAAAAGGGGGTATGGCCAGTCAGTCACTACATATGGAAGACCTCTGTCTGTTCTAAGTTGTGCCTCAGGCCTGGACAGGTGCCTACCTTCAATCTTCACTTTCTGCTCTCCTTTCCCTTTCCCGCCCCCAAGCTGTTCCAGGTGCAGAAGAATCAATCCCAAAGATCTCTCACATAGTTTTGGAGGTCCAATGGTGATGGACCCCATGTAAGAACCTAGAATGGAACTGATGGCAGTTCTGTGACAAAAGGAGAAAGTAGAATGAATGTTTGCTTGTTTTACTCTAGAATTGACATTAGGGTGACCAGGTGTCCGGTTTTCAACCGGGACATCTGGTCGAAAAGGGACCCTGGCGGCTCTGGTCAGCACTGCTGGCCAGGCCATTAAAAGTCTGGTCGGTGGTGCTATGGCACGAAGGCAGACTAGTCCCTACCTGTCCTGGTTGGTACTGCGTTGCGCCCTGGAAGCAGCCAGAAGGTCCAGCTCCTAGGCCCGGGGGGCAACGGGGATCCACATGCTGCCCGTCCCGAGCACCGGCTCTGCACTTCCATTAGCTGGGAACTAGCCAATAGGAGCTGGGGGGGCGGTGCTTGCAGGCGAGAGCGGCGCATGGAGCTTCCTGGCCCCCCCGCCTAGGACCTGGACTTGCTTGCCATTTCTGGGGCATGTGCAGTGTGGTGCCAGGACAGGCAAGTAACCTGTCTTAGCCCTGCGCCACTGACCGGGAGCCACCTGAGGTAAGCCCACATCCCAACCCTGAGCCCCTGCCCCAGCCCAGATCCCCCCGCCCCAAACCCAGAGCACCCAGCCCAGTGAAAGTGAGTAAGGGTAGGGGAGAGCAAGCCACAGAGGGAGGGGGAATGTAGTGAGCAGGGGGAGGGGCCTTGGGGAAGGGGTGGGCTAGGGTGTTCGGTTCTGTGCAACTAGGAATTCGGCAATCCTAACTGACATAGGTATTGCTGACTGACATGGATGGTCTTTTAAATGAGCACATGCAGATGGATGCACTTACAAATTTTGTGGGTGAATCCTTCCCCCATTGCATGTTCAAACTGGCAGTTGTGTATGTTACAAATTGTTTAGTGCACCCAAATTTCCATTTGCACAGGCACATTTGTTGCTGCTTTATTGGTGATCCTTTCACTATTTGTCTGTTTATGCCTGAATCAGGACGCCTACATTTAGGGATGTGAGAATGCAAACCCTCCTTCCCTTTGCTTGTATGTTTCATTATCTATAAATACAAACGATCATATTTTAAATTTTTTTTGGTCAAGATTGCAATAGCCTCCAGGTCTCTTAGCATAAGAGATAATTATTTTGCATTAAAAATCCCTGGGCTGCCAATTTATCTGTTGCCACTTACTGATGTATGTTAATTATATTTATCACCGTAATGATCACTAAGTTTGGTATGTTTTGATTACAGTTTTAAATAGAATATGTTGAAAAGTTTCCCCATCTCTAAGTGATCCTGGAGTAAATTTCTATTCTTTAAGATGGCCACCTCTTGAGAGAGATGAGTGATAGAAGAGATGCATTTCATTAAGGCCCTGTACGAGAGAGAGAATACTAGAGACAGCTTTCAATGCACTAATATCCTTGAATGCATTTAGGAGGTTCCAGCTTCTGATTATGAACCCTCTGAATTACCATCAGCTGCCCTTGTTGCATTTTGAGAAATTGGAATGTCCTCATATAATCTTTTGCAAACTGAGAATACTTGAGAATATTTGAGACAAAGACGTAGGAAACGATTCAGACCAAGAGGTTGTAATGGAATTTAGGAACAGATTGGGGGATTAGGTATTCTGGTTAGACACTCTGCAAAGTTCAGATCTTGAGCAGAGCTAAACCAAAGATATCAGCATGGTTAGAGCTGAGGCTTTGATTTTGGTGAGATAGGTGAGAGTTAGGATCTGCATCTGAACTTCACTAAAATTCAGTGGTGTTTGGATCCTGAGATTTTGTTTGCACTTATCTCTGGTTTCAGTAAAAGAAATGTGTTGAATGGCTTTTGGGGGAAGGGGAAGCAGGCATTGTTTTTATGTTTAATTTACTGTTTCCAGTTAATTAAGAGAACAATATCATAATTCATTCTCAAAAGATAAGTTACTTTGGATTTGTGACTTGTACATTGGCACTAATATCAGAATAACAATAAACATCTATTACTGAATTAATCTGAACAGAATTATCTAGTTATTGCATACATTTGGCAATTAAATTATTAATATGTCTGTGTATCTCTACCCTCTGGAGGATAGAATCACGACTGCTTAACTAAGTGTCATAGGCTGTATACTCCAATTGCTAATGGATATTTTTTTCACAACTCATGGAGTGGGAGAAGGGTGTCAGGGTTCCCTCCCCACTCTGAACTCTGGGGTGCAGATGTGTGAACCCACATGGAAGATCTCCTAATCTTAATTCTACCAGCTTAGGTTAAAAACTTCCTCAAGGCACAAATTCTTCATTGTCCTTGGACAGTATTGCTGCCACCACCAAGTGAGTTAGACAAAGATTCAGGAAAAAGGACCATTTGGAGTTCCTGTTTCCCCAAAATATCCCCCCAAACCCCTTCACCCCCTTTCCTGGGGAGGCTTGAGAATAATATACCAATCAACTAGGTAAACAAGGTGAGCACAGACCAGACCCTTGGGTTTTTAGGACACTAAAAACCAATCAAATTCTTAAAAACCAAACTTCATTATAAAGAAAAAAGTAAAAGAAGCACCTCTGTAAAATCAGGATGGAAGGTAATTTTACAGGGTAATAAGATTTAAAACACAGAGGATTCCCCTCTAGGCAAAACTTTAAAGTTACAAAAAACAGGAATAAACCTCTCTCTTAGCATAGGGAAAATTCACAAGCTAAAACGAAAGATAATCTAATGCATTTCCTTACAATTACTTACAATTTGTAATCCTTGATGCTGATTTCATGTAGGGTTTTAGGAGATGTGTTTTTCCTGCCCCGATCTCTCTGTCCTGGAGAGAACAAGAAGGAGAGCACAAAACAAAACCTCCCCCCACAGATTTGAAAGGATCTTCTTCCCTTATTGGTCCTTTTGGTCAGGTGCCAACCAGGTTATTTGAGCTTCTTAAGCCCTTACAGGTAAAGGAGGGATTTTATGCTACTCTTAGCTGTATGTTTATGACAACGGGTATGTGTGCTTTTGTAGTAAGAAGCTCTGAATTCTTTCATCTTCATCACTGTGAAGTTCCATCTGGCCAGTGTGTGAAGTACAGCAACAACCATGAAGTGCAAATGGTCACAGATTGGTTACAGCAATAAGTACCTTAAATTGGCACGCTAATATTACATCAATAGTTTTAGTACCTGAGACGCACTTTTTATTAAATTCTGTTCTCAGCATGTAAATTGTTTAGATCATTGGGGCAGGGACTGTCATTTATTATTATTTGTATTCCCATGGCAAACCAGTGTACTAACCATATTAATCTGTGGTCTGGAAGCAGCTGAATTAAATGAAACAAACTTCAAAAGGCTGGAGAAGGTAGAGATAAGAGTTGTTTTTTGAAAGATTGTGTTCTTAAAGTGGAATAATTTTAAGACAAATGAGGAAGATAGAGTAGGATGTAAAATCAGACTATGGGATTAGCTACGGTTGAAAAGATTATGATGATTCAGAAGACAAACTGATGATAGGATGTCAAAGAAAATAATACACACACAATCCAGGTCAGTCCAACCTAGAGGCTGACTATTGACTAAATGGCAGGACATTGTACACAAGGGCATGATCATGGGCTTAATGGAGGAACAGGCCACGGACAGGAATGAATGGTGTTGCTGTACTGCTCCTGTTGTCTTCAAAGATGGTCCACGATGAAAAGAAGAAGAGGATTACTCTAATGCCTAGGACCCCATTGTGCTAGGTGCTGTGCAAACACAGAACAAAAAGCTGGGGCTTACTGTCAAGTATTGTGTGTTTGTACAGTGCATAGAAAAATGGGGCCCTACCTAGTTGAGGCTCCTAGGCACTTCCAGCAATAAATAACTCCCAGTGAATTTAGTGGGCACTACATATATGTATCTGATTGCAGATTAGGCTTCAATGAAAGACCCATAAAAAACAAAGATCATAGCAGTTGGGGAAAAAGAAAAGATTCCCAGAACAGAGAGAAGGCGGCAAATGCTTACTACGTAGTCAGACTCTAACAAGTATTTCGAAGCCTCTGAGAGTTGGTTGCTGATGGAAGGGAAAAGGCAGCCAATTAAAAATGCAATATCCTCTGCACACAACAGACTAAGCCTTTGCCAAAAGCCTGTTGGTTGTGTGGCTGAAATTAAACAGCATGAAATTCATTTCAACAATACAGTAACAGCATGTCACAACTCTTTACCTTTCACTACACAATGTGAATGGCTTAAACAAAGTAATTTTCCTATAATTACCTAGAAGGTGTAAGTCTGTTTTGATTTTTGGTTTCTGTGCCTTGGTGAGGCCTTTAGAAAAACCCACAGGAGGTGAGCAAAAGCAGAGCAGATAGCTCTCGGAAGTCATTGCTGCCTAAATATAACTTGTCATTGCAGAAAGTTACAGTCCCCTATGTAACAAACGGAATTGGCTGCCCACCAGGTTTCTTTAGTGAAGGATTACAAAGTGTGTGCTATTTGGAACTTGCTTTCAGTGAAAGTAAGTGGCCTGGTATAGAGCTGGGATGTATGGCACTTCACAACATTCTGGGTACTCTTTGCATTTCTGTTTCAAAGTGGAATGGAGGAGATTGCAGCGATATTTTACTAACTAGTGGATAATTCTGAAAGCCACGCAACTGCTGGCACACATTTGGTGAATGTTTTATGTCAAGTTGTTAAAGTTCATCATGTTCTAAACTAGGTGAATTGAACCCCTCCCCATTACTTAGTGTTGTTTTAGTTCCAGTAAATATGATGGACTAGAAAAAATAATGAATAATAATTGTAGTAATGAAAATCTTTTTCTGGGTGGTGGTTCTTTTTTTTTTTAATGTAACTGTTCAGATTAGGAAAAACATATGCACTCACAAAATATCAATATTATGGCACCCCAAACATAATTTAGTATAGATTGTCATTAAAGTTCTCTACTATAGTTAGGACAACCTAGAGAATTCCAACCTCCTGTGTTCACATTGTCCTCTTGGACCTCTTGGTCTCAGTGTAAAGGAGGACTTTTTTTTTTTTTTTTTGGAAGGCTGAGGAAAATCCTGCCAGTCAGTTTTTTGGATTATTGATCAGGGAAGCAGAAGGGGCTATTCAGATTCAGTTTTGTAAAATACCTGTCCATTAATACTAAACAACGTGACCAAAAGAAGAGATGGCCAGGAGGATAACCATGATGGTGTTTCTAACCAACCTTGTAGTGGTGACTCTACCATTCCTGCGTGCATCTTCTGTGTATTGAGCCACAGAGATAGGCATTTCCTTGGCTGTTCTAGTTACTGTACTAGCTTTTTATTAAAGATGAACAGAACTGGTGTACTCTTGACAGTACTCCTAATTTCTTTGCATAAAAATTGACTGAGGGGTTAGATGTACACAATAAGGGAATACAGCGGAGTTGAGGCAGCATGGGGTATGAGTTATAGTAGTTAGAGCAGTTGCAGGCCTGCAGCAATGTAAGCACTTGTGAATTCAATTACAGGATCAGCACTATTGTTATAGTAGAGAAGTGGTGATGTTTGTTTTTGTTCATCTCATTTGATTTATCTTTCTTTAGATACTGCTCAACACTCCTGTGGTGTAACCCAGTAATGACTCCTTAAAACATTATTAAAGTTTTTGTTTTTTTGAACTTTGATTATTTTATGCAAATTATGACTCATGTTCAAGCTGTGTCTTTTACCAGTTTAAAAACATCCACAATGAAACACTTTCTGTTTTTGTTTCATAAAATATTGAGTATTGTTTTCCAAAGCATCATACTCTAAATCTTTCTCCCAGTCTGAATTTTCAATTCAAATATACCTTTCTTGCAGAAAAAGCTATAAGCTGTAAAACCACATTACTGAGCACCTTCTATCTCTGTGTGTACTACTTAGCTTCTCAGCAGCAGATATTTGGGCATAATCCAACAGAAATGGTGGAGAGGAGGAAACAAGAAATTTCAAAATAGCTACAATTTTGGGGGGTTATTTTTCAAGAAGCAGAACTGTGAAAAATGGCTTTGACGTAATTTGTATTGATCTGAAAACTTCAGTTTTAATACATTTTTTTGTTTAAAAAGAGCAACTTTGAAAAACACAGAGTTTTCAAAAATAGAAAAGGGTCCAATTCTGCTCCATGGAGGAAAGTGAGTGGGAGGGGGAAGGGAACACAAATGGCTTGATGAGCCTTGTAGTATCCTAGGCAAAAAACACAGAGCATAGAACGGTAGTTTCTGCCACAACAGGAATATCGCATGTAACTTTGACAGCATTGCAGTGACAGGTACTACAAGGGAATCCTCATGACGTTCCCAGAAAATTTGCTGTCCCTAGCTAGGATTGGTAAAGGAAAAGAGAGGCTTCAAAGAGTCTGAGTCGCTCATTTACATTTAATGTGAGTGCCCGTAATTCAGGCACTTTTCAGCTTTTCAGTTATGGGTTAAGAATTCGCTCCTGTGCACCTGCAATTCTTGATTCTGTCTTACAACAAAATATGGGTAAACTAGTTTTTATGGAATGAGAATTAGGGATAAGCCTCAACCTTTCCCCGCGCAAACCCAAGGCTTCTTTTTTAAAAGCTAGATACAGTATCTCCTCTGCAAAACTCCCAGCTGATTCTCTACTTTACAATGGATGAAATTCAGCCCTGTGCTGAGGGCTGCCCCAAGGCTCAGATGCTGCTTAAATCCCATGTAAGCCCTGTTTCGAGGCTTGAAGTGGTGCATAGGCCTTGTGCTGGCTCTCTGCACTGGAGTGAATTTTACCAATGGGAATGTCTACAGCTTGTCCAGTGAGAGAGAGAAAGCTAGAGGGAAGGGACTAAAGAATGATGGGAGGAAGCTGTATCTGTCCTAAGGGATTATAAAGAGGAATAGGGAGACAGAGCGCTGAGGATCAGTTCGGGTAGAAGGGAAGGATTGTGTTGGGGAAGGGGAGAATGTGATTGGGTTTGGAAGAGGGAATGAGGAGGATGAGTGGAAACTTGCTAATACGTTTCAGATAATATCTATGGCTTATCTAAACCAAACTTTGCTTTGCCCATCACTATTCACGAGACTTAATAGCATAATGTCTCTGTTACCAGTTTGATGGGAGATGCTGTGTTCAGAATCCACACAAAACTGTTAGTCTATCAGATTTTTTTAAAAAAATCCAATTATTTGATAAGTGCTTAACTCAAGGTTTTCACCACAATCTGGAGCCGCTGGGTTCAAGTGATGGTGATGATACTGCAGAGTTTAAAAAATCCAATCAAATCTGTTATAGCTAAGGCTAAGATTTTGTCGTGGTTATTTTTAGTAAAAGTCATGGACAGGTCATGGGCAATAAACAAAAATTCACGGAAGCCGTGCCTGTCTGTGGCTTTTTCTGCTGTGGCTCCATGGATTCCCCCATCACTGTGATGGCTGGGAGCGGGGTTCCCCCGCCACCCACAGTGCTGCAGGGTGACCATATTTCCCAAAGAGAAAATGGGACACCCCAGCCACTCGCCCGAGGCGTTCCCCCTCCCCGTGCGAGGCTGTCGCCCATTGCTGGACCCCTCCCCTGTCACTGCTGTCGTCTGTCGCTGGACCCCTGCCAGGGCCCCGCTGGCTGTCAACTCCAGAGTCCCACAGCCCCTGGGGCTGAAGCAGAGAATGTCACTGAGGTCTCTGGAAGTCATGACTTCCATGACCTCAGTGACATAAACACGTAGCCCTAGTTATAGCTGAAGACAAAAATTTGTCAAATCTCATACACTTGGAGATTTAGTTTTGATTTAGTCGGGGATTGGTCCTGCTTTGAGCAGGGGGTTGGACTAGATGACCTCCTGAGGTTCCTTCCAACCCTGATATTCTATGAAGGGATCAGGCTCAACATTACTCTTAAATAAAACCAGATTCTATTCTTCCTGTGCTTTAAAAAACATTACCCTAAATGCTTTTGCATGTCTATCAGATGTACAGCATAATCCAAACTCAGACTTCCTTTGTCATCAGTGGGAGCTACACCGCTTCAGCCTTGTGAAGTGATGAGACAATATCAACCAAAACTGCAGATTTAGGGCCCAGCCACGCTTTAGATAGAACCTTATCCGAGAGACATCAAAGGTGTTAGCTGCATTACAGAGCCTGGTTAAAGTCCGGCCTACACTTACAAATTGTAAACGGGCCAACGGACGACAGCTGTGTTGTAACGGGATCTCCTGCTCCAGTTGTATGTCCTTGAATAGTATGGATGAACCCCAAAAGTACTGGTCTCGTGGTTACATATGGCTGAGTTCTCTAAACTGTGGTGACCTGGCCTTCACTTTATGCTGCAGAAACCAGACAAGACAGACCAAGAAAAGAGCAAATGTTCAAAGCATTGTTTGGCATTTCAGCTGTAATTCACCCGTGGAAAACTAACCCCCCCCCCAGAAAAAAATGAAAGTTTACCCCACTGAGATAGCGTTTCAGCCATAAACCTGAAGTTCAGATTTCCAATGATACTTTAATCATCTATGAATATGTCTGTAAAACTCACCTTTCAGCATAAAAATGAGCCTTTATCTGTCCAAATTCCATAGTTGTTCATATTAACACATTCTTGTGTGTGCAGTTGCTAGATATGCTTGCCAGTATTCCTATGAACTCAAAGGCATGGTTTTTTGGGTGCAGCTGCTGTGTCCAACCTTGGAAAATATAGTCTTCAGTGTTCTGATTGTTATGGCTTTAAGAAAGTATATTTTTAATCAGGTCACGGTGAAAGGATAAACATTGCTTTACAAAGGGGCCCAAACAAATAATGAACATTCTATCCTGAGTCTAAGGCAAAGCAAGCATAATTGAAAAAACACAGATCAGGGTGTGGACCTTAGCTGGAAAGCTACACAGGAAGGGAGGTCTTCAGGAGTGTTTTGAAGGAGAAGAGGGAGGCCATTTGATCTACACTCGGAGAGAGGGTGCTGCAGCCTAAAGGGAAGCATGCCAAAAGGCTCAAAGTCAAGTTAGGTGAAGGAGGCAAAGAAGCCAACAGAAGAGAGAAACTTGAGCTGAGTGAAGGGAGCAAGAGGGGATGTAACAGGGAAAATGGACAGAGATGTTGGATTGGAGTGACCAGCCGTGGAGATGTAGATGAGGAATTAGAGCTAGATGTGGAAGAAGAATGGAAGTCAGTGAGGAGTTTGAGAATGGTGGATCACTGGCTTCAACAAATAATTTAGACTACATGGAGTTTTCATTAACCCCACAGCCAAATTAATTTAATTTAGATCATGGGGTTTCCCATCCACAATCTCAGTGAAAGTGATTTTGTTTGGGGTGAATGAAAACTCCATGTAGCGTAGTCTGAATTGTTTCTTGAAGCAGTGATCTACCTTTCTTTAACATTACTTTTTCCCCTGTTTGTTTATCCATCTGTTATCTTGTCATAAAGCTAGACGGAGAATTCTTTGGAGCAGGGACTGATTTGTACAGTGCCTAGCCCAATGGGGTCCTAATAACTCTGTAGATTGGGTCCTCTAAGCACACTCACAACATAAATAATTAATAATGTGGCCCACTGCACCATAAAACACATACGCTGAAGATTGTATTTATATGTCTCATAGCAAACACCAACCCGTAGTATGTTATTCACCACGTCCGTCTCAGTGATATCAGCGAAAGGAGTACTCAGATTATTGCAGGATGGTAAATTTAGCTGCAAAAGACATCTTGGAGAAATAAAGAACAATTGGGGTTAAAGGAATGATTTAGAAATGCACTAAGTGATGTCACGATGTTCTGGCTAAAGACCTTGTGTGGCATATCTGGGGAGCACATAGCGGTAGGCTGTGCTACCACGTATGGTAAACACAGATACTTGTGCAGTTGGCAGCACTTTTAAACCAAATTTAGTGTGGGGGCCAATATTTCTTTCCTTTTTCTGAAGGCTTGTGGAACACTCTTCACTTCCCAGTATATTAGCTGGGACACAGTGCACGTTTCTGGAAGAGCTCCAGGTAATAAGCTGGAAGTCATTTAGCATAACAGGTGTATTTGTTTTATTAGCCAATGAGTTACTGTCAGTTGTCATAAAACCCGATAGTAGCAGTTCTGTCTGAGCCCTGGAAAGATCACACAATGCTTTCAAAAGTCAAAGTAATTAGAAAAAAAAATCCAGTAGCATCTGAAACTGTTGCAGCTTTAGTTTGCTATTTTTTATTATTGACAAAATGCCTCTTCCCCCCCTGGGTCTCTGAATATTTTTTGGGGCAGATGGGGCACAGCTGTGAAGTCTGAAGTAGGATCTAGACTGTTGCAGTGTTTGAGTATTCAGAACTGGGGTTTTGATTCAATCTCATCTCTGTAACCAGTTTGAATAAAACCCCCAGATCTGAACATTTCTAAACTTCGGGAGAGTCCAGATACTAATCCAAACTTTTCAGCTAGTCCCCATCTTTGCTATGATTTGAACCAAAAACTGAGATCAAAAAGTTTGGATATGGATCAGAATTTTGTGGTTCAGGCCCATCTCAGGTTAAAATAATATTAATAAAAAAACCAACCCTGAATCTTCAGCCATCTATCCAACTTGAACCTGAGCCTGAATATCTTGTAGGGCCCTAGAGACTCCACTAATGGGTGCTTAGTACATTACAACTGGTCGGAAGGTCTTATTTTAAAATCTTTGTTCTGCTTTTTTGTGTTTAAAAAAGAAAAGTTGAAGTTTCTCATTAACAATTTTTCATGTGTACTTTCTCACTAGTGCTGTAAATGTCTCATACAGATAGCTGAATTCCCTTAACTCCTTTCCACTCTCTTCCTCTCCCTGTGTCAGATTCTAGCAGATTCCTACTGCAGAGTGAAATTTCCATGGTAGCAAAACTCCAGATGCGTTTTTTGAGAAGCCCTCAAATCTTGTTCAGACCAGAACTTCCAAACAATGTGGTGTGGTACCAGGGGAGATCATAGGCTAGATCTGGCCCTAGGAGTTGAATGATTTAGCAGCAGTCCCAGTACTGTTGCTTGCTGCTTCAGTAGGAGGGCTGCTTTGCCACGTCTCCTCTGTGTAGTGTGACAGGGTCAGGCCAGATGGCTATAGGAGAGTAACAGAAGGCAGATATATTAGCCCCAGGCTAAGTAGATCCCTTTCCCCCGGGGTAAGGTAACAGGGAAGGTTCTAGAACAATCAGGAACCTTCTGGAGACAATTAAGATTGGCTACAGGTGTTCTAATCAGCCTATCAAGAAGCTGCTAGAATCAATTAAGGCAGGCTAATCAGGGTTCATTTCAGTTTGTGGTGTGCGTGTGAGGAGTTGGGAGCAAGAGGCACTAGGAGCTGAGAGTGAGAACGCGGACTGTTGGAGGACTGAGGTGGACAAGCATTATCAGACACCAGGAGGAAGGTCCTATGGTGAGGATAAAGAAGGTGTTGGGAGGAGGCCATGGGGAAGTAGCCCAGGGAGTTGTAGCTGTCACACAGCTGTTCCAGGAGGCACTCTAGACAGCTGCATTCCACAGGGCCCTGGGCTGAAACTCAGAGTAGAGGGTAGGCCTGGGTTCCCTCCAAATCCTCCCAACTCCTGGTCAGACACAGGAGGAGTCGACTGGACTGTGAATTCAGAAAAACGGCCAAGCTGAGGGCTGCTGTGAAGCTCCAAGGCGAGCAAATCCGTCAATAAGCGCAAGACCCACCAAGGTAGAGCAGGAACTTTGTCACAGTAGCTATGTGTAAAGTGACTAGAATCTCAAGTCCATGCTGTTGTCAGATTTTTAAAGGAGGAGCAATAACTATTAATGTGTGTAACTGCGTTACCTAGGGAGGTGGTGGAATCTCCTTCCTTAGAAGTTTTTAAGGTCAGGCTTGACAAAGCCCTGGCTGGGATGATTTAGTTGGGGATTGGTCCTGCAGGGGGTTGGACTAGATGACCTCCTGAGGTCCCTTCCAACCCTGATATTCTATGATTCTAACTGTGCACACTCAGAACCTGATTCAGCAAAGTTCTCAAGAACTTTGGAAAGACATGGAAAAACTCAGTCAACAGGACTTAAGTATGTTCTCAAGTGCTTTGCTGTCCCAGTGACTGATTTAAGCACATAATTAAATGCTTTGCTGAATCAAAGCCTAAGCTAATATATCAGGGCAGGCCTACACTACTGCTTAAGGCAATCTCACTTGTGTCACTCAGGAGTGTGAAAAAGACCTGAGTGACGCAAGTTACAGCGATTTAAGTGCTATCCACACTGGTGCTGTGTCAGCGAGAGATGCTCTCCTGCTGACATAGCTTCCACCTCTGGCGGAGGTGGAGTAATTATGACAGGAGAGCTCTCTCTCTCCCCCGTCGGCATAGCGCGTCTTCACCAGGCACACTAGAGCAGCACAGCTGCATCAGTGCAATTGTGTTGATGCAGCACTTCAAGTGCAGACCTGCTCTTAGTCTCTTATTATACAGTGGAAGCTGGTGATCACTGATTGGAAGCAGCCAGGATTTTTACTCCTTGTATAGCATTGCACAATTAGTATTAGGTACATTTTTGTGCCTGTGTATTTGTGTTCTGAATGTACTTCTTACCAACAGAGGCAGGATATTAGATTAGCTAGATCAATACCCTGATCCATTATGGCAACTCATATATTCCTACAAACACCTTTTTTCGGACCAATGTAATGAAAACACTGATAGACCAGTAACTAGAGCATCACTGATGTAATTCAGTTCTGATAATTCAGCTCACTTTGTTCACTTTTGTATTCTATGTACAGGATTCTGTTTTGTGACACTGAAAAATGAGGAGTCAAAGTCTGGTCTTGGCAAATTAGCATTTCAGACTCTAACATGAAAGGTGAACCAGTGTGCTTTGTACACAAAATTACAAGCCTCTCAAAGGACATTTCAGTTTTTAAAAGCTAAATTTTAAAGTCCTTTAAAATTAATTTGATAACAATCAGAAAAAGGAAAATTCTTAAAGAGACTAAAATATCCCAGCAGACTCTAATTAACATCTATGTGAATATGCATATATCTTTTTATCTATATAGATGTAGTATGTATGTATACCTACTGAATATAAAAACACATGTATACCTCTTAATAATTTTCGCTAGCATTATTTCATAAGATGATGATTGTATTTTGGCAGTGAATATTTTTTTAGCCATTTCTTTACTTAAAAGCAAAACACAGTGTGTTGGAGTGAAGGCTGTTGGATTTAGAAAACACGACTACAAGAATTGTAAGGTCAGAAAATAATAAGATGATGAAAAGTGATGTTAGAAAAATTGCCCTATTTTCTAATCATTAGTATTCACAAAGGAAAAACATGCTTTGAACACTTAGTAATTTCCAAATTCCTGAGACACCTTATGAGTTGTCTTAATAAGATTACCAAGCACAGAGAAGGAACTAATTACTACTGATGCAAAATGGTAATGCAGGAGGTGGGTTATGCAGGAAGAAAATTAGTTGGGTGGGAGCTGAGCCTTGTCTCGTTTGGACTTTCAAGAGCATGGTCACGTTGTCTCTTGGACTGAGAAAATATTTGAGTACTTTGTGATTTATTAAAAGGTCCTGCTTAGCTGTTGTCTCCCTGCAGCTCTGTTTTGCCTGACTATTTAACATGGCTGCAGCAGTGATGTATTTGATACCTCTGGAGAATGATAGAAGTGTACATAGGGGCTGTGCCGACATGGTAACCTACAAAACTGATCCTCCAGCCGTTCCTCATGGGAGTAGTCCCTTGGCTTGTGGTTTGAGCATTGGCCTGCTAAAGCCAGGGTTGTGAGTTCAGCCCTTGAGGGAGCCATTTAGGGATCTGGGGCAAAAGTTGGGGATTGGTCCTGCTTCAAGCAGGGGGTTGGACTAGATGACCTCCTGAGGTCCCTTCCAACCCTGATATTCTATGATTCTATGTGAATAAGGATTGTAGGGTTGGAAATCATGGGTGACATTCTGTGGTGCCCCTCCAAGAGGCAGCACAGAACTCGCAGCCAAAAAAGACTGAGGGCCAAGATGTCTTTAACCCATCTTTGCGCTTTCCTGATTCCAGGTTAGGGTGACCAGCTGCCCCAATTTTATAGGGACAGTCCCAATATTTGGAGCTTTGTTTTACATAGGCTCCTATTGCCCCCCACCTGCTGTCCCAATTTTTTATACGTGTTTTATGGAATAGAACTATTCCAGGCTGTTCTGGGGGCTGAAATGGCCACCAGTGTAATCTGGGCACCCCACTGGGCTGAAAGTTGCATTAGTCCTTCTTGGGATGTCTATGGTGGCCTAGAATGCCACTTCCACCCCCTGCAGGTGGGCTCCAGCCCCACCCCTGAAACATCTGCTGCTCTAGTGCTTGTGAGGGGTCCTCTACACAGTGCTAATGCAGAGGGACTTCTTCCCCATACACCAATGGGCCTTTCTGGCCACTGTAGCATGGTAATAATCTCACCCTATCTATACAGGTGCCTCACTGGTTTCTGTTTGCCTAGTCCTGTCCATTGATTAAACTTAGCTAGCTGCCCTGGGAACTAATACATAACGAATGCTAAATGCGTCCAACCCTAGAAGTTTGGGGTTTGTTTAAAAGGTCCTACTGAATCTTCACAAGCTAAATCTCTTTGCTCCTCTTCTCTTCTAAAAAATACTCTACCCTGTACTTTATTCAACAGCCTAGTGAGCTAACCTGATTGTACAGCAGTGTATGCTCTCGAGCCATTATTGGTGTCTTACAGAGGATGAAATCACCCCTGTGCAGAGGATCTATACGCTATTCAAACCCTATTGTTAGATGGGATTTGTGGGATGCTAAGGTCTGGTGTTAGCTGTCTGCACAGGGATGAATTTCACCCACAATGAACAGGCCTTTCAGACAAGAAAGGAGCATCTCATTCCTTCAAATGGGGTATGGCTGTGAGAACAGCGTTATAAATATCTGTACATATTTTTCAGTAATAATGCCAAGATTATGGATAGTTGCTAAGGGACTGAGCCTGTTGGGGGATGATGATTTCATGTGAGATGCTGAATGTCCTCAATTCCTATTGAAAGCTAGTGGGAATTGAGGGCATTCACTACCTTGCAGGATTAGGCCCAATTCTTCATTGCAGGTGTTTGAAAGGAAGATGAGTGACTGGCTGGCAAGCAGTTTTCCTGCTAATGAGGAAAAAAAAAGCAAACTTGTTTCCAAATATATCTGTTGATTATGTATTTGTCCTCTGTAGAAATTATCTACTCGTTAAAGTGCAGCTCTGTCTGAAAAGGGCATGCCTTGGAAACTAAACCAGGGATCTGAGAATCAATCTGGGCTCTTTCTTGCTAACACATCATCACTAGTCATAAAGATTCTGCAAGCCAAAATTTGAACTCTTACCCTTGTGCAACCCTATATATGTAAATAACAGCGGCTGGAACTTACTTAATAATTCTCTTGATGTGTGAGCCAGAATAGATGTCCCCCTTCAGGCAGCAGCCCAATAAATTTCTCCTCTCCTTCCCTCTTCTTTCTCTCCCTGCCCCTCTCAAGGGCAACATCCCTCTTGTCCTTCTTAGGGTTGTCTGGAGACTGTCACATTAACAGGGAGGGGATTTCCATGCAGCTTTCTCTTCACATGGGACAGACAGCTCCTACCCTGCTGACAGTGCTGTGTGCAGAGCTTCCTTCTCTGGAGCAGGGAGTTGTCCTGTGATGAGTGAAGAGAACGCTGATCACTGTGTTCTCCCTGCAGACACAGATGTGTGAGAGACCATTGTGTGATGCAGCAATGTAAAACGATGTATAATTATGATGTGGTATGAGATACATTAGTTGATTGCAGAAATTCTCAGGAGTAGCAACCTTCTATAGTCTTTGTATAGAAAAGATGTATTGTTTGGTGGATAAAATAGGTCTGGGAGTCAAGACAGCTGTGCTTTCTTCCTTGTTTTGTCTTGCTGGGTGGCCTCCTGTCTCTTAGTTTATCCATATCTGAAATGGGCATACTCACCTATATCACATAGGTGTCCAGTGACTGAATTCATTTTGTCAAAATGCTTTGATCAAGATCCTTGGATAAAAGCTGCTACCTAAGTGCAAAATATTATTGTAATGCTAGTGTGTGGGTTCTTCCGTGAAGTGTTCAATACAGTGTGTGCTCATCTGAAACTCAGTGAAAAGCAGGGTTTCATTTTCCCTTTCTGAAAGTTCTCGTTCTCTCTCCCTCAGAACATGATCTTTCCCTTAACTTAATGTAGGGAATGAAAAAAGGAAAGTTAAACCTTGTTAAGATGGTTCCAGCTGTCCGTGCATGGTGCCTGTCTCACAGCTTTATAAAGAACAAGAGATCACCACATATCCTTTCTTCTCAGTGTTCTTTTGAGGCTTCAAGACACTGGCAGTTGTAACAAATGAGGTCTTTATTTTCTTCTTCCTTGCCCTCTGAGTCTCAAGAGATTTCTTTCACATCTCACTCGTTAACACCCTTTCTTGCCTAGCGAAGTTAGATTTCACCTAGCTTCCTTTATTCTTTTAGTTTCTGCATTTTTCTTTTGCAAGCAGCTCTTGGCTTTTTTTGGACAGTGTTTGCTGCCCTTTTTTCCTCCTCCACTTGCTGTGCTCCCGCAGATCTGCTGCTCACTCAAAGTACCAGGCTTTTTTATTTTTTAAGAACAAATGAGAGGCGACATTGTTAAAGATATTTGAGAATTTATTTTATCTGCATTTCTAAAACTCAGCTCAACACTTTCTTGTTTCACAAATGTTCCACTTTCCCAATTATCCAGTTTTTGCTAAGCTTCTTTAATTCAGAAGGTACCAATGTACCTAATGGATGAATTCCTGGCAATAAATTGCATATATCTGAATGTACTCAGAAAACTTTCCAGTCTGTTATGTGTTTGCATTTTACAGATAAGGATAGGAAATATAGGGGGACTTTTATTTATTTATTTATAGGAGTTAGGGGAACTTTATTCATGCCTTCTGTTGGCATGAGTATAGTTAAGTGGTAATAAATTATGGCTTTGCAGTATACACAGCCATAAATGGCTGCTGTGATAAAGTACTGAAGATGGGTCAATCATTTAATCAACTGCAGAAGTTATTTCATTATTACACATCAAGTCATAATGTCAACAGGGTGGTTAAGGTATGTGCTGCCTGTTTCACTGGCGCACAGCTAGTGGCATGGCTAAGAGACATAACTGAGATCTGGGGTTTAATGGAGGTTTGGGCCTGACTTTAGAAGTGCGGAGCACGTACAGTGCCCTACCAGGAAGATCTTTTCTTATAGTTTCATTGTACTGGAAAGATGAGTGTTTAGTATTTCTATACAAGTAGATTCACCCTTTTCAGATTGAGTTACACTATGAGATATGCTATAACTAGAATGTGAGGCTCCCTGTAAGTATAAGGAATATATTCAGAAAAATAACAGTGAGTTTTCTTCTATTGAGAAAGAATGGGTTTGTATGTACAGCACACAGGGTGCCCAGATGTCCTGATTTTATAGGGACAGTCCCAATATTTGGGGCTTGGTCTTATCATAGGACTGGAAGGGACCTCAAGAGGTCATCTAGTCCAGTCCCCTGCACTCATGGCAGTACTAAGTATTCTAGACCATTCCTGACAGGTGTTTGTCTAACCTGCTCTTAAAAATCTCCAATGATGGAGATTCCGCAACCTCCCTAGGCAATTTATTCCAGTGCTTACCTACCCAGTTTTTCCTAATGTCCAACCTAAACCTCCCCTGCTGCAATTTAAGCCCATTGCTTCTTGTCCTATCCTCAGAGGTTAAGAAGAACAATTTTTCTCCCTCTTCCTTGTAACAACCTTTTATGTACTTGAAAACTGTTTTCATGTCCCCTCTCAGTTTTCTGTTCTCTAGACTAGACAAACCCAGTTTTTTCAAAAAGACAAGGAGTACTTGTGGCACCTTAGAGACTAACCAATTTATTTGAGCATAACCTTTCGTGAGCTACAGCTCACTTCATCGGATGCATACTGTGGAAAGTGTAGAAGATCATGCTTTGTGTGTATATAAAAAGATCTTCTACACTTTCCACAGTATGCATCCGATGAAGTGGGCTGTAGCTCACAAAAGCTTATGCTCAAATAAATTGGTTAGTCTCTAAGGTGCCACAAGTACTCCTTGTCTTCTTGTGAATACAGACTAACACGGCTGTTACTCTGAAACCAGTTTTTTCAGTCTTCCCTCACAGATCATGTTTTCTAGACCTTTAATCATTTTGGTTGCTTTTCGCTGGACTTTCTCCAGTTTGTCTACATCTTTCCTGAAATGTGATGTCCAGAACTGGACACAGCACTCCAGTTGAGGCCTCATCAGTGCGTAGTAGAGTGGAAGAATTACTTCTCCTGTCTTGCTTACAACACTACTGCTAATACATCCCAGAATGCTGTTGGCTTTTTTTTTTTTTTTTGCAGCAGTGTTGCACTGTTGACTCATATTTAGCTTGTGATCCACTATGACCCCCAGATCCCTTTCCACGGTACTCCTTCCTTGGCAGTCATTATCCATTTTGTATGTGTGCAACTGATTGTTCCTTCCTAAATGGAGTACTTTGCATTTGTCCTTATTGAATGTCATCCTATTTACTTCAGACCATTTCTCCAGTTTGTCCAGATCATTTTGAATTTTAATCCTATCCTCCAAAGCATTTGCAACCCCTCCCAGCTTGGTATCGTCCATAAGCTTTATAAGTGCACTCTCTATGCCATTATCTAAATCATAGGTGCCTATTACCCTGCACCCTCTGTCCCAGTTTTTCACACTTGCTGTCTGGTCACCCTAACAGCACAGGACTGGGAGCTAGGCTGTACATGGATCTTCCATAGGTGCACACAGATGGTAGTGGATGGGAGGGGCCCATAAACTCTTCCTCCCTCCCTTTCCCCTCCCTGTTCCATCCAAACTTCAATGAGGCATATGTTATCTGAAAGGAATAGGTAAGAAACTCCCTCCCTGTGGCTGGCCAGCAGTAGGCCAGGCACGGAGTGGAGTATGCCTGTGGGATGGTGCATGATGTATTTCCCTTCATCCCCCAGAGCTCTACCTGGGGTGATGCAGCTCTGCATAGCTGCCAGTGTAAGTTAATGCCTTCAAGGCACAATCTGCCCGAAAGTATTATTGTCCAGTGATATAATAATGATATAGCATTGTAATAAGCATTAGAACAGAGGAGGGAAAATGTGTTAGTGAGTAAGGGAAATAGGAAATTACTGTCAAGAGCATATGATATACGCTGTCCTAGCTGTTAGTGTTTAAAGGGTTAATATTTCTGTGGTTCTTGTATATTCCTCCTTCTGCAGGCTAAGACTCCAATCATTCAAATAGAGGAGATGAAAGAATAAGTACTCTGGTGGTGGTGTTTGCCTCAGAAGTGAACATCTTTATCTTAGATGGCAGTAATGCAGTTTATGTCATTTCAGTCATGTGATAGTGAAACTGTTGAGTGATAAAAAAGGATATCAGCATGTGTAGTTTAGCAGCAGAATGACAAGCTACAGGCAGGTTACACTGTCCAGCTCTAGGTAATGTCAGAAACTGCTTCTTATAGTTAAGAAGGATAATACTTGATGTCCCTTTGTTAGTGTAAGCAGATGGTAATTGAAAGGTGTTTCATATTTACAAGGTTGTGACCCCATACTGAGCTAAGTAAACTCAGAGTTAGGAGGCCAAAGGTGTTAGAGCAGGATACTGTTATTACAGAACTAACAGGAAGCGCTGTCAACTTATGATCATGAAACTAATTGGGCTAACAATATTACTCATTTAGAATGAGCTCTTCCCTCAGCAAAATGAAGTTGTTGTGGGATGGTGAGTTTTGAGAGTAGGGATTAGTTTAGTATGGACCCGTTCCTAATATGCTTATTCAGACCAAATACTTTTTGAAGTTGGAATATTTGGCCTCTTTAAGGTGCTTAAAAGTAGGTCCTATATGGTTACAGAAAGCTACCATATGCCTGTGAATCAGTAACTGTATAAAATCCCTGCACTCTGCAGAAACCATTCCATGATATCAATATTTATTATTCAAGCCTTTGGTAAAGCTACTGACAGCTGGAGGAATTACCAGCTGCACATGAAACTAAAAGTGTTTGTATGCCCGATTAATCATGAATGGCTGTATTCAATAGGAAGAAATGTTTTCTGATTTTTGCACAGCGGAAGTCCCAAAAAATGAAAGCCACCTGATAACTTGCATTGAATTCAACCCTAAGTGGCTCATAATATCCAGCCTTCTTTCCGTAATCTGTATACTGGCCTAGAAATGAAATTTCAATTTCTTTCTGTGTGGAAGTTTAGTATTTCATGTCCGGGCTCTGATAACTAAAACAAAGCAACTCTGTTAGTTTCTCTTTGTAGTTCCAATGGAAATTCGAGATAGAAAAGACTTAGAGGTATTAGGTTAGATTGTCAACTCTTAGGGGCAGGGACCATCTTTTTGGTCTGTGTTTGTACAGCACCTAGCACATTGGGGTCCTGGTCCATGATTAGGGTCCCTAGGTGCTACAATAATAATAAGTAAATGATATCAGTTATCACCATGCAAAATTCCTTTCCAACTCATGCAGGATTGTACCATACTGTATATTATTTTAGTACTTTGATTTGGTATTAGTGACATAACCAGCAATAAACAAAGGACTGGAGGAAACGTTGTGTCCATTTTATTGTGACTCTTACATGGTCTGAACAGGAAGAATCCAACTCATACAGCCACCCCAGTTCATAGAGTCCTGGACCAGAAATGGTACATTTTGGCAAATTTCGCCTGGTATATTTACTTTTCTTTTCCTCCTTTCCTTATATTAAAGGACTGAACAAAAAAGTGGGGGAGAGGGGTTTGAACTTGTTTCTCAAATGAATCTCATTCGATTATTGACTACAGTAGTTGGATTCTCTTGTCTGTCCCTCTACCACATGATGTTTTCACTATAGGGTCTTCTATGATACACACAGTACATTTGGTGTCAGTTATCTCCTCCTGTTCCTTCTATTTCAGACTGGATTAAGAGAGGGAGAATTTTATTAAAACCTTCACTCTGGGTTCCTCCCTTCTTCTGTATAATTAATTCGGGAGCAATGCCATAACTTTCTGATGAGACCAAGTCAATGATTAAGCATTTCAGTACCAGCCCAAAATTTGAGCCATAAATCTCTTGGAGTAAACTCAGCCCAAGTTGCAAGTGAATCTAGGCCCATTTATGGCTTTAGATGGAAACCAGGCAAAACTCTCTTGTTTTGGCTGGGTTTTGCTCTGAGCTTCCAGGTCTGTTTGATTCAAGAAACGGCGTGAGAATGAACCCACATGAACTGAAACTGGGGGTGGGGGTGGGGGAAGGGTTTGTGTTTAACCCTGTAAATCAAACCCAGTGAGTTTCAGCTAGGCTTTCCTAAGCCTTTCATTTACTCTCTAGACCAGCTTAAGGTATAGCATTGATGGGCTTCATAAGAAGTGTCTTTGAGATGCTGCCTGGCCAAAAGAGACTGAGAATCTTTTCATGAGGGTCAGAGAGAAAAATTCCTTACTTATATAAACATGAGGTGTCTGTAGTTAATCTTAAGAAATCCTTGTGGTTGGACTAGATGCGTTATGCATACTGTTTTTTATTTTAATATTATTTTTTATCCTCCTCTCAGTTCTTAATTAATTAATTTTGGTTTTAATTCAGTCTGAATTATTAAAACCAATTAAAACAAAAGTCTTGAGTCTGAGGCTTTTGTTTTGGGAATTTCAGCCAGACAGTCCCAAAGAAATGAAACAACCCTTCTAACCCTAAGGAGAGAGAGAGTGTAAAGGGAGGATGCCTGCAACCTATCCACACTCAGGATTCCCTGTCATAAAAGGTCCTGGACTAGGGAGTCCTCTCCCATTGGGAGTGTCACTATCAGGGTTTCTGTCGGATGCATGCCTGTGAAATGTCTGTAGGTCACTGAAGATGAGAAATGATTTGTGTATTACAATAGTGCATAAGAACCCCAATCGGAGATCGACTCCTCATTTAACTTGGCACAGTACAAGCACTTAGAGCTTTCGGAAGCCACATCCAGTCCTTGTCTAGAAGAAAGCTCTTCATGGTATAGTGTATTTGAGAGTGACGGGGAAGAACAGGGAAATGTGTGTGGAACCTTAAAGCACTGCGGAGGGCATTGAGGAGGATGCTGAGGGAGGGAGAGCACTCCAAAGAAGGACTCTGCATAGCAAAAAGCTGGATGCCTGTGAGTTTTGTGGGCTTAGTTATAGAGTTCAAGGGCTACTCAAGAACAGGAAGTCTCTCTGCATCATGCCTGTGGAGCTTTGGGGTTTAGCAGGACCCAGTGTCGAGTGCAAAGTCACATGTCTCCCCGTACATCTATATATAAACCTGCTGACCTTGTCCTGAAGTGTCTGGAACCCATAGCTCCCTTCTGCACTTTTCTAAGTTCTTCCTAAACACAGTGGTTTACACCCCAACCCCCACTTTTAACACACAAACTGGTCATATGGCTGTTTGGAAAGGGTCTGAGGACACAAGCCACATGTACTTCTGAGGTGGTGCTATAGCAGTCATATTTCACCCTAATAATACAGGGACCACCTCAGCTACCATTTAACGCCATTAACTCAGTGTGTTTTACAATGGATGTGGATTCCTTCCCACATCCCAAAGGCAGAGCCTGAGCCCTAGGAGGGGAAAGAGAGATTCTGGCTGCTGCCAGATATGCGGTAGTGTGAATGGGTGGTTGGAGGAGCAGGCTGGGCTGAGCCTCTAACCATTTCTGGATCTCAGACAGTCACTTAGACCAGGTGCACTTCCCCCCATTTCCCTTCTCAGAGCCATGTGGGGGCAGGAATGCTACTCCACCACCCTCTCCAAGGTGGAACTCTCGGAGGAGAAAAGAGGTCTCTCGTTGGTGTCAGAGATGTAGGTGGAAGGTGGCGAGGGCAAAAAACCTCCAGGGGGGTAGACTCAGTCTCTACCTAGCCACTCCCTGGATATTGTCATTGACACTGTTCATTTGAAAGCTCTCTGGGACAAGGACTTTGTCTTCCTACATGCTATACAATGCATTGCATGTTCTGGCTGCTTCCGAAATACAAGTAATAAATAGTAATTATCTGGTGGTCTATGTGGCATCACTCAGGCTGCATTGAATTGTTTGAAGCCACTATATTCAGCATCAAGGCAGGACCCTGGGAACTGGGTCTGCCATGATTCATGGGGGCTGAAACTCAGCCATGAGATGCTAGATGTTTGCTTGGAGGTGGAATATTTAGGAGGGGTAGATTAAGGATTCACTTTGGGGGAGGAACTCAGGGGAAGAGCAGGGAGAGAGTCAGTGCAGGAGGGACTGATGATTTAAGTGTCCCAAATTTTTCTTGGCTCTGGCCTCTGACCATATTAAGACTCCAGCTGATCACACAGAATAATTAATTGTCTGGAGATATACTGCCTGCTACCTGAAACTTCCTTTAAGGAAGTATTGGCATTTTAGCCCTTTGGGGTTTCAGAGTTGAGCTGTCTTTTACCAGGGACCTTATTGCTAAGTCACTCCTAACAACAGCTACTTTCACGTTGGAGACTGGGGGAGGGAAGAAAAAAAAGTTGGCTTCCCCCTTAAATGGCATGTATGCTTTATTAAAGGTTGTGAGTGGTGAGGCCATTTTCTGTGGGGCTGTTTGCTCAATGTCTGTTTATTTCTGGATAGAGAGATTCACTCAAAATGTCCTTCTTAACAATTCTGTAGTGTCCACAAGAATAGGACTCCCACAATGAGAAGATGCAGCTCTATTGTCTGTTGCACTCTCTTGCTGTATATAAAAGGCTGAATCAAAAATGAAACCAAAAATCACTTGACGCTCCCCAGTCAGACAAAAAGCTCTTTCCCTTCCTTAGCGAACTTGAAAATCACTTTATGAGGCCTTCTGCAGGCAGGGCTTCGGAAATGTGTGGAGCAGAATGCTTCCTGGCTCTACACACAGCTTGCCTTTCTGAGGGATTGCATATTTTTTGGAGCAGTTCAATGGAATGGTAGCTAAACCACGCTCATTACATGGGAGATAATATCATTTATGAGGGACAGGTGTTCAGATGTGTGTGATATTTGTGGCACTCTGAATTTGAAACAGTTTATTCTTGGCACCATTGTGATCTTTATTCTGTTCCTTTTACGGACGATATTCTTCTCCTGTTTCCTATAAGAGGTCGGAAGGCTGCATTCTCTTCTTCCCATACGAACCCCAAAATCATGGGGGCCAGTGGAGGGAGTGCAAGCTAGCCAGAGGTGTGCATGTATGTTCAGCAGAGGGGCACTCATTATATACCCCTAACTGCAGAAACATTATTTAATTCACCATCCTTGGTATCACTTCAAATCCCAGTGTTTTTTATCTGTCTTGTAAAGATGAACTATAACAATTAATCCAATACGGTGGTAGAGGAGAACAAAAGAGGGGGAAGGTAATTAATGAAAAGAAAAATGAGCTCATCCACAAAAGCAGGAAATAAAACTGCTATCAAAAAGATATTAAATGAGCCGTACAATCCAGGAGAGATTATAGCTCTGTTGAAACCTTTTCAGATTGTTAAAACTGGAATGTTCACAACAGCTATTGTGTGTGGTTTATCTTCACAAAGATGTTGGGTGTCTCATAGGGTTGCCAATTTTAGTTGGACATATTCCTGGAGATTTCATCACATGACATAAACTTTAATTAAAGATTAATCTTTAATTTCTGGAGGCTCCAGGACAATCCTGGAGGACTGGCAACCCTATGTGGTCTCAAGGGGAGGTAGACAACAAAGTGATATGGCAGTTCCTATGGTAACTGCTCCTTGCATAGTGTGTACCAGGTTAATAAATTATATACATTCTAGGTAATTTGTTGGCATTGACTCTCAAAGCTCCTTAACCCCAATAAGGGACCTTTAATTTATGTATTTGCTTTGTATTTTGAAAGGCAAATATTCAGTTCTTATCTGTGCACAAAGCTCACTATAGAAGGAATAATTTTGAGGCCTCCCTGCCATGTAAAATTATGGATGTGTGCTGTACAACCAGCTAGCTGATTCATCCAAAAATATCTGCTGGCTGACAGAGGCTATATAATATAAATTAAAAAAAAATTAAAAGGTCCTTTGATGCAGTGTCAGGGTACAGAGAGAGAGAGAGAGAGAGAGAATGGATTCAAGAGTTTTGAACTTCTTTCTTTTTTGGACTAGCACTTTGTGTTGACGTAATTTGCTTTTCACTCTGTGGTCATGTAGGCAGTTACTCTCTCCCACCCATGAGGGCAAAAAACCAAAACAAATAAATCCCACAACTAACTATATATTTTTTTTGTTTTGCAGTGTTAAAAGCTGTTTGAGCTGGTGACTGAGCCTTGAAGATTATTATAATTATTTGATTTATTTACCATTTTTATTATAGTAATGTCAGCAGCTATAATCCAACTCAGAGCCCCATTATGCTGAGTACTGTACAAATATAAAGTGCAGGACAATCCCTGTCCCCAGAAGATCCCAGTATAAATAGAGACAAGATAAAGGGTGTGGTATACAAAGGGAATGGAGATGCAAGACATGGGTGAGCTTATTAGGAACACCAAGGGTGGTACTGAAATGAATTGGATCACTTGCATGAGTAAATGCTCCCCAGTATGAGTGAGGTTTCATGATCTGAGTCGCAGCAGAAGACTGGGAGTCAGGCCTACTTTTTAATTTTTTTGACTATCACTAACTATTTGGTCATGTTTCTGCCCTATATAGTGTTAGCACTTTGGGCATGAGCACACAGTACGCTGAAGAATACATATTTTTGTTACTCGCCTTTGGTTGGTGCCTCTACCTTTCCCTCCCATCCCTATAGTAGTGAAGCATTTTCTCATTTGAAACTTCTTTCTTCTGATTCATCATCACCTAACTTGTATTCCTGGGATTGAGGAATTATTATTATTTGGCACATTATTGTTTGGCACATCTGTGTGGAGTGGGGTCATAAATGTGACTGTAACACTCCCTGATCTGCCATTGTCCAACCACCAACCAGTATTGAGGAACAACTGAGAGCAGCCTCGTGGTACTGGTTGGTATGGTTAAGCTGGCTTTAAGACTGCTTTGTGCTGCCAGAGCAGTGCAAATCAGCCCTAGCATGGCATACTACTGCAAGCACTGGAAACTGCCCCCAGCATGTATAACTGTTTCATGAAGTTACCAGGCAATCCATATGGAGCCATGAAAAATCAGACCCATAGGATGCGATTGTCTAGGTAAACCCCTGTATTTCTACATTCGCTACAATACCATCCACAGATTCTCAGCTCAGCTTCCGTGTGCTCTTTTGATTTGTGTCATCTCTGTGACGTGTGCTGTACTCTGTTCTTACCCACTTTCCAATGAACAAAAGATTTAAAAGGAAAATCACATGGTTGAAAAGGGCATGGATGATGATCAATGTCGGCCATTCCTGATGAGTGGTGTTGGCCCTGTCTTCGGCCTTGGGCTTACCAGGGTCTAGTGCATTCTTGTTGCATTAAATTATGCTGTGTCGGGCTCCAACATCTTGGAAGGAAGCCAGTTCCTACCACCATAAATTGTAAATGTTTATTATATCTTTTGATTTAATATCTGAAGACTGTGATATTTTTTCCCCTTTCTGCTGCCATTGAGCATTTGTTGCATGTACTGTAATAGTAGTAATGTTTAGCAGTGATATAGTGCTTTACATCTTCCAAGTGTTTTACAGACATTAACTAAGTGGCTGTTACCTTTGTCTGTAACATAGTTGGCCACATGTTCAAAATTCCATTGTTCTCTTCTCCAAGAGCTTTAAACAATCAAGACACTGGAACTGAGGATAGTCTACTGATGCCTTTTGATTGATTATGAGAAAAACATTGTTATATTTCCCTTAGTGCTAAGATTTAAAATTGAGGGTCAAATCTTGCCTTCAGATGCACAGAATGACGGGAGTAGCTGGGAGCCACAATGCAGATAAGCAGAATACCTCTTTGGTGCTTTAATACCTTAAGGTAGTATGTCTGGGGAAAGCCCTGAGATGCACTACGTCCAAAAGGAGGCTGTAAGAAGAGCAGTGTGTCTCGCTCCCAAGCCAATACAGGGCATATACATCAGGAGCTAGTGGTAGTCTTCAGCAGATTGGTTCAGTTTTTGCCAGCTCAAAGTTTTAGAAGGGACAGGCTCATCTCCTGGCAGAGGCCTGCCCTTCACTGGCAGGATACACACCTTCCCTTTTTGCTGATTCTTCCAATTCTTCTCTTTCTGACTGTGCTTGCTGGCCAGAGACAAAGAAGGCTTTGGCCTTAGAAAAATAATGACTTCTCTGACCCAATGAAATCATAGCTGAAAAAATTATTAGTATATCTGGTCAGAACATTTTTGTCTAAATGAAATGTTCATTGTGTTTTGTTGGTAGGAGTGAGACAGGCTGTCCCGCTCAAGAGCGTGGTGGGTAGAGCACTGGCCTGGGATGTGGGAGAGCCTGGTGGAAGTCCCTGTTCTGCTTGATTCAGAATGATACGGGATGAAATCTGCTGTGTATCAGGTAGAGCAGGGATTTGAACGTGGGTTTCCCACATGCCTGGCCAGTGCTCTAACCACAAGCTTATAGAACACACACAAACCCCTCTCCCCTGAAATTTGACACATTTT
Organism: Lepidochelys kempii; assembly: GCF_965140285.1. Classification (NCBI taxonomy): domain Eukaryota; kingdom Metazoa; phylum Chordata; order Testudines; family Cheloniidae; genus Lepidochelys; species Lepidochelys kempii. The sequence goes on along the minus strand of NC_136390.1, from coordinate 28,202,098 downwards.
CTTTGTGAAAATGTTACTAATGGGTTTTTTTCCAGTGCAGAATGAAAACAAGCTTTGAAACCTTGAGAGTTGCTGCAAAACTGAATTGTCATCCTCCAGTCGTTTCTACTCATTAGTTCATATTGGGCCAAATTTGACTCTGAGATGCATGTAATCTGCTCCTGCCTGTGCCATGCCTTGATACCATGGTGATGGGCATATTATAAATGGATTAGATAGGGTCAGGGTGCATCCCTCTGTGGCTTATTACCTTTACCAGATGATACTAACAAGTAGGAGTTCACATCTCTTTCAAAATGTATTAAATTAAATAGGAAATAAGAATATTCACAGCTACAAAAGAAAGAGTAAAAACTTACATGTGATACCTTCCCTCATACTTCATAAACCAACCAGCAGCTGCCGCAGGGTAGGGAGAAAATTCCCCTCCAAAGGCACGGTATTGCATCAGTGTCCATGGAGGTGGAGGGTTGAGGTGGTATGGCTATTACAAATTCCTCTGTCATGTATGATATTGGCTGAAGTCAAAGACAAGCTATTGGAGCAAGTGGACCAAAAATGGATAAAGCCCTGGCTGGGATGATTTAAATGGGTATGGGTCCTGCTTTTGAGCAGGGGGTTGGACTAGATGACCTCCTGAGGTCTCTTCCAACCCTGATATTCTATGATTCTATGACCACTGGTCTAAGCTGCTCTAGCAATTCTTAAAACTGTTCCCATCTAGACAGTGAGTTACAGACATTACTGAAAACTTCAACATATGTAAGGTTTAGGAGGGGAATATTTTCTGTGGGGGTTCCTTCTCTTTGAGAGGTGCTTCCATCTTGCTACTACAGGAAGCACAAATAAATGGAATATACAATGAATATATTTCCATTCTTGATGGAGCAGGAGTGGAGCCATTTTCTTCTCCTTGTATCTTATCAACACCACCACCAACAAAATCGCAGTTATTTACTTTTATTATCAGAAACCAGTAGTTTCATCCATTTGGAGAAGGCCTGTGTCCAAAATATCCCTGTCAGGAACTTCAGGCGGCTGGAGAAGCCCACTCTTAGATATATGCTAATAAGAATGAAGAATTGATTTTGATCTGGTTCGGTTGTCAGTATGACTTAAGGATCTGAAAACGAGTAACAAAGGGAGGCTGAGAATATACCTTTAAGTAAGTGAATGGCTTTATTGTCCAGCTATATAAAACTGCCAATGCCTCTTGCTATGGCTGGTAATACAATGTAAGGTTTGATTTGTGTATTATGGGCCAGATCCTCAGCCCCACTAAGTCCCCTTTCTGACACTTGGAAGCTAGGGATGTCTGGTGTTGGAGAAAACCTTGGCTGGGATACAGTCAGCTCTCCCATCCTCTCCCACCCCATTCCAAAAGGTGAGTTAGAGTTGAGAGGGGGATGGAAGGAGGCACAACCAGATCTTGCTGTACTCCAGAGATCTCTGCCTGTGTAAAGGCCGCTCTAAATTGCACTGAGAGACAAACTGTTGACCCCCAATAGGGTGGCAGGGAAGTGGAGAGAACCCACCTATGGCTTCTCCCCAGGTGCACCACGCAAACATAAGATGTACCTGATGATTCAGGCCTATGCCAGTACAATATCCTGGAGCATGTTAATTACAATGGCTACAGAGAAGACTGTATGTGATAGCAGAGGGAATGGCAACTTAACCATGTCTACATGAAACACTCCATACTCCAAACAATGTAGTACAGTCTTTGAAAAGTCTGAAGCTGGAGGGGAAATAGTAAGATGCTACAGAGAATCAGTACCACAAAGTACTTTTTTTGGCTCTAGTTTTCAAATAGGCCTATAATGCAGTGTTGCCAACTCTCACAACATTACTTGCGAGTCTTGCCACATTTGATGTTTTTCCTCCAGTCCCAGCCGCTGGAGTCATATGATTACATGAGAATCTCTGCTTTTATCTAAACAAAAGTAAGTTTCTAATCCTTGCGGATGCAGAGAGAGGCTACAAAATGGGAAGCCTAAAAGCTCAATATAGAAGGCAAATCAAACCCCCCAAATATATATTTTTTAAAATCCCATGATTTTTATTCCAGTCTCAGGATTTTGGAATCCTTGGGGTTGGCAGTACTACAAACTCAACTTCTGACTTTTTGCTGACAATCACATACTCAAATAACTTTGTCATAAAATATGCCCCAAATGATTTTCAGGTGCAATCAGGTACTTATATGTCTAGGCACTTATTTTCCCACAATTATTTGCTCCCTTAGACTTGCAGCTTCAGTTATTGTGGGTGCAAAAACACAGGCACCCAGCTCAGAGTCTGCCTTTGAATATCAGCCCATGTGTTACTTCAGTAGACAGGATCACTGGACAAATGCTGTGATTTCCAGACAGAGATGCAGATATGTTTTATGCCATAGTTGCTTTGTTTTTAACTTAAGTAGCTAGCTGACTGTCTAATATATGTCCTTAAAATATTGGGTCTACAGCCTGACTAAGTTGTTACAATCAGTTTGTTCCAAAACTTCGTCATCGTGTTTCTTTAAATCTCACACCTTTGAATATCCCTTTGGGTATGTCTGATACTCGCATCAGAGCATACCTGACTGAATGCTGCTGTACTTGCGTGGAATTTATGATGAGAGTTCTGAGAATTACTGTTGATTTAACCTTGGCCTCTACTTATTTTACTTGTCTAAGATCACTGCCAAATACAGTTATGCTGTTAAATAGCTTCAGACACGAAAATATACTGAAATGACATCACCATAAAATAAATAGGATATTATTTATCATAGCAGTGAAGATCAGTTTTTAAAAGGCTTTTTTAATGTACTTGTATCTGAATTGATTGAGTCATGAGTTAATTTAAAACTCTTGTAAAAAAAATTGTGATGAGACAAAATAGTCATCCATTTGACAAAAATAGATTTTTAATGGCTTTTCTGGATGAGAAGATGATTTTTTTCAGTTTGCTACCGAAAATGTGATCACTTAGAAATGTGATCTGTACTTATTGGCCAACACTTCACTAAACACAGAAGATCCAGTTAATTAATGCTTCTCTCATATAAAATTCTATAATATTTTACAGCGATGGTCACAAACAGCGTGGTGTAGAGTTCCTGTGGAGCTTTTGATCGTTAGTGTACGGTACTAGATCCAGCTTCTGCATGGATAGACTCTTATGCAGTCCTGTTGACTTAACTGTTTTCTCATGGATTCAAGGATGGTTTTGTTTGTATGATTAGGGTTCTAGCGTTGTGCTTTTCTGAACTCAGAAATGTGCAAAATATGTAGATATAAAAATGTGTTCGTGAGACTAAATTATGCCATTTACATATGGGTTTGTACTCTAAACTTTATATATTATGTGCTGATATTTAAAGTATTAATTGCCATTGCATTCAAGTTTGTAATACAGAACCTCAAACATTTGTAATTGTGCAAAGCTACACATGGTGTGTCATAACCATGCAGAATCTGTAACTGAAATAAAATTAACCGCTGCTATTGCTGGGTGCTAGTACATTAAACCAACTGCAAATTAATCAAATGCCAAACCAAATAGTACCTGATTCTGAATAACTGGAGTCAGTGGGAGATTGGGAATTTCATTGGGCACAGGATCAAGTGCGGAAAGAGGAAGGAAGTTTGGTAGCAAAGGCATTACTCACCTAAACAAGGATAAAAATAGACATTCCTCCTGTTCGGGAAATGGAATGGTCATGTGCGTATCCTTACCATGGGAGATTTACTTGACTGTAGGACCAAATCCTAGAGCTTAGCATTTTGCAGGATCTGGCCACTCCAAAAATAATTTTAACGTGTCTTTTTGACATCCTTTTTAGAACTGAGGCACATCTTTATTCAAATGAAGAGTCATGCAAGTAGAATTGAGCTCTAATTTTGCTAGGCATCTGGGGTCTATTTTGGTTTTTAGATTAATAATATTTGCACTTTGTACATTCTTTTGTCTTTCTTACAAAATCAGGCCCCTATCCCGCAATTGGATCCATGAAGGTACATTTGTGCCGATCTAATTGCAGAATCAGGACCTCAATGTTGAGTTGCTTATTATAAAGGGGAGTGTAAAAACACTACTGGTTGTAGATTGTGCCACCCATCCTGAATAGTGACTTGAACAAGACATCTTACTGTACAGCATATCCTGTTTCTCCCCCTTGCAGACTGATGTATACCCCTTCTGGTTCATGTATCATCCCTATCTTATGTCATTGCATAGGATGCATTTGGATTTATGTGTTCCATTGTCAAATAACTTTTAATAGTATGTTCTGGCATTTGGCCACTTTTGCTTCTTGATTCACGAATGTTTGTGTTTAGGTATGACGCATAGAATAATTCTGAGTGCTGCTGGGTACTGAGTAAAGTATTTATATATCACTAATATATTTACACAGAGAAGTGATTTTTAACTGAGCCATATAATAATCTGATTCTATCTGATGTGATGTAACCTTTGATGGAGAGCTGATCTTTAATCTAAGGCTATCACACAGGATTTAAATATTGTAATAGGTTGTTGTGCTGTGCCCAGTGCTGATTGCCTTATGATGCATACCCATAAGAGAGACTAAAATACTGCACATGTTCTGAGAAAGAGAGAGATTTCCTTTGGAATTTTGTGTTTTTCAGAAAAATAAAAATCTATAAAACCACTTAAATTCCTAACTATATCCTGTACAATTTTCTATCAGAAATAATACAAAAAATCTACATAACAAAATTCAGGAAAGAAACACTTGAGCAATGTTTTGTGAATTTGGCTTGGATTCTTCTAAGCAGCATATAATTTCTCTTAACGATGTGCTCTTCTTTCTAGGGATCAGCAGATTCATACACAAGCAGACCATCAGATTCTGATGTATCTTTGGAAGAGGACAGAGAAGCAATCCGCCAGGAGAGAGAACAGCAAGCAGCTATTCAGCTTGAAAGGGCAAAGGTGAATTCTTCTTTTCAGCTTTAATAATAGCAAAGTTATATGGCATTTGGTTCCATGTCAACCTTTGCATAGTGTTAGAATTCATTCTACAGGTTTATAATGGTGATCATATAATTTGAAAATAGCTTGTCAACCAATACAAGATGCTAGAAGGGGAAATACTAAATATTTTCACAAAGAAGATACTACCTAAAACATAGAGCCAAATGTCACACCCATGCAACCTTGTGTGTGTTGGTAGGTCCTACATGTGTAAATGAGAGTGGAATTTGACTCTCTTACTTACGGAAAGAAAAGGAGAACAACATAAGAGACTTCTACCACATTTTCATAGCAATGTGCTTGACAGTTTTTTGAATTTGTATTTGGTCCAGGTGGTCACCCTACGGATGAGCTGTGGATGGACTGGATGTAAATATAATGGGACAAATACTGCCCTGTGATGTGTGTACATGAGTGCCATTCATTTCAATTGCCATTGTACCAATATAGTCAGATATAGGATTTTGACCCAGTGGCTGCAAATTAGTCCTTTTTTTGCTTCTCAAAATGTTGGTTACTTGATTCACCCTGTGAAGAAAGGGGCTGCAGATGACAAATGTTCTGACAGAGCGGTCAGGCATTCAGATACTTCAGTGATGGTAGTGACAGTAAAATAAATTGGGGGTATGGATAGATGCATTCCGGAGGGATTTTTCAGCAGTGGAAAGCAGGCAGTGTTTTCAGGGCCACACTTTTCCAGGGGTTCTTGAAGGAGGCCAACTTCAGAGAATAGTTGGGACCCTGCTGGGAGAGGCTTGTTAAAAATGATACACTTTCTATGGGGTTTTAGACTGTCCTACAGAATTTAGTAGAAAATTCTATCCCTTCTATAGATGATTTTAAAAAGCTTGTAGAAAGGCTCTCTCGTTTTCTATTAAGTTCTATACATTTTTGGATTAATTCCTATAACACCTATTACATTTCTGTAGAACCTTCCTAGTTTCATTCCTATTAAATTCCATAGGACTTTTCCATTGGTCTGAATCAGCATATCTCCCTGTGGCTCTGGCCACCCCACTGTCTTGGTCAGCTTCACATACTTTTGAGGAAGTTTTAGGCAACCCTTGGCCCCCCAGCAGAAAGGACTTTGTAGGTACCTTGTGATGCTGTGTTCCTCACAAATGTCCTGCTACTCAGGGCATACAGCCCATTTTACACCAGCAGGAATTAGTCAGAATACTAGAGTACTTTGTAGCCTACATCTTATGTAGGATCCAGAGTACTTTGTAGCCTACATCTTAGGTAGGATCTTCCATCACATTTCATGCCTTAGGACAGAAAAGAATCTCTGCAAAGGAAGAATTTTCTGACCTAGTGTACCACACTCCACTGGATGCATTGTAGAGGGAGGAATTACCTTCCTTTGAATTATCCTACAAGGGGATTGATACCGATGGATCAATTCTCTTTTGTAACAAATCACATGGCTCAAATTTGAACCTGATGTAAGCAAGCACAACTCCATTGACTTGTGTGGAGTTGTGTCCGCTTACATTAGGTCTGAATTTGGGTGTATGTGCCAATGCACAACTAGTAAATTTTTAATTTGATACAGCACACTAACTCTTGAATCTAAAAAGTACAAGAACACTTCTGTAATATGCTTGTGACATGTTTTTTTTTGTCCCTAGTCTAAACCTGTAGCGTTTGCAGTTAAGACTAATGTGAGTTACTGTGGCGCACTGGATGAAGATGTTCCTGTCCCAAGCACTGCCATCTCTTTTGATGCCAAGGACTTTTTGCACATTAAAGAGGTAACTACAGCATGCAATTATTCCTCTGACCTGCCAACAACGAAAACCTAAGCAGTCAGATATGAGCCACGCAAGACAAAAAGGAAAGCTGAATAGCAGCCAGCATTACACAGAGCATCTGTTTGATTAGCAATAACATCCAGGATCATTCATCCTTATCAGGATTCCAGTGCCATGAAGCTGTATCTTGTACTATTAAGAATTTGAAGCTACTAATTCATTGTCAGGTCTTAAAAGCATGGAAGGGAAATCATGTCTTTGTAGATTTTTAAAACCACTTGAACTTGATGGATATAGATTTTGTTCTTCACTAAAGCAGTGAGATTGAGACCGGTAGTAGATAGCCAGAGAAAGGACACCTTGAGCCAAACAGTGGAATTATACTGGCTTACACCAGGTCTGCAGGTAGCTACCTAGGGAGGGCCTGTAGAAGAGGACCTAGAATAAGAGAGTAAGAAGAAGCATCTGTAGGAAAGCTTTCTGCCTTGGGACATAGGGTTCATCTACACAACAAATGGCAGAGTCCCAGAGCCTGGGTCAACTCATTCAGGCTCACGGGGCTCAGGCTTCTGCACTAAAAATAGTTGTGTAGATGTTGCAGCTTTGGCTGGAGCTGGTTACTGCCTGCACTTCACAGCCCGATCTGCAACATCTACACACCTATTTTTAGCATGGTAGCCTCAGCCCTGCAAGCTTGAGTGAGTAGATCTGGGCTCTGAAGCTCAGTGCCAATCACTGTGTAGATGTATGGGGAGAGACTGAAAGAAATGAGACCTCAGAGCAGAGAGGGGAGCTAAGGTGTAGGGGCACCGTCCTAAAATGCTAACTAGAGAGAAAATCATTTTTACTGTATGTTGAAGATATTTCCTGCAAATTTTCTCTGGGCTTCCTAAAGTGAACCCACAACATGTGCATGTGCAACATGTTGTTTTGCACACACATATGCAGGTTTAGAACTTGCAAAACAAGATAGATCCATATATTCTGTGGGTTGATTTTTAGGGGGCCTGATACCACTTCAGCTCAGGAGCCTTTTGAGGTTTTCCCATCTATGCTTTACAGTCCTGCGATTTTTGAAATTTCTCTTATCAAACAGCTCCTAGTTGTAATCCCTTGGAATTTACTAGAATGGCAATTCTCCCTTCTCCTTCCAATACACAAATATTGTCATTGTATTTTATGAATTTACAAAACAAATTCTAATATAGCCCATTTTATTGTTGATGCAAAACATTATATATGCAGAACTTTGTACATTTTCCAGCACAGATATTTTTACCTGTAACAATCCATCTAAAGATGCCAGAAGTTGTGGATGTTACTCTAAAATGGACAGCCAGGAACAAGATCAATTTAAAAATGGTCGGCTGGTACTTTAGTTGGTGATTTATTTGTGAAATTCCCAGAAAGTAGGGTCTTGCAGTTCAGCCTACAGTTTCTGAAACGAATTCTTTGCATCAGTCACCACTGCAGAGGATGTTGGGAAGACACCCACATAAGAGCTATTTTTTGGGTGACAGATCTGAAGTACTGTCCCAAATTGATGTGTCAGTAGAAGAGGGTTTAGTACGAATTGATAAACTAAACAGTAATAAGTCACCAGGACCAGATGGTATTTGCCCAAGAGTTCTGAAGAAACTCAAATATGAAATTGCCGAACTACTAACTCTGATATGTTACCTATCACTTAAATCACCTCTGTCCTAGAGGATTGGCAGGTAATTAATGTAATGTCAATTTTTAAAAAGAGCTCCAGAGGAGATCCTGGAAATTACAGGCCAGTGAGCCTAAGTTCAGTACTGGGAAAATTGGTAGAAACAGAACTTTCAGACACATAGATCAACACAATTTGTTGGGGAAGAGTGGAACAGTCAACCTGGCTTTTGTCTGAGACAAGATACTGGGCTATGTTTTTAAACTAGCATATTATAATAGTATATAACAAGTTTTTCTGCGGTTTTCATTATCCTTTGTTTGGAAAGTGAGGAAAAATATACTTTTGCTAGGAAGTTATTGAGGTCGAACTTTCAAATTTGAGAGCCTAAAGTTGGGCCCCTAAATAAGTGGTCTGATTTTTTTTTTTTAATTGGTCCTGAGCCGGTGCAGATCTCATTGACTTCAAATAGGAGCTTTATAATGTGTTTATTTAGTTGCCCAAGAACGAATTTAAGTGCCTGAGAGTTTGGGGTCAGGGAACTGATAATTTAGAGAGATGGGGGTATACTTGGCTTCCTCACTCATTTTGCAAACAAATCTTTGACTTATTTTTTTCTGAAAGTATTAAAATGGGATTGATACACACTGGCTTTAATTATGTATAACCTTTCTAGGAAAACAAATATTCCTTTTGAAATATGGTGCCAAGAGTTCTTGACAAAAAATAATTGCATTTTTTTAAAAAATTACAAAATTGCTAAAAAATATAATCTGCTCAATTTACAAGGACCTAAATGAGGAGAACAAATTGTAAATCTTTAAAAGGGCTTGCTTAAAAAGTCCTGTTACCAGACAGTTGCAACAAACCTTTTGTCTTTATGGCATCACTCTTTATATCACTGTAGTTTAGATTGGGCCAAACTTTCAATTAAATTAACCTAATGTTAACAAAAGTTAAAAATAAATTTCTTAAAGCATGGTTTTATTGTATTAAAGTCTCTGGAAGTAAAATTTCTTAAATTTCTTAACTGAATTAAAAAATATATGCAAGTGGTTTAGCTGTTTCTAGAGTATAGGACTGCAAGTAAACTGAAGTCAAGACAGAGGAAAGATGGTCCAGTGATTAGGGTGTTAGATAATAGACCAGTCTCCCAAATTACCATTACCCTTGACACCAGTTTGCATATTTGTTGATGGTGTCAGCAGAAAAGTCATTCCTGGACGTAGAGAGTGAATATAGAGTTTGACACTCCATGTCAAGGCTGAGAAAGTTCAGAGAGAAACCTGTACTGACACAGCTTGGGCTGTACCTGTTCTGTGGGCACATACAAGTCTTCAGTCTTGAGAGACATCTTTTCCTGCTGACTCTTTTAAATGCACACAATTTGGCCAATACTCAGCTTTCAGCAGGAATGCAGGCCTTCAAAGGGTAATGTGGAGTTAAAGACTGTAGATAACACATAGCTCAGAGCTAGTTAGGACAGGTGGCATTTGTGAGTGAAGTCAATAATCTGTCTGCATTACAGAAATATAATAACGACTGGTGGATAGGAAGGCTGGTTAAAGAGGGCTGTGAGATTGGCTTCATTCCAAGCCCACTTAGGCTGGAGAATATCCGAATTCAGCAGGAGCAGAAGAGAGGACGTTTCCATGGAGGGTAAGACTGTCCTTAGCCATTTCAAAACACAACAAACACTGGGCAATATTAGTGAAGTTCAGCTGATTTGTTTTAGTGTATTCCTCAATCTTCACCTGTCTAAAAATGGTTCTGTATTCATATACCAAAATGGACAGCGGGTTAAAATATATACGTTTGCAGAAAGTAGCAGGCATCCTAGATCTCTCATGTCTCTGATGTTGAATACGAGGGACAGGAAAACTACAGGGATAAACTTTGAAAAATGAGTCCTACAGGATGGGGACTAAAGTGTGGAGGGTTCTGGAGGACAAGCAGTCTGAGCCCATGCAGGGTTAGAGCAGATCAGTGATCACTCATGGGCCCTAAGATTTTCTCTCATACTATTTTCATTCTGACTCACCAGTAAATTGGCATGTTGGGAACAGCACAGATACAGTTAGTGTTGCAGCACTCCTATCTCCTTGCAACCCTTTCTTTAAGACAGACTGCACTCTGGCTGGCTCCACTGCTCCTCACCTCAGATTGTCTCTCCACTTTCATCCCCAGCCTGTCTTCTCCTTACCTCCCCACCCCTCTTGGCTAACACAGGGTTGAGGACAGGCCTGAGAACCACAGCTCTGACAGTTAATCACTGTGAGGCCTGCCTACTGTGTGTGAACATGTCACCATCCACTCACTAAATACGCAAACAACAGACTTACTTTAATGCCATCGTGGAACTCCTACTAATACTGATGAGATGGTGCAGATAATGATACTTTTAGATAATTGATTGTAAAGGAAAGAAAGGTGAGATGATTGAATCTAGCCATAATAGATGGCAAAAGTGAGGAGCATAATTTAGCCTATAAAGTAATGGCAGGGAATTGCCATACTAATTTACTTAATCAAGCTCAGGAATCATTTCAAGAGTAAACTATCTGGGGAAATGTTTCTAGAATAATTGAAAACATCAACTCTGATTTGTCCAAATTGCTTTTACAGCTTGAAATAGCTGAGTGTTAGCCCTTGTGCCTTGATGTTTGGAGAGAGAGGTACCTAACTGGGATGGATGCACAGTAAAAGAGAATATCAGATTATGGGAATCTGTGTAGGTGAATCTCTTTTGTATCACTGGGGCCAAGTGATGGAACTCACCCTTCTCTGATCATATGACTGCGTGGTGAATTAAGAAGAGGCATATGGGATGTAATTTCTCCTCCTCCCAATCTTTAGGCAGTCCATGGGGCAGCAGTGCAGCATCTCTGAGGCTGGAATAGGAGTTGTAGGGCCTTGTGAGTTCACTCTCAGAATACTTTGTGCTAATGGGCACTCTTTGTAATGCTGTAGGAAATCAAGTGGAAATTCTTCTTCAAGTCTTGGAGAAATGGTGTCTGGCACGTTTAGAGCTACACCCACTTCCACAGGTGAATTTTGGATTTTATATAAAGAAAACTATTACTGTTTCTTAAACTTACCTTAAAGTTGCAAATAAAATAAAGGGCTTCTCCACACCCTCTTATTACTAATTTATAAATATATCCCATAGATAAATGCTTATTTGTTCAAACCTTCCCCAAAATAATTGGAGGAGAAAAAAAATATTTGCTTCTAAACGTATCAGTCATGTAGAGAGCTGGAGAAAAGAACCAGAAAAGCTGGCAGACTCCCTCAGAAGAGTAGTGACTAATACTGATCAGAAAGGAGATGCAGAAATACAAATCAAAAGTGCATTGACAGAATTATCTTTGTTTACAAATCTTGTGACTATCGCGTTATGCGCAGTATGCATGTTAATTAAGTTCTTGTTTTTGGTCTTTTAGCAAAACAGAAACAAAAAGTGGTAAGTGTATTTTTCTATATAGTTTCTACAGTTTACATGCTGAGTCTGTTTTCGATTATGTGCTGATGGGACATTTTCTTCTTTCAGACGGAACATGTTCCTCCTTATGACGTAGTGCCATCCATGAGGCCTGTTGTGTTAGTTGGCCCATCTCTGAAAGGTTATGAGGTATCTATTCTAGTTAGTTACAGTTGATTACTATTTTCTAGTCTGCTACAAAGTATTATACGTTCGCTTTGTAGTCCTTCCTGATTTGATTGCAGTAGCTACAAGCAATCTTTAACTGTAGGAAATTATATATATATAATGTCCAAAGGCCTTGTCTACATGCAGATATTGCACTGGTTTAACATAACTCAGCCTTTAGAACAAGTTAGTTAAACTGGTGCAATAGGCTGTGTCGATACTTTTATTCTGATTTATCTTAAACTGAATCCTAGTAGATTTATGCTAAATCCAAATAAGCCTGGTTTAAATAAGTGTGGCTACACAGCCTTTTGCCCTCATTTGACTAAAGCAGTTTAACATCACATCTTAAGTTAAACCAGTGCAACTTTCTCATGTGACCTTAGTTAAACAAGTGCAAGTTCTGTGTGGAGACAAGACCTAACTGAGGCTAGACTAGCTGCAGCATTGGTCTGCTCCAGTGTGGTAATTTCTACCTTCCTACTCCAGGCGCTAATCTTGTGAACCCATCACTATTTCTGAAGTGTGTGGGGTGTTCTGTTTTTTTAAAGTTATTGCATAGAAATTTGAGGCTGAAGAGAATCCTAGCCCACCTAAACCATCACCCTCTATTCAGCATAACAATATGTTCAGCAAAGCCTCACTAATATGCACAGATAACCAGGACATTCATTATTAAATTCTGCAAATTAGCAAGTAAGATCCAGATTTAGGAAAGCATTTGAACACATGCTTAACTTTTAAGCACAGGTGTAAGTCCATCCTATTTAGCAAAGCAGCGTTAGTATGTGCTGAAAGTTAAGCACATAAAGTGCTTTGCTGAATTGGGTCAAAAAGGAATATGAACATATAATCAGTTACACTTCATTTAGTTTAATGAATGTTGATAATACTTCACAGCATACGAGTAAAAGTATTTGTAATATATTTTATAAAAGTAGTGAAGTATGAGTAATATGACAGTGTGGGGGTTTCAGGGGGTTGGACTAGATGACCTTCTGGGGTCCCTTCCAACCCTGATATTCTATGGTGCTATTATTAGTGCAGCGCCCCGCTCTTAAATCAGGTTTTTTTGGGTGAGAATTATTGTATTTGCAGATTAGCAAAGTGAGAATTAGAAAGGCTCGACTGAATCTCATTTTCTAATATCTGCCTTTTAATTACATGGTCGCTTTCCCCTCAAGGGGTAAAAATTCTTCCTTGGCGTAACTGAATTGACTTCAGTGGTGCTGCAGCCTAAATGAATTTGGTCAAAGGACTCTCAAATATTGGAGGGGTTTTGTTTGCTGGTTTAAGTATACAACATGCTACAAATTAGACACAGAGAATCTCCCTTGGAAAAAAAAGGACTTCTTGGAAATTAAACATCTTTTAGGTGCATAAAGTATCCAGTTAAATGGTGATTGAATTAGGATATTTCCTTTAGTTAGAGAAAGAGAGAGAGAGACACATCTGCAATCTATATGGGAAAGTTCTTTGCACACTTTTTCTGATGAAAGTGTGCAAGAGGCATGTGAAAAATACAATTGATGAGAAATAAACTGCCAGAGACACAGGGTCTTGAATTGGTTACAGTCTAGACTGGCAGATAATGGGTGGCAGTCTGAATTACTCTGAAAGGGCCAAAGAGTTCACCCAACAGGTCAGTGGGAATTACAGGTGCTCAGCATCTCTCAGGATTTTGCCCACGTCTGGTAATAGGATCCAGATCCATTTTCTGCCCATAGATCTCATTGTAAAGATGTTGACCAGTGCTGTTAGAACACTCCTGCATATGAGCACTGTGGACTATGTTTCAGAAGACTAGCAAACATTTATAATGAAGTATTTATTCCATCTGTATAGATCAGGGATCTCAAACTCAGCTCACCGTGAGGCCCACACGAGGACGACTACATTGGCCCAAGGGCCACATCACTGAAACCTTTTCATACAAAAGTAGAGTCAAAAATGAAAAAAATGAGGAGTAATATAGTATGCTACTAAAAGTCAGTGTATTAACTTTTTTAAAACTGTAATGTGAAGAGGGGTTTTAATAAAATATAAACACCTGTAAGTATTCCTTATGTGGTCAGTAACATTGATGATCTACACTTACAGTTTATCAACATAGCTGTAATGGCAGGAACTTTTTAAAGTAACTATTCATACAAAATACATTGCCACTTTTTAACAAACATTCTTCCCAACTACTCACAGCAAAGAATCATACATGCTGAACTTCATACCTCAGACTGCTCATCTAGTCCATGAGGCTCCACCCCCTCCCTGCCCCTATTCCAGTCCCTTCCCCAAATCCCCGCCCCGGCCCCGCCTCTTCTCTGCCTCTTCTCCTGAGCGCACCTCATCCCCGCTACTCCCCCATCCCTCCTGGAAAGTCCTAAGCGTCGCCAAACAACTGTTTGGTGGCAGGAAGCGCTGGGGGGTAGGCGGAGGAGCAGGGACGCGGCGCTCTCGGGAGGGCAAGGGGGGTGTGGGGAGCTTAGCTGCTGATGGAGTTAGTGCCTATGGTGGGCTGCAGGAAATAACTCCGTGGGCTGCATGCGGCCCGTGGGCTGCGTGTTTAAGACCCCGGTATAGATATAAATTGCAGCTACCAGATGTGTTTGAATGAGAGCTCGTTGATGATAGCACTACAATTAAATGATTACTATCTATGTAAAGGACATTGATTATTGGAAATGTCCTTACCTTCTGCCTCTTTTCTTACTTTTGACTTCTTTCTCCCCCTGTCAATCCTCTTTGTTCAACCTTCCTCACCTCTGCAAAGGTAACAGACATGATGCAGAAAGCCCTCTTTGACTTCCTGAAGCACAGGTTTGATGGGAGGTGAGAAATATAATCCTTTTCATGTCTTTTCCCACATTATAATGATTTTATGTGGTGCCTTTTATCAAGGAGGATCCCAACGCACATTCCAACTGGCTCACCAACTATAGATGTAGAAATCCTTTTATTCAACACTGAATTGCAGCCACAGGGTGACAAACAACAACTGTTTTTAAGAGTGCATAACAACATGAGGAATGGAAGGTTGTAACAGAGCAGAATTTTGCCTGAATACTAAATCCAACTGAAATTGCAGGGAAAATGTAGGTAGGCAGAATGTAATTACCCTAGATGGAATTTGACAAGGGAAAAAAGAAAAGTGCCATGGAATCTTTAATGATGATGTGTGGCAAGGATCTTAAGTTCTTTTTAATGTTGCATCTGAGGGCTGGTCTACACTACCACTGTAAATCAATCTAACTTATGCAACTGCAGTTACATGAATAACGTAACTGAAGTAGACATAGTTAGATCCACTTACTGCAGTGCCTACACTGTGCTGTGTTGATGGGATAGCGTCTCTTGTTGACTTCCCTTATGCTTCTCGGGGAAGTGGAGTACAAAAATTGATGGGAGAGTGCACTCCCATCGATTCAGTGAGTCTTCACAAGACCCGCTAAATTGACACTGGCTGTGTCAGTTGCAGCAGTGCTGATCTACCGGTAACTGGAGACATGCCCTGCGTATACCTCCCAAGAACATGGTGCCTCTCTGCACCAGGCTGGGACACTAGTTCTCTCCTGACTCAGAGGAAACAGTGCCACCGACTGAATCGCCAGCAGGACTTTCTGCAGTATCAGGGTTTTCTCCGGATGTCTCCTATTCAAATATTGACTCTGCTTATCTCATGAGACCACAATACAGGATAATTGCTGGTCAAATGAGCTCAACAAATCGGATTTTTTTTAATCTAAGAGGCTTCCACCTACCCTTGCTGAATATCATTGAACAGGTAGAGCTGTGTGAATAACTGATTTTTTTTTTAATTTGCTGCCGACACTGAAAAATTGGGGGGGGGGGGGAAATTGCTTCAAGAATTTTTTTTCAGACCAAAAAAGTTGATTTTTTGTTTGCAGTGGGTCAAATTCTGCTCTCATCTATAATGGCGTATCACCACTGGAGCAAACTGAGTTGTTCCAGATTTACACCATCATAAGTGAGAATAGAATTTGGCCTCAAATAAGTTCATTTAAAACCCTTTCATTATACCAAAGTTTCATGGGCATTGGGTACTAGATCTAGCAAAATGATTGAAATCTACTGGTCTCGAAACATTAATGCTTTTTTATTTCATTCTGAAGTTACCATTTACTGGGCTAATTTCGATCTGATACCATTTGTCAAGTTCAGGGCTCTCATACAACAGAATTTGCTCTAAATAAACTAATCACACCCTGATGCTGGAATAACTATCAGGAACAAAGTGAATTTAAATAGTAAGCAAAGAGAAGGCTCAGGGCAGGTGCCTCAGAAAAATCAGCTATTAAATGCAGTCGAGTCAAAAATATTTAAAAATTAAATTTTGAAAAAGACAATGCCCAAAACCAAAAGGTAGGAAAACACATCAGGTACTTGAAAAGGTTGCAGAAACTGCAGGGGGATGCAGGAGGGAGAGAGAACAAAGTATACAGCCTCCTCAGCTGATGCAAAGAAACTGAGCAACTGAGAGCAAGAGAAGAATTTTAATTCAAGAATTTAGAGTGGGCCCACTGCTCTACTGCTGCTCTCAGGTGTTGTTGGGGAAGTCTCTGATGATCTAGGCAGGGATCAGCAACCTTTGGCATGCGGCCCATCAGGGAAATCCGCTGGCAGTCCAGGATGGTTTGTTTACCTGCAGTGTTTGTAGGTTTGGCCGATCACAGCTCCCACTGGCCGCGGTTCACCGTTCCAGGCTAATGGGGGCTGCAGGAAGCAGTGTGGGTCAAGGGATGTCCTGGCCGCCACTTCCCACAGCCCTCATTGGCCTGGAACGGTGAACCGCAGCCAGTGGGAGCTGCAGTCGCCTGAACCTGTGGACGCTGCAGGTAAACAAACCGCCTCGGCTCGCCAGCGGATTTCCCTGGTGGGCTGCGTGCCAAAGGTTGCCGATCCCTGTTCTAGGGGTTGGCTCAACCCCCGGGGAAGTCCTGGTAAAGGCACTGTAATGGCAAAAAGCAAAATTGGCATTTCAGTTGTTGCTATCAAACATATATAGTTGATATTTTCTGTGGTATCCACTCCAGGGAAATTACTTTCTGTATATATACACCCAATAGACAGGGCTCCCTTTTTTGTCATTCATTCCTTTTTGGTAGTAAGTACCCATTTGTAGATTATTAGAACTTCGGTCCTAGATCCTTTGAACTCTGCTTTCCATGGGCACACCGCATGCTCTCACATGTCAAAAAATGCAGCAGAACTTTAGGAGAGACTCCAACGGCTTTAAAAGCCTTCCTGATTTAATGACAAACAGCCTATTACCGAGACTGTGACATTGTGCAGAGTTGGTTTCTGGAAGGATAACCTCTTTGCTAAGATTTTTAAATGTATCCAGATGAGAAGCCCAGTGCTGGCTCAAGTGACCAATCTCACTAAGCTAAAGGCTACAAGTCATTAAAACTTGGTTCATGGGATAATTCCTACAGACCCTGTTGTTTGTGTGGATGGGTTTAAAAAGTACAATATTTTCTTAAATATCAAGATAACTGAAGATAGTGCATGCATCCGATGAAATGAGCTGTAGCTCACGAAAGCTTATGCTCAAATAAATGTGTTAGTCTCTAAGGTGCCACAAGTACCCCTTTTCTTTTTGCGAATTCAGACTAACTTGGCTGTTACTCTGAAACCGGAAGGTAGTGCTGACTGTTTTGTTTGTGTTTCTGGATTGGTTCAAATGGATTGTTGTAAGGATCCAACATGGTGACTGAGCTGCTGAAACTAAACCTGTAGCCCTTATCTAGAGTAAGGTGGTGTAAGTTTCATACATTGATTAGTGGGTGAAAGTCTAAACTGGTGTTAGAGGTTCACTGTGCTCATTGGTTTCCACTTGTAGATTCTAGGCCATCAGTGATGAAAGTGAAGTTGTGGGGCCACAAGACTCCTGAAACTTTCATCTACTAGCTGCAGCCCTGAAAGCAGACAGCACTTGACAGTAAAGAGTGTGGTCAGAGAGTCAAGGATATGTGATGAGTCAATGCACCTTCCAGCAGAGCTCCAGTAGGGCCCCAGCTATCCTTTTAAAGAGCCTAAACTGGTGTAACTTACATGCTGAGGGGCTGGAAGAATGTGTGAAAATATGAAAGTCAGAATGCAGGAGGAGCTACTTGAACTAACCCCCTCCACTTAGTGCTTTTTTCCATGTGGCCCCTTGCTGTGTGAGTTGCATAAATTTAGACTCAATGGGTCAAATCTGCCCTGAATTATAGGTGTGAAATTCCACTGAAGTCAGTACACTTGCATGTGTGTAACGTAGCACACAATGTGGGCAAATCAATGTTTTTAGTGGCTGATTAGTTGTTATTAAAGCTGTGGCCTTTGACTTCAAATGACTCTGATGCTATGTTAACATCAAGGTAGGGGACCTGAGCTCCCTAGAGTTAATGTGATAAATATAAAGGGGTTAGTATTGTGACACAGGAGGAGGAGATGGCAAGCACATCTGAGATGATGGCCCTCCTAGGAATTTGCTACTTTTTGAAGCCTTCATAGAATTATGGGAGAAGAGTGGACTGCTATCACTGTGGGATGTGGGATCTCCTAAGACAAAAAGCTGAAGAATACCTAAAATTCTAAACTCTCTAATACTTTGGCACTCCAATGTAGAATTTGCTGATGAAAAGGGTTAATTTCACATGGAGTAGTATTTAATTACAGTAGCTCTGAACTGTCCAAATTACATTTCTTTAGGACAATTTGTGACATGGTCACATAATAAATGCTTGTCTTAAGCCTCTGGGGTACCTTTAGTGCCATTTTTCTGTTGTTGCGATATATATCTCAGATCTGAATACAAGCCACTTACTTGACTGTCAGAAAAAGCATTTCAACTGTAGAAAATTGACTACATTTTTGTCAAAAGTCAGCAGTTAAATGAGTCCCATTCTTCAGAGTGCCTGGTCGTTGATAAAGATGTTAAATAGTGTAGGGCCAAGAGCTGATCCCTGTGGGACCCCACAGTTACATTTTGGCACCTGTTACTTAGCCAGTTTTTAATCCTTTTAATGTGTGCCATGCTGATTTTTATATTCTAATTTTTCAATCAAAATGACATGCGGTACGAAGTCAAATGCCTTATAGAAGTTTATTATGTTAACACTATTGCCTTTATAAACCAAACTTGTAATCTCATCAAAAGAAGATGTGAAGTTGTTTGACAGAATCTATTTTCCATAAATCCATGTTGATATGTATTAATTACATTCACCTCTTTTACTTCTATATTAATCAAGTCCTATAACAGCTGTTCCATTATCTTGCTTGTGGTTGATGTCAGGCAGACAGGCCTGTAATTACTTGTGTTATCTTGTTTACCCTTTTAAAAATTGTTACAACATTAACTTTCTTCTGGAACTTCCCCAGTGCTTTAAGACTTATTGAAAATCAACATTAATGGTCCAGCAAGCTCCTCAGACAACTCTTAAAATTCTTGGATGCATATTATTTGGACCTGCTGACTTTAAAAGTCTAACCTTAGTAGCTTCTTCTTAATATCCTCCAGAGATATACTAGTAGCATGGGAAGAGTGTTATCTTCACCGTATGATGAAATTGCATCATCTGTTTTTCCCCAAATACATAACAGAAATATTTATTGAATACATCTGTCTTTTCTGCATTATTATTGATTATTCTACCATTTACATCTAGTAGTAATAGACCAATACCATTGGTGGGATTCTTTTTGTTCCTAATATATTTAAAAAACTCCTTATTATTGGCCTTAACTCTGCTAGCCAGAGATTTCTCCTGCTGTTCCTTGGCTTCTCTTATCAACATTTTACAATTAATAACTTCTGATTTATATTAATTATTATTAACTTCCCCCTTCTTCCATTTGTTATATATATATTTTTATTATTTACAGATGCCTTCACTTCCTCTCAAAACCAGGACAGTTTTTTAACTAACACAGTCTTCTTCCTTGATTGTGGCTTTTAGGGCATTTAGTGAGGTGTACTTAAATGATTCCCAGTGATCATTCACATTTTTTTTATTAAAATTTTCCTCCCACCTGTTTTGTCTCTATTGTTTTCGGTTTTGTGAAACTGGCCCTATTAAAGCACTAAGTGTATATATATTACTGGTTTGGACTGTGTTCAGCTTGCACGTTAGATATGTGATCAAGGGAGGATCACTTGTACCTAAGCTACCATTAACTTTTAATTCTGTGATCAGTTCCTCTTTATTTGTTAGGTCTAAACTAGAAATTCCCCATGTTGACTGCAACATTTTTTCAGTTATGAAATTATCTATTATGCTTAAAAATTCTAAGGATGTTTTACTACTGGCAGCATGAGACCTCCAGCATGTGTCATTCAAATTGAAGTTCCGGCATGATCACACAGCTTTCCTGCCTACACATTGTACACAGGTACATAAGGAGATGGTCATCCAGTTCCCTAGTGTGATTTAGTGGTCCACAGTAGACCCCAACTAAGACTCCATCTTGTGCTTTATCTGTTAGGACATTGATCCATAAGCATTAGGATAATTTTCTTCTGAGTTATCAGTGACTTGGGAACAGGTAATGCCATTTTTTATATGGAGTGCTACTCCCCCTATGCTTTTGCCCATTTGATCCTTCCTAAATAGGTTATAATCATTGATTTTAACATTCCACTTGTGTGAATCATCCCACCAGGTTTCAATAATACCAACTACATTGAATTTATGCTCATAAATCAGAAGATCCAATTCCTCTTGTTTATTACCCAGGCTCCTAGCATTGATGTATAGGCAATTAAAGAATTTCTTCTCCATGTCCTTTGGTTCCTTGATTATTGTTCTCAACATCTTGATATTGTGCTGAGTTCTCATATCTTCACTCTTTTAACCCTCCCTTTTTGTTAGTAGTTTAATTCCCTCCATCCATGCCTGTACTGATATGGGCCCAATGACGTGTGGCAGCCTAAGTGCTCTGCAGTACTCCTCACCGCTGCTCCAGAAAGTGTTTGTTTCTTAGTACTTGTGGCCAGGAGCAGCCAGGGTTCTGGAGGCCCCAAGCCAGCTGATTCTTGGGGCGACAGAGCACTGCTGGATGCACTAGCTCGGTCCCAGTCTAGTGTTCCATTGAGCAGTGGGTCATATCCTTCCCTGTTGTTTCATGCTGTAATGATCCATGGGTCTAGAATTTGGGGTTGTGAAGTTCTGGGTGACCACTGCCTCTGTGTCACCACTGGGGAGCCAGGTGAGGCAGCACCCAGCCATTACTGGAGAGCTAGGTACCGCAGCAAGCACTACCCAAAGAAGCCAGAGCAACAGAACTTTGGTCCACACCAACTGTTTAAACCAGGAGTTACCCTAAGGAGCCGTCTGAGCAACAACGTAGATTCTAGCTTATCACCTTGTCTTTTGCCTCCTCTTGCTCCTGACTTCTGCCTTTGACCCAGGCCTGGCTTTACTTTGGTACCTGCCTCCTGACTCAGCTTGGTAGCTAATCTCCATTCTTGCCTTCAACCCTGGCCCAGCAGCTACTACTGGCCTGGTCACCTAAGGCCCAGCCATTACCCATGGATGATCGTGAAGGAGAAGGGAGCTCCCTGTGCCTCTTTCCCCACAGTGTACATGCCCTTAATATGCAGGCTTAAATTAGAAGTCCTCTAAAATAAGATTATCCAGTTAGGTTGTGGAGTAGGGGTGGGGTAGGTATTCATGGGAGGCAGAGAAGTGTCTACAACTCCTCCCTAACCCGTGAATAGCTCCAAGGAATGACTGCTTTAGCTGCAGGCTCTGGTGTAAGACATGTAGCCCTTCCCCAGTTTTTAATTTGCCGAACACAGATGACATTAGCAAAACCCACAAACTTAATATTTGATTTAAAACCTGGTGGATTGAGCATTTTACACAGCAGCCTGCAGTTTAATATGTCATTTCTCTGAGCTCTTCATGATTCTCGTTCATACCCTCTCTTTCCCCGCCCTCCTTCCCCCTCCCACTCCTGAGCTGTTTGACTAATCTTATTTCACTTCAGTTTATTGCATGGATTCCCAGGACACATTTGTATTAAGAGTAGGTACAGAGCAGTGACATCTGTTCTCTTCCCAGTTGTTGGCACGTGTCCTTCAGCTTTGCATACGCCTATGGTAGCTGGAAGTCATTATCTTTAATAGGAAACCATGGCAACTGGAAGTGACAAGTCCTGTCAAAGTTGCTGGGATGTGATTGCTATGAACATATCTTTTGTGAAGTATATTTCTGTACTGTATGGGAGAAGTACTGCGGCGTATCAGAAGCCACAAAAATCAGTAATGTTTGTATCTGTAATATCTGTTTACACAGGAGAAGAAGAAAAGTAAAGCATCCTTATAAACCCCCCTTTAGTTGTAAAATCTAGTCAGAGGTACTATCCTGTAGCCTTTCCCTGATGTGTATTTAGTCCATGCAGAGAGAAGAGAGAAATAGAGAGGGTCCATCTGTAATCTATGTCACTGTCCGTTTTACAAATTGTCCCATTGCTGTTAGCTCTTAGCAGGGCGGATCAGACAGAGGTATGAATTTCATCCACAGATAGCTGAAGTGAGGCGCTAACAGCCTAAAATCTTAAAGGGACACAATCGACTTGAAATCGAATCAGTTTTTGAAAAAAATAAGTTAAATGGTATTTCAGGTGCTACAATTGCCTCTCAGTCCCCCACCAGTTTTTATAGGTTTCCAACCGTATTTTCCTAATTTTTTTAAAAAAAATTCTCTCCACTGTTACTGTGTGACAAATCTACACCCACAACAAGGGGGAATGGCCATGGAAAGAGATTTTCCTAAGACTTTCTGTGGGATTTATTCTCTTAAATCCCTTAAATACTTTGTGAAAATCTCACCTAAATGATACAGAGGAAACAGTGAAACTGCTAAGACTGTGAGGAATTGATTTAAGCTTAGTTGATGTAAGGCATTCTGAAACCACAATAAGAGTGTCCGCACAGGAGGTTTCTACCAATCTAACTAAAGTTAGAAACCAATTTAGTTAATCAGTTTTGTGTACAGCTCTATTCTAGAGCAGTGGTTCCCAAACTGGGGTTCGTGAAATGTTACAGGGGGTTCTCGGGGGAAAAAATTCCCTAATGGCAGACAGAGCTGTCCCTAGGGATCCCGGGCAGCATGGGCCCAGCAGCCCAGAGCCCCTGGACTTCCAAGAGTTAAGCAATTCAAAGCAAGCATATCTATCCCACTGAGGAGATTTAAATGTCAAGACTCCTTATAAGATATGGAAAGGGAGAGGGATAGTTTTTGCTGTTTTGAAAATTAAATAGGCAGCTAGTATTGTTTTTAAAATTATTATGAAGAACAAGTTTAAGCTTTGTTGTAATGTGCGTTGTTTGCCTGGACTGCTCGAGACCTGAATGCTTGTGTAGGAGGAACTCTTTGCGTTAACTTCTTAAATATCTTCATGCTGTTTCACATCTGATACTCCTTGATGAAACATAGAAGCCTTGTCTTATAACAGGCTTATTCAAAGTGATACAAGCTACAAAAGTAAGATCTTGGAAGAGCATTGCCGTTTTCATAATGTAATAAAAATACTGTAATGATAAATAATAATTATTAATAGTGTGTAATAAGCAAGTCATAAAACAAATTTTATATTTCCAAGATCACTGCTTTTTATAATTTATACTCAGGTAAAGGAGAAAATCCCTGCAAATACTCATTTTTAGGATGGGGTTTGCAAAACTTAACATTTTATTGAAAGGGGTTCACAGATTGTTAAAGTTTGGGAACCACTGCTCTAGAGCTATGTGAATAACAGATTTTGTTTGGGTTCACTGGCAATTCAGAAAAATAATATTTAAAAAATGGTTTTGAGTGGAACCAAAAACTAAATTTTTGAAATTTTTTTGGTTAATTTTAAAGTTAAAAAAAATTATTTCTAGATGAACAAAGTGTTTCATTCAACCCTAAACAAAAATGTTTTCTTCTGATTTCCAGCATTTTTTAACATTTTAAAAGAAATTTGAAAGAAATTTCAAACAGAAAAGTCATTTCAAGCCCATTCCAGGATAGCACAAACAAGTCCAAATAAAAGGCCAAACAAATCTTTAGAGTAATAGCCCTTCTGACCCTCTGAGGCTTCCGTGTAGTCCCCTTGTTGGCTCTATCTCAGGGCCTCCTCCTGCAGAAGCCTAACCTGCCCCGGTAGTGTTCTTCCTCAGTTGTTACTTGTCTGTTTTAAACCTTATCCCCGGGCTTCCCTCCACCAGAGAGACCTGTCTCCTCTGCAGTCTCTCTCCAACTGAGCTCCCTCAGTCTACTTATAAGGCCAACTTTGCCTTCTCTGGCCAGGAGCACCTCCTCCAGGTGCAGAGTATGACTAATTGGTGTTCTTTCCCTTGCCTTGCCAATGGTAGGAGTTAAATCCCGTCACACTCCCCTTGTATCAGTCCACTCAAGGATTAGGAACGATTGTAATCCCTGCATTCATGTGTTAGGGAAGGGGCTCCACTATATTCTCCCATTCTACATCAGTTTACAGAGCTGGGCAGCCATAGAGTGCACATGATATGTGCTACTTGCAGCTCTGAGAAGAACTGTGCTCCCTGAGGTACAGAGGAATACCTCTCCACACCACTCTACCCTCCCTCCCTGCAAAATGATCCCTCCGTGCTATTTCCAGCTCCGGCCTATGACTGAATGCCACCCTCTAGCCTGTAGTGTGAGGAGTAGTCTTTGCAGTGACCTACTTCATATAGTCCAGCTTGGTGCATGTGTGCATAAGTGTGACAGAGAGAGGTGGTTAGAATTTCCCAGCTTCCAAGCCTGTGTTCTAATTTTGCCTCTGATATGGACTTCCTTTGCAGCCTTGGGAAAGTGACTTAACTAGCCTGCTCTAGAATGCAGGATGCATAGTGTAGGGGATAGCTCGCTGGATTGGGATCCTGAGGACCTCATTTTAATTACCAGTCACAGACACTCCTTTGTGACCTTCGGCAAGTAACCCAACCCTGTGCCTCCGTTTCCTGTCTGCAAAGTGGCAACAATTGCCTACTTCACAAGAGTTTGTGCGAATAAATCCATTAATGACTATGAGACCTAGATAGATAGAATATCTCTGTTGCCATTCCCCAAACCGTGTACTGGGGATTACATTCTTTACTTACCTCAGAGGGATGTTTATAAAATGCTTTGAAGATGAAGTATTATTATTATTTTTATTTTATTATGGCTCTGCTGTTCTACTTGGCCTGAGATCCACTTTAGGTTGTGAAATAATTTTTGATAATCACACCTAGGGTGACCAAGTGTCCGGTTTTTAACCAGAACACCCGGTCAAAAAGGGATCCTGATGGCTTTGGTCAGCACCACTGACCGGGCTGTTAAAAGTCCGGTCGGCGATGCTGCGGGGCTAAAGCAGGCTAGTCCCTACCTGTCCTGGCACCGCACTGCACCCTGGAAGCAGCCAGCAGGTCCGGGTCCTAGGTGGGGGTGGGGCACAGGGTTCTGCACGCTATTCCTGCCCCAAGCACCAGCTCAGCACTTCCACTGGCTGGAAACCAGTTCCCAGCCAATGGGAGCTGCGGGTGGGGGGAGCAGTGCCTGCAGGTGAGAGCAGCACACGGAGCCTCCTGGCCCCCACGCCTAGGACCTGGACTTGCTGGCCTCTTCCAGGGTGCAGCGCGGTGCCAGGACAGGCAGGCAGCCTGCCTTAGCCCTGCTGCGCCGCTGACCAGGAACCACCCAAGGTAAACCCGTGCCCCAACCCTGAGGCCCAATCACCTGCCCCAGTCCTGAGCGCCCCCCCCAACCCTGAGCCCCCTCCTGTACCCCAAGCCCCTCATCTCTGGCCCCACCCCAGAGCCTGCACCCCCAGCTGGAGCCCTCACCCCCCCCCCACATCCCAACCCCCTGCCCCAGCCCAGAGCCCCCTCCCACACCTTGAACGCTTCATCCCCGACCCCACCCCAGAGTCTGCACACCTAGCCGGAACTCTCATTTGCCCCCCTCCCCATACCCCAATCCCCTGCCTCAACCCGCAGTCCCCTCCTGCACTCGGAATCCCTCGGCCCCACCCCCCCAGTCTGGAGCCCCCTCCTGCACTCCAAACCCCTCATCCCCGGCTCCCCCCGAGAGTAAGCACTCCCAGTCCAGAGCCCTCACCCCCTCCCACACCCCAACCCCCTGCCTCAACCTCCAGCCCCCCTCCAACATTCCAAATTCCTCATTCCCGTTGCCCAGCCTGGAGCCCCCTCCCACACCTTTAACCCCTCATCCCTGGCCCCAGCCCAGAGTCTGCACCCCCCGCCAGCACCCTCTCTCCCTGCACCCGCCCAGAGCCCCCTCTCACACACTGAACCCCTCATCCCAGCCCCACCGCAGAGCCCCCAGCCGGAGCCCTCACTCCCTCCCACACCCCGACTCCCTGCCCCATCCTAGAGCCCCCTCCCGCACCTTGAAGCCTTCATTTTTGGCCCCATCCCGGACCCCCCTTGTTAGTTAGAGCCCTCACTGCCTCCCACACCCCAACCCCCTGCCCCAGCCCAGTGAAAGTGAGTGAGGGTGGGGAAGAGCGGGGGAATGTAGTGAGCAGGGGAGGGGCCTCCTGGTGGGGCAGGGCCTTGGGGAAGGCGCGGGGCTAGGGTGTTGGGTTTTTGTGATTAGAAAGTTGGCAATCCTAATCACACCTCATTAGCACAGGGAAAAGTTTGTGTTAGTGTCTCAGTATAGGTAGATGGATGGCTACATACAGAAAGAGAGAGAAATATATGTAGTAGTGAGTGTGGTATTAGAAATGATGTTTTCACACGTATATATTATCAGTTAAAAGTGAAATAGACAAACGTACAATTGTGTGGAGGTTTTTTAGTGCTTGAGTATCATAGGTTTTACTTGAAAGGAGAGCTTCTTTCTGCCTCTTTTTCTTACTTTAATGATATAATTCAACTATAAAACACATCTGATTGGTGTTATACTATGTTCACATTCTACAACACAAAGTAGATGTAAATCACATACAGTACAGTAAAAATATGACTGCAGTGTTTTTGTTTTTTCCTGTGTTCTTATTCATAGGATATCAATAACTAGAGTGACAGCCGACATTTCTCTTGCTAAGAGGTCTGTCCTAAATAATCCGAGCAAGAGGGCAATAATTGAGCGGTCGAATACCAGGTCCAGTTTAGGTAAGATGTTAGCACATGTACTGCACTGCACATAGTTACGTCCTGGAGCAAAGTGACAGCTTTTAAATGTCATGAGCCCTTCCATTATAATCATGAGATGCCTATAGTATTAGCCACTGGAAACCAGCAGGTTCTTGCAAAAACTGGATTACAGCTTTATGGGATCCCATAGAGCCTGTGAGATTTCCAGACGAAAGGCCTTTTTAGCAGTCCACCAGAACTTGTTGGCACCAGTATCTTATTCACGTATGCCTGATCCATTGCCTGTTGAAGTCAATAAGAAGAGCTTTTGTAATTGACTTCAGTGGGCTTTGGATCAGGCCCATAAACTGTATCTGAATTTAACTCCAAGTGATCTATTCCTTTATTGATGCAGAGGATTTAAATAGGTAAATCCAAATTTCATATGTGCTGATGGGAGAAAAAGGCTCCTGGGGATAAAATTCACCCCAGTGTGGCTGGGCAAAGCTCAGTGCACTATGGAAGCTTCATATTAAGTGCCTAAGTGGAACATTAGTAAGGCATACTTAGAACCTTTTCTGGGCCTTGTACATTAAGGTTTGCTTCATTCTGAGTGACTGATTTTGTATTTTAAGTCACGAATAGTGCTAAGAAAACAACTGTGAAATGTTTAGAAATAATTAGTTTGCTCATGTAGCCAGGTTATTGGGTGAACCATATTGTTTCTAACTGATTTAGAGTCTGTGTGTGTTTAGGGGCGCCTAAGAACAAATCTTAAGAAGTAATCTTATGCTTTATAGATTATTGAAGTAGCAGTTAGGTGGATAGACTACACTGACTATAATTTTTATTATTTCCAAATACAGCAAATATACCAACATACCAGATTAATCATAGTATGCAAAATAAATAAATAGGGTTAGTATAAAGTGAGGGGCAGGAAAGTGATCTTTCTTCAGGGTCTATGTTAATCATAGACCTCTAAAAACTCAGCCCAAATTGCTTTGATTTTTTCAGGCATTCCCTTTCTGCAAAATGCCAGTCATTCATTAGCTGCGAGGTCAGCCATATCACTGAGCCAGGCATCAATATTTGGTGGGGATCCACTTTTCTATTTTTGCATGATTAATTTTTTAGCCACTAAAGCTCCATTTTGGAACCGTGCTGCTTTGTTACCAGGTAATCTCTAGATATTGGAAATATATCCAAGAATGAAACTTAAGGGGGCAGGCTCCAATTTAGCATCCAATATCAAATTGGTCCTATGACCCAACTTATATCAGAAATTCTTGATACGGGGTGCTCC
The DNA here is from genome assembly GCF_965140285.1 of Lepidochelys kempii. NCBI lineage: Eukaryota > Metazoa > Chordata > Testudines > Cheloniidae > Lepidochelys > Lepidochelys kempii. The sequence goes on along the minus strand of NC_136390.1, from coordinate 28,173,649 downwards.
CAAAACATATGAGCTAATATGACATCAAGGGAGTTACATTGCCAACAACAGTCCTCATTCATGAGGCTTATTACCATTAGCGTATGTGGAGACCAAAGTAGCATTTTTAAAAACAGTCTAAAAATGTATGTTCTGTACTTGCATCGCCTGTTCTAGTCTCCTGTGTAAATCACAAATGTTTGTTTATGCATGAAGTCCATATATTGTACATATACTGTACACCAAAACCAATGACACGTGATTTATTTTTCTAAACAGTATTGGGGTAGAGCAGTTATGACCTGTTGTTTTGGTTTTGGTGTTGTTGTTTAGCTGAAGTGCAGAGTGAAATTGAAAGAATCTTTGAGTTGGCAAGATCCTTACAGCTGGTTGTCCTAGATGCGGATACTATCAATCATCCAGCACAACTTATTAAGACATCTTTAGCACCGATTATAGTTCATGTTAAAGTGTCATCTCCAAAGGTAATTATAATCATCTTTAAAATACATGCATTTTACTTTTAAAATGTTACATGCTCGTTGTCCTCTGAGATAGGGTGTGTTCTCTTTTTACCTCAAAATGCACATGTTGACACCAATGAGAGCTTTGTGCTCATATGAGAAGAAAACCATTCTGTTGTATACAGGTTCTTGTACAGGCCCATCCCTGTAATATCTGAGCCCTTTCCAGTAGTGCATTAAATGCCATGACTAAGCCTCTGTCTCATGTGGTTCCTTTTTTATTTTTTTCTCTCTCCTTTCTCTAGAGGGGGAATCCTTCTGTGTTTAACATCCTCATGCAACTATTCACCTTGAAAATAGATATTTATTTTCAATTACAATTGTAGTGAGTTTAATGTTCATGAAAGGTGCTGCATTCACAGCCATAGAGATTTAAACCCTTAATTCATCTTCAGAACAAGTGCCATCTCTCCTCACTCCACCAATGTGCCTTAACTCTCCCTTGGAGGGCCACCTCTAGAGGTGAGAGATTAGATCAGTCCTTGGTGCTTCTTATTGAGACTCCCAACCAGGATACTAGATAGTGCCAGTTGTGGTTTTTGGGATGTCCTCTGGGTTCTTCATGTAGAGCACAAAAACCACAAAAGTGATTTTTTAAAAGTGCTGCTTTAAGGTTCTTAATAACCTTTGCACACTTACGCCTTGTCTGTATTATTGCACCAGTTAAACTGAAGATGTATTTTTAAATCTATTTAAACCTGGCTTATATTGATTTTAGCGTAATTCAGTTACTAACTAAATAAAGCTAAAATAATATAAACAAGGAGGACATTGATATGAGAGAGTCTATGCAGGGGTTTGCACCAATTTTCATTTAAAAAAACAATTTTAATGTAATTCTGAAAGTTTTAATATAGACAAGGCTGTAGCCCCTATACTGGTTTAGCAGTCAATGCCTGACTACTTGTGTTCTTTCACAATTTGCTTCTTGTTACATTAACTATTGGCAGTTAAGGATGGCTACTATTATCTAGCATTATACTTCAGTACCATAGACTTCAGGGTGAGTAACTTTTTCCAGATCCTTCACTCGCTCTTCCAGAAAACCTACATGTTTTCTAAAACTAAAAGTCTGAATCCTCACGTGGTGCAAATGGAGGTAGGGTGATGTATGTCAGTTGAGGATCTGGCTCACATTCTGTAAGGAAACAGCATAATTTAAGTTTTAACAGCACCCCTTAATGCACTTATAATAATATAAAGTTCTTAATGTAAACTCAGTGTCCATAATTTGCATATTCCCTGCTGACTGCTATTGAATTTTCCTGATATGGTGCTGGTTGTACTAGCTACACCCATTCTATTGAATGGAAAGTTATCTGGCAAGTGAGTTGGGGAGGATCAAGAGCACAAAGGTCAAGGGCACACTTTTCTTTTTGAAGTCTTTCACCCAAAGGCTTGTGAGCAGCGTGTTTGATACTATAATTTTCTTTTATAGTTTATAGATAAAGAATTTAGAATTCCTAATTTCTCCCACCCCCTAAATTCTATTAATGAGCATACTGCAGAAAAAAATAATGAGGTAATATGAACTGTGGGTGTTAAAAAACCTTCTGTATCAAAATATACTTCCGAGCAGACTGTCACCATAATATCAGTATTGCACAGCATAATATACTATTACTGTTATGCTATAATCAAGCTGGTGCAACTGCATAATTTTCAGGGAGCATTGGAAAATAGTCCTTTAGAAAATTATATTTGTTGACAATAACCTAGTACTTAGAACCAGAACAAAGCAAAATCACACTTTAAACTGCATTTGGAAAATATGCTTTGGGTCGAATTCTATGCCGAGATAAACATGCAGAAATCCCAGTGAAGTAAATTGAAGAATTTGCATCTGTCTGATGACAAAATTTGATCCATTATATTAAATGTAATACAAATAAGACTTATTACATTGGTTAATCCTGTCATTGGCATTTGGATCTCTTGTATCTGGGGATGTTTGACTCTTGTTTTCCTCTTTTCCTCTCTCAGGTTTTGCAGCGACTGATTAAATCCAGAGGAAAGTCACAAAGTAAACACTTAAATGTTCAGTTGGTGGCAGCTGATAAACTTGCACAATGTCCACCAGTAAGTACAGAAAAAATCAACAAGAATAAAACTTCAGATCAATGAACTGGAGTTTTGTACATTTCTACTGTGTTTATCATTGATATAGTTGCATTCACATGTTGTCAGTTGACTTTTTGGTGATGCTCACAGCCCTCCAGTCCTAGACCAGCTAAGAGGGGAAAAAAAAAAGTCAACACTATTCAGTCACTTTTTATATTCAAAAAAGTAGCTTGTCTGGGGCCCTATAATAACCTGCATCTCAAAATTGAGTTTCTGGCACTTCAGCAAAGAATGCTTTCAAAAGATCATCTGTTGAGACATTCCGGTTGGCCCAGTGGAGCTAGACAATTATCGCAAGCCACCTTGTTGGGATCATGATTAGCCATTTTAATTGATGCAGAGTCCTGCAGTTAGCAGGCCTGCAAGCTGCCCCAGATGTTTAGGCCAGCTGATGGGGTAGTTTTCTATGGGGAGGGTATATGGGTGTATGTGGAAAAGCAGCTAAAATTGTTTCGACTTTTGAAACTCAGCCCAAGGTTTTGTTGCAGGACAAACCTTTTTGTGAAATGCACACAGGTGGTAACTTGCCTATATGACAACCCAATGTCTATGCATGAGAATGAGCATGGTAAGACATAACAGTCCACGTCACAACATGGGGCCTTATTGGGAAATCTATCGTAGGTTTTTCTAGAGCACCCACTGGTGTAGGATCAAAGAGAAAAATCATGGAAAAACATGGAAAAATCAGATTTGAAGAATGAGAGCTATAGTGGACTTCAAATAACAGAATCCTCTCAGCTCTTCCCAACCTCTAGGAAGTTCTCTTTTGGTGTATATCTACATTTCTAGCTATCCTCCTTCAAGTCCATCTAAAGAGGTGGTGGACTTAGCAGTAATTTATTGTAAGGGTCAGAAGGGAATTGGGTGCTGCTGTCACAGTCCCAGCTGCCAAGCAGGAAGCCTACTGTAAGGGTCTCCTTAATCCAAGAATAGAGAAATATGGGAGACCTATAAGGCCATGTCTACGCGACCAGTTATGGCAAAACTTATGTCGTTCAGGGGTATGAAAAAACACCCCCTTGAGCAACATAAGTTTTGCCGGAATAAGTGGTAGAGAGCACAGTGTTGTGTCAGCAGAAGAACTTCTCCTGCCAACATAGCTACTGCCGCTCATTGGGGGTACAGTCCATGTCAACGGGCGAGATCTCTCCTAGTGGCATAGAGTGACTTCACAAGAGATCTTATAGTGATGCAACTGTATCTGTACAGCTATGCTGCTGTAAGCTCTCTAATGTAGACAAGTCAGTGTGTCATCCAACAGATATAGGAAGGTTAAGAAACAGCCACTGCCTCCGATAGGATGCCAGCTAGTAACTTGTTAGACAAAAAAGATGCTCTCAAACATCCAAGAGCTGTTTTTTGAGTCCTCAAGCTGATCATGGTTGAGAGGTTGATTCTGTGGTTCTGTCCAGACTCGGTGTGGAAATTGTGGGATTTTTTGTTGTTTGTTGAATCGGGTGAGTCTTGGTCCACATGTGAACTTGCACTGAAATGATAAAAGGTGTGAATTGAAACCAATTTAGTCATTTTGGTGCATGTCTTTGTGTGGACACTGTTATTTCAGAATGAAAGTGGCTAACCTCAAACCACTTTTATTTCAAAAGAAGAGTGTCCACACACACATCTGCCCAAAAATAACTAAACTGATTTTGCATGTACCTGGAGGTACTTAACCCCATCTGAAACACTGCTTAACACCTAGTCTAGATGCAGTTTGACACCCTTACCATCATGTTACCTGGCAGGGGTTGATGCTAACCTGATTATAAAGGTGTTAGACTTTGTCTAGATTAGAATTTGAAGCAAGTCTTGGGGTTTGTCTACACTGGCAGTTTACAGCGCTGCAACTTTCTCGCTCAGGGGTGTGAAAAAACACACCCCTGAGCGCAGCAAGTTTCAGCGCTGTAAAGCGCCAGTGTAGACAGTGCTGTGAGCCGCGCCCCTCATGGAGGTGGGTTTTTTTAGAGTGCTGGCAGAGCTCTCTCCCAGTGCTCTGCCGTGACTACACAAGCCACGTTAAAGCACTGCTGCTTTAGTGTTGCCAGTGTAGACTAGCCCTTAGTTAAGTCTAGTGTAGACAAGGCTACACTTCCTTTAACATGTGCTAGGCTCCCCACTAGGCTCAACCCATTTAGCACATTAAGGCAGTATGTTTTCTTTACACTAGACTTTTAAAGCATGTTAGTTAACACAGGTCAGCTGGCATGTGCTAACGTCACACCTGAAATCTTAGTCTAGACAAGACCTTAAACTGTATCTAGTTAAGTGATAGGTCAAATGGGGTTAGGTACCTCGAGGTACCTGACTTGATTTTAAAAGACACCTTTTCTCCTAGGCTAGAGAGCTCTTGTGTCATTGGTGACCATAGGACTAGAGTAGTCTCCCAAGCTGAGTGTCAGTGGCGAGGGGAGTCTCAAAAGGCAGGCCAGCACACTTAAGCCAGTTCAAACAGAAAGAGGTTGGAAGGCAGCTGATACCACTACCAAGAACAAAAGCAGCAAAAAAGCTGAAGTCCAGCCCTGTGTTAAAGAGAGGTTCAGTTAGGTCTTTGCTCTGGACCCTGGGTAACAAGTAGGGGAACTGCTTCCTCCTCTCCTTTACCCACTGGCCCTAATAAGGGAGCTGGAGTATCCCAGGGCTGTCACCCGTCGCTGCAGCAACTAATCCCCTTCCTTTCTAACCTCCTTCTGGTGGTAGAATCTCTGGCCTGTGCCCACCCCTCCCCCCTGCAACATTCCAGATCTGCCAGCAGGAATGGTGGAGCCCAAGCCAACACCAATGTGGGAAGGATAGGCTCAGCTATGTATGTGGGGAAAAAAAATCACTTTTCCCTCTTCCTCCACTTGAACCATTTCTCTTGTCAACAGGCTGTCTTTTGAGGTCAAATCCCTCCTTCAGCCATTGAGGCTGGGGTTCCCACCCAATTACATCCCACTTAGGCCATGTCTACACTATGAGCATTATAGTGGCATAGCTATACTAAGACCATAATGTAGACACAGACTTCAGCAACAGAAGGAACTCCACCTCCCCAAGCAACGGTAGCTAGGTTGATGGACACCGACTCAAAACTGGGGGTTAGGTTGTCATAGCTGAAGCTCTGTCAACCTAAGCTTTAAGTGTAGACTATGCTTTGCCTATGTCTTCACTGCAAGTGAAGGTGTGATTGCAGCAAGGATAGACATACCCAATACTGGCTTTAATTTAGCTAGCGCAGCTAACAATAGTAGTGAAGGTGTTATGGCACAGTCCATCACTAGCAACCCAAATAAGTATCCACGGTCCCTGGCAGGCTTTTACTCAAGCAGCTAGCCTGATTTCAAGCCCATGCCACAATGTCTACAATATTATTATTACCTTTGCTAGCTAGATTTAACCTAACAGGATTATTCCTACTTGTGCTTCATCACTTTGCAGTGAAGACATACCTTTAGTAGAGCCTGGGTATAGTAGGATCACAGCTGACAGCTTTTCATAAGCAGTTGTTGCTTTCGTCTTCTCCTGTCTGTTGGAACTTGGCCCCCTCCCTCTGTCCCCTAACTGCTGGGAATCCGGATGCCTTCTTTCTTCCTTTGGATTTTGAAGCATGACAGAGGAGTGAGGATGAATTATTTCCTACAGCAAGCTCCTTCCATGGCAAAAACAAGCCTGCTAAACTGAAATAAAGGACCACTTCCTCCCCCATACAGACTAAGTCTTTTATTCTCTGAGCTATTAAAAATACCAAAACTGTGTGGAACAAATTATTACAGATAACCACAGTTGATAGTTATATTACCATCTCAAGCCTTTCAAATTCATAAATTAGGCCATGAAAAATCATGAGATTGACTTAAAATCATGACTAGTCATTTCTTTTTCCCTCTGGTTTTTGAGTGTTCACACTTTCAAGCTTTTCTCTGCAGCTGTGAGGGACAGAAAATTCCTTTTATTTTGTTGGTTTTTATATGAAAGCTGAGATTTTCCCTTAATTCCATAATTCTGGGAACTGTGGCTTTAAGAAAAATGCAACCCAAATATTGTGAGACTCTCACTGAAGTTATGATCATTGTCAGCACATTTTATGGTGAGCAAAGTGGGAGCCTGTTATGAAAGGTATAATGCCTCGAGTGCTGTGTGGAACACTGGTGCATAGCAAATCTTGCTACAGCATTTTAAAGCACTCCTCTTAGCACAGTCATCCTAGCATGTGAGCATATGAGGCATAGCCCCTCCCATGCTGAGTAATGCCCCTTCTGGGGCCGCTCAGCACTGCCTGCAGCATAAAACACCCACTTTCCCCAGCACTGGGAGATAGATTATGCCTGCCCTGTGTGTGGGTATGCCGGAGGCAGGGCACCACACTGTCGTCTCCAGTCTAGAACTCCTGTACAAGGAGCCTCCTGATTTAACCCAGCCAGTGCCCCCTGCAATATAAACATTGTTTCTTGTTCTTAGTTATAGAACTTTTATTGACGATAGAAAGAGAGGGCGACCAAATAAATGTGGACATGTAATTCCTTAACTGCACTTGGTTGGAGAGCAGCATGTATTGTCATAAACTGTCCCATTCTTCTCAGAAAGTGGGGGGCGTCTGTCCTGTGACATGTTAGAAACAGCCACAACATGGGCTGGGCATTTTCTGTGTAAAAGGATAGGTGGTGATGATCATCTTAAAGCAAAGAATCCATTCTGTCCCAACCCCTTCCTTTTCATGACAATGACATACTGTAAGCATCTCTGGTTACAGTAACAGTAGGATCTAGTGCTCTCCCCTCTGTCACCCTGCTTGTGTTCTACTCTGAGAAGTACTGAAAGTTGTTCAAACCATCTCAAATTTTATATTGGGGAGTCCACTGTATTATGTTCATCTCGTGAGTAATTTTCCATTGAATCATGTTGTTACAATAAAGGGAAGAAAAAGGATATTTCTGTGGATTAACACACATTAACTGAAACAAAATATTATATTAGTTCTGTAGCAGTAGTAACCAAAAATATATATATATAAGGCCTAATTCAGATTGGGTGTATATGGAGTTAAATGGAGTCCGACCTGCTCACATTGCATCTGAATTTGGTCCATGGTGTTTACTCAGGGCTGTCATTGCTACTTACATGTACAAGACTATCTGTAGTGTTCACCATCACATTCTTCACATTGTAAAAATAGTTTTTCTCCATTTGAAAAGAGCAGACTGTGCAGTGCTTAATTTGTAATGAAAGAGGTGCCAGAGCTCAAGCAATTTTTTTACATTCATAACTGAAGCAGCAAGCCCAGAGGTGCTGAGGCTATGAACTGCCAAGGCTAGAGGTGCCGGGGATCAGCCCTGGCAAGCCCTGGCACAAATTAAGGACTGAGCCTGTGCATATTGCATTCATGTGCTCATTTATGCAGTGCCTTCCTCTTATTTTAGCTAATCTTTTCCTATCAATTGTACTGAAGTGAGTGAATTTGATTGAAATAAATGGCCCGCACCTGCAGGGTGCATATCACATCTTACCTAGTACATAATAGCACTTTATAATATCCACAACATCTGATATAACTCAGCTTTTATTCCACATCCTGAGATTTTATTTAGACAACTCCACTGACATTCAATGAGATCCTGCCTGAGCAAGGACTGAGTGTAAAGCTCAAGATTTGGACTCGTAGTTCCCATGAGCCAAACTCCATCCACAGATACACATGTCAGCTTCCCAGTGAAGTCAGTTAATCTGACGAGAATTTCACACAGTTTTTACTTCATTGAAATTACCCCTGATTTACACCACTGCTAAGGAGATGGATATTTGTACGGGAGAGCAGAATCTGGTCCATGGTGAATACAGTTTAAAGGCTATATTCTACTTTTGGCTATGCAAACACAGCTCGCATTGATGTTTCTATAATTGGATGGATAAAATGAGGAAAATTGGGCCTGGACTCTATTCTGTCTCATTCAGAATATTGTTTTTCCTTAAATCAGTGGCAGCTTTTCTAGTCAGAGATCAAACTAGCCAATAATATCTGCCCCAAGCAATTGGAGTAAGAGGGTGGAGGTTGTGTTATTTTTAATACAAAGGATGGGCTACCTTGTTAAATTCTTTCCCACATTGCTGGTCAATTACTTGGAGCTGTGGGGTCACTTGTTTGTAAATATTCACCAGTGTGAGTAAGGGTCACACAATCTAGCTCTATGTGGTTGCTGAGGTTTTGGTTAAATTTCACAGGAGGAGTAAATTAAGGAAAGATTCAATTAAGTGAAAGTATATTGCTAATATGGAAGGTTCTTATCATAACCCTGTACAGTATTGTATGTCTTTTGCATTAAAAACTATACAGTATTTCACAGCTCAAATTCTAGTAAGAAGAATATTTGCATACTCCCATCTTCTTTATGTATTGGGCATAAAATGTTTAGTTTATTTGGATATATCTGAAAGCCATCAAAAATCACATTTCTAATTTGCATGGTGCTGAGACACGTTATGAAACTGATTAGTACTGTACATCTAGACATTATAAAAATAGTTGTCTTTTTTGGAATATCTAACTGCTTTCACTATCAATTGCTCATTAATTTTTCACTGATGCTGCTAATGCTGTGCTAAGAATACCTGTCACTGCAAAATTCATTAAGCAGTAGCAGGTACTTTGCATGGCTTAATGAAACAGGAACTGTACCAAGAATGTAGTTAAAATGTGCTAGTCAAATACAGTTTATTATTTCTTTTTTGGATTTATACAAATGCTCAAAAAGGGTCATCTGTGTGTGCTCTAGGTTCTTTTGACATAACTTAAAATTAATTGGAAATAGTACCACATCATAACTAAAGTGCAGCAGTACAATTAAATATAACCCAGCACCAGCTAGCCAGGAATTTAAAATCTCAGGTCCCTTCACCTTCCAGTAATTTTCCACCCTTGCAGTTCCAGCTGTGGAGTTCATTCCCTCTGGGTCTACCAGTATCCCTTAAGGAAGCTAGAGAGTGGAGTGCAGGAAGCCAACCTCTCTTCCTTTTCAGCCCCCATAACTTTTATGTGAGGGGAGGGCAATGAGGTCCCAGCAATGGGCTGGCTGGGACCAGGTTGGGAAGAGGGATGGCTGACAGCTGCCTCCTAAATAGGTGAATGTGATTAAGGAAATAATTGACCTGCACTATAGAATTTATTGCCAGGTACTTCCAGATATTTTAGGTGAATAAAATTGCAGCCCTAATTATACCACATCCATTGCCTCCTGTCTTCCTTCTGGTGTGGCAGGACAATGGTAACATAGTAAATATAAGGAAATGAAAATACTGTACTAGTTATCTTAGATAGGAATTCTAAATAGATAAAGCTGAGGAGAGGCGATTTCTTCCTTGGTTCATTTTGATTCAGGAAAAGCAACAGAGAAATCTTTACACATGAGGTTTTGTCCAAAGGATAGAGAACACTGCAATAATACATACTGCTTAGGAAATGATGGTATCTATGTTGTTAACAGCTCAATTCACTATCTCTACTGTGTTCTTTATCATTGACCTGGAAGAAAAATACAATTATCACTGATAAAAATTTGCAGATGATATAAAACTTGGAGGAGTGGTTGCTGTTTCAGAGCAACCTGGATTACCTGGTAAACTGGGTGTAAGCAAATGATGTGTGTTTTTAATATGGCTAAATGTAATTGTATACATCTAGGGACAAAGAATGTAGCTTATACTTACAGGATTGTGGGACTCTATCCTGGGAAACAGTGACTCTGAAAAAGATTTGGGGGTCATGGCGGATAATCAGCTGAACTCCAGTGTGATATCTTGGCCAAAAAATCAAATGTGATCCTATAGTGCATAGAATCATAGAAGATTAGGGTTGGAAGAGACCGCAGGAGTCATCTAGTTCAACCCCTGCTCAAAGCAGGACCAAGCCCAACTAAATCATACCAGCCAGGGCTTTATTAAGCTGGGCCTTAAAAACCTCTAAGGATGGAGGTTCCACCATCTCCCTAGGTAACCCATTCCAGTGCTTCACCACCCTCCTAATGAAATAGTTTTTCGTAATATCCAACCTAGACCTCCTCCCCTGCAACTTGAGACCATTGCTTATTGTTCTGTCATCTGCCACCACTGAGAACAGGGTGAATCTCCAGTAGGAATAGAGAGGTTATTTGATCTCTATAGTTGGCACTGGTGCAACTGCTGCTGGAATACTGTGCCAGTTCTGGTTCCCACAATTCAACAAGGATGTTGATAAATTGGAGACAGTTCAGAGAAGAGCCATGAGAATGATTAAAGAAAGCATGCCTTATAGTGATAGACTCAAGGAGCTCAATCTATTTGTCTTAACAATGAGAAGGTTAAGCGGTGACATGATCACAATTTATAATAATCTACACCAGAGTGGATTTGATTTAAATCATGATTTAAATCACTAGTCAGGAAGACTCGAATTAATCATGGTTTTCTACATAACAACCATCAAGAATGCACTTTTATAACCTTAATACATATTCTTCATAACTCAGAGGTAGATGTAGGTTTCATTTTTAGAAGGTACACACAATACATTTTTAAAGTGATTTCTTTTGAAAACTTTTCAGATTAGTTTTACAACTATGTCAGAAAATGAATGATTGTTTGGTTATTGCATTTACCAAAGGTAATTGAAGCAGATATTTATGAAGTCATTGGGAGGTGAACTATCTCCAGTTCAACAGGTTAATTGTTAATATTTGGAGGATTTTCTTGCCATGCTGTATTAGGAGGAAAACATCACCAACAGACGTTTAAATTGTTTTATTTAACTAAAACAACAATGTTAAGTACTCTGGATTTTTTTCTTCAACAGCAAACCTTATTTTAACAAAACAAGCATACGTCCCTCTCTTCTCACATTTATCTCCAGACTTCTTCTCCTTGTCCAGATCTATTCTGCCCCCAACAATCTTCTGTTCATTGAACTTTTTGAAGCTTTGCACTTTTAGAGAGAGGGACAATAGAGTTGAGGTCTGTTATTTCTCACCTCTATATACTATTTATTTATTTTAAAACATTTTTGCTGTTAACAGGCATGTTATCTCTGGAGACACAAAACCACAGTTTGAGAACTGCAAAACTAAGCATCTCTGATTGTGTCTTCTGGACTGAGCACTGAGTCCCATTGGGTAGATAGAAAGATTAACCTAAATAATCTATACAGAAGCCTGTGGAACCCCATAAGATTGGGTTCCTAATACATGAACTATTGGAACTCATTTACAAAACTTTCTTAAACATTACATAAATATATTCTTTCATACTATAGAATTAGAATTTATAATCCCTATTCCATGATGAGATATCTTTGAGCTATAATGTATCTTAATTAAAACTATCTTTAGATAGGTTTTTTCTCAAAAAAACCTTTTATTAAAAAAAACATGATTTAAATTAAAAAAATCCAATTTTTATTTTTTTAAATCATTGATTTTTACCCACCCTGATCTACACAGGGAACAAATATTTAACAGTATGCTCTTAAATCTAGAAGAGAAAGGTATAACAGGATCCAATAGCTGGAAGTTGAAGCTATGCAAATTCAGACAGGAAATAATGTGTAAATTTTTGATGGTGAAAGTAATTAACCGTTGGAACAATATACCAAGGGTCGTGATAGATTCTCTATCACTGATAATTTTTAAATCAAGATTGGATGTTTGTCTAAAAGATATGCTCTAGACATTATTTTGGGGAAGTTCTATAACCTATGTAGGCCTGACTTGACATGAGCAATTGGACATTGGTAAGGCCTTATTTTTTGGGAGACAGGATTAGTATGCTAAATGGATCAGCAGACTGGAAACGAAATGTCTGTGCTAGTGAAGATAAGGGAGAACATTTAGGGAACAATTTACAATGGACAAGATAACAATGGATCAGATAAGGCTGAAACATAAGATGAGGTAAAAGTAAGTTTTTGCATGGAAAGTGTGTGCTATGCAAAGAATGGTTCCTACAAAGTGACCAAGCCAATCGCAAAATGGTAATGCAATGTATAGTAAATATAATGGAATGTTAAAAATGTATATAAAGGAAGACGATTTCTGTGTAACTTTGAATTTGTAGGTTTCAGAGTAACAGCCGTGTTAGTCTGTATTCGCAAAAAGAAAAGGAGGACTTGTGGCACCTTAGAGACTAACCAATTTATTAGAGCATAAGCTTTCGTGAGCTACAGCTCACTTCTTCAGATGCATATCGTGGAAACTGCAGCAGGCTTTATATATACACAGAGAATATGAAACAATACCTATTCCCACCCCACTGTCCTGCTGGTAATAGCTTATCTAAAGTGATTTCCAGCACAAATCCAGGTTTTCTCACCCTCCACCCCCCCACACAAATTCACTCTCCTGCTGGTGATAGCCCATCCAAAGTGATAACTCTTTACACAATGTGCATGACAATTAAGCTGGGCTATTTCCTGCATAAATCCAGGTTCTCACCTCCCCCCCACCCCCATACACACACAAACTCACTCTCCTGCTGGTAATAGCTCATCCAAACTGACCACTCTTCAAGTTAAAATCCAAGTTAAACCAGAACATCTGGGGGGGGGGGGTAGGAAAAAACAAGAGGAAACAGGCTACCTTGCATAATGACTTAGCCACTCCAAGTCTCTATTTAAGCCTAAATTAATAGTATCCAATTTGCAAATGAATTCCAATTCAGCAGTTTCTCGCTGGAGTCTGGATTTGAAGTTTTTTTGTTTTAAGTTAGCGACCTTCATGTCTGTGATCGCGTGACCAGAGAGATTGAAGTGTTCTCCGACTGGTTTATGAATGTTATAATTCTTGACATCTGATTTGTGTCCATTTATTCTTTTACGTAGAGACTGTCCAGTTTGACCAATGTACATGGCAGAGGGGCATTGCTGGCACATGATGGCATATATCACATTGGTGGATGTGCAGGTGAACGAGCCTCTGATAGTGTGGCTGATGTTATTAGGCCCTGTGATGGTGTCCCCTGAATAGATATGTGGGCACAGTTGGCAACGGGCTTTGTTGCAAGGATAAGTTCCTGGGTTAGTGGTTCTGTTGTGTGGTATGTGGTTGTTGGTGAGTATTTGCTTCAGGTTGCGGGGCTGTCTGTAGGCAAGGACTGGCCTGTCTCCCAAGATTTGTGAGAGTGTTGGGTCATCCTTTAGGATAGGTTGTAGATCCTTAATAATGCGTTGGAGGGGTTTTAGTTGGGGGCTGAAGGTGACGGCTAGTGGCGTTCTGTTATTTTCTTTGTTAGGCCTGTCCTGTAGTAGGTAACTTCTGGGAACTCTTCTGGCTCTATCAATCTGTTTCTTTACTTCTGCAGGTGGGTATTGTAGTTGTAAGAAAGCTTGACAGAGATCTTGTAGGTGTTTGTCTCTGTCTGAGGGGTTGGAGCAAATGCGGTTGTATCGCAGAGCTTGGCTGTAGACGATGGATCGTGTGGTGTGGTCAGGGTGAAAGCTGGAGGCATGCAGGTAGGAATAGCGGTCAGTAGGTTTCCGGTATAGGGTGGTGTTTATGTGACCATTGTTTATTAGCACTGTAGTGTCCAGGAAGTGGATCTCTTGTGTGGACTGGACCAGGCTGAGGTTGGTGGTGGGATGGAAATTGTTGAAATCATGGTGGAATTCCTCAAGGGCTTCTTTTCCATGGGTCCAGATGATGAAGATGTCATCAATATAGCGCAAGTAGAGTAGGGGCTTTAGGGGACGAGAGCTGAGGAAGCGTTGTTCTAAATCAGCCATAAAAATGTTGGCATACTGTGGGGCCATGCGGGTACCCATAGCAGTGCCGCTGATCTGAAGGTATACATTGTCCCCAAATGTGAAGTAGTTATGGGTAAGGACAAAGTCACAAAGTTCAGCCACCAGGTTAGCCGTGACATTATCGGGGATAGTGTTCTTGACGGCTTGTAGTCCATCTTTGTGTGGAATGTTGGTGTAGAGGGCTTCTACATCCATAGTGGCCAGGATGGTGTTATCAGGAAGATCACCGATGGATTGTAGTTTCCTCAGGAAGTCAGTGGTGTCTCGAAGGTAGCTGGGAGTGCTGGTAGCGTAGGGCCTGAGGAGGGAGTCTACATAGCCAGACAATCCTGCTGTCAGGGTGCCAATGCCTGAGATGTACCCTGCATCTAATTTGTAATGTACCCTGCATCTACTGCCTGCATTAAAGTCTGATCAACTCAGCCTAGCATTGCTGTATGTCAAGTAAAAATACTAAAGTGACAAAATCTAAAGTCAAACTAAGTTCTTAAAAAGCCAAACAAAAAAAGGCCTTGAAAAAAAATCCTAAGATCCTGTGTATAGAGGAGATCAGATTGGATGCTCACAGTGGTCCCTTCTGGCCTTGGAATCTATGAATCTGTGTATCCATAAAAAGCTCTAAAGTAAAGATGATGATCTTAATGGAAAATGCATTTCAAGTGGAATCAGAGGGAAATTGTTTTAATCCCCTGCCTTTTCCCACAAGATCATTTTTTGCTCATTCTGTCTCACGGACACACAATCCAAGTTAATCAGGAGTAAAATGGCTTGATATAGTAAAAACTTGAGCGATTCCTTTTGTAATATACAGTTTTCCTATCTGATTTTTCAATTTGTGGAAAAATTGCACTGTATTAGGATTCAGATTGTGCCACTTTTGATTACATCAGTGGAATCATTTTGCTACTCAGTATGAGTAGGGTGGCAAAATCAGACCCTAAAAAGTTGCTTTTTGATTATATTTATTAATATAATTAAAGAAAGGAAAATAAGATTTTGTTCCAGATTGAATTGCTTTTTTGTAGATCAGTTTTACATTTTCTTCACCTTCCTCCTCCTCATACTGAAGAATTAAAGGAATTCAATGTAGAATTCTCTTAAGTAATTTGTGTCATTTCTGCTTTACTCTTCTCCTTATTTAGAATATTTAACTGTTTTCTTACTGAATATACTGGTCAGCAGTAGAGATATATTTCATAGACAGTTGCTCATTTAGGATCTGATTCTGCCACTCTTATTGACATTGAAACTCACATCAAAATAAGGGTTAAATGGGACTTAAGTTATGCATAGGCTTTGTGCTGGGCTTCTAGATAGGGGTGAATTTCAGTTTGTATAAGGGTGGATGAATCAGGCTCCTGGGATCTGTTCTTCCCTGGCTAAACAAAATTCCCATTAATGGGAATTATTTGCCAACCTCACCTTATTTAGGAATCCATCAGATATGGAAAGATAGTCTACTTTATCATGGTGGTTAATTCTGAGGGACTCACAGTTATAGCTACTAGTGTTCTACTATAATTTGTCATAAAGGGAACAGTAACATTCTATTCCTACTGTTTTCTCCAACTACATTTAAATATGAGCTGCTGTCATAGTTGTTCTCACATAATTTTAGCTTAATAAAATCATGTTCTCAGTCCAAATATTCTACTATTTCACATGCTATTGTGGAAATACATTGCTCAGGTACATTAACTACTTTCTCTCTTCCGCATTTTTTGGACATGTCTGAATTATTATTGTATTATTCATGATATTGTGCTTGCACGCTATGAATTGGGAGAGAGGGTGCCTGCCCCAGGGAGTTTAAAATCTATAGGCTCTATCGTGCCTAGAACAGAGCAGTAGTTCTTCAATAAGTGTTCCTAGGAGTGCTCCATTGTAGGTGTATCTGTGCCTCTAATCAGAGATTTTAGGAGCAGTGTCCATTCAGCCCTCACATACACTCTCCCTCCCTTGTGGTCTGCCTCAAGGCTATCTGGCACTGTGCAGGTGAACCCCCATCAGTTCCTTCTCTACCGCCTTTGGCCTCCAATGGAGCAAGCAGTTGTCCCTTCCTTATCTGCGCCATTAGCATCAATAGTGGTTATTTTTGTTGTTCTCCTTAATAGTTAGTGTTTCCTTTTTACCTGTTGGGATAAAAAAAAAAAAGAAAAAACTTTAGTTTGCATTTCTCACCTTGGTTAGGAGGATTCCCCCCCCCCCATTTAAAAGACTGTCTAAGTTCTTTCAGTTTAAAAAAAGATGGAAGAACAACTTTCTTCAGCATTCCTCACTGCTAGAGGATGATAGCGTCCCCTCTCACCCCGGGCATGCCCGGCTCCCCCAACCTAAAGAGTTGCCTCTCTTGCCAGGAGTCAGCACCACCATTACCCAGTGACGAGTCTGACAGTGACCAGGAGGATGCCATTTCCCTGGCCTCTCATCATGGCCCGGCATTACAATACAATGGTCCTCCTCAATTCCATCAAGATGACCCACGATTGTGGTAAGGGCCCTCTTGGGTACCCACCTGCCACCCATGCTCTTCTTCCTCCAATGGCCATATTGGGATCCTTGGGTGACATACAGATCCCATATTTTGCAGGGGTCTAGTGTCTCTCAGAAGGCTGATGAGCTGCAGATTCCCCTTCAGGAGGTGCCAGATACACATCACAAGCTGGTGGATGTTCTGCACACTTCCTCCTCATCTAGAATTGCCCTCCCAATTAATGAGGCGAAGTCATCTGGCAGATACCAGCCTCCATTGTACCAGCCAGCAAGAGAGTCGACAAAAAATACTACATCAAAAGGAGTAGTTTCAGACACAAAAGGAGCAGTTTCAGGCCATTATCAGAGAGGGTCAATTAGTAGCCAGAACAGCACCACAGGCAGCACTGGATGCAGCCGATACAGTGGCCTGCTTCGTCTCCACATCAGTGGTAATGAGGCAGGCTTCTTGGTTACACCTTTTCAGGTTGCCCAAAGAGCTGCAGATGATGATGGAAGATCTCTCCTTTAAAGGGCTCAAGCTCTTCACTGAGAAGACAGACTCTTCTCTCCACACCTTGAAAGATTCTTGGGCCACATTATGCTCCATGAGAATCTACTCTGTGGGACAGAAGAGAAGATATAGTTCTCAGCCACAGCACAGGTCATGACCTCCTCAATACCCACCGTCTTAGTGCTATTATGAGTTGCAAGGTAAGATGCCCAGGGCTTAGAAGCGGAAGTAGTCAGCACCCCCAATCCATGACCTCTCAGACCGCCTCTTCTAAGCACTTTTGATGAGTTGCTTGTGGGCCCGTACAACTGTACCTTGCAACATCAGCTGCCAACTACACACCTGTCATGCCCCTTTGGAAGTCGTCAGGGCCTCTTTCACAGCAGTTGGGAGAGGATCACCTCCAACAGATGGGTCTTGGAGATTATTTTGAAGGGTTACACCATTCAATTCATGCCCCTCTCCGATTCCCACCCTCCTTCCTTGTCCCTCTTCAGGGACCCTTCTCACAAGAACCTACTTTGCCAGGAAATAGATCTGTTGTGCCTAGGAGCCATAGAACCAGTCCAGGCACAACTCAGGGGCAAGGGGTTTTACTCCTGTTATTTCCTGATCTCCAAGACAAAGGGAGGTTGGAGACCCATTATAGATCTAGGAGCATTAAACAAATACATGAGAGCGCAGAAGTTCAAGATGGTCATGCTAGCAGACATTATTCCATTCCTAGAGTAAGGAGATTGGTTTTTGGCCCTCAACCTACAAGATGCATACTTCCACATCTCAGTACAACCGTCACACAGGAGATTCCTACGGTTTGCCTTTGGGCAGGACAATCATCAATACAGGGTGCTGCCATTTGGCCTCCTGTATGCATGCAGAGTATTCTCCAAGGTTCTCTCCATTGTAGCGGCACACTTGTGAACACTGGGCTTTGTGATCTACCCACATCTAGATGACTTAGAGCTCCCTTGTTTCAGGATGCCGTACAAGCCACCCAGACAACCATGCACACATTTGCGCAACAGGGTCTAACAGCTCACCTTACAGAAATTGACACTGACCCCAGTACAGTGACTGGAATTTATCGGTGCCGACCTCAATGCAGTACAAGCAAAGCATTTCTTACACTACGTAGGCTCACCGTCCTTACAAGTCTCATAGAGACAGTCCAAGCCAGCTCTGAAACATCAGCCAGGAACTCCCTGCAGTTGCTAAGTAATATGGCAGCATGCACCTTTGTCAGTCCAAACACCCGGATGTTCGTGAGGTGTCTTCAGATATGGCTCACTTCTGTCTATTCCCCAAACAGGGACAGACTAACTAAACTGCTACCACTGCTCTCTGCAGTAAAGCACTCCTTGGACTGATGGAAAGACCCATCCAGTGTCCGAGCAATGTTCCATTCATGCAACTGCCACCGACTCTACCAATGGATGCCTCCCTAATGGGATGCGGAGCTCACCTCCATGAATGCAAGGTTCAAGGCAAGTGGTCTTCCATAGAAGTGACCCTCCATATCAATATTTTGTAGCAAAGGGCCATCAGGAATGCTTGTGCATGCTTCTGTGTTTTATCAAGAACACCCACTCAAAGGTCATTACAGACCATATGAAGTGTATGTTTTACATAAATTGCCAGGGAGGTGCCAGTTCTCCCTCCTTCTGCACGGAAGCATTCAAATTCATCTCAGCTGTCTATCTACCAGGGATACAGAATGTGACAGCCAACTGTCTTCGACAGAACTTTTCTCACCACCACAAATGGGAACTGAACTCAGAGGTGCTTTGAGACATATTCGCCCTTTGCGGAATCCCGACTGCAGAGCTCTTTGCTACTTACTGGAACAAGAAATATCATTGTTACTGCTCCAGGGCCAGCCTAGGGAAACATTCACTGGGAGACACCCTCATCCTCACATGGGACAAGGACTTCTTGTATGCCTTTCCCCCATTTCCTTTTCTGTCCAAGGTCCAGTTGAAAAGTTGACGAGACAAAATGAGAGTTATTCTGAGTGCCCTCTCCTGGCCAAGACAAGTCTGATTCCCTTACCGGGACACAGATGGCAATATGTTCTCCAGTTCCACTCTGGCCCATTCCCCACCTGCTCTCTCAAAGGGACAGACTGGTCTTTCACCCCAACATGCAGTTCCTCAGCCTCCAGGGTTGGCTCCTTCTTGGTTCCAAGGCTTAGGGTCAGAATGCTCTGACAAGGTGAAAGACGTGTTGCTGCACAGCCAAAAGTTTACCACTCAATGTACTGACCTACAAAAAGTGAAATGATCCCAAGTTTGGTGTCCTTCTAAGCACACAGACCCAACTCATCTTCCCTCCCTCTAATTTTAGACTACATTTTAGACCTCGAGGTCAAAACTCTCACTCAGTTCCCTTAAAGTACGTTTTGCGGCCATGCCAGCTTTCCACCATCAAGCAGATGGATATTCTACGGTTGCTCACCTGCTGATGTGTAGATTCCTTAAAGGCATTGGGAATCTCTTCCTGCATGTGAGACCACCCACTCCAATCTGGGATCTTAACCTAGTTCTCAGAGCTTTGATTAGATCTCCCTTTGAGCCCATGGCAACTTGCTATCTCTTACATCTGTCCATGAAGACAGCATTTCTAATTGCCCTCACTTCAGCTAGGCACATAGGAGAATTAGTGGGCCTAATGGCGCACACCCACCATACACAGTCTTTTAAAAAGACAAAGTAACTCTGAGGTTGCATCCCAAGTTTCTCCCTAAAGTTGTCTCTACTTTCCATATGTCCTGGTTTTTCCCCAAAATCACATCATGACAACAGGGAGGCGATTCTGCATATGCTAGATATTAGAAGAGCACTAGCATTCTACTTGGACAGGTCTAAGGACTTCAGGAAGTCTCCTAAACTCTTCCTTTCATTCACGGGAAGATCCAAAGGCTCCGTGATATCGGCTTGAAGACTATCCAAATGGGTCTTGGGTTGCTTTAATCACTTTTATCAAAGGTGCAACCTGTTGTCTCCATCCAAAATCTATACGCACTCCACGAGGTCAGTTTCTATCTGTCGCATTCCTTAAAGATGTCCCTCTTTCAGAAATCTGCAGAGCAGTTACTTAGGCCTCTTCCGACACTTTTGCAGAACACTATGCGATCACTGGAGATTCAGCCTCTGATGCCATCTTCAGGTCTACAGTGCTTTCTATAGTAACAGACACCATTCCAAAGCCCCAGCCCTCCATGGGGGGTACTGCTCAGGAGTCACCTACAGTGGAACGCCCATAAGGACACTACTCGAAGAAGAGGAAGTTACTCACCTTGGGCACTAATGATGGTTCTTCAAGATGTGTGTCCCTGTGGGTGTTCCACAACCCGTCCTCCTCCCCTCTACCTTGGAGTTCACCATAAGGGGCTTTGGGGTAGAGAAGGAACTGAGGGGGGTTCCCACACACAGACCAGGCGGGAGGGAGAGCGCATGTACAGGCCGAACGGACATTGCCAACCCAAATCTTCGATTAGAGGCACAGAGACGCAGATACAGCTACAGTGGAGCACCCATGGGGGACACATCTCAAAGAACCATCGTTCCTGCACAAGGTGAGTAACTTCCTTTTCATGGAAACTACTTAACCTCCTCAAATCAGCCTGTCTCAAAATTGACCCTGTAATAAGCACAGACAGTATAGTCCAAATACCACATTGCATGTTCATATTATTTTCAAAAGTGCTGTGTGCTTTTGGCTTATGTGTACAGATAATTTTAATTCTGACATTTCCTAACTTTTAAGTGCTTAACTTTGCAACATTTATAATGTTGTTTTAGTATTTTTGTGTGTGTAATATAATGGAATACATGATTTTATCAGCATGTGTTTGAAAGGATGCATTACTCATGAGTGGCAAAGCCACGTGTGAGTTGCAGGTAAACTCAGACAAGTGTCAATAGAACACTCATACTGCACTAAACCAGCATGATTTCTGTATAAGGAAAAGATGGTACAAAAACCTATTTTAGGAATGGTTTAGAGAATTTTAGAGCTTTTTACTGGGACCATTTTTCATAGTCCTTCACTCACTAATCAAGGCCTGAAAAGGAGCCAGAATTTACCAACATACAGTGCCAAAGAGCCACAGTAATAGATCAGCAGCCCCGCATCAGCTCCCCCCACCCACTCCCAGCGCCTCCCCACCACCACCAATCAGCGCCTCCCCGCACCTCCTGATTAGCTGTTCCCTGGCGTGCAGGAGGCTCTGCGGGGAAAGGGGGAGGAGCAAAGTCACAGCAGGCTCAGGGGAGGGGGTGGGAAGGGGTGGAGTGGGGGCAGGGCCTGTGGCAGAGCCAAGGGTTGAGCAGTGAGCACCCCACAGCGCACTGGAAAGTTGGCGCCTGTAGCTCGAGCCCCGGAGTCGGTGCCTATACAAGGAGCTGCATATTAACTTCTGAAGAGCCACATGTGGCTCCGGAGCCACAGGTTGGCCACCCCTGCACTGATCCTTCGTTATCGTAAGTCCATTTGTACATGACTCAGGCAGTCATAAAATAGTTTTTCTGCAGTTAAATATGTCATGACTAAATTCCATTATCTCAGGTCCCCTAGAGCTAGAAGCAAAGGTGATTCCCATTTGGAAACTGCAAATCTACACTTGCCAGTGAGCTATAGCTCACATATAGTCCTGCAGGGCTGCAGAATAACTAGCTATAACATCATACTGTTTTTATGTACAGAGAAGCTATCACTAGATTAGCACAGAATCTTGCCCATCCTAGGTTTCAAGCAGTCTTCATGTTTGGAGTATGTGAGTTGGAGGAGGTGGGGATTTAATTCAACTTTTGCGGGATGGAAGAGGAAACATTTATTAAGTCAATTGATTTTAAAAAAAAATTAAAGTGGCAGTTAAAGGGTTAGAGGAAGTTGTGAGGACTGGATTAGTGGGCAGACATCAGATGAAACAATTTACCATATGGATGTCCGCTTCACATATATTGTGTCGTTACATGTCTATATAGGGGGGGTGTGTGTGTATAAGGGGTACAGGAGCAGAGTATTATGTGGTTTTGTGTGTGTGTTTTTACTGTACCAATCACAATAACACCTGCACCATGCAGTCCTTATTTTATTCCTACTATAGTTCCATGGTATATTTTCCCACTGAATTGAAAGTGAAGGGGAAAGACACAGGTGCAAAACTTTACTGTTGAAAATGCTGAATTTTCTCAGTGGACTAAATTTGTGAATATTCATGAAAATGTTTTCTTCAGAAAATGGGCATTTGTTTTATTATGCCTGTCTTGCAATTCATAAAAATCCACTCATCTAGTACAGCTCTAAACCACTTCCATTGCTGATAGAATATGAAAACACTAGCTGCATATAAACTGCCCTTTTGGCAGCCAGAAAGTCACAGGAGCTGTGTGTCCTACATTCCTTTGATGTTCAACAATAGATATACTTTGTGTGGCATATAAGTGTCAGCAGGTCTGAGGTACTGTATTGAGGTATTTGTTCTGCTGCTTAAGTACTGTCACCAATGAATGAATTCCTGGGGGGGAAAAAGGGAAATCATAACTTGTAAGACGTC
This sequence comes from Lepidochelys kempii, assembly GCF_965140285.1. Taxonomy (NCBI): domain Eukaryota; kingdom Metazoa; phylum Chordata; order Testudines; family Cheloniidae; genus Lepidochelys; species Lepidochelys kempii. The sequence goes on along the minus strand of NC_136390.1, from coordinate 28,150,742 downwards.
ACCAATTTAAGAACAGGCACAGGGCCATCTGGACAGATAGATACAGATATAAATTAAGGCAGTTAAGACAATGCATAAACATCATATGTAGGTGCTGTAGACAGAATTCCCAGCTGTGAATGTTTGAACAGCTGTATGTCCTGAACTTAACAGTTATGCTAAGTAGAAATGTCGTTGCTAATATAACTGTAAATTGTATGAACTAGAATAGAGATGTTCTTCAGCTGCAGTTTCAATTCTGGATCTGAGTTCAGAATCAGGATTTTGTTTATCAGAGAGATATGAGTCATCCCCAGAGTTCAGAACCAGAATTAGAATTCAAAATGATCGAGAAAAACTGGAGAAGTGGCCTGAAATAAATAGGATGAAATGAAAGTCAATAAGGACAAATGCTTAAGAAAGAATAACCAATTGCACAAATACAGAATGGGAAATGACTGCCTAGGAAATAATACCGCAGAAAAGGATCTGAGGGTTATAGTGGATCACAAACAAAATATAAGTCAACAATGTCATAGTGTTACATCCCAGAATGTTAACTTTTTTTTGTATTGGCAGGGGCCTTGTAAACTAGAAATGAGAAGTAATTATTCTACTCTACTCAGCACTGATAAGGCCTCTTTTGGAGTATTGTGTCCAATTCTGGGCAGCACCCTTTGAGAAAGATGTGGACAAATTGGAGAAAGTCCAGAGGAGAGCAACAAAAATGATTAAAGGTCTAGAAAACATGACCTATGAGAAAAGATTGAAAAAGCTGAGTTTGTTTGGTCTGGAAAAGAGAGGACAGGGGAGGGGGGAAATAGCAGTCATCAAGAATGTAAAATGTTGTTATGAAGAGGAGGGTGATAAATTGTTCTCCTTAACCATTGAGGACAGGAAAAGAAGTAATGGGCTTAAATTGCCGCAAGGGAGATTTAGGCTAGATATTAAGAAAAACTTCCTCACTGTAAGGGTAGTTAAGCACTGGAGCAAATTACCTGGGGAGGTTGTGGAATCTCTGTTACTGGAGATTTTTAAGAACAGGTTGGACAATCACCTGTCAGGGATGGTCTAGTTATTATATAGTCCTGCCTTGAGTGCAGGGGACTGGACTAGATGACCTATTGAGGTCTGTTGCAGTCCAACATTTCTATGAACCTATGGTTATTTGGGTGTTCCTCTTTTGATGCCCATAAAAAAATAACTGAACTAGCATTTTCTTGTTGTGTACAGGAAATGTTTGATGTCATTTTGGATGAAAATCAGCTTGAGGATGCGTGTGAACATTTGGCAGAATACCTAGAGGCATATTGGCGTGCTACGCATACCACCAGTAGCACACCTATGACTCCTCTTCTTGGAAGAAACCTAGGATCGACTGCCCTTTCACCATACCCTACTGCAATCTCTGGATTACAGGTATGAATATGCATCTTGGCCCCCAGTCACCAGTACAGGTCAGTTTTATTCATTATAGGAAAACAGAATAATACGTTTTATAGACTGTATCCAGTATTTTTTTTCAATTAATTACTATTTGCTGTTTGGTAAGTGCCAACAATAAGAAAGCAAAATAGACCCACTTATTCAACAGGGAAACATTTTATTAATAGAGTGCACTGGTGTTCGGACTAGTTTTGTCTTAATGGGGAATATAATACCCATAACTCCTTTTGGCATGAAGAATAAACTGAGATAAATGGCACTCTGTCAAAAGCTATATAACAAAATTGCATCTTTTTATGTAAGAAAGTGCCATTAGAATTAAGTCTTTCAGACTGAAAATAAGCATGTAAAATATGATAGCAGTTATGCTGGTAAGAAATACTATTGTTAAGGTTGCAGATCTTATTCTGTTATAACCCCATTTTCACATGCTCATAACTTTTCACAACATTCATCTTTTGGGCCAAAATTTTCCATGCTTGGCCTAAGGTAGAGCTTCAGCAAAATCCCTTTCATGTGTTTGAGTTCATTGAGTGTGAATAAAATACATTTTTTCCCATTGAAAAAAAAATTCTGACCATTTTTTTTTCACAGGGATAGCTCAAAAACGGCGAACTTTGAAACTTCAAACGTGGCATGTAAATAGTCCTTAATGAGAAGTACGTGCTTTACTAAGTTTGAAAAAAATGTTTTTGAAATAACAGTTATGAATGTTTGAAGATGCAAGACCGGGAGGGAATGCAGTGAACATTTTTTTCATTAATTCTGAAAGTTTCAGAAAGAGTTCTGCATGTGTGTGTGACTTTTGAGGAATGTGCACTTGCTAATATGTGTCAGCAATAGAGCTGAGCAAATAATTTGTAATGCATAATTCACCTGAAAAATTTAACCTCTGTTCTGCTTATGGAATATTTGGAGGCAGATCGTAATTTCTGAATAAAGTGATTCAACATTCAAATTGATTGATTATTTAAATTTATTCAATAAGTGTATGAAAATTACTCTGTGAATTAATTGCACAGTTGACTGCAGATAGACCATTTTGATTCTGTTAGGCCCAATAAATTATGTGGTATTAAATTCCCTGATTGGATGAGTGCACAAGCACTTCTGGTGTTAGTAATCGCATGAACAATTGTAAAATATTGTTTCCATGCTCACTTAAGTGTAACATTTCAGTTTGCCATCCATTCATATCAGTAAAATGCCATCTCTTGAATGTTCACCTAAGCAAACCTAAAAGGACTGCGGGCATAGCCAAAGCAAATCCATTTAAAGAATTATGGCTATACATCACATTTTTTCTGATATTTGTTTACCTCTAGTCAGTAGGCACTGATAGTGACTGTGACATGTTGCTCCACTTACATAGGGAAAACTTACACTGAAGATGAAAATTACCCCTATGCAGGGGGCCAGCAGAAGGTCTATGCATTGTCCCTTACTACCCACCTTAGCAAAATTGTGACGGCTTGAATGGTGCTAGTTATCTGCAGAGGAGTAAATTTCACCCTGAGTTTATTATGCCTGAGTAAAGACTGCAGGATTTGGTTCACAATGCCACTTAAGTGTTTCAGACCATTTAGAAAGTTGGGTTGACATGGTTATGTCACATTAAGGACTTACATTATCTTAAGTGATTATATCTTACACCACTTTCAAGACATTTGCCATCTGAAGAATTACATCAGTTTAAGTGTTTGACACCATAAGGTGATTGAGATAATTATACAGACTTCAGGAATTAAACCAGCATAGGTGCTTTGCTACATTAAGTATTTACTACAGTACTTTAAACCCTTATGACGTTTTTTCCTTATCAGCTATACTACCTTTAAATTACTAGGAAACTGAATGCAAAAAAGCCAAAATCCTATGTTAATGCAATACAGGTGTACATTTATGCACTCAAGTCCAGGAGAAACAAAAGTGAAGATTGCACACACAACTTTAATTATGTTTCATTGCATATACTTAATTTACTTGTTTATATTTTATATCTATCTATATAAACTGTGCCAGTCTGAAGCTCAAGATACAAGGAGCAATGCAACTTAGAAATACGTAAAATTCAAATAGAGCATATTAACCGTATGCAGTTGCAACCCACGTTGAGTGTGTAGAGTTTTGTCACCCTCTAGTGGCTGGTCCACAGACAAGGCTGGAGTCTGCAAGTTCCAGCTAATAGACTTAAGTCCTTTGGCTCAAGTGGTGGAAGCTCAATGTTTTTATCTCTGCAGGACCCAGTTTTGAACCCAGCTGTTCAAGTGAGGCCAGATATGGGTTATCATACATTATCTTATGATAATCATATCTTACATTATGAGATAAGAGGTTATCTTTTTACAACACCTACAAACATTAACTCACATCAAATATGTTCCACACCCAGAAGAGGTGAAGAGATTGAGATCAGAATAACTACAAAATCAAGCCGGTAATACAAAGATATCTCTGCATCCAGTAAAGGAAAGAGCATATATTACAAAGTAACTGGGGGGAGGGACAAGTTGCATTCGCAGAGATGTTGTAGATGTTAGACCAAGGAGTTAAATAAGAAAACAGAGATAAAGACACATTAAACAAAAATAAAAACTGAGCCATAATAGATATTGAAACAACATGGAATGACAAAAATCTTTGGGATAACATAATACTTGGCTATGAATTATAGAGTTAAAACAGATTAGGTCATGTAGGTGAAAAGTAGAACTGTACCAGAAAGATTGCATAGAATAGAGAAAAATTCTGAGTTGAGAGGACCATACAGTAGAATCTGAATGGATACAAATCTCAGATCATACGAATACAAACATACTAGTAGCATTTTACTATTAGCCTTTGGATCGGAAAAAGGATATTGAGTGCAAAATCGTGAGAGAAAGAACAGTCAGCTAAGTTGGTGCTTGATCAACCTTTTGAATTTCTGTTAACGTTGGTTGTGCGGAGACATGAGAGAATAACAGTGGTAATAATGGACCATGTCTGATGATATTGGATGGAATGTTGTTCTCTCAATGTGGACTGTTGCCTCATTGTACCAGTTCAGAGGCAATAATGTGATCTTGTGATTTGATCTTGTGACCACACATGATTAGATATTAACCAATCACTATGGAAACATAAGGACAACAAAGGCCAAATCCCTACTTGGTAAATGGTCCTGGTCAAGGAGTTTCTGTGCAAGTTATTTGAAATATTTATTATGTTTTAGTTATAAAAATCATTTAACATCTAACTACTTCAGCTAGCCTTCCTGTAGAGTATTTGGTTATACTCTATTAGCTCATAGTTTAAAAATCTTTAAATAACGCTAAATGAGCTGCACCTTTTGGAAAAACCAAAACTCCTTTTCAGAAAGTTTCTACAAAACACAGATTCATCACAAATTACTAAAAGGAATCAAAATAGAATTATGAATGTTATGTTCATGACTGGGGAGAAGAACTGATAAGTGTAGTGTGCTCTGAAATTGATCTACTAGTCACTTCTTACTGAAAGTACTCTGTAAAATTTTATAAGATTGCATATAAAAATACTTTGTATTATGCTGTGTTTGGTCTCCTATCAGTTTTGGGAATCAGACTATTTTCACATCCATCTCCCATCGCAAATAAATTTTACTATTAAAAAGGAATTACAAACGTGGATGGATTCTGAAGGACCTCAAACTGAGGCTCACAACTAACTTACAAGAGGTGAAATAAAATGGTATCTGTATTAATCCTTACATTCATTTACATTTTTAGAGCCAGCGTATGAGACATAGCAACCACTCTACTGAGAACTCTCCAGTTGAACGAAGAAGCCTAATGACTTCTGATGAAAATTATCACAATGAAAGGGCTCGGAAGAGCAGGAACCGCTTGTCTTCCAGTTCCCAACACAGCCGAGATCATTACCCACTTGTGGAAGAAGAGTACTCTGACTCTTACCAGGACACTTACAAACCCCATAGGAACCGAGGATCGCCTGGAGGATATAGCCATGATTCACGACATAGGCTTTGAGTTTAGGAACCTGGGGAAAAATAGTATTCATTAGTTGACAACTTTCCATAACATAGCTAGGAAAAACAAATCATCTTAATTTAGCAGGTGTAACACAGTTTTACTGTAGTTACAAGCTGCTGTCATTTGATGCTTAAAAAAAGGAAGAGGGGAAGAAATTCACAATGCCCTGATGTTTAGGAGGAAATTAGCTTGCCCAATCATCCTGGATTTTTTTTTAGTACAGCATTTGCATTTATAGCAGTACCTTTTTTCCTCGTTAGCTATTAAACATATCAGTTCGTAATTTAGGGTACTTATAAAGGCACATATAAAACAATTTCCTGTGCTGGAAATTCCAAATGACCAGTTCCAGTTGGAACCAATTTATAAACCAATTCTTGTTGGAATTTGGGTGAACTGACTGGAAAGTCGACTTGAACAAGTTGCAATCAATTGAAAAAAAATGCAGATGAAGAAATAGAAAATTAACCACTATCAGCCAAAAATCAGCTACAGTATGTTTGCTGGAAGCTAAATTTACACTCAAGGTTAGAATAAAAACATTTTAATGTATATTCACTTTTCCTGACTGGCTTTTTCAGACTAACCAAATGTAAACCATTTGTAGTGCCAAATATCACAAATTAATGCAGCAATTTCAAAGTACTTTCCTGTTTGAAAATTTCTTTATTTTTTCTCCTGACACGTACGTTGCAGCAATTTTTTTTTCATTTGTTTAGTCAGTACTGATACTTTTGTTGTGGTCAGCAATGATGATACGTGGAAGAGACCAGTAGGAGTATGAACAAACCCAAGCCTAGCAGGAATGATGAGTTTGAGAGTACATGGCTGTTCTTTCTTTGGTTCATCACAAAATCCAATATCAAACAGTAGAGATGTGATGCTTTTTCTCCCATTCTCAATGTTCTGCCATGTCAAATAGAAAACTGATCCATTCTCCCAACCACACATGTTCAGCATGTACTGTATTTACATTCCCACACAATTGAGTACCTTCACATTACGTTTTTCAGTTTCCCTCTTTGAATGTCTGAAAATTCCAGCATCACACAAGAACCCTCCCTAGCCACATCATTTAAATTTTATTGATAAAAGCAGAATTTTTTTTCCAAATGGCTGTAAATTATAAAACAAAGATTCCGAAAGATACAGCTTGCAATAAAAACAGAATAGAGTACCACAGAAGGTCTGCTCACTGTAAAATTATAGAGCTGACATTTTTAATTCAAAGAACTATGATAAAGTCTTTGGAGATTTTGCTGCCTTACTTCTAATGAACACTGCTTTTCACCTACTGACTATTCAGTTTTTAATGGATATATTTATATAGTTAGACCTTATATCTTACATTATCATCGAAGCCTTAGATCCAATATGATTGAAATAATTATTGTAATTGACCATTTTATACAACACACTGGTGTCGTTACGCATAGACTCTTTCTAAAACACCCCAGACACTGCATGCATTTTCTAAAACTGACAGAACTATGTGTAAAATATCATTTTATGCTGGTTCATGTCAAAGCTATTTTTTGAAAATGAAAGTAATTATGTTTTTATATTTTCCTGTTTCTTTCCCAAAGCCTCCTGAGAGGTAGGCTATAAAAGCATGTAGCACTAAACAAATTTCCTGAACGTTATGATGTCTTCTATTTTCTGGACCAGTTAACAAAGATGCTTTTGATATTTTTCCCTGCTAGTGAGCCTGAGCATCTGCTTAGTGATGACAACTTGAAATGTAATTCACTACATATCTGGTACAACCAAAATAATACATGTCTCTAACAGCAAAAGATAATGGATGCAACTCTGGCTTTTTGGACAGGTTTACTGCATAAAAGACGCCTTTAATGATCTGTCACTAGATGATTCAGTTGGGCCAATTGTCAACAACTAAAACATAAAATACTTGCATCCACTGGAGTAATAAAGTTAAGAATTAACATATAGGGTCAGTCCCTGCTGCCCTTTTTCAGGTTACACTCCTATTGATCTCGGTGTGAGTTTGGCCTGAGGCACTAATGCAGGATCAGCCCTCATAGTGGTGGCATATGCTGCCATTTCTAATATCTTATGTTACAACACAGTGGAACATTCTCCAATAATATTTACAAGTCTTTGTTACATGTACAGCACACATCTGCATGAGAAAGAAGGTATTAGGCAAAACATTTTTCTATAAGCTTTGACAGTTTCTTTTTGTGTGCATTAAAGTATTAATTGCAAAGAATGCACTGAAATGTGTAAAGCTAGATTAGACAGCTGTTTATCTTTATTCTGTAGTAGGATTAGGAATCAGATCATTAACTGCTTGAAGATATTTGCATTTTATGACAGGTAGCTGCAACACCACTAATATTTTCTAGTAAATGAGATTACTGCTTTATCATTTCAGAGACAAAAATGTCATTTATTTTTTAAAGCCTTTTGGAGCCTTGTTTTAAAGTCTTCCATGTCATGCTAGTAAAGGGAAAGATCCCCACAACACACATGCACAAAATTCACCTGCTGCATTGTCTGAAGTGCCAAAACCACTTTTGTTTAACGTTCTTATGAAAATAACCTGTTGAAAGTAGTCATGTATATGTCTTGAAGGAAAATTTTGAATGTTTACCTTAATTCTGCAGGTTTATTTTAAGTTTACCTTCCTTTTCTGTATGATTTATACCCCCTCATTCTAATACTTAAATATCATCAAAGTTTGCTTTTTTTTTTTTTTTTGCTTTTGTTTTGCAGGGAGATATATACTCTTAAAGTATATGTTTATATAAAATGCTGACAGGAATACATTTCATTGTGAGTAAATGCTATTGGGAATCTTTCTTTTACAAATTATTTTTTAAGAAACAAGAAAAATAATAAGAGCTGCAATGCTGATTAAGGCCATTTAAATTCATAGTATAAACTATGTATTAGAACTTCTACAATGTTAGCCAGCCATCTTGTGTGGGTTTTTTATGCAATGGCTTTATGTGAAGATGTGAAATTAATGTAGTCCTGAATGAGTAGGAATAAGACTAATTTTTCCAATTCCTGCTATAATTTCTCATGATTATTATAACCTGATTATAGTAACAATCAGGATTCTATTGCTACGCTCCAGTATATACACAAATATTTATTTAGAAATGTTTATAAAATGTTGATGGTTCTTTGTTATTTTTATAGGTTTTTATTTAAGACTTTTGGGGTTAATGATAATTTAGGCAGTGATAGCCTATGCTGATATGACAGTCTCAGTGACATGATCATCTAAAGACAGTATGCTTCAATGCATTCATTTGCCTGACTATAATTGAAGAATGAATTAATTTTAAAATATGGCGCATATTTATAAGAATTGTAATTGTTCCCCTCAAACTTGAATTATTATTTTTTAATTTTACAGAATGTTTTCATCTCTTTTGCTATTTATATAGTTGAGCAACAGGCAGTTGTAAACTGGGTACATTTTCTGACATACAATATATTAGGAAATTGTTTTTTAAAAAAGAAGATAACTAAAACTGTTTTGAAGTCATTTTAACTTAAACACTGTGGGCCATATCATGCCATCATTTTCGAAACAAAACTTTCTGTTGAGTTTAGTGGATCACTCTGCTTAGAAATCCATGTATATTATGACCCTGGGACCTAGATTTTGCCCGCAGAAGTGAGTTTCCCATTGAAGTAAGTGGAACTTGCACCCTGACTACTTATTTTTGTGCTCAGTAAAGCAAGAGTAGTTTTTGTAGCAATAGCTTTTGCTATTTATGCTACCTCTTGGCTAGAGAACATGAGCCTGATTCTGATCTCCCATATTTCTGACTTACACTTATAAAGCCAGATACAAATCAGGTGCACCTGAGATTAGAAAAATTCCCAATGTCTTCAGTAAACACGCCAATAAATCGTACTCAGAATGTTAGTGTTGGCTTGGCTGCAAGTGGAAATACACTTGCCTATGGGCTGGACTACACTACACACTAGACTGAGATAAGGCAGCTTATGTTGAACTCCTTATGTCAGTGTCTACCCTACAGCCTTCCTCTAGTCAATGTAAGTGCCCTACTACACCAACATAACTCCCCCTCCATCATAGGCATAAGAACCATGTAATTAGCCTGATGCCCTGTCTGTGTAGACATTTTTCAGAGTAACAGCCGTGTTAGTCTGTATTCGCAAAAAGAAAAGGAGTACTTGTGGCACCTTAGAGACTAACCAATTTATTTGAGCATGAGCTTTCGTGAGCTACAGCTCACTTCATCGGATGAGGTGAGCTGTAGCTCACGAAAGCTCATGCTCAAATAAAGTGAGCTGTAGCTCACGAAAGCTCATGCTCAAATAAATTGGTTAGTCTCTAAAGTGCCACAAGTACTCCTTTTCTTTTTGTGTAGACATTGTGTCCCTTACATCCACAGTCTGGTCAATTTCACAGCAGGAGCCATGAAACTGACAAGAAAGCCCCTGCTCCCCTGGAGAGCTGGATAGTTGGACCCTGCTCCCAGCTGGGAGCTGGGGTGAGAAGCCCAAGCAGCCCCCTGCCCGCTCCCTGCGAGGAGCCCACCTGGCTCCCAGTGGGAGCAGGCAGCAGGAGGGCAAGAAGGGCAGATGGACTTTGCTCCCTGACAGCAAGAAGACCAGGGTGGCTTCCTCCCACTCCCAGCAGGGAATGGGGTGGCAAGAATCCCAGGGCACCTTCCCCCTTGCTCCTGGCAGGGAACAGGGAGCAGGGAAGTGGAAGCCTGTGGAGAACTCAGGAGCCTGTGGGAGCTTCTGGTAGGGAGCTGCTAGCAGAGCTGAGAGACTGGGCTCTCAGCTCCCCACACTGCCCCTCTTAGGTCGGTGGAAGTGCTCCTGGTGAGGACGCGCACAACTGACCCAAGGAGGGTAGTGGGCACATGCACCACAGCAGTAATTACTGTGGTGGCTGTAAGTTGTCCTAATATAGGTCGACTTAGGTTTGTAGTGTAGACATACCCGGTTTTAAAGCTCCTTTTATAACTGACCTTTGGGTATTATATCCTTTCTTTGCTCCTTGCTTTTTAAGCTAGTGTTTGTGAGAATAAAGATTGTAAGTAGGGAGGAAAGTAATTTTAAGACCAAGAAACTACTGGAGAGTGAGTGCTTATGGTAGTTCTTTTCTGTGCCACAAGCTACCTGCTTCTATAGATAATGGTAGTTACCATAGGGGTGCACAGGTCCATAACTTCAAGTTCAGTTCCGTTTCAGACGAATCTTCAGAATTCACCTTGGTCTCAATTCCACATCCTTCTTTAAACTTCCCTGGGTTCACAGCCCTCACTAATGTTCCTCTGTATCATTCTCAGAAGCACACACTTAGTAGTCCTTATTGTATAGTTACTTGAGTAAACTCGGGCAGTTGGCTATTTGATCAGTCCATTTGCTTTATATAGGAATAAATTAAATTTATCCCTTGCTCATATATTGATTTCTGGATTCAGCAGTCATGAAACCTCACCGTGACTCCATGTTGTTCTTGAATTTTTTTAAAGCAGAGTATGCATCCTGACTGGTGAATGAAAAATGGGATGCAAAATTGTGTACAGTAGAATCTGATTTATGCAAACTCCTCTTACCCATAAAAAAGCCTCGTTGTTTGAAAATTGGGTTATGTTTCCCAACTTGCATGATTAGTTTGGATAAATGGATTCAGCTATAATCTATTTTGCTCCAGTAATCTCTCATGCCTTTAAATAGTAGTTCAATTGATAATAATGGGGCTACAAAATACAGTTACCTAGCCAAGTCCAAATTTGGTGAAGGCTATCTCCTGCTGTCTTTATACTTTATTGCCAAAAGGGAATACATCCTTTTAAGAGCAATCATCCATATTGGCCTTGTTCTATGATTATTTAAGCCCAACATACTCTATGTAGAAAAAGAATGGTACATTTTGATAATATCATAGAAAATATCTAAATGAATGAATTTGGACAAAGGGCTGTAAACTCTACTTAGGATCAAAAGTTTGTTATAAATAATGGAGGCAAACATATTTTTCTGATTTGTGGAATATGCTTATGTATGCTTCTAGAGAAACTTCCTCCTTTCTTCAATTCCTGGGATCCAAGTGAAGTGTTTTGGAAAAAGATTGGTCCTGCTTTGAGCAGGGGGTTGGACTAGATGACCTCCTGAGGTCCCTTCCAACTCTGATATTCTATGAAAGATAGAAATAATAATAATAATAAACTTAAGAGTTTATCATTCTTTCTAGGTACATCTAGTAGCTATTTCCTTTGAAATTATGGTGGCCAAGGTGAGAGCAACCATTGACACCTTTTGGCGTGGTCTTCGTGCTGCTTCACAGTAGACTTGCCTTTTCGGTACTGCCACTACAATTTTTAAGCAATGAACTACTTTTTGTACTTTCTAGGGCTGGATTCTGAAAATGCTTACTGCTGACCATAATGCTTATTAATGTTAAGTCCAGTAATAAGCATTTGCAAGTTCTGGCCTACAGTGTTGCATACCGTTTATCATATGCCTTACAAATATTTTCTGGGACATTATTAAAAAGAGAGCATTCTATTGCCAAAATAACCCTTTGTTATTACTTCTACTCTGTATTAGTACTAGAAAATAAAGTAATGTAGCAAGAAATTATATTGTACAGTACAAAATGATAGTATATATATTTTTTGCCAATAATATAAAAAATAGAGCAAGGAAAAAAAGCACATTTGTAATAGCACAAATTTACAACAAATCCATTTTACATTTGCCATTGCATTTTTGAAAAAGTAGGTACGTTGTTGATCCAGTTTCAATGGATTTATTGCATTTTCCATCACTTTAACTTGCTGCCTGACACTTCTCCAGCAATTTATTTTACAGTCTTGCAATTTGCTTATGTAATTTGATTTTTCCATGAAATTTTATCCCTCTTCAATGTTAACTCAGTAAAAAAAATCAGTCTTTTAAAATTAGAAAATTTGTTATACTCATTGCTCTTATTTCTACTCCCAAATTTTGAAATCATATGACTATAAGTGAGGTCTTGATTAGTGCTCATTAATAATTTTTTGGCATAAAGGACTGAAGAATATGCTATTAATCATATTTGTAGTCCAAGGTCTGTAATGGAAATGAAAATATCTCAAACAAAATGCCATCCTGGGGCTATAAAAGCATTTTTGCCATTGCATACTATTCTGCTATTGGGGAGAGGGGTTGAACTATGTAAAAGCTACAAAAGGGTCTATACTAGCCCACCTAAAACTTCCAGGGAAATTACCAGGAGTTCTATATATGCAAGGAATGCATGCTCAGGCCTAAAATATGTATAAATTTGAAATAAGCCTGATTCTTCTCCCATGTACACTGGTGAAGTCAATGGTGTTGCACAGTATAGGAGGAGAATCAAGCCAAATAAAATTCTGTATGTGCATTAAAAATAGATGTGGCAGAATAATGTGGTGAAAACAATCATCCAAACTCTGAACCATGGACCTTGGGCTCTTTACCTCCCAGTCAGTCTCTGATTATTGGCCAAACCTGTTTCCATTGCCATTGCAGGGAGTTTTCCCTCTTACATCAATGGAGGCCAGTTCATGCTAATTATGGCAGAAAAAATTATTGCCTTTATTAAACCAAAAGAGTACACATTTATATTTTCTTTGTTGCTGATTTGCCCCTTCCTATTTTTACTTATATAGATACTGTATGTGTAGCATTCTACAAGGCATGCTGGGTAAAATATACTATGCAAATGTGTACAGTGTTGCATGTTTTGCTTTCCCTCTGCTTTAGTGGCTTTCAAGGAAAAAAAAGTGGTGTTATTTTTGTGAACAGAAACATTAACAAAGAAAATGCAGACCGCATGCATACAGTATCCTAATTTCTATGGATTTGTTTTATGGAATTTAGATGTATAAAAATGAACTGCATTAAAAATTTTTTCTACAATAAATGAAAAACTATCTAAACATAGTGTTTAAAAACTTTTAGTCTTTTAAGTCTGTTCTTGAACTGTACACACAGCTCTAATTCTCAAAAAAACCTAAATGTGTGAGACAAGCCTTCAAAAGGTTGGACAAGTGCTCAAAATGATCAACAAAGAACAGCAGCAGAAGACATTCAAAATTATGTGGGAATCTTTATTAACGTGTTTGAAGATTTCATTAACCTCAGATTCAACATTCTGCCTGATATAAATAATGTAGTTAATAATCAATGAAATTGAGAGAAATGATGCACATTTGGGCCTACAATGTGAATGATACACTGTTCAGGAACATATGGCCCACAATGCTTGTAACCCAGAAGTGCAGCATTTTACTATAAAATCAGTCTCTACATTCCATACATAAGTGAAAAACTCCTACTTAAGGCCTAATCCAGAGACCACCAAAGTCAGTGAAAAGTCTCCCATGGACTGCAATGGGCTTTGGATTAAGTCCTTGATGTGTTGGCCTGTCAGTTTACAGCCCAAAGCTAGTCCAATACACAAGATTAACAAATGACAGAAGAGTATGTGGGGAGGAGTCAAAGCGAAACCAAAATACTGTTTATGCTACCCCTGAAATCTCTGTGAGAACTCCTTGTGGAGTTCTTCACCTGTTGGTCTATTAGGGAGCAAGAGTTCTTTCTCCACAGAATAGGCTGTGGGGCTGACTTTTCGGGGTTAACCAAGATGTCAAGAGTAAATCAGTACCATTTAAAGTGTGAGGTAATCTCATCTGTGCCCACCGGGGGATGTTCGCCTATAACTACCAACTGCAGACAACACAAGGACTGCGTACACCCCACTCAGCCCAGTATCCTACCACAAGCCCTTTAAATTGCAGACTAGCAATTTACATGCACCCGTCTTATTTCATTACGGTGCCCAGTCCCTCGTCATCTGGACACCCTCAACGTACACCGATCTGCTGCCTCTGTGGAAGCAGTGAACCCCTGTTAACTGGCTTCAGCTCAGTTCAACACTCTCCTTAGCACAAGGAACATAACATGCACTCTATAGCCTATGTTTATTAACACGTTACTTTCCTGTCTAATAAGGTATTTCTCATCCAAAATTCAGTCCATGCAGCACTCGTCCAATCCAGAGAGCCGGGGCCCACTTTTCATGAGACACTTGCGCTGCTACAGTATCTCCTCTGTAATGGATCAGGTCTTATGCCCTTTCTTCTTTTTCTCTTATATAGTCCCAGGCTTTGTCATTTTTCATAATCAGGGTGTTTTATTAACTCCAGCTCAGTCCTGAGGGCCCCCTATTCAGATCCTCTTTTGGGGGTCTTTTGTCTTTGTAAATACTCAGGCCTGTAAACACAGGGCTCGTTGGGCTGAAATATGTTGATTCTTCTCACTCTAGACAGAGTTAGCTAAGACTGACCCCACCTCAGGTCACATGCTTCATTTCCAACAGCGTCAGAACATAATACTCTACATTTTACATCTCTCTTAAAATATTTCCCATACCAACATTGCGCAATACCCATAACAAACAGCTAGTTCTTAGCTTTCGTCAGAGACGACACACAACCTCCTTCAGAGAAATTGTGAGAGGATATACCAGCTTGGTGTGTCTGGGTACATCTGTGTCACAGGGGCTCACTGCCAAATCTGGGAGATCCTTAAGGATCCGCATGTGCTGTGGTCATCTGTACAGAGACACTCTGCCTTTGCACTAGCTATGGCATCTGGTGGACCAATCAGCTTCCTAGCAGTGTGATTCCATAATGATCACTGGTAACACAACTATAGTCTGTCAATGTTTTTGTTATGAGCCCTCTTCCTGTTGAGGACAATATACAGTATCAGAAAAGCCATGTTACTTGCAATCTGATTTAATTTTGACTTAAATTCTTACTGCACATGCAGTTTCTTTTCTTTTTTAACATTTGAATTCAATCAGTTTGACTAACGGCACAAACGAGTCATGATCCAGAGGCAAACACCCACTACTGTATTTTCCACTCCATGCATCTGATGAAGTGGGTTCTATCCCACGAAAGCTTATGCCCAAATAAATTTGTTAGTCTGTAAGATGCCACAAGGACTCCTCGTTGTTTTTGCTGATACAGACCAACACGGCTACCACGCTGAAACATGTGAGTTGTGCTCTGAGCTGTTTGTTAATAAAGTGCTTTGAGATTCTGCTATGAAATGGGATGTAAAGTGCAAAATGATACAAGTATTATTTTGTATTTCTTCATATTATCCTAGAATAGATGCTAGAGAGGGGAAAGATTTATTAAGACAGTTAATCCATCCCCTCTGCCAGTTCAGGCTCCTTCCCCTTCATTGCTTTGAAAATCCTGGAAGCCTGTAGAAGAAGATGGAAATAAGAAGGTGGTGTTAGCCCAAGCTGCTTCCACTAATGGGTGACCACTGCATCAGAAGAGAAGGAGAAAAACAGAAGTCACTCCCAGGAACAGAAGCCTTCAAAGTGAAAGAAACCAGAAGCCATCATCTGGACCAAAGCCTCCATCCAGTTAGAAAGGAATGTCCACATCAGAAGCGGACTGGAAGGAAGATCGAGGTATACAAGGAAGAAGGAGATCAAGCAGCAGGAAAGCCATTGATATGCAATCCAGGGGGAAAGGAGTACCAGGCAGCAGAGGAGTAGATGAGAAAGGGAGCGAGTGATAGAGAAGCATGTGCATAGAAACAGAAAAAAGGAGGAGGAAATGCAAAGCAAAAGAAGATATCATTAGGATTTTCAAAAATGACAACACTTATTAGAGATAGCTGAAGTACCTAGATGTTTTCCTATTATTACTCTTCCATGTAAGCAATATCTCTAGTTGCCACAAGGAATTTGTGTTAACACCAACAGGATTGTAACTGGAAGGCTGGGTCAGGCAGCAGTCCGTGAGACACATCCTATTGTAAAAATGTTTGAGAATCCCATGCCTTAGATGACTTATAAAATTGTTTTCTGTTTTTAGAGTCTCATTAGAGATGGACAATGTCAAATCATCATGTATCACACACTTAATGCTATGTATCCATTAAAAATTGCCCACAAAAAAGTTTATTTTAATGAGACTATTGATCTAGAAAAACTTTCATTTCTCTGAAGTGAAAATATATGCCCTGTTAGAGTCTCCATTATTGCTGGTCACTGTTAGCAGGCACAAAAATTGCTTCATGCAAAGCAACTGGACATGTGTGTGCTTTCCAGCGGTCTTGAGGAAACCAGTGCAATTGTTCTTGTATCACACGAGTACAGCAATTTTTTTTATTTGTTGAAGGTGGTCTGGAATATATTTTACAATTGTTAAATAACCAATACAGCCAGAGTACGAAGGACAATTGGCACATTTGTCATGTAAAACTTGACACATGCACTGTGGTACGCTCTGTATCTTTGTGGCATTCAAGTGATTCTAAATTTCTTTGATACATTTGATACATACAGTCACTTTTAACAAAAATCTGTTATAGCACTTTAAAATACTTAGGGGATCAGAAAAACATTTCAAAAATGCTGCAGGCAGCTTGAATGAGGGTCTTGGTGGCCACTTTAAACTCTAGATAAGTAGCATTTAAATACATGCTCAAGATTAGTAGAATAACTTTTGAGGTCGATCAAATGTTTACAGTAACATGGTTTAAACATGTAAAGATGCTTTTTGAAGTTAAAAAAACAAACTGTGTCCCACTTTTGATGTTCATGTTGCCCATCTATAATGGTAAATTTACAAGAATCCTGACCTATTCAGAGAACTCATTCTGTGCTCATAGTTTACCAAATCTAGTAACTCTATAAATGTAAACCTACTTACAGATGAGAATTACTTAATCTGACTCCAAGTACTGCAGAGTGGTCTTACAAATTTGGGCCCTAATGTAAAAAACACATGCATGTTTAAAATTACAGTCAGTAATCTCACTGAAGTAAAAAAGACTACTGATAAGTGAAAAATCATGGATGTGTGTAACAGGTTTAGGATTTGGGGCCCAAATTCTAGCAGGTTTTATGCACTGGAGCTGCTAGGTAACTCACAGTCAACATGGGGAAAACAGGATGGAAGTTGTCTATGCATATTCTGTCTGTCTCCATACCCATGCAGACAACTTCATAGGATTATAGAAATATATGGGTAGAAGGGACTTCAAGGGATTATCTAGCCCATCCACAACACGATGAGGCATAATTAAGTACACATAGACCATCCCTACCAGATGTTTATCTAACCTGTTCTTAAAAACCACCAATGACGGGGATTCTATGACTTCCCTGAGTAGCCTGTTTCAGTGCTCAGGGCTAGTGCTTGGACCAACTTCTGTTGGTGAGAGAGACAAGGATTGGAGCTACACTGAGCTCTTATTCATGGCTGGGAAAGGTATAGTTATAGTTGGAAAGATTTTCCTAATATCTAACCTAAATCTCCTTTGGTGCAGATTAAACCCATTACTTCTTATTCTATGCTTGGTGGACATGAAAAACAATTGATCACCATCCTCTTCAAAACTACCTTTTACATATTTAAAAACTATTGCTATATTCCCACCCCCACCTCTTTTGTCTTCTTTTTTCTAGACTAATCTGCCCAATTCTTTCAACCTTTCCTTATGGGTCAGGTTTTCTAAACCTTTGATCTCTGTTGTTGTCCTCTGGACAGTCACCAGTTTGTCCACATCTTTGTTGAAACATGGTGCTCAGAACTGGACACAGTACAGTACTCCAGCTGAGGCCGCACCACTGCTGAGCAGAGTGGATCAACTATCTCCCATGTTTTATATGTGAAACTTACTGATACATCCCAGAATGACATTTGCCTGTTTTGCAACAGCATCATGTTGTTGACTCATATTAAATTTATCCACTATCATCCCCCTATCCTTTTCTGCATCCCCTTGCCAATTATTTCCATTTTTGTATTTGTGCATTTGATTTTTCCTTCCTAAGTGTACTACTTTGCACTTGTCTTTATTGAATTTCATCTTATTGATTTCAGATCAATTTCACAAATTATTCAAAACTATGGAATTCTGCTCCTGTCCTCCCAAATGCTTGTAACTCCTCCCAGCTTGATTTCATTTGCAAATTTTATGCATTCTATTTAATTACCCAAGTCATAAATGAAAATACTGAATAGTAGTGGACCCAGGCTAGCCCCCTCCAGTACCCCTTGCTACATCCTTCCAGTTTAACAGTGAATTATTGTTGGACCCTCTGCAACAGAAACTGCAGAAAGGCATTCTAAGTCACAGCCTAGGGGCAAATGGTATGGTCACATGTTTATGAGTGTACCACTACCTGAGATACCTATGCAAAATGTCAATGCAGATTGCTGCTGGCCATAATACTTACAAACATTTTAATAACTTTTGCACCATATAAGTGCAGCAAGTGGGTTTCATTTCTTTCCCTACCCTGATCAGAATCCAGCCCTCAGAATTTTACCCTTCAGTTGTTCCCTGGTAACTCAGAGCAAGAAACAGAGCTAGTACTTACACCCCTACACATCTAAAAATCATTAGTCAGGCCCCTAAATATCTTCATGAGATTTTAAAGATAATACATTTGGCATTCTTTTTATATGCCTTCTGTTTTTTGAGCCCTTAGGATTCATATTTTCAAGATTCTTTCCACAAGCATGAGGGCTAGGAAACTTATTTTCTTTTAAATGAAAACTGAGATTCTCATATAATCACCTGGCTCCAGGAAGTTGGGCTTTAAGAAAAACACCCCAACCCTGTGAGACTTGATTAAATCAAGAGTTGGCAACACAGCCTTTCTCTTGTCCACAGTCACACGTGGTGTTTTTTGCAGCGTAGCACTGGTGGTTTTGGGTACTCATGGCGGTGGTTGGCAAGGAGTAAGGGGCAGTCATAGGGTCCCGATTTTATAGGGACAGTCCCAATTTTGGGGTATTTTTCTGAAATAGGCTCCTATTGCGCCCCACCTCTATCCCAATTTTTCACACTAGCTGTCTGGTCACCCTAGGCAGTCACAGCAGGCCAGTTGTGAGAGGTGGTTAGGAAGGTGATTGCCAGGGAACCAGGCACAGACACAGCAGCAGCTAGCAGGGGGCGAGTGAGGGGCAGTCATGGCAGTGGTCTGGGGGAGGCACAGAGGGCTGGCAGGGAGCAATGGGCTAGTGCAGCAGTGGTTGGCAGGGGGGAGGAGGGGCAGTCGTGGCGGTTCGCAGTGGCCGAGGGGCAGTTACAGAGGCTGGAAGGGGGCAGTTATGGCGGTTGCCCGAGGGCGGCCCCGAGCGCTGGCAAGGGCGACGCTAAGCCTGGGGGAGGGCGGCCCCAGTGGCGCTGCTGAATGGGCAGGAGCTGTGGGTGCTGTAAGGGGCAGGCCCTCTGCGGCCCTTTGGCTGGCGGAGGCCACAGGCCCATTGCCCTGGCTCGGCCCCGCATGCAAGGGCCCGGCCTCCAGCGAGGCGGCACGGGCTGCAGGCGGAGCGCGCGCGACGGCTCGTTCGGCGGTTTAGGGCCACGAGGGTAAGATGAGTCACGAGAGCGCCTCCTCCCATTCGCAGAACTCGCCTACTAGGGGGCGGGCCGTGGTATGCAAATGATCCGCTCCCATAGCGCCACGCCCCCCTCTCGTTCGCTCGGCCCTTCGGGTGGACGGTGGCCGGGAGGAGCTACTCGCTGCATTTTATTTCCCCCCTCGAAGCCGTGGTCGGGACGTCGTTTCGGAAACGGGAGCCGGGCTAGCGGCGATGTCCGTGAGCGGGGGCTGCACGGCCAGGAGTGCGCAGCCCCAGCGGGCCCGGCGCGGCCTCAGCCTGCCACCTCGTCGGGTAGCGCGGGACAGGGGCCGGGACTGAGCCGCCCTGGGCCCAGCAGGGAGAGCCGCCGCGGAGCCCAGAGGAGACGGGAGCTGCCGCGGGGCCGGGTCCGCCCGAGGATGGGAATCCTCTTCACCAGGATCTGGAGGCTGTTCAACCACCAGGGTGAGGGGCTCGGCTGGGGGGCGGGGAGCTCTCCGGGCCCGGGGGGGGGGCGGGGCCGGTCGAGGCGTCCCGGGGCTCCGCTGTGGCTGTGCCGGCTCCGTGCTCTGTTTACGTGTCACGCTCGCCGCCCGTGCCCGGGGCAGGTGCTCCGTGGAACCCAGCGCGCCTGCGGCCTCATCAATACACCGCCCGCGGTGGGAGCGGGGCAGGCTGGGCTGGAGGCGGCGGGGGGAGCCGGGCACACCCGAGTCCAGGTTCCCTGTCGAAGTGCGGAGGCGTGCAGGGCTCAGGAGCGAGCAGCAGGCGCTCTCGTGTCTCCGCTGGACTCAGAAGCGTTTGTGAGGAGCCGAGGGGGTCACTCCCCATACTGCAGCTGGAGCGAAAAGTGTCCGAAAGCAGCGCTGGGTCGCTCCGTTTTTGGCTAAAATACGCCACGTTCCTCTTCTGCTCAGATTAGATTCGATTGTTGTTGTTTTTCCCAAAGGGCAAGCACAGGTTCAAGAAATAAGCTGTATCATTAACTTCCTTTGTATCAAGCGTGCTCTGTTTGTATAAGTAAACTTGTTTCTCTGCATCTCTACAGACTTTTGCCTTAATGAGTCTACAAAACCTAGTTTGGTTTTTACGTTTCGGAAAAAACGCTCTGTGAAGATCACAGAGTACTTGAAGGCCAAGAGATGAATTATTTAAGTATGAACCAAATACAGCTTCTTATGGTGCCACATAACGTTTCCTTCCCTCAGTAGATTAGCTTCAAGACAAATGTGACTACTCCTGCCATGTTACTCTTATACAGTATTCTCTTTTTTCTAGTCCATGTAACAACTAGTCCAATTGCTCTTGAGTTTTAACAGAAAAGTTGGCTAGTAATCTTTACAAATGAACTCCACATATTACTTTTTATTTGCTGGACATTACTTAATAATTGTCCCTTACTAATGTGTTTAAAGCCAGAGACCAGAGTTGGCAGAAAAGAATAAAGGTATAGAAGTGATTTGTAGAAATTAGGCAGAGAAGTGAAGATGGAGAAAACATACCGTACTCAAAACAGCACTCCTTTAACGACAGATATGACATACTGCTTCATGAAAGTGCTACAGACATGAAGATGTTTCAGGAATTATGAAAAGGGTCCAAATCACAATTTTTACCCTGGGTCAGGTAATAAATAAGTAGTGAGCATAACACACACCCTAGTTTGATAAATTTTTTTAATGAGACATGGTGGCACTTACCACAGTACACTGTTCAGGTATGCATTCTGTGGTCACAATAAGGCACACTGCAAAATACTTAGGAAAACTTTTAGTTAATGTGTTTGAGTCTTTTCTGCTTCTCTGCTGTATTTATGGGGCAGGGGGTTCAGGAGAAAAGGAAGTGACTAATATGCACAAGGGAAAAAATAAAACTGACTAAGCAAACTGCTGTCAAATGCAAAAAGTGAATAAGTTGCTCTAAAAATGTACTACTTGTAGTTAAAATAATCTTAGGTTACTTGTAACCATAATAGATACAAACTCTGCAAAGAAAAGTAGGTTTGTTCCCCCCCCCCCCCCTTAAGTTGAAAAGTGTGTAATTTGATGGTAGTTGAATTTTGCCTTATCAGGTGGTAATGGAGGGGTTTCCTATGTAATTTTTTTTGCATTGTCTCATTTTTTTTAACTAGATGTAACAAGTAGAATATCTGAATACCTTGTGTTCCACAGTAGTTTTCTGTTAATTAGCAGCCTTTTTCATGGCTTGTTTTATTTTTTAACCTTATATACAGTATTAAGCTATTTGCAATTTGTCTTTCAATTTGTGTTTAAAAAAAAAAAAGCTAGCTGGACTATGTAGGAAGCATTAGTGACACCTGTAGCCATGATTAAGAGGGATTCTGAGCAGCATTGTGTGGAGGGAAATAGCAGCTAGAAGGGTATCCCATAAATATTTTGCTCATCCCCAAATAATTTATAAAACTTATTTTTAATATCAATATTTTAATTGCAATAACATACATAGAATCATACCATACTGCTGAATATGCTCTATCGGGTCTTGTTGCTTAATGTATGTTTTATTAGTGACAGTCAGTAAGTCTTAGTAGCTGTCATGAAAACTGCTTATTTTAGAGACAATATATTTTGTTCCTAATGCCACTTTCTTCTGAAAGATCTCTAATATCACATAAAATGCATGTTAACTTTTGTGTAGGTAGAATTTGTAAGCTCCTTTAAAGTTGCTTTTCAAATGAATTTATACAACTTTATACACCATGCTGAATGGCTCCCATAGTCAGAGCATTTTCCATTCAGCACAAAAACTTTTAAACCCCACTTTTTTGTCTTTAAAGTCTTGCAATATCCAGCTCCACTGCAGATCTTCTGCTCCAAGTGATTTCCTAGCATCCAGTATGCTGGAGACATCACACCTGAAACAGAAGTGCCTACTTACAGGGGGTCAGGTAATCTGTCATTTTTACAATATTGTGCAGTTATGCCAAGTTGTTCAAACTTCAATTCATACCCTCTGGGCTAAAAAACAGAACCACACAATATTGATTAAAAACAAAAAAGCACTTATGTGATCCCCTGTAATAGAACAAATGCAGCTGTAATGGGAGTAATTACTGCTGTGGTTGAGGTTTGGGTATACTTCAGAGGCTTGATTTTTAGCATGTCTGAAGACCACTTGGGCAAAAGAATACCCTTGCTTACATTGATGAGCCCTTACTCACATGTGCATTCTCTTTGAAGTCAATAAAACTGAGTAAAGTTATGTATTTTAGCCCACGATGAGTAGCTACCAACAGTACCACTTCTTCAATTTACATTATGGTAAATAGGAAATAGGAGATGCTGAATGAATACAAATACTTGGTTGAGGTTGGCATTTGGTTTCAAAATGAATTTACTTATAAGAGGTGCTGAAAAAATGATCAAGGCCCAATTGTGCTGTGTGCTATACATGAACTATCTGTGTATACAACTTGCTTTGATGCTTTTTTTTTAAAAAAAAAAGATTTAAAACAAGCACCAATGTGAACTGTCTGCTGAAAAGCACTAAAGTGTTATTAGCTACAGTGGTAACTGTGACTTACCAATAAAATTTTTATTTCAGAGCACAAAGTAATCATTGTTGGTCTGGATAATGCAGGAAAAACAACCATCCTTTACCAGTTGTAAGTACATAGTATGAATTCGCTGGCAAAAATGTATTTTTGAAAAATCCACTCTGTAGCTTCCTCTGATTTTTCGTTAACCCCCATTTAAGAGCAGCACACTGAGCATAGGTGGTGATCGTTTCATACATAAAAGGGAAATCCTGTAGTCTGGTTAGCAAGCATCTGATTCTGGCCCATCAGCAGGGTTTGGAGCTACTTATATTTAATGAACTGTGTCATAAATATCAATGCACCATAACAAGCTATGGCTATTTGCTGGTCAGAATTCAGGATCTTAATGGCATTTATAATATGTATACATTATGATGTCGGGGGGACTACCAGTATGCGCAAAGTTACTGAGATTCATACATTTTGTGGAAGTGTTGTTACTATGTAGTGCCTAAAAAGCCAGCCAGAAATGGGGTCCTGGGGTAAGATCCATGTTAGTAAAAGCTGTTTGTGTTAAATTAGTTGACAAAACCACCTCTAATCTTCATGTTACAGGTTTTTTTAATAGGGAGATGTGTATCTTTTCACAGTAAGCACTTCAGTATTTTGAAAACTCTTCTGACTCAATCCCAAGAACTGTTCATGGAGTGTTTAAAGAGCTATTGTCGTCTAGGTTACACCATAAGCTTATGTTTTGGATTTTGTTCAAAACAGATGTATTTATAACTCTTTTAATGTTGTTTTGTTTGAAACTCAAAGCCCATGCAGTATTTGCAACCTAAGCATACATTAGCACAATAAAAGCCATAAAATGAAACTGACTCAGTTATTATCATTGTTCAGGCTGAAAAAATGCAAAAAACCCCATACGTTATGAAAAGTAAAATCAATTTCCCTAATTCTAAAAATGTTTGTAATTAGGAACACAAGTAAAGAGATTCTAAATAAATAAATTAATTAAATATATGTCTGGAGTATGTTCTGTTTTAAATATGAAATTCAAGAAAAGGTGTCTTGCTCTGTCATTTTCATTATTCCCTTCTATCTGTTGCTCTGTCTACTTCTAATCCTTCTGTTCTGACCCTGCCCTAATTTCATCTTCCTTACAAATGTATGTTATGATTAAATTACTTACTACATGCTCATATACCACTGGGCAGTGGGGATTCTTTCCCGGAATACTAGACTATCCCTGCCCCTCTTCACTCCTGCTGGATTCTGTTCAAATGATGTTCTAACAGTGTTTCAATCTCAAATCTCTCTCTGTGCAACCAAAGAGTTAGAAGAAATCGGAAAACTTTAGACAGTCTTTTAATTTTTGTCAAGTGCACTGGTCAGTTTATGGCAATAGCAATCATAAGCAAGTTCTTGAAAATGCTTCGTTTTTCTTGAAAATGTTTTTGTGTGAGCAGTACTGCAATACATTTCAATTACTTTGAATCCCTGTTTTAGATACTCATGAATACTACTACTAATGTGTTACTTTGGTTGTCTTGGCAAAACAGCATTTTAAAATATCTTGTTTTTTTCTCAAAAGACAAAGCAATTGATCTCCATTAAAAATCATTTCTCAAACATTTTCTTTAACTTACTGTATATACTCGTTCATAAGCCAAATTTTTTCATTTAAAAAGGGGAAGCATCAGAGAAGGGGGTCTGCTTATGAATGGGTATAGAGCGGCAGAAGTGGGACACAGCCCCTCCCCTCAACAGAGGGAGCAAGGAGAGGCAGCACAGCCAGCGGAGCCAGAAGGGAAGAGGCAGAGCCAGAGTCTCTCCGCTTCTGGCCATGGTGCTCTTCCCCAGCCTCCGAAGCAGGCTGCAGCTGTGCCGCTCGCCCCCACCCCCCAGAGCAGGCTGTGGCCACGCTGCCCAGCCTGCTGGAGCACGCTGTGGCTGTGCCACCCAGCCGAGCCTGCTGGAACATGCTGCGGCCACGCTGCCCAGTCTTGCCTGCCGGAGCAGCTCCAGCCAGGCCAGAGACATCCTCCCCAGCTATGGTGGGAAGGGATGGGATGGGGAGAGTGTGGGGGTCCCGGGCTAGGTGTGGGGTCATATGGGGGGTGGTCATAGGGGTTATGCCCCTGACCCCCAGCTTCTCCCTCCCCCCCCCCTCCCCAAAAAATTGTCCCCCACCAGCTGCTGTCCTGGCCAGTCAGGGTAAGCAGGTGGCGTGCTGGGACACTTTGTTTACTTAAGTTTACCTCTATGCCTCTGGACGCTCGAATTAAACAAACCATCTTGGCCCACCAGTGGCTTATCCTGATGGCCCAGGAGCCAAAATCTGACCCCTGAATTATAGGGTCAGCTTATGAATGGGTCATAAAAAATTTCCATTTTTACATCTCCATCTTGTGGGGGTTGGCTTATAAACGATCCGGCTTATGATAGAGTATATACGGTAAGTGGTTTTTGGCTTATGGTGGCAGGTTTAGGCAAACGGAAGAGGAGAACTGATATAGTATATTGGGATGGGGTTGTCTTGGTTTTTTATTATTTATTATTTTTCATCAATCTTATAAATCAAGTGGTTTAGCAACATTCCTTTTATTTCAGAGTTGGAGAAGAACAATCATTCTCTCCCAGACTGAGCTACATTGTGCCAAGTTTCATTGGGGGAGGGGAGAAACTTGTCTTTTTTCTACCCACCCTTAAGCAGTAAATGCCCTTAAAACAGAGTCAAAAAGAAGTGCTCTCTCAGGGCTTGTCTGCACTACCGCGCGGGGTCAATCTAAGATACGCAACTTCAGCTATGTGAATAGGGTAGCTGAAGTCGATGTACTTAGATCTACTTACCACGGTGTCTTCACTGCGGTAAGTTGACAGCTGACGCTCTCCCGTTGACTCTGCTTGTGCTTATCATTCTGGTAGAGTACCGGAGTCGACGGGAGAGCGCTCAGCGGTCGATTTATCTTGTCTATACTTGTCACGATAAATTGACCCCCGCTGGATTGATTGCTGCCCGCCGGTCCAACGGGTAATGTAGACAAGCCCTCAGTTTTATAGTTTGTTCACTGAGTGAACAAGAGTAAATCATTCATCTGCTCTTTCTTTACTTCACCTTTCTGTTGTCAAAGAATGCCTACCACCATTCTGCAGATAAGCCTTCCAATCTGAGACAACTGTCCATTTTAGTTTTTAAAAATGGGCCAATTTTGTGGTCTAGTATGTGTGATAGTGCATCTCCAAATACAGTTGACTTTTGTCAACATTGCGTATGCAGTTTTTGATCATTCATTCTTTTCCTTTTGCAGTTCTATGAATGAAGTGGTGCATACCTCTCCTACGATAGGCAGCAATGTAGAAGAGATAGTGGTTAATAACACACGTTTTCTAATGTGGGATATTGGAGGGCAAGAGTCTCTTCGATCTTCATGGAATACTTATTATACAAACACAGAGGTAAGAGTTTATTCCCTGTTGGAAGATATGTTCTTATAAGGAATTAAAATAACATCTTAATGAATAATCCAAGAGAGAGTTTGGTTAACTAAAGTTTATATCTTACTCCATTTCAGATATTACTGTAGCACTTTGTAGACATTCTGGATGCTTGTATTTCAATTTGTATGTTCTCTCCTTAGCATGCTGTTTCATTTCACACCTATATATCACGTAAGCTACATAACAAAACAGTATAATGTAAAAGAACCAGAAACTAACCATCAAAACAAGTAAGAACTCTTCCAAGTAAGGTACCCTTTTTAAAAATGAGAATAATCACGTGAAAATTCCCCTTACGCTTTTCACAGACAACCTTAATAAGGCACAAAACCCACACTGAACTCTTTCAACATATACATCACCAATATTCATGTATCTTTAAGAAAAGTACTTCAATGGTGATATCAGCAACTCTGTGTAGTTAAATTGGAACCTTTGCTGTATTATCAAGATGCTTTCCTTCAGTGCTAAATGTTCTATACTCTACACCTGTACTAAATAATGAAGAAACTTTACCTTCTGAAAAATGATTTAATCATCATAAATACTGTAGCTGTTTGGCCATTCTCAAAAGACTCAGATGTGCGTGTAACTCTAGATTTCCTGTCTTCCAACTGCATGCTTTTACTTGACGTGGGGGTTGGGGAGCGTATGTGTGTTACCCTAGCACTGGCTACCCACTTTCCCCTTTAAAATAATTGCTAGTCATTTCATTGCAAAATAGCAGGGCAGGTAGGGGAAGGAATTCTGTGAGTTAGTGTGTTGCTCTTTTTGTAAGAGTATATCATATTCCAGTCAATGGGAATTGGGTGCCTCTGTACCACTGAAAGTCTACCCCTAAAACTGTAGTTGATTAAGGATGAAATCTTGACCTCAGTGAAGTCAGTGGGGCCAGTATTTCACCCTAAATGCTTGCAGAAACTTAAACAATTGTTCAGTTAAAATGGGTAAAAGTGAAATCCAAAGTCGTCATAACAGAGCAGGATTCCTGAATTGTAGAAATAAGCAACTTAAAAGAGGACTTAAATAAAATAATCAGGAATTTTGCATGCCAAATTTATTTGTCTACCAACTTAAACATAAATTACAAATATTTTAATACTAGAATTATCAACAAACCATTGATTTCTGAGCAGAACTGTAATATGCATATAAGTAGGGCCCTACCAAATTCACGGTCCATTTTGGTCAATTTCACAGTTCTAGGATTTTAAAAATAGCAAATTTCATGATTTCAGCTGTTTAAATCTGAAATTTCACAGTGTTGTAGTTGGTAGGGGTCCTGACCCGAAAAGGAATTGTGGGGGGGTTGCAAGGTTATTGTATGGGGGTTGTGGTATTGCTACCCTTACTTCTGCACTGTTGCAGATGGCAGCGCTGCCTTCAGAGCTGGGCACCTGAACAGCGGAGGTTGCTCACCATGAGGAGCCAGCAGCAGCATAGAAGTAAGGATGGCATGGTATGGATGGGCCCTTTGTCAGCAGCCGTCACTTTCCGGATGCCCGACTCTGAAGGCAGCAGCACAGAAGTAAGGATGGCATGGTATGGTATTGCTATCCTTACTTCTGTGCTGCTGCTGGCAGGGCTCTGCTTTCAGAGCTGGACACCCGGCCAACAGCTGCTGCTCTCCAGCCACCCAGCTCTGAAGACAGTGTATAAGTAAGGGTGGCAATACTGAAACCTCCCTAAAATAACCTTGACCTCTTGCAACTCCCCTTTGGGTCAGGATCCCCAATTCGAGGAACTCTGGTCTCCCCCCAGAAATCTCTATAGTATAGGGTAAAAGCACACAAAAGACCAGATTTCATGGTCCATGATGTTTTTCATGGCCGTGAATTTGGTAGGGCCCTATGTATGAGGGAGGAAGTTAACACTTTGCTTATGACCCAGGGTGCACATCTATTAAACATGATTTAAGATTGTGCACACTATATATTTGTTTACTGATCCTTTTTTACCCTTTAAAGTTTGTCATCGTTGTTGTGGACAGCACAGACAGAGAGCGAATTTCTGTAACTAAAGAAGAACTTTATAAAATGTTAGCACATGAGGTGAGTAGTGGGTTTTTTATATTTTTGGTGAACATTTACAACTATCTTTCTCACAAATAAATAGCATGTGAATGTATTATTTACCTTACACGCTTGGTTATTTGTAAATATATTCACAAAAAATGAGTCTGACTCTTCTCTTTTCTCTCTCGTTTCCCTACTACAATATTGCCTTAATAAAAAGTTTTGTTTTTTTTTAAAGTTAAGTTACAATGAAACATTAACATGCCACATCATACATTGCTTTTTCAGGATAAGGTTAATATTCAAAAAATCTGGCTAAAGTTTGTGGCATGATGGTTGGGAAGCCCTCCTCTTCTGAATATGCTGAAAAGGGTGCTGAGATTTCAAAATACCTATCCTCTTTTTAGCCATTCTCTTGTGTACATACTTGTTAAGAGTTTTTTCCTTTACAAGGACAGTCCATATTTTACTGTACCACAATTCCATAGGAGAAGTCATATTTTTCCAATGATGTGCAATATTAATTCTTCATGCTAACAATAACATTCTGTTTGAAATGTGTCTATGCTCTGCCAGAGCATTAAGCTTCTCTAGGAAGCTGATATTTTGCATAGATGAATCTCTGTAATGATGTCCTCCCAAAACTGTCTTAATTCTTGGACACAACCACCACATGTGCAAGTATGTTCCCCTTTTCCTGCAACCCCTCTAACAGAGCACTTCCCTACTAACAAAGACATGATGGCATTTGACTCCAGTTAAGATCCATCTATATTGTATAACAGTTTTCTTTTAACTACACAAAATGAAGATTTATATCCTCTTTCCCATATAGAGACCCACTCTTCCAGATCAATTTCTTTGTTCAAATCCTGCTTTGGACCAACGTCTTAAATTCCTGACACCGACACCCTTTCCCTTAGCTACTGTCTTTAATAATCAAGACTTTATCCCTAGGAAATATAAGTGATCATTCGTTGTGGGTAAGAGCTGAGATTACTCAGATTTAGACAGCTGTTCCTGGGTCCTGACTTGAAATCCTACCAAGAAATATGTAATAATGTAAATAATAGTATAAAGATCCTGTGTTTTCAGTTTTTATAAGTCAAACATTTTATTGTGAAATCTGGATACAGGATGGCTTATCTAGACCTTTAACAACATTTGAGGAATTGTCCCAGGAGCAAGCTGGAACAAAAGCTTTTAATTTCTGAGATATGTACAAGTTTGACTGGAAAAGATCTTGATAAGAAAACATAACTCTTTTTAAGAACTGCACAATGTTGTGATCTTAAATTAGTGATGCTCTTCTATACAGTAAAGTAAATTCAAGAAAGTGATCTGTCTGTAGTGTCTGACAGAATTCTGAATGCCTGACTTGGAAAGCACATAACTGTTAGTTGGATGACTAAACCTGCTGTCTGGAGGTAGATGAAGAGCAGGGTGGAGGGTAGCCCAAAGTCCAAGAGCAGCACTTATATGAACCCATCCATGGCTGATTGGAAGTACTAGGGTGCTGTCTCCAGACCTTGATTCGGGGTTCTATCTTTTATATATATCTCGCTAGCAGAGATCAGTGTTCTGGCTGTTCTGTCACTCCACAGGCTCTTGGCTGCTGCAAGGAGGTGAGGGTAGAGAAACAGAAAAGGTTTCCATTACTCTGTTCCTTCCTAATTCCCTCCCACCTCTTTTTGAATGGGGTCAGAGTTGTTTTCCTTGTTGAATAACTGAAGTGTCTTTCTGTGCAACAAATAGCTCTTAGTCTTGTTGTTTTACTTAACAAAATATAACCAAAAGCAAGCTGATACTTAAACCTGTAGAGGTCTTCTGTGAACTGAAACAATAAAAATTGAGAACATCTGATTCTTTCTAGAAATGTTGGGAATATTCTGAGTATTAAAATAGAGTTAAAAGAATAAAATTGACCAGAAAACATTTAAAACAACTTACAAGGCTGTAGGGAAATATTGAAGCCCTAGAAAGATAATTAAATAATTCATATGTGATAATTGACTAAATGAGAACCCAGTATATATCTCTCTCTCTCTAGTGAAACCACAGAAGAAAGCTTTGATAAGGGAGATGAATGAGACCAATATAGTATTTCTGAGTGAAAATACCACAAATGATTCAGATGCCTCTTGCAAACCAGCCTTTTCGTTTTAGGTAGCAGAAAATACTCATGTTGGAGGGAAGGGAAGATCTCCAGTATAAATGAGAAACGCTTTTACAAGGAGGATGTTGTAGTTAATATTGTAGTTAGTATATCAATTGTATGACACTGGGTATTTAAGAGACTTGCATTTGTTTCATTAGAGTCATTTTGTTGAACTTTTTTTTGGTAGGAAAATAATGATTAGCACTTAGGGTAATAATTTACAGATGCCAGTCATAATGCACCTTGTCCACAAGCCCTGGAATGAACTATTGATCCACTGTTGATCCATAACAGATTTTAAAGGTGGAAAAAACTCTGTAAACAAAATGACAAATGTTTCCACTGCCAATCAGAAACTGTTAGACTAGCAGTTACTCTCAGACTTTGTAAATTTCAGTTATACTTAGAAACACAGGCAATATGTTTTCATTCTGGACTTTGAAACCTTTCAGAATTCTAAAAGCAGAATGTGTGTTGGCACTTAAGTGAAAGATGCATGCACAAATGTTTTCAAGATCATAAAGACACTTCCAAATCAGAAACCTAATTTGACTCTGAAAATCTCTGAAATCATAATAGAAAAATAATTAAGCCTCTAAACATTTTTCTCCGTCTTTTCCTCTGTAGGACTTAAAGAAAGCAGGTTTGCTTATTTTTGCTAACAAACAAGATGTTAAAGAGTGCATGACGATAGCTGAAATATCCCAGTTTCTGAAACTAACTTCAGTTAAAGATCACCAGTGGCATATCCAAGCATGCTGCGCTCTAACTGGCGAGGGGTAAGAGTTCTTCTTGGGAATACTTTCTGAATAATTTTGGTACCTGTATCGTGGTATACATAGGCTGTTATTTGAGATACATCCCCTAACACACCTCTGCATTCTGGGACCGGAATCTCAAGGCAACATTGAAAATCATTGAAAATGATGTCCTTTTAAACATGAATTCTTCTTAGGGCCCTGCATTAAATTCAGCAACATATAGCACATTCAAGAAAAATAAAGACCTGCCCCAGAGATCTAGTAGCACTGGGAAATAACTGTTGTGTACTGTGAAGAGATACTATTCATTACGTGTATGGGTTGTTTTGCTTTTTAAAAGGTGAAACTCACCTCACTAGTCTTTGTTAAAGCACGCAGCAGTGGCAGTTATGTGGCCAGTTACAATGAAAAGCAGATATGTCTGTTACAGAGAACACATGCTTCCTTATGTGAACCAGGGAGTTAAGAAACCTTTTATCTATTTTTCTGGTATTTGTCACTGAAGTAAGCAAAATAAAATGGAGAGCGACCAAGGTGACTTGAAGACACATTTTAATGCCAAGTCTCCAAAGTGACACTAGTAATTTATTTTAAAATAAATTCAAAAAGAGCATTTCAAATCTGACACTGTCAATTGAGTGCACTCATATTCAAGATTATTTGGGAGAATTTTAGTGGTATCCTGAATGGTAATGAAATGTAGAGCCTTTCTCCTCTAGGTTGTAGAGCTCGTCTAGCTCAGATAGAATTTAAGTTGGCTCAGTAATCTAGTTTCTTGTTAACAGATGTTAACATCATATAAACCACAACCTAACTGATACTCTTGGAAGTCAGCAGAGCAGTGATGGTTCAGAGGGTACAGAGACTGACCTGACCCTAGATGTGGTCACATCAGGTCAGTGTGGTGACATATTTAGGCTTGGCAGAATTTGATTTTTACTTTATCATTTTGAGGGATAATATCAATGTTTATTTTTAAAATTTCTTCCCCATTTCTATCAATTTTTAAGAGTTCACAGTGGCAGTGAATTATGGTGTGTGTGTGTGGGGGGGGGGGTCAGGCAGTAATTATTTAATGGCAGTTGATGCTGAGATTCAAAAAATTTTAAAGCTGTGTAACCATTAAAACACAAATCACCAATAGCACATCTCAAAATATACAAAGAAAATATCCTTAAATCAAACTCTAAGTTCAAGTAGCATTTTTCTTTGTATATCTGTCAATTTTTATTGTTGTTGATAATATTTTTCATTGGTTTGTATATGTATGGTGAAATCAACGTTCGCCAACGTTTACCAATTTAAAAATCTAATCCTTCCAAGCCTAGACATATTGTTAAGGGGTTGTTTACAGTTTTACTTTTATTGTTGTGTAGATTGAACCTGTTAAGGTTGCAGGACTTTCACGAGCACATGCTGTCTGAGTTCTGACTAAAGTTACCATGACAGAATATTTGTAGGTAGTTTTTTATGCAAAAATACATATTTTAATTCTTTTATTTACAGATTGTGCCAAGGACTTGAATGGATGATGTCAAGACTTAAAATCAGATGATTTTTAATGACCTCTTTGCACTGACATTGCATACAAAAGTGCTGTACCTATGGATACCTTGGTTAACTGTACCTATGGTAACCTGCAAAAATAATGGGTTAGATGTATTTATATTTCAACTTTATTTTCTACACACACATATTAAGGCCACCTCTTTGAAAACAGATGAAGATGAAGGTTCTAGTTTGTTTTCCCCATTCATTGCCTCTGAAGATAGGTTTAAAAACTGTGGTTGACATTCTTCTCAAGATAAAGCCACTCAGGACTGTGTGTGGTGAGTATGAAGTGAGGGGAAAGAATTTTTAACTTTACATTTTATATTCCGGTATAACCTTCCTAGTTGAAGATGTTGGCCTCGTTATTCCAGTAAATTAGCAAGCAAATCAGTGGCATAAGTATTGACTTTCCAGTATTTTAAAACTTGTTGAAATGTGCTACAGATACAAAAATATTTTCCTCTGTGTACTGTACATATTTGTGTATATTTATACCTCAAGTATAGGTTAACTGAAATCTGTTCCAAGAAAAAGTGAATAACACTGAATCTCAGTGTACTGAGACTAGTACTAATGTTGAGATTGTTGACATGTCACAGTTGCTTTTCCTTTGTTCTCTGTACTGCTCTAACCTTCACCAAGTAATTGGTGCACCATTTCTTTATAAAGTGAAATCTCTTAAGACTATTGGTTTTAATGTTTCTCATATATATACTCTGCAATTAAGAATGATCACAAAAAGGGATAGTGTGTCTGAATGTGGATTTTATACTTTGTTCAGTATTGGCAACTAACTGTAAAACTTTGCTAAAAGGTAAAGAATCCAAAAAGTTAGCATTCTCACTTTGTTGGGTAAGACCATTCCAAAATATGCCTGTGTTCTGCTCTGCTTTGTTTTATGCTCAACATCATGTTGAGTATTTATGATAGATTCCTATCTTGGGGGTAAATCTTCACTATTAATAAAGGGAAAATGTGTCTTAGTTTTCCTTATGCAAAGAAGTGACCAAAAAAGTGTGCTTTAATGTTCTCACCAGAAATCTTACGGAACAGTCTATTTTGTATTAATATGTCTTCAGAGAAAGAGGATACTGACTGGTGGTGGTCCAAAATTGCTGAAGTAACTATTTGTATCTGTGTATAAGAGACTGACGTGGGGGAGAAGAGAGGATACACTATTCTACCGTAACTGATGCTTGATTCTGCTCCTATAGAAGTCCATGTGAAAACTCAGAATTAAATGATGCATGTAAATGATGCTTCAGCATCACAATGATGAGGCCCCAACTGACTGGTCATGATTCATAGGGGATATGCAAAGAACTATGGGAATCATAACTATCCTATTCTTCCTGTATTGGTAAATGGGAGGCGTGTGGGGATCCTAATATGGAGATAATTGAGAACCATGGGTGAAAAATATTTTAGTTCTTCATGAGAATAACACTTGGGTGGTGTGAAATGTTGTTGGTATCATGAAATGTGTGCATAATCATAATCACAGATTTTCTGTCTTATTCTGTACATGTGTATATTTAAGTAATAATGTAAAACTAGACAAAAAAAGTTTAAGGACAAGACCATTTTAAAACTGGTTTAATTTTTAAGGCAGTTATGAATTCATCTTTAGAAGGTGAGGTTGTGAAACACATCCAGTTTCCATTTATTTTAGTTGTGTACTGCATTGTATTGGTTAAAATGTTGACATAGTATTCATGGGGACAATAATGAAGACCACTTCAAAAGTGTGTATTTAACAGCTGAGTTGTCCCAAGTATGAAATGTAACTTTCTGATGTAGTCATGAAATCTCTTTTGCTAATTGGCTGATAGAGATTCTGCGATGTCCATTTTTTAAATTCATACATGCATTTATTTACATAAGACATGCACAGAGATCAGTGTTATTAACTAACTGGTGTATTGCATAATGTGTAAATGTTTTTGCATTGTTTTTTCTTTAAGACTGTTTGTTTTATCTGGAGGTATTTTCGAGAAACAAAATTTGCATCCTTTGAACACAGAAATGAACAATTTTAGTTTTCCTACTCTAACGAAAAATGCTGGACTTAACTACATTCATAATCATCTTAGAGTACCATGACTACTTTTTTTTCTAGATTTTCTTTCATGCTTGAAGTGCTGTATTCTTTTGTCGCTGTTGCTTTTAAATTTTAAAGTTTTTTTTATAAGATAAAAATCACTCTTATTAACGGAATATGAAATGCAAAACAGTATTCATGTACAATTTTTAAAAATATTTTCCTGGAATTTGCTGTTCTTACCCTGTTCAAGTTTTTATGGCTTAAAATGTTTGCCTAATAAGTAGCATGGCTGAAGGGAATCTATAAATATTTTTCTAAAAGCATGACTTTTATATCACAAACAGGGTTTGGAGACCTTCTAATGCATGTGAACTATCTTCCCTCTTCCAGGTGACAGGGAAACTATCTATTTCTATCTCAATGCATTAGCCAAATATCTATGTGATTTATTATTTGTGTTTGAAGTAGTGGCAAGAGGTTCCCATCAGGGGTCAATATCTTATTGCATGCACAGGGCACAGCATTCACACTCAATAAATTGTTCCAGGCCCAAAGTATTTATTATCTAACCAACCACATACAATCTGATGGGCTTTGAGCAGCAATGGAGCCTTAACTAAGGGTAAACTAGGTAATCCATCTACTTCTTCCTGCTACCTTCAATGTTGCACATGTGGTTTCGGTTTAATCTTACTTTTAAAACTAATGGTGATCCCATTTTTAAACAGAAAAGAGAAAGTGGGGCTGCCTTTCTCCTATAGCCAGGACCTGTGTTGTTTAATACGTATGGGACTTCACCAGCATTGTATGTTTGGAGAATTGTTGATTTATAAACTGGTAATCAAGAGGGGATACGTATGACACTGATATGAATCTTGTGTTTATTCTTCGTTCTTATCAGCTGATTAATTTTACTTATCTCTTGCTTATGATATTTCATTGCACCTTTTAGAATGTGGAATTTTTTTTTTCAGGGGAAAACTAGCTAATCTTGAAGATATAAGCTGGTAGTATTGTTTAGTACTTTAGAGTACAGGACCAGGGATAGGAGATTTGGGTTTTGATCCTAGTGACTTTGGGTGATTCATTAATCTTTCTTTTGTCTCTGTTCCCGTATCTGTAAAATGGGGATAGCAGTTACCATACCTGCCTCACCGAGAAGGTTGTGAGGCTTCATTAAAGTTTGCCAGGTGCTCAGATTTAAGGCACTATACAAAGTAGAGTTTTTGCACCCAGATACTTTTCTGCCAAGGCCATCATTCTAATGTATAATTAGATTCTGTGTCTGTCTGAAGGTGTGTTAAGAGAATTTATGCATTTCTTCCAAATTATTGTAATGTGAACTTTTTACACAGAATATGTAGGCATCTGTATGCAGTTCATGCTTGTTGGTTTTATCCCACTGCAGACCCTTCTTTGATGTACATCTTAATATTTAGTTCCTTGTTATGCATGGAGATATGTTAATTATAAACTTAATTCAGATATGTTAAGGCTTAATTCTGTACATAGAAGAAATTCTTTCATATAAGCTGTTCCCTAATTTCATTAACTCTCTAAAACCACTCCAAGTCTGAACAGTTAAATTAAATAGTAAATCACAGAACTTCATTTGTGCTGCTTTTGGTAATGGTTTGGAGTTCCATCTTCTCCCTATTGTTCTTGCCTTTTGTACAAATTTCTTTTATATAAGCTTAACTCCCAGTTGAATTGTAGAGTCCTATTCTGCCTTCATTCAATATATAACTCCCACTGAGATCAATTCCAAGTGAGGGTCGTATATGGTCTTTGGTACACAGCTTGGGAATGTGATTTTTTTTTTTCAGTTTCTTATTTTTTTAAGTTCTTGTATACCTCAAAATGACCTTAATATTGAAAGGTTTGCATATGAGTTGTGAATATCCATCCTGGAAAACTGAAAGATACACTTGATTGAATAATTTGTGATATGGTCTAATTGCCACTAGTATCTTGAAAAATACATAACTGCATGTAGATTAACCCTTTTAAAAAAAAGTTACTAGGAGACTTGGCATGTAGAATTTGAGAATAAGTCAGCAATACATGCAGACATCTAACTTCATAATTTTCATTGTACTGCAGGGAGACATGGTAGCTAAATTCCTATGCATGCTGAAAAAATATTCCTAATTGTGCATGCCTGCTAGATGTAGTTGATAAACACCTACCACAATCTATGAAGCCCAAAACTTTGTTGTATACATGCATCTAGCTCTGTGAACACAAGTGGTGTTGTCTCTCCCTCCCTCCCTCCTGATTTAACCTATAGTTACTTGATGACTAATTTTTTTTTTACACAATATTCAGAACCTTCTATACCCATACATTCCAAACATTTCAGTTTCCCACAATTGTCAGTTACTGTGTAGATGTAAAGCTTATCTTGTGGGAGGGAGGGTAACTTAATCTCTTAACAGATCAGCTCCAGAGAATCGGAAACTGGGTTCCAATAACATTTAAGTATATGACTTAAACCCAGAAAGCAAGGAAATTATGGTAAGAGAAGACTCAGGCCCTGCAAGTGTTCCTTCATATAAAAGCATTTAAGTGGAATTTTTTTAATTGGCTACATAACAAAACGTGGCATTAATTTTGCTACTGTAAAACCAATTATATGTCTGGAAAGCAGTTTTTGAGAGAATCCATTCAAATCAATGTAATATCCAGCCTTTAGTTAGTGCATCATTCAATGTTATAAGTTAAGTATGGTATGGTACTGCATAAAGACAGGAACTAATGAGAGACTGAGGATATTCTCTGCATATTGTAATGCAATATACAATATTGCAAAGGTGACTTGTATATCCTAATTATTGAGGTGAGAAAATGCATTTAATGTACAGATCTGAAAAAAATGGTTGCAACAAAAGTCATTAGAAAAGAATTGTGTCCTTGCCTTATGGGGTTTACCAGTTGATTTATTTTTATTAACCTATCGAATGTACAGAATGTTCTTATATGCATGCAAGTGCTATTTTTTTATCTGAAGAAAGCTTAACAGTGCCATCTAAGTGGCTCTTGGGTTTGGTTGTACATTATAAGACAACTTTTTGTGCATATACACAGGTTTTTTGAGTGTCCTTGACTATTTTAAATCTGAAGATATAATTTGTACTGAATTAACTTGAAAAGGCTGTTTCACTCAATAGACTGTACATTATTTTTCTAAGCCAGCGGTTCATGTTGCTCGTGTTGAAACGCTTCCTGAACAAATCATCTGAGGAAGTAGAGCGGTTGGAAGAGAAGGCGAAGGAGAGGATTATTCTCCTACAAAGGAATTCACAGATGGAAAAAGTGGGAGAACCACTGCTTGAACTGTTTTATGGTCAATAAATTTTAAGACACTGTGTATGATAGGCTAATAACTATCTGAGCCATTTTAAACTCTAGACTGTTTTGTTTTTTAAAATGCCTTTAAAAGTGTTTAAACATGTATTTGTTGTTTACTACCTAAATTGTCTTCAAAATTCTGTCTAAATTGACAGAAATAATGTGTGCAGACCTTGTTACAAATTGGAAGTTTGAGGAATACATATATACTTAAACTAATGAACCTTTTTTGCTTTGTGCTCATTTTTTAAAAATTGCAGTTAATTCAGTCTCCTTTAGCTAAGATTCTGTTTTCCTTTTTGTATCAAATGCTTCCTAGGTAGTTGAAATGATGAAGACAGCCAGTTTGGAGGTGGGCAGACTCTGCTATACCTCCTGTATGTCTGGACCTCAGAGTAATTATATTAGTTTTGGCCATATGGCATTCATGTGTTCTGCACTCCCCCTTGACTTGGCTGTTTCTGGAATACCTACCTGCGTTATTGTTCCCCTAACTCCACAGTGGAGCTAAGTGAGTGGAGTTATCTTGTTGCTTTCTCTACACTTTACCTAAAACTAAGCTACATTTATTTCTTCCATTTAGCCCAATTTCTTCTTTTTAGTCCAATTAGGTACTAAGGGCAAAATTTTAAATCTGTAGGAATTGTATTGGCAAAGAAGTACAGTACTAC
The DNA here is from genome assembly GCF_965140285.1 of Lepidochelys kempii. Taxonomy (NCBI): domain Eukaryota; kingdom Metazoa; phylum Chordata; order Testudines; family Cheloniidae; genus Lepidochelys; species Lepidochelys kempii. The sequence goes on along the minus strand of NC_136390.1, from coordinate 28,111,345 downwards.
ATGATCACTTTCTAACCGAATTGTTAATGGTGATATTTGAAAAATATGTACAGCTACATAAGTTGGTCCAGCTTGTGTGTCTAATATCCTGGGATCAGCATGGTTACAACTACACTTCAGTGTTTAGCTTTGTCCTGTTAAATTATGGTCAGTCAATGGGAGAGATGCTGACATTTAAAAAGTGGTGGACTGGGCTGGAGCTCACTTTCAACGATATCATTTCAACAAAATAAAAAATGAAATGTATGTGTTCTCATTTTACAAATAAGAAAACTGCATTGTTGGTAACTATCCTACTCTTAGTGTGTGGAGTTTCTCATGCTTTGGAAAATATTCAGTTCAGTACAATGTATGGAAAGAACTAAAAAATTTAGTCTCTCTATGGGCTGTGAATTGCTTTTGGTTTTCTGAAGGTTTCATAAATACTGTATTATGAAAATGATCAACTATTAATTGTGTGAATCACATAATAGTAAAAGTTGCCGAGGTTGCAAGTGGACTACACTATAACAGTATGTTATATTAAAGTGTAGCTGACCGACTATGAGGGTCACTTTTTGCATCAAGTTGTACAAAGTACTGTAGAACCTATACTAGAGGAAATATGAAGGGATTTTTGGAGATATAAGATTCCAAGTTCTGCTTAACTGATAATGGCAAACCTTTACAAAAAACCTAATTATTTTTAGAGTAGATTCATAGATATTTAGGTCAGAAGGGACCATTATGGTCATCTAGTCTGACCTCCTGCACAACGCAGGCCACAGAATTTCACCCACCACTCCTGCGAAAAACCTCTCACCTATGTCTGAGCTATTGAAGTCCTCAAATCGTGGTTTAAAGACTTCAAGGAGCAGAGAATCCTCCTCCAGCAAGTGACCCGTGCCCCATGCTACAGAGGAAGGCAAAAAACCTCCAGGGCCTCTTCGAATCTGCGCTGGAGGAAAATTCCTTCCCGACCCCAAATATGGCAGTCGGCTAAACCCTGAGCATATGGGCAAGATTCACCAGCCGGATACTACAGAAAATTCTTTTCTGGGTAACTCCGATCCCACCTCATCTAATATCCCATCACAGGCCATTGGGCCTATTTACCATGAATATTTAATTACTAAAACGATGTTATCCCATCATACCATCTCCTCCATAAACTTATCGAGTTTAATCTTAAAGCCAGATAGATCTTTTGCCCCCACTGCTTCCCTTAGAAGGCTATTTCAAAACTTCACTCCACTCCTCTGATGGTTAGAAACCTTTGTCTAATTTCAAGTAGCGTTTTCTTTTTGTGGTATTTTTTGAGTGTCTAAGTCTTAAGTGTTTTTTTCATTTCTAAAGGCTTAAAGCTTCTTTAACTTTGAATTTGTTTCATTCATAGCAGGTGTTGCATAGGTATACTACATATGCATATGAAATAGACTAACTTATAATTGTTTTGCTACTTCCTTAAACATGTCAATACATTGTAACTTTAATGCTTGTGTCCTACCTCCTGTACCCATTTCATGTATCTCACACATTTTTAATATTCATGAAGAAATCTCTTCCTACAGTTCAATTTTACTGCACATACAATTCAGTTATGAATTTTTTTCCACCATCTTCTTTGTACAGCTTTGTTAGAGCAATTCACATCCAGTGTGTATAACTATTGAATTCAGAATGTACCAGCAGATGGGTTGCCTTTTAAATATGGCTGGAGGTTTGTGCTGTGTTATTAATTAGGTAGTATTTACTGCAGAAGAAAAGATTTGCAAGCTCCCAGAAGCACTACAGTGTTTCTGGGATAAGTTAGGCCACTTGGAGACCATCAGCTAGCCTCTGTTTAGGCAAAGCACCAGGTCTTGAGCTGCTGCTTGAATTGTAGTCAAACCTGGCTGAGGCTTAGAATCTTTCCTTTCACTCTGATCTGTTGCTCCCCAATCTCTCACTGGGACATTGGAAGGTAATTTTTGACTGATGACCAGCCTGCTTCTTTCCTCAAGAATACATCCCCCTTCCTGAACCTTCCTACAGGATCTGTTTGGATCTCAGAGGTGTGGCATACATACATGCCATTCTCTTCACCTGCTTACCCCCTACATGACAGCTTTGGGAGGAGTAGGACCAGCAGAACTTCTGCAGTAAGTGCTGCCTCTCATATTGAGATAACTTCCTATTATTTTGATTGTCTCTCTCCAGCATCTGGTAGAACCATTGAATTCAATGCAAACTCCTGAAGAACAAGGCACAACTCATGAGTTAAGTGGAAGGAGTGTCTTCCTACCTTTATCCAAGGGGGAGACAGATACAGGCAGCACATACAATCTCAAAATAAGCATTTTAACAATTAGACCAAAACTGATCTCTCTCTTTTTGTGAGTTCAATGAAGGTTCCCATCCTCTAAAATATGCACTCCTCCTAGCTGTTTGTTTTGGTTTAGTTAAGGATGGCAGTTAGCTTTTATTAATCCAGAGGGCTGTTTTGGTACTGCATTGAGCCAGGCTTTCTATATGAGACAGTAGTTCAAACTTGCAGATCATTTAAGTACAGTCTGTTTTATTTTTGCAAATATACAGAGCCCTATGTCCCCTGGTTAAATGAAGCACTTATGCCTAGACGAATAGGGCTGTTGGCTTGCAAGTACTGTCTCTTTACTGTATAGTGAAAGTTTGTATGAGGCTGATAAAATGCAAAAACTTCATTCTTTATTTTACTACGAAGTTTACTTGAACATGTGAGTTTTTTTAACTTACCCTTCAAAAGAAGTCTAAGACAATGAAGTAGTCCGCTCACTGTTAGAATGTGAGTTGATGTGAATGTGACAGGATTAAACCTCACACTGGCACTAAAAGGTAAACGAGCTGGAGAGCTCATTTAATGTACTTGATTGCAGCTGGAGGGTTAGCTAGGCTCTACTGTAGATAAAGCCCAGCTGGGAAAAGAAGACCAGATGAGGAGGAGACAGCAGAGAGAGAAAGAAAGAAAGAAAGAATGCTGCAATCCCTCTGGTCACTAGAGAGTATCTGGAAGGCCCTGAGAAGCAGATGTCAAATAAGCCCAGGGAGGGGCTGTAAGAAAGTGTCTGAAGGAAGGCTAAGGTAGGGAGAAATCCTGGGAGGCAGCGAGGCATCTCGGAGCAGACTTCAGCTACTAACCAAATGGGTTCTGGACTAGAACCCAGGGGAGAGGGAGGACTTGGGTCCCCCTATGTGTCCACTGGAAGTGGTGATGTGGAAACACCTTGACACAAAGGTGGGGGAGGGCTATTGAATTTGAGACCAGCCCTCCCAGAAGAAAGCCCTAGGAGGTAGTGTCCCACACAAGAGTGGGAGGACAATCCTGTAGAGCCTGAGAAGGGGTAATAAGTCTGATGAGGGAGGAGTGAGCCTAGGTAGGGGTGAGTTTAGTTTGTTAGGATCTTTGTTTACTCCGGAAGGGGTGGGACTGAACGTGACTTGGCCAGATTCCTGAGTCATGAAAAGAGGCAGACCACCACAGGGTCAGAATGACTGTTGGGAGGGGGCACCAGATGAGGGAGAACCTGCTATGCCACAGCCGGCCACTTTCTACATCGCGCCCCCTCCCCCCCATTATGCTTGTTCATGCCCCTGCCTCCTGGAGCCAGGGCTGAGAGTGGGGCCACAGCTCCAGGAGGGTGGGGGGTTGCGGACATGGGTGTAAAAGCTGGGGCCACAGCTAGGGGTGGGACTGGCAGCAGAGCCTTGGCCAGGAGCCTGAGGCTGGTAGCTGGGCATGGAGCCCCAGGCATGGGGATGGCAGCCAGGGCAGAGCAGAGCTGGGTGGTGCTCCTTATCTGCCCCCTGTGGGTCCCAGCTGCAACCCCTCTTAATGTTCCTCTATGCCCCCCACCCTATTGGGGCATGCCCCACAGTTTGGGGACCTCTGCTCTAAAGCTTTTTAATCTCAGAGGTGTTCAAGAAATGCAGGACTTGGGCCCATTATTTTGTTTTCTCGGTGAATAGAAGAACCCATTTGTTCCATTGTTGGCTCATATGGTGACACTGCATCCTCTGCTTTTGGCAACAGATTTCATAATTAATTTTCTCTCCACCTGTTTGGCTGCAATGTCTTTAAGGGGAAAAAAAGTTACATTTCTTTATTGGTCTGTCTAAATACGTGGAAAAACTCAATATTTATTGTAAGTATTTCATCTATTTTATATGAAAATATACTCATTACTGTGAACTTTCCAGGTTCTTCAGGGCTGTGCTTTTAAGAAGCACAGCACAGAACTGGCATGCATGGGGGTAGAATGGAAATATATTTACCATCACTTAAATCCATGCTGTTCCCTTAACTCTGCATCTGAATTTAGCAATCCCCATTTTAAAAAGGAAAAAGTAAAAATACAAGATGGTTGATAAAAATGATTAGGGGCCTGGAAAGACTTCTACAGTGGGAAAATAGAGTTGTAAAATTAGGGCTGTTTAATTTAGAGTAGGCAAATAAGAAGGGACATGATAGTTTATACCATTTGTTATCTTCTATATGAAAGCCACATGATAGAGGATAATATAGTAAACTATGTGAAAGGCACAGCAACTGCCTGAAGGTAGCAGCTTTAAAATTGATCAAAAGGAATCCACTCTTGTGCAATGAATTAACCCTTTGGGCCCATAGCCACATGATATAATTGAGGCAAACCGCTTAGACTTCAGCTAGGATTAAATATATGAATAACATCGATAGCTATAATAGAGAACTTTTAAAAGGCCCTCATGCTTCAGTGCATAAACAAACCACTAATTGATACAGGAAGAAAATTCCTGGAGGGGCAGATTATTCTATAGTTGTCCAATATGGGATTGAGGTACCTTGCTCAGATGCATCCAGTACTTGCTACTGTTTGAGATAGGAAACTGAAACTAGTAGTTTGAAATTTGATATGGTATAGCAATTCCTAAGATATTAGCTAGAGTAGTGTTTCTCAGCCAATGGATTGCAACACTTGCGTGTGTGTGTGTGATGAAAGGCAATCAAGGAGGTCACTAGGCACTGAACCTTTTTTTTATAATCTAAAGCAGAGAAGATATCGCTCCCCAATTCCCCCCACACCCTTTACCTTTCAAGGTCAAGGATTCAACCTTCTGAAACACACATATAAATTATATAGGTTTATAATTTTTATCACTGAAACACTAACTCTTATAGTAAACATAAGGTGGAATCATGAAAATTTTTGACTTTGAATAAGGGATCACCAACTTGCAAAGCTTGAGAAATGCTGAACTAGAGGATAGATAACAAAATCCATAAATCATTTTTGTTTGTTTTTTTTAAAAAGGCATTTTATAAAAGTGCAGTAAAGGTGTTTGATAAGAGGACAGAGAGCCAGGAAGTGACTTTTTTTTTAACAATTTTTTAAAAAATGATCTAAAATATCAAAGCTGCAACTAGCTGCAACCTGTTATTTTAATAAAAGTGAAAGCCTTTCCAGAGGGATGGGCTTCCTTATGAATTTGGTTGCAAGCTCTTGGGCATAACTGTATGTAATCTGATGAGAAGAGATGTGGATGCATAATCAACTTGTACCCATCTGTGCAATAGTTATTTTGTTAAATCTTGCTGTTCCTAAGAGAAAACTGAGAAACTCTTGAGCTCCAAGTAGTTACCGTGTTTAAAATAGATGGATTAATGCAGTGAGAGTTCTTCCAGTTCTAAAGGTGAAGGAGAGAGTTGGCAAATGCTGCTCCACCAAGCCTGGGAGAGGAGGCAGGTGCTGTCCCTTATGTTTTATCAGAGGAGGGGCAGCTGGGCTCCCCTTGCATAAGCTCGCTGCTCATTAGTCTTCTGTGAGATCTCTGCCTGATGGTATGTCTACACGTAAACTGCAACACTGTAGCACTTCAGTGAAGACACTACTCTACCTCAGAGACAGAGAGGTGGTAGGTAGGTCAATGGGAGAATTCTCCTGTCAAGCCAGCATTGTCTACACCAGGAGTTAGGCTGGTTTAACTGTATTGCTCAGTAGATTCACTCTCCTGAGTGACGGAGTTATAGCAACCTAATTTCCTAGCGTAGACCTGGCCTTAGTGTCAACATCTGTAAAAGTATGATGATACCTCACAGGTGTACTGTGAGCATTAATTAAAAGAAACTGTCAATTTGAACTTTCTGAAAGCGACTAATCTAAATGTCCCGGTTCTCCCAAAGTAGGTCCTGACTTTTTTTCTTTTTTTAATTCCTTGCACAAAAAACTGTAAATTCTTTTTATCATATTGATGTTTATAAGGATCTGAGTAGCAACAAACATGCTTGTGTTAATGTCTGCTCCCTGGTACACAACTGCCTCTTCAGCTTCAGATTTGCAGCTGCTGTTACCAGTAAGCACCTACTAGCAGGGTCTGGGAAAGAGCTTGTGTGAGAACTCCTATCTTTTCTATTCAGGTGCTTATACTGTACCCATTGCTGTGGAATCTGAGCATAAGATTAAAGGTATGCTGCTAATGCAAGAGCCTGGAAGTGCAAGTGGCCTGTATATATAATTTTAAAAACAACAAAAAACCTGAGGACATTGGCTGTTTGAAAATGTTTTGTAAGTTTTCATTGATAATAAACTCAGGGCTCACTTTAGAAGTACCAAATCTATACAAAAGGATACTGTCAAGTTGAAGACCTTTTAATATATGTGAAACATGAAGATGGTGCGATGCTAGTTTTGTTCTGTGTAAATTTAAACCGTTTATGAGGACTGTTTTTTAAACTTTTTGGCAGCGGTAAAGAAAATCCAATTGTGGATGGTGAATCATAATGCAAATAGCTCTGTGAACATCCCATGAGAAGAACCTACTGTCTGCTGATAAACTGTTGTAGTTACCAAACACCACTTTAACAAATAATGTGAACTACTTTTTTAAAGGTGACCCGTAAAGAGGAAAAAATGGATTCGAGCCCTCTTCTGCTACTTTGTGATGTATAAAGGTGGTCTGAAAAGTTCTTAATGGGTTTTTTTCATGCATTTTAGGAATATCAATTCTTATTGTGTCCATTTTTGTTGGAGGAATCACTGGATGAATCAGAAACGTAGATTGGTAACTTTCTTAGCCCATAATTGAAATGAGGTGATATACTGCCTCCTTAACACACAGCTTTTTTCCACCATTGTGTTAGCTCAAAGAAAGTTTTGAACAGTCTAACTAAAACTGAATGAGGAAGTTAAATCTACTCTCTCTCAAATCATCCATAGTCTTTCAGAGTAGACAGTAGTTGTATTACTAATGCAAAACAACCAGCAGGGGGAGAGGCAGAAAGAGGAATTAATGAAAATTTGCCAGGCCCATCTTTACACACAAGAAAAAAGCACAACCTGCTTGTTTTTTTCTTCACAGTTCCCTTTTAAATATACTGCCCTAACTTTCTTCTGTCATGTAAGCTCAGAATAGACGTTTTGATAGGTGATGTAGGGACTTAGGGTGACCAGACAGCAAATGCAAAAAATCGGGACAGAGCTGGGGGGTAATAGGAGCCTATATAAGAAAAAGACCCAAAAATTGGGACTTTCCCTATCAAATTGGGACATCTGGTCACCGTACGTGGACTGAAGACAATTTTGTGTGGATACAAGCTCCATTTATAGATTATTTAGAATAGAATTTCAGCATTTCATTATGCAATAATGAAAATGTTGACTATAAAAAGGAACTTTTAACATTTCTCAATCCTCTTGTTTTGTGTAACATAACTGGAAAAACGAGCCATACGAGTTTATTTACAACCACACCAATAGCTATGACTGTGTTATCCTACATGATGTGGTGGCTTTTCAATGTTGCGTGGTTTAATGGAAAATAAAGCCCTAAATGTTAAAATTACCTCTGCAAGTAACTGTTACCATTTTGTAAGGAGGACTCGTGTTGGGAATACTGTTTCATACACGATAGCACTCCAAATATGATGTTATGTTAAAAGGGGTTTTTTCCGCTATGTAACAGAAAATAAGTGATTTTACAAATACCGTAGCACAGGATTTTTCACATAATAATGAAACTCCAGCTTTTGGAAGAAATTCTACAGCCTGGGAGGGGGGAAGGGTCAGGCTGAATGGTTGTGGTGCTCCTTTCTGGCCTTGGAATTTGTGAAGCCCTCTGTTCATTCCCTTAGTTCGTGGGATATGGGGAGAACAGGATTGCCCGCATTGCCCTCAACATGTTCATAGCAGCTCTGCATTAAGCTAATGTCTGTCATCAAATCAAAAGCTTCAGGGCTTCAGCCAGTCACTTGTAGTAGCTGTTTTTCCTCGGTCCACAATTGGCTAGGTGTATTCTGTTTGTCACCTTCCTGTGATGCTTCAGAGATTGGCCATAGCTGGAGATGGGTCACTAAATGGGGTGGACCAGTGCTCTTTCAAGATATTTAGCTGATATGTCTTGCTTCCATGCTCAGGAGTCCTATGGCTCACCAGACTGGGAGTCATAAAGGATTTTTCCTCAAATCGGATTGGTACCTTTTACAGTATAGGGTGTGGTCTCCTGCTATCAGCTGGGCATGTCTCACCTGATCAGTTCCCTGCCATTGCAGAGGTATCAGGCATGGGTGGCATCTCGGTCTCTTCTGTTCTCTGCCTGTGGCACACAACAGTTTAGTCTTCTGAGGACTGAAATGCTTTAGTCTAACTCAAGTTATTGAGTTCAATATAAGGATTTTGGGTGTAATTTAATGTCCTGTGCTATACAGGAGGTCAGACTAGATGATCTACTGGTTCCTTCTGGCCTTAAACTGTGACTCTCCAAGATAGCTACTGCTGTAGCAAAAGGAACAACTTCTATAAGGCCACGTCTACACTACCACCAGATTGGCGGGTAGTGATCGATCTATTGGAAATCGATTTATCGCGTCTACTGTAGACGTGACAAATTGATTCCCGAATGCTCTGTCGACTCCAGAACTCCACCAGGGCTAGAGGCAGAAGCAGAGTCGACGGGGGAGTGGTGGCTGTCGATCCTGCTCCGTGAGGATGCGAAGTAAGTGATTCTAAGTCTATCTAAGATATGTTGACTTCAGCTACGCTATTCTCGTAGCTGAAGTTGCATATCTTACATCAATTCCGCGCCCCCCCCCCCCAGTGTAGACCAGGCCTAAGCAGTGCAAGTACAGTATTGTTTCAATAGTGTCATAGTGGGGCACACTGATTTCAGGTATTACTCATGATTGCTGTGCAGATTCACATTTCTTCTTTCATCTTTCCCTAAGGGGAGTATGGTGTATATACCCATGTTATGATGGAAATCCACATAACTTGCATTTATATTGCTCCTTTTGCTATCTCACCTGCACTCTGCCCACTAATCCATCTCATGTGAGAGCTATTGACAGCATTCCAAAGCCCTGAGTAGCTTTCAGATAGCTGCCTTTAGTTTTTTTCACAATGATTTCACAAAAATGTCCCCTGGGTGTGTCTCCTATCTCTGTTCCCCCACTAAAATTGCATTGGTCTGACTCTGAAGACACGATAAGCAATATTCAGATCAGCAGCAGAGGACATGGTTAGGTTCTAATATCTCCTCTCTCGTATAAAAGGAGGGGATGGTTAAAACAATCAATGGACAGAAATCCACCTGGGAAGAGTAATAAACTCAAATCCTGAAATTCTGGCTCTATTGAAGGCAATGGGAGTTTCCTCATGGAGTTCAATGAGGCCAGGATGTGGCCCAAAAGGTTTATCTTTTCTTATCTATGGGTAAGGTCCTACTTAATTTGCAATATTGAAGAAATTGTGGATTCCTCAATACTAGGCTTCCACCGCAATTTTTATTTTAATTAGCTTACTTTGTACAGCTCACAATTTTGTGTACATTTTGAAGTTTGCAACACACTTTTTTCCTCATTAGTACAGTAGAACCCCATTAATCAGAGCTGATAGCAGCTGGGGCTCAGGCTGTCAGTCCCACACATTAATGACTGTAATATAGGTGCAGAAAAATGTAGGGTTATCAAAAATTTACCAGGTATAACATAATACTTATGTGCTTATATTGTTCAGCAAATTTTTCTTAAATAGATCTTCTGTGGCTTTTCCAAATTACTGCAATTAATAAAGATCCATTATTGCTTTTCCATGATCTTCCATGTCTTGTCCGCAATTCAGCTACAATTATGTAACCATCATCCCACAACTTAAGTAGGGCCTTATCTGTGGGATATTTAATGGGTTGCTCTTAGGTCTCACAACTGATGAGCCTTCTTTGTATCGATTGGGGAGACCTATCTTATAGATTTTGTGGTCTCTATGGTTTTGAGTTAGAAAAATTATTTTGTAATAGTGCATAATAGTAGAGTGAAGATGAGTGCTGTTATGAATTTGTTTGCTATTGTGTAGGTATAACATGACAGATTCATGGAAAGGAGCTGGAGAGGTCATCTAATCCACCCCCCCGTGCTGAGGAATGACCAGGATAGGTACTGTGTTTGCCCTTCTCCATGAGTTCTCAACTATAATCACAAATGGTTTCAAGATTGCTTTAGCTAGTTCCTTAAGTACCCCACTGTAAATTTCATCAGTCCCTGCTGACTTTAATGCATCTGGGATAAAAATGGTTATTTATAACTTTGGAAAACAGGGGTTTCGCTTCTCATCACCTGTTCTAGCCCTGTAACAGGAAATAGACTAGTTTTGGCAAATCATGAGATATCCGACTTTGAAACTGCAACATTAATTTTACATATAAGCTTTTTTAGACTTTTCATAAGATTCGTATCATTCCACTTGTATAGCTGGACTCAATGAAACTAAGAGTGCCTAGCTTTACAGGAGGAGGGATAGGGGAAAAGTACAAATGTCCCTTTAAAATGTTTCAAAATAAAATAAGTCAAAGTATGCAATGTAGTATAAAGTGTTATTAGCTTTGCCTGCATAACTCATGTAGCTTTTCCACTCTTCAGGAATGTGACAGGCTCAATTCATGCCTGTAAAACCTTAATACTACACTGCCAACATCACATGTCTTTTTGTGGGGGGGGGGAGTAGGAGAGCAGGGTGCATGGGGATGTGCTGTGTTTATGATGTCTAGGCTATCATGAAGGATTTCCTAAACAGGCTGACATCCTTGTTAATTTCCGTGAGGGGAGGGGTTGCACTTATTTTCCTTTTTTAAAAAAAAAAAAACTTCAAACTTAAAATAGGGATTTTTCATGCACATATCTTGAACTCCTTTAAAGTGGAAGGTGAATACCATTCCCCAGGCTCTCCTTAGAACAATGGAGCCCAACTTTCTTAGGTAACTGTCCCAGTTCAGCAGACTTAGACCTTGCCTAGGCCTACATCTTGCTCGGCTCTAAACCCCAGGTGCACATTCAGAGTAGCTGCACTCCATTGTGAGTTGAAGTGTGAACAGTTGAAGCGGCAGCTCGGTGAACTGGGGACTAGCAGAGTTTATCATTAATGTAGGGAGGATAAACCTCTGGTACCAGTTAAAAGGACCTGGAGTGAAATCCTGGCCCCACTGAATTCAATGGCAGTTATTGGGCCATTGATGTTAACGGGGGCAGGACCTTGGTCTACGACAAGCCATGTTGATACATGTGTCAGTAGTTAGAAATCCTGTTATATTATCATATGATGCTGGTCTTGTTTGTTTTAAAATGCTAAAATTCGCTTAAGTGTCTGAGTTGTCCTTCCCTTCCTCTCTTAATCTGCTCTCCAGTGATGTTTTAGTGTTAGGAAAAAAGATTGCAATTGCAGAGCAACAGTGAGGTGGAGTTTAAATTGGAATCCCTTCATCTAAAGCAACTTTGACTTCGGTCTCTTGATTTCTTATGATAGTAACATCATTTTTGTAACAGCCTATGGGGGTGCATCTTACAGCAAAATCTTCTGACAGGGTCCAATCCTCTGCTTTGGTCAAAGGCTGACTAAATGGGCTTGACAGTAGGATGTTTAGCCTTGGCAAGGGACACAATCCTCCACAAAGTTGTGGAGTGGCAGCAATGCTGCTCCATGGCTGCTACTTCCTCTGAAGGCTCCAGTCGTTCATGTTGCAGCCATCCCATCCCCATGTTGGAGTGGGCCGAAAGAGCCACTACTGTTGTCTCCCAAAACCATCTGTATGCTATGTTGGAGGGAGCTCATGTAAAGCCCCGCTCCACAGTCCGTATGTGGTATGTAGCGTGATCCTGTCATGTACGTTAACTATGATTGGTCTGCTGCTGGTTGGGCCATAGTGAAATAATTTCACCCCAAACACTTTCACCGGGCACATCATCAGGACTGAATTTTGCACAGTGTTAGGATTTTCGTTCTGCTTCCTTGTATCCAAAGTCTCTGCACAGCTTCCACTGTTTCATCTTTCTCTATCACGCAGCAGAGAATGGAAAAATGGGATCAGTTCAAAAGAAAAATACATATTTTAGTTGTACCATCTGCATGGGCAGGAGGAGCAGCATCACACAGATTGAGAAGTAAAGCAAAGCATGGAATGTATAGGGTTTTTTCTGCACTTATCTGTTACTAAGCCTCTTTCAGCCAAATGTTATTGTTTCCTTGGTAACTTCAAAGGGGGGAAAAAATCAGACACACTAAATGTGCAAAATAGTGAATTCACTGTATGTGGTATATCAAATTGTATCAAATTCAGCCTTACTGTGTGTAGGTCTATAGATGTCACGCCCATTGCAGTTACACCAGGGCTGAGTCTGGCCACAAATGCGGTGCGTGTGTGTGTGGGTGCTATATGTTATGCATTATTATGTGTTTCTGGTGGTTGATGCTGTGCAAATATAAAGACTTGTCTACATTGAACAGCAATGCACGCTAGAAGGGTATGATTGCTAAAGTGTACCACTGGGTTGCATGCTAACTGGCCTGTGTAGCTGTGGCTGGCATGAGGTAAAAGTTCTTTAGTGCACATTAATGTAGCACCGTTTGGTGCGTGTTAGAAATTAAACCCTTCTAGTGTGCATTGCTGGTTCCGTATGGGCAGGCCCTTAGTCCCCTGTCACAAACAACTTGCCATCTAGAACAGACATATGAGCAAAAATGGTAGCACAAAGGGGTATGAAATACCAGAAGTGGGGTCAGGAAGGAGAATGGCTATGTCTCAGTAAATAATTTCCTCCCTCCCACCTGCTTTTATTAAATAATATAATCGCTCTAAAAGCCCTTCACCCTTGTTAGTAGAAGTGCCATACAGAGCTGGATTAAGGTGTAGGCAGCATAGCCCGACAACTAAGGTCCTAATTCCTGGAATCACGTGGATACATCGGCGTCTTCTCAGTTTCATTATTATTTTTTTTAATGAAAGTCTGTAGCCCTCATGGTTGTGAGGAAAAGCTTGCAAACCTGACCCAGTTGTAACCCGTGCAGTGATGCGTGAGTTGGCAAAAATCCTCCAGCAATAACTTTGAAAGGGGAGAACTGCCCATGCATCTTGGTGGTGGTGGTAACTGCACAGCCTGCTGTGCCTGCTAGAGGGCTGCATGTGGCAGGAAGAGAGGAATGCAGTGGGCCCAGCCTACCCACTCAAGCAGATATGGCCCCAGATGCTAAGGTAAACCTTAGGAGGTGGACCTGCTGCCACTCCCAGAGGGGCGAGGGGGCCTGCACCCTGTTGCCCTTGCCTCTCCGGATGGGATTGGTAGCTGGAGCCATGGGGGCGCGCAGGCAAGGCATGGCATGGGTGTCTAGGGTCCCTGGACTGCCTTAATCCATCTCTGATGGCTGTTCCCTGTAGGTGTTTGTTTGGAGGAGGATCTTCAGGCAGGAGTTAAATTCTGAATGGGTTAGTGTCCTTGTTATAATCACTGTATTTGTAAACTGACCTAAATACAGTCTGTCCTTCTAAGCCCTCTGCTACCCCAACCAGCCCAGCATGGCCGGAGCATGAGAGGCCCCACTTCACAGCAGGGCAGCAATCCGGACTTTGTCAGAGCCAAAGATCAGTGCACTGAGACAGACGTTCCTTCTCCCTGCTGCCAGCCCTCTCCATTTACACCAAAGGCCCAACAGCTCAAGCACCTCAGCTAGTTGCAAGTGCCATAATATGTCAGAGGGAATGCCTAAGGTAACCTGGTCCGTCATCACCTGTTCCTCAGTTAAAATGCACGCTACAGATGTTCTACCATCGTCATGCGGACTCAGAACCTTTAAAAGACGGGAATCTGAATAAAGCATTTGACCTAAGCCAAGTCTCTCTCTCTCTCTCTGCCTTCACTTCCACGTTACACACCAGCAGGAGCTCCACTGCCATTTTCTTGGGGTTACTTCCAACTGCCCTAGCCTGCCACAAAGTACTGTCTTGTGACCCCTCCCCGCCTTCCTCATCCCTCCCCTCCCCCAGCATGCTTCCTGGCCAGCTGCCTCCTTGCACAGAATATCTCCAAGCTGCACTCAGCACCTGGTGTGGTGTGTTTTTTTTTTTTTGGTTTTTTTTTTTTTGCATACATGCTGCTTCCCCGCTACTAGTTCCACCTATGATGGCATAGTTCCTCATAGCAGTAGGCGGAACTAAGCTGCAGTGGGAGAGACCAGGGAAAATGGGGGTATTCCTAGCAGAGAGAAACCCAGGTCAGTCAGTACTCCCTGCAAGCAAGTCTTCTGTCACCCTGATTTCCCAGCAGCCGGAAACCACCCACTTTCAATCTTCCTTGTGGTTCTGCAAAACCCTTAGGAACTGGCTAGTTCCCAAGGTTGAGCTAGTATCCTAAGGGTTAACAGCATCCCGTCTTTGCTACACAATGGCTACTGCCTGGCACTACTGTGTTAGAAATCTTGTTCAGGGGATTTGCTTTCTAGTTACTTCTGACTACTCAGACTACTGCTAAATGCAATTAGCTAGAAAGCTGATAGCGAATGGAACAAGAATAACTTCTGGTTTTACTGTGTTGTGATATGAAATTTTTTATTCCAAGTATTTATACAAGCTGTTAGCTTCAGGACTGGAGTCAGGGGTTACATTCTCTGTTAAATGTGAGATGAGCTCATGAGATAAAACACGTATGCTGTGTAATGGATAATAAGGCAGCTGCCTTCTTGTTGTTGACACTCTGCTTAAGCATTTGAATATGGAAACCTTTTGTGATAGATTGCTGCATCTGTTGTCTTATGTTCTGAATGACTCTTGCACCATAAATAATTTATTTTGATTGTATAATTGGCAGCATAATGCAAAAGAAAAACTTAAGTGATGCTTTAGGAGATCACAAGATATATCTCTCAAAATCTTACTTATATCCAGGCTAACTTGAATGGATTTTAAACCCCCTCATATGTATTGAAAAACAAGAGGTGATCTGTAAACAGTGTGCCTAGAGGGACACTCCAGAGATCAGTGCTAGGTCTTATTCAATAAAGGAAGAGGGGATATACTAGACCATTAATCAAATTCACAGTTATCAAATCAGAAGGTGTTGCAAAAGATATAGTGCAAAAGAACAGAGAGAGACCAGAGGAACTGTATTGGCAAGAAAGAACTGAAGGTTTTTCACCTGGGGAGAAAAAAAAGGCATGCTGTTACATTTGAAGAAAACCAATAGAAAACACAGATATTCAGTCTGAGGGGACTGACAACAATATTTAATTTTTAATGAATAGTTTAACATTTGTCATTCATAGATTTCAAAGTACTTTTTAAAGAGAGAGCTTCTTTTTAAAGATGGTATAACTGAGACACAGAGGGGTTATGGGACTTGCCCAAGATCACACAGGAAGCCTGTGGCAGGGCCAGAAATTGAACTGAGGATGTCTGAATTCCAGTCCAGTCCCATTATGAGGCAAATTCATTATTGTGTCCTTTAAAACTGAACTGCGCAATGCACTAGGGAATGAATTATGGGGAAGAATCCTGCATTAGCTGATGATCTAATACAGGGGTGGGCAAACTTTTTGGGCAGAGAGCCACATCTGGGTGGGGAAATTATATGCAGGCTGGGGCCAGGGATTGGGATGTGGGAGGGAGTGCAGGGTGTGGTGTGCAGGAACAGGCTCAGGGCAAGGGATTGGGGCAGAGGAGGGATGCGGGGTGTATGAGGGGGCTCAGGGCAGGGAGCTGAGGTGCAGGCAGGGAGTTGGGGCGGGGTGCAGGAGGGGTTCGGGCTCTGGGGTGGGGCTTACCTTTAGGGCTTACCTAAAGCGGCTCCGGGGTGGTAGCACTGCACACCGAGGCCGGGGTAGGTTCCCTGCCTGCCCTGGCTCCATGCCGTGCCGCTCTGGGAAGCGGCTGGAACCGTGGCCCCTGGGGTGAGGGTGGGGCACAGGGCTCTGTGCACTGCCCTTGCCATGCCTCCAGGTACTTCCCCCGAAGTTCCCATTGGCTGTGGTTCCCCATTCCTGGCCAATAGGAGCTGTGAGGGGAGGTGCCTGGAGGCAAGGGCAATGCACAAAGCCTTCTGACACACACACCCCGCCCCGGGGCTCCAGGGACATGGTGCCGGCCGCTTCTGAGAGCGGTGTGGGGCTGCGGCACCCCGGGAGCAATCCTGCAGGCTGAATCCAAAGTCCTGAGAGGCCCCGGGCCGTAGTTTGCCCCACCCTGATCTAATAGGACTCTTTCATCTCTAATTTCTATGATTCAGTATGTTTGTTTTGGCAAAGTCTAGAATGATATTATAGGATGTTTCTGTGGTATTTTCCAGATTGTGTCTCCTGGAATTTAATATTGTAGCAACTGCATCCTTAATAGATTAAAAGTGACTGTAACTCAGGAAATAAATCATTTGCCTGTTTAAAAATATTGAAAACTGATAGTTAAAAATGTATCTGTTTAAAAAAAAAAAGTTTAATCTTGTATTTGTCAGCCAACCCAGTATTCTAGTGTTACTAGATATTCTTCTGAATATACAGGATAAAATGTAAGAATTAATCAGGTCCTGAATTAGATGCTTACTTTTCCTATCAGTGTGTGGGAAGGCTTACACAAGGAGCTTCCATTAATTCCAGTGTAAGTTATAGATTTTTCTATAGCATCCCAATCATGAATGTGAGACTAGCCCCAGGAGCTCTGGCTATTGTAAGCTGTAAGATGCCAAGGGTTTCATTTCCATCACGTTACACTCACCTGGATGGAAGAGCTATGGGGTGTGGCTGATGGCCTAGTGGCTAGACTCTTGTATTGCTATGTAGGGGACAGAGTTCCAGTTCGTAGCTCACCAGTTGGGGTGTGCTTTGGCAGCCCATCCTAGTAGCTAGTTCTGCATAGCCATCTGGGCAGTGGGGAGCTATGCTTAAGATCCTGATCCCAGCAGGTTTGAAGTCTTTGTAAGGACTGCGTCTTTGCGTAATAGTTAGCATTCTATGCCACCCTATAGTATTTCCCAACTGAGGTCCTAGTATGCAGCTGTCACTATATCAAGTGTAGTTAGTGCTGTATAGTATCATGCAAGAGCTTGTCTACACTTGAAAATTAGTTCAGATTAAAGCAGAGTGCGAATTTTGGAAGTGTATTAAGCTAAACTGAAAAAGGCACTTTTATTCTAAACTAAGTGTGTCCACATGGGGAGCCATTCCTCCACAGCTGTTCTGGTTTATTTATTCATAAAGTCAAGCCCTGAGTAATGCAGGCTTTATTCTCATTTTGTATTTTACTAGTCTGGACATACTGTGGTTGTCTGCTAGAGCCTGATACTACTGTGTGGGAAAACTCCAGTTCTATGTCAGGTATATACTAAGACATACCTAGACAAAGGCTGGTCTAAGTAGATAATAAGTACTTGTGACACCTTAGAGACTAACAAATAAGCTTATGCTCAAATAAATTGGTTAGTCTCTAAGGTGCCACAAGTACTCCTTTTCTTTTTGCGGATACAGACTAACATGGCTGCTACTCTGAAACCTAAGTAGATAATGTTCTTTGCTGTAATATGTGGCAGCGGGGCTTGAAGAGAGCACTCACTCTCCCTTTCTGGGGAAACCATTCTGGCAATATATTTGCAACCCAAATAACTAATCCATGCACCGGTCCTCAATTGAAAGTTCTGTCCAAGAAAGTGGCTCTCAGTGGTGATATGACATTTTGCAGCTAATGCTAGTTCATTATTTTGAAAATTGTGTTCTCTAAAAAGTCATTTCTTTTCCTTGATATTTTAGATTTGTACTGTAATTCACTGCCTGTCCCCATCTTTTTTTTTTTAAACTCTGTAAAAGGAAAGGTTGCTGAGGCTCATCTGTCCCTCTGACCACTACCCCATGCTGCTCATATACGTGGACACTAATGATACTGCCGGGTGTGACAATGAGCAGATCAGAAGTGCTGCAGGGCTCTGGGAACAAGGGTGAAGAAGTCCTTGTCTATCCTCCCAATTGAGGTAAGGGCCCAGGAGGAGATATGAATGCATGGATGCACAGATGGTGTCAACAGGAGGGCTTCGGGTAGGTCTGGGAAGGTGCATGATGCACACATCTTCAGGAACATTGACCTGTACAGAAAGCTGCAAGCAGGGACTTTCATTCCTAACCAGAAGATTACAGTGTGGGGTGTTGAAATGCCCATAGTGATTCTGGGGGACCCTACGTACCCCTTATACCCATGGCTCATGGAACCTTACACGGGACACCTGGACAGTAGTAAGGAGCAGTTCAACAACAGGCTCAGTAGGTGCCGGATGACAGCGGAATGTGCCTTTGGCAGATTAAAGGTGCACTGGCGATGCCTTTATGGCAGACTGGACCTCATTGAGGATAATATTCCTATGCTCATAGCCGCATGCTGTACGTTGCATAATCTCTGTGAAGCTAAGGATGAAAGGTTTGCTCAGGTGTGGAGTTCTGAGACAGACTGCTTGGCTGCTGATTTTGAACAGCCAGATACTAGAGCGGTCAGAGAAGCCCAGAGGGGAGCTATTCGAATCCCCGCCCCCCCCACACTCCCTACTGTTCCTCAGACGTTCTTGTTAACTGCTGGAAATGGCCCACCTTGATTATCACTACAAAAGGTTTTCTTTCTCCTCGCCCCCCCCCGCTCTCCTGCTGGTAATAGCTCATCTTAAGTGATCACTCTCCTTACAGTGTGTATGATAACGCCCATTTTTTCATGTTCTATGTGTATATAAATCTCCTCACTGTATTTTCCACTGAATGCATCCAATGAAGTGAGCTTTAGCTCATGAAAGCTTATGCTCAAATAAATTGGTTAGTCTCTAAGGTGCCACAAGTACTCCTTTTTCTATTTGTACTGTGTGACTTTTACAGGGGATTCATTATATGGATAATTCTGCCCAGCATGCCCCCATCCAACATTGGCCTGCCCACTATTCCTGGCACAGATCCTGACTCCACTGTGGACTTGCTCAGGGGTATAGGTAAAAGAGGTAGGGAGGTAATATTATCTCAGATGTGGCTGACCTCCCTTCCAGATGGGAGGAATGAAATCCATGCACTGAAGGCCTCGTCAGAATATGGCTAGGCCCAATGATCTGGCCTGTAATGTATTTGATCCCGGGATCTAAAAGCACTCTACAGATGCTCCCTACATATATTTGCATGAAGTTAACTGATTCCATGAACTTTGGCCAAATTCTGATTTCAGAACTGATGTAACTGGAATAACTGGTGTCAGTGGAGTTACTCCAGATTTGCACTGGTCTGCGATCAGACTTTCACTCATTGTCTCTGCTGACATGGAAACAAATTACTAAAACAAAACCTGATGTAATTGAACACTGTTGTTTAACTCCGTGAAACTCATGTCAGCGTCACATCATTAGGTTAAGTTTAATTTTCAATTAAAATTCCAAAATCAATTGTGTTAAATCAGATAATTTCTTACTAAACATTTAAATATGCTGATTGTGGCCTGAAGAGTAGTAGGAAACAATGAGGTTCATCACTAATGAAAAGATTCACAGTTTCTAAGACAAGCTTTCTTCTTAATTGAAAGTAACCATTTGGTACGTGGTGACAGTGCTTTCTTTCTGCATGCTACAGCAGTAACCGAACGTGCATTTTGTTGCTGCTATGTATAAAACAGCAGACAGCCAAGCATGATGGAGGTTGGCTTATTGAAGGGACAGAGTGCTGATGCTATCTTTTCCAGAGGCAGGGAAATTCTGCAGCTGTCTCTGTCCATCTACTATCATAACTGTGTTTTAAAAAAAGACCATGAAGTAATCTGCAGTTTAGTCTCCCAAGTAATAATTTTCAAGGAAATGAACTGAAAGATTGCTGGATTCGTTCAGATGAAAGCAGTCCAGTGAGCATAGTTGTAATTCCCCCTGCAAAGGCCTTCCATGCTTTTCATATATATAACACATGAACTGACTGGAGATACTTTTGACAGATGAAAGAAGAGACACCAAGAAAGATCAGTAACTTACTTTGTACAGTGTAAGACTGGAAGATTTGCAGTCTCATCTTTGTGCGTGTGAGAAAGGAGAGACATGGGGGCAATTAGAGGGCAGTCTGATCTGTATCATCATGGAAGCAAGAGGAAGCAGACTAATTTACTTGTAATCCCTTAATTTGGGTCTTAAATACATTTGCAGTTTTGTGAAATACAGTGTGCAGCACGAAAAGAGTGAAGAAAATAAATTAAGTTAAACAGTGTACATTAGAGACCGAGTCTCTGCTATGCCTCTTACTTATGTTGGTTTGTCAGATTCTTTAGATTAAACCATTCAGGCAAAACTCCCTGTCATTACACAAAGTAAAACTATTTCCCCATGTTTATTTCCCCCCCACTACTGTTCCTCACATGTTCTTGTCAACTGCTGGAAATGGCCCACCTTGATTATCACTACAAAAGGTTTTTTTTCTCTCCCCCTGGTAATAGCTCACCTTAACTGATCACTCTCATTATAGTGTGTATGGTAACACCCATTGTTTCATGTTTCCTGGGTATATAAAATTTTCCTACTGTATTTTCCACTACATGCATCTGATGAAGTGGATTTTAGCCCATGAAAGCTTATGCTCAAATAAATTTGTTAGTCTCTAAGGTGCCACAAGTACTCCTGTTCTTTTTATTTAAATCAATGTCTTTCTGGTGTGAATGTCAAAAGCTTAGCAGAGAAGTTAGCCCTTAGGTTATACTGATTTACAACAGATATGGATTGGCCCTTAGTGTTTAGCTAGAGTATCCCAGCTAGCAGAAATAAAACTGATGATGCATGCTGGGAGATGTAGTTCTCTTGTGAATGCTACATTCCTCATTATAATGAAACCTGATCTTCCTAATTTTAGCAAATGGAGTAGGTGTATGGTTAAGTATCCAGAGCCACCAAAGAGTTTAGCCATTAGAGCCATCAGAGATCATTCATGGTTGATTAATGCTGCTACTCAAATACTGCAGAATAATAACTCTGGGTAGCTATTGTTGCTGATGGCCTCTCATAGAGCACTCTGTCATTGGGAGCTATTTTTACACTTTATTGACATCTTAATAACAAGCTACTAGTCTCAAAATCTTAAGACTACTGCACCTAGAATAATATCCTATTTTCAGAACTACATTAAAATAAATGAGAAGTACCAAGCATGTTATAGTTTTTTCCCATGCTGGCTTTTTAAGTTGGCAACTAGTTTAACATACCATTTACAATCAATATAATTTAAAGAGCAGAGTTCTATAAATGTCTAAAAATGGGTTTGGAATGAGGGGAAATATAGACAAGACTTATATATAGTAGTTTTTAAGGAAGGCACTTTCGCAATCAGTTACCAGTGGGCAATTCCAGAAGGATGTGCATTTTCATCCCATTGAGCATTGCTATGTTCGGTTGGGCTATGTAGGTTGTAAAGGCATTTAGCCAATTGGCCTGACCATAAGCTGTGTGCTGATAACATGCTAGCTACAAATCTTGGCTAACTGTGGAGAGAAATCCAACTCAGTTCAGTCAACTACTGTTAAATTATTGTTGTTGGAGGATGTTGCATTTAATGGTTATTGTGAATAAAGCTGTGTCCTTTAATACCAATTGGTTGGCTGTCACCCCTAGGACTAAGCAGGTTAGAGACAAATGAATTGGATATTGAGTAGCTGACAGGAAGTCTCAGTCAGACAACTGCAGTCATGGCCAACTAGCATTGAGCCTTGTCTCAAATATTTATCTCATGTTCCTGCAAATTCTCATGTTTCTCCCAGATGATTCCTTCAAGGCATGCTTCTTAAGTGTGTCCCCCCCCCCCCTTTTCAGCCACCTTGCTGCTTTTGGAATGAGTCTTGCATCTATCAGAAGCAAAGCAGCTAAGAAGGAGAATGAACAAGTGGCACTGTGGTGCCTCGTGAGATCTTTTTGAAGGAACCATACATGAATATGTGGGAAACATGAAAAAACTGGATGTTAAAGAGAAGATAAGTAGCACTTCCCTTCCTCCACAGTTGAACTATATATTGGTGATAATTCTCTAATTCAAACTCAACATCTTCATTTCTAGTCCATTTAAAGTTTGTGAAGGAAACAAATAGCCTTCTGTGAAAGGATTGGGAGCATAAGGTCTAAAGTTGACTTACAAAGTTTGGTTTATTTCCTCATACCCACTTTGACGTTACTGAGAGTTATCTATGTCCATCAATGTGAGTTACATGTTCACTTGGAAGGCAGAAGAAATGCCTCAAATGACTGCAAAAACATGACTAATTAGGGTAATCTCTGCTGAAGGCAAAAGCATATTTCTCCCTAGTAATTTATGGTGGGGAATGATTTTACCTCATAGTTGTATTTATCCCTCTATTGATCTACTAGGGCACTATGGAATGTCTGCAAAGCTATCCAAAGACACATAAAACTTGTCTACTGCCAAGTTTTTTTTTACATACACTGGGTCTGATC
Source organism: Lepidochelys kempii (assembly GCF_965140285.1). Classification (NCBI taxonomy): domain Eukaryota; kingdom Metazoa; phylum Chordata; order Testudines; family Cheloniidae; genus Lepidochelys; species Lepidochelys kempii. The sequence continues at coordinate 28,088,652 of NC_136390.1, read as the reverse complement.
CTGAGAATTGCTAAACACTCTTAACCGGGGCTGGGTTTTGAATTAATCTGATTGGTTTGTGATTTCTCATGATGCTATGCACAACTCATGATTATGGAACCAGAGGAAACCTGACTGAGACTTATTTCCATTTTAAGGTTTTGGTCTGTACAGAATTCACAGTGAAAGTTTGGGGCATGGATCCACAAGTCTTGATACCAAGGACAGGTTTGCTGGAACCTTGCAAAATGAAATCAACAAGTTTGACACAGTTCAGGTTGGTCTCTGCTGCTGGTCACATTTTGGCTTCTTGTGTGGGGTGGAGTGAAGGGGAGAAACAGCACAGGAGTCCTCCTCCTACACACCTAGGCAGGAGATAACCACAACCTGGTGCTTACTGATTCCTGAGGTCAAGGTCGGAGGCATGTTATAGCTTCCAATAGCACGAGGCACCCTAAAGGATGGCATATCCCTAGCCCCAGTCCCAGCCTTGTCCATACCCACCTAATTTAAAGGCTGTAGTAATTACCTGCCAATAGTCCATTCCCCATATGACCCTGAAGGTCTCCTGCCACTGCAGTCAGAATATGTTTGGGATCTGATGCCGGGGCTGTGCACTTCTGTAACTTTGTTACAACACGTGCTTGTGGTTTTGAAAGCCACAATATTGACATGTATATTCATGCACAAGATAAAATTTTGAGAAACTCTTCCCAGCAGCGAAAATTAGGGCAAAGTTCTCCTCTCCCATCTGACCTGTGCATCTCTTATCCACAAATTGGCTCCCCAGTGTTTGATCTGCATGCATTTCACATGGAGAATAGAATGTGAGATCCAGACTGTGGGTAAGACTAATATTTTATAAGAAAACTGCAGTGCTAATATCACAGTAAAGAAGAAAGGAGAATTTCAAAATCATACTTCAGACCAGATCTTATTTTCCTCTAAAGATACATTAATCCTTGCTTGGTACCATCATTACATCACTGCTTATTTTAAGCACTATTGTGTGTGTTTCTGGAGATGGATTGAAATGATCCTTTCTTTGTAGATCTGCCAATATCTACTTATATGACTGTTACATAAAAATATAAGAACATAAGGCCATCCTACTGGGTGAGATCAATGGCCCATGTACCCCAGTGTCCTGTCTTTCAATAGTGGCTAGTGCTTCAGAGGGAATGAACAGAACACTCGATGATTGTGTGATCGATCCCCTGTTGTCCACTCCCAGCTTCTGGCACTCAGAGGCTAGGCTCACTAGGGACACCCACACCCAGAGCATGCAGTTGCATCTCTGACTATCTTGGCTAATAGGCATTGATGGACCTATCCTCCAGGAACTTATCTAATTATTTTTGAACCCTGTTATAGTTTTGCCTACACAACATCCCCTGGCAACAAGTTCCACTGATTGACTGCATTGTGTGAAGAAGTACTTCCTTCTCATAGAATCATAGACTATCAGGGTTGGAAGGGACCTCAGGAAGACATCTAGTCCAACCCCCAAATCCCCAACTAAATCATCCCAGCCAGGGCTTTGTCAAACCTGACCTTAAAAACCTCTAAGGAATGAGAGTCCACCAGCTCCCTAGGTAACCCATTCCAGTGCTTCACCACCCTCCTAGTGAAAAAGTTTTTCCTAATATCCAACCTAAAGATCTCCCACTGCAATTTGAGACCATTACTCCTTGTCCTGTCGTCCGCTACCACTGAGAACAATCTAGCTCCATCCCCTTTGGAACCCCCTTTCAGGCAGCTGAAAGCAGCTATCAAATCCCCGCTCATTCTCTTCTGCAGACTAAACAATCTCAGTTCCCTCAGCCTCTCCTCATAGGTCATATGCTCCAGTCCCCCTAATCATTTTTGTTGCCCTCCGCTGGACTCTTTCCAATTTTTCCACATCCTTTTTGTAGTGTGGGGCCCAAAATTGGACACAGTACTCCAGATGAGGCCTCACCAATACTTTGTTTTAAACCTGCTGCCTATTCATTTCGTTTGGTGACTCTTGGTTCTTGTGTGATGTGAAGGAGTAAATACAATTTTTATTCACTTTCTCCACAGCATTCATGATTTTATATTTTTATATTTTTATTTATTATATTTTATTATATTTTTTTATTTTTATTTTTTATTTATTTTTCTTTTATTTATTTTTTATTCTTTTATTTATTCTTTTTATTTATATTTATTTATTTTATTTATTTTTATTTTTTATTTTATTTTTTAAATTTTTTTATTTATTATATTTATTATATTTTATTTTATTTTTTTATTTTTTATATCCCGCCCCTTAGTCATCTCTTTTCCTTTTTTATTTATTTTTTATCTTTTATTTATTTTTTTATTCTTTTATTTATTTATCTTTTTTATTTATATTTATTTTTTATTTATTTTTATTTTTTATTTTATTTTTTAATTTTTTATTTATTATATTTATTATATTTTATTTTTTTATTTTTTTATATCCTGCCCCTTAGTCATCTCTTTTCCAAACTGAACAGTCCCAATCTTTTTAATCCCTTTTTGTATGGAAGTTGATCCATACTCTTAATAATTTTTGTTGCCCTTTGCTGTACTTTTCCCAATTCTAATATATCTTTTTTAAGATGGAATGACCAGAACTACACAGGTGTGGGCGTACCATGGATTTATATAGTAGCATGATGATATTTTCTGTCTTGTTATCTGTCCCTTTCCCAATGGTTCTTAACATTCTGTTAGCTTTATTGACTGCTGCTGCACATTGAACAGATGTTTTCAGAGAATTATCCACAATGATCCCAAGATCTTTTTCTTGAGTGGTAGCAGCTAATTTAGACCCCATCATTTTGTATGAAGAGTTGGGATTATGTTTTCCAATGTGCATTACTTTGCATTTATCAACATTGAATTTCATCTGCCATTTTTTTGCCCATTCATCCAGTTTTGTGAGATCCCTTTGTAACACTTTGCCATCTGCTTTGGACTTAATGCAAAATTACTCAAGATAATTATCTGCAAATTTTGCCACTTCATTGTCTACTCCTTTTCCCAGATCATGTAAGAGTATGTTGAACAGTACTGGTGCTTGTCATAAACATACAGCTAAGGGTAGCATAAAATTCCTCCTTTGCCTGTAAAGGGTTAAGAAGCTCAGATAACCTGGTTGGCACCTGACCAAAGGGACCAATAAGGGGAGAAGATACTTTCAAATCTGTGGGGGAAGGTTTTTGTTTGGGGCTTTTGTTGGTGTCTCTGGAGACAAAAAGAGAGACCAAGCAAGTAATCCAACTCCTACTGAATGATGCATCTAAAATTACAGAAATAGTAAGTAATAGCAAGGAAATGCATTAGCGTATCTTTTGTTTTAGCTTGTGAATTTTCCCTATGCTAAGAGGAAGGTTTATTCCTATTTTTTTGTAACTTTAAAGTTTTGCCTAGAGGGGAATCCTCTGTGTTTTAAATCTTATTACCCTGTAAAAGGGTGGCTGAGATGGGGTTTAAACCTCCCACTGCTATTCAGAGGGTTAACAGGAGCCTGGGAGCTTACCTGTTGGCATCTGGAGGTGCTCAGTTAGCAGGTCTCCCTGGAAAGGAGTCAAGTTTCCTTAGAGGGATCGAGAAAGTTCAATTAAAGGAAGACTGAGGAGAGAGGAAGTGGGAGTTCCTGCTCTCTGAGAATGGTCTGATACGTTAGGAGAGAGGAGACTTGGGAAGAGCCAGGGGACTCCACTCTTCTATAGTGGCCCAGCATTCATGCTCTCCATAGCTACATGAGGTTGTTTGCACCTTTGTGATGCTTTGGGCTATATCTGTGTGTCAAGTGAATGATCTGGAACAATAAAAATAATTGTGTTTGATAGGGCAAAAGGTCAGTATTCTCCTTAATGCAGAAATAGGGTCACTAACATAGGTGCTGGAACTAGGGATGCTGGGGGTGTTGTCGCACCCCCTGGCTTGAACTGGTTTTCATTATATACAGGGTTTACAGTTTAGTTCAATGGTTCTTAACACCCCCACTATACAAATTGGTTCAGCACTCCTGGTCACTGAGGCAGAGTGGGTAAGTGACTTGCTCAAGGCCACATGTTAGAGCCAGCATTGGGTCCCAGGCATATCTGGAAGTCACCTGGATACACCTTTCCACTGGCATTAAAAAGTAATATTTTGGCCAGTTCTAGAATAAATTGTCCCAAAAATAGAATAGAAACCTACTTAGTATGAAGAAAAAGAGACTTTTAAAAGCAAAAGCTTTTCTCTCTAGTTCATAGTACGTTAACATTTTTTCCACCTAAATCACTTAATTTACTGTATTTACTTGTTTAACTAAAAAAGAGATGAGATATAGAAGCGGAATATTTTCTTCTACATTTGGCCATATGTTTCTTCATATATGGAGCATTTATTATAACAAATAATTTTGGGCTCAGTTGTGAGCCACCTGATGAAGCGGTGTAAACCACTGGTGAGTTTGTTTCCCCCTTTGTGCCCAAATTGCAGAGGATGAGAATCTGTTACAGCTCCAGCTAAAGAACTTGGCTGTGGTGCAAACTGTAGAGAATAACACTTTCCCCTGCAGGCCCCCACTTCAGTCATTGCTGCCAGTCAGAATGCTGGCCATCACAGCAGCAGTGTCCCTTGCACAGGAGACCTTCATTGTGATTTTGTGTGTGCGTGTACATATGCACATAGTCACACAGCCTTTACAAGGCTGTACTCCCTTTCCTGTACATATACACAAGGAGTGAACAGAATCATGGCTTTGCCCTGCCTCCTCCGCCCCAGCCCCGTCCCCATGCATCAATCAGCATAGCTGAGCCATACACAAAGGGAAGAAACCTGGGCCAGGTATAATAAGGATGCCGCAGATTAATGCCTCCATCCAGCATTTTAGATTAACACAGACCATCCTAAGAAAACATATGGTGATCGAGGGTGGAATAACACCTGGCACGTGTTTGCTGTGATCACGTACATGAAGCAAATGAACCACATGTTTCTATGAAATGAATACTTTTTCTTGATTTCAAGTAACTCCATTTCATAGCTGAAGTGTTGTGGCACTGGCTTTCCACTAGATCCAAGATATGGAAGAGAATGGTATGGGTTGCTTTATTCTCATGGTTTTCTGGTAGAGATAGACCTGGAACCAAAGCCCTGGGTCCAAATATCCACAATCATTGGGGTAGTTCGTACTCAGTCATGAAGTATTCATGGATGAATTCACAAAAAGCGTATGTTGGTCAAAACACAACTTTAGCATGCAAATAATTTCCTAACCCCTTAATTTACTCAGTAGGTTACAGTTCTCTCTTTGTCCAGGAACATCAGGAAGTGTTGTTCTGTCCTTGAAGTGTATGTTTCACCATCCATAGCACCACCCCCACCCTGTCCTTCCCTTGCACACACACAGAGTCTTGTTGAATCATGGCAGTATGTTAAGCACTTGGTTTAAATATCAGAATTCTAGTGGGTTATGATGCAGTCATAAGCTGTCATGATCAAAAAATAAGACGGAAGGTGATCTGATCTCTGAGTTTTGACTGCATTACCTCTCAGGGTATTATCTGCCATGATCTAATATTGTCTATTAATACCTTGAAAAAATGAGCCGCAGCACAGGAATAAAAAGTGCAGTGCATATTGTTACCCAGGGCCCATCTCTTTTTCTAAGAGCGTGTGAATGGTATTTTTAAAGTAAGGGTACTGGGCAAGTATTTGTCATAAGTTACAAGACAAGACACCAAGAGGATAAGAAAGTTAACTGAAGACTAGAAGCGGCCAAATGGCTTCTACAAAAGTTTAGTACAGGTAAAAGTACCTTTAACTCCAGTGCTGCTTCTCCTACAGGCATCTCCACTTGCAATGACTTGGAAGGGAAAGCTATCAACCTGTTTACCTTTAGGACACTGGTCTGTATCTTGCCTTGGTCAAAAGTCACCACAAATTATTGACCCTGGGATGTAATGTGCTGATCCTCATTTCAAACACCTTGAAGCTTGGGACTATTTGAGGTCTAAGTTCAGGCCCATCTTTGATCATTACAGTCCAGGTGGATGGCCTGGATGAAATGAATAAGTGGTATCAGTCCGGTTCCTAGTGGGTAGATGTCCACATCACAAAGAGCTTGTGCATCTTTTAACAGTGCTGTACTTCTTCTGTGGATAGAGGATGTCAGTTTCCAGGGCTGTCAGTCCAGAACCTATTATGAGTATTACATTTACTTTGATTTCTAAAAGAACAGGTTCCACTTAACAAATATGTCTCCCACAATGCTCACCACTTTGACTCATACTGTCAACAAAATTCTTGCCTCCACTAGCCACAAACCATACATAGCAGACTTCAGGGCATGTATTAGCAACTCCAATCCCACAAAGTCTCCAGTGTATGGTTTCTGGCCATTGGATTCCTGTAGTCCACTGATTCTACTGCCCATGACCCAGCTATTCTGGCACTTCAGCACCCACACTCTTGAAGACATTGCTACTGTGGAATTTGACTCACAGTATCCAGGGAGCTATGGTGTCCCCATTGTGCAGCTTCTCTGTTTCTTGGGCAACTCTTCCCTTCCATGCATCAAAACCATAGCAGTGCTGTTGAGTTTGGAGACTTTTTGTGGCTGATGGACAAACCAAAAGAATTCCACCCTCACTGAACTCTCCTCACTATCCATGCTGAGACACACAACAGTTTCTTAACTTTTTCCTTTTATAAACTTATTTAAAAGCTATCAACACCTTCAATATTTGCAGAACAAGTAGTAAAGATATATGTGTATCTATATAGTACCGGTGCTCCAGATGCACATGAGTGGTTTAGGGAAAAACACTGTTGGTCTGTCCCACACATCACATTGCTATCTATCTATTCCTGTGTCTGCACTCACAGATTGCTAAAACAGACCTTTGAAGAGGGAGAGATTCATAGTCTCAATCAGCCTTGTTTTGTGCTCCATCTTTATTAGCTTGTAAGCTCTTATTTTCTTGGGGATAGTTGGGGATATCTCTTTTGTGGCTTACATGCACTCCTAACATGGTATGAGTAGCATTTATAAAACTTATTCTGGCTGTCAGTGGATAGTCTAATATAAATGCACAAAGAAAATGTGGCTATTGAGATATAAAGTAGTGGTGCAGAGTACGGTAATGAAAGTCCTTCAAGAGGTCTCAGAACAGTGTGCCTGCTATTCCTGTTTTATACGGGAAACCTATGTGCAATTACTAGCCTGGAATGGAGAAGAAATACAATGTAGTGAGGGATTACTGAACATTGTACCAATAAGTATATTGTGTACAATCAGTCATTTAGTGCAGGTGTTTCTTTGCTTGTGATGCAATAGGAAAAGTCAACAATGTCAGATTTATCCTTCCATAGGAATATCGTTTGAGACACTACTTGGTAAAGTTAAAAGTGAAGAGTCCAAGGTTGTTAGGTGCCCAACTCACAATAAACTGGGAGGAATACATTATGAGCTGAGATACACCTCACTGTCATAACTCACCTGCTCTTCTGGTGTACCTGCTTATACATGGGAGTTGGGCAACTAACTTCCTTATTTGCCTTTGACAATCCCAATCCAGTTTTGCTTATGTACTATGGGCCAAATCCTGATCCTGTTAAAGTCCATAGGAATTTAGTCTGTGAATGGAACTTATGATTTGGTCCTCTGTTTGTTAAAGGATTTTTGGATTTTCATTTATAAAAAGAACCACATTTTAGAAATGGGCGACTTTTATTAAAAAGTAAAACCAGCTGTCCATATGTAAGCTGCAGAGAATGCTATGGTGTAACTAAGTTTACATCCATTAAGATGCAGGCTCAAAAGTATTTCCCTGCCAAGACTTAGGTGTTGAACACAGAAATTACAGCAACACAAACATTTGATGATTGGGAGATCCAGTTAAATGCACTTAAAAAGAATGATACCATTTATAGGGCTCAACTTTAAAGTACTTATGCACATGCTTCATTTTAAGCACATGTGCAGGTCCATTGGCTTCACTGGGGCTACTCAGATGTGTAATCACATGCTTAGTGCATGGCTGATTTGTGGCCAGAGTGCTCAGCCCCTTGCAGGATTAAGCCCTTAATAAGGTGTATTTTGGCATGGACATGTGTGTACACTAGAAGAGCAGGTGAGATATGCTGGTGAGGAGGGCCTGTGACCATAATGTATTCCTCACTATATGCACAGGTATATGTGTTAATATACTTGGATATATTTTTAACCTTTTATAGTGAGTATGTGGGTGTATAGATGCAGACAGCTCTGGAGTGGAAGTCACAATTGATTATGACACAGCACAAAGCGCAACAATTGCAGGGAGGGCAATTATTGGTCAACAATAAGAGGATAAACACCCCACTGTAATAGAAAGCAGGAGGGTGACTTTATTACTCACACAGACTTCAGTTTCTAAATTTTCAACCAAAAGCCAGCCCCATCTTTCCCTGATGTGGTGAATTACATGCTGTCTATTCGTGTTTGTACAACTCTCTCTTTAGCTTGACATATAATAAAATAATAACCCAAATAAAATCTCCTCCTTAGATTGCTTGGTTGGCAGTTTTGAAAACTGGGATAAAATTGTACTGAGTATTTTAAATTAAAGTCTGATTCAGTAAGAAAGATCTTCACAGAGGGGAAGAAAACTGATCCTCAAGGACATGTGCTCGTGAAAATCTTTGCAAATGATCTTTTGACATGTTTCTATTATGTCAACAGGCAAAATGAAGAACTTTACAATATGTGTTCAGAATTAATCTATGTCACGTTATATTGTGTGCATTATATTACCTATGTCTTTTTGTTTCCTGTCTCCTTTGTCTTTGACTCCAAGATACTATATAGAGGCAATTGATATTAACATATATTATCTCTCCTTTTTCCATCAGTTTATTACCTCTACAATGTAGGTAGATTCTTACCTTATTATCTTGTGTTTGATTTCGGTATAAAGGTCTTTTTGAGAGTCAGTTTGGTGCTTGACAACTACACTAGTTCCGTAGGGAGTTTGCAAAATGAAAGAGGGTACAACTTGGCTTTGTGGTAATAAAAAAAGATTTGCACTCTCTGGGAATGAGCTCTCTGCTTTGAATATTTATTTACCACAATCAGTAAGGGCTGCGACTCTGTAGTGATGTTTCTTGGATCTGAGCTGCTTTATAGATCTGGTTTAAAGAAATACTTTTATGATTAAATTCACACACTAATACTGTGAAATTAAACATGGAAAAACTCAATGCAATTTATTAGCTCTTATAAGCACATTTAATATTATTAAGAAATAATAATTTCTAACATGGCACCATACATTTAAACGGTTCCTTACAAACACAGTTGAGCAGTTAGCAGGACTCCTTATGACGTAAGTAAGGGTTGCAGACTCAAGCCTACAGAAAAGACACATTCACTGATCACAAAAAGCTTGTAATCTTGCAGTAACTATCTGCTATTGGCAGTGGACTGGGAACTATACTGTGAAATGAGCTGAGTCCTGTAATAGAGCTTTGAACATGTGATACTTGCCTTTGTGGTGAAATTTAGATTTATTTTAGAATAAAAGAAAAGACCTCCACAGACAGATCAAACCATCTCAGGGCATTTTACACTATAAAAATGACTAAAATCTGCCCAAGAGTTGGGTTTTGGGTTTTTTTTTTAGGTTTTTAGATTTTTTTTTTTTTTTTTTTAAAATAGGAACAGTATCAACTCTTAACCAAGGGCTGTGGAATCTTAACACCCCACAGCCCTCAACCTAAAAGAGATCTCAGAGACTGTAACCGGGCCAGTAAAACTGCCAGTAGCTGATCTCAGTGAATAAATCCTGAGGAAACAAAGTTTTAGATCATAATGCCTGGTTTAGACAGATCTACTCCAGTCTTCTGGTTTTGTGAATGGAATCTAGGTTTTAGTGCCAGATTGTGCAAAAGAGATGTGGTCCATGGACAGCTTGATATGTCACAGAGCAGTCTATAGGATGTAGAGTACATACATTTCAGTTAGGGCAACTTTCATTTATGGGAGAATAGAACTGCCCTTTCATTTATTTTACAATTAGGAGATCAAACATTGGTTACCCTGGGGTAAGTCCTGTAGTCATTCTCAGCTAGGCTAAATTCTTACTGATGTCAGCAGCCAATGGCCTAAATTAAAGACTGAGTTTAACTAAAGGTTTGGGCCCTTTTCTTTTGAAAATGAACAGAGGCTGAAACTGACTGCAAATATATGAATACTTTTCCCACCCAGTTGTCTGAGTAGCTACAATATATGTAGCTCATAGGAGAACCATATTGCTTTCGTAATGATTTCCATCTAGTCCTGTTTTTGTTGCCATCTCAGTGTAGATGATAGAAAGTCTTCAAAAATACCTCATTTCTAAGTTCAAATCACATTGCTTTGTGGTTATAATGTTATTTACTACCCATATCTGTTCTAATAATCCTAATTATTATTATTATTATTATTTTCTATTAATAGCATCCAAAATGTGCTAACAAATAACAGGAGAAGATCTGTGCCCAGAGGAGCTTGCAATCTAAGACCTTGACCATGGAAGGTAGACATTCGGGTAGACCTTAGCATTCACACAAACTCCCACTGAAGTCAGTGGGTTCCATGTACACTCAACGGTTCACCTATGTGGAGTCAGTTGCAGGACCAGGGCCAAAGATGAGTGAGATTTCACTTGCTTCTGTTGCATGCCACTGAGCAAGAGCTGATGTTCTATGTGTGTCTTAGTAGCTGTATGATTGTTTGATTTAATTGACAGGTTTGCAGGATGCCATTAAAACACTCTTTTGGGTGTAAAGCTACTGTATATAGTTCCCAAGTGAATATAGACTACCAAAGAGCATAATTATAAATGGGCTAAATTGCATAGGGTTTTCAGCTAGTTGTCATTTCACATGGGGACTGGTCAAATAGTTTGAGTGCAGGCCTGGTGCTGGGAACTCTCGAGCTGTGACCCAGATTCTGATACCTACTCCCTCTAAGGCCTTTATCAAGTCATTTTGGCCAACGTTTGCAAACTTTGTTGCATGAACTTAGGTGCCAAAATGGTTGGCTCAATTTTCAGAGATAATGAGATCTGCCAGCACCAGCAAGTCTGAGGAGGGAGAAGAGGACTCATCTTTTGACTAATTTTTTATTTAAAGTAAAATGATTTGACAAAGGATCCACAAGTTGTTGTTTTTTTAAACAGGTTAAAGAAATGTGGAAAGTTGCATATCTAGCAATTAATTTAAATAGTATCCTTAATTTCTTATTGATTGTGACCTTACTCAATATCTGGGGATGTCTGCTTGAACTGAATACAAAATGGGGATGGATGGATAGATTAGGCTGATCTAAACTAGTGTTAGAGAATGGAAGGAAACGCTTGATGCTGTTGCAGTAGTGTACCAAGGTTCTCAGAAATGTTTTTGGAGTTTGACATTGCTCATTTATTTACTCACATTATCCATGAGAAAACATGATAGAAATTCCTTGATAAATAATAAACACAATAAACATTTCCAAATAATACCTAAATAAATGCGTATGAAAAAGTTTATTCTTGTTTTACTGAAGAATTCTTGGCTTTAAAGCAAAAATCCATGGTAACAGTAGTCTCTCTGATTCAGAATGGCTTACTCTGCAATGCATTTTGTCATGGTTCATATCTAAGCAATAAGACACAACCAGCAGTGCATTTCTAGGTGATTATTGCACAAGGCTAAAATGATAAGTCACAAGCTAAACGTTAAGTGCCTGTAACCAATGGAGAAGTACAAAAATAACTCTGAAACCTGGAGTATTGTAATGCTGTTAATGAATACGGCATCAATTCAAGGACAGCTCTACTACTAGTCATGGTTTGATAAACCAAACTTTTTAAATTAATAATCTCAAGGGTCCTCTTATCTTAATTCTTTAAGGGTTAAATCCTGAAAACCAGGTGAAGGCTGTGGAAAGTTCACAATACAATAGAACTCAACTGTGCAGGTCAGGGATAGGTTGTGAAGAATTCTCTCCAGGATTCCTGGACCATAGTACAAAAGAGGATTGTAGGGGGTGGGACATGAGGGCTGGGACAGTCCAGGGGAGGCTTTGGCTGGACATCTCCTTTGGAGATTGGCTGGAGAAGCGCAACCCAAGTAGGCCATTTACACAGGGTGTGTACTGGGATAAATGTAGTTATATGATTTTTCAAAGGTGATATTCACCTGCAGTTCCACTGGCTTCAATGAGATTTGCAGGTGTTCAACACTTCCCTGAAAATCAGACCAATAATGTGGTAAGTGTACATGATACCTTACAATGGATAAGTGTTAAAAAATGTGGAGTTCATGCTTTCAAAAATTTCCACTGTAAAATGATTTCCGATTTAACTTCCATGTGCAGTTGGGCAGAGAACAGAGAGAGAAGAGTGAAAAGAGAACTGGACTTTGGTAAATAAAATAAACAAGGCAATGTAATGAATCAAAAGTGGAGTAAAATAAAAGTTCCCAGACCAGAAAATTACTGTTGGGGATGTTGAAATGTCTATAGTTATCCTTGGGGACCCAGCCTACCCCTTAATGCCATGGCTCATGAAGCCATACACAAGCACCCTGGACAGTAGTAAGGAGCAATTCAACTATAGGCTGAGCAAGTGCAGAATGGTGGTAGAATGTGCATTTGGACATTTAAAAGTGCGCTGCTGCAGTTTACTGACTGAGTTGGACCTCAGCGAAACCAATATTCCCACTGTTATTGCTGCTTGCTGTGTGCTCCACAATACCTGTGAGAGTAAGGTGAGACATTTATGGTGGGGTGGGAGGTTGAGGCAAATTGTCTGGTGCCTGATTACATGCAGCCAGACACCAGGGCGATTAGAAGAGCAAAGCGGGGTGCCCTGCGCATCAGAGAAGCTTTGAAAACCAGTGACTGGCCAGGCTACGGTGTGAAAGTTCTGTTTGTTCTGTTTGTTTCTCCTTGATGAAAACCCACCCCCTTGGTTGACTCTACTTCCCTGTAAGCCAACCGATCTCCCCCATTTGATCACAGCTTGCAGAGGCAATAAAGTCATTATTGTTTCAAAATCATGCATTCTTTATTAATTCATCACACAAATAGGGGGAAAACTCACAAGGTAGCCCGGGAGGGGTGGGTGAGGAGGGAAGCACCAGGTGGGGTGGTGGATGAGGGGAGGAGGGAAGGACAAGGCCACACTACAGTTCAAAACTTATTGAATGCCAGCCTTCTGTTGCTTGGGCAATCCTCTGGGGTGGAGTGGCTGGGTGCCCGTAGCCTCCCCTGCCCCGTGTTCTTGGGCGTCTGGGTGAGGAGGATATGGAACTTGGGGAGGAGGGCAGGTGGTTATACTGGGGCTGCAGTGGTGGTCTGTGCTCCTGCTGCCTTTCCTGCAGCTCCACTAGACAACTGAGCATGTCAATTTGCTCCCCCAGTAGACTCAGCATTGCATCCTGCCTCCTTTCATCTTGCTCCTGCCTCCTCTCATCACGTTCATTTAATGCTTTCATGGTCTCTGCCATTGTTTGCCTCCATGCATTTTGCTGAGCTCTTTCAGTGCGGGAGGACTGCATGAGCTCTGAGACCATTTCATCGCAAGTGCGTTTTTTTGGCCTTCTAATCTGCACTAGCCTCTGGGACGGAGATGATAGGGGGAGCGTAGAAACGTTTGCAGCTGCGGGAGGAAAAAAGGGAGAGTAGTATTTAAAAAGATACATTTTAGAGAACAAAGGGAAGGCTATTTCACACTGAATCAAGCGATTCACATTACATAGCACATGTGCTTTTGGTACAAAGTCACATTTTGTCTCTTATATTGAGTGCCTGCCAGTTTGGTGTGAGACATCACACACACTCGGCTGAGCAACAGAATTTGGCTTGCAGGCAGCCATGGTAAGGCAAAGGGTTTTGGCTTCTTCAACCTTCATAACACATGGGAATGGTTTCAAACAGCAGCGCCCTCCTTTCCCATTCCAAGCAAAGCCCATTGGGTTGGCCATTTAAAAGGAGGGCTGTGGTTTTAGGGTGAATGTGCAGCACAACTCCCCAACCCTACCCCCAATTCTCTGGACTGATCGCTTCACCCTTCCCCCCATCACCACGTGGCTAGTATCAGGGAAGATCCCTGTCAGCCAAACACAAACAGCTCAGCATGAATGGGCCTCCCCAACCACATGGCTAACAGCGGGGATGATTTCTTTTCAGCCAAAGACAAACAGCCCAGCAGGAATGGGCACCTTTGAATGTCCCCTTAAACAAATTTCCCATATTTGAACCAGGTAACCATGAATGATATCACTCTCCTGAGGCTAATACAAAGAGATAAAGAACCACCAAATTGCTTGAATACCACCAAAGCCCGGGCCCATTCGCTGCAATGCTTTGTTCTGCAATGATTCCAGACTACTTGCTACTGGCTTGGCGTGGTAAAGTGTCCTACCATGGAGGACGGAATAAGGTTGACCTCCTCAGAAACCTTCTGCAAAGGCTTTTAGAGTACCTTCAGGAGAGCTTCATGGAGATGTCTATGGAGGATTTCTGCTCCATCCCCAGACATGTTAACAGACTTTTCCAGTAGCTATACTGGCTGCGAATGCATCCCAAGTCTTCAGGGCAAACTAATCATTAAACACGCTTGCTTTTAAACCCTGTATTATATTTACAAAGGTACACTCACCAGAGGTGCCTTCTCCAGCTTCATGGTCGGGGAGCCCATCTTGGGCGGGTTGGGAGGGTATTGGCTCCAGGGTGATGAACAGTTCCTGGCTGCCAGGGAGAAGGGATTCTCTGCTTGCCTGCTGTGCACTCTCCTCAACCACCACCTCCTCCTCATCCACAAAATCCTCATTCCTGTTGCATGAGACTCCCCCCTTGCAGGTGTCCATGTGCAGTGGTGGGGTAGTGGTAGGGGTGCTCCCTAGAATTGGATGCAGCTCATCACAGAAGCGGCATGTATGGGGCTCTGACCTGGAGCGACCATTTGCATCCTTTGTTTTTTGGTAGGCTTGGCTCAGCTCCTTAACTTTCAGGCAGCACTGCTGTGTGTCCCTGTTGTAGCCTCTGTCCATCATGCCCTTGGAGATTTTGGCAAATATATTGGCATTTCGTCTTTTGGAACTGAGTTCTGACTGCACGGATTCGTCTCCCCATACAGCGATCAGATCCAGTACCTCCTGTTCAGTCAATGCTGGAGCTCTTTTGTGATTCTGGGACTTCATGGTTACCTGTGCTGATCAGCTTGCCACACTGGCCAAACAGGAAATGAAATTCAAAAGTTCCCAGGGCTTTTCCTGTCTACCTGGCCAGTGCATCTGAGTTGAGAGTGCTGTCCAAAGTGGTCACAATGGAGAACTCTGGGATAGCTCCCGGAGGCCAATGCTGTCAAATTGTGTCTATACTACCCCAAATTCGACCTAGTGAGGTCAGTTTTAGTGCTACTCCCCTCACCGGGAGGAGTACAGAAATCGATTTTAAGAGCCCTTTAAGTGGACAAAACAGGCTTGGTCGTGTGGACGGGTGCAGGGTTAAATCCACCTAGCGCTGCTAAATTCGACCTAAACTTGTAGTGTAGACCAGGGCATAGTCTCACTGGTACAGCTCCCCATGTGGACACTCCTACTCTGGACAAAGAGAGCCCTTTTACGCCACCTTAAACCCCTTCTAAAATAACATAAACTAACTCTCAAAAGGCACCTCTTATAGGGGAATAAGAAAGTCCACACAGGCTGCTACACTCGTATAACCAGATCAGCTCAAATAATAACTAGAGTTGATTAAAAATTGGCTATTGGGAGCAATATTACTGTTTCCCTCATGCCCTCAATTCTCTTCTATGAGCTAGGCTCCATGGTTGGACTATATCTCCCTTTATGCACTGCAGGAACTTCCATGATGCACTGTAAAAGTTCATCCAGATGGGACGCTGCAGTGCATTGTAGAAGATGTAGTCCGGCGGGGAGAGGGGCACAAGACACCTAAAATACCACAACAACTCAGGCAGACACACTTTAATGCTGAAATGGCCTGAAATGAAATATTTTGTCCAGATTTTCCAGATGGGAAATTAAACAATGTCAGCAAAACTGCCACGTTCCTGTGAAAAGTTTTGATTTTGAGAAAACCATATTTTTTGTCAAAAAAATATTGTGATGGAAAATTCCCAGCCAGCTCTACCAATAAGGTGAAACTGAGCGAAACGCTTTTTTTTTTTTTTTTTTTTTTTTAAAAAAAGCACCCAATTGTTCATGTTCCAACTTGGATCGTAATGTTAATCACTGCTGTTCCGACATTCCAGAGAAATCAGAATGAAACATCAAGACTAGCTCAGTGCTAAACTTTCGCAATGTAACCTGAGACATCACAAAACCTAAGCAAAGGTGTGTTGAGTTTTGAGCAAAAGGGATCTATTTTGGGCATGAGTGGAAATCAATCAAAATTCAATGGTTTTTCATTGTTTTGACCAGAAATAAGACTAATCCTGATGGTTCTTGCAGAGTTTTGCTTTTGAGATTTAGAGCCTCATAGTATGCAAACCATGACAATCAAAACTGGGAAAAGATTTGCTGTCAAACCCCTGTGAACTGGAAATGCTAAGTTTTTCACCCTTTGAAAGTATGATCTATATGGCAAATATATGGCCAAATTCCAATTCAAGTAATCTCATTTTTATGCTCCTTAAATTCCCCTTGTAATTTTAATTGGTCATGGAATGGTCCACTTTCAGTCCTAGACTCTGTGTGCTGTTAAAGAGATGTCCTGTTTCACACTAAAAATAGTTGCATTTCAGTGGCAGGCAAAGTGATTCCTGCAGCATGTGTGTCATTTTGCTCTTATTTAATAATCGCCTTAATGTGCTGGGCTAAACAGCAGCATAAAGAAATTTGCAGATGATATGCTACTAAACTGGCAGGAGTAGAGTACAATACAGGTGAGAGAGAAATGATATAAAGAGACTTATATAGGATGCAAACATGGACGGTAAATGAGATTCTGTCTGGAAAATTTACCGTCAGAGTAGCCAGTGGAGACAGTGAATACAGACTTCTGTAATGTGACAGAGCTCTTAACCTTTGTAACCCTGACCCAAGTCAGGTGATTGGGGCCCGGAAATAAAGTTCAGTCTCTTATCAGAACCTCTGGGTGTCACACCCTTATTACAAATGTATCTAGGGAAAAGTAATCTAAAACTGAAACATTCAGTGTGAAAAAGAAACCTAGAAAGCAGTTATGCTGAAAAAGTCCAAGAAGTGATAGTAGGTAGCAGATCAGTTAAAATCAATACTTCAGAGAAAAAAAAGGTCAATATAAATGTGGGCTGTATGCACAGAAGAATCAGATTCTAGAGCAGGAAAGTGATAATTCTGGTTTATATAGCTCTAGTGAAATTCTACCTGGAATTCATTTCTCAGCACCTCCAAAAGATATTAACAAAGTGGAAAGAGTTCAAAAAAGTGAAAAAAGTGATGAGGCAAAGACCTAAAGAAGTAAATATGTGGGTCACATATGATAACCATATACAAGTAATTTAAGTAATTTAAGACTAAAAACACCTGGAGGAAGGGGATTAATTAGGATGGTAAAAGGGGTTATAAATATGACTTTCTGGATGAAATTAAGGAAGAGGAAGTTTAGGATGACTCTCAAGAAAACCTTCCTGACCATGAGATCTGTTGATTGCGAAACGATATCTAAAGTGAAGTGATGGAAGCACTGGCATTTTAGGTCTTTTAAAAATAGACTGGTTAAAACATGAGAAATGTCACATAGGATATAATCCTGCAGTGATAGTAAACTAGATAATTTTCCATTAACATTTCTATTATTCTAATCCATGCATAATATACTTTATTTTTTAACCTTCTCAAATTTCTACACAGAAGCATGCCCCATTATCATCTTATGTCTGTATTGCTTCCGTAAGTTTCTGAATTAAATTGCAAGCTTCTCATTACAAGGAACATGTACCGTTTGTTTCTAAAGCACTGTGTGCCTATGTATGATATTCCATAAACTTTGATAATACCAACAGACAAAGTTTGCACTTTGAGTAAAGTTTTTGTTAGGCATTTTAGGATTGCTATGGATGAAAATAGAGATGGCCCTGAGCTGTGAAGTTATGATCTAAGTCCAAATCCACATCTAACCTTTCTTCAGAGTATTAGGGGGAATATGAATTCTGTGGATTTGGTTCAGGCCCATCTCAGGGTAAAATATGCTGTATAAATGCAAATTCATTATCATTACACATTCAGACAAAAGGAATTTCCATCTGGGTACTAATGGTATTTGTCTGCAGCATTCAACAGTAATTTATGTATCTTTTTTTAATCAAGATCCATTTCAGAAGAAATCCTAGAGCAGTTTAGTCAAAACCCTGATAAGTTTTGATTTTAGTTGAAAGCCAAAGAAGTGATTAACTCCCCTTTTCTTTGTGGATTTGCTGAACAGGTGCTCTTTTAAAGGATCACTAGGTATATTTAGCATCTGAAACTTGAGCAAGTCTAAATCTCATTGGCTGGCCTGACCACATGATAATTTAGGATCTGATGCATCAGGCTTGCTTTTGCCCAGTGTTTCTCAGGAGGGAAGAGTTGGAGAGGCTTTGCTGCTAAGGAAAGTTTGTAAAATATTTCTGGTAAGCGGATTTTATTTTGCCTGGTTTTTTTTTCTTTAGAGCCAATCTTGGCCAGTTTCTTATTCTGTAGCTTTTTGAGGGCTCTGATCTCTACTTACCCATGCAAACTGATAGGTATTTTGCCTAAGCAAGAAGTGATGAAAAGGACCCTGCGTGGTCGCAAATCACAGTAAGTGAAGAGAAATCCTTGGATCTATGAGTGGAGGATATAAAACATGGGGTTTGGATAGACATTCCCTATATTTAAGTACATATATGTAGCGCTGATGTTTGTGCTTAGACTGAGTTTTAGCCTGCTTTGCTCACAAGACATGCCACTTGTGAATTGTTTTCATGAGTTAGCCCTTTGGTTTAACAAAATAGGTTTCTTCTAATTTTTTCCCAACATATTGGCACTAAAAAGGGACAATAATGTATGTTCCTATATTTAACCTGTAGTACTGGTCTTCACTTGCCTCAGAAGGAATTGCAGTTTAGCTAGCTAAATGAAACCAGCCAACCACTCCATAGTATTAGCTTACATGGCAGATATCTTTGGACTAAAGCAGCTGTCCCAAACCTTCATCTACCACCAGCCTTAGAAATAGGGCTGTATTGTCTAGTAGCAAGCTGTAATTTTGACAGGCCTATAGCATAATCATTCCATTAATTAATCCATCAGAATTTTGCAGCAATAACCTTTATTTCAAGTATTGACCCAAACGATATGGATTTTTATATTTTCCAGGCTTGAAGGAAAAAAATAGAAAAAAGCCACAAAAGCTAAGAAACGGAGCATCCATACAGGCTGATGGTGGGAAGAGAGAAATTAACCTCATTAATTTAAGGTCATTTAAAAATAATTATGCCAGATTTTTTTACATTATATTTTTGCTTGTTATATTGTAGTTTACCAAGGAAAACCCCATCCAAACAAGAGAGGAAATAAAATAATGGTCTATGTAATATTACAGATACGGAGGGTTCTTGACATAATTTTGTAGTGGGGAAATCCAAACCATATATTTTAGCAAATAACCACATCTCTTATTTGTTCTTCAATATGTCAGCACTGGATTCCATATATTTGACCTGAATTGTAACAATTAGCATGTTGCTTAATCCAGGAACACTGCAGTCTGAAATAAGGTGAAATTAAGTTAGATCATGATAGCTTTAATTTTTGTGAGTCGCATGCTAAAGGTCTGCTCCTGACTTGCCAGTAAAATAATGTATTGGTATTAGCAATTGCTACACCATGACACACCCACATAATGGACTTGACTAATAGAGTTTCATAATATTTGAATACTTCAGGCTAATATTATATTTTCATCTGTTATATGACCAGTGCATAGGTGATAGATAGAGGAATACTCTGTGAAAATGGCAGACGACGAGGAGTATGAGGAGGTAGTAGAGGTAAGAGGAAAATCTTCTAACAATGGAGTTACTTGTTTGTGAAATTGTAACAAATTAATGATTTTGAAGCTGCATAGCTTGTGTCCAGCTCTATACATAAGCAAACTACTCCCCAGGTTTGGGTATGTGCAGGACCCGTATTTGGTACATTAGGGGGAACAGTGCCATCAATACAGCAGAACCTCTGTGGCTGCTGTTCCAGTATCTGTATTCGAATATGGATTGTGACCTTTCCCACCCATTGTAAGGAAGAAATATGAAAGTTCCATAGTGGGGGGCCTTTTGTGAGCCCTATGTGGTCAATACAGATGGATACTCAGTGTAGATATGAGGCCAAATTAAATCCTGGTGTAAGAGCACCAAAATCTACGGAGCTACAGCAGGGTTGAATTTGAGCTCATTTAAGTTCATTGCTTTGTACCTCATTGTAGTGCCATGATTTGAGGAGTCCCCAGTAACTAGGGACACCACAACCTACTATCATGGGTGAATGTAAGTGAAAAAATGACTTTGCTATAAGAAGGTTACACTATATTAATAAACCTGCCCTTAGTTATTAAATTATGTTTATTCCATTAAAATACATAAGGGCAATTAGAATGGCTTGCATATTGTCCTCTGAGGGGGGGAAAAACGATAGTGTTTATTTTAGTGACCAATTTTACAACTCTTATCCACACAAGAAATCCTATGGATTTCTCATCTGAGCCAGGATGCCAGGGTTGAGCCTTTAGTGTTGAACACTGTATGTTTCTGATAGTCAGAAGCAGATGTGCTAATTCAATTAGTTACATCTCTACATTATATGTCTGAGGAAATAAATGTCACTGTTAGTAGAGCCCCTATAGATGTATTTTGGAATCTAGCTATAAAAGGAAATAGTTCTCCAAATTGTTATGATTTTCTATATTATTTGCGATTCACCTTGTACGTACTGAATAATATCATCAGTGGTAATTGTACCACTAGTTGTATTGTATTCGTTCTCACTTCCATAATGATCTCCTTTTCTAGGCTGATCGTTATTTATTTTATTTTTGATAAGGTGTCAATTTCCTGTTGTTTTGAATTGTGTGATGTGTCTATGTTTGCCCAGACAGCTCCATTTCCTCCTTTGTTTTTTTAAAAATGTATGCCTATCTCTAACTACATCTCTAGGATAGCCTCAGATGGTTCCACTTTATTAGCTCCCTCCTGAGATAGTCACAGGGGAGAAGTTATAAATAAAACAGCAACAAATGGCATCTGGTATCATTTTGAAGCAGCTCAGCCCTTTCCAAAATCATTAAATCTATAACCCTAGTTTTGTATAAATCACATGATCTAAATCTGTGTAATCAGCTTGTGCCAGATACTTGTGTTCAAAGACAGCTGAAAATTATTGCTGGAATAAGTGAATATTCTTTTACTCACACAGAGGGCTCAGAGTATACTGGGTATTTCATTTAAGGGATATTTCTCCTACCTCTGGACGTAATCTGTAGAACTGTACTAGTCTACATTCGATATTGTAGCCATTAGTGATTTGCAAAGAATGCAGTTGATCACAGAACCAGATAATAGTTCACTGATTAGTATCTTGAGACTTTGGGAAAAGTGATCAGATGCACTACGTTGGCACTGAACACGAACTACTCAAAAACATAACTAGATATTAGGCCGCATGAGAGGTAGTGAGCAAAGGACTGAGGCCCTAGAAAGCCTGAGTTTTAATCACAGTTCTTTTAGGGCCTGATCCAAAAGGCCTTTAGATCAGGTGCATACTGATGTGCTGTGTGACCTTGGGAAAAATCACTGTGCATGAGATTTTCAGAGGCACAAATGGCAGGTGGACCCTTAACTAATACTGGAAGTCAATAAGCGTTAGGAGTTGTTTTTGAAAATTTCCATCTTCATCCTTTCTTCTCCATTGACTTCAATGCATTGTTACAGGGTCAGAGCAGCTGAGGCTCTGGCCCAGTCCGTCTCATCATTATACAGTCCCATCTGTATAAATGGGTACAGTAAAATGGAGAGGGCTGTTGTGACGTTTGATTATAGTGACCATCATCCAGGGTTTTGGAAAATCCTGGTTTCTTTGATATTGACTCTCTCTATTGCTTTGTGCAAGTCATTTAATCTCACTGACTCTGTAAAATGGACATAATAATTAACAATCTTTATCACCTACCTGACAAGAATTTTAATTAGTTAATGTTTGCAAACTGCTAATAATAATTATTATTAAAAATGAGCTGATCCTCAGAGCTCTGCCAGGGATCGAAAAGAGGCTCCTGCATGTCTGAACCACAACTACATCCCCCCAAAATTGAGTTTGAAAGCAGTGTTCGTTATTGCTTCAAAGAGATAACGGAGGCATTTTGCTGTGCTGCATGATCTTGAGAAATGATGAGGTTTGTCCTCTGTTTATAGTATTACATCGAAGAGACTGTCATTGAGGAGGGTGAACCAATGGAGGTAAAGGATTGTATGAGATTGCATGTGGAGCAAATGTACATGTTGTTAATGCAAAGCACCAAATGCACCAAAGCACCAAACCATTCTGTGTTTTGAGGGTTATTTCACCATTCTGACTGCATAAATATCAGCTGAAATAGGTGAAGATTACTTCCCAAATCAGGCCCTTGTAAATTAAACAGAAGTCCCTTGAGGATAGGATAAGCACCTTCAGTTCACTAAGGGCACTCAGTATCTCTCAAAGTTGGGCCATGGATTACATAAACAGGAAACATGGGCTAGTGTATACTCTAATATATCCTATGTACTTCAGCCTATTCTGAAGACAAGTACAGAAGGATTCCTCCTGAAATCTATTATGTTTACACGTCAGTTCTATTCTCTTTCATTTTGTATGACCTCCGTCACAAGAAAAGTGATTGTTTCCATGTTTTTCATGTTTCAGTTATTGAGATGTAGTGCCCCCAGGAAGTTATAACAGTAATTTGAAATTGCAATTAGGCCATTCATATGGATATTCCAACTCAGAGCTTTTTCCAGGTGAAATACTCCTCATAGTTTGCGGCTATCGAGATGCACAGCCTTATAGTTTTATTCTGTGGGTAAAGTGTTTCCTTCTGAACAAAGAGTCCTGTCACAAAATCTTCCTTGAATCCTTGTGCCAGTAAAATGCCCATTGACGAAATAGGATTTTTACTAAGTAATTCAGGACTACCCCTGCAAAAAAAGGCCATGTCATGCCATTTGTTTTTTAAGATGAACTACCCAGTGAAATCAATGGCCAGAAATTATTCAAAATAAGCAATGGTGCAACAGCTAGTTCTATATCTCACTTACCGGATTTGCATTACATTAAATAAAAAACTACCATCATTAAATAGAAAATTACTCATTGTAGGCACTATAGCCTTTCTAATTAATGTGATTAGATTTTGTTCTGTCATCTGTATGCATATTCTGTGGTGTATTAATGCCCTGTAACCCCATGGGTTATAATATGAAAGAGGGAAACTCACTGTACTTTCAGAATCAAGCATTTTTTCTGCTCATTTTCTTTGAAGAGGCTGTGATTTAGGCACTTGTTAAGACTATTCACTGGCACATGTAACTTTTTTCTAGTGTGAAGGTTTTACTGCCTAAGGGCCAAACTTTATAAGCTCTTCAGGGCAAGTGCCATATCTTATAGCTGTCTGCAAAGTGCTATGTACATTTATGGCATAACCCCCCACACCCCCAAAAATAGAAGTTAATAGGAGTCAACTTCAGTTGAACTGTTATTTGGCCCTAATGTAATAGGTAACAAGAAACAGCATGTACTTTTTTTCATGGTATTATCACCATATGCATGCATTTAGGGTTCTCCAGTGCCATTTAATCACAGAAAAGGTGCCATTACTTTCCTCAGTGATTAGAAATGAATGGATATGGACTAACCTGTTGCAACACTCAAGTGAATAACAATGTATTGGAACATTATTAGTGAAACACAACTAGTGCCCACAGAATAAATAAATGTAAGCATTGCCAACGTTTTCTTCTTTAGCTAATGCTCAATATATTTGCTATTCTATGTCATATTAATGCAAATAGCTGTCAAGAAATCTGAGCTGCATTCATTCCCTTTCGAAAGCTTTCCTTTTTTTAGCAAATCTATTATGAACCAAGACTTGATGCTTCCTTATCCATGCAGTTTTGAAACCATTTTATTTTTGTAAGTTATAATAACCATTTCTTTTAGTGTTTTTAATTAAAATCTTACTTGTATTAAAACCATTGCCTACAGCATGAACAAATATATAGATTGTTAAAAGGAAATTGAGTCTCTTTCCAACTGAGCTTTTGCCACTGCTTATATATATATAGTCTCTTCTGTGATTATGATCTGACTATCCACATCAGGACATGCAGGTTAGTAGAAAAACTGGATTCTGAACATACATTCAGTCATCTAGTGAATCTTATAGTTATTGCGAAGATCTGAAGGGTTTAGTCATGTTTATCTTGCTATCTCAATTTCTTTCCTCTTTTTGGGGAAGGATATTCCTTTTGAAGTCTGATATATCCCTTTGATCTACATTCAGATCTCCCAGTGACATCAACAGGAGCGGTGAATGTGTGGATATGTGTCCCCTCCAATACTCCCAATATAGCCCTCAGAGCATTTCTACACTTTGGGCCTATCTGTCATCGATCTACCCTCAAGGTTCCCTCTGACGTCAATGGGAGGATACGCATGTGGAATGATGGCAGCAGAATGCCCTCCAGACTCCAGACCTGCTGCATAAAAACTAGAGAAGCTTGATTTAGAAATTGGCTAATCTGAAGAGTCTTCACACTGCCTGCTTGGATGATACATAATAGGCACACTGGGCAATCCCAGTAGGAAAAGTGGCCCACATTATAGCTCAGTTCCCACTGTGGGGGGTTCCTGAGTAGGAATTAAATGCCATTTTAACAGATAGGAGAGTGAAAAAGTCCTTGCAGCAAAATTATAGCTTATAATTAAAAATCCAATAAATACATATTGTCCACATTTCCAGGTGATCACGGAAACCACCACCACCACCACCACCAGAGGAACTACTGGCCCCAGAGGCACCTCAGGAACCATTGAGCAAGCTGCACCTCCAGTCAGAAAGAGGGTGAAAAAGATAAAAGTGGATTCATCTAAGTTTATGACCCCTTATCTGCAACACAGTCATAAAATGCAGGATCTGTTCAGTGAGGTAAACTCTTACACGCGTGTCTTCCTGTTTTTCTTTAAGAGCCCCACAATTAAATATAGACATCATAGCAAACCCTAATATCACTGTAATATCCTCTTCTGTATTTCCTTTCTCATCCTTGTTGATTACTGATATTTACAGTGAAAGAGGAGTTTACTTCATTGCCTGAGTCACTCACTGTTATGGTAGTGAATCATAATGTCACAAAAAGTGGCTTGAGGTCTAGTGGTTATAACAGATATCTGAGAGCCAGGATTCCTGATGTCCATTCCTAGCTCTCTCACTGACTCTTTGTGTTCTGCTGGGAAATTTATTTAACCTTTCTCTGCCTCAGTTTACACACCTCAGTTGGAATAATAATTAAAGATAGGTCTGAGTTGTGAACTTACCCAAAGCTCAAGCATGATTGGTTTGTTTGTTCTTCATTTTTGGCCAACTGTAGGCAGAGGGCCAAGCTGCAAAGTCCAGATCTGGATCCAAACTTTCCCAAAAGCTTGAATAAAGTGGTTCCAATCTGGGGTGCCACTTCATGCCCAGCTCTAAGAACACAAGTGTTGTGAGGCACAATTAATGCCTATGAAGTGTTTTTACATTCTAAGATGGGAAAAGAAGTGTAGAAAAAATGAATGGTAATGTGATGGAAGTGATAACCTATTCAGCAACTTGACTATCGCAAACAGTTTAAGTGGGGACTACCAAAGGGCCTGAGAGACTGCCCAACTCAAAGTGAAAATTAGTGGGAGTTGGGTGCCACAGGCCTCTTTGTAAAGCCCAGCTTTAATTTATTAAATTCCATATGCCTGATCCTGATTTCATTGAAGTCATTGGGAGCTTTGCCATTGAAACCAATGGGAACAGGATCAGGTCACATAGATTTTCAGCATATCTAAGCAGGTACATTCGTTATACTATTTTAAAAATATTTGTGTCATATTAATATTGTAAAGCCATAGAAAACCTGGTACAAATTCTGTTCTTCTTTCCACCTGTGCAGCCCCGTTGACTTCAATGGGATTGCACAGGTATAAATAAAAGCACAGCTTAAGCCATTGTGTTTTCAGGTATCTGAACACAATTTTGTTAGCTAAGTGATTTTTTATAGAATAATTGTTATGATAGCAAAACCAAACTCCCTAATGGGCCTGACGTGTCATATCTCGGTGATCTGAAGGGAGCTCAAGAGGAGAAACGGACTATAATATTTGTTACAGTGTACCAGATCCCCAGATGGTATAAATCAGCACACCTCCTTCGACTCCAATGGGACCCAGTTGACTTCAATGAAGCTATGCTGATTTACACTATTTGATGATCTGGCCCAGTGTTGCTAACCCAGTGAAGATAAACATTGATTACTGCTCTATCTAAAGCTTCTCTAGAACTTTGGGAGTTTGTCTGAGTAAAGTTCAGTCTTGTTTTCTTTCAGAACAAATACAAACAGCAGTTTGAAAAAGAAAAAGGAAAGCCATATGCTAGCACAGCTGATACCCCAGAACTTCGGAGAATTAAAAAAGCGCAAGATCAGCTCAGTGAGGTATGTGCTAGGCCTGATAAATCAAATAAGATATAAATTGGTAAGGGGCTGCATCTCCTGGGTTACATGGTTTAACTATTGCCAGAGATGCAGTAACCATATAAATAATGTTATGCAAGCCCGTCTGGAAGCTTAGCAGAAACATTGCCACGGTTTCTGGTGCAGGAAATCCAGACTCAATGACAAGCTTAGAAGTCTAGAATTCAGTTTGGGATTTAGGCCTTTCAGCAAGGAAGGAGAGATAATGGTCCTTGATCAGCTGGATGATAATTCCAGGTGGCTGTGGCCAGAAGGGGTTAGAAAAACTTTTATCTGAAGTTAAAAATAGGATTCTGGGAAAATGCTGATAAAGTATAAAGCACTGAATTAAATACCACTGCTGACAACATCCTGTCATTGTTCTGCATGTGGAATTCCTGTTGAAGTCAATGGAAATATTACCTGAATCCTGCAAAATTGGACCTTTCAAAATATGCTTAAACACTTCTTTTCATATAACCACATAAACAGCTGCCCTTAATAGACCTTGCTAATGTGCTCTAAAAGGTACTTATTTGCATTGTTGTAGTCCCATTTCAAGTAGATCTACGTTAACACAAACTAGGTACCTTTTAGGGAATGTCTACACTGCAATTAAAAACCCATGGCTGGCCTGTGTCAGCTGACTCGGGCTTGCAGGGCTCATGTTAAGGGGCTGTTTAATTGCAATATAGATGTTTGGGCTTGGGACCCTGCAAGGAGGGAGGGTCCTAGAGCTCAGATGTTTTCTTGATAAATACTTCTCCCAATTAATTGTTTGGCATGTCTTGATCTAGGTTAAATATCGTATGGCTGGTGATGTTGCAAAGACTGTTTGTCACGTTGATGAAAAAGCAAAGGATATAGAACATGCAAAGAAGGTGTCGCAGCAAGTGAGCAAGGTAAGAGTGTGAGTGACTCTGTGAGATGGTTGTGGACATCAGTGGCAGCAAGCTGTGAGTAAAGTGTGTAGGCCAGAGCCCTAAGAATGATTGTATCAAAATTTCAAAGTAACATAGGAAGATAATTAGCAGAGAAACAACTGAGCAAGAGAGAAAAGTGTTATAATCAGAAATGCTCCTCACTGAGGTAGTCAATGGGTTTTCTTCGTTAGAGACTTTTTCTTCCTTAATATTTTGAAAAAGCTGGCTATGTATGAACATATTTTAGTGCTTTCTGACGAGCACAGTTAACCAACATGCTGGTCTTTCTGTCCAGGTTTTATACAAACAGAACTGGGAGGAGAATAAGGATAAGTACCTTCTTCCCCCCGATGCTCCAGAGCTTGTGCAGGCAATAAAAAATACGGCAATGTTCAGTAAGGTAAGAGCAGCTTCTGCTCTGGGGCAGTGTAGTGCATGTATCATTCCAAGTAATTACTTCCTGACACTTTTTTCTCTCTTTAAGAAACTGTACACAGAAGATTGGGAGCAAGACAAAACATTATTCTACCCATACAATGACAGTCCAGAGTTGAGGAGAGTAGCCCAGGCCCAAAAGGCTCTTAGTGATGTAAGTAGCAACGCCTAATTGCCCATTTCAATAGCGTGCTGTCACACTGATTTACCTCTATAGACTTCTCAGTAGAGTAGCATTGGCATAAAACCACTATAAGGGAGTAGAGAATCAGTCCCAAGCTGCAGTGTGGATATTTATGAAAATGGTAGTGATATGTCTGTTGAAAAGCACTGAGTGCGCTGAATGTTTATAAAGTCTGAAGAGACTAGAGATTCTGAGTTGCGTTCAGAAGAATTAATGTAATCAAACCGTTATTGGCCCAATCTTCTAGGATGCTGTTTTCAATGAGACATGAGAGTGTTTAACATCTCTCAGGAGACAATGAGAACTTTTCAGGATTGGACCTATACACCCAATTCTCCCATGTGTAAAACAGGGATAACAATACTTCCCTACTTCACAGGAATGGTTTAATTCATTAATGTTTATAGACGCACTTGGAGAACTGAGTACCTCCTTGGTTAAGGAGCTATATAAGAGATGTCGGTGGATGTTGAGGGCATTCAGCACCTCACTGGATCAGGTCTCTGAAATCCAAACTATTAATGTATTTCAAAAGTCCGCTAGCAGGTTAGTAATTTCTCTCTTTCTTTAAGAACGCTGTAGTAGTTACACTGATTGAGAGAGTTTATTTTGCAGCAGTGGAAATGACTGCTTCTGTTAATGGAAGCGTTAGAGAGGTCAGGAGTAAATGTTCGGTTGTTTATTTAAACAGGCAGTTCCTGTAAAAGTTTACCCCTTGCGTTATTTCAGATTGTTTACAAAAAGGGGCATGATGAACGAAAATCTAAATACACTTCTCTGCCCGATCCACCTGATGTGGAGCTTGCCAAGAAAGTGACTAAACAGCGCAGTGATGTGAGTATACTAGTATACTGCACAGCTTTCTCCCAACTAGACAGCTTGCTTAAGGATTTGGAAAGGCAGAATCATTTAAGTGCATATACATTACATACAGGCTGGGTTCAAGAAAGGAATGAATGAATGAATAAATAAATTAATAAATAAGCAAAAAGATCAGTCCTCACAAGGGGATCTATGTTTGCCACCTAGTCTTCCATGATGATTGTCAGGTTTTTTTCCCTCCTCATCTTTTTCAGTTCCCATATTCACCCCCCTTCTTCTTTCCTCTCTCTCTCTCTCTCTCTCTCTCTCTCTCTCTCTCTCTCTCTCACACACACACACACACACACACACACACACACACACACACACCCTCTCTCTACCTCTCTCTCTCCCCCTTCCTCAATCCCCTCATTCACACACGCACCCCCCCAATCCCCTCATTCTCCTTCTTTTTCTGTTCTCTCCACCCTCTTTGTACTAGGGGGTACACTACGGAAGGTCATAATGATCAATATGACCACTATGTTGCTTGTTTAAATTCAAATAGCAAAGTGTTTGGGTGTATGGGTACATTTTTGATTATATAATATTTTCTAAGGAGTCCATAATTTGCTCTCAAGGAACACATTTATTTTTCTAGTAGGACTGGATAATTGATCTTTGATTATGAAATGCACCTGTGGGATCGTAAAAGTGAACAAGCTGTACTCATGTTGTAGAATATATTTAAATATGAATTTCAATGCCAAATTATTATACACATTATAAAGGGTCCTTCATTCCAAACATTCTCAGGTTCACAGATCTCAGTTAGAGGAAAAGTTTGGCAAACAAGATGTCTTCAGTGTGATTTTGTACACTGAATTAGCTAATGGCAACAAGCAGTGAATCCTTAGGGCGCGATTAACAAAGGCCCTGGCACCAGTCATCTCCAGTCTATGTTTTGGTATAGTTAGAGTAAATCAGTACCAAAGAATGCAGGAGATGGGATGGAATATAGAGAGATAAAAGTTCAGCTAAATAAATGGAACTAAGTCATGTAGACTGCTAAGTTAGAAGTAGGTTTTAACTCAGTTCAGAATGTGACTGTGGCTAAAGAGTAGGTGATATGTGATCATATTGCTTTGTACTAGTAATTCACTATAGCACAGGGTTAAGGAATCACAATTATTGACCCTTGAGGTTGAAAAACCATTGATGAACATAGTGATGAGCTTAGCTATGAGCAGAGAGAAAATATTTTATTTGGAGAAAATTTCTCAGATAGCTGAAGGACCTTACTTCTCAACCTTATTCGTATGTAGCTCAAAAGATAAATGCGTGGCAAAAAGACCTTATCATGGAACCAGCAGGAACTAACTGATCACTATATAAAGCTAATGAAATATGAGTAGCAGTCAGCAGGCTATATGTAGTTCATGGCAGTGAAAACAAGAGCATTTTGTTAGAATTGTTTTACATAGCCAGTCTCTATGAGTGGCATAAGAACAGAAGCAGCATGGAAGTGCTCAGATTTTCTGGAGCATGCAAATAAACTGGAATATCAAAATGCAGCCTGATGGCACCAAGTCAAAACCTTTGCACTGCATCCTTTAGGAAACATAGGAACTAGACTGGAGCAGACAATAGTTTATTTCTGATGAGCGTAAGTACAAGCTGATAGTAATCATATGTACCATGTAAAGGGAGTGCAAACCCTGCATAAATCTGCATGGTCCACTTTGGTTCTGTGACATGTTATGTCTGCAGTAGCAGGAAATTCTAGTTGAGTCAGTAGGGGAAAATGCGTGTGTTAGTGAGAAGTCATGGATAGTAGTTCACAACTGAAGCTGCCTCAGTGAAGAGCATATACAAGCTGCAGAAAATGAGAGAGCTTGTTATTAAAAGAGATAATTTGATTCACTGAGTAAGCTTTGAAACAAGCGGAGGTGGAATTTTGGCTTGTGAAATTAGCTTCCTTAATAGAATAACACATTGTTATAGAAATAGGTAAATCAGACTATTAAATCTAATGTAGATGAAAGGTATCCTAAAACACTGTTCAAGAGGGAGGGGAGCAGGATTTGGCAATGATTGAACAATTTAATTCATATTGCCAATGATTCTTGTCTAAATTATAAACAGCTACACATTTTCCAAGCATGGTGCTCGTTGTCCAGTGAACTGTGATGATGATTTTGGGTGAGAGAGGGAGAGATCCATATATTCTATGTCTAGGATTTTCAAAGTAGCCTGAGGTAGATTTCCTTGGGCACTTTGGAAAATTTCAGCTTGTGTATCCTAGAATCTAAATCAGATTAAACCAAAGGGATCTGTGTCAGTATTCTCCCATGGAGGAGAAAACCAACAGCAAGCGACCTCCATATTGGTGAGAATATTGTTGAATCTAAGATTTATTTCAGCTAATCAGCTGAAAAGGAGTTATCAAGAAGGAATTAGGCGTTAACCAAGCAATGGAATAATTAAGCCAAAACATCCATGACAATAGCAGGTAAAATGGATTTGTGGCTCTTGAAAAACTTGAAGAAATTTTTAAAAATAGCTCAACAGTTTGGAAAACAAACATGTAAGGCAAAAATAAAGGGCTGTTCCAGAGAGATTACTATATTTTATTTTATTTCAGTTCATTATAGCAGGATTATAGCCAAACCTGAGCCATTCTTCCCAAACCTGAGCCATTCTTTTTAGGTGACAAATCTGAGGAACTGTCCCAGATTGAGGTGTCATTAGAGGAGGTTTGGGAACAAACTGATAAATTAAACAGTAATAAGTCACCAGGACCAGATGGTATTCACCCAAGAGTTCTGAAGGAACTCAAATGTGAAATTGCGGAACTACTAACTGTAGTCTGTAACCTATCATTTAAATCAGCTTCTGTACCACATGATTGGAGGATAGCTAATGTGATGCCAATTTTTAAAAAGGGCTCCAGAGGTGGTCCAGGCAATTACAGGCCAGTAAGCCTGACTTCAGTACCGTACAAACTGGTTGAAACTATAGTAAAGAACAGAATTGTCAGACACATAGATGAACATAATTTGTTGGGGAAGAATCAACATGGTTTTTGTAGAAGGAAATCATGCCTCACCAATCTACTAGAATTTTTTGAAGGGGTCAACAATCATGTGGACGAGGGGGACCCAGGTGATATAGTGTACTTAGATTTTCGAAAAGCCTTTGACAAGGTCCCTCACCAAAGGCTCTTAAGCAAAGTAAGCTGTCATGGAATAAGAGGGATGGTCCTCTCATGGATTGGTAACTGGTTAAAAGATAGGAAACAAAGGGTAGGAATTAATGGTCAGTTTTCAGAATGGAGAGAGGTAAATAGTGATGTCCTCCAGGGGTCTGTACTGGGACCAGTACTATTCAACATATTCATAAATGATCTTGAAAAAGGGGTAAACAGTGAGGTGGCAAAATTTGCAGACAATACAAAACTACTCAAGATAGTTAAGTCCAAAGCAGACTGCAAAGAGATCTTGCAAAACTGGGTGACTGGGCAATGAAATGGCAGATGAAATTCAATGTGGATAAATGCGAAGTATGCACATTGGAAAACATAATCCCAACTGTACATATAAAATGATGGGGTCTACATTAGCTGTTACCACTCAAGAAAGAGATCTTGGAGTCATTGTGGATAGTTCTCTGAAAACATCACTCAATGTGCAGCAGCAGTCCAAAAAGCTAACAGAATGTTGGGAATCATTAAGAAAGGATAGAAAATAAGACTGAAAATATCATATTGTCTCTATATAAATCTATGGTATACCCACATCTTGAATACTGCATGCAGATGTGGTCACCCCATCTCAAAGAAAATATATTGGAATTGGAAAAGGTTCAGAAAAGGGCAACAAAAATCATTAGGGGTATGGACAGCTTCCCTATGAGGAGAGGTTAATAAGACTGGGACTTTTCAGCTAGGAAAAGAGATGACTGGGCAGGTGGGTCGGGGAGAAATATGATCGAGGTCTATAAAATCATGACTGGTGTGGAGAAAGTAAATAAGGAAGTGTTATTTACTCCTTCTCCATAACACAAGAACTAGGGTCACCAAACGAAATTAATAGGCAGCAGATTTAAAACAAACAAAAGGAAGTATTTCTTTACACAATGCATAGTCAACCTGTGGAACTCTTTGCCAGAGGATGTTGTGAAGGCCAAGACTATAACAGGGTTCAAAAAAGAACTAGATAAATTCATGGAGGATAGGTCCATAAATGGCTATTAGCTAGGATGGGCAGAGATAGTGGCACTAGCCTCCATTTGCCAGAAACTGGGAATGGGTGACACGGGATGGATCACTTGATTACCTGTTCTGTTCATTCCCTCTGGGGCATCTGGTATTGGCCACTATTGGAAGACAGGATACTGGGCTAGATGGACCTTTGGTCTGACTCAGTATGGCCGTTCTTATGTTCTTATGATTAACATACATTATTTAATTTTATTATAGTTTAAGTA
Organism: Lepidochelys kempii; assembly: GCF_965140285.1. Lineage (NCBI taxonomy): Eukaryota > Metazoa > Chordata > Testudines > Cheloniidae > Lepidochelys > Lepidochelys kempii. The sequence goes on along the minus strand of NC_136390.1, from coordinate 28,055,092 downwards.
CCATGAAGATTATGAAAACAAGATCAAAGGCAAGTGGAGTCAAACTCCTTGCTATGAAGTTGCAGTTGCAAGGATGAATGCTGATAATTTCAGTACGGTAAGAGAGTTATTTAGACACTGGGCCAAATGTATGTTTGTATCCTGTGTTTTTATCAACCTTGTAGTGCCTGATATATTTTTTCTGCTTTGTTTATAGTACTTCTCTTTTTCTATTTAAGCTATATTATGGATGACTATTTTGCAATGGTAGTGTATTTGATACATTTTGTTCTCTTTTTCCGTTGCTTACAGAGAAAATACCAGGAAGACTATGAGCTCATGAAAGACCAGATCTACTTTATGCAAACTGAAACTCCAGAGTACCAGGCTAATAAGCGAGTTGGAATTGCTGCCAGTAAAGTAAGTTAAGAATTCCCCCATTTACTTAGTTTGGTTCCACTTCTGCCAAACTTCAGATGACTCCAAATTATATTCAAGAACTTCAGCTGTAAAGTCCCTTTGATACAGAACTTTCTTCCTTGTTCTGTCTGAGACTTCTATTATGGGCCAGATCCTCAGCTGATGTAAATCAGTATAGTTCCATTGACTTCAACGGAGCTATGCAACTCACACCAGCTGAGGATCTGGCCCAATATTTCCCTTTTCAAGGCACTTCCTAGATCAGTGATTCTCAACCTTTTCTGGTTGACAATCCCTATTCAATGTCCAAACTTTTGTGATCCCCTTACAGTTATTATAAAAATAAGACTAAAAGTGTATCAATGATAACAATGATACATCTATATAATTTATTTGTGCTTGTATTTCAAGAGGTTGCTGGAGAATACTTGACTTTGAAAGGTAAAGGTGGGGGAATGAGAGGAGGGAATGAGATTTTCTTTGCTTTAGATTGTAATACATTTTACAATGCCTGACAATCTCCCCTGATTGTATTTTGTGGCGCTGCTGGAAGTATGACCCACTGGTTTAGAAATATGGCCTTGGATATGTATATATATGTTTATGGATTATCCAGGGCAATAAGGATTTGACTTTGGAGATTGTCTATTAGATGGTGCAAAGCTTCTTGGGATGCACTGAATGAGACCTACTACATAAGAACAGTTGGCATTCTGTGAAATGCTATATTCATTATAAAGCAACAGCTTAGTTGCTTAGAAATTATGCCCTTTCTCTGATATTCACTTGGTTTCCCAGAGCAGACCTTCTAAAAAAGAGGACTTTAACCAAGAAGACAGTCCAAATATACATTTATTTAATTTCTATAGGTGAAATATAAAGAAGACTATGAAAAGAGCAAAGCTATTGCAGATTATAATGTACTTCCTGCTACAGAAAATCCATTGCTGAAACAGCTAAAAGTTTCAGGAAAGCAGCTGAGTGATGTAAGTACCATAAAAGTTTAGTTTGAATATTTCAGCTATATGATATAAACCAAGCCCATCAGTTCTTAACAGTATGGGTTCTTGGGGACAGGGAATGTCTTTTTGTTCTGTGTTAGCACAGCGGGGTCCTGGTCCATGACTAGGTCTCCTAGGACATGCGGTAATACAAATAAATAATAATAATTAATAATCTTCACTGAAGCCTCTTAGTATTTGCAGTTTGCCACATGAACCTTTGTTTACTGTGAGATACACCCACCCAGTCTAACAATACTAACCCTTTAAGAGATAAAGATGGAGGTTTTGTCTAGTTGACTGTTCTCTAATGTCTCTGTGTCATTGTCAGCTGTTACAACAGTTTTCAGAGTAGCAGCCGTGTTAGTCTGTATCCGCAAAAAGAACAGGAGTAGTTGTGGCACCTTAGAGACTAACAAATTTATTAGAGCATAAGTTTTCGTGGGCTAGAGCCCACTTCCTCAGATGCGTAGAATGGAACATATAGTAAGATATATAAAGTTGGAAAGTTACCACACAAACTGTGAGAGGCTAAGTAGTTAAAATGAGCTATTATCAGCAGGAGAAAAAAACTTTTGTAGTGATAATCAAGATGGCCCATTTAGACAGTTGACAAGAAGGTGTGAGGATACTTAACTTAAGGAAATAGATTTAATACGTGTAATGACCCAGTCACTCCCAGTCTCTATTCAAACCCAAGTTAACGGTATCTAGTTTGCATATTAATTCAAGCTCAGCAGTTTCTTGTTGGAGTCTGTTTTTGAAGGTTTCTGTTGCAAAATTGCCACCCTTAAATCTTTTACTGAGTGGCCAGAGAGGTTGAAGTGTTCTCCTACCGGTTTTTGAATGTTATGATTTCTGATGTCAGATTTGTGTCCATTTATTCTCACACCTTCTTGTCAACTGTCTAAATGGACCATCTTGATTATCACTACAAATTTTTTTTTCTCCTGCTGATAATAGCTCATCTTAACTAAGCCTCTCACGGTTTGTATGGTAACTTCCAACTTATCTGTATGTATATAATATCTTAATATATGTTCCATTCTATGCATCCTATGAAGTGGGCTGTAGCCCATGAAAGCTTATGCTCTAATAAATTTGTTAGTCTCTAAGGTGCCATAAATACTCCTGTTCTTGTTACAACAGTATTTGTGATGGTGTTACAGATCAGAAAGTCATATCCATTCCCCAACAGTGGGACAGAACTTTCATTTGGTGTCTGATGAAGTTAAAAGAAGTAGAATTCTCACATGCTCACATGCATAGTTCCCTTCAGTGATGTAATGATTCTTCAGTTTTACGGGGTGGGGGAAAATGTGCGTCTCCTTTCTTTCTCTAACCCCGTTCCTCTCACCTCTGTGTCTGTCTTGCCAAGTCCAAGAGTAGGTAAGCATTTTAGCGCTCGGGGTGAACAATCATATCTGCACCTCTTAGATGCGGGGGGGGGGGGGTTGAGCACGCAGGGTCATGTGCCCCCCGTTTCTGCCTCTCATTTAGCAAAAAAGTTTTCAAATTGTGGGGCATGCCTCCCTAGGGGGATGTGCCCCACAATTTGAAAACTGTCACCTCCTGCCAGGACCTGGCAGATCAGAAGCGGGTGGGAGCCGCCTGGTCCATTCAGGCCCCTGGCTCTCTGTGCTCTGGGTGCTGGGGCCCTAGCTGGCTGCCTGGCAGCCCTCCCTGCCCTTCTCCCCAAGCCGTCTGCCTCTGCACAGCTGGGTGCTCCCCAGGCAAGCACAGCTCCGAGCAGTTCCCCTGACATGCTCTTGCCTCTGCTCCGAAGGAGCCTGGTGCTGGCCAGCAGCACCCTATAGAGTCAGCCCCTGCCCTTGGAGCCTGGCTGTCATGAGAGGCTCCCCGAGTTGCTCCCTGGAGTACTCATCCACCTTGGGCACCTGCCTCTCAGCAGCATGGTCACATCCCGCTTCGGACCTGCCATTGCAGCTGGGTCACTCTCCCCCCCACTCCCCGTGCACAGAGCAGAACCACCCTTTGCTCCCCTTGACTGCCCTACTCCAGTCCCATGGCTGCCAGGCTCATGGTTGCACAGCTCGAACTCTGAGTTTGGCCACGTGAGCCCAGTCCCCAGCCCAGGCATTGGGGGCAGGTGGTTGCTGGCAGGGTGGACTCACACCCGTCAACTCTGAAAACCAAGGCTATGAGAAATAGAGGACGCTGCTGGGGGGATGGGGAGGAGGCACTGGAGGAGTTTTTTGGGGGGTGTTGTATGGGTGTCTGTGTACTGGGAGGGATACTTGCGGGGTGTTGAAGGTGGTATTTGGAGGGTAGTGGAGGGGGTTACCTGTGGCAGGGGTACCCACTGAAGGTGGGTTGCCAATGTTGGGGGGAATGGGCTGGCTTAATGGGGGAGACCCAGCTGCTGCTCCTGCTGAGGGGATGCTGCACGCGTGGTTCCTGCTCCCCCCCATTCCCCTTCTCTTCCCCATCTCATCTCTCTTCCCCACTGTCCCCTGACCCTATTCACCTCCCCCCACTCCCACACCCCCCTCCCCCAGCTCCATTCTCCTATCCTCTTCTCTTCCCCCTGCCCTATCCCACCCTCCTTCTTCCCCACTGCCTCTTCCTCCCCCACCTCATTCGCCCTCCCCCATGTCTCCCACTCTCCCCACTTTTCTCTGCCCCCCCCCCCACGGGCACTCACCGTGGTACAGAAGACAGAATGGTGGCTGTATAGAGTGCCAGCACACATAGAAGGGGAAGCTGACCGGCACTAGGAGGTGGCGTCCAGCTGCAGAGGCACCGAGCACCTGGCAGGGGAAGCAGCTCCAGAAACCCACTCCGCTGCCAGCCTGGGCCTCTGTCTGGGAAGGGCAATGTCCCCGTCCCCCCCCAACCCCCAAATTATGCCCATGGACTCCGACTGATGTTGCCAGGCCCAATCCTGCGGGGAGGGGGGCTGACACCATGGGGTCCAATCCTGGGCTGCCTCATTTTTGTGCCCCAACTAGCACGGCGCCCTGGGTGGCTGCCCCCTTGCCCTGCCCTAGTTATGACTCTGTCAAGAGTTGAAAAATTATGAGTCAGCCCCTCCCCCCCAAATCAAGAGACAGGCTTAAAAATCAAGAGATATGTTAAAAAATAAATATATTTTGGGTGCTTTTTATTTGCTTGCTGGTTTTTGAGCCTTTAGGGAACTCTTAAGTCATGTTTTCAAGCTTTTCTCTCCAATCATGAGGAGCTGAAGTTTATTTTTTTTTTAAAAAAAGCAGCAGCGATTCTCACCTAATCATGTGCTTGGGGCTTTATGAAAAGCACCAATTGCCATGGCACTTGTGATAAAATTGTGAGAGATTTGGTAATACTGTAGTCTGCCCCTGTCTCCTAATTGTTGAAAGGGATTCTAGGTAGATTCTATCTGTTCTAGTTTAACATGTTTAATAAAAATTATTCTTCAGAAGCAGAACTGCTGCATAAATTGACTTGTGCTTAATGACCTGCAAAGTAAATCTGAAAATAAAATAGCCTTAACGATAGGTTGTCTCCCTGCTCTTCCCCCTCTTGCTTTATATCCTCAGCATTTTCACCAGAGACAGGGATGTACCAAAACCCAGGATCTGAACACTATGACCTTTGGAAAAGTTTGGCTCTGGAATTAGATCTGAACTTTGCATCTGCCCCTTATATTTATAATGGACTGAAACCCTAGAGCCTATCATGTGGACATTTCAGCAAAACATAGATCCAGATCCAGACTTTGCAGCTCAATCCCATCTCTGCTTTTTACATTAGCAGATTATTGCCTTGTCAAGCTGATGGCTTGCTTTTATTTCTTAGTGTCATTTCAAAATGTTAGTTGGAGGCTTTAGTCAGAGTAAAAAGAAAAGGAGTACTTGTGGCACCTTAGAGACTAACAAATTTATTTGAGCATAAGCTTTTGTGAGCTACAGCTCACTTCATCGGATGCATTCAGTGGAAAATGCATCCGATGAAGTGAGCTGTAGCTCATGAAAGCTTATGCTCAAATAAATTGGTAAGTCTCAAAGGTGCCACAAGTACTCCTTTTCTTTTTGAGAATACAGACTAACACGGCTGCTACTCTGAAATTTAGTCAGAGTATCACTTATGCTGGTGGAAATTCAGCGAAATCTTCTGTATTACCTGACTTTATTTTCTTTTGCAGAAATTATACAAGGAAGCCTATGAGAAGTCAAAAGCAACAAGCATTAATTATTGTGACACTCCAAAGTTTCAAATGGATAATGTTCTGAAAAAATTCAGTGATGTAAGTACTGTTGTAATTGTTCCTGTATTTCAGACCTGACTTTCTCAGTTATATATATTTATAAATATGTGATTTTTCCACAGATTAAATATAAAGATGCATATCAAAAGAATATTTTGGGTCATTATGTAGGCAGCTATGAGAACCCATATTATACACACTACATGAATGTTGCAGCTATGAATAGTGATGTAAGTATGACAGTGTTTGTGTTGATTTCACCATACTCTCATTGCCAGACAAGATCACTATGCTTACTATCTAATGTCATTTTTATTCCCTAGAAAAATTACAGAGCAGATTATGAGGAGGACAAGACAAAATGCTACTTCCCTCAAACCATAACTCAAGAGTATGAAGCTATAAAGAAATTAGACCAGTGCAAAGATGTAAGTATTTGGCAATAATTGCTGAAAGAAAACCAGTTAGTTGCAGAAGGGACTCACCCAAAGTCCATGAAAGTCAATTGAAAGATTACTATTGACTTCCATGTGTTTTGGATTAGGTGCTATGTGATTTTTGAAGGCCACAGTCATATGTATTGTTTTCAGTAGTTTCTTGTGACACCTAGTGGTCAGGATGTGCTTAGCCTATTCATTTTTTTCAGAGAGGTGTAACCACAGAAGGCTGCTGCTCTGTTCTATGTAGCATTTTTCACATTAAATGTTCTAAAACACAACTTTGCCCTAAGTTTTCTAATTTTTTATAGAGTAAATCAGAATGAGATCCACTGGATCAGACTATAAGTGTGATGTACACCTTGTATGTGGTAGATTGCAGGGCTGTTATTAGCAGGTCAGGCTTCTGTTCCAGATATGGACTGGCTACAGAGCTTCCTTTCAAGAGAGATACACAAGATGTGTTCACTATAAGATCCTTTAACGCACACCCCAGCTCTGGCTGTTACCAGCTCTGGTAAATTATGTTACTCATGGCACCACATAGTGGCTAATTATTATCATACAGTTTTACATCCCATTACAATATGTATCATTATTGGGGGCACAGTTAGTATTTAGTAATGCAATATTACAGTATCTTATTTGATAGCAAACTTTATTTATATGTGTGTATTTGAAACATATTTTATTATTATTCCTCCAGAATACTTACAAAAAACATCCTGATCAAATCAAATTTACACAAGTGACCGATTCTCCAGTACAAGTTCAAGCACAGATCAATACCAAGCAGCTGAGTGAAGTAAGTAGCCTGACAAATTAAGCAAAACATAACAAATCACATTTTCATGCTGATTTATGTAAAATATTTCAACGACACTTCTCTGACTTCCTCTTGTGACAGCTATGCTGTAATAGATCCAGTACAGGTCAATGAGGTTACAGTAATAAAATATAGATAATGGCCTGAGTCTCAAATTCAGATCAAGATTCAGATTTCAAATCCTCCTCAAAGCTGTGTTGTCTGATCTGGAGTTTTGGATCTAGCCCATATTTACCCTGTGTTCTGTTACCTCTGTATTTGTCGTATAGCTGTAAGCAACTGATTGTTGTCAACCAGAATGTACTAAAATTATTTACAGTTGTTCTACCAAGGTGTCTGGTTGGCTTCAAATGTTGTTTAATAATAAATTCTGCTAAGTGGATTAAGCGGGCTGGCAGAGGGAAAAAGCAAAAATGCAAATGTCAAAGTATCTACAGGTTTCAGAGTAGCAGCTGTGTTAGTCTGTATTCGCAAAAAGAAAAGGAGTACTTGTTAGTCTCTAAGGTGCCACAAGTACTCCTTTTCTTTTTGCAAAGTATCTACAGTAATTTCTTTGATACCCAGTGGATATCAAAATGGAAGGGTCAGCTCCCGTTATAGTCAGAAATAACATCAGGCCAATATAATGAGACAAAAGAACTGTTTTCGGACCAGTTCTACTGTCATTTACCTCCCACTGAAGTCCATGGGATTTACATTTGTGAAAGTGAGGGCACAGTTTGGCCCTTTTGGCCTGATACTGCAAAGCGCTGAGCACTTCTTGAAAGATATTGAGTGCCCACAGTTAATATTGACTTCCATGGAAGCTGAGGGTATTCAGCACTTTGAGGTCTCTTATTCCAGAATAGCTAAACACAGTCTCCCGCCTACCCCTTCATATCGAGTCTGTTACCAATATTGACATTATGTGATCCTATAAGAAAACACTCATTCATAAAACCCACTTGGAACAGTGGACCAATTAATCTGGTCCAACTGTCCTTCAACAAAACCTAACTGGCCAAATGAGGGCTTCCTCTGCATAGATGTTCCAGTGCATAGAAAGGGTGCTTAAAAATCTTTTGACAGACTAGTCAGCTACTTCTTGTGGTATTGAAAGGATCTGGGAAAATAACTTGAACCTCCAACTAGAACCTTCACAATGGAGGTCTGTATGGATGAACATGGTACCAGATACTTGCTCATCAGTTTTAGCTCAGACATCACTCTTCATCGTGTGCCAGCTGTATGGCCCTCAGACAGAATAAACCAAGGTGGATTAACAGAATTGCTTGTTGGTCATGTCAAAAAGACATTGGTACTTTTTAACATGTGTTCTGTAGAGAGGCAGTGTTTTCTAGTGGATAAAGTACTGGACTGGGACTCAGGAGCTCTGGGTTATATTCCTGGCTTTGCCCCTGGCCTGCTGGGTGACCATGGACATGTCACTTTCCCTCTCTATGTCTCAGTTTCCCCATCTGTATAATGGGAATAATAATCCTACCTCTTTTGTAAAGTGCTTGGAAATGTGTGGATGAAAAGTACTGTATTAGAGATAGGTGTTGTTACACGTCGAATGTGTTTCTGTTATATTTTGTCACACTTACTTCAAGAAAAAACAAGGAAATTCTTCTGTGTCCAGGAAAAAAGGACAGTTCATGTGGGATTGGTCCCATATCATTTATTTGTTCATTAACAATGATCACAAACAATTGATTTATACTGCTAGGTCCTGACTGAAAGTCCACGGAAGTCAATGGAAAAGGCCCATAATTCTGCTGTATTTATTTTTGCAGCAGAGAATTGTGGACACCTAAAATAATGACATAAATGTAACAGAATACTCATAAAATGACATATTAAACATATTAGACTGATTAACTTTTTGCTTTACAAAATTCAGTGAATTTAGTGCTTGTAAGAGCAAAGAACTAGTTAGATCCAGACATCTCGAGGTCAAGCATTATGCAAGCTTCTATATATATATTTCTGCCAACGCATCCCAATCCTAAAATATAACACCTGTGCTATTCTAGTCCTAGATCTCAACTGAACAAACACTCCCAACTGAGTGGGATTTAGTGCACAGACAGGAACCAGGATGAGATCATCAGTCTCATTTTCACTTGTGACTTAATTAAGTTTGGAATCTATTTTGCCATAGGGGAAAGGCTAGTGCATTTACACACTGGGTTTTCTACCTTCTTGCCTTTCTACTTGATATGCAAAAATAAACATCTGTTTCAGAAATGTTATTTAACTAGAACTGAGCCGAATTACTGATAACAAATGTAACTGTTTCAGACCTGGAAAAGGATTCTTATTCTGAAAGAAAAAAATTCTGGCCTAGCTGTTTAACTTGCATTAGTGAGTGCACTAAAGACAGAGAACTAACGTGTCAACTGGTGTAAACTGGCATAGTTCCATTGAAATCAGTGGGACTATGATGATGAATAAAAGCTGAGGTTTTGGCTCATAGAGTGAGGATATATTTCAAATTCAGATAAGCAAAAAACAGGAAAAACAGAATATTGTAAAACTTTGTGAAATTTGATCTGAAACAAAAATTTACCCTCTTGCTTACCTCTTTTATTAACCAATGACTGTGATCCATGGGCTGTACCTTTCTTTTCTGACTATTTCTGATTGTTTTCAGTTGAATTATAAAGCTAAACATGAAAGTGAGAAATTCAAATGCCACATGCCACCAGATGCTCCATTATTCCTCCAGTCCAGAGTCAATGCATATAATCTGAGTGATGTAAGTATTAATGTAACACCTTCCTGTAGATGACATGAAACAAAGCACTTATACTTGCACCTGGAGTAAGAACTCTAAATAATACTGATGACAAGAATAAATATTAGGAGATGTGAAAAAACTCCAGATAACTAATAAATTTTCTTTTTTTATCTCACACACACATGCACATTGAAACATATCAAAATATAGAGATAGAGATATTTATAGATAATATGACTATTATTAATATAGTTAATAGTAGTAGACTAGGTAAAAAGTGGAGAGAATGGTTCCGATTCTCATTTACATGAAGACCATGTTATACAACTCTGGCACTTATGATATGTGTTCCATAGCACCCATTAGAACCACTTGTGGATCAGGTCCCCACTGAGCTGTACAAAATGAGAACAAAAAGGCAGTCCCTGACCAAGGAGCTTACAATCTAAATATAAGACAAGAGGCAACAGCTAGATACAGACAGAGGGAGGAACACAAGTGAACAATGAGATACTATTGGTCAGCATGATGGGCAGAGGTCACAGTTCACCAGCAGCCTAACCATTGTCAGTATAAAATGGATGGCCTTAAAGTGGAAATCAGTTCTCTTTACACCCACTTCAGGGCACTTCTACAAGGGTGCAAAATAGTCTTTGTGTAAAAGAGAATTAAGCTTGAAAAGGTTGATATGATAAACTTTTAAATTAATGTTCTAAACAATCAACATGTTAATTAGAAGTCCAAAATATTGACAGTAATTGTTATTTTATCCTCTAATTGATGGATTAGTATTTGATGTCATATCTTCATTTATTTTCATGTCTGCAGAACTGGTACAAGTATGACTGGGAGAGGTCTAAAGCGAAGAAATTTGAAATCAAAGTTGATGCAATTCCACTTCTTGCAGCTAAAGCGCACAGTAAAATTGCAAGTGATGTAAGTACGAAATATGAATGTAGCCACAGTAGTTTAGTTGTAAATGTGAAGCGTAGTTTCACATATTCGTTCTCACTGTGCAGGTGGCATACAAGAAAGACTATGAACTAAGTAAAGGGAAAATGATTGGAGCCCTGAGCATTCATGATGATCCCAAGATGTTACATTCTGCAAAGGTGGCCAAACAGCAGAGTGATGTAAGTGTCTTAATAATAATATCTTTTATTGTTGTTGTTTATTCATTTATATACTGTGTGCTAGGCCTTTTATAGACATATAAGAGACAAAAGCTCAGCTCTGAGGCACTTACGGGCTAATTAGAAAATGTGAAGGTAGGTGGCTCTTCTCCAACCCTCCCCATGCACCAGCTGTTTGTGTCTCATGCAGAACCCTTATTCTGCATGCAGTGCTGTGATACCACCTACACTCTGACACAGCTGATGGTGTCTGGTCCCTCCCCACCATATAGCATCCCTGAGAGTCCTCAGTATGCAGTCACAATTTACTAGGGGTGAAATTCTATTTGTGTAACAGATTAATAAGGTGTGTGTCATATCCCTCTCTACTGGGTAATACATATGAAGGATAACAGGCTACTACTGCTGCCAGCTAATGGAATTTCTCCTTTAGCTCAAGTGCTAAAGGTCTGTACTCTGGTGTTGGACACTTTTGGCTTAAATCTGTCTGACAGCTAATGGTGGAGGTCATTACATTTGCCTATATCTCATAACAGTAGTTTCAAAATATAGATTAATGACAGCAAATTATTTACCATTTTCATATCAGAGGAACTGCTTTAAAAATAATATTTTGTGCCTTATAATTCCATCTGTTTTTAATACATCTAATGGAGTTAGCAGATATTGAACTTATTTAAAACATTTGATGTTGCCAGGAGGTAGCTTTCTTCTGAAAAGAATATCTGTTTTTACAAAACTGTATTCTGTGTTAATCCAAAACATATGTATTGAATTCCTTTCCACAGCATGAATACAAGAAGGGCTATGAATTGTCAAAGAGCAGATATACAGCACCACTGGACATGATTCCAATCACTCAGGCTAAGATGTCTCAGGCTATTGCAAGCGGCATAGACTACAAGCATCTCCTACATAATTACTCTTATCCTCCTGACAGTATTAATGTGGAACTTGCAAAGAAGGCCTATTCTATGCAGAGTGAGGTAAATGGTCATGCTTTGATATGTGTAGTATTATGGACCAGTTCTATGAAGGTTCTGCTGTTGCAAATGAGTTAGTGCAAAGCATGTTGGTAGTTAGCATAAGTGCTGAAAATACAAGCCTTCTAGAAATATATGATATTGACTAACAGTATGTGTGCTATTACTGACCAGTTCTGTTGATGTAACTAACGTGGCGATGCTCCAGGCTACAAATACTGTATGTCAAAAGGATTGTCTTAGATATGCACTGAAAAATGATATGCAAGAGTGTTTCACTAAGCACCAGACAGAAATTAGCAGTGACCTCTAAGGCAGAATGTACAGCTGCTAACTTCATTTTCTCTTTTAATGGATTTTCTGTAAACTGGCTCTGCATGTATTATGAAGTCATGATAGTGACTCTGCAGTTCAAGTAAATTACTTTCCATTATAAACCTTATTTTGACCTAAGTAACACCCCTACTCAAACTTTCTCAAAAAACAATCAGAAGTCTTCTTCATCTGAAATGTTTATGATTGGTTGCCAGGGTTCAGGGCAAGCTTCACCTCTGACCCCTTCCTTCATCTCTCTGAGTTAGCTCCCTCTCGGTCTTAGGCCTAAAACCTTCACCTGCATTGTGGTGGAATTCCACAATTCTCCCACTCTTTGACTAGGTCCTCAGACCCCACTGTGCTATAACCCTGAGGGTGAGGGTGAAGGCCAGGCCCCTTCTGTCAGCAGCATAGCAGAAGTGGCGCCTTTTTAATTGGCACCCTTTACACGTTTACTCACCCGGCGGTGCTCCGGGTCTTCAGCGGCAGGTCAGGGGGAGTGGAGATAAAGAGGCGCCACCCTCTGGGTCTTCAGCAGCACTGCAGCGTCGGGTCTTTCACTCGCTCCGGTCTTCGGCGGCATTGCGGTGGTGGCGGGGGAGGTCCTTCAGCGCCAGGGGGTGGTGCCTTTTTTTATCTCCGCTCTCGCTTTTTTTTCCACCTGGCTATGCCACTGCCTTCTGTGCCCTCAAGCCAGCCAAGGGACCCTTACTGGAAATGGGAGGAGTCCTGACTCACTCCTCTTTTAGTGCCAGATGTAGAAAACATGAGATGAGGAGAGCCATAAGCCATATGAGACATAGAGGCAAACCCCCTCATCATGCAATTTTGCCACAAGGGAAAAATCCCCTCCAGACCCTGGAACTGGTGATCAACCCCACTGCTGGCATCGCCAGAGATCCAGCATACTAGGTTAAGGGTGGGAAGGGAAACAGGAAGCCCACAATGGCTACTCTACCCAGACAGCAAACGATATCAATCCCTATCCCCCCGTCCACCACCACCAGAAAGGAGCCAATCACTAGCCCTGCACACACGTGTACCATCCATTGGCCCAGGCCCAGATGCAGCATGTGACCCCCCCTTCTCCACTCCCTCCCTGGAGGAGGGGGAGAGAGGAGAAGAAGCAGCCCCAACATACTGAAAGCAAAGTGGGGGGGGGGAGGAAAGGAGAGGTGCTCATATAACACTGCCTCAGCTGCTCTCAGTTGAGATCTCTCCCAATCCCAAAATGCTTCTCCACTGCTCGCGGCCCCACCAAGGCACCACCGAGGTAGCGAGATGAGCTGTTAGTTTATAAGTATTATGATGGCTCTTATTACCATAGCAACTGAGTACCTGAAAGGTATAAAAGATAACTCTTTGTTTAAGGTATAGATATTCCCAACCTTAATTATACCTTTGCAAAGGTCTTCTTTTGTGAATAGAATACAGTGAAGCCCCTTTAGTGGGAACCAGGTGATTGCATTCAAGTTAACAGGAGCTTCATGAATGCATTCAAGGAGCACGGATATCTAAACTTTTATCACGAAGGAAGCAGCCTATCATCGTGATGGTGTAATAAAGATATAGAGGCCTCCCTATATTTTGTAAGGACATTCTCCTCTTTCCCCTTCGCCTCTGAGGCAATTCCAGTTTTGTTGATATAAAAATTAACATTTCAAGCTTCTTTACAGCTATGACTGTTTGAAACATTCAGACTAATGGAAGCATTTTCTTTTCATTGAACTCCTCATTTGTCTTTGTTTATTCCAGAATGAATATAAATCTGACTACAATAGCTGGATGAAAGGTTGTGGATGGGTGCCATTTGGGTCCATGGAAGCAGAGAAGGCTAAGAGAGCTACAGACATTCTCAATGAGGTAAAGAAATGTAATGTGATTAAATTAATTACTATTCCAATCGAGTGTACACCAGAGAAATATTAAGGCAACAAAGCACTACTCTTCACACTGTATATCATACTGTTCTTTTATATGTGAAATACCCTCTCAACTAATGCATGACTTTAATGGGAATTCCTTGCAAGATCAGTCCAATGGGTAAAGAAAGAGTATTTGATACGAATACTGATATTCACTAATATTAAAAACACATGTTCTTTCATGCATTGGTTTCCTCCTACACAATATTTAAGTGTTCTTGTTACTGAGCAGTGTTTGGGACTGTAAAGAGCCAAGAGTTCCTGGAGGCAGAACATTGTTCCTGCTAGCTCTGAGTATCACTGACACAAAGAGTGCTGGGCCCGCTTTCCACAATTGTTTTGAACCAACAAGAAAGAAAAAAATAGGCAAGACAAGAAGATTTCCTTCTAATCTTTCTATGGTTGAAAAGGCAGCTCAGCAAAATTTGCTCAGTTTTTAGATCACAACCATCATCAGCAGAGAATCAGAGAGCTGCCATTATTTCATACTTCACGTACGATAGGCTGGAGTTAGACAGAATGAATTGCAGTGAACAAAGAGAAACACAATGATTGGTGGATATCCTGCCACCAATCTGCATTCAAATTCATCTTGACTTCTACTAACACTGCAGGATATGGTCTGATGTCTTCTTTTAGGAGTAAATTAGGCATACCACACATCCAATGGCAAGTGTTCATATAATTTTCTGAGGCCTGCAATCAAACTTTATCTAATGGCAAATTTGATGGTTTGGTCCAGCTTTGCACTTTATGCATATAGATGTTTTCTCTCCAGTTGTCTTTTTTCACCTACACTTGTCTGTTTGCGATTTACTTTTTGACTTCAGTGGGATGATAGATAAATGACTAAGCTGAAAATAATGATCATAGTATGATCACTATCATTATAGATTGCAATATGATGCATAGGAAATGGAAGATACTGGACCAAATTTTATTTTTTCTCATGCCTGTGCAACCCAGTGAAGGCTATGGGGTTGTAAAGGAGTAAAGAAAGCACAATAGGGTTAAGAGCTTCCACTAGTGCCAATGGAAGATACGCACCAAGGTCAACATTTTAAAATGTGTGCACTTATGTTGCGCGTGCAAACTATGCACATGAGAGCATGAACTGGTCACAGAAATGTGCAAAATCATATCTCTCCATATGCTTTTCCATTTTGAAAGTCCAGCAGCATGTTCACACACACAAATGTTGCAAATGCAACACAGTAATTGTTTATGAAAATACCTAATGTCACTATGATTACAATTTTCTCTGTATATAAGGACAAGTCTGATGTAAAATTACATTGTTATCCTATGTTCACTTTTACAAAGAGATGCAATGGAAAGAGATTAAAAGATGCTTTTAGCCATCAAGGAAATGTAACACTGCCTTTTTATTTTCTGAACAGAAAAAATATCGCCAGCATCCGGACACTATTAAGTATACTCAGATTGAAGATGAGCCTGTTATAGTACAGGCTAAAATCAACCAAGCCCAGAGGAGTGATGTAAGTGCTGATATTTCTAGTGGACTTATATACATTAACCAACTGAATTCTAAAGTCAAATGCGCCAGTTCACCTCTTCTCAAAATGCTATCAGACAAATCCGGCCCCTCCCTTCATTGGTGTGGATGTCCCCTCACGCAGTGAGGTCAATGTGGTTCCGCTGCACAAGAGGCAAATTCAGTCTGGGTTCAGGCAGGTGGAACTTAATTCAAGTAATCTGAGTTTCCTCTGTGATACCCATACAACCCCCCCCCCCCCTTACTGAGTGCCTTTTATCTTAAGGGCACTCATGAAGTTATCCTCAAATGTACTGAGTACAATTCATTGTGTTACCAGAAAATAACTTCTGCTGGGGAACCAGATTTTGTCAGTCCCTCAAACGGTTGCTTACCACAGGTTTGAGTATGTGTGTGTGTACATGTATGTATTATACTCTCTGAGTGAAATTCTGGCCCTGTTGAAGTTAATGGGCATTTTGCCATTCACTTCAATGGGACTAGGATTTCCTCTTTTAAATAACAGTATTGTACACATAAAAGTATTGCTATTATGTAAGATGCTTAATTCAAGCTATATGACTCAGCATGTTTTAAGCATTTATAATTTATAAGCATTTGACTGACAATTTATTTTTTACTTTCTGTTGCAGATACTATATAAAGCCAAAGGTGAGGCTATAATTCACAATTATCACCTACCTCCAGACGTGCCCCAGTTTATTCAGGCTAAAGTTAATGCCTACAATATTAGTGATGTAAGTTTACATTGGAGTAAGAGTGCTTGATTTAACATACACTTAAAGTTGTAAGTAATGGAGGCTTAGATTTTTATTTCAAAAGTGATGTTTTCTTCCAGAACTACTACAAAATGGACATGGAAGATTTAAAATCAAAAGGATATGATCTAAGAAATGATGCTATTTCTATCCGAGTTGCCAAGGCTGCTAGACAGGCTGCCAGCGATGTAAGTACATCCCATTTCATGTAACCATTAGTTACATGTAGTGATGATTTAGTTTTAAATTAGTTGCATTTCTATTACATCTGAGGGATTGTTTACTGAGGTGTTTTTTTATTGAATTCTTTGCTGGGTTATTTTTCTGAATGCTTTAATAAACAGTGAGTCTGTTTTTAAATTATTGTTTTGTTACTTAACTAATGTATTTTAATGATACATAAGTGTCAAGAAAAATCTGACACTCATTTTATAACACACATTGAATAAATAAAACATCACCGACTCCACTGTAATGAACAGAGACAACGAGGTCTCCTGTTCTAGTCACAGGCCTATGACCAAGGGATACCGGAGTTATTATCAGGACTCTACACCAACATTCCACACAAAAATGGACTACAAGCCGTCAGGAACAGTATCCCCGATAATGTCACAGCAAACCTGGTGGCTGACCTTTGTGACTTTGTCCTCACACACAACTATTTCCCATTTGGGGACAATATATACCTTCAAGACAGCGGCACTGCTATGGGTACCCGCATGGCCCCACAGTATGCCAACATTTTTATGGCTGACTTAGAACAATGCTTTCTTAGCTCTCATCCCCTAATGCCCCTACTCTACTTGCACTACATTGATGTCATCTTCATCATCTGGACCCATGGAAAAGAAGCCCTTGAGGAATTCCACCATGATTTCAACAAATTCCATCCCACCATCAACCTCAGCCTAGACCAATCCACACAAGTGGTCCATTTCCTGGACACTACTGTGCTAATAAGCGATCGTCACATAAACACCACCCTATACTGGAAACCTGACTGCTATACTTACCTACATGCCTCCAGCTTCCATCCAGGACACACCACACAACCCATTGTCTACAGCCAAGCTCTAAGATACAACCGCAAACAGACTAACACGGCTGCTACTCTGAAACCTATCATGACTCTGTCAGTAATTGGAGCCTGGTCTTAAAGTCATGGAAAGACTCTCAATGAGTTCAGTGGGCTTTGGAACAGATTCTTGGTGTGTAACCTTGGGGAAGTCACTTAATATACCTCTGACTTCCCTCCTCTTCCATGTGTAATATTGGGATAATAATACCTACCTTGGTGATGGGGGAAAGCTGTGAGGATTAGTTAGCTAATATTTGTACAGCAATGAAAATGTAAAGAGATATAAGTATTAAGTTTTATTATGATTATTTTAATGACAAACAATTACATCTGTTGCAATTTAATAGCTATATTTTCCCTAGAACCCCCATTTATAAGGAAACAATTTATAAGAAACACATATCATTGCTTCACAATTACATTTTAAATTGCTCACTAAAGAAAGTGTATTTTATGTCTGATTGTGCTTTGACAGGTCCACTATAAAAAAGACTATGAACTTGCCAAGGGTAAACTTGTTGGCTTCCAAAGCCTCCAGGATGACCCCAAACTGGTTCACTATATGAATATGGCCAAGATGCAGTCCGAGAGGGAATACAAGAAAGGTTATGAGGAAACAAAAGCCAAATACAACATCCCATTAGATATGGTCAATGTTGTGGCCGCCAAGCAGGCTCAGGACATTGCCAGTAATGTTAATTACAAGCAGCTGATCCACAATTACACTTACTTACCTGATGCAATGAACCTGGAACTCTCCAAAAACATGATGCAGATACAGAGTAATGTAAGTAACATGCTTCTTTGTACAGAATGTACCCAGAGGAATCAGGCAAAGGCAAACGTAACTATCTGATCTGTGTGGTCACTTATTTTTGTAGCATGCCTACAAAGAAGAATATGATAGCTGGATGAAAGGCATTGGCTGGATCCCCATTGGTTCATTGGATGTAGAGAAAGCCAGAAAAGCGGGAGAAGCCCTGAATGAGAATAAATATCGTCAGCACCCAGACACCATCAAATTTACCAGTGTGGTGGACTCCCCGGTTATGGTCCAAGCTAAACAGAATACACTTCAACTCAATGATGTGAGTAAGCATGGGAGAAAGGGAACATAACAAAATATGGAAGTGTCTACAGAAGTATCTGTATCTACATACCAGTTTAAGTGAAATACACAATCACACTATTTCCTGTAAGTGGTTATTACATCTGTGGAAAGAGATTTCCATACCAAAAGGAAAAACAGTGTGGGGGTTTCTGCAGTTTTTATAGTTGTGATATTAATATAGTCTGATGTGAGCATATACACACAAAACCCCAACAAACATGTATAATGGGTTTTGTGAGTATCTCTTCTGACTTCAAAGGACTTACTCCTAATTCCATTGATTCATAGATTTTAAGGCCAGAAATGACTGCTATGACCATCTAGTCTCATCTACTGCACAACAGAGGCCATAAAACCTCACCCAGTATTTTACAGTGTGGTTGCTGAGAGCAGTATTGGCTAGATCGGGGTGGCCAACCTGAGCCTGAGAAGGAGCCAGAATTTACCAATGTACATTGCCAAAGAGCCACAGTAATACAGCAGCAGCCCCGCATCAGTTCCACCCACCCACTTCCAGAGCCTCCAGGCCACCGGCAGCCCCGCCGATCAGTGCCTCCCCCTCCTTTCCCACACCTCCCGATCAGCTGTTTTGTGGCATGCAGGAGGCTCGGGGGGCGGGGGGAAAGGAGCAAGGGCATGGCAGGCTCAGGGGAGGGCGCAGGAAGGGGTGGAGGGGGGCAGGGCCTGTGGCAGAGCCAGGGGTTGAGCAGTGAGCACCCCCCAGCACATTGGAAAGTTGGCACCTGGAGCTCCAGCCTCGGAGTCGGTTTCTATACAAGGAGCCGCATATTAACTTCTGAAGAGCCACATGTGGCTCCAGAGCCACAGGTTGGCCACCCCTGGGCTAGATCTTCAGCTAGTGTAAATCACTTTAGCTCAAAGGGTGAAATCCCAGCCCTGTTGAAGTCAATGGTAAAATTTCCATTGACTTCAATAGCGCCATTTTATCCAAAAGAGCTATGCTATTCTGATTTCTATGAGCTGAGGATCTGGCCCATATTTTAAATTGGAACACTGAAATGAATTAAAAATATTTTTACAACTGTATGTGCAACTACAGATGTCACACAAAGTTTACACCCTCAGACTTATTGACTCTCAGGGAGTCCAGTCCAGATTTGTAAAGGTATTTAGGCATTGCTCCTCTAAGCGCTGCAACAACAAAGTCTCATTTTCAAAAAGGATTTATGCACTTGGAGGTTAAATCCCACTGACTGTCAATGGGATTTTGATTCCTAAGTGCCTAAACCCTTTTTGAAAATGAGACTTAGGCTCCTAAACCAGTTAGACATTGCAATGCTGGAGTGTCAGCATTCACAAAAACCTTTGCCATCTTCACAAAAACCTTCCAATCTTGGTGGTCAGGTGCCATTTTACTAAGTCTTTTTTAGAATATACTTACAGTATATTTACTGCCATTTTAAGTATTATCATAAGTACTTAAATCCAACTAGAACTGTCAAATGTAATGGACACACTACATTTTCCTGCCTTGTGGTGTTCCCATCTTCACTAATTCATAAAATTCAATAGATCACAATATGTCTTCTAGTCATTGCAAAGTAGCCAGGTCCTGCTCTGTATTACAATTCCTTATCATTGTCTTGTGCTGTCTCTCTTTCACAGACGGGTATGTTTCTATGTGCATTTGTGTCGTACTAACGTTTAATTTTTCTATTTGTGCTTTCCCTCTGGTGGAACAACTTCTGTCATGATATTTATATCACATAGGCTAGTACATAGCTTGTAAAATCAGAGCCTGTGCATGAAAGTGCAGTCACTGATTTTATGAGGTAGGTGGCAATATATGTCTGAGAGATCAAAATTGAGCCCTCAGTTAATACACAGTGATCTGGAGCTCAGTATGCTTGGAAAGAAGTGATTAACTATGTCATGTGTTTTGCAGAGGTTATACAAATCTTCAGGAGAGGAAGTCAAACATAAATACACCATGACACCAGATGTCCCACAGTTTATCCAGGCTAGATACAATGCAGCCAACATCAGTGATGTAAGTGGTTTCTTGAAGGATATGACTAAGTCACATGCTGTTAATGAAATAAGTAGTGATGAGTAGTGTAAGCTACATAATATGTCCAAATAATGATACCATGTAAGCAATTCACCTGACTTTTGGTTGATAGGCAGATGCAGTTCTACATAATCAAATTATAACAAAATAATTGCTGTCATTGTTATTTTATAATTTAAATTTGCAAACCAATATAGCTTATTTAATGTGGATGTATTCTAATAAATGGTGAATGAGGTGCATGGTACCACTACATCATCCAGATCCTGCAATACTTACATTATCTCAGAAGTAACTTTTTGAATTGCATGCAGTTCACATGGTGCTAAACCCTCCTGAATAATATCTGAATTTTCTTTTTTTAGGCATATTATAAACAAGATTACCATGATTTGATAGCCAAAGGGAACAATGTGTTAGGCGATGCTATTCCATTTACTCTAGCTAAGGCCTCAAGAAACATTGCTAGTGACGTAAGTATCAGTTTCAGGTAAATTTTGTGACATTTCTCAACAAAAATCTTACACATTATAGGCCTGATTGTGAACCCGTTACTCCCATTAGTGAACAGTTACTCACACAAGAAGTCTCTCTGGAGTCACAAGTGTAACAGATTCTCAGTCTGGCTCAAAATGTTAGTTTAAGTAATAAATTCTCTAATAGAATACTTAGGGCCTGATCCTCAGCTGAAGTAATTGGACATAGGTCTGATGAATTCCGTGGGGCTATGTCCACTTATGCTAGCTGAGGATCTGGCCCTTAGAATTTAATGCTTGTTGAAAACGCTTATAAAAATTATTCTACTTCAATTTTCTTAACATCGTTAATGAGATATCCTTAGGGTAGGCAGGTTACCCTTTACCTGCTCTGGTTTGAGTTAGATACAATGTGATTTTTACTAGCTTTGTAAGTTGGCTCTGATCCTGCACCTTTTGCCTTACCCTCTCTCAGAAGTTGCTAGCCTGCTCTGGCAGAGATGCTATATGTCCAGCCTCATTGTTTGGTCATAAAAAGAAAAGGAGGACTTGTGGCACCTTAGAGACTAACCAATTTATTTGAGCATGAGCTTTCGTGAGCTACAGCTCACTTCATCGGATGCCTACTGCTGTAGCTCACGAAAGCTTATGCTCAAATAAATTGGTTAGTCTCTAAGGTGCCACAAGTCCTCCTTTTCTTTTCGCGAATACAGACTAACACGGCTGTTACTCTGAAACCTGTTTGGTCATAGTTTCCCCCACAGTTTTGTGTCATTCTGCGTCCACCTTCTCTGCGTGGGTAGTGAGACACTGACTTCCAGCAGGATCCTCCTTCCCTTCAGATATGGTGGTTTGCTAGCATTACTATATGGGAGGGATTTGAGAAGGCTGCCGATAAAACAGATTGTTCTAGTAGCAAAATGGAAAGAGGCCTATTTTACTCTGATCGCATTGCTATATATAAACAGAAGCTGCTGTAGTGTCTGTTTTAATCCATTTGTCATATATGGCTATATGACAAAGCTATTAAACAGCATAATCTGGCTATGATAAATTGCCAGATAACCTATTGCATGCACATTATGGTGGCATGGTACACTTCATCCTGAAACATATTTTGCCATAGAGTGGAGGGGGAACCTACGTACGGCTCAGCAGGCTTTATTGTGCTAATTGCACAATCTGGAGACTGATCCAGTGATTTTAAATCACCAGAGGGGACCGGGCCAGTTGTGTTCAGTTTATTTGCCATAGCTAAACCACTGATTGACCAGTTGCTGGTAAATTGTTCTAATACAACTCATGGGCCTTGTTAACACAGGACTTCCTTTGTAAGTTTCTCTTCACTCTTCGCGCTCTCTGGTGCAGCTCCACAAGAAGTAACAGTAGTGGAAGTGCTAGTGTTAACAGAGCTCCCGCCTTTACCCTAGTGTTGTGTGAAATCTGTTCTGTACCGGGTTAGGCGCTCGTGCCCTGTTTACACTAGTGCTTACACCACTGCTACCCCCATTGCTGCACTGGTAGTAGGGCAATATTGGGAGATTTCCAAGAAAGTCTAGTGTACATAGAGACACTGGGTATTCCATTTGGGATGACTGACCCATCTGAACTACCTTCCCCAAAGTTCATTACAAGAAAGGACACCTTTCTATTGTCTGAACATTAAATCTAGATATCAATATACATATCCAGTAGATATGCGTAGCACATTTACCATCCTCTCCCTCTCCCTCCAGTATAAATACAAAGAAGCTTATGAAAAGGCAAAAGGAAAACATGTTGGTTTCAGGAGTGTGCGTGATGATCCCAAACTTGTCCATTATATGAATGTGGCAAAGTTGCAGTCTGACCGTGAGTACAAGAAGGACTATGAGAAGACCAAGACCAACTATCATACACCTGCTGATATGGTCAGTATCCAGGCTGCTAAACAGTCTCAAGACATAGCCTCCAATACCCACTACAAACATCTGATCCACCACTACACGTATCTGCCGGATGCCATGAATGTTGAACTTACAAAGAACATGATGCAAATTCAAAGTAATGTAAGTGTTTCAACTTTGCTAATTTCATAGTTGCTTAAAAACAATACAATGCATCCCAAGGAAAGTAGAAGAAAAACTTTATTATTATTATCTGGAAGTACTGTTGCTGTGTTGGGACTCAGCATATCCCTGTAAAAGATTTAAAGCAGACTTTATTATCTATTTGGGGGGAAACTATAAAATTTTACTTTGGCAGCTGATGGTTTGGAGTTTTGGAGGTGTTACATTCCTGGCTAGAGTCCTATTCAATGGGATTTTTGGCATGTGCGTACCAGTAGAGATTGTACTTTTGGAATATTGAATTCATAGGACTTTTTAAAATGCCTTTTATCATACTTGAGCACAAAACTGATTCTTTGTTTTGCAATGCACCCCATTTTTGTTTGCTTGACTGAGGAGATATTTTGAAAGCCCCTTGATCTTGTCCTCATCTCAGACTGAGACAACATAATAACAACGTGGCTCCTTATCAGCAGGAGTGGGCAAAAATATAACTATTATTATTATGATGATTATTATAAAGTCAACCCAATGCAGGGAACCAACATAGGACACTACATTCCACTTAGACCCTTCATGGGTTGTGCAGGAATGGGGTGCACACAGCACTCTGCACTGCAGAACTGGTTTCTGAACCAGCCTCTGCAAGGCTGCATGGAAGGTCAGTTTGAGAGTAGGTTGGGGGCAGGTCAAGGGAGGAGCCATGGATTGTGTGCTCCCAACTTCCCAACACTTCACCTGCAAAGATACCCTTGAGTTTTATGCAGGTGGAGTAAATTTCACCCACAGTGCTATAAATTTCATATTATACAACAGGTGAAATATGGTAAACAAAAATCAAGTCATTGCCCTAAAGAGTTTATTAGTGTAAAAGCAAGTCCAGTCTAGTCCTATACAATGCAAAACAAACAAAGAATGCTGTAGGGTCACTATGTTGTAGCAGAAATGTTTTAAGAATAGGTGGGACCATAGTAGGGGAAGAGAGAAGGAACATGGTAAATATTAATTGAGAGAGTCTACCAAATGTATGAGACAAGGCATGTAGGGCACCCAGGACAAAATCCCAGGAAATTATAGAGAAATGTAAAAAAGGTAAAGCAAAGCTTTCTGTTTCCCCAATAAGAAACTATAAATATTTTCTGTCAAATGCAGACCATACTGACTAGGTCACGTGATTAATGCTATTCAATGGGAAATTCTTTGCAATCTTTGAACAATTTAGGATTCGTCTTTTTTCAGAACTTGTACAAACAAGATTACAACAGCTGGTTCAAGGGTATTGGATGGAGCCCTCTGGGTTCTCTGGATGTTGAAAAGGTGAAAAAAGCTGGAGAGGCATTAAATGAAAAGAAATATCGCCAGACCCCAGACACCTTCAAGTTCACAAGTCTACCGGACTCAATGCCAATGATTTTGGCTCAGCATAATACCAAGCAACTGAGTGAGGTAAGCAGTTTCTCCACACACTACTATGGACAGGACAGAATTTGTCAGTTGTATATGTTCCTGATTTGTTGTCTGATACCATTGTTGTGATATGCATATATTGAAATACAAAGACTCAAATTCCATCTAATAGATCTTTTGCGTTTCAAGGGCTATATATGTAGTAAAACTGCAGTTTGTGGGTAAGTATTAAACATTGCTACTTGTATATGATTAAGCTGATGCGACCTGCCTTGTATCTTGTAAAAGAGATATTGTGTATTATTTTCCTTCTTAGATAAATTATAAGCAGGAGGGTGAGAAACTGAAACACAAATACACTCTGGACCCTGACGTTCCTCAATTTATTCAAGCCAAGGTCAACGCATTAAACATGAGCGATGTGAGTATTTGACAATAAATTATTCAATTATTATAGTGTATTAATATTCTATTTATGGGGTTTTTGGTATATTTGTGGTGTAAAATTTGAATATTGAAAATGTGTAAAGCCCCAGTTCAGCAAAGCTCTTGCCTGCATGCATGTGCTTAAAGCTAAATGTGTGCTTTAAGTGGATAGAGGTGGATGTAACATATGCTTTAGTACTTTGCTGCACTGAGGCCTAAATGACTAGTTAGAATTAATAAAACACTCAGAATATAATTTAATGTCCAGATTCAGTTCAGTGTGGAGATTGAAATTTTTTCTTTACTTCACTTAGGGGAGGGACAAATAGTTCAATCTCTATGCCTAGTCAATCCTTAGCTTTAATATCTATGTATCTATCTGTGTTTCTAACCTATCACTGTAAGGTTCTCCGCTGAGACTGCCAGCAAGGGAATGATGGAGCCCTTTCATAGCAATTATAATAATGAATTTGGTGATGAGGACATTTGTCCTCTAGGAACTGGCCAGAGATCACCAACTCCTTTTATATAGTCCAGTAGATAACCATCAAGTCATTTCGAACCACTGCCAAACTGATGTCAGGGTCACACCAGCAACTGAGAGATAGTCTGTTACCAATCCCTGAACCAAACACTCTGCTTCCCTCAGTTTACTTAAGATCATAGGACCTAATCCTGAAGCCTTTACTTAGGTAAATTTCGCATTGACTCAGTGAAGTCAAAAGGGCTTTTGAGCAAGGGTCTTCCCTAGAGCTATTTTTTGGTTTGGTGGCTGAACCCAAAAATCTGGGGGGGGGGAGGGGCGGAATGTGTGCAATTCAAACCAACCAACCCCCCCTCCCCCAAACTTTCAGGATGAATGAAATGTTCCAAATGTCATTTTGAATTGACATTTCATTTTGAAAACGTCACTTTGAAGTGAAATGTTGAAATGGTGGTTTTTTTAAACGTTAGAAAGATATATTTCAACATTTCCAAAAAATAATCAGTTTTTTTCAGCGGAAACTATTCACCAAATTTGACCTTAATTTGTGAATAGTTTTGATGCCCCCCCAAAAATTCATGTTGGGGCAAATTTACTATTTGAAAAAAAAATTACGTCGTTTTAGACCTCATTAATACCGTTAAGGCCATTTTTCCTTTGCCAATTCAATTGCCAAAAATGCTAACTGAGAAAATGAGACAGTTTAACTACACTGATTTGAAGTGACTACCTGAAAACACTGTATTATCCTTGTAATAAACTTGAGCAGACCTAAAATGAATGTTACTCAATGTAATATTTGTAATACAGAAACACGAGTTTACAGTAGTCTGTAAAGATTATAAACTACTCATAATAAGAAAAATTGTTGGTTCTTTTTTTTTCTTTAAGGCTTATTACAAAGCAGACTGGAAAAAAACAATTGCCAAAGGGTATGATCTGAAACCAGATTCCATCTCTGTAATTGCTGCTAAAGCTTCCCAAAAGATTGCCAGTGATGTAAGTATAATTTGGATAGAAATTGGAGGATCTACTTTATTGTAACTTTCTGCAGCATATAATACTATACTCTGAACACTGACTATTTTGTGATGCTATGCAATTAAAAACTGATATGGATTTCCATATGGGCTTCAGAAGCAAGCTGAATACAGTCATATCTTGACTTTCTGAACCCTGGTTACCTGGAAGTCTTGTTTATACAGTATGCCCGTCCTAAGGTCTGAATTAAGTTCTGGTCCTGCCAAGTTCAAGTTCCTCTTGTCCAGCTTATTTGTGCAGTGTTCTGAAGAACTATAGTTCTAGTCCTCTGGCAGTCCTTAACTCCTGAGGAATTGTTGTTTTAATTTAGATGGAGTATATGTGCCCAAAGAGTCAACAAACATGACCTTGAACTGTCCAACAAAGCCCGTTGCCAATTGTGCCCACATATCTATTCAGGGGACACCATCACAGGGCCTAATAACATCAGCCACACTATCAGAGGCTCGTTCACCTGCACATCCACCAATGTGATCTATGCCATCATGTGCCAGCAATGCCCCTCTGCCATGTACATTGGTCAAACTGGACAGTCTCTACGTAAAAGAATAAATGGACACAAATCAGATGTCAAGAATTATAACATTCATAAACCAGTCGGAGAACACTTCAATCTCTCTGGTCACGCAATCACAGACATGAAGGTCGCTATCTTAAAACAAAAAAACTTCAAATCCAGACTCCAGCGAGAAACTGCTGAATTGGAATTCATTTGCAAATTGGATACTATTAATTTAGGCTTAAATAGAGACTGGGAGTGGCTAAGTCATTATGCAAGGTAGCCTGTGTCCTCTTGTTTTTTCCTACCCCCCCCCCCCAGATGTTCTGGTTTAACTTGGATTTAAACCTGGAGAATGGTCAGTTTAGATGAGCTATTACCAGCAGGAGAGTGAGTTTGTGTGTGTATGGGGGTGGGGGGGATGTGAGAAAACCTTGATCTATGCAGGAAATAGCCCGACTTGATTATGTAAAGAGTTGTCACTTTGGATGGGCTAGCACCAGCAGGAGAGTGAATTTGTGTGGGGGGGTGGAGGGTGAGAAAACCTGGATTTGTGCTGGAAATGGCCCACCTGTTGATCACTTTAGATAAGCTATTACCAGCAGGACAGTGGGGTGGGAGGAGGTATTGTTTCATGATTTCTGTGTGTATATAAAGTCTGCTGCAGTTTCCACGGTAAACATCTGATGAAGTGAGCTGTAGCTCACGAAAGCTCATGCTCAAATAAATTGGTTAGTCTCTAAGGTGCCACAAGTACTCCTTTTCTTTTTGCGAATACAGACTAACACGGCTGTTCCTCTGAAACCTGTCATTTTTATACAAGGTTTGGTGCACAGAGACCTCAGCTTGCTTAGTACTATGGCAAGCACAATATTAAAAATCCTGTTAACCTTTTATTAAAGATACAGAAAGAATGAAAAACAGTTACAGCATTTGAAATGTAAAGTACTAAGTAAGGCTTTCATTTTAACCATATTCCTTGTTCCCTTTTGGCTGTAGATAGCTTTTAGAAGGAAAACCCTCCTTGTCTGACAACGGTAATAAAGACAACAATAACTGTCCTTTTTGGGGAAAAGAGAAAAAGTTTAGTTAAGATGGGCTGGAGCAGTTGTTGTTGTTGTTAAAGTCCGATCCCATTTCCTAGAAAACAAAATGCGACAAACACACAAAAAAGGGATAAGAAGAGAATGGCAAAGATAGAAAATACAGCTTCTGTCTCTAACTTTCACTTTTAATCTCACTGCTGAAAAACACGGGCACAACACATGGTCTTATCAGCCATTCTGAGTCCTGGCAAACTTGTGTCAGCATTGGGCTGATAAGGGAATTGCATTTAGCTGCCTCTTTCTAGTCACAGCCTTCCAGAAGTATTGCAGAATATGCGGTCTTGGCTGGCTAAGCCAGATTTTTATTAAATAGAAGGCAAAAGGAGATGGATGAGAATGAGAAGCAGTAAAGGGTACATTTATACAATGAGCAGCAGCAGACAGCAGCGACAGAGACAGGCAGCAGACAGAGCCCAGGTTGACAGATTTGGGCTCATGGGACTTGTTAGGGGCTTTCCCTTTGCCCCTCCCCTGGTTCTTGTCACACAGAGAGAAAGCAGAAGACCAGAAGTCCGAAGTGTAGGCAATGTGATGTTAATCAAGCAAGCATCTCCATAGCTTTGCACGCTGGTAGAACCTTTCCCCTTGTCCCCATTTTTCCCACCTCCTCCTCCTTAGCAGGCTCTATACCTGTAGTGCACACCCCTGGTCCCACCCCTAACAATTTATGGTCATGTTCCATTCTGGAGGGTCGTGAGTCTGGGGGCTTCAGTACTATCTCTTTTGTACCTGATGAGAGGGATAAAGCCAGGCTTTTCTTTGGCTTTTAGTGTTTCTTATGCCTCCTCCCCACGTTCCCCTTGCCCCTCTCAACTGGTTGCTTGACCTTATCTCAAGAGAGGAATTGAAGCAGGCCTGTCCTTCAAGCGTACACTCGTAGATTAAACTCCCGGTCTACCCAGCAACAGGTTAGCTCTGTTTCTTATCTCTTTTCACCCCATCTGCTTGTGGGCAGATATAATACAGAGTGTCTTTGTTCTTTGTTCACACATATTAGTAGGAATATAAAAGTATCAAAAATCAAACCCAAAATTCTATCCCAGGCTAACAAACAGGCCTATATACAAACAGGGCTCAAGCTATAGCACTAAAAATAGCTGAGCAGATGTTGTGGCTCAGGCTGGAGCTTGGGCTTTGAAGCTTACCTTCCTCCCAAGGCTTCAGAGCCCAAGCTTCTACCTGCCTGAGCCGTAATGTCTACACAGCTATTTTTAGTGCGATAGAGTGAGCCCCATGAGAGCAAGTCTGTCAACCCAGGCTCTGAGACTTGCTGCTGCGGGCTGTATAGAAGACCCTAAAGTGGGGAAGAAAATGAACCCATGGGAGGATGTGTGCACATGTGTGACACAATCTCATGTCCTAGGTGATGGCTGGGAGTCAGCCGGAGCTGGTGGAGATGCCAATGTCTTCTGGGTCCCCTGACTGGCCTGGTCTGGCCAGGACATCTCTCAGGATTAAGAGGAAGGCCTGGGGTCCCAGGAGACAGGGAAGCTTGCTTCAGCAGCTGTTGGCAGAACACTATTTCTTCTGCTAAATTTTCCCCAAACACTTTTCTTTTTAAGAACCTCAAGATCAAGTGTTGGGTGGAGTAGTCCATCCTCTCATTATTTTGTCCACCAATAAACCTAATTTCCAACACCAATTTTCACTCACTTTTTACTCTTGAGCTCACAATTAGGGTAAATTTGGAGGTCCACTTATCACAACAGGATGTAACTGCAGTATCAATGGGTATCGGGGAAGCCCAGCAACTTTTAAATCAGTGGTGCCAGGTGAGCAGGCTTTGAAGGCTGCAGAGATGGGGAACCCTGATTGAAATTGACTCTTGTCCAGCATGACCTCAAGACCTATGAACCACTCAAGTCCCACTTAAACCCTATTCCCCCAAATATCTGAATCCTTATCTAGATGTTTTGGCGCTTTTGGTGGTTTGGATAGTACTGTAAGAAAAAAAAAACGGCAATGGGTCTGTGAGAGGGAGTGGACTAGAGCCCTAGGATATGACAGACAAAAGGTGTAGAGACAGTGAGGGGGAAGAGATTATATACTGTATATCAGAGCTGTGTGAATACTGGAGTTTTCCGTTTGCTGGCAATTCTGAAAAACTGAAAAAATATGACTTCAGGTTGAACTGAAAACAAAATTTTTCTAAACTTTCAGCAAATGAAGTAAAAAAAGTTTTGATTTAACTGTTCAAATTTTTAAAAATAAAATTGAAGGAAATTTCAAAATGAAAAGTTATTTAGAAGCAAAACACTGGTATGTTTCATTCTGATATTTTTCGGAATTTTTTTGGTGTGGGAGGTTCGACACTAACGGTTTTTGCAAATTCATGTAGGTTTTGCGAAAGTTTTTGTGTCACTGAATCTGCTTTTCGCTCAAAAGTTTTGGCAGGAAAATTTCTCCCAGCTCTGCTGTCTATATCTATGTCATCAGTATAGCTGGGAAAGGCTGAGGACTGAAAGCCAGCAACCCTCTTCCCCAAACCTAATTAATCAGTTAATGTGTGCAAAATGATTTCAAGATGTATGTTATGAGGTGTAATTATAACAATATTGAATTTCAAAGTGTTAAACCGATCATAAACATGTCTACCTTTTTCAAAGGTGATAAGGTTTTGTTTTCCTTTTTCTCTAGTACAAGTATAAAGAATCATATGAGAAAGAAAAAGGCAAACACGTTGGATTCCGTAGCCTGCAGGATGATCCTAAACTGGTTCACTACATGAATGTGGCCAAAATGCAGTCAGAACGCGAGTACAAGAAGGGTTATGAGAGCAGCAAGACAAAGTATCACACACCCCTAGATATGTTCAGTGTGACGGCTGCGAAGAAAGCCCAGGAAGTGGTTACAAATACCAACTACAAACAGCTACTACACAACTACACACTCTTGCCTGATGCGATGAATGTGCAACTACCAAGACATATGATGCAGATTCAGAGTGATGTATGTAACTTTACTTGGTTATACTATCTTGCAAAAAAGTTGAGGCTAATTAATAGCCAGTGGCAGATTAAAGCAGGATGGAACAAACAGGTGTTCGTTTAGGGGCCCTAAGTTTTCCAAAGAGTTATAGTGATTATATAGAATGGATTCCAGGATATTCCTTGAGCAAACAAACCCTAGCTCCAAATATTAAATTATTTCCCAGCCAAGGAACATACTTTCTGATTGTAAGTACATTTCTGTGCTTGGTGTTATTACTTTCTAATTGTATTGTGATATTACTGTTTTTTATTTGTATGGTGGTAGCATCTACATTTTATCTAGATACCTGTATATAATATCTTTGTGTAGCTTAGAGTCCTATTTTTGTTTCCTCCCTTCCCCCTCACTCCCCAGTACCTTCTAAGGATTTCATAAATAGATCACTGGAAGGATCTATTTTGTTGAAGGATCCTTTACATTTTGTGCCTCATCTCCATTTCTCCCCCCAAAAATACCTTTATTTTTCGCATCCTGATACTGTTTTAGAGCAGGTCCTGAAGTCCATTAAAGCTGATGAAAATTTTGCCTGAGCAGGGATTTGTACTATCAGGCCCTAAAGAAGAAATTGCTGAAGGGACAGAATTGCTGAGAGTAAATTAATTAAAAGTGTCAATAAGACATTTATTCTAAAAAAAAAATGATTATGCTAGCTCTCAGTTTTCCTACTTTATCCATCAAATTTTGCCCTTGAATGTGTGCATTTAGCTTCCAGTGGGAGTTCTGCATGTGAATCATAAAGAACAATTTAGCCTTATATTTTGAGTGATCTTTAGTTGCATCCTATATCTTTGAAAAACACGAGTGAGCACTGATCAATTTTGCTCATATTTTTCTTTCAACAATGACTAGGAAAAATTCAAAACCTTCATTTCTTTTTGTGTGTGGAAATTCTGATTTCTCTTACCCCCTTTAACTTCTCTGTTTATTTTGTAAAAAAGAATCTTTACAAAACAGACTTCAATAACTGGCTAAGAGGAGTTGGTTGGATGCCAATTCAGTCTTTGGCTGTGGAGAAGGTCAAGAAGGCTACAGAGATTCTCAGTGAAAAGAAATATCGCCAGCACCCAGACAAGCTAAAATATTCCATTACAACTGATGCAATGGAGCAGGTGCTGGCTAAACAGAATGCGCAGACCATGAATAAGGTGAGAATTTGCTCAGAGGAACCTGGGTTTCAGTATTAATGCCTCAGTCCTGTAAAGTTAAACTCACTGAAGTCACTGGGGTTCCATATAGGTGCATGGGTCTGCTTGGATGCATCACTTGGTCCTGCTTTGAGCAGGGGGTTGGACTAGATGACCTTCTGGGGTCCCTTCCAACCCTGATATTCTATGATTCTATGACTTTGTAGGACAGGGGCCTAAGACATTATGGAAGCATCATAGTTAAAGGTGTGCTGCAATTTGCATTAAGAGCAAGATTATAGCTCTATGTTCTGTTTGGGTGGTATTGTGTATCCTCCCCAGATGTACAGAACTTAAGCAACTGTTACTCTTTGTGTGTGGGAAATAATATTAGTAATGAGTGAACTGCAAAAGTTTTAGAATTCTGATTCAGCACTCCCTGAAATGGGGATTTTGCTCTGAAGCTCATCCAAAACATCTGGGACACAACCAGGACACCATCCCAAGTGGGTCATGGATGTGTAACTGAGCTCACAGAATAGGGAAAAACAATATGTACATTGAAAATCTTCAGGTACAGTCTGTTGCTTATGATAATATAATTTGCATAATTTATCATAGGATGTACAAAAGAAAGATGACGGAAATTGTCACTGTGCATTAGTTAGATTTTGTATAGGTTATCTGTAATACTTATGAAGTTTTGTGCTGCAGAGTCTTATTTGGCACATATGAGTAAAATGAAAAGAATCTCTTGTTTTATAATGAATTGCAATGCCTTTTTTTATATTAAATATCACTTTGGAATTGCAGAGGCTCTACACTGATAAATGGAACAAAGAGAAGACGAGCATTCATGTTATGCCGGACACTCCAGAAATTCTGCAGTCGAGGGTGAACCAGATCACCATGAGTGATGTAAGCTGTCATAATCAAGCAGGACATTCAGTGTCAGTTTAAAATGCACTCCTAAAGTGGTGCCCTTTACAGATCTAATTTTAAAATATTTAAATGCAGATGCAGGGTTATTAACATTTCCACCTTCATAACAAAAACTTTGTTCTCTTTTATGTTTTGGATTAGAAATTATACAGGGCTGGCTGGGAGGAAGAGAAGAAGAAGGGTTATGACATGCAGTCTGATGCTATCCCAATAAGGGCAGCCAAGGCCTCCAGAGACATCGCAAGTGATGTAAGTTCTATTTTTAGATTGCACTCAGGTAAAATTACGAAAGGGGTGTAAACTAAGAGGAATTCAGGCTACTTCACAGATAAAACATTTGGGCTGATTCCAACCCTAGAGGATATCTACTTCAATACTGGCTTTTGGAGCCTCCTGGACAATCTAGGTTTGAATTACATGCTTGGTGTGGTAAATCTTGGAACAGTTCTTGTTCTGAATATTTATTTCACAAGCCTCCAGTGGATCCTCTGAGATCTGTGTATTCTGTACCCCTTGCTCATTCTTGGCTTGGTCCTGCTGAGCACCATAGCCCCATGAATTCACTGGGTTACTTATCTGCTTAAACATATGCTTTAGTGCTTTGGTGGATCAGGGCCGTGGTGTTCAAAACGTTGCAGGGTTAAGCCCTCTGTGATAAGTCAAACCGAATGTTTTATACCTTTTTAAAAATAAATGCATGCTTAATAATGCATTCTTCTGTATTGAGTTTACCCTGATATGTTTATTTTCTGCTTTCAGTACAAATACAAACTAGCTTATGAACAGGCAAGAGGAAAGCATATTGGGTTCCGTAGCCTTGAGGATGATCCCAAGCTGGTGCACTTCATGAAGGTGGCTAAGATGCAGTCTGATCGTGAATATAAAAAGGACTATGAGAAGTCAAAGACGAGATTCCACACCCCAGTTGATATGTTCAGTGTAGTGGCAGCCAAGAAAGCACAGGAAGTGGCTACCAATACAAACTACAAGCACCTGATCCACCATTACAATGTTTTGCCTGATGCTATGAATCTTGAATTAGCCAAAAACATGATGCAGATACAGAGTGACGTAAGTGAAAGACTCTACAACCTTTGTGTTACCAATTAAGAAATATTTAGTTTATGGATAAATACCATAGGTTAAATCCTAGAGTTTTATAGATAAGCCAGTGCAATTGTATATTAAAACGTAGCAAGTATAAAAGAGCAGTCCATCAGTAATATGCACATTGTATTTCTTAGAATAATCTGAAATATTAAACTAAACTAGTTTATAAAGAATTTAGATGGGATCAGATGGCAAGTCTGCCCACTTTGTTTATATGCTTGTCACGTGTTTATAGCTTACAAGTCCCATTTGACTCAAGGAGTAATACTTGTGTGCAGCCCAAGCCAAGGAAAGCTTCACTAACAGAATCATCATACATTTTCCAAGAAATTATCCTTTCAGAAATTAGGGGAACCAAAGTTAGGCCCTATTGTGCCTCAGAGGGCTGTCTCCAATGTATAGTGCTACTTGGGGATACTCCTGAGGTGATGGAGCTTACACACTGTTTCCCAAGGCTTTGCCTAAAGACACAGTCTAGCCCCTTTTACTGAGAGGGGCTGATCCTGCCGCCCCATTTGTGTATGCTGTAGCTTCACAGAAGTAATTGGGATTGGAATTTTATATGGAATGTGTAGGAATATAGGATCACATTAGAACTGGGTGAATGATGGTTTTAATTTGAGTTGGGATATTAATGTGAACAAGAGGCCCAAAGCATGGAATAAAAAAGAATGAACCCATGAGGAAAGTTAGTTGTTGTGTTAAACTTGTAGTGACCCTTCAAACGACCAGTGTTATCTTATTCAAGGATTGGGCTAAAGAAATAGAAAGAAAACATAGTTATTGGTTATCATGTGCAGTAAACAATTGGCTGTATGAAAACCGCCTTCATCTGACCTGAGCTAAGTTCTGATAATTGGCAATGACATCACTTGCTTGTTAAAAGGGTATAAAAAAGTAAACTCTTAAAGACTACATTGCTAATACCTGCCTGAAGTTAACCAATATGAATCTGAACATCCTTGGCTTTAGCCCATTCGTAAGTATCTTGATCAAATGTTTACAAATGTTTTGTTACTGTTTGGATGTAGTAAATTGCTTATTAGTTAGGCTTTTAGGCAAGTTTAGAACAATTGTATAAATACCATTCGGCATTTGGATTTAATAAAGGAATTTATGACGAAATTAGTGTTGTGGTAATACCCTTCATAAGTAATAATTCCAACAGAATGCAAGAATGGGCCTTAATAAAACACACAGCACTGCTGTAAAAGGATGTAAACTTTGGATACAAAAAAATATTCCATTGTATTCATTTAAATGTGCATATGTTCAAAAACTCAAAGAAACACTAAACTTACTAACAAGTAGAAGGTAACCCAGAATTTTTCATGCATCAGGCTGATTTATTTCCTTCTCCTTACAGAATCAATACAAAGCTGACTATGATGAATTTCTGAAGGGTATGGGATGGATGCCAGTAGGCTCTCTGGAAGCTGAGAAGAATAAGAAAGCTATGGAAATTATAAGTGAGAAGAAATATCGCCAGCACCCAGACAAACTGAAGTATTCCAGTCTGATGGATTCTATGAACATGGTTCTAGCGACAAATAATGCAAAAATCATGGACAAAGTATGAAAATATTTGTCACAGTTCAGTTATGCATGCAGTGATAAAAAGACAAATTGGAGAGTTGTGTGAGCAAGTCTTTTTGAAATGATCAGTTCTGGCCACAGATGAAATATGCTGGATTCTCATTAACTTTATCCCCATAGGCCTTGACACAACCAAGGAAAAGCTGGCCACAATATGCTAAGAAATTCAGAAGGGAGCATATCTGAGGATTCCTTTTTGTTAGCACACCATGCTCACTGCAAGATGAAAGGTCAAATTTTCAAAAGCGCCAAAATGTCTTAGGAGCCTAAGTCCCAGTTCTAAAAGTACCTAAGTCAGTTTTGAAAATGGGACTTAGGCTCCTGAGTCACTTTGGCAGTTCTGAATAGTTTACCTGAATTATGTTACTGTGATCAGAAGCCACCGTGTAATATGAATGTACTTTATAGTTATAGTTTAACTTTTCACTGCTGATTCACGTACTGAGCTGCCATCATCCATTTAATAGAAATCAGCTCAGTACTAGAATGCCCTGTAATAGGTGTGGGACAAAATTAAATGGATCCTGGATCCACCAGTGTTTTAGGCCATCACACAGGCTCTTCTTAGACCCAGTTCCTCAGAATGAGCTCTTATCTACCTACTACTGAGATCTTGCCATTACTCTTAAGTTAGATAGCCGAGTCAGCGTGCCTCCTGACGGCTGTCAGCAATGAGCTGTGTGCAGAGCTATTGAATAACACTCTGACACTGAATAGCTTCTTTCTCTGGGTACAGAACCTGAGGATTCTGCTGGACTCTGTCACTAGATATGTTTGAACACATTTAGGAGGTTTCAGAGTAACAGCCGTGTTAGTCTGTATTCGCAAAAAGAAAAGGAGTACTTGTGGCACCTTAGAGACTAACCAATTTGGTGCCACAAGTACTCCTTTTTTTTCTACATTTAGGAGGTTAATCCTTCCTAGATGCACCAGGTATGGTCAGTAACTGTCAAGCAGGTATGTACTATGAGACTGATTCTTCTCTTCACTTATATACCAGTATAACTCCATTGACTCCAATGGAATTATTCTTGATTCACTATGCTGTAACTGAGAAGAGGATCAGGTGTGTTTGGGGCATTTTTTTAGCATGTCAGCAAACTTTGTCAGGTCCCATCACACAGGAGAGTTTATAATGCTGTAGTGTTAGGAAACCTCAGACTCAAATCTCTCATGTTTTGCTTTATCCTGCAGAGAGAAAGTAACTAGACATTACACTACAGCTGCATTTTCAAAATAATTAAAAAGAAGTAACATTTTAAATTAAAGGCCAAGTTCTGTCCTTGGATTCATACAGTGTGATGTGCATGCATTCTGGGGACCTAGTTGGCCCTTATAAAGAAAATGACTGTGATAATAATGTGCTATATTTGATTTCTCTGTTGAGATTGTAATTTGACTTCTTTTTTTATTCGCTCTTCCAGCACCGGTACACACAAGCATGGGAAGCTGACAAGACAAAAGTTCACATCATGCCAGATATTCCAGAGATTGCTTTGGCAAAAGCAAATGCATATAACATAAGCGATGTAAGTACTGCTACTCAGACTGGTTAATTGGCACTATCTTGCAGTTATCTAGTATTAGGAGTAATTAAAATGACAGTACAGGAGAACCTCGTTTATTCACCCTTCACTAATCCATAGTAATTTGCACTCAGCAAAGATTCCATAGCAGAAGCTATAATGAGTTGCCGCAGTGAAAAACAAAATATACAGCAGAATATTTAGGGTACATTATGAAATATTAACATAAATAATTAAAACGGGATTTGTAATTGTTAAAATAATAGTTTGGGTATCCTTGATTTTTTTTTTTGTTTTTCCTCCCTAATTTATAAAATTTAGCGCATAAGCCACGACAGTCTCCATTTTTCATGCAAATTCGCATGCCTCTACTGTATGTAATAGGCAACATTATGGGCCAGTTTCAACCTCGGACATCTAAATTTCACTGCTAAAACCTGCACATGTAAAATGAGGAATGGCATGTATAGATACCATCTTGTAATGCTGTATCCATCTGTTGTCTCTTGCTTTATACTTAGATTGTAAGCTCTTTGGGCAAGGACCATCTTTTTGTTCTGTGTTTGCACAGCATCTGGCACAATGGGGTCCTGGTTCATTATTGTGGCTCCTAGGCAGTTTGGTAATATAAATACATAAAGAAAGAAATAATGTGCACAAAAGTAGACATTTTTTATTGTATTTTTGAAATGGTGGCCTCTTCCTTATGGATGCAATTTGCACCTTCTAAATTTTCACTGATATTTTTGCCCTGGAAGAAACAAATCAGGGTCTTTTGCCCTTCTAGTTAGCTAGCTGCAGGTACAAATCAGACACTTAGAGATGCAAACACTCTGCGCTTAACTTTGAAATATTGCCGCTTTGAGTGCCTGAATGCCTTAAGACACTTGTTGTATGAGAGTTAAATATATGAGGACAGAACAGTGCTACTGAAAAGTCCTTGTTTCAAATGATCACATATATGGCATAATTTATTCTGTTTTTATATGCATTAGTGCATTTTAAAAAAGGAACATTCTCTTTTTTTTCCAATTCACAGAAAATGTACAAGCATTCCTTAGAAGAGTCTAGAAGGAAAGGGTATGACCTCAGAGCTGATGCTATCTCCATTAAAGCTGCCAAAGCTTCCAGAGACATTGCTAGTGATGTGAGTTTTTAAAAGAGGAAACTGTCTATTGTCAAATATTATGAAGCATTCATTTATCGACTTGATTCCATTTTGGATGCTGATGTTATGAATTCTCTTTATTTTTTATATTGTTTATAAATGTGTTTAATAAGTATAGCTTTTGTGACATTAAATTGGCTCACAGTGATCAAAGAGCAATTGCTTCATTAGGAAGATAGGGAGATACATAAGGAGTCAGTCTAGCATGGCTCTCATTCAGAAAACCAATTTTACCTGTATAGTACAAGTTGTTTGTCAAAGTGACTTTGCTGGGGCACTTTTTAAAGGTGACATTGTATATAGTAGCTGTATGCTTTAGTTTAGATATACATGTGTTACTCCTTAATTGCTGCATTATGGAGTTCAGATGTTAGCCTCACCAATATCTGAATGCAACAAAAGGCACTTTGTAATAAATTATGTTTGCTGCTAATACTACAATGGTAGGACCTGATTACTCAGCTGTTCCAAGTCTCTGTTTAGGTGACATTTGCACTGAAGTCAGGGGGGCAAATCCTACAGAGAAAACCAGTACAGGGTTTCACTGTGCAAAGGTGGGGTGGGAGCACAGAACTCAGGGTCCTCACAGAGGTTCCCTGAATACCACTATTCAGGCTTTGGGTCTAACAAGGACAAAATTAGCCTATGGAAGAGGGGAAGGGGAAGGCTTAAGGAGCTGATGCTTTGTTGATCCTCAAGTTCTTCCCCACAGCCTCAGAGTTGTAATAGACACTGCAGAGTGGATCTGCAGCTGCTTCATAGCCTGGGAGGAGGTTTCCTCCCTCCCAAACCCTCTCCAAGGAGCTCAGCAGCGCAGATCAGAGCCTGATACTGGGCCTGTGCACTCTGCTGACTAGGATTTAGGCCAATGGGAGTGTTGCTTGAGTATGGACTTAGTTTGGGTTTAAGGCTTTAATCCATTACACCGTTATTAAGAAAACAAAACTCAGAAACAGTGGGAAGCAGCTTCTAAGTTTAAAAACAATTGTTCAGTCTTGGAACTAAACATAACCACAGAGGTCATTTGATCTTCAAACTTGGGCCAAACTCCAGACCTGAGCTCAAAGTGTTAGTATAATAAAATCCAAATATTTTTCAAAGGGATGCCTCCTGCAAATTGGAACTTCCTTCGTTTCTTATCAATCTCTATCTTCTCATATTATGTGATGCCATGACAGTGAGATTCAATAACAGCTGCCCTCAGATGCTACCTGAGGCACTGCAGGTCATTATGAAGAAACATTCCTTTTCATGGAAAAGATGTTTAGGATAATTCTTTTTAAAATGTCCCTCATAAAGATCAAAGAGGTAGGACCCCTGAGTTTTTTCAAGGATTAGCATCAGATTAAGTAGAAAACGCTACGAGTGCTGTGTTTGCCCCAGTGATGTTTAAATAGCATATGTCTAATGGACAAGGATTTTTCTCAGAGGAAAGGTTGATTAATTATTTTCTCAGTTTGATTTGTTATAGGCAAGGTGGTTTTAAGGCCTTTTGTTTTGTTTTCTTCACAGTACAAATATAAATTAGGTTATGAAATGGATAAGGGGAAACTTGTAGGCTTCCGCAGCCTCCAGGATGATCCCAAACTAGTCCATTTTATGCAAGTGGCTAAGATGCAGTCTGATCGTGAGTACAGGAAAGCCTATGAGACCAGCAAGACCAGTTACCATACACCTGCTGATACATTAAGTATCAAGGCAGCGAAGGAGGCACAAGGTAATATAACCAACTCTAACTACAAACACCTGATCCACAAATATATCCTCCTACCAGATGCAGTTAATGTGGAACTGACCAGAAACATGAATCGGATTCAAAGTAATGTAAGTTACTGTTTTTTGTTGTGAATTGGCTACTGTCTATACTGTTTTTTCAGTTGTGTATGAAGATTTTTTTTTTGAAACAAGCATTTTTCAGTTGCTGAAGTTTGTAAAATGTGGTTTTCCTTTTTGTCTTCTGTTTTACAGAATAAGTACAAAGAGGACTACAATGAATGGTATAAAGGACTTGGTTGGAGCCCTGCTGGTTCTCTGGATGTGGAGAAATCTAAGAAAGCCACAGAAATTGCAAGTGACAGGAATTACCGCCAGCACCCAAGCCTTTTCCCCTTCACAAAACAGAGTGACTCCATGGACATGGTGCTAGCAAAACACAATGCAGATGTGATGAATCAGGTGAGTGAAAGTTGTGTATGTAAACGATCACTGTGTAATTCAGTATCTCTGCCTCTCTCCAACATTGCTTAAAACACATGCCTCCCTGGCAAACTTGCTTTGCCAAGATAATTAATTTCTTTTTAAGGTGTGAGAGAACAAGCCATTTTCAGATTTCTTTTACCAGAT
The DNA here is from genome assembly GCF_965140285.1 of Lepidochelys kempii. NCBI lineage: Eukaryota > Metazoa > Chordata > Testudines > Cheloniidae > Lepidochelys > Lepidochelys kempii. Next base: position 28,014,359 of record NC_136390.1, on the reverse strand, counting down.
CCAAGCACCCAATTACTGGCTAAATAGTTCCTTCTCCCATTTTTCTCAGGGTTAGATCATGCCATTGTTACTTGTACAGTCTCAGTTATTCTCACTGGCATGATAGAAATGTTAATTTCTAATTCTGAGGTGTCGGAGGGGAACTATAAGCTTCCATAACAGCATTCAGAAGTCTAGCCAGTATGGGTCTCATCCTGCCCTCTTTACTAAGGAGAAACACTGTCTTTAAACAAATGACTGTGGAACAGGCTGATAGTCATTGCGAGAAATGCTCACTAAGGGCCTGATGAACTGACCTCAGTGGGAGCAAGAATGGATCCTAATTCACTTGAATTATGGATTAAGTCAGTAAAAATATATATAATCAGCAACTCCCTCTCTCTTTCTCGGTCCATAAACAAAGTACACACAGAGAGCTCTATCTATCATTCATATTAGCATATCTGGTACTCTTTTTTTCCTGTAGCATATGTACACTCAAGCTTGGGAGAAGGATAAACTTCAGCTTCATGTGATGCCAGATACACCTGATATTCTACAGGCCAGACAGAACATGGCAAATTACAGTCAGGTAAAGAGTTTTAAAATACTTTATAGTTCGTTTTTGAATATATTCATTCTGTTTTCCTCAATAAAAGGTGACCTGTTATTTAAGGGTAAATATTTGTTATGAACTAGAGGAAAATGAAAAATAGATGGGACTTGGACTCCTACGTCACTTAAGAGCTTCTGAAAATTTAATCCTAAACCTCTTGCTAAACATAAATATTCACCCTGTTCAGCAAGGTGAACTCAGAAAAAGGCTTACTGCATTCTTTATACCTCCCACAGAGATGTACCGGTTCCTTCATGGCCTCAGTCAGAGCAGGTTACAAATTCCTTGTTCTAAAATTCCAAACCCACTATGTGCAGGTTTCTCAACCCATCATCATGGACCCACTGGGCACTGTGATAGTCTGTCCCTTGAAATGTTTGAGCACTCCTCTGTGCAAAACCTCACCTTCATGCTGATTTCAGTTTTGCTGCCAGAACAATAAAGTCTCCACAGCAAACTGCTGTGTTTCTATCAGCTCCCTTTGTGTCTGTCTGTCTGTCTCCCTCTCTACTGGGTTCAAATATAACATACTGGCAATGAGGAATTTATATCCCATGAATATCCTCTGTTCCCACTGCCTGAAGAAGAAATAGCAGATAATATACGTATAAAATGGGAAAAGTTCACCTGGAGGGACCAGATGACCGACTGCTGCTTTTTGGTGCTGGGGCAGTGTGAGCCAGCTAGCTAGAGAGAGGGAAGTAGGCAAATAAAGACAGAACAAAGGATCTGGGTTGCAGTTACTGCTTGAGCTGTCCAAACAGAGCAGTGACGGGAATGCAAGCAGCCATTTTGGCTTACCACGTGCAAGAAGGCTTTAGCCTGCACTGAGGGTCTTCAGCCAGCAGAGGGAGCTGAAAGGAAGAAGTCTGCGTTCTACAGTAAGCACACAGCGAGTAAAGGGAAATCAAGGGCAGATAGTGCACAGTTTAGAAAAGGGGGAATTTCACTGTGGCAGAGAGGATGTCCAGAAGGCATGAAGTGCAACAGTAGATCAGAGTAAAATGGCAACTTTTCTGGGCAATGTTGGTGAGTCTGATGAAAACCACAAATCATGAATGTACCTTGAATGTTTTGAGCAATTTATTGCTTGCAACACCATTCCAGACAGACAAACGGTTTCAAACTTGCTGACAGTGATGGGTCCAAAGGCATATAGACTGCTGCATCACCTGTTGTGTCCAACAGGGCCTGGAACTTCCACATATGCTGCAACAGGAACACTTTTCTCCTATCCCGTTGATGATAGCAGAATAATACCAGTTCCATCAGTGACATCAGAGAAGTGGAGAATTGAGAGCACAGTTTGCTGCTGCTCTGACGAAGTTGTTGGGGTATTGTCAGTTTGATGCCCTGTGTGACCAGTTTGTCTCTGGATTCTGTAATGATGAGATCCAGAAAAAGTTAGTGTCTATGTCAGCACTTACCTTCAAAAAGGCTGTTGAAGTAGCTATTGTCATGGATACTGCAGAGAAGGATTCTCTGGACTTCAGTGTGAACCAAGATGATCACGTCCTGCATTGGCAAGACAAAGGACCATGGGAATATAAGAAATTTACATGTGGCCATTGTGCACAAACTACACACACTGAGAAGGATTGTGAACATGCCTGGTTACCTGCAGGAAGTGCCAGAAGAAAGGACAAATTGCCATGGCCTGTTGCACAGTTCAATGACTGGCAACCCAGAGTAACCTTCAATCTAAGAAGACACCTGTGAAGATTGAACCTCAGAAAGGACAGAAGTTGGAAATTCATAATGTGGATAAAGACAAGAGTTCTAGTGACACTGATCAAGACCTAGCCCTACACATGTTATCAGAAGCTGGAGTAAAAAATGGCATCTTGGTTACTCCCTTGATTGAAGGTGTTCCTGCAAGAATGGAACTTGAAACTAGAGCTGCCATCTCACTGATTTCTGCATCTGCCTATCACCAGATATTGTCACATGCTCCTCTGGAAGAAACCACCACGGTTTTGAAGCCTTATGCTGGAGAAAAGTTGGTAATAGAAGGGTTATTCCAGGTGACAGTTAAACTAGATGGACAATCAGTTTTTTTACTCTTATATGTAATCAAAGGAAAGTTATCACCATTATTTGGCAGATCTTGGCTTGAGACGCTTAAGGAAAATTGGACTGAGATCAAGGTTATCATGAAAGCACCTCAGAGTCTTCAAGAAATACTGGACAGACACTCCAAAGTCTTTGAACAAGACCTTGGACAGATGAGCAATGTGTCAGTGAAGCTCACTATTAAGTCTGATAGACAGCCAAAATATTGCAAGCCCAGAGTTGTGCCTTATACTCTGAAGTCTCTGGTAGAAGCTGATATGGAACATTTAGTGAACACTGGAGTCTTATCAGTTTCATGTTCAGACCAGTCCACAACCTTGTATTGAAGATTTGTTTTCTATTCTTAGTGGAGGACTGTGTTTCAGTAAATTGGATTTGCTCAATGCATACCTACAAATAGAGATTGATCCAACATCTCTCAAATATCTCACAATCAACATGCAAAAAGGCTTATTTTGTTGTAACAGGTTGCCTTTCAGTAGCACACTGATACTTGTCCTATCCCAGAAAGCTATCGATGAGATTCTGAAGGGACTAAACAAAGTTCAGTGCTATTTGGATGACACCCTTGTTACATGAAAGGATCCGGAGAATCATGTTCAAAATTTGGATGTTGTCTTGCAGTGTTTGGAAGGCCATGGACTGAGAGTATGTCAAGACAAATGTGAGTTTTCAAACCTTCAGTTGAATACCTTGGACAAGCAATTGATACCACAGGCTTAAGGAATCACCAGAGAAAGAGAAGGTGGTTTTTCACGCACCACTCCAGAGAATGTGTCACAGTTACATTCATTCTTAGGGCTGCTTAACTATTAATCTGCCTAATCTGGTGACAGTATTGGCACCTTTACATGAAGTGTTACAAGCAAAGAAAAAATGGAAGTGGACTCTGTGTGTGTGTGTGTTTAAGGAAGCTAAGAAACTGTTGAATTAGGTGAAGTTCTTACTCACTTTGATGCCTCACTATTATTGCAATTGGCTTGTAATGCTTCACTGTCTGGAGTATATGAGTTCTTTCCCTATATTTTTCCTGATGGCATGGAGAAACCAATTGCCTTTGCTTCACTATCGCTTACTATGCTTGAGAAGAACTATGTACAAATAGAGCAAGAAGCTCTTAGCATTATCTTCAGAATTCGGAAGTTCCATATCTATCTGTTTGGTAGATATTTTTACCTTGCTGATGGATCATCTCCTGTCACCTTCAATTTTTGCACCTAAACATGGAATTCCATCATTAGTTGCTGCTCGGATGCAACGGTGGTCATTGCTACTTTCAGCTCATTCCTATACTATTCAGTTCTGTAAAGGAGCTCAGCATGGGAATGCTGATGGGCTGCCATGCCTAAGCTCCCATTAGCCCAAAGAAACATCAGATGAAATGTTTTATCTCAATTTGATGGAGAGGTTACCCATCACTAGCACAGATATCAACACAAATCCGCTAAAGGATGATGTGCTTTCTCTTGTGAAGGGAATGGTATTACAAGGAACAGTGTTAGATCATAAGAATCCCCAGTTTTATATCTGAATCACAACTGCATCTTATGCAGAATAAGAGTGATCATTCCGGAATCACTTCACTCTCTGGTTTTCGAAGCTCTTTGTGATTTTTGGCATTGTATGAGTGAAGGTTTGATGACAAAGATATTGAGAGGAAAGAGAAGTGCTATAGTACGTGTCAGTAAATTCAGCATGATCCTGGCCCAGCTTGTTTACACCTTTGGTGTAAACTCATGAGCCTCAGACTCATTGGACACATATTCTCATGGACTTTGCCAGACCTTTAGTCACAGTCAATGCCTATTCAAACTGGCCAGAGATTTTTAGAATGATTTCTACCACAGCTACCAAACCCATTGGACATCTCTGGATGTTTAGCCAATTTGGCTTACTAGAACAGTTGGTGATTGACAACAGACTTCAATTTTGCTCTGAAGAATTTCAGAGGTTCCTAGCTTCAAATGGAATTCAGCACATATGTTCTGCTCCATTGCATCCTGCTACAAATGGACTTGCAGACTGGTTTTACAGTCATGTAAAGCCTGCTTAAGAGCTAACAAGTCTATTTAGAGTCATCAGCAGAAACTGGACAATTTCTTCCTTGTCTACAGGAACACAACATGTGCTACTACCCAGAAGTCAACTGCAACTCTTTTCTGGAAGTGATCTTTGTGTACCTGTTGGGACCTGCTACATCCTGATGTTGCCTCCTGTGTAGCCAAATCCCAATGAATGCAAATTGATTAATGATGTGAGACTCATCATTTTTTTTCAAGTAGGAGACACAGTGTGGACTGACAACTACAGTTGTGGAGTGAAATGTGTATCTGGAGAACTTGTAAAATGCACAGGACTTGTTTTGTATGTGGTAAAACTGTCTGGTGGTATTTTATGGAAATGATCTATGGATCAGTTGCAGCCTTGACAAGTACTGAAGTCTGGAGATGTTCCAGTAGGACTTTCTGTTCCTCCTTTCAAACCTCCTTCCATTACAACTCCTAATGCCAACAGTTTGGTGGAAGAAACTTTGGTACCAGATCCAGCTGATTCCTTACCCCGAACTGTTCCTGTTGTCAAGGGCACTGCAACACCCTTGTAACCATATTATCCCAAGAGAGTGTGAAAAACAGTTGTATGCCTGAAGTTATATATTGTTTAGTTAGTGAGTTATTATTCCAGAGCAGAGTAATCCCTTGCAATTTGAGAGTCTGTGGTAGTCCACCCGTAACTTTTATTTAGGTTATATAGTATTTCATGTTAGCCATGTAAATGATGATGTATATAAATTTGGGAAGTTTTTTAAAGTAGGGTGGAGAATGTGATGTTCTGCCTCTTTTAATGTTTAGCATTCCCAGTGCAAAGCCTCACCTTAGTGTTGGTTTCAGTTTTACTGCCAGAACAATAAAATCTCTGTAGCAGACAGCTGTGTTTCTTTCAGCTCCCTTTGTGTCTGTCTCTCTCCTTCTCTGCTGAGTCAAAATATAACAGGCACATAGAATACGAAGCATTTACAGTTGTTTCCACCTTTCTTTCAGACTGTCTTTCTTAATTTTCCTTCTAAATATAGGATAGTGACAGTCTGTGCTAGAGATTTTTCATAAACTAATTTGTTTTTGCTTTCTATGGATGGTTAGAGGCAGGTCTATTACCTCCAAGTGCCAAGTGTTTAAATTATATGTGCATAGTTCAACTGGATTGCCTTTTTTAGAGCTACAGTACATCCTCATTAATAGGAAATTTGCAAATCCATACCCAATATTGGTAGTTACTTCAGTTCCACTCCAGTGGCCAAACTTCCCAGCAAAGTATTAGTGAGTGAGGAAGGTTGATCTGGTGTTTAGGGCACTAGACTAGAAGTTGGGAAGCCTGGGTTCAAATCTCTGCCCCATCACAGACTTTCTGTGTGGTTTTGGACATCTCAATTAGCCTGTCCACCTCATTTCCCTCTATGTAAAATGGGGATAATAGCACTTTCCTACCTTACTGGGGTGTTGTGAAGATAAATACATTAAAGATTTTGAGGCATTATGATACTGGGGACTTGCATAGAAGTATGCAAGATAGAGAATGAAGTCTCACATTACTCAGGTTTCTTGGACCTGATCCTCAGCTGGGGTAAATCAGCGTATGTTCTCTTAGATGGAGCGCCACATGACAGTGGACATCAGCTGAGGACATTGGCCTGTTAGTTTTTACAAATTATCCAACAATACAGAACATACTCGTGTGTTATGAAACTTTAGGATAAATAATCAAAACTAAACTGAACAAAGTATATTTTGCGTGTCTCATCCTTGCTTTTGGACTGTTTCATTCTCAGGGTGCATCCAGTTCTGTTAGCCTCGCAAAGAAAGAACTAACTGAACTCTGATTTTTAAATTGGTATGATAGATGGGGATCAAATTCTTTCCTGTTGTAATATCATTTAGTTCGGTAGAGTGACAAAGGGAATGAACTAATCTCTAAATATTAATGATTCCTTATGTAAGAACAAGCCCTACAAACAGATTATTTGTAATCTAGTAAGCACTTGTGAAAAAAACCTATAATGTATTAAAGACACAATCCCTAATACTGCCCCTAAAGTGTCAAATCTTGATGTCCTTACCCGAGGGTCTATTGTAGGTTTAGCCACAGCCCTGCATTAGACAGTGCTGATCACATAGCCCCAGTGAAAGTATCAGTAACTATAGGAAAACAATGCTTCCAAATGCTCCCCAGCACACAGAGGGACAGCCTGCAGGGGTGCAGTGTATGCTGTCCTGCATATCTGGCCAGCTCTGCTCTTAGGGAAAGGGCAGCCTGCTCCCTGAATGGGGCTCTTTGTGCTCTCACTTTTTGCATCCATGCAGGGCTCAGCCACAACCTGGCCCTCAATTTTCACACGCACTTTTCTCAGGCAAAGCTTTCACCTGAGTAAGGGCTGAGTTAAAATGGAGTGTAGTAGTCAGGGCTTGGATGAAATGTTTATGCAATGGGCCAGCATGTTAAAATACATGTGTTCTATTTGTATTGTTTTTACAAAGATGCAGGGGGAGTTTTGGAAAAACTATCTGTTTTCAATTTTAGAAACTGTACAAACTTGGATGGGAAGAAATGTTAAAGAAAGGCTATGACCTCACACCTGAAGCCATTTCAGTGAAAGCAGCCAAAGCTTCGAGGGACATTGCAAGTGATGTAAGTGACATTTTCAATTCGATCTGTGATGTATTTTATGCACTCAGTCACAGTCTAATAAACCTCATTGAGCCAGGTCCATCCCTGTGCTCCGAAGGTGTGCTGGCAGGGACAGAGAGCTAAGAGACCTTTTCCTCCCTGTGTAACCAGTGGGACAGAATCTCTTAGCATTGACGAGAGAGTAGGAGAGGGATTGCTCTCACATCATTGCACCATGACCCCAAGCTTGCTGTCTGCCTTCTATTTGGCATGGGATCAGCCTGCAGTACCCAGGGCTATCTGCTTTATGTTTTTAGAGCAGCAGCAAATTTTGACCCACTAACTCATCCCACCACCCTGAGTCAATCTACCATGCAGCTGCCCATGTAGAACAGGTCTCAGGGCAGACACATGCCCAGCACTGCTCCATATCCTAACCTCAGTGCAGCGCTTGTATATAAGGACAAATGTTTGCTAATTTTTAGGGAAACATTCTGGATAGTCAGGACCCTACATTTTCCAGTGCTCACTTTTGTCCCTTGAGACACTGGATTATGTTTCTGCCTGGGAGTACCAAGCAAGCAGTCTCTCCAGATTGTAGTTAGTTGGTAATTCGTGCAGTGGAGGAGACATTCTGAGAGAAGTGCAGCCTGCTCTTCCTACGGAGTCCAAAGGCTCAATTCCTTCAGCAGCAGAGGCATTCCTAAGACACTAACATCAAGCAAAGTTATGCACATACATCAAGGGAATATTAGACCCCTAAGTGTGAAACCATAATGATCTACTCAGCTTCTAGCATCCAAGAGAGCAAAAAGTTCAAGTTTGCTTGTGAGTCTAACTGCCAGCATACATGGCATCCTGGTGAATGTATCTGATAAGCTGTTATTTCCCCATTTTCTCATTCTTACCCTAATTTGAGTACCACAATCTTTATGATTTTAGTACAAGTATAAAGAAGGTTACCGCAAGCAGCTGGGACATCACATTGGATTCCGCAGCCTACAGGATGATCCCAAACTTGTGTTGTCTATGAATGTAGCCAAGATGCAGAGCGAGAGGGAGTACAAGAAAGATTTTGAGAAGTGGAAGACCAAGTTTAACATGCCTGTGGATATGTTGGGCTTCCTACTGGCTAAGAAATGCCAGTCGTTGGTTAGTGATGTAGACTACAGACGGATCCTACACCAGTGGACTAGTTTGTCAGACCAGACTAGCATCATCCAAGCTAAGAAAGTATATGAACTACAGAGTGATGTAAGTTTCCTTTTTACTTGATCTATTTCTTTTATATTTATGAAAGATATATTCATTATTGAAGGGAATCTGGTGTCCCTGTAGAGCAGAAATGACATTTCCTCTTGTAGTTCCAGCAATACAGATTATAGCTAAACAAGCTCTATTAATTACCAGTTAATCCTTTAATGCAGTTCATTGATGCAGACAAGAGAATGACATTCCCTGATTTCTTTGGTTCCTTAACAGAATGTATATAAGTCAGATCTTCAATGGCTTAAAGGCCTGGGGTGGATCCCATCTGGCTCTTTGGAGGCAGAAAAGAACAAGAAAGCTTCAGAAATCCTGAGTGAGAAGAAATACCGCCAGCCACCAGACACTGTTAAATTCACAAGTATCCCTGATGCCATGGACGTAGTTTTGGCAAAGTCTAATGCCAAAAATAGGAGTGATGTAAGTTTCTGAAGGCTGAACATTTAATTGAACAGATAAATGAACTTGTAATTTATTTCAAGCTCATATAATGTTAAAATTAATATAATTTGAGTCAACAGTGACTAATAGATCTTTAAAAAAGGAATTTTCCAATTGTTGGTCATAGCCGTCTGTTTAGCAAAATGTCAGATTTCTGTGATTTTGGGCCCATTTGGCATCTTGAGTTCAGCTGTCAAGAAGTCCCAAGTGTGATTCAGGAGATTATCGTGGCTGCTCTACAGAACTTGTTCAATGTTAAGCATAAATAATGTCTTTACCCATAGTTAGTCATGCTGTATATGGGACTGTTATAATGATGACTCTTTGGCCTTCCACATACAAAAGGGATGCAAAAATTGTATTTAAATAGAACTCTAAGTGATTAATGCATTATTTTCTTCAACTATCCATCCAGTACCATTTATATCTCCCACACTTTATACTTGTGTGACAGGTTTTTGTATTGCTGTTAAAGACATAAGGTGAAGCTGAATGAAATCTGCTATTTATACAAAGGTTCTATTAGACATACTGGTTTTGTTTGTTTCTCCTTCTAGAGACTTTACAGAGAAGCTTGGGACAAGGACAAGACTCACATTCACGTCATGCCTGACACTCCTGAAATCCTTTTGGCTAAAGCAAACTTAATCAATACAAGTGATGTAAGGTTGATTCCATGCTACACTGGGTGTTCCATGAGCTTATGATTTGAAAATTCACTTCATGAATGCAGTCTAAATTGCAGTAAAGTCCTTCAGAATTTATTCTGGAACTCTTGAATTCTTACAACCTTTAACATACCCATGGTCTTTTTCCGGTAAACTTGTTATGCGGAGGGAGCCAATATGGCAGCTATTAGATTACAAGAAAAATACCAACAAAGCATGCAGTATGAGGTTGCTATCTTTAGATATGTCCATTTCATCCCTATTGCTCAAATCAACATCTTAGATACCTCTCCAATAGAATGTAATTAATCTAGCAACCTGTTGTGGGAAAATGTCTAATTGTAGTGAGTTGAATTTTTAGAATTATAGAGTACCATTTTTTGTCAAATTCTCCTTTGTCCTGGAACATAAGAAAGAAATGCCAAAAAGATTTATCACTAGTATTCAAGAGGAGAGGTCATGATAGGTTGAAAACAGACACATGGGGGGGGTCACTGTTGACCTTCTCAGAAGTCCATGTCATTGTGGTCTGCAGCAATGTTTATTAATCAGATTACATATTTAAAGTAAATGACAGTATTGGTTGCAAATGAGTTGCAACCAAAAACTTTTATTTACCTCTCCACAGTCAATCTATTGCAGTTATGCAATAATTTCCACCCTTAGTGGAAAATATTCTGTAGCAAGAATAGCACACAAAACTTTTGACTAATTTCTAGCACCAAGAAAGCCACCTCAGAGACCTAGAAATGTGCTTTTTAATTTAAAAACATGATAGTTCGGCTAGCATGCATTGGCAATTGAAAATTAGTAGTAGCCAACTCCATTTGATAAATTCACCCTTGTTTTCTGCACAATGTGAAAAATAGGAATTCAGTTCTTGAATTATGGTGTAAAATACATAGCATTTCCTTTCTCTCCAAACATCAACATTGGAATACTTTTCTGCAAAGTGTGCTTGCAGTCATTATTGAAAACTTTTCTCAACAGAAACTCTACAAGTTAGGATATGAAGAACTGAAGAAGAAAGGCTATGAGCTTCCTCCTGATGCCATATCACTCAAGTCAGCAAAGGCATCCAGAGACATTTCCAGTGAAGTAAGAGTCTTACTAAACTAAAATAACAGATAGTGTGGTTAAGCCCTATGGGGCTGAATCAGTGCTGATTGAAATCAATGGGAGTCTTTCTATTGGTGTCAGTGGGATTAGGTCTTTCTGTCTTTCAAAAAAAAAAAGAAGGCATACACTGGATGTTTCAATACAAGGCTAGTCATCCAACATACATTGTGTTTGTTTTTTTTCAGTCTGCTACTATATATATCACTTAAACCCAGTTTATTATTGAAATTTTGTGGGTAACATTGACATTTTATTTCATTTGAAAATTGACATAATCCATCAGTGACTTAGACTGTGCTGTGGAGTTGCATGTAATTGTTTGAAGATGAATGTTACTCACTGAAATAGAGTTTGAATTCAGATTTAATATTTCATATCAAACCTGGAATTAACCATTACATGGACTGTTATTTGCTAAGTATAACCTGGATCCCACAAACCCGTACGTGAATAGTCCCAATGAAGCACACTAAGTGCAGTGGAATTCACCACATAAATTGGGACTACACAGATGAGGAAGGGTTTACAAAAGCTGTGAACCCTATCCTATGAAATTATAAGAGCTATATCTTGCACTATAGTGGGGTTAAGGATACTCAGCTATTTATAGGAATCAATCATCACCTCATAGGATTGGGTTCTTAGTATGTTATAATAACTAAGGAGTTTCACCAACAGTTTTTACAAAGGTAGCATTTCTAGGTTGAATCTGAAAAAGCATCAATTATTCTTTTCTTTCTTTCCAACAGTACAAATACAAAGAAGGGTATCGCAAGCAGCTTGGCCACCATGTGGGAGCCCGCAACATCCAGGATGATCCGAAGATGGTGTGGTCTATGCATGTAGCCAAGATCCAGAGTGACAAGGAGTATAAGAAAGATTTTGAGAAATGGAAGACCAAGTATAATACTCCCGTAGATATGCTGGGAGTTGTACTTGCCAAGAAGTGTCAGGAACTAGTCAGTGACATTGATTATAGACATCCTCTGCACCAGTGGACATGTCTGCCAGACCAGAACAATGTTGTACATGCCAGGAAAACTTATGACCTTCAGAGTGATGTAAGTCCTACTTTTACCAGCTTTGTGTAACCTGAAGTGTTTTATTAAGTATATTTTTGCTCCAATGTCAAAAAACATATTTAAGGGCTATATTTCTGGACTCTTTTGTCCTGCAAAGACCTTTTATGTACTGGGTTGGTGAGTATTTTCAGACCAGTGACAACAGAAGTGAACTCTTCTACAGGTTAGTAAGCTCACAATTAGCAGCAGGCAGCTTTCTATTTGTATACTTACTAAGTACTGATCTCTTCTTGAGCAATTTGGAGTTAAGTTTTTTGCAGGGGATTTGAACTCACCATGGAGCAGAGTGAGGGCAAGACCATCTGAATTTCATAACTGTAAATAATTACTATTTTGGCTGTCTAAGTGACATGTCAAGAGCTCAAGTGGCTGGGAAGTGCAACCTCAACTGTGACATTTTGCAGAGGAAGAGATGGCTGTAATTTCTGAAATGCACTTTGAATGTCTAGGCAGTCTTCCTTATAGTTGTAGCTGAATCTCCATCCTGACAGAAACAGAATTTCCAGCAGCTGGAGTAAAATTTCTGGGGAGTAACTTGTATAGGCAGAATTGACCCTTGGTTTCAGAGACTGTTAGGGCATGTCTACATTGTAACGTAAACCCAGAGTTGTACAGCTCGAGTTAGCAGACCTTGGGTTTCTTGATTTAGGGCTTGAAAACTTACAATCATTTGTATCCCCAGATTAGGAATTTTTAAAGTCTGGGTACCAACCTGGTGTTCTAGCATCTATGCTGTGGTGTGGAGGCCCCAGTCCAGCCACTCATATCCAAGACTTCCTAGTGCCCTTCAAAAATATGCTCTCCAACCCTTTGTTTGTGGTGCACTGTGGGAAAACTTGACTGTCCACCAAAGTTGACTGTCCTGAGAACAAAGAAATGTGGCCCATGGGATTGTGGGATACTTTTGGTGGACTCCCAGAGCACAAGTCTACAATGTGAAGCAATAGGGATGGACCTGTGGGTCCAGGCTTGACTCAGGCTTGGAACCTCCACTCCCTTGGGGTCCTGGGACCTGGGTCCGAGTCCTCATTTAGTGCAATTTATGTGTAGACCAGATCGGTGGCGGGGGAGGATTGAGCCTGAGTTTGAACCCTGAGCTTACACTGCAGCACAGATATACCCTCAGTGTTGAACTAGCCCTGTCAGAGGACTGTGAGGTGATAACCTCTGTTATCATATGATATTGATTAAACATTGAGGCTCTCTTTAAGTGGTGCTGCTTTGCATTGAAGAAAAATGTTCATGTTGTCTAAATAAATAAAATAATGAACTGTCTTGTCTTCCTCTGTAATTTCAGATTTTATATAAATCAGATCTTCAGTGGATGAAAGGCGTTGGCTGGTCCCCAGCTGGTTCTCTGGATGATGAGAAGAATAAGAGAGCAACCCAGATCCTGAGTGACCATACCTATCGGCAACACCCAGACACGATCAAATTTAATAGCCTGCTTGATTCTCTACCAATGGTTCTGGCAAAGCACAATTCTGAAATTATGAACCACGTGAGTTTTCTATTTGTTTGCAATTAGAATTAAAATGATATTTTTCTGGATGCTCAAGATTTGCTTTTCGGTTTCTAAGGAAAATAAAGAAGTTTGCATAACAATATTATAGCCTTTTCATTGAATGTCAGGGATTTATTTCCATTATAAGTGACTACTTTTGTTTTGTATTTTGAGTTTCTAGCACATAGTTAAGGTATATTTTAAAAATATATATTTAATAGTTACTTATGTTTAAGATCAGAAACATGAAAAAGTTGTTTAATAAGATATTGGCTTTATGTTTTTACATGTTGGTTTATGTTGTTACAAAATAATTCATGTAAAGAGCTAGGCTGTGTATTTCCTTTTCAAGGAGGGGTGCAATTATTTATTATGATTGTGCAGAAAATTGGCCAGTTATACCTAGCAAAGATATTCATATAAATGTCAGGTGATTTGTTACCCAGAAAGTTTCAAGATTCAATAGATCTTTGCTAATTTGCATTTCTTTATCTTCTCAAAAGGTAGTATCCATACCCTTACTTCCAATCTCTCTGATCAAATGGCAGAGTTTATAGTGAATTGCCATATTTAAAAGACTTAATCATAATTCCAAAATACCTAACAGGTTATTTGTCAGCAAATCATGAAGTATTAAATAACTGAAGCTGAACTGTCATTGTCAAATATATAGGCAAAAATGCATTTGGTTATGTGTAATGCTTGCTTTATTTATTGTGATTCACACTATATTAGTCACTCTGGGTGAAATCTTGCCCAATTGAAGTCAATGGCAAAATTCCCATTTGACTTAAACAGAGCCAGGATTTCACCACTTGAGTATTATGTCATGCAAAAGTCTCACTGAAATCACTGAGCAGACTTGTGGAGTGAGTCTCTAGGTCAGTGCAAACAAGAGAATTTCTGTTGTTATTTTTAGTTTTAGTTACAGTTGTTCTGGATTGCATGAAACTCTTAGGATTCTTGATCTTGATCACGCTTATTCAGTGAGAATTATATCTGACCTGAATAGTGACTGAGGTCTTCATGATTCCAACATCTTATTACATTTGTTGTTTGCTTTTCAGCGCTCATATACAGAAGCTTGGAATAAAGATAAAACTAGTATCCACATGATGCCAGATACCCCTGATATTTTACTGGCACAGCAGAACAAATTGAATTACAGTGAGGTAGGTGATGCCTTGCTTAAAAATTAAAAGGCAGCATGTGAGAATATTTAGATAAAGAAAAGAAAGTGCATTATTTCTGAAATGTAATAAATATTTTTTATTTTTTTTTAGAATCTGTACAGACTTGCAATGGAAGAGGACAAGAAGAAAGGCTATGACCTACGGGTAGATGCCATTCCAATCAGGGCAGCTAAAGCCTCCCGAGATATTGCAAGTGAGGTAAGTAAACTTGGACCCTTCTCCTCTCAGCTTCAGATGTCTCAACATCATAATGAACAGTTAAGGGCATTCTTCATCAACACAATCATATATCCAGTAACACACTTTCCAAACAATAAATAGGAGTGCAACTGGTATAAAATCTTTCCTACAGTTCCTGTAGGTCTGTCCTTACTTTACCTGTGGCGAGGTTCCACTCCCAGTATCTGTTGTCTATTTGAGGATCTCTGTTTGATGGTTTGAAGGATGTGACAAATGAAGTTATCCTGTCCAGTTTTGATTCTAACTAATGTCTCTTATTTAATAATAATTGCTAGTCAATATTTTTAGCTGAAGTAATCTCTTTGTTGTCGTGAAACCTTCCAGTACTGCCTGTCAGACCTTTTCCAGTAACAAATCCACTTAATTGAAACTGGCTTTTGGAAAAAAGTGTGTTTCACCTTGTTAACTAGCTGACTTATGTAAGAGCATTAAACAAATTGGACTGCATTTTAGGCTAAACGCTAGTTGAGAAATTGGTATGGCCATGACCACGTACAATGGCTTATCCAGTGACAGGGAAAAGTTTTTCCTCTTAGAGACTGTCAAGCTAAACTAATATTGTCTTATGTTGAAGGTATATGTAATATTTTGATACTTAGTAACCAAATTTAGTACTAGTTTAACAATGTTTTCCAATAAATTCACTAGGCGTGTTTGTTTTTTATCTGTTGGATTTTAATTTTCTTGTTGTTTCTGTAAAATTGCCAATAAAGCGTTTTGTGTTTAAGAACATCTTAACAAGGTTGAGGCCGTTATGTGAGGAAGTAACTGATGGGCACCTCATAGAGAGAATCTGAATTCTGACCTCAGGGGAGCCAGACCAAGGAATTAGAAATAACTTTGATACAAATGTCTCAGGCAGAGGAAACTGTAGTTTTCCTCTCCAAACACTCCAAGGACCTAGTTCAAAGACATCTTATTACTTACATGTTTAAGGAAGTCTTGTGTCTAAACTTCTTTTTAAGTGCAGGGAGCCCTATGAGTGCTTTAGCACTCAGATACCACACTCTATGAAGAGAACACTTCTTCACATAAAAGCCTCCATACTCTGAGCTCATGATGCAGTCCTCCAGAGAATTGCTATAGGATGTTTTCTTAGCCCCCACTCCCCAATCTTACTTATTGAACTTTTTTTTTTCCTACAGTACAAATACAAAGCAGGGTATCGCAAACAGCTGGGCCACCATGTGGGAGCCCGCAACATCCAGGATGATCCGAAGATGGTGTGGTCTATGCATGTAGCCAAGATCCAGAGTGACAGAGAGTATAAGAAAGATTTTGAGAAATGGAAGACCAAGTATAATACTCCCGTAGATATGCTGGGAATTGTACTTGCCAAGAAGTGTCAGGAACTGGTTAGTGAAGTTGATTATAGACATCCTCTGCACCAGTGGACATGTCTGCCAGACCAGAATGATGTTGTACATGCCAGGAAAACTTACGATCTTCAGAGTGATGTAAGTCCTACTTTTACTAGCTTTGTGAAAACTGAAGTGTTTTATTAAATATGCTTTTCCTGCAATGTCAAAAAACATATTGAAGGGCTGCAATTCTGGACTCTTTTATCCCGCAAGGACCTTTGCTGCTGCATACTGGATTGATGGGTTGTCTCAATTTTAGATCAATTGCACGTGTATTCCCCCTCCAAGGTCCAGCAAGGGGGCAGCCACTTTAGACTTCTGGGTCCCAGCCATCACCCCTCTGGGATGGAAATCTGCATCTCAGTCACCACTCACTAGGCCTCTCTGCCTACTAGTGGCAGGGGCAAACACCACCAATTTGGTTTACTTAAGGTATCCTCTCTGCACCTATGCACATTATACATCATTTGAAAGTGTATTATGTGACCTTTAAGATGAGGAATGATGTGGGGCTATCAAGTGGTGCCATTACCATAGAAACTGGGATAAACAGTGACACCATCAACAGGTTAAAATAGCTACTCTGAAATATTTGCTTTTGTTTGTTATTTTAACTCTGTGCATTATTTCAAGACAAAATTGAATTTCTCTGTGACTTCAAAGTATCACAACAACAACCTAAAGGATAAACATCTATTAATAATTTTTTACAGGTGTAATGTAATTGTGATGGTGACATTTCTAATCAAAATCATTATCATCATCCTCTTGTTCATAATTATCGTCTCTGTTGAGAGTATGTGGGTTATCATGGTCTTCATTGCCTCGACATGTACACAGTTCTGTGCAGGGCAGATTATTCTGATTACAGACACTTCTGATTGTGCAGTGACCCCTACTGGCATATGTACAGAGAAGGTCTTGTAAAAGCTCAGATGCCATTGGGCCCTTGAACCATACAGGAAGTAGTTGATCATCCATATTTTTCCATCCATGATGCAATGGCAATGCAATATCTGGTCTATCTGTGTGCACATTTATCTAAATCTTTAACATGCTCTTCAAAACTGTCCTTCTAAGGTGGGAGTTTGGTCAGTGACTTGTCCTTTTCAATGGTTAGATTGAGGTGCAAAACAATTCAGGTCTCTGTGGGTGTCAAGGTTCCTTCCCCACTCTGAACTCTAGGGTACAGATGTGGGGACCAGCATAAAAACCTCATAAGCTTACTTTTACCAGCTTAGGTTAAAACTTCCCCAAGGTACAAACTATTTTACCCTTTGCCCTTGGACTTACACTGCCACCACCAAACGTTTATCTGGGTTTATTTTATTAGGAAAGCGTTGTTTGGAAATGTCTTTCCCTGCAAAATCCTCCCAACCCTTCCACCCCACTTCTTGGGGAACGTTTGGTAAAAATACTCACCAATTTGCATAGGTGACCACAGACCCAAACCCTTGGATCTTAAGAACAATGAAAAAAGCATTCAGGTCTTACAAGAAGAATTTTAATAGAAGAAACAGTAAAAAAGAAGTAACAATAAAAAGAATCACCTCTGTAAAATCAGGATGGTAAATACCTTACAGGGTAATTAGATTCAAAACATAGATAATCCGTCTAGGCAAAACCTTAAGTTACAAAAAGACACACAGACAGGAATATCCATTCTATTCAGCACAACTTAATTTCTCAGCCATTTAAAGAAATCATAATCTAACGCATATCTAGCTAGATTACTTACTAAGTTCTAAGACTCCATTCCTGTTCTGTCCCCGGCAAAAACATCACACAGACAGACCCTTTGTTTTTCCCTCCCCCCAGCTTTTGAAAGTATCTTGTCTCCTTACTGGTCATTTTGGTCAGGTGCCAGCAAGGTTATCCTAGCTTCTTAACCCTTTACAGGTGAGAGGATTTTTCCTCTGGCCAGGAGGGATTTTAAAGGGGTTTACCCTTCCCTTTATATCTATGACAGTGGGTCTCCTTTTCTTACTTGCTCTAGTCATACAGCACCACTACCAACTTCCTGGCTGCAGAAATTATGGCTTGTCCATCATTTTCTCACAATTTGGCAAGATCTCTGAAGCAGTAAGCTCCCTTACTAAACATCTGTATCAGTGATCTAATTACTATGGTTCCTTTGACATTAAGAGACCCAAAAGCCATATTGGTTCCTACTTCAGGAAGTGTTGCCTTTCTTATTAACAAGAGAACCAACAAAGACTCTGACAGACTCAAACTTCTTTACTCCCAACGCCAAGTGAGTGGACAGATGGCACCAGGTTCCTCAGAACGGGTTTGAGCATTTCTTTACTCATTCAGTTCCTAATTGTCTGGTGGTAACAGCTGCTAATGAGCTGTCTTGTCAAACCTACATTTACACTCCAGCTACGAAAAGGAAGCAATTCAGGCCACAGCATTATTCTAGACCCTTTTCCCAACAGAGACCACAATATTCCACTAAGAAGAGATCAAACTTCCTAGACATCACTAGCCATATTCTACTGTGGTGGAACATTCTTACCAGACGTCTGTGACCTCAAAGCAGTTGCTTTGACTTTTTGATCAAGGTCAGCATACTGATGATATCTCCTCCCTTCGAGTCACACCTATCCCTTTTTTTTTTTACTGTGCTTGGGAAAACATCATGTCAGACAAGTTGCTACTCAGCATGGTAAAGAAGGGATATGTTATCCTGTTCCTTTCCATTCCTTTTCCCAAACCACCTTCCCTGTCCCTTTTCAGGGACTCCTCTCGTGACACCGTGTTCCTTCAAGAGCGGTGGTCTTTTCTAGAATTGGGAGCAACAGAGAAAGTACCTTACCAGAGGAAAAAGCTTCTATTTCCAGTACTTCCCAGTCTCAAAAAACCCTGTGGTCCTCCATCTCGTTCTAGACTGAAGAAAGCGGGAACTATTTAATCAAAAACGTCAGGTTCAGGAGGGTCACCCTTACTTCTATTATCCCTTCCCTGGAGACTGGTATGGTGCCTTACAAGATGCATACATCCATGTGGCAATACATCTCTCCCACAGCAAGTACCTTTGATTTGTGGGAGGCACCAACCACTACCAATACACGGTGATCCTTTTCAGTTTGTCATCAGCCCTGAGGGTCTTCACCAAATGCATGTCAGCAGTAACAGCCATCTCTATCATTTGGGCATTCAAATATTTCCTTGCCTGGATGATTAGCCAATCCAGGCAGCATCAAGCATATGGCTCCTAATCATCAGACAAGTATTCTCTCATCTAGATCTGAAATTAATTGGGAGAAATCTCAGTTACAACCCAGTAACTGCATAACTTTTTTATAGGAGCAGAGCTTAATGCCGGAACAGCCATAGCTTATCTGTCAAGGGAGAAGCACCAATCTATAGCCACCCTTTCCAATGCCCTCAGCTTCAGCCCAATGACAACAGTGCATAGCAGCCTTCTGTTCCTGGGTCTCATAAATGTACATAATTCTGCATGCCAGACTTCACCTTTGCTATCTGCAAGCTTGGCTTCATTCGGTATATCATCCTTCCACGCACCATCCGAACATGCAGATTTGCATACATGCTCGAGTGCTTTACTTTATGTGTGGGTAAGTGGGCCTGAGGAATGTGTGCAATAGGTTTCTGTTTTTCTCTTTGAACAGACCATGACTTTGGTTACAAGCCTCCACCAAAGGATGAGGGAGACATAGAATCGTAGGACTGGAAGGGACCTCGAGAGGTCATCTAGTCCAGTCCTCTGTGCTCATGGCAGGACTAGAATTATCTAGGCCAGACCTGACAGGTGTTTGTTTAACCTGCTGTTAAAAATCTCCAATTGTGGAGATTCTACAACCTCCCTAGGCAATTTATTCCAGTGCTTAGCCACCCTGATCCTAGTTTTTCCTAATGTCCAACCTAAACTGCCCTTGCTACAATGTAAGCCCATTGCTTCTTATCCTGTCCTCAGAGTTTAAGGAGAACAATTTTTCTCCCTCCTCCTTGTAACAACCTTTTATGTACTTGAAAACTGTTGCCATCTCGGTCTTCTCTTCTCCAGACTAAACAAATGCCTTGTTTTCAATCTTCCCTCATAGGTCATGTTTTCTTGACCTTTAATCACTTTTGTTGCTCTTCTCTGGACTTTCTCTAATATGTCCATATCTTGGTCAACCTCAGACACAAGACCTTTGTTCTGCTTCAGCTTTGTGAGCACTCTCAGAAGGAGAAGAGATGGAGAGAATGCTTACCAGAACTGACCGGATCAGGGAAGAAGAAAATGTGATGAAACATGGTCTGTGGCCGGCCCTGGAGAAAAACCTGGTCAACTCAGGAGGTTTCCCTCGATATAAGTGTATTAGAACTCTAAGCTATTTGTTGGGCCTGTGAGATATTTATTCCCTCCATCCAAAACCAGGTGGTGGAAGTTCTCACAGACAACACTACAAGGAAGTGCAAGATTGTCTGAACCGTGACAGGAGGCTTCCTCCTTTGGAATCTGTGTATTCATCACAATGTTTCCCGGAAGGCTTTTCACCTTGCAGGAGTGAGAAATACACTCCTAGTAGACTCCTTTAGCTGGGTTTACACAAAGCATCACATGCAGTCAATCAGGAAAGACATTCTCCTCCAAGTTTTTTGCTGGTAGGGTACGCAGTAATAGACTTGTTCATGGCCGACCTCAACAACAAGTGCATGAGGTTTTTCTTCAGGGCTGGCCACAGATTGTGTTCCATCACAGATACTTTTCTTCTTCCCTGGTCCAGTCAGTTCCTATATGCGTTCCCTCCAGCTCTTTTTCTTCTGAGAGTGCTCATGAAGCTCAAGCAGAACAAATATTATTAATCAACATTGTACAGACATGGCCAAGACAATTTTGGTTCATGGATCTACATCACCTGTTGATCAGTTTATCGACAATTCTACCAATAAGTACTGAACTTCTGTCACAGAAGCAGGGCAGATCTCTTCATCCAAATCTCAAATCTCTCCACCTTACTGTGTGGATCATCTCTAGTTGAATACTCATAAGAAAACCTGCTTCTGAGAGATGTGGGCCATTTTGGTGAGCAGCAGAAAGGAATCCACTGGAGCCAAATACACAGTAGAAGTAGATTACAAAGTAGAAAATACAAAGTAGAAGAGATTTTTCTATTTGGGCACAACCCTGCAGTACCCTCAGACTGAGGTTATGCATGTGGTGGGGTATCTCCTGCATCTGAAATCATCAGGCCCCTCAAATAATTCTGTGGGAGTTCATCTGCTTTTTACTTCGGCAATACACCTGCCAATAGACAGGTTTTCCATTTTCTCTCATCCTCTTGTTTCTTGATTTTTAAAAGGCCTAACCAACTCTTAACCTCCTGTGTCAGTTCCAGTACACAGCAGCAACATGGTCATTTGTACATACCTTTTCTACTCATTACGCCATCATACAAGGCTCTCATGACAATGCTAATTTGGTAAGTTGCTGCTACTGTTTCTGTTTAGATGATCAGAAGTCCCTTTACCTGTAAGGGAACTGCTGTTGAGTCACCTACCTGGAATGTATATGTGTCCAATCACTCGAAGGCATTTATTCACCTTGCAGTAACTGTTGTTCTTTGAGACGTATTGTGCACATAGATATTCCACAGCTCTCCTGCCTTCCCTGTTACTTGGGTCATGCTTACAGTAGTGTGAAGGAATGGAGAGGGAGACAGTGCACATGAGAACATGGTCACATGCATGGCCTTGTGGTACTGCTGTTAAAAGTCTTTGACTTGAGTGCACTGGGAGCATGTATACCTACTGTGGAATGTATGTGTGCACAACACATCTCAAAAAACAACAGTTACTGCAAGGTGACTAACCAATTTTTTTCCTTGCATCCAGCCTTCAATCCAACACAGTCCTTCTGCAGTTTTGACACCGTTACTGTTCTCATATCTGTCAAAGACTTCAATTACAGAATTAGCTGTGTCAGATCCATTTAGAACCTGCTCATATTCTTAGAAGCCAATTTATCAAATATGTGGTGTTTGTCTCCAGATATCATTTGTATAACAGCCATGGCATCTCTGATGTACACTGTGGTTTCCTTGTTGCACACTCTTAGCTCATGGTTCTTTTAGCTTGAGCTTCCAGCTGTTGCCCTAATTTAGCTTTATCTGTTCTTCTCATTGTTCCATCAACATGGTAGAAGGAGATAGGCACAGATCATTTTTGGTGACTAAGATCAGTTGCCTTTGAAATGTCTTCTCTGCATCTTGCTGAGGACAAGACTTTGGAAAAGAACTTTTGAACTGATAGCTGCTGCAGTTGTCCCTCCCTTGCCAGGCTTAAATTTGGTCCTCTACACACCATGTCAGCAAATCTTTTGGTGCTAGATTTCCTGACTGGGCTGCAAAAGCTATGTGTGCCATCGGAATCAAGAGCATTTGCCCCAGATCTCTCCATTTCTTCTTTGCTAACATGTGCGCTTTTCACCAGAGACTGTTGGACATTCGATGTTACATGCAATTGAGTAGATATGTTGATAAGTACCTCTGGATGTGATTCACGGTCAAATGGATTTGTCATATTGTTGAAGACACGTGTTGGTAAGAGCTGTAACATGCTCTTCATCCCCCTTCAGTGCAGAGGCAAGGACTTATTAGTGGAGTTTGTCTTCACTACTTCTTGCTAGAATGCTTCTTTCTGTAATAGCGTTTCCACATTGTTAATATGAATGTGTGTATTGTCATCCATAACACTAATACTGACCTGTGCGTAAGTGTCACTGAATTAAAAAGTTATTTTCTAGACCATTTCAAAGGCTAGTACTGCATACATAGACAGTTACACATGAAAAGCTTCTACCAGGCAGACTAGATGCTACGCTGTATGTACAAAACCTTACAGATGACAAGGAATTAGGAATTCATGTAAATTTATATCGACCCATTATCCAGTACAAACTGTGGGCACAAAATCTACTGCTACTGGTGTACAGCCTTCTGTGTGCGACTGATCTGGTCAGCCAATTTCAATTGGAAATATATGAAACTATTATAATCACCTGTGAGATGCTTTGACAATTAAGAATATGCAGTGTGAACACATTTCATGTTAGTGTGTTGCAAAATATTGATATTTGCCATTTTGGTCACATGCTACATGTCTTCACCATTTCTTTTTAAAAAATACTTGTCTGTGCAAAACTAATAGAAAAATCTTTTAATACATTATCATTTGGTAGCTCTGACCAACAAGCACCACATTAAGGTGTTTAAATCAATCAGTAAAAATGTGGTCCTAGTCAGTTTGCAGTGTGTCTGGAACTGAGCAAAATGTGACACTTAACTGATTTTGGTTATCGTTGTTTCACCTTGGCTACAGGCTTATGACACCACTTGAGAGCTCCACAGCATCTAAACATACATAAAATATACTTTCAAATGATCTACGATGTGGGTGTGTGTAGGGTGGACCATTGCCACGTGCCTATATGCCCAGTGAGACAGATGGCTTGAAAAAGCCAGCTCCTGTGCTTTGTTTTCTCTCCAAGTTCTATGACCAGTGTTTTGCCTGCAGGTATAAGTTACCACCCAGCTCCTTCTATGCAAGAACATTTTTTTCATAAAGTAACAGCATTACTGTCACTGCTGGGTTGTAGGTGGTTAGACCTAGTAGTCAGAGCCAGAGTCCGCAAGACAGGAGTCAACTGTGTCAGGATACCAGGAGATCAGTAGCGGGAGACAAACTGGAGGTCAGAACATGAATCAGATGCCAGAAATCACAGCTGGTCCAGATGCCAGGATATCAAATGTGGGATGCAGGAAGCACAAGGCACCCAGTCCAAAACAGGGTGGAACCCAGTTGTTCAGACAGTTTCCTGTTCATGCTGCTAGCTTAAGTAGATGAGCAGGCCAATCAGCTGATCCAGCACTCTGCCAGTTGGACTGTAGGGGTGGAGCCTCAAACTAGGCTGGGTTTCATGGTTCCCAGGTAGGTAAGCAAGCATCAGCAGGCTGCCAGATGGAGGGTTGGAGCATGACTGATCCTATAAACCTTACAGACCCAGGTTCGAGAACCATGGGCTATGACAATTACAAAAAAAACATATTAAAACAATAAAGAACATATGTGCATGCTAAATAGCTTACCGCAGGTTGCCCACTAAAACCAACCCAGGGTCTCAAGACGGTGCCAGTCCTTCAAATCCGATTGGATTTTCCCTTGGGGTTACAAATTAATCTACACCTGGGCAGATAAACTGATTCTTTGTACATCTTGGACCTTTGGTCTCTCGTCTCCAGAACAGGTAATCAACAGACCAGGACACTCCTGACAGTGCAGCTTCGAAGTCTGGGTTTTTGCATAACCAGAATTGGAAAATTTGCATTAATCTCTCCCCAGGAAATCCACTTAACACCTATTGTCCTAAAAGTCACTGCATGTCTGGCACATTTCCAATAGAGTTCTTTGAATTCCCAGGTCTGACATTCCTCACATCTCCCCCATAGAGAGGTTACATACAGTCCTAACCCACACTAATACATAAATTAAATACAAAAAGGTCTTCCAAGGTTATTGTAGGAAATTGCCATATCTGTGGACGTGGGTATTTTTGGAACAGTAACAATAGACGTGATGCTAGCTCACAATTAACAAGAGGCGGCTTTCTGTTTGCATCCTTACTAAGTATGGATCTTCTCTTGTCCACTTCGGAGTTAAATTAAATTTTCTGCCATGGATTTCAACTCTCCATAGAGCAGAATGAAGGCAAGACAATCTGAGTTTCATGTCTGTGAATATTTACTATTTTGGCTGTATAAGTGACTCCTGTCCAGAGCTTGAGGGGGAAGGAAGTGCCTCTTCATCTGTGACATTTGGCAGAAGAAAAGAAATGGCTGTTAATTCCCAAAATGCACGTTGAGTGTGTAGGTTATCTCCATGCCAGTTGAAGATGAATCTCCACCCTGACTGAGACAGAACTTCCAGGGGGTGAAGTAAGATTTTTGTGGAGTAACTGAAGTAGGCAGAATCCACCTTGGGTTTCAGAGTCCATCGTTGTAGAACTAGCCATATCAGAAGACTACAAGGTGAATACCTCTGTCATCATTAGATATTGATTAAACATTGAGACTCTCTTCAAGTGGTGCTGCTTTTCTTTGAAGAAAAAATATTCATGTTGTCTAAATAAAATAGTGAACTGTCTTGTCTTTGTCTGTTACTTCAGCTTTTATATAAATCAGATCTTCAGTGGATGAGAGGCATTGGCTGGTCCCCAGCTGGCTCTCTGGATGATGAGAAGAATAAGAGAGCAACCCAGATCCTGAGTGACCATACCTATCGGCAACACCCAGACACGATCAAATTTACTAGCCTGCTTGATTCTCTACCAATGGTTCTGGCAAAGCACAATTCTGAAATTATGGATCAGGTGAGTTTTGTAAATTTGCAATTAGAATTAAAACAGTACAGTTTTTCTGGATGCTAAAGGTTTTTTTTAAAGGAAAATAAAGACGTTTGCATTTCAAGACTACAGTCTTTTCATGGAATGTCAGGGATTTATTACCATTATAACTGAGTACTTTTACTTTGTATTTTGAGTTTCTAGCACATAGCTAAAGTATATTTTTAAAATATATTTAATAGTTGCTTCTGTTTAAGATCAGAAACATGGAAAAGTGGTTTAATGAGAGATTGGCTTTATGTATTTACATGTTATTTTATGTTGTTGCAAAATAATTAATGTAAAGAGCTAAACTGTATATTTTGTTTTCAAGTGGGGGTGCAGCTATATACATATTTATCATGGTTGTGCAGACAACTGGCCAGTTATACCTAGCAGACATATTTATATAAATGTCAGGTGAATTGTTACGCAGCAAGTTTCAAAATTCAATAGAACTTTGCTAATTTGCATTTCTTTATCTTCACAAACCAGAGCTCCAGTCTCTCGGATCTAATGACAGTTTATAGTGAATTGCCATATTAAAAAGACTTAATTATATTTCCAAAATACCTAACAGGTTATTAGTCAGTAAATTATGAAGTATTAAATAATCAAAGCTGAACTCTCATTCTCAAATGGAAAAATGCATTTGGTAATGTGTAATGCTTGCTTTATTTACTGTGATTTAAACTAGATCAATCATCCTGGGAATCTTGTCTCATTGAAGTCAATGGCAAAATTCTCATTGATTTCAATGATGTCAAGTAGAATATCACTCAAAAATCTCACTAAAATCACTGAGTGGACTTGTGGAACAAGGTACCACTCAACATAAGTGAAGGTCTCTGTGACCGTTATTTGTTGATTAGTAAAATTCAGTAATTTGCCATGGGTCTTGAGGTCAGTGCAGAGGAAACTTCTGTTGTTATTTTAGTTTTAGTTACAGTTGTTCTGGACTGCCTGAAATTCTTAGGATTTGTGATCTTGATCACGCTTATTCAGTCAGAATTATATCTTACCCTATTAATGACTTAGGTCTTCATGATTTTGAACATCTTATTATATTTGTTGTTTGCTTTTCAGCGCTCATATACAGAAGCTTGGAATAAAGATAAAACTAGCATCCACGTGATGCCAGATACCCCTGCTATTTTACTGGCGCAGCAGAACAAATTGAATTACAGTGAAGTAGGTGATGCCTTGCTTAAAAATTAAAAGGCAGCATGTGAGAATATTTAGATGAAAAGAAAGTGCATTATTTCTGAAATGTAATGAATATTTTTTATTTTTTTAGAAACTGTACAGACTCGCAATGGAAGAGGACAAGAAGAAAGGCTATGACCTACGGGTAGATGCCATTCCAATCAGGGCAGCTAAAGCCTCCCGAGATATTGCAAGTGAGGTAAGTAAACTTGGACCCTTCTCCTCTCTGTTTCAGAGGTCTCAGCATTTTAGTGAGCAGTTAAAGGCATGCTTCATCAACACAATCATGTATCCAGTAACACACTTTCCAAACAATAAAGAGGAGTGCAACTGGAATAAAAACTTCCCTACAGTTCCTGTAGGTCTGTCCTTACTTTACCTGTGGTGAGGTTCCACTCCCAGCATGTGTTGTCTATTTGAGGATCTCTGTTTGAGGGGTATGGCAAATGAAGTAATCTTTTCCAGTTTTGAGTCTAAGTACTATTTCTTATTTGATAATAATTTCTACTCAATGTTTTAAATGAATTAATCTCTTTGTTGCCGTGTAACCTGGCATTATTTGGAGGGCTGGGTGGCTCAGCGGATGCGGAGCTGGAGGGGACTGCTCTGATGCCTTTCCCTACAGGGGAGGGCACTGGTGGTTAACCAGCTGTTTCTATCCATGCACCGGCACTGGTGCAGCAGCCTGAGCCCGCTCCCGGGTATCCTGATCCACCTGCAGAAGCTAATTCTGGAGTTCTTCTGGCCAGGGCTTCTTTGGGTCTCTGTGGAGGTTCTGAGTCTTCCCCTGGAGGAGGGCAGACAGGGTCTGCTCCGCCTCTACGGTCAGGTCCATGTCCTCCACCTCCAGGCACTGCAGAAACTCCTTCATGGAGCAGGTAGTTTGGTGTGGAGTGCGCTGGCGCACGTCTTTTCCTGTTGGCTCCAAGGGCTCTGTTACGACTTGCAGCTCTTTTACCTCCATCCAATGGGTCTTCCGTGAGACCTCTCCGAGCAGCTGGTCTTCTACCAGGACCTCCTGTGGACCTGGAAGCTGATCTCGGTGAGCAGGTCCATGGTGGCCTCTGAGGGAAAATATCTCCTCATGGAACCCCGATAGACAACCCGCAGCTCAGTGTGCAGGTGGCAGAGTCCCCCTTGGTATCCTGGAGGTTGGTTCTGGCAGTTGCCTCCTGGACTACAACTGGGGGACTGAGTGGAACCCCTGGCGCTTGGCCGGTGCATGGGGCTCTCCACCCTGCGTGTCCCCTGGTGCACTCTCCAAGAGGTGAGGGCAGCCTTACTGCCCTCCTGTCAGGCTTTCCTTGAGTGAGTCCTGCGGTAGGGTACTCCTTGCCCTCCTCTCACCCTCCGGACTTCACCATAGGGCCCCTGCCCTGCAAGGCCCCCGGCCACCCTCTCCACACCCTCCAAGCTAGCTGTGTGACCTGCCATCGGTCCGTTTCCCAACTGGGCCTAGGAAACAGCTATATCTGCTCGTGCTCCACCCCCTTCATTTCCTGACCATCGAGTCCCACCATGACACCAAGTGGCGGGACCTCCTACCTCCTCTGGAGGGTAAGGAGCCTAGCAGCTAGTCTGTATTCCATCCTGGTGCCACAGCCTGCCAGGGATTTTGATTGGCGACTCTTTCACAGATGATGATAAAGTCCTCCAGGGAATTGCTACAGGAGTATAGGATATTTTCTTTAAAAATCCCCCTGAAACTGATTGAACGTTTTTTGTTTTTTTTTTCCCTACAGTACAAATACAAAGCAGGGTATCGCAAACAGCTGGGCCACCATGTGGGAGCCCGCAACATCCAGGATGATCCGAAGATGGTGTGGTCTATGCATGTAGCCAAGATCCAGAGTGACAGGGAATACAAGAAAGATTTTGAGAAATGGAAGACGAAGTACAATACTCCTGTGGATATGTTAGGAATTGTGCTGGCCAAGAAATGTCAGGAACTGGTTAGTGAAGTTGATTATAGACATCCTCTGCACCAGTGGACATGTCTGCCAGACAAGAATGATATTATACATGCCAGGAAATCTTACGATCTTCAGAGTGATGTAAGTCCTGTTTTTACCAGTTTTGTGAAAACTGAAGTGTTTTATTAAATATGTCTTTGCTGCCATGTCACATAACATATTTAAGGGCTGTATTTCTGGACTCTTTTATCCTGCAAGGACCTTTGCTGCTGCATACTAGATTGGTGGGTTGTTACAGTTTCAGGCCAATTGCACGTGTTTTCCCCCTCCATTAGGGTGACCAGATGACAAGAACAAAATATCGGGACACATCGGGGGGCAGCCACAGGCTCACCCCGCCCCCACACCAGGGCCAGCTCTAGGTTTTTTGCCGTCCCAAGCAAAAAAAAAAAAATCTGGAGTGCCGCCGAAGCAATATATTGGGACAAATGGCATCCCAACTGTACATCGGGCGGGGTGTGGGACAAACAACTAAATATCCGGACAGTCCCAATTGTATCAGGACGTCTGGTCACTCTACCCTCCATAGTCCAGCAAGGGGGCAGCCACTTTAGGCTCCCAGCCGTCACCTCCCTTGGACGGAAATCTGCATCTCAGTCTCTCCTGACCAGGCCTCTCTGCCTACACTGTAATATTAGGTATGTGGCAGACACCACCAACTTGGTTGACTTAAGTTATCATCTCTACCCCATGCACATCATACATCATTTGAAATACTTTTATGTTTACTTTAAGGTGAGGAATGATGTGGCATTGTTAAGTGGTGTTGTTACCATAGAAACTGGGATAAACAGTGACACCATCAACATGTTAAAATGAAATATTTTGAAATATTTGCATTTTTTCTGTTATTATTTCAAGAAAATTGGATTTCTTTGTGACTTCAAATCATCACAGCAACAACCTAAATGGTAAAACAAAATGTAACAATAATTTTTTACAGGTGTAATTGAAATGTAGTAGCGCTAGAGACATTCCCACTCAACATCATTATTATCCTCTTGTTCATTAGTATGATCTCTGTTGAGAGCGTGTGGGTTACCATAGTTTCACTGCCTTGGCATGGACACAGTTCTGTGCAGGGAATTTTATTCTGATTACAGAGACCATTGAGTATTCAGTGAACACTATTGGCATGTGCACAAATAAGGTCTTCTAGAAGCTCAGATGCCACTGGATCCTTGAACAATATAGGAAGTAGTTGATCAGCCTCATTTTTCCATCCATGTTGCAATGGTGATCCAGTATCTGGTTTACCTATATGCAAAGGCATCCAAATCTGAGATTGACATGCTCTTCAAAACTTTCCTCCCGTGGTGGAAGTCTGCTCAGTGACTTATCCTTTTTGATGGCTAGACTGAGGCGCAAACAGATCAGTTCTCTGTGGGTGTCC
The DNA here is from genome assembly GCF_965140285.1 of Lepidochelys kempii. Lineage (NCBI taxonomy): Eukaryota > Metazoa > Chordata > Testudines > Cheloniidae > Lepidochelys > Lepidochelys kempii. The sequence goes on along the minus strand of NC_136390.1, from coordinate 27,984,198 downwards.
TTTTCTTTCTCATACCACACGGCTAACAACTTGCTTGCTGCAGAAATTGCGGCTTGTTCATCATTCTGTCTCAATCTGGTAAGATCTCTGAAACAGTAAGGTCCCTTTGTTTTGACGACGCTGAACATGGATGTTTCCCAATATCAAATGGCAGTGACAGAGAGTCCCAGACGCTTAATACAAGTGTAGCAGGTAGTTCGTTGCGGAAGTCAGGAACGAGTGTGTCACAGATTGCATGAACATATATGAAGCGACACTTGTCAGTTGTGCTGATAATGGAACCTCTTTCAAGCCACATGTTATGTATTTGTTCCATTTTTGGAATGTACTGAACAGCAAGAACCAAAACATCTGTATCAGGTGACCTAATTACTACGGTTCCTTTGACACCAAGGTACCCAAAAGCCATACTGGTGCACACAGCATGCAGAAGCATCCTTGTGTCTGCTTCCTCTTGAGAACTGTATTAGCCTTGGGTTTCCTCAACACCTCTACTGATGATAGACTGTCTACTTCACCACTGGAAAAGCCTCAAGCAAAAAGGAGTGTTTGTGTTGGATGTGCTTCTAGACTCTCAGGTGTATTCCACAGAAGAATTTAAGTGATAGCTTGTTGGATGTTTCATTTAGAAAAAAATTCATGGAGGCACAGGATGTCCACCAATCATCTTATTCTCCTTCAGGTGACAGTGCACATATATATTCCAATGTAGTGCACTCGAGTCGGAGACTTTTGCCAGCAGTATCACTAGGCGTTGCATGAGCCCTTGTTCTCTTTGTGCTTTCAGATGAGGGCATACAAGGGGTGTGTTTACCGCCTCCTTTTCAATTCCTTCTCACCACCTATGGTGGGAGTTGGATCTCCCTGTAACTTTAGCTTCCGTCAGTCAGCTTTCAAATACTTTTCTATATATAGTTTTTATAATTATAGCGTACAGTGCAGTATAGTATAAAATAGTGTAGTTATTTTAGCTACAGTTTTATTAGTACCTGGAGGATTTACTGTGGAAAAAAAAAGCCCAGATTTTAAACAAATGTGCCACGTGCAGCACTGTTATTCCTGTCACAGATAGGTACAAGAGTTGTCTGATTTGTGTGGGTGAGTGATGTGTGAGGGACAAATGTCCTCTTTGTACCTCCTTTTCTCTCTGCACTAAGAAGCAGAGAGACTGTTGCCTTAATGATGCGACCTTTGCATGAGCAGAGTCCCAGTGGTGACCAAGGGCACCCTGGATCAACTTGGAGAGTTCCTTCAGCTTCTTCTGACTGCAGACGTAAGTCTGGGAGCAAACATCGTACTTCCCCTTCTCTGTGTGGATTGAAGCATTCTAAACATTCATACTCTAACTCTTGGTCTTCTCCCAGACAGTCATCTGGTAGGTCCTGTGGTACTGGTTTGAAGCCTCACAAATCAAAGTGCTTATTGATCATGTCAGAGGTAGCACTGTTGCCTTCAGCTCAATGGGGCTGTGAAGACTGGCGAATTCACCCATGCTGGGTCCTTCTCAGTGTGCTTCAGCTCCACTGGATCCTCTGGCACCATTGGCACTCATATAATCAACTGAGATGCCTTCTACACCTCAGGCTTTCCTAGCAGCAAGGGACCTTCTTTTTTTTTCTCTGCCTGACTCTCCTCTATTTCAGATAGTTTCAGTATCTCCTCAACTGATAATGACTACACATCTGACACCGACTACACAGTCGACTTCGCTGATGCACCTGGCACTGACATCTCGCCTGGAATTAATGATGCAACCAGCACTGACAATGCAACCAGAACTGATGATGGAGTCAGTTCTGCTGATGCATTTGGAACCAATGACACACACACTATTTATGCCAGCATCAGCTTTTTGACCACTCTAACCTATAGCTTCTACTGACCCTTGTGTGTCTTCCATAGCTAGACCACTGAGAACATCTGTGGGAACAGCTCCCCGTACCCTGTGTTGCCTTTTTCAGGCTCAGAAGAGGAAGAAGATGTCTCTCCCCTGAGATCCTGCAAATCTTTCTATAGATCTTTTCACTGCCAGATTGAAGGATATTAAATATTAGAACTATTTAATATTTACTATATTTTACTATTTAATATTTTTAATATTTACTGTTTTGGCTGTTTAAGTGACGTGTCCACAGCTTGAGGGGGTAGGAAGTACCTCTTCATCTGTGACATTTGGTGGAAGAAAAGAAATGGCTGTTAATTCTCAAAATGCAAAATAGATGAATCTCCACCCTTACTGAAACAGAACTTCCAGGGGGTGAAGTAAGATTTTTGTGGAGTAACTGAAGTAGGCAGAATCCACCTGGGGTTTCAGAGTCCATCATTGTAGAACTAGCCATATCAGAAGACTACAAGGTGAATACCTCTGTCATCATTAGATATTGATTAAACATTGAGACTCTCTTCAAGTGGTGCTGCTTTTCTTTGAAGAAAAAATATTCATGTTGTCTAAATAAAATAGTGAACTGTCTTGTCTTTGTCTGTTACTTCAGCTTTTATATAAATCAGATCTTCAGTGGATGAGAGGCATTGGCTGGTCCCCAGCTGGCTCTCTGGATGATGAGAAGAATAAGAGAGCAACCCAGATCCTGAGTGACCATACCTATCGGCAACACCCAGACACGATCAAATTTACTAGCCTGCTTGATTCTCTACCAATGGTTCTGGCAAAGCACAATTCTGAAATTATGGATCAGGTGAGTTTTGTAAATTTGCAATTAGAATTAAAACAGTACAGTTTTTCTGGATGCTAAAGGTTTTTTTTAAAGGAAAATAAAGACGTTTGCATTTCAAGACTACAGTCTTTTCATGGAATGTCAGGGATTTATTACCATTATAACTGAGTACTTTTACTTTGTATTTTGAGTTTCTAGCACATAGCTAAAGTATATTTTTAAAATATATTTAATAGTTGCTTCTGTTTAAGATCAGAAACATGGAAAAGTGGTTTAATGAGAGATTGGCTTTATGTATTTACATGTTATTTTATGTTGTTGCAAAATAATTAATGTAAAGAGCTAAACTGTATATTTTGTTTTCAAGTGGGGGTGCAACTATATACATATTTATCATGATTGTGCAGACAACTGGCCAGTTATACCTAGCAAACATATTTATATAAATGTCAGGTGAATTGTTATGCAGTAAGTTTCAAAATTCAATAGAACTTTGCTAATTTGCATTTCTTTATCTTCACAAACCAGAGCTCCAGTCTCTCGGATCTAATGACAGTTTATAGTGAATTGCCATATTAAAAAGACTTAATTATATTTCCAAAATACCTAACAGGTTATTAGTCAGTAAATTATGAAGTATTAAATAATCAAAGCTGAACTCTCATTCTCAAATGGAAAAATGCATTTGGTAATGTGTAATGCTTGCTTTATTTACTGTGATTTAAACTAGATCAATCATCCTGGGAATCTTGTCTCATTGAAGTCAATGGCAAAATTCTCATTGATTTCAATGATGTCAAGTAGAATATCACTCAAAAATCTCACTAAAATCACTGAGTGGACTTGTGGAACAAGGTACCACTCAACATAAGTGAAGGTCTCTGTGACCGTTATTTGTTGATTAGTAAAATTCAGTAATTTGCCATGGGTCTTGAGGTCAGTGCAGAGGAAACTTCTGTTGTTATTTTAGTTTTAGTTACAGTTGTTCTGGACTGCCTGAAATTCTTAGGATTTGTGATCTTGATCACGCTTATTCAGTCAGAATTATATCTTACCCTATTAATGACTTAGGTCTTCATGATTTTGAACATCTTATTATATTTGTTGTTTGCTTTTCAGCGCTCATATACAGAAGCTTGGAATAAAGATAAAACTAGCATCCACGTGATGCCAGATACCCCTGCTATTTTACTGGCGCAGCAGAACAAATTGAATTACAGTGAGGTAGGTGATGCCTTGCTTAAAAATTAAAGGGCAGCTTGTAAGACAACTTAGATGAAAGGGAAATGCATTATTTCTGAAATGTAATGAATATTTTTTATTTTTTTAGAAACTGTACAGACTTGCAATGGAAGAGGACAAGAAGAAAGGCTATGACCTACGGGTAGATGCCATTCCAATCAGGGCAGCTAAAGCCTCCCGAGATATTGCAAGTGAGGTAAGTAAACTTGGACCCTTCTCCTCTCTGTTTCAGAGGTCTCAGCATTTTAGTGAGCAGTTAAGGGCATACTTCATGAACACAATCATGTATCCAGTAACACACTTTCCAAACAATAAAGAGGAGTGCGACTGGAATAAAAACTTCCCTACAGTTCCTGTAGGTCTGTCCTTACTTTACCTGTGGTGAGGTTCCACTCCCAGCATGTGTTGTCTACTTGGGGATCTGTGTTTGATGGTTTGAGGTGTGTGACAAATGAAGTCATCTTGTCCACTTTTAATTCTAACTAATATCTCTTATTTTATAATTGCTACTCAATGGTTTTAGCTAAATAAATCTTTTTCTTGCAGTGTAACCTACCCGTGCTGCCTGTCAGTCCTTTCCCAGTAACATACCCACTTAATTGAAATTGGTATTGGAAAACAAATGTGTTTGGCCTTGTTAATTATTAGACTTCATGCAAAGGCATATATCCTCTTGGACTGGAATTTAGGTCAAATGCTAGCAGAAAATATCAGAGGTTTATGACCATAATCCAGTGGCTTATCCTCAGTCATAGGGAAAACTTTTTTTCTTGGATACTGTTAAACTAAGTTAATATTGTAATATGTTGAAGGTCTATTTTGATTCTTAGTAACCAAATTAGTATCAGTTCAACAATGTTTTCTATTACATTTGCTAGGCATATTTTTATTTTATCTGTTATATTTAATGATTTTCTTACTGTTTCTGCTAAATTGCCCTTAAAGCGCTTTGTGTTTAAGACCGTTATAATCAGGTGGAGACTGTTAGCTGAGGAAATAACTGATGGGCCCTTCATAGAGAGAAACTGAGTTCTGACCTCAGGGGAGCCAGACCAAGGAATAAGAAATAGCTTGGCTACAATGAATCAGGCAGAGGAAGCTGTAGTTTTCCTCTTGAAACATTCCAGTGGCATATAGGCCACCAGACCTAGGCACAAAGACATCTTATTACTTACATGTTTAAGAAACTCTTGTGTCTAAACCTCTTTTTATGCGGAGAGCCCTATGAGTGCTTTAACACTCAGACTCCACAGTCTATGAACAGAACACTTCTTCACATAAAAGCCTCCACCGTCTCATGAAGAAGTCCTCCAGGGAGTTGCTATAGGATTATAGGTTGTTTTCTTAACAAATCCCCCTGAAACTAATTGGACTTTTTTTTTAACCTACAGTACAAATACAAAGCAGAGTATCGCAAACAGCTAGGCCACCATGTGGGAGCCCGCAATATCCAGGATGATCCAAAGATGGTGTGGTCTATGCATGTAGCCAAGATCCAGAGTGACAGGGAATACAAGAAAGATTTTGAGAAATGGAAGACCAAATATAATACTCCCATAGATATGCTGGGAATTGTACTTGCCAAGAAGTGTCAGGAACTGGTTAGTGAAGTTGATTATAGACATCCTCTGCACCAGTGGACATGTCTGCCAGACCAGAACGATGTTGTACATGCCAGGAAAACATACGATCTTCAGAGTGATGTAAGTCCTACTTTTATCAGCTTTGTGAAAAGTGAAGCATTTTATTAATTATGTTTTTTCATCCGATGTAAAAAATGTATTTAAAGTTCTCCATTTCCGAACTCTTTTTCCTGCAAGGACCTTTGCTGGAGCACACGGGATAGGTGGGTATTTTCAGAATGCTGCCAATGGAAGTGAATCATTCCACAGTTTAATTAGTTCACAGTTTGCAGCATGTAGCCTTCCTTTTGCATCCTAAGTACTGATCTCCTCTTGTGAACTTTGGAGTTAGATTTTCTGCAGTGGATTTGAACTCTCCCTCTCAGGAGGGAGAGGGTAAAAGCATCTGAGTTTCATGTTTGTAAATATACTGTTTTGTTTATATAAGTGACATGTCCAGAGCTTGAGGTCCTTCTTATCTCTGATATCTGAGAGAGGAAAAGCAATGGCTGTAATTACCAAAATTTACCTTGAGTGACTGGGTTGTCTCCATGCCAGTTTTAGATTAATCTCCATCCTGACTGGAACAGAACTTCCAATAGGTGGAGCAAGATTTTTGTGGAGTAGCGACTTGCCTGTGTGCAGTGTCTGACTTGTATATATGTTCTCTAGAGTTGCCTCTTTGTGCCTGCATGGTGGTAATAGTTCAGGTCCCTTTCATGCAAGGATCAAAGGGATGTATACTTACAAACAAAGGGGAAGATTATCAAAATCATCTAAGGCATTTAGGACTGCAACGACCATTGACGTTTGTGTTCCTAAATCTCTTACATGACTCTGCAAACCTCCTTTGAAATTATTTTGTCTCATGTTGACACATAAATAAATGTCTCAAGAAAAAAGAAAGCAGTGTAGGCAGAATTCAGAATCTGTCAGTGTTGAACTAGTCCTGTCAGAGGGCTGTGAGGTAACGACCTCTGTCATCATATGATATTGATTAAACAGTGAGAATCTCTTTAATTGGTGCTGCTTTGCATTGGAGAAAAAATGTTCATGTTGTCTAACTAAAATAATAAACTTTCTTGTCTTCCTCTTTAATTTCAGATTGTATATAAGTCAGATCTTCAGTGGTTGAAAGGCATTGGCTGGTCCCCAGCTGGTTCTTTGGAGGATGAGAAGAATAAGAGAGCAGCCACCATCCTGAGTGACCATACCTATCGGCAACTCCCAGACACGATCAAATTTAATAGCCTGCTTGATTCTCTACCAATGGTTCTGGCAAAGCACAATTCTGAAATTATGAACCAGGTGAGTTTTCTATTTATTTGCAACTAGAATTAAAATGATATAATTTTTCTTGATGCTAATGTTTTGGTTTTTAAGGAAAATAAAGAAGTTTGCATTATGATACTACAGCCTTTTCATTGAATGTCAAGGATTTATTTCCATTATAGTGGAATACTTTTGTTTTGTATTTTGAGTGTCTAGCACATAGCTCAAGTATATTTTAAAATATATATTTAATAATTGCTTATGTTTATACTCAGAAACATGAAAAAGATTTTACCAAGAGTTTGGTTGTATTTTTTTAGATTTTTTTTTAAGTTATAAAATAATTTCTCAGTGTAAAGAGCTAGGCTGTTTCTTTTTCAAGTATTTATCATGATTTATCATGATTGTGCAGAAAACTGGCCAGTTATACCTAAGAAAGATATTCATATATATCTCATGGGAATTGTTGCCCCAAAACATCTCATGATTGTATATCTCTTTGCTAATTAGCATTTCTTGATCTTCACAAAACATAGTATCCACACCCTTTACCTCTAATCCCTCTGATCTAATGGCAGAGGTTATAGTGAATTGCCATATTAGTAAGACTTGATTATACCTCCAAAATATCAAATCCATTATTTGCCAGCAAATTATGAAGTATTAAATAGTTGAAGCTGAACCATCATTGACAAAGATAATGGAAAAATTGCATTCGGTGATGTGCAAGACTTGCTGTATTTGCTCTGACTCAAACTAGATTAATCATGCGGGGCTATATCTTTGCCCCTCTGAAGCAACATTCCAATTGACTAGAGTAGAGCCAGAATTTCACCTGTCAAATGGTACGTCACTCAAAAATCCTACTGAAATCATTGTGTGGTCTTGTGTAGCAAGGTACTACTCATCATGAATGAGAGTATCAGTAGCTGACCTTTATTAATTAATGAGTAAAATCCTGTAATTTGCAGTGGGTCTCCAGGTCAGTGCGAACAAGAGAATTTCTGTTGTTTAAGTTTTAGTTACTTTTGTTCCAGCCTCCATGAAACTCTTAGGATTGCTGATCTGGATCATGCTTTATTCAGCCATAATTATATCTTACCATTTCAATGACTGCGGTCTTCATGATTCCAACTCCTATTATATTTGCTCTTTGCTTTTCAGCGTTCGTATACAGAAGCTTGGAATAAAGATAAAACTAGCATCCACGTGATGCCAGATACCCCTGCTATTTTACTGGCACAGCAGAACAAATTGAATTACAGTGAGGTAGGTGATGCCTTGCTTAAAAATTAAAGGGCAGCTTGTAAGACAACTTAGATGAAAGGGAAATGCATTATTTCTGAAATGTAATGAATATTTTTTATTTTTTTAGAAACTGTACAGACTTGCAATGGAAGAGGACAAGAAGAAAGGCTATGACCTACGGGTAGATGCCATTCCAATCAGGGCAGCTAAAGCCTCCCGAGATATTGCAAGTGAGGTAAGTAAACTCAGACCCTTCTCCTCACACTTTCAAAGGTCTCAAGTTCATAGTGAGCAGTTAAAGGCGTGCTCCATCAACACAATCAGGCAAAGCTCTTTCTGAAAAATAAATAGGAGTACGCCTGGAATAAAATCTTCTGTATAGTTCCTGTAGGCCTGTCCTTACTTTATCTGTGGCAGGATTACATTCCCAGTGTCTGTTGTCTATTTGAGGATCTCTGTTTGCTGGTTTGAGGGATGTGACAAATGAAGTTATCCTGTCCAGTTTTAATTCAAACTAATGTCTCTTATTTAATAATAACTGCTAGTAAATATTTTTAGGTGAATTAATCTTTCTGTTTAGGTGTTATCTACCAGCACTGCCTCGCTGATCTTTTCCTGGTAACATACTCATTCAATTGAAACTGGCATTTGAAAACAAATGTGTTTGGCCTCGTTAATGAGCAGATTTCATACAATGGAGTTAACCACTTTGGTCTGCATTTTAGGCTAAATGCTAGTTGAGACTTTTGAGATAGCTGTGACCACGAACAGTCGCTATCCACGGTCACAGGGAGAACTTATTCCTCTCAGAGCCTGTTAAGATAATCTTATATTGTAGTATGTTGAAAGTGAATGTATTGGGTTTCAGGCAAACGGTGTACGGGGTCCTGGCATAGTAACAATATTACTTACATATTTAAGGGACTCCTGTGTCTAAGCTTTTTCCTAAGTTCTAGGTGTCATATGAATGGTTTAGCACTCAGAAATAATACTTTATGAAGTGACACATGTTCACATAAAAGCGTCCAAACTCTCCACTAACCATGAAGACGCCGGAAAATTCCTATGGGATATTTTCTTAACAAGAAACCTGAAATTTGTTGAACTTTATTTTTTTGCCTACAGTACAAATACAAAGAAGGATATCGCAAGCAGCTAGGCCATCATGTGGGAGCCCGCACCATCCAGGATGATCCCAAGATGATGTGGTCTATGCATGTAGCCAAGATCCAGAGTGACAGGGAGTACAAGAAAGATTTTGAGAAATGGAAGACCAAGTATAATAGCCCAGTGGATATGCTGGGAGTTGTGCTGGCCAAGAAATGTCAGGAACTGGTCAGTGACATTGATTACAGACATCCTCTTCACCAGTGGACATGTCTGCCAGACCAGAATGATGTCATCCATGCTAGAAAGGCCTATGAGCTACAGAGTGATGTGAGTACTGAATATGAGAGCTCCCAGGTATATCAGTAAGGCTACGTTTTAGTCACAGGTATTTTTAGTAAAAGTCATGGACAGGTCAGGGACCATGAATTTTTGTTTACTGCCCATGACCTGTCCATGACTTTTACTAAAATACCGCTGACTAAAACTGGGGGTGGGAGACTCCGGGGGCGCCACAGGTGCTGGGGAGGGGGGCGCAGACTGGGGAACTGCTGTGGGTGCTGGGGAGGGGGCATGGGTGCTTGGGGGTAGTCGTGGCCCTGGGGGGGGCACTGCAGTTACTGGGGAGGGGTTGCAGCCTGGGGAAGCACCGCGGATGCTGGGGAGGGGGCTGCAGGTGCTCAGGGAGTGAGTTGCAGCCCGGGGGTGGTGGGGAGGGGGGCACAGGTGCTGAGGGGTGGGGGGAGTCGCAGTCTGGTGGGGGGGATTGTGGGGGGTGGGGCTTGGACAGCCCCAGCTCCTTAGAGCTCCACATACTGCTTCTGCTCCACCCAAAACCCCGGTTCTGCAGCTCCCATTGGCTGGGAACCATGACCAATGGGAGCTGCGGGGACAGTGCCTGGCTGCCGGCAGAGGCAGCCTGTGGAGCTAGGGGAGCTGAGGGAGAAGACTCCACCTGCCCCAAGGTAAGCAGCGGCCCCAAGCCCTGAGCCCCTCCCCCCCAAACTCCTGCTGCTGGAGGGCCCTGCGACTGCCCCAGCAGCAGCCAGTGCAACTGACCCGGGGACTGCCCGAGCTGCTCAGGTGGCTCACGGGGCTGCTGCAGAAGTCACAGAGGTCACGGAAAGTCACAGAATCCATGACCTCTGTGGCAAACACAGAGCCTTATGTATCAGTGATCACAGTTGCATAGTAAATTATGCTTTCAGCATTATATCGTTCCCTTTTGGTGGGTGTAGAGGACCTGAAACCTCTGGAATGGTGGTTCAATAGTTCTATTGTGCAGTGAGACAGGCTAAAGAGAAGCTCTGAAAGGGAACGCCACACCTGGTCCCCATCACAAAGTGCTGTTCCATGATTATTTTCTCTGTGGCTGTATAAAGTCGGGGTCACTGCCAGTGGGTGTATGAATTATGCTGAATGATTGGATCTTTAAACCCACTTGAGGGGGGAATCAAAGTGAGCCATGCCCACAGTAGTATCTATGGAGTGGCTTCTTAATGAAACTTGTGGGAAGGTTTCGTCCTTCCAGCTCACCTAAGGCATCTGAGCTCACAGCTGTAAATTTGGATGTCTGAGTCAGGGTGTTCTTAGTGGAAGTCCCTCAACTCTGAAATTCATGGCTTTATTGATGCAAGACTCCAAGTGAAAAGCACATATTTTCGCTCAGCCTTTTCCTGACACATGGTAGGATGGAGGATACCCGAGGAAGATGGGGAGACAATATACGTCTAAGGTGAGGGGAAGGATCGTAACTGGCTGGCTAAGAGCCAGTGCAGAGAGGGAGGAGGGGTTTTTTTCAGTGCACAGGGCTTGCACAGTCCCTGCATGAGATGTACTGGGATGTTTAGCTGAATACGTTAACTAAATAGTTACCTTTGTATTTACGGTTAATAGAATTGCTACAAGTCAGATCTTCAATGGTTGAGAGGCATCGGTTGGGTCCCAGTTGGTTCCCTGGATGTTGAAAAAGCCAAGAAAGCTGGACAGATCCTTAGTGACAATATATATCGTCAGCCACCAGACAAATTAAAATTTACTAGTGTAACGGATTCTTTGGAAATGGTCTTGGCCAAGCATAATGCAGAAGCAATGAATAAGGTGAGTCCTAGCTTTCTGAGAAAGGTACTAGTGCTGCAAACCGTTAAAGATAACAAATTACATTTGTAATTATATGTATTAGACCCAAATTACATTACCAAATATGTATTAGACCCAGGCTATAATGATCAATTAGCTATAATTCCAGACACATGTAGCAATTTGTAAAATAGCTGGGAACGAGTTGTCTCTGAAAATGTCCATACATTAAAATAATTTGTCATAGTATTCAGGGCCTCAGTGCTTGCCTACACTTTGTGGACCTGATTCAAAGCCCATTAATGTCAGTGTGAGTCTTTCAATTGACTTTACTGATATTTTCATTAGTCCCTATGCCCAGAGGGTGTGCAAAATAAGCAAGAGCAGGAGTCTTTTCCAGTGGAAATCTTGCAACTTAGACACATGTTTTTGAAATCGAAGCCCTTTCAGAATCTTGACCTGGAAAGAGGTTAGTGTAAATGTAGACATTATATGATTTTTAGGCGGTACTTGAAGTAATGTTATTAAAATACTTTATTATGTTTTATGAGGTCTTCATATGTTGATCATTATCTTGTTTATTGCTGTTGGTTTAACATTTGTTATTTCATTTGCAGCGTTTATACACTGAAGCCTGGGATAAAGACAAGTCTCAAATCCACATGATGCCTGACACACCAGAGATTACATTGGCAAGACAGAACAAGCTCAACTACAGCCAGGTAAGCAAAAGCACAGTTTCTGTCATGAGTGTATTAATAATCTAAGTGGAATCATGCTGTGTCATTGGCTTGGCCAAAATATATCTTAACAAACTTGAAATAAATATTTACACTAAGTTTCCTGACTTATCCCATAACATTTACCTGCCAAAAAGTGAACATCAAAATGTTTTCCATATTCCAGCATAGTAGTCTTCTGGCTTGATTGTGGAACCTTTATTCATGATGGTGAGCACTCTTTTGAGAAGTTTCAGAGTGGTAGCCGTGTTAGTCTGTATCAGCAAAAAGAACGAGGAGTATTTGTGGCACCTTAGAGACTAACAAATTTATTTGAGCATAAGCTTTCGTGGGCTAAAGCCCACTTCATCAGATGCATGCAGTGGAAAATACAGTAGGAAGATATTACATACAGAGACCATGAAAAAATGGGGGTTACCATACCAACTCTAACGAGAGTAATCGAGTAAGGTGGGCTATTATCAGCAGGAGAAAAAAAGTTTTGTAGTGATAATCAGGATGGCCCATTTCAAACAGTTGACAAACAGGTGTTGGAAACAGTAGGGGGAAAAGTAGCGTGGGGAAATAGTTTTTCGTTTGCGTAATGACTTATTCACTCCCAGTCTTTATTCAAGCCTAATTTAATGATGTCCAGTTTGAAATTAATTCCAGTTCTGCAGTTTCTCGTTGGAGTCTGTTTTTGAAGTTTTTTTGTCGAATAATGGCGACTTTTAGGTCTGTAATTGAGTGTCCAGGGAGGTTTGAAGTGTTCTCTGACTGGTTTTTGAATGTTATAATTCTTGACATCTGATTTGTGTCCATTTATTCTTTTACGTAGAAACTGTCCAGTTTGGCCAATGTACATGGCAGAGGGGCATTGCTGGCACATGATGGCATGTATCACATTGGTAGATGTGCAGGTGAATAAGCCTCTGATAGTGTGGCTGATGTGATTAGGTCCTATGATGGTGTCCCTTGAATAGATATGTGGACAGAGTAGGCAATGGGCTTTGTTGTAAGGATAGGTTCCTGGGTTAGTGTTTTTGTTGTGTGGTGTGTGGTTGCTGATGAGTATTTGCTTCAGGTTGTGGGGCTGTCTGTAAGCAAGGACTGGCCTATCTCCCAAGATCTGTGAGAGTGAGGGATCCTCCTTCAGGATAGGCTGTAGATTCTTGATGATGCGCTGGAGAGGTTTTAGTTGGAGGCTGAAGGTGACGGCTAGTGGCGTTCTGTTACTTTCTTTGTTGGGCCTGTCCTGTAGTAGGTGACCTCTGGGTACTCTTCTGGGTCTGTCAATCTGTTTCTTCACTTCAGCAGGTGGGTACTGTAGTTGTGAGAATGCTTGATAGAGTTCTTGTAGGTGTTTGTCTCTGTCTGAGGGGTTGGAGCAAATGAGAAGAGTCCCACTGACTTCAAAGAGATAAATCTCTTGTTCAGTGATCATCAGTATGAGCTAAGGTCCACAAATGGGTTCTCCAGTGAATTGCTGAGGCTCCTCCTGTTAAAGGTACTAGTGCTAAAAAGTTGTGAAATTCATCCTATATTTGAAAATATCAAACAAATCATTTCTAACTTGATTCTTAAGACCTAAAGTGCTTCTGATCAGTGTAAGTAAGGGGCAAATATATAAGCATCAATAAGCAGTTGCTTTGGAAAGTAAGATTTGATCCATTTACAGTGGAGGCGTTGACACTACAAGTGTGATCTGTAAAATTGTATTCTATTCTACATCAGTTAAAGAAGAAGATAGACAAATAGTACAACCATTAGCTAGACTCTTTGGCCCAGATCCTCAGCTGATCTGAATTTACACCAGATGATGATCTGGCTTTTTCAGTTAAGAAAATTAGATTGTTAGATCTGAATCGATTGTATGATAATTCTTCTAGTTGTTGTCTTTCTGAGCTGACTGTTTTGCAGAGAAGGCAACATGCATAGTCCAGCTATGAGAATTTAACTCTGTTTAGTTCTTTTCATAGAGTCTATATAAACTTGCCATGGAAGAGGCAAAGAAGAGAGGCTGTGACTTGCGAATTGATGCTATTCCCATCAAGACTGCCAAAGCATCCAGAGATATTGCCAGTGATGTAAGAAACTGCTCTTTATTTCTCTACATACTTACAAGGAACCTTTGCTTTCTGTAAATTCCATATGTAAATTCTGCAACAGGAGGTTTGATTAAACAATGAAGATGTGGTTTATATGTTGTAAAGCTGTGGTGCATATATTTAAACATTTAAATTGAAAATAAAAATAATAATTAAAACACTAAGAGATTCAACTTCACGTGCATGGCATAGATAAAGGTCTGTTGTACATAATTTTAGGCAAAAAAAAAAGACCTACTTCATTAATTAAATCTTTAATTGTTAAAAAAACTCATAGTACATGCATATCACAATTATTTCTCTTTAACATTACAAAAAGAAAGTTTAATAATTCTTTATATCCCAGAATGTCTATCCCATTTAAAGTTCTAATTCACAATTCAGTTGCCTAGAATGCAAAGCCATGACACTACCGCGATAAAATACCTTGAAAGCATCATGATAGCTATAATTTATAAATAATTTTTGGAGAGTTTCTTGTTAGAACTATTTAAAATTAATAGTCACAATATTATTGATTAAAGGAACATTATATTTTGCTTTTTCCTTCAGTACAAATACAAAGAAGGATATCGCAAGCAGCTAGGCCATCATGTGGGAGCCCGCACCATCCAGGATGATCCCAAGATGGTATGGTCTATGCATGTTGCCAAAATCCAGAGTGACAGGGAGTATAAGAAAGATTTTGAGAAATGGAAGACCAAGTATAATAGTCCAGTGGATATGCTGGGGATTGTGCTGGCAAAGAAATGTCAGGAACTGGTCAGTGACGTTGATTATAGACATCCTCTTCACCAGTGGACGTGTCTGCCAGACCAGAATGATGTCATTCATGCTAGAAAGGCCTATGAGCTACAGAGTGATGTAAGTACCTTTTCTGTTTCAGTTCCAGAAGATGACTGTATTTGATACTGTACCTTAGATGAAAAATGATTTCACATACTGATAACAGTAGAGCCAAGTGTTCTCAATAAAACACCAGTTCTAGTATTGTAACAGGTTTTGTTACAAATGGAAACTCAGATTAAATCCATTAAAAGACTTCTTAATTAGTTCAAATTTAAGACCCGTTTAAGCACATTTGTCCCCATTTATGATTGAAATTATGAGAAATTGTTAGTTACTCATGGTTTTAGTCCAGGTGAAATGCAGTGATTTTTAACTAAGGTTCACTACTTTGAGATTTTGGATTTATTTGAACCTGGACCTTGAAGTGAAATGAGGAATAGGTAAAAATGCACCTATATGGATTAATATGTCAAAGGAAATGTTCATACAGTCTTGCAAAGCAGCATTGCCAAGCTCCATGCATTTCATTACTATCACTAGGGCTAAAATTGTGAACCACAATAAGCAATGTCAGAACAACCATGTTGTAACTGGAGAGGAGCCTGAGTCAAAGAAATATGCATGATATGTAGTAAATGGCAGGTTGTGCAAGGGTGGCATTGAGGAAGATGCAATGTCTGGAGCCAAAAAGCGTATTGTGGAATGTAGCTGGAGTGGAGAGCAGAGACCAGGAGGGGTGTATGTAAAAAGATGAAAGCATAGATGTACAAAAAGGATGTTGATAAAAATCAACTAGAGTAGCTAGATAGCATTGTTTGGGTCTTGGAGGTCAACCTGAGAAAGAAAGACTTGAGATGAATTCTAAAGATGGCTCTTCTGTATGATATTGCTTTTCAATGATGCATTCTTTGGATAAAATGGTAGTTTTGCCATTTATGCAGTGGACCAGTTTTTCACCCCTGAATTCTAGCCAAAATCTAGGTTTTACTATATTATAGCTTTTAATTTGTTTTCCCTTTTCATTTGCTGTATGTTTTAGTCACAGCTAGCTAGTTGTTCAGTAGTTATAAAATTTAGATAAAATGTACCGGGATGATAATGTGGAAAAGTGAACTAAGGAATTTCTTTTGTATTTATTTTGTTAACAGAATTACTACAAGTCAGATCTCCAATGGCTGAGAGGCATTGGTTGGGTTCCAGTTGGTTCCCTGGATGTTGAAAAAGCCAAGAAAGCTGGAGAGATCTTAAGTGATAAAATATACCGTCAGCCTCCTGACACATTCAAATTTACTAGTGTGACAGATTCTCTAGAAATGGTCTTGGCCAAGAATAATGCAGAGACAATGAATAAGGTGAGTAATGATTTGATAAGTAATACATCTGTGCTGTGCTACTCATGATTAAAGACAGAAAATTAGGAATACTTAGGGATCAGCACCACTATGTTGCGCGATGGACACTTGACAAAATTACAGTACATAGTGACAGACATTGGGGGCGGGCGGGGGTTATGTCATTCAGTCATTCAACGTTTCTTGAAATATTACCACGGACCTCAACATTTTTACCACAGACACTTGTGTCCTTGTACGGATGCGCTGCCGACTCCTACATGATTCAAAGTAATGTTGATGTCCTGAGATAAAACAGTATGTTTGCAAAGCAGTATGTAGGACCTATCTTATTAAGTACAAAGGAGGACATGTAAAGCAAGAATCAAGTTACTAAGATTATTCAGGATATTACAGTGAGCTTTTTCTTGGGCATATGTGTGTAGTCAGCTGCAATAGCTCATCAGACACCTTAGGTTTGCCTCAGCCTTTTTATTGTTGTAAACTGATGTAATCAATTTCTAAATGTGGAGCCAAATATGAGCCGCTCTCCTCAGATAAATTCCCTTTGTGTATAACAGTTTTGCCAGAGTAATAATGGCAAGGTTTGATAGATAGTTACTGTAGGTTATTACTGAATTACCTTTCATTTCTATTCAGAAATAATAACAATAGTCTCTTCCTGTCTTCATTCTTAGCGCTTATACACTGAAGCATGGGACAAAGACAAAACTACAATTCATGTCATGCCTGACACTCCAGATATCATGCTCGCAAAACTCAACCAAATAAACTGCAGTGAGGTGGGTAAAAGTAAAAAACTGAAAGGATGAAATAATGAGCTCTGGACAGTACAATTTTGTTATGTCTGGCTTTTCAATGAATACGATAATGCTGCACATCTGTATAGTGCCACGTGTGGCCAGTAATGTTAGTTAAGACAGATTTTTGCTATAATTTAAATTATCTTCTTGGTGTCTGACTTTTGATTTTCAAAAGTAGTATCAGCATTAAACTAGGAGCTTATCCTGTGGTAAACTCTTGACATATGTAAATAGCACACTGGGAAACTCCCCTCTTTCGTTTTGTCAGTGTCCTTGTGAAAAAATGTTTTTCAGGAAATAATGAGAATTTGCAACAGTGCAAAACTTCGCATCTTGGAAACCTTTCACCTCATTTCTTGGTCTTCAGGTAGATTCCCACCATCCCTGCTTTCCACTCCCTTACTGCTGCCAGATTTATACAATAAAATGTTGGAAATGTGCATTTTCCTACTACCTAGGGCAGGTAGCTATGGGTCATATTTAAATCAGGTTTTCCCATTTTGAATATTAATCATGTTTTCTAGTGACTTAATGGGTTTTGTTATATACATGTGTAACATGCTTAACTACAAGGGAGGTGCATAAAGTGCCTGGTTAATGAGATAAAAATATAAATGGTTTCCTTTCTCATAGAAATTGTACAAATTAGCCTTGGAGGAATTGAAAAAGAGAGGTTATGACTTACGTGTTGATGCCATTCCAATTCAGGCTGCCAAGGCATCCAGAAATATTGCCAGTGAAGTAAGTAACCTTTTTTGTTATATCTACAGGGACATGTTTCTTATGGAAAAGAGTTCAGAATTTGTACTCTATAATTTTTCTATGTAAATGCTTTTAAATTGTACAATAGATTCTATTACTATCCAATAATTATAGTGCATGCTTCTTGCATCTGAAAATAAAGGACCATATCAAGATCTACAGTGATAGAGGCCTTAGACAAATACATTGCAGTGATAAAATAAATAATATAAAGCCTAGTCCTATGCCCATTGAAATATTTCCATTGAGTACAATGAGTGTTGGATCAGGCACATAGTGAGATTATATAAGGTACCTATTTACTACTTTTTGAGAGAAGAATTAAATGCTTCAGAAAAAATAATAAATAATATTAACAGTCCTAAACAATCCCCTTTTTCTGCCATGAGAAGATTTTAGTGCTGATGAAAAGTTGTTGTATTGAAAGCCCATGTGATTGAAGATGACTCATCCATGGAACAGATATGGCATAAGCAATGACAATAAAGTCTCCCTTTCACTACTCTGCCAGTGTGCCTCACTGCTCACCTAGGGCAACACCAGTAGGGGTTAGAAGGTAGTTCACTCTCCAGGTTGGTTTTGTCCTTGGCATCACTAATTAAATAGAAGATAAATGTGCCAGTTGATGTTAATTTGTCAGCAGACGTTGTGTTCTTTCCTTAAGAATTTTATCATACATCCTAAAAAATTAAAAGGATGTGAGACCACAAACAAGATATTAAGTACATGGTTGTAAGCGATAAGGTATGCAAATTTAGTAGTAATGTGTTTATGGAGATAGCAAGATAGAATACCTTAACTTATTTTTCTCTTCTTTTGAACGAAATGAATAAAATAGCATATTAAAGAAAGTCTAATACATTTTTTTCCAGTCTGAGGGTATGCATATTCTAGTTAAGTTGGGTACATTGTTTCCGAGTTGAAAACTGTCACAGTGAATATAAATATATTTTATTTTAGTACAAATACAAAGAAGGGTATCGCAAGCAGCTTGGCCACCATGTGGGAGCCCGCACCATCCAGGATGATCCCAAGATGATGTGGTCTATGCATGCAGCCAAGATCCAGAGTGACAGGGAGTACAAGAAATATTTTGAGAAATCAAAGACCAAATACACTAGCCCAGTGGACATGCTGGGAATTGTGCAGGCCAAGAAATGTCAGGAACTGGTCAGCGATGTTGATTACCGCCATTACCTGCACCAGTGGACATGTCTGCCAGACCAGAATGATGTGATCCAAGCTAAGAAGGCCTATGAGCTGCAGAGTGATGTGAGTGCACAACATGTGTAATACATGCAACAGGCCCAATTTTACCCTGACATGCCTGCACACTAGGGTGACCATATAGCAAGTGTGAAAAATCGGGACGGGGGTGGGTGGTAATAGGAGCTTATTTAAGAAAAAGCCCCAAATATCAGGACTGTTCCTATAAAATCGGGACATCTGGTCATCCTACTGCACACAGATGTCTATTTAACATCCTTACAATGGTAGTGCCTAAGAGCCAACCAAGAGTGGAGCCCTGTTGTGCTAGGTGCTGTACAAACAGAGAGTAGCAGACGTCCCTGACCTGAAGAGCTTGCAATCTAAAAGGACGACACAGACACAGGGTAGGGGAAGGGGTAGAACACACAAGCAGAGTAAACAATGAGATGGCGGCAAATGTCATGTTAATTCCATGATTTTTTCTGGGGTTAGGAGTTACTTAGGAGGGAATCAGCTAAATCAAAAGAACAGGGAAGGGGAAATGCTCAGGGGGATAGGGCAGGTGAGAAGATGGTAAGAGGGAGTAGGAATGGAATGAAGCTCAGGTGAAGAGACTGGGCGGTAGAAGGAGAGGGTTGGAGCAAACACCAATCAACAAAGGCCAGAGAAAGTCTAGTCAAAACTGTGGAAAGTTTTCCAAATGTCCAGAAGTCCAAAGATCCCTGCTTTGGCTGCTTCAGCCCCTACCAGCTGGAACCTCTGTCTGTTGCCTCTCTGCAGCTCCCTGATGTGGGGAATGAAGGGGAAGTTAAGGTAGGCACCATCTGGGTTCTAGTACCTCCAGAATGGAGGGGTGTCTCCCCTGTGCAGTTCTGGGTCCAGGGGAAGGGTGGCCTCAGCTGGGCCCCATTTTCTCCCCTTCTTCCTCAGTGCAGTAGTCCCTGCTTTGGCTGCTTCTGCCCCTACTGGCTTGTGAAATGTTCCATATCCTGTTACCGATCCTTTGCCACCAAATCCTTGCTGTTTTCTTGATCTTTGATCTGTCAAAGGTGCCCTAATAATGAGTCTGTGGAGTCCTTCCATTTTCCCATTCATTGTGCTGTGTAATAATTATTTTATCTACCTTGGAAGAAATGAGTCAGAATTAAATGACCATTTTGTAGTAATAGATAATGTTACATGAAGTGAGTAGTGTATAAATCAGTTGCATTTATTCATATATTCATTTGATTGTTCCTCCAAATGACTGATTGAACATTAATTAAATTTTAGGCTGTTTACAAATCAGACCTGGAATGGCTGAAGGGTACAGGCTGGGTCCCCATTGGTTCCATAGATGTTGAGAAGGTGAAGAGAGCTGGAGAAATCCTGAGTGAAAAGCAGTATCGCCAGCCCGCAGACCAAATGAAATTTACCAGTGTGACAGATTCGCTGGAGTTGGTTTTGGCAAAGCAAAATGCTGAGACAATGAACAAGGTGAGTCTCCCAGAAAAATTCACAGGTGTTACTGACTCTGAGGTTGGTTCATGGAATGGGCAATGCACTTTGGTTGAAAGAGGTAAGTGTTCCCAAAGAAGCAAAATGTCAGACAGCAGCTGCTGTTAGGTAGCTGTGGTTACCAAGAGTCCTTTAGATCCTTTCCACTTGGTAAGAAGGTTGGCCCCTTTTCTTTCAGATGTAGGATCTCTTTGTTTTTTCTCCTCCAGACTGGATTTGTTTAATACATTCTGTGTGCAGCTATATTTTAAATCATTTGGAAATTGCAGTTAATACAGAACACAGAGGCCTGCTGATGAAGTGTTGTTTCTCACAGAGGAGGATGTTCACTCCAGAGCCTAGGTTCCATATGTGACACTCTACACACCTTATGCTGCATGTGTTATAGTCTTAATCCGGGGGTTAAGTGGTGCCTAGGACTGTGTGCAAGGCCTCTGCACTGGGATTTGAGCACTCTACCCCAACAGCACTGGCTGCCTAACAGAGCTGGTCAGAAAAATTGCACCATAATCAAATGTTGACTAAAAACAGAAATAAAATTGTTGGTGAATTTCTATTCCTTCTTCTCCACACCAGTACCAGATTGGCTGCACTGTAAAGGGTTTTTTATTTTTAAAAACTCTCAACTCAGTGTGTGCCAGAACTCCTTTATGGAAAGTGACCTACTAAGCAAGGCTGAGGCTGTTTGCAGGTTGCAGAACCATTTCAGACAATGCTGCAAAATGTGCAGATGTGGTGTCCCCAAATAAGGGACATGGGGCACACCCCTCTGGGACAAGGTGCAATGCTAGGCAATACATTGCTGAATGCATTACTGGAAGACACTCAAATACTACAGTGATGAGCATGGCATACGAACCTGTATAGAATAGGGAGACATCTGTTACGTATGGTATTGAGCTGCATGGTGCAGACTGGAGCATCAGCTCCTGTATGACAACTGAGAGCTCAGAGGTAAGAGCTTGTGTCCCCTAGGGAATAAGGCTGCCTCCCATTTATAGTAGCCTGGGTAGGGTAACTAACATCACAAATTATCTCTTCCTCCTTCTCCCGAAAAATATATCCCAGAGAGTCCTGGATATCCTTCTCCCACTAGAACCTCCCAGCAATACTGAATCAGCCAATTAACATGGCAGAGCAGGTTGGGGCACAATGAGGAGAAGAAAGTCACCTAGTTGGGTTTTGCAGTTGGAGATCACAAAGTATCAAGAGTATTAAAGATTTGCTCAAACTGTCCCCAATGACGTATTAGGGTGTTTTCAATGGGTGGGTCTTAGTTTTGTAGGTATGTGTTCAGACGTTGGCTATATATATGCCATGTTCTGGTTCAAGGCTTTGGTTTTGTCGACTTTTGCTAATTGTTGCTTTCCGTTTTACTGTATTTTTCTCAAGGTGTGCAGAATTCTTTGGGCACAGTGGGCAATGCGTATCTATTATGTATCTTTAGCTTTCTTTGAGTGTCAGCCCAAGCTCCACAATTGTATTTATCAGGGACCTGAACCAAATCTCACCATAATCAATGGGAGTCTTTCCATTGGCTTGAATGGACATTAGATAAGCTGTAGGCTAATTGTGCTAAATGTATAGTACACCCATACTTAGGCTATAAAAACTAGCAGATAAAATTATTTGATATCTAGACACATGGGAGTAAATTCACCTATAAGCCCAATTTAGTTTTTCTTTGAAAACACTGTAGATTTAAAGTATGAAATCCTTCCACTTGCAAAAACTGTGTTTATTTAAATGTTTCATTAAAATCTTTTTTTAAATTGTTTTCCCCCCTTCCACAGCGTTTATACACAGAAGCCTGGAATGCTGACAAAACCACAATTCACGTCATGCCAGACACTCCAGCCATTATGTTGGCAAAAGCCAATTCAGCTAATGTTAGCCAGGTAAGACTATTTAAAAAAACATACCAAACAAATACAAAATCAGAAATTAAGTAAGCATTCATTTCACTTTTAAAGAACCTATTTGAATGTATGGTTTCATTTTCTCTCTAAGAAACAATTGGTATAATACTGTATTTTCATCTCAAATATTTTGTCTTCCTCTCTGTAGAAACTTTACACACAAGGTTGGGAAGAATCCAAGATGAGGGATTATGATATAAGAGCTGATGCAATTCCAATTCGAAGTGCAAAGGCATCAAGAGATATTGCTAGTGATGTATGTGCTTCTTCTGCTAATCTATCATTTTAACTTTATATTAAGGGTTTTTCTCATTTTGTTTTTAGTAAACTTGTGAAATAATAAAAATATGCATTCTTTTAAGTGACAAAACATAGGAATAGAATAATAAATCATTAAAAAATAAAAGTATATCAAATTCTGGTTTAAAAAATAAACATCATAGAAACAGATTAGTGCAGAAAAATATCCAACATCACACTGAAGAGAGTGTAACATTAAAACTATTGACATTAAACAAACCAACCTAGAAATATATATTATAAAATATTAACACATCACATGGTATTACTGATATTCAGGGAGCGAGGGGAAATTAGAGATTTCAAGCTCTGAATCAAGATATTTGCCTACAAGAAATGATTTTTATTCTAATATTATTATTAAACTGAGACAGTAAAAAGTACTGATCACTGAAGATTATTTTGCTATCTTTACAATTATGTGGTAATTTGTATTCATTTTGTATCAGATTTGCCTCAAATTAAGTAGGCCATGTCCTCAGCTGATATAAATTGGCCTAGCTGCTTTGACGTTAATATAAGAACTAGCGGCCACCAAATGAAATTAATGGGCAGCAGGTTTAAAACACATGAAAGGAAGTTCTTCTTCACGCAGTCAACCTGTGGAACTCCTTGCCTGAGGAGGTTGTGAACTAGGGGCCACTGAATGAAATTAATTGGCAGCATTTTTAAAACAAATAAAAGGAAGTTCTTCTTCACTCAGTGCACAGTCAACCTCTGGAACACCTTGCCTGAGGAGGTTGTGAAGGTTAGGACTATAACAGGGTTTAAAAGAGAACTAGATAAATTAATGGAGGTTAAGTCCATTAATGGCTATTCGCCAGGATGGGTAAGGAATGGTGGTGTCCCTAGCCTCTGTTTGTCAGAGGGTGGAAATGGATGGCAGGAGAGAGATCACTTGATCATTACCTGTTAGGTTCACTCCCTCTGGGGCACCTGGCATTGGCCACTGTTGGAAGACAGGATACTGGGCTGGACGGACCTTTGGTCTGACCCAGTAAGGTCATTCTTATGTTCTTATGTTAGAACAAAACTGAATTATGCATCTGAGGATCTGGTCCATTATTCACTTTTCCATGAATATGTAAATCATAACTGAACTCTGTTTCTGTTTTTAATAGTATAAATATAAAGAAGCATATGAGAAACAGAGAGGTCACCATGTGGGAGCCCGCACCATCCAGGATGATCCAAAGATGATGTGGTCTATGCATGCAGCAAAGATCCAGAGTGACAGGGAGTACAAGAAATATTTTGAGAAATCAAAGACCAAATACACTAGCCCAGTGGACATGCTGGGAATTGTGCAGGCCAAGAAATGTCAGGAACTGGTCAGTGATGTTGATTACCGCCATTACCTACACCAGTGGACATGTCTGCCAGACCAGAATGATGTGATCCAAGCTAAGAAGGCCTATGAGCTGCAGAGTGATGTGAGTAAAAAACAAATGCAAAATAAAGTCTTTTATATGTGTGTGTGCAAATATCTATTCAAACATTTTAGAGTAAAATGTATCCATTATGTACCTGATCCTGCAAACAAATTTTTTTTGCTCCAAATGAGGATGAAAAGTCAAATGTGAAATTTTTCACAGGAAGGAATTTGAAGAAAAATACCATTTGGAGAGAATCAAAACAGAATTTTTCTGCTTGCTGGCCTTACCTAGTAGGTTCTTGTCAATTTCACTTTCTCTCCTCAGGCAAAAAGTAAATTTGTCCAGAGCCTTCTAGGCTGGGACCCAAGGAGCTGTCATTTTCCAGCAAAATATAATTTTTCCCCAGAAATTTTTGAGTATGTGAAAAGAGAATTTTCCATCAGAAAGTCATTCTGATTGAAAATTCCTGACCTGCTCTAGTTGATTTCCAGGCAAGTTAGGAGTGCAAACATGCATGCAAAAGGCTTTTTTCCTCAAACACTGCAAGTGCAGAGCGTTTTATGTGTCACTGCAGGAGTGAGAATTCTGGGGAAACCCTATTCTGTATTAAAAAATGGACTGATATGTAGCTGCCAAATTAGTCCTGACTATTAGGAAGAGTAAGACCTGAGAGTGTATTGTGTAATGGATGTCTCCTTTAACACACCCATTCTCTAGCCATATTCTGATCCATTTTTTCCGTGTGCTTTTGAGAGTGAGGCAGAAGGTGCACAAGTAGCTTGAGAGTTCCACTTAGTGCAGAGGTCTATTCCTAGTGCTTAACTTTGCTCGCTCCCAATCACAGACTTTGCTCCCACTTGCACTGAAATGCAACAAGCTTAGGCTCCCTGTTGTTGCACACAGTGTTAGGACTAACAGGATTAAGGCCAAAGTGCTTTTGTAATTTTGAGCTTAATTTGTGCATGCATTTCCCATGATTATACTTGCCAATTAGTAATCGCATGTGCAAATGGATTAATGGTAAATGCTTGTAAAGCTATGGATGCTTCTCTTCAGTTGAGAGCACTCTAGAATTTGGAGAAACCCAGATTCTAATATTCCAGTCTCTCTGGGGGAGCCCAAGTTCAACTGTAGGTAAAGTACGCATGTTTGAATGTTGAGGTGATAATTGGAATTGCAAAACTTTATTCAAATTTACCAGTTGCCCAAAAAAGTATGGTGATGGGGATGTCATCCTAATTCTGCTCTATTTGTTGGATGCATAGGGAACAGATTAGTTTTTGTATCTGAAATTTTTTCTGTAATTATATTATTAATGTGTTTGTTTGTAGAATGTGTACAAGTCAGACCTGGAATGGCTGCGAGGCATTGGCTGGATGCCAGATGGCTCTGTGGATGTGGATAGAGTGAAGAAAGCCCAGGAGCTCCTGAATGAGAGAGTATACCGTCAGCGGCCAGACACATTGAAATTCACCAGCATTGTTGACCCACTACCAGTTGTCCTGGCTAAAATCAATTCTAAGCAGATCAGTGAGGTTAGCTGGCTTTTATGTTACCATAAGTTTTCTGCATTCATGCTGACATTTTTGTGGATCCTTCACTAGTGTTAAAAATTCATAAAATGAGAACCCTAACATACATAATAGTTTATACCATGAGATCAGTTACTTTGAAAGTAACATAGAACAGCATCTTTCACACTGTAATTGAATAATGAGGTCTTTACTTTCTCATTAGCCTCTCTATCGTGAAGCCTGGGATAAAGAGAAGACACAGGTCAACCTACCTGCTGACACGCCTGAGATGCTGCAGTCCAAAGTCAACGCTCTAAACATCAGCAATGTAAGATCTTCAAGTAAAAATATGGAGTGTTATTGAAATGAACATTGCCACATGCATCATTTTTAGCCAGCCCCATTTCAGAACACTTATTATGAACTTCCTGACATAAGCACAGATTTACTATCTTTATTTTTTGTACTGTTTTGTATTTTAGAATGTAGATGAAGTATTGTGGTTCATTTAAGCAGCATAATATGGTTAATGAGCCCAATGTTCATGAAACACAATGGGTCAGATTAATTAATCTGGAGTCAGTAGCATTCCTCTCTCTCTCTCTCTCTCTCTCTCTGTTCTTTGAAGCCAATAGAGTGTCACCCACTTATGCCAGCAGTGATTCTGACCCAAGATCTAAAACATGGACTTGTTGCCTGTCTGTTTGTTATTCATAAATAGAGCCTATCGCCATAGCATCTAGATCACCATATTGACTGTCTAGATAAACATATAATGTGTTGATAAGAAAAGAAAGTAATGAAACTGTGGCATTTTAAAGTTTAATATATACCTTTTCCTGAATCGTCCTCTTTATGACAACTTCCTTTGGGAAGTTTGGGGTTTGAACAAGATATTATAGGCCAAAATACCATGCAGCAAATATCAGTGATGTTCTTGGGATGCATGGTACACAAAAACTGGCTAGCTTTGGATGAATGAAAGCACATCAAACACTGGCTTTCACCTTAAATATCAATTAAGTTTCCCTGAATACTCTTGCTTCTTTTAGCTTCATTTGGACACCTAGCATTATTCTTACATGGTTTCCATTTTGAACTTCCTTGATTTGTTTTTTTTAATGGCTGCATGAAATTCATTGTTTCAAAGTACTTTTTACATCTTTTAATGTTGATAGCATTAATTTAGAAGATCATCTTAAACCTTAACAGTTTCAGTGGAAGAGTGTGAGATGCTTCCATTAAAAATACAGCAAAACTTCTAATGAGATAATAGACCAGTGACTTTTCTGTGATACTAATACAAGGCATAATCCAAAGACCATTGAAGAAAATGAGAACCTTTCATTACTTCAGTAGGCTTTGGACCAGGCCCACAGTGTGAATGGATCTGATATGCCGCATCTATAGCCACATTCCTGCAATATGCTATGTGTGGGGGAATCCTTCTGCCCATATAGTCTCATTGAAGTCAATGGGGCTGCAGGTAGGCACAGGACTCTGTGGATCAGAGTTCAGGTTTGGGACCTACATAATTAATCATTATATGTGTGTAGTAATTATTAGTTAAGGGGATAAGAATAATTTAGATAACCCACAAAACTGTAAGGATCAAATGAAAATATGATTTATGAGAAAAATGAATTCTAAAATTGTGTCTTTGATTTTGATTACAGAAACATTATCAGCAAGCCTGGGAAGATGCCAAGATGAAAGATTATGACTTAAGAGCCGATGCCATTTCTATCAAACATGCCAGGGCTTCCAGAGACATTGCTAGTGAGGTACGATCTCTGTTCCTTCTCTTTCATTTCTATGAAAGGCCATGCCTATTCATCCTCATATCAAACACAGCAGACAACTGTGTAGCTAGCTAAGCTCAATTCAAAGCTGTTGTGTATTCATATATGAACAGCATGCTGTCTTGTATATTTGCATTTTTTTAAATCCTGTCTTGACGCTCTCTTTCTAGTAGAACTTAAAATTTGCTATTGGTAAAATATTATTGATAACAAAAGATTGTATTTTGCATTTGTTGTAACAAAGTAGTTTCAGTAGGGGTTCAGAGAGCTATTTTGCAATACACTGTAAAGTTTTATCCACCAAACATTTGCAGTAATTGAGGTACAGACTATATTTCTGCTGCTCCCAATACATAATTCAAGGGTGTTATTTTTGTCATTACTGCTGTCAAGATTTCTGTTAAAATCTAAAATGTAGCAGTGCTTATAAACGTTACCAAGCAATTGGAATAACTGTGTATTGTAACTAGTGAGGGAATTCTGAAATAATTTTCTTTTATCATGGTTTTAAACTGTTAAGTTAGATGGACCACATTTTCCAGAGTTATTGGTGATTTGGGGAGTCAGGTTTTGGGGGCCCAACGTGAGACGCTGTACAGTGGACCTGAATTTCAGAAGTGCTGATCCAGTACCCTTTAAAATCCTTTATGGGTTCCCAAGTTGGGCACTCATAAACAGTTGTTGCTTTAGAACATGTAGACTGTCAATTCATGACTATTTCTGCTAATGTTTCCTCTCTATGTTTATTAGTACAAATACAAGGAAACCCACGAGAAACAGAAAGGCCACTATATCGGATGCCGAACTGCAAAGGAAGATCCCAAATTGGCATGGGCTGCACATGTAATGAAGATGCAGAATGACAGAGAATACAGGAAGGCTTATCACAGTTCGAAGGCTAAGATCAACATACCAGTTGATATGGTTTCTGTCTATGCAGCCAAGGAAGGCCAATTATTAGCGAGTGACGTTGACTACCGCCAGTATTTGCACCAGTGGACATGTCTGCCAGACCAGAATGATGTGATCCAGGCAAGGAAGGCCTATGAGCTACAGAGTGATGTAAGTAGGAGTGTATATACAAGTGGGGATGCCACATTAATAACTGTTGAGATATAAGGCTCTGTAGGCACATCAAGGTGACATGACGATAATCATGGGGGATTTGCCCACCTCAACGCTTTCTGCAGTTTCTCCTTCCTTCAGCAGCTCTTCAGTGGTTGTTTTCATTTTTTTTTCCAAATGTGGGTCCTAGCTGTTAATTCCCACAGTGCTTATCAGTGGCTACTTTTAACATACTCGAACAGTTGCTAACGCTGTTGTGCTTTTTTATGCATTAGTACATTTCTACTGAATTTGTGCCTATAGGTGGGGGAATGTGGTGTGAAGACTGACAAGGTTTGTATGCTTTCTTTGAAGCATTTCTTTTGTGCCTTAGCAATTATGTGTCATCAATGAACTCTTCACTACAGAGGGATCACAATGCTAATGCAGCATCCGTTACCAGTCCAGTTTATCTATTTCCACTTTTGGTATGTTCATGAAATACATTTGTAAGAAACCAGGGAGTGTTTTCAAGAGACTAAGAGTCAGGGTTACTTGATTACAGTCCTGGCTTTGCTATGTGACTGTCAGTTCCCGTTGTGGTTCACTCTTTGGGCAGTGCAGAGTAGCTCCTTGCGGTGCACTGAGAATAAACTCACATTCTAGCCATATATAATTAATAATACAATTATGTTTGTTTGTAGAATGTGTACAAGTCAGACCTGGAATGGCTGCGAGGCATTGGCTGGATGCCAGATGGCTCAGTAGATGTGGATAGAGTGAAGAAAGCCCAAGAGCTTCTGAATAACAGATTGTATCGAACGCGACCGGATGAATTGAAATTCACCAGCATTGTTGACACACCAGAGATTGTGCTGGCGAAGACTAATGCTCTGAATCAGAGTGGTGTAAGAAATGTGTTACATTTGTGCTTGAGGGTCCCTGTGCATATTGTGTTTTATTATTTAAAATAAAAAGAAGAAACAGTATGTTTTATATAGAATTCAAGCTGCCAGGGACTTTCAGGGTTTTAGAAGGAGGCATTCCCCAGTAACTACTGATCAAGGAATAAACAAGGTAATGTGAAACCCTGTCACTGATAAGGAATGCAAATCATTGCACAGTATTTATTTCAAGCAAATAATGAAACAATTATTAAAACAATCTTCCAGTTCCAGACCATTGTTCTGACTATCTCCCCCTGCATTTAGAGTGAAATCTCTCCCTCACTGAAGTCAATGAGAGTCTTTCTATTAATATGGAAGTGAACTGGAATAAACCTTCAAGAAGGAGGATTGAGCAGTTTATGGTTTCTCTATTGCATAAAACTGTCTCTCCACTTTAAAGTGTTATATTTATAAGTAATATTAAAAGGTGTATATATGTATAAAATGAATTTTTAAAATAACTACAGTGCTTCCCCTTGTGAACAAAATGACTAAGTTTATTTATTTAAACCCATTAAATAAAGCAAACACCTCAATTAGAAGAGGATCCTCCCAAAAGCAATCCATCAAACCCAATCATAATACATATAGTTTAAAACTGAATAGCTAGTCTTGTCCTTCACAGTACAGCTACACAAAAGAGTGGATGAATCTACTTCCCAATCAAGTGTGAATTGGAGAATGAGGGAAAACTTTTGAGAGGGACATTTTTTGGGGGAAATGAATTAAACAAAAGGAGATTATTCAGAATCCCAAAAGGCTTAATTTAGACCTGATTTCTTTGTTCAATTTCAGTTAAAAAAAAAATAGTTTAGTCCTGTTTACATTGGATCAGTGGGAGTTTTGCCATTGGATTCAGTGGGAGCTGGACCAATTGTCCAAGATGAGATCAGATATATATCAGAAATAGTAAAGATAAATTTCTCAAGATTGTACTAAATATCTCTGTGATTGCTTTGTCCTTAGGCTTTATATCGAGAGGTTTGGGATAAAGAGAAGACCCAGTTTACCCTTCCTTCTGATACCCCCGAGATATTGCAGTCCAGACTCAATGCTGTGAACATCAGTAAGGTAAGATATTAAAGTAAAAACTCAGGTCATGGTCTGACATGTATATTCTAATGTATTCAAAGCTCAAAACCTGCTCCATTATATATATAAATAGCTAAAGTAAATATCTAATTTCCAAATGAATTAACTTGTGAGAGATAATTCGTGTTATGTTGATGAATAAGCTGCGGCCATTGTACCCAAATTACCACATATTAACTGAATCAGAACTTTTGGGAAGAAGGTAACTTCCTACCATATAAAAGGGAAACATCAGAGATTAAAAAGCTCTTATCAGTTTTGGGCTTGATCTATAAGCCTTAGTCTTAATGATTTAGTCTTTGGATAGATTCTTTCTTTTCACTTAGGACCAAATGTGTCTCAGTAAATGTATTTTAGCACAAGTAAACCTTCGGTAACCATAACTTATGCTCCCTCAGAGGCAGCTGTGAAAGTGATCCACATAGAGGAACAGATTGGATTTTAAAGGGGATTTTTTAAATTTAAAAACTATACTGATTATGATCATGTATACACATTTTATATTCCATTATGAGTAATTTGAACTAAATTTATATTGATTACTGTCAGTGTAAATATTTTTCATAATTTGTCTATGTGTATGTTCACATATTCACTTCATTCACAGAAACTGTATCAACTAAGCTGGGAAGAAGCCAAGGAAAAAGGTTATGACTTAAGAGCTGATGCCATTGAAATAACACATGCCAAGGCTTCTAGAGACATTGCTAGTGAGGTACAGCCTCACATCTTATTTATTTTATTTTGGGTAAAGCTAATGTAGTGTTCTTATTAAAAACACTACAAATTTATTTATATCAATAGCCAATTCAAAAATGTTGTTTTAAAACTATGCATAGGGTTCTAGCAATGAGTAGTATATTTTATATTATTTATAATCTTAGTTGCTTTTTATCAGGATTTTTAAAATGTCAAATGTCAAATAATAGTTTCACTCAAGTATGGTCAATTTAAGTAGATCATAAGCCACCAGTGACTACGTAATAGTGAGAGTTGGTTGAATTATTTTGTTAATAGTTCAGGTAACTAAATATTTCTGCTCTGTTTTGCAGAGGCTCAGGTAAAGTCCTGAAATGAAATCAGAAGTTTTGGGTGCTTCTCCAACCCTCTGAAACTTTTGGATTGGAAACATGGTGGAAAAATATTTTTAATATGTGCTTCTTTCCATAAAACACATGTAGAGCTAGCCTACAGCAATTAGGACCTCATCCAACTTCTGCTGAAGTCAGCTGAAAGATTCCCATTGACTTCAATGGAAGCAGGATCTGGCCTTTAATGAGAGGCCTTGTAAAGAAACAATCCTTTTAGTTTACTTACATTTTAACAACTGAAACAAAACAAAGACACTTTAAACTTCAGTTGCAGGAACGTTTGTACATATTTAGATGCCTGATGAAAATGCTCATTTGTTTTTATTTCTTTTACTTCTGTTTTTTACAAATGCATGATTAGTACAAATACAAAACAGGTTACCGCCAGCAATTAGGCCACTATGTGGGATTCCAAAGCCTTCAGGACGATCCCAAGTTGGTGTGGTCCATTCATGCGGGCAAGATCCAGAGTGACAGAGAATACAAGAAATATTTTGAGAAATCGAAGACCAAATACAGTAGCCCAGTGGATATGCTGGGAATCGTGCAGGCTAAGAAATGTCAGACACTGGTCAGTGATGTTGATTACCGCAATTACCTGCATCAGTGGACATGTCTGCCGGACCAGAATGATGTGATCCAAGCTAAGAAGGCCTATGAGTTACAGAGTGATGTGAGTATATCAGTATAATACATAATAATTCCCAAGAAATACATTTTGTCTAGGAAGAGGATACCCAAACGCACACTAGATTTTAACCTTTAAAGACAGAAATATGTGATGAATGATTTACCAGGCATTTACCATAGGAATATTTTTACAATTTAAAAAATGTTTCCCCTTCTTCTGTCTGATATTTTCTAGCACTTTTTGGTTGTTAAGGAAAAGTTAGCACATGTGACTCCATTTTGGTTTGGGGCCCACCATTGTCTAAAAGCAAGCACATCATGCACCAGGAGGAGTGTTCCTTAGACACTGCATTCCTGTGAAAATCCTCCTCCTTGTCTCCAGCCTGCCTTGACTCCCAGTATCTGGTTTTTGTCAGTCTCTAACTCCCTATCTCCTGGCCTTTGATGTGAGGCCTCCCATCCTGATAATAAAAGTTACTGATGCATGGCTTTGTAATTAACATACTGGTTTAGCACGAGGAATGCACCAAGCAGGGATAGGTGGTAGATAAGAAAAGGGTTTGTTTATTGGCTAAGGTTTCCGATGCACGAGGGCAACATGCTTTGCGAAAAAGTATATAACCTTTGTATAATCTGTATTCGGGGTCCCCTCCTGGCTAGCAGGGGGGCACCACGCTCGAGCGTAATAAACTTAGTGTCTTTTGGGAACTCTGCAGTTGTGGGCTTTGTTTATGTGCCTCAGCCTAGATTCGAACTGTGTGTGACCTATCAGGTATAATTCGCAGCATTTGTGTGCGTGACCTATCAGGTATAATTCATAGCATTTGTGTGCGTATCCTACCAGGTATAATTCGCAGCAGTTGTGTGCGTGTCCTATCAGGTATAATTCGTAACATGGTTCACTTGGATGCTTTTTATCTTTTGCAAAGAAGGGTGTGCCAGAGACATTCATTTAGGGCAAGGACCTTTAAAGGAAGGTGTCACATAAAAAGCATCACTGAACATTATGTGGTGGATTTAAGACCAAAACAACTATTTTTGTTGCGCTGTTCCTTTCAGGGTAAATATGAAGCAGAAATAAAAGCTGGTGATATAATTCATTTAGTTTAAACTAAGAGAGTACAAATACAATTTATTTTTCTACTTGTCTGACTTTCTCTTGTATTTATTCTGGGCAAGAATGTGGCTTGTCCTGTGCTCTCTTATTTCCCTGTGAGGACTATCTCCATCACTGGTCACAGCATGGTAGATGGAGGGAGGGAGAGAGCAGCCTGCTTCGGGTCACTACCTCTTTTCTAATTTAGTGGGCAGCCAGGGAAAAAGACTGGGTGGAGCCTTAATTCCATTCTTCCCCCAGATTCACTGGCCAGCGCAATGGTGTTACTTTATACAGGTAGCAGATTAGGTCTTCCCTAAAGTAAGGGGGAATCCAAGAGGAAATTGTGACCATGAGAGTTACAGCTGTCTGTTTGATCTGCTCCTGGAGCAGTGTAATACAGTACCTTACTAGGCACTGACAGGAAACTCCCATTCCTGCCCTGTATAACTAACAGAACAATTTTGTTTGTAGAATGTGTACAAGTCAGACCTGGAATGGCTGCGTGGCACTGGTTGGTTGACCCAAGGCTGTGTAGATGTGACTAGAGTGAAGAAAGCCCAGGAACTCACGAATGACAGATTATACCGTCAGCGGCCAGATGAATTGAAATTTACCAGTGTAGTTGACCCCCCACCAATTGTCTTGGCTAAAATCAATGCTCTGCAGATCAGTGAGGTAAGATGGCCCTTATATAACGATATATTTTCTATATTCATGCTGATAATTTTGTGGATCTTTCTGTTGTGTTAAAAACACATCAGAAGAGAACAGTAATATATATTATAGCTTATACCATGAGATCAATTAATTTGAAAATAATATAGTACAGCATCTTTCACGCTGTAATTGAATAATGCTGTCTTTACTTTCTCATTAGCCTCTCTATCGTAAAATCTGGGATAAAGAGAAGACACAGTTCACCCTTCCTGCTGACACGCCTGTCATGCTGCAGTCCAAAGTCAATGCTCTGAACGTCAGCAACGTAAGATGTTTAAGTAAAAAATATGTAGTGTTATTGAAATGAACATTGTCATACACAGCTGTAGTTTTTAGCCTGCCCTATTTTAGAATTCTTATTATGAACTGCCTGGTTCTGACATAAACATAGATATACTAATTTTATTTTTTGAATTGTTTTGTATTTTAGAATGTAGATGAAGAATTATGATTTGTTTAAGCATAATACGTGGTTAATGAGCCCAATGTTCATGAAGCACAATGGGCCAGATTCATTAATCTGGAGTCAGCGGTGTTCTATCCTCTCTTACCTTTTTCTTTGACGCCCGTGGAGGTTCACCAACTTACTCCGTCAGCTAAAACATGTACTTGTTGCCTGTCTGTATATTGTTTTCAAATAGAGCCTATCAGTATAGTATCTACAGCATAATCTTCTTTGTCTGGTTTAATACACCATGTGTAGACAAGGAAAACAAAATAGTCTCCATAAAGATAAGCACATTGGTTTTGCATAAATTGTCCTCTTTATAACAACTTCCAAAGGGGAACCTACGGGTTTGACCAAGATATTTTAGGCTCACCTACCATGAAGAAAAAATGAATAACATTCTTGGGCTTGGAGGCCCAGAAAATTGGAAAATTAGAAGAAGGGAGAACACTTCATTCTTTTGTTTCCATCTTATATACTAATAAAGTTCCTTTGAATATAGTTGCTTCTTGCAGCCTCATATGGACACATAACATTATTCTTACATGGTTTTTATTTTCAACTTCCTTGTTTTCTTTTTAATGGTAATATTACAATAATTGTTCCAAAGTGATTTTTAAATCTTTTAATATTGATTGCATTACAGTAATTTATAAGAGCATATTAAATGTTAAGTTTTCAGCAGAAGTGCCAGAGGTTATGGGCCTACTGCAGGAGTGGGTGGGTGACATTCTGTGGCCTGCAATGTGCAAGAGGTCAGACTAAATGATCATGTTGGCCCCTTCTGGCCTTAAAGTCTGTGAGTCTATAAATACAGCAAAATTTCTAATGAGGTTATTGATCAGTGACTTCTCTGTGGGTCTAATATAAGGCATAATCCAAAGACCATTGAAGAAAATGAGAACCTTTCATTACTTCAGTAGGCTTTGGACCAGGCCCACAGTGTGAATGGATCTGATATGCTGTATCTATGGCCACATTCCCGCAATATGCTATGTGTGGGGGAATCCTTCTGCCCATATAGTCTCATTGAAGTCAATGGGGCTGAAGGGAGGCACAGGACTCTGTGGATCAGAGTACAGGTTTGGGACCTATATAATTAATCATTACATGTGTGTAGTAATTATCAGTTAAAGGGATAGGAATAATTTAGATAACCCACAAAACTGTAAGGATCAAATGAAAATATGATTTATGAGAAAAATGAATTCTAAAATTGTGTCTTTGATTTTGATTACAGAAACATTATCAGCAAGCCTGGGAAGATGCCAAGATGAAAGATTATGACTTAAGAGCCGATGCCATTTCTATCAAACATGCCAGGGCTTCCAGAGACATTGCTAGTGAGGTACGATCTCTGTTCCTTCTCTTTCATTTCTATGAAAGGCCATGCCTATTCATCCTCATATCAAACACAGCAGACAACTGTGTAGCTAGCTAAGCTCAATTCAAAGCTGTTGTGTATTCATATATGAACAGCATGCTGTCTTGTATATTTGCATTTTTTTAAATCCTGTCTTGACGCTCTCTTTCTAGTAGAACTTAAAATTTGCTATTGGTAAAATATTATTGATAACAAAAGATTGTATTTTGCATTTGTTGTAACAAAGTAGTTTCAGTAGGGGTTCAGAGAGCTATTTTGCAATACACTGTAAAGTTTTATCCACCAAACATTTGCAGTAATTGAGGTACAGACTATATTTCTGCTGCTCCCAATACATAATTCAAGGGTGTTATTTTTGTCATTACTGCTGTCAAGATTTCTGTTAAAATCTAAAATGTAGCAGTGCTTATAAACGTTACCAAGCAATTGGAATAACTGTGTATTGTAACTAGTGAGGGAATTCTGAAATAATTTTCTTTTATCATGGTTTTAAACTGTTAAGTTAGATGGACCACATTTTCCAGAGTTATTGGTGATTTGGGGAGTCAGGTTTTGGGGGCCCAACGTGAGACGCTGTACAGTGGACCTGAATTTCAGAAGTGCTGATCCAGTACCCTTTAAAATCCTTTATGGGTTCCCAAGTTGGGCACTCATAAACAGTTGTTGCTTTAGAACATGTAGACTGTCAATTCATGACTATTTCTGCTAATGTTTCCTCTCTATGTTTATTAGTACAAATACAAGGAAACCCACGAGAAACAGAAAGGCCACTATATCGGATGCCGAACTGCAAAGGAAGATCCCAAATTGGCATGGGCTGCACATGTAATGAAGATGCAGAATGACAGAGAATACAGGAAGGCTTATCACAGTTCGAAGGCTAAGATCAACATACCAGTTGATATGGTTTCTGTCTATGCAGCCAAGGAAGGCCAATTATTAGCGAGTGACGTTGACTACCGCCAGTATTTGCACCAGTGGACATGTCTGCCAGACCAGAATGATGTGATCCAGGCAAGGAAGGCCTATGAGCTACAGAGTGATGTAAGTAGGAGTGTATATACAAGTGGGGATGCCACATTAATAACTGTTGAGATATAAGGCTCTGTAGGCACATCAAGGTGACATGATGATAATCATGGGGGATTTGCCCACCTCAACGCTTTCTGCAGTTTCTCCTTCCTTCAGCAGCTCTGCAGTGGTTGTTTTCATTTTTTTTCCAAATGTGGGTCCTAGCTGTGAATTCCCACAGTGCTTATCAGTGGCTACCTTTAACATACTCGAACAGTTGCTAACGCTGTTGTGCTTTTTTATGCATTAGTACATTTCTACTGAAGTTGTGCCTCAATGAACTCTTCACTACAGAGGGATCATGATGCTGATGCAGCATCCGTTACCCGTCCAGTTTATATCCACTTTCGGAATGTCCATGAAATACATTTGTAAGAAAGCAGGGAGTGTGTGTAAGAAAGTAGGAGTCATTGTTGCTGGGTTCCAGGTCTGGCCCTGTTGTGTGATAGTCCATGAATCAGTTGACCTCTCTTTGCTTGAATTTGCCATCCATAAAATGGGTGAAATAATGTGACTGATTCCCTTTATGAGCATAGGAAATGCAGTGTAAACCCTCAGTGTACATGGGAGTAGCTGCACCAGAGGGAATATTTTACCCCAGGTGAGGTTTACGTTTCAAATCAGCATATTCTGGAGTCTGGATCAATACATCTCCCGTCTGGCTCCACCCACTCCTCAGCTACTTTTAAGGTTATGTTGGCTGGCTCCAGGCCCTCTGTTCTGCAAACATCATTAGTTTATTCCTTTTCATCCAATAGTATGGTGATAGGCGGGAAAGTAGTTTTTGCAGCTGGGCTGGTAAATTATCTTGGTGGTTGTTCAAAGCTAAGTTACAAACATTGTGGAGAGGACTCTTTGAGTATCTTTTTACTTCACTAACCACCTTCATAGGTCTTGCACTGTGATGGCTTTCCCTCTGGATAAGCTATTCAGCCATACAGCATATGGTCACTTGGGAGAGACTTGACAAAAACCCTCTTCTCAGAAGCTGTTTCTGCCCAGCATTCTAACTAAGTGCATACCTGGGAGGCAAACTACACAAATTCTGATCCTTGCATTGTGGTATATTACCGCAGGGTTGATAAAAATCAATGATTTTTAAAATTTTAAATTGGATTTTTTGATTTTGTTGTTAAATTATAGTAGGTTTATTGTTTTAAAAATATACCTGTTTAAAATGAAATCTGAATTTAATACAAAATATATTAAGGCCTAAATTTATAATCTCTTAAAACATTTATATAAATAATGAATATGCTGAATCCATGAAACGCTATCAAAAACTTTGAGTTAAAGACTACTTTTTTATATAAAGAAATAATCAGGGGGAAAGTATGTAACTTTTGAGGTCAAGTTTTATAAATTTGGCACAAGAGGTCATGTAGTATATTAAGGACTTGATCCTGTAGGGCACCCAGGCATATTTGAAAATTTTCCCAGGCTGACCTGAAGTAATCAGTTTAATTCACTGACTGCAGTTAATTCCTCTGTTTAGTAAATCATTTAGTTATAAATGTGAAACATGTTTTGATATGAAAAGGTTATTTACATGACATCTAAGGTTGTTTTGTTGAATAAAAATAAATTTTATGTGCTCTTTTATGTGTTTAATTAAATTCCAGTTACCATTCTAATGCAGCTTGACACAAATCATGAGCAAAAAGTTAATTATCAAGTAATCAAGCAATATATCATTCATCATTTTCTAACATATTAAAAATGTAAAATTTTTAAGAATCTGAAAATGTTAAGATATAACTGCTTAAATAAATGTACATAGTTATAGTGTATGCTTGTAGGTAGCAAAAAGATGTTCCAAATCTAGTGTAAAGGCTCTATTTAGTTGTAAATCAACATGTTTGAATGGTTATATCAGTTAATGAGAATTTACCTTTCTTTAGATAATAGCTGAAAGACAAATGGAAAAGTTGATTAAAATCGATTATTTAAATTGAGGTTTTCCTCTTGGTGATTTAAAATCACTGACTTAAAATCACTTTGGTTTAAACCAATCTACCCTGTCACTAGTATAAAATAACTTTATATAAAAGTCAATAAAAGAGAGTTCTGTCTCCAGCTCCAGAGTGTTTAGTATTTTCCTACCCATCTACATTATTTAGTATGGATTAAAATAATGAAGGTATTACGTATGACAGTTATGTTCCTCTCTGACCTTATCTGTCATAGGCCTTATATAAATCTGACTTGGAATGGCTGCGTGGCATTGGATGGATGCCAAGTGGCTCTGTGGAAGTGAAGAGAGTGAAGAATGCCCAGGACATCCTGAGTGAAAAGATGTACCGCACGCCTGTAGAAAGTTTGAAATACACCAATATTGTTGACACTCCAGATGTTCTCCTTGCTAAGACTAATGCTGTGCAAATCAGCCTCGTATGTTACTTCATGCTTATAATATAAAATTATTTCAGTGCAATATATAATTAAAGAAAACCTCGCTGCTAAAATGTTAAACTAATTATTTGTATTTTAAATTAACCTTAGAAGCATTCCAAAAGTTTAGACTTTTAGTGTTCATAATTCTGGGTGGACTTTTGGCCCACTGTGCTGTGAAGTTATACAAAAGGACTGACATATTCACAATATATGTGAGCTCACCATTTTTTATTTTCATAGTCCAAATACAGAGAAGCTTGGGACAAGGCCAAGACTACGATCCATATGACGCCAGACACACCTGAAATCAACCTAGCCAGGGCGAATGCTATTCATGTTAGCAATGTAAGTATATCTGTAGGATTTCTTAGGTTTCTATAAGTTGTTATCTGTATCCTCTGAATTTTAAGATTCTACAGTATTTTCAAAACGCATGATTTAGCCATGTGAATACCCACTGAAGTCAGCGTGAGAGTCACAGGTTCAATCCTCATGCGGTGCTTTGAACATCTCCCCACTACGAATATAATTTTTAAAGTATTTAGACAATTTTTTTGAATATTTAAGTAACAGCTACTAACAATGCTACCCATGATAATTTCCTGCTATCACATTAAATATTAGCAATACAATGCATTATTGAAGCCACACATTTTATTGAATTAAGACAATTGCTAGCACTTACAAACTTCTCCTAGATCTTTACAAACTCACTTTAGTTCAGTGCTGATTGCAGTTCCTTAAGCTATACCTTCAGAGTACTGGAAGCACCGCATTGTATTTGCAGTAAAAGAACAGACGACTTCATTTACTTCAGAGCTGGGCTGAACAATGCACAAGCATAAGTGACAGTGAAATGTTTT
Source organism: Lepidochelys kempii (assembly GCF_965140285.1). Taxonomy (NCBI): domain Eukaryota; kingdom Metazoa; phylum Chordata; order Testudines; family Cheloniidae; genus Lepidochelys; species Lepidochelys kempii. The sequence goes on along the minus strand of NC_136390.1, from coordinate 27,944,023 downwards.
TAATGTGCCTACTTTAAATGCACAATTGTTTAATTGATTGCAGATGTGAAAGTACTAGAAAAATGATGGGCTAATTTTCTATCTTCACAGAAACTATATAAAGAAGCTTGGGATGAAGTGAAGATGAGCTGTGATTTTAGGGCAGATGCCATCCCAATTAAATCAGCCAAAGCCTCAAGAGAAATTGCCAGTGATGTAAGTATGGAAAGAAGGCATTTCTAGATTTTCACAACCATTTCTAAAGCCTCAGAAATGTTAGTAATTTACATGGTGCTCTTTGCTCTTTATCCAGTATAAATACAAATTAGATCATGAGAAGCAGAGAGGACACTATGTTGGGACTCCAAGTGCAAGAGAAGATAACAAAATACGATGGGCCCTGCATGCAGCCAAGCTTCATAGTGACCTAGAATACAGGAAACACTTTCAGAAGTGGAAGACAAAGTGCAGTATACCAGTGGACATGCTTCCCATTGTGGCAGCCAAAAACTGTCAGACTTTGGTCAGTGATATTGATTACCGTAATTACTTGCATCGGTGGACATGTTTGCCAGATCAGAATGATGTCATACAGGCTAAGAAAGCGTATCAACTACAAAGTGATGTGAGTTAACAAATATTCATATTTTGTCTTCTGTAATATTGCCTTCTCTACATTAGTCTACTCCAGCTCTAACTGAAGTTAACAGGAATTTTTCTACTGAATTGAATTGGAGTTAGATTGGGCCTTTTATTAGTAGATATATAATTTTATGCCATTATTATTACTATTACTGTAGCACATAAGTATATATAGCTCTCTACCAAACAAGCTAAAAGACGGGGTCCATAAAAGATCTCACATTCAAACTCAGACACGCACAATATTTGAGATAAACATTGGGTCACCGGCACTGTAATTCTGTAAATATAAATGCATTAATTTTAAAATGAAAGGGCAAGGTAATATCTTTTATTGGACCAACTTCAGTTGATGAGAGAGACAAGCTTTTTGAGCCACTTCTCCAATATCCTTGGACTGACATGGCTACAGCTACACTACATACAATAATTAAGCATTAAGACATAAAAACTAGATAATTGCTGAGTGAGCATAGCAATAGCATGTATCAGATGGTCTTATATTGTATAAATGCAAAAGCAGAAAGATGTTTACCACTTGAGAAATACAAGAGTTGCTTTGAAATTGTCTTTATTTCTACCTGGGGTGCCATATTACTGTTATAATTTGGAATGTATAAACTAAGAGAATACAGTTAATCTTGTGCATTTATTGATCATTACATGCATTGCTTTGGTGCCATGGACAGCCAATGTCTAGACATTTAAAGCCATCTAATAACAAACTGTATTGATCTCATATAAATTAAATTTTTACAATAAAAACATGTTTAGGGTACAGATGGTTAATAGTTAGCTTCTCTGGTTTGAATGGTAAAAGACAGAACACTATTAAAGAACACTACATATAAGTAGTTGGTGAAATAGATTATAGAACTTGGTATAACTTAATTACTTACTGGACTTAATACCACGTTTATAATATGGTGAACTTAGAGATCACATTGATATTAAGCCCAATAGTGTTCACCTTGAAATCAATGGAAGTGAAAGACGAGCAGGGTCAGACCTATTATTTATGAAACTAGAAAGCAGAAAAGTCAAATTAAAGACATGGATTCTATTTTGTCTCCACAGGCTGTTTACAAATCTGATTTGGAATGGCTACGTGGAATTGGGTGGATGCCAAATGACTCTGTTGGAATCAACCATGTCAAGCATGTCCAAGATCTCCTGAATGAGGTAATTATTAAGTATAAGTATTAAATATTCACAAGTATGTTATTAACTGCATGTATTTGTAATTTGCAAATGCATCAACATTTTACTTTTACTGTAAATTTTGTAATAAAAAAGCTGGAACTTTCCACTATATTCGTCTTGCATTGGCTTGTAAATTAATTCTGGTCTTCCATGTAGCTTTTCTTTTTCTCTCGCTAAATGGAATTGTTCTATCTGGGTAGGAGGTACTGTAATACAATTTGATTATAATTCCATTGTTTTGCCCTTTTACAGAGAAAGTACCGCACAAAAGCTGAAACTCTCAAGTTTACTCCAGTGGCTGACAGAGTTGATTATATCACGGCAAAACAAAGTGGTGAAATTCAGAGTGATGTAAGTATATTGGTTTATCTTCGGGCTATTAAATGTATCTGCAAGACTTTGTCTCAAAAGGAGAAAAGGTAATCCAGACCTCATTCTGGCTCAATACCTGTGGATTCCTTGAATTTGTGGGACTAATGTGAGTATTGTTGAACTCATCCACTTACTTTGTGCTGAAAGGCACTAGCTTCTGAGGAAGAGTGATTCCCTCCCAACCATTGTGAACTTTGCAATATGAGAAACTCAACAGTCCCTTCACCAGCCAGGACAGAAACTGGCATTTTATGGCTAGAATAAGTTATGAGAAGGCAGAATGTCATTTTTTCTGACAGTTTTGAAGGCCAGCATATGAGCCCATACACTTTTTATTCAATGTGCCTCTCACTGGAAGAGAATAGGCCAATATCAGCATTTTATTTTCTGCACCAGTACAAATTGGAACATGCCTCCAAAGGTACATGGCTTTGGACCATGATCCTGGAGTTGCCTTTCTCACATAACTTCCTCCATTTTTTAATGACTGTCTGTGTGGTTGGGTGTCTTGTGTGAATTTGGGTCTGAAAAAGTCAACAGTAATAATCCTTATAAATCATTTAATATGTATAATTGTGGTCTTGATGTTACATTTTCTAAATGTTGTGATGACCTTATAATTCATTTATTCCATAAATCCTTTTTTGCAGATTAAATACCACCAAGACTGGAATGCCATCAAGTCAAATTATACTCTAACAGACACGCCACAGCAAGAAATGGCCCGAGAGGCAGCCAGAATTCTTAACCAGGTATGTGTTCACCACCTGGAAATACTTGATCATCTGACAATTTGGAGTCACATTAATAACTTACTAGGAGAATGTATAATATTTGGACTGATTGTCTTTCTAAGAATGTCCTGGAGTCAGAATTTCAGCTTCTAATATTTTATATGGTCACATATCGACAGAAGGAGTGATGGTTATAGTGGTTTTATTCTTGGTTTTAACTTTCTTTCATGTTTTATTTCCTACAGAACCTATACAAGGAAAGCTGGGAAAAAGTGAAATCTACTGGTTATATTTTACCTCCTGATGCTGTGCAGCTTCGTCATGCCAAGCACTCTGGTGATGTCCAAAGTGAGGTAATCACGTGACTTCAGCAGGAGATTGCTTGGGCCCTGCAAACCCGCAACCTCAACAGTTTATATTCAAAAGGCTTCAGTGGGAGCCAGCCCCTAGCTTTGTTTGTGACCTTCTCCAGCCCACTGCCCTCTAGCTGTCTCTAGTATCAACCTTGTTTTATTTAATATAGGGGTACTGCTAGCTAAGGGCCAGGTTCTGATACACTTACTCTCCTTGTCACCTTACTCCATGAATAGTCCCCTTTAAGTCAACATAGGTAACGGCCTCAGAATCTGGTCCAAGAGAATAGCGAATGCTGTGATAATGTGTAAAGGTGAAGGCCTGTTGTGGCACTGCAGGTTTGCCCCACCTTAATTCCTCCAAGTAGAGCAGCAGGAGATTCAGTCCAGGGCAAGGAGAAGCCAACACACATTAATCAGACACCATGGTCCCTTCTAATAAACAGTTCATCAGCCCCAGATTTAGGTTCCCCACATTTACAATCCTCACCCAATTCTCTGAGTCAGGTTAGGCTTGTCTCCTGGTGCCTGAGAGAGCAACTGCCACTGACTACAGTCTGTCTGGCTTCTACTCTTCTCTCCCTCCTGCTCTTATTTATATAATTGAGCCCTTCAGGGAGGAGCCTCCGTGATGATCTCCAGGTTGTAGATTCCAGCCTGTTCCTTAAAGAGATGCTATCCTTTTCCCCATACACCCTTTCCTGTAGTGCAATGGGTGGAATTCTGTTGGCCATCTTTAGGAGTACAAGAGACTTTGTCATGAACATTCCGTAAAATCAAATACACCTCAAGTATTTTGGCATAAAACACATATTCAATTACGTGATTGCTTGTCAATAGTTGACTATGCACATTTCTAAATAAAACAAGTAACATTGCTCAGAGCAGAATTTTAAATACAGCTTGGCAAACTATTGATGCAATTTTCAAATTCTTTTTTTCAAGCTATTTATAAAGCTATGGTTATATGCAATTGTGAGCAAAGTAATTGCAAGGTGTTCTAGTTGTGCTGAAGAAGTTGCTGTATCCCCTGTTTAAAATGTGGCAGAAAATTAAGCTAGATAGTTGCATTGCCATTAAAGAGGAAGGAATATATATTCTAACATTATCACTCACCTCATCCTATAGTATATGTATCCTGTAATGTACTGAAAATTGAGATGTAATTAGCAGCACATTGCCTATATAATAGGGTTCCATTTATTCCTGATGTTAAAGAAAACATAGAGTTTACAGGATAGAAAGAGAAGAAAAAGGTTCAGTTGTGTTCAGGTCAGTATTCAGTGCTGACATTTAAATATCTTTTCTCCTCCCTTGCCAGCTGCAATATAAAGCTGAGTATGTTAATCACAGAGGTCACTATGTTGGTGTTCCCAGTATGAGAGATGATCCCAAGCTGGTGTGGTTTGAGCATGCAGGCAAGATCCAGAATGACAGATTGTACAAATCAGCTTATCACAAATCAAAGTCAAATATTAACATTCCTGTGAATATGATATCAATCTTGGCGGCCAAGGAATGCCAGACATTGGTCAGTGATATTGATTATCGGCAATACCTGCATGAATGGACGTGTCACCCTGACCAGAATGATTGCATCCAGGCAAGGAAGGCCTATGATCTACAGAGTGATGTAAGTGATTTCCCTTATTTATATTACGTGATTTTGACTCTTTGCGGGTTTATGTACATGGCCTGTACCACGTAAACTTAAAAAACCGAAAGATTTCTCTTTAGTTTAACTCATGCTTTTGTCTATATAATATGTGTATTTCTTTGCATTTGTTTTCAGAATATCTATAAATCTGATCTGGAATGGATCCGGGGTTGTGGGTGGATTCCTTTGGATTCAGTGGAACATAGGAAAGTTAAGAAAGCCCAAGAGTTAATAAATAAGGTGAGTGAAAGTTTTCACAAATACAAGTTTCCCTCCTATTTCCAGTGCATGGTATTTAAGAAGATTTTGTCAACTCTTTTTGCAGAGAGCCTATACGAAAGAAGCCCTTGATAACTATTCCCATTTCACAAGTGTGGTTGATACTCCGGACGTTGTTTTGGCGAAGATCAACTCTGTCAATCAGAGTGATGTAAGCCTTATTTTTTTGGAAACTATAATAATGTATTAGCAAAATTATTAGATGGCCTGATTATTACTGCTAGAATGGGGTCTACAGTTAATATATTAATGCAGCAGTTTTGTTTGGTAAAGTTAAATAAGTGAGCAACACAATATTACTGTACCATTACATTTTGCATTTAAGATCTCCAAAAATCATAGTCGCTATACATTTGGCTTAAATTATTTTTAAAAATCCTGTTCTAGGTGAAGCCAGTATAGTACACTGGCTTAATTTACAAAACACCTACTAAAATATTTCTGCAAATCAAGAGTTTTCATATCCTTAGAGTAATGTATGAATTTTCTGATGAACCATTATGATGATACTTACCTAGGTCCCAGAGTGATTGGTATGCACTATATAACATAATTCAGATAAGGTAGTGCAAATGGGTATAAATGCTTGTTTCTCACAAGCAGACCAATCAACTAATTCATTTCCTAAAAGTCATTAACACAGTCTTTATTTTCTTCTTTAGCTGAAATACAAAGAAACATTTAACCTTGACAGAGGCCACTTCATTGGTTCTGATGACACTCCAGCATTGAACCACACCAGAGAGATGTCTAAGCTCTATAGCGATGTAAGATTTGGTAAACAGCATATCTAACTGACTGAACTTAATTTTATTATATATTAATGTTAATTGTAATTGCCCAGTGGATAGAGCACTGGACTGGAACTAAGGAAACCTGAGTTCTATTCCTAACTTTCCTACTGGCCTTCTGAGTTACCTTGGGCTAGTAACTTCCCTTCTGTGTCCCATCTATACTTACCTTCCTTTGTAGAGTGCTTTGAGATCTACTAATGAAAAGTGCTCTACACCGGCAATATGTATTATTATTACACATATTTTGCATGTAGAAAAATGTTTTAGATTTTGTGAAACATCTGGATATATTGCTGATGAAACTTAGTTTTATTTACTGCTTAAAGGCCAGATTGTGAACCCTTTATTCACATTGCTGAGCAGTTACTCATGTGAGTAGTCCCATTAACTTTAATGGGTGAGTAACTATACCTGCCAGGGTCAGTAATTGCTCATCGATATGAGTAAAGGTTTTACAGTCTAGCCCTAAATTATGTTTATCGTATTTAACACATGTTAAACATCTGTCTGGAAAACACCTGCCACATAGGGGGGGCTACCATAAATAAATTCTAATAATGGGACTTGGCAGGTTTGCAGGTTTGTGAGGCATACATCTGGATATACATCTCTTCCAATTCCAGGTAGTGCTTTTATACCAGGCTTCCTATTTAAATTATGAAAGGAGGATATAAATATTAGAGGCCATAGCCCCAAATCAGGAAAGCATTATTACTCAAGTATGAACGCAAAGTTAAGCTTGTGCTCAAGTCATTTGTTGTACTGGGACAGAGATTATGATCCATTATTCACATTGAGAAACACCTTACTTGGTGAGTGATCCCACTGACTTCACTGGGGCCATTTGTGGAGTAAGGTACTACTCAGTAAGAGGGGAAGAAGCGGACTCTACATATTTTGCTAATGTGGGTATGTTTACTGGAAAATATACTGTACATTTAATCAAAATCTATATATGTTTTCTTTGTCTAGAAACAATATAAGCATTCATGGGAAACTGGTAAGGCTATAGGCTACACTTTGCCTCCAGAGTACATCCCTATTGTTGGAGCTAAGCATGCTGATTATATTAACAGTGAGGTTAGTATGAATCTTCTTTTAATTATATCCTGCATATCTTTTTTTTTTTGTGGCATTGCTTATTTTAATGATCTCAACAATTTTTCCATGTGAATGTTTTGCAGCTTAAATACAAAGAATTCTATGAGAAGCAGAAGGGCCATTACCTGGCTGGGAAGCATATCTCCGAATTCCCCAGTGTCATTCATTCTCTAGCTTTCCAAAAACTAAGGAGTGCGGTGAGGGTTTTTTCTTGCAATATTTTCTCTTTTCCATATTTAGTGTGTGCCTAACTCTGATCCTACAATCCCATCCACATGAGGAATTTGCACATAAAAGGCCTTTAAGATTTAACATTTAGCTAATATTACTGTATTGATGAAATCAAAACATTATTTTATATTTGCATATCTTTTTCTGAGCCATGGGTGTTTAGCCAGGGATAAACAATTATATACGAAACTAGGAAACTAAGAGGAGAGGTAATGAAAGATTAGATATATTAGAATAGAAAAAAACATAAGCTTTTACTGTTTGCCATTTACTCCTGGGGGAATTCTGTGCCACTGCGCATGTGCAGAATTCATGTCCCCCGCAGATTTCTTTGCTTCCCCACAGAAAATGACTTTCTGACAGCGAAGCTGCAACAAAAGTAAAGCATCACTTCCTTGCAGCACAGGTGCAATGTTTTAGACACCCAGAGCAGCCGGCAGAGAGGTAAATCACTGTGGGGCTGGGGACACCCCAGCCAGTGGCTCCTACCCGGAGCCAGGATGAGAGCTGCTAATCCCAGCTGGGCTGGAGGCAGGAGAGGTTGGGACTTCCTCTTCTCCTACAAGGAGTGGCTGGGGCTGTGTCAGACCCACCTCCAGAAAACTCCCCCAGCTGCAGGAAGCTCAGCATCCTCCACTGCTTCCTGCCCCCATCACTCCTCAGGTGTGGTGGAGAGGAGTCACTGTTCAGGGAGCTACTCCCCCATCTACCCAATCCCTGTGCATCCAGACCGCCCATACCCAGACTCCCCTGCCAAGCCTCACCTGGTACATCCAGAACCCCCCATGTCCTCCATACACAAATCCCACCCCACTGAACTTCAATCCCTGCATCTGGAGCCCCTCTGCACCCAGACCCCCTGCTTTAGGACCCCCACCCCTGCACCCAGACCACCCCCCACTGAGCTCCCTGCACTCAACCCCCCACCCTGATGCCCCACTTCCTACGTCACCCTGAGCCCGCACGTCCAGACCCATGCCACTGACTGCCAACTAGCTGCACCCAGACCTCCACTCCACCAAGCCTCACTTCCCCAGCACCCAGACCCCCCTGCTGAGAACCCACACCCAGACCCCTTGGGTGAGCCCCAACAACCTTCATCCCTGCAGAGACCCATTGCCCCTGCACCTGGACCCCCCCCCACTGAGCCTCTGTGCATCCAGATCCCCCCACTCCTAGACCCCCCATTGAGCAGCCTGTACCCAGATTGTCCCACACAGAATCCTCTCACCCCACTTCTGGATCCCCCCACACTGAGCCCCTCCACACTTGGACCTGCCTGGTTGAGCCTACCTGCCTCACACCTGGTGCAGAGGGGCATGGCTCCAGCATGTTTCTAGGGCAGGCCCAGGCCTTATGCTGTGTCGGGTTCAGCCTCACCGCTGAGTCCATGTTCCAGGGGGTCGAGGAGCTGCAGGGTGATCTCCCACCTTCGTGCAGCCAGTGGCCTTTGCTCCCCACTGCCATGCTGGAGCCTCTGCATATATTTATTGACAAATAAAACTTGCAGAATTTTAAAATATTGTGCGCAGAATTTTTTGATGCATAATTTTTTTTTTGGCACAGAATGCCCTCAGGAGTAGCCATTGTGTGAAATCTGAGCAGAGAGATGTACTGTATTGCTCAAGCTACCATAGCTTACTAGAGGATTCTGATTAGAGTTAGGTGTTAGCTAGCAGCACGTGGTGTACTAGGCCTGTTAACTCTAGCAGGGAGTTAACTAGACAGTGATATACATAATGGTCAATCTGTTACCACCACTGCCTCACCACTTCATAATCTCCCAAGGCACACATACAGTTACGAACAAATATAGTCACTAATATTGTGCATGCAGTTAGACAGGGAGATCTAGCTAGCCATGTGTTAATAAGATTTGATGAAGAATAAAAACAGTGCTCATGACCACAAGAAATGTTGTTTTCCCAGCCTCATAGATTAAAAGTGGTAGCTGGAGTTTAGGACTGCTTTTACCTCAAAGTCTCATGCATTTTCTAACCAGCTGTGTGAATCTAACAGGACAAGGGCCACTCCTTCTCTTATAGCAGTCCAGTAGAATTAATTTTAAACATTTTAATTTAATTATTAAGTATTTCTTCAGCATTATAGGCTCAGTCCTGATCCCACTGCAGTCAACAGGAGTTTTGCCACTGAGTTGAAAAGGTGCTGGATTAGACCCTGTGAGATAGCTCTGTTTATAGTCAGAGCTGTGCCTGAAAAATACACATTTTTACTCTCTACCCTCTCCCCCATACTTCCTTTCCAGCTGGCCTACAGAAAGAATTATGAAGACACCAAGGCAAATGTCCATATTCCAAGTGACATGTTGAATCACCTGTTGGCTAAAAAGTGTCAATATATCCTCAGTGATCTTGAGTACAGAACCTACCTCCACCAGTGGAATTGTTCACCTGAAGAAAATGATGTTGTTCTAGCCAAGAAAGCCCAGGAGATTTTGAGTGATGTATGTACCCTATTTAGTCATTCCAAGTTCGGGTAGCTTCACAGCCTTCTGGCTAAATGACTTTTTTTTTAAAAAGTACTTAACTGTGCTTCCAAATTGCTTAATAACATCATTTAATTGAATCTGCCATAATGTTCAGGGGGGCTTTAAGCAATTTCTCATAGGATTTTTCGTGAGCTTGTTATTTATTATTTGGTTTGAAAATTGGAAAAAAGTTAAGATTTACAGGCCTAATCCAGGTCCACTGGAGTCCACATTAGGTTTTTTTCCCCTAGCTTTCAGTGAGCTTTGGGTAAGGTCCTACAGAAACACACAAACCTGACTTGTGCAAGCATGCCAGTAGCTTCTAACCACTAGGGTTGGCATGTTGGGAATATAAGATGTGGTCAAAGCACTGCAGTGATCCTCAGTGATCATAATGCTCCCTTTGGACTGCTCTAACTTACACCGGGGTCAAAACAGCTCCCAGAAGCTCCTGGAATCAGAGGAGTGCAAAAGTGGTTTACCTGTGCCTTCCACCTTCGGGTGCTGCACCAAGGATAGGGATCAAAGTCCAGTACACTGGTACAACTGACCAAACAGGTTGGAAAGCACTGGTTTAGTTGACCATATAATTGTACTATTAAATCAATATGAAATGGTCCTTTTCACCCAAAGAGGTCTGATTACATCTGAATAATCTGACTCTACATGCTGTGGGTTGCCACTTTGTTTTACTTTTACTTCTCATATTAATTCCTGTAGAAAAAGCTGAAAATAACACAGACTAACTGTGCTATTAAACCCTTTCCTTCATTCTCAGATATAAACTTTCAAAACTGATTTTAATCAGTGAATAAGACTGGGTCACAGCCTTGAATAGCATTCTGCCTTGCTATGTGGGAGACATGGGTTTGATATGGGGAAGATGCAGTTACCACCTTTCAGGTAGGGTGCACATTTTCTGGGAACTGATTTAGTTTTTCTTCTCTACAGGTTGTGTATAAAGATGACTTAAATTGGCTGAAAGGACTTGGATGCTACGTCTGGGACACCCCACAAATCCTGCATGCTAAGAAATCATATGATCTCCAAAGCCAAGTAAGCAAATCTTCCTTAAATAAGAAGAGATAGTGGGCCACATTTTTATTTCATTTACATTCCTTGGGGTTTGCACCACCATAGCTGTGAGCAGGGCTTGATGCTGTACAGTATGCTTTAGATCAGCAAAATAAAAAAGTTGCAATGTAGTCTTCCAGGCTTATCTGATAGAGACATCATTATTTCCGCCTGCTACTGAAAAAAGCAGAGAACCAAGAAGAACTGAAAAGGATAGCAGTTTAACAGAGTTTGAACAAGCAAGTTTATTTTAATCTGAAGATGGTGAGATTGGTCTGCATGGATGTGGACTTTCCACTGCTGAAATTTCTTCATGTGGAGTGATCAGCTCCCAAGACTTCTTGCTGTTAACATTTCGGAATAAACATTATAATACACAGCATAGAGGCCTATTTTAACAAAGGGAATAGATGGCTGATGGACCTGGAAAACATGATGAAGTTGCTAGGGAAGCAGGTCTAGTTAGTCTCAGAACACTTTTTGTCTGTGTTTTCTTAGCTGAAATACACAGCTGCAGGAAAAGAGAATTTGCAGAACTACAGTGCCGTTACCGATACACCGCTTTATGTGACTGCGGTCCAGAGCGGCATCCATGCTAGTGAGGTGAGTCATTCCCCTTTTTCCACCCAGAAGCTTTCCCCCATTCCCACAGATAGTTAAAACACAGTGAATTAATCACTATATCTTTCTTAAAGGTGAAATATAAAGAAAATTATCACCAAATTAAGGACAAATATACAACTGTGGTGGAAACAGTGGATCACGAAAGAACCCAAAATCTGAAACATCTTTTTAGCAATGTGAGTGTTTTTAACTCTTTTGTTTCTTTCAAGGAGCTAGTGTGATGGGATTTATTTTATTTTTGCAAACTCCTTAGTTCCAGATGCTAGGCAAAATACAGTGTATTGATAAGCTGATTCCCTGTATCAAAGTACAATTGGGGACCAATTCTTGCAGGAGACTGGGCCCCAGTGGATGAACAGTGGCTTTTGTCACTCATGGAATGAGCTTTTGAGCCTGGTGGGTGATTATTCTGAACCAGCATTCAGTCTACTGGGCTTGAGTAAGAGTTCAAAGGTCTGCCGAGGTCTAAGTTAAGATACAAAGGATTTTGAATGCTTTCCTATACTGTGTATTACGTAAGAGTTTTGAAAACCATATTCAGAGATCTTTGTATCCCCACTCAGAACCTGTACAAGGAAGCCTGGGATAAAGTGAAAGCCACTGGTTACAAAATATCCTCTGATTCCATCTCTCTGTCTCGTGCCAAAGAACTGAAGCATAATGCTAGTATTGTAAGTGAACATCATGTTTTAAGCTTCTCTATCTTTGCAGCTCATTAATGCTAGCAATAAAGCCCTTTTCTGCTTTGTATTTACATAGTACAGCTGTACAAAAATTTAATATTACTATTTATTTTTATTTCAAATGCGTGTCTATGAGTAGGTACACAGTCATTCATGCAACTAATTTCTTCTTCCCTGGCAGCCTTATTATCTATTGACCACAAACTGGTTCTTGCTTGAAACAACACCCTTCTCAATCTTTCTACCAAATACTTCAATAAAAGATTGGTGACTTATATCCCTAGCCAAAGTTTGCTTTCAGCAACTTCTTTGCTTTTTATACTTCCAATTTTTAGATGTAAGACAACAGGATCTAAACCTCTGGCTAGATTTGAATTTGAGATACTGTTACATTTGGTGGATTTAACCACACAGGTTGAACTAAAGACATAGTTCTGTGATTCATCTTTTGATGAGCAAAATTCACATTTTGCTGTACTGTTGGAAAGCTCTTCCTGACAATCACTATACAAGATGCATGCTAGATGGGCCTCATTCAGCAGTCCATCCTATGCAACAAAGTACTTAAACATGTGCTTGAAGTTACACATGTGCTGAATATGGATGGATTCATGCACATGCTTAGCTGCTTTGCTGAACTGAGACCCATAAAAGATAGTTCCCTTCCTGAACATTTTTATATTGACCTCTGTAAATATAGAGAGCTGTAATTATTTTCTTACAATAAATTTATCAATTCATTTATTCCTGCTATTTTACAAAATTCCTCTGGAAGTAGTCGTTATCTATATGACATCATAGGTACACCTAACAAAACAGAAAACAAGACCCTGCCCTGAACGGCTTTCAGTCTCCACTGACTTCAAAGGAGTTGTGCCCACTTCAGTCACCAGTGAATTTGGCTCTAAAAATGTAGTCGTCTTACTGGAGGAAGTCATTTTATCTCCTTGTCTCTGCTTAGGTCAAGTATCGGGAAGAATATGATAAATTTAAAGCACTTTACACTCTACCCAGAAGCGTTGAAGATGATCCCAACACAGCAAGATGCCTTAGAGTTGGCAAGCTTAACATTGATGTAAGGATCTTTTTTAAAATTTCAGTTCTCCTGATAGTCCAAGCAACCACATACATTAATCAAGATTTCATATTTAAGTATGTGTGTGGCAACTATTGATATTTACTAAACTATCTCCAATATGTATAGAAATATGTTTTTGTTTGTTCTGCTACAGCCTTTGGTAGTGTATCTATAGAATAGGGTCTACCCTACAAAAACTACCATGTTAAGGACCCTACTTATAACATGAAAGTGCTTGTTCTAACTTCTGTTGCATAAGAAAATCAACAATTTAAAATGATGTGTCACTCTTTTCTCCCATTATTAACATAATATTTTAATTTCACAGCGTCTGTACAAAGAAGTCTATGAAAAGAACAAGGCCAAAATCCACATTCTTCCAGACATGGTAGACATTGTAGCTGCTAGGGCCACACAGAAAAAAGTCAGTGAAATTGATTATCGCCTACATCTCCATGAGTGGACCTGCCTACCAGACCTTCAGATCAACGCTCATGTTCGAAAAGTCACTGACCAGCTCAGTGAAGTAAGCCTACAAATTATATTATGTCACTGTTCAACTTTCAAAAAGATTTCTATTGTTAGCTTCTGTCTGTAGTAGGTGAAATTGCGTTGCAGAAAAAATGTTGGAATGTCTTGAGTTTGCAATATTTGTCATTGTTTTATGTCCACACATAACAGCTGTCCAAGACTGTTTAAAAATATTGCTTATTCCACAGGTGTTTAGCTTAGATCAAGTTGAACAGGTACAATCTGGTTTCTCCACGGTATAAACATCAGACCATAGCACTGCAAGTCTAGTGATCAGACAGTTCTCCAAACTCCTTCTTATGTTATGTTTATAAATTACCCAGAGTAATTAATCAATAGTGCTAAGTACTCTGGAAATTTGGATGCCCCGGATGGGTTGACCCATGCGGCAAAAGGCTCTCCATGATTGCTCCAATATAGGGGCAGGCCAGAGGAAGGGCCATAGCATCTGTGCTTCTGCAAATCCAGTGGCCGCAGTAGAACATGCAAGTGTTATTTATAGGCAGTAGATGGATGCAGCTCAGTTACTCTGTCTATATGCAGGTAAAGTGAATTTCATCCACAGAATAGATACACACACCAACAAAGTTCAGAATTGCAGTCTTTTTTCAGTACTTCTTTCTTTTTATTACTGTCTTTCATACTGATAAGTATAGCAGCTGGAAACAGGGATTGTGAGAATTCCTTGCATTAGCACAGGTTTATGATCTCTCTGAAGATTTGTGTTTTCTGCTTAGTTTCAGAAAATACAAATTTTCACACAGTTGCTTAGATTTTTTTACAGTATGTTTCAATTGTATTTCCTTTAAAAAAAAACACTCAGATTTTGAAAAAAAAAATGCCCAGAATCTGAGAGAAACACTAATCATTTGTATTTGGCAAAATTCCCTGGATTTTGAAATGCTCTGTGTATAACTCATTTCGGCAACAATGCATCATTATGCAAAATACAGGTTAGTTGAAAGCCTTCCCGTCAAACTACTTTCTAATTGTGTAGGCTCCCTCACCCTGCACCTGCAGTTCAGTTAAAAGCTGAAAGAACCAATAGTGCTTGTTGTGCCAGGATCCAGGCAAATTAGTTTCAGAATATTGGAAAAGATATTTACTATTGAAAGCTGCCATCTAGGGTTAATATGTAGCTAAGGGATTAAGCTATAGTGAAATTCTCAAACACTCCTTGTTTTCTGTAATATTTTAGATTGTATACAAGGATGACCTCAACTGGTTGAAAGGCATTGGCTGCTTTGTTTGGGATACTCCTGAAATTCTGCATGCCAAACACGCATATGATCTTCGCAGTGATGTAAGTTTGAACTGTCTCTAGTTTGGTTCTGCTTTTCAGTTTGCTTCACATCTAGTCTCACTCTTTAAAATACCATGGGGACAAAGCCTGGAAGGGCATTGCATTTCCTCCTTACACTGAAATGTTCAGGTTGAGTTCTTTAAATTTTATTGATTTGCAATAATTAGGTGTTGTCACATAGTGCCTCCCCCGCCCCCGCCTCCACACACAGGAAAGCACTTAAGCATTTGTTTAAGTCCATGCCTATTCAGAAAAGTGCTTAAGCCTCATTGACATTAATGGGATATACATGCTGAGATGCTCTCCTGTAAAGGGAATGCTTTACTGAATCAGGGCCACTGATTGGATGTGGGAGAGGGCTCCGGGCTGGGGCAGGGAGTTGGGGTGTGGGCTCTAGGAGGAAGTTTGGGTGTGGGAGGGGGCTCGGGGCAGGGCTGGGGTGCAAGAAGGGGTGAGAGGTGTAGGCTCTGGGTAGCACTTATCTCGGGGCTCCCTGGAAGCTGTGACAGGGCCACTGTGCTGTGTATTCTGTACAGCAGCACTGAATGAAAATTCATACAATCTAGAAATAATATGTCATTGATTTGATTAGTCAATTTTTTTGAAGGCAAAGTTTTCTTACTCATTATTAGCTGAGGATTAAGCAGTTGAAGTAGTTGTAGATAATGGTTTTGATTACAAAGAACACATCTCCCCAAGAGTTTTTATTTAGAATTTTTGGGGCTCATGGTTTTATATGGTACATACAAATAATTAATGACAGAATAGTTATGTTATTGAAGTATTATTGAAGTATTCTAATGTTGTGTTATTGAAGTATTCTAAAGTTCCCCGAGTGCAGTGCTATGACTGTTTTTATCTGGTAAAATGTCTCACCTGAGTACTTTTTTCTTTTCTTTTTGCTTAAATATAATTTACTTTATTGAATTACTAATATTGTGCATAGGCAAGTTGTTTAATTAAACAACCAGACTTACAAAAATCAAATTGTTTTCTTTCTCTCTGCAGATTAAGTACAAATCTAAGGCAGAGACAATGAAGAATGACTACACCATGATCACTGACACTCCTTATTATGTCCAGAATGTCATTAGTGGCAAGAATCTGAGCGATGTAAGTATTTATACCACATTTCATCCCTGTATGATATGTATCATGTCTCAATAATTCCAATAATGTAACATTTAATGACATGTTGGAATCACTTCATGCTGGTCCACGACCACCCTTTGCTATACCATCAATAGAATATTAGGCAACAGCTGGTTTCAGCAGCATGGCAAGCATGTTCTACATGGACATACCCTGAATGTGAAGCTTTTTCCTTCCATATATTTCAAAAGATGGTCCTGTTAAGCCTGCAAATACTAATTGACCCACAATAAGTTAGACCAGGAATTCTCAAACTTCATTGTACTGAGATCCCCTTCTGACAGCAAATATTACTATACGACCCCAGGAGGGAGCCTATAACTTGAAGCCCTCGGGCACCGGGGCTTGGCGACCCCATTAAAACAGGGTCGTGACCTACTTTGATTACCGCTGGGTTAGACAAACACATATCACAAAATGGTATCAATAGGCTAATTGGTTTTTCTTATTTCCTAGGCTGTCTATCGCCATGCATATGTGCATAATATTAGAGGCAAAATGACCCCCACAGATAAAACCGTGGACTTGGTGCGGGCAAAGCATGCTCATAATATACAGAGTGAAGTAAGTATCCAGTTTTCATTTCTAATAGGATACTACAGAATAATGGCCAACTTCTGCTGTTGCGTGTCACATATGCTTGTTCAACTCCGTTGGGAGCTGTGAGTGTATATTTCCAGTTTACAAAACTCCAGGGAATTCTCCCCATTATAACTGGTTATGTCCTCTATGATTGTTCTCAGTGAAGATGCCAGGTCAGAATGCAAACCTTTCAGAGCCAGCAATCCAATCTGTGAGGCTGTTGTTCTCTTTGCTGCACTCCAAGACTGGAGATCCAGAATACAGTCTGTTCAAAGCCATCTGTCCAAGACCCACCCAGCATTTCTCCATTGCATTCTGGGTTTAGAGACAGAGAGTTCATTTTCTCTGCACCTCTTCCTTATATCCAAAACCAAGCCTATGTGATGATTTTGGCTTTTCCTCTGGCCCATCCTGGCTAGACTGTACTGTATTGCTCTAAAATTAAACTAAAAAATCTCTGTGAATGTAGAAGGATATCTGATGTATCTCTATTATCTGTATGCCTCAGATGACCTCAGTGGAGTTAAATCAGGGGAGGCTTTGGCCCATTGCAAAGAAGATACTTGCTATGCAATACCAACAAACTTCCTCACATATTTTATGTAATTGTAACTCTTTTACTTTTCCTGCAGAATCTGTACCGAGGGGCTGGTTTACATGCCCTCCCCACTGGATACAAACTCCCACCAGATACTCCAGGTTTTAAGCTTGCTAAACATGTCCAATACATAGGCAGCGATGTAAGTAATATACTAAGTTGTTTTAAGGTATGATTTGCAAGAGAATATTGGTTATCTCTAGGCATCCGATGTGAACATACAATATTGCTATATGGAAGTTGCTATTCAGCTATGCAGCCGATTATGTTTGCCCTGAGTATATGTAAAAGCTGATGAACTGTACAGAGATCTGAATATTTTGCTATCATGACATAAATTTACCTCTGATATTTATACCTTATCAAATGCATGAGAAGTGAAACAAAATCACTAATCTCAACAGAAATAGCTCCCTAAAGGTTAGTTTCTGCTACATCATTTTGAGCCACAGAATTCAAATGTGCCATGATATCTCTCAAAGTTAGCATGATATGTATCCATTAAAGATTTGTGGCTTATTTTCCATAGTTCAGGATTCATAAGGGTCACATTTTGGGCTTGATTTAACCCTATGTCAGTGGGAGCCACCTTGCCCCAGGAAAAATTAACCCCCTGAGGAAGGGCAGGATAATCAGGATGATCTGGTGGGAGAGCATGGCTTTGATTTGTGCCGGGGTACCCTTCTGGCAGAAGCTCTCACAGAGATAGCTGAATCTGAACATCCTTTGGAGTCCTCAATACACCACCTACCCATAAAGATTTTTAAAGGTATTTAGGTGCTTACAAATGCATATAGATGCCTAGTAGGCTTTTCAGACGTGCCTAGGCACCTACTCTCATCTGAATACCTTTCAAAGTCTGGCTTTGTGCTGTACAGAAGCGCCAACCCTGAATGTAGTCCTTTATTTATATTGGCTGTAAATAGTAGTAGATAAGCAGGCATTTATTACAGATGCCGTCACAAGCCAACATCATATATGATTGTTCTTACACCCTTTTATTTTAAAACTTCTTTTTTAATTTTACAGCTTAAATACAAAGAAGCCTATGAGCACATCAAGGCTAAAGGCTACACTCTTGGACCCAAAGCTGTTGGCTTTGAGTATATAAAGAAAGTGAATAAAGTTCTTAACGAGGTACTGTAAATGTTAATTATATATTTTTGTATTAATGCATCATTATTTGATATTGCTGGTGTATAATAAAATACATTACAACATAATTTCATAAAACAATCTAGCTGCTGTTTAATAAAAGCTGTTGAGAAAGTGGTAAGTCTCTGTGCTAGTGAGATCCATATTTTCAACATTTTTTGGCCCAAAGCTTGCAAAAAAACCCACACGCTTTCTTAACCATTGATTTTAACATGTGCTTAAATTAAGCATATGCACAAGTGTTTCCATGATCTGGGCCTTAGATTCTCTGTAACACATT
Organism: Lepidochelys kempii; assembly: GCF_965140285.1. NCBI lineage: Eukaryota > Metazoa > Chordata > Testudines > Cheloniidae > Lepidochelys > Lepidochelys kempii. The sequence continues at coordinate 27,925,130 of NC_136390.1, read as the reverse complement.
TCCAAGATGTTAATAGAATAGTTGTTGTGAAGTGTCTTCACCGTATAAGAACCAAACCTTTCTAGTAAAGTGGTTCCATCTTCTCCTGTCCTTCTGTACTGTCTAGTGCATGGAAGTAGAAGGAAGTCTGGGGTTAACAGAGCAATAGCTATTTATTTTCTGCTAACCCGGATGCTGTATGGCTTTCTTTTAAGAGTTCTGTTTTAACACATGGAATACTCTCTCCTTTGGTGCAGAGGCTGTATAGGGAGATATACCACAAAAATAAGGACAAGATTCATACCACCCCTGACACACCAGAAATTCGCCAAGTCAAAGCCACACAGGAAGCTATCAGTGATGTATGTCTCATTTTTCCATTTTATAAAAAGGAGATGCTTGGTATATTCAGCATGATTAAATATGTGTAATATTTTCCCTTTGTCTTTCAGCTGATCTACAAGGCAGATTTCTTTAAGATGCAGGGACACTTGATATCCTTGCCATACACCCCACAAGTGATGCATTGCCGCTACGTTGGAGATATCACAAGTGATGTAAGCAAATATACCTTGCCTTTGAATGTGATGGGCCAAACTCTCTTCCTAGTCACACATGTGCAGATGTCAATGGGAGAAGAATTTGACTTGACATTTAAATTATGTACAAGCTAAAATAATGTGATTGTTTGATTATTCACTTTTTTCCAAAAGGATCAACTTTTAATTTTCTGTTATTATGATTGCTTCACAGAATAAATACAAAGAGGATCTACAGTGGTTGAGGGGCCTGGGTTGCTTCCTATATGATACTCCTGATATGGTCCGTGCTCGTCATTTGCGGGAGCTTTGGGTATGTTCTTTTTTCTGACACATAATTTAACATTGATTCATTATTTACTGATGCGCAGTTGTCAAGATGATCTGTGGTAGGTGCTACATCAGAATGATTAAGGAATTCAGAGTGTTTCATGCCGTGCTGCTAGACAACTGATTCAAAGTTTTAGCAATAGAGTGTGATGCCGTTGTATCATGGGTTACCCAGGTCAGGCTCCCCTGTACATTTTCTGTACACTGCTGAGAATACTGCAGCTTCCATATACGTCATGTTTATTACCTTTTCAGTCTAATTACGTCTACACCAATACGGCAAAGAAGATGCGGGATAAATACAGTGTGGTTCTGGACACTCCCGAATACAGGAAAGTTCAGGAGCTGAAGACACATTTGAGTGAGGTAAGTATTGCATTATTTTATCTGTTCAGGTTGGCAGTGATCAAAAGAAGCTCAGATCATCTCACTGGCTTTCCTGATGTATTTTAGACCTTATCCTTTCCCAGCTTTGATTAACTAAATGCTAATTGAACATTTGTAACAAAGGAAATAACTGCCAGGCTTTGTCTCCTTCCAGGTGGTTTACAGAGCTGCAGGCAAGAAGCAAAAGACAAAATTCACGTCGATCCTTGATACACCAGATTTCTTACGAGCCAAGAAAGGACAGAAAATACAGAGTCAGGTAAAAATCCTTCCTTAATAGAAAAGGGGCTGGGAATCTGTGTTGATTGTTGAATCCATCTTACTACAGTGCTCCCCACAACCCTTCTCAAGTCAACCTAGAAATCTTAGGGATGGCTTGTAATGATTAATACAAATTTTCAAATGACAACATGATTCTCAAGTTCATGATGTTTCTTTAACAAACATGTCCAGTTCTGTTCATCTGAAGTAGCAGAAATCTTTATTAAACCCCAATACAATTCCATTCAAATTCTCTAAAATCCAAGGTAGCCAGTAAAATCTGTCTTTATTAATGGGCTCATTAGCCAGGTAAAATGATGACATTTTTTAATTGATGTGCAGTCTGCCAAGTGATGTGAAAAACCTGCATGTACAGTTTAGATAAACATGTAGGTCTAGTGTGTGTGTGTGTAAACACAGGCAGAGGGTACAAAGAGTTCCTTCTCCCTTAGTGCTGCATGGGGTTGTCAAAGCCAGAAACTTGCTTTTAATTAGTGCAGCTGCCATAGGTGTTATTAATTTACACCAGGGTATGTTCCCTGTAGTTTTTCTAGTTCCTAAAGGTGAAACCCTGATCCTGTAAATAATCAGTAATGTTTTTTAAAGATGGCCCAGAATAAAAGCTCTTGATAAGGGCCATGTGAAGGTCACTGCTATTACGCTCATTTGGGATTTTGATTTGTAAATATTTTGCTGGCATTTATGGAGTAGCCAGAGTATTGAGATAGAAGAAGGGTGAGGTGAGGGAGGACCTAGAAGATGAATGAGTGGATTACATTTTCACGATGAGTGTGTGTGCATACGCATTTTCAGCACACAGTCATTTTGTAGGGTTCCCAAGATAAAGTTTGTTCAGAAAATATGTTTCTAACATTCTGTTTTTCTTTCCTTGTCACAGTACTTGTATGTAGAGCTAGCCACCAAAGAGAGACCCCATCACCATGTTGGTGATCAGACTCCAGCCTTAACGCTTGCAAAACACGTGAAGGACATGGTCAGTGAGGTAAGATACCTGCTCCCATCTTCAGCACAGCTATGCTATGTGAAGGTTCCAATTCTAACATTACTGGGGTAGTATGTGTAGGGGTAACAGAATACACCTTTATTTTATTTTAAATCTTCTGATTCTTAAGTATTACATTTCCTTGTATGATCCCTGGGTAGTTTTTCATTTAATATATAATTCTAACAAATAGAAATGTTTTGTAAAAGAGAAAAATCATCTGCTTCTAAATGCATGTCTGTAATATTCAGACTTATGAAGCCATAGACGTAGCATTAGCATTGCCCCTCCCCCCCAATAAAATAAAATAAAATAAAATAAACCCTTTAAGGGCTACATTAATAAATACAGGAAACACTGAGTTTGGAACAGAAGCTGGTTTTTGTGTTTATTAAAAGTGGACAAATGTTGTCATGGTACAAAACTACTCATTAAAGTGATGATCAACAACTATGATTTTTAACACTAGCCTCTACCCCCAAATAGAAAATGTTGTCCACCCTTCTGTAAGGCATCATGCAGAGCAGATTGATTAGGACCTGGTTCTACACGGTGCTGAGCAACTTTCAGAAGCTGCTGAGCAACTTCAACTCCCATCGACTTCAGTGGAAGTTGAATGCACTTAGTATCTTGCAGTAATGACGGTCAACAAAGTGTACTAAATGTAGCTTCCCTGGGTGTTAACACAAAATCAGCTGGGCAAATATCTTTGTAACTAATTATATTTTTGTTCTTTTCCCTCCTGCCATCTGATCTTAGAAAAAGTACAAAGTCCAATATGAGAAGATGAAGCACAAGTACACAACTGTCTCTGACACGCCTATCCTCATCAGGGCGAAGAAGGCTTACTGGAATGCTAGTGATGTATGTACCCCGCAGACATCATCACTGATACTTTCTCTCATCTTTTGATAGAGCAGAAAAGGAGCTGGGGGAAATGAACAAATGGCAATATATAAAATAAAGACTGCCTGTGCATCCAAATCCCACTATGGTGCATGCTGTATCTGTCACTCCATCTCCATGCTGATTTTAAAATGATGTCAGTGAGATTCCTATGTTTAGACTCAAGGCACCATATATCTTTTTATATTTTGTTTTTTTCCAGCCAATCTTGTGTTCAAATGTGCTAGTCAAAAAAAAAGGAAAGAATGAGAGGGAGAGAGAAATAAATCGGGACAAAATGAATTGCTTCCCCATGTGACATTTACAAATAATATAGATTAGGATGAAAGTATTGATGCTGGAAGCAAGCACAGAAATGCTTTTATCCCACTTCTTCATCTCAATACTGTTTGAGGAATAAATCTCAATCCTCACTGAGAGTTCATTCCCTTTTACTTAGAATGCAGATTCATTAAAAATCAATTTCTGTCTGAGCTGACCTGGGTACGGATTTGAGGATGAAATTAGTTTTTGTGTCAAGTGTGGAATATTAATTTAAAGTTACTTGTAGAAGTGTTCTGTTATATAATGAGATCTGTGGTGCACATTTCTGATTGCAAATTGCCTCCTGGGCTATTAAAAGCCTGAAGGGCCATATGTATTGGTCTGTCCATCAGGTCAGCTTGTTCAGTTACACATGTCCAAAATAGAAAGGCAAAAGACCTCAGCTCTGCACTAGTGATTGGAGCTTTGGCACTGTGAAAAAGCTTCCCAGCTCTCATGCAACCGAACTCCCTATGCTGGATCTGGGTTTCTTCCCTGTGGAGGCTGGGGAATTTCCAATAAACTTCAAAATGGAATGACCTTCTTTCTTTCCTCCATTCAGGGCACACTTGGGGAAAAGGATGGATGTTTTTATACCAAACCCAGCACTCATTGCTGTCGTGCAGGGTACTTCTGTGCCTTTCTTCTTCGTCTTCGCTCTTAGGGCACGGCTGCCTGGGCAGTGCTGCAGCGGTGCCGCAGGACCAGTATAGGTGTGCCGCTGCAGTGCGTGCGGTGAAGACGCTCGGTGCCGATGGGAGAGGGCTCTCCTGTCAGCACAACCCTGCGAGGGGCAGAAGCTGTGTCGGCAGGAGAAGCTCTCCCACCATCTTAGCACTGTGCAGACGAACGCTGATGTCGGTGTAACTTGCCATATGTCGCTGAGGCGGGTGGAATATTCACAACCCTGAGCAACATAAGTTTTGCCGACATAGGCTGTACTGTAGACATAGCCTAAAGGTGAGTAGGGAAAATCCCTGCTCTGATGGGCCTAATCTTTCCTCTCTGGCTGAGTTCTAGTTTGGATCTCAGTCAGGCAGTTAATTTTGAGCAAGAAAGCTTGTTAAATTTTCCTAGGTGCCACATTAACATGATGGGAGCTGATACATCCCCCTGTGTCATTCTCATGAGTCCAATTTCCATAATGAAACTGGCTGGAACTTCACCAGTGGCAATGCGTGACTACACTTATAGAAAGGACGTGTTTTTGTTGAGAGGTCAAAAACAAGTTTCGGTGGCCGAGCAGCTATGGAGGCAGTTCTGGACTTAAGAGAGGCCTACACATTTAGCTTTAATAATTGCTAGCAGGCTATATAACTAATTTGTTCATATTTTTTTTCTTATCAGCTGCGCTACAAAGAGACCTTTGAGCAGGCAAAGGGTAAATATCACACAGTGAAAGATGCCTTGGATATTGTCTATCATCGCAAGGTCACTGATGACATCAGCAGTGTACGTATACAGCATTTCTAGTCCCGATTAATGTTTGTCATTAACTGTACGAAACTAGAGCTTTTATAGTTAATTCCCTCCCACTGAAAGATCCTGGGCCTAATTCTCATTTACAATAAAGCCACTTTGCATTGTTAGAATGGTGTAAAAGGTTAATGTAAATGAGAATCAGGCCCCACATTTTAAGGACGTCTTTGGGGAGAGTCAGTAGTGAGAAGTAGGAATGTCATAAAATTGGGTGATTAATGTGTTATGATTTTGAACTGTTTTACAACATTTACAACTTTCTTTTCAACTCCTTTTGTAGGTGAAATATAAGGAAAACTATGTGAGCCAGTTGGGAATCTGGAGATCTATCCCAGACCGGCCGGAGCACTATCATCATCGAGCAGTCACAGATGCTATCAGCGATGTGAGTTTGAACGGTTATTGTATATTAGACATTGCATTTTTAAAGCAGGTGTCCAAAATGGAGGCCTCTGCAGTGTCACTTAACTCCTCACAGATATCTTCTGCTGAAATGAAAGAGTGATCAGTTTCACGGTTGCCTGGCATGTTTTCGGAATCAACAGAGTAAATCAACTGAATAAGGCCACTTCCTATTGAAAGCAGTGACAAAACTCACATGGACTTCAGTGGAAGTTGAATTGGGCACGATTTCTGTTGCTTGAACTTGTTTGTCACACGACAAGCTCCTAGCAGCACTTTAGCAGTCTTTCTGGCTTATTACAACATGCGAAAGACACTGGTGCTTTTAACTATCTTAGTGGTGATTTTTTGTGAGCATGTTATTGAGACATAAAAACAATGCTCATTTGTTTTCATGGCTTATATTTAATATGTGAAATCCTGTGGCAACACTCCCACTGGAGTCAGGATTTCATCTAATGATTCTGGGCCGGGTTGTGCTCTCAGTTACAACTGTGCAACCTAATAATTTAACCGAGGGTCCAAGCTGGCCCCTTATTTGTACAAAAACAAATGTAGTTATCAAGGTAATTGATGCAGGAACTCACAGAACTATTACTATTGTGTGTTAGACTTAGATCTGGATGGTATTTCAGCATTAATAGGATGCTAATTTTTGTTGCTGTTTGAAATTATTCCAAGTTTTTAAATTTATCTTCTTACTTTCTTTCTACAGGTTAAATACAAAGAAGACTTATCATGGCTCAGAGGCTTTGGTTGTTATGCCTGGGATACTCCTGATCTTGCTCTGGCAGAAAAGAACAAAGCCCTCTACAGTGGGGTAAATAAATCTCTTCATGACATTTGGAAGAATTTTTTCAAAGTTTGGTTGTGTGATGATTCATTATTCTTTTGATGTAGACATTTTTTCAATTCATATTTTTTCATGGTCTTTCTTTTAATTTTACTCTGGAATGACTAGTTTCTTTGTTTTCTCCAGTGTAAGTATAAGGAGTCATTTGAAAAGACGAAGTCTCAGTTCGAGTATGTAGCAGACTGTCCAATTAATAGGCATTTTAAACATGCTACTCAGCTAATGAATGAGGTAAGTACAATAACAGACCTGTATAGCATATCATGATGAAGTGGCATCTCAAAGCTCTTCATGATAACATTAAATTAAAAGTTCATCTGTCTTGCATAGTGGAAAATACATTGAAATAAACAAAAAACTACTGAAAACAAATGTGTCTTAAAGTTAGACCAAAATGAAGAAGGGCAGGGATGTTCTTGATATCTATAGTGATGAGTAGGCACAAAGTAGGTGTATTATAACTAAAACAGAGTAACCTTTTGACCCACATTTCAGCAGTGAAAATGCAAAGAGCTCTTTCAGCTTCTGACCAATAAAGAGTCAGTAACTCAGAAAGGTATCAGTTTCCTTTTTAGCAACAGCGTTTTAAATCAGTAAAACTTGACTTGTGATTATCTTGTGAAAATGGTAAAGAATCACACTGAAAAAAGAACTTCAATAGCATTAGGAAAACAATACTACCCACAGATCTATTCTCTTGGTTTGAGTATTGGCCTGCTAAACCCAGGGTTGTGAGTTCAATCCTTGAGGGGGCCATTTAGGGATCTGGGGCAAAAATAGGGGATTGGTCCTGTTTTGAGAAGGGGGTTGGACTAGGTGACCTCCTGAGGTCCCTTCCAACCCTGATATTCTATGATTCTATCCATCTCTGTGTTTCACCACAGAACTTCAGGCTAGAATTCCCCAGCCCCTGCTGCAGATTTAAAGAAACAATGCGCAATGGTAACCAATGCAACTGGGCTGAGATTAAAGTAATCTGTAGCCACTGTGACTCCTAGAATAGATGCTGTATTTTATAAATGATGGATTAAGCCCTTTAAAAACAGTTCTAGACATAGTTTTTGTCATCTTAAAGCTGGCGTACAGATCTCCAGAATATAACCAAACTCAACCTCTGGCACTTTTTGACATGACAGTTGATGTTCCGAATATAGCCTCTAGATATTTTATTTTACTCGGCTGACACTTCTCACAGTGGTCACCATTAAAATGTCAACATTTAGTATCAGATACAATACAGTATTTCTTCTTCTAGGTATAGGAAAAAATGATTGTATTTCCGGAGCCCTGTGTCATAATTGTTCACAATTGCAGATATTACAGAGAACCAGCACTTGACAAAGTTCTTTTGAATGCAGAATGGGTGTTACAAGGCAGCTTATGAGAGGGTTGTAGAAAGGGGTTGTAGTCTTTCTTAAGTTTTACCTTGTACCCTTAAATATAAATTTGGGAATTTCTTTATAAATAAGGCTACAATTATGTCACGGAGGTCACAGAACTCAAGGAATCCGTGACTCCCAGAGAACTCTGTGACATTTTCTACCCCAGGGCTGGAGTTCCCAGGTGGCCCCTCCACAGCTCCCAGCACCTGCCCTGGTGGGGGGACCCTGCAGCTCCCAGACACAGCAGGCGGCGGGGGAACTCCCGTGGAGCTCCCAGCTGCTGCGGCAGGCAAGAGGACCCCGCAGCAGCCCAGTCCCCATGGCAGGGGATGCTGGAGCTCCCACTTACTGCAGGTGGCAGGGAACCCCCCGGAGCTCCCAGTCACTACGGGTGGTGGTGGGGCCCCCAGAGCTCCCATTCACTGTAGTGGCAGGGATCTTGGAGCTCTATCAGTGGTGGGTGCTGAACCCACCTCCCTCCCCAGTTTGTCAGTGATATTTTTAGTGAAAGTCAGAGACAGGTCATGGCTTCTGTGAATTTTTGTTTATTGCCTGTGACCTGTCCATGACTTTTACTAAAAATATCCATGACAAAATCTTAGCCTTATTTATAAATGATCTACATTTCCTCTGTTTTTTCTTTATTTTTCTAATTTGGGTGAGGTACTGAACAGTATCCTTTTAAATATTAAATATTATGCACAATAAGGTGTCAGCTTTGAAACTGTTATATCAATGTTTCTTTGTGCCCTCGCCTTTTTACTTTGCTACAATTTGATATACACATCTGAGTATGAGAAGAGGAAAGATAATTACAATTTTGTTGTGGATGAGCCTAGAATCCTACTGGCCAAAAGAAGAGATGAACTGAGCAGTCAGTTACTGCAGCAGTGCTGACCAGTGCAAGCAAAATGTGGCTGGATAGCACACAACACGCATCTTAATCTGCCTGAAATGTCTATAGCCAATGATGTCATAGTTTCACCTATGATATTAGTGTTCTAGTTCAGGGTTATCAGACAGTATCTGTTTTGCCACCCAAAGACCACAGCTGCTTTTTGAGTTAACTAGACTATGTTGTTTCTCTATGTATTCTCAAATATTGTGCATCAATTGATATTTACATGACATGTTTCTCACAGAGACAAGGTGGGGGAGGTAATATCTTCTATTGGACCAGCTTCTGTTGGTGAGAGAGACAAGCTGTCAAGCCTACATAGTGGAAGTTGGTCCAATAAAAGATATTACCTTCTCTACCTTGTGTCTCTAATATCCGGGGACTGACAAGATTACAACAATCCTATATACATCTTTCTTACTTACACTCTGATCCAGTGTCCATTGAAATTAATGGAAAGAATCTGATTAACTTCAGTGGATTTTGCATCTTGCACTTATTCTTGACTGTTTCTTTTCTTTTCAATTCTTTTTACACTTATTTTTTCCATCTAATTTGCAAATATAAGGCCACTGTGGGCTTGTTCGATTGGTTAAATGCCCTTTTGGTCTAAGATTTATTCTTATTTTCCAAAAGGTGTTTCAATGTTTTGATTGTTTTAAGGAGTTGGTAAATCATTGCAGGCCCTACAATTTGGCACCATTAATTAAAAATACATGTTTAAAATTATATGGATGTCCAGGCATGCAATGGTGCGAGTACACATAGTATGCTTGCCTAAATCGCATCACTCTGCATGTGACTGGAATCTAAAGCTGTACTGTTGTTCGTTGGCTTCACAAGTATCTTTTGTGCTTCATTGCTCTTTTCATGGACAGAAAAAATACAAGTCTAGTGCCAAGTTGTTCCTGCAACATGGATGTAATGAAATTCTGAGACCAGATATGCTGACAGCGCTTTACAACACAAACTTGTGGAGCCAGGTAATGTGAATGGCTGCTGTTGCAGGAAGGCATTATATACACCATTTAGCTGCTTGAATTTTTATCATCTTAATATTTATGAATTCTCTGAATTTCTACTGATCTTGAGCTCTAATGTTTCCCCATGCATTTGCTACTCTTTACTTGGTAATGGAGCATCTGAAATTATACCTATTATACCCTAAGCCTGATCCAGCTCCCATAAGAGCCTGAACTGGCTTTCCATTCATCTACTGGCCCATATTATAACCCTCAGTAAAAAATGAACATGAGAACGTCCATACTGGGTCAGACGAAAGCTTCATCAAGCCCAGTATCCTGTCCTCTGACAGTGGACAATGGCAAGTGCCCCAAAGGGAATGAACAGACAGGTTATCATCAAGTGATCCATGCCCTGTCACCCAGTCCCAGCTTCTGGCAAACAGAGGCTAGGGACACCATCCCTGCCCATCCTGGCTAATAGCAAATGGTGGCCCTATCTTCCATGAATCTATCTAGCTCCCTTTTGAACCCGTTATAGTACTGGCTTTCACAACACCCTCTGGCAAGGAGTTCCAGAGGTCGACAGTGAGTTCCGTGAAAAAATACATTCAGCCTCATGTGAACTCCTCTCAGGTATTTCTGCTGAAATGAGAGGAGTTAAGTGACAAAGAGAAAAGTCTGTTCTGAGTGTTGTTTGTACGCTCTTGTCTTTATTTTGTGTCCCTTGCTGTTCTGGTCTCTAATGCATGCATTATTTTCTCATTTGTAACCAAAATATTCTCAGTTTGGATGATTCAGGGAATAAAGTGAGAGTTAGGTTTTTTAAAAACTCTGGATTTCCTCCACCTGTCCCTAGCCCATCTGTAGTAAATTTTCATTCCTTGTGCCCAGTCCTGCTCTCAGTGTATTTGGTGAGAACAGGATTAGGCCCAGAGCTGGACAAAGTGACCCTTAAAGAAACTATACACACATATTTCAAGCATTGTGATGGCATCGGTGTCCCGATATTGTTTCTCACTCAATGAAATATTTAGAGGGTTTGTTTGTTCTTGTCTGCCATGTTTATATTTTCCCAGACCTTAATTAAAGTCTTCAGCCTGGTACTGATTTTAAAAGGGAATCTGGTCCAGTGTGATTAAAAACAAAAGCAGCACTTTCACTGACCTCACAGAACTGCTTAGAATCCTTTTGAATCTCAGAGTTCTATTTTAGACCTTCAGGCCGATGTAGTTGTGGCCAGACTGCGGAGCTCTTATTCACATTGGAATCCGCATGAGACCACATGTGGGAATAACTCACACAAGCAGGCCCAGATGCTCCAATATAAATAAGAGCTTCATGCAGTCTGGCTCGTAGGGCCACATTCTGTCTGTGCATGTATGCCCAGCTTCCACTGACTTCAGTGGGAGATGGGCCCATACATTGCAGTACGCAATCTTAACATGATTGTGTCTCTTCTTGAAGATGTTTTCTTGTTTTGTCTAGTTAACATCCTCTTATTTCTCCCCATTAGTTCAAATACAAGAGGCAGTATGAAATGCAGAAGGACAAGTTTACTTCAATCGTGGATACCCCAGAACATCTGAGGACTGCAAAAGTCAACAAGCAAATCAGTGAGGCAAGTATAATTACCATAATGTCATAATGCTAAATATATCTTAAGTTTATCTTCCTACTCTGAATTGTGACCTGTGAAGTATGCTAATTAAAAAATTGAGTCCTCCTCAGCCACAGTAAAATATTTTTCAACTTGACTTTTTTAAAAGCACTTACATTGTGCCTGGTTAGCCAGAATAATACGATTTAACAATTTTTACCCTCAGATTATTTACAAGATGGAATTTGAGAAGGCTAAGTCTAAGGGGTACACCACAATCCATGACACCCCTCTCTTACTACTTATGCGCAAGGTCAAAGACAGAATAAGTGATGTAAGTAAACTATGCCTGGCATTTGATATTAGTACCTTTATTTTACTACACAATACTGTTTCTTTCTACCTAGTAGGTAACGCTGCCATAACAGCTAGCCTTTTATTAGAATATATCAATATTGTTTTAATTCAAAATTCCTCCTGCTGCATCTGACACATTCACAGGGAATATAACAATGTTTAAAAAAACTGAAAAGCTATAATCATTCATGTACCTTTTCAGCATAGTTCATGGGATAATGATGCTTGGAATAGAACAGCTCTTACCTGTAATGAAAGCTGCAGGTTGAGCTATTATCTTTTTAGCTGGTTTCTTGGTTTCTCTCCCTGGGTTGGCCAGTAGCTTTTGTATTGCCTTGGATTAATCACTATCATGCCATTTTCCCATCCATACTGTGGGGATAATAAATACCCCAGAGCAGTGTTCTGAGGCTAAATTAATTAATGTATGTAAAAGACTTTTGAAATTCTTAGATGAATGGTGCTATAGAAAGGATGAAAGTATAAGAGAGCAAGGTTGGTCCAATGGTTATAGCACTGCTCTAGGAATTGAGAGCTCAGGGTGCAAGTCCCTGCTCTGCTACAGACTTCCTGTGTGACCTTGGGCAAGTCACTCAGTCGTTTTGTGCTTCAGATCCTTATCTGTAAAAACAGGATAATAGGATTTCCCATCCTCACAGGAGTGTTGTTGAGGATTAATACATTAAAAGATTGTGAGGCATTTGGATACAACAGTAATGAGGGACATATGGATGAGAAGTAGAAAGTATTAATATTATCTAGTTGCCCATACACAATCCTGAAGGACAAAGATTTTCAAAAGTGCCCAGTGATTTGGGGTATCTACATTTTTGGAAGTCAACTTGAGCCCCCTTAAAGAAGCCTGATTTTCAGAAAGTGCTGAGCACCCACCCTCTGAGAATCAGGCCCCTTTAAAGTATCTTGTATTGGGCACCAACAGTGAAGGCACCCAGAATAATTAGTCACTTGAAAATCTTGGCCAAAAGCTTTCAACGCAAGTTAGTGTGGACTGTGTATTTCATGTTGAATTAAGTTGATACATTTTTATGTTTCCATGAAAATGGAACTCTACCTGAAGACAGTGTATCTTTTGTGTGGGGGATGGCTGAAAACTAGATCTATGGATGCCTCTTCCTTTTTTGTTATAATTTTTAATTAAACAATTAGGGGAATTGCCTAAAAGTAGAATTCCACGTGCTGTTGTTATTGAACTTTCATGGAGTTGTGGCACATAAATAAAGATTCAGAATATGTTTCTTTCACCAGCTGAAATACAAAGAAGTTTATGAGAAGAATAAGTCTCACTGCAACGTTGTACCAGATGCTGTTCATATTAAAGCTGCCAAAGCTGCCTACAAAGTAAACAGCAATGTGAGTTCAGTGCTATTAATGCTTTTCACTGTTACTGTCAATGGCTGATATTTCAAAGGACTCTATGGGAATTAAGCACTCACCTTCCATTGAAATTCATTGGGACTAGGCCCCTTTATGATCTTTTTTGAAAATCACAGTCAGAATATAGAAAATTTTATAAATTTGGAGCATCTCCACTAAGTCTGGATTTTGCTGAAACCCCCAACCTGGTCTTTTGTGTTCTTTTGCTTATCAGATAATTTTGATGATCTTTGAAGAATGTGTTGTTTTATCACAGGCTGAAATGAAATGCTGAGTTTAAAAGCATTATCCATGCACACAAAATTTCCAACATGTAGCACAAACACCACTTATTCTTCAGGCACCTCCTAATTCCTCAGGTATGGAGGCATAGGTGCTCCTAGTATTTTCCATGCTAATTGATTTAATCTTGTAGCTAGCATAAGTTCTACATGGGAAGGGCTGAAGGCCTTCACACCATTGGGTGGATCCAGCCTGCACTGACAGGCTAGTGAGATAACACATCCACTTTCTTCAAGGCCATGCCCACTTTTCAGTCCTGCATATGCTCCTTCAACCTGGCAGGGGGAAAATCATCACAAATAGACTTCCTCTGCATTTGTCCATGACTCAGAAGAGAAGCACATCCCAAAAGTGCTGCTTTCATGGATGTGTACTTTTCCAGGCATG